>NC_068973.1:7352500-9852500 GCF_016808095.1 Vigna angularis | reverse complement strand
TTGGTAGTGAGGTGGTCGTTCGATCACCTTCCCCTTTTGGTAATGTATGATTGATTGGTACACTACTACAAAATCGTTGAATACCGAAGGAAAATTACCGAAGGGCACTTGCCCCTCGATAAAAATGGTAATACCGAAGGATTTTTCGACGGTCAAAAAAGTTGGTCATTACCGAAGGCTTTTGGCCCTCGGTATTACACAGAGGATATACCGAAGGCTTTTGGCCGTCGGTATATGCATTCACTTAATGAAATCTGAATTTGGGATTTCCCTCTTCCATTTTCCCAAATACTTTCCGAAGAGCTTGTCCCAATCTTTCACTCCCGTCCCCGCTTTCCACTCTACCGTGCCCTAATCTTTACCTCCCTCTTACGTTCACCTTCCGAAACCATCATTGCCATTGATTCTGAAGCTGTCGAGTTGCTATTTCTTTACGACGGTGGTTTGGCGGTGTCAGGAGGTGTTGTCGCGGTGTGGGCAGAGCTTGTAGTTGCCAAGGGAGGCTAATCCAGGGGTTGTGTGACAAAGTACCTTTCGTTGCGTGAGAAGGGTTGCGCAACAGAGGGTGTTCGAGGGTTGTCGCTACCGTAGAGGTGAGTAATTGGTTCATATTATTACTTTAAATTAAGTAGCTTTTGGTGGCTGCCCTGTTTGTGATGCATGTGTGAGTTAACCTGAATATATGTGTATTGGTTTTGGTTGTCATTGGAGATTTTGTTTAACACTAAATATGATTGGAAAATTATTGGAATTGTAGTGGTGCGTTGAAGGCGGAGTGAAGCGTAGTGTAGGGAAAAAGTGTGGTGTTAGGAGGCTGTCTTCGTCCAGGGAGCTGGTTGTAGCGTGGAGGTAAGCTCTTTGTCTCTGAATGAAGCTAGCATTGGTGTAGAATTATGTTTAAATGTTGAACAAATGTCGTTGCATTACTTAAAGAATGAGATTGTATTATTAGAGTGTTTTGAGTTCATCTTAGGAATTACATTGCTTGTATTACTGTTATGCATGTTTGGTAAGGATTGAAACCATAGATTGCTATGGTCATATTAGGTTCAATGCTATTTTTTCTTATATTCCAAGCTATGTTGCATGTGTCAAATGTAGTGTTATGGCCATATTGGTAAAGGGTATGAAGGTTTTAAATGTATTAAAGTCCTGGACATTTGATTCAGTTTTGTTTAAGTATATTAGAATAAATGCTGTTATGAAACTGGTGATGATATCATGGTATGTGTGCATGTGATATAGGTACTTAGTTAGTTGATACCTTTGATTTAGGTACTTAGTTAGTTGTTACCTGTGTTGTTGATTCATTTTCCAGTTTTAGGTGTTTGCTTTAGCCTATATAAAGGCTTGACTGGTCTTTTACAAACCAAAACACACAAACACAGTAGTTGAACGTGAATGCAAAGAATTAAAGGATTGGAGACCTTCCCTTTTTGGTTTAAAGGAGAAGTTATCATGCAAAGACTTTAACATAATTGAAGAAGAATTAAAGGATTGGAAACCTTCCCTTTTTGGTTCCCTTTGAATTGTAGGAGTAGAATTTGCTATCAGTAGCAAATGCTCCTTTTCGCTCTTTTATTTTTCTCTTCTCTCATCTTGTGCTATCTTGTCTTCTTCTGTCTTTCTCATTTATTCTTCTATCTTTTCTCTCAATTCCTCTTCTTTCCTTCTAGTCTCGCTATTTCTATTGTTATCCAAGAGTTTCTCAAGTTTTTCTTTAAATTCAATTTCCCTTGTAGAGAAACCATGTACACCTATCATAAATGTTTTTCCCTCAAAAGTGAGGTATCCCATTAATTCTAGGTCTCTCTTGGTTGAAGGAGAAACAAAGTTTCTTCTCATGCAAGCTCTTAGCTCATACCAATCATGAATGAAGGATTTTCTACCTTTGTTGACACTATATTACCTATATGACTCCACCACTCACTTGCATGTTCTTGTAATGTAGAAAGATATATGTTAAGAGCAAAGGATTCAATATCTCTAGGAAGAGAAGGATGTATTATATCAAATTTTCTTAATGACCTTTTTCAAGAAAACAAAAGAAAACAGATTACAAGTTCAAAACTCAAATAGGATCAAGATAAACTACTGTACTGCTCCATGTATTCACTGATTTTGAATTTCTTTCTGTATCTGTCTTGGTGCTTTAGCCCTTCAATCCTTGTTGAAAGAGGATTCAATCTTCTGGAACAATATTGGGTACTACAGAGTATTGATTATGCTGTTTAGCTCCTCATGCAACCGTGAAACTTCAAGTAGAGCACATTCATCTCATTCTTAATGGTCTTCACAAAGTTGTCCAAAACAATTATGCATAGGTTGAATTTAAATCACGAGCAATTGCACTATGCTGCAAGGTTTTCCTCTATGAATTTAGCTTATTCAAACTCCAAAATCACGTGGAAATTTGGTACTTAAGCTGTGATTGAATTAAATTCTTTGCTTTGAAAATCTTCTGCACAAGCTGTAAGACACCCTTCAAGTGAAAACCTGGACTGTAGCACAAAATCTGCACCAATAACCATGTAAACAGCACCAGAAATGAGAAAGTAAGGCTGGAACAGAACTGACTTATTATGGACAAAACCAGATTTTTAATAGATCCTAACACAGGTGTAGAGTATATTAATAAAGCAAGAAAAGTCAAAATGCAGGTTGAAATCAAGGTGAAACCAAACTGTTAGACCTTGTGGTTTGGCTACTTGTATATTTGGCTACAGTTTATGGTTCAATCAAATTTTGGTTTACCTAAAACCAGGAACATTATTATACTATAACGAGCAAATCACCAAATCACTAAGGTAAAGGACAACAGAATACTGGAACTTGAAGCAGGTTGGAAGAAAGCCAATTAAATATATACAACTAAATTATGGTCTAAAATGGATGTACAAGTAAAGTGAACAAACTGTTTCCCAAAATCTCAGAAACTCATCTCAGAAATGGATCATAGAACACGTATCTAGGATCTGGAACAATTAAAACATGTTACTTTTATGCTAATCATCAAGAACATAAACACATAGCTAGCTGCTCCTAGAGATAGCAACAAGCACAAAGCTATACAAGTAGCCAAACATACATTTTCTTCACAGCAAGAAAATTAGTGTCCGTCAAACACTAATTTTCCATCTTGGTCCCTCTTAAACCAATCAACCCGTGAGCTTGTGGTCCCATAGCCAAGTCAATTCATTGAAGTAAGCAATCCACTTCATCCATCAACAGATCAAAATTTCTGGAAATGAGTTAAAACCAGATTGCTGGAAATCTGGGAACAAAACACTGTTACAGTTTTACAAAATTTCTTTGTTGCCTAAGTGATTGTACACATTCCATTCACTGATTTTTCTATATTCCAACCACATTTTCTGGTACAGTTTTGATTAAAAGTGCTGCATAATTGGGTACAACTGTTTTGAATTGTTGAGTTTGAATGTTTCTGTGATTTGTATATGTTTGCACAAGTTTATTTCGGCATTTAAAACTGCTGTGAACTATTCAAATGGTCATTTACAATCCTATCTGCAAAATGACCATCCAAACCATCAAATTTGCTTGAAATTGGAAGTGGATTATTGATTTTCTGCTGCAGTCTTTTCCTTTGTTGTTTAAGTGTATGCACACATCCAAATTGATGATATAAACTTCCTTGAAGTCTCAATTAACCCTTAGACACCCTGCCATTTATTTTTGCCACTGCTAGCACCACTTTAAGTGTCATTTTCTGGTGCAGTTTGCTTATTTTAGTGGTGTTTGATATTTCCAATCATTGCACTTGATTTTGGTCTTCGTTTTTGCTTTTTCTTGCTTGTTTCATCTGTTCTAGTGCCTCTCCTTTTATATATATACAATATAAAGAATACTTTAAGGAGGTGTTCCTAAAATGGTTAAGTTTTCTTTTAATTGTAGAACTTGCTGGTGCTAAAGTAGTGGACTGTGCTTGTGTCATTGGTCTCTCTGATCTCAAGGTAATGGCTAAACTGAATCATTGTTTTTGTAAGTTCTGTTTTAGTATCTAGTGTTACAAAATTATATTGATGTCTATATGGTTTGTTCATTTACCTTGTATTTCATTTCTTAGCCTATAACTTCATTAAGTGGAGTAGTCATTTAAAAACCTATGGTACTACACATTCTCAAAACAATGAGAAGGGTAACAATACACTAAACACTTAGAACCTACAAAATATTTGGAAGTACTCTAGACAAGAGAACTTCAGTAGTAATAAGTTGTCTCCTCCAACTTTAATACACAGCCCCTTAGTGTGTCTAAGGCATTTCGATATGGAGGACTTCTCTTTGGATGCCCTAATTGAATGCCTATGACCATAGTGTTCAAATTTCCTTCCATGTTCGACTTGAGTAGTAATAGGTTTATTACTTATGTCACATGGAGTGTTGTTGTTTTGGCTAAGTTTTTATTTGTTTGGCTTGTCACAGAACATGGCCCATTTTGTCAACCATCGTGGATGGATGTACGACCGTTGTTATAGTGGAAGGAGAGGTTTGAAGGAATCTTTTGTCATCGGAGTTGAAGAGTTCGTGGAGACAGCCCGACGATATCAATATTATGCCCTTGATGGAGGGATTCGATGTCCATGCATCAAGTGCGATTGTACAAGGATTTTGAAAGATGAAGTCGTCAAAGTTCACCTTTACCAAAAAGGGTTCATGCCTAATTACACGGTTTGGACATTTCATGGTGAAGAAATTCCTTCAACCTCCACTGCAGCTGAAAAACGGCTTGCATCAGGTTCGAATACTGTTGTACATACATGTGAGATAGATCAATTTGCCTACATGCAAGAGATGGTCGACAATGCTCTTCGTCACCATGCTGAAGAAGAAGAACAAGAAGATGATGATGATGATGACGATGAAGAAGAAGAACAAGAAGAAGAAGACGATGATGAAGATGAAGATGATGATCATGATGACGATGATTGAATGTTGAACATCTATTGTAGCAAATTGGACTATCATTTCATTACCATTATCTAAAATACCATCTTTAAGTTGTATGCAATTACTAGTACATTGACTTTGAAAACAATTCATCCTTCTTTATTTATTTATATTTATTCGCTTTGTTTGTAACCATTTCAATGCAGTAATGACAGGACAAGGTTCAGAGCGTCCTGATAAAGGAAAAGGGGTAGCAAGGCCTACAAAGAGGAAACGGCAGGCACCAAAGTATGTACTTAGGGTGCCTGCTAGACTACCTACCCTTGCTCCCGGTAGTTCATCATCTGTGGGGCCTCCTCCTACCCCTAGTATACAGACTCCTACACCAGCAGTAGACCCTACTCCTCCTCCTCGTGTAGTACACCCTTCTACTACCACTGTAGTAGACCCTTCTCCTCCTCCTGCAGCACACGCTTCTACAACCCTTGCAGCAGACCCTATTCCTCCTCCTCTTATTGCCACCCCCACTCCTCCCCCTATTGTTATTACCCCCACTCCTCTCCCTGACCCTACTTCTATACCTTCCTCATCTTCTGTACCTCCTTCTGAGACTGTCACACCACTTGGTGATCCAGATTCAAGTGGTGATGATGAAGATCTTGACTCGCCCCTCCATGATCGACCATGGATTGAGCCCTATGGTAAAGGGTAAGTTTATAATTTGTTGATATCATTTGATGTTTAAACCATATTGTAATTGAAATGAGTTTTGTTATGCAGGTTTATTCCATCTAGGGTTGCTTCCCAGGCCATCACACGTTCAATAAAGCAACAATTTTTAACTCCATGGCCTACTTGGGGAGCAATACCTCATGACGACAGAAAGCCATTCTGGCAGCGCTTTCAGGTCAGCAATCTATTACACTAATGTCCGTCTTATTTTAGTATGTTCTGTAATCAATGTTTGTTCTCTTTAATGTTACAGATGAAGGTGTAGTGGAAACCTGAACATGAAACTCAGATACACAGAAATTTCCACATGAAAGCATCTCATCGGCTGTCAGAGATGTTTAGGGATGCCCGGAATGCAGGACAGCGCCCTAACTGGCTGGGTGAGCACATTTGGAACTCTTTACTGGCCCATTGGAATACAGTAGAGTTCCGCAATAAGTGTGCCAAAGCCCAGCGGAACAGAGCGTCTGAAAGGGGTGGCACCCTGCATACTGGTGGGTCGATCACCATTCATGAGCATGCCATTCGTATGGTATAATCTCATTACATAACTTTTTCTTTCTTCAATAAGTTATGTATATTGTATTTCATATGTACGCTTGTAATTCTTAATTATGTTACAGGCACAGGCTCTAGGACGGGCGGTCCATGTTGATGAGGTCTTTGCACAGACTCATGTTCGGAAGGGAACTAATCAATTTGTTGATGAAAGATCTCGGAAGACTCATGTAAGCAAATAACACTATTATTAATTGTTCATTTCTGTTATACTATCGTTCCCTGACATTGCTTTTAATGTTTCAACAGGAAGACTTTTCTACGAGACTTTCACAGGTTAGATCTGAACATGAGTCAGCTCCTACACCAGATGCTACCAGTAATGCAGATGATGACATCCGTAGGACGCAGTGCTGGATCGACACCGTTGGTGGGAAGAAAAAGGGACGAGTGTATGGTGCGGGACAGCTTGCTGCAAACTATACAGCATCCAGAGGAGGTACTCTGAAGCACCAGCCTTCTTCTTCCACCAGTACTCCTGACGAGGTTCTTCAACTCAGGCAGGAACTCCATTAACGTGACCAGGAGCTCACTGATCTCAGAGCAGAGTTTAAAAATTTAAAGGCCCTGGTCATGACTGTCTTGCCTCAAACCTCACAGGACGTACAAAATATCCCTCCCACCCAATCACGACCGTCCTCATCACCTGCTGCCACTCAGCAGCCCACTTCAGTCCAACCCTCATCAGTCCAACCCACACCAGTCCAGCCATCAATAGAGGAGCAGGATGATGAAAATCATTCTGATGATAGTTATGTACATTATTAGGTTTCATTTTCTTATTACTTGTTAGACAAACATTTGGATATTAGAACATTTTGAGTTGATATCATTTCAATGTTAGATGTACTTACAGACTTCGGATGTTACAACATCCTTGTGTTACATTGTTTTATGTTTGAACTATAAATACATTATTTATACATTAATCAATGTCCTGTGGATTATTTGAGGTGCCTTGGATATTGATCATTGATTGGATCTTTGAGATGCACATTATGCATGTTTGTATGTGTTTGAAAACTGTTATGCAGGTCTGTTTGTAAATGAAATTTGTTATACAGGTCTGGGTTGCAGAGGGAAAACCATTTCTCTGAAACCTGCTCTCCATTTTACCGAAGGCTTTTGCCCTTCGGTAAATGCCCTCGTCTGCCCATTACCGAAGGATTCTGCCCTTCGGTAAATCTCTTGTCGCTAACCATTACCGAGGGCTTCTGCCCTTCGGTAATTTCCGAGGGCTTTCGGCCTTCGGTAAATACCGAATGGCCCTCGGTAATTACCGAAGGGCAGAAGCCCTCGGTAATGGTTAGCGACAAGGGATTTACCGAAGGATTTTTGGCCGTCGATAGGTCTTCGGTAAACATCCATTATCGACGGCTTTTGGCAATTTCCGAGGGCTTATGGCCTTCGGTAATGCCCTACTTTTTTGTAGTGGTATATTATTTTGTAAATTGTTCAGTTAGTTTTGTACCGTTGTACAGTTTAAGTTTATAACTCTATCTGTAAGGCCGTCCGGCCATAACCGTACACTCTTTTTAATTTAAGACTGATCTGAATTACTATTAAATGTAATTATTCTATTATATAGTTTATACTGTATTTTTGGAATGTTACATTAGATATACCCTATAATTTTAATATTAACCAATTAAATTTTGTCTTTTCATAATCTTTTAATTTAAATAAAAATTCTACCTAATCAAACGATACACATCAAATACGATGACTCACTTGAGATTGACACACAAATATGATGACCAATCGAGAGTTTAAACCTAAATTTAATTATTATCATTAGTGAAAATACTTGCACTACCCAAAAAATGTTGAAATTATAATTATAAAAAAATATAAATAATTTTTACAATTTAATGATAGATATTTTTATTTATTTTGTAAATGATTTATATTTACTTAATTTAAAAAATAATTAAATTAAAAAAACAGTTAAAAAGTAAGATTGAAAAAATGTGAATAAAAAATATCCTCTTTATATAATAAAAAAAGGAATTCCTATAATTTAATTTTAGTGAAAATATTTATTTTACTGTTAAAAAAATATTTATAATAATAATTATTTTCGTTACAATATAGGTTGATTCTGATAAATTTTAAAAACATTATTATAAATACAAAATATTGACAGTATTCAAATTTTTAAAATTGACTTCTCAAATTTTTAAAAACATTATTGTAAAAGAAGGTCGTGGATAATATACCACAAGGAGAAATCAGACTTCACAGTTACATCCAAATACACCAGAGACGTTTAATACGAAATTAATTGGTATACCTCTAAGTGAGAGCATATTGCTGTGAGGAAAAGCAACAGAGTTGAAATTAAAAAATAACATAATTATAATCTAAATATTATTATTTGACTGTGTAAAATGAACTTAATTTATAGTGCTGCTTGATAAGAAACAAAAAAGAGAACAGAATAAGACCACAAGTCTTTTGCGAGGAGTCTACAGTGCTGCTCGATAAAAGAAAAAATAAAAATAAGAGGAAGAATCTTGTAGTAGATTAAATTCGTGTTTAATGAATGCCAGGAAACTTTGGGAAGTTTGAGTTATTAGGCATAAAATAATTCCTAGTCATAAAATATTTTAGATACGCGTGCATAGATTACCGGGATTAATTTTAGAAAGTTTTCTTTTTTCTAAATTTATAATTATTTAATTTTTTTTTAAATTCAATTTATTTATATTAATATTTTAATGTATACTTACTAAAATTATATTTAAAATTAGTTTTTCATTTGATCTATATTTTAAATTTTTATTCTTAATAATTTAATTTAAAATTATAAACAATAAAAAAATTTACGGATATTTATAAATATAAGTATAAATAATTTATGAGTGTTTTTTTATAGATAACTTTTTTTTAAACAGAACTGCAAGTGGATAGCTTTAGGTCTATTCATGGTCATCCTTATTATGGTGAATGAGTGATGACATGGGTCAAAATATTTGAAAACAAATGTTTAGAGAACTGTATTGTTTACCACTTCTCTATTTTATATTATAATAATATATTTTTATTTATTATATTTGTATTTGTATCCTTTCTAGTTCTTATTATAATTTAAGATTTATCACAATAATAATTATAGAAATTATATAGTAATAAAAGATAATTCTTTATAATTTTAATTTTAATATTCTTAGTCATAAAATAATAATAATAATAAAATAAATTATTTAATATATGTAATAATTTTCATCAAATAATATTAATAATATTATTTATTAAATTATAATGTTAATATTACTTTAAAATATTAATGAGAAATTCCTATATTAAAAATATTTTCTCTTACGTAATTTTATCATTTTAATTAACATGTTATTTGTTATAGGATATTGGATAAACTGAATATTTGTTAAATTAATGATTATTCAGTGAGAGTTTTACTAAAAAGATAATTAATAATTATTCTAAATTATTGAAGTTATTG
This sequence comes from Vigna angularis, assembly GCF_016808095.1. NCBI lineage: Eukaryota > Viridiplantae > Streptophyta > Magnoliopsida > Fabales > Fabaceae > Vigna > Vigna angularis. The sequence continues at coordinate 9,842,836 of NC_068973.1, read as the reverse complement.
ATACTAGTTACTATTCTTGTTTTTATTATATGATACTAGTAGTTTGAGTAATAATAATTTTTCATTGATACTTTAGAAAATATTTTTTGCATTAAATACTTGATAATGTAATGCTTATTTTTCAATTTTTATATAACTAAAAGTATTATTTAATTAATCTTGAAATAGCAAAGGGGAGAATATCGACACAATTAGGTTCATTCTTAGATGGATAAAATTGAGAAAAAAAATATATTTATTAAATATAAAAAAAATGAAAATTAATTTTTTATTTTAAAAGTAAAAATAAAAATGCTGATCCACCTCAATCTACTGTCATAGTATTTTAAAAAAAATATTTTTTGACATTTATTTAACATTGTCTTTTTTACATATATTCTTTTCTGATATAAAAGTTCATTTATTTATGATTATTTTACTTTTTATATTAAATAAATGTAAATATATGTCATTCTACTATTATTTTAAAAAAAATTGTTTATCTCGACGAGAATGAAAAAAAACAGCAACTAAAATATTAATTGTTTTTATTATTTTCATCTTGAATTTTCTTTGACTTTAGTACAATTTGTAGTTTGTTTATTAACAACTTTTATTTTTATCTTTTTAGTATAGAAACCTGGGTAATTATATATTGTTTTTATATTTGATCTATAAACCATCCTATTTTAGCAAAAGTAGAACAATTTGACCATTTTTGTTTAATAAACTCTGACCATTTATTACATTTACTAATATATCTATTGTGTTAATGTCTATTTCAGTGAATAATGAATCAATTGTTTTATTTGGATATTGTTGAAAAAGCATCCAATGGTATAAATAGGTAAAATTTATTGAATATGATATTTTGAGCTATCAATTCTGGGAACTGAACAGTGTTAGCAGTGGTATTCCATAATTTATGGACAAACAAACATAAGTGAAACATAAAACCCTTACAACATAGAAAAACATAAAAACATACCCAGAGACAGATTGAACATTGTAGAAATTTACAACACCTGCATATCTTACACACAAAGTCTTGTACGGGAGACTCGATTTGGGTGATGGGTCATGCCACGAATGAATTCTTTGATTTGATTGTACTTGGAGCACAAGGTCACAAGTAAAAGAATGGCACGAATGAGTTCGTTGATGTGGTTGTAATTGAAGTAGAAGGAGAGAAGTAAAGGAGGGACGTTGATGATATACCACCATAAAAACTCAGGAGCAATGAGAATCCACAGAAGTGCTTCGCATCCAACTACACCAGAGACGTTGAATATGAAAATAGTTGGCCGGTTCGTTTGAGCTGTTGAAGCAAGTACGTGAGAACATGCTGCTGTGAGGAAGAGCAACACAGTTGGAGTTGAATGTTGGAAGGGGTTGGTGTTTAAACCTCCATACTTAATACCTATTGAAGTCAGTTCCAACGCCATCAGAATACTATAACCTTTGTTCTTCATGGTGACAGAAGAAAAAGAGAGAAGAGGGATGTTTTCAATTGGAGAAAGAAGATGGTGTTTCCAGTATGAGTCGTTATGGAAAGCATGGGAAGGTATTTAGTGAGAAAAGAGAAGCCGGAGAAGATCAAAATGAATAGTGCGGATGGAAGGAAACGCGGAGGGAAGGAAACGTGTGCAAAAAAAGCCTTATATTGGAAGTGAAAGTGTACTGAGATTTTGCTTTGGAAATGTTACACCAAAATATGGAAAGTCTTTATACACACCGTTGACTTTCTAGTGGCAAAAACATGATACTTATTTTTTTCAATTTTTTTCTTCACCTTTTTACTTTTAATAAATATTAAAAAATGTGAGACCCACAGTTGAATCTAGAAGTAGACATGCCATGTCAAAGTCTCACTTTTGTTTTTTTTATTTTAATTTTTTTTAAAAGATTAAATTTAAAATTAAAAAATAAAGATATTTGTAGACATTTATAGATATCTACAAATATAAAACTAAATAAATTCTATGATCTATGCTAAATATTTGGAAACAAATGTGTTGAACAATTCACCACTTCTGTATTTTATAATAAAATGTTTTTCTTTATTCGATTTGTATCATTTCTAGTTATCATTATAATTTTAAGATTTATATTAATTATAATTATAATAGAAATTATAAGAATAATATATAACTTTTATAATTTAAATTTAAATCATCTTAGTCATAAAACTATTATAATAATAATATAAATTAATTAATATATGTAATAATTTTTATTAAATAAATACTAATAAATACCACTTATTAATTTAAAATGTTAATGTTATTTTATTATATTAATGAGAAGTTCCTAATTTAAAAATGTTTTCTCTTACATAATTTTATCATTTTAATTAACGTGTTATTTGTTATAGAATGTTGTATAGATTTGATATTTGAAATTAATGATTATTCAGTGAGGAAATCTATCTATCTAATTTAAAATTTTGACCATGATAAATTAGATGATATTTACAATAAAGATAATTAATATTCATTTTAAAATATTTGAAATTATATTGAAGTTTTAAAATATTGTTATAAATGGACATAACAATTAATTATTATCATTATATATAATTAAGATACTAGAGATTATTAAAATATTGTTACAGAGTAATTTATAGTCCGTTTATTAACAACTTTTATTTTTATCTTTTTAGTAGAAACCTGGGTAATTATATATTATTTTTATATTTGATCTATAAACCATCCTATTTTAACAAAAATATAACAATTTGACCTTTTTATCATCCTAGCCTGAATACTTTGCACTTCCCCATATCCTAAAATTCTAATTTGTTTTCAGATTAACAATGAATCTTGTTTAATAAACTATGACCATTTATTACATTTATGAGTTGAACAGTGAATCAATTGTTTTTATTTGGATATTATATATTGAAAGTATCCAATACTATAAATGGATAAGATTTATTAAATATGATTGTTTGACTTATCAATGTTGTGAACTGCAGGCAGTGGTACACCACCACTTGTACAAAATGACAAAATTTGTCTACGTGGAAACTTAACCATAAAAACATAACATAAAGACAAAATCTCCCCAGAAACAGATTGAACATTGTACAAAGTATACCACACCTGTATATCTTACACACAAAGTCTTGCACGGGAGACCCGATTTGGGCGGTGAGTCCTGCAACGAATGAGTTCTTTGATCTGGTTGTAGTTGAAGCACAAGGTCACAAGTAAAAGAGTTGTGTCAGGAATGAGTTCATTGATGTGGTTGTAGTTGAAGTAGAAGGAGAGAAGTAAAAGAGGGACGTTGATGATATACCACCATAAAACCTCAGGAGCAATGAGAATCCACATAAGTGCTTCACATCCAATTACACCAGAGAAGTTGAATATGAAAATAGTTGGCCAGTTGGTTTGAGCTGTGGAAGCAAGTACGTGAGAACACGCTGCTGTGAGGAAGAGCAGCACAGTTGGAGTTGAATGTTGGAAGGGGTTGTTGTTTAAACCTCCATACTTAATACCTATTGAAGTCAATTCCAACGCCATCAGAATTGTATAACCTTTGTTCTTCATGGTGTCTATGAAAATGGAGGACAAGAAGTGAGATGAAAATGAATAATGCAGAGAGAAGGAAGGGAGAGAAATTGAGATGCCAAGTGAAAATAGAGGAAGCATTTTCATAAGGGGATGAAAGACAGAAGGGCAAAGAAAAATCATGCACTTGAGAGAAGAGAGAATCGCCCACCAAGAGGAACGCCCACTAGAGAAACGCTCACCAAGAAGAACCCGCCCACCATGTTTACTTTATGTTCGGGTTTACTTTTTGTTCTTTACAATTTTCTTCTGAAAAACATTAAATTCAAAGATTTTATTTACCAAACTGCCACGGTATAGCTTTTAAGTCTCTATTTTTTATAAACAGACTTAAATTTAGAGATTTAAAAAGTTTATTTTACTAGTGCAGTCACATCCTATCTCACACAAGCTTAATTATATTCTTAATTTTATATATTCATGTAAATCATTTAAATTTATTTTTTTAAAAGATTAAATTTAAAATTAAAAAAATATGTATAAATATTAATAGATATATAAAAATATAAAAATGGATAAATTCTATGAGTGTCGTCACGGATGACACTGGCTAAATATTTGGAAACAACAGTGTTGAACACTTCACTACTTCTATATTTTATAATAAAATGTTTTTCTTTATTCTATTTGTATCATTTCTAGTTCTTATTATAATTTAAGACTTATATTAATAATAATAGTAATAAAATTATAAGAATAAAATATAACTTTTATAATTTAAATTTAAATATTCTTAGTCATAAAATTATTATAAATAATATAAATTAATTAAAATATGTAATAATTTTTATTAAATAAATACTAATAAATATCATTTATTAATTTATAAAGTTTATATTATTTTATAATATTAATTTGAAATTCCTAATTTCAAATTAATACCTATTGAAGTTGGAGTTGAATGTTGGAAGGGGTTGGTGTCTGAACCTCCATACTTAATACCTATTGAAGCCAATTCGGCCATTAGTATAGTATAACCTTTGTTCTTCATGGTGACAGAAGGAAAAGTGAAAAGATTAGAGAAGAGGGATGTTTTCACTTGGAGAAAGAAGACGGTGTTTCCAGTATGAGTCATTATGGGAAGAAAAAAGAGAAGCACGAAAATATTATTTTATATTGCAAAAGAAATCATGATTTGCAAACTTTTGTATGTAATGACTCAATGCTAGAACCATTTGGTTGTTGTATGCAACATGCAAGTGGCCTCGTAAAGTGAAACAAATGGGTTGATGCTGAAAAATACCCTTATAATCCTAACATCACTCGTTTTGGTTTAAGTCTCTTCCCTTACCTTCACAATATTGGTGTGGGGTTCACACGCAACATTCACGAAAGAGGGATATTTTCACTTGGAGAAAGAAGAGTGTGTTTCTTACTCCACGAGTCGTTATGAGAAGAAGGAGTTGAATTTGTAGTGTGAAAAGAGGAGGTATAAGTAAAAATTATTTCATGCACCTGAATGTTTAACATTCAATTTAATATTATTCTTACTTATTTTTTATTCTCTTTTTTTTAAAATAATATAAAAATTTACATTTTTCTTATCATTTTATCTTTATAACCTATATAAAATGAATTAAAAAATGTATCACAATATCATTATTCGTAGCTTACTAGGTGATTGCAACATGAAAGTGATTAATTAAAGAGGAATGCGCATCCTCTTTACTTTAATAACCCAAATCTATAACCCTAAAATCACTCATTTTTTGTTTAAGTCTCTTGGTCTTACTTCCAAAATATTGGTGTGGGACACATCATTCTTTATGACGTGTCACCCACCATGTGATTTTAAGCCTTACTCGTTACAGTTTCCAGGGTTTGCAGTGTGAAAATAGGGTGTTTTTTAGATGGAGTTGCCCTTGCGAACAATAAGTTAAGAAAGTTACCGGCTATATGTTATAAAAATATTATTTTATATTGCAAAAGATATCATGATTGGACAACTCTTGTACATGCAAATAAATAAATAAATTCTATGAATGTTCTATGCTAAATATTTGGAAACAAATGTGTTGAACAATTCACCACTTCTGTATTTTATAACAAAATTTTATTTATTCTATTTGTATCATTTCTAGTTCTTATTATAATTTAAGATTTATATTAATAATAATGATAACAGAAATTATAAGAATAAAATATAACTTTTATAATTTAAATTTAAATAATCCAAGTCATAAAATTATAATAATAATAATAATAATAATAATATAAATTAATTAATATATGTGATAATTTTTATTAAATAGATACTAATAAATATCACTTATTAATTTATAATGTTAATATTATTTTATAATATTAATGAGAAGTTCCTAATTTAAAAATAATTTATCTTACATAATTTTATCATTTTAATTAACATGTTATCTGTTATAGAATATTCTATAGATTTGATATTTGTGAAATTAATGATTATTCAGTGACGAAATCTATCTATTATACCTAATTTAAAATTTTGGCTATGATAAATTAGATGATATTTACAATAAAGATAATTAATAATTATTTTAAAATATTTGAAGTTATAGAGAAATTTTAAAATATTGTTATAATCTCGCTTTTATTCTTATGAAATGTTATTAAAATAAAGAAGAAATAAAATGGTATTCTTCTCCTTTCTTCTAACACTATCTTCACCCCTCACCTCACTTCGTTATTGTACTTCATCTTTTTTATTTTTTCATTCTTATTTTTTGTCTTTGTTCTTTTTCGTGTTTAGAAAAAAATCCAACAACCAAAATCCAACACCCAAGATTTTGTTTAACTTCAAAAGAGGTATGATTTGTTTTATAGCTTTCTTAGTTATTCAATAGGATTCTGGTATGGGTATGGTCGTGGTGGGTGCTTTGTGTTTGTGTAATTTTAGTTCAGTTCCAGATTTGGTAATCCAAATGAATCATCGAATTCAAGACTGTATAATTAATTGGACAATTCGGAAGCATGAAGTTGAAATAATATGAATTTGGAAGTAAATTATTTTAATCTGTTAAATCAATCAAATCTTACATTAATTCTCACAAATGTTGCTTTCAAATTCACTCTCACTTACCTCCAAATTTACTTAAATAAACAATAACAAAATTTATCAAATCCATTCAAGTGAATAAAGGGTTAATGTTCTTCTTATTCAATGCATAACTTTTAAAAAAAGCTTTGCAAAAAAGAATATTATTTCGTACATATATTAAAGTATTAGATGTTTCTTAAGCATTTATACATTTTATGTTTAGAAACTTTTAGGCATAGTATATGCATAAACGTTTAGGCAAAGTTTGTTTGAGTAACTTTCAACGGATATCATTTATGCATACAACATTTAACAAACTTTAAAACCAGATTTGATTAGATGACTTGTCATAACAAATTTAATTATTATCATTTGTGAAAATACCTGCACTGTCCGTAACTGTATTTACTTTCTTGTAATAATAAAAAATGATAAAATTATAATTACAAAAAAATATAAATAATTTTTACAATTTAATTATAGATATTTTTTATTTATTATAAATACAAAATTGTTAATTTAATATAAAAAATTGACATACTATTCAAATTTTTAAAATAGATTTTTCATGTTCGTATCCTGTTTTAGTAAAAGTTTTTTTTTTCTATCCTTTCTCCTCTTAGCAGTCATGTCTATAGTGATATTGCAATTGCACAGTTTGCAGTATTTGGAAAGATTACTTCTTGTACATGGACATTGGTGTTACCACTCAAACTTTATCTCAGCATTCCATAGATTTGTGCTCTGAAGGATGTTCTAATATGAAAGCTTCAATAGTTATATTAACTTGTTTATTCATCTCGCTGATATATATGTTTTTTTTTCTTTAAGAACATCACATTTGGATTCACCCTATTCTTGTACCAGCTGGTGTATGCATTTGTTTTCACAAATTCTCTTTTGTTTAAAATTAACAATGAATCTTGTTTAATAAACTGAAACCATTTATTACATATCTATTGTCTTAATGTCTATTTTAGTGGAATAATGAATCAATTATATTTATTTGAATACTACATGTTAAAAGCACCAAATGCTATAAATAGATAAAGTCTATTAAATGATTTCTAGAGTTATATGAACCATAAAACATAACAACTCAAACATAAAACCTTACGTGTTTGATTTGCTGCCGTTAAAGTTTGTTTATTGATAAATTTGTGAATGTTTGATTTAATGAGTTTGAGCTGATGTGTGGTTAAAAAACTTGGGTATGGAATAAATTAAAAGAAGAGTAAGTTTTTGGCATAAAAGTGAGGATTTTAATAGCTAAGATTTTAAGATCATGATTGTGGGAAAAGTCTGCAGTTTTGGGAACTGTCTTAGGATCATTTAAGACTTCGTTAGTCTTTTATTGTACAAAAATATGGTAGATCGTATGGGTAAGAGATCGTCTGGTAAGGGGTCGTCTGGTAAGAAATCGTCTGGCAATGAGTCATCTGACAAAGAGTCATTTGACAAGGAGTTGTCTGGAGTCGTTTGGTGAGGAGTTGTCTGTTGAGGATTCGTCTGGTAAGAGATCGTTTTGACAAGAAGTCGTCTGGTAAGAGATCGTCTGGTAAGGGGTCGTCTGGTAAGAAATTGTCTGGTAAGGGGTCGTCTGGTAAGGGATCGTCTAGGTAAGAGTAGTCTGGTGAGGAGTTGTCTACAGAAACTAAGTTGTGGGGAATCTCGAATTTTAGGTTTCAGACATCTGTTTTGAACGTTCTTTAGGTCGTTTGGGGGGGAGGGGGGGTTGGACCCTTCTAGAGATGTTGGTGACGGTTTCAAGGTTGTTTTCCGTGTCTAAGTTTGGTTATCAAGTTATTATGACAAAAATTGTGTTATTGTGTGATTATTATTTCCATATTATTACAAATGAATTTTTATCCTCGAAATACTTTGAATATGTGATATTTATATGATGATTAATGATAAGTATGTTGTGGATCAAGTGAATGGTATTGAGGGACCTATTTCCATGATCCTCGTGGAGAGATTACATGGCGGTGCCCAATAAGTGTTGTTGGTATGAATGGGCTGAGTTAAGTTTGGGGTTCATCCTACATTCTAATGATCATCCATGCTCAATTAGAGAGTGATGAGTCATGTAGTGAGAATAGTAGGAGGTCCTTGTCTAGGGACCTTGTTTTGGTCAAAGACAATTGAAATGGACTAACCTTGTATGGTAGCTTGGATTGAGCCAGCATTATTACCATTACAAGTGCAAGAACCACTATAACTTGATATTCATACTATATCCGAATGCGTCAGGCTTGTGCAAATTTTATGTTTCTAGAACGTTTGTATACTTGGTTTGGTTTGATGATCTATGTAGAAATTTTAGTCATTTTATGATATTTTCTGTTTACACTAGCTTACCCTTTTGTTTGTGTTTGGTTGTATTTTCTTTTACTATGTGATTCTTGGCTATGTTCATCCGGTAGGTATGAGCAGAGGGTAAAGAGATATTTGTGGAGCAGCTGTTGGATGGCGGGACAACGAATGTTTAGTCCTCTATAGACTATTTTCTAGATTTATAGTTTTTGTTCTAAATTGGACTATACGAAGTTAAATTTATAGTTATGTTTTGTATAACTATGATGAAACTTTTATTCCTCGTTTTGTCGACAATTCTATCTTATTAATTATGCGATAACTCTATTATATTTTAATGTTATATTTTTAGGATGTTACATTTTTGGTATCATAGCAGTTCTTTTCATAGGAATCTGGTAGGTTATGAGTGTATTGTGTTTTTGTTGTGTACTCTTGGTTGTGTCCAATTAGTATTTCAGTTTCTTTTACCCTCTGAAGACAAATTTGGATGCGGGAGCTTCCATCTTCTACTTTTAGGGTTTTTCTATCTCATTCTTCTCGGGAGATTAGTTTACATTGACTAAAGATATGACTTAAATAAAATAGAGTGTATACATGGTGAACACCTTGACCACTTGAGCAAGTTTTTGAGGTTAAATAAAGCTCAAGCCCAAGCTCTAAGATGATATTAGAATTTATCCAAGATCCATTGTTGGTCACCTGCATTGCTACGCTTCAGTTCGATAGTCACAAGCATGAGGGAGAGTGTTGTAAAGTTAGCTTAATTGTGGTTGTTGAAAGAGACAAAAATAGATGGAAGAAATGCTGAACATCGTGTGTATGGACTACACAATAAAGTCCATTTCATGTAATTGATTGCAATAAATACAAATAATTGTAGTAGATTTTATTCCCATAGAAAACAATGGAACATGTGCATCAATATGCTGATGCAGGTCTAAGGACTCTAATTCTTTCTTATCGTGAACTTGATGAAGAAGAATACAAGGAGTTTGATGGTAAATTGTCTGAAGTAAAAAATTAAGTCTCAGAAGACCGGGAAACACTGATTGAAGAATTATTGGATACGATTGAGAGGAATCTAATCCTTCTTGGTGCCACTGCTGTAGAGGACAAGCTCCAAAATGGGGTAGTTTAGAAAAAAATGTTAACATATGAAGATATATCCATTGGAATGCGACTCCGATAATAAGCCTAACAATATTGTTTTGCTAGGTTCCTGATTGTATCGACAAGCTAGCCCAAGCTAAGATTAAGATTTGGGTTTTGACTGGAGATAAAATGGAGACTGCCATCAATATTGGGTACAATATTGTGATTATGCTTTTTTTTTATGTTGGATTTTGTGTTTGACATAATTTTCAAATGCAGTTTCTCTTGTCGCTTGCTTAGACAAGGAATGAAACAAATTATAATTCATTTGGATATTCCAGAAATTCAAGCGTTAGAAAAGGTTGGAGACAAGATGGCTGTTGTGAAGGTAAAATAAATGTATAGATGTAGTTTGCATATCGAAGGCTCCACGTAATTACATTGAACATATAACAAGATGGTTCTCTTAAAATATTCTAAATTCTCATAAGATCTTCTTTCATCGAGTTTATTTTGGGTGAATGTGCTTTACAATGCTGACAATTAAATTTATAATTCATGGATTAGTACATTCAAGTTTTGGGAATAAAGTGGCTTTACAATAACTGCTTTTATATGGAGTTTTACATTTTTCCTTCCAGAAGATAGAAAAAGACAATGCATGCTTGTCTGTTGCTTAGTTTTTTTAACCCTTAATCGATATTATAGGTTTTATTATTCTGTTTCTTTCCTTTTCTTTCTTTCCCTCTCAAACTTTTCTTTATCTCTTTGGAAGGGGTTGGTTGCTTGATGTCAAAGTTTCTGTCAGGTAACAGTTAGAAATTAGAGAAAGAATGAACACGTCTTTTTTCTAGGAATTTGAGTACATGAGATCTCTACCAAAGCCAACCTCCACTAAGCTAATACTTGCAGTATTCTCTCATCGTCTCTGTATAGCTAGACCATACTTAATTTGAAGCTGCTCTAGTGCTCCGCTTTAGAAATTTTCCCATGCTGCCTTAGAATTGCTATCCTCCCACAGCTGTTAGGCACTTACTTCCGTGTTTCCGTGTTCAGTTGCAAGTTGCTCTATGTAATTTGCATTTTGTTGAAGTGTTGCTCGGTATGAATCAGCTTCCCATGCATGTTATTTCTTTCAAATACTGGAATACCCATACACATGTTTTTCCATGAATTCTTTCCTTAAGCTCACAAGTCACATGAACAACCTAGGATTTTGGAGCTACTGGTTTAGATATTAGGAAACAGGATTTCTAGAGCATGCGATGTTTAAGATTGATTTTTCACGTTCATATCCTGTCTTAGCAAAAGTTTTTGATTTGTATCCTTTTTCCCCTAGGCCGTCATGTCTAGTGATATTGCAATTGCGCAGTTCAAGTATTTGGAAAGATTACTTCTTGTACATGGACATTGGTGTTACCGGAGGATGTCATCAATGGTATTGCCACTCAAACTGGATCTCAGCATTCTATAGATTTAGGCCGTGAAGGATGTTCTGATCTGAAAGCTTTAATGGTTATATTAACTTTTTTATTCTTCTGGCAGATATGCTATTTTTTCTTTAAGAACATCACATCACATTTGGATTCACCCTATTCTTGTATGAGGTGTATGCATCATTCTCTGGACAGCCTGCATACAATGACTGGTTTTTGTCTCTCTATAGTGTCTTCTTTTCGTCACTTCCTGTAATTGCCCTTGGGGTCCTTGACCAGGATGTATCTGCCAGGTACTGCCTGAAGGTATGTTGTGTTTAACATCTAAGAATATTTGTTTCAAATTCTCAAGCCCTTCAAATGGCTATTTCCAAAATGGAGAACATTTCTCCTTCCTCTTTTCTTGCCTCAAACACTAATTGTCACTTATACGGTGACAAAAATATGATCCAAACAGGTATTAATATGCTGTCATGTTTCTATTAATATCTGAGAAACAAAAAACTTCATTGTTGTCGTGTTAAAATGCTGTTTTTTTATTTAAATAAAAAACAATAAAACTCACCAAATAAAAGGAAAGAAAAGATAGCAAAACTCTTGCGTAAATTTGTACAACTGCTATGCATTGATTTCTGCCAGATCAACTTAGCTTTCACCTTCATGTTGCAATTTTGTCCTGACATTAACAGCACCTAGGAATCCCATTTCAAAGTTAGTAATACTGTTTAAACACAGTAGTCTCTTGTATGTTGCGTAATAGATAAATTCCCCTTGGTCATTATATCTGAAGTAAATTAAACGAGCATAAACTTGTTTTATCTGCTGAGTGATTGATCATTCATGGTTATTTCTGTTTAATTTTGCAGTTTCCGATCTTATACCAAGAAGGGGTGCAAAATGTCCTCTTTAGCTGGCGTATAGTACTTAGTTGGATGCTTAATGGATTTATTAATGCCACAATGATATTCTTCTTCTGCACAAAAGCAATTGAGCCTCAGGCCTTTGATGAGGAGGGAAGAACGGCCGGAAGGGATATGCTGGGCGTGACAATGTATACTTGCGTGGTTTGGGTGGTGAACTTGCAGATGGCACTTGCTATACGTTATTTCACCTTGATACAACATATTTTTATCTGGGGTTCCATTGCTTTCTGGTATCTTTTCCTCCTGGCATATGGAGCAATGCCTCCAAAATTTTCTACAAATGTTTATCAAGTCTTCATTGAAACTCTCGCCACATCTCCTTCCTTTTGGGCTGTGACATTCTTTGTGGCGATCTCAACACTTATACCATACTTCACATTCTCAGTAATTCAGATGTGGTTCTTCCCCATGTATCACCAAATGGTACAGTGGATAAGGTATGAGAGGAAGACAAATGCCACTGAATAAAAATACTGTGATATAATGAGCAAATATCATTATGGCCGACCACAACGAGTTCAACAGTACATTTTGCAGCTGATGCTAACCACAGATAGGCAGAATTACTAACTGTTTCTGCTGAAAGGGACCGAGAGAAATTTCTGCAGCTACCGTTCGGAAATGCTCCTCCGTCGCCGATCGGTCCTTCTCGCTTCCTCCTTCACTCCTTACTCCTCGCTCAATATCAAGGTGGAGATGACCTGCAGGAAACACTCCGACGCTCAAGTCAGAAATTATCTATGGTTTCAAAGAATCTTATCCATTAATTTACCTCTTGATGACAATCAATGCTCACCTTAACTGCTCGACACTAACCGTTACACCATTAATTATGCATTCATGGTTATTCAAAAGCTGTCTTCAGCCAACGGCTGGAGAGTTTCCATCACCCTCCTGTGACCGGTCGGTCTAATTGGCCAATCGACCCCGCGCGCTCGGTAGAACAAGGTAGAACAAATATGCTCGGTCGGCTGACCCTACTCGGTAGTAACACTAACCATAGGTAATATATGTATAGTAACATTCCGAAGAGGAATGTGTTAAGAGTTATAACTATTTGACTGAAAAGTTATTATAGTATATATGGCATTTATGGATGTTGGAACAATTGAGAATGACACGGAGTGAGTGTAATGTAGTGAGATTTTGGTTGAGATATATGATCTGTTATATACCATCTATTGTGTTTGGATTAATTTATTTTAAGAAAATGTTATCTCTTAGTATGATGTTTTTAAGTAGAGAACGATTACTTTCTGTTGTGCTTGTTGATGAATTTTGTAATAGATGAGAGTGGAATATACTAAAAAAATGTTTCTCGTTGTTAGAAGAGACTTCAGTAATGGAAGATCCTTGAAAATGGTTTTCATGGATGATTGGTAGATTAAACTTTTTTGGTAAATGTAACAAATGTATTAAAAAAATTTCTCGCAAAATCAAAAATGTTTTGGAAAGACAGATAACTAGTATCAAATCGAAATAAAATTCTTTGTTTAGAACTCAGAGCTTTGAGAATGAAGGTAAAAAGAAGACAATTGAAAAGTATATCGAACTACGTGTTTTCAGTTTTCGACCAATCCACATTTATCGATGGACATTATGAATCAAAAATTTGTTTTCAACATCATACTTAGAATCTACTAATAAATATATAATCATAGTTCAAATTTAGCAATCAAATTTCACGAAATCACTTCTGCAATTTTTCTTTTCCAAAAGATGGTCATGTGGCAATGTGTCTTTTGTATTGATTTTACAGTTATTTAAATAAAATTATGTAATTTTGGTTTTTATTATTTTTTTAAACTTTGATCAGGTTAAGTTTTTCTTTTAGAAAATGCATAAATGTGTTTATCTTTATCTAAAGGTGTAAAAATCAATGAATCACGCTAATATTTTAAGATGGTGATAGAAACTATATCTAATATGATTTGTCCTGTTTAAAAACAATTAACCTCATTCAAAATAATTGTATTCATACATTTTTTTAATATAAAGACTTAATATGATCAATATTTAAGATAAGACGAAAACTAAAATCAAGGGACAAAAAATATAATTAACCTATTATTTAAACTATTATTCTAGAAAACTAGTGGGAAACTTGCAAATTAGCCGAGAAGAATTTGGTTCAAAGTAAGGATAACAAAAGAACCCATTTCCAAGCATTCTCTGAAGATTCTAATTTGTTTTCACAGATTCTCTCATGTATAAAATTAACAATGAGTCTTGTTTAATAAGCTCTGACCATTTATTAGTATATTTATTGTGTTAATGCCTATTTTAATGGAATAATGAATCAATTATTTTTATTTGAATACTATATATATTAAAAGCATCAAATGCCATTCATAGGTAAAGTTTATTAAATATGATTTCTAGAGTTATGAGTTCTGTGAACTGAAAGAGTATTAATTTATAGGCAGTAGTCTGCCTAATTTATGGATCAACAAACATAACCAGTCAAACATAAAAAAACCCTTCAAACTTAGAAAAACACAAAAACATAGTAAAACAAAATAACAAAGTTTCCCCAGAGAGACAGATTCAACATGCTACAAAGGACCACATCTGCATATGTTACACACAGTCTTGCATGGGAGGCCAAATGAGTTGATTGATCTGAATTTAGTTGAAGCAGAATGAGGTCACAAGTAAAAGAAGGACGTTGATGATATATCACAATGAGAATCCACATTAGTGCTTCACATCCTCAGAACCATGATATTATGAATGACAATACCAAAGCGCCCAGTGTTCGATCATGAACAATTAGGCTCAGCGAGTGCAAGTGACGCCCAAGCTTGTCGTTCTGTTTCTATCTTCCCAATGACTGATTCTCAGTGGAAGGGCAACAAGATAATATATGGTGCACCCATTGTGAGAAGCCAAGACACACAAAAGGAGAAATGTTGGAAATTGCGTGGTAAGAGAGAAGGACAGTCAAGACCTCTGTTTAAAAAAATTGGCTCTTCAAATCAGCAAGTGTTATCTTCTTGTAATCTTTGTTTTGCATAGTACTCTAAAAATTCTAAAAATAATCGTAACTCGTGAGCTAATTTAGTTAGGTTGGGTTTGAAAAAAATGTAATTTTTTTTATGCGGGTTAGTTTTTAACCTGCTTCCTTAGAACCTAGCTCACACGAGTTGAATCCTTGATGAGTCGGGTTGGTTCACCAACCCACCTAATTTAATTTAATTATTTATTATTTTGTGTTTTAATATTATTAATTAATATTTTTTTTATATTGTAGATGGAATAAAAAAAAGTTTCAAGAGAGAAAAATATTATAGATTTATTTATTCAAGATTCTAATATTATAGAATGCACAAGTGATACAAAAATTATCAATATTAAAAACTTATTTGTTCGCCTTTTATGTTTGTTTTTGGATTACGCTTGTATGATTTTTTATTTATTTTGAATTGCTTTTGAAGTTTGTTTAACATCATTTTATAGTGAAATTTATTTAAATTTTAATTAAAAGAAATTATAATTTTTTTATTTAAAAAAAACTTATAATTAAGTGAGTCAACCTGTTTAATTCACCAATCCGTAATAAGTCGGGTCAGGTTCAAATTTTTTCAACTCACTAAGTAAACCGAGTTGAATTAACTTATTAAGTGACCAATTAAATCAATCCGAGTTAAAGGTTCAAATTTTTTGCATGATTCAATTCTACTAATCAACCACTTTCCATAAAAAATTAGCACACCAACAATGCTGCACAATTTCTCTCAAAAGGGCGAAAGAGGAGAGAGGAACACAAAAAACCTCAAGTGGTCATATAACCTGACCTCATTTCCAAATTTCCCAAAATTCCCAATCCCCTTTACAGGTGTTGTCCCCTCTCTTCTATACTCTTCCTTTCTCTCTCTCCCCAAAATAGAGAAAGAAATGTTTCTATTAAGATCTTAATCATTGAATGTGTGCAGATGATCCCATAGAATGGGTTTCCAGTTTTTTCTTGGAGTGTAGGGCCACGTAATGAGGAACTGTGTATTGGTAGAAGTCTTAGGTTGTTAGCTATGTGGGACCCGTGTGGGTCGATGGGTGATCTCATGCACTGAAAAAGGGAGAAAGAGTACATGAGTACGTCGAAGAGAGAAGTGGTTATAAATGCGTGAAATTAGTATAGGGAATGAGATGCATGGGATTGCACGAGAATTTAGATAAAATGGGTTTGTCCCTTCACCCTCTCCCTTTCCTTAAATAGCAGTGATACTTTCACATATACAAATTACGTTAATTTGACACGGTTAAATAATAATATTTTGATTATAATTATATTATTTTTTAATTTAAAATCATAATATATATTATTATATTATTAAAAGTAGTAATGTTTTTTTTTTTAATTCGTGTCAAACTAACTTTTTCCTTCCTTAAATCCTACCCATAATGCATGAAGAGTCAAGAATCACACACAATATATAAGAGAAAAAGCTAATTCTCCTTACCTCTTTTCCTCCTTACCTTTACTTTAAGTCACCTCTCTTCCTATTTTTTGTTCACCCTCTGGCCGATCCTCCTCCCTTATTAACTTCTAATGCCTTTTCCTTCAATCTCCACTCACGGTTTTCTTTCTTTTCTGTTGCCTCTCATTCTTTCCCGTTCTTGTCTCTTCTTTTTTATAACCTAATTCTCCTCCCAAAAAGAGAAAAAGTTAGCTCTTCTTCCTTACCTTTACTCTAGGCTAGCACTCTTCCTCCTTTTTTGTACTCTAAACTAACTCTCTTCCTCCATTTTTTGGTTCATCCTTGTTAACTTTCTATGCTTTTTCCTTCCATCTTCACTCACCACTTTCTTTTCTGTTTTCTCTCATCCCTCGCCCGGTTCTTGCCTCTTCTTTCTAACCTAATTCTCCTCAAAAAAATAAAACCCTTTTGCTTCTTATCTTTTAAAAAAAATAACCCCTTCATGTTGGACGTGTATATTTTTATCAAGAAAAATAATATTTTAATATATAATTTTTTTATATTTATTTGATATTATTTTTTTACATTTTACTTTTTCTTTTTTAAAAAATATAAAAATTTATTTTTTTATAATTATTTTATTTTCATAATATGTATCAAATAAATGTATATTCTTATATTAGGGTTTTTCTGATTATTGTTTCTTATCTTCCGTCCCAAAGATTTAAGTTTTTTTACTTTTAGGTCATCTTTTTCTATCTTTCTCCTTCACCATGACATCGTAAAACAAGATAAGACCCCTCAATTTCCACTACCTACATTGCTTTGAAGCATAGCGATGATTTACAAATAACCAACAACGATGATTCTTGCATATGAAAATAAATAAAAAGTGTAGTCATAGATTTCATAACCCGTTAAATAATTAATTCCAATAACATGAACATAGATTACGCGTACAAGGAAAGAGAGAATTTGACGAGTTTGAGTGAGGTACACACCGAAAGAAGACAGCACACTACTAGGCTACACATTTTACTACAGTGAGAGTGATGGAAAAAGAAGCGAAAGAGACGCTCATGCTTGCTAACATAATTCACCACCTAACAAAAGAAGAACCCTAAAGACTAAACTACACATATTGTTGTTCTTTTCGTTCTCTTGTTCATTGCTTAGTTCATCACAGGTTGCTAGCTGTCTGGCACCACTTTTTACGGTCATAGGCTAACGGAACAGTATTGAATAGTACATAGAGCGATGTAGTAGTCGTTGAGAAGAAGGCCATAGAAGAACCACATGACAGCATAAAAAAGAAGGACATACACTCAAAGGCATGAATTCCACGCTCTTGGTTTTTATCACACGTTTCTGCATCTATATCAATTACAAAAAGAAGCTTAGTTTATCACAGGTTGCTAGTTCGCACCACTTTTTACGGTCATAGGATAACGTAGCAGTATTGAATTGTACATTGAGCGATATAGTAGTCGTTGAGAAGAAGGCCATTAGAAGAACCACATGACAGCATTTACGGTCAAAAAGAAGGACATACTGAAAGAAGCATGCCTCCGAACCTAAAAACATTCAACAAGAGAAGAATTACTACATGAGAATGTAGGAATGTAGGGTAATTTGGTTAAACACTTCCCTTCCCGTTGCACTCTTATCCATCCTCCTCCAATCAGATGTCCAAAAACAAGTACACCGTGGTGCACTCCTCATTTCATCTCCGAAAATTAATAATTATTTTGAAATTTAACAAAAAATTGTGTATCCTCTCATACGTTCCTACAGCGTGTGTCCTCCACACTGATACGTTCCTACAGCGTGTGTCCTCCACACTGATACGTTCCTACGCATTTGTCTACCACATCTCATAACACTCATTAATTAATAATCAATAATTATTTTGAAATTTAACACAAAATTATGTGTCCTCTGATACTTCCTTAATTTATGGTCTAACAAACATAACTAAACTTAAAACTTAGAAAAGTATAAACATAGCAGAACAAAATAACAAAAGTTGCCCAGAAACACAGATTCAACATGGTACAAAGGAGCTCACCTGCTTATCTTACACACATAGACTTGCACGGGAGACCCAATTTGGGTCGTGAGTCCTACCACGAATGAGTTCATTGATCTGATAGTAGTTGAACCACAAGGTGACAAGTAAAAGAGTCCTGTTACGGATGAGTTCATTGATGTGGTTGTAGTTGAAGTAGAAGGAGAGAAGTAAAAGAGGGACGTTGATGATATACCACCATAAAACCTCAGGAGCAATGAGAATCCACATAAGTGCTTCACATCCAACTACACCAGAGACGTTGAATATGAAATTAGTTGGCCAGTTCGTTTGAGCTCTGGAAGCAAGTACGTGACAACATGCTGCTGTGAAGAAGAGCAAAACAGTTGGAGTTGAATGTTGGAAGGGGTTGTTGTTTAAACCTCCATACTTAATACCAATTGAAGTCAATTCCAACGCCATCAGAATTGTATAACCTTTGTTCTTCATGGTGTTTATGAAAATGGAATAGAAGAAACAAATGTGGAAGGAAAATAATGCCTGAGAGAAGGAAAAGCGAAGAGAAGAGTGTGTTTCTGGCCAAGGGAAAGAATGGGGCTATTTATAGTGGTGGTAAAAGAGAAGCAGGAAAAGGGAAAAGTGAATAATGCCTAGTGTTGTTAACCAAAGCAATAAAGTAAGAAACATATGCATATGCACTGTCTCTGCTACATATTCAAATTAGGGTTGAGCACTCCTAGTCCTACAAAGCGATTATGTGAAAGTCAACAAGCATATTAATGTGCCCACTAATAATTGAGATGCCAATGAAGATGGTGGAGTGAAGTGAATTAAAACAGGAGAGAAAAAAAGTAAATGGAAAAGCAAAATCACACACACTCAGAGAAGATTAATGTATTTGTGACGTTTGTTTAATGAATTTGGAAATAAAAGCGAAATTTTTTAAAATGAAAACATCTTTAGTCCATTCCTGCTCAAAGATACTCTATCTCTGATCTTCCTCACATCAGGCAATCCAAAATATTATACGCTGAATTGCATTTACTATATAAAAACTATTTTAATAAATTGAAATATAAGATTATAATTTTATTCTTTTAATTAAAATTATTATTATTATTTTAAATAGAAAATTTGAGAAAATGAAAATAAAATAGAAATAAATTGAGCAAACAATAAAGTAAGAAACATATGTACCATATGCATAGGAAAAGCTTCATGCACAAGTAAACAAAAGATCAAGTTCTGCAACGTGAAATTATACATAAAAATGTAGGGTAATTTGTGTATCATTTTCTGACCGTACAACACTTTCTATCGCCCTTAATTGCGAACGCTTATATTCATGTAAGAAAAATGATATTTTTACAAACATAAACTGTATAAAAAAATTATAGAAATAAAAGTATGAAATGTGTTAAATATTTCTGGACTGTGTTTTACATTTTCAGTCATATTAAGCATTTTTTTTTTATGAATTACTCCACTTCCCCTATCACTAGATAAATCAGTTCTTTGTCGCTTCTTTATGTTTGATGGCTCGTACTTTTCCAATTAAGACAAAGACTCCCCAAGCATTTTTTACCTATCCTTGAGGAGCATTATACAGTTACATTAGGAACTAGAACACCAAATCACACACATTATAAGAGAAAAAGTTAGCTCTTCTTACCTTTACTCTAAGTTAGTACTCTTCCACCTTTTTTTTCCACCACTGGCCAATCCTCTTCCCTTGTTAACTTCCAATGCTTTTTCCTTCAATCTCCACTCACGGCTTTCTTTTATGTTGTCTCTCATCCTTCCCCGTTCTTGTCTCTTCTTATTTATAATCTAACTCACCTCCCAAAAAGATAAACCCTTTTGCTTCTTATCTTTTTAAAGAAAAAAAAGAGAAAAACTTAGTTCTCCTTCCTTACCTTTACTCTAAACTAGCCCTCTTTCTCCTTTTTTGGTTCACCCACTGACCAATCCTCCTCCCTTACTAACTTCCAATGCTTTTTTCTTCAATCTCCACTCACCACTTTCTTTTCTGTTGTCTCTCATCCCTCGCCCGGTTCTGGCCTCCTCTTCTTTATAACCTAATTCTCCTCCAAAAAACTATAAAACCCTTTTACTTCTTATCTTTTTTAAAAAAATAACCCCTTTTTACGTGGGAGATATTCCATTTATTCTCCTGAGTCCCTTCAGATTTCTTTTATACATCATCCTTATATTCTTTTTTTAAAACATTTGTGATATAAATATTCCCTGGACCCACCAGCTTTTTGCACTTACAAAATATTTACGCATTTGCCACGAATTACTGGATTGACATTTCTGACGTGTTGTTTGAAGCTTTTTGCACTTCCAAATATATTATCAAACTCAGGAGCAATGAGAATCCACATAAGTGCCACAGCTAATTTTTATTTTTAAAACTCACATCATGTTCTCTAAGTTCGATTTTTAGGGTTTTCTCTGCAACTTTTTTGTTTACGAAACTGTCATGTTCTCTAAGTTCGACTTTTAGGTTTTTCTCTGCAACTTTTTATAAACAAATTTAAATTTAGACACTTAGAAGGTTTTTTTACTAGTGCAATCACATCTTATCTCACACAAGCTTAACTATTTTCTTAATTTTATATATTGATGTAAATCATTTAAATTTTTTTTTTAAAAGATTAAATTTAAAATTAAAAAAATATTTATAGATATTAATAGATATCTAAAAATATAAAAATGAATAAATTATATGAATGTCTTATGCATAGTCACGGACGACACTTGCTAAATATTTGGAAACAAGTGTGTTGAACACTTCACTACTTCTAAATTTTATAATAAAATGTTTTTCTTTATTCTATTTGTATCATTTCTAGTTCTTATTATAATTTAAGATTTATATTAATAATAATAGTAATAAAATTATAAGAATAAAATATAACTTTTATAATTTAAATTTAAATATTCTTAGTCATAAAATTATTATAAATAATATATATAAATTAATTAATATATGTAATAATTTTTATTAAATAAATACTAATAAATATCATTTATTAATTTATAATGTTAATATTATTTTATAATATTAATGAGAAATTCCTAATTAAGAAATATTTTCTCTTACATAATTTTATCATTTTAATTAACATGTTATTTGTTATATTATAGTTTGATTCTAATAAATTTTCAAATATCATTACAAATACGAAAGTGATAATTTAATTATTATCACAAAATATTAATAATAATGTTTATTTTATGTATAACATCAGCCATCATCAGAACCGAGACATTGAAACAATGTTCCTGTGTTGCAGTCATTTATAACAAGGAGCTTTCAGGTAGTGCAACAATTGCTATAATCAAAACCTGTTATAATAATAATATTAACATAAGTTATTACAAGAAACTAGGTAGTAACAACATTGTTGTGTTCCTAATTTTAAGGGATCACATGGAGTCTATGTGGGGGAGGAATTTAAACTTTAGCAAACACAACTAGTGAAAACTCAATTAAGAAGATATTTATTTTATAGCTTAATTAAGTACAAATTGTATTATTGAGATGTTTTGAAAAAGAAATAATAAGTTATGTGGAGAGAAGAAAGAAAGAAGAAGAAAATGTTGTGTTAACGGAAGTGGAAGTGGGGGTGGGGAGCTTGTTGTTGAGAGTGAAAAGGGAAGTGAAAGTGAGAGGGATTAGGATTAGGATTTTAAAAAATAAAAAGTAAAATTGGTAAAAGTAAAAAATAAGAAAGATAAATTTTGAATTTAAAAAAGATTGGGGAGGTGTAGGGAGAAGATGGGGTGTTGGAGGGAGCATCACTCCAACAAAAATTCTAGAACTAATAACTATTTTGGTAACCTAGTTTGGATTGCATGAGTGTTTTAAGGTCATTTCTTTTTGCATTCCTAATTTTGCTTTCTTGCACCCCTATTTTTCGTAATCTCAATTTTGTTCTTGTTCTTAAGAAATGTTATTAAAATAAAGAAGAATTAAAATGGTATTCTTCTCCTTCCTTCCAACACTACCTTCACCCCTCACCTCGTCACTTGCTTCGTCTCTTTTCTGTTCTTTATTCTTATTTTTTTCCTTTTTTTTCTTTCTCGTGTGTAGAAGAAAATCCAACAACCAAGATCCAAAATCCAAGATTTTGTTAAGCTTCAAAAGAGGCAAGACTGTGTTTTGTGGCTTTTGTAGTTATGCAGAGTTTTGGTACAGGTGTGATAATAGTAGGTGCTTTGTGTTTGGGTAATTTTAATTTAGTTTCGAATTTGGTAATAGAAAATGTAGTATCGGATCTTAGAGTGTATACCGAATTGAGCGGAAGCATGAAGTTAAGATAGTATCAAATAGGGCACTCTAGAATGCAGTACCAAATTCAGGAGTGTACTCCGAATGAGGCAATATAATATATAACTACGAGATGAATAAACAAGGTTAATATTAAGGCTTAATATTTGGTTCCTAGTGGGTTTTTTTTCAAAGTCGTCATACCTTATAAAAAAATGTTCATTTATATTTCGTTAAAAATTATTTAAAATAATTTTTTTGGCTTATGACGCTAAAAACATAATGACGCAGTTGTCTATCTGACCAAAATTGAATTAAGTGTTCAATAGGTCAATTAAGATATAAATTTTAAAAACAAAAATTAATGACCTGAAAAAAGTTTAATATAGAGTTAAATGAGATGATGTTGTTGTTGTGTGCCATGACTTAATGATGTGTGTCCATCATCTACCTTTTCTTCACGTTCGTCATCACCGTAAATCTCCATTCTTTTAACACAAACATTATCACATCTCACTTGTACAAATAGAAAAACAAAAACCCATTACCCATTTCTTCATCCTAAACCCACAATCAACACACTATTCCAGTACCATCATTTTTTCAAGTTCAATGCTTACATAATAACACTATCGAAATTCATACGGTAATCATCCAAAATCTCTATTTTCTTTCCCTTTCTCCTCTGTCCATTCGCGCATTAAGAATACAAAAAACAAAGGGGAGTCACCATTCCACCATCACTTAACAAAAAAGTAATTAAAAACAGGAATGAGAAATCCCAAATTGCAAGACCAAAACCTAAAACGCGAAATCAACCCAAGAAAAGGAAAACCAATTCTCAAACAAAGAAAAAAAAAAACCCAAAACCCTAATATGAAATTCTTAAAATTTGCAAGATTGAAGTACAAGGAAAGGAAACCCCAAAACACTGCAATCTAAAATCCCCTTCTTGCGGAACACTCTCGAACCAGAACGAAAAGGGAAGAGAAACCCTATGTTGCGTCTTCAAGTTGGAGATTTTCACAACAATAACCTGACCTATGTTGCATTTTTAAGGAATTATCAAGTCACTTTCAATTGAAGATCACTTTCACCAGATTGTTCAACCTAGAAATCGTCATAAGATTCTTAGACAAGGATAATTTGATTTAACTCTCAGTTAAACCTTGCTCACATCATTTTATTTTTTTTTAATTTACACCTTCAAATATATCATATGTGTCACGTATTGTAAAAACTATACACATCATTCAGTTTTGGCCATGGAGGCAATTGCACAATTATATTTTTAACTTTGTAAGTCAAAAAAACCCTTTTAAATCGTTTTTAACGAAATATGAGACTTTTTTAAAAGTAATGACAACTTTGAAAAAAAAAACCAAAATTAGGAACCAAATGTATTAAACCTTGAAGGTTTCATATCAGAACATCCATCAGAGCCTATATCTATTGAATGCTGAGATCAAGTTTTAGTGATAACACCAATGTTCATGTACAAGAAGTACTCTTTCCCAATTATGGAACTGTGCAATTGCAATATCACTAGACTTGACGGCCTAGGAGAGAAAGGATACAAATAAAAAACTTTTACTAAAATAGGATACGAACATGAAACATCAATTTTAAAAATTTGAATAGTATGTTAATTTTTTATATTAAATTATCATTTTTGTATTTATAATAATATTTTTAAAATTTATTAGAATCAAACTATATTGTAACACTTTCCCTGTTTCCATTAAAGTTTCCATTTTCACTCTAATTTTTCTTTTCGTTTTCGATATTACAATGAAGATAATGGTAGCTGTCAAGTGAGTCGCACTAGTGTAGAATTGAACTTTAACATCATCCTGTAAATGTTGGACAACAAAATAACCAGACAGTTGCTCCCTCCACCACCCTAAACGACTCCCTCCACCTCTCCAATTTTTTTTTATTTAAAAATTATCCTTTCTTACATTTCTTATTTACTTTTTTAACTTTTAATGTTAAAATCCTAATCTCTTCCCCTACTTCTCATTTTCACTTTCAGCAGCACTAATACCCTCGCTTTCTTTCTCTTTTTCTCTCCAACCCCACCCCCCACTTTCCTTTTCTTTCTCTCTTTCTCTGCAACCCACCCCCACCTCCCCTCCCCTTCCCTTTCTTTGTTTCTATCACTTTCTTTTTTTGCAACCCCCCACTCTCCCTTTCTCTCATTCTCGTTTGGTCTCTAAGAGGTTAGTATTTCTTTGCTCTTCTGTTGTAATTGATTGTATGATATGTGTTGTTTGTGTTCTGCATTGTATGATATGTGCTCTGTGATTTTTACGGATGTCGATATCCGTTAACGGACGTCGACATCAGATGAAGGAGAAGGGCCAATGGATCTCCTTGCTTCGCTTTTTTTTTCTTGTTTTTCTAGGTTATTAATTTAATTATATTTAGTTGGTTAATTTTTGTACATTTATTAGTTGCAGGTGATGGAGTTGGGGTCCACAGTTATAGAAAAGAAAGTGTGGTTGTGTAGATATGTATGAGTATGCGTCGAGAGAATGGAAGAAGGGTTCATAAAATGCATAGGTCAGATTTTAGTAGGTTTAGAAATTTGAATGGTTGAAGAGAAGAAGGATGAGGGAGAGTTTATTGGGTCATGTAGTATAACATATGCAAAGGAAAGAGTGAGAAATGAAGAAAGTTGGATAATTGGATGATGTTATGTTGTGGTTGGTGCGGTAGTTATTGTTACGTGAACATTAATTGGGAGAAGAAAGAAGATGAGAGTGCATGGAAAGTCTACTCGAGGTGCAAGAGTGTGTGTGTTTAAGAAGGTAGCCTTTTTATTTTGTTAGGATGTATGATGTCTCTACAGAGGCCTTATTAGTATATAAATTGTAGTGATAGGTAAAAGGGGGTCTCATAGGTGGAAAAAAGAGAATTGGTATATGCATATGTGTTTTTATACTTGTTAATGGTGGAAAGAAAGATTGGAAAGCTGAACGGATATGGAAAATCTAAACATCCGTCCCCGGATGTGGAGATGCGTTTCGTGTGAAAGTGGAAGAGTGCGGGAGTGCATTTAGTGCCATCAAAATGGGTTGAAATTCGTGAGACAATCCGGTTCACCACGGGTTTGAGCTTGGTTGGGTTGGAAAAAAATACAAAATTTTTTATGCGAGCCAATTTTGACCCGGTTCACTAAGAACCCGGCTCACACGGGTTGAACCTGTGGTGGGTCGAGTTGGCTCACCAACCCACCTATTTTTTTTAATTAAATTATATTAATTATTTAAATCTTATTTCTTTTTATTGAAATCAAATTAATTAATTAATTATTCAAAATGCACAACCTTTACTTAGCAATAAAGTCTTTCGCGCTGCTGTCTTTCCAAAAGTTTTCATCTGCAAATAAAACCATAAGATTATAAATTGGATAATATTATAGATGCAGATAAAGAAGAAGATGCTTCAAGAGAGTATAATACTGTGGATTTATCCATTCAGGACTCCAATTTAATAGATGGATAATATTATAGATTGGATAATTCAGGAATATATCATTTGTTTTATCTTGTTTTTAGACCTATCTACAAGCATGACAGTTTTATCTTGTGTTATATATTTTTGTTAACGACTATATGTAGTTTCTTGGTCAAACGGTTATCTATATCTCATTAAACTAAATTTGGCAAAATTTTATGCTTGATAGCTTAGAATATATATAACAATATATTTCTTTTGTTTCATTTTCTTTTATATCAATTAGTCCAATTATTACTGTTTCAATTTGATTGATCAAAGTAACATATTATAATTATCTAAGAAGAAGAGGGTGAAAAAAAAGTTAACTAAGTGAGCCGATGAGCCAATGAGCCAACCCGTTTAACCCACCAACCCGTGGTGGGTCGGGTTGGGTTCAAATTTTTTTGGCTCGCTAATAAATGAGCCGGGTTGGGTTGGCTCACTAAGTGGCCAACCCGTGGTGGGTCAGGTCGGGACAGGGAACCATTAATATTTTATTAATAAAGTGAATGGATGTTGGTGAAAATTAATCTCAGAAATAATTACTGAAGGGTAAAAGAGGAATGGGGAGGTGAAGAGAGTAGTCTGTGGTGGTGTAGGGAGCAACTCACAAATAACCAACGTAAATTATTGACCGGTGACATTTTCGTAAATAAGTGGGCATTAAGACGCCTGTTAGGAGGGGCCCCGACGTCTATAATATTATAGACGTCGGGGCCCCTCCTAACATACGTCTTAATGCTTGACAGGTAGGTGAAAAGTCATTTTTTTCCACCTTAGAGACGTCTGATCCCGCCACCCCGACGTCTATATTCGATTATAGATATCGGTGTCCCTCCTAACGAACGTGTATATGTCTGACAGGTAGATGAAAAGTTATTTTTTTCGCCGTACAGACATCGGATCACGTCAACCGACGTCTAAATGGCCTGATGAAAGTTGTTTTGGACGTCATATTAGTGAGGGCCCCGACGTCTAGTTTAGAATAGACGTCGGTTCACCTGGGGAGCCGACGTCTAGTTTGCTGTTAAATGAGACATGAAACCCGTTGTTACGAGCACTTCATCGTCTTCCTTCTCTCGCCTTTTCTCTCTGCGGCATTGCCTTTTCAGGTACGTTTTTGTCTCTTTTGAACTGTTTAAACGTACTTTTATTCCGATTATATTAGTCTTTGGTTGATTATCTTTCATTTGAACCGATTAAAAGGAGTTTTTGTTGTGTTTTGGTGTAGTTTTTCTCGTGTCTTTGGTAGCGTTGTACCATATTCTCCCTTTGCTATTTTCCTCAGAAAAACTTGCATCTTTTGAATGTCTTATAGCGTTTAAACCCAAAACCGAACTTCGGTCTTTGCCTAGTTCTATTGTCACCGTTTGTTTTCGTTGTCGGTTTTAATGGAACTAGGCGAGGATCTAGATTCGGTTTTCGGTTGAAATGCCATAAGAGATCCAAAAAACGCAACCTTTTCTATGACGAAACTAGCAAAGGGAAGAAGGTACTACTACGCTATCCAAAAACAAGAGCTGCAGTAGACGTCGGTTAATGCAATGTCTGGCGTCCATGGAACTCTTTAGACGTCAAGGTCATGTAGTAACCAACGTCTATAGAGCTTTTTAGATGTCGGGTCATACAGTAACCAACGTCAATTCTGGAACTGACGTTAAAAAACTAAAATAACATACGTTAAATGCCCCTTTAGTGTCTTCGATTTAGCATTTTTTTTTCAGGGTCACCGTTAAATTCAGGGTCAACCTCCACAAGGTAAGAAACTCTTTCACAAGCTCACCTTTTTGTTCTCCGCTCTCAATTCGCCTCAACACGATGCCGCTTTGCAGATTGGGGTGGGGACCTGCAATGTAAAAATGTCGATGAACCCCTTCTGCAAGATCGCCCTAGAAGAGGTCCTTCACATTAGAGAATCTGCTTTGGCCTTCGAGGTTGTCGTTGTTAGCATTGGACCTTTGAGGTTAAAGCATCTTTTCTTGTGCAGTGCTATGGAAAATCAGCTATGAATCTTGTCGCTCAAGTTGCACGCAATTTTCCTGGTAAAGCTGTTTTTTTGCTTAGTTTGTTTCTCAAATTCTAAAATATATAATGCCCAAATTATGTGTGCTTCTGTTTGAAGTTGCTATGAATTGTATGCAAAGTATTTAATTTGTTGGTTCTAGGTTTACGAGTTCTTCGAGCCGTTAGCAGAGAGGTCATTGGAATAGAGTAACGTTCTATGTAAAATCCAAGCTCACGATTTACCAAGTTGTATAATTATCAAGTCAACTTTTACTACTATTTTAAAACTGTTAAAAAATAAGGACTAAAATCGATACTTTTAAAAAAACAGGAATCAAAGTTTTTCTAATTTTATGTAATACTTCATGCACAAAAACATATTAGAAAAAAATATAGGCTTCAAAGAACACGTCAGAAATGTCAATCCAGTAATTCATGGCAAATGTGTAAATACTCACAAGTTCGGTGAAGCCCAACGAACTCTCGTTGATCCTTCTTCTTCGGTTGGTTGGTTTATTTGCGCAAGCTCCGCTGCTTTCTCCGCCTCCTCTCCTCTGATCAATCTCCGGCTATCTTCCGGTCAATATCCGGCAACTCTCCAGTCAACATCCTCAAAACCTCTGATCGTTCTTCGGTATGCTTTTTTGTCAACCTCCGTCGACACTTCTCGTCCATCTCCTTTGTATCGTCATATTGCTCGTTGTTTTCTGAGATTCTATTTGCAAAATTTAAAAGTTACAAACATATTTATGGGAATTGTGGGGGGAAATATACAAAAGTTTCTTCATAGATATATGTGTGCGTGTGTTTGAAATTAACGTTTAAGTTATTGTTGCTGTTGTTGTTTCTAATTCTTGTATTGGATCTGATTGATTCGAATTGGGAAGGTAGGGTAGAGAAATTGGGAACAATGAGTCAGGTATTTGACGGGTACGAGCGACAATACTGTGAACTATCAGCGAATCTTTCGCGGCAATGCACTGGGGCTTCCTCTCTTGATGGAGGTAATTAATGCAATCAAACTCTTTCTTCACACAAGCTCTTCAGTTCCACCCTTATAATATTGTTGAGGCTAATGATTTTTAGGCCGTATATAGGAACGGGAAGAACATTGTAACATCTAATGATCAAGTTGAGCTGACAGGATACTATACAATGGTTAATTACTTATTTTGTCCTTTACGTACATAGGCAATTTTTACATTTTAGAATCTATACCTAAAGACTACTTATTTTAGTTTTACACATACACTTAATCCGTTTTAGTTCCTAACATATAAAATTGTAAGGATTAAAACAGATTACAGATTAAAAGGTTTATATGAACTAAATGAGTCAAAAAAAAATGTATGCTCGGGGACTAAAAGTAGTAGCTTGTGTGTAGGGACTAAATTGTAATGATAGTAGAAGTATTGAGATTAAATGAGTTTTTTTCATCAGAAAAATATATATATCTATATATATTGGAGCACTTGGGTGTTCCAACCATTATACAAAATGTTAGTATTTTGAGGTTGTGAAAGGAATAGTTGATGATAGAGAAAATGTAGAGATAGTTGAATGTAGAAGTAGTAGTTGGAAGAAGTGTTGTAGTTGTCTTTAGTTGTAGTAGATGTTGGTTCATACAAATGATAGATGTTGGCTACATACAAATGGTAGATGTTGGCTACATCTTGCAAATGGTAGAGTTCATGGGTATTTATAGACCCATAGATTATTCTAGAACATACTAGCCACAACTTATGTGGAATGTTCTAGATTTTTACCTATGTAGAATATTCTTGATTTTTCTTCCTATCTTAGGTTTTTCTAGAATATTCTATAACTTGTATTACATTTCAATTCTTCTATCTAAGGAGCTTCTACATTCTTCTAGAATTTGCATTACACTTTAATACTCCTCCTTAATGCAAATTCGGTAACTCCAAACATTGTGCATAGTAGTTCAAATCTTTGTCTTGGTAACATATCTTCAATTTGATCTTCTTCCTCCATTTCCTTGACCATAGTTCATGCTTTGATGCTTCTTCATAACAGTTAGGTTCAATCATGGCCATATTGCAGGTTTCATACATGTCTTCCAAAGATCTTACTCTTCTTGGACTAGATTCAGGTGAAGAATCTTGTTGTGGAGGTGGAGAGAGCATACCTGAATTTTCTACCTCTTCTTGAGTTTCTTCTTGAGATTGTTGCACTGGAAGTAAAATGTTTCTTTTAACAACTTTTTCTTCTTCCCAATTCCAAGAAGCATTTTCGTCAACTTCAACATCTCGACTGATGATGAGCTTTTTCGTTTGTAGGTTGTAGACTCGATAGCCTTTTGATTGTGTGCTATATCCCAAGAATATTCCTCGTATAGTTTTGTCTTCAAGCTTGTGCCTCCTTTGATCAGGAACATGTATGTAGCAAATAGACCCAAATACTCGTAGGTGTTTAGCCGATGGCTTTCTCCCACTCCAAGCTTCAATAGGAGTCTTGTCTTGGACTGCTTTAGTTGGACATCTGTTTAGAATATAAACTGCAGTGTAGACTGCTTCAGCCCAAAAAGTGTTAGGCATACTTTTCTCTTTCAGCATTGATCTTGCCATCTCCATAACTGTGCGATTCTTTCTCTCTGACACGCCATTTTGTTGTGGAGTATATGCGACTGTAAGTTGTCGCTCTATGCCTTCATCTTCACAGAATTTGTCAAACTCGCGAGATGTGTACTCCTTGCCACGATCACTTCTAAGTATTTTTAGCTGTTTTCCACTTTGCTTCTCAACAAGGGCCTTGAATTTCTTGAATACTCCAAAAACTTCTGACTTTGCCTTTAAGAAATAGACCCATGTCATTCTAGAGAAGTCATCAATGAAGAGGATGAAATATCTGTTGTTATGATGTGAAGGTGTTCTCATCGGTCCGCAAACATCGATATGAATCAACTCCAATAAGTCTTTTGCTCTCCATGCTTTGTCTGTCGAGAATGGTAATCGATGTTGTTTTCCAAGGAGACATCCTTCACATGATTCATTATTCTCCTTCAAGTATGGAAGATCTCTCATCATGTTTTTCGTATATAGAAGCTTTAAGGCATGTGTGTTGAAGTGGCCAAATCTCCTATGCCAAAGCCATGAGTCATCAACTTCTACCTTCATGACAATATTAGTTCCAGGTTTGAAGCTTATAGGAAAGCTTCTATTTCTCTTCCCCATTTTTACTTGGCCAATTTCTATCATTTTATTGTCATAAATTTTGCATGTATCTTTCTCAAAATGAAGAGAATATCCATTCTCCATCATTTGGCCAATACTTAAAAGATTTTCTTTAAGATTTGGAACTAGTAAAACGTCTTTGATGAATTTAGTACCTTTCTTTGTCTCCACCATGACAGTTCCTTTGCCTCGAGACTCCACTGTGGTGCCATTTCCTAGCCGAACTTTGACATTGACAGATTTATCAATGTCTTTGAAGATGCTTTGATCTTTCGCCATGTGATTGCTGCATCCACTATCCAAGTACCAACTTCCTTCTCTACTAGGAGATTCTTGATTGGCGTAGAATAAGAGTTTCTCTTGATTATCTTCTTCCGCAAAGTTTGCTTGATGCTTATTTTTGTTACGACAATACTTTTCTATGTGACCAAATTTCTTGCAATAGTGGCATTGAGGTTTTCCATGATGCCAACAATCTTTTTCCAAGTGACTTGTCTTTTTACATATGCCACATGGAGGATATTTTTCTTGACGAGTCATAGAGAAGCTTCTAGGATTTTCTTTATTTCTAGAAATTTCTTCTCTACTTTTATCTCCTTCATATTCTTTATTCTGAGACCGTAATTTTAGTTTTGATTGAAAGGCATTTTCAACCGAGTCTTCTTCATGCCTTTTCAATCTTTGTTCATAAGCTTCAAGAGAGCCCATTAGTTGCGTGACTGACAATGTAGCCAAATCTTTTGTTTGTTCAATCGCGGTTGCGATTGCATCATACTTTTGGGGAATAGAAATTAAAATTTTCTCAACGATCTTTTTGTCAAGAATATTTTCCCCATAGGCTCTCATCTGACTAACTATTTCTTTTATTCTAGAATAGTAGTCTTTAATGGTCTCAAATTCTTTCATTCTTAATAATTCAAACTCTCGTCTTAGAGAATGAAGTTTAATATTGCGTACCTCGTCACTTCCTTGAAACTCCTCTTGTATTGTGTTCCAAGCTTGTTTTGCACTTGTGGCACCAATTATCCTTGGAAAAATTGTGTCATCAACTGCTTGTTGAAGAACAAATAAAGCCCTTGAATCCTTCTGCTTGTTTTCTTTCAACTCCTTCTTTTGAGCTGCAGTAAGAGTAGAGGTGTCTTCTGGAATAGTGAATCCCTCTTCTATGATATCCCATAAATCTTGAGAGCGGAAGAATGTCTTCATTTTGACACTCCAAAAATCATAACTTTCTCCTTTGAAAATAGGTACTGGAATTGATGATGTTTGATTAGTAGTAGCCATTGTTGAGAATATATTTGGGAGTAGTAGAATGAGTTATAGTTTTGTTTGAGGTAGTTGAAAATTTTATCTACGCCCAGTAGATGACCGAACGTAGCTCTGGTACCACTGTTAGTATTTTGAGGTTGTGAAAGGAATAGTTGATGATAGAGAAAATGTAGAGATAGTTGAATGTAGAAGTAGTAGTTGGAAGAAGTGTTGTAGTTGTCTTTAGTTGTAGTAGATGTTGGTTCATACAAATGATAGATGTTGGCTACATACAAATGGTAGATGTTGGCTACATCTTGCAAATGGTAGAGTTCATGGGTATTTATAGACCCATAGATTATTCTAGAACATACTAGCCACAACTTATGTGGAATGTTCTAGATTTTTACCTATGTAGAATATTCTTGATTTTTCTTCCTATCTTAGGTTTTTCTAGAATATTCTATAACTTGTATTACATTTCAATTCTTCTATCTAAGGAGCTTCTACATTCTTCTAGAATTTGCATTACACTTTAATACTCCTCCTTAATGCAAATTCGGTAACTCCAAACATTGTGCATAGTAGTTCAAATCTTTGTCTTGGTAACATATCTTCAATTTGATCTTCTTCCTCCATTTCCTTGACCATAGTTCATGCTTTGATGCTTCTTCATAACAGTTAGGTTCAATCATGGCCATATTGCAGGTTTCATACATGTCTTCCAAAGATCTTACTCTTCTTGGACTAGATTCAGGTGAAGAATCTTGTTGTGGAGGTGGAGAGAGCATACCTGAATTTTCTACCTCTTCTTGAGTTTCTTCTTGAGATTGTTGCACTGGAAGTAAAATGTTTCTTTTAACAACTTTTTCTTCTTCCCAATTCCAAGAAGCATTTTCGTCAACTTCAACATCTCGACTGATGATGAGCTTTTTCGTTTGTAGGTTGTAGACTCGATAGCCTTTTGATTGTGTGCTATATCCCAAGAATATTCCTCGTATAGTTTTGTCTTCAAGCTTGTGCCTCCTTTGATCAGGAACATGTATGTAGCAAATAGACCCAAATACTCGTAGGTGTTTAGCCGATGGCTTTCTCCCACTCCAAGCTTCAATAGGAGTCTTGTCTTGGACTGCTTTAGTTGGACATCTGTTTAGAATATAAACTGCAGTGTAGACTGCTTCAGCCCAAAAAGTGTTAGGCATACTTTTCTCTTTCAGCATTGATCTTGCCATCTCCATAACTGTGCGATTCTTTCTCTCTGACACGCCATTTTGTTGTGGAGTATATGCGACTGTAAGTTGTCGCTCTATGCCTTCATCTTCACAGAATTTGTCAAACTCGCGAGATGTGTACTCCTTGCCACGATCACTTCTAAGTATTTTTAGCTGTTTTCCACTTTGCTTCTCAACAAGGGCCTTGAATTTCTTGAATACTCCAAAAACTTCTGACTTTGCCTTTAAGAAATAGACCCATGTCATTCTAGAGAAGTCATCAATGAAGAGGATGAAATATCTGTTGTTATGATGTGAAGGTGTTCTCATCGGTCCGCAAACATCGATATGAATCAACTCCAATAAGTCTTTTGCTCTCCATGCTTTGTCTGTCGAGAATGGTAATCGATGTTGTTTTCCAAGGAGACATCCTTCACATGATTCATTATTCTCCTTCAAGTATGGAAGATCTCTCATCATGTTTTTCGTATATAGAAGCTTTAAGGCATGTGTGTTGAAGTGGCCAAATCTCCTATGCCAAAGCCATGAGTCATCAACTTCTACCTTCATGACAATATTAGTTCCAGGTTTGAAGCTTATAGGAAAGCTTCTATTTCTCTTCCCCATTTTTACTTGGCCAATTTCTATCATTTTATTGTCATAAATTTTGCATGTATCTTTCTCAAAATGAAGAGAATATCCATTCTCCATCATTTGGCCAATACTTAAAAGATTTTCTTTAAGATTTGGAACTAGTAAAACGTCTTTGATGAATTTAGTACCTTTCTTTGTCTCCACCATGACAGTTCCTTTGCCTCGAGACTCCACTGTGGTGCCATTTCCTAGCCGAACTTTGACATTGACAGATTTATCAATGTCTTTGAAGATGCTTTGATCTTTCGCCATGTGATTGCTGCATCCACTATCCAAGTACCAACTTCCTTCTCTACTAGGAGATTCTTGATTGGCGTAGAATAAGAGTTTCTCTTGATTATCTTCTTCCGCAAAGTTTGCTTGATGCTTATTTTTGTTACGACAATACTTTTCTATGTGACCAAATTTCTTGCAATAGTGGCATTGAGGTTTTCCATGATGCCAACAATCTTTTTCCAAGTGACTTGTCTTTTTACATATGCCACATGGAGGATATTTTTCTTGACGAGTCATAGAGAAGCTTCTAGGATTTTCTTTATTTCTAGAAATTTCTTCTCTACTTTTATCTCCTTCATATTCTTTATTCTGAGACCGTAATTTTAGTTTTGATTGAAAGGCATTTTCAACCGAGTCTTCTTCATGCCTTTTCAATCTTTGTTCATAAGCTTCAAGAGAGCCCATTAGTTGCGTGACTGACAATGTAGCCAAATCTTTTGTTTGTTCAATCGCGGTTGCGATTGCATCATACTTTTGGGGAATAGAAATTAAAATTTTCTCAACGATCTTTTTGTCAAGAATATTTTCCCCATAGGCTCTCATCTGACTAACTATTTCTTTTATTCTAGAATAGTAGTCTTTAATGGTCTCAAATTCTTTCATTCTTAATAATTCAAACTCTCGTCTTAGAGAATGAAGTTTAATATTGCGTACCTCGTCACTTCCTTGAAACTCCTCTTGTATTGTGTTCCAAGCTTGTTTTGCACTTGTGGCACCAATTATCCTTGGAAAAATTGTGTCATCAACTGCTTGTTGAAGAACAAATAAAGCCCTTGAATCCTTCTGCTTGTTTTCTTTCAACTCCTTCTTTTGAGCTGCAGTAAGAGTAGAGGTGTCTTCTGGAATAGTGAATCCCTCTTCTATGATATCCCATAAATCTTGAGAGCGGAAGAATGTCTTCATTTTGACACTCCAAAAATCATAACTTTCTCCTTTGAAAATAGGTACTGGAATTGATTATGTTTGATTAGTAGTAGCCATTGTTGAGAATATATTTGGGAGTAGTAGAATGAGTTATAGTTTTGTTTGAGGTAGTTGAAAATTTTATCTACGCCCAGTAGATGACCGAACGTAGCTCTGGTACCACTGTTAGTATTTTGAGGTTGTGAAAGGAATAGTTGATGATAGAGAAAATGTAGAGATAGTTGAATGTAGAAGTAGTAGTTGGAAGAAGTGTTGTAGTTGTCTTTAGTTGTAGTAGATGTTGGTTCATACAAATGATAGATGTTGGCTACATACAAATGGTAGATGTTGGCTACATCTTGCAAATGGTAGAGTTCATGGGTATTTATAGACCCATAGATTATTCTAGAACATACTAGCCACAACTTATGTGGAATGTTCTAGATTTTTACCTATGTAGAATATTCTTGATTTTTCTTCCTATCTTAGGTTTTTCTAGAATATTCTATAACTTGTATTACATTTCAATTCTTCTATCTAAGGAGCTTCTACATTCTTCTAGAATTTGCATTACACTTTAATACAAAATATATTTATATTGTTCTGTGCTTTAGGTCTCCATGAACATGATTAAAATTGAGTAACTAAACCTTCTGTTATTACTTATCGAATAGGATGATGGAGTTTTAATTTTCATGATCACTGCATTACTATAAGATTATTAAATGCTTCTCTTTGAAAGTTGATTTCATGAATACTGGAACTGTTGGATGTAATGTTTTTATATGATTTTAAAATTGGAAAAAACTTAAATGAAGTTCTTTAGATGCTTTTTAGTTCTGTTTTCTAATTAAAATTGGAGTTTCACACTGGTAACTCGCACAATAAAAGTGGACATTTAAAGTTGGCATTGAATAACGAGTTGGGCTCCATTTTTTTTAGAGAACAACGCCAAAAAACATCTGAAAAACGCTTCCTATGTTTTGTCCTTTAAAATTTCCGTTTTGCTAATTTTAGCAGACGCAACTATAAGCGTGTTGTATGAAACTTAAACTTGCATCAAAGGCTTGCTATGGGGGAATGCATGATGAAGAGACCTTCCTTCTGATAAATTATTTTATTCGTATAATTTCTGCTGAAGAGGCTTAAGCTTTTTGTTAAGGATGTAATCTTTTATCAACTCCCATCCCACAACATACACGAACGCAAAAAAAAAAT
Source organism: Vigna angularis (assembly GCF_016808095.1). Lineage (NCBI taxonomy): Eukaryota > Viridiplantae > Streptophyta > Magnoliopsida > Fabales > Fabaceae > Vigna > Vigna angularis. Next base: position 9,805,561 of record NC_068973.1, on the reverse strand, counting down.
GGATAAGGACGTAGCTTTCTCTGTCTAATGTTTGCTGGTTACCTTGTGTGCCCCAGAACAAAAGAAGCAGAAAATTTCTGATATAAAAGCTGGATTAGATGATGCTGAAACATTGGTATAAACTTATCTTCTCTTCCTCCTCCTGATGTTTTGCTCAATTATAATTCTTCCTTGAATATTTTCAGATTCGGAAAATGGACCTTGAGGCTAGGAGTTTGCAGCCTAGTATGAAGACAACTCTTCTTGCCAAGTTAAGGGAATACAAAACTGATTTAACCAATTTGAAGACCGAAGTTAAGAGAGTTACAACATCTAATGTCAGTTTCGCTGCTAGAGATGACTTGTTGGAATCAGGAAGTGCTGATACACTGGCGGTATCTCTCTTATACATCCCTTCCTCAGATATTGAAACGTGTCAATGTAATTAATTTTGAACTGAGAGATTTGAGACTGGATTTGGCTGGTAATTTTCGTTGTTAGAAATGGCTTTTTGGAAGTTAACGTGGTGAATTGCCTTCAAGCCAAAGTTGGCCAAGTATGTGGGCCTCCAAGCCGTAATACCCACATTTATATAGCACTAAATTACTGAAGTCTTGTGGGTATTCTAGGGTTGGAAAGAGCCAGAAACATTGTATGATGTTTAGATATTTTGAATCTCAACTTTGGATTTTGACATCTGAAATTTCTTTCACCTCCATCTCAGTACAACGTTTCTTATGTACTATAGTGCATCGATAGATGATACATTACCTTCTTTTCATTTATTTTGCATTCTAATAGCTACTTATGGATGCTAGGACAGGTATCAAATGATCAAAAGGGAAGACTTCTGATGTCTACTGAAAGACTTAATCAGTCTTCTGATAGAATAAAGGATAGCAGAAAAACAATGCTGGAGACTGAGGAGCTTGGTGTCTCTATCCTCCAAGATTTGCATCTACAGCGACAATCCCTACTCCATGCCCATAAGACAGTAAGTTCCACCACTTAGCATTTGATGGTCAGGTCAACTAGCAGATGCACTTATAAACACTTCACTTTTTAAAAATGTTTTCCCTATATCGAATCCATCTGACCTCAGGCCAGTCAGATCTTGTTTCCCAAAACCTTACTTCTGATAAGTTCTGAAGAGTAGAATATTAATCGTTTCTCGTTTCAGCTCAATGGGGTGGATGATAACATCAGCAAAAGCAAGAAGATTTTGTCAGCCATGTCAAGAAGGATGAGCAGGAACAGATGGATTGTAGGCTCCTTATTGACAGCTATGGTCGTTGCAGTTATAATCATTTTATATTTCAGCAACGGTTCTCATTAAAATTTCTTATTACATGAAAAATTCTTTCATTTGAGATAATGACAATAGTACCATTACACATTCCTGTGATTCATCATTATTCTTTTCGTTTTATGATATCTTCACTATGCCAAAGATAAAGAGAACAGAAATGGCATAGCAAATTACTGTCGCTAACGTTACAGAAAGATTTTACATGACTTTTTAAAGTTGCAAAACAGCTTCATTTTTTTTTTTTGGATTTGACTCCTGTAGAGGGGCACGTCCTTTATAGCCAAATCCTTTTTTTTTTATTATATCTCAATTCCATCCTACCAAACATTTTCATTGCATTCTACCGATTCAAGATAAGGATGAATGATTCAAATTTTTTGGAGGAATCAATATTCCATAAGGTTAAATATTTAGTTATATAAAGTGTAACATCCCAAAATATAGTACCATAAATTAGAATTAATTACAATTAACAGTTAAAACATGCAGTCTTACACTAATAATAAAAAAAAATCCAAAACCGAACGTGCTTACGTACAGAGATAAAATACCATACAGCAGTATTTCAAAGTTTAAAGACGACCGGTTTTACAAACTTTAACCGAACGTCCAAAAGCTACAGAAAATAAAAACTACAACTTAACGAGCGTTCTAGGGCTCGACTTTAACCTCTGCTTCGACCAGATTAGCGTCCTCCAAATTTTCTTCTTCCAGTGCTTCTTCAAGCGACGCCTCTCCGTCTGCTCACACCCACACGGATGATCATTGCACAGACATGACGGACGTACGGGTACAAACGACAACACAAGGAAGGAACACAGGGTAAGCTTATTGAATTTAATTCAATGAAAATCATTCATTTCATAATACATCAAACATATCGAATATTTCACAACATATAATTAAATCAACCCCTTAACTCAAACAATTCCTGATACTAGACTGACCGTCCGGAGACTGTATGAATCTATGTATCTGCAGGCGTTCATGCACCCGGGTGATGTAGTAACTGATAAACACTCGACAGCTGCCACCCGAGGTTAGCCCTATCAGTCCAAAGTACTCAGAAGGACTAGGACCTCCTGCCGTTCCCACACATGACCTACTCCCCTCTACTTGAGGACGAGCACTCACGGAACATCAGGATGAACTGCCATCAGCAGATTTACCATAGTCATACTATACCACTTCTCATATTCAAATCATAGAGTCGTTCCTCCACGGAACGCTCGTCCAAATTCCACAACCATAGTTTCACCTCATATAATGTTCGGCATTTATAATCTTTCACTCTTATTTTCATTTTTGTCTTTCAGTCCAAGTACATAAAATCACGAACGTTCAGCCCTCTTCACAACGAGGACAAACGTGAAGAACGAGACCGAAGAATTTACCTCGTTCCAAAATAAAGGGATACCGACTACCAGATAGATGGACGATCTGTATTAACACGGGTGCTCGACACGGTCGGTCGACCCAGATGGACGACCTATATTAAGAAGGGTGCTCGACACAGATGGACAACCTGTATTAATAAGGGTGCTCGACACAATCGGTCTACACAGATGTATGACCTGTATTAACAATGGGTGCTCGACATGGTTAGTCAACACAGATGGATGATCTGTGTTATCATGGGTGATCAACATGGTTGGTCGACACAGATGGAGGATCTGTATTAACAAGGGTACTCGACACTGTCGGTCGACACAGATGGTCGACCTGTATTAACAATGGTACTCGATATAGTAAAATCTGATACCATAGATCGTACTCAATAAAATTCACAGAACATGCATCCGACACAGTATAACTCACATAACAGTCATGCATCACAGTATAACTCAAGAATTAAATTTAATAAGCTTCCCTTACCTGGATCAGAAGTGAACGTCCTAAGAGTGTGATTTTGACTCGACCAACTATGGCTTTCTACCCTCCACGATTTTTCTTACGTTCTTCAACTAAGTCTAACCCAAAAGAAAATTCAGAGAACTTAGTTTATACCCTTGCATGCAACTGAATCTTAGTTTCGCATGTCATCCAGAAACGAGCGTCTAAGTCGAGAGACTTACCGGTTTCAGAATCTGGAGCTGTTCGGTCCAGGATAAAGCTCACGACGCAGGGAACGTTCTTATGGTTCTGAATGTTGAACGGAGAAGAAATGGGTGAGTAACAGTAGAGAGAGGGAGGGAGTTTTCTAGAGAGAAGGTGGAGAAGAAGAAAGGTCAGAGTTTTGGTAAGGAAGAAAGTAAATGCAGAGAGTGGAGTAGACTTTTCTGAGATTCAAAATTTTGCTCCACAGTCGAGGACGAACGTCCCCTCTTCAGCCGACACTTGTTTTCCACTAACTGGTTTCTGACTCCCCTCGGCATGACACCTGGCGTCCGTTGTTGAAGTGTCGCGTTCTTAGAGTAACACGCAAACTGCACTGAGCTCCTTACTCCAGATTCCATGCAGCGTGACACCTGGCGTCCGTAGGTGAAGTGTCACGCTCTGCGGTTGCCACGTACGTTGTTGAGGTGTCTCGTTCTCCAGCTGCCACGCGTACTCCAGCGTACGTTATTTTCGAGGGTCTTACATAAAGTATTTGACATTTTTTAATTTAGTTTTTGAAATATTTTTAATTGCTTTTTAATATTTGGATTTTTTGAATTGAGACTGATACAACTGGAATATATTAAAAAAATGGATTAAAGATTCCCAAAATATTTTGGAAAAGTATTTCTCTGGATAGTATATGAAACTAAATTTTAACTAGTTCAATTTAATCATTCTATATTAAAAAATTTAATTACGAAATAAAATTCTGAAATCATTTAAAATATGTCTAAAAATTAGAACTTTTTAAAATATTTTATTCAGAATGTTTTTTAAAACCTTTCATAAAGCTTGTTTCGGTAAGTCATTCATATTATCTAAGAGAAAGTGATGGGTTCTGTGGTCTTATTATCTTCTTGCTGGAGCCCTGCGATTGCTCAGAGTTGTCATGTTCAAACTCATTAATTAATATTTCTGATTGGTTACCCAATTAATTACTAATTGACATCGGAGAAAAGAGTAGTTGGATTCGGAGCCATTTGCTACAATCAATCACAAACACATATTCCTTCACTCATTCTCCCATTTGTCAAAATATTTATATACAATTTCTTATTTATGTTTTATTATATATATTATTAAATAAATAATGGTAATTTCAAATTTGGATCGATAATCCTTCACTACAAAATGCTTTTAACAATCACCATACAATATAAAATACTGACCATGTTATTTTATGTCGACAAAATTACTCAAATTTTAAAAGTTAAAGTTTTGAATTACTCAAATAGCTGCTTTAAAGGATACAAAGTCAAGATAAATTTTAAAAATACGACAAAAGACCAAAAGTAACTAAAATTTTGCCATGGCGGAAAATTGATTTATCATCCCCAGAGAAAAAAAAAATGTACAACGAAATTTAGGGGGTGAAGTGTTTGGTATGCTTGTGAAATTATAAAAGTAAAATGTTAAACAAATAACTCATTTCTCAGGTCAACTTTTTAAAATGTCATGACATTTCTCCATAAAATAAGCAGGAACAAGCTGCTTGTAACTGTTTCAATAAAAAGTAAGCATGATACTCTCAGCCGCAGTGGACATTAACCAGCAGGAGGTAATACCTTCAGAAATAGGTCAGAAGGATGGATCATTCAGTGAGCTGCTAATGCAAAGGCAAGAGCTTGTTTCAACTGTAAAAGATGAGGGTACATATTGGATGAACACCCCAGATACATGAGAGCACGTGCACATGCTCATGCTAATAATTTTATGCTTTGGTCAGAACTTTCCGCAAAAGTAAGGAATCCTTTTGACAATGCAATATCAGTGAAGGAAGAAATGGATTTAACCCTTCATTTTGTCAAGTAAAAGTAGTAATTTTGACATGCTCAAGCATCCTCAGGAGAAGAATCTCTTGCTCCCTGGTCATCTTCATCCTCTTCATCATCTTCATCATAGTCAATTGATGCAGGCTGTCCATTGAGATCAACATTGGCACTGTTTAATTTTCTGACAAACTGTCCCCTCACTCGAGGCCGTCTTTCAGCAAGTCGTTTCCGGTTAACATACCTAATTTTCTTGTCAAAGCAGCGCTCTTTCCTTTTCTGTCTGAACTTCATCAGTGCTGCTTCTCTCCTGTCAACTTTACTTAATTTTGCTTCTGATGAACTTGAGCTGCCAAATGATGGCCATGAATGGGGTTGAGAAACCTGACCAGGTTGTAAGCATATACTCATTGGGTAGTATGGGAAAGATGTCATCCCTGGTCCGTGAGGACCACCTTGGGGAAGATGACTGTATTGAGCAATCATAGCTGCACTAGGATGATTCTGTAGGTCCTGCATATTCTTCTGGTGATACATTTGTGCAGACGAAGGCATCATGACATGATTAACAACTCCTGAAATATAATATGGATAAGTATGTTGGGAAGACATGCCAGATACTTCATGCTCAGAACAATGAGTCCCATTTCTTGGATGCATCACACCCTGATGGAAATTTGCTTCCTTGTGCTTTTGCGGGGAAACTTCCACTGATGCAGGCGGAGTACAAGACCTTTCCATAGAGAGAGAATCAGGTATACTACTGCTGCTTGGTAAGTCATCTTGCGATTGACTTTCACAAGTCTCTCCATTTTCACGTGTTTGAAGGTCATTAACCCCTTGTTGAGCACATGCTTGATGCATAACTTCCATCCTCACATGTGCAGCACCATGGTTGTCTACGTTAACAACCCCTTCAAAATTGCTCTTCAGTATAGATGCTTTGACATACGTGAAAAAGGCTGATGACTCCCCTATCCTTAGTTCACTCTTCTTCGGACCAGATGAAAAATGTGCTACAAAATTACAACAAATCAGAGAGAAAACGATAAACTGAAATGGGTATGTGCCACAAAAAATTTCAACCACAACAACTCAAATTCCAATTCAGATTAAATCATTAAGATATTAAAAAGTATCGAGCTATAAAAGGCAAGTAAAGAACAAGTGATTTCAAAACAAGTTCCTACAATCATACTTAGAAGTAGTTGGCGCTACACTATATAACTTTACTTTTATAGCAAAAAATAATAAATAACTTATGGCTATTGAAAAAGGTCAAACAAAGAAAAGAAGCACACCTGTTCGATGATCATGAAATCCATCAACTTCAGGCCCGTGTTCTGATGCATGAGCATCTAGAGGTTTCTCAACAGCAGCAATAGTAGACTGAAAAAGTAAATTATATGCATAAATAACCACATACTACAACACTTGCGATTTGAATTTATTAGTAGCTACATAATAATGTCTACTCATGGCTTAAACACTCTTTAATGATGTCAGCTTATATCTGACTGATAAAAGGTAATAGAAAAATGCTACATCTAAACCCATTTACACTTGAAGATAACCAGTATCCCTTTTCTGCACTACAGGAGTAACTTTCGATCTGTGTGGAGGAGACACACAAATACTAAATGTCAAGGAATAACCACTGAAAAAAATTAGATAGTTTGGTAAAGACTGGATTTTATATCTTCAATTTATATGAAAATAATACTTTTCAAAGTATCACTTCATAAACTTCCAGGTTTTGTTTATAATTTCCATGACAATGCTACTTAAAATTGGTTTTAGGGAATTAATTTATTTACAACTTGAATCTGATTCATTGTTTGAGTTCCTATGAACATAGTCATTGCCTTTGCTCCACAATCAACAATTTATTTTACCTATGCTTTCCCGTTTATAATTCATTCTCTACAGTGGCATCAGCCTTCATGTTACCTTAACATTGAATAGTGATATGAAGACTTAGAAGCATGTTATTGTCAAAGTCGAATAAAAATTACCCCTTCATGGATAAACTTAATTTCAAAGTTTACCATGATGTACAAATTTATTGATTGGTGACCATGTTGGTTGAATTATTGCATTATTTAAATACTTTACCACTCACCTCTTGCTCTTGTTGGACTGACAATCCCACCTCTGGATTGTTGCTTCTCTTGGACTTGTCATCTGTGTCATCAGAGAACAAGGTGGTACTGTTTGTATTGGCATCACTGGGATCTGATGCTACAAGATCAAACTCATAATTCAAGATGTTCTTCTCTACAAGTCCAAGCTGCAAGCAAAGATATAAAATTTCAATTTCAATTTCAAATTGGGTAGGTCTAAACATGAATTGGAAAATCAAGAGAAAAGTTCATGCACGCAAAGAGCAGAATCACGCTAGGTAAAGTGGAGGGGCAGCCCTAACATTCTATATCCCATGCATATTTTATGGTTAATTCATCATCTATGCAAATTGTTTCTACATCAAGCCTCCTGTTAACTCAAGGTCCCTTCTTTCCAAAATCCAAATTATCTGACAAATTCATGTATCTATAACTTAATGCAATGCAAAAACGAAATTATCAACTAAAATTGATATCTGTGTGATGGTAGCAGACATAAAGTTGTTTGGCTTTGCACATAAACTGCTGCACAGATGAGGTAGCCCGATAATTGGCATGCAATGTGGCTTCTACAAAGCTTAAGCATATACAAAATTAGGTAAATGGTTTTATTTTCAAAATAATGCAAACTGACTAGCTAAAACTTAGAAAACTTTTGGTAGAACTTAGATTGGCAAGATCAACCTCAAAACTTAACAAGAAAAAAAAGTCAAAACTACTGATATATCTAACTCATCTAATATATCAAAAAAATTACGTATTATATCGTATCATTCAAACTGTGGTTCATGTGAGGCTTAAATCTCGACAACCTAATTTTCCAAAACTAGTGACTATGATATGATGGTAAAAGTTGACAGCAAAAAACAGTGGTGAGTCAAATCTTCATCCATTTTATACTGCCCAGATTTTACAGACAACAGGTTGAAAACTAATAAAACTTAAAAATACAAAAAATGGGGAACATCCAAAAACATGAAGTTGACCAATACGAACCATGCGCCTCCGTCTCCACATGTGCGTCCACAAATTTAATAGTTCATTAGTACGTAAGGGCTTTACTAGATAGTCAGCAGCTCCAAGTCTCAAGCACTTAACAACAACGGATACCTCATCTTGTGCGGACATCACTTATAAAAACAAAATATTCAAAACATTGATGAGCACAAAATAATTTGCTTAAATTCAAGAGTTTCACTGGTTTCTTAGCAATATAAAGAACCAGAGCTTACTTATAACAGGGATTCTGCGAAACTCTTTATCCCGTGCTATGTACTTCAACATCTTCATGCCCTTCTTTGTTGGAAGGTCAAGTTCAGCCAGTATGATATCTATATGTTGCCCCTCTGCATTCAGCGCGTCAATTACCTGTCTCGGCGACTTTACTAAAGTCACTGTGTAGCACAGAGAATCAAGAGGTTTATATATATAAAATGTCAGGCTGAAATTGCCCTTATCTTTGACATTTATACATCTTCAACAAATGAGTATCAAAAGAGAAATACAAAAAATGATTATTTCAACTATTCATTGAAATCCAACACTGGCACATATCAAAAGTGAAATTCAAGTTTGACTAACTCATCCTTTCAAAGTGCTGCCGACTCGCCAACAAAATCCCATTCCAAAGTACTGTTTTTTTCTAGCAACATATTCAAATTAATACTTTTCACAAGAAACTCCAAAAATAACACTTTTTTCTTCGGAATTTGAAAGATGACATAAACATAATCACAGCAAGCAAAGATAGCACACAAACAACAACTAAGTAGAAAAAAAAAAGGACCAAAAGAAAAAAACAAAGAAATTATAAAAGGGATTGAGTTGAGGTGAGTCTCCGTACATACCCTGATAAGAACACCTCAAAAGAAGCGTGAAGACCTCTTGAGAACTCCTGGAATCGTTATCGCACAACAAAATCCGCACCTTACTTCTATCAATGAACCCATCACCACTCTTCCCATTATTTCCACCACCACTTTCTATATTCAAATTAATCTCCTCACCAGACTCCATATCCAACTCAAAATATCAATTTAAAAAAAAAAAACAAAATCACACACTCACTCACCCACTACCCTGACATAAAATCGACGACGCTAGAGAACTCTCACAACCAGACCCCTCCATTTCCGCAACGCAACTTGCCAACCAAAACCATCATCAAATCAAAAGCTCACTCACTCACCCAGCAATCCAACAAAACCGAGGAAGATCAAGGGGCACCGTTCTGACGGCGCACGTTAGCAAAAGGCGCAAAAGAGTGGAAGGAAACGATGGTTGGTTATAATTGGGTGAGAGGAGTCGGCGAAACGAAGCATGGTAACCTCAGCTTTGTTTATTTGGAGAAAAGCGATTAAAAAAAGGGTGACTAATGTGCGCCGGACTGGGCAGTGCGCACGGGGCGTGGCATAGCGGAGAAAAGGACGTGGAAAGGGAAGAGGAAAAGCGCAAGAGCATGGAAGAGAGAGAGAGTGGATAGTTGGGTAGAGATAGAGAGAAGGCCACGTCACCCTCAGATCTTTCTCATTCAACCAAATTCAACAATGACCAATGCCTGTCCCCAAAATATCCCATCACACCTATCAACCAAATCTATTCACACTCAAATTTCATATTTTCATATCTTAATAAATTTCTAAATACTTTATTCTAATAATTATATCATAACACTCTTATTATAAAAATATTCATATAACTAAATTAACATTTATTAAATATTGGGTACAAAAATGGAAAAAATAGTTATAGATACTCAAGGAGTATGTCATTAATAAATCTAATTAGTTAATTAGCAAGATGTATAATCTTTTTTGTTATGTAGAAAATTGTGATTAATTCATGGTTCAATTTCTTTTTAATTGAAATGAGAAAGTTTTATACCTCTCATTCTATTCACCATTGTGCTTTTGCCACAAATCCGTAATTATTCTCTCAATGGTTTCATTATCTATAATTCATCCCTTTCAATGTAACTAATAATTATTGGCTCGCAAATTAGTAACTAATTCTTTGCAATTATTATTTCGTTAACTACAATTAGTTTCATAACAAATTATTATCACATGTATATTATAGTAGATTTTTCGTTATTTATTGTTGTTTTTGTTAACTTTCTAACATGAAATGTTTGTCATTAAATCAATTACACTACATGAATACTTTTTAATATATATATATATATATATATATATATATATATATATATATATATATATATATATAACTTATCAACTTTCAATAACCAAAATACTTGTTCAAATATAAAAACATTCTTTCAAACATTTAGAACACAGCTGAAATAATTAATCAACTAAAAAGTATTCTATTAACACAATTAAAATTAAAATAAAGTTTATATATTCTTTGAGAATTTTTTTTTCTTAAAGTGGATAATAAATCTTTCATATCTGTATAAATGTTTATTTGAGTCTTCCCTTATGCTTGCAATAATATTTGCACATAAGTTAAATTTGTGTCTTTAATTGTATTTTCATAAGGCTGTTTTGTTTTCTAATATAAATTTTGGAAGAGTGGATTTCAAGGAAAAAACAAAGATAAAAGTAAGGTTGTTTGGATTAAGGGGAAAATGATAAGAAAAAAGAGACATAAAAGAAAAATTTATAAAAATTAGTGAATGATGTGATGGAATTAATAAATTAAAAAAATATATTTTAGTTAATAAAATTGAATAGTTATCATGTTACTTTTTATCATAAAAGTAATTTAAAATAAAATATAATTAATGTAAATTAAGTTAAAAGGAAACAAAGGTTATTATTTAAAATAGGAAAAGTTAAAATTGATAAAATTATATTAAAATGAAATGTAATTCATAAAAAATAAGTTGTTATAAATTGTAGGTGATTAATTTTTTTATTATTATTATTATTATTAAATTCAAAACATGTTTAAGGCACCAAGAAGTAGGGATGGGCAACTTGAATTGCAGTTAACTAGGGGTGGGCATAGTTGATCAAACTGAACTTGAACTGCAGTTAACTATATTATTTTATAAAAAAGACTAAACTGTTTTTACTAAAAACTAATTAAATTATTTTACAGTTTAGATTAAAAAAACTGAAACTTAATAATTTTAGTATTGTTAACTAGTTAACTAGTTAATGCATGCATCTCTTCATCCTTTCTCCATCAGAACCTCTCTCTTTATCACTATTGCGCTTCACACAGATTTTGTTGTTGCCCTCTTCCTTCCTACCGCTGCCCATCCCGTCGTCGCCCATCCCACTGTTGCCCGTCTTCCTCGATTAGCCCTTTAGGGTTTCCTCATCGGCTCTCTTTTCGCTCCAGCGTCAATTTACATTAAATAGACACCTTTGGCTTCTTACCACAAACCGCTCTCAAGGTTTTCAAGCACGTTAGCTTCGATACCCCCTCAAAAGTCCGACTCAGTCATCGCTTTCTTCAACAGAAATGGATTCACCCACGCTTACATCAACAACATCGTCAAAAGCATACCCAACATACTCATATGCAACGCTGACGAGAGGCTTTCGCCAAAGTTCCAATTTTTACGCTCAAAAGGTGCTTCTGCTTCTGATATCGTTCGCCTCGTTAATAGGTGCCCCAGAATCCTCGCATCCAGCCTCAAGAACAACGTGATCCCCTCCTTCGAATTGGTGAGAAGGTTCCTCCAATCTGACCAGAAAACCATTGATTGTGTTTTCTATAGTAGACCTTTCCTTCGATATAACGTTGGAGCGCAAAATGTGGACATGTTGTTTGATGTTGGAGTCAAGGACTCCGGTATCGGCTATTTGTTCAGAGGGAGGCCCTCTATATTCTTGTCTACTAACTTGAGGGAGACTATTGATGAAGTTAAGGAAATGGGGTTCGACCCTTCTAAGATAAAGGTTTGAGAGAGAAGAGTGCCAGGTTGTATACCTCGTTTGGTGTTTCTGAAGAGTTGTTTCTTAAAAGTTTTGTGATGCGTTTTAAGGAGGAATCGTCTCAACTGTTAAAGCTTTATCAGAGCAAAAAATGTTTCCAAGAAAACAGGGAGGACGGTGTAGAATCTGCTAGTTAGCAAGTGGATTACTTAAGAGAACAAATTTAACCATGTTGTTATCATCTCATCCAAGTACTTTTGTTAATCTTGTCGAAGTAGCAATTGATTTAACTAAGATGTTTCATTTTACTTGGTTGAAACTGTTGTTTATTTATCATATATTCTTCAACTTACATTACAGTAGTGATGTAGTCAATTGCTATCGTTTATAAATGACTGAAGAAACAAGGACAGATTCTTTATGGAATGCTCATTGCATAATGTTGTTATTCCCTTGGTAAGAAATATTTTTTTTTTGTATTTTGATGGTGAATCATTTACATTAAATAGATTATTGACATGCACATACATATGTTGTAGTAGAAAGAGAATCGAGAAGATTGAAAGAAGACAATGGGTAATTTGATTTGATGAATTATTAGATTGAAGAGTTTTGTGAGTTGTTTCTGCACCGTTAGCTCGAAGTCGCATAAATTGGCCACTGCATTTGTGTGTTTCCATTACTAAACGTGAAAGGGAAACATATGAAGAAGAGTATTTTTGATGCAAACTGAACTGTACTGCAATATGAGTGAACTAAAAAATAGTTCCAGTTATCTAAACTATTTTTTAGTTTAGTGTAGTTCTGTTGAAATAGTTTATAGTTATCTATAGATTTTAATAGTGCAGTACACTATAGGGCAGTTTGCCCAACCCTACCAACAAGTTATAACTCATTTTCTCTATCACTAAGAAATTGTACATTTTTAAAGTGAACTAAAAGAAGGACAAACATACAAGATCACTTTGGGTGCTTCTCAACCCATCCTCTCTAATTACTCCTCACGAATAAAAACAAACATATTAAATATGTGTCTTTTCTTTTCCTTGTACTTTAATTGAAACAAACACAAGGTGTGATAGATTTTGATTTTTCAAAGAACTTTCAATTGTTGAAGATGAAACATGTGGAGAAGTATAAAATGTTTTGACATATCTTTTCCATATATTTTTTTCAATCATATCATTTTCATAGTAGATTTGGATTTTCCAAAGAGAAACTTTCAATTCAATTGTTAAAGATGAAGCATGTGGAAAAGTGTAAATTGTTTTGCTATATCTATCCCATATTTTTTTTCAATCATGGCATCTTTATAGTAGATTTAGCTTTTTCAAAGAGAAACTTTCACTTGAAGAAGATAAAACATGTGGAAAAGTAAAGATAAAACATGTGAAAAAGTATAAAATATTTTTATTATCTATCTCATATTTTTTTCAATCATAGCATTTTTATTCATAGCATCTTCATAAATCACTCTTCTTGAATATTGAATAGAAACAAACATGTATGTCTTTTTCTCTCCCTTAAATAATACTTCAATTGAAACAAATACAACATAAAGGTGTGGTAGTTTGAATTTTCTAAAGAGGAACTTTCAATTGTTGAAGATGAAAAATGTGGAAAAATACAAAATGTTTTGATGAATTTATCCCATGTTTTTTTTTTCAATTACAACATTTTCATATCACTTCTACATCAAATCAATATCTTAACAATGTTATAAATAAATAGTTTAATATTTATAAACTATATACACTTTCAAATGAAATTTTTGGCTTTGTTGGACATATATTCACCCTTTTTTATTATGAAATTTTTTATATTCACCCTTTTTATTATGAAATTTTTTATACAGTTCACTATAAGAAATGAGACATTTATGCTTTTCTTCTGATGGATTAATATATAATTCAATATTCATAACTCAAGAAATATAACCTAACTCAAATACACCACACTTGATTATTTAAATGTAAACGTGGTATCTGTATGAGGCAACTAAAAAATTATCTCATACCAACACAAAACTTAATATTTAGTGTACAATTAATAATTAATGTTGATTAACAGTTATTTAATATTCATATTAATTCATTTAGTTTACATACATTATAACAACATTAAATAACTTGTAAATATTATTATCAAATGTACAGAGAGAGAAATCAGCAGTAGGATAAAGAATTAGAAAAAGTTACATCTAATCTTACAAGATAGTTTAGTCATTTATGATGATTTATCTATTTACAAGCATGTAGAACTATTGTTCCTCCCTCGCGAGAAAAGTGTCTACAACAAAGCCTAAGAGAGAATTCCCTAAAACATAACAACATTCAGTTTATATAAGAATACAATTGATTAGGGGTGGGCAAACTGCACTATTTGCACTACACTATAAATCTATTACAATTAACTATAAAATAGTTTAAAAAAACTGAATTGCACTAGAAAATAGTTCACAAAAACTGAACTAAAGTACTTTTTAGTTCAGTTAACTACAAAACAATTCAGTTAACTATAATGCACCTTTTTCTAATAAATAAATGTAGTTTTGCACTAGTACAACTGTCAATGGCTAATCATCGATAGAGTTAAAAGAATTAGTTCAATTTGATTTTTTTTAATAATTACAAACAAATAAATTAATATTCAATAACATCACAGCATTTAAAAAAATTAAATTATAAATCTATATAATTAGAATTAGTAAATAATTATAATAAAAAATTTAAAAAAATTAATGAAATATTATTGGTACTATTTTATCATATTATTAAAATTAAATTAATAACTATAATTATTTATCATTACTATTTATTATTAATTTAAAAATATAAAATGTCTAAAATTTGATTCTCATATTAAATATAGTTTAATTTAATAATATAAATTTGTTTATATATTATTTTATATAGATTAAAAACTTAATCTCTAAAAAATATTTCTGTTTATCTCTGTTTTGCGTTATTCGAAATATTTTTATTTTGACAATTATCTAGTTTAATATAAAAACTCTCATCTTTCTTCTCTTCTCACCTTTTTCTGAATTCTCATATATATATATATATATAATATTATATTTTATAATTATTTACATAAGTACTTTTATCTTTTTATTTTTACAATTATAGTTAATTTTATTAAGTTATAAAAATAATTACCAGTTTTTGAAATATAATTACAATATAATAAAATTTAGTTTTTTTTAAAATAGATAATTATTTTAGTATAAATTTAATAATATCATTTTATTTTAATAATTATTATAATAATAGTTAACTTTTTAAGAACAACTAATTAATACAAAAATTAATACAAAAATTATTTATCATTACTATAATTATTTATCATTACAATTTAATTATGTTGTGGATTGTCTAAACTTAAGAACAACTAATTAATACAAAAATTAACTAAATAAAAAATCCCCAATTAAGGTAAGATGCTAAAATTAAATCAGAAATAAAAACTTATAAGTTTAATATGAGAAAATTAAATCTAAAATTGTAATAATAGAACGTCAACATGACCATCAACAAAAAATATTTATAACCATAGTGAATCGATGATTGAAAGAAAAAAATGATAAAAAAAGACTTTACCACAAAGCATGGTAGAAAATAAACATAAAAGAGATAGTTTATGCAGTTAACTGCACTGTAACTATAAAGGTTCAGTTTTTTAAAACTGAACCACAACATGGTATAATTTAGTTATTAGTAAAAATAGTTTAGTTTTTATAGTTTAATATAGTATAGATAATCTATAGTTTAGTGCAGTTAAGTTAATTATGTCCAGCCCTACAATTGATGTTAAGTCTAGTCTTTAGTGCTTAGTTGCAAAAGTTTCCTTCTATGTATGGTTTCCTTATTTCTCAAAAATCTTCTTTGGTGATCAACTTTGAGGTTTCCTCTCTAAGGATTTTCTCTTTGAGAGGGTTTTCTAGTTCTCTAACTCTTCAAATTTAATCAACTTATATTTTCTTCTCTTGAGGGTTTTTTTTATGTCTCAACGTCCATCTCATTGCTTAAACTATGAAGACAAAAGTTATAATTTTCCTTAATTGTCTTTCCGTGCTCAACACATTTCTAAAAGTCGGTTGAATAATTCTTCTACTTTTGTAAAAGTGCTACATTTTTATCAAATTTTCAAATCATACTTAATTGCACAATTTTCTATTTATGTAAAAGTGTTACATATTTAACATAAAAAATCATCTTAATTAATTCTCAGTATTATATATTTGTAAGCTATAAGGATATTCAGTCAAAAATATATTAAATTAATGTATTTTAACTGTCAAAAAGTTTATATTAATTCAAGTAAAACACTTATCAATATCATATTTGAAAAGTTTGATTTCTACTAATATTATCTTTTGAAAAATAAACTAAAAGTAAAAAACATACTTTTCAAATTTAAAATTTTGAAAAAGTTAAATCTTCCTTCTAAAAAAAAAGTAGAAAACATGCTTCTATATAAATTTTGAAAAAATTAATTTTTCCTTCTATAAAACATGTCCGAGTATGTTACGGTTCAAGTGAATTTCAATCCAATTTCTTATTTTCTTTGTAGTTTTTGTACTGTAAAGTGGGAAAAAAATTATTGTTTCCTTCTTCTATGCTTGTGCATTGGAAGTAAAAAAAAATTCATTTCATGGAATTTAAACGGTTTTTTAACCAAAAGAGGGATAATTTTTAAAAAAAATTATCAATATGGGTTTCCTTTAAAAATATTATTAATAAAGTCAAGTTTTAATATCCAAACACAATTTTATTTTAAAGAAATTGTCATGTGCATAGACAACTTTATTCTATGAAAGTAAAATCGTCAAAACAAATAATAATTTTTGTACAAATTAAAGTTTTGAATTGATGTCATCATGTCCTATGACGATTTTAATATAATTGAATTTGAACTGAAGTCATCATCTTCATTAACAATTTTAGTATAATTGATTTTGTTGTCATCCCATTACTGACTTCAATGTAATTGATTTTATTATCATCTTTATTGCCAACTTCGTTATATTTGATATCAATTACACTGAAGTTAACAAACTGTAAAACTCATGAAAAATATTTATAATAGTAAATTTTAGCATTTTATTAGTAATAATAATTTTAATGGATAGAAAAAAATGTAAATTTTGGATATAAAATTATAGTAATTCTAGAAGGAGAGTTTCAAAATTTTGATAACTTATTTAGAATTTTTTTAGAAAATTGAATAGTAAAAAGTGAATAGTGAATAGTAAAAAGTGAATAGTGAATAGTAAAAAAAAATAAAAATAAAAATAAAAATTAAGAATTTCTTAGCATGGAAGAAATTAGGATTCCTTAGCATGGATGGAATTAGGTTCAGATTTAATCAAGTGGCTAATTAAAATATTATTTTTAAATAATATTAAAATAATAAATAATATTAAAATAATTAATGAATAGTAAATTTTTTTACCTATAAATAGCCATGGGAGGGAAGGGTATTCTACACCAAGAAAAGAGGAATCAAGTGAGAGCTTGAGAAATATAGAAGAAAGAGTTAGGGAGAAATTTTTAGTTGCAAGAAGAGTAAAGGTTCTGAAGAGTTTTCGGGGAAACAAATTCGGAGCAAGAGATTAAGTCTGGAATAGAGGTAGGGGAGCTAACCTTTCTATGTTTTTATTATGATTTAGTATTGTTTTATTACTATTCATATATTGAAATTCTGTGTGAATATTGTTAATGCTTACTGTATGTTTATTTATATTGAAATTCGGTGTAAATATTATATGTTGTTGTTTTGAATCTGTAAATAAGAAATTTGTTAAAAACTAGTTGAGGAACACTTTGGCTAAGGAAAGACTTGGTACTTAAGTTGTCCATTGTGACGCACCTCTCTTTCCTGGAAGTCTACTCGACAAGTTTTTAACTTAAATCCTATTGAACAGATTATGTACTGTTAATTTATTTTGTGATATATTCAGTTTGTATAATTTCTAAAATGATTGGATTTTATTGCATTTGAATTATGCATCTGAACATGGTTGTGAACTATAATGATGTGATTTATGTGGAAAGTATGTGAATGCATGAGATATGTTGGATTCACTGTGATAATATGATAGTATCTAGTTATTCATGTCTTGGGTTAAGTTTCAAAGTGATAGTATGGTTCATATACGTAATTCCATGATCCTCAAGGAGAGGATACATGGTGGTGATTTGGGGGTGTATAGAATGATTGCATGGTAGCTCAGTTTTGGGGGTCATCCTGAAACTCCAATGGTCTTTCTTCTCATGTAGAGAGGAATGAACCATGTGGTGAGGAGTAGCAGGAGGTCCTAGTCTTGGGTGCTTCCATATGATCCAAGGTGAGTGATGACGGATTAACCTCGTGACTGTGGTCGGGCGGTAGTGCCCAAGTTTCATAAGGCGGTAGTGCCGGGCGGTAGTGCCCAAGTTTCATAAGGCGGTAGTGCCCAAGTTTCAAAAAGCCACCACGAGTGTAAGACCCGCCATAGCTCGGTAATCATTCTAGTCCGGACGAGTCGGGGTATAAAGTAACAAGTCTTGTGATGTCATTTTATCATGTGTATCAAAGTAATAGATGAATATGTATGTTGTGATTGTTGTATGATGGTATGAGTATGTATGACATAATTATTATATGAGGTTTGCATGCATGTTTTATAAATGATTGGTTGCATGTTAGCTCACCCTACTTGTTTGTGTTTTTGTGTTTGGGTATGTGCGATGATCGTATAATTCGTTATACGGGAGCAGATGAAGGAATGTCGCCTCACACAGTGCCAAGGAAAGGGAGGAGTAGAAGAACTATAATTAGAACCTTTTTACATGTATAGACTTATATCAACTAGGAAACTTTAAAGGGTGAGATTACGGGATGTTACCGTAAATGTAATGTTACATTAATGTGAGAATTTGGGATGTTAGAAGAACAATGACTTCAATTCAAAATCAAGAAGTAATCAATAAATTGTCAATAAGAATACAATTTCAATTCAAATTCAATTATATTGAAGTCGTCACATGAGGATTTTCATTCAAAATCAATTATATTAAAGTCATCCATAAAAGTTTGAATTCAATTTTAATAAAATCGTCACAACGACGATTTCACTTCGAAACTTTAATTCTCATAACCATATCCATAATTTTGAAAAAAAGAAATTAACCCACTTTGTTTAAAAAACCAATTTAAGCAAGTTCATTGAGATCAAATGAGTGTTGTAAGTAGGGATGACAACGGGTCGGGTCGGGTATAGATAGTGTCTATCTGCAATCCGATCCGACAAAAAAAATTCATCCGCTACCCGACCTGTTACCCGCACGGATACCTGTTTAAAAAATATCCGCGGATATTTTAAAACCCACGGATACCCGTGGATATCCGCGGATACCCGCAAATATTAAAAAAAAAATACTTTAATAAATTATTAAAATAATTTAAATAGAATTACAAAAAATATATAAAATATAATATAAATTAAATTTAAATTTAAATTCAATTTTAATTAAATTTAATCTTGTAAATTATAAATTAATGTTAATTTTAATTAAATTTAACTTAATAAAATATAAATTAAATTTTTTTTTGTGGGTATTTGCGGATACGAATAATATAATACTTGCATCCGACGTGTTTATAAGCGGGTATTAAAATATTCACTACCCATGAATTGCGGATAATAAATATTTGCAGATATCAACTATTCGTCACGGATTTTATTCGCGGACGCAGATTTTTTTGCCATCCCTAATTGTAAAGGGTAGTGAGTTGTATACATGCATAACATCGCAGAACTGAGAACTGAACGTGTGATATTCATGACACACTTAAAATGGTTCAACTCTTTGCTTGGAAGCTGTGCGAACCGGTTGGTTCATGTTTCCATGTCCACGTGCAATCACAAAGCTGAGTTCCCCATTGGCCTCAAACCACCAAAACCCAACCAAACCCTTAGGAATCACCTTGAATGCAATAGGCACACCAAAGTGCTTCTCCTCTTCAGATCCTTGTTAAGAAAAAGACCAACTTTCAACGCCATTGACAGTTTTTCTCTGCTTTATGCCCTCAAAGCCTGCAACAACAAACACTCCTCCACCCAAGGAAAACAACTGCATACCCTCATCGTAAAACTTGGGTACCAAGCCATAGTTCAACTCCAGACATCCCTTTTAAAAGTCTACGCCCAGAGTGGCAACCTACGTGATGCACACCAAGTGTTCGTTCAAATACCCTCTAAGAATACCATATGCTGGACCTCTTTGATATCCGCCTATGTTGACAACCACAAGCCTGGGACAGCTTTGCAACTGTTCAAAGAGATGCAAAGGAACAATGTGGAACCTGATGAAGTCACTGTGACCGTTGCCCTCTCTGCCTGTGCTGAGACCGGGGCACTGGAAATGGGTGAATGGATTCATGCCTTGGTCAGGTGTAAAGCAGGGCTGAACAGAGATTTGTGTTTGGATAATGCTCTTATAAACATGTATGCGAAATGTGGGGATGTTGTGACGGCTAGGAAGGTGTTTGATGGCATGAAAAAGAAAGATATCACAACTTGGACTTCCATGATCGTGGGGCATGCAGTCCATGGGCAAGCAAGTGACGCTCTTCAACTTTTTTCAGAAATGAGCTCAGGTAGAGACAAGGGAGATTGTGTCATGACCCCAAATGACGTAACGTTCATTGGAGTTTTAATGGCTTGCAGCCATGCAGGGTTGGTTGAGGAAGGAAAGTGGCATTTCAGAAGCATGAGTGAAGTTTATGGTATAGAGCCTAAAGAGGCTCACTTTGGCTGTATGGTGGATCTCTTATGCAGAGGTGGGCATCTGAGAGATGCCCATGACTTCATTATGGAGATGACAATTCCACCAAGTGTGATTGTCTGGCGAACCTTGTTGGGAGCTTGCTGTGTTCACGGTGAATTAGAGTTAGCTGTCGAAGTTAGGCACAAACTACTCAAGTTGGATCCTGGCTCTGTAGGTGACAGCGTTGCTATGTCTAATATTTATGCAAATAAAGGCTTGTGGAACAACAAGATACTTGTGAGGAATCAGATAAAACACTCAAGAGCTCCTGGTAGTAGCTCAATTGAGGTGGAAAGTGGGGTTGGTGAATTTCTGATCGTTGATGGCGATCATCCTTTATGACAGATAAGCGATGATGTTCCATTGAAGCTTATGGTTGATTGCCAAGTTCGTTCTATCCTATTAAGCACCAATGAGAGGTAGCTTACTTATGTACATGCTAATCCCGCAAAGTTGTTTAGTTTCTTTTCTTTTCTGCTCCCAGTTCAACCATTGTTATTGTAGGTAAAAACAGGCTAGAGACAAACTACACATTCGAACGGTAGAAGTGGTAATAACTTATATATGACAAGTATAGCCAATTCAAGATTCAACAGTGAAGTTTAGTATACGGATAAAAATGAGAGTCAAGAATTCGCGAATGAGTTTTCAATGATATTGCCCCGTGATCCATAAGTGTTTTTTATACCGAATGCTATCGGTATGTATGATTGATCGAATAAAGGAAAATAATAGAGTTTTTTTTTCCCTTTAACTGACTCACCCCCACCTTACCTATGGGTTGTTTTGTTTTGTAATAATGAATCTGACTAATCATTGGCATACGGGTATACAAGGGGTTTGGGATCTTTTGGAATTGGGTTCCTATCAATCTCACCCCATATAAATTTTGCCTTGTCCTCAAGAGAAAGGTAAGAAACTTCTCCTTGATTCTCTTTGCTTCTTTCCAAGTAGCCTCTCCGACTGTTTGAGTAGTCCAAAGGATAAGCCATTCATGACTACTTGCTATCATGCTTACTCTCTCTGGATGCTAGAATTGCCTTTGGAACAACTGGATTTGTATCTTAAACCTCTATCTCAGGGAGCATTGTGATTTCTACTAATATACCTTGATGAGATTTCTTGGACGATAATACTTGGAATACAGGATGAACGTTGGATTGCTTCTGGAAATTGTAGCTTATTATACGCTACCTCCCTTAGGTGGGCTACAATTTAGAAAGAACAAAATAGCGTGGAGACAATTTTGGATTTATCTATGTTTACAGGCAATAAAATGGACATATTTAGATGACCAATCAACTACTACTTTTATAACTTCATCTCAATGTGACTTTGGCAGCCTCATTATTTACTGTATTGAAATCTCTTCCCAAACTTTCTTATTACTCATCAATATCCGTAAGACATTACTTCTTTTCTTAAAAATAAATCAATAATAATGACATTTTGTCATGTCCATGATAGAGAAAATTCAAAACTTGAGGTGTAAGAAATATCAAACCCCCACCAATTTCGTAGTGTCAAATTAAAAGAATGGTGGTATGATTGTGGCCGCTTTCAAGCAAATTTATTTCCTTGTAGTCACATTATAGTTGTTTGTGCATATTCTCATGTACTGTTAATGAAATTTATCAATACTATTTATAGCTTTGACATCATAAATAAGGTTTATCAAGTACAATTTTATCCATTAATAAATGAAGATTATTAATCCAATTATACTGGTATGAATTTCATATCATGCCCTAAAATGTGGAGTGAGGCATATGAAAGACCAATTACTACTCAAATCCATGACAAAATGAATCGATCAATTTTGGATAAATCGAAAAAATGTTCTTATTATCACAATAAAGATTATCATAGGAAAAGATATCCATTTCGTCAATAATTTTTACTTCTTTATAGTTTTCATTGCTTTCTATTGTCAATATACTAATAGATTATTGTTAATACTAATAGATTATTGTTAATATATGATTTAATTTTTATAGTATAATTCTTCTAAACCAATAAATTATTGTAAAATAAAAATCATAAAATCCAATAACTAGTTAACTTTAATCCAAAAGATATCACTTACTAATATACACATACATAGGATTTTGAGATTTTAGGAAATATTATGGAATATATTACCAAATTATATACTTGAATAACTTAATATTCACCAAATATCCATAACCTAAATTCCACCACCATCCCCACAACAACCACCACCACCATCAAATTGAAAAATGTATTTAAAATCATAAGGACAAAAGGCATCAACTTAAAGCAGTAAACAGGTATCAAACCCTGCCTTTCGCGCACACGCCCTGCACCCAACCACTCAGGCGTGCACCCAAAATGATATATGATGCAAAAATAGATATATATACCTTAAATACTTCCCTTAATGGTTTCCCATCAATACAAAACAATTACCAAACACCTATGTTAAATGCATTTATTGTAGCTTTCTAGACATACAATACTTTAAGAATCATTTAAAATTTTATGCATTCTTATACTATAAATTATTTTGAATTTTCTCGAATCTCAGATCAATAACATTAATATCAATATCTATGACAAATTATAATTATTATTGAAATATATAAAATCTTTCGCAGATGAAAGAGATAAACAATAAAAAATTATAATATGTAAGAAAATAAAGGATAGTTGAGTGGATATGAACAATCAAACTCTTAATATCTTCTAATACAAGAATGAGTATTTATAGTTTAGAAAAGTTAAAACTTACTGATATTTCTAAAATTAAAAATGATTTAGTATAAGATTCAAATACATTAAATATCAACACTTTCATCAACTTTTATTCCTATTTGTATTCTTTCCTCGTATTTTCTCAAGCACACTTCCCTTCATATTTGTATAATGTAGATTTTGTCCTTATATATTTACAATGTTACATGTAACATCCCAAAAATATATAGCATAAAACCATATAAAGGAGTTATTATATAATAATATTGTAGGGCAGTTACAGATATTATAATAAGATTACAATTATCCTAAAATAACCATAAAATTTAAAGCTTTACAGAAGTTTTACACCATCCCCAAACTATACACCTAACCGATCGGGTAATACAGGATTAAGATTCAACCGAACGGTTCAACCAAAAACTATAAACAGTAATATGACCGAACGGTCATAATCTAAACAGCAGGATTCTCGTCGTCCAACTCCTGCTCCAACGTACACTCCTCCCCCTCTGCTCACACCCAAAAAGGGTGATCATCGCAATAGGAAAAGCCGAACAAAGACATGGACAAAACAGGAAATAAGGGTAAGCTAATGTAATTTAATTGTGCAAACATACATACATTTCGTACAAGTACAACCAATGCAGAACCGAACACTACAACATACCAAAACAAATACAGATAAGCATATACAATAGAACACTATACTTCATGCATAAACCGGACACCTGACTTGACCATCCGAATTGTATGAATATGTAGCTTGAGGTCGTTCATGCACTCGGGTGGTGTAGTAACTAGAAAACCATCAGCTGCCACCCGAGGTTAGTCCGTTATAACTCACCCAAGAACCTATGGGCTAGGACCTCCTGCCATTACCCATCTCTACTTGAGAATTGGTAATCATCATAATATCAGGATGAACTCCATGAATTTCACTGTCCATTTTCATACTTTACCACTTCAATACACTTTTCACTGAGACATTCCTCCTTGGAATTCTCTTCCACATTACTTGAAACATATGCCTTATTGAAATATCAATAAAATTTCCCATACACAATAGATCAATACAACTATCTCAATCCATCAGAGTCGAACAGTGAAAATAACATTTAAAGACCAAATATTCATTCATAGAAGAAAACCAAACGACAACAACACAACCCTCGAGTACGACCGAACGGAAACTCACTATTTATGACAAACCGAACACCATTACCAAACTGTGTACCAGTACATGACCGAACGCTAGTACTAAACAAAATACTAGTACGAGACCGAGCGTTATAACCTAAGACGAACACCTACAGTTTAGTCCGAACACCTATAAATTAAACTTAACGCATTTAAGCTTAATACAAGTACGAGATCGAGCACTAGTATAAGAACGAGCGCTAATGAGAGATCACACAACCCAATAAGACCGATTGCGAACACTAACATAAATGCTAGTATAATACCGAGTGCTAATACTAGCATATTGTTAGTATAAGACCGAGCATTAACACTAGCATAACTGCTAGTACAAGACCGAGCGTTAACACTAGCATAACTGCTAGTACAAGACCGAGCACTAACACTAGCATAACTGCTAGTACAAGATCGAGCGCTAACACTAGCATAACTGCTAATACAAGATCGAGCACTATCAAGAAGGAATTGCTTAGTACAAAACTTACCACTACCAACTAAGACTGAAAGGTCATGAACAATAAGACTAAAGAGATCGAACACAGTTTACAATCAAAAGCTATTACTAGATCGAGTGATATATTCAATTGAATATTAACATAATACCGATCGGTCATTAACTGAAAATCTACAATAGCAGAACTCAGTTAAGACCGAGCACCAAAGAAAACCGAGAAGTCAATGAAAGACCCTCATCAAACAACATAATTCTGCAGAATGTCTGCAAAATTATGATCGACACCAATTCTTACCAATCATTCAATTTTTACACACAATGCATAATCATCAAAAAATATTTTCATACATCAAAACCAAGTAATTAAATTAGTTAGTTTCCCTTACCTCTTAATTGGACAGAAAACTCTCAGTGTAGAAACTTTCTCACCACCAAAAATCTTAGAAACCTAAGGTTCACGGATTGATGAAAATAGACCAACCACAAGACCAGAAATGTGATCAGCATTTTAAGATAAGAAGATGATAAACACATGTAACCAGAAACTTGGCTTGCATGTGCCAGAAAACAGAATTTCTAAGAAGAAGAAGAACTTACCAGCTCAAACAACCACTTGATCGGTCGAAAGAAAGCTCTTGACACCAAGAAAACTCAAGCACCACCTAATTGTTGATCAGATGAAGAGAACATGTGAAGTTCAAGAAAGAAGTTAGAGAGAAGGAGGAGAAAAACTCAGGAAGGTTGAAGAGAATAGGTGCATGCAAAAAGTGGCTCAAAGTTTTGAAAAATTTATTTATATACTACTATCAAAAATCGATCGACCACTCAGCTACGCACACCTATTTTCCATTTTCTGAATTCTAAATTCTTACACCTTTCATTCTCTACTGAATTTAATGGTTGCAGATTTGTATTTATCTTTTTATAACGTTGTACATTTTATTTTTTAATAACATGTTATTAACACATCAATCCATGTTATTATCATGAGTTGACAGTGACAAACGTGTTTTTGTTAATTATGGACAAAATACTAAAATACATCCGTTATTCTTTTTAAAATTAAAAACAAAATGGTCAATATCTATAATTATATAAAGAATTTTTTTTTCATATTTTTTTTTTAATTTAACTCTTTAAACTAATATTTTTTTTTAATTTAAATAAATATTTTATCAATCTTATTTTTTAATTTTTTTTAATTGACCATTTCTTTAACTTAATATTTTTTAATTATAAAACTACTTACAAAATAAATAAAAACTAATTGCAATAAAGTTACAAGAATTATTTTAATTTTATGATAATAACAATAATTTTATTTTTAATTGATATAAAAAAATGTAAACATTCTGCGTATGTGTTTCATTAATTAAGTATAAGAAAAAATTTATCATAAAAAGTAATAAATTAGAAAAAAATATAACAACATTTATTATAATTATGATTATATAAATTTTTTATTTAACTATAGTTATAAAGTGGAGTAAAATAGAATATATATATATATATATATATATATATATATTATTTAACTAACCTTTATAATATATTTTGCTATAAGTAAAATTTTCCAACCTTAATATTTCTACCATTGGACAAATAATAAATAAATAAATAAATGAACAGAAAAAGGCATATTATTCAGTACATGTATTTGAAGAAGACAAACAACCACATATTCATTAAAAGTAATTCAATATTTTACTATATATCTCATAATAGTAAGCATGTTTCATTTTAAAAATATATAAAATTAACTTACCATAACGTTTGAGTAGTGTCTCCTCCATAAATTTACAATGTAATTTTTCCCTAAATAAATAATTAAGTTTTGTAAAATAAGAGTAAAACTGGTTTAGTCAAAACTTGAGTTGTGGCATGATGAGTGGTGTTATGGTTATGGAAGAGATCTCCAACTCCAAAGTGATGTAAGAGTAACTAACACAGGACAGTGTTTGGGAAGAAGCAGCTCATAACTGAGGTCGAATTCAACCCACAGTGCACATGAAGAGGCACTGGCGCAACATCAGTCACGACGAAGAAAGCCTTCCAGATTCCGATTCCGACACGCGCTCCACCAGGAAATTCCCTCTCACGCGTCTCATGGCGTTCTCTCTCTTTTTTTCTCTATTCGTTTTCTCCCTCACGTTCCTTTTCCCACACCCTCCCATCGAATCATCTCCAACTGTAAAAGCTCTGCTCCAACTCAAACAAACTCAACAAGGTTTCTTTCTCTTCTTCTCTTCTTCTTTAGTTTATGATTTGGTCTTCATTTCTGTTTCAACTTGATAGACTTTAGATCTTGTTCAATTGTGTGGGTTGTTTTTGTTTTGTGTAATGTGTCTGCTGTGTTGGATTTGTTTCTGATGAATCACAACCTATAAGTCTTTTCTGGTTTTCTCTACATTTTTGCTTCGTCAAATGTATGCGGTGCAAAAGCTAATAATAGTTGGAGATCCCACCGTGACTGTTGATAAGGCTACAATACTGTATGTGAATGTCGACTTGTGACTTAACTTTTGGAATTGAGTTAGGTACAAACTAAAAAATTTGAGATGGCATATAAGTCTGATCGATCATCTTTAAATATTTAGTCTTGCGAATTTCGTTCTATTTGATGTTTCGTTTTTGACATTGACATGAAGTAGTATTGCTGATCTTATAATAATCAAAATCAAAGTAATATACATAAGTGGGGTTACACGAGAAAACTTATTCGATTGAGTCAGAATCAAACTCAAAATTTTAAGGAAGCATACATGAATTCAATGAAAGAGAGAACTTGATGTTTTCCGAGTGTTTTTGTAGTTTTGTAAATGAATAAACTGATTTTCCCTGAGAACTTAGGTTTTAGATGAGTTCAAAAGCACTATGTGATTCATGTACCTGATTTAACCTAGAGGAATATGACTTCTGATGTTGCTATTATTGTAGTGACCTGATTTTCCCATTTCCAGATGTTTTAAATATTTGATTTTCTTCTTATGTGCATGGATGAATATTGTGGTTTAACAATGGAATTCTTCTTCTTTGGCTTGTAGGTGACGTATCTGATTCTTTTGAGTTGCAAAAAGATAAACTACTTGGTGGCCTTTTAGCAGGTGGTTTCGATGAAAGATCTTGCTTCAGCAGGTACCATTCTGCCTCGTATGGGAAAGGACTATCAGGAAATCCTTCACCTTATCTTATTTCTAGATTGAGAAAATATGAAGCTCTTCACAAGGAATGTGGACCTTACACTGAATCCTATAATAAAACGGTGAAAGATCTCAGGTCTGGTCATGTAAGTGATTCCCCTGCTTGTAAATATGTGGTATGGATTTCATATAGTGGGCTAGGGAATAGGATATTGACCTTAGCTTCTGCGTTTCTATACGCCCTCCTCACGAATCGTGTTCTATTGGTTGATCCTGGAGTTGATATGGTAGATCTTTTTTGTGAACCGTTTCCACATGTTTCCTGGTTTATCCCTCCTGATTTCCCTCTCAACAGTCAGCTTTCCAAATTTGATCAGAAATCTGATCAATGTTACGGAAAAAAGCTGAAAAATAAAGCAACTACAAAATCCACGGTGCCCTCTTTTGTCTATCTTCATCTAGCACATGACTATGATGATCAAGACAAACTTTTCTTCTGTGATGAAGACCAAACTTTTCTTCAGAAAGTACCATGGTTAGCGGTTAGAACAGATAATTATTTTGTCCCATCTCTATTCTTGATGCCATCGTTTGAGCAGCAACTGAGTGATCTCTTTCCGAACAAGGAAACAATTTTTCATTTCTTGAGTAGATATCTTTTCCACCCCACCAACAAAGTATGGGGACTTGTTATTAGATACTATCAAGCTTATTTAGCTAATGCTGATGAAAAATTAGGCATCCAGATAAGAGTGTTTGAAACTGGAACTGGTCCATTTCAACATGTGTTGGATCAGATCTTAGCTTGCACCTTGAAGGAGAATCTTTTGCCTGATGTTAATCGAAAGGGTGATTTTGTTCACTCATCCGGAAAGCCGAAGTCAAAAGCTGTACTGATGACATCGTTGAGCTCTGGTTATTTTGAGAAAGTGAGAGACATGTATTGGGAACATCCTACTGCGACAGGAGAAATTATTGGCATTTACCAGCCAAGCCATGAAGGTTATCAACAAACAGAGAAGAAGAGGCACAACCAAAAAGCTTGGGCAGAAATGTACTTATTGAGCTTGACCGACGCGTTGGTCACGAGCTCGTGGTCTACTTTCGGCTATGTGGCACAGGGGCTTGGAGGTTTGAAACCATGGATACTGTACAAGCCAGAGAATGGAACAGCCCCTGATCCTGCTTGTCAACGTGCCATGTCAATGGAGCCATGCTTCCATGCTCCTCCCTTCTATGATTGTAAGGCTAAGAGAGGAACTGATACTGGTGCACTTGTTCCACATGTACGGCACTGTGAGGATATGAGCTGGGGTCTTAAGCTTGTAGACAGCTTTAGTTCGCAATAAGTTGCTACGGTCATGAATGCCTTCATGACTGTCATAACTCATAAGTTTTGCAAATTTTGTTGTACTATAGAATTGGTTATTGGTTTGAATTTTTTACTGTTTCCTATAGAAATCATGAAATAGAAAATTTTCTTCGTCATTACTATGTTTCGGTTGAGTGTATAATCTATTAGCATCTATTGGAATGACTAGGATAACAGGTAACATGTGACTTGCGTATATTTGGATGCACTTGCGTAGAGTATAGTACTGATTTAGGTTTGAAATATTAACTTCCTCGATGACTGGTTTTTCTTCGAGAATGTAACTGCCTATTTTTAACAAAGTTTCTTCTTTTAAGGGTTAAATATGTTTTTCGTCTCTTAAGTATTACACGATTTTGGTTTTAGTCTCTATTCGAAACTTTGATTGCTTTTAGTCCTTATAGTTTTGAAACTAGTACTATTAGTCCTTAAAATTGGACGGCGTTAACTTTAGTTTGATATGGCTAACGACGATGCCACGTCTTATGCCAGTTGTCGTGCCCGTTGATTGTTTCATTTTTCAAGTTGAACCTAACTTTGTCATCTACGGCGACCCAGAAGCTTCTCGTCTCTGCCCCCTCGCCCTCCAGCACCATGGTCAAGAAGGCACCGACATCGTCACTGTGGCCAGTATAAAGTTTCTATATTTAGGATTTTGGGTTTCTCTCTTGCGTCAATCGTAATGGCTGCTCTGCAATACTTGGAATCGTTGCACAACGCGCACCCTGAGCTCGCCGAATGGTACAATTCGCTCGCGGAACCGTACTAGAAGAAGCTCTGGCATCAACTCACCCTCAAGCTCGAGCAGTTTGTCACACTTGCTGTTTTTCATTTTCCACTCTTCTTCTTGACATCATTTTCTATTCTGCTTTTTGTACTCGTAATTGATGGAAAGTTGTACTGTACCTCGGTTTGTTTTGTTTCGGAAATTGTTAGGTTTAGGTTTAATTTGTTTTTGTGTGTGTAGTTGTTGGTTTGAGCTTGATTTGGGAGTTAAGGGTGATGTTGTCTAGAGAGAGTGATTGTGCTGCTGTTAGGGTTTTGTTTTGGGGGGCTTGAATTGTTGTGTTTGGAATGGTGGGAAAGATGGGAACTTTTTTCACAGGGATTAGTTTAGATTTGGCGTCCAGTTTTATGGTTTTAGTTATTTAGATTTCGAAGAGAGTGGTGAGTGATGATTTTTAGCGACCCGGTATATACTGGTATAACGTGTGGATCATGTGATTGGTAAGTCAAGGACCATGAAGATCAGAGAGCAGTGTCGTTTGGATGGAATGGAACTTCAGTCACATTGGACTGAATGTGGATGTTTCACTTCAAACAAGATCAAGCGAGCCCTGTTAAATTTGGGAATGGCTTAAGTAATTAAATTGAATGCAATTTTATTCTGTTGATGCCTACCAAAAGGTTGTCGTGAACGGCGACAATGCCGGCACATTCCTGGTCACGGTGCTGCTGAAGGGCGAGGGGGCAGAGACGGGAAGCTTCCGGGTCGCCGTAGATGACGAAGTTAGGTTCAACTTGAAAAATGAAACAATCAACGTGTCACGACAGTTGGCATAAGACGTGGCCTCGCCGTTAGCCATATCAAACAAAAATTAACATCATCTAATTTTAAGGACTAATAGCATTAGTTTCAAAACTATAAGGAATAAAAGCAATCAAAATTTTGAATAGGGATTAAAACCAAAATCGTGTGATACTTAAGAGACGAAAAACATATTTAACCATTCTTTTAATTATATTTCTTTACATCTAATTGCATTAGAATCACCTCAAGTGGTAAAAACTAAACATATTCTGAGTCACGGTTTTAAAAAGTCAGACTTAGACACAAACTCAACATAGATCAGATTAACTATGAAGTTAATTATTTTTTCTTGACATATAAACTGTGATTAAATTAAAAAAATCTTTGTTTTCATATTTAATTTTTGATTTGATATTTATTTAACTTTTTTTTAAGTCAACTAAATTAACTTAATGTAAATTCTGTCCATAAGACTTGTAAATAATTATTTTTTAATATAAATTAGAGAGTGTTTTAATTCAGAATTCTAAAATTAACACAAAATTGTTATAAACAATTTACATTGTAGATCAATTTCACAAATAAATTTAATTCACTAAGTTACTTTTATGTGAATACCAATTACAATGTATTTCTTTTCAATAATCGTATTTCTTTATATTTTTAAGATAAAAATAGAATGACGAGAATAGAAACAAAATATGGTAAAGAAAATTAAAGAAAATGAAGATGGATTAATGTGAAAGTATTTGAGAAACTGAAAATGTCAAGCGCTAAAAATGTAAATACAGGAAAACAAATTAACAATGATAAAACAAACATTATTACTAAATTAGCCATTATTCTCTTCACGACAATCTCATAATATATGTATAATTTGTCACCTCATTTTTTAAATATGAACAACTTATTTATATTTTTCCTATTTTATGTAAAATAAATGAAAAATTACATAATTTATAATAACTGTTTAAAAACATCATGTTGTGTCAGTTATACTACGTCCATTTTTTATGGTAGTTACTGTATCGACTTCTCTTTCGGTTTCGAGTAATCTATTTTTCAATTTTATCTAACGAACGCCTTATTTGAATGCATTTCTTGATTTGTCAATCATTCTTTAATGTTCACTTCATTCTAGCTTTATTTCAGTTCCCTTTTTTCGATTTTATTTGTAGCTATTCATTTCTTAATTTTTCCTTCGATATCTTTATCTTTTGATGTAATTATTTTTTTTTTCAATGTGGTTATTTCTATATCCTCTTCGATCTCTTGATATCTTCATGGGTAAGATTATCGTGTTTTTGTTCCATTTAACTAAGTATCAACTTTTATAAGACTCGTGAGTCGTAATCCGCCCTTTCCCTTTTCTTGTTTTCTTTTTCTTCTTTATTATTTCTTCATTTTCATCATTTCTCTAACTCTACTCTCTCTCATCTTCATAAATTTCTCACTCAATTTCTTATTTTTTTCAAAATCGTATTTTTGGAATAATGATTTTTCTAAAAGAAAATCTGTCAATTCTTATTTATATAAGAGTTCATTATTTGTTCGATTGAATGAAAAAATTACTCTCTCAAGTAGTTTAACTCTTAACTAATATATTATATTGTTTGATTCTGTTGCTCCGGAGTATTTTGAATTTTAAAGAATTTTCAACTCTTTCAAAGTATTACTTGGAATACGAATAATTTCCATGTAAGAAGTTATTCTTGATCAAATATGGCATATTGATTTATGTTTAATAGAAATTAAAATGGGCGCCTACGTTTCTGCCTCTGAAATTTATGAAATATTATGACAATTAAGGATCATTGGAATATTGGATGGTCATTTTGGGATTTCCTGAGACATGGGGAATGTTACAGTGGAAAACTACTTTAATTTGAGGTTTGAAACTTGGTACGACAAATTAGATTTAGTTGTATTGAATTGACTTAGGTTTGGAATGACGATGCAATCTAATTGAATAGAATATTGAGTTTTAAAGATCATTTTGGATTGAAATGCTTGTTGGAACGTGAAATGTGTGTGATATGAGTGTATTTAAATATCATGAATTGGTTGGAATGGAGAGAATGATTCTCACAAGTCTTAAAATTGATTCTGTAGATGTAAAACTACTGGTTTTACAATTCACTGAGAAAATTGGGACTTAGCTAATGAATTTCAACTCCAAAGTAAAGGCCAATTCTAGGCCTAAATTTGCTAAGCAAATTCAAATTCACCCAATGAATCAGATGAATGTTACAGTAAATTAGATGAAGTTACACAATAGAATTACATTTACCTAGCAAACCTCAACCAGAAAGCAATTAGAATAATTTTTTAATTGAATTTGGTCAGCAATTGGCGTCTCTTGCATAAAATATATTTTTTATCAGACTATATAAACACTAAATGGTTTAAATATTAATGTATATCACAGGCTATGCATATATAGTGATGTATATCATACATTTGATTGAATTCATGGATGATAAGTTGGATTTGATTGTAAAAGTCACATACCTATTGCAGTATGCTGACTATGTTTGTGAATGGTATGTTTTAAATGCAGACATATATGGTTAACAGTGATATCCTAATAGCGGTCATATAAATCTTTCTCGAAGATGAAATTGGGGGTCTACATGATTGGTATTAAAGCAGTAATACGTCACAAAAAGAGGTAAAACCATCCACATTCACATATATTCTCTGAATTATCAAAGTATGAGAAAGCAAAATCAATACACATACTAGAAACTGTCGGTTTCTATTCTCAACCACAACCACAAAAGGAGAGAAAGCAGATAATTATATCATAAAATTAAGTACTCTGATGTCCTTGAAGTTCAGCTTCGTTCTTAATCAGGAATCAGTTCTTTCTTCCTTCACTTAAGATAATATGGTAGCCATGCCTGCAACATCATCCAAGTAAACATTGGCAAGTCTTCCAAAATGATGAAGTGAAGGAGCACAGTTGGTAATCAGAATAATTAAAGTTAAGGGCAAGAGAATACGTTGATTTGAAAGGAGCACTAGTTGCGCCAACAGGTGTGCCGAAGGCAACGTCCTGAAATGGCCCGGCCATCTTTCCTCGGGGAAACCATCCAAGGTCTCCACCCTTCTTTCCCGAAGGACATTCAGAATACTCTTGAGCTATCTGTGGTAAGCGAAATATTTTTTATAATAATTGACCAAAATATGTGCTCTAGACTAAATTGCAAATGAACAGATTCGTATTTATACTTTTCAATGTACAGACATTCATCAAACTTCACATTACTTACAACAGATTGCGGGGGAAGAAAAATATTCTGTATTTAACTAAGCTCCCTTATGAACAGAAAACCAAAATAAGGATTTGAAAAATGAAACAAGAATAAAATTCATTGTATGACCTCCAAAAGAAAAATACCTTTGCAAACTCAGCTGGCGGGACCTTATCTCCGTTGCCGAGCCAACCATCTTGCAGCTTCTTGTAGGCTTCATTGATCTTACTTTGTTTCTCACATAAAATATGCCTAGCTGAACGAAATAAAAAGCCAAAAAATAAATCATTGTTGAAAAGAACTAATGATGGATACAATTGTATCTTGGAATTTTGTTTACCTTTTACGTAAGTGCAAGTACCGAGCCCATCTCCACCTTTCCCACCTTTTCCTTTTCCCTTAGAAGCATTCTCATCACTTCCACTTGCAGCCTGCTTCCCCTTCCCCTTCCCTCCTGACTCCTTTGGCTTAGAGTCTTTTCCCATGTTTATCACAACTTAAATAATTTCCACTGTATAAGCAGACCAAACATTTGAAGATTGCAAATGTAAACCAGTAAGAGTC
This sequence comes from Vigna angularis, assembly GCF_016808095.1. Classification (NCBI taxonomy): domain Eukaryota; kingdom Viridiplantae; phylum Streptophyta; class Magnoliopsida; order Fabales; family Fabaceae; genus Vigna; species Vigna angularis. Next base: position 9,770,382 of record NC_068973.1, on the reverse strand, counting down.
AAATAACAAAGGGACACTGACTATTGACAGATTCACACAACGATAATACAAGCAAATAAAATGCAGTAATGCATATAACTCTAGCAACTTCAATAGAAATACATGTACCATATGCTTAATGGATTTCCCTGTTGGAGATAAAAGTAATGAAATATCAAGAGGAGAGCATAGAAAATTTAAACCATCCACAAAAGAAGAAATGATGCAAAAGAAGAGAAAAATGGGTGGCCAAAAAAGCAAGCAACCGCCCTCAATCTCCCAAGTAAAAAGAAAAAGAAAAAAAGAAAAAAGAGAATTTATCTACTCCACCCAACATTGAACTCCTACGAAACAAGTCCAATCTGTCTGACAGAAATGCACGGGTGGGGTATTCTGAATAAAATCACTGGAATTGACCTTCGTCTGTCCATGAAGACCATAAGTAAACCCAATACAATGAGCTCATATCAACAAATTTTCAGCCTTTTCTTCTAACACACAGAAATCAATTCAAAAGCCCAAGACAAAGCCATTGCTCCTAACAACAGGCTTAACAAAAATGAATCTACGCTTCTATATCTATCAAAATAACGAACACAGGCAATCAGTCTATCTAACTATAAACTTCAGACCTTCTTAATTCCAGTTAAAATCGTTCAACAGAGGTTCGCTAAAGGCTCTCGAGACTTCTGGTAAAAGGAAAAAGAAAGACACAATTAAAGTTAAAAAGAAAACACAAGGGTTGAGATGTATGAAACAATTAATTCATACAAAAACACAATCCGAACCAAACCATGAGCATAAGCCATGTGATTAAATCAAGGGCAATATGGAAATGGAGATTGATGTCGGGTTTCGTGAAAGTGTTACAGCACAGATGTGTCGAAGCGCACAGCATAAGCAATAGAAAACATATGCACAAACAAAGAGAAAGTAGAGAATTGGAACAAACAAGTATATAAATATCTGGGACCTTTTCAGCTAAAAGAACAAATGAAATAGAAAAATACCCAAGTCGGAGACTGAGAAGTTATGAAGAGCGATGAAGGATAGTAACGAGTCACCACACTGGTACTGGAGAAATAAGAATCTCTTTCCGTTTCGCTTTTTTCGTTTTTACGCATTCAATTGAACGAATTGGGCCAGACCCAAAGTTAAAAACCAGGCCGCTTCTTCCTTCACCCCCACTTTTTCTTCTTCCACCACTAAAATCAAATGAGTGTTTTATATTTTAATAATTATTAAAATATGATTTATGTTATAATAATAGTTATATTAAAAATATAAAAATAAAATAATTAAAATAAAAATAATAAAAATAAAAATAAAATTATATTAAATAAAATATTTAATATATTCAAATATATTAAATTATATTAAAATATTAAATTAAATTAAATAATTATTAAAATTTAAATAAAAAACAAAATTTTAAAACAATTATTTATCAAATAACAAATAAAATTATATTAAATAAAATATTTAAATATATTAAATTATATTAAAATATTAAATTAAATTAAATAATTATTAAAATTTATATATAAAATAAAATTTTAAAAACCATTCGTTATCGAATATGGATATCTGATTCATAACTTATCTGATATCTATATCCCATTAACAAATCTTTTAAAATTTTGTTTTTTTTAAATTTTAATAATTATTAAATTTAATTTAATATTTTAATATAATTTAATATATTTAAATATATTAAATATGATTTTAAGTATTATTTTTATTTTCATTTTTATTCTTATTTTAGTTATTATTTTTTAATTTTCTTAATAGAACTATTTTAAAAATATAAATCATATTTTATAAATTATTAAAATATAAAAATATAATAAATAATATTATAATTTTTATTTAAGTTTAATATTTATTAAATTTTAAATAAAAAACAAAAGTATTAGCATATTTTACGGATTTTAATATATAAATAAGTTTTTTAACATTTTCATTTTTATTTAATTTATTTTAATATTCTATTATAATTTAATATATTTGAATATATTAAATCAAATTTATTATTATTATTTATTATTATTATTATTATTTTTATTATTTTATTTTTATTTTTTTAATATAACTATTATTATAATATAAATTATATTTTAATAATTATTAAAATACAAAATTATTTTAAATAATATTTAAATTTTAAATTAAATTAAATTATTATTAAGGAGGTGAAGATTGTTTTTAATAAAAAAAAAAGAAAATGGAAAAATATTTATTAAAGTTAAAAATAAAAGTTTTGAAAAAGTTAGAGATACAGGATAAGATGTCAGAAGATTAAAAGTAGAATTTTTGGAGGTGCTTATAAAATATTGGAGGCGTAGGATGAAAGACTAAAATCAAATAAGCCAATTTCATCCTTATAAATTTATGATAAAATCTTAGTTAAATCTCTCACCCCAAACTTTTCTTCTTCACTTTCCTTTATAAGTTTTTTTAGTTGAGTTCATTTAAAAAAAAAAAACACAACTAAAAGAACCTTAGAATAAAGGTGAAAAAAAGAGAGTTTAAAATCAGCTATTGAAGATAACGAAGTTAATTTCTCATATTTAATTATAAATTTTTAAGAGTAAAATTGGAATATACGATTTTAGGAGGGTGCAAGAAAAAAAAAAGAGTGTTGGAAGAAGTGACCTAAAACCCACATGGACTACTTCCTACAACCAAGGTCATTTTTACCTTTATTCCTTTTTTTTATTCTTACACTTCCATAAAATGAGATACCTAATATATTTTTAATAAAATATGAAAAGGTTAACTCTTCCTTCACCTTCACTCACATTCACTTTCACCGACCGAGTTCCCTATTGCTTCATAATTCTTTTTATTGAAGTTTTTGAAGGTTTGCTCCATCCTACATCACCTTCTTCATCAACTGAATAAATGTAGATGTAGTTATTTTTTCATTTTGTTGTTGGGATTGTGTGTGGTGTCTCAGGATGGAATGAACTTGGCTGTGTTTTTTTAGTATGTTCTAGATTGTAATCCGTGATGTGTTACCAGACTTGGAAAAATGTTTTGGATTACACATTACAAAATATGTTTACTAGAGTGTATTATGGAGTGTATAATTTATAATGTGTCGGAAAAGTAAGCATATATTTCAGAATATGTAATCTAAAATGTGATTTTGAATCTGGAAATGCATTTTGGATCGCACAAACATATACTTTTACATTGCTCAATCTCAAACTTTTCAAAAGGATTACTTAATCTCTCTTTTTTTTTTAATTGAGAAATTTAGAATAGACAAATAATTTTGTATTACTAAACACTTTTGAACTTATAAGATAGTCACGACATTAGATAGTGTAAGAACCTTAACTAAAATTTTACTAAATTAATCTTCACATGATTGTATGTTAGTTTAATGTCATGTTCTTATCGTCTGATGAAGACTTCACTTATCATAAGATACCATTATGCTTATTAGATGAAGCAAAGATCACAGGATGTTATTGTGTCTTAGGAAATTTGTAGTTTTAGAAAGCTTTCATATATCAAATGAAACACATTTCTGTTCTGTATTTTAGTGTAAAAACATTTATTGAAAATTAATAAAGATATGTTTATATTTTATTCAAACAAACATTCTTTACGAGAATCCAACATCAATAAGTGAAAATATTGGAATGTGTTTCTCACAAAGTCCATAAGGTCATGTAGGCAATCAAGCTACAAAAATTTTCTTCTTCGTATAGCTTAACACCTTTTATAAGAATGTATTGTAGGTAGCATTAACTCCTTCATTAGTTCTAAACTTCTTTGTGATATGATACAAATGTTTTATGTGAGAATTATTCTCATAAGTTAATTGAAGATGTCTATAAAACATCTAATAAAATATTCATATATAATATATAAATGCATCTTGTTACTTTCTTACTCGTCTATTATTATAGTATATTAACACAATATTATATAAATGATAAACAAAACAATACATGAAAGGTTATGATTTGCTTAGTTGATTTGATGAATTTGTTGTATTTTACTTAAAAATTATATATTTTAATAAATCATTAATACTTCAAAACTCAATCTTATTTATTATTATAAAAGTATAATTTCAACCAAGAAAGTATGATATGTTTAGGTTTGTTTAGGATCAAACCGTGTCCATATATATATTCTTGATAATTTTTGATGAAAAGACCATGATAACTTTTTATCAATGGACATACAAATTACTATATTTTTAAAATCAAATTAATTACAATTCACTGTCATGTAACTCTTCTATATATATAAATACTACCTATTTGCATAGGAAAATATACAAAAGAAAAACATCAAAACTCATACAAAAGTGTTTTGTCTTGTGCTCTATACAATCTTTTAAAATATTAGATTCATAAAGTTGAAAAATCATTCATTGTACTCGATCGATCTTACATGTTGTTGTATATTGGGAGAGGAGCACATAATTTTTTTGTCTTGTCTTGTGCAATGAGAGCGTTAATTCTCTTTAAACATAAAACTCTGGAAAGTCCACAGAAAAATGATTGTTAATTGCTCTTTCTAATTCATTCTTTATTTATAATTTTATTTGATATTGTTATTGTTTATTATAATAATTTTTTGTCTTGATCAATTTCTTTTTATCCATGTCTTTTTCTTGTTTTTTTTTCTAACATCCTTATAGAGAAAAATTCTATTAAATTTATTTTCATTATTCCTTTTATTGAAAAAGCCAAAGATCTCTTAAGTAATGAACTTTATTAAGAGAATTTTATTTTATTTTTTTCTAATATTCTTAGACAGAAAATTTCTATTAAATTCAGAGTAACTTTATTAAATTTATCTAGATAATATTATGTCTGCTATGTATATGATAAAGTTACTCTTAAGTAAGCCTGGAAAATTTATGGGTGGAAATTTTTTCTATTAGCAACAACAAATGAAGTTTTGTTTCACTAAAATAGGATTATTTTCTATGATTTCTAAAGTTATTAATTCTTCTATTATATTAAGTGATGGTTCAACAACTTCTGCTACTAAATATGATGCTTCTAATAAAGATATTTTATCATGGACATAGTTTAAGTGCTTTGTTGGATAATATTTATAAATTATTTTGTCATACCAAAAATGCTATTGAGTTATGGGAATCACTTGATCTCAAATATAGATCTGCAGAAAAAGGTTTATCTAAATATTCTTGTGAAAAAATAATTGAATTTCAAATGATTGATAATAAACCTATTTATGATTATATTCATGAGTTTGAAAATATTGTTTATGACATGAAATTAAAAATATTATTTTATCTGACATTATGCTTGTAGATCTTTTGATCTCAAATTTGCCTCCTTCATAGTTTGATTGTACCCAAAGTTTAAAACATAAGTATGGAAATTTCTCTATGATTTCTTTGTGTGTCTTCGTATAGAGGAAAAGCACTGTTTTTTTCAAAAATTTGTTCAAAATTCTCACTCTACTTCCAAAGCTTATCTTGTTGAGAACGGTAATAAGTGTGAGAACTCTTATAAGTCTAATAAAAAATGCTTCAAAAAAACATGGTTTTAATAAAAATAAGTTTGCAAAAAAACCTTCTTTTTGTAAAACAAAGAACAACTTTTCTTATAACAATAATAAACATAAGGATAAAAATATGGGGAATGAGATGTTTTATTTTTGTTCTCGGCTAACTAATCATCTAGCCATAAATTGCTTTTAGTTTCACTACCAACCTATGTCAAATTCAAAACCTGAAGCTAATAATATTGCTATGGGTGTTACCTCTCATTTCCCATTTGAAAGGTACCATGTGGTTAATCCTAAGTTAAATTATCTTTTTAACTCATAATTGGTTTATAGACTATGGGTCTAATGTTCAAGTGTTTGCTGATAAAAAATTATTTTCTTTATATCAGGAAATAAGCACACATGGGAAATGATAGCATGACACATGTTCTAGAAGAGGGTCAAGTAAAATTATAGTTAAGTTCTAGAAATTATCTTATTTTAAATGGAATCTTTCATGTTTTTGAAATTAGAAAAAAATCTCCTAAGTACTTCTTTGTTAGTATAACAAGGTTACAAAGTTGTTTTTTAGTCCAATATAGTTATTATTACTAAACATAGAGTTTTTGTAGGTAAATGATATATTTGTAATGATGTAAGTTAAGTTCTTATGTGTTTTCATTAGTGCAGAATTGACCTTTAACGTCACCTAACAAACATCGGTTCACCAAACAACCAAAGTAAATTATTGATCGATGACATTTTCGTAAATAAGTGGGCATATAGACGTTTGTTAGAAGAGGGGCCCGACGTCTATAATATTATAGACGTCTGGGCCCCTCCTAACGGACGCCTAAATGGCTGACAAGGTAAGTGAGGAGTTATTTTTTTCAGCCATTTAGGCGTCTGTTAGGAGGGGCCCCAACGTCTATAATATTATAGACGTCGAGACCCCTCTTAACGAACACCTAAATGGCTGACAGGGTAGGTGAGGAGTTATTTTTTTCAGCCATTTAGGCGTTTCATATATTTTGATAGTTTTGGTATTGGATTGTTTTTTACATTAAGTATAACTTTTTTTATATGAAACACACACACACACACACACACACACACACATATATATATATATATATATATATATATATATATATATATATATATATATTATAGTATATTGTTCTGAGACAATTTTCTATTTTTCAGGTGTGGTTTTATTGTAAAATTAAATTAATTTTTTAAAAATAAACACCCATTAGACGTCGATTAATGCATTGCTCGACGTCTATAGACGTCTATCAATGCACAAACCGACGCCCAATGAGTTACAGTAAACAAAACGTTTCAGGGCCAATAGACGTCGGAGATGGCCACATCCGATGTCTATATACACGTCTGTTATATCCCACATCCGACGTCTATATAGACGTCGGGTATACCCCTCTGACGTATATATAAACGTCGGGTATACCCCCCTCCGACGTCTATATAGACGTCGGGCATCGTACCCGACGTTTGAGTAATGTCACCCACAAAAACGTTGAATACATATCGGACGTTAAAAGGCCAAAATAACAGATGTCTAAAACCCTTTATGTACTAATGTTTCCTTCTAATAGAATATCTGGTAGCTCTTCTTTGATTATTACAAATGTTGAAAGTTGTGATATGTAGCATGTTAAACTAGGTGATATAAATTTAAATTCTATTAGAATATTGATGTCTCTTGATGTTATTTCTAAATCTTCTATTGATTTGAAGAAAAATGTGAAACATGTGTTCAATCAAAGTAACCAAGAAAGTCTTTCTACTCATGTATGAAAAAAAAAACTAATTTATACATAGTGATGTATGTGATAGTAATGATGTTTTAACATGCGATGAAGATATTTTATTACTTTTATTGGTAATTTATTTAAATATTTTTATGTGTATTTAGTAAACCACAATCATGATTTTTTTTTTGAAAAAAAATCAAAATATATAAGTCTAAGGTAGAAAATAAATTAGAAAGAAAAATTAAGATTTTTCATTCCGATAAAGGGGTGAATATATGTCTTTAGAAATGAGTAATTTTTGTGAAACTCGTGGTATTATTCATGAAGTAACACTTCCATATAGTCCTCAATTTAGTGGTGTAGCTGAAAGAAAAAAAATAAAACTTTGGTGATGATTATGTTTAGAAGTTCTGGTTTGTTTAAAAATATGTGGGGTGAATCTTTATATTATGTTTTCCATATTCTCAATAGAATTTCTTGTAAATATTCTGACAAAAACTCCTTATAAGTTATGAAAAAAAAGAAAACTTTTTTTAATATTTTAAAGTGTGAGAATGTCTTGCAAATGTTAATATATCACTTAAAAAAATAGAAAAGTAGGAACATATGTGTTTTTATTGGTTACTCTTTGCATAAAACTACTTATAAATTCTTGGTTATTTAAGTGAATGAAATTTCAAACAATACTCTTATGTAATATAGATATGTTATTTTCATTGGAAATATTTTTCCTTTAAAATATAAATTGACTAAATTGTTTGTGATACCTCTAATATTTGTTTGTCTTTTGGTGATAATGTTATTTTTGTTGCTTCTAGTTTTTCCTTCAAGTGAAAATGCTAATAAAAATATTCAAAATGAACCTAGGAGGAGTGAAAGAAAAAGAAAGGTTAAAGATTTAAGTCTTGACTTTTATTCTTTTCGGTTTAAGGATGATCTTAAAACTTATGGTGAAGCAATGAGATATATTAATGTTCTTTTTTTTGGAAAGAAGCTATTAATAATGAAATGAATTCTCTTAAAGAAAATAAAATTTTGATTTTAACATATATTTCTCTTGGTTGTAAAAGTATTGGATCTAAATGGATTTTCAGGTAAAAATTAATGACTCATGGGTCTATAGATGAATTTAAGGTAAAACTTTTTGTTATTGGTTGTCAACAAGTAAAATGTGTAGATTTCTTTGATACATATTCACTTGTTTCAAAAGTCACTACCACTAGAGTTTTGATTGTTCTTGCTTGCATTTTTAATTTACAAATTCATCACAAGGACATTAAAACTATTTTTTTTAAACGGTGATTTAGAAGAAAATATATATATGAAACAACTTGAGGGCTTTATTGAACCAAAGAAAGAAAATAAAGTATGTAAACTTATTAAGTCTTTATATGATTTAAAACAAATACCAAAGTAATGACATGAAAAATTTGATCGAGTTATTCTTTCATATGGTTTTCATATTAATAATAGTGATAAATGTGTATATGTAAAACAATATAATGGTTGTGTTTATGCTATTTTATGTCTATATATAAATGACATAATAATATTTTGCAGCAATAGAGATATTATAAAGGATGTGAAATACTTTGGTTATGTAAATGTACTATTTTAGGTGTTAAGCTTATAAAGAAAGATTATAACATTATTTTAACAAAATCTCGTTAATGCAGGAAAGTTGTTCAAAAAATTCATTTATTTTGATGTGACATCGGTTTAACCGATCTACTAAATTAAATAAAATTTTAGATGAAGGCATTTATTCTCAAATTATTGATTCCTTATTACATTTGACAAATTTATTTAGACCTAATATTGCATATGTAATTGGTAGATTAGAAAAATATATACACAGTCTTGATCATTCTCATTGGACTACGTTAGAGTGTTTAAGTATTTGAAATGAACTATTAATTATGGAATTAGCCCAAACTTTCTATTGTTATTGAATGTTATACTGATGCAAATTGGATTTCTAATTCTGATGACCTAAAATCAACTATTGGCTATGTTTTTATTTTAGGTAGAGGTGCGATATCATGAAAATATGCTAAACAATTTATTATTGCTATTATTGAGACAAAATTTCTTAAAAACTTTCTATATTATTTTCAATAATCAAGTTTGTATATCTATAGCGTCTAGCAAAAAAATTAATAAAAAAAAGCATGAGAGTGAGACCTATTACAACCTTAATTATTCATGGTATTGTTTCTCTTTACTTTGTTATGTCAGAAATAAATACTGCATATTTGCTTAACAAAGGATTGACACAACAAGTACATGGGTGGAGCTCTGGTCTACATACTGACAGCTATTGCAAGTTACTAAGCAAGCACTACTTAGAATTGCATATTTCCTGCCAATTCTTCTTAGAAATTTTTTACGAAGAAAATACCTATTGCTATGAATATTAATTTGCAAAACATTATTACCAATTTTTAAAAAATATATTTTACATAAATTTTTGCCAAATTTACTGTAGTTTTGCTCATTATTTATTTATTTATTTCATTTTATTTTGCAGATTACAAAATTAAAAAGACATTGAAGATTTTTTTTAAGTTTTTCATGCGTATTTCGTTGGGAAAAGAAATTGGCAAATAAACATTATAATATTTTAAAGTTGACAGGAAACCTACAGTATATTTATATGCAGTTTTCTTATAGAAAATAACACCATACTAATATATCTATGGCTATAGAAAACACAAATCAAATACAATAAGTTTGGATTAGTCAATAATTTTTTTATGGGAGAGATTGATTAATTGTAAAGTTAAAGATTTAATAAAATTGTAACTATATATATATATATATATATATCATATATTTTTGTGATTTCAATTTTAATATATTTATAGATAATTTTTTCTAATATGTTCATAAATCTTTCTTTATATTGAAAAGAATATTACAAATGTAGAAGATTTAAAAGAATATCATAAAATTAAATTTTAACCAACGCGTTCATTTAAGGATAAAAAGAAATATAAAGCCAAACTAATATATTATTAAGATTCTGTTTTGATGTACTCAAAATTTTGTATCAAATTTTCCTTTTGGTAATTGTTTATTAATTATTTAATTTTTTAAATTGTATAATTATTTAAAATTTAAGTAATTATATAAAATAAAATGATAAAAAGCATTTATTTTATATATTATTTCTTTTACTAATTATGATAAAAATTATATTTTATTATTATAACAATAAAACGGATACTCATATTTCTACTAGTTATTATAAAGTGAATGGTTGGGATTGAGATTTGTTCTCTTCAAATTTTGAGTGTTTAAACTTTTACAAAAGCTCATAGAACAAATGAGAAATAGATGAAAAGGGAAAGAGAAGACTTGACCAGGGAGCAAGAGTACTACTAGAACCTTAAACGTTCAGAAAAAAAGTTTGTTCATTTAGTACTACTACACAGAGGAACACAGAATCACCGTTCCTGGTTCTGTAACCATGCCAAGGGTTTCGGCCAACCCTTCTTCCTCACGCTTATTCTCCATGGCTTCCACCGTCAGAGCCTACACGCTCCCCATTATTCTCTTCGCCGGAGCCATGTACTACCAGCTCTTCGTTATTCCCAATGCCTTCCCTCGTTCTCATTACGACGGTAATTCCTTTTTATCTATCAATCTATCTATTTATTTATTTTTTGAGAAACTGATTTTTTACTTCTGTTTGTTTGGGTATTGCAGTTTTGCAAATTGAGAGCTATAGTTCTGTTGACAAAGTGAAGGAGGCTTACGAGAACCTTGAATCTAAAATGTAATTCATTCATGTCTCTTTAGATTAGTTTATGGAATGATTTTATTGTATTTTAGCATTTGGCAGTGGTAACTGTGAATATACTCTAAATTTTGCAAATACCTCTTTTTTTTTTTTGCTAAAAGAATTTCAAGAAGCTAAAGTCAAAGTGGTTATTTTCTCAATATAAAGTAACCTAAACGCACAATTGAACATTTGCTATGTGCATGGATTGAATTTGTGATGTGATTTAGGAGTATGCTTTTCCCATCCACAATTTGAAACTCTGATTTATGTGTAAGGACTGTGGATGACCAGATATGGATAAAGTGAATTCTTATTCACTGCCTGATTTATTTTGAACATTTAGTCTTAAAAAGCGTGTATGGTGCAAGATGAAGGGGTAGTTAAATGATTGGTTTCTGCATTTTCTGTTTGAGATGAGTAGTGACTAGGTTAGTCATCAGTGCTCACTCTACTTAGCTTATTTACTGTAGCTTGGTTATTTTATTTTCTTACATTTTCTATTAAGTTTATTTTTAGTCAGGGCACCTTAGATGTGTGTGTACTTTTTTTTTTAAATTGGAGTTTTTATTCTATGTAAAAATTGTTTAATTGCCATAATAGGGTAGTTAGGATTCTTTTAGCAAAATTTCAGATAAAAAATAGTGATTTTGTTTTTTCATGCAGTTTGTTGAATATGTTTTCTGGTCTTAGTTTGTTGAGTTTGCTTAAACTTTTGTGGAGCATTCAGTGTGCCATGTTACCTGACATGCTATTAATAATCTTATGCATTAGTTAAATTGTGTTTCAGGAATTCTGCGGAGGAAGCTTTTGATACTCACGAGTTTTTAAAGGTAATTGAGGGGTCATTTATCAGCTATCTTGTCTATCAGTCAAATTGCTGTATGATGCACAAAATCCTCCTAAGAACAAAATTCTCCTAAGGTGATAGTGACTTTGGTATTATGAGGTGCTCAAATCCCACATCAAGTAATATGGGAGGTTCGGTGGAGTATCAAGTGCTTGGTTCTTCCCCCTTAATAACTAGCTTTTGAGGGTGGATTCTCCAAGTACTTTGTGGTACTCATCAATCATATGGCTTTAAGACCACCCTGATATGATAAGGATCATTGCACTTGGTTTACACTTTGGCCAAATCTAGTTTTAACTTTTATGTTTACTGTGTTGGTTTCATGATTCAATTTGTTTTCTTAGGACCATTTTGATTCCCATTATATAAATTATACTTAATACTTCCAAACAGAGACCGTTGAATTTATTTGAATGAATCCCATCAACATAGTTTTAAGGATACAAATCTTCTTAATCAGAGATCAACATCTACTGCCTTGACGTTGAACTGGACCTGCCTTAATGTGGTTTTTCAAACAGTGTTGGAATGATGTGACTAGAGGAAACTTTGTTTATATACGTGAGTTTCAAATATATAGTTGAAGTATGGTCTTTCTATTGAAGTTAGCCTAGTGGGAATTGGTGCATAGGAAGAACCATGGCTTTTCAGTTAGATTGAATTCTGCATACAAAATTTGATTGTCATTGTTGGTATTGGTATCTGGAGGGAGTTCCCCTGCAGGCAGATGATATTCAGGCCAATGAAGTGTTGAAGTTAGATATCTTATTGTAACTTGTAGTTCAAGTTCGAACACCATTTAGTTTTTCCCTTTTCATGGAGGTTGAACCTTACCATGCTATGTTTTGACAGTCTTACATCGACTAGAGATAAGGCCAATTTAAAATATATAAGTACAAACCTCACCTTACAAGTCGGTTTTGTAGGGTTGTGTTAGACTTAAAGTCCACCACTTCTTAACATGATATCTAGAGCTTAAGGTTCTTTTGAAAAACAAAATTTTCGTCGCCTCTACCACTGCAACCACCGCCATCGTCGTCTGTCGTTAGAGTTCTAGTTTTGACTGACGACCATACGATTTTGATCGTCTTGGCCAGGTGACCACCGTGCCATCAACGACGCATTCATTAGAGCTCCCACGCCCTTATGTGCCTGTTGAAGTTCTTGTTGTGCGTGATGACGAGTCCCAACTCCTCTTCGATAGCTACTACTGTCAAAATGGGCCACCTGGTCACTACGGGTTGGTCACTTAGTAAACAAACCCAACCCAACTCACTTATTAGCGAGTAGAAAAAATTTCAACCCGGTCCAGCCCACCATTGGTTGGTGGGTTAAACGGGTTAGCTCACTGAGTCACTTAATTACAAGTTTTTATTTTTCAATTAAAAAAAATAACAAAAATTTTCTAATTCAAATCTAAACAAAGGGGAAGGGTCTTACATAAGATTTATGATCAATCAAACATAAGATTTTATTCACACAAAGATATCACAAAAATGATAGGATATAATATGATAGGTTATAATGGGTAACATGTGCAGGACAAAGGAAACCGTTTAGGAATTAATTTTTGTTGGGTAGTTGGAAGTGGGTTGTCTTTATAAGAAGGAAGGGGGGTTTGGTAGAAGGGAGCTTTTCGATATTTAGTGTATTGACAGGAGGTTGTTCCTGTGAAGGGAGAGTGCTCCCTTAGGGAAAGATTGTAAGCACTTCATTCTTTGATTACAGAAGCAAAATACATTCATATGCTTTCTTTTGTGTGTGAGTGGGTACTGTGAGGAGTGAAAGATTGGTTTCTTGACAAAAGAAACCTAACAAATTGGTTCGACCTGCCAGATCCTTGGGAGAGGAGCGAGATGGAAGCAAGAATGAATGCGCTGGAAGGAAGGTGTGATACTGTGGAGAGGTGGGCCAGTGAACAAAAAAGGGTGCTAGCAGAATGGAGAAGAAATATCCAAGAAATAAAAGAAATGCTGGAGAAATCCAAGAATCACAGAAAGGGCTCTGAAAGAAGTAAGAAATCTATCAGGAAAGGAAAGAAAGAGGGAGCAACAGGTAGGGATGTTGTGCAAGATAGTATGCTAGATATCAAGAAAACCAAGAAACTTTCAGATAGAGGAGAAAATTCAACCAATGGGGAGAAGACAAGAGAAACGGATAACAGTGCAAAGGACGGGGTTCTCCAAAACTGTGATGGAGATATTGTTGGTGTTGCTGCTCAGGAAGTGGCAAAAGCTGTTCTTTCTGGGAAGGAAAGAGAGATATCAGTGGAGAACACAAAAACTGTGATGGAGACATTGTCGGTGTTGCTGCCCAGGAAGTGGCAAAAGTTGTTGTTTCTGAGAAGGAAAGAGAAAGAGATATCAGTTTCCGTTTCAATATTTTGTAAAATGACTAACCCAACAAAAAATACTAATTAAAAATATGACTTATATAGAGAGATAATTAAGGCAGCCAATTTTTATGATAGTATAAGAGCTTATCTTAGATCGATTATTTGGTCACGTGAATTTGCCACATTCCAAGCTGGTAGTCCTGGGCAAGAGGGGGAGTGTTGCTCCAGATTGTAAAGAAAGCTTGTAAGGAGCAGCCGAAAGTAGAGTGAAACTAAAATTTCTGAAAGGTAAATCTGAAACGTGTCTAAGAAAACATGAAAACATGATGCTAAGTTACACACTCCAATATATAATGTATAATATTACAAAAGTCATATAAGGACCATGGAGAAAGCCCAATTAGTTGAGATTTCGGTATCCTCTCCACAGTTTTGAGTTATTGGTAGGCTCCCCACAGTCAAAAGGGCTAATAATATTGGAGTGCTAGTAACAACTGTGATTCAATAAGTATCTCTTATTAGAAAGAACAATGATGTGAGTTAGGTCCCAAGTCCTAATTCAGAGAAAGACTAAATTCATTTAACTTGTGATATGTAAACTGCATGTGATTATTGGCGTGCAGTGTAATTATTATGCAGAAACTGTTTTGGATATCATTACTCACAAACATGTTATAAAGAAGTGGGTTTGCATTCATGACTTGGGACTGTAGTACTCTTATTTATAAATTGGTATTTCTTTTTTCTACCTTATGCCTTGGTACTTTAACATGGTTTTGAGTATTACTCATGATTTTTGTTTGATTGCTGTTCTCTACCACACTAGCATTGTGGATTTACTATGGTTTTATTTATGTGATTTGAAATGAGAGCATGCTTTACAGATTCGATATGCTTATGAGTTGCTGACAAATCCTTTATGGAAAAGAGACTATGACATATTTGGTATTGATGAACAACTTGTGAGTACTCTCTTTTGCATCCTTTTAAACTTGTGTCTGTTTTTAAGATCTCTCTTGTAAATGTTTGTATCGTCCCTGATTACTATCATCTCCAAGCGGTTTCATTAAATGATATAATTATACAATGGTAGCATATTGTTGAGAGTGCCAGCAAGCATTATGCAGGGAAACATATTTCAGAATTGGACTTCCCTTTACTACAGGCCCAATCTGGTTAGTCAAAACATTCATTAGATGTGATACCTTTTTTTTTTGAAGTTTTCAATGGATGTGTGACATGGAAATTCTTTTATTGATGGATGCAAAAATTTTTACCTCTTAGGATCTGTGGATCATTCTTCTAAAGTCATTACAGCTAGTGACTTCCAGTATATATTTCCAGATGTTAAGCCATGGCTAATGCAGGTACATATGCTGATATATCGTAACAAATGTGATCACCGTTTAACTTTCATGCTAAATTATTCTTGTTATTTTTAATTCATTTTTATTTTGTGTAACTAAATTAACTGTGCTTTACCACTATTGACCTCCATAACTACTGAATGAAATTAAAACTCTTTTCAATTAAATTATATTATATTGAATTGAATAAAAATCTGAGTTTCTGAAACTGTATTGACTATTAAATTTTGTATTTTTTTTTCATGATGCCTTAAATATTGGTTTCTACACTTGTATCGGAGTATTTCACTAATTGATCCTAAAGCTTTGGATCAAATCAATTATCCCTAAAACTTTGAAAGTGAAGCTTAACTTAACTTACAAAACCATGTTTTTAGGAAGAATAATTAACGAGTTAAACAAAAGTAACATAAATCATGTCTCCTTATAAAAGTATTCTTTGCAGCCTCAACAGTCATTTTTCGTATTTCAATCTCAGACACAATGGCATCAACTTTAGCTTCATTGAGTATTCTTTTATCCCCTCATTTTATTATTCTTAAGGATTTCATAAAAAAAGAATCAAGACAGATTCATTTGCATACTTATACTCTTCTTTCTATTTGAAATAATCCCTTAAATGTCTCCCGATTCGTTTTCTAAAATAACTAAAAAAACTTTTTTTCTTTTTTATTCGATTTTAGAATAAAAACTTTTTCATTTTATTAGAATATAGAATATGAAAATATAAAGAATACTTTTTTTTAATATTACGAAAGCGAATTAGCTAAATAGCCACAACCTAGCAAGAACACTGCTTGCATCACTGTTAGGAAGTTAAAAGTATATGAGAGGAGGTACAAAAGAGGAGGGAAGTAAAGGCCAGTATAAATAAACTAATACCGAACGGTAGCCGAGAGGGAAGAGGGAATTAAAGGCCGAACAGTATAAATAAGCTAATACCGAATGGTAGCTGAAAGGGAGGAGGGAAGTAAAGGCCGAATGGTATAAATAAACTAATACCGAACGGTAGCGAGTTAGAAGTAGACTGTTTTACCAGTTAGGAAAGGGTGTGGGAATGAGATACTATAAATAGTTTTTCTGTAATTCTGTTCAGTAGGATATTTCTTTTGAGTATAGACTGGACATATTTTCTTATGGAGGAAGGTAGGCTTCCTTGGGGGAGTGCATACTTGTATTTTTGATACTTTACATAATCAATAATACATACATACATGCTTTCATTTATGTTGTTTGAGTGTTGAAGTGAGAAGAGAGTATAGATTGGGTTACTTTCACAAAGTAACCTAACAAATTTGGTCCGAATGAAGCGCGTGTGAAGAAGAAGAATGAAGGGAAGGGTGATTACGATTGAGTCGACGGTAGAAGAGTTGAAAGTGGAGATGAGAGCGGTAATTTCCCTTGTGTTGAATATACACATATGGTCCTCTATTTATAATAGAAGAAATATGGACTAAGTCCAAAATACAAATAAGAAATAATAACAAACTAACAAAAATAAAAGATAAATATAAAATAAAGATAATATATTTAACAAAATGAACCAAAATGGCATGTCTCATTGAAGTGGCTGCACCTTAATCAAGAGGTGCTAACTCCTCTTCCCTGATTTTAGCACCTTAACCATCCCTTCTTGCACCTTTTGTTGTACTGCTTCAAACATAAGAATTGGGAATGTCATGTGAACTTTCAAGATAACATTTTATTTTTTGATGATATTGGAACATTATTTTGCAAAAAGAAATGTGGTGGTATTTGTGAGACTATAACTATATGTTGGTAAATTATTTGTTTCTCATCGTGTTATTCGACGAAATTGAAAACTAGTCATATTTAATCTCATTTTGTAAATTGGAAAGATATTCATCAGCTTTCTTCATTTTTTAGTAACATGATGCCTCTTGAAAGATATATTTGATCAATCTTTCTTGTAAAGATTGTATATCACCAGTCTTGCCTGCTTCCATAATTTTTATCTAATTGATTCTTTCAAAAAATTAACTTGAATTTGATGTTGGATGTATTTGTATCAGTTGTATTCATCAGGGAGCGAAAATTGTGCTCAATTTTCCAAGTCCTGGAATAAAATTGGTAAGTTATTTAAACTTAATTCTGGGCATAAATTTTTTTCTTTGTGCTCGTGTATATTTCTGTGGAAATGTTACCCTTTACTGATTAATAGCATTTAATTTTCTTGAGTTAGTCACTTAGTCTTTAGGTTTTTGAATGATATTGCTAGAAAACGGAGAGAAATTGTCACAGTAAATTGAAATTATATGAGAAATTTGCAAGCATGTTTCATAGTAAGGAGAGAAAACTTGCAGTTTTAGGTGTATCTTTCCCCATATCCCTGTTTCTCTCTTTCTCTTGGAAGTTTCCACTTAGTCTGTTTTTTTGGACAGTGTTTCCTTCCCTAAACAGTGATAAATTTATGGCACCATTCTTTATATTTTGCATGGATTTAATCTAATTGATATCCAAGCACTTTGTTATTTTAGTCACCAGTTCAAGGACCAGTTTATTCTGATGAATTCCTCTGCTTTTAGCTTCTTTATTAGATGATGTTGCAAACATTGGTGTGGTGGAACTTGGTGAGAAGGAGCTTGCCATATACCTTGCTGATAGAAGATCAACTGGAAAACCTTTTTTTAGAAATGGTATGTGCTGAATACAGTCAAATTTTTGTTTCTGCCCTTTTGTTTATGTGGGATCCCTATAAAAAATGAATGTTCCCTTGTTTAAGTAGTTGTTTTATTTGACCCTTCTGTTATATATTTATAAAACAGTTCAATATAAGGAGCATTCTATACAAAACGTGCAATTATTATTTGTAAATTCACTGTAAAGATTGTTCCATTTTATCCAAATCATACTAGTTCAATGCGTGTTGTTTCCGAGTATATTTCTTTTTGTGTATACTTAATACACACTTGTGTACGAGACTTCTGAGTATTTCTTTATAACAATCGAGTTGCATCTATCCATGAATACCTGTGATAAAACAAATTTATTATTGGTGGTTTCCTTCTATGTTGATTAAATATAAATACAAGATGACGACTGTTATGTATCTGAGTAGAGAACGTAACAAGAACACTTCCTCACACACTCTCACAGATAATGAACACAAGATAATTGCTGAATAAACCTCTTTTATTGAAGAAATAAATGAATCAAAGAAAATAAACAATAACTGAGAGCATAATCTCCTTCAGTCACTTGAGAGCATAACTTCTCTTACAAAACTCACAAATCAAAAGCATACCTTTAACCCTAAGCTTCCCCTTTATTTATACTAATTAATTCTCTCCCAAAAAGGTATTGAATAATAGAAAATAACCCTATTTATTATAATTACCTGATATGAATATCTTTAGCCTTATTTACTATATTTAACTTATACGTAATAATATACTGAGATATGACTTTATTACTCTAATTATCCTTTGCTGAATATCTTCTCTGAATATCTCTCTTGTTACTTTAATTAATTTCCCGTCCATCCTAACTGGCAGTTAGGATGCTTCCTTGCTCCTTCCAACCGTTCGGCCATCTTGCTCCCCCCTTTCTACCGTTTGGTCAGCTTGCTCCCTTCCTTCTACCGTTCGGTCAGATCTCTCTCCACCTTCTACCATCTGGCCAGCTCGCTCCCTGTTGTTAACCGTTTGACCATCTTGCTCCTCCCTTTCTACCGTTCGGCCCCTGTTCTCTACCGTTCGGTTCCCTTCTCTTTCTCTCCTATACCTCTTTCTCTCCTATACCTCCTTCTCTCATATACTTGCCAGCCCCTAATAACGACCTTATAATAAAATTAAAATAATAGTATACTTTTTAGACAGAAAGCTGTGACTGGCCTAGATTTTTTGTGTAATGGGAGAAAAACATAGTTACATAGATGATATTCCCTAAGGTACCACACATCTATATTTGGCTTCTCAATAACAGCAAATTTAATAGAGAACTAACTCTTCAGAATGTACATCATCCATTCAATTTCAATATAATTTTCTTTCAATATGGTATTAGAGCATAGTGATCCATGGCCTAAAAGCATATTCCACCACATTACCCTCTGCTACCTGCAGTGACTTAGACAATGTGGTTGCAAACTCAGAACTGCAAATAGCAGTGGTTCTGTCATATCTATTCTGCTAGCTCCAATCACGTTTTCTCATAATACTTAAGGGAAACGTGATGACAAAAATTCTTTGCTATGGTGTCAACAATTTAAGCACATAGGTTGCATAATTTAGTTCGACTCTGAAAATTCCTCTTTATTTTCTTTCTGAACAAGATCTTTACTTAATTATGTGACTCCAAATTATCTTGTTTGGAAACAACAAGATCAAATGTTTAGTCTGGTTACAATCGTCTCCTTCTAGTCCCATTCTTGCTCTCTTTATTCTTGCCTATGAACTGCAACAGCATAATTATAGGAAGATAACTATTTCAGACGAAACATTTTCTCCATCAATAAATGTTGGCAAAACACCTATGCATTCTCAGTCAAACTTCAATGATGATTCGGTTCAACTTGATAGCAATGTTATTGAAAAATGGCCATGGTGGAAAGCAGTGGTGATATTTTTCTGCTTGCTACAACATAGACCTGAAATATGTTGGAAAATAAATAATTATTTTATTAATAACAACCACACCAGATACATTCTCATAGTGCCTATTTGTAATATCAAAACCTTTGAGAAGAGAAAATAAAATTATGCTGAAATGAATAAGATTCTGAAGATATTTTTTCCTAATTACTTCGAAGATATTGAGAATATATTTTATCATAATAATATACTATTTACAACACTTCCCCTCAAGTTAGTAAATAAATATTAATCATTCTCAATTTGTTAATAAAATCCTCAAATCTACCTTGAGGAAGTCCTTTATTGGAAATGCCTACTGTTTGAAATTCTTTAAGATACAAGAGAGTAGTCATTCCTGAGGCATGTAGCAGTTAATATAGCTTCTGCCCAATAGGATTTGGGAACACACATTTGGAACAGGCAAGCTCTAGCTACTTCAAGAAGATGATGCTTTTCTCTTTCTGCAACTCTGTTTTGTCGTGGAGTCTTACACTTATAATTTCTTAAACAATACCATTATGAGACAATTTTGGAGAATTCTTGGTTTACATATTCAGTATGCCTAATTTTTTTATGTTTTTCCCAAATTTATTTTGGACAAGATGGAAAAAAGTAACAAAAAATTGAAAAACCTCAGATTTACTTTTCATAATATGTCTGTGTGACATGAGTACAATAATCAATAGAAGTAACAAACTGTTGCTCTAAAAAAAATTCTATAATAGGGCCCCAAACATCAAAGTGAATCAAGTCAAATGGGAAATTACTCTTTTTACTTGAGATGGAATAATATACATGATGATACTTTGACAGTTGACAAATATTACGTTTGAAAGACTCAACTGTCTCTTTGGTGAACAAATGAGGGACCAAGGATTTTATAATGTTGAAGAGGGGATATTATAGATTGCCATTACTTCTAATTTCTACTTGACTTACAAATGCCTGTTTGTGTCTTCAATTTGTCTGTTTTAAGTTTTCGATGATAAAGATAGCATTTGCCTTGTCTTGATGTATTGAAAAAAATTGTCCAGGTGTTCCATCTCTTGTTGCCATTCCTGCAGGATGTCGATCTCCTAAATGTATTAGGAGGTGAGTTGTATTATTTAACCAAGGGTTCATTTGAGATTAGACAATAGGAGTTTCGATTTTTTTAAACTTTACTAACATGTTAGTTCACATTTGGATAAGTAGGTCAATACTCATTATTATATCATGTTTGTAGTCTACTTGCACTAGTTATTTCTACTAAATGGAGTTACTATAAATTATTTTCTTGTGTCAGGTTTAATAGTGAGCTTACTGTTGATAAGGTCACAGATTGGTTTGCAACAACTATACTGGGTTTACCTCAAATTAACTACTACTCAAGGGAAACTCTGGTATTTTGTCTAAACGTGTTAAAAATATGATTTAATTATGTTAGAAATACGAATTGATTATATCAAATATATATGATATTATTTGATAGGAAAATATCTTATCAAATATTTCCCATTACTTGGTATAGCTTTCTTCCGTATTATTGTATTTCTACTTCATTATCAAATATTTCCCATTACTTGGTAATGCATTCATGGTATGGCTGGGGTTTTTTTGGTTGGTATAGCTCTGTGCCTTCCTCAATCCTAAATAAACATGAAAGTGTTTCTCCTTCTTTCATCTGGCCTTTCTTAAACTTCATTACCAAATTATCATCATTAAACAATCACATATGTCCATGCCATAAAAGTTTAGCATTGTTTTATGTTAGAAGTTGACTGCCTAAAACAACCTCCACTTATATCTAGGCTCAGAATATGCTTTGTCAATATTTGAAACAATACATAGAAAAGGGTGGAGTTTATGAAATGATACCTGATTAACCAAAAACAAAGTGAATAAGTGATAACCAAATACATGATAATATTTTTTTATTTGGTCTATAGCTTATAGAAATAGGTATATCATTGAATATTGACCAATTCAGTTATTATTCTTAGAAAGGGTCCTTTTAAAATAATGATTTTTTTTTTTTTTGCAATAAGGACAACTGAACAAAGATTTTAAACAAGTTCATGGCATATCTAATGAATTTGAAAACTAACTCCTATTGGGTTATCTTGCTTTCATTGTTATTGTCCAACTAACTTGATTTGCTTTTGGAATATAAGTTATCTATTGAGAGTTTTAATGGTTACTAAGGGTATTTGGAATGCCACTTCCAAAATTTCAGGTACCAAATTTTCTTGGTAAAACTAGCCATCATAAGGTACAAATACATTGCTCTTCTTTTATCTACATATTTTTCTCTCTGATTTCTTAGCTTAAATATCGTTCTTATATTTTCCACCTACTAGTAAACTTCTGGACTTTCATTTCACATTTTTATTGAATAAAGTTTAATTTTTATTTAAGTTGCTAATTGTTTGAGGAAAATTATATTTTAGGAATGTTTGCTGAAAATATTTCAAATTACGGAAGATGAGGGCAGTTAATAAATTAAAAAATATTGTTCATTAATTCAAAATATATGCCAAACACTTCATAACACAGTTTTCATATTATTGTGTGGACCTTGTACTGAATTTCTGGAGTAACTGATTGAGGTTAATGAGAAGTCAATTTTATCCAATGTAACACTAGGTTACAAATGGCTGTAATGTATCTGTAAACTGTTGCTCAGTTTCCTTGCTTAGTAATTTGTAACCTGTACATTTGCAATAGCTTAAAAATATGGCCTGAAAAATAGTGACCAGTCAATCTTTTTTTAAAGAAAATGGTAAACTACTATTGTCCAGTGGTGTAATATTCTTTTTGAGCATGTCATTGGAAACACATTAACCACTTTTCTTCTGTATCTTAAGTTTTCTGCCCTAATTCTTGCCAATGAGCGACAACTACTGTTACTCACTACCATGTTTTGTCTTGTGGCAGCACTAATGCATTTAATAAATCAGTCTTCTTCCATAATATGCGTAAACAATACTTTTTGAGTCATGAATTTTGACATTCAGTTTGTGCTTGGTTGACCAGAAAATATGCTGGTAGAAAATGGTGCTATGAAAGGTTTGAAATAACTATTACTTATGTTTGGTTTTGATTAATCTTGGAGAAGAAAAATCCTTTTGGTTTCAAAGGCTCCATCTTTTACTCGTTATACAACTTTTGTCCTCCTTTGCAATTAGCTTGTAGATGTTGAAAAAATAATTTTCCACCTCTGGGCCAAGTTTCAAGGTTAAGGAAAATTGGAAAGTTAATTTTTCTTATCCACTCCATCTTTCATCCAATTATGAGCTACGCTTTAAACCTTGATAAGAGAATAAGAAATGAAAATATCATTGGAGGGAGAGGACGGTGTTACGTTGTTGGATTCATGGATAAAGAAAAGGAAAGATAAAAAACAAAAAAAAAAACTTTCTTCTTTGTCTTTTATTTAATAGTTTTTCCCTTTTATAAGGCCTTGCATACACTATAGGTAAAGGTGTCTTGTAGTGACACTTATCTCTAACCTAACAGAAATATTCTTTTAGGACAGAGGAATACAGTTGCCATATAAACTAGTCAACCCTACAAAATATAATCCTAAATCTGATGGGCTTGGTGATGATGTGTGTGGGCCTAGATGGGGGGTGTTGGTATCAGACGGTGTGAAGCTTTGAGGAAAAGGAGGGACCAAGAAAAAAATGGAAGATGAAGTCAAAATAAATGAAATCAGTTGGGATGAGGTTTGTCATGCAAAAATTCTTCCAAAAGGAAGCTGAATAGCTCATAATTTTGGGAGATCTGTGCATTGGGTCCCTGATCTTCTGGTGACCAAATTCTACTTCATTCTGTTTTTTCCTAGTGTCCAATGTGGATTTGGTGTGGGATACAATTTCCGTTCTGAAGTATGAATATTGTTGCAAAATTTGAGTTGAAGAGATAAACAACATGATCAAGAGGATGGACAACAGTAAAATTGTTGGTCTTGATGGTACCCCTATTAAAGTTTTGAAATTTGTAAGAGAATAATGTATCTTTTAATTCAATAAGCATTTAACGGGATCTTGAGATCTAAGACAATGCTAGGTGAGTGGAGGAGGAATCCTTTAGTACTTATATACAAGAACAAAAGAGACACTTACAATATTTAAACTCAAAGGTTCAATCTATTTTGGAGAAATAGTAATTCACTTTTGTCATCTTTATGGTAGTCTTGCTAGACAAAGAACAATTATTTCCTGGAAATAATATATTTCCTAACACCCACTTAATCTTGTTTGGATGCCCTCTGATTGAGTAGATCTACACTTGAATTTATCTGTTTTAAGGTTTACTTGCTGTGGATCATCCCATATAGGTAAAAGTCCTCTTTTTCTCAACATTTGGTGAGCGAGCTGCCCCATTTATACGACAAGCAGCTAAAGACTATTGGGCTTTTTCTTCATTTGCATTCATTCTCTGGCGGGAAGAGGAATCTTCCTATTGGTTGGGAGCGTAAGTGACAATTTTCAGAAAACATGAATCAGGAAAACAATATTCTGCATTCCATTTTCTGTACAGAAGAGGATGGTGCTATGAATATTGTTATATTTGCCAGCCTATTGGTTCATTGCTTGATCTGGCATTGAAGTGTTGAATTTATTTTGTTTTATCTGTTTTCAAATTTCAGATTTGGGGTAGAATCTGCACCTGCTATTGTATTTCTTAAAGACCCTGGTGTCAAACCTGTGGTTCACCATGGTTCGTTTCATCTTTCATCATATTACCCCATCACTATACGAATATACTTTTGCTCTTCAAATCTACTGACTATCTATGCATTGTGTATTGCAGGTTCTGTCAACAATTCAATTTTTTTGAACTTGATGGAAAATAATAAGCAGCAAGGTACATGTTTGATAGCTATAATTTTTCGGAAACGAAAAATTACATACCTATAATTTGTAAAGGTAGGTTGGGAAAATTGGGTGGAGAATCTGCATGTGGGATTAGTGCACTAACTTCAATTGACAGTTGAAAGATCTAGTCCTGAAATAGATGGCATTAACTTCTACTTAGATTGGAATAAACCTTACGTTTTCAGAAAACAAATATGATAGTTGACTCCTGTATGACAATACATTCTAAAACTTTAGTATCAAGTTCGTTCATCTGAAGAGAAATGAAAACAAAAACTGGGATGTCCAATATCATGTAGGCTATGAATTTTGACTAATTTTTGTCCTCCACACATGTTGCAAGGACCACAATATTAACCCAAAACTGTTTGTCTGTTTGCATACTATGTGCCTTTGGCCTTTTTCTTGTCAATTTCTTGTGACTAGGTACTAGCTAGTGATGACTACTTTTATCTGCGTATAACAACAAATACTCCTTGAATGTATATATAAATTACTTTGATCATCTGATGCATATCTTATTCTATTCAAGACATTATTAATATTAACTTTTGTTTATATAATGGTAAATTTTTGTTCACCCTGTTTGCTTCCAGAGCTTCGACAACTAAGGAGTATGACATCAATGGAGCTAGGTTGTGATCCTCATGGCTATTCTCGTGCTGGTTATGATACAATGATATGGTATTGTGCTATTGTGGTTGGAAGGCCAAGTCTGGAGCTGAACAGAATGCGTGAAGTATGTCTTCTTAGTCTCGGTTTTGGGCATAATTTGTTTATATTGAGAATTATGCTAATTTTAGTTCCTTATAAAAGTCAAATCACTGTTATCATGATTGATACTTTGGGTTTTGATAGGTTCTTAGTAAAGTAAACTTGAGGCTCTATTCTACTTTTGGAAATATATGCATAATCTTTAGAAAATGGGGTTTTTACTCTGTTTTTTGCATTTTTATTTTGGGTAAATAGCCGGTTCGAAACAAGTATTGCTATATTTTGTTTTTAGTACAAACACTTTAATTCCATTAATATTGGTTGAACTCTGTAAATAGTTAAGGTAAGTCAACACGAATGGTCTTTAGTAATTGTCACTTGTGTTTATTAAAAGTAAAATTAATGTTGACATGCAATTAACTTTGAAGAAACCACTAAGGATTAAATTTGCAAAGCAAAACAAAAGGCAAAGAGTCCTTCGAGTTTAATTACATATTAACCTTCTTTTTTCTTTTAATAAACACAAACCAATTACTAAAGACCAAACACGTATTCAATTACTTCAACCATAAACAGAGTTTAAATAAAAATTAATGAATTAAAGTTTTTGTATTAAGATTGTAATTAATTTTTCTTGCTGTACTAAAAACAAAATATGTCAATACTTATTATGCTGAACCGACTATTTACCCTTTATTTTTTACAGCTTTAAATTTGGTAGAGTTGTAATTCTGTTCCATAGACTATGTACAGGGTCCAGGAAACATTTTCTAAGTACAGCCAAGTGGATGCCTCATCTGAAAATCAATCCTTAGCTTCAGCTGTGGATGCATTTAAGAGAAGGCGATTGACATTTGCTTGGCTTGATGGTGAAAAGCAAAAGGTATTTTTTTTTCTTTCATTTGAATGATTTACGTTTTAGCTTGTTTTTCTAAATAAATTACCCTTCTTTTCTATCAGAGTAAATTTCATAATGCTGATGCTTGGCATCAGTGATTGAATTAACAGAACGTATTAGAGAACTTTTTTAAGAATGCCATTTTCATTTGACAATGACCCATGGGCATCAAAGCAAAAGTTATTCTAAATTGCTTCCCTGACAGCATATAATCTGCAAGATGATGGCGGTATAATACGTCACTTTGATGAACTAGTCACCTGACCTAATTTCACTCCTAATTCATTAGAATGCTTTATTATGCATATCCATCCAGATTTTACCACGATATAATGTTCAATTTTACATATTCATCCAGGTGTTACTTATCATTTTAGGATGATGTACTTGTTTTGTTAAATATAAAACGTATTATTTTGTGCTATTATATATGCACAGAGATGGTTTTGTTCACTAGCCTACAGTGGCTTGGAGCCTTGATTATCCCCTTTTTACTGGAAATTATGGAAATAGGGGCATTTGAAAAAGCATAGGTTTTCATATTCATTTTAGATAATGTAAAAGGGTTCACATTACAGTTATGTTTCACTTGCCTATCATTTCTACTCATTTATTTTGTGTTGCTTTGGCCCACATCCCATTGCATTCATGCCAACACAACATTTGGAACTTGACCTTTTCTTTGGGTTGAGAATCAATTTTGATTATTGTTTACTTATTGTATAACAGATATGGAACAAATATAATCAATTGTATTTATCATTTTCAGACAATATAATAAAGTCAACACCAAGTATCTGAGACACAGTACTTTCTAAACGTCCTCTATTCTTCTCTTTCAACGTGGTGTATGCCAGATTTTTCTTTTGTTTTCACAGTTTCATATACAAATATTTGAAATGAAAAACATTGAAAACGAGATTTTTCATGTCTTTTTAATTGTCTCTTGAACAGCAAATGAGAGCAAAATCATTTTTTGAACTAAACACGCCCCTAATTCTAATGTTCTTATTCATGTTATTGACAATATTTGCTTAATATCTTTTTATAAATTGGTTTTTAAAAAATTCAGATTTTAGAAATATCTTTTACATAAAGATAAAAATATATTTATTTATTATTTAGATTTAGGAAGATAAGATTGAGGTTTTTTTTAATATTTGAGTCATTTCTTTAAAAATATCTTTTATGTTTTCAAAATCCGAAATCCTAAAATAAGTGAGTCATTTCTTTAAGTTTTTCTGTTGTATTTTGAATTGAAAATACTTTTACATCATCTTTGCTACTATTTACCTGAATTATTTACCTGAATTGATTGTGTAGGATTACTGCCAATTTTACCTTGGTCAAGCGGGTACCGATCACACTTGTGGGCAACGACGGAGTGCGACTGATATTCCTAGGTTGTTTGTCATTCGTTACCTGAGGAATAATAGTGCTGTTGATTTGAGAACAGAACAAAAATCCAAGTGGAAATCATCACTGGTCCAAGATCTAATTAGTGATTCTGATCTTGCAGGCCAGTTTGTCGCTGGGTACAAGGGCGAAGATGATGTTTCACAGGTTTGCCATTTTGCAATAAAAGATTCACAATGACAAATTGCTTTTACATTTCTTTTATAACTTAATGTATTTTCATTTTAAGAACTAATGATGTACAATGACGTAGATGCACAGTTCTTTTAAGATATTTTCTATTTTCATTTGCAGATAACCCACTGGCTTGCAAACATTATTTCTGATGGTGACTCTAGAGACTTACCATTCTTTGTAAGTTTTATCAACTTTTGAATAGGTTTTGTAGGGAAGCCTTATTGTATGTGACACATTCAATGTTGAATAAATAACCTTGGCCCTCACTCGGGTATTTAATTTCTGTCTACCGGTTTTCTCTAAATGTTACATTCATTTGTGTGGTCATGATTTCACAATTGCCCAGGTTAATATTTTAAATGTGAGGTTGTTGATGGGATTAATCTTGTAGTTTACTGATTAAGAAAATACCATCTCCTCGTTGCAGACGCTACGAACTCCTGAGCTTGTCCCGGATGACACAGAACCTATTTGGTCCGTAGCAGCACAAAATATTCCTCTGAAAAATCTGAAGCAGAGTATTCTTGGTAGTCTTAGTGGACTCTCTATATACCGTGAGGATCCTAGAGTTGGTCCGTTTTTGCTTTTGGGTGCATTAATTTCTTTGGGAACTATATGGCTGCGTAGGAGCCAACAAGTTCATCCTTCTGTACCAAATCAATCTAGTTCCAATCAGCCATCTGAATCAAATCAACCAAGTCAACCCAGTTCCAAGGTAAATTTTGCCCTGATATGTTATCTTGCATTCTTTTCAAACTGTAGGAATTACTTGTATATTTTCATTCTGACAGATGTCTTCACAGGATGAAAAGGAACAAATACCAAGAAACCGGGTCAGGAGTCGGTCAAATAAAAAACCACCCCCTTCTATGACTGATTTTGAACCATCGAATTCTTACCAGGTTCCACTATCGGATTCTGACTCTGAGTAATTTCAGTTTGGTTGCTCCATGAAGGAAAGGAAAATACAAAATGTTACATGGTCTGAAGGTGGAATTCTTGGTTTGGAGCAAGACAATTGCTTACTTTCAAAATATAATTGATTAATTAAAGATTTTTTAATTGTTTGTGCGGATAATTAGTTACTACTTGAAATAATTTATTAACTATTTTTAACTTGTCTCATTAATGTTTGTTGTGTGGGTTAATGTTTATGGTAGAGTGTATTTAACCAAATTGAATTTTCAAGAGTGGTGAAGCAATCCATCAACCAAATTGAATTTAGAAGACATGCCACAATAATCACTCAAAAGTTGTAAGTTTCAGAAAGAATGTGTGTGTACGTTTTATTTTAGTTTCTATGTTTCAGAAAATGTCCTATCTAGACACTTACACTATCAACATTATGTTCATTCCAAACATGACTGATGACATCAACATCAACAATAACAAGTATCACTTAAAAACTTACTTTGTAAATTTGTGACTAAATATTGTTACTCTCTATGAGACAAAATGCGCGACTTTATACAGCTGAAAACTCACTCAAATGTGAAAGATTGGAAATGAAACAGAGTCAGAAACCAAAGTGTATAGGAAGTTAGGAGCACGAAGAGTAGAGTTGAAAAGTTTAACTAGACTGCCGCGTCATTTTATGAAATGAGAGTAGGAGAAAACGTAGTTAAAACTTACTTTTTTTTTTAATTTGAAACTAAATATTGCCGGTCTCTAAAATTTAAATAAAATTTTATTTTTAATTCCATATTTTGAATTCCTCAAATTGAAAACTGTTTTTCTAATATTCTAAATTCAAAATATCTTTTACTCCACAAATTTAAAAACGGTTTTTAATTTTTTTTCTCATTGGGAAATAAATAATTTTGATTTCCAAATTTGATGTTATTGAAAATTTATTGATGTAATTATCATTTATTTAATTTGTGAAAAAACCATTTAATAGTATTTGAAGCATCTTTCTTATTTCTAGCTATCCCTTTGCTTATAATATTGGCTCGTATGATTGCTACGACAACTGTAATAATATCTTCCTTTCTTATACTTTTCTTGTTTTTTCTCATGATGGCATGAATAAAGTTTTGACTTTTATGTTTTGATTTTGGAAAGTATAGTTATTTTTATTAATTAAAATTTCGTGCAGCCCCTCTCTCCATCTTCTTTTTCTTTTCTTTCCTTCGTTTCTCTTTCTTACGTGTCTAGAACTTTTTCCTATCTCAATTTTCACTTCTAATTTTTTATCTTTCTTAAAATTAAATTACACCCAAAAAAAAAATTAAAGAGCTAAATAATATTTTAGATCGATTGAATTTTGAATTAAAATAGGTTTAATTTCTACCATTTTTTGAATCAATTCATTTTCCACTTAATATGTAGTCTTTTTTTTTGGTAACATTCTGTTTTTCGATTTTCTAGATATTAGTTTTATAATCATAGAATCACGTTTTAATTTTTGTTTGGATCCTATTGTGTGTAGAAAAAACAAAATTAAAGAGGACAAGTTGTGTAAGGGATTATTTGTTTTACGAATTTGGATTAAGGTAAGGAAAACTAATAAATTGTTTCTAATCTTATTTAATTATAATTTCATGAAATTATAATGAATATTATTTGGATCTCGAAAAAGCATGAATTGTGATTATGAATAATGAAACGAAGATAGATAAAAAATGGTTTCAGGAGTTTGAACAAATTATTTTTATTATCGGTAACATTATTGGATGAAAAGGGAACTTGATTGTGTTTTGAGTTTTGTGTGTATTTGAATTGTTGTGTGAAGTGAGTGTATTATATTATTATAGAAATAGAAAAGATATTAAAAGAGTTGAGTTATGGTTGAATTTATTTCTCCATAAAGGTTGGATTTTTAGTTATTTGAATTTCTCTTTAATATCTTAATTGATTTAAGATTGATTAGTTAAAGAAAACTGCGAAAAGTGAAGAGAATATTATTATGGTTTTCATTGATTAGTGTGTTAAAGTATGACAGAAATGATATCAAGAAAGTTGGGTTATGGGTTGATTGTTGTATTTATAAAGTTTGAGAGATTATTAGACCAGATGCAAGTGAAGTTCTATGTGCTTGTATGTATGATTTTGTGAACTAAATTTGTAGCACCCCTAATGGATGTTATAAAGAAAATTAGAAAATTTTCACTCATATTCTAAACATATATATTAGCATCATAAAATAAAATTAAAACATACATTTATTTCATCAAATAAATGTTTTACTTTAACAAAATTTATTTCAAAGAATAATAAATTATTTAAAAATAGTAAATAATTAAAATTTATCCAAAATACATTCAACATAAAAGAAAATGCATTCTCAAACTCCTTAATGTTATGTATTTGAACCATTATAGGCAACATTATTTACTTACGTATAACACAAGTCATATTATCATCACAAGTGAAAAACACAACCACGAACATGAAAGGATGAACTAATTTAAAACAAAACATAATAATTCACCCATGTTAAGATGTGAATTTCTGTTTAGTACCCAATTTTAAAAATGCATCTATTGAGTCTCAAAGTTGTAAAAATTGTATAAATGAAGTCCCCTCCGTTAAATTGGCTTAAACAAAGTTAACTCCGCGCTGACGTAGCTATAAAATATGACTTTTTTTCTCTCTCCTCTGTTGTTCTTCCTGCAATGCCTAGTACTGACTTGTTGAATGGATGTTCTTGAATCTGATAAGCTCCAACCTCTTGCTCGCACTTCGAACTCCCTCTGGCCAGCAACATGAGTTCATACACAACCTCTTGCATTTGTGTCTCAATCTCATCACCTTCTTCCAAACCAGAATCTGATTTGCTGTAAGAAGAGCTTATGCGACCCGTCTTGGCAATAACAGACCAACCCCTGAGAACTCGAGAGAGATCAACGACCAAATCATCAGAAAGGGTTGAGGAAGAAGTGGAATTCGAGGAGGCACCAACGATCAGAGCGTTGCTTTGAATTCGCCTTCGTCTCCCATTTTACAGATCTCTCTGGTGCCATTAAAGTTGCCATGGAGAAAGGTGAGAGCTCTGCCTCCACATCGAAGCTAGACTCCAATGACAACCACCACACCTACCTCATCAGCCCGGGCCAATGCTCCTCCTTCCCCGCCCACCACATCCAGGTTCCACCTAAAGCCGTGTGGTCCGCCAACTACCGCTTTGACAAAGCCACAGATCTAAAGATCCCTTCCATCATGGTGGTAACGTTAAGGTCATATCTGGCCTCCCCTCCGTTGTCAAGGTCATATCTGGCCTCCCCTTCGTTTGTGCCTCCCTACATGGCTATGAGAACACGCTCATTAAATCCAAAAACTATTAACGTTATTATCTTTGAAATGTTCACTACAGGGACAGACACGACAACAAGCACAATCGAATGGGCGGTGGCAGAACTTTTGCAAAACCCAAAGGTTTCAATGTAAGAGGAAGCGTCGGGGAGTTAGGGTTTGGAAAGTACTGCGGCGGGGAGAGGAGGGGATCAGAGTCTGCTGGGGTGGAGACAATAGGCGGCGATAGCGGGTGGTGGTTCGATTCCGAGAAAGTGATGAACGCGCTGCGATAAACAGAGGAAAAGGTGGATTTTCCGGCGTCGTGGTTGTGTAGTGCGAGGTTTTCCATTTGGTCTCACGGCGCCAATAGAGGTGGTCATCGACGATGTGGTTCTCGGAGCCCATCATTGTGGTTATGAGATTCGCAATGGAGCTTGCAGTGAATCGGCGAAGCAAGCTTGATGAAGAAGGCGTGAAGAGGTTAGATTAAAGAGAGGTTGAATTTGAGATTGGCATTAGGGATTTGATAGTGTCAGAGAGAGTGTGTGGGAATGTGAGGTGTTGGCTAATGTGCGTTGGGAGGTGATGATTTGGAATGGTGAGGTTGAAGAACACCATGCAGGGACCATAAGAGTGGCAAAACTGAGATTGAGAGTCACTGTACCTGAAAATTGAAATCGATGGCAGGTATATTAAAAATGAGATTGGAAGAGAGAGAAAAAGTTGAACTTATGAGAGAAAGAGAAAAAGCTATAAGAGAAAAATTACGCCACGTCATATTTAACGTCGTTATTATAAACTTAACGGAAAGGACCTTATTCATACAATTTTTATAACATAGGGATCCAATGTCTTCATTTTTAAAACCGGGTATTAAACAGAAATTCACCTCTTAATATGGGGACCAAGTAAGCATTTAAGCCTATTTAAAAATAGTCAATAATTAAAATTTATCCAAAATACATTCGACATAAAAGAAAATTCATTCCCAAAGCAATTTCCAAACTCTTTAATGTTATGTATCTGAACCATCATATGCAACATTATTTACTTACGTATAACACAAGTCATATTATCATCACAAGTGGAAAACACAACCACGAACATGAAAGGATATACTAATTTAAAAGAAAACATAATAATTATTACTTTTATATATATATATATATATATATATATATATATATATATATATATATATATATATATATATATAATAACAACACATCATAACACACATCATTCTATCTTTCGTTAATTCATACAATAACACATAATCAAATAACAATTATTGTTGTCTCGCAAGAGGTTCAATCATCAACATAACTCTTACATGTAGCTTACCATCCAAAAACAACTCACTTTTAAAGCTAAAGTCATTCTTTCTTTATACTCTCTAGGAGTCTCCAAACATAGCATATTTCCCCTGGTCCTCTTCGAGCCTTACGGGCGAAGTAAACAAATGCTACTTCCCACCACTTAACTTATGTGTTTCCTGAAGATGTTCACCTTTAATACAACTATGTCGAGTCCACCACCCTCTACTACTCTCCTAGAGACCAGAATTTGAGTCCTCGGGGTAAGCTTCCAAAGACCCCTCAAGGTTAGCTCCCAGAGCCGCTTCATCTTTGGTCGAGACACACCACCTTGCTGCTCTCCTAGAAACCATAGTTGGAATCCCCAATGTTAGCTCTTAGGCCCTATTGCATGGGTAGAAAGAGAAAATTAAAAAAAAAAGTTGTGTAAGGAGTGGTTTATTTTAGGAACCCACATTAAGGTAACACTAACATCACGCGTTCAATGTCCAACCACTGAATAATCAACATTAAAAATGACCAGTGACATTTTTGTAAATAAATGCAATTATTAAACGTCGTTTAGAATTGTAATTCGATGTAAAAGAATATAAATCGTTGAATGTCCTAGCGTTAGACTTCAAAATGTTAGTGAATTCAATAAAAATTTGAGCGGGAAATTGAAAATTCATTCACTTTATCTTAGCGTGCGAGACCCTCTTCTCTTCTCAAACTTTTCTCGAACGAAGTTTGACGACCATCACATGTAATATTTCTTTCATTTGATACAAATGCATGTTAATTAACTACTTTATGTATGATTTTCGTTTGTTTTGACCGATTATTTTTGTGCACTTATCCTTCATAGGCGCATTTTGCTTTCTCTGTCACTGGTGACGACACTTTATTCTGACGAACTCACCTTTTGAATGTTAGTTTTCGTTTTCATTTTGGTTTTGAAGAACTTATTTGTTGAACTTGTTTGTTTTTTTTTGTTGAACTTGTTTGTTGTTGTTTGGTTGAACTTGTTTGTTGTTTTTGTTTAATTGAACTTGTTTGTTGTTGGTTATTGTTGATACTACACTACACGTTCATAGTTCTTGCTTTATAAAATATTAAAAATTAAAATTTGTTGTTTTTCTGCTTTTCAAGTTTCGTAGAGTTGTAAAAAGTATCACAATTAATTAAAAAAAACAAAAAAAAAGTTTATTAACGTTGTATATTGACAAAATTCGACGTTAAGTTAACGTCAAATTTTTTAAATTTGAATTCAATTTAACGTCTCCTGATATGACTTCGTTCGTGAATTCGCTGTTAAAAGCCCAAAATATTTGACGTTGTACGCAATTTTTGTACTAGTGTAAGAGAAGCTAAAAGTTTGTAATCTTATTTAATTACAATTGCATGAATTAAAATTATAATGAATATTATTTGAATCTTGATAGAGATTAAATGTGATTAAGAGTAATGAAATGAAGATGGGTAAAAATTGT
Organism: Vigna angularis; assembly: GCF_016808095.1. Lineage (NCBI taxonomy): Eukaryota > Viridiplantae > Streptophyta > Magnoliopsida > Fabales > Fabaceae > Vigna > Vigna angularis. Next base: position 9,735,116 of record NC_068973.1, on the reverse strand, counting down.
TTTTAGAAGTATGACTTAATATAGATAAATTATTTATTGGTGACATTGTTGGATGAAAAAAGGAAACTTGACTATGAGTCGAGTTGTTGGATATATTTGAAATTCTATTTGATCTCTTAATTGAGTGTATTATTGAAATATAAAAGGTATTGCAAGGGTTAGGTTATGGTTGAATCTATTTCTCCATATAGGTTGGGTTTTTAGTTTGATGTAATTGAATTTCTCTATGATATCTAAACTAATTTGAGATTAATTAGTTAAAGGAAAACTACTATTAGTATGTTTAAACTGTTAAAAAGATAAGAGAATATTTTCTAGTTTTCATTTATTAATGTGTTAAAGTATGACATCAATGGTATTGAAAGGGTTGACTTATGGGTTGATTGTTGTATCTATAAAGTTTAAGAGATTAGTATACCAAATGCAAGTGAGTTCTATACGATATATGCATGATTTTGAGAACTAAATTTGTAACACCGCTTCAAAATGTTACTAAAAACATAGAAAATTCTCATGTATAGTATAAACATATTTATTTTGCATTATAAAATAAAATTAAAACATTCATTTATTTCATCAAATAAATGTTTCACTCAATAAAATTCATTTCAAATGATAAGACAATATTTAAAAATAGTCAATAATTTATCCAAAATACATTCGAAATACAAGAAAATGCATTCCCAAAGCAATCCCCAAGTTCCTCATTATTGTGCATTCGAACCATCATCTACAATATTATTTGTTCACATATAACACAAATAATATGATCCTCACAAGTGAAAATCACAACCATGAACATAAGGGTGAACTAACTTAAAAAAATATAATAACTAAACTTATATGTGTAATACGTCATATAATACGTCATAACACACCTCATTCAATCTTACGTTAATTCATACAATAGCACATTATCATATAACATTTATTGTTGTATCATCCAACAACATTAGATCCATGTGTAAAAACAATCCAAGAGGTTCAATCATCAACATAACCCTCACACGTAGTTTACCATCCAAAACCAACTCTCCTCTAGAGCTAAAACCACTATTCCTTCCTATTCCTTAAGAGTCTTCGGACAAAGGTTACTTCCTCTGCTCCTCCTCAAGTTTTACGGGTCAAGTATATAGGTGTCACTTTCCAACACTATATTAGAGATCTTCGTCAAGCAAGGTTCACCTCGAGTACAACTACGTCAAGTCCATCACTTCCCACTGCTCTCCAAGATACCACAACTGAAGTCCTTAAGGTTAGCTCCTGGATCCCCTCATCTCTGGCCGCGATACACCACTCCTCATTACTCTCCCAAAGACCACATTTGGAGTTTATACGGTTAGCTCTCAAAGTCCTCTTATAAGGTCTACTTCTAGAGTCCCCTAGATCGAGATACATGTTTTTCATCCGCACTATTACTTAAATATGCATAAACGGACGAATTCTTAAACTTATCATATCATTAAAAAAATGAGGTAGGTACTATGAATAAATTATATTTTAATTTTTCATCTGTGATTTTTTTTTTTAAGAAGTCGAATGAAATAAAATAGCTTAGCATTCATTTTGTAATTAGAAAGTTTGATTCATTTTTTTCCAATTGAGGGACCGAAAGGTCCAACTTGCAATTTGAGAAACTAATTGCAAATGCAATTACTATGGGGGGATATCATCAATCACACCAACAAATATAGCACTGTCAGTATTAATGGACCAGCAGCAACATTTTCCGAAATTAAAATTTCCAAAAACAATTTAAAAAATAATACAAAAACTAGAAACATATTTAAACCTATTTATTATCACCCTATCTTCCTCCCATCTATTTCCATGAACCCCAGAAGATGAGACAATAAATGACACTATATACTTTTGTCTCTGGTTTTCCTATCATCATACTATTATATTATTTCTTATATCTAGATTTTTTCGTGTGGTTGTTATTTAATAAGTGTTGACCCGTTATTACTTGGGGTCCACCCAACCTTCCCGTGGATTATTGGAGAGATGCGTGATCACTTTATTTACCGATGTGGGTCCTAATTACACACACCTTAATTATATTTCTACACATCACATTATTTAACCTCTTCTTGTCGTATCACGTGTTTTGTGCTAAATGTCTCTTTTCTCCATTTTTTGTCTCTCGTCAGAGTTATAGAAAATTTCAGAAAGGAAAAATAAAATTTCTTATTACAAAACACACAGAGATGATACATAGATACCTCTGATAAACACAACACCTCTGCAGAAAAATCTCCATATATCATCAATAAATTATTTCTTTCTGTTCCCTTCCTCGATTTGCATTGGGTGTTCAGTAATTTATTTTTTTCTTACAAATACTGAATGTACTTGCTTATTTCATCATCACAGATTCCGAGATCAGTATTTTCAAACAGGAAACATGACGTTGAACTAGAAGACTCACCCAAGTTGAGTTCAGAAACACTGCATTCAGCAGCAGTTGGAGCACAATGTCTGAATGAAACGTAGTTAGATGAAACGTTTTGCCAATTATCTTCATTGTCTGAAAAGCATGAGGGTGTGGTCACTTGATTGAATATGAGGGAAGGACTAGAAGGGGACCCAACCACGTTCGTTATGTGCGGTCCATCCTCAAAAGGGCTTAGAGCATTCAAACACTCTCCAATTTGATCACTGCTAATAAAGCTACCATCACTACCACTGTCTCCTTTTTCACTGCTTTCCAGTAATTTTGAAAAAACAGCTTTTGCAGATTCAAGACCGTGAACTTTATGAGGGAGTGAAGTAGCCATCTTGTTCAGTAGCTGAGCAGAACAAGTTACTGAATGATTTGATGAGGTCAAATTAGGCACAAGGGGGTCTCTGTTACCCTCCTTTTCTACTTCAATTCCGGTTTTAACCACACTATTATCACCGTTGCTTTTCCCAGCAACAACATGTTGATATGATTTTATTGCTTCTAGGTACCCAGATGAAAGAATTTTACTAGCAACTCTGTTGAGAAGCTGAGTTGAGGATAACATTGTCTTTGGTAATTTGGACTGATTAGATTGGTGTGGAGTGGCATTTGGGCCATGGCAATCAGTTTCCTTTGATGGAACCATGCACAAGTCACTGGATTTTGATTCTGTGGAACTAGCAGTGCTAATTGGTTTTGAACTCGATGGATACGCATCATTCTTTTCATAGTGCCTTTTCAGATACGAGTTCCAATAGTTTTTGATTTCGTTATCAGTTCGCATTGGTAAATGCTTTGCAATGCTTGACCACCTAGCAGGAACCAAAAACACGAAAGCGATACAATGTATTAAAAAGTTATCCACCATTTCCACTCAGTAAGGTCCTACATATAAAATAAGTTGCTTTACCAATTACATTTCAGTTTCATTAAAAGTGCTTTCTAACTTACAATATTTTATCCAAAAAGTCTTTGTTTTCTTTATATCCTACTTATGGAAACATTTATTCAAATGGTATGTATCTAAACTAAACCAGTATCTTAGTTAAGCTGCATAGCTGCATAAATGAAAATATTCTGCAGCAGGGCATCTAACCAAAAACATTCAGAACTGATAGCAGTTAGATCTTTCACCTGTTGCCAAGAACAGCCTGAAGTTTTATAATCTTCTGCTCTTCTTCCGGACTCAATTTTCCTCTCTTAATGTCTGGTCTGAGGTAGTTAAACCATCTCAGCCTGCAACTCTTTCCACATCTCTGAAGACCTGTAGTACACAAGAAATACTCAAAAAAGTTGCCCTCACTCTACTGAACGATGATCTCCAAGACCAAAACTACTGAACGATGCTAGCCAAACTAATTCTAAACAACTCTGTTTCTAACCTGTTACAACCATCTTAAAAAGATGAATTTCAACTTCAACTCAATCTCAGAAACCAACTTGAAACGTGAGATTTGAACACACTCACAAACTATATTTAATCATATACACATCGTATTGATGATAGATTTCCAACAAATCAGAGGCAATGTTAACCCTGACTAAGTGCAAGCTATTTACCCAAATACATGTCTAAATCAACAGCAACAACATAACACTAAGTAGTGATGATGAAGCAGTGAAGAGTAAGATGGCTTAATTTGAAAAAAGAAAAAAAGGAAAAACTGACCAGCTTTCTGAGGAAGGGTACGCCAGCTTCCAGTGCCATGTTTCTGAATGTAAGCAATGAGTTTCTGGTCTTCTTGAACAGTCCAGGCACCTTTTCTGAGTTGCTCGTGACTGCAGCAAGGAGTTCTTCCCATTTTACAGCATCAGGAGGTGGTGAAGGAAGCCATGTATGAGTGGCAGTGAAAGGAGATTGAGGAGTTAGAAAAAGAATGGTGAAAAAGTGCAGTGTAAGTGTGTGTCTAGGTGAGAAAGGGGTGTGACTATGTATGTATGTTATGTATGTGTACTAGATGGACAAATTAATGAGGGCATTGAAAGTGTGGCTGTAGCTGCTGCATGTGTTCAATATAAGCCTCTCAGAGATGTACGACCACTTTGAACATTGATGGCATGTGGGGACAAAACACTGCTGGACTTATGGAGATACGATTATTGACAATGTGACAAATGGAGGATGAATTGTTGCTTGCAATGGATGGCCCTCAGAGTTTCACCTCGCTAACCTCGCGCTGCATGGAGGAGACCGTTTAGTCCGTCGCTCACAAATTTAGACAATAACCATAGCCATAACCAACACAACACCAATTATATGTTATTGTCTCATACGCACACATGCATACATCTATGCTCAATGGCTAGGGACCAGAGTAGTTGTACACAATAAATTGTCATATATGACAGAGCTGCTTGACTGAGACATTTTAAAACCATCCCATTTTGTTTCCAAACTCTTTATATGTATAAAGCTCCAACTTTTACTAATTCTTTTTTTGGGTAAATACGTGATTTGAAGTGATATCTTTAACTTTAACTTAATATTGAAATTCGTTTATGTATGAAATTTTAATATATTTTAATTTTTAAATTTTAAAAACATATAAATAATATTTTTTTAAATTAATTATATTATTTTTTTATGTGTTAAATAGTTAATATTTATATTATTTATATTATTTGACATATTCTTACTTTAATATCAATTAAAAAGCATAGATGATAAGTCTAAAAAATTTAATATAATTTGATTAAAAAATTATTTTTATTTATTTTTAAGTGTAAAGACAAAAATATATTAAAATTTTGAATAAAACAAATTATAACCTCTAATTTTATGTTAAAAATAAGAGATTAAAAAAATACTTAATTTTGTTTTTATTATGCATGAATACAACAGCGTAATTAAAGTGGCAGAAAGTAAATGAGAGTACTTTAGACCAAATGTACTGTGATATTAAATCTTGGTATAGATTACGTAATAACCTTAAAGATGAAGAATTTAGGAAGGGAGGGAGAGAGTGGTTTGGTCCTTTTTACCGTAATGGTATAATTTTAGGTGAGCTTTTTACTGAATGGAGAAAATTTTGAAAAATTTACAAGAACTGTTAAATCGAGCTTGGAACATAATTTCAAACCCAAGGAATCATGCTGCTAAAGTTAAAAGCACGATTTTACTTCTTTTTTTTTTTTTTTTTATGAAACCGTTTCACACGCACAAACTTAGTACATCAGTTTTTTTTTTTCTTAAATCGTGTTTGGAGAGACGGATTTTTTTCTTTCTTTTAAAGTATGCAGCCAGACACGTTTTCACTTTTCTTTTTTATTTTTTTATTCGTTTTATTGTTTTTTGTTTCATACTTTTTAAAAATCGTGCGCGTGAAAGTTTGATCTTTAAATTTTCTGCGTAAGATAGGTTTTTTGTTTTATTATAAAGAATTTTGATTTTTTTATTTATTTGAAAATGTATTTTATTGTTTTCTGAGAAATTATAAATTAACATATATGGTGTTTACTCTTTAATTAATATTTATAGTTTAAAAAATGATTTTATTATTTTTTAATTTGAGTTTATGTTGTTAAAACAACTTAAGTTTTGCAAGGTGAACTAACATGACTTCATGAACTCCTGAGAGACTTTGGGTGACTCTACATTGACCGACGAGAGTACATATATACTACTATAGTTTCGCCAGGAGAGCGCTAAACATGAAGATCAAAGAAGTGGAATGTTACTTAGGTCACACCAACAATGTCCTCCCTCTACCAATATGCTACCAAACACCATTAAGATCAAAGACCGAGTTTTTGCCATTTTTCTTTCTTCTATTGTTCTAAAAAGAAATTGTTTGTGTAGTTTGATCGGTTGCTTCTTCTTGTGTTTCATCCATGTGTATGTAATTTAAGCCAACAAAGTCTATTTAAAAAGACTAAATAGAAATATAAATCTTGTTATAATGGTGATGCTACTTCTTTTTCCTCTTCTCAATTATTAAATAGATTGTTTTTCAAAGACTATTGATAGGTCAAATATATTACTTTTTGTGGGCTACTTTGGAGATACAGGTAAGAAATGAGTTAATGAATTATCTTGAGATGAAGAATGTAAGAATACAAGAAGGTAACACTTTTTTTTACCTGTCGTTAGAACATATATAAAAAGTGAAATGTTTTATATCACTTCTAAAATTGATATAGAAAAGTAAAAATATTTTATACCCATATTTTTATATCGATTTTGAAACTCATGTAGATAGATTTTTTAACCAATATAAAAAAAAATTCATAGACTAGTGATATATATAAATAAACTCTACTAACCAAAATATCTAATATAAGAAAACTTTCTGTATGGTAGAATATCTGAGTTGAGTGGTTGTCAACAATAAACCGAACGACCGACTGAACGATCACTTTTACCCGGACGGCTAGCAATAGTAAACAGGCCAAATATTAACGAATAGTCAAACGATCACTTCCGAACGATCGTCAACCTCCTAGACAGAACAATCGCGATATCATAGAAGATAATGCTAGCGAGACAATCGTCATACCATACGCTTGTCAATGTCGCCCCTAATAGCGATCGTCCGTTACTTAAACCAAACTACCAATATGGGTCAAATTAACCCAGTCAAGCTAAGAGTCAACAGACGCTCGATCAGCTTTATTCAGACTGGGTCAATTAACCCGGATAAACTAAGGAAGAAGCGGTTACAAATATCTAACCATGATAGCACAAGTTACGGAACTAACCAACCAAGTATCAAAGACCAGGATCACGATCAAGTGACTGGATTGTCCAACTAACCGGATTTTTAGGTAAACGGTTCATCTTACTTCTAGGTTAAATACAAAAAATCTAAAGGAAGTACGTTTTTGATAATTGAGGAAAAATAGAGAAAATATTGATTTTATTATTGAACCAAAAAAGGTTCCGTCATTCCTTTTTCTGACTCGAGCGTCGGAGTGCCTTCGCAGGTACCCACTCCATTCTCCCCGAAGAGCCCGGTGGAAAAGGAAAATATAAAGATAACTGCATTGCGAGAAGATTAAGACGTCATTCATCAGGTTCGCATCTCGATCCCAACAATTATACCGATTGAAACGTTGAAAAACATTTATTTTATATGTTCAATCTGCTTATTATTCTTCAAATTATTCATCTACTTATTCATTTTATTTCTCAAATTACATCCAATGAACTATATTATTTTACTTAAGAAACTAGATTATGTAAAAATATACTAATAAATATAAATATTATTTTAAAATTAAAAATCATCCACGTTTATTTTAAGTTTCTTAAAAAAATAATAAATTACAACTTTAAAGAAGTAAAAGTATATGATATATATATTATATAACAAAACTCGTGTTTGGAAGCACACTTTCTTTATTTTGAAATTCTGTTCCGAAACACAATTGATCCATTCTTTGAACTTTTCAAAAAGTTTGTTCATTTTCATATAATTAATCTAAAATTATATCTTTTTAAGTAAAAAAAAACGAATATTTTTCTACACCCTTCGTTACTAAATTTATGAAGTTTAGGTAATTACAAAAGTGCTTAAAAATATCTGATATATTTTATTTAAAACTGTACCATTTAATATCTACATATTCTACCACGAAAAATATAATAATTACTGCTAAAAGAAATACAAAAAAAGAAAAGTAGTGTTAAGAGTTTAAGAATAAAATGGAGAGATGAAAAAAAAAAGAAGGATGGGACGCTGTGAAATTATCCACCTCACTCAATCATTTAATAGTTTATCCTTCTTCTATATATTAACATTGCTGTTACCAATGAATAATACGGTATGTAGTGCAGCCTCGTGGAGTGTCGGTATAGTACTAGTTAAAATACGCAACAAATACCAACACATATACGATCATTGGGTGTATTCATTGAATTGTTACAACTTCTAACTTTTGTAGACCTGAATTATTATTCTTTTAGTGTGTTCCTTTCCAACGATTTGCTCTGGAGGGAGACAGATATGTTTGTATCCAGTGATTTAAAAGCATATGTGTGAGATTGAGGAGAGATGAGATTTTTGCACATGAGAGAAGATTTGAAGGTGAAATCTTTACTTTTACAATCATATCTCGTGTCAATGAAGTCTACATTGTTATGAGTTTGGGGAATTCCATGTAACATACATGTAGAGAGAACCGACTCTATAATAGATTAAACCGATTCCATGTTAATATATATTGCCAGAGAATTGATTCCATGATTCATGTTAATACAACTGATTCTAGAATCGGTTCCTTAATTATATATGTATTTTGTTTCCTCACATCCTATTCCTTGTAACCCGTCTTTTGTCAATTAAAAATACAAAAATGCACTTTAGTTTAATCATACTTCATACCGTGTAATTTTTTTTTCTCCTCGCTTGAAGAACTGCATCCACATGATACTGTATGTAATTTTTTACAAGCACTTAACCTGAAAAACTTTCAAACAATCCTTAAGAATAATAAGTAAATAATAATATTAATAATATATTAATTTTAACTATAAAATAAAATAATAATATTATATTTTAATTTATTAAAATATTTTTTTAGTTCTATCACATTCATCAAATCTTTCAAAATATTTACTTTCAAATTTCTTCACTTTCACATCTAAATATCTTAAAAGAAATAACATAAATTTTACATTCAAATCCACCCAATTTTATTTACTCACTCAAATTTATCTTTGGATAAAAACACATTTTAAAACAAACTAACTTTATATTTAAATAATTATAGTTACACATAATTAATAACACAACAAATGTTTATTTAATAGTGAATTAAAATTATCAAGGTTAGATGTTTTTTTTCCAAATATTCGTTATTGTTGAAAATATTCGTAATTTTTAAGTTTAAGATGTCATTGTTCAAGTTTGTAAAGGAATAATAACTCTTTATTATTTGTATTTAAGTTAGTACATGATAAAAACCACTATTTGATCACGAACATTGTCATGTACTACATAAATGCATGCATTGATCAATCAATATGAGTATAGAAGAAGACATAAATCATTAATTATATAAAAAATTATATTGTCAGATCCATCAATAAAGGAAGATGAGATCTGCAAGTAGCCAGTGCATGTGTGTAAACCATTACGTTTCCATTTATCTAACTTAATTGTTACATTCAATACATCTGTAGATTTAGCATTATCATAGACAAAACTATTTGCACACAACTCAATATTTATGATATTAAAAGTGGATATGTAATCTCAACATTTACTCTCATGAATGTGAACATTTGACCATGTTTCACAATAGGTGAGCTTACTAAAATAAAATAATCATTTTTGAACATTTATGATAAATAAATCATGACAACAAGCAATTCCACACTCACAACATACGTCGATTTCATATACATCTCTCCTAATTAATAAGCATGATGCTATAAATAATCATGCAATGATTCAATAATGGATTGCCAAGTTGCATACCTACACTGATGTATACTGTGAGATCCCGGTAAATTAGAAGCGTAATTAGGTGTCAAATCAACATTTATTACGCTGCTGAATCACCTGGCTGCTTCCATGAATGCGCCGCGCCACACGTCCCAGTGCATTAAAAACGCACAAAACTCTGCATGCACACACGCCACTTGTCGTTGGAAGCTTCTGTTTCAGAGTTTGGTATGCAGGTGTCCGTTTGGGAGACGTTCGTTCAAACGAATGTGAGTTAAACAAAAATCAGATTTTCGAAAACCCTTCCACTCACCTGCATCACTCACCTTCTTTCTCTGAAACCTAAAATCTTCCATTTTCTCTGATCTCTCTCTAGAACCAGTTGCCCTTCTCTCTTCTGTAACTCATCTTCTTCTTCTCCGATTCACTTTCCAGAACCATAGGAACGTTCGTCCTGCTGTGATCTTTCATTTGGACCGAACAGAACTTGGATCGGAACTGGTAAGTTTTCCTTTCTACACGTCGTCTCCTCTGGTTTCATGCGAACCCTGGTTTTGGTTGCATGCATGAGTTCTAGGTCTGAATTATGTTGATTTTTGGTGTCTTAGATTTACGTGGGAACTGTTGAGCGAAGCCTGGGTGTAAGACGTGGTTAGAGGAAAACCTAAAATCTTGTTGTTGGAAGTTCACTGCTATCCAGGTAAGGGAAGCTTATATGTTTAATTTATACTGTATGTTGTATGATCTGAGTGGTATGAATGAAAAATATAAGGTTTGAGTTGTATGGATGATCACTGTTATTGTGCATGTATGAACTGCATGATGTTTGAGCTGTATGGTTGACCACTGTTATGGAATCTGGTTTTCTGATTTTGAATTATCTGTCATGAACGATCACTGTTTGCATGGATTGTATATATTGTTGGTGGTTTGAAACGCATGTTGATTTGATTATGGATGAATGGAGTATGGTTATGGTAGAGTTAGAATGATTAAAATGTTGAAATCTGTATGAGAACGATGTTAATGTGAAATAAATCTGGAATGAAAGTTATAAAGTTTATAAATTTGAAATCTGGAAAGTTCTGCTAAGGTTGAGAAATCTGAAATTTTATTCATCCCCTTTGATAAATGACGCTCGTCACTGTACGGTCTTAAACCGTTCGGTTTCCCTTAAATAAACTTAGAATGGGATTCCTTCATTTGGAAAGAATTCTGCTCGTGAACGAGCGTCCCCATTTTAATACTGGAGAGCGTTCGACCTCATGTCGAGCGTTCGTCTCTGAGAGCGTTCGACCTCATGTCGAGCGTTCGTGTTTGATTACGTTCGACCTTATGTAGAGCGATTGCCTTTGATAGCGTTCGTCGTTGAGAGCGTTCGACCTCATGTCGAGCGTTCGTCTCTAAGAGCGTTCGACCTCATGTCGAGCGTTCGTCTTTAATTGCGTTCGACCTCATGTCGAGCGTTCGTCTTTGATAACGTACGGCTTCATGTCGAGCGTCCACCTTTGATAACGATTCGACCTTATGTCGAGCATTCGTCTTTAATATCGTTCGGTCTTATATCAAACGTTCGTTCTAAATCGAGCAAGGTCTCCTATCCAGCGCTCGTACAATTGAATAATTATCTGATATCAAATATCGTTCGTCCATACAGTTAATTAACGTTCGTCTTTTTATGAAAGTGGAACATAGAATGAAAATGTGAATTAATGAAAGAGTTAAGGTGTGAGAACGATTTAAGAAATGAAGTTATGATATTGATATTTGAACGAGCGTTCCAAGGAGGAACGACTCTGATTTCTATATTGGATATTGACTTTGGTAAAGTATGACTGTGGATAAGTTAAGACTCGCTGTCCATCCTGATGTTCCGTGATACGCCTCTTCAAGTAGAAGGGGGTATTCATGTGTGGGAACGGCAGGAGGTCCTTAGTCCATAAGTTAACATGGGCGACGTAAGAACGGACTTACCTCGAGTGGCAGCTGTTTGGTGTATCCCAGTTACTACATCACTCGGGTGCAAGGACGCTTGTAACTACACAGATTCATACAGTCCGGACGGTCTGTCTTATTATACGTCTTCGTATGTTTATTATTTGATGAATCACTTGCTGTATGTGTGTTTTGAAATGTAAATGTATGTGTTGATTGTATAAATTAAATATTATAAGCTTACCCTTGCGTTTCCATTGTGTTGTCTATTGTCCATGTATAATCCGTTTTGTCAAAATGCAATGATCATCCGTTGTGGATGTGAGCAGATGGTGGTGCATCCCTTGAGCAAATGCTGGAAGAAGAAAATTTGGATGAAACAAATCTGGTGGAAGTTGATGTGAAGGCCGAGCCTTAGAGCGCTCGTTAGAATAGATCTGTGAACGTTAGTGTAGTTTAAACGTTCGGCCAAGTATTTTGTAAGGTCGTTCGTCTTAAGCTTCAAATTTTTGTTTTGTCGTACGTTGTTTTATACATTTAAGAACGTTCGTTTCAGATTCTCATGGCCTGCGTTTATGCGCCTTCTTTTGTACTGATGTCGTTCGGCTTTTAAATCCTAATTTTAATGCAAAGACTGTTTATGTTACTGTTAATTGTAATTAATTCTGAATTATGGTAATTACTGTATTTTGGGATGTTACATTAGTGGTATCAGAGCAGTTTTGTTCTCTTAAGGACGTTGTAGGGTTATGAGTGCACTGTGTTTTTGCTGTGTGCTTATTGCATGTTTAATGAGTTATTGTTATTTAACTCTTGGACATATCTAACGCTCGTTTTTCTCTGTATCCAGAGAACGAATGGCACCTAGACTCCCTCCTCCCCCGCAGCCTAACGAACCTGATACGTCCAACAACGCTAGGTTGTTGGAGACGGTGATAGACCGCTTACAGCAACAAAATACGACCCTCATGGAGCAAAACGCCACTCTGATGCAGCAAAACCAAGCTGCTATGCAGAGCTTGGAGTCCTCTCGTGCAAATTCTGAGACCACGCAGAGGCAGTTGATGGAGATACTTGCAGCAACTAGAGGTGCGTCTGGAGCATCCTCTTCAAACGCTGCCCAACCAAATGCTGAATGGAGCTTGGAGAGTTTTCTCCAACACCATCCGGCTATGTTCAGTGGGAAGGGTCTCCCAGATGAAGCAGATCAATGGTTAAGGGATATAGAGAAAATCTTCAATGCCAAGAGATGCCCAGATGAGAATAGATTAGCGTACGCGGAGTATCTGTTGACGGGAGAAGCAAGTCATTGGTGGACGAGCGCGAGAGCCATTCTCGCAGACGCACGACAGCCAGTCACTTGGGAAGTGTTTAGGGCTAAGTTTTATGAAGAATATTTTCCGGACAGCGTTCGGTTTGCGAAGGAAGTGGAATTTTTACAACTGGTTCAAGGAGGTATGTCTGTTTCCGAATACACCAATAAGTTCAAGCATCTCGTCAGATTCAATACCATGGCCACAAGTGAAGTATGGCAGTGTAGAAAGTTTGAAAACGGATTGCGGAGCGACTTGAAAGTGTTGATATCCAGTTTGTGTATCCGAACGTTCCCCGCTATGGTTGAGAGAGCCAAGGTTTTGGAGAGGAACATGGCAGAAGCGGAACGTCAGAAGAGGTCGCAACAAGTGAGTAGAGGACCGGTGGTGTCCAGGGGAGGTGCTGTACAGAGGAGACCTCCTTACGCTCGTCCAAATCAGTCTTCTTAGACGAGCGGATCTCAAGCAGTAATTCCTGTCGGACAGTCTGGGCAGGGAGGTGTTGTTTGTTTCCGGTGTGGAGGGCCACATTATAGGTCTTCATGCCCTCAATTGGTGGGGGTAAAGCAATGCAATCGTTGCGGGAGAAGCGGGCACTTGGATCACGAGTGCAATATGAGTGGGCGTGCGGTGATGAGGCCACCCAATGCTGGAAGGAATCAGGCGAGAGGAGGACGAGCCCAAGCTAGTGGGCGAGTATATGCTATAACGAGCGCGGAGGCAGCTAGCTCAGGTAACCTTGTAATTGGTGAATGCATGCTGTATGGTAGATCATGCTGTGCTTTGTTTGATTCGGGGGCGACGCACTCCTTCATCTCGAAGGCGTGTGTTGAAAAACTGGGATTAAAAGTGAGTGAGATGTTGTGTGATCTGGTGGTGTCTACCCCAGCAGCTGGTGAGGTTAGGACGTCCACTATGTGCGTCAAGTGTCCTATAGAAGTGGAGGGACGTAAGTTTAAGGTTAGCCTCATCTGCTTACCTCTTCAAGGTTTGGAGGTGATCTTAGGAATGGATTGGTTGGCTGCCAATCGTATTCTTATTGATTGTGGAGCGAAGGAGTTGATCTTCCCTGGTGAAGAAGAAGAAGTTCTTTCAGTGACGCTCGGTCAGCTGAAAGAAGACATTATGGAAGGCGCCAGCTGTTTCCTGATTATGACTCACGAGGATCAGGAATCCAGAGAAATGGTAGAAGAACGATCGTCCACTAGAAACGGTAATGGACGATCGGTTGTGGACGAGTTTGCGGACGTTTTTCCGGAAGAGATCCCTGGACTTCCCCCTCAGCGTGAAATGGAGTTCACGATTGATTTGGTGACTACAGCGGCTCCCATCTCAGTTCAACCATATAGGATGTCGCCTGCGGAGTTAGCTGAACTAAAGGAGCAGATTGAGGAGTTGATAGAGAAGAAATTCATTAGGCCGAGCGTATCACCTTGGGGAGCGCCCGTGCTGTTAGTAAGGAAGAAAGATGGCAGCTCTCGGTTGTGTATTGACTACAGGCAATTAAACAAGCTGACCATCAAGAACAAGTACCCTTTGCCAAGGATAGATGACTTGCTGGATCAACTACATGGGGCTGCAGTGTTCTCGAAGATTGATTTGAGGTCCGGATATCATCAAATTAAGGTTAAAGAAGATGACATCCAGAAGACAGCATTCAGGTCACGGTATGGGCATTATGAATATGTAGTGATGCCTTTTGGAGTAACGAACGCTCCAGCCGTGTTCATGGAGTACATGAACCGCATATTCAGGCCTTATTTGGATAAGTTTGTGGTCGTCTTCATAGATGATATCCTCATCTATTCCAAGACCGAAGACGAGCATGAAGAGCACCTTAGACTTGTACTTGGAGTGTTGCGGGAGAAAGAATTATATGCCAAGTTGTCTAAGTGTGAATTCTGGATGAAGGAGATTCAGTTTTTGGGTCATGTGGTGTCGGCTGGAGGCATCTCGGTGGATCCAGCGAAAGTGCGAGCGGTACTGGATTGGGAGAGTCCGCGTTCGGTCACGGAAGTATGTAGTTTTGTTGGACTGGCGGGCTACTACAGACGTTTCATTGAAGGTTTTGCTAAGATAGTAGCGCCGCTAACTCAATTGACCCGTAAAGATCAGCCGTTCGCTTGGACCGATCGTTGTGAGGCCAGTTTTCAGGAGTTGAAGGTGAAGCTTACGAGCGCCCCAGTGCTGGTTATTCCGGATACGTCTAAACCGTTTGAAGTCTATTGCGACGCTTCTCATCAAGGTCTGGGTTGTGTTTTGATGCAAGAGAAGCGAGCGGTAGCGTATGCGTCTCGGCAGTTGAGGATTCACGAGAGGAATTACCCGACGCACGACCTGGAGTTGGCAGCGGTCGTTTTTGCGCTGAAGATCTGGAGGCATTTCTTGTATGGATCCGCGTTCCAAGTCTTCAGTGATCACAAGAGTCTCAAGTACCTCTTTGATCAGAAGGAGTTGAATATGAGGCAGAGGAGGTGGCTTGAGTTCTTGAAGGATTATGACTTCGAACTACTCTATCACCCAGGAAAAGCGAACGTGGTAGCAGACGCCCTAAGCAGAAAAGTGGTGCATATGTCGTCTATGATGGTGCGCGAGCTGAGCTTGGTGGAGAGTTTCAGAGATCTAAGGTTACAATTTGAGTTAGAACCGAGCAGCATCAAGTGCTGTAACCTTAGAATATCTAGCAATGTGTTCGACCGAATCAGAATGAAACAGCGAGAGGACGAAGAGCTGGTGAAGATCTTAAGCGCGCTCGGTACGAATCGAGCCAAGTGGTTCAATACAGGAACGGACGGCATGCTGCGTTACCAGGGTAGGACGTGCGTTCCTAACGATGGCGAGCTGAAACGGATCGTTTTGGAGGAAGCTCATCACAGCCGTCTTAGCATGCACCCGGGTATGACTAAGATGTATCAAGACCTCCGGAAATCGTTTTGGTGGCCTGGAATGAAGAGTGATGTCGCTCGTTTTGTGGCATCATGTCTGACCTGTCAACGAGCGAAGGCAGAATATCAAAGACCTGGCGGATTGCTTCAACAGTTGGAAATTCCCGAATGGAAGTGGGATAGCATATCTATGGATTTCGTGACTCATCTACCACGCACAGTCAGAAATCACGATTCAATCTGGGTGATCGTGGACAGACTAACGAAGAGCGCCCATTTCCTGCCCGTGAACTTGAAGATGTCAATGACTAATTTGGCCAAATTGTATATAATTGAGATCGTTCGTCTGCATGGAGTGCCTTCAAGCATAGTTTCTGACCGAGACACGAGATTTACATCTCGGTTTTGGCAATCCTTACAAGGTGAATTGGGAAGCAAGCTGCAGATGAGTTCAGCATATCATCCACAAACGGACGGCCAGTCTGAACGTACCATCCAGACGCTGGAAGATTTACTGAGGACGTGCGTCCTAGACCACTTGGGCGCATGGGATGAAGTCTTGCCACTGGTGGAGTTCACGTACAACAATAGCTATCAGTCGAGCATAGGTATGGCGCCGTTTGAAGCTCTCTATGGGAGGAAATGCCGAACACCACTTTGCTGGTTCCAAGAGGGAGAGAAAGTGCTGACTGGACCCGAGCTCATCCAACAAACGACCGAGAAAGTCAAGCAAATCCAGGAGAGATTGAAGACGTCCTTGAGCAGACAGAAGTCGTATGCAGATAAGAGGAGAAGACCGTTGGAATTCGCTGCAGGAGACCATGTGTTTCTTCGACTCAATCCAATTACTGGTGTAGGACGAGCCGTTCGACCAAAGAAGCTGTCTCCCAAGTTCATAGGGCCGTACCAGATTTTGAAGAAGATTGGACCCGTAGCGTACGAGCTTGCATTGCCGCCCCAACTATCCAACCTTCACCCCGTTTTCCACGTCTCTCAACTTCGAAAGTATATAGCAAATCCGACACACGTACTGGAGTTAGAAGACATTCAGCTACGTCCAGACCGAACGTTAGAACTGCATCCAGTCCGTGTTGAAGATAGACGCACCAAGTACTACAAGGGCAAGGAAGTTCGCTTGGTGAAAATGGTGTGGGACGCTAAGACGGGTGATTCAACGTGGGAAATTGAGAGCGCCATGAAGGACTTGTATCCTAATCTGTTTCTGGGTGAGTCTCTAATTTTCGAGGTCGAAAATTTTTGTAGATAGGTGGAATGTGAGATCCCGGTAAATTAGAAGCGTAATTAGGTGTCAAATCAGCATTTATTACGCTGCTGAATCACCTGGCTGCTTCCATGAATGCGCCGCGCCACACGTCCCAGTGCATTAAAAACGCACAAAACTCTGCATGCACACACGCCACTTGTCGTTGGAAGCTTCTGTTTCAGAGTTTGGTATGCAGGTGTCCGTTTGGGAGACGTTCGTTCAAACGAATGTGAGTTAAACAAAAATCAGATTTTCGAAAACCCTTCCACTCACCTGCATCACTCACCTTCTTTCTCTGAAACCTAAAATCTTCCATTTTCTCTGATCTCTCTCTAGAACCAGTTGCCCTTCTCTCTTCTGTAACTCATCTTCTTCTTCTCCGATTCACTTTCCAGAACCATAGGAACGTTCGTCCTGCTGTGATCTTTCATTTGGACCGAACAGAACTTGGATCGGAACTGGTAAGTTTTCCTTTCTACACGTCGTCTCCTCTGGTTTCATGCGAACCCTGGTTTTGGTTGCATGCATGAGTTCTAGGTCTGAATTATGTTGATTTTTGGTGTCTTAGATTTACGTGGGAACTGTTGAGCGAAGCCTGGGTGTAAGACGTGGTTAGAGGAAAACCTAAAATCTTGTTGTTGGAAGTTCACTGTTATCCAGGTAAGGGAAGCTTATATGTTTAATTTATACTGTATGTTGTATGATCTGAGTGGTATGAATGAAAAATATAAGGTTTGAGTTGTATGGATGATCACTGTTATTGTGCATGTATGAACTGCATGATGTTTGAGCTGTATGGTTGACCATTGTTATGGAATCTGGTTTTCTGATTTTGAATTATCTGTCATGAACGATCACTGTTTGCATGGATTGTATATATTGTTGGTGGTTTGAAACGCATGTTGATTTGATTATGGATGAATGGAGTATGGTTATGGTAGAGTTAGAATGATTAAAATGTTGAAATCTGTATGAGAACGATGTTAATGTGAAATAAATCTGGAATGAAAGTTATAAAGTTTATAAATTTGAAATCTGGAAAGTTCTGCTAAGGTTGAGAAATCTGAAATTTTATTCATCCCCTTTGATAAATGACGCTCGTCACTGTACGGTCTTAAACCGTTCGGTTTCCCTTAAATAAACTTAGAATGGGATTCCTTCATTTGGAAAGAATTCTGCTCGTGAACGAGCGTCCCCATTTTAATACTGGAGAGCGTTCGACCTCATGTCGAGCGTTCGTCTCTGAGAGCGTTCGACCTCATGTCGAGCGTTCGTGTTTGATTACGTTCGACCTTATGTAGAGCGATTGCCTTTGATAGCGTTCGTCGTTGAGAGCGTTCGACCTCATGTCGAGCGTTCGTCTCTAAGAGCGTTCGACCTCATGTCGAGCGTTCGTCTTTAATTGCGTTCGACCTCATGTCGAGCGTTCGTCTTTGATAACGTACGGCTTCATGTCGAGCGTCCACCTTTGATAACGATTCGACCTTATGTCGAGCATTCGTCTTTAATATCGTTCGGTCTTATATCAAACGTTCGTTCTAAATCGAGCAAGGTCTCCTATCCAGCGCTCGTACAATTGAATAATTATCTGATATCAAATAGCGTTCGTCCATACAGTTAATTAACGTTCGTCTTTTTATGAAAGTGGAACATAGAATGAAAATGTGAATTAATGAAAGAGTTAAGGTGTGAGAACGATTTAAGAAATGAAGTTATGATATTGATATTTGAACGAGCGTTCCAAGGAGGAACGACTCTGATTTCTATATTGGATATTGACTTTGGTAAAGTATGACTGTGGATAAGTTAAGACTCGCTGTCCATCCTGATGTTCCGTGATACGCCTCTTCAAGTAGAAGGGGGTATTCATGTGTGGGAACGGCAGGAGGTCCTTAGTCCATAAGTTAACATGGGCGACGTAAGAACGGACTTACCTCGAGTGGCAGCTGTTTGGTGTATCCCAGTTACTACATCACTCGGGTGCAAGGACGCTTGTAACTACACAGATTCATACAGTCCGGACGGTCTGTCTTATTATACGTCTTCGTATGTTTATTATTTGATGAATCACTTGCTGTATGTGTGTTTTGAAATGTAAATGTATGTGTTGATTGTATAAATTAAATATTATAAGCTTACCCTTGCGTTTCCATTGTGTTGTCTATTGTCCATGTATAATCCGTTTTGTCAAAATGCAATGATCATCCGTTGTGGATGTGAGCAGATGGTGGTGCATCCCTTGAGCAAATGCTGGAAGAAGAAAATTTGGATGAAACAAATCTGGTGGAAGTTGATGTGAAGGCCGAGCCTTAGAGCGCTCGTTAGAATAGATCTGTGAACGTTAGTGTAGTTTAAACGTTCGGCCAAGTATTTTGTAAGGTCGTTCGTCTTAAGCTTCAAATTTTTGTTTTGTCGTACGTTGTTTTATACATTTAAGAACGTTCGTTTCAGATTCTCATGGCCTGCGTTTATGCGCCTTCTTTTGTACTGATGCCGTTCGGCTTTTAAATCCTAATTTTAATGCAAAGACTGTTTATGTTACTGTTAATTGTAATTAATTCTGAATTATGGTAATTACTGTATTTTGGGATGTTACATATACATACTTTCCTTTTTGAGTTTGTAATTTAATAACTCCTCTAATATAGTATATCTTTTGAGATTGTTTTATATTGGTTGTTTAATATTTAACGTGGAATAAAATATGACGATAAATGAGTAATTTATTTTTCGAATTTTCTCAAATTTCTTTTATGTAACTAATGGTTAAAGAAACTTTATTAGACTTGTAATAAATTTACGGTGAAAATAAGAAAAAGTAAAGTATTTTGATCTCTAAAACTAAAGAGGAAAGATGAAAAATGATAATTTGTTAAAATAAGTATAAAGTTACACTTTAAATAATATTACTGTTTCTTTATTCTTTTTTCCTTTTTTCATTACTTTTTTTACTCTTACCAGTTTTATATTATACTACTCTTTTTTTCATGTTTTTTTTCATTTATATATATATATATATATATATATATATATATATATATATATATATATATATATATATATATATATATTGTTAATCTAAGTTGTGTCAATCAATTCAAGAAGCATTAATATACATTGAAATATTTTCAAGTTTAAAGCAGTACTCTCACACTCCTCTGGAACTTGATCTCAATATACCATTCTAAAGCTCTTTTAATCCTTAACTTATGGTGCAATATAGTTTTGCAATCATTAAGAAATATGTTAGATATGCTAAAAATGGGTACAAAATGGAATCAATTTGCATATCTTAAGAATTTACTAAATAATTTTAGGTGCTAGTATAATTATTTCTACTCTTAGCATTACATTTTTTGAAAACTTAACATGAAATATGATTAATGACTTCAAGTAATGGTACTCATGAGAACTTAAGGGGGCTTTTTGGGTTGAAGAATATTTTCACTCAAGTTTCAAAGAATAACTCTTTTGATGGATTCTTTGAAAGATTATTGGATGAAATGTAATTTTAAATTTGTGGAATCCATGAAAAGGAAAAGGATTAAAAAAATACAAAAAAAAAATCAAGATAATATTAAGAATTGGAAAAATACTTTGTGCCACGGAAATTCCATGAGATTAGCAAAATGGATATTTATTTCTTTTGACCTAGCCCACAAGAAAATAATTTACAATGTTATGAATTGGAAAATCATTGTATCACCACAAGTGTGAAGAATTTTCACTTGTAACCTAATTCATAAATAAGAAACTCTAAGAGAGAAAATTCTATTTTTTGTTTTTGTTTTTATTTTTTTGCCAATGTGGGAGACAAAGATAAGCTAAGAAACAACACTCTAGGTTGCGTCACTCAAATTTATGGGATAAGCAACTATGGAGAATCATCACTTATGACTTTGATTACACCAGATAAGAAACTCAAAAAGAGAAAAATCTATACTTCTCACTCAAATGGATTACTCAGATAAATTGAAATCATGTGTTTGGAACATATTCAAAATGTTCTTAAAATATTTCTAAAAGATTGAATTTATAGAGTTTTTAAAATTCAATTTAAAATGATTATTTAGGTGTAGTTGATTCTAGAAGAGGAAGTATGAATAGAACTTTAAATCTATTAATCAATTATCATGTACTTTATAAATATGGAAATACATGAATAACAAATTAAAAAAATCATCAAAATGTTTAATTGATTAAATTATAATTAAAACCTTTTTTTCGAAAAACATTTAACTTTTTAAACAAATAGGCTATATGTATTAAGTTATGTGCACTTATGAATTTTCTTGTATAAGAATCACACACACATGTGATATGAAAGTTTTAACAATCAATAAATATCCAACAGCTTCTTCATTAACATTACCACCAAATTTCACTTGCTTTTCTAGAAAGTTTGAGTTGATTCCATCCTTCAAGTCTAATACCTTTCGTCCTTTATTAGACCTAACTTGTTGTTTTTATGTTTACATCTAACATCAGAGTGTCCAAATTTTTCACAACGGTGACAAGTAATGTAATTTTTTCATCTTATACTTACTCTTTAAGCCATGTCCTATACCAAACTTGTTTGGAATACGTCCAAAGTTAGAAAAGATAAGGTTTAGAGTCTGAAAGCTCTAAAAAAATTTTGGAAGTCATTCTTGCAACATGAAACTTTTAAATATTGCTTAGAGATTGAACTACAATTGGTGACAAGTGATAAGTATGAAAATTACATGTTTTCAGACTTATTAATTAACTCAAAATTTGTATTTATTCATGAAATAATGTGTTTTCCTCATTGAAAAGTTGTAATTAGAAGTAGGAAAGTGTGTAGTAAATTGTACAGGAATTTATACATCAAAGTGGAGTGTTATCAGATGTTTCTCGCTAAGCCAACACTAAATCGCTCAACTAAATAGAGTTTTATTCACTCAGCGCACCAGCACAACTCGCTGAGCGAATAAAGGACAATTAAAGATATGTTGCAGTTGAATATTCGCTTAGCGCATAAAGAGTATTGCGCTTAGCGAATTAGTTATTTTTTTCAATTGGCTTTTAAAGTGGGAAATAGACAGAAAGAACTCTAGACAGAAGTTTCGGACAAAGAAAAGAAACGAAAACATCTCAGGAACTTCCAGAGACTACTTCAAGGCATCAAGACATCATTGTTGCAAGGGATTGTTTTAAATGTGTACGTTATATATGTCTAGGAGTAGTTAAATTTTTCTTTCGTTGGAATTGGATGTAATGAACTCACTCTGATGTAATTTTCCTGTTCAATATATCGTTGTACGTTCATATGCTTTTTTTTGAATTTACTATCATTGTATGGAAATATAATGTTATTTGAATGTTTCTGATTACTGGAAAGTAACTTTGAACATGGACATAGATAGAGCACCTAAGTGATTTGAGATCTAGGGATAAACTCAATAACTTGGTCATTCTTAGAATCGGACTTAATGCAAATTGTATGTTAAACTGACTAAGGGATTAGCAGTTTGATATATTAATTTAGAACTAGTTGCTAAGGGATTAGGACTAGTATGCCTTGATGTGAATGTTTGAATGAAATAATGATATATTGTACAGAGTTTTATCTTCATATGATTCATGAACCCAATTCCAACAAAGTTTCTTTTAAATATAATCCTTGGACACCAACTATTTAATAAAATACCAAAAAGAGTTTATTCTGTTGTTTTGTGCATTTTGATGTCTAATTGAGTTATAAAAAGAAGAATTGACATGTGTTGCACAAGTCCTTTGGGAGAACGATACTTTTACTTATTCACTGTATTACTTGGAACAATTTGGTATACTTGGCAAAAAGTTATCAAGTTTTTGGCGCCGTTGCCGGAGACTTGTGTTCCAACACAAGGCAATTTGGGCATTTATGACTCTTTTAGACTTTGTTGTGATTTTTCCTTTTTAATGTTGTTGTGTATGCAGTTGGCTTTAGTTTTTTAAGACTTTCCATTGATTTAGTTTGAACTTAATGCTTGTCTCGGGGCACGCTTTAGAGTTTGATGCGGTTATTAAAAGTTCTTAGGGATGAGATTTCAGTGGCGGAACTGAAAAAGTCAAACCAGATATGCAAATCACCAGATATGCAAATCACCAGGGATGACGTTGTGTGTTTCGATTCACTGTTTTTGAACTTAACGCAAGTTTGATGGACGTCTTACACCAAGGGATTGGGTGAGGGTTTTTCAAACTTAGGTAGGCACAACAAGAGGGATCTGAGTGTTTTAACTTTAGAAAACAAGGAAAGTAGAATTCTTTGTCAATTTTATGTTTGTTTTGTTTGTGTTTCTTTTATGCAATTTGCCTACAGATGTTTCTAGTTGTTGGAAGATCCTAGGGATGAGATTTCAACCACCGAAAGGGGAGTACTAAGTGATCTTGCAACAAGAGGGATCTGAGTGAGGTTGTTTAGGAAATCCATTTCAATCATTCTGCATATTGGAACTATTGTTTGGTTGGCGTGCTCACGTTCTGCAATTTTTGTTTCTTCTTTTCCTTGTCTCTTTGTTTGTGTTTTTCATTTTTCTATTTTACTTCTCTATATGTTTTTATTCGCTCAGCGCACATCTGAGGTGCGCTTAGCGAATATGTTTGTGAGCATGTTGAAAGAAATTTAGCAATTTAATCGCTTAACGACACCTGCGCGCTGAGCGAATATTGTGGAAAGAGAGTTTATTTGCTGAGCAAATTTGTGAGATGAGTGAATCAAGAATAAATATTTTTGTAGTTTTATTCACTTAGCGTATATATCTTATGCGCCCAGCGAATAAAGACAAATATGTTTTTTTTAAAAAAAAATTAAAAAAAAAATTTAAAAAAATTGTCTTTTTATTCGCTTAGCACACAAATACGGTGCGCTTAGCGAATAAACACATGTGTAAAAGAAATTGGTTTATTCGCTTACCGCACATCTCTGGTGCGCTTAGCAAATAAAACATAAAAAAAAATTCGCTTAGCGAATTTCTCACTACCCTTTTGGCTCTCTTAGTAACCTTATTCGCTCAGCGAGCATTTCGCTTAGCGAATTGTTCGCGCAATTTCTAATTTTATGTAATTCTCACCATTTGTTCAATGTTTTTTTGTGCTTAGCTAATATTATGCAGATGACTTCTCCTAAGACCTCCACAGGGTCTTCTTCAAGAGTACAACTTGCTGAGGCGCATGAATAAAACCTTGTTTTAAACTATAATCAGCATAAATTATCTTTTGAGTTTGCGACACCCCTTCTATGGCCTGAGGGCATGCCTAAGTTTAGGTGGGGGAGTGCCTACGCGAAGGCTAATGATGATGAGGATGATGAGGAGCAGCAGAAAAGCCAATGGAGATCCAGGCAAGATGGTTCCTAGTGACTGAATAGATGGATAGTTTTTCTTATTGTGTAGTTATGTTATTTTTGTTTGGTAATATGTTTTGAACTATGTGTTAGAAGTTGAATTATGTTTTTAATTTGTGTAGTTGCATAGACATCTAACTTTTTGAATTTAATGTGATGCATATTTGATTAAGTTTATGTGATTCAAAAAGATGATGATATGTGTGATTATGGTTGCAATGTGATTCTTATTTTTATCTATGTGTAAGTATGAACTATGACCAGATATGTTGGGTGTTGAGAGCACGGTTGAGATTGAGAGATACTATGAGTTTATCTAGATATGGAATTAACTTTTGCATGATTGTGATTCTGCATACATACACACACTTTTTGGTTAAGGATGAGAAAGGCAATGTTGTTATTGATTGCATAGCTTCTTGACCAAATAGCCAACCTTGATACATCATATATGATACATTTGTGAACCCTTTTGAACCTTGATTTCTTTCTTCCACCTTGAGCCTATTGTATGTTATCCTACCATACACCCTAGAAGAGAACATGTATTATGCTTTAAAAGAGGGTAAGGTTGAATTTAAGTTTGGGGGAAGAAAATATGTTCATATAAGAAAAAGAAAAAAAAAGAAGTTGACCAAAAGGGTGCTTGAATTGAAAAAAGGTTGAATTGTGAAAGAATATGGTATGGAATGAGTGATAATATATATTGAGATTTGATTACTGAATTGAGAATTGAAGCATGTACTGGTTTTCTCTTCTTAAGAGGTGACTTTGAATCCAGGAAAAACCATGATTCTTTTTCTAGCCAAACCAAGCTTTAACATGAAAAGACCTTTTGACTTAACCAATGATGTGTGAAGTATGTGAATTAGATGAGGTGCAAAAGCTAATGAAGTTCTATGACAAATCTACTGTCATGTGAGGGCAAACACTTAATTGGTGAGGATGTTAAATTTTGATCTGGTTGTTCATGTTCTATGCACAGGTGAACTTTTGGGTAATGCACCATGTCATATTTGTTTGAAATCTTTGGAAATGCATGCGACTTTTTCTTATGTGCGAGTTCATTTTATCAAAATGTCAGATGTCTATGGTTGTGTCTATATTGTGATTTCATGAGGACATGAAATAATTCAAGTTTAGGGAAGTTGATAAGTATGAAAATTACATGTTTTCAGACTTATTAATTAACTCAAAATTTGTATTTATTCATGAAATAATGTGTTTTCCTCGTTGAAAAGTTGTAATTAGAAGTAGGAAAGTGTGTAGTAAATTGTACAGGAATTTATACATGAGTGTTATCAGATGTTTCTCGCTAAGCCAACATTAAATCGCTCAACTAAATAAAGTTTTATTCGCTCAGCGCACCAGCACAACTCGCTGAGCCAATAAAGGACAATTAAAGATATGTTGCAGTTGAATATTCGTTTAGCGCATAAAGAGTTGTGCGCTTAGCGAATTAGTTATTTTTTTCAATTGGCTTTTAAAGTGGGAAATAGACAGAAAGAACTCCAGACAGGAGTTCCGGACAAAGGAAAGAAACGAAAACATCTCAGGAACTTCCAAAGACTACTTCAAGGCATCAAGACACCATTGTTGCAAGGGATTGCTTCAAATGTGTACGTTATAGATGTCTAGGAGTAGTTAAATTTTTCTTTTGTTGGAATTGGATGTAATGAACTCACTTTGATGTAATTTTCCTGTTCAATATATCGTTGTTCGTTCATATGCTCTTTCTTGAATTTACTATCATTGTATGGAAATACAATGTTATTTGAATGTTTCTGATTACTGGAAAGTAACTTTGAACATGGGCATAGATAGAGAGCACCTAAATGATTTGGGATCTAGGGATAGACTCAATAACTTGTCATTCTTAGCATCAGACTTAATGCAAATTGTATGTTAAATTGACTAAGGGATTAGCAGTTTGATATATTAATTTAGAATTAGTTGCTAAGGGATTAGGACTAGTATGCCTTGATGTGAATGTTTGAATGAAATAATGATATATTGTACAAAGTTTTATCTTCATATGATTCATGAACCCAATTCCAACAAAGTTTCTTTTAAATATAATTCCTTGCACACCAATTGTTTAATAAAATACCAAAAAGAGTTTCTTGTGTTGTTTTGTGCATTTTGATGTCTATTTGAGTTATAAAAGGAAGAATTGTCATGTGTTGCACAAGTCCTTTGGGAGAACGATACTTTTACTTATTCACTGTATTACTTGGAAATATTTGGTATACCTACCAAAAAGTTATCAACAAGATTGTCATACAACGAATCAATTTCATCTTATTCATCAAATGACTTCAAAGGAAGATTGAAGGTTAGAGGTCAAAAGTATGTTCTTTATCCAATATGTTGAATTCAAGTTATCTTGTGTAGCCATAGGACTCTTCTTCTTAAACCTCGTATTTCCCTTAAGTTTAGGACATTTCGTCCACACATGCAAAGGTTTTTTTCACAATAACATATTACCTATGGTCTTTCTTCTTCATTCAAAAATCATCCTTCTTTATATGAGGAAACATTTTGTTTCATTGTTTATTATGTTTAAGCATTTGCTTAAACTTCCTAGACATAAGGTAAGGGAGATTGATGGAAGCATCCTTGAGACAATGAAAGACTTAGAAACAAAATTAAACTTTTTCTTATTTAAGCCATAAGTGACTTATGGAAGAATACTTATTTATGTTAGAAGCAACTTGTGAAAGAATACTCGTTTAAGCTAAAAGTGACTTGTGAAAACAATACTTGAATGATGTTAGTTATGAGTGGCTTGGAGTCAAATGAAAAATTAAGTTGCGCTAGAAGTTGCTTGTATAAAAATACCCTAATTGAATTACAAATGACTTGTTAAAAGAATACTCGGTTAAGCCAAAATGACTTGTAAAAAAAATACTTGAATAGAGTTAATAAAAAATAACTAGGATCTAATAGAATAATTAGTTATAATTCACAACATTAGTCTACTTAGTATAACTAAATCAATTAATTAAAAATTAAATATAATTTGCATGAATCGTGGAATTATTTTTCATAACAAAAATTATACATTTTTCTTTATATATATATATATATATATATATATATATATATATATATATATATATATATATATATATATATATATATATATATATATATATATATATATATATATATATATATATATGACTGCACAGTTACAATGTATTATGTTTCCATGAATTTGTATAGAATGAAATTAATTTATATAAATTATTTTTAAAAAGCTATTAAAATAATTTTATACATTAATCTATATAAGAATTAATACGAATAATTTTAATTTTTTATAAGAACTAATTTTAATTTTTATAAAAGTTAATTGGAATTTTCCTTTACATTTTGATTTTCTAAAAATGTGGATTCCAAAATGTCTTTACATATTTCACGTCTTCCTTAATTGTTGATGGGATGTGTGTGATCAGAAATTTCCGTAGCCTGTATGTAATGGTACTGTAACAGGTAAAAAACACATACTTCCAAAGCAGTTCAGGGACTTTCCGTTTTGGCACACAATGCCCAGTAATTTTACTAATTTTTTATAAAAATAATGACCATGTTTTGAATAAAAGTTATTCCAAATAATCTAAACAAAATAATTACTGCTCAATAAACTAAAATAATTATGAAAAATATAAAAATAGGAAAACAAGGATTTATAATTTATTAAGTAGATTTTGTTCTCAAGTTAAACTCTTTCAGAAATTTGAATTGCAAGCGCTAGCTTCCATGAACATAAATTGGTTTAATATTATTTTTAGCCACAGTGTTTGTTGGAATTATTTAATGTATTTTTTATTTATTGAAATTCTTACATTTATTAAAAGAGTTAACTTGTTTATTTCATTAAGTTTAATTGATACTTGATATCAGTGACATTGTTCATAGAATAGCAACATAATAGTATAAGTGATACGGTATTACAAAATGTGATTGTTCATAGAATAGCAACATAATAGTATAAGTGATACGGTATTACAAAATGTGATTGATTATTCAAGACATCAATCTTTCATTGTTCGGTATCATTTATATTATCATATATTTATAAAATGACAACTAAATGATACATATCATCGTCCCTTATAACTAAATTATATAATATAACCAACAAAATTTCAAAAACCCATCAAATGATTTCAACAAAATATTAAAACTAAAAGTACTATCAAACCAAATAAATTGATTGCTATATGTAATTTATTTTATTTTTAAAATATATTTTTCTTAGCATCACCACAGTTTGTTATAGTACACAAACAGTACATGGGCCTCCTACAAACTGAACGAATGTATCAAGACTTTCTTCCGTTATGAACAAAAACGTCCCACATGAATCAGAATTGTTGAAACAATCTATCAATATTTCTATAATAGCATCACCGTTAATTGAAGGAGAAGGTGACACTTGTGTGACAAAAAAGTACTTTTTATTCTTAAATGTTAACCACAATGTTCACACCATCAATGAAGAACTAAAAAAAAAAGTTTTGATTGAGCATACAAAATTAGATGATGTTAGTACATAAAAGTTTTCTTATAACGGTTAAAATGACTTCTTTAAGTGTTAATTACTATCTTGAGAATACTAATAAAGAATTAAAAATGAAAGTTTTGATTGAACATGTTAGTGTAAAAAAATATTTTTATATCCATTCTTAAACTTCTATTGAAAAAAGGTATAAAAAATATTGACTTTTTCTATTGGTTTTATAGTTGAAATAAAAATGTCATTTTTATATTAGTTAAAGACAAAATTGGTATATATATTCTTTTTTTTCACTAGCTCATCACAAACATCATGAGCTTGAATCTTCATCATACTCACATTCAATTCCATCTCCATCATCAACCTTTGTTCCAGAACTCATTACTAACCACTAACAACCTCAAGTAGCCCTTAACACTCCACACACCAACATCATCTTCAATTCACTCAACAACCACAGAATGACAGGGCTATCTCTTCCACACACCTATTATCTCCATAACGACCATTCATCTCCACCATGGAACACACATCAAAACTTTTCTATCACATAGCCTTTCGGTTCTCCCCCAACAGATTTTAGAACTCTTCATCATCACATGACCACAACAGAACCAATCCTCACCTTCCAACAACAAACTCACATAGAACAGAACCACTATAGTCCTACCAACACTCACACACGCCTATAACCAACGTCACCATCACTTTCGACTTTCACAGACACATATTTGATCCTTTTCACCATCAATTTATCTCATCTTTAATTTTCAGCACCCACGTTCACTCATAGAAATTAGCCAAAAAAGAAAACAAAGAGAAGAAAGGAAGAAACAATCGCTAGTGAGTTACAGTTTCTATCGAACACACAATGTGATGGTGGTAAAGGGAGCATCAACCTTGGGTAATGCAACTTTGTATCACTAAGAAGACTAGAGGTCGTGTATTCTTCATTCGCACTAATGGCATTAATGTTTGCATCGATGGGGTCTCAAACATGAGCTCTACAGTTATATGCTTTGATTGTTGACAGAAGTGTGGCAGCTAATAGGTTTGGGCTTGCATAGGGCCTCACGTATTGGGGAAGAAAGAAGAAAAAGACATATTACCAGATAATGAAGGAAAAGAAGGCGAAAGTAAGAAAATGGAATAAGAAGAATGAGAGTTAGAAATTTGAGAATATTCTGTTTACAAATAAAAAAAATTAAAAAATTACTTTCAATACCGATTATAATTAGAACTCATGTAGAAAGTTTCTTATTTATTAAAAAAATGTTATTATGTTGACTTTTTATACCAGTTATAATTATATTCGATATAAAAAGTTTTATTTATTACAAAAAAGTCATGTATTAACTTTTTTTATTAATTATAATTATAATTGATATAAACAAATTTCTTTTTTAATACAAAAATATTACTGTATTCATTTTTTATATCCATTATAATTATAATCAACATAAAACATAAGGTTAAATATGGTTTTAGTCCCTCAACTATCAAACAATTTTAGATTTAGTCCTTCTTTCAAACTTTGATACACTTTGATCCTTGTCCTTAAGGAAATTGTAATTTATCGTCCTCCAAAACCAAAGTCGTTAAAATTAGGCTGAGGTGGCTAACAATGTGCCACGCTGTAAACTTAGAAACGCCCTCTCTCTCCAGTTCTAATTATATTGCTTTCTCTCTCTAACATTTTTGGAGAACATACTCTTTTTTTTTCTCTTTGTCTCTCAATTTCTCTCTCTTCTTCACATTTTCTTTCTCGAGCAACTGAATTCATCTCCCATTTGCTCTACCTCTGCGTCTCTCTGTTACAATGTTGCTTCCCCATGGAAGTAGGGGAAAATTCCTGCGTCAAGGTCGCGATCCATGTTCGACCACTCACCGCTGATGAGTAGCTTCAAGGATGTTGCGTCACCATCATTTTTGGGAAGTCACTAGGACTTCATCATCAGAAAACCCACCCATTATGTGTGTGTGTATTATGATAATAATTCACCAATTCTTCATAATTTACCAAAGGCATAATAATTGAACATGATTCATTAGCAAGGTAAGGAGATTTAGGAAATAAAAATAGCTCTACAATTTTTCCTGTCAACAGAACCTTGGTTCAATTGCTTGCTTGCTGCATTATCTTTTTCCTTTTTCCACTACGATGGTCTCCTTTTGCATTTTACAATTTTAGTCTACTACAAACAAGTTATGGGAAAAAATACACCATGGGAACTGGCTTTAAAGATGGTTGCCAAACATGAATAATACCTCAAGTTATGAATGTTTTGTTTAGCAAAATCGGGACCTTAAAACACCAGATTGATTTTGAGTTGCATATGTCTTTTATTTTGAGAATCCCCAAATCACAAAAGCCTCTTTCACACAACCATGGGAACCTACAAAAAACCATAAAAATCCCTAATTTATAAACCCCAAAATCGTGCCTCTAACTTGTAAAAACTGGAGAACATACTAAGTGAAGCAACCAATGATTCAGAACACATTGGGAGTTGTCTACAGGACTATAATCATTGATTGGAGAGGGGAGTTTCAGAACGAGAGATTTGATGCAGGAAGGAAGAATGATCCATGTAATGAGGAAGAGAAAATGATAGCATTTTCGTTTAAATTTCAAATTTTTAATTTCTAGCGTGGCATGAAACGTGACATACCCAAACTCAGAAAAAGGAAGAGTGATATGACACACTGTTAACCACATCAGCCTAATTTTAGCAGCGTTGATTTTGAAGGACGAGAAATTACAGTTTCCTTAAGGATAAGAATCAAAATGTACTAAAGTTTGAAAGATAAACCAAATCTAAAATCGCTTGATAATATAGAGACTAAAAATATATTTAACCCTAAAAAATATTATTTCATTTAGTATCGTGTTATTTTTATATTAAAAAAATTATAATCAAATATAAATAATCTTGGTCAAAACATGTATATAACACTGATGTTCTCACACAAGCCGTTAAATATCTATATATATATATATATATATATATATATATATATATATATATATATTTATTGAAGAAATTGATTTAATTAAAAAGTAAAAGAAAAAAAAAACTAGAAATACGGCACCGTGTTGTGGAAGCGAGTGTCATGAGCATGTGAAACAGGTCTGAAAATTAAGTGCATGACCCCAAAAATGAAAGCATAGCCGACAGGTGGCTCCCCGTGACCCACGTAAAAACAACGTGGCAGAGGAAATAAAAGGGGTGTGTCTGCAATTTTGCTACCAGCTCTGAATAGAGACACACTTTCAAATGCAATCAAGATGACGTGGACTGAGAGGAGAGACACGTCGTAACGGAATCATCACTTTAATAAATCGTTATTCATTATTTTACAGGTAAATATGTACGTCAAATTAAAAATTAAAAATTAGAATTACGTATATATTTAACCTTATTTTAAATTAATATTTAAATTAAAAGGTGTCAAATAATATATATAATTATAATGTCATTGAAAATTAATTTAACACAAAGTTCACATAATCAAATAATTATATTTATTTATTTTTAAAGTTTAAGAATTAAAGTTATCAAAATTTAGAATATTTATAAATTTTAATTTTTTATTAATTAGGAACTAAAAATATATTTAATTTATTATTTTAATACAATAAATATTCCCATATATTAGTTAATTCAATATATTTAAAATTATAATCTTTGAAAAAAATATTAATTTGTTTGAATGTTATTAATAATTAAAATAATTTGACAAATATTTATTTTTTAATGATGATCATATGTGTTTATTAAATAAAAATTAACAATAATAAAGAATTATTTTTAAAATTAAATTTAAATAAATTAATAAAATTAATTTTTATGTTTAAATTAAGTAAAATATATTAATATTTATTTTACCAATTTGGTACTTATTCTACAGTAAAGTGTTCAGTACTTATTTGAAAGCTATGATACATGCAAATGTTAAGCATGATGTTTTTTTGTCATGTCATGTATGATTTTTCAAGACTCAATTCATGAAGTCAGAAAACTTACCATGAAGTACTTACAAAAAATTGTATCGGTGTTTCTGATTTTTTTTTCTCTTTTACTTCATTTTCTTTACAATGAAGTAGAACCCTTAATCATTTTTTCTATATTCTATATAGTTTTATAGATTAAATAAGATTTATAAGATAATACATTTATACTTAACATGAATATGTTTTAGAAAATATTTTTTAAATAATTAATTTTTTTAGAAGAAAATAATAATTGTGACATCCCAAAAATATAGCATAAAACTATATAAAGGAGTTATCATATAATAATACAATAGGACAATTACTGGAAATAAAGTTAACCTTACAATTATCACAAAATAACCATAAAATTTTAAAACTTTACAAAGTTTCTATATTATTACAAAACTAGTTAGAGTTGTGACCGAACGGTTCACAATAAAACTATAAACAATTATATGACGGAAAAGTCATAATCTAAACAGCAGGGTTCTCGCCATCCAACGCCTACTCCAACAAACACTCTTCTCCCTCTACTCACACCCAAAAGGTGATCATTGTAAAGAAGAATTATCGAACGAAAAAACATAACAAAATAGAAAACAAAAGGGTAAGCTAGAGTAATTTAATAAATCATATGAATCATTCAATTAAAATAAGTATATACAAACATGCAACATACGAGCATTTCAAGCATACCAAGATAACCAGATAATACATGTTATCACCAAACCAATGACTTGACAATCCGGATTGTATGAATATATAGCTTGAGGCAGTTCTTGCACCCGGGTGGTGTAGTAACTGGAAAACCATCAGTTGTCACCCGAGATTAGTCCGTTATAACTCACCCAAGAACCTATGGGCTAGGACCTCCTGTCATTCTCACACAATGCATTACCAATCTCTACTTGAGAATTATAATCATCAGAATTTCATGATGAACTCCATGGATTTCACTGTACATATGCATACTTTACCACTTCAATACACATTCACTGAGACATTCCTCCTTGGAATTATCTTTCATACCAAATTGAAATATAATATCTTATAATTGCATAACAACTCGCGTAGTTAAAATTAACAAATTCTCAAAAAATAATGTAAATTACATACAATGTCGAACACCCTGTGAACGTTGGAAACCGAACACCATTACAAGACTGTGTACCAGTACAAGACTGAACGCTAGTACTAGACGAAATACTAGTACAAGACCGAGCGCTATGACCTAAGACGAACACCTACAGCTTAGTCTGAACACTTAAGATTTATACTGAATACTACTCATAAAACCTATCACTACTAAGAGACTGATCGTTACAACAATATGACCGAACTATGTACAAGAACTACTATCCAATCATAACCGAATATTCATGAACATGTAAATCCCATGAGAAGCCAAACACCTATAACTTAGGCCGAACGCATTTAAGACCTAATACAAGTACGAAGTTGAGCACTAGTATAAGAACGAGCGCTAATAAGAGACCACACAATCCACTAAGAACAATCGCTAATAAGAGACCACACACCCACTAAGACCGATCGCTACTAAGAGATCACACACCTCACTAAGAACGATCGCTATGATTAAAACAGAATACTAATACAATACCGATCGGTCAGTAACTGAAAAGCTTTACAGAAGTAAAACTCAGTTAAGACCGAACACAATAAGAAAGTCGAACGGTCAGTGAGGAACCCTCAGCAAATTGCATAATTTTGCAGAATGACTGCAGAATTATGATCAACACCAAATCTTTACCAATTACCTTCGTTCTTCCCAACTTATAATATATAGACAAAACTCACACCTAACACAAATTCTCCATCTTTACTATCACACTTCCCCCCAAAATCACTCGACCACTGAACAAAAATTAAGCATAATCACAATCAACATGAATACAACACTTAAGAGTCTTCAATAACACTACCGAACACACAATCATTCAGTTTTACACCCATGCAAAGCCATCAAACATCAATTTCATACATCAACAACCAAATAATTAAATTAACTAGCTTCCCTTACCTCTTGACAGAACAGAAAGCTTTGACACCTTCAGGAAATTGTTTGAACTTCAAGAAAATCTAAAAACACCTAAAGATCACCGATTTAAAAAGAAAGGATCAACCAAAAGACTGAGAACATTATCAGAAATGAGAATAAGAAGCTGATGAACACATGCAACCATAATCGTGGCTTGCATGTGCCATAAAGTTTTGGAATTTCACAAGGATTAAGGAGGATGAAACTTACCAACTCTAAACTCTAATTTGATCGGTGAAAAAGAAAACCTTTGACACCCGGATTGCTTAGGTATTGTCTGATTTTTGAACAGATGAAGTGAGATGAAGGAATTCTAGAGAGAAGGAGGAGAAAAGAAGGATTCAGAAAGTTAGAGTGAGATGGTGCATGCAGAAAGTGAAACGTGAATTTGAAAATTTCATATATATCACTGCCAAAACCGAACTGCAAACACTTGTCCTTCTCCACTTTCTATGAATTTCTCATTCCTTACAATAATTGTTTGACAAAAATAAACAGAAAATTGTTTATATTTTAAATAAGAAGAATAGACAAAGATATATATAAAAAAACACAACATCTTATTATTTTATTTAATAAGCACTTATTTAATAAACTATAGTCCAATAATATGATAAGAAGGAGAATTTGTAATAGCCTTTCTTTCTAATGACTTTCCTTTTAAATAACTTTATTCTTCAAACTACTCTATACAGTGAGAAAAGACAAATTTATTTTAAAATAATAAAAATAATCTCCATTAGTTACAATATATAAACATAATTTCATTGAAGTGGTTTTATAACTACACGAGTCATTATTAAATTAAATAATCTGACTATTTCTTTTTGGAAATTATTATGAAATAGAAATAAAAATAAAAATAAAATAACAAATGTGATAAAGAAAATAACATAAATATTGATAGTTGTTATGATATAAATAACTATGATAATAATGATAGTTGTTAAGAGAGTTGCATTTAAAACTAATCTTATGATAATTGAATATGAAAAATTGAAATGTTACCAATAACTTTTTTTATGTCGTTTTTGTGTTTAGAAAATCATCATAGACATAAAGGCAAAATAATTGTATTTTTGTCTTTAGAAATTGTTATATAAATTTATACTATTTTAATTAGTGAAATTAATTATTTCAGATTTTAACATAAATACAATGGAATCAATTTTAATTAATAGAGTATATTATTTCACATTTTAACACAAAAATAATAAAATCAATAATTATTAATTACACCTTAAACAATATTCTTAAAAACTGGTTAGCACAACCCTAATGATAATACCTACCATCACAAAAACAATTATATAAACTTTACAAAATATTAATTCTGAATAACATTAATTAACCATGAATAGACTGATAATATTATAAAATTATCCTGATTTGAAACTAAGTCTTTTTAGACTGTAAAGAACTTCTGGATAAAAAAAATTAATGTTGTGCTTTATTAAGAACTAAGCTTTGGGATTATCAAATATGAACGTAAAAGAATTAAATTTTGAATTTGTCACATAAAGATATATATATCAAAAGTGTATAATCCAAACACTAAGTAATATATATATTTTTAATTATGTAATATGAAAAAATATTTTTTTATATTTCTCACATAAAGATGCATAAAAATATAACGATAGTGCATGTAGATATTGTCCCCTTTTTGGTAAAGGTACTTTTTGTCTTTGACATATGGGCTACAAAGCCTAGATGAACGAGAGAAAAACAAAGGAAGTAAGCTAAAAAAAAATCATTTTCTCGTACTGTACTCCCATTATTATCAACTGCACCCCTATATTACGAGAGAAAAATACTAAAATATCCTTCTCTCACTATAACACTCTATCGTTGTTGTCACTGCTACCGTCCCATTGTAGCTTCGTTACTGCTATTACATATCTGTTGTCCACTGCAGAGGAAGAAGAAAGATGGAGAGAGGGCTTGTGCTCGAAAAAAGCTCGTTTTGGAAAATTTGTTTCGGAAAACTCATTCCTAAAAATATTATATGTCCCAGCAAGAATGTTTTAGAATGCATTTCATTGGTTCTGAAAGATTTGCAGAATATATAATCTGGAAGTCACTTTTACAAATAGTAAATTGATTATTTTTAAAACTATTTGTAGTCAGAAATTTTAGGGATTCATAATTATTTTTATAAGGTTTATAGTGTGTGCGGTTAAAGACCTATTCGTTTTGTCAATCGAGATTTATAGCTTAGATTTAGTGAAGTTCGGACATCGAGAATCGGATGTTAGAAATTGGATACTGTATGAGAGAATTTAGTCAAAGGTGAGTCTGACTTAACAAGTAATTTGTTCATTGAATTTCAGGACTAATAGTTCCATAAGTTGTGATTGATTTAAATGAACTCATAATCAACATGATAAACACTATAAATAGTGCATTAATGATGATTTATAATTCACTTTCTGCATTAATTGAGATTTGATAAAAAAACTCTTGATCAATTACTGAGTTGAAGGTTAAAGAATTTTTTGTAGAGAAAATATCTTTTTGAAAAATACTTTGTATGTTATTAGAACAAAATTCAAAATATAAAAATGATCTGAGTAATCAATTAAACCCAGCATAAATTGATTTCAAACTTGGAAAGATTAAACTCTGGTAATTTACTAAGAAAAAGTTATTTAAAGTTGATTAATATAGTAGATGGTGATGGCATATTAGGGTTGGCTTACCGTGGCAAATCAGAACTTTTGAGACCAAAATCTTATTGATGGCGATGGATCCAATAATAGTGGTAGTGTAGTGATTTAGTGTGGTAGTAGTGGAAGAAGAAAAAATCACAATGGTATTGATTTTGGAGGATTACGGACAATTCATAAATGTGGCCATCCAAAGATGTAGCATCAAGGATTTGTCACATTTGTTTGGAAGTTTTTCAACAATCATCACAATGAAAGAGATTTCATTCATCACGTATGTATTCTATTCTTATTTATTTCTGACATAATTTTTATATATATGTACATCCTATATAACCTAAATTTTTGTTATTTAACTAGGTGACAGGAAGCCCTACAAAATTTAGGATGATTAAAATAAATTTAAGAATTCGATATTTTTATTTATTATTAAAATTATTTATGTTGACATATATCATAATTTTATTTAAATTATATTTTTCAGACTTTTTATAATATGAAATTATCTATTAAATTGATATTTTTTTCAATCAAGAATAAGATCGATTTCTATTATTTTTGTTGAGACATTATTAATCTTAAATAAGTTTTTATTATCATTTTTCGATTCTATAATTTCCTTTAAGATATTTAATTCTGAAAATAAATTCAATAAGATTCAACAAATTATAATGTTTTAAAGATTTTATAAAGTTTAAGCATTTTTCTTTATATAATAATTACTTTATAATAAGAAGACTTTCTTCAATTATACGTTTTGACATTATTTAGATTACACTCGTTTGATATTTTATTACTTATTCAATTGAGTGTTTGAAACACCATTACCAAATTACAAGAAAATATGAAATTATACACTTGTATTTATAAAAAATATGTTATCAATAAATAGATACAATTTTATATTAGCATCAAGTACGTTTGTCGATAATTTATGTTTATACAATAAACAATACATTAATCGGTTGATGTGACATTAGATAGAGAAAACAAAATTTTTTAATGTTTAATTTACTTATTAAATAATGAATAGAATTACATGTGCATTATGGGCCAAATTTACCAACTATCAGATGGTTTGATAAGTAAGTTCTTATTATGAACTTATTTTTATTGGTAAGTTTAATAACAAAATTGAAAATATTAGATGAAATCTATATCATTTTTAAATTTTCTTAGATTATATATGATCATAAATACATAATATGTATTTTTTATTTTATTTATGTACAATGATAAGTTATAAATAATGTAATAGGCTAATAATTATGTTTAATATTTAAATTTATCAAATAAATTCATTATATTCGTTTCGTAATTAAATTAATTAAATATTTTTATATTTTTGACTAAATTGAGGAAATCCATGATCAATGTTTTTCCATTACATTAAATTAGTTGAATGATAAAAAAGTTCATCACATCTTCTTTCATCCCCATGTTATCTAAGGTTTTCAGCGACTTTTTGGTTTGCAAACAAACGATTAATTCTAGGTAAGATTGGAATTGAAATAATAAAAGTGGAAGTTGAAATAAGCACATCGATATTAAATATCTAGCCATAAAAGAACACGTTAAAGAAAAGAAAGTGGTCATTGAGCATGTTAACATTAAGTTGAAGATTTCTAATCCTTTAACTAAAGGCATGCCACCAAAGAATTTTAAGGATAATGTAACATGAATTAGACTTGGTTATGCGATATGACAATCATGTACATACTTTCATTTTGATAAAACTCTTATCTGGTTTAATGTTTTCTAAATTATTTTGTGCACATAACTAGTTACTTTGAGAAAATTCATTTAATTGTGACCTATGATAGACATATGATTTATTCGTTAGAGTTATGAGCTTATGATGTGAGACTTAATACATTGTGATACATGGGAATACTCATTATTAGAGGAACAATCACTATAATTCTTATATTTGGTCTCTTATTATTACCCTTGGTCTCTTTGTTGCATTTATGCAGCAAAGAGGTTATAACATAGTAATTGCCTCTTTTTTTATTACTATGTCATCTCCTTTAATTTTCTCTTTACTTTAGTTAGGATCTTTTTTTGAATGTGGTTTATTTTTCAAACCGTTTCAAACGTGTGGTGGATAGGTGTAGTGATTCCTGCAACAAGTGTTCAAACGTTCAAAACTCTATAATGATTTTGGAGTTCTTTAAAATTGGATATTTTTCTTTGGTTTGATCATTGAAGCTACTTTTGACTTTATATACATTATCATTGTATTTTGAGAGCAAAGGTTTAGAAAAAAAAATAAGCAAAATGGCTGAAAGTTGATTTTTTGCTTCCACATTTCATATAATTTTATGCTAATATATGTTTATATTAGATTAATAGAATCTCTAATTTAAATGTTACATGTTATTCACTGGAAAACCGTTTCTTACTCTAAATATATGAATATAGGCTACAGTGTTATCTAAACCATAACGAATAAATTATCAATAATTTGAAAAAATGTCATGGATTTTTATATCTTATGTTTTTGTTATGATTATAACCTATGTAATTAATTAAGATATTTTGCACAGGTAGTTATAAGATAACCTGGAGGATTTGAAATCTTAAGTTGGATGGGTGGCTCTGCAAATGTATATATAAATTCTGTAATTAAAGTCGACAAAAAGTCAAATTTTACAAGGAATTCTATAAACCTGAATTAAGAAGCAAAATGAGAAACAGTACACATGAGTTTCTCACCAATTTATTTGATGCTTTATTCAAAATAATGATTTATTCTTTATAATTTCTCTTTCTTTTCATCTATTTTCAGAATACATTTATCTTTCTTACAGTTCCTCGTTTCTTTTAATCTTTTTTAAGTTGAATTCTTTATTTATGATTTATTGTTTTAATTTTCAGTTTTATTGTCTTCCAACAGTCCTTTAGCAAATCTTATTTAACAGTGCTTTAAAATTTGAGTTATTTGTTTTGTTATTTTCAAATTGAAGATTATTATTTTAATTTATCTTAACGGTTTTTCAATTACAATTTTTTTAATATAGTGGATAAATTTGACGCTAGTATGCATTTAAAGAAAATCACACATATTTTATAGAAATAATCATATCAATGTCTTCTAATAGAAATAATCATATCAATGTCTTCTAATAGATCAATTTGTACTAATATAACGTATTTATAAATCATAAAATGAATCTTCAAAGTAACTTCAATTCTTTTATTTATTATACATCGAATTACAAACATTTTCATTAAAAGCTGATTCTTAGAATAAAATAAAATATTTTTAACAATTAAATTAATTTTAAAATTATAAAAATTAAGTGAAAATTAAAAATTACAAAATATGGATTCTTATAAAATTTCCATCTTGAGAATATTTTTAACAAAACATATCGTATTTTCTTAAAATTGATAAGGTATATTAGAATCTAGTTAAAGCAAAATAATACCTTTTACAAGACTCATAAATTGTAGATTGTTTAACTAGATAAAAAGGAAAAATCTCCCATAAAATATTAGGATAAGATTAAAAAGCTCATGAGTAAATGATGGTGAATTATACTAAGAAATTTTAAAATAGAAAAACATATGAGAAATAGTGTGTGGCATAAGGTTGAAGAGGTTGAAGGAGCCAGGCCCCACTGGAGAGGGACATCAAAGATGAAAAGACAAAAATGAGAGAGCTGGCGACATGTGGCATCGGCGGCGCGACAAAGAGTGACGCGGGTTTTGTTAGAGAGTGAATGACGCTAAAACAAGAAGCGCGTGGGTCCTTTCATTCGTAGGTGTCAACTCCTAAATCTCGCCTAACTTTTCCCCCACTCTCATCTCTTTCTGTCACTGTGGGACACTCATCCCTCTCTACCGTTTAAACCTGACCATTGTGGGACCCGGAGACAACTCACCAGTTTTTACAATTAGCTTAGTAAACTTTCCATATATATGTTTATATAAATTTATTATATATACATGTATATATATATATATATATATATATAGATATTTATATTTGATTTTGGGAATTAATTTACAATGATTTCATAGGAGAATTGATGAAAATAATTCAACACCTAATAAAATAAATTATGAAATTATTATATTTAAGTTTTATAGTTTGTAAGTTTTTATTAAATGAAGGATTTTGATCGATTAGAGAAAAAGTTGATGAATATAAAAGTAATTTTAAGAGAAAAATTAGACTACTTGAAAGAAGATTAAGTTGTACATGTTAAAAAATATTGAAACGGAAGTTTATCTTTGTTTAAATATTTTTGAACTTGTACAATTCAATAAGAGATAAAATAGTTTTTTATTTTTATTTAAAAGGTTTATTTCATTTTAAAAGATTTTTTAAAATAGTAAGATTTGGTGAAAAAAATATTCAATTAGAAAAATCTATAGATGTCAAAACGGATAATCAGGTTCGACCCAACTCGGCTCATCATGGGTTGGTCACTTAGTGAGGAGTATTGCTCCCTCCACCATCATCCCTTCTCCCTCCACTTCCCCAACCCTCTACAAAATTTTTTTAATTACAAAAGTAGCGTTTTTTACTTTTAACCCTATTTGTTTACTTTATTCTGAAACCCTAAATTCCTACTTATTTTTACCCACCCATTTTTACTCGCGCAGCCCTACCCTCCCACTCTCCCAAGTCTCATTTTCTCTCTTTTCAGATTCTCATCTCCTCAAACTCTCACCGGATCTGTTTCTTCTCATCTCCCAACTCTTACTTCTCTTCTCCATATCCATTTGGTTCTTCTTCATATTCCTGTCTCCATATTTGTTTGGTTTCGTGGTGCGGTGGTGTGCCTTTTCATGGTGCGACGATGCAGGGTGTTTGCGGTGGTCATTCTATGGTGCAGCAGATCCAAACGATAATGAATATTTTATGACTAACAATAATGAATATTTTATGACTAACATCATAAAAAAATAATTTTATTGACATTGATAAAAAATTATAAATGACATATATCGTTAATGTTGGTAAAAAAAATGATTGCAAAATAAATTTGAAAATTAACCACAATCGATTGTTAACATGAGAGAAATATTGATTATTGTTAGTAAAATGTGTTAAAGTATTTGTATCTCAATTTCAAAACGATAACGAAATAAAAAAATGAAAAATGTATACATGAAATAATTAAAAAAATTTCAAAAGTTCAAAATTCTTACTATTTAATTATAACTTAAAATTTTCTAAATTTAAATGATCAAATTCCTCTCTTAAAGTTTTAAAATTTCAATATTTTAATTTTTTTTATTTAAATGATTATATAAAATGTTTCAACCTTTTTATGACATATATTTTTTCCTCATGTATCAACATTTTTTTATGTGAGATTGCTTAACTATTCGTATGTTGGTGTATGTAAGATAAACAATCAGAAAATTCAAAAGATACAACAATGGAAAGAAGCATAAGAGAGAGAGACAGAAGAAAATGAAACATAGAAACATGGGTCCACCATTAAAATGGTTGTGTTGTTTGGGTGATGAGATCGAAGAGAGAAAGAAACAACATAACTATCAATAACAAATGCTTGTTGGTTAAACATAAATCAGACCATCGCATTCATGTAAGGGATTGGAGTGGGTAGAAGTTAAAAAATATTAACTCTAGAAATAAAATTGACCTGAAGGATAAAACAGGAATAGGAAAGTAGAGGAAGGAATAAAACAAGAATAAGGAGGTGGAGGGAGCAAGAGGTGGTGGTGGAGGAAGCAACACCCCTTAGTGAGTCAACCCAACCCGACTCACTTATTAGCAAGCTGAAAAAATTCAATCTCGGCCTGATCCACCACGGGTTTGTGGGTTAAAAGGGTTGGCTCACTGGCTCACTTAATTATAAGTTTTTTCTAAAATAAAAAAATATATAATTTTTTAATTCAAATCTAAATAAATTTAATTCTAAAATGATGTTAAACTCCAAAAACAATTAAAAAAAATTATACAATCTAAGCATAATCCAAAAACTAGTGTTGTCAAATTGGGTTGTAACCCGCGAGCCAACCCGGCTCACCACGGGTTTGAGACGGGTTGAGTTTGAAAAAAATGTAATTTTTTTATGTGGGCTAGTTTTCAACCCGGCTCACTTATAACCCAGCTCACCGGGTTGAACCCGTGGTGAGGCGGGTTGGTTCATTAACCTAAATAATTTAATTT
This sequence comes from Vigna angularis, assembly GCF_016808095.1. Lineage (NCBI taxonomy): Eukaryota > Viridiplantae > Streptophyta > Magnoliopsida > Fabales > Fabaceae > Vigna > Vigna angularis. The sequence continues at coordinate 9,691,127 of NC_068973.1, read as the reverse complement.
AATTATTTATTATTTTTTGTTTCAATATTATTAATTAACCTTTGTTTCTTAAATTGTAGATGATGATAAAGAAAAAGATGTTTCAAGAAAGAAAAATATTATAGATTTATTTATTCAAGCACAAAAGACAAACAAATAGTTTTTAATATTGATAATTTTTGTATCACTTGTCCATTTATAATATTAGTCTTAAATAGATAAATTTATAATATTTTTTCTCTTGAAACATCTTTTTTTTAATCCTCATCCACAATATAATAAAAACATGTTAACTAATAATATTGAAACATAAAATAATAAATAATTAAATTAAATTAGGTGGGTTGATGAGTCAACCCGGCTCACCACGGGTTCAACCCGGGTGAACCATGTTCTAAATGGCCGGGTTGAAAACTAACCCACATAAAAAAATTACATTTTTTTCAAACCCAACCAGTTCAAACCCGTGGTGGGCTGGGTTGGTTCACTGGTTACAATCTATTTTGACAACACTAGAAAAACCATTATTAAATATTGTTAGATATTTTTGGATATTGATATATACTAAATACATTTAAAAATTAAAAGATATATTGAAATATTGTTATAAATTAAAAGATATATTAAGATATTATTAGATATAATTAGATATTATTGTTAGATAATAATAATAAAATAAAAATTAATATTTAAGGACTTATCATTATCGATTAGAATAAAAATATTAAGATAGAGTATATTATCTAAAGACTTATAAGAATTAATTAAGTTAAAAATAATTTTATTATATTATAAAAATAATGAGCTTCTATAAAGTATTTGGAAAAATAAACCCAATTGGGTTAGGTATACCTTCTACAGATAGATTATCATTATATATCTTAGATAGATATCTTATTTTTATCTTATCTTTATCTTTTATTTTTAGTTAGTTGTTATTACTTCTTATTAATATTTTGGGCTTAGCCCATATTTCTTCTATTATAAATAGAGTATCTATATGTATATTCAACCTAAGAAAAATTAATCTATACATAGTTGCTACTATATTAGACACCTCCTATTTATATAAAAACTCTAGTCATTAGGAAAAAGAGACAAAAACATTGAGGGTGAGAGTGAGAATTTGATTGAGTAATGATCTGTGAAAGCTAAGGGTGTTGTTGAAGGACATTGTTTATTTTAGGAAAAAGTTTTAGCGGGAAACCTAGGTGAGAGAAACTTACATTCTTGATTTGTTACAATCTTGACTTTTGTTTTCTTGTTTTCCTTTCTTTCGATGTTGTTGGGTATATTGTTGGGATATTTTGTATGATGCTATGTTGTTTGGATTTGTTGTCGAGTTGTTTGTGATGATTGTTAAGTCATAGATTTTATCGGTAGTGTTGTTCAGTTCTGTTATTGAGTTGTGTGGTTGGTTGTTATGATGTTTGAACATGAATGTATTGCTTGTTGTTGGTTATATGCATGTGAGGATAGACATGTTGTTGAGGGGTCGTTTCGGCATACCTAATAAGTCCAACGATGACTCTTTTGGCCATGTGATACATGATAGATACTATCTTTTGCCTTGTGTGCAAAAAGAGAGTGGCGTTCAAGTGATGCACCCCCTTTGTATGGAGGGAATGATGTTTTGCCTGGTCCCTGACTTATTGTTGAGTGTAGTATCCGATGCATAATGTGCCGACCTTTTTACTTGTAAGTTCTTGTGGAGTAGGGAAACATATCCTTTAGTCACGAAAAAGGGACGACTTGAGCGGGCCTATATGGGGAAGCTATATATGGTATGGTAAGGTTAGGGTGATAGACCATGGGTGTTTATGGTAATGTGTTTTTGTATGATGCGTATGTGATTGACTTTATGACTTGGGGTGAATATCTGAAGAGGGTAGATGAGTGTGATTATTGTGATTTATCTTGTTTTTTTTAGCTCCACTCCTTGTGGTTGTGATTTTTACCTACGATGATCGTTTTTATACAAGAGTAGATGATGTTAAAGATGACGTTGGTGGTGTATAGAGTGAGAATATGCATGAGAAAATAGTATGAAAATTTTCTAAATGTATTTGAGAAAGTAAAAAAAGTTTATGTTTAGATTTTTTTTAACATTATAAGCTATAATTGAATTAATTTTTATTTTTACATGATTTTAATTATATTCATGATAATGAAAGAAAGTTTTTAACTTTTTACTATTTCGTGATGACATAAAAACTCAATTTTTCTTAACTTAATTAATTACACATGAAATCTCAAATTAATTACACATGAAATCCTAAAATGAAATGTTACACCTCATACATGGTGACCCTCGGGCTTGCATACTGACCCACATTATATGGTACAATCCCTAGTTATGTTACTAGTGTGAGGAAGAGAAGGCATAACAGAACAAAACACAAGAGGGACAAGACAACATTAGCTAAAATTAAAGCATGGATTTACTGTGGTGGCAAAAGGGGAATAAACCAAATCCCAAGATAGCTCTCAATCAAACCCATCCTCTTTAATTCCCAAATCCAACATCACAGACATAACCAAACCCCTCACTAAGGCCCCAAACATGAATGACATTATCGTGGTTCTTTGACCACCTAACGTCACTACCTAAATTGAAAACATGTAAATACCTTATGTGAAAGACTCCCAAACATGTGTAATGAAAGCTATAATACTCAATACATCTCTAATATCAACATCTTCAAATATCAAAATCAAAACAACTTCTCTTAAGGCCTGAGTATACATTTTAAGTCTACAAAGACACACATGAAGCGAGAGTTGAATTATATTTGTATAATTTTTTTTAAAATTGGTTTTAAGATATTGTTTGATGATATACAATAAAAAAATTATCAATCATAGGAGTGAAGTAAAAGTAGAAATAATGTAATGGATGAAAAGAAGGTGAGACCAAAAGGAGAGGCTGAGTGCATGAGAAGCACACGTGTGAAGTGGGCCAATTCAAAATTACATGGATTTCAATGTTGACAAAGAATACAAATTCTGTTAGAGGAAAGAGAAAGGGAAGGAGAAAAAAAGAAACTTGACCCATCTCTCTGGGAAATTCTCTCTGTGATTTTCTGTTATGGTTGTTTAATTGATTTTCATTGTATCCTGACTATCCATGGTAGCAGGGGAAGAAAAAAAATAGAATCTGCCATCAATAAACTTTTCTCTAATATTCCATATTATTTTGTTTATTCACTGTTCTGATACTTTTGTCATAACAAATAAAAAATTGATAAAAGCTAGTCTTAAGGTAGTTGTTGAAGTAAAACAACTTAGCTTGCATCCTAAGATTTCTTTATGTTTATATGTTCTTTGATGGATCCTCTTACTAATATTAAGATGAAAACATTTCATACATAACAAAATAAACTTAAAAAATATTTTTATTAAGTATAACATAAAAATTAGAACTATGTGTTTATTGTTTGATGAAGACTTCACTTATCCAACAAAACACATGCTAGTGTCTTCTGTTAGAAAAATTGTTTGTGTCTTGTAGGATATCTGAACAAAATATTTCATATTTTATTCTTTGTTTTGAAAACCACTTAACCAAAACTAAAATTGTTAAACTTTACTCTAAATTTGAGTGTTTTCAACTAAATTTTTATTAAAAATTATTTTTCTACTTAGTGCGTAAAGTCTTTATATTCTTCATTTAATTCCTAGTTTCATTTGGAGTCATGTAACTATTTGATTTTATAGTGTCAAACGAACATGACGACTTGGACCATAAAAAAATAAATTCTAGAACCTAATTATCTTTGTATAAAATAACATTATTTCCTTTTATACATTAAATATCGAAACTATGGGCTAAAAGTAAAATAAATGATACAACCCTAATTATCTTTATATAAAATAACATTATTATTTCCTTTTATAAATTAAACATCGAAAAAAAAGTCGTATAACTCATGTAGAGACACAAAACAACAATTTTATTTAAAATCTACTATCAACCATTTAGATAGCCACATTATATGAGTGTTGACGTGGTTCGTGTAATATAATAGTATTTTGACAAAAATAAAATAGAATAAAAATATATTACATGAATTACTATAAAATTTATATGAATTAAAAATCAATCTATATATTTTATATGAATTATATACGCCAATTATTTAAAAGGAACTATCGATCGATATATATATATATATATATATATATATATATATATATATATATATTAAATAAAATATTATATTAATGTATGAAAGAGACGAAGACTTAGGATAACATTTCTCAAAATCATTATAAAATTTTAATTAATTTTCATGATAACAAGAGTATAATGACTATAAATAACGATGAACTATTTTTATATAAGGTGGTGATAGTATAAAGTATGGAGGCAAGATAAATTTTTACTTACATCACATGGTAGGTGTCAAATATTTTTATTAGGATCCAAATATGAATCTTTGGACAAATAACAAGTTTTTAATACTTAGAATCAAATTCATTATTGTTCGTAAGTAGAAGATTTATTTGTAAAAAACTCTCTGATACTCTAAGAGAGTTTTAGATCTTTATGCATAAAAGAGATAATATAAAAAAGTTGTGTGTTTTTTTCTGTGAAATACTATATGTATTTATAATATATATATATATATATATATATATATATATATATATATATATATATATATATATTTATAAAGTTTCAAAACCTTATTATAAGTTTTTTTTGTAAAAACTATAATATCAAGAAAATATAAAATAATATTAAAAAATATAACAACTTATCATTTATATCAATAATAATAATAATATAATATTTTATCTTATTAACCATATATTATATTGATAAATGATATTAAAGAATATTATAATATAATTAAACTATAGAGATTTAGTTACTTATTCAGTTAATATATAATAATTGGATTAATATTGGGTTGGATATATACAATTTATAATTTTTATTAAACATTTTAAAATTTAATTATTTATTTTCACACTTAATTAACAAGGTGTTATCATTTAAGAAAATATAAAAGTAAGTTCTCCATTACATGCTTCATCATCATGTTCGTACGTTTTTTAAGTGTATAATTTTTTCACGGTTTGTATAATAGGTCCCTAAGTCTTATATTGAAGAAAAGCCCTCATATTTCAGAGAATTTGTCACTAAGTAAGTGGGAATAGTTCTTTAGAGAAAGTTGTCAAAGATTCTTAAGTGCTTAATTAATACCCTCGTTGGTTTTGCACAGCTTTTGGAATTATTGGTTGAAAGTTGTGATCTTTTGTACTATAATTGGTTAGAGCACAATACTTTCTAAACTGTGTCTTTCAATTTCTTTATTAAGAAAAGGAAAGGAGATATGATGGCTACTAGCACTCACTCATCTATATCATGATTTATAATTTATGGTCATAATCTTTTACATATAATCATTATTTTCATATTTATTTTTTATATTTTATTATGCAACTTTAGAATTGCAAAGTAAAGAGTTTTTCGAGATTGTTAAAAAATAATAAGTGAAAGACTTTTATAACTTTTATTAACAATTATATAGAGCAATTTTTGAATTGAATATGGACTTTTTATATTATTATAACACCTGGATCCTTTCGTGACTTAGAATAATCTCTCCTTTAAAGTTAATAAGTTCTCTCTCATCTATCATTGAGATTATCAAAGAGTGATGTGTTGAGGAGTTTTATAATTAGTTATGTTCTTAATATTGTATTATAACTTTCTTCTTTTGAATGATGTGAAATACAAATGGTTGTGAATATTTTATATATTTGATGTGTGTGTAAAAGAATTAGTAATATCTTGACAAAATTTTATATATACACTTTGAGGAGAGAGAAATAAAAGAAAAATTAAATATGTATACACTTGTACATAATTTCATTCAAATTTTTTATCTTAGATTATGATTGATGGATTAAATTGAAAATTATTCTTATTAACAGTCAACCACTCACTTGATAAGATGAGATGCTAATTTATCAATTGCTCAAATTTTGAATAAAAAAGTGAAATAATTTACAAATGTAACATTAGACCAAAGACATTAAATCAAGAAGAATAAAGTTTTTAATCTCACATAGAGGAGCAACAAAATGTCTATTATCCTTGAAATATGTGGAATCGAACTATTTCTAATACATTTGATGATTTTTTCTATAATACTTTGAAGAGAAAAATATAATAATAAAATTTGAAATTAATTTAAGTATAAACTAATTTATATAAGTTCTCCCACATAGTTTTTCTAAAATTTTGTCTGTATATAAACTATTATATTTTATGGAGAAACTCATTTAATTTAATTTATTTTTCTTTCCTATTTTGGATGATGAGCGATGGCAAGATGACAACAATTCTTATGAATGTCAAAATTCCACTCGAAAAGATGAGTGAAAATATCAATTGATAAAAATTTAAATCAAATGTTTAATTATTTCGGTATTAATTCTATGGAGAAACTCATTTCATTTAATTATTTTTTGATTTCATATTTTAGATGATGAGTGATGGTAAGACGACAATAATTATTATGAATAGTAAAAAAATCCACTCGAAAAGATGAGTGACAATATTAATCGATCAAAAACTGATTAAAAAATGTTTAATCATTTCGGTAAAAGAAAAATAAACATATAATAATAATATATTTGATTAGACGCAGAGAAAATAACAAAAAGATTATTGCACCAATACTTCTTTCAAAATCATCATCAAGAAAATATATTAACGTATATGTAAATAAGTTTCATTTGGAGTTACTTTCAAATATACTCGGTAGATATTTTTGTGAAACCGTGACACTAACTTTTCTGACGTAGCTTCTCTTTTTCTTATATCTGAATCTTCTGCTCCAAGTTCTTTAAGTCCAAGCCGAGGGATACTTGCAAAAGACACTTTGACGCTCAAGTTAGACGTCTGTTGAAAGAGCTGTTGCTCACAAATGGATATTATGGTAATTGAGTATTATGAATTCAGTAGCCGTGAGTAGGATGTAAATGGAATGTTTTGGAGTATGAATTGAGCCTACCCGGTTGATGTCCCTGACCTTGTATTTATAAGTTGTCACAAGCCAAACAGACTTACCTTAAAATTCGGGCGGTTGAAAACAGACTTTCCTTAAAATTCGAGCAGTTGCTCATAAACAGCTTTATGAATATCTTTTAATCAGATATCTTTGACTGTTTTGACCATCCACTAGACACTTGGCCAAATGAGCGCTAGCCCAAATTAATAAAACCGATTGCCCTTGTTAGCTATAGTGGTGACCGAACGGTGCTGAGTGTATGATCGTTCGGTATCTACATAATTGACGAGCGTTGTCACGGTTTGACCTGGCTGACGAGCGTTGTCTGGTGGACGAGCGCTACTACAATATATAGACCGATCGATCTTGGATGTTAAACGTTCGGCCTAGATATCATACTATACATAATGTCCCTCAAGTCCGAGTTAACCGTTTGGCTTTAACCAAGGTTAAGTATAGGACTTATATGAGCTTGGGGAAGGCCGTCCTTGTTCTTTTTATAACTTTTTCCCTATGTTGACTAGCGACTTTGATAGCCTTTTGTTTACCTGCAATATGAAGTCGACTGGCTGAATACTTTTTGGACCAAATGGTCGAATGTCTGTGAAGCCGAACGGTCTAGTACTTGTGAGGCTGCATGGCTGAGCACTTTTGAGGTCGAATGGTTGTGTATTTGTGAATGCGTGTGAGCGAGCATTCGTCGGGGAAATGCCTTTATCGTTCGGATGATAGTCCATGAGGGACTGTCGTTAACGCTCGGTTTATAGTCCATGGGGAACTGTCTTTGATTTATAGTCCATGGGGAACTATCTTTACTGCTCGGTTTATAATCCATGGGGGACTGTCTTTGATTTATAGTCCATGGGGGACTGTCTTTACTACTCGGTTTATAGTCCATGGGGGACTGTTTTTGCCGTTCGGTTTTGAACGTTCCCTGAGTCTTGTAGACGACCCTGTAAGGTCGATTGGTCGAGTATCTGTGAGGCCAACGGGACCGAGCGCTTGTGAGGCCTGATGGTCGAGCGCCTGTGAGGCTAGATGGCCGAGCGCCTGTGAGGCTGGATGGTCGAGCGCCAGTGAGGCCGGATGGCCGAATCGAATGCATGGGATGCCGAATGACTGAATACATGCAAGGTCGAACGGTCAAATGCATTTGATAAAGCGTGATGGCAGTGTCATAAACGTTTTATTCCAACAAAGAATTTAAACAACAAAAGTCTATGCCTTAAGAAATTGAAATAAGCATGATAGTAATGTTTACGTAAACTTTGAGATTTGTTGCACGTCTCATGTTAGGAAGGAATTTTTATCATCTCTTTTAGTCGATATGGCCCCGAACTGAGCGGTAAGGGCTCTGACTGCGGCTACGACTTCGCCTGTGTCTTCGTTCGGTCCTTTGATATGACCATTCAGTTTCTCTATGCTGAGACTTTTTTCTGGTAGGACTTTTTGTTCGGGTTCTTTCTTCTACAAATCTCTACATATGTCGCCCTCGGATGAGCCTTTTTATCTCATCCTTTAATGCATCACATTCCTCTGTAGTATGTCCTTGGTTTAGATGAAACCGACAGCTTTTCCTTTCGTCAGCGTCTTTTGGAGAAGACTTTTTTCGAATTGTAAGAAGCTCAGTATTTAGAGCTTCCTCAAGAACTTTTACCCTGTGTGTGTTGAGGGGAGTGTAATGATTATACCTGGGTGTTCGGACGAAATCCTTGTGAAACGTACCTCCATTCCTGTCATTACTGTTGAATGACTGCCTGCCTTCTTTCTTGCTTCCACCTATAGAGATTTCTTGTTGTTTCTTTCTTTGTGAGATTCGCATGTCCTCCATACGGATGAACTCAGTTACTCTTTCTTGGAGTTCTTCCAAAGTTTTTGGTGGTCGCACATATAATTTTTCAGCAAAATATCCTGGTCTCAGGCATGAAGGCAAATTGTTAATAATAAAAGAGTGACTAACCTCTTTAAACTGTCGTGCGGTTTCGTTGTACCTTTTCATGAAGGCCTTTAAAGTTTCCCCTTTCTCCTATTTAGTGTTTACCAATTCCGCCGGGGTTATCTCTTGTTTTTTATTGGAGGTGTATTGCCTTCTGAAGAGGGTTTCTACGGTGGCGAAGCAATCCACTGTGTTTGGGGGAAGACTGTTATGCCACTCCAATGCCTCGTCCTTGAGTGATAAGGAGAAGGCTCTGCATATGACCGGATCATTGTCCGTGTAGAACGCCATTGCGTTGGTGAAGATCATGAGGTGATTGTCGGGATCTGTCGAGCCATCATACTTCTCTAATGTAGAAGGATTCTTCTCCAGCATTGGAGTTTGTATGATGTTTGCCGTAAAAGGGAGTAAACTGTTAGGCCGAACGGTTTGGAGGGGCGATGGTTCTCTCCTTCCTCGATCGTTCGGGTTGGTGTGCTGGGATGGCTGCCGATTACGACTTCTCTCGTTGTCATTCTCTTGGTTTGAGGCAGACTGCTCGGTACGAGCTCATTCCGCCCTAAGCGCTGCAATCTCCTCTACATGCTTTCACTGCAACTACTGTTGTGCTTGCGCCTGTGCCTATATGGTTCTTGACTAGGCTTGTATCTATGCTTGCATTTCTGCTATTAAATCTCTGGTATTCTGTTGTTCGTCGATGATCCTTGTGATCACCATTTGGGCTTCTTCTGCTTGCTCCCGGCCCCACGGTGGGCGCCAAAATGTTTTGGTAGATATTTTTGTGGGACCGAGACACTAACCTTTCTGACGTGGCTTTCCTTCTTCTGACCTCTGAATCTCCTGTTCCAAGTTCTTCAAGTCTAAGCCGAGGGGAAGGTACCTGTAAAAGGCACTCCGACACTCAAGTTAGACGTATGTTGAAGGAGCTGTTGCTCACAAATGGAAATGGAAATGGAAATGTTTTGGGTATGAATTGAGCCTACCTGGTTGATGTCCCTGACCTTGTATTTATAAGTTGTCACAAGCCAAACAGACTTATCTTAAAATCCGGACGGTTGAAAACAGACTTTCCTTAAAATTCGGGCGGTTGCTCATAAACAACTTTATGAATATCTTTTAATCAGATATATTTGACTGTTTTGATCATCCACTGGACACTTGGCCAAATGAGCGCTAGCCCAAATTAATAAAAATGATTGCCCTTGTTGACTATAGTGGTGACCGAACGGTACTGAGTGTATGATCGTTCGGTATCTACATAATTGACGAGCGTTATCACGGTTTGACCTGGCTGACGAGCGTTGTCTGGTGGACGAGCGCTGCTACAATATATAAACCGATCGGTCTTGGATGTTAACCGTTCCGCCTAGATATCACAGTATACATATTATATTATGCATGTAAATGTTGATTCATGTAAAGGATTAATACTTTATTAAATCAATATAAACTTCCACCGAAATAAGTAAAAGTTGAGTACAGTGTTTGAAATATTCCAAAAGCATACATGCCAAATATGAAAACTGTAACCCAACACGAACACCATTTGAATGGGAAGAAAAACATCAAGAATGCGAAATAACCTTAATGAAATTCATGAAATGAGACTTATCAACAACTTCTTACCGAAACACGAACTGCTCATGATGTAATCAAATAGACCACAGCACTAAGTTAATAACCACAGAATTTACCATAACTTTGTTGTTATTATTCTCAACCCCATACGTAATGATCTTTACAATTTATGTTTGAATTGTGAAGAATTTCATTGGGTTTTGTATTTAGATAATTTGAAGTTAAACTGATTGTTATGATAGTAATTAAGAAGATAAGTATGCGAATGAAAGAAAGAACAAAAAGAACATAGTAGTTCTTTGCCATGAAAATGGTGAAAATGAGTTGAGGAACACTTTGTGAAAGGCATGTTGGCAGTGATTTCACATAGTTAACGATGAAGCCGTGTAGGACTCAATTTGATTTACTTTTGTAGATGGAGGATTTATCATGTGCCATAAATAAAAGCACCAGATGGTACAAAAAGGAGACACGTATATTATATTTTTGGACAAAATAAGAAAAAAAGAGGGCATTGATGTTCTCATGTCATGGCATTGCAGCTTCAAAACGCAATTCAAGCATCATGGAACGGGAAATGAATGATTGAACTTTTTCGAATGAATGAATTAACTAAACGTTGAATCGATAATCGCACATACAGACAAATCCTCTCAGCATATATGTCTTTATTTAGTATGACCAACGAAAACAAAAGTATTTGTTTTTGGAATATTGTTTAATTCTCTCTCATACACACCGATGTATAATCATAAAAAAATTATAATTTAGTTCAAGCGGATGAAATTGTATAAAAAAAAAACATCCTTGAACCCAAAAATATCAAGAGTAACAGAATTGTGGGAAATAACTCCGAGAACATATTCTGTTTCTTTGTTCATCTATCTTTGATTTTCTGTGTCGAAGATGACTTCAAGTGGTCCTACGCTGTTTCGTACTTGTCATTTATATTTGTTTATGTTCACGTGAACACTTCTAATTTAAAATCTTAATATAATAAATTTATGAATTTTTAGAGAAAAAAAGAATTTAAAATGTTTATGGATGTTTTGCAGAAATCTTTTGTTCTTATTATTGACTTGTATGAGTTCTTGATTTCAAAGGCAAAAGCAAAACAATTAAAAGAAATTAGAAAAAAGATAAATATGTTAGAACTTATAATAGCTGGTTTATTAGTTTCAAACAACAAGAAACGTTTTCAAATATATAATTGACTCTATCAGAGAATGTCCTGAAATTGATTGGGTAAAATTGAATGGTTGACTGAGTTAAACATTCTGGCTTATCATCCACATGAACAGAGGAGAGAGAAAAAGAAAAAAAAAAACTTTCAGGGTCATTTCCACAAGGAGCTTCACTTGCAGAAGGTAAATGCAGATAAGTTTGTTAATATTAATTTGTCCATGTCAAAGGAAGCGCGTGCACGTGTTTCCAAGAGAGGGAATAGAGAGATTTTCATTTTTTAATGGTTACTGTTCTTGATTCAGTCCCCACATCGAAGAATTAAATATCGAATTCAAATATTACAAGAATAAAGGTCATTCTCTTAAGATTTGGCCATAGAATCCAGATATAAAAAAATGAGACCAAACCATGTCTCATTCTAGTATTAATTTTAATAAAAGCTGATACACAGTAATCATGTTCATACCATACAAACCATAACAACAACAACAAACCTAGAGTATCGAACCACCAAAACAGAGTTCAGAAGATTTTTTACAGTACAAAATATATGTTTCGCTATTGTACAGTACAGTGCATCTTTTAGTTAAAATCTATTGCAGCAGCAAGGACAACATCCCAATCAAACCCAAAGAATAAATATTAAATGCGGATATTCTTTTTCTGCTGAAAATGTTGGATTTGTTTTCTTCATGTGAGATCAGTAGTTCCACAAGCTAGCAAGGTCCACTGGTGCAGCTGAACCAATTGGGTTGTTTCGATTCTCAAAGAGTCTATTCCCCATCTCAAGATTTGACACAACTGAAGAGGTTTCTGCGTTCACTTCAGTAGAAACACCTGTTTCCTGTGAGACACTGACCATTTCCGTCTCTGGTTCAAAGCCATTCCTCAAGAATGATCCTTTTCCATGGTTGTTAAAGAAGGATCTGAGGTAATGGTTTGAAGAACCGGGTGAAGGCAACGTTGGTGGAGCCTGAAGTTGAAACCCTTGAGTGGAGTAGAATGAATGGTTTGAAGAAACCCCATAAAGGGCGTTGTTGTTGTTGATGACGTTGATGTTGCTGAAGGAATCGAAGATCCCTCTTGGAACATCAATTGGATTGGAGAAGCAGGGCACGTAAACCTGTTCAGTCACACTCAGTGCTTTGGTGTTGCCAATGGAAGGTGAGGAATCAGTAAGAGGTGGCAAAGCAGATGAACCCAATTCGTTTCCGTAAGAGTCCATCATCATTATTCCATCAATATGAGTCTTCTTCCCACCCGAACTCTTCTGAAACACCCTGCAAATCACCCACTCGTTCTGCAACACACCAATGAATAGCACTGAATTAAACTCAGCAACAGAAAATTCTCATGACTGCAACATGGTGAAGAGAAAATTATTGTAAATTAGTTACCTTTGCAGTTTTGGGGAGGTTGGGGACAGAGAATTTACCCTCAAGTCTATATTCATGCATGACCCAATCAGTTTTCTCTCCCTTGGGTGCCCTTCCTTTGTAGAAAACCAAAGTTTTCTTCATTCCCACAGGAGATTTTCCTCTGAAGATCTCTTTGTCTTTCCCTGTGGCCTTCCAGTATCCTGCTTCAGTGGCCCTGTTCGTCCTCAAACCGGTTGGATACTTTCTGTCTCTCACACAGAAAAAGTACCATTCTTTCTCTCCCATTTTGGCCTTCCCTATAACAAAAAAGCGTGTGCATAAAATTTATGATATTTTGCAGTACTTAGAAGCCAAAACCAAAGTGAGACTGAACTTTTTTTCTGTTTTGAACTTACATGGCAAATCCATCGGAACCTCTTCCTTACAAAGAACCGAAACGTTTTCCATTCCCACTTACTCTAAAACCAACCTCTTTGCTTCCTTAACCAAGAATTCTGATCACAATCAAGCTAACGAGGATTCAATAACAAATAGACAGCAAAGTTTTAATTTTCATTGGAAAAACAACTTGGCCAGGAAGAGAATGGAATGCCCTTTTGTTCTTCTTTATTTGGTTTTGTTTTGTTTTGAAACAACTGAATTCAGAAGAATATTTGTAGACAGTAGAATAAGCTAGAGTGGTTTTTCATCAGATAGCAAAGTCCCCAGAAAGTAAGAGAAAAAAGAGAACGATGGTGGTGGAAATCATGGAACATGGAATGGAACTGAAATGTGATGGTAACTGAGGGTGGAAGAGGTGGTAATAGGTGGAGAAAGAAACAGAGAGAAAAAGAAACCCCTAAATACTGGTACGCTGAAGAGAAAGAAACGTGGAATGTAAGGCAACCTTTCTTTAGTTATTTATAGCTCACACCTCTTATATTTATGCATAATCATAATTTCATCACCCTAATTTTGTTTTCAGTTTTGACTCAACACACAGTGCCCAAATACCATGCATGTAATTATGATATTCTGAAGTGTTTACTTTGCAAATTCACTGTTTGTGGAAAACATTAATTCATGTACAACTAACCTAACTTGGGAACTTCCAAGTTTTTAACACCAACCACCAGACAAGACATTGTTGTTCATTGGTTCTTCTCAACTCAGCTCACAACTTCATAATATTTTTATTATTATTTTATCAATAGTGTCAGGTGGTGCAAAAAATACAAAGGGCATTGGAGGATCAGTTATTTTCACTTTATTTGAATTTAAATTACTAATTTGGCCTTCGGGGATGGTTGTGGGGGCAAAACGCCAAAAAAAAGATACGAGAATAATAAGTGGCTTTTATGTTAAAGTTTCCGAAACTGACATGGCAATTGTATTTTCAAGCCATTAAAAGTTGAAAACTGAAAATAGATACTTGCAAAGCCTGGCAAATTAACATTTCCTTTTTCTTTTTTCTACTCCTAGTGCTGAAATTGTGAATTTGTTGTGACACACTAACTTGAAGTAAAAGAAGCGAAGATAAATGAAGCACGTAGCTCTCGAAAGACACACTTTGAGAATATCTGTGATGACTTTAAGCTAAGTCTTGGAGGGTGGCAAATGACAAATGGCAAATCCAACTTCCACACATTATTTCATTGTTAACACGTAATTTAGTCCCGTAATTCAGCACTTCATAATTAATTTATGAATATAAATATTTTATTTTTGGTTTTCAGAGGCGAACAATTTTAATTTTAATTTTAATTTATTTTTTACCTTCCTAAGGGGTGAAATATCATATATCTCTCTACCTTGTGTTAAAAGATGGCCTTTTAATAAGTTAATTATTTTCTAAAAGAATATAAAATGTTTTATGAAAAATAATATTATCTGTATAAATTTTTTTGAAGGAAATTAAAATTCTTAGAATTTTATTAAAATAATTGTATTACTTAAAATTAAAGAATTTAAAATAACACTTAAAAGGTAAGAATTTAAAATTATTCTCATTTCTAAATTCATATTATTATCTATAGGTCAATATAGTTTCAAGTTGTTTAGTTTGACATGAGTCTAGGTAGACTCAACTTGACTTGACATGAGATTGACCTAACATAGTTTGACATAATATTAACCGATGTCTAAACTTAATTCGACTTGATTATACCTAATTTGATTTATGTTGATCACATATGAGCTTAATCTGACTTGGACCTGACCCAAGTTAAACCTAACCAAACTTGACTTGACATTGACCTAAACCAACTCAATTGAACATGATCCCACCCTAACTCAACTTAACTTGGACTCCGATCTACTCGACTCAAGCGGCTAGGAATAACTTAGTTTGACTGACCTTGACCAACTCAGCTCTACCTGAGTTACGGTATACTTAGGTAAACATACGTCGAGACCAGCTTAACTTGACCTAGACTTGCCTTAACTTGGTCTTGCTCGAGCTAAGCCTGACCTAGTCTTGATTAGACTGGGACCCATCTAAGCCTAGCCCAACTTGACTAAACGCATGTTGGTGTTCACTAGGATGAATGTTGACCCACCCCAACTCGACTTGACCTAACCCGAAGCGACTCAGCTCCACATAGAGTAAGGCTAACTTGGCTTAATTCTGCTTGTTGGGATTGACTCAACTCAAATGAGCTTAGGATGAATCAACTCAAACTATATCCAAACATACTTGGTCGACCCAACATGACATGGTCTTTATTAGGCTAGGACTAACTTGATCTTGATCTATCTATGATTGACTTGGACCTAGGCTAAGTTAGATTAACATGGACTCACCCCAACTCAACTAAATATGGGCTTGCACTAACTTAGCATAACTGAGACCTTAGTTGACTCATATTGACTTTGGCCTAGACCAACTTGGGTGTAGATTCAGCTTGTCTAAGCTGACTCGACTCAGCTTGTCTAAGCTGACTCGACTCAGCTTGTCTAAGCTGACTCGACTCAGCTCAACTCAATAGACCCATACCAACTCTATATTTGAGTGTAACTCTTCACAATTAGTCTTGCTTTATATCGTTATACTATCTCATCTTATTTGTGCTTGAGTTTATAAATCCTTTTGCAACGAATGAGTTTTTTTGCCTTGTGTTTATCAATTAGGACCAAATATTATTTCTTGTCAACACTTTTAGTCCCTAATCCATGGCTATCCTCCAATATTCATGTTTGATAGTCTTGGAATATCTAGTGGTTTAGGTATAGTGGTGACATTCATAACAAAAGATTGACATATAACATAACCTTTTGTTCCACTTTTATATCCCAAAAAAATGTACTTTATGGCTCTAAGATCAAATTTAGTTCTATGATTAACAAGTGTGGAGGAGAAACAAAGCGAACCAAAAACCTTAAGTTGAGTGAACCAAAGACCTTAAGTTGAGTCAAGGTAGGAAGATGTTTATATAGAAGTTGATAAGGGCACTTGTTATCCAAAATCGATGTAGGAATTTTGATGTTGATATAATTTGACCACATGACTATATAAGACCAAAATAGTTTGGGAAGGTCAGCTTGAAACAATAAGGCTCTAGAAACATTAAGAATATGTTGGTGTTTTCTCTATACTATGAATTTTTTTTCGAGGAGTTTTTATCCAACTTGTTTGGTGAACTATTCCTTTTGTAGCATAAAATTGGTCAAATTTGAACTACCTACCATTAGTTATAACAATTTTAACTATAGCTTGAAATTGGTTTTCAACTAGTGTACATAAGGCTTGAATTAAATGTCTAACTTCTATCTTATTTTTTACAAATAAATTCAGGTGTGTCTAGAGTAGTCATCCACTATGGTAAAGAAATAAAAATGACCATGTATGGATATTACAGAAATTGAGTCCCAAATATAAATGTGAATCAACTCAAATATTGTAGTGATGAAGTAACGAAAAAACTTAGGTTTCTTTGTTTTGTAATATTTCATAAATTATAATCATAATTTTTACTACAATGAATGAAAGGAAACATGTTATAGATTTTTTTTTGATATTTTGTTTATGTAACCTTTATTACCTTTGTTTTCCATTTTTTTTGAAAATTTTGCCTTTACAATTTTTTGTTAATGATAATATGTTTTTATTGGGATTATTTACTTTTTATAGGTATATTTAGTGTAAGCTTAGTTTGTTATTAAGATAATTTGTTTTTTATTAAGTAAACCTTAATTTCTTGCTTGATATTCAATATTTAATGTTTTGTTTGCAATTTGAAAAAATTGCATATTTTTTAAAATTAATATAAGAGAAAACATTATTAATAAAGTATGTATTGAATCTTGAATTGTTCGATTAGATACATTGAAAATATTAATAAATTTTTAATAATTTTACAATACATACATACATATTATATAAAAATATAAATTTTAATAAAAGTATTTGTATAATATTTATATAAAAAATAAAATTCGTTTCAATATAAAAAGAATGAAATGTTTAATTTAAAAAAGAAAGATTTAGTGGAGACAAAATAAAAATAAATTAAAACTAAAGTAATGATACATTACATATATTGCAAGAGTCACATGATACAAGATGTGCAAATTATTATTTTTTAAAGAAAATTAAAAAAATATATTAAAAAATAATGATGTTAATATTACTAACAAAAAGAAAGTTACTCCATCAAATTGTTTAAAATTGAAACAAATAAAAATAAGAGTATGATTTGAGGTTTTTCTAAAATAAAATGATTTATCTTTAATTTAAATACATGTATTAATTATATGTATATAGTAAGTCGTAATCTTCATGAATATAAAGGGTTTTGGGATTAGTTTTTTAAAATGAATAATACTTTTGCCATCAAACTTTTATTATCAGTGTTTTTTTCCCATTTACTTGTTAAATTGTGTTGAGCCAGAAGTCTATATTTTAAACATATTGAATAAATCTGACGCTTGAAATAAATAACATTTTTTTTCTAGGTTTATATTCAATCCACGAATAATCAATCTGGTTCGAGTGTTAAATAATAATATGCAAAAAATGTTTCTTTCTAGAATAAAGTTTATCAAACTAAAAATGTTTTTTTTTCTAAAATCTTTCTAACTAAAGATATTATGTTATGTTTCTACGGTTTGTAATTAAAATATATCAAGACTTAGAGTGTCAAAATTTAAATCTTCTTAATTGAAGTATTAAAGTCTTGTATACAAATATTCATTTAGTTAAATTTGTGGATAATTACGTACGCTGAGGATTAAATCCGTTAATTCTACAAACTTTAATTTCTTCTACCCACCCTATTGTCTTTTGTTTTCATTAAAGGATCCATGGCAAGCTTTTGTTTTCATTAAAGTTTTACATTTGGTGGGGATTTCCGCAGTGGTAAAGTCAAATTGACAAAGAGTGCAACGATTGAATCATATTTAATTATAACGAACTTAAATTAAAGAAAAAAATAAAAATCTTAAAGAAGCATTTTCAGAAGATCAAAATTTCAAAGCTAACTACCAATACAAGAAAAGTGGTATTTAGAATCTGCCAAAATTAAGCATAAAAGAAGAAAAGTGTACACCAATCCTTTATTAATGTTATTGTCCCTTTATTAATGTGTTGTTGTATATTTACATAGGACGACATTAAAAATATGAATCTTACTGTCTATACCAACGATACCGAATGCTATTAATGTTGACTTAAATGAAGTTAAATCCGACACAACTAAACAAATTTATGAATACGAATCAATGTTAATGTTGACGAGAAAAACATTACAAAGATAAAGAAAAATTTACTGGATCTATGTGAGTCCAAATTTTATAATATTAAATCAATTTTATAATATTAAATTAGGTTTAAATAAAACTAAAGGTGTCCTAGATTGTATTCGGTTAGTCAGTTTATCTGTCTACTAATAAAGAATGAGTTGAGTTGAAATTTTTAATTCACTAGTATGCTTTGATCGGTTTAACTTAACTTACTAAATTAGTCTTGACTTATTGATCGGTTTTATTTTTATATTTTAATTAAAAAATTAAACTTAAAATAATTAAAAAGATAAATTTGTTATATTATATTTTTTTTAAATGTAAATATGTAATATAATTATAATTTAAATAGTTAGCACTTATTAATTAAGTTCTAATTATTAATATAATAGAATAATTTAACTTGTAATAATCATTTTAATTTATCTAATTAAAACTATTAATTAATTAATAAAAAGCATGATTAAATATATTTTAAATATTTATTTATAAATGTATATACAAACAAATTTTAAAAGTAATTTTTTTAAAATAATTAAAAATAATATAAATTAAAAAAAAACATAAAAAAAGTGGTGATTTTGCTCATTGGCTTATCTTGTAGTGGAACAAGTTGCAATTTATAACCCGTTTCTTGATGGCAGAAGAGTCCAGTCCGATTTGGTACGTCAAAATTTGGGTAATCTGTTTTTTCACCCTAATTTAAGTGTACCTTTTAATATATAACATTGAAATATTTATTAAAACATAACATTGATTTATCCAATCCTAACGAATGATTGTATAATATTATTTTAGTATGTATTTGATCAATGTTAAAAATTATAAACTGAATAATTTAACAAATATAGAGTTGATGGATAGTTCCGATTTTAAAAATTCAGCCTCAGTAGAATACTATAAATGAAGAACTTTAACTTTAAGGTGGGTATGTGGATTATACTTCCAAGGTCCAGAAACTTAGACAACAAATATACGAATCTTAATTTTAGTTTATAATTGACAACTACAAAGGATTGATAATTAATATCTGGTGTAGCCCTGCCTATAAGTTCTTTATTATTAATCATATTTTCATAAGTAGAATGAGGATTATGAAAAGAATGATGTTATTCACCACCCATAAATTTCAACTATCACACTAATTTAATTTGTTGATTCTTTTTATGTAAAAGATTTTCAGTTTAAGGTTCAAGGTCAGCCAATTCACTGCTATTAGATCTAATCATACAACTCGTACAACCAAGAACAAAATCAAACGTAAAAATGAAAGTAAGCAAAATACAGAGTCTCAAATGCAACAGCTGACCATATTTTGAGAATAAGATTTTTCAAACCAGATCAGCACAGCAGCTGCACCAAGGAAACTGAATGCACCTAAATTTTGAGAATCATATTGTTTTATACCTCATCAGTTTCAGCTGCCCTTTGTGAAACCAAATTTGAAGCAAGCCTTGCACCAAAATTTTAAAAATAGCTACACCAGTTTGAGCGAGCAGTTTGCGAACCAAAGTACACAAATCAGCTTTGTAACAGTTGCAAAATATTTTCTGAATCACAGCTGCAACAATTTGAATTCTGATTTCACACCAGATTTTTAACAA
The DNA here is from genome assembly GCF_016808095.1 of Vigna angularis. Classification (NCBI taxonomy): domain Eukaryota; kingdom Viridiplantae; phylum Streptophyta; class Magnoliopsida; order Fabales; family Fabaceae; genus Vigna; species Vigna angularis. The sequence continues at coordinate 9,670,720 of NC_068973.1, read as the reverse complement.
CAGCAACAAATCATCGCAACAGCACTGATTTGTCTGACCGCGCCAGTTTTTTGACTCAGCTGTCTTGTACCAGATTTCGTGAGCCAGATTAGCAGCTGCACCAAATGTTTGTTTTGAACTACTCACTCGTATCAGAACAGACCACACTGTGGTTTGTTCCATAATTTTTTAATTGAACTGCTTATGTTCTTAGAGTGCCGTAAATTCTGTAAAGACTTCAACAAGTACTTCAAAAGCTCTAAACGCTTTAAGCTTCTAACTTCAAAGGGAATTTTTTCTCTTCTAACTTCAAGGGAATTTTTTCTCTTTAAGGATACTAAACTTTTCCTAGTCGAGTAGGACTTCTGTCTATAAAAGACGTTCCTTAGAAGTTATAATCGACTAGAGAAAAAATCAATTTATAATATATAAATGAATCTCATTTTACAAGTCGGTTTATGGAGTTGAATTAGACTTAAAACCCATTTTATAATATGGTATCAGAATCAAGATTAGAGTTTATCCTAATCATATTTCTTGTTTTTTGACATTTCTATTATGACATTTCTATTCTACATGTTATCGAGCAAGTATTGATCATCACAACAAATTTCTTAATGAAACTAGACTACAATTGATTTACATCCTTGTTCCATTTTGACAAGTGATTACTGAATTACTTTCAAACAACTTAGTTTCTCCTATTTTCATCAATATAAAGTTTAACCTAATTTATCTTTCTCGATGATGTAAATCCAAGTTGAATACATTTTTTTTATCAAACAATTAGAGATGAAAAGTGTTAAAAATTAAAGTGTAGAACAAGGAAAATCGAAAGCACCACAAGAACGCAAGTCTTGCAAGTGTCAGAAGCAATCCCGAATCCATCCCTTCAAACATTTAATTTTAACAAGAAACAACACTATGAGAAATTAAAAAAAATATAACATTGCACATTACAATTTTCACTGAAAAACTCAATCCACATTGAATCCATATTGGGTTTTGGACATGTTCTTCATTCTTGATTTAATTCAAACCTAATCAATAGCATGAAGGAAAAGAAACCAAACTAAGCACATAAAGAAATTAAAAATTAAAACCTTTCCACAATTCTTGAGAGTCTCAAAGGACAAAAGACTAATCATCATTTCAAAATAGAAATATAGTTTAAATATATTTTTAGTCCTTAAATCTTGTTGTAAAATTGAAATTAGTTTATACATGAAACTTTAATATATTTTGGTCTTCAAATTTTAAAAATAATAAATATATATTTTTTAATTCATTTAAGATAAAAAGTTTTGAGTGTTAAATATATATTTTTTTAATCCATTTAAATTAATTATTCATAATGTTTAAAATATTTTCGCTTAAATATCAACTCAAAAATACATTTGACAAGTAATAATAATTAATATAATTATGGTAAAAGGAATTAATTTATTTATTTTTAAAATATGCAACAATGATAGATTTCAATTTCACGTCAACAGATACTAAAAAAGTTTAACTAAGAATAAACTCCAAAACAAGAAAACAAAAATATTGGAAGAACTAAAATATAGTTTTTCATATATAATTGTTCTATCATTTCTACGTACGGTGAAAAAATATAATCACAGAAACTACAGTTTCTATATTTATTATTTTTAAAAAAATTAAACATATATATAAGTAAACGCTTAAGCTATGTCCTTAGAGTGACAATTCCTTTTCATTTATGACAAATTTTGTACACTTGATTGTGTTTTCATAAAAGTTGTCACTCATTTTCTTTACACTAATTTAATGATGACATGTGTGACAAACAATTTTAGAAATAAGCATTTGGTGTCATAAAGCGTCGTCATTAATAAAATTTTGTGATAACTTATGCGATGTAAGATTTAAAGATGTCATCTCAAAAATTATAAGTTAAAGCTTGTCATAAAATTCAAGTTTTTCTACAAAAGTTGTCACAATATCTTTATTTTATAACAAAATATTTTATAGAAGCAATATTTTTTTAGTGAATTTCTAAACTTCTCCTCTCCTTCTTCAATGTTTTGGTTTGTTATTTTAATAATTATTTTGATTTTCAGAGTACTTCAAAAATGAAAACCTTTTTTTAGATTGCAATTGAGAAATACTATGCATTAACACCAAAATAAAATTCCCGTTCAATAATGTGTTTTCTTATTGTTTAACAAATATTTTAACAATAAAAATATAAAAAATATGGTGTTTGTCTCATAAATTATCACCTTTTACAAAGAAAAAAAACATAAAACAATATTTATATTAAATATGTTTATAGTTTTTAAATTTGGATATAAAATTTTAGACTTTGAACACACACTTAAAAAATAAATTGATATAATCTTTTTAATTTAATAATTATTTTTTTATATATTAAACGTTGTTAGAGGCTCAATATTTATTTATTTTTAAAATTTAAAAATTAAAATGTATCAAAATTTAAGAAGAAAGACAAATTTAAATTTTATATCAAAAATCAAATTTTAAAGTTTAAAAATTAAATATATATATTATGAGAGTTTTTCTACAACTGCATTATATTTGATACATATGTTATACTAATTAGCGATGAGTGTAGCTAAGTAATCAATCTTTCACGCAACATGCTCTAATGACTAGTTAATTAAAGTTTTCCTCTTCATATTTGAATATATGTGGTTCTTATTACAAATTGAAAGATAAAGGTTTCTACCATTAATGTGAGAATATGAATGAATAGGATGAAAGCAACATATGACACCACGCACGCCAACGAGTTTCATTCATCTAGCCAATTGCCTAACCTAACTTTTATTTTATTCACCTTCTAATACTCACTTGTCACAACTTTTTCTGATTTTTAATTTGCAAAACCTTTAATGACTGATTTTTAATTCGATAGTTAAATATTTATCAAATTTCGATTGCTAATTAGTCACTAAAAAGTTTATTTCTTCTTAGTTTGTTCTTTGACAATAATAAGATAAAAGTAGAACTTATCTATAAAAAAAAAATCAGTCACAAAATCAGTTGCTAAATAGTGATGCAAATTTGTTGGTCTTTAATATAATTTAAATATTTTTGGTGGCTAAAAAAATAAAAATGACATTATAATTTTATTTTACTACGACATTTATAATAATAATAATTATTATTCTATTAAATTATTAAATAAATATATTACTATTAACGGTTATAATTTGAATATTTTATTATTTATTATTATCCATTAATATTGATAATTTAATAAAATCTATTTTTGATAATCACCATTTAAATCTATAAAAATTATAAAGTGATAATTATATTAGTTATTATCTCCATGAAGTTGTTTGATGCTACACTATAAAAATAATGTACTATCAGAGAAGTTTGTTTTCGGGCGGTTTAGAAAACTTTCAGTAATATTTTGTGGTTTTATTAAAATTTAGTTAAGTTATAAATATTTATTTTAAAGATATTTTTGGCGGTTTAGGAAGGAAATTGGCGGTAAGGGTGAAAATATTATTTTGTCTGGTCTTCTTAAATCTTTGTGAAAATATTATTTTGTTTGGTCTTCTTAAATCTTTGTCGATCGCCTAAGTCTTTATTCCTTGTCTTGTCATGGTTACTTGAGCTTCGTCGGTCACATTTAAGTTTTTTTCTTTCACCATGCCTAATTCTCTCGTCACTTAAAATTAGTCTGAATTCTCTTTTCCATTCTCTATTCTCTTTCAAAAACTTTAAAAATTAGAAAACCTCTTCCTATTTAAATTTAGGGTTTTTAATATCACGTAAATGGTTATGGTTAAATTATTGGATTTTCGTCTTATATCACATCAATGGTTAGAGCATGTTGTGAGTGATGTTCTTGGAGGGAATGCACAGATGTTTTAGGGTATGTTCTTTTGGGGTGATTTGTGAGAGATGATTTGGGGGAGATGATTTGAATGGATTTGAGTGGATTTGAGGGTAATTTTTTAGTTGTTTTTTTTAGTGGATTTATGGATAATTGAGAGTGAATTTGGAAGTAAAATTTATGAGAATTAGTGTAGAATTTGATTGATGTGATAAATAAAAAAATTCTTTAAATGATAAAAATTGAAGATTACCAAAATACCCTTAGTGATTATTATAATATAAAATTATATTTGTTAATTTTATATTTAATATTTTATATTTAATAAGTGAAGATAATTATTGTAATACATGATGCATGTTGCAGTGTGTTTCTAAAATGGACACGCAAGCACACATGTTGCAAGACATCATCTTTAGTGCTCCTCCCTTCCTTTAGACATAACACCAACATGCTCTTTCTTCCCCACCACTATCATCATCGCCTACCTCCTTTCTCCCTCATTCTTCATTTACAAACTCATCCTTTTCTCGGAATATTATTTTCTCCTTTTTCTTTGTAAAAGAAACAAAAAAAGGTCAATTTTTGTCATTCCTTTCCTCTACCCTTTCGATCGCACGCACGCTGCATTCTCTCCGCACCTAAATTCATCCAATGTCTACTAATTCAACCTTTTAAAACTCAATTTGGGATCTACTTGGCGGATCTCAATTACTGAAATCCTAATGCACAGTTACACCTGCCTGAGCGGAGCAGCGCGTTCGCCGCCGTCGTCGCCGCGATTCCACCACGGTCGGAGCAAGAACGGAAGCTGGAATTCATCTAAGGAGAGCAATTCCATGGAGAAGTTGGTCTTTATTCTTATGTCGGCAGTTTTTAGAAGGCGGGGTTTGCTTCTGTTTGCGCCTTTGCTGTACATTTCTGGAATGTTGTTATATATGGGTTCCTTCAGCTTCGATGTTGTACTTCATCTTCATAAATTCTTCACTCTCTGGAACCGAATACTGCTACAAATACACCTCCAGTTCTTCCTCTTCAAATGCTTTGAATTGTTCTTCGTCTTCAACCATTTGAAGATCAGCTAGGACTGGAGTTTAAATTATAAAATACGCAAAGGGTAAATTAGATATTGTATGTAAATCTTTGCAAATCTTTGCACTTCAGCGGGTGATGAAAAATACTCCAATCCCACAAATCCGCGCCTTTCCATCGTCGCAATTTCGTTAATGTGAACACGCATCGTCCCGCAAATCCGCGCTTCCATTTTCTTTTGAACAGTGAAATCAGCTCAAACGAACAGAGCCTTAGAGTAATAAAGATTTCTAAAATGATGCGTTTTTTATTCATGGACTTGTGAACTCTGAGGCATAGTAGTGTAGCAGTTTTTTGGGTTTGTAATAGTTGAGTATGGAATTAATTTTGCTAATGAGTATAATTTGTTCTTATATTCTTTTGATCATATATGCCTAAGTTTTTTAATGTTAAAAAGCATGTAGCTGAGTGTTGGAACGAACTGTTTAAAGTGAGATTGTGTAGGGTAGTAGCTGATCATTTTTATTTTTCCTGCAGTGGTAGTGGATGTGGGGGTTTAGTGTAGTTTTGTGTTATGTTACTTTTTGTTCACTTGAATGAATTTGGGAGAGAGTGATTGACTGGATTTGAAGATAAATTTTGTTGTTGTTTATTTGAGTGAATTTGGAGGTAAGTGAAAGTGAATTTGGAAGCAACGTTTGTGAAAAAAATAAGTGTAGGATTTGATTGATGTGACAAATTAAAAAAAATTACTTCCAAATTCACTCTTACCTACTTCTAAATCTACTCAAATAAACAACACAAAAATTTATTTTCAAATCCTCTCAAATCCGTTCAATCACTCTCCCCTAAATCTATTCAAGTGAACAAAGCCTTAGAGTTAGTGAACGGTGAGTAGTTAGTGCAGAAAGCAGTCTTTTTTCTTGATACTAAAAGTCTTGTTCAAACTAGTTTGAGAGGACTATCGAGTGTAGTGTTGTTCAACTTGCTATTGAGTTTTGAGTGTGTGAGAATCGAATGCATTGTCTTGCAGTTCAATCCAAATTGCAGACAAGAAGATGGACCGGATTGAAATAGTGTTGCCGCCATTGTTAAAAAATATGTCTCAATCTAGTGGAAGTACTTGTTTCATTCATCATGTTTCTTGTATTTATTCCTCTTTGTTTTTCTTTTTCATCATTATTTACATTATAGGTAAGAGTTATCAATCAATTTTTAAATCTATAACCATAATGTTGACTGCTTAATAAATTTTACCAAAAGCTGGAGATCTTCCTCAAATAACATAAATTTTTTCCACTAAGAGATTAAAATTAAATTAAACTAAAGGATTAGTGGATTAATTAAGTAATGAAAACTATTAAATAAAGTCCAGAGTGAATAGCGTGGTAAGAATTAGTAAAATTGATCTATCACGCACACATAGATATATCTTTTCTTTATATTAAATAATTACATAGCAAATTTATGTGAACTTAATACTTGAACTCTTATTCATTTACTATTTCCAACAAATTAGTATAGTTGCTAAAATGTCATTAGCCATATAACTTACACTCACTTGTTTTTGTTATGCAACTTAATAGCGTCATGGTTAATTTGATAAAATAACGAGATAAATGCATTTTAATAAAAAAAAGGTTAAATAATTTTTGTTACCTGGAATTAGTTTCTTTTTAAAATTTTAGAATAATTTAATTTTTTATCTTTGAAATTACGTAAATTAATTTTTTTAGCCAAATTTTATTAAATTTATTTAAAATTTTAAACATAATTCATGATAATATTTGATTTGTTTATATTGTTTGACACATTTTTTCTTTAATTTTAAATGTGTTTAAAACCTCAAATAAACCTAACAAAATTTAGTTAAAAATATTAAATTCACACATTTTTAAAGTTAAAAAATTATTAAATTAAAATTTTAAAAATAAATTAATTTTAATTTTCACTTAAAGTTAAAAGACAATATGTTTAATTATTAGTAAAAAAGAAGGATTCCCTTACAAATTTTAAAACGAATTAAATGAAATTGAGCCCAACTAAATAATAATGGAACAAATTAGTATATTAAAATTGAAAAATGCAGAAAAGAATTTTTAATATATAGTTTTCTCTTTGCACAACTCTTTGACAAATAAAGGTGAATTATGATAATATACAAGATACTAAATAAGTTTTGACATCCTCCCACTATATCTGAAAAGTCAATTATTTGTCTCACAATACCTTTTCCAACTTTCCCTCATATTTATAAAAAAATACCTTTTTTTCCAACCAACTTAGGACGTTCCAATATAAGAATAACCACAATCTTAAGTTTAAGATTTGGTCCTTATAGAAAATTCCCATGGGTCTTAGAACTAAAAAAATAAATTTTAATAAATATAAAAAATTACGTTGTAAAAAATTGAAGTATAAATATAAAAAAGTTATAAAAGAGTGACTCTAATAAAATTCTTGTATCAGAATAAATTTTACAAGAATGTCTTGAAAAAGAAATACCATGGTAGGATTTATTTAAAGTAAAAATAAGTTTTATTATAAAACTCTTAAATTATACATAAATTATGACGTACCAATAGATAACTAATTAAGTAATTAACTGGTGACGGATGAAGTTATCTGTAATTGTTATAAGCTGATGGAGCTGAAAGTAAAATCTAGTGATAAAGTTAGGAAAACATATTTACACCTTTGAGACCGTCAATTTTTGAGAGTGCAGTTGAGTTTTGAATGGTGGCATCGACAAAAGTAAACTTTAATTGACAATTTTACTTTGTTTCATTTTTCAAAATTCTTACTTTCTAAAAGCTGTTATCCAAAATGAGTTGGGTGAAATAAATTTCAGAACACAATACTATTTATCTTTATCTATTCTGGTTTTTTTATTCTTGAACTTATCATTACAAAATGGTATTTCTGGAAAACAATTGCTTCTTCCACTCCCTCAAATTTCTTTTCGCACCCATCAATTCTATCAAATGTCAAAATTAACTTTATTGCTTCTTGCACTCCCTCAGACACTTTACAAAATATGTTTTCGGAATGAACTTTTTGAAACATATTTTCAGAACTCATTTCCAAAAAGCACACCAGATCTATTCCGGAAGCATTTTTCCGGAAGACATTCATCAATGCCACTTCCCACACTTCAACATACTTGCTCCGGTTGCCTGAGTTCTCATGAAATGCTCTTGATCTTGACTTTGCAGTCCCTCATACCGCTCTGCTTATTCTAGATTCGTCACAGATTGCAGCAATCAAGCGAATCTGAGAAGAGAAGAGGAAAAAGATTTATATGGCATATGGGTGGCCTCACATCACCCCTCTCGAGCAAGGACTGTGTCCATCTGCACATAAGGAAAAAATTTCAAATAAAAAAGAATTCCAAAACATAATGGGGTGCAGATAAAAATTAATGGGGTGCAAGAAGTAATTGTCTATTTGAAATTGATAATTGTTTTTCGAGCGTTACTCCCTCCACCACCACAACATACTTTCTCCACCTTCCCAAATTCTTTTAATTCTAATTTTACCCTTGATTAAAACATTTTACTTTTATCATTTAGGATATTTTAATTTATTTAAAATTCTACTTCTCCTTATTTATTCACTACACAGCTGCACCTCCAATCTCACGGATTTCTCTTCTCCATCTCCGTTTCACGTTTCACTTTCTCTCTATTGTTCTTCACGCAACTGCACTCCCATTTCCGTTCCTTATTTTTCTTTTTCCTTTATTTGTTTCTTCCTTTTTTTCCTTTTGGTTTCATTACTCAGTATTCACTGTATCATCACCATCAGCAGATAAAAATGGCACCAATACAGTCAGTAGAGATACTCCTGCAAACTAGCCACGGTCCACAGATGCTGATTCTTGTGAGTGAAATTCATCAATCACTCCAAAAGCATCATATTTTAAAAAACTATATTATTCATCACGGAAATGCCTTGCAGGTCCACGTACACACTTTAAAAACACTGTCATGCAGAATTTTGAGTTTGTCAAATATCAGACACAAAACTTTGTTTGTAGCATAAGAGAAACAAATATGAATTCATGAACTTTGAAGGTCGGAAAGGATTAAAAGAACCATAGCCGAAATGATAATACAAGTTAGTGTGGCACAATTGGAGTTGCTGTCAACTAGAAAATGGGGTAAATAATTTTTGGAGTACAAGAAATAAGTACAAGTCTCAATCTTGCAGGTGTTTTCTTCCAAGGTTGCGAAAAAAAATTGAAACAGACAAGAAATTGGCTTCACGAGGTTCCATAATGTTGGAGCTTAATTTATGTAATGACCAAACTACGTAGGTAAACTAATTAGCGGGAAGAATAAAATTAATGAGCAGAAGCACATGGGTGACGGGTTGAGATAAGAGGCCGTGATCCCGTGACTATTGTCTGGTTTACTTTCCATAATAAATTTAACTCCGTTGATATCGGTTAACGGATGCTGACATCCGTTTAATTTTAAACTTTACTAGAAGGCAAAACAGAAACGGGAAGGTGCTGGACCAGTATGTGATGGTATAGGGAACAATACTCTTGTTTTTTTTGTCAACCTAATAGACAACAAATTAAAGAGTACGATCCACTAAAACATTTTAATAAACATTTTTGTTATAGATCAATCTAAGTTATGTTTATTTGGATCATATTTTAATATTATAACTCAGTCTCATATGTTAATAATTATTTATTATTCTATTGTTATTTATTATATTATTGTTATACTCTCTATTTAAGTATTATAATAAAAAAAAGCATACACAAATTATCTATGTTAATCTTATAAATATAATTAGTATTTTCAAGATATTCACCTCATAATCATTTTTGCTTTCACTCTTACATACAAGTCTCAATTTTCTTACTGTGACTTTGAATGCTGGAAATTTTTTTGTAAGTAGATCAACAAATAAAGGATCTCGTAGGTCCACTTTCAAAATCCTGATAAAAACATCTGAAATTGAGAAATGTGACAGCGTTTACTTCATGCAGCCCAGCAATTATTTTGTAGCAAAGTGGTTTCCAGAATACATATTTTGAAAATTATATATGTTTCAAAATAAAAATTTAGAACGAGATTTTTCAGAAAATAATTTCTGAAAATGGAATTTTCAAAATGTGTTTTTTAGAGTAACACATGAAATATATTTCGGAATTGACTTTTTGGAATGCGATTTTCGTAAAAAAATTCAGAAAACATATAATGCCTTTCGAAATGAGTTTTCCAGAATACTCTTACAATGAATGTATTTAAAAAGAACTCTTCAGAACATGTGAAATACATTTTGGAAGACCTTTTTGAAACGAGCTTTTTTCAAATTTTCTCTCTTTTTCCTTTGCAATGTTTCCTATCTTTTCCTCTACGGCAACAGTGATGATAAAATCGGTGTTCGTGGTGACAATATGGTGAAAGGTGTTTGAGTCTTTTTCTTGTTATTGTGGGGTTCAATTAGTAATTGCGGGGTCATCATACACACCAAGAAGAGTGACCCACCACAAAATTCCATCCACTAAAATTTGGAGCTATATTCCTAATTGTCCGAGCAATCCGGAATTCATTAGAAAAACCATCATAGAAGAATGAAGAATGAAAAGAAGAACGAAGACCATGAACATGAAGGAGGAAGAAGTGCAGGAGTAACTTTTACTTTTTTATTATAATTTTAATTTTAGTAAGGATTGTTTGAGATTTATGGATTTTATGGAAGAGCAAGAACAAAAAACATTGGTACATAAAAAAAAACCATCTTGAAGAAACAAGTTCCATGGTGATCCCACATTTTTCAACCTCTAAACAACATTCCAGATTTTAAACCCTTTTAGAAATTTCATTTTCTAATAATAAATACATGGAGTTTTGTAAAATAAATATTTTAAAATAGTTAAAAACTAATCTCGAATTATGCATTTTGGAGTTTTTTTTATTTTTTATTTTTTGGGATATGCAATTTTGGAAGTTTTTTATTACATTAAAGGTAGTATTTTCTGAAAATATAAGAATTTTAAATGATTATTTGTATTACTTCGCTATAATAAACCATTCCAAGGTGTAAAAAGAAATTACCTCGAAATCACGTATGAATTGACTTCACATATTGAAAAATGTAACTTCAAAGAAAATTAAACTAAGTTTGAAACTTTCTATGACATTATAATGATAATTGACACAATGTTTTGATTGTAATCTATTTTGGTTTGAGTGTGTATGTATAATACAACCCATTTCCTTAGTTTCTATGAGGGGGTCGATAACTCCACGTTTGTAAAGGAATGGTAATCTACGAATGTTTCTTTTGTTTCTTATCATGCCATTGTTTGATATCAGAATCTATCCTTGCCTTTACCCTGGTCTTGAATCCTGGATATGGTTCGTATCCAAAACTAGATTGGAGGATCTGCGAAAGACAATAACATCAAATCCACCTTGTTTCACTTGTCAAAAAGACTCAAATACAAACATTATCAGCAAACAATTACCTCAAGCACTACGAAGTAAGGAGCCATCAGAAAAGCTTGGCTAAGGTTGTCCAAGAGAGCTGGTGCACGTTTCTAAAGGAGATAAACAATGGTCAAAACATAATTGGAATGTAAAACCTCTGCATCATGGATATAAGTAATGGAATAAATCCCTTACCTCAAACAAACCGTGACCAATAAACTGACCAGTCCAACAAAACAACTGAGCAGCCAAAACAACCTGTGGATTGTCATCATAAACAAGTTACAGATTTGAAAACGTACGACTACGGCATTGTTTTCTTGTCTCTTACGAAATAGAATATGCACTCACACGATGATCAAATAAACGATGTTTTAAACATATCAAAATAAGGATATGTATTTGACAGTTTTGAGGGCCATTGAACTGAATCTAGAGCATGGTTAGATTAAATTTCACAAACTCAAGTTTGAAAGAACTTCATTTTACAAACTGAGATGGCAAAAACAACTCTTCTTTTGCTTTCATTTCAAAGCGAGTGTCAAGGTAAGATTAAGACAATACTCAATTTCCAAGCGGACCCAGTTGGAAACCAGACAAGCAATTCATTAGGGTCTCCCAACCAAAAACCAAAGATACCATCATCGTTGGTAGAAAACTAGCAATTCAAATATTATTCTATCTCTTCTATTATATAAAGACAACTTCTTTTCATAGCATTAGGATGAGCTGATGAGAAAATGAAAAAGAAATATTGAACTGAGCAAAAAAGTCAACCAAAACCGAGCTTTTTTCACTCTTATACAGGAATGATGTTTGCTCCAGAACATAATTTCCTCACTGGCAAACTTCCAAGTTGTAAGAGTTGGGAAAATGCAAGAACATGCATATCAGAAACATAAAATTTAAGCATATCTATCAACAAAAACTACCATAAGAAGAACCGGCATTTGTCAATAAAAAAAAACTCCAGGCGTGTATCTGTTTATCAGTCTAATTCTTCCTTCTCACAGTCAAACCACATCCGACATGCATTCATGATCAGCAAAGTACAGCGTGAATTCAGACACAACCTGAGACTCCAAACACCGAAACAAACGAAAAATAATTTGCCAACGGCCCACATGATTTTTTTTTTTAAAATTTTCCACAATCATCTTCTTTTCAAAACTCGGTCAAACATTAAATGGTTAAACATTAAAAGCTGACATATCTACCAGCAGAAAATCAAACAACAGTCATCCATGTGGAAAAATACCAGTCCTTTTCACTTCATCCTTCTCTGGACGAATATAAATTGGAATTATGGAGGCTCCTTGGGGGAGGAAACAGCATTTAATTCAACAACCAAATTTCGTACAGAGAAGAGAATAAACTTAAACAAACCAGTTGAAAAGAGTGACAGAAATACATAACACATAAAGTGAGCCCCAAATCAAAAAGACTTTATTTTTAAGGGTATCGGTGATTTAGTATTTAGTACCTTCCAGGCGAGCGAATAGCCGAGGTTATTGGCGACAAAACTGGAAGCGACCCAGCAGAAGAAAGTGAGAAAAGCAGTGAAAGAACCAGCCTTTGTATCCAAGGCCATGTAGAAGAGAGCGTAGAAGACGGTGGCGAAGAAGCCCCAATTGAGAACAAGCACCGGGGGAAGGAACCCTAGGGAGAGAAGGGAAGGGGTGAAGTAGAGGATGATTTGGGCGGTGAAAAGGATGGGCCAAACAAAGAGGATGTGGATGCCCACGTTGATGGGGTTGCTGTGGTAAGCGCCATAGAAGGCGAAGTGCTTCTCTAGATCCAACAAACCCATTTTTGATTCTGAATTTTTGATGAATGGTTCGTCAGAATTGGAGGATGAAAACTTTCTTATAATACGTTTTTTGGGTTGAATGGGTTGAGATAAAAAGGTTGTTGTTGAAGTGTGAAACCATGTGTTGGGGTAGGCTGTATTTGAAGGTTGGTTCAGAATTCTGGATGAGAACGCTGTTTTTCTTGTTTCCACGGCACGGGGCATGAACATGCCCCTGCTGACCTGGAGCCACACGCAATTGTTTGTGCCCAAGAACATCCTTTTCCACCACAACCTCAATTGAATCCTTCACACAAATACTTTTCAAGGAAGGAAAAAACGACAAACCAACAAATCTATCAGGCCCCATCATTGTTTAATACAGAGCATATTTTCCTTCAAATTTATTTTTGTCAAATTTCTCATTTTCTAATCTTAAATGTTTTTTTGCAATTTTAATTATCTTAATTTTAGTCTTAAATTTCTCCTTACCTTCATCTGTTTTTTTTTTCTCTATAATATGTATTTAGTTACACTTTAACAATTATTAAGAAATCATTTTTCGATGTCAATTTTCCTGCATTTATCAAAGTGAAAGAGCAATTGACGTTTTAACGAGCATTAATTAATTCACACCTATCTTTGATTTCGACCTTTATTATTTTCTTCTTTTTATTTAAGTATCTCTTACCACTTTTACTTTTCTCTCTCCATGGGTTTGTTATGATAGTGTTTCCTTTTTAAGATGAATTTAGGTGGTGATTTTCAAGAAAAAAAATATTACACATTAATTATTTATTTATAAACTATTACACACTAACTTTATAACAAAGCAGCCTAAAGTATAACAGATAGTTTAGATTGATTAAGAAAAAAAAATATTACACATTAATTATTTATTTATAAACTATTACACACTAACTTTATAAAATGTAAATCGTATTCGCATACGAAATATGCTAAAAACATTACTAAGAAATAATGATGATAGAAAAATAGTTTATTTGTTTTATTAATGTTATTCAATTTATTGTTCTCCATTATACATATTTATATATTTGTGTAGTAAATATTATTCAGTTTCTTTTCTTTCCTATTATTCTGATTTTTCCTATTTTTCCAAATAATGTATAATACAATTAAAATTCACCTAAATTTAATTAAGATGGGTTAAATAAAAGAACTCAAATTGAAACGTCGTGAATGTTAGTACTAATTTAAAGAAGTGATTATACTTTTATTAAAATAAGTTCGTATGGTTTTTTTTTTCTACATAATAATTCATGAGAACTTTTTAACTTTTTTATTGTAATACCTTTAAGTAAATAAGAAAAAAAAAGGAAAAATGAAACAAAATCTTAATTACTCTACCTGGTAATAAATGGGTAAAATTTGCCATTAAAAAAAACTTTTCTAATTAATAAAATGTGGCTAAGGCTACTACAGAAAAATTAGATTTTTAATAATTGATTACTTTCTTTAACTTTTAGTTTAATGATGCATATTCTTTTGTTATTTTAAAGATAATATTACATTGTACTCATCAATTTCCTTACATAATTGGAAAGAGCAGTAACTTGTGATTTATTTCTTTTAATTGAAAGCGTTTAATTAGGAGATTAAAATTGTATAAAAATAATTAAGTCTAAATTATGAATAATTAAAATTAATAGACTAAGTGTTAAAAAACAGATACTAAAATTAACAATTTACAAATATGCAATCAAAATATAAATTAAGCCAAAATAAGTTTATAAAAATAGAATTTGAAAATTAGAAAAGTTGGAGATAGAACTGTGAAAATGAGATGGGAGTAGTAAAACCATAACGTTTTGCTTAAAAGTACCCAGGCACTGTACCATAGAAAAGGCAAGTGAACACAAACATAAAACTTACTAAATAGTTTAAATAAAAGAAAGGAAAAACATTAATTATTTTCCGGAATTAACATCGCCACTTAATTATATTTCTTACACAAAAATATCAAAAGATATATATACATATAATTTCAATTTTGAAAATTATAGAATGGGTTGTTAACATTAATACACACTAAATGTATATTAATTATTCATGTTAAATAAAAATTTATTAAGAATCCTTGTATATGCTAATAATTCAATAAATTTCTTTAAGTTCCCATATAATATTATTTGTTGTGATTCATGGAAGATTACATATATATGAGTTTTCCTTTATATATAACATATTTTACTTTTATTTCATCTTTATCTTTAAAAATATAGAGAGTGGAGTATAATATGTACATATTTAACCATACTTGTTTCATCTATAATATAAAAAATTATATTTATTTTTGCATCGATATAATATATATATATATATATATATAGACACTAGTATTATATGAAATATTAAATAGATATTCAAAAAAAAAATAAGCATGTAGGATGGTAACCAAACACATGGTCCAAATTACTTCAAACAAATTGTTACACCTAACGCATTAAGTACTAATGTAGACATTCACATACAAAAGATTAAGCTTTAAATAAAATATTAATGTGATACTTAATAAATATCATACGTGTATTGAGATGACTTCTTAATAAAAAAATAAAAAAAACACCCTAATCTAATGTTACGTCTTTTAATTATGCGTTGAATTTTTGGTTGTTATTTGGTTTACATCATATCATAGCTCTTACGGTATGTTGACATTTAGTATTAATATTTAGAATTAAATTGAATATTCAGCACTCGATCGTAGGTCATGCGTATTAATATTAAGGATTAGATTGAAGAAGAACTTTAATTAAGTTTCAAATACTTTATAAATTTAAATACTTTTAATTAAACTTAAAATTGAGATAACGTCAAAAGTTGGCACTGAAATGTTAAATTAGTGCTTAATTCAGAGTAGTTGAGACTTTTTTTAAAAAAACTTAGCAAGTAAAAGCAGACGTGAGATTTAAGTTAACTGAGTCTGGAAGTTAAATGTTTGCAAGTTGAACATAGATTACTCGAAGGTTAATGTTTGTAATAAATTAGTCGAAGGTTAATGTTTGGAATGAAAAGGATATTCATGAACGAGGACAATAGGGTCATTTTGGTGAATTGTTGAGTAATATTCCAACCAGACCAAACTGTTGGAATTATGTGCTAGAAACTGAAGGGTGGTTCTTCTTTGTGCTCTTATCCACTCTATCCCAATATGAAAGGACCATAGTAGCAACCACTTTTTCTGCACTTTTTGCTCAAAGCAATGGCTGAAGCTGTTATGGGTTTCACCCTTTTCAAATCACATAATCTTGGCTCATCTCTACAAACAAGGAGGTTTCAAATGAACCATTCTTCAAGACTGGTAAAATGCTCCTTCAATATCCATTTTCATCACATGTTACACGTTCAAAGATGAACCAAAAAATGAAGGTGTTTCTCTCTTTTGCAGCATTCAAACTCGACTCTTTTTTCCAACAGACCGTGGCAGGTACGTATAGTTCATGTTCAAAGTTCAAAACAAGTTTACTATATTTAACCTTAGAGCATATGGATTGAACTAGAGTTCACAAAATTCATGTATTTGAAACCAAAATTTTTATATCATGTTGCATGTTACGTATTTGTAAGAAGGTGTCAGAGGGACAGAGCAAAAGGGCATCTTTGTGTAAAGTGAATGGCTTACCAGATTGGCCACTTATGGCAGTTATAGTTGAACACATGGAAGGACAGAGAGATTTGATCACTACTAAAACAGTTTCCCATCTTAGCGATCAAGCAATAAAGAATGTTTGTAAGTCTCAACTACCAAACTCTGTTCTTTAATTTCTCTTTTGATTTCTTATTGGTATATTTTTTCTGTTGTAGACACTTGGTACATAATGTTCACCGTTTGGGGAGGCTTATTCTTTGGTTCAATGAAGGTAATAAATGAAGGGACTTCTATGGATGTTTTATTTATTTATTGTAATATTTCTTTGTTTGATACGATTTTAGGATCCATATTACGACTCTGAAGCATACAGGGGAGATGGAGGAGATGGTACCGGCAACTGGATCTATGAGAAGGTAATTATTATTATTAGGGATTTTTTTGATGGGAGAAACTGTTTTTCCTGCATAAAATATGCAGTACTGAAGATGACATCAATTGATTTTTAGTTAGGAATATTTAATGGGTGTCATTATGTATATGCAGCAAGAAACGATGGAAGCAGAAGCCAGGGAAGCTCTATGGAGGGAAGAATTGATTGAGGAGATAGAAGAAAAGGTTGAAGGGTTGAGAGAACTTGAAGAAGGTGCCAAGAAAGAGGAACTCGTCAAGTGATTCATGCATCCATACTTATTGTATATATAAATTATGATTAACTTCTTATGCTTCAAATGCAATGCTAAATCACAATATAAATCAATGTGTGGATTTTATTCCTACTACTACTACTATTATTATTATTATTATTATTACTATTATTATTTAATTATTTTATTCATATATAATTGATTGACTGAGACTACATATACTTAAAAAGAACACAATATTATATATGCATATGATGTGTGCAAATATAATGTTCAGAGGTTTCACAACTTTGTTTTTCTTCTGTAAAACATTGAGATATACAAACAATTGAAGGCTATTACATCCTAAAATTAGTTATTTTCTGAGTCAATTTATTTTTCATCCTATAATTTTTTCCCATACTGATTTAATTAATAATTTGATTTTATATTTAAACCTTCGATTTCATTATAGGTTTTATATTTTTTTTATTCAATTAAATCCTTATTTTAAAAAAAAACACTTAATTGAGTTTTTATTTTTGTAAAAAAAAATTATTTACTTTTTCTTTCATTAAATGTTAATATCATTTGAAAATATATTATATATCAAAATTTAACTTTATCAAGTATCAAAATTTCTTTTACTTATAAAATGTCGTGTTAAAATAAAATAAAAATTAAAAAATAATAGAACTTTTGATACATGTAATACTTTTAAAAAATATTAAGACTAATTTAGCCAAAAACATCATAAAGAGTCTTTTTACAAAAATATTTAATTTAATAAAAAAAACAAAAACAAATATAAAAATCAAAATAAATCAAATATCTAAATATAAGGATGAAATTACTAATTAAACTCACTGTAATACATGTTTTTATATAAAATAACATCATAAGAACTAATTTAAAACACCGGTATACAAAAGCCACTTGGGTGTTGCTCCCTCCACCACCCGAAGTGTTCCTGCACCTCCCCACTATTTTCATTTATTCCAAAAATACTCTATACCTCTCCACTATTTTTTTTATTCCAAAAATACCCTACACCTTCCCACTATATATTGCAAAATGTAAAATAACTTTAATATTATTTACATGACTCAAATAACTTGAATAAAGTATTTAATTTATTAGATAAATAATATAAAAATATTATTAAATACTTAAAATATAAAAGAAAAGTTATTTGTTAAAGATTTGTAATTTATTTAGTTATTTCGTTATTATAAAGTTAGTATATAATAATAATAATATATTATTATTATTTACTATTAATATTATTATGTTTATTATTTTGTATTTGCATCTAACTTTTAATTTTATAAACTGGAAGTGGTAGAAGCACTAATATTGAAGTTTATTTGAATTTTATATTTTGTAATATATCACAAGTTCAAATATGAGCCATATGAATGCTCCATTAATGCAGAGAGAGAAAGATTATTGAGGATAGTGGGGAGGTGTAGGATATTTTTAAAATAAAAGAAAATAGTGAGGAAGTGTAGAGTATTTTTGGAATAAAAGAAAATAGTGTGGAGGTGCATGAGCACTTTGGGGTAGTGAAACAATATCCAAGCCACTTTTATCAAAATTAATTCACCCAACTCTGAAATAATTATTTTATTGTAACTTACCTCTTTTCTTCTAAAAAAGCGTGTTAGGTCCATTAATTAAATTCTTTTAAACTTAAAAAGTGACCCTTTGATAAAATGTGTTGACTCTCTAACAAAATTAGCTCGTAAATTTACCTTTAACTGATAATTTATACCTCTTATTTCACAAGAAATAAAAAGGAAAAAAATGAGATTGATCGAATTTTAAATATTCAAATTTATTAATAAAATAATAAGACTTTTTAACATTTTGAATTGCATCAAAATTACTAGTCACCTCAAATAAGTTTATGTAAAATTTTAGAAAAATGATAAAAGATTATTGTCTTATTTGTCAAAGAAAGATAAAACACAGTATAAAAAAAATTAATCAATCAATTTAATATTCGAAACTCACAAATTCGTAAGATAATTTATATAAGATAATCGACAATGATAGGTAAATAATGCATAGTTAAAAAGATATATAATTGATATAATAAATTTAAAAATTTGATTAAATATGTTTTTAATTGTTAAACTTTGATGTGAAAGTGAAATAGATTCATGTCACAAATTTTTATACATTTTAGTTATCAAACATTAAAAATAAAAAATATAGTCATCAAAATTCAACTATATTAATTAGATAAATAATATAAAAATATTATTAAATACTTAAAATATAAAAGAAAAGTTATTTGTACTAAACTGTGAGTTGTTTACATCATTTTGACATGTTTTGGTTCAAATATAAGCCTTGTTTAGTACGTACAAAAATATTAACATCATTAAATTAAGATGACTATATGTTCATTTCTAAAGTTTGATGACCAAAATTATCAAATTTTGAAACTGATAGTTTCCATTATCATATTTTTTATTATGTTTATTTTTATATTTTATTGATATTTTTATTGTTATATTTTTAAATATTTGGGTTTATTAAATTATTTTGGAAATAATAAGCATTTTTATCTTTTATTGGTATTTTTATTATTATTATTTTAGATAATTAAGGTTTTATTAGATAATTTTGAAAAAAAATAAGTATTTGAATTTTATTTGTGGAATATTTTGTAGATAAGTGAAAATTCCATAAGATTAAATAATGTATCAATTATTGAATGTATCAATTATCATTTAGATATAATTCATTCAAGTGTATTTTTTAGACTTAGTCAATTTGGTCCAATTCGCCTAATGTGTGTATTGCGAAATTGAGTATTTAAATATGTTTTCAGAAAGTTTTATCATCTTCACATTTTCATGATTAGAAATTGCCTAGGGTGTTGGAGAGAGACTCTTGGAGGCTGTTGGAAAGCTCTCCCTTCTTGATAACAACCTCCTTGGCTAGGTTTGGTCAAAACTAGAAAAATACAATGAAGATTGTCCCTTGAAGATATATGGTGCAGCAATATGGTGGATCATCAAGGATAGGGATTGAAAATGCGGAAGCTATGGTGTTTGTGAGATAAGAAGCTCATGGCCATATGGTGTTCAATGGTGGTGGTGTGATGTTTGAAGGCTAGGTTAGACCAATTCAAAGAGGAAGCTGACTAGAGGTGTCTCATGGGTTGCTCTAGTCTTGATATTTAGTTGGATATTATGATAAAAAAATGGATAGCATAACTTTACTCAACATCAAAAATGAATATAAGAGAGAAGACACCTCTGTATATAGGTAAGTAATTATCGATAGTTTTTTCTCTGACTGCCACAATTTCCAAGAGTTTTAGAGAAATTTTCTCTAATTGTAGAAGTTTTATAGAATTATCGCTATTTGCAGAGGTTGTCAGAAACTGTCAAAACTAACTAAGGTTTAGAAACCGTCACTACTTACAAGATTTACTAAATCAACACTACTTATAGGAGTTTGGAAAACAACCACTACTTACCAGGATTTGGAATCATTGTTACTAACTTGGATTGCAAAACTTCTCAGAATGCAAATCAGGCATTGAAAGGAAGAATTGAATACTAAATAGTTTCCCTACTTAGTTATTAAATTGTTGACGAGAATAAACCATGAATGAATAAAAACACTAAGTAGCATACATGTTATCAAATTCAACTGGTTTTAAACCAATTTTGAGAACATACTAAGTTATAATGATAATAATAATGTTTTTACTTACATGCACAAAACCAAGATGCCATAAGACTTCTTCCCAACTTCAGTACTTCGACACTTAAACTGTTCATTCAAAACAAAATGTACGATTAATAAATGTAACGCCCAACGTCAAAACTTATATGACAGTTCAGAGTTGTTCTAAAAATATATAACAACCGAATTCACGAAAAAACACCACCTTTAATTCATCCAAAACAGTAATAACTACCACATAGTTTATAACCATATCTTATATCCATATTCCATCTCCACAAGGTAATAATAACTGTCACGGTTGAATATGAAAATAAAGTCACCATACAAAATCACTTTTGAATTAATAAACATGCTTATAAAAATTTAGAGTGAAATAAATTAACGTTGTACAAACAGAAGAGTTCACACAAAGTTGAGGTATAGGAATCATCAAACATTTAGGGTTGGGTACAGATTTAAGTCTGTGATAACTTACACACTCAATTTAGTAAGTATCATTCTACAACTTCTAAGTTCCCAACATTAAGTTATATTATTTTACCCTTTGAGTTATTAATGAATAACAAAATCAAATGGACCCAATTAACAAAATGGCTGTGAAATGTAGGTTTTAGTCACATTGGTCCCCCACATAGTTAATGCAATATGATATAAATATTTTCACTGGATAACAACTAATTAATACATAGTTAATGCACTTCATCTAGATTTTCTAACTACATTTGTAAAACTAATTTCGTAAAATTGATTACTTTCTTTAGACTCAAGATAGTAATAAAAAGATTATATTTTCATGCTGTTTTTGTTGTAAACACAAACGTAGGAATGAAATACTGTAGTGAACTCCAAAGGCTTATCATCATACATATATAACTCAACAGTAGTGATAAAATCAATTGGAGAAATATAGACAAAAGAGCCCTGCAGTTATCAGCAACAGAACCATTGAACTTACATATACTTATACACATTCAAATGCAAAGTAGATATTAACAATCAATTACACCAGTTGTCTAAAGAATTTACCTTTTGTAAATACCAAAGCATTGTTCGTGGTAACGGTGAGGGGCTAGGACGAACGAAGGACACTGTTGCACGCTTAGTAATGAATGGCGAAGAAGAAGTGGAGTGGAGAAGACGCATTGGAGACAATGCGAATTGGAGAACAAGATGGAAAGTGTGAAGGCAAAGTGAAGAAGACGAAGTCTGAAGACAAAATGGAGAAGACGAAGTTTAAAGACGAAATGGAGAAGAAGAAACAGAGATATGCTACGAATGGAATAATTAGAGATTGAATTGGAAAAATATTTTAACATTACCGACTATTATCTTCTAAAATCGCTAGAAATTTATCTAAAAAAACTTAACTGCAGACTCTCTTAAAACCGCCATAAACTTATTCAAAGAAAATAAAATCAAACTTGACCAGGATTTTATACCAAAACCGCCAAGAGATTTATTTTAAAAAATAAATAAAAATTTAACTATTTGTAAAAATAGCTGGAAATTACTGAAGATTTTAAAAATCTTTATAAATAAACTCCTTCAATAATATATTATTTTTGTAGTGTTATTTATAAAGATACTTATGTTCAGCTTAGACTGTATATATTCCTTAACCATGATTTATCATCATTATCTCTGTTGTCAACTATGTTTCATAATTATGTCTTAATGAACTTTAGACAGATTATTGAATTAAAACATCAATCTACATGGGAAAAAGTTGCATTTACTGTTTATATATTATCCAAATCCAAAGGATATGAAAATATCTCCTCAACATCTATCTTTTGATGATGATATTATCATATTTCATCAGGATAATTATCCAATCCTCAATGGTCATCAAACTGCTATTGAATAAGTATAAAATTTTGCATTAAATTAAGGATACAAGTTTTTTTTTCTTTTTATTTTAATCAATCACCTGAAAAGGACAATGTCTTTGCAGAGAATAATGCACAGAGACAGAAAATTTCTTTTAAAATAGTTAATATATTTATTTTAAAGTATTAGAAATGTATGGTGATAAAGTTAAAGTACGAAGGTTAGAGAATCCATTGATCGGCAACAGTTATCCTTTGTTTGACGAGGAACAGAAGGATTCTGAGACTTTTTCAAACCGAACCAAAGGTGTTATCCAAGAAAGGATTGCACAGAATATTGGTGAAAACATTGAAGAGGCAATTCAAGCTCTGACACCATCTTTTTAAACCACTCACCTTCTTCAAGTGATGTCACAAAACCTCTTACACCTTCCTCTTTTCCTGACAAGTGCCTAGCCTTGTTTTCTTTAATGAATTTGAGGGAATTTGAGAGGATTTGAAGATAATTTTTTTGTCGTTTATTTGAATGAATTTGAAAGTAAATGAGAGTGAATTTGGAAATAAAATTTGTGAGAATTAGTATAGAATTGTATTGACATGACAAATTAAAAAAATTTATTTCCAAATTCACTCTCATTTAACTCCAAATTCACTCTCATTTACCTCCAAATTCACTCAAATAAACGACAAAAAAATTTATCTTCAAATCCCCTCAAATCCACTCCCTCAAATCCACTCAAAAAAGCAAGGCCTAAATGTGTGTGTCATGCTCCTTCCAATTCCGCGTCTTCCATTTTTTGTCATTCATTATGATAACATAGGTTCCTTTTAGTTCACTAAATTTTATGATTTATTTAATATTTAACTATTCCTAAAATATTGTTTTAACGACCATTTTTAATTAGAGAGGTCAAAATGAGTTGAAATTCAAAAGTCAATTCACTCTATTATGGATTTGGATTGGGTTGAGTTTAAAAAATGTGAAATTTTAATGCGAATCAATTTTGACATGGCTCGTTAAGAATCCGATTTACTCGAGTTGAACCCGTGATGATTGGGTTGACTCACCAATATAAAGACCTGAAAAATAGAGTGTTATAGAGTAGATAGTTGTGTTAAAATAATGAGACATATTATTTTAATTTAAAATAATCTTATAATATAAATAGAATTTTATAAACACTTCTCATTATTCTAAGAACACTTCATCTCTCTAGACACTAGTGCAGAAAGGGCTTTAGACGTCCGTTCTTTTGGCTTTTTGACGTCCGACCTACCCCCAATGTCTTTGTGGGTGATGTTACTCAGACGTTGGGGGGTCCACAACGGACGTCTATGTAGACGTCTGATGTGTCAGCCCCGACGTCTACGTAGACGTCCGATGTGTACTCTCGGACGTCCACATATACGTTCGATGTGCACCCCTCGGACGTCCACATAGACGTCCGATGCCTCCTCCCCCGACGTCTCCACAGACGTCCGAGGTGTATCCCCCGACGGCCATATGTCTGAATGGTTTTGTGCTAGGGATTGGGTCGGACGTCGGTTTGTGCACTGCCAGACGTCTACTGGGCGTTTTTTTTTAAAAATTAATTTATTTTTGCAATAAAACCACACCTGAAAAGCAGAAAATTGTCCCAGAACAATATAGTATAATATATATATATATATATATATATATATATATATATATATATATATATATATATATATGCGTTTCATAAAAAGAAAGTTCTACTTAATGTAAAAAATAATCCACTACCAAAACTATCAAGATTAAACTTAAACTAAAACTAAGCAATGTTCAACAACAAATAAAACTATTCCTAACTCCATCTTTGCAGAAGATAAGCGGTCCACTCCTGCCTTATCTGCCTAATTGTGTCCTCTGGTATAGGAGATGTACTCTTGAAGCGCTGTAAAATTCAAGAAAGATTCATTATGGTTTCATATATGTTTGAAGATGAATTTGATTTGTAATGTATTCAAGGTATACATCATTACCTCATTCCAGTCATTTGTAATGACAGCTCGAATGATGGTCTTAATCCAACACATCACATAGAAGCCACATTCCCATGAATCTAGCTGCTGGTTACACTAAAATGACAAACTAAATAGTTAAGAATTTAGATCATTCAATAACATAGAAAATGAATTAGAACTATAAATGACTTACAACCTTTGGATACAAAATTTGAACCAGTTGACCTCGAGATTTACCAATAACTCTGTACAGATTGAAAACACAAAGTATAATTAATATGACTATATTTATCATAAAAGTTGAAGGTGAACATCAAATTCAAAGTCATTTTTGGAGAAACACTTACCCTTGAAGCATTGTTCTCAAGTCATTTTTCATCTTCCTATGCAACGAACAAAACCATATAATTTTACATGCTTTGGGAATGATGACCACCAGCTGCCAGTGCAACCTATCACAAAGGACAAATAGTTATTTAACTAATTAAGGAAACTATAATAATGAACTTTTACATATAACAACACATACCCATCAATGTATGGCACAAGGTATACGTCTCTTTTTGACTCATCCATCCATGTTTGCAAATAATGTTGTCTGTTTTCAAGTGTGTTACCAGACGGTTGAATGGTCTGAGGTTCAACAAATCCGTACATGGAAGACCGACCTTGGTCTACAACGATTGTGTCCATGTACCTAAAACAACAAAGTTAAGTTGTTAGAAACTATAAGAATCTAAATAAAAGTAATATGAAAGACAAAATTTACTATCTTACATGCACCACAGTTGAATGATGGAAATATTCAACATCCTGTCTCCCCTAATCACCTCCAATGCATCAGACAATGTGATATATATTGGCACATGTGGGGGAAGACCAAATACTCTCAAATCCTAGTATAGTTCTAATGGTGCTTTCTTCAACCTGGGTAATCTTGTCATTAGCTTTGATAGAGGATCATCCTCCGCTTCAGCCATGTCATCATCTTCATGTATGACTGTATCATGAATTGGCTGCTTTTGAGGACGTGTGAACTGAAGATAAGAATTTACGTCAAAGAGTTATCAACAAATATTTGAAGAATAAACATAGAAATACTAATAAAAAAGACATCATACCTGTGGAGTAGCGATGTGTGACATGATCAATGCTCTAGGCCAAGCTATAAATGATCCTATGGCCTCCCCCACAAAGTTAATTTCTGGAGTGGGTACAGGCACCTGAGCCTAGGGATCCCGAACCTCGTCAATCGTCACACGCATGTGGTGGGATAATATGGGAACACCATGAATAGTCTGCCCTTCCTCAAGCACTCGTCCGACAACCACAATGCATGGGGGATCCCTATCAACCAACATCTCATATTGACCGCTATACTGAGTAGGTTCTACAGTAGAGCATGATCCTCTAGTGCTGACACGAGGTGGTGTGGGAGTTTCAGCGGTCCCCATGTTGTCTTGCGTCTCGAATGCAGCTTCTCTTCAAGCGCTCTTTGTATTTCTTTTTGTTCTTGTAGCTGCTCCATGAATCGTTGCTCCATTGATCACATGCTTTGGTTGAGTCTTTCCTCCCACTAAAGATCTATCTGCCTCAGTGTCTCCTAACTCATTGATGTTGGGGTTTTCTGTGCAGGGCCAAAGTAGTCACGAAGACCAATCACCCCAGGAACTCCACGTACACGTCCTGGGTGCTCGGGCCTTCCAATGACCATTGTTAGAATGTCGTCCCTACCTTGGCCAGCAAATATGCCCTGAGTTTGCTGCTCAACCAACTCATCCTGCACATAAAAAACCAAGTTACTTAGAAGACATGCTGTGATAGATACACAATCAAACAACTGTTTAGAATTTGAACTTACAATTCTTTGTGAGATCAAGGCAGCTGAGGAAGATGTCATGTTCCCATCAGATTTAGTCCGAGCAGCCTTCCACAGCTCGTACCTAGCAGGTGCAGGTGCTAGGTCCGGCGACTCAAGTCCCAAGGCATCCGCTCTAGACTTTCTAATTTTCTTTTCTAGTTTTGCATAACCACCTCGTGATAACAAGTGTGGTGCATCGTTTAGCCTTTGTCTTTCTTGGGCGGCTAACCTTTTACCCTGTGAAACCATGTATATAAATAAGTGTAAAATCATAAAAACTCAATGAAAGACTTTTTAGATGTTAAGAAACATACCTTCCATTCGTCAGACTCTCTAGATGCCCGAAACTGTATCCAGTCCTCCTCTGTGAAGGTATATTGCTGACATGGATTTTCATGTTGCTTGTCTCCAAAGACATATAGTCGTGTCAGCCTTGTCTTGAAATCTCTCCATCTTATCGCTATATGCGATAACACTTTCTTTCTATTTTGTATTGTGTTTGGAATATCATAATGTTGCTGTTTAAAACAAAAAACATGTTATTGATAAGAAAACATGAAAGATATAAGTATATCACAAATTGCATGAAGTATAAACATACCTGAATATCTTGCCATAAGAGGTTCTTGTCGACCTCTGGGACGTCATCCAAAGTTGCATGAAGGATAGAGACATGACTTTTTGCTAACTTACCTAGATAACTCCTAAACCTATCAGCATTTGGCCCTGATGGATGACCTAATCTGGGGTCGATATCAACATGTCTCCTCTGCCCATCCACGCGTCCAGATGTCACATCTGCCAATCGTGTGACGCCTCGACCACATCTGGTCTGTCCCGATCCTGAGTCTGAGGCCGACATACCTGAAAAATTATACAAGGTTAGTAATAATTCAATTATGATGAACATATATATAAAGTCAATAAAAAAAAATATCACAACCGATTAAGATATTGTTTTTTCCCAAATTCCTTCATTGTGATCACTACGAATTGCCTGGATGACATCGGCAACGTCATCAACTGGGTCTTCAATGGGTCTAGATGCAACAGATGTTGTCTCAAGTATATCAAGAGAACGGTCATCATCATGTCCATGCATGTTTTTTCCTTCTAAAACCACTGACCATTTTTTATTCGCTGGATCATTTACGTAGAATATTTGTCTTGCTTGACTAGCCATGATAAATGGTTCATCAGTGTAATTCATCTTGTTCAAGTCTACCAATGTGAAACCAAAGTCATCTGTCATGACACCAGAATTTATATCAACCCATTTACACTTGAAAACTGGGACTCTAAAAGTGACGTAATCAACTTCCCATATTTCTTGTATTATTCCAAAATAACTCATGGATGCTGTGATTGGATTTTTGTCTTTAGAACTAGCAAAGTGCACAGCCTCAGCTTGTAGTGTGACGCCACTATTTTGAACTCTACTTTTGTCATCTTCTACCTTTGTCTGAAAAGAAATATTGTTTATATAGTACCCACCATATGTAATGACATCTGTGTTCGGCCCACGAGATAACCTCAATAAACTTTCAGAAACATGTGGAGTCGCATAAATATTTTTCTTAAACCATTGTAAGAAGGTTTTCACATGTTCATTAAGATGCCATTTTTCACTCATTCTTGGGTTTGCTGCCTTTATTTCATTAACGTGGTTAGAAATGTAAGGAATCACATCAACATGTTGTTTAAGACGTACAAATGAGCTTGGTCAACTTCTTTTCTGCTAACACTTTGAATTCTCACACCTCGAACACCCTTACCTTCACATTTTCCTTCATGTTTGCTCTTGGGAAGACCCACGGGTTCACAAGATGGCATATAACTTGAACAAAATTCAATGGCTTCTTCTGCAACGTATCGCTCTATGATTGAAGCTTCTGGTCTATACTGATTCTTGACATATCCCTTTAAGTTCTTCATGTATCTTTCAACTGGGTACATCCACCTTAAGAAGACCGACCCACATATTCGAATTTCTCTAACTAGATGAACAATTAAATGTACCATGATGTCAAAAAAGGAAGGTGGAAAATACATCTCCAATTGACATAGTAGTCTTATTCCTTCATTTTCCAATTCATCTAAACCTCGAGGGTCAACAACTTTCTTGCAAATGGCATTAAAGAACAAACTCAGACGTGTTAGAATACCCCTAACAGAAGGAGGTAATATGCCTCGAATAACAACAGGTAACAATTGTTGCATCAATACATGACAATCGTGAGACTTTAAACCAACTAACTTTAAGTCTTGCATAGAAACAAAGTTACTAATATTTGAAGAATAACCTTGTGGAACCTTCACACTTCTTAAACAGTTACAAAAACTTTGTTTTTCTTTTTTAGAAAGTGTGTGACAGGCTGGGGGCAGATAGGTGCGTCTTCCTATTATCTGTGGATGTAACTTAGATCGGATTCCCAAGTCAGCCAAATCTTGTCGTGCTTTTATTCTGTCTTTGCTCTTCCCTTTGACGTTTAATAAAGTTCCGATGACACTATCACAAACATTTTTTTCAACGTGCATCACATCAATACAATGTCTAACATCAAGTTCACACCAATATGGAAGCTTAAAAAATATTGATCGTTTCTTCCAAATGTTTTTTGCAAAGGTACTTTTATGATGTTTTCCAAACACAATGTCAATGTTTTTGACTTCGTTGTACACATCTTCACCATTCCGGGGTCTGCACACAACCTCATCCTCAACACTTCCATTAAATGTTTTTTTCAATCTACGATAAGGATGATTACGAGGAAGGAATTTTCGATGTCTTGTATATACCGTCTTCTGACCATGCTTCAATTGAAGGTAACTAGTGTTTTCTTCACATATGGGACATGCAAAATGACCTTTAACACTATAACCGCTCAAGTCTCCATACGTTGGGAAATCATTTATAGTGCAAAACAACATTGCACGCAAACGGAACTGTTCCTTAACATGTGAATCAAACACGTCGACCCCTTCTTCCCACAACAATTTCAAATCATCAATTAAAGGTTTTAAGTAAACATCAATGTCATTTCCAGGTTGTCTAGGACCCGATATCATCATGGACAACATCACATATTTTCTCTTCATGCACAACAAAGGAGAAAGATTGTAAATCATCAACATAATTGGCCATGAACTGTGTTTGGTACTTAAGTTTCCATAAGGATTCATACCATCAGTTGCAAGTGCAAGTCTTAAGTTTCTTGGATCTGCACCAAATTCTGGAAATTTCTCATCAATCTTTTTCCATTGTGGTGAATCAGCAGGGTGTCGAAGAAGATTATCGCACTTTCTTTCGTCAAAGTGCCATTTAAGGTTCTTTGCATCTTCTTTAACAGAGAACATACGTTTGAATCTAGGTATTATAGGCAAATACCACATCACCTTAGCAGGTGCACCATCATTACCTTCATTAGCAGTGATTCTGTTAGATTTCTTTTCAAAACGAGATAAACCACATGTTGGACAATACTTTAGCGAAACAAACTCCTTTGTGTACAAAACACAATCATTAGGACAAGCATGTATCTTTTGATATTCAAGACCCATTGGACATAAAAAAAATTTGCCTCGTAATTACGAATAGGTAGAGTATTATTTTCTGGAAGCATCTCCTTCAACAACTCCAACAACTCGGTGAAACTTTTATCGGTCCATCCATTCCTTGCTTTTAAACTAAACAACTTTAAAGTTGCAGAGAGACGTGTAAAGTTCGAGCATCCTAGGAACAACGGTTGCTCTGAATCATTAATAAGAGAATCATACAAATTAGCTCTTCCAAAATTATCTTCACCGACATCACGTATCATGTCCTCTAAATGGTCACTCATCCATTCTTTCACATAATCCGTTCCTCGTGACGTGGTAGGCTGGTCCAGTACTTCTCCATACCAAGTCCAAACGGTATAAGTCCTCATTATACCGAACATGAATAGATGGTCACGCACATTGCCTAAGTCTTGCCGTATTTGATTAAGACAACGAACACAAGGACAAAAATATGTCCCGTTCACAGACTTAGCATTTTGTTCAACGTATTGCAAGAACTCCGAAACACCCTTATCATATTCTTCACTGATGCGACGTCATTCATCCAGCTTCGATCCATACTATGTTCGTAAAATCATCAGTATAAGTTTTTTAACTCTCACAAGGTTAGGCCCTACCCATTCAAAAAAATTAATTTTCATAATTTGCTAAGACACGTGCAAAGAAGTCTACATCATAAAATTGATAAGATTTTGGCAACATTTCGCAATTGTCTTCGAAATACACGAAATGAGAGTAGTCAACGATGACCACAATCAAATATGCATTCGGAGAACAACACAAATACTGAACCGAAATTTGATCAATCTTATCCATAAACTCCAACTTACATGTTATGGCAAATTATGAAAATTAATTTTCTCAAACTGTCCAATCGGACAATTCAAAATTTAACACAAACGATTAAAAGATTAATCGTTTGTGTTAAATTTCAAACGGGAACTAAGTGTCACTCAATGATTTGATACTTATATTCTAACATGACAATTATAATAACACAACTAATACATGCATATTCAAAAGCCAATAACACATGCAGACCTTAAAGAAAAAAACATGCATACACAAAACCCAATAACATGCATACAAAAAACCTTATCAACGAAGAAGCTAACCTGAAAAGCAGATTCCAAATGAAACGAAGGGAAATCGAGGAGGGAACGACCTAAAACGTAGGCCAAAAACAGTCAAAAACGCCACCCAAGAACACGCAAGAAACTGCACCAAAACGCACCGAAAACAATTTTTAATCGGTTCAAATCAAAGATATTTCATCACAGAGTACTTTAATCAGATTAAAAGTAAATTTAAACGGTTCAAAAGAGAGAAAACGCACCTGGAAATGCAATGCCGCAGAGAGAATTCACGGGGAAGACGATGAACAGTGAGCGTAACTTCTCGCGGGTTCGCGTTTTAGTATAAATATCATTAGACGTCCGGTACTTGGGGGCCCCGACGTTTATAATACTATAGACGTCGAGGCCATCACTAATATGACGTGTTTTGGATTTAAAAATTGATATTCGCGTGGGTTTTAGACGTCCGTTGGCGGGCCCCGATGTTTATAATATTATAGACGTCCCCTCCACAACGGACGTCTACAGTCCACTTACTTACGGATATGCCACTGGTCAATTATTTACGTGGGTGTTTTTGTGGACGGACGTCTATGGGGGGACGTTAAAGGCCAATTTTGCACTAGTGAGAACTCAATTCCTCAGAGTTCTCTGACTTCTCTCTACAATCTCTCTCTGCTAAGTTATCTGTTCGACGATCAGGAGGTGCCTAGGCGATCCTGGCGTTGAGGACTTCATTTTGGACCGATCAATTTTGTGTTCTTCAGCTGGTAAGTGGTTTCCACTATTATACGTTTTCTATGGACTGTGAACATGCACTGTTTTCGCTTTGCATGTGGTTAACAGTTCTTCCTTCCAGTTGCTAGCTCAATTTAGGTTCTAGGTGTTGTTCTCTATCACCAATTGGTGAGTTGTAGGTTTCTGTTGAGTTCCCTTGCAGTGCAAGGTACGGTTGGAGCGTTTCTGTGAATGTGGCTGTTTATCTCTGAGGTAAGGGAAGCTAGGTTGTGTTTCAGTTATCAGTTTGTGTTGTGTGGGATAATTCCGTGTTATTGTGCTGTTTGGTTGAAAATTTAGTTGATGAATGTATGTTCTTAAAATGTTAAATTGTGGAGACTGTGGAATGATGATTATGAACTGAATTAGATGTTGTGTTCTGCTGTAATTGAATATATTCAGGTGTGAAATGGTATTGTGGTGATTAAGTAAATGTGAAGTGATTTGAATGTGTTTAGTGTATTTTAGAGGAAGTCAGGTAGTGAATTTGAGTATTAGAGGTCAAGTGTTGTTAGAGGCTGTTGGGGTAGTTTAAACAGGTCTTTTGTGACTTGTTTGAGTCATCAAAATGATTAAAATCAGGTTCAAAGTGGTCAATTAGGATTTGGGTCTCTAAGTTGATGAAATTGAGGTTTTAGAGTAGGATTTGATGCATAAACACTTTAGATTGAGGTTAGGAAGGTCTAGAATCATTTAGTCAAGTATAAGTAAGTATATACAACAGATTAGGAGTGTTAGAAGTTGGCAAAGTTGAGTAGAATTGGTAAAGAGGGGTTGAGTTGCATAATTCTGCATAATTTCGTTCTGTAGATTATGCAGACTCGCTGTGCAAATGGATTCGCATAGCGAGTCACCTTGGCGAGGTGCTCTCTGCTAAGGCACTCGCATAGCGATGGGTGCGCTGTGCGAGTAAAGTGAGAGGGTTGCTCTTTGTTGGTCAATCCGCATAGCGAATCAAAACGCTATGCGACTGGTTGGGGTCTGGAACCATTATTCTTTTTTTTATTCGAACAACGAGTGGGTTTCGCTCTACGAGTGTTTAAGAAGTCTGAGTCTCTGTCTGAGGTTCTCGCATAGCGAGTTAGGACGCTATGCGAGGGGTTGGGATCTGTTACATTTCACAGTTTATTCGCATAACAAGTTTAGTCGCTATGCGAGTGGTTATGAGGAGTTGGTCTCTGTCTAAGAATTTCGCAAGGCGAGTTAGGTAGCTGTGCGAGAAGCTTATGGCTTCGTTGTGCGAAAGTGTGCGCTATGCGAGGGGTTCAATTCTAGTTCGGTTCTCTTGTGATCTTAAGTTGTTTTAAATGAACAATTGAGTGTTGTATGAAGTAAGATGAAGTTGTATCATGTAATATCTGTGGTGATTGATGTGTGTTGTAATTAAAAGTGTAAAGTTCAAGTGTGGTTATTGGACGTAATTCCGTGATTCTCAAGGAGATGAGACATGGTGGTGCCCCATGTTGTGATTCAAAGTGAAATCTCCAGTTGAGATTCAAGTAAGTTTAGAATGGATGCAGGAGCTTAGTCTTGGGGGTTATCCTGAAACTCCAATGGTCTTTCATTCTCAAGTAGAGAGGATTAATTCATGTCGTGAGGAGTAGCAGGAGGTCCTAGTCTTGGGTGCTTCCAGTATGGCCCAAGGTGAGTGATAACAGACCAACCTCGTGAGTGTGGTAGGGTGAAAGTCACCATAGCTCGGCAATTATTCTAAGTCCGGACAGTCAAAGTCAGTGTGGTGTTATGTGTAAAGGGTTTAAGTGATGTGAATGAATAATATGTTTGTATGAAGTTAAATGAATTGACGTATGATTAATCTTTGTTTAAACTAGCTTACCCTGTTGTGTGCTTGTGTTTTGTATGTTCTGTTGTTCTTCTTCTGCAATGACCATCCTTTGGATGTGAGCAGCAGAAGAAGAGGTTTCTCTGGAGCAAGCATTGGATGGAGGTGATGCTGTTGAGTAGTTGGATTAGTTATTAGTGATCTTGTGTATAGTTTTGAGTTTCCTTTGGTTTGTATTTATATAAAGTTTAAATTTATAGTTGTTTTTGGATGACTGTAAAGGAAACACTTTATACTCTAGATGGATAACTGTATTACTTTATCATGCATGTAGCTTCTCTTTAATATAGTCTATACTATATATTTTGGGGATGTTACAACCAATCTACCTATTTTTTTTTATTTTTTTAATAAAATAAAATTAATTAAATATTCAATGAAACAAAATACCTTACAACTTAAACCCTTATTCTCTTTCTGCAAAACCCTTTTTTTAATATCAATTGATCCAATTATTATTGTTTCAATTTGATTGATCAAAATAACATGTTATAAGAATAATGGAAGAAGAGGGTGAAAAAAAAGTTAAGTAAGCTAGTAAGTTAACCAGTTTAACTTACCAACCATATTCAAATTTTGTTCGACTCGCTAATAAATGAGTCAGATACTCACTAAGTGACCAACCCGTGATAGATGGGTCGATCGAGTCGGATCGGATAGTTAAGTCTTTAATATAATTTATAATATTCCACAAGATATACAACTTTATTTTTGTGATAATATTACTTTCTAATGAATAAAAAAATAATTTGTTTATTTAATAACATTAATAATAGAATATTCTTTTTTAAAATAATTAAATAATTTATTTTTCTGAAAATAATCACTAAACAGTTTTATTAATATAATTTTATAAAATTATTTTTATATATAAAGAGAATTTGTGACATCTTAACTTTATTTATTTATTTATTTATTTGTTTTATTAATTAATTTATTTATTTTAACTAATGTTACAATTCTAAAATATTATATATATATATTTTGAAAGAATTGCAACACTTTCATTATTTACCAAAATTACAACACTTTCAGTATAAATGCTTACTGCTCTCTTTTTCTTTTGATTTTTCTTAAATAACTCAGATCATAATTTCTGTATGCTTTGTTTTAAACTAAATTTGCACCGCTAATGAACACAATGTTTTACAATTAACACTATATTAATTTATTTACACTCTCAGTGTTTGGTAGGAAGAGATTCAGAAGAAAACTGGCTACAGAGTAAAGCAAGAAGAGGAGGAGGATGTATGTGATGTCGATACAAAGACCTTTGTTGATCAGCTCTCTGAATATTTTAACGTCAAGACGCCTGAGGTTTACTATTTTATATACATTCAAATGATTTATATGTCCATGTATAAAAGCTGTACTTCTTGTAACCTTATATCAAGATCACAATAGCTATTAAGCTAATAAATCTATACAATAAGATTCTCAATTAAGTAAAACCAATAATTTTAGTTAATTCATAGACATCATAACTTGATTGGATCTTTGGCAGCTAAGTCTGTTGTATTATGATATCTCTACACAAGTTGACTATGTAGTGAAAATGTGCACAATTTATATTATAGAGGTTTTTACTGTTATAATTGAACTTTTCACAAATGGTTGATCTGTTTCAGACTGGAAGGGCTTTTAATACTTATTCTGCTTCTACTATCACAGGGCCACCAGTGCATTGTATGTGAAATATGAACTCATCCTTTATTACTCAATATATATACAGGGTTGAATTTATCAAGGAAGAAGTTTACTATAAAATACTGAATCTAATTATATAAAAAATTAAAATAACTTTTTCATAAATTAATATATTAATGAACTTTTTATAATATTTTACTTTCTTTTATCTTTATTTAATATGAGACTTGAATTCACGCTTGAATTTCTAACCTGAACTTTCTTTGAGATTGACATCGAAGACAACTTTTATCAATATTGATTTGGTGGTAGCCCTTTTCTCCCTGAGATGGTTTCACTCATTTATCAGTCAACTTTATAGACAGTCCTTTCTGTCCAAATCTAATGAAAACCCAATTGTTAGGACTTGCACATGTATCATTTTAGACCTTGACAATTTCTTATCTACTTTTTGTATCTTTCTTCTCTAATTAGCATTTGTATTTCAATGTTACTCTTCCTTCCAAGGACACGACAGTTAAGTGTTGTGATGAGGTTGATCTGGTGGCTAAGGTAAAATGACTTACTTTGCATTACAATATAAGTTTCACAATTTTGGATCGATAAGTTGGTGCGTCTATCTAAACTTTAGGTTAATTTAATTATGGTTTAATTACTTCGGAAGTCTCTATTTCTGCATATTTGTATTATTTGGATTCTCATATTTTGAAAGTTTTTAATTGGGTCCCTATTTATGAAAAATTGAATCAATAAAGTCTATGTCATTAAATTTTATGGACGACGTTAAAAGTATTGTCTGATGGCTAGGTGAGGTGGCATCTCATAAACACGTGGCACGCAAAGACTTAAATAATTATTTAATTTAAAAAAGTTTAAAAAAGTCTCTACCACATCACCACCCTCACACGTCATCATCACCATCTCCAGACAAACCCTAATTTCTCTCCAAGAAACCCTAGCCGTCGCACCATCCAGCGTAGTCACCGCCATCCTCGCCGGCAGTTGTCCTCTTTAACGCATCACGCGCCACCACCAAAGCTATGCGACGAGAACGCGAGAAACCCTAAGTCTCCACGGTGCTATGCGACGATGCTTGAACTTGGTTTCTGGTTTGCTTGCAGGTCTGATTGTGGTTGCAGGTGGAGGCAAGCAACGGCGCGGTTAGTGGTGGAGAAGAGTGGTGATTCGCGATCTGCAGCAGCGGTGTATGGTGAACGATTCTGTGGTGGAGATTGGACGACAGTGCTGTTGGTGCGACGACGATTTGGCTGGTGCGAGGGTGAAAATAGTGAAGATTGGTGGTTGCGACATAACAAGGGATCACGTTGGGTGGTGGCGCGAGAACGAAGGCCGAATCGCGATGGCTTGCGATTTACATGGTGGTGTTGCTGCGGTGTAGAGCTTGCGTCAACGAAGGGCTTCGTGATTTGGATTTTGGGTTCTGTTTTCTGGGAATGATTGGCAGGTCCGGTGATATGCGAAGGTGATGAAGGTGCAACTGAAGGGAGAAGACGCTTTGGTGGTGGCGCGTGATGCGTTGGAGATGACGGCTATCGACGAGGATGACAGTGACGACGCTGGATGGTGCGGCAGCTAGGGTTTCTTGGAGAGAAATTAGGGTTTGTCTGGAGAGGGTGATGATTACGTGTGAGGGTGGTGATGTGGCATGGACTTTTTTAAACTTTTTTTAAATTAAAAATTCATTTAAGTCTTTGTGTGCCATGTGCTTATGAGATGCCACCTCACCTAGCCACCAGGTAACACTTTTAACGCCGTCCATAGAATTTAACGGCAGAGACTTTATTGATTCAATTTTTCATAAATGGGGACCCAATTGAGAACTTTCAAAATATGAGGACCCAATTGATACGAATATGCAGAAATAGGAACCTCTAAAGTGATTAAACCTTTAATTATTGGTGGTGTTTCTTATTCAACAAATGGCAACTGCCACGTTTAGGGTCATTTATGGAGCGTGCAAAACAATGATTATAACTGACACTAGTGATTCTCTCGTGCTACTTATTTTTCT
Source organism: Vigna angularis (assembly GCF_016808095.1). Lineage (NCBI taxonomy): Eukaryota > Viridiplantae > Streptophyta > Magnoliopsida > Fabales > Fabaceae > Vigna > Vigna angularis. The sequence continues at coordinate 9,633,065 of NC_068973.1, read as the reverse complement.
ACTAAGTGCTTCTCTCTACCCCTCACCAGTCTCACCCTACACCTTCCAATTGACAGTTATGTCCTTCATTTAATAAAATCTAAAAAATTGGAATAATGGTTTAATGATTTTTCAACCACCAACAACCCTTAATCCTGTGCTATTTTACTATAACCCGTGCATGCACGTCATCTCATTTCTTCATTGTTATGTTAACCTTGTACTATAAGCTTTTGCATGCATCCCAATCTTAATTCTCCACGGTTTCATTTCTTACTTTCTTGTTTCATTGAGTTTTATTTCTTTCATTGAATTATATTTGTGAGAGGTTATATGCTGTTTTTTAAATTTAGATTTATGTTGTTTTAGTTGAATGCTGTTTTAGTTTTATGTTGTTTTTCATTTCCTTATATATATTATTATAATAAATGCTTGGAGGTTTCACTCCATATAACTAGATCCGGTCATGGCCGAAGTTGAAGACTTGTCACGACACATTTTAAAGAGTTCGAAGATGATATGATTTGTTTTTTAAATATTTTCTTTTTTAATATTATACTTCTTTTATTTACATTAATGAATGTATTCTATGTTAAATCATGGATAAAATTAATTTTAATTAATTTTAATGTACTTTATATATATATATATATATATATATATATATATATTACTTTTTATTATAAAAAATAAATTTTATTAAATTAAGAAATTATAAATATTGATAGGTAATTATAAATAATATAATATAAAAATAACCGTTTAAAATTTACACAATTTTTGAAGACTTGTCACGACACTTTTTGTGGAATGATAGTGGTTTAAAAATAGATCCAAAACTTAAATATAATAATAATAAAACCAATATTAAAACTTTTCATTGCATTAATGATTAAGAAATTTAGTTTTATCACTTCCGAGTTATTTTACATCCTATACTTTCAAATTTTCATAATGTATTTCAACTTAATAACTTTTTCATGTTATAGACTTATACAGTACAACTAAAAAAAATTGCCTATAATGTGTTTCCTATTAGAATTGGACATCGTATCATTATTCAAACTTTGAAATAAAATAATAACTTTAGTAAAGATAATGTGAAATAAACAAGAAGATACTGATGTGCAGCCCGAAAATTGGAAAGTTATATATATGAAAAAAATGTATTCACATCCTGAAAAATGTAAAAAAGTAATATAATATCCTTATTTTTAAATAAGTAGATTAATTATTTATTATATGTATACTTTAACTATAAAAGTTATAAAGAAATCACACACTTTAATTTATATATTAATATTATAAAATTCTACATACATTAAAACTTGTATTTAGTATTTTATCCCGTAATGTCTCGGTGGTTGTAAATTAACCAATGATCCATCTAAGGAAATATAATAGAATAAATAAAAATAATATTTATAAAATATTTTAAGTAGTGAACCAACCGTTAAGATAAAAGTATTATCAATGTCTGTGCAGTGAGAAAAAGAAATATCTTTAGAATGTCCTTATTCATAATAATATATTTTTATTATTTTTAAAGATTTTATTGTTTCAAATAAAAGTTATGAAAATGTAATTAATATGATTGGTATATAAAATTATGATATAAAAAGGTTTAAATATCAAGAGTTTTAAACAAACATGCATAAGAATACAATTAATATATACTCACGGTTATTAAATATTTTTTTAATTAACTATTAATTTATAATAATAATAATAATAATAATGAGTTTACAAACTAATCAAATGTTATTTCAAAATACTCTACATATAATGTAGGTTTAAAAGTAATAAGTTGAAAATAACTATCATCCCATCAATTTAATTATTTTCTTTTCGATGATAATGGATTCAATAAATAACTTGGATTTATTGTACTACAGGGAAAAGATGAATAAATGGGAGTTTAATTCTTACACAAAGTCACTTATATTTTATATTTTTGAGTGAGTGAAATAATTTTAATAAGTAATGTGTGTTTTGAAGCAAGTTATCAAATTTAACCTAATTTCTGATCTCAATCAACATCAAATGACACAGTAACTTGATAGTTGTAATTTTTTATTTATCAAAGAGAGTCTCGCATGCGACAAGATTGAGACAACTCAACAGCAGCGATCAGGCGGGCTTGTATTCGGTCATAATTATCCTTAATAAATGCAAAGGATAACGGTGATGTGGATAATGTTCACCATCCAGTAAAAAGAAAGATCATGAAATCAAAACGGATAAAGTTACTATGATCTATTAGGAAAGTATCATTCACTTCTTCACCTTCTACTCACAATGCCATCTAGAAAGACCCCACCAACTATGCTTTCATTTCAATCTTATTATAAAATGGAAAACACTACATCTAATCTCTCTCATGAGCTCATCAAAAACATTCACAAGAAAGTAACACTTTTTGTCCCTTTGAAGCTCGCCCTCTTTAGCTTTTATCCATTGATTACCAGGAGACGCCTTTTGTGGTTTTTGATTTTGAGGCTTGACATTCTTAGAGTTTTATCAAAGTTTGCAAAGCTGGAAATTGTGCTCCACAATTTCATTGTTGGGTTTGTCTACTTTGGTTTTGGTTCTTAGGCTGAAACTAGTATAGCCGAAGACACTAATTTCATCTCATGATCTGTAAGTTGAGGACCAAGATCCTTTCTTTCTGAGTTCATACTAATCATGGCACGCTCTTTAAAGAGTGTTTTTATTATTTCTGAATTGAATGAGAGCATGCTTGGCTCCAAAACAAAAGGAGCTTTGAACAAAGCAAAATCAAAGGGTTGTTCTGTTTTGAACAATGCCTTCATGGGAGAATCTGCTGCCCTAGATGAAAAAGGTTTAGGGTATTGCAGTTCAAAAGCCTCTAGCAGTAGCAGTGTTGCTGTTCATGTATGTTGCACCTTTGTTTTCTGGGTATCTAAGCCTTTTTTCTTCCCAATGGTACTTTATTACTTTATTTTTATTTCAGGCGCAAGCAACAATTAGTGTTAGCAAGAGTTTGAAGTGGTGGGAAAAGAACCTGAAGCCTAATATGACTGAGATCCATTCAGCACAAGAACTGGTTCATTCTTTGCTCAAAGCTGGTGATTCATTGGTTGTGGTTGACTTCTATTCACCTGGTTGTGGAGGTTGCAAAGCCCTTGATTCAAAGGTATATGTATGTGTCTTTGTTCTGGTGAAAGAATTCTATATACCAACTAAAATTCTTATGCAACTTTTCTTTTTCTTTTTCTTTTTTCTGGTCACAACATTTGACATGGTTTCATGTGACCAGATCTGTCAAATAGCTGGATTGCACCCAAATGCAATATTTCTGAGAGTAAATTACGATGAACTGAAAAACATGTGTCACGGTTTGCGCATTCACGTGTTACCTTTCTTCAGATTCTATAAGGGTGCGGAGGGTCGAGTTTGTAGCTTTAGCTGTACCAATGCAACTGTAAGAATTTTATTTATACTGTTCTCATCATGTGCTATGTTTTTTTTCTTGTCTTTTCTTAAATTATGACGTTATTCTATGTCTATGTTATTGTTATGTAACAGATCAAGAAATTCAAGGATGCCATGGCAAAATATAGCAATGAAAGGTGTTATTTTGCTCCAGCTAAAGGTTTGGAAGAATCTGAACTGAAAATTTTGGCCTCAATGGGTGAAATATCAAATGACTCTTCGCCGTTGGTATATCCCAAACATGAGAAAATGAAGAATTTGGTTAATGATTTTTCTGAAGTTTGGAACATGGCTAGTAACAGCAGGGGAGTTATGAAAGACAGTATGTTCTGAAATTGATTTTGAAACTACCAAACAGAGCATTTATTTATTTATTTTGTCTTGTTTTAGGATGAAGATTTTGGTTAAGTAAAACAGCTTCATACCATTTATTTGTTTATTTCTAGGATATTTACTAGTTTTTATTTATTCTGTAAATTATTTTATTTAGTGTTGGGGGAGGGCTTAAGCCCTAGCAATTTAATTTTAAGTGTACTGAGATAATTTCATAATCTTCCTTTTATCTCAAAATCATTGTGATTTATAGAATCTTCATGGTTGTTTTATATAATTCTTTGTTAAAAAATAAGTTCATTATATGTTCAGTTTTATGAAAAGATAACAAAGTTTTGGAAATTAAAATGCTACATCAGTTATGAATTTGGCTTTTGTTGAAAGTCATAATCAATAGATGCTTCTTCCTCATATAAAGTTTTTCAAATCAGTTACTCCTTCACCTTCAAGTACAGAAGAAATAAATAAATAAATTCTGTAAGAGTTATTTTTATATTATGTTATTTTTTATTTTTGTGTAATGAAACAAATTTTTTAATTTAAAAAATATTTAAAATTGTTACAAAAATATTCCTAGCTTTTCAATTTATGTCACCAACACCATTTTTAAAAATTAATTTATTCAGTATTTTCAAAGTATAATTTATCTTTTAGATTGTATGCTATAAAATTATTTATTTTTATTTTTTATATATTAATTTTTTTACTATCTGTAAATTTAAACAATAGAATCTAAAAAATAAAAAAGTTATATATCCAGACTAAAGAACTTAAAAGGATATTTGTAAATACTAAAATAATTGTTTTTAAATATAAAGAAAAAAAAGTAAAGTTTATACAACTTCTTAGGAAGTAATTAAATATTAGGAAGATCAAGAGTAATAAAATAAAAACAAATGTATTTTTTTGCACTGATGTTGTAAGTACATTAGGTGCAGCAGTATTGATCCAAGAGAATGATTAACTCAGACTTTGTTGGTATTAAAAAATATGACTGTTGATGAAGTTGATTCCATAGTTATAGTCTTTTTGATATGAAATTTAGAGTTTTGAATTCATTTTAGATATAAATTATAAATTTAATTAATTAAATTTAATTTAATTTCTAATTGAATCAAATTATAATTCAAGATAAAGTCTTAAGATACTCTTAAATATCTTACTTATAGACCATGTTGATATATCTATAAAAAATCTGCTGAGTAAATCTGTGTGCGCATGCTGTTTGTTAAATGCAAATAAACAGTATGCGAAAACTTGAGCTTATATATGCTTTTTCTTTCTTAATTTTTAAAATTGTATCAATTTCTTTCTTAATTTTTTAAAATTGCATCAAAAAGCACGTTAATAATTTATGGAATTATTGAAAAGAGAGACAAATGTAAATATTTTTTAATTTTGTTTATAGTAAAATATTTTTTAATTAATTATATTAAATAATGGTAATATTACTGACATATTTTGCTTCTATTTTATAATAATTTCTAACCTTCTATGTGCTTTAAATAAATATGTACTTCCAACTACGTATAATAGAAGATAGAAATTTTATTTCTATCATATATATAAAGATAGAATTTATTACATTTAACTTATTAAATAATTTAAAAAAATATTTTTTTTTGTGTTTTTTTTTATTATAAACATTTATTTTCTATTCTATTGAAAAAGTAATGAGAAAATACTATGGAAAGACTTTCATAAACTCACCAATTCCTTTTAATAAATATTCCAACGTTCAAGTTATCTTATTATGTTAGTAAACAATAAATATGTGATTAATGAAAGCATATCAATATATCTCGTAAAATGCATTATTTATACTTATAATTTATTCACTTTTATACATGGATGGCCTAAGTCTATTGGTCCAAATACTTGTTGATTTATGAATAAATGTAGTTAATCATAGGTTATGATAGTTAAGTGTCATGTATGTTGTTGCATTAGCTATGGGTTGAGTACATGTCGACTTAGTAATCCGACATGTACTCGTCAAAGGACGAGACCTATTATGATATGATCAATACTCGATCATATACAATACACCACCCTTAGGCTTTACATGTGGCATGTTAAAGGCTTATGAAGAGCTTTACCAAATCAAACTTTAATTCTTCAATTTTTTACTTTTCGATCGATAGTCGTCTTGCAAAGAAAATCATACATTAATAGTCCCCTAGACTCGAGAAGCATAATGACAATGAGGTTGTAATAATTAGGTGTCAAGTATGATGTGGTCAGTAGGCATAAAGGTATGAGACTTGTGTGTTGCACATGAAACGATGCAATGCAAGGAAGGGATAAAGTTACAACTGTTAGCCTTTAGATTTAGAGAGATGAAATGGTTGTGGGGAAGGGGTGGGAAGGTGAAAGGTCAAAAATTTTGTTATACATAGAAGCCTCATTTGAGTACTAAGTTTTGAGAGATTGTTTTTCTGCCAATATCTTTGTGAGAAAAGTTTGTCATTTCAAAAGCCTGTTACTCAAAAGTCGATTACTTAAAAAGGTATGTCTTACAGAGGGTCAAATATGGGTTTTAGAGAAGATTCAAATAGTAGTAGTGATAGTTGTCATATTTCAATGTCATCGAATGCTTCATCATCTTGTACCATGGGTGTGGAGATGGAGGTGATTATTGAGAACATGAAAGACCTAGCTGAGGAGCATGCTGAGTCCCGACTACCTAGAAGGGAAGGGTATGAATGGGTAAATCCTTTAGTTAGAATCAAATTTTCAAAATTTAGGTGGTTTAAAATTTTGAATTCCTAGTTGAACATCATCCATGTGTTTGAGATAGGAGTTTCCGAGGACACAGTCTCGCTTAGGAGGATGAATGTCACTGATAATGCCCGTCATGGTCGAGAAATGTATGAAGAGGAATTCTTTTTGGTGTATATAGCTTTTTTTTTCTTCTTCTTTTTTGTAAAAGGTTAAGTAGTGAGACCGAAGACTTGTAATTTGAATTGAAATGAAGGAAGAAAACTTCTTGCCATCTTCTTGTCTATTTTATGTTTGCATAACTTTTAATTTTTCTATAAACTTTGAATAACGGATTTATATATGAATGAGTAGTATATTCTATGGTTACCGTATAATTGTCTTGTTGTAAGAGAAGTCTGAACTTTGTTTATTGTTGAGGTTCAACCAGGACTGTCTAAGTAGGCAGCATGGAACTGCGTGAAAGATTCAACCAAGACCACCTGGATAGGCGACAGGAAACTATATAGAAGGTTCAACCAAGACCGCTCGGGTAGGCGATAGAAAATTGCTTAGAAGGTTCAACTAGGATTGTCTAGGTAAGCGATAGGGAACTGCATAAGAGGTTCGACCAGGACTGCCTAGGTAGGCGGTAGGGAACTCCTTAAATTCTTGCAAAATATTCAAAGAAAAGTTTATTATTGAATGTAGAAACCCTTTTTTTTTATTGATGAAATGTGTTATTCAAACCTTCTCGGCCAAAACTCCTCCTCAGGAAAAATGACCAAATATAGAAAGAGTACACTCAAGGTTACAAGCAATCAGTTATCTACAAGTTCCTAACTGAAATAAAACTTTAAACATCTCATAACACGAGCTTCCTTCATCGTCGTGCCTTATGAAACACTTAAGGTGGTCAACCTATATTAATTCTTCAACCTTATCCATAAGCATAGTGCATTCATCTCTAGTTTGACCATTATTGATGGTACTTACAATATTTGTTCATGTCAGCATTCGACGAGTTTTGAGATTTTCTCGACGGGGATATGAAATCTAACTTCAATATTAGTTCATGTCTACATTTAGGTTTCTAATTTTCATGGCTACTTTATTAAACCTTTCAAAAAAGGTTTATAGAGACTGCCTTTTTTCTTGTCTAACATTGAGGAATGCAAGAGAGGTAAGGTGATGATGGAAGCTTGTGGTGAAGTGTGTTGTAAAGGACGACACCATCATATTGAAACTGTCAACGGACATGACGACATCATTAGTCGAGTACAAATTGACATGGATGGTGTAGATGACAACATGCTCATGTAGATCAGTTCTACCATTTAGGAAAGGGGTATCAATAATGTCGTTTGTGAATGGATGTTGGTGGGTTCCTCCTACTATTGAGGAGTGGTTTGTCTTGAAAATAGGATTGTACTCACTTTCCTCTACATTACCATGAACAATGCTAGTGTAAGGTGGAGTTTTCTACACTGAGACCATGATATCAAGGGTTTCTTTCTCCTTTCCCTTGTTAGTCGTTTCCTTCCTCAAGACATCCATATCTTTAGCACTTCTTTTCTTAAACTCAGTAAACTCCTTATCATCTCCGCTTGAGCTCCCAAGATAGTGGATATGTTAGTTGAGGAGGGTCCAACTTCTCTTTCTCCAACAATCCTAGTTATTGTGAACACCATAAATGATTTTCTTCACTGAATACAAGTCAGTCCCACAATGGGTGTCAATTGTTCTTACATAGCCGAGTAAGTACCTTGCAAAGACTCCCATGAACTCTCCAAATGCTTCTAACCTTTAAATTTTAGAGTACTCGTCCTTGTCTTAAGTACTCATTCTTCTTGTCATGGATAGAGTGTGTTTTTGCAGAAAACACTCTAATACTCAAATTAGTCTCTCTCGTCAAGAAGCAATAAATGTATAATTAATGAAGATGTAATTAATATACCTCGTAAAATATACTTTTTTATATTTATGATTTATGAGCTTTTTTACCTAGATGGGTCTAGACCTATTGATCCAAATACTTATTTATTTTTTAATCATTATAATTAATCATAAATTATAATATTAAGTGTCTTGTATAATATTGGATTCATTGAATAAAAATGAACCAATTATGTATCAACTTAGTAATTCAACATATACTCACCTATTACAAAGAGTACTCAAAATAAATTTTCTTATTCAATTTTTGGATGTCTCAGTTTTTTAATTCAATTAATACCCATCAAATTTATCTAAATCTACAAGTATTTCTCTCTTAATACAACATCAATTACAATTTCTTTGTCGTCATTTCATATTTCCTTGGATTGGTATAACTTTTCAATAATGTAAACTTAAAATTCTTTTATTATATAATTTTTTATGGCTTAATACCCTATTTTGTCCCTAATTTCGCTCGAAAATGTCAAATTAGTCCATCCTTTAAAAAGTGCGTCAATTACGTTCTTACTTAATAAAATTTATATCAATAAAATTCATTCCGTTAAATCCGTACAAACGGCGTTAATTATTAAAGTAGAAGAGAGAGAAAAATAATTAACGCCGTTTGTACGGATTTAACGGAAGGAATTTCATTGATATAAATTTTATTAAGTAAGGACGTAATTGACGCACTTTTTAAAGGATGGACTAATTTGACATTTTTGAGCGAAACTGGGGACAAAATAGGGTATTAAGCTATTTTTTATTTTGTGGTTCAACTATTTAACTTATTTAAGATTTTTTCAAGTTTATCTAAATAAATTATTTTTTTAATATTTGTAAAAAGCAATACATATTTTAAGGATCATAAATTTCAATTATATGTATTTATCTTAATTGCATTTATATAATTTATATTTAATATTTATATAGTTATAATTTTTATTTATTATATAAAAAATATTTAATTAATGTTTACAACATATATAATATGAATATAAATATGGCTATTATCCAATGAGAACAAATATAAAATATAAATTTTATATCCAAATAAAAATATTATATATAAATTTTTATTTAAAAAATAAAAGAAAAATATATTTACAGTTCAGGTAATGCATATATCTGATGAGTATTAATAATTTGTATATTATTAAATAATTTTTTTAAAAGAAATAATTTGTATATTATTATTCAAATAATTACATAATTACAAGTTTTCAGCATAAAAATAATAATATGAACATAATTTTTATTGGAAGAAAATAACAGTAATAATACTCACCTAGCTAGGTCCAAAATAAATAGACACGTTTAACTTCTTCCTTTGAGATATTGAAAACTTGGAATATCAATTTTGATAAAAAGCAACATTTGGGGTCCCATTTGTACCTCTAAAAGTGTCATCCAGTGTCAATGACACTTGATCAAGGGGGGATGACATGAACACTTTATAAAATATACACTAGCAGTGGGTATAAATATTATAATATTATATTTCCATTCAATACAAACAAAGAAAAATTATTATTATGTCTGTTAGATAAAAAGCAAAAGATAAAATATAAGACATAATAAAAATCAAATTTACAATTGAACAAATTAAAGTGTACCCCTCTCGAATTCTTTGCATAACATATAGAAGAATGCATTATTTATTTAATATGATTTTTTGTTAACTATATGTAATTTATTATATTGTGGGTTATTTAATTTATTAGATTATGTTTAAATTGGTAGAGAAAAGTTTGCTATCAACACTTTAAGGAGTTTAATTTGGTAAAGTTAAGTTTCAAATTTTGACTTTTATGAATATAAAACAAAAATTTCATTTTAGTTCTCTGTAGGAGTGCAATTTTAAAATAGTTTATCCACCTTAGTTACATAGTCCAACTATGCAAATGGTGCAGGCCACGTGCATTACACTGTGTATCTGATATACAATTAATTTCTGACTTTTTTGTCCTCTTGAAGGTTAGAGAGATATATATCTGTGTCCAGTGAAGATAATTTTTTCAATGATTCAAAAGAAGGAGAAAAAGAGAGCATATAACTTGCATATTTTTATTTTGATAATAAATATCAATATTTCTTGTATAAAAATTTAAAATGTTTAATATAAAAATAGTAGAAAAAACCGATGAAGAAAAACAGACCTAGATCTTGTCACAGTACATGGTTTCATGTAAAGTAAAAGCCAAGAAAAGCTGAGTCACTCCTGAGTCAGTCCTATCTTATTTTTCTGGCACATTCAATCCAATATATATTACAAATATATGCAGTGTACAACTTACCTTTGTCACAATAAAATCATGAAACCTAGGCTTTGTGGGGTCCACACCAATTTTATTTTTTTGTCCATTTATATTTTAACAAGATCAATTATTATCATCACATGATTTTTTACATGTTTTAGATATACTACTGGTATCTATCTTTCTAACTTTATTTTGAAAATATTAAAATAATATAGATTGTACATCAGGTCTATGTTTCTTTTTTCCGCTTCTGCACATGCATTGTGGTTATTTACTTTGGTACAGAAAACCGCAGAAATTAGGAGACCCAATAAATCTCTGCTAAAAAGGGAAAGTAAAAACAATATCACAAAAAGTTGATATAACAAGTGAAAGCAAAATGATAATTGGATGTCAAAAGTTGGCCAGTTTCAACTTTGATGGAAGTATGTAAAACCTAAAAAAAATATGTTAGTATTGATGGTGGTTTAAAAATAATAAAACTCTTATTTTAATATTAAATAGTTTATTTATAAATAATTTTGTTATAAATAATTTTTATTAATTTAAAATATATCATTTATTTAGAAAATATTTTTTTAGAGTTTTTATTTTTTTAAGAATTCTAATTTTTGAATCATCTTTTTTATGATTAGAAAGTATTTAAACAATCATGATAACGATATTTACGTTCCTATCCAATCAGTTTTTGTAATAGAGCAAGTTTCAGTTCTTTTTTCTCTTCGTTCTTTATTTGAGACCATGCATGGAGATTTCTATTGCATGTGTACTTTGATATTTCCTTTGAGTTCCTTGTTGATCAGAGGTCCTAAGGACTTTCCTTAATATCTTCTCGATGTTTCGTAATTGTATTTATAGTTCATTGAGTCGGAAGCAACGAGGTGCAGTTCTAGAACTTAATAGACAACTTTGTGAGGTAAGGGAAATTAGTTTAAATCGAGTTTACTTATTAAACAGATTGTGATTCATGAGTTAATGATGATGATGTGCTTAAAATGTATTATTAGATTGAATGGTGAATTCTAATATGTTAAGTTGTTGAAATTGTTATGAAATGATGTGAAAATATGTGAAAACTGGTGTGTAATTGTTATGCAGAGATTAAAAGTGATTTCTATGAGTTATAAAGGCACTTTGGTTGTATTATACGTTGTTTGAAACTATTGAATATTGTTGAATGGTACTAAGTATAGGAAAGAAGTAGGTTTTTGGTCTAAATTTAGAGGTTTAAGGGGTGATTTTCTAAATTTGTGGAGAACCATTTATATGGTCCTTAGTGACTTGTTTATGATGAAAGTTAATTGGTATGTGATGTAGGAATGAATGATAGTTATTATGGTGAAGTCAAAATGGTATTTCAAAGGTGTTTTGGAGGTTCCAATAGGTAAAGAGATAACGAAAATAAATATGGTAAACTGCATGTGTAGGTCTGTCTTTGGTGTGATTTACAACTGTTTTGGGTTGGGAGAATGGTATAAAACTGATACAAGAGTATTTGATGATTCATGGGTGAAGTTGACTTGATTTTTGACTAGATTTAATGGTTTTGATATGTGAAATTTTGAATTAGATGTTCTGGACTATTTATGATGATTGAAAGTCTATTATTAAGTCCATTAGGACTCATTCAAGCCATTAGTCGTAGAATTTAAGTGTTACAAGAGATAGAATTGAGTTTGGTACGATTTAAGGTAGTAAGTTGGTTTGAAGTGGTCAATTTGAGTTAGATGTACGTTTTTTGAGGTTTCTTAATGTCTATAGGGTCCTAGAGATTAATTAAAGTTGTGGGGAAAACGTTCAAAGTTATACTAATTGATTATGCAATATTTTATGTTTTAATCGATTATGACATTAACTTAATCAATTAAAACAAACACTTTAGCCTAATTGATTATGACACTAACTTAATTGATTAAAACAAACACTTTAATCTAATCGATTATGTTAGTGACATAATCGATTAAAATTATAGTGCATCACTAACAAACTTTACCTTCAATAGGCCATAACCATCAAAAGGCACTAATTCAAGTAACTCTAACTTCCTAAAGGGAGGATGTTTCTTGAAGGATATTATAGTTTGTTTATCAGCCATGCAATGAGAACATTTCTCCAACCCTTCACTCTTCAATGCTAAAAGAACATCCTTTTTAACTAAGCAAGCAATTAAGTCTATTTTCACATATATGACCAAGCCTTCAGTGCCACAAAGATGACTCTATATACACGACATTCACACTCTCTTTAGCAACCAAAACTTTTATCCAGTAAAGCTTAGAGTTTTTCTCCCCTTTGACCACAATCAAGTTACCTTTGGTGAGCTTCCACTTTCTAGAACCAAAGTGGTTATCATATCCCTCATCATCAAGTACTTACATAGAAATCAAGTTAAAGCGAACATCTAAAACATGTTTAACTCCTCTAAGCAACAGCTGCATCCCTATGTTGGTTACATCACCAAAACCAATAACCTTAGACACCCCATCATTACCCATCTTCAATACTACAAAATCACTAGATGTATAAAATGTGAAGAACTCCTTCTTGGATGTAACATGCAGTGTAACACCATTATCAATTATCCACATGCTCTCATCGGATACAAGATTAATAGTGTCATAATCACGAAGATAAACAAGGTTACCACATGTAGTAGTAGTAACATGATCACCATCATTATGATCTTTTTCTCTTTGCTAACCCTTTTTGTCTTTGCTATTTTTCTTCCACAAAAAAACAGTTCTTCTTTATATGTCCTGTTTTGTAACAATGATGATACTCTATATTCTTGAACCGAGATTTGGACTTGCTCCTGCTTACTTTTATCTCTACCACTGTTTATTCTTTCATTTGGCTTTTTTCCCTATTCTCTATAACAAGCACTTATGAGTGAGATGAAGTACCATGTGTCTTCCTTCTCATCTCCTCATTAAGTGCACTACTCTTTTCCATTTGCAAAGAAATATCACCATTATGGGTAACCCTTATCATGAAAACTCGAAATGTCTCCCACGAATCCGATAAAGAGTTTAATAGGAAAGTCCCAATAGATCATTGTCAAATTTTATACCCACTTATGCTAATTGATCATAACATCCTTGAAATTCACTCAAGTGATTTAAAATAGGAGTTTCTTCCTTGTACTTCAACTCCACAATTTTTTTCAACAAGTATAATTTATTAGTCCCTTACTTAGAAGCATACAAGGACTCAAGCTTATCCCACAGACTTCTCACATGTGTCTCATTAGCAACAAAATTATAAACATTATCACCAACAAACTGTCTAGTAAACCTACATACCTGTTGATGTTCAGAATCTCGGCTTATTGGAAGAAAAAACAGGAATATGAAATTGTTTCACAAATAGCAAGTCCTTCATATTGCCCTTCCATAGGTGATAATATTCTCCATTCAAAGAAATCATTTTAGTATGTGCCTTCATCATTCATCTAACAAGTCCTTCATGTTGTCCTTCTATAGGTGATAATTTTCTCCATAAAGAAATCATTTTAGTATATGCCTCCATCATTCACGCAAGCCAAACAGTCCCTTAACCAAAGAGCTCTGATACCACTTTTATGGGAAAATGGGCCAACAATAACAACTCAACAAAGAGCAACGGAAATTCAATCTCTCTTCTTGCAAGAACCTGCGAAGAGCACCAAAAATAAATAAAGCAAAAATATAATCCAAAGCACAAAGAGACACCAAAATTTTTAACATGGAAAACCCCTCAATGCAATGGTAAAAACCATGAGTCGTCTAGATAAAAAAAAATCCACTATGATTAATAATAGGATACAAAAGAGTCTCCTATAAAAAAACTAAATCGTGTTTTGAATCAGCCAAATTAACTAAGCATACATGCTTACAAATGAGAACAAAAAACATGAAAATTTTCCAAAGTAAAATTGTTGATGTGAAGCTATTTTCTCCCAAACTAGACCTTCAATTGACAATCTGAATGGTCAGAATGAAGAACCATACGTCTGGAACCCACTGTCCAAATATTAGCCGGATCCAACGATGAACGACTTCACAACGACGAAAATATCAGTGTAGACTTTGTGTTATGCAGAAAAAACTTTCTTTCTTCCTTTCTCTCTCACTTGACTTTTCTCTCTCTTCAAATGACTATTTTGCACTTTACTAATCTGACCCCTCTCCACTAAAAGAAAGTGAGACATAATGGTCTAATTTATTTGGGCCTATTTTTCACATAGAAAGGGAGCCCAATAACCCAACACTTATATGGTTGAGCTCAGTTCTCATTGGTGTTGTGTCTTCCTAGTGAACTCTCTCCCTTTATTAATTTAACAAGTGGTACTAGAGCTTATGGTTAGCTTGGTGACCATCCCAAACGAGTACAATATGGTTTATGTATCGAAAGTTTTCTTGGTCAGGGGAAAGTGTACCAATGTGGAGCCTTAAGGTTTTAGGTTGAGAGTGGTCCAATCTTTACCTTTGATTCAAGAAAAAGTAACTTCCTAAAGTAAGATGCAAGATATTGCTCCTATAGGTAGAGGAAGATGTTTAAAACATGTCACCAAATTAAATGTTTTTGTTTTATATATAGTATGTCACCTTTAAAGTTTTTTTCATTACCAATGCTACTTTAGAATAAACTACCTCATGTACCAAAGTGAGGAACCATGCCCTTAATAAAGGCAACACAAGTAATGATGACTTCCAAAAAATGTAATGGAGAGATATCTTTCAAAATAACATTCAAATTCGGTAGATGCATTTGTTAGTAACAAATGCCCTTAAAAATAGACTATAACTACATAAAATAAAAACAATTGAAGCTTAACAAAATAATAAGTAAATTTAATAATAATAAATAAAGGAAGACAAAAATCTTAGAGAAGTTAAGAGTCATAACATTGGTTGTTATGAGAGGATGAAACAACTCCACTTCCATACCGAACTCCTCTTAATACTTCAACTCCTCTTAATACTTCAACTCCTCTCATTCTGTTACTAATAAATTATGAAGTTAATTGAAACAAAATATTATTAATATACACAGAAACATAATTACAAACAAATTTTAAATATAAAATAAAGCAGACTGGTACGTGTGAAAACCTTGCCAAAAAACTCAAACTCTTCATTGACATTGATACTATCAAATTGAGTTATAGTGGTCCTCAACCAATTTTGAGCACAAATAAGTGCTTCATTATTGGTGGACTTAAAGAGCTTCTAAAAGCATCCCAAACTTACGCCTCGTACCACTACACCTCCTAACAACTCCTTCATTTCTCCCTACAATAGCTCCTAATAGCTTCCTTCCACCTTTCTTCCATCATCATTTCTTCTCTCCATCTTTTCTTCATTCCATTATAGCAAGCACCTGCATTGTCACAAAAGCCTTCATCTCCTTCTCTTTTAAGGTAATATGAGTTTGTTTAGGTTTCAATATTTTTTACGGTGTAGAGCATATCTTTCTCTATTGTAGTATGAATTTTTTAGGATTGAAACGAATTTAGAACTCGGTTAAGTGAGAAAAATGAATTTCGAAATCCAGTGATTAGTGTTCACCAGATTTGGAAAGTCAGTGGTGGTAGGGAAAATTAGATCAGTTCACTAGATTTCGAAAACCAGTTGAGTGAACATTCACCGAATTTCAAAATCTGGTTTGTGTGAAAGGCGTCCACCAAATATGGAAAGTCAATTTGGGGAAAACTGGTTCAATTCATTGGATTTCAAAATCTAGTTGTTTTAGTCTTCACCAAATTTTGAAATTCGATTTGTGTCAAATGTGTGCACTAGATTTTGAAATGCATGGTGTTAGCAAAAGTGAGAGTGTTCATCGAATTTCAATATTTGTTTGAAATCCAGTTTATGTGTGAAATGTTGGTGCACTGGATTTGGAAATGCGGTGGTGATTAGGTATACCAGTTTTCAAAATTCGATACGTGCAATCAATCACCAATGGATTTCCAAATCTGGTGAAACCAACCATTTCACAACAAGAGTCGAGTTTCGACATTCAATGAACACTGATCGCCAAATTTCTAAATACGAAGAAATATGTGATTACCTAACTTAAAAAGTAAGAGATGAGGCTTTCAGTGTACCAAATGAAGGTGTTGCTTCACGTTGCTATGGAAACATGATTCGCAAAATGAAGAGAGGATGTGGAGTGAAGAAATGATTTTGAACGAGGAAAGATGGAAGGAGCTAGGAGAACTAAAGGAAGTTGTCTTGAGGTGTAGGATATTTTGTGGCATAACAAAGTAAAAGGAGGTGAAATAGGGTTTCTACCCTAATCAATGGTCAAAGGTTAATTTAGTCATTTCAGAAAATTTAGAGGTGTTAGAAGAAAAGCATGAAGTGCTGGAATAAGCCATATCCACTTATTCCTTAGAATCACATATAAGGGGGTGGACCTCATTCACATTTCTAATAATACATAAGCAACCATTTAACTTGTGAGAACTTAAAAAATACTTAAGCAATGGTGATTTTTATAAAAAGAGCATATTAGAATATTTTAAGGGTGGGACCCCTTGTTTGACAATGCCATAAGTTAAAATGATATGTCTAAAGGAATTTTATTTATTTGTTAGGCCAAGTGGAATAAGAGCTTCTTCTGCCATCCACTAAGAGATTTTGTGCAAGATTTCAATTGTCCAAGTCAATCCATAAAATTAATACTGAGTATAGAAATAATTATTATTATAAAAATTGTAAAATATGCATGTTGAAATTATGGTTAACTTATCTTTTCTTTTTGTGTGTGTTGTGATGTATCACATACAATTGTATGTTATACATTATCAGAAGATAAGACAGGTGATATTCTTTCACAATAAAATAGCTTAAAATTGGTACAAATATCAGTGAGCTACATATGTACAGTATCTTTATGTTTTACATATTTTCTCTAAATTTACAATACATTCATGTTTGTTAAAATTAATATAATAACTTATGAATAATATTATAATACATATGTAATGTAATATGTAGTGGTATGTTTAATATAAATTTGAAATACTTTAAATTAGTATTAATGAGTTTATGGGATATCATATAACTTATAATTTTCATAAGATTAAATTAGATTAAAAATTTGATTAGATTTATGGCTATTCCTTCGTGCACCCCATAACTCCTTCATCCGCCACTGTCGTTTCCACTTTCACTGTTACCACCACTGCAGAGAAAGGAGAAGAAGGGGAGACTGTTGCAAAGGAAAAAGGGTATGCGAAAAAAAATCGTTCTAGAAAGCTCTTTTCAGAACATATTTTATGTGTTCTGAAAACCTTTTTCAGAAACATTTTTCATCCAAAAAATTCTTCCCAGAAGTCACTGCATGTCTTAGGAAAATTTTCAGAAATCTTATTCTGAAAAAACTTTTCAGAATGTATCACATGTGCTTCAAAAATCTAATTCCAGAAATTTAGTTTCGGAAATCTGATTCCAGAAACTTTCCTTTCTAGCAATTTTTCTCAGAAAAATTTATTCTCAAAAGCCTATTTCGAAACTCTGCAAAATATATATTCTGAAAATCACTTTTTCTGGAGAATAAAATGGTCATTTTGAAAATTTATAAATGTTCGCGAAGAAATTGTGGAGATACACGTAGGAAAACGTTAGAGTTATTAGGTCATATATTGGCCATTTCGTTTTGAACTTTCAATCACGCCTCCATAGAGTGTAAAAGATAAACTGTCTCTAGCCACCGTGCTTACATTGCCACTCCTAATGTTGTTTTCACCTACTTTTCCGCGTGTTCTATCATGCACTCATGGAAGAAGTTTTCTCAAATTCTACTTCAAAAAAAAGCTTTTAAATCTGGAGATCAAAAAGGAACATTTGAATTGCATAGCATAATTGAAAAATTATTTTTATTTTGAATTATGTAATTTGAAAGTTTCTTTCAGATTGTCCAATTCAAAAATTACTTTTGAATTACAAAAGTCGAAAGTTAATTTCGAATTCATATTTAACCCATATTTCTGAATCTATAGCTATTTCGAATTCTTAATTCTTAATTTAAAAATATAATATTAGCTTTGATTACAATCGGGTACACCTTTATAAGTTCTGATTGCACAATAAAAAAATTAAAAAAAAGCTTCAAACTAAAAAAAATGGGGAAGAAAATTATTGGCTTGCAAAAAAAAAAACCGGTGTTTCACCCTTCACATCCAACTCTTCGTCTACACCTCCAAAATTTTCTAAAATGTCCAAATTATCTTGTAATTAAGAAGTTTTTAATATTTAAAAGATAAAAAATAAAATGGTCAAAGATTATTTTTCTTAAGTTGTCAGTATGCCCAGATATTTTCCCCTCATACTTCTCTCTTGCATTTCAATACTCTTTGTATCTCATCTTTTTTTTCATTTGGATTTTTCTCTCTCCATTCTTCCAGTAGAAAGGTCATCTTATTAATAAAAATTTTTATATCAATTTTAAATACCAAAATCTTTTACTAAATAAAAGAAAAATTAATAATTTATTTTATACAAAAAATTTAACAAAAAAAGTATAATACAATAAATTAAACATTTATAATTAAATTATAAAATCATAAAATAATACTATAAATTATACATTTATAAATAATATAATCAACTTACAAATAATTTAAATAACTATAAATGTAATTTTTTATAATATAAAAATTAAACATTTAAAATGCATTGTTTATATTAACAAAATTTAATAATTATAAATATTAAGTTAACTGGTTTTATTTATATTATTTTATAAAATAATTCTATTGTTAAATAATATTAATAAGGAAGGATGCAACAAACATAAAGCAATTTAATAATGCATAATATTAATAAAGCAGCATGCATCAAGGAAAAAACATGAAAAAAAGAAGATTAATAAAGCATCATGCAGCAAACAGAAAACAAGTAGAAAAAATGTAAAAGAAAAAACAAATATACAATAATCGGATCTGGATATCCGATACCGCAATTATAATGTTGATGACCGATTACTTTTTCTGGTATTCATATCCATACATATTTTCATTTCTATAATATTTATATTAAATTTAAAAAATTTATAAAAACTAATTTTTAACCACTAAAAATAATCTAATTAAATTATAAATTCATAAAAATTGATACATAAATTTAAAAGTAATTATAAATTAATAAAATAATTAAATAAATAATTTACTAAAACAAAAATCGAATTTGCATATCCAATTGCTACTTTATCACATATCAACTGATAACCTCTCACTCGGATTTTTTATATCCGATACACATATTTCAAATTTTATTTTTTCAAAAATATTTTCATTAAATTTAATAAATTCATAAATATTATTTTTTAACAATTAAAAATTTTCTAATTAAATTATAAATTCATACAAATTGATACATAAATTTAAAAATAATTATAAATAAATAAAATAATTAAATAACTAATATAATTAAATTTTATATAACAAAGCATATTAAACATTCAAATACGTGAAGGTTTTTTCAATTCTATTAGTTGCTGATGTGCTTTTCATGCAAGTGAAATAAATTAAAACAAAAATAAATTAGTAACCTTCCACCAATGCAACCAGCACACCACCAGCAAATAGGCATCCCAACCAACAATGCAATCAAGCAACAACACTCCAACCAACACTCTCTCTCCACATGATAGGGTGAAATGAAGTGTAGTCAATGCTTAATATACAATTTCTGAACAAACATAAAATTAATAAATAATCATTTCATTAATTACAGATATTTTTTAGGAAATTGGAGGTGGAGAGTGAAAAGTTTGGAGGTATAGGGTGAAACACCCAAAAAGAATTGGTGTAAGGCCCGGCCTCAAGGCTGCAACTTCAAAGCCCATAAATTGTTAGGTTTTTCCTACAAAGCCTACACATACAAAATAGACTCACTTTTTGGCGAGTTTGTACGCGTCTTGCATGGTGGTTTAGTGGATTGGGCTTAGATAAAGAATAAAATAAATAATTTGAAAACATAGTTTTAAGATGAAAATTTTCATCCATTTTAAAAATCTTACAGTGATTTATCAAATCAAAAAGTGCTTATTCAAATGATAATCTTAAGCCACCGAAAAAATAATTTTCCAATCATGTTTACAGTATTATATAATTTTATATTACAGAATAATATTGTATTATCATTCAACTATCATTAAAGTAGTTAAATTTCGTCTCTATAAATATATTTTAAAATTTTATTTTCATTTATTTTAAATACCTTATTTATTAACATTATTTTATATACTAAAATGTAAAAAAAAAAATTAGGTCCATTAGTTTACCATGTAGATGAATAAGATGTGAGGGTGCGAGTTTTAAACTCATTTAATTTATATATAATTTTGTTTCATCCCTTTATTTATTTATATATATATATATATATATATATATATATATATGCCTCCACTTTTACTGTTTGAAGTATAAGTTATCATAGGTTTTAAATATTTTCTACTAATGCATAATTTGGATTAATCTCGCACAATAGGTTTCGGTTTAGAAAAAATCGAAACTTATCAAAATCTATTAACATTTTCATAGTTTTGGTAAACTTATATGTCTTGATTCAAAGGAAATCGAGATATAAAACTTATATCACCTCGGTTAAAGTGAGAAACGATGTCTAAACTTATGTAAAATTTCATTTGTCCCTTTGCAAAGTAGACTTTTCGCCTGACACTCTTTTGAAAAGGAGTTACTGTCTCGATTGATTAGAGAACCGAGGCAGAAAGTCTCTCTGCACCCTCTGAAATTCACTAACATGACAATGCAGTCAGGACATACGACATTGGTTCCAAACAGAACCGATGCAGTATATCCTATACGACATCGGTTCCAAGCAAAACCAAGACATATCTCCTGTCCAACACCTGACAGTTTTGATTTTTGAAAGTTCCAATTCCTTTTGTCAAGCCCTATGGCTTCGATTCTGGGGGAGCCGATGTTAAAACTATTTTATGCCTCGGTTTAACCGCAAAACTGAGACATATAGGTTGAAAATAATTTAAAAATTGTCATTCCATATTTTATTTTTTTCGGACAACTTTAGGCATCGATTTCATGAATAACCGAGGCAATAAGTTGTCTATTGCCTCGATTAAGTAAAGAACCAAGGTAGTACCTTTTTCGATAGTGTAAAAATTGTTAACCTATTGTTCATTCTTCTTCCTCACGCTGTCTTTCGTTCTTCTTCCTCGCGTTTCTTCTTCCTCGCGTTTCTTCTTCCTCACGCAACATTGTCCCTCGCGAAGAACCATTGTCTCAATGCCCTCATTGTTGTTGCAAAGGCCAACATTTCTGCTTCAATTTGTCTCGCGCGAACTGCGTTGCTCATTGCTGCCACCAATCGTTCGTCATCGCCACGGCCCCAGGTTTCTCTTTATTCATGATCATCAATGAAGAATATGGATGTTTATTTATCAACTTTCTTTAGTTCTTTAATTATAGCTTTGTATTAGTTATTTGCTCTCCAGTAACATATATGTAAAATGCTTACCTAGAAATCTTGAATTCGATTTTTAACAAAATAAGTTGGCATATTGTTCTTCAGATGAATTGCTTTTGTCATTTTATCATATTCAACCTTTAATGGATAAATGGAAAATTTCTAACTGATTTTTCTGGCTGCTCAGAAGTAGCAATATGCAACTTTGGAATTGTGTTATTGTTAAAGTGAAACACATTTCAAATTCCTCAAAATGACTTTTATCTAACAAAATAAACTTTAGCTAGTCCACCAAACTTACTTTTGCTTCGTTACTCATAACAAATTATTTATTCCTACTTTGAATTGGTATTCTACAATAATTTTTGTATATAATTGAAATAATTGTGTCTTATGCAGATATTCAATTCTACTACTTCAATTCTACAGAAGTCCCTTAAATACATAAGGAAAACACTTGCAAAATATGTAATTCAACTTTATAATAGTATATAGATATTAGGATATAGTAAGGTCTACATTAGCATATTTATGATCAGGTTAACTTTGTACATTGGATTGATTTATGCTTCTAAGTTGATTTATGATTACAATTCTTTGTATATTGAATTGATTTATGATTTATTATAATTTTCACTAAAAATATGCTTTTGGACTGTTTTGGACAATTTTGAAATATGCAGGTTTGTTTATGTAGTTGGGATGGTTGCAGAAATAAACCTATTTAAAAAAAACACGTAGAAGAGGCGTCGATTGTGACCATAACCGAGGCAGTATGCTCTTTGTGACATCAGTTCTGGCCACAATAGAAGCAGAAAGGCTGACAAAAAAAAAAAGGAAAAAACCCCACTACTATCTCAGTTCAACCCCAAACGAAGGCATAAGACCTCTATCTACCGCGTCGGCTCACCAGCAATCGAAGCCAAAAGTATGGCGAAAAAGCATAAAAAAAGGAACATCATCTACTGCCTCGATTACATTTGAACTGAGGCAAAACCATACACTTTTTTGAACCAAGATAAAAACCTACTACTTTTTACCTCACCTCTTTATACCTCGTTTGCGGAACCACTCCGGATAAACAAAAATAATCGTTTTTATTTTCTTTTACAGCACTAGTGTTCATTGATGTCAAAACAGAATTGTAAGATTGGTGCTCTTTCTCATTATAATTTCATCTGCAAATTAACATAAGTAATAAATATAAATGAAACAAAGTTAATAGAATTAAAAAAAATTTAAAAATTATAAAAAAAAAGCAAATAGTTAAGTTTAAAAATATTTTAAACATTTTTTACTTTCTTTCTTAATTCTTTTAGACTAATAAAGATTATAATAAATCACTTAAACAAAATCAAATAGAAAAAAACTGATAATAATTTGAATTTATACATAATTTTTTCATATTTTAGAGCTGAAATAATAAAAATATTATGATAATAAATTATTATATATAACAAATAAAATGTTTTTATGCAATAACAATATTATAAAAATAAATAATAAATAAAGATATTAAAATTAAATAAAACTAATTAAATGTGTGTTCTATAGATTTAATACACTGAATAAAACGTACAGGACAACAAGAAAAATACTTTAAAAATTTAAAAAAACTTACCAAATATCAAATTAGTCGAAAATACTAATTATTTTAGTGAATCAAATTAAACTATAGAACTAAGAATGAAATAAAGAAACAACCGTATGTGTGTGAGTAAAATATATATATATATATATATATATATATATATATATATATATATATATATTATTTTTTATTTTTTTCTTCCTGAATATCTCTACCAAGAAAAGTATGAAAATCCAATTAATAAATAATTAAATCTTTTGCAACGGTCAATAACGAGAAAAGTGTACACATTCACCAATGTTGCAACGGGAGTAAAGGTTTTATGAAAATTTTAACCTTGAATTTGGTTATTGATAGCAAAAACTAATCTGACCTTGTATTGTTGGTAGATTTAAAAAAATCCATTGGCAAGGAAAATCCTTTTTACTAACAATCCAATCCAAGTATGGTTAAATTGGTGAGCTTGAATTTCAAGTTTCATAATCTGTTGTCAAAGTGATTTGTCATCACCTCTTTAAATGACTTGTTCAACGTTCTATTGACAGTTACTAAGAATTTTCGATAGTATTAAGATAAAATATTATTAGTAACAAAATTTTGAATAAAAGGAAACATTGAAGAGAATGTTAAGAGGAAATATAGTCTTTCAAATAAAGTGGTGTTTGATGAGTTATGCTTCAAATATGGTTAGAAGATATTACTATGGTAGAATGATGATTTTAGATATGTAGTTCTCGTACATAAGGAAATTGGCATAGAATTAACTTTTAACACCATACAAAACTTACTTTTACATAAGAGTCTATCTTTACCTTATTATTAACATAGTGCTCATTATATATATATATATATATATATATATATATATATATATATATATATATATATATATATATATATATATATTACAAATTATCAAAAATATCCACAAGATAAAACTAAAAGTGCTAAAATATAATAAATAATATCTATAAGAATAATAAATTATCGAAAATATCCACATGATAAAACTAAAAGTGCTAAAATATAATAAATAATATCTATAGAAATAACATATCGTATGTAATTATATGCTTAATAATAACAAATTATTCTTATAATTTATGATTAATTAATATTCTCGTAATAGAAATATAATTTGCAACTACAATTCTTTCTTGACTAATGTAACATTCCAAAAATACAATTTAAAACTATATAATAGAATAATCACATCGAATAATATTACAGATCAGTCTTACAAAATAAAGAACGTACGCTTGTGGTCGAACGACCTTACAGAATGACAAAAAAGCTAAAATTGTACAAAATAAGCAAACTCCGACCAAACGGTTTACAAAAGGTCTATACCGGACGGTCATACAAAAGAAAAGGAAAAAGATGATCGAACGATCATCTTACAACTAAACTAATATACTGACCGAACGGTTCTACTATTCGGTCTTAACTTCTACCTCAACTAAATTTTCTTCTTTCAGCGCTTCTTCCAGCAGCTCGTCTCCTTCTGCTCACATCCGCATGGATGATCATTGCAACAAAAAGACAAATGATCGTACAAAACAGACAAGACAGGAAACATAGGGTAAACTTATGTAATTAAATTCAAGTATCAACATAGATTTCACACAATCCAAATAAACAAGATAGTTCATTCACTTATACATGCAAAGCCTAAGACTAGACTCTGACTGTCCGGACTGTATGAATTTTGTGTAGCTACGACGTTCGTGCACCCGGATGATGTAGTAACTGGGATACCCTCAACAGTTGCCACCCGAGGTTAGTCCTATCTGTCCAAATTAACCATAAGGACTAGGACCTCCTGCCATTCTCACTCATGACTTACCCTTCTCTACATGAGAACGAGTAATCACAGAATATCAGGATGAACCGCCAGCTTAGCATGCCCACATTCATACTTTACCAATTTTCAATATACATTCATGAGCTATTCCTCCCCGGAACGCTCGTTCATAATCCAATTCATTTCGTTTATATCATTTTTCATCATCTTTCATTAATAAGACCTCAATGAGATCAATTTGAATAAACGTCTCTAAAGATACCAAATTCCTAACGTTAACTTCGACTCTGAACGAGACCGAACGCTTAGAGTGAGACCAAAGGTCTCCAATTCCAAAAACATATCAGACCCGAGGGAGTGAACATCAGGTTATAGAAAAACTGATTACCATAATATTTCTCGAGGACGCATAGAACTAAATGTTATTTACTAGGTGAGCCAATTGAATGAACTGACTCACGAGAGTTAAACCGAACGCCAACAAGCCTAGGCCAAGTACTAAAACTCTAGGCTGGAACCAATTTAAACAGACACTGAGGGATATCAAATAAGGGTATTTAACTGGATCTGGTGAATAAACTGAACGTCAATAAATATGCTTAGTCTTTGAATGAGTTATACATCAAGAACAATCAGAATGCCAGTCAAAGATCGAGCACCGAAAAGGGCGAATCCCTATTAAGTTTGGACAAACGTTCTTATTATCAATATATATTACAAAAAGGAGAATGAGCGCCTGGTGTAAGACCGAACACTTACTCAGCACGAGCGCTTGGTGTAAGATCGAACACTTACTCAGCACGAACGCTTGGTGTAAGACCAAGCGCCACTAAACTTATAGAAGAAAAGCTTGATAAATATATTAAGATACCACTTAACTAGTATTCAAGAATGAACGATCTATGAAATCAAATGTAGGTATACTCAGATTTTCCATCAACACCAAGGAATGACTATTCTTGGTTGCACACTTATAGAAGGTATTACAAAACAAAGACGCTCGTCCTCAACTAGGATTCTTTCCAGATGAAAGGATCCAAGTCCAACCGAGTCTACTAGAAAATCGAACACTCAAAGTCCATTCAGTGACGAACATAAATTCTCATGTGGAATTACATACTTATCAGTCTTTACATCAATTCATCTATTTTCATACATTCACACATCCATAAAGTCAAACATATCAACAATCATACTTCATATTCATTCAGCAATTCAACAAACATGCATCCATTCAAGACGAACATAAAAACGAACATACAATCAAATTATATAAGCTTCCCTTACCTCTAACGTGACCGAACGCTTCCCGATAATGTATATGGTTCACCTCTATACGTCCTTCTACTCTCAACGTTCGACAATCCAAACTATACCAAGTGAAAATCCAACACTATCAGAATCACTCATTTGTGAAGGGTGATCAACACATGAAACCAGAACTTGGTTTGCATGTAAAAGAAAACGCACGACTAAGTGAAGAGAAGAACTTACCAGTCTAGAACCCAAAACCGGTTGGCTCAAACTGAAGCTCTTGACACTGGAGGAGTAAAAACGGTGCATGAATGGTGATCGGAGGAATAAAAGGTGAGAATTTCTTAGAGAGAAGTAAGAGCTTTTTAGAGAGAAGGAGGAGAGAATGGAAATTTTCAGAACTCTGGGGAAGAAGGGTGCATGAAGAGAGTGACGTGAAATTCTGAAACTTAGAATTTTCCTTTCAACGTCAAAACGAACGACCACTCAGCTACTCACACCTGCCTTCCATCATATGAGTTTCGGACCCTTCTTGACACATGTAATCCACTAACACGAACATTGAGTGGATTTTAAGGTTTCTGACAACTAATATAAATGTTTTTAAAATTATAAAATTAGTAAATATTATAGACTTTTTCAAGACATTAATAAGATATTTTTAAAGAAATTTACAAATAAAAACATCAGAATTTTTTTAACATGTAAACTTATTTATAAAAGGTCTTCTAAACAAATTCTCATCTTCGTAAGCTATAATTGAAACATAGAAACAAACTCAGTCTTTTTCTTCTTTCATATTTTTCTTTCTTAAAACTCAATTGAATAAGTTTATCAAAACAAATACATATTAACGAAAAAGAACTAAAATAAAACTGCTTCAACTATATATTTTATCTTAAATAGTTTTACATGCCTTTTATGTTAAAATAAATAACCATCGGTGAAAATCAAATTAAAGCAAGAAAGATTGAGTGAGCAACAAATTATACATATTTTATTTAAAAGTTTGTATAATTTAAAACTGATTTCCTATATATAATAAATATGAATATAATAGTTGTGCATGTGGTGCTACGTGCACAGCCACAGACCCACCACCTTTAATTCTAATTCTACCTTCCAGCTTCACTATCCAACACGTTCATCTATCATCTTTCTTACACATTTTTCTATCACTGTCACATCATTCAAGGTTTGCATTTTGTTTTTCTTCTTTTCTCTTTCACTCTCATTCTACCATTAGGCCAAAAGTAAATAAATATTATTGTATCTTTTGTCCTTTACATGTAAGCAGATTAATATGTCTTAGTATAATTAACTGTCAATGAATTTAATAACACAACAAACAAGAATGACCGTAAATAATACTGCAGAATTGGTGAGGTTATCAGAAGAGAATATCAAAAAGAAACAAAAGGAAGGTTTCGGAAGGAGAAGTACTTATAAAATACTATAACAGGAAAATACCACTCACATGGTGGAGATTGCTTTTGCTCTTTAAATTGTTTTGTTAAGGAGTGAGGTCATTCTGTTTATTAAAACAAAATTAAATATTTAATATTAATTATTTGTTTATAGTTTTGAGCAAGTATGACTTGTGTTGTAAGCTTCTTAATTATTTTAATTATAAATTATTTAAGAAACTTTTTCACATGCTACTGCAAGTTGAAATCCATGCTGTGAATTAAGCTTTCAATTGAAGCTTTGAATTGTAGTTGGGTCAAATAAATGACAGTGAAAAAAGTGAAAGCAATAAATGAGTCAGAGCTGTTCCTTTTTTGTTCTCTGAAGTGTACTTCCTTCACCGCTTCACCCACGTGCTGTGTTACCCCCATTTGGTTCTCATGCATTCTCATCTCTATTTTCTTTCTTTTCATTTTGAATACTAATTTCAAGTGTTTAAAACTAAAGTCATTTAATTTTTTAAATGAAAAATCAAATAACATTTTTATTCTATAATATGGGACAAATAAAATTAGTCATAAAATATTACTCTCTTTTTTATATTACAGTGTTGTTTGAGGTTTTCTTTAATTCAAACTAGGTGAAATATTTACTTTTTCTATTTTTAATGAAATTTTAAGTAATTTTCCTATTATACTTTTTTCAGATTTTTTTTTTTATTTCAATGTGCATTCATATTCATTATTTTTTCTCTGTGCAACTGTTTCTTTTTCGTATTTAAAGTAAGGGTATAATTGAGAAAAATAATGTTATCTAGAAATTAACAAAACAAAGAAATACTATTTTTTAAAAACTAATAATTGAAAAATAATATAAATAAAATTATTTTTTATAAAATAAAAATTTAAATAAGTTGCACATTATAATCTTAAATAAATTAATTTATTTAAAAACATTGGTTTCAAAAAAATACATATATAAAGTCAAATTCTAAAAAATGTTTGAATTGTTAATGTCTTCTTCATCAATAAATCAATTAATTTTAATAGAAATATCTAAACAAAAATTATTAACAGGTAAAGATATTTGGTATAGGCATTCATCAGTTAATAAATAAGTAATTAAAATACTAAAACTTGTTACCATTCATACATCTATTTTGTACCTATTTATGAATTTTATTAGTAAATATCTCTTCTTTTTTACCATAAATAGTGTATGAATTTATAGGTTGAATGGAAAATTTGAGTATGATTCTATGTAGAAATTGTATCTATGAATATTTACTGGTCTGAATATTCAGTTAGAAACATAATTTCCTGGTTTTAAGACCCTCTATCTCATGGAAAGTAAGGAACTACTAAGATCACCTCTCTTCCAGGGATCATAGATTTATTATGTTGACTAAGACATAATAACACCACTCTCGGATTGAGACAAATGAATTAAAAAATAATAATACTAAGAATTAACAAATTAAGGAAAATTGAGAAAGCACTGATATAAAAAAAAGTTATGTGTATTATTTTTTATCTTTAATATCCTAAAATATTGAACATCAACTTAATATCGGATGATAAAAAAAAAGGCATTAATTGATGTTGGAAAACAAAGTTTTTCGACGTCGTATAGCTTTAAGCGACACTCTTTTTGTTTAGCAAAAGTTTATTGGTGATATCGAATGTTAAATACATATGTTTAACATCAAAATTTATTTTCCGACGTTGTTTTAGTTAGGCCATGTTTTTCTTGTTTTGTGAAATTTTGTATCTAGAGTTGACATTAGAGGGTTTTCGATGTTTGAAGTTTACTGTATGACGTTTATTGACGCGTTAAAATGATCATTTTCAACGTTAATTACTAAGAAAAAAAAATGTACTTTTCGATATTTTATGTGTATTTTTTTTAATAAAAGATTTAGTTTTACAATTTTAACAAACCTGAAAAATAGAAATTTAGTTTTGACATTTCATTTACACAATTCATATGAACAAAGTTTGAACTAATTATGATTCAAACTATATATTAAAGCTATAAAAATTCAAACTTAAAACTAAAAGTATTAAAACACAAAGTATTGAAACTAAAATATTGTATGCCGTAACTCTATTTCTCTAAAAGATATATTATTCATTTTTGTTGTATTTTCATCATTGTGACCTCTATTTTTAGGGATGGATTGTTAGACCGTTGTAAAAACAAAACAACTTTACTAAATTTGCATTCTAATGTTCAAAGTTGAATGTGATTTGTAAGATGTGAAAGATATATTATTATCTCGCTCCAATCATCTCTAGTCCCTACTTCAATGATAATCTTGATCCAAGATATCATGTAGTATTTGCATGCCCCAAAATTTGACTGTTTGTTACACTAAACATGACAAATAAAATAGTCAAAGATCAAAATTAATAAGTTAAAGATCAATGAAGCTCAACCTTTGGATAGACTATTTGAATTTGTTGTGCTTTGGGCCTACCCACAACTCTAGTTAAATTTGAAACATTTGAAATATATGTTAATATATTAATATCATAATGAATTGATATGAAAGAATGTAATACTTACATTTGTAACAAGGATTTCAAGTTAGGTTTCTTCTTCCTTTGTAGGGAACAAAACCATACAACTTGGCATTGTCTTGGTATGATCACCATCATTTGTACAATGAGTAAGACATACCCATCAATGTATGGCGTGATGTACATCTCTCTTTTGGACTGAGTCATCCATGTTTGCATATATGATTGCTTGAATTTTATTGTGTTTTCAAATAGTTGAATGGTGTGAGGTTCAAAAATGTCCTGACTTTGGTTCACAATGATAGTGTCCATATATATAACAATAAAGTTAAAGTATATATATTAAAAAATTAACAATTTGAATATTTAAAAAAGGAAGACCATGAAAAATCTTACATGCATCATAGGTGTATGATTGAAATGTTTAATCTCATTTCTTCACCAACGATTTTAAGTGTATCATTTAAAATAATATACAATGACATATGACAAGTTTATGAAAAAAGTTTACTGGACTCTAACGAGTTTATATAAACTCTCGAGTTTGACAATGTTACCAAAAATTCAAAACTATAAATCTTACAGAGACATGATAGCACATGAAAAACAACAATGGACTATAAAGAACTTGAATGAGAAAAGATAAGATGTTAAGGTCATATAAATATCTCGGGGAAAATACATAAATAATATTTATATTCTATTAGGTATTATTTCTACTTACTTAAAGATAAAATCTATGTTGTTAAGATATTTAATGACTAAAATACTCTTAGTTTCTTTGTTTATGACTTAAGATTAGGAATTACATAATGTTAAAATATATATTATAACATAAATATTCACTTGGATATCAACATCATCCTATATAACCAATTTCAAAATCCAAAACTATATGAGAAATTAAAAATTATCATAAGAATCTCTCTTACCATTAAATGGGTAAAAAATAATACAAATAGATGTTGGCTAAAATAATATTAGACCCCACATCAAGATTCTAAAAGAATTATAAAAATAATAATATTAAGATTAAAAAATTAAGAAAAACTAGATAAATTAAAAAATATCAAGATAAATCTAATTAAAATTAATATAAGGTAATATATAAATAATGGAAATTAAACTCTAAAATAAAACTAATTGTATATGAATGACAACACGAGATGAGTGATGTTGGTCAATCATAGACCTACTAAAAAAATGTGGAAAACTGAGTATTTTAACTTATTGAGCCGCTTAAATTTGTCTCACATAACCTGGAACCTTTCCAGGACAATGACAAACTGATACACATTAATTTAAATTTTTAAAATCTAACTCCATCAGTATAACATATTTTGTATTTCTTTTAAGCAACTTGTTCATTTATGTTTCTTCTTCCATCTATCAAAATTAGTCGGCTCAGATTTAATTCATTCAAAAGTAACTCCTACATTAAGGTTTCAATCCCTTCAAAGTCATTTTTATTTTAATAGTTCTATACTTAAAATTATAAATTATAAAATTGTAAAAATAATTTATTTTAAAAAATAAGTTTATAAAAATATTATTTTTACTAATTTAATTAAATAAAAATAAAATTTACAAAATTCTTATGGGAACGCTAGCTAAAATGTTATAAAAACGGATCAAACAAATTAACTTGCATTCCGTAGTTACCCTTTAGAAGTTGTCAAACTCAAAAAGCCCACCATGTTACAACATTGATTGAGTTCTTAGAGGTTGTTGTGATTTTCTGCGTGTCATAAATAATTAGTGTGACTGAAATTCAAAGTTTTACACAAAATGTGAAACCAAAAAGGCTGAAACAATAAGTTGCCCTTGAACTTTGAACTTTGAATATAGTTATGGACGGAGCAAAGTCTGGTGAAAGGTATTAATTGTTGCTTTGAATGTCAATTTACAGCCCCAATAAAATTTACATTACACCTCCCAAGGGAAAACCATACTATACCTATCACTCTTTTTCACTATTAAAATTCAGGTTTTATAGTTGTTTATAAAATATTATCCAATATTCAGTTGTTACTTTTTTTTTATTGTGTTTGAGTTTATTTAGATGTATTTGTTTCTAAAGTGTAAGATATTTTAATTCGTTTATAGTATTATACGTTTTTTCTATTTTTTTTTCTTTCAACTAGATGAATTCACTCCTTTGTCGTGTTGATGACTCTGTCTATTTTATCTTCATGCCTAGTATCTTCTAATATTTAGTTAATTTCAAAATTAGGAAACTTACAACTATTATCTTCAAATAAATAAAAACTTGGATTTAAATCAAATCGGTTTTCCTTGTTTGTTTCATATTGTGTTCCTCTAATAAAAAAATTCATGACATATAAATTAAATTTTTTCCCATACTTTTTAGCAGTTCTGTTTTTAGAATCAACCCATTTTCCTCAAAATGTGAGATTGAAAAGTGAGAACATCATGTTTATTCTGAAAACTTATGATATTTCTTATAATAAAACAAAGATTAAAAGTAATGCAGGAAGAGAAGAAATAGTACCAAATTATTAGAAAATGATGTTAGTAACTCCTAATATAATATTAGGCATAAGTTTTGTTGGTTTACTAGGTTCTTCTGTAATAGCTAACTCTACTAAAATATCCATGTATGACAGTTATAGAAATTACTTAATGATAACGCAGATTACAGATTACATATATTTCATCAGCTTTCATGCATTAATAAATTCTAATTCAAGAACTCTTTCGGTTGCTGTGGCTAATAAAATAACTTTGCTTCGAATAGAAAAACAATTGTCAGCTTTCTGGATTCTGGTAACTTAACTTTAAACCGTTAATGAAGAATATTTTGTTCCATTATTCATTTCAGGTTTAAAGGACTACTTCACATTCACTCTAGAATATTTCAGAAAAAGTGATCATTGTTCTCTCACACAGGTAAAAAATTGACTAGACTAAGTTATCAAGTAAAACAGAACTACACCAACAAAGAAAAAAACCCTAGCTGATGCTGAATTCCATGTTGTGATCATATTATTTGAGATCGTTATATTACAAAAAGATATAGATTTTTTTATAGTGTTAGCTGAAACAACTCCTCAGATATCAGAAAAAGAACATAGTTATAACATGAATGTGATAAAAAAAAGTCATTTATATGTTCAATCATGTTCATCATACCATTTATTGAACTTTTCACCAGAAAATACACTACAAAAATTTAGTAAGAATGAACAACATCTAACCTGAAACTTAAAAAGCAACAAATTTCTTTCTTATATGCACCTTAATGTTGCGTCCCGTTGTAGAAAACACTAATAAAAGAGAACTTAAAATCCACGTGGCAAGAGGAACAGTGCCTTGTCCCTGCATAGAAAAAATGAAATAGGTGCTTATATTTGGCGGTTTTGGTCCACACACCTCACAAATGTGTCAGTTTGTTGGCATGACGTTGGTTAAAGCAAGAAAGAACCCTCTTTGCTCCCCAGCAACATCTATTTATATCTTACCCATGCTCCTTTCATTTTCCTCATCTTTCATACTCTCTCTCACTCAGATATTTTGGGAGGCTAGAAAAGATGGTGTTTTTGGGGCTTCTCTTGCTGGGATTCCTTTCTCTGGCTACACCTCTCTCTTCTGCTTTTGATTATGGTTGGATGAATGCTCATGCAACCTTTTATGGAGGAGGTGATGCCTCTGGCACTATGGGTGAGTTACACTTCCTATACTTATATTATGTCATCCACACACAATTCTATGATCATACAAGAAACAAAAATATTTACTTATTTTACTTTGGTGCAGGTGGAGCATGTGGGTATGGGAACCTGTATAGCCAGGGTTATGGAACAAACAGTGCTGCTTTGAGCACAGCTTTGTTCAACAATGGTTTAATTTGCGGGGCATGTTTCGAGATTAGGTGTGTTGATGATAAGAATTGGTGTCTTCCACGGTCAGTTGTGGTCACTGCAACCAATTTCTGTCCCCCAAACAATGCCCTCCCAAACACTGCAGGAGGATGGTGCAACCCTCCCCTTCACCATTTCGACCTTTCTCAACCTGTCTTCCAACAAATTGCTCAATACAGAGCTGGAATAGTACCTGTTGCTTACAGAAGGTACTCATCATTCATTATGTTTTATTCTCACTCTGTCATTTTCTAAAATTTTATAACAGTTAAAGAACTGGAGGATGTCTATGTCTATCTGTGTAACTAACAGGCTAATGATTAGGAACTTATGTAAAAGGAAAATATATTTTTACACTCTTATCTAACACTATTCTTTATTATTTTTCACTTTTTTTACTAAATATAAAAAATTACATTTTTATTGTCTATTCTAATTTTACATAAAGTGCCAAATATTATCAAATATCACATAATTTATTTTGATGCACAATAATACACAAACTTGCTGATTTTTTTTAATTTTTACAGTTTTGTAATATTCACTATTTAAAAAGTTATAAATAAAAGAAAAGAAAAAGTAGAGTAAATTTGTTCAGTTTCAAGTCTTAAAGTTTAATATGTTTCTTTTAATTTAAGATTCTAATAAATCACATTATTTTTTAATTTAAAAAAAATGAAAGTATAATTAAATTTGTTTTAAGTTTGCAGGGTATTTTGAAATTTCATTACAAAAAAAAATTGTCTGCCGAAAGCTTTTCTTAGGCCTAATAAAAACAAAAGTCATATAGGCACTGGACCATGTCTGAAGCATAGCATAGAATCTTTCCTTCTGTTCTGATGATACACAGTTACAAATAAAGTCAGCAGAAGTGCAGACTCTTCATATGTGAGCTTTTCATTTCATTATTCTAGTAGCTCTTGTTTCTTGTTAAGGGATTTTTGGATGCATAAGCATGTATTTTATAAATTGTAATATAGGTATGTGGAGAATAGAATTTATTGGTTTCTGTTATTAAGAGGCTCAGCATTAAATAAGTGTTTCTTATCCAACAAGATTTTTTAAAGTTGACAAGCTGATGGGGTGTTCAATGGTATACAGCCTTTCCCATCAAAAGAAAACAGTTTAGATAATTTTGAAGTTTGTCAGATTCTTTGGTTTTTAAGTTTTTGATAAATAAACTATGTATACCAGCCCCCATCATGTTCTAGTGATTTGTGACTAGGAATATATTCCATTTACCAAGTGTGACTGCATACTTTTCTGGCCAAAATATTGATTTTTTTTTACTTTTATTATTAGGGTCCCTTGCCAAAAGAGAGGGGGCATCAGATTCACCATCAACGGCCACTCATACTTCAACCTAGTCCTAATCACAAACGTGGGAGGTGCTGGTGATGTTCATGGAGTTTCCATCAAAGGTTCAAGAACAAATTGGCAACCTATGACCAGAAACTGGGGACAGAACTGGCAAAGCAACACTTACCTCAATGGACAAAGCCTCTCTTTTAAGGTTACCACCAGCGAGGGATGCACCGTGGTCTCTTACAATGTTGCACCGCCAAGTTGGTCCTTTGGCCAAACTTTCAACGGCGGCAACCAATTCGTTTAAACACATAACATAAAAATTTTCTTATTTAATACTACATTATGTCTTACAAAATTGTTTAGGTTTAATTCGGTTCGTGTTTAGTTTTTTCCAATACTGTATCTAAGTATATAACAGTAAAAGGAAGTAATATG
Organism: Vigna angularis; assembly: GCF_016808095.1. Lineage (NCBI taxonomy): Eukaryota > Viridiplantae > Streptophyta > Magnoliopsida > Fabales > Fabaceae > Vigna > Vigna angularis. The sequence continues at coordinate 9,596,761 of NC_068973.1, read as the reverse complement.
GTATAGGAGTTGAGTTATAAAGGACTTGTTTTAGGATGGTCCTAGGAATTTAAATAAATTTGAATTGGGTATGTTCTGCCTAACATTTGGAAAAGCAGAGTTTAGGTGGTAGGGGTGAATGTTTTAAAGTTTACCACCCTAGTTTGGTGTTTGGTCTGTGTCGTGCACAAACTGAAAATGGAAAGCGTGGTGTTTTGCTAGCTTAGCAAAAGAGAATAGAATAGAAAAGAGCATTTTTGCTTATAGGAAGCAAAACATTATGTTGTTTATTGCATGTGTGACATGTAAGGAATATACAATTACGTTTCTCCTGAGTTCTAAGTGTTACTTTTAAGTGTCTAAATGTTGGACTTATGTGGATTCTGATTTATCATTGGCAGTGGTTATTATATTGCTTGTTCCTCCATTTCTTTATTTAAGGTTTGTGTAGCCTTCTTTTTCAATATAGTAACCCCAATATCCATTAACAAAAAGTCATCCATATAAAACAGAGAACCAACACAATAGCTACAATACAAATGAATAAAAATCAAACCCTTAAAATTTACCCCAAATAGCGAATAAGAAAGGATAGGTCTCTTTCTATTTCAATGATCATCAACCACCTTCATATCTTTGAAATTATTAACTAAATGTGATTTTTTTTCTTATTCCCGTTGTCAATTCTGTTAACTTTCACAGTTCTTTTTTATCAGCAAAAATAGCATTGTTAAATGTGAGAGCATCTAAATCAATAATTGGAGTCATCAATTTCTTTTTAGGAGAAAGATTGTTTCGCACCACCTTTATTAATACTAAAGTTATAATAATAAAATAATATACTAACACAATAATAATAAAGTATCACAGTTCTTTCTTTTAACTTATTCAATAAGAAAAAAGTTAAAAAATAATAATAATTTGTATACTGCATTTTTCTTAAGTATATAAAATTTTAAAATTAAATTATAATTATTAATTTTAATTAGGTAATTTTATTCTGTAAGGATAATGATCTTTTTAGATTATTTTATTATTGACATTAACTAACTAAATAAAGACTTAATTAAATAATTAAGTTTATTTTTAATATATATAATTTAAAATTTGAAAAATAAAAATGTTGTAAAATTAGAAAAATTAATGAGCTTCTTCTGATAGGATAAGTCTGAAAAAGACACTTTGCCTTCTTGATTATAATGTCATTATAATTAAAATCAAGATTTAAAGCATAAAATTATAACGAGTTAAATTAACATAATAATGTTAGTATAATAATATCAGTATAATCGTCAAACAAAATCATAAAATCGTATAAATGATCGATTTTTTTCCCGCTACTTGTTTATCTTCTTAAACAAATGTATTTCATTCATATAAAATTTAAGATTAATTAAAATTTAATATAATTAAAAATTTATTATTATGGGTAAAAATAAATACAACTAAAATTCACATTTTTTTTTCATTTAACCAAATTAAAATTTAATACAATTAAAAATTTGCCTTAATAGTATTGTTAGTTCCAAGGATCACCCAAGATTCACCTTGTTCAATGAATTTAAATTAAAAGAAAATCCAACTAAGGTTGATAAATGAGTTTTTAATTATAATAAAATTCAAATATAATTACAATTAAAGGGCAACTTTTCCCAGAACATTAAAACTGAATTTCAAGCAATTAAAATAAAACACTCTTTACCATCACACCCTTACAACTCTATTGGAAAGGGTTTTAAACAATTCAAAAAGTGATTAATTTAGTAAACTTTGGATGAAGTATTGACATAGGAATTGATTTTATTTTAGTAATTTGTCATTTTCTAGGGATAAGTAAAATTTAATATTAGTATTAAATTTCATAAATTTTATAAACCCATTTACGATCTTAATCATAATCATATATTTTAAATATATCTTGAATTAACTTCTTCAACCGAAGTGAAAATTGATCAAACCAACCCTTTTATTACTTATAAATGATAAAAAATAACTTTTTTGTTGATACGTTTTATTCATGTATTATATTTAAATATAAAATTTTATTTAAAAGGATAAACCAAAAATAAGACAAAAATTAGCTATATATTAATATATATTAATGATTTAATTTATGTCATATGCTCGAAAATAAATTAGTATAGATTAAAATTACTAATTTTATTAATATCTAGTTAAATGTTAACTAACTAGAAAGTTAATATTTTTTTAACACTTTAAAATTTAGGAACTTATTTTTCTATTAAAAGGATATTAAAAAGCAGGGTGCATGCTTTATGTTTCGGTTATTGGGGCTGAGACACCAAACTCCTTCACAAGTTATCTTCTTGCCATTCGATCTCGCTCCAAGCTCCGTTGTCACACTCTTCCGTCCGGAAGGAACAATGTCAAAGATCCTCTGATGCCAAAGTCAGTACAGGAACCGTTTAGCGATTCAATGGAATAGTAATGAATGTGCAGTAAATACAACCTATCTACCACTTATCTCTGACTTGTATTTATAGTTTTCGCCATGGACTTGGGATTAGTGAAAAGTTAATCACAATCCAATTCTAGCCTAATGTCCCTAATCACTATTTACCTTAATCCTAGTCTCAATGACCTAGTTCACCTATCGACCGATCTTGTGCAACCATCCGGTTAGGTGGGTGTCGGCGCTATTATCTGGACCGCCTAGTCTGTACGGTACATAGTTGTTACTCACCCGAGTGGAAGGATGAATGGTCGAGTAGAATAGCGCGCAGTGAGTGTTTATGCAAGTTGTCCAGCAATGCTATTAGAGAAGTAAAAAAGATTGAAGAAACGCCGACGGTTGGGTCGATATCGGTGCTGCTCTCTGGACCGTCCGGTCCGTATGGTACACAAGCCCCCCAAGCCCTAATGCACGCAGTGAGCGTTGGGTTTAATTACGGGTGTGTAGGCTCTAGTTGTTGTCCGACCGTCCTCGTCATTGGTTGGGTTGGAGGGCGTCCAACTTGACTACTGGGCCGATTCTGTTGGGCTTCTGCTCACCAATTTTTGAAAATGGATTTGGGCGAGAATACATGTGTCGCGCGCATAGAGACGGAAGTTGAAGTGGCCCCGTATCTGAACCGTTAATCATGATGATTTTTTACGGTGAAGATGCATCGACGGTTACAAAATTTTTTCCTATAAATTTGAGGGTGAGGACGTTGTCATTTTCACTTCTTCTTCTCCTTTCGTTTTCAGAGCATTCTTTTTTCTCCAAGTAATAAATGGCAGTCGTTCATGTTGAGTCTTCTTTGGAGTCGTCGGACAGAAGCGGCGAGAGGTCGATGGGCGGTGATGGCAAGCGTGGTTCTTCTCCGAGCTTAGTGTCATCCTCCTTCTTGGAAGAGTCCACCTAGTCACCGGGACCGAAGCCTAACTCCCCCACGGATGCGGATAAAAGGATTATCTTCGGGATACCCATCCACCTTCTCAAGGGTGGTATTCTAGTAGATGACGCGCCATTAAAGCCGGACGGTGACGGGATTGTAATTCCGGGGTACGATTGGGCACCTCACGATGCCAGCTTGTTTGCGTAGGAGTATGGTACAAAAAAGGCGTTAACATGGAGAATCGGCCGGCTCTACATCGTCAGAGACGTGGAGGATTCCCGACTAATACGGGCGGGAGTCAACCTAAGGAATGAGCGAGTTTATCACGAGAAGGGATCGAGTCTGGACGATTTCTTCTTTACGTATGCCAATTTTGTTGATCAACTCTGCATTCGGGTGCCTTTTACTGAATTTCAAATGGTCGTTCTTCGGGAAATGAACGTCGCCCAAGCACAGCTACATCCGAATGCTTGGGCAGTCGTCCAAGCGTTCTTGGAGATGTGTTTGGCGATTGGCATAACCCCGACGATTCCGGTTTTCTTCCATTATTTTTACTTTCGCCCGCCCCCAAAGGGTGGTTGGGTTTCTTTAACGTCTGTCAAAGATAACCCTATTTCGTCCTTTCTCTGATTCGTACAAGAATTTCAAGAATCAATTTTTTAAAGTCACAATTGACGAGGTTGGCCGCCACGAGTTTCATGATGTGGCAGGAAATCCCTTGTTCCCTTTTTATTGGACAAGGAACCCCAAGAAAATAAAAGCTTATTCGGTTGGTACGATGAACCCAGTCGATTTGGAAGTCGTTCGCATCATCGACGCTCTTCCCCGCCGCCTCTCTACCCGCAACTTAGTCAAATGCCTTCATCATGAGGATTGTGAACGAAAGGCATTCGGTATGGTATTTTATGTTCATTTTGTTTCTTTCAATATGTTGGTGTTAACGTAGCTAAATTTTCTTGTTTTTTCCAGATGCTGTGTATGTTCCTCCTCCCCGCAAATCCAACTTTATATCTTCAAGGAAGGGAGCCGGAGGTAGTTCTTCGAACGCTCCCGTCCTCCTACCATCAAACGTGCGTCTTCTACCAGCCGGATGCCGTCAATTCCTCCTACTGGCTCTAAGGCTACTCTAGTTGTTAAGGTCGTGGTTTCTCCGGGCGTCACTGCTACTGTTGGGAGCGAGCCCCCACACAGCCTTCCGGCCGTGTTTGTAGATCCCTCATCTGAGGCGGCCACCACCTCTACCCAACCCCTTGTGAGGAAGAGGAAGGATCACAAAGAGGGGGAACGATCCGCCTCCAAGAAGGGGCGTAAAGAAAAAGAAGGATCCTCCTCCCGGTCTGCTTCCAAGAAGGGTCGTAAGGGCAAAGAGGGGTCCTCCTCCCTGCCTCTGTCGAACGGAGTCTTCAGCCACGAGTTCAACCTCAGTGATTAGATGAATTTTCACAAGAGTTCGACACACCGGTCGTTGATCGAGAACTTGTCGGAGCCAAAGCTGACAAATGCTATGCTGGAGATGTCTACCCGGGTGACTTCTCTTGCTTGGTATCTCAAGGAGTTTGCTGACCGCAGGGGAGATGAGAACGTCCAGGCCGAGCTACTCGCCGAAGAAGGTTTATGAGGATCTTCGGGCGGCCATGGAGCAGATGTTGATTGCTCAGGAAGAGTCCAATAAGAAGAACGACGAGCCCCAGGCCGAGCTTTATAAAGCCAGGAAGGCCTTAGCCAAGGCCTCGAATCGGCTTCGCGACGCCCGAGCCAATTATGACCGGCTGGTGGATGAGTGCGGGTAACTAAAGGTGGTAGTTGCCTGCCTGAAGAAAATGGAGGGGGACTCCTTCAAAAGAATCGGGCACTGACGGACGACTTGGCTATGGCTAAAGAGAAGATATCCGAGCTGGAAACGGGTATCGTTTTCGAGCACGATGAGGGTTTCAACAAAGCTCTTCGTCAAGTGTCCATTTTGGCAAGGATCCGAGAGCCCTATTTCTTAGGTTTTGACATTGAAAAAGATGTCTTCGATGGGGTACTGGTTCTTCTTGATGCCCCGGCTGCCGAGGAGGCACCGTAGGAGATAGAGGACCCTCCACACGTCGGGGTTGGCGATCAGGAGGTGGAAGTTGAAGACGTTAATGATGCGTCTGATGACGCCGAGGAAATCGAAGCCGCCATGGGTGATGATGATGGCCGTGGGGCCGAGTAATTTTTCAAGTAGTTGGTTAGGGGGTTTTGCTTTTTGCTTTAAGTATTTTGATGTAATTGTTCATGTGGCCGGTCGGCCAACATCTTGACCTGTTTAGGTGTTGGTCATACCGTCCTATGGCTGAATTTTTGTATATCCCCTACACATTAATTCAATTTACTCTTCAATTTGCCTAAGTTGTTATTATGATTTCACCGCTCGTTCGTCTTTATAGTTTTACTATCTTTCATTTCTCTGGCATACGTGCTAGATGAATCGTTTTCGTGAGAGAAAATTGTACTTTTGCCATTCTATGGGAGTTGGCATGATCGGGCGGTAGTGGTTCTATGGGAAGAAGGCACAAGTCATCGTCTGGCCAAGTTGATAGTGGTTTTATTTGGAATTCACCGTTCATCAACTTGGACTTTCAGATGTTCCGAGCGGTAGTGGTTCTATTGGGAGAACTCGTCGTTCACCACCCGGGCCAAATTGATAGTGGTTCCTTTGGGAACTCGTTGTTCATCAACTTGGACTTTCAGATGTTCCGAGCGGTAGTGGTTCTATTGGGAGAACTCGCCATTCATCAACTCAGATTTCTATTTGATTAAGTGCTTTATCGGATCATGTCTTTATCATAGAAATTTTGGCCAAAAGAAAAGGGGAACGCCCTGTCATTGCATTCATCATCTCAAAAGAAAAGATACAATCAGAAATGAATATTAACTAAAATAAAACTTGAGGTGAGTGACATTCCAAGTGTTTGAAATGGGGCGTCCGTCTGGTACAATAGTGGCCCTGTTTCCCAAGGCTTCTAAAATTCGGAAAGGTCCTTCCCATTTGACTGCGAGCTTGCCATGAGCGGTCGTCCGTCGTGCTTCTCCAGTCTTTCTCCACACCAAATCACCATCTTGGAAGTTCCTCGGCCGAACCTTGGAGTTCTATCTTCTCTCCACCATTCGCTTGCACGCTTTAGCCCTTAACGTCGCTTGTTCCCGTCTCTCCTCCAGTGAGTCAAGCTCTAGCCTTAACTCTTCATCATTCAACTGAAGGTCCTCTATCTGGCGTCGTAGAGAGGGTTCTCCCAACTCGACTGGCAACATGGTGTTTGTACCGTATGTCAAGTTGAAGGGCGTTTCTCCGGTCGTTCGGTGCGGAGTACACCGGTAGCCCCATAACACTTATAGGAGCTCATACACCCATGCTCCCTTCTTCTCCCCTAGCCGCTTCTTCAGCTCAGCTATGATCGTCTTGTTCACGGCCTACACCTGACCGTTCGTCTAGGGATGTCATAGTGTGCAAGGTGTGCGGTGGGGCGTGCGTGCTATTGGCGTGAGCCTGGCAGCTGAAACACCTTTGAGCAAAGACCTTAGTATCTTCCTCCATGGTTGGCCAGTAGTATCTGACCCGCAGTACCCGAGCCTTCAGAGATCGACGATCGATATGGAATTCGCAAATTCCATTATGGAGCTCGTTCATAATATATTACGCTTCTTTCATCCCGAGGCGTTTAAGGAGGGGAGTTGAGAACCCCCTTCGATACAGGTCGTCTCCTACCATAAGATAGCGAACAATCTTCTTGGCGTTGGCTGGTTCCACTAGCTGCCCTACGTCCTACCGGGCCATTAATGCTCAAATCTTTGTCCGTTAATCCCCAACATCATCTCTTAATACCGTCAAGCATTCCACTGACGCTTGGAGCAGGACTTGGCGGATGATGGTCGTTAATTGCCCTTTCCCTCTTCCTGTACTTAGCTTAGACAGCATATCCGCCGGGCTTTGTCAACGCGGTTGCTTTGTGGGAATACCGGAGGAGGTGTTCTTCTTTCACCTGGAACTCTCCGTTCATATGCCCTATAACCAACTAAGAATCTGTCTGGCACACCACCTTCCAGGCCCCCATATCCCTTGCCAGTTCTAGGCCAACCACTAGGGCTTTGTACTCGGCCTGATTGTTGGGGGCTTTGAACTTGAAAATTAACGAATGCTCCAGTAGAAAGCCGTTGAGGCCCTCTAAAACCACACCTGCCCCGCTCATAGACCGTTATGACGCGTCGTTGGCGTACAAATTCCACTCATCATTGACCTCTAGGGGCAACTCTACTACAAAATCGGCCAAGTGTTGGCCCTTAATTGATCCTCTCGGCTCATAACGTAGGTCGAATTCGGATAGCTTGACCGCTCATCCCACCATTCGTCCTGCCAAGTCGGGCTTCCTCAATATTTTAGAAATGGGGAAATCCGATAGGACGACGACCTGATAACTCTAGAAGTACGGCCGAAGTCTTCCTAAAGCATTCAATAAGGCTAGGGCGACCTTTTCTACTTGTTGATATCGTGTTTCGACCTCCTGGAGGGTCCGACTTATGAAGTACATGAGCCTAGGCTCGGGTTTTTCCTACAACAGCACGACGCTAATTGCTGACTTAGAGACACCTACAAAGATCTGTAAATCTTTCCCTAGCGTCGTGCAGTTCATCACTGGTGGATTCATCAAGATGGCCTTGACATCTTGGAACGCTTGTTCGCATTCTACATCCCATACTAAGTTGGTCCCCTTATTCATCTTCCTCAGCACCGGTCGTACCCTCTCTGCCAGCTTAGGGATGAATCGAGATAGTGCCGTGAGCCGGCCGACCGACCAACCTCTGAACAACGCCAATTTATGGGACATGACCGAGGGATGGATCCCCGGCATATCAGCGGTCATCTAAGAAAATAGGTCTCGATTCTTCCAGAGAACGAAACGAATCTCCTTCTCCAATTCAGGCTCCAGCCCACGAGCCATAGCGGTGGTCTAGGAAGCATCTTTTCCTATCAAGACCAGTTGCGTCTCCCCGAGGGGCTCCAATCGATCTTCAATGTTTTTTCGTGGGTCAAGGTTTGCCAAAGCCACCTTAGATCCACTCGGCCTCCTCCTCACCGTGCGGGTATGAAGCTTCAGGCCTGCCGCATAACATTCCCTAGCCGTCTTTTGATCCGCTCGGACAGTGCAGATTGTCCCTTTGTTAGAGGGATACTTCATCGTGAGGTGGGGGGTTGACACGATTGCCCCGAAAGAATTAAAGCACGGCCGACCTAGGAGTACGTTGTAGGAAGTGTTGGCTTCCACCAACAAGTATCTAACCTTCTTCTCGTTGGTATCCCGACCGGTGCCTAGTCGAGTACGTAAATCAACATACCCCCTAGTGTCCACTCTTTCGCCCACGAATCCGAAAATCTGCTCGTTGTATGGGACGATGAGGTCGTTCGAAATATCCATATGCTGTAAGATTTTCCAGTAGAGGATGTTCACAGAGCTTCCCTGATCAATCAACACCTTACTTACACTATAGCGGGCAATCTTCGCTGTTATCACCATCAGATCATCTTGATCAGGGTCAAATGCATGAAAATTTTCGACTGAAAACGTAATGGACGACATCGTCCATCGGGGCTTAACCACCGCTGGACTGATCGGAGGGCCCGCACATGACGTTTGCGGGAGGATGAAGAAGATCCTCCTCTGGCGAAACCACCGGATATTGTGTTGATATGTGCCCGCAGGGGACAGTCGTGGCTTCTGCTACGACTTCTACTTCGCCGTCTCTCCGATTGTGGGTGATCGGTTCGGTCATTTCTAGACCTTTCTTGTCTCTCTGGCTTCCTTGGGTTGGTCCGTCGTGGACTCGGTCGATCCACAGGTACACGTGGTCGGTAGATCCGCACATCCTTCTTCAGTTGCCTCCCACGGATTAACTCTTCTATTTTATCCTTCAAGGTCACACACTCCTCCGTGGTGTGGCCCATGTTTTTATGGTACAAGCAGTGTTTATTATCGTCCGCCCCCGGCGGAGTGGGTCATCTCTTTGGCTCTAGAATCAACTCCGCACTTAAAGCTTCTTGGAAAATTTTCGCCCGAGGAGCGTTTAAAGGGGTGTACTATTGGAATCGCGGTCCCCAAGGTGGTTCTCTTTACTTAAACCCTCTAGACTTCCCAACCGGACCGCCCGATTTCCCACCGACGATTTTCTCTCCTTTGCTCTTCTGATTCTCCTTCTTGTACGATAGCTTCATCTCCTCCACCCTTATCTCATCAGCCGCCCTCTCTCGTAGTTCTTCCATAGTCTTGGGCGCCCGTCGGCAAACACTATCCTTAAATGGCCCGCGCTTGAGGGCGGGTAGGATGTATTGCAAGGCGAGTTCTGGGCTCAAGCCCTTTACCCGTCGGACGGTCTTCTGGTAGCGATCCATGAACGCTCTCAAAGTTTCTTCCTTTCCCTGTTTCAGGGTGACCAACTCGTTGTGTTCGTCTTGATCTTCCATTGCGGCCTTGTCGCGTTCCTTAGCCTGCTCTCCTTCCCCCTTCTCACCTGCCCCCTCTCGGACAATACGTGCCGAACATTCAACCCTGACGGCTATGAGTTCTGCCTCATGACGCTGCTGCATCTCCTCCATCTTCTGTTGTAGCATTCAGATCATCTCCACTTGGTCGTCCACACTCATGTTTCTCGTGGTCACCATTGGGTTTTGCAAGTAACTCGGCCCCACGATGGGCGCTAAAATGTTTCGGTTATTGGGGCTGAGTCACCAAACTCCTTCACAATTTGTCTTCTTGTCGTCCGGTCTCACTCCAAGCTCCGTTGTCACACTCTTCCGTCCGGGAGGGAACCTGTCAAAGATCCTCTGATGCCAAAGTCAGTACAGGAACCGTTTGGCGATTTAATGGAATAGTAATGAATGTGCAGTAAATGCAACCTATCTACCACTTACCTCTGACCTGTATTTATAGTTTTCGTCATGGGCTTAGGATTAGTGAAAAGTTAATCACGGCCCAATTCTAGCCCAATGGCCATAATCACTATTTACCTTAATCGTAGTCTTAATGACTCAGTTCACCTATCGGTCGATCTTGTGCAACTGTCCGGTTAAGTGGGTGTCGGCGCTATTGTCTAGACCGCCCAGTCTGTACGGTACATAGTTGTTACTCACCCGAGTGGAAGGATGAATGGTCGAGTAGAATAACACGCAGTGAATGTTTATGCAAGATGTCTGGCAATACTATCAAAGAAGTAAAAAAAATTAAAGAAACGTTGACAATTGGATTGATATCGACGCCACTCTCTAGACCGTGCTGTCCGTACACTTTCAAATGGGAAGTGTCTAAAAATAATCCATGATTGTAAGTTGTAACAAAAAAGCATATCAACTAGTTGTTTGAACAATAAAAAGTGAGGGATGATACCTCGTTACTCGGCAAATTTAATAATTAGTGTATAAAATGAGAAAAAATATAGACCTAATTAAGTTTTAAGTTATTTATAAACTTAAAATATATTTTTATAGAGTTCTTATTAATTTTTTTAATTTATTGAATATTAAAAAATTAGCCTTTTTAATTAAATTTTATTTTCTATTAATATATTTTTAATGTATTATCCAAGTTACTTATCCCAAACCTCCTGTACAACAAAATTTAGATATGTTGCATTTGGGTGAATGAACTTTGAATTCTTCAATGTTCATATAAATAATTCAACTTTTACTGTTCTTCCTCTTTAGTATATTGATTTGTTTTCTAGAACTTATGAAATATAATATAAATTCATAGAAACTAAACGTGAAACCTACCACACTTATAGTTTTTAATTATATATCTTTTGGTAATGAAACTTTTAATTACTTAAAAAGTTATTTTAAAACATGTATTAGGAATATGTTGGTAGGAATAGGATTCTTCCTTCACCGAAGTAAACCATTGACCTGGATATATCTTAGCTAGAATCCACCCTAATGGCAAGCCATAGAGCCAGGTGTCTATCAATGGTTGGGTTAAGGTGATATTTCAACCCTCTCATCCATCATGCCACGTGTCACTCGTCGACCCCACAGAATCTTCTCCTAGCCAACAACAGCGAAGAAATGGATTTGTGGATATATCACTTGATAAAGGGATAAGCCAGAAACGCTCCTGAACCGTGCGATCAAAAAAATCGCACAAATCAACGGAGGAACGCCAATAGAACATGTGAGCCACAGGAATGACTCCGAAAGGAAAGTAATACATATGAAATAAGACTAAGCCATGCACAAAACAAAACAACCATATTTTCCCATCTCTCTTCCACTGTCATCAACATGGCCACCGTCACCACCCAAGCCTCCGCCGCCATTTTCCGGCCATGTGCCTCAAAATCTAGGTTTCTAACCGGGTCTTCCGGTAAACTGAACCGGGAAGTGAGTATGAGGCCAATGGGGTGTCCTCCTTCTGCTTCTTTCAAGGTTGAAGCCAAGAAAGGAGAGTGGTTACCAGGCTTGGCCTCCCCAGCTTACCTTAATGGCAGGTAAGAACTGATGATGTATAGTTTTATGTATCTATTCTTCTTTTTTCCGATGAAAAGGGATTCATAATTATTAACTGGTGTTTTTGTGATACTGATAGTCTTCCCGGTGACAACGGGTTTGACCCTCTGGGGCTTGCTGAGGACCCAGAGAACTTGAGGTGGTATGTTCAAGCTGAGCTTGTGAATGGACGCTGGGCCATGTTGGGTGTTGCAGGAATGTTGCTTCCTGAGGTTTTCACCAAACTTGGAATCATCAATGCCCCTCAATGGTATGATGCAGGGAAAGCAGAGTACTTTGCTTCATCTTCCACCCTCTTTGTGATTGAGTTCATCCTGTTCCATTATGTGGAGATCAGAAGATGGCAAGACATCAAGAACCCTGGCAGTGTCAACCAAGATCCCATCTTCAAGCAATACAGCTTGCCCGCACACGAGTGTGGATACCCTGGTAGTGTGTTCAACCCCTTGAACTTTGCACCTACTTTGGAGGCCAAGGAGAAGGAACTTGCCAACGGTACATGCTCTGTTCTCTCTTAATCTATTTATCTGTTCATTCTTTTTGTAGAACTCTGTAGCTAACCTTGTTTGGTTGTAATCTGTGTAGGGAGATTGGCTATGTTGGCATTCTTGGGATTCATAGTTCAACACAACGTGACAGGGAAAGGACCGTTTGAGAACCTCTTGCAGCATCTCTCTGACCCATGGCACAACACCATCATCAACACAATTCGTGGCTACTAAGTTTGTATCCAATTACATGATGATAAAAGCCTGTGTCCCTCTCGTGTAATCCTGAATGGGTGAATTTTGAGACAGATTTGGGCATGATTGTAATGATCCTTCTATTTTCATGTACAGAGGAACTGAGATGGTTTTATATTGTGGTTTAGATCCAAGCCAGTTAATCAGTAATTAAGCATCATATTTTTTAAGAACAAAATCAAAATTCGAATACAGTATTTCCCAAGTATGTAAAATTGAATTCCGGATTTTACAGAATTTTAATTTATAACTTGGATCACTACATCGAATATATGAACTCTATAGCATGATATACAAGTCTGTTCACACTTCTGAAATATATTTGTGGCCAAATTCTAGCCCTACAAGTCTTGTAGAATAGATATAGTTTGTTAACACATCTGGTGGCTAAAACTAAATATCAATCCCAGCAAAATGAAAAATTCTAATTTGAACCGATGGGGATCTTCTAGCTATGGAGAAATTCTCCAAGCTCAAGGCCTAAGCCAAATCTGAAAAACAATCATGAGTCTGGTGAATATTCTCCCACCTATTTTCGAAAATTGATTTTTGTATCTCTCATTTTCTTTTCTTATACTCATCTCTTAACAAGTTTTTTTGTATTAATTCTTCTAAAACACCCTCTTCCTAGAAACTACTTCTAGATGCTACTTTGGTACTGGGTAAGTATCCCATAGACTAATTTCTAAAATTAACAATTCTTGGTGACCATATATTTTTACAAATAATTTTGGGAAATCAACTTTTGGTCTATCCATCTTAGCGATCAACACTTTTACTACGACTAACCTCAAATCTCATCTTAATTTCTTCTTTTTATAGAGGCAATTGATTAATTGTGATAAGCTATCATATTTTTCTCATTTCATATTTTCATATTCGTGTCTAATCTTATGTATAATTTAACCGAGAAGATGTAAAAACATCTTTAGAGATATATAATTTGTATATTACTTTCATAACTTAATGGTTTTAAGAGTATTCACTCAATTGGATTATCTAGTAAAATACTTTGATACAATTAATTCAAAAAATTATGTTGAGTTTTATATATAATTGGATCAAATCTAACCCAGTTCAAACTAATACACTCTTATACATGTTGATGATAAGTTTGGTATGAATAATTCATAAGTGTGAAAAATACTTGTTATTTATGTTTATTAAGATTCTCAAAATTGTAATTATTCATTAGTTAGGTTTTTTTCTCGTAAAAAAATGTAATAGTTATTAGGAAAGTTAGTATTAGCTAACTATACAAGAACTTGATACATTATTGAAGATTTGTCAACATTTTCTCGTTGAGTTAGTCATGACTTGCTTAGTTAAAAGGAAGGTCACTCACTCAACGAGCAGAATGACTCACTCAACAAGTGGGATCAGTTAATAAAGCATCAATTGAGTTTTGCTCAGCGAATGCATACATGCTCGCTGAGTGAATTATATATTTCTATAATGGTTATTAAGTCGAAAAAGAAAGAAAACAGGGAAAATAGAAAAGTACGAAAATCATTCCAAGAATTGGACAGAGGCTACTTCAAGACATTAAGACGTCATTCTTCACCAAATTTCGTCAAACGTGTATGTTTTATATTATTAGGAGTAGCTAATTTAATCTTTCATTGAAATTGAACGTAATGAACTCACTCTGATGTAATTTTTGTATGCAATATATCTATGTTGTTCATATGCTCTTTCTTAGTTTGACTATCATGATATGGAAGTATAATGTAATTTGAATGTTTATGAGTTTTGGAAAATAAACTTCAATATGGATATAAGATAGAGCAACCAAAAGGAGTCATACTAGGAATGGTGTCAATTCTTCTAATTATTCTTAAACATATGATTTTAATACAAATTATATGTTAAATGAATTAAGAAATTAACAATTTAATTTAATTTAATATATATATATATATATATATATATATTTAGAATTCAATTCTAAAGAATTAAACTGAGTATACCTTGAATATGTAAATAACATGATATGTAGCAAAATTTTATTATAATGTGATTCATGGAATCCCATTCTAATAAAAGTTCTTTTCAATTTTCTATCATAATTTTTTTAATTTTTGTTATTTCAAATCAATTTCTATGAATTTAATCTTTTAAGTTGACTTTGATAAATAATTAAGATTAGAGTTTTGTAATATAGAAAATTTAAGAGAAACAAAACTCTTAAAAATATTTATCCTCAATATAAAAAAACATATTTAAAAACTTTCACCTTATGAAAACATAATTCCTCTCCTGCAAAAACAAAAAGTTGTCTAAAAAATTGTCTACATTATAAAATGTACTGATAGGCCCTCCCAGCATAGACCGAGCGAACGTTTGGTATAATGCCGTCCGCCCAAAGCCGAACAACCGCCAAAGGTTGCATGTCCGTCCAGGAATCTGGACCGAACGAGCGGCCAACCATTCAAGAAGTGGACGCCCGCCCAAGGTTGGTGTGTCCGCCCAATAGTCCGGACGACTAATACTTGGGGTCGGACGGTCGTGAATGGGGGCCGGATGCTCATTTCTCGTGGTCACCACTGGGTAACTAAAGTCACACGGCCCCACGGTGGGCGCCAAATGTTTCGTCTGGATCCGGGCGGACCCTGTTAAAACACACTAACTTACTGTTGAAGACGGACAGGCGCACGATGAAGATGCACGGACCGAGCGGACGTCCTGCTGAATCCCACGAACCGAAGGAAGCGGCACTGGCGGGCGGCACAAAGATGGACAAGCGCTACTCCTCGCTCCAAACCGGGCGGACGTCCTCTAATCCAGACGCTCGCTCTCTGTTCCTTGCCGAGCGGACGTCCTCCTGCTCCAGACGCTCGCTCTCTGTTCCGAGTTGGGCGGGCGTCCTCCCTCTCCTAGCGCTGCTCTACACTCCCAGTTGGGGAGGGGCCGGGTACCTGCTAAAGGCACTCCGACGCTCAAGTCAGTAATATGACAGAGCGATTGTGATGCGTGTATGCATCGTTATTCAAGTTAGTCCAGAGTTCATACCTGAGACCTTTATTTATAGTGAATTGTAATGGGCTTTTACCTTTTGGGGGCCTGGGAACGGCCCAATAATGCCTTAATCTTTATTTAGGACTTTAACGTGTCATTAGCATTTAACCGTGTAATCAGCAAAGTGCGTCGGTTGGGAATGATGGTCGGTCAGGGATGTTACCCTAGGTGGGCGTCCAGCTCTTGGGTGGACGTCAAATCCTTGGGCGGACGTCAAATCCTTGGGCGGACGTCAAATCCTTGGGCGGACGTCCAATCCTGGGCGAACGTCCCATTTTGGGCGAACGTCCCATTTTGGGCGGACGTTCTACTTTGGGCGGACGTTCTACTTCGGGTGAACGTTCCACATTGGGCGGACGTTCTACTTTGGGCGGACGTTCTACTTCGGGCGAACGTTCCACATTGGGCGAACGTTCCACATTGGGCGGACGTTCTACTTTGGGCGGACGTTCTACTTTGGGCGGACGTTCTACTTCGGGCGAACGTTTCACATTGGGCGAACGTTCTACTTCGGGCGAACGTTCCGTACGGCGTCCTGCACTCCCTGGTACATAAAACAATTTTACCTACAAACGGAATAATTTTTAATGACCATTTTGTAGGTGAGTGATTAATTGCGGTAGTTCAAAAGTTAATGTTAAAAAAATGTATTAATATTGATGTAACTTATTTGGAGCTAAACTAGGAATAAAAGGTTGATATTTCATAAAAGTTGGAAACATCAATTATTTGAAGCTTTAAGACTGAGATGTGCGAAAGGAAAAAAGTTATTAAATTTATTTACTAAATTTTTAGGATAACTTCACTTCAGAAGGTATAAGTCTCACCTTTCCAGTTAAATTTTATTTTTATTTATTACTTTCAATTCATGTCAAACAAATCGATGTTCTTGATTTTCAATAAAATATTAATTGTTATGTTAAACATGCTTTTAATTCTAATAGATTATCGGATTTTTATTTAGTAGTTTCTAATTAATCATTTGAAATTTTCTGTTCCTAATAACTATTTATTTATTTTATTTTTCCCTAAAGGATACCAAACACTTCATTTCACTATTTAAAACACAATCTAAATCACTTTTTTTGGAAAAACACAAAAATGACATATTTTAGGGACAAAAGGATTAAACAATATTATAAAAGGGACAAAATAGAAATCCAATAATTTATCAAAAATTTAAATCTTAATTATTTTATTTCTAATTTACCCCTAATAAATTAGGTCGATATTTTTATTTGTAACCAGAGCTAACTACATGAATGTGAGACAATAGACTGGTTCATTTAATCGGAATCCGTGGAAGACAAAGATCTAATATTTACGGATCCTTTTAATTTTATTTAATTTTTGTCCAATATATGTAATCCATAAACTAAACGGACTTGTTCTTTTTGTTAAATTACTACGTATTTAAAATTTATAATAGTGAAGATATATTATAAGAGTTTCATTTGAAATTAGACAATGAACTTAAAAAACATATGGACTTCAAATTTTTTTAAAATTTAATTTATTGAGATTTTTGTTTTCACAGACTGACCCTTTTTAACCACAGGTTACTTGGGGGTGGACCCTTTTTAATGAATCAATGTTAATGGGCCTTGGGCCATGTTAGGGCTATGGCCATAGAGTAACGGGCCTTTTTTCTTGCACTTACCTTTTCTCTTCCTGCACCCACATAAATCCCATAATCACCAAATTATCTCATTAAAATTATAATAAAATTGTAAAAGTTACTCCTGCAACTATTCTTTTAAATATATTATGGATTAGATAATCTGAAAAGTATTTTCAAATTGAAAACGCATTTTGTAATATGTAATTCGTAATACATTCAAAAATTAAATTCTAAAACGTATAATCTGAAATACATTTTTAAATTAGGAAATACTTTTCAGATTATATATTTTAAAATACATTTAAAATAATTATATTTTAAAATATAATTTCTGGAAATTATTTCAGATCTAGAAATTCGTTCGGAATTACAAAATCGAAATGTATTTAAAAAGAATTATATTTTAAAATATATATTTCAATTATCTAAAAATATCTTATGAATTATATAATCGGAAGTGTATTTAAGAAAAAATGTATTCTGGAAATGTGTTCCGAAAGTATCTTGTTTTCCTCTCATATGGTTGGTGTGTTTTGATGAAAAAAGTCTTGGAAATTATATTTGATGGCGGTGTTGATGCAGGAGAACAGACCTCCATTGAGTTTGCATTTTTAGACATGTGGTATAAGTACTGTTAAAATTCCACATGTATTCATTCTTCTTCCTCTCTATATCCTTCATGTCCCACTGTAATCTCAGGCCTTGCCCAAAAATCCTTCATGTTTTATTTTTCTCTTCCTGTGAATATAAATTTTCCATTTTACTCTTTGTGTAAGAACAATTGTATTCAATAACAACCTAAATGAGTTAAATAATTGTGTATGTCAAAATTTGTTATTTCTCTCTTTGGCAAACACTTTTTATATCATACCTTTTTTTACACACCTTAGTTGTTTGAGTAAAAGTAACTATTATTTAAAGAATATTCTATTTAAGGAGTGACTGAATTCTAAATAATACTCTAAATTGTTTTGTCAAGAAAGATTGCATTTCAAATAATTCTCAGTTATTAATTTGAAGTGGTTGAATTTCAAATAATCTCTAAATTGTTTTAGCTAAGAGTGATTAAGATCCAAAATACTCTTCATCTAACTTGTAACTTTATTTTACATGGTGAAAATTGATTAATTGATCAAGAACAAGAAGCATTATGTAAACTTGAAGTGTAAATCCTTTTGTCCTTATTGCATTTAATAGCTTTATACTAACAACAAAAAAGAATTTTTATGAACTAATTATCAAAAACACTAGAAATTAATTTTGTTTAGAAACATTAGCCGTACATTTTACATCTTTGTAGGGACTTGTTACAAAATTGGCAAGGGAATCAAATTGTACAAGTAATAAAGTAAATAAGTTCACATAGATTTTCATTGTTCAAAAAACTATGTTTATTCACTAATTAAGGCTAAGAACTTTAAGACAATGAAAATTGTTGATGTGTATGAAATAAATCTAAAACTAAGAAAGTAATAAAATTTATGAAATTACAAAGACTTCACTATGGTTATATTTCATGCATCAAATCAATGTGAAAAACACTAAATAATATACTTTTAAATTTTACTCTAGCATTCACACCAGTATTTAACAAGTCTCAATGTCTTAAAGACAAGTCTAAACTTATTAATAAGAACCCTAATGTCTTAGACTTTTCTTGTTAAAGTTTTTGCATTAAGCATTAAATATGGATGTTAAGAATGAACAATGTTGAACTCTATGTCTAGATGGTCAATCAATTAGTTGTTCTATTTTAGTTTGAGTTTCAACATCGTGTCCAATAATCAAACGCCCATAAATATGCAAGCAATCAATTCATGTAGTTGAGATTGAGAATAGAACACAAGAGTAATGGAAAATAAATATATTGAATAATAGAAATCACTAAGATTGAAGATACATTAAGTTTAACCTCGTGAATAAAGGAGTTAGATACTCTTAGACATTTTGAATACCAGAAAAGAATAATGAGCAATGTCTCCAACTTCTAGAATGAGTCTTTGTCATACCTCTCTTAGAGTTAGTTCCCTGTACTCTAAGGATATGTCTTTCTAACTCTATCAAGCCTCCTATTTATAGGATCTTGGCAAGTTTGCTCGAATTGAACTAAACTTGAAATTTGTATTTGATTTTTATAATTGAAGTAATTAAATCGATTGATCATTGATTTTGTTGAGATATTTTTCAATTTTCGGTGATTTCTATTTATTTGATTTTTATAATTGAAGTAATTCAATCTGTTAATTACAGGTTTTGTTAAGATATTTTTCGATTTTAAGTAATTTTTATTTATCTACGTGATATTTTTACAAATAAGAAACAAATATTTCTATTTAACAATTTGTTAAATAAAAATCTTAATTATTTAAAAAGTAATGATAAAAATTCTAATAAAAAATGAAAATAAACAAAATAAAAACAAAGATAATGTTAATTATCAAAACTATCACCACATCTTTTACACCACCGTCAACCACTGTTTTGTAAAGTGAAACCTATTATGCAGGGACATGCCTCAGAAGTGCACAACCCATGTGCTTGCACTTGAATTTTATCTGGGAAAATGCGAGGTGGAAAAGTAGGAAAAAGTGCAAAAGAAATTGGAATAAAACCAAACAAATCCTACCTCAGAACCTGGCCATATTTTTTACATTGAAACCTGTAAATTAGTGACAAGTTTCAGGCATATCACTCAAAGTTGAAGGTGGATAACTTTCGCTTTCTTCTAATAAATTCCTTCTTTAGTAAATTTAAGTACCCTTTTTGAGTTAATTGAGGATTATCTCAGTTTAGAATTTAAGAACAAAGTTCTCTGGTATATTAGTAAAAGAACCAGTTTTAATTCTGTGTTTTTGTTTATTCTTATACTAAAAAAAAACTATACTGTATTGACATCCAACTATGTTAACTTTGATTTAGATCCCATGTCCTTGACGAACAATTTGAATGTAAAAATACAGCATTGTTGAAGCTGGATTGACAGTGATATGGCATTTGCACTTATTCTTCAGGTTTAAGATGACATCATTGCTCTTATTGAAAACAAGAATTTTGGTATCTCAAGTAATAAGACATTCTGTCTTTTCCATTACACTGTATAGGGATAAGTCACTAGTTTAGTTTTGCTACTAAAATTCTGTACTTACACGTGCTGAGCTGCAGAAAAAGCTCGAAATGAGAATTATAAATCTGATAGCGAAAGGAATAGAATGGAGTTACCTTTTCAATCTTGAAGGATATAATTCAAACAAATATTTAAATGGAACAAACACCAATTCGAAAGAAGAAAGAAACTAAAACTTTGAATTTCATATGGGCAAAACCTGCAGTATTGGCAGAAATTGTTAAGTGGGAATTTCTTATCATGGTCATTTAAAAAGGTATTTGACATGACTAAAGTTCTGTGAATCATGTTGAAAGTATACTTTATTTGAACATGTTCATACGCGTTAAATGCTGATTAGTACATTTGGTAGGCACTATCCAATAAAATATTCACCCCATTAGAGAGAACTTATTATAGTAACACAGGCATGACAGATTATTAATTAGATAACTAAGGTACAAACATGCCATACGAAATGCAGAACCTCGTATTTAAGATCCAAAGAGGCAGAAGAGTACACGGTTTTGGTGTAAATCTAATGTAGAAAAGGTTGGCAACAATATGCTCCAATGATCATTCGAAGTTATTTGCTGTATATTTTTTACAACTTGGTTTATCAATCAGTGGAACAAGCCATGTATATTTTTTTAATGCTTTTCAACCCCTTTTTCTGTTGCATCAATGTGCCATTCTGAATTAAATGAATCAGTGTGCCACATATTGAGGGAAATTAAAAGGACTACTTGGCATTCTTCTTTATTGACTTTTTGTCAAAAAGCAGTGCTTCAAGTTCTCCTCACTTTCTTCAATATGCTTTTTTCTGCTAACATTTTCTTCCCTTGCCTTTTTCCTTTTTGTGACACGATTCCGTTTTAGTGACATCTGAATTCATGGTCACTGGGGTAATATATCTCAGTGCAGGCCAAAATACATTTGACTTGACTAATTTCATAAATTTAAAAGTAAAAGTAAGCTTTGACTTTGTTACTAACTGATAAATAGTGATGAGATATGAATGGGAAAGAACCTTAATATTGTACTTGAGTATAACACAATTGGCCTAATAAGGGGAAACAGATGTTTTACATGAACACAAAAACGGTGGTGAATGGTTGACTTGAAGTGGTAATGATCAATCCTTTGGTAAAGAAGATGAGAAGGTGATAAAAAACCAATTAGCATGAACTAATATGTTGATACAGTGGGTGCCTAACACATTCAATGCAAAAAACTATTATGGTTCATCCACTATATGTTATATTCAAATCAATTTAATATACAGATTCAGGAAAAAGCTGTAGTGGGAAGCTGACTCCAAGTCCATTGAAGTTGACAATGGATTATAAAGAGGGATAAGAGCATGAAGCAATGATTCTGAAATTGCTTTTCTATTAAGTCACCTTTATAAGTGGCCATGCATCCTAGTCTAAGTGTTTCTGCTATATTCTTTTTATTATAATTATATTTCAGATGACCAAAAGAGAGGTGAAAATGGCTTAACAACTTCATTGGTCAAACCTTATAATAATAAAGAGTGTTATGCACTTTAGGCCAATAGAAGAAAACTGGTAGGGCCAATTGCATTGAACTATCAGCAAGTGTGTATGAAGCACTTTCTCCATATGCCTGATCAGCTTTGCCATAGTTTATCATACTTGAACAATGAATGACTAAAGGGCAAAGATAACGAAACCTTTCCATCTTCATTTTCCCTTCTTTCTGACACAAACTCACTTTCTGCTTCAAAACTAGTTAAATTCATTATTCATTACTGAATTTGGTAATTTAGTGCATATGTCAAATATCACTTCATGGTCCAACTTTAAACTGAAATTATTTAGATATCTGTTTTCATTTTTAACCTCTTAAACTGAAATACTTTTAACTTCACACGAATAGTAAATTTGGCAGTGCCTTTTGCTAGTTTTATAAAAAGTTTTTATGATTTTTTTATATTAAAAAGAGTGTAAAAGGAAAAAGAGAGTAAAAAATGGGATTTTCTACATTGAGAGAGAAAATTTGAAAATTTTGAACTAGATATCATTAACCTAAAAAAATTAAAATAATTTTATAACACAGTCAATTAAAAAATAACCTTGATTGTATTTTATGAAAAAAAAAGAGAATAAATTAATATTTTTTAAAAATTATTTAATTTTTTAAATTAAATATACTTAAATAATTAATCGCAAATGAAGCTCAAAAAACTTTCCCTTATACAAATTATAAAAGGTAAAAGTGTATTACAAAATTATTTAGTGTCTTTTGTTTAACATTATTTGATTACATGTATATTGAGAACTTTATTATTAGACATTTTCGTACTTGCATCTATTTTTTTTTTAATTATAATGTTGTGAATAAATACGAGCATTGAATCATCACAAGTGACACAAACCTTCAAATATGACATTCAATCAATCTTTGAAATTGAAACATGTGATTTGGTTAATTAAACAATTATGCATCCATGTATAAATTTTGAGGAGATATATGTATTGCATGTTGTGGATTGAAAGAATACATTTAAAGCAATTGTAAACAAAATTATCCATAATAATTGCTGAAGTAACTTTTTTTTTTCGCATGGGTGATGTTAATCATCTCATTGTCCCAAACGAGGGTGGTAGGAATGATAGATATGTTAGGGAAGTAAAAGAAAAATGAAGAAAATGTAAGTGTCATTTTCATTGGAGAGTGAGGAAAATTGGAAAGAAAAAATGGCTAATATAGTAAAGGTGTGATTGTGGCTGTGTGGAAGGAGGAAAAGGGGGTATAGATATAAGAAATTGATGGGAAAGTTTTGATTTGGCGATGGCTAAAAATTAATGATGATGCTTACTTGCAATGATCTGTCTGTGTAGTTTTGGTTGTAAATTGAAATCTGGCATAGATATATGGAGGAAAAGGAATGAAGAATTGCTTTCCTTGAGAAAAGGAAAAGGGCAAAAAGGAAAAGATAAGAAAAGCCAAAAGTAACAGAGGGAAGAAGATATAACCACTGTCTCATTTTTTTCGCATTTAAGGGTCCCATCCCAACTCATCTTATTCGGAAACTGTGGCTTCTATTACATTCAACCTCAAAATATCTTTGTGTTTTCTTCTCATAACACTTATTCATTAATAATATCCACCACAATTCTGTAATCACTATTTATAAAATTCTCCAGAAGAAAATATTATTCTATTTTTTCTGTTCAAAAATTGTGTAAATCCCAATTTCCGCATGGATCATTGGGGGAGAGAGAATGTTTTAGGCTTTTGTCATTATTCATCTTAAATAATTTGTGCCAAAATTTTAGTTTTAATACTTTTCTATCCTCTGTTTACGAGGACGAATGTGTAATCCATTATCACAGAATGGATAATAGTTTTTTTAATAATTAATTACACCTAACATATAATTGTCATTATCACAAAATATAAATTTGTATTACCAGAAAAATATGTGACGAAAATCAAATAGATATTTTCAATGGACAGACGCAAATAATAAATACAAATATTTATTACTTGTTTATTATTAAGGTATGTACGTTTAATAATTATTAGTAAATTTTAGATAAACAAAATTTCTTATTGTCGAAATCTTTCCTGTAACACAGTAACAGCAAGTGAAAGAAGTATCCTTCTTTTTTCAACTTTACAACATAATTGAGAGAAACTATAGTAGTGGTCCATATTTTGTGCTAGTTGTTAAGATCCTTGGTGTAGAAAAAGTAGAGCTAGCTGGCATATTTTAGATGCAAGTTTATCCTGACGACTCCAAAGGAGGGTTTAAGTGAAAAGATCTTCATTCTCATTCCGTTATATCTTCACACTTCATCACCATGCAACTCTGGGAAAAACCAATGCTGTCTTCACTAACTTTAATCTTTTTTTAGCTTTCTAACAACACACCTGCCATATCACTCTCATTACATTATCCACTAGCTTCGCATATTGCCCTCTTCTGTTTCTATAAATTTTATTTTTACCTCTTTTCAAAAAGCAGATGCTTCATAATAATAATACCTCTACTCACATATATAGCAAAGCATCCACAACTTTCCCACAAACAACCAAACATCAAAAACAGACGCAGTCTCATTTTCCATTTTCATATGA
The DNA here is from genome assembly GCF_016808095.1 of Vigna angularis. Classification (NCBI taxonomy): domain Eukaryota; kingdom Viridiplantae; phylum Streptophyta; class Magnoliopsida; order Fabales; family Fabaceae; genus Vigna; species Vigna angularis. The sequence continues at coordinate 9,572,328 of NC_068973.1, read as the reverse complement.
AAGATCAAAATACACTAGCTCTGAATTTTTATACATGGTAAAGACCTTTTTCCATCTCTAGCAAGTATTTTCACATATATATGTACATCAACTCAAACTCACCAAACTAAGTACATAAAAAGGGAAAAAAAATATATATATAGTGTTACTGACATGAAAGAGAGAAATTAGTTGCGACTTCCCAGCTCCACCAACTAAACCCTCCTAGTAGATTAGTTCCTCCTACCGATGCTGACCAAATCAGAGACTACCAACCTTCGCTTCATGTCCAAACTCCCATTGCTGAAAGATGGTCACCGTCTCCTACCAAGGTTGCTCTTCTTCTGTTTTTATTGTAACTGCTGACTGAATCAAGAGTTCCCGTGAAAGTTAAGGGATCTAGACAAGGCTGCAGGGTTGGCCCTCAACACAGGAGAGGTTTCAATGACACGGTCTTTCTCTTCTTTCTTTGATTGGAACCCCTTGAACATGCCACCCCCACTCACACACTCGTTCTTGATCCCTAAAGTTGCCCATATTGAACTCTTGGCTGCCTCACTGGGGTCATCGATTCTCAAAGTTTTGGGCACCAAAACAGACCCGTTTCTCTGCCTCGAGGGTTCCTCGTGGACGTGCTCTTGCTTCGCCAAGTCATCGTCCCTGGAGTGTTTCCCGAGAGTGGGAGAATTTGGACCAGAACCCGGAGACCTTGGAGCTGGGGCAGCATGGTGTGTGGGAAACCATGGAATGTTCCAAAATGCATGAGGGTAAAATGACATGGGAAACCCTGGAGGGCACATAGCAGGTGCTGAGGGAACCCCGGAGTTCCAAGGATAAGCCCAAGGAACGGTGGAGATGCACGGAACATGGTGATGATGATGATGTATGAAACTGTTGTTGTTAGGCACCAATGATTCTTGTGACGTGCTTTTCCCACTTTCTTCATTGGAAACGGTGATGGATGATGCACTCGAGCAGTCATCATCTTTGTTTCTCTGATCCTCCATGGAGTGAAACCCGTTTCTTGTTTTCTTCTCCGCGAGGTTCAGGACTGATGCCATGGAATCACAAATTGGAGGGTCTATACCAAAGCTGAGGACTCTCCCATTGGGCTTCAAAAGATGAGTCGCGTTTGGGGAATCGATTCTTGCAGCTTGAAGTGCTTCAGAGATTGTGATATGGCGATAGTGAGAGGCTGAGTTTTTGTTCTTTCTCCTCCCTGCACCCACCGGCACGTTTCGCATGGTGCCCCCGGCGGTCCAGTACCTTTGGCACGCTTTGCAGAAGTAACGTGGCTGGTTCACATTGTAGTTGTTGTAGTAACAGAATTTGGTGTCCATGCTATTGCAGCGAGGACATGGAAGAATTTTGTCTGGTTTTTTCAGCGTTTTATTGTTGTTGTCTGGTGAGTTGTTGGTTTCAGTAGCAGCAACTGTTGTGGTTGGATCGGTTTGATCGTTTTCTGACTTGTTGGATTTTGACTTTGCAGATTCTTCGTCTATGGAAGGTGTGTTTGGATTCTGAAGACCCTCTGCGGTGTTATTAGAGTCTGCAGCATTTAGAGGAAGATCAGCTTCTTTCGTTTTCTCACTAACTTCTTCTGCAGGATCCTAAAAATTTGCCAGTGTTTTTATTAATTAATGAAATGCATACTTTGGGATAACGAGTAACAACAAGCAAACACAAGCTGATTCACAGAGTTAGGAGGTCAAAATTTTGTTTTTGTCATGTTCGTACCGTTTTACTAAGATGTACTCACTCGCAAATGACATAAATAACTCCAACCACAAGATCAAGAAGGTAGGAGAAAAGTAAAAACATTCTGTTGCTCCATTTTTAAAACAAAAAATGTATCTGTGTTTGGTGTATAGAGTAGGTTTTCTTCACTGACGAAGAAAAGCATGTAATTCGAACAGGACCAATGAATTTACCCATTGAAAGTTGTTCTATTTCGCGATGTAAACATATATTTTCTAGAACACGACAGGTACGAAGATGATGAAAGCAACAATCCTTTTATAAATTCTGGAATTGAAGAAGCTACCTTGGTAGATTATTACGATTGAAAAACGTTATATCTCAGCTAAGAAAAGTCTAAAAGTGAAAATTGGTGCTTTTAACTCAGATGGTAGATTATTAGCAGAAATATTTGACTTGCAGTATGAGTGGACTAAAAGTTAACCGTGTTCACAAAAAAACTGCTCCACCAGTCAGTTTACTCAACAAGAAAAACAATTTGACCTAAAATTAAATGCCCAGGTTACTCGGGCATATTGAATCAGTTCTAAAATGAAAAAAAAAAAAACTCAGAAAATTACAGATTAAAAAAAAAACTCACTTCCCCTTCTAAATAAGGGAAGGATGCACAAAACCTGAAATTAGCTCGGTTTTGCAACTGAATACAAAAATTCTATGTATTTTACAATCGACTCTGCTTCGAGCACTCTGTTTCTGAAGTCCAGATCCCATACACAAAAACCGAAAAATAAGCAACCCCAGACAAAATATAATAATCCTAAATTTCAAAATCCAAAACAAAATTATGAACTAATATTTTAAAAAAATAAAAATAAAAATAAAAAACGCACACAAAACCGTTTTACATTCGAAAACCAATACAGAAAAACTTGATGCAGAAAAGAATTACTGGGGAAGAATTTGAAAAGAGGGAAACTTTGGCACCCGAACTGAAAAAGGAACCGACCCATGAATTGTTAGAACCTAGGTGCTGTTAATCACGTTACCTTGTCTTTGTTGTCATCATCTTCAGCCTCTGAGTCAGCAACGTCGTCATCTACTTCTTCTTCTCCTTCTTCTTCTGCGTCTCTGACAACATCCACCGGCGGCGGTGGCGAGGGGGTGTGAGCGGCGGCAATGGTCGGAGCGTCGGGTTCTCCGGAAAAGGCAATCTTCTGGCCGAAGAGCCTAATTGCAGGGTCCTTATTTTCGAGCATTTTCTGAGAATTGAAACGGCAACGACACAAAGGAAAACGCGCGAGGTGGTCTGCGTTAGGTTTACGTGTGTTATGATTGAAGCAGGGTGGTTGGTTACTTCTACTACTGCAGGTGTTGTGTCTGTTATAGTGTGTTCGGTTTTTTTGAGGTTTGGGTTTTGATGAAAGTTGGAAATGGAAGCAGGACGAGGTGGATTTTGATCCGTTTAAACGAGTGCAGGGTGCCACGTCACAGAGGGGTTTTGATTCATGGCCACAAGTTTTTGTGGCTTGGAATAGATTTTCTTTTCAAGTGTTTGATTCTCTGAGTTGCACTCTCTTTCTGTGCACCCCACTCGCCGCCACGTCAGCGTCTTCATCGAGGGTACCGCAGTTTTAGCCTTCGTGAAACATTTTTATTGGTTGCTTTGTTGATAATATTGTCCAACCAAAACTACGCTACATGGACTTCTTTCCCTCTCTCTGTCAAAAATTTAATAAATAAATTGAACATGATTGTATTATTGCTTTTAATAAATTATTATTTCAGTCCCATTTTATTCTTTTACTTTTAGCTTTTTTTAATTTTGAAATACATCTTTCCTTCAGAAAAATAATTTGAAAACAAAAAATGGTTTTAGTTAGCATTTGGAGAACAAAAACTACACATTTTAAAATTGAAGAGAAAAAAAGCGGACGATTAAATCAAAATTTAAATGTTTTAGAATAATAAAAGAATATATACTATTAACTTTTTTAAAAGAAAGGTGTATTTTTACTTTAGAGTGTATTGAAAAATGGTTTATTGTAGAATTTAATATTTTTTGTTCAACATTGGCAACGTTGGAGCTAAAATCTAAAATTTCATGCTAATTCCGTAGACTTGATCCCTAGTAGAGAGTTGGTGTAGAAGGCTTTTTATCTTTTCCGTATATAAATCGCTAATGATAATTAATAAAATATATTTAAAATGTTTTTCAATTGATTGATAAGGATAAAATTTTATATTGACAGTGTGAGTATGTAAAAAGTAAATTATTTATCTCAATAATGCATGTTAACATTTAATATATGTTTTTACCAAAACTGTTGAGATGAAAAGAATTCTTTTTACTTAAAAAGTGATAATAAAAAAGTCGTAACACTTTAGTTAAATTTTATTCATGAAAAATGCAAAGAGATACAAATTTTAGAAGTGTGAAAAGAAAGAAAGAAAAAGTGATTACATTCTATCTCTTTTTAATTCTCAATAATCTCTTTTGAGACTTTTTAGCTTCTTTCATAATATTTAATTAAGAGAAAAAAAAATTAGTGGCATATTATGGTATTGTATATGCTGATTCTATACCAGGAGTTAAATTAATAGGGTTGGCGGTTAGGAGAGAACCCAAAACCCCAAAAAAGTGTTAAAACCAATAAAAAAGCGAAATAAATTAATAGTTAATAGAGTTGGCTATTTGATGTTATTGGAAAGGCAATAAGATGTCGCTATTGAGAACAAATAAGATTATTCCGTGATATTGAAAGAAGCGTAATCATATTTTGCGTTCATTATTTTACTTGAAAATAAACAAAATTCCTGCAACAACTCACTTAGCAAAAGAATATATATATGTAGTTATGTGCACAACAAGTGTCAAATAAAAGGCTCAACTTTATATCCCTTTGTCTAACTCCAACTCTATTTGCCATGCCTAAAACACTTTAATTAATTTATTAATATAAGTAGCGTATACAATCACTTACTTATCACTTTTTAATCTAAAATATTATATATAATACAAGTATTCAAGCTCTTTAAATTATTAATATATGTTGCTGGAAAGAATTTTGTTGAGAATATTTATTTGATTTTTTTATTTAAATCATTTTTTTAAGAAATCTTTTATATCTATCATATTTTTAAAAGTTCTAAAATCTCAACCGTAGGATGATGTTCTTACAAGACCGATAGAATATAAAAAAATTTCACAAATTGTTATTTTATATTTAATGAAAGAAATAGTTATGATTTGTAGAAGTTATAACTTATTCAGAAGGATTAGATTTATGGAAAGCTATATAAGAAAATGATATAGTTGATTTATTATTTAAATCAAAATGAAAAAAAAAATTGAATTCATATTTATTTATTTATGTTTCACTGATAATTCTTATTAAGATCGTGATCCTAAAGTTATTAAAAGAAATTTAGAATTATTTAAAAAGAATGTCGAGGAAATGAGAAGCGTTAAATGTGGTATAGAAGTTTGAGTTGTAAAGGATAAAAAAATATTAGACAATTAAGTAATTACATTTTGTAACATCATGTGTTACAGTTAACAAATTGACAAAATGTTGGTTTATGGATAGTAGTTGTATAAACTACGTGTTTCAAAGGTAACAAATCAAATATTTGTTAGTAAGAATTGAGAATGAAAAATAACTTGCTGTGAAAGCTGAAACAATTGACATTAAAATTTCAAGTGTGAAATTAAATTTTTATGTCTTATATGTTTATGAAATTACTCAAAATTTGTTAAGTTTTACTTGTTAAAGGAAATTTATATGGTATCCTTTGAAAACAAAATTAAAGATACAAGCTAGAAAAATTCAAAGTTCATATAAAAGATATAAGTTTTATTTTAGATTTCATTAAAGAGGAGTTATTCACAAATGAAAATGATATATAAGAGAGATAAAAAAAAGAATATCTTGAAAAAGTTTAATGTCAGTGAAGAAATTAGATGACTTACATTCTAATTTTCATAAAAAATCCAACGTTACTACATGAAATCCACAATAAACAAAGAAAATGATAAAACATAGAAAAACAAAGTATTTAACTATTTGTAAAGGATATAATTTGTATAAGATGCTTAGACAGTGGTTTTTATGAAGTGCTTAAAAGAAAAATGTTTCAAAGAGCAAAGCAGTAAAACACATATTTTATACTAGTTCACTCGGTTTAAGCTACGTTCAGTTCTCTCTTAATAACTCTTAAAGAGCTCCACTAATCCTTGAAAAGATTATACGAGTTTTACCTCTTCAGATTTACAACGAGTATTCTTACCAGTCTTGGTTCACCTAATCAACACGACTAATCTAAGTTTAATCACTCCTGGTTTACAACTATTCTCACCACTTATGGTCTCAACCTTAAACAAGACATTTAGTCTTTTTAACTCAACTGAGTTAAACACTAAGTGTTTGAATTCTCTTCAGAATTTACAACACAAACAATGTTATGACCAAAGGTACAAATTGATAATTCTCAAAAGAGAGGGTGATTTGTTAAGATTTTTCTCTTCTAGAAAATATATGTATTCAAACTATATATGAGCATGGTAAACTTGTTTGTTCATGACTTCACTATTCCATTCTTCTTTTTCTTCTCAAGCTTTAATACTATGTAGCTTTTCTTGAAAATCATTAGACAAAATAGTTGACTTCAAAAGAGTAAGTAATCTTTAGATTGGAAGTCAAACTTTAATCTACTTTGTAAAGGTTCATAGATTTTTCATAACCTTTAGCAAAATCGAACTTGTATGATGTGACAAAGCAGAAGGGTTCAAGAAAAACATTCCTAGAATGTTCTTCATCTCTCATAACATCTTTTCTTGGATATAGTGATTTTGATCATATCTTTCTACTTTAGTAATCTGCACAAATATAAAAAAAAGGTATAAAGCATAGAAGCACTTTATCATACATGCATTAAATATTTTAAACGTTGATAAACGTTAAACCGTATTGTATGTTAAAAACATTTTATCATTTGTCATGTCATTAATAAATGCATCATTTGGTAAAGCATACAACATGTATAATCATCAGATGGTATAAAACGTTATATGCTTTTTTAAAGGTTATTTAAGTGTAGCGTTTAGCGATCATATGTTAGACAATGTATTTTTTTAGACCTTTTGCTTGAGTTAACATTGTATTGAATAAAACTTTCTTTCAACTTTAGTGTTATAAAATAAATAGACTTTCTTGTTCATAAACGCTAGCTTGTTACTCATATAGTTTATTAAAGAGAGAGACACTTTCTTTTCTTAGATGTTGTTCATAAAATTAGTTCATTAGATAATTTAATCTAGAAAACTTTATTCATATACTTGATTTTGTATAAAACAGATGTTAACAAATATTTCTTTCTTAGATGTTATTTCTTTAAAATGATTTTTCATACCATGCGATTTCGTTTAATGTTTTTTTGTTAATCTTTAAAGTTTGAGTTGCTTAAATAGTCTATTCTCCAAACAATCTTGTTTTAACAAAATATGACCCCGTGAAATTAAAAAAAAAACAATAATTGCAAGAAAAAAAATCAAGTAAAAACAAATTTAAAATTCAAATAAACATATATTAACTAAAAAGGAAATATTTATTTAATATCTTATTTGTTTAAATTAATTTTTTGGAAAAATTTTAATTTTAGAAATATCATTTGTATAAAGGAAAATATATTTATTTATTATTTAAATTTAAAAAATTAAGATTAAGATATTGTTAATATTAAATATCTTTTGTTATATATATATATATATATATATATATATATATATATATATATATATATATTACATGAATAAAATAATATGATAAGTTTATTTATATAACATATATCTTATATCTATATTTTTTTTCAAAAAGTTAAATTTCCAACAAGTTGGTATGCGAATATATAGTAACTATGTATTTTGTAATTGGTTGTTATATATTTGTTTTAATATTGTGAGACATTTAGTACAAAAACAAACGTACAAATATATTTTTGGCGTTTGAATTGCTTAAAAAGCATGTTTTTAAGAATAATTTAAGTCAACTTTTTTCACAAAAATATTCATATGAAAGATAAGAATCAACTTCCTCGTCACAGTGAAAAAAAATTATTAAAAAAAATTATAATAAATCAGTTAATATAGTAATAAACTAATTTTTTAGTAAGAAATATTACCTTTTGGTTTAAGAAATTATTTAACTATTTTAAATAATATTGTTTATCAGTTAAATAAATATTAATTATTTTTAAAAGTCGTAATTTTTGAGATTGGTTGTTTTGAGAAATCTTAACTTTGGAGAATATAAAAATATATACCCGTTCCAAACTGCCTTCAATAAAAGTATTGGATCAATCCCGACTCTTTTGGGATCGTGGTTTCCGACAAAACATGCATAGGCTTAAATTCTCGTTCACCTTTCAAATTTAGATATGAGACAATAAACATATAACAAGTTTTTACTGGTTTGTCTAAATAACACATATTACGTTCAATTCTCAATTAACTTATTAAATTTTACTATGCAAACTAATGTTATAAATTATAAATCAAGTATTATATGGAATATAGTTACTCTTGTCTAAAATCTAATTATTATTTGAACACTTAGTTGTTCATTTATGAAAACTTGAATATTTTGTGGAACTCAGCTACTCATGGTTAACTCATTGAAAATTATTTGGAACCATTGGTTAATATAAATTAATGTTTAAATAATTATTCATGACTAAGACATTAAGTATTTTTGAAGCATAACTATTTTTATTAACTAAACAAACTAAGTTTACATAAAGATTTGATCAAGTAAATTACACGTGTTTGCTGACTAGAGAGTGTTAGCATCTTATAACATATAAAGATATGATATCTCTTCTAGTTTATACAAAAATGTTTTCCACAAGCTCTAAGAACACAAAAATAATTTAATAACATTTCGACACTTACAAATCATGTTCGTCTTTATGTTTTTCTTTAAAGGATAACTTTATATAAAGTTTGATAAAAGAAGTTATTGAAAACCCCTCTCTAGGGGTTTTTAAACTTAGATAGCTTCATCTTCTAATATATAATGAGTGTGGATATAAAAATGCATTAAATACGCTTTATTCAACATAAAAAAGTAATATCTTCTTCAAGTAACATCTTCTTCAAGTAACATCCTAATAATTAACTATATTTACTAGTCCAAAAACAGCATATAATTGTCACCCGTTCGAAGTCTAACAACTGAATAACCAACGTCGTTAAAAATGATTGGTGATATTTTTGTAAATAAATGCAATTATTAGACGTTGTTTAAAATTGTAATTCAACATCAATTTGTTATATTGGGTAAATTTTGCGAAAATGTTTGGCGCGAAGGTGAAAATGTATTTACCTATGACATCGAATTCCCTAGAATCAGACGTCAAAAGGATATAAAACGTCGAATTGTCCAACGTTAGACGTTAAAAGGTAAGTGAATTCAATAAAAATTTAAGCGAGAGATTGAAAATTCATTCACTTTATCTTAGCGCGCGATACCCTCTTCTCTATTCAAACTTTTATGGAACGAAGTTTGACGACCATCACATGTAATCTTTCTTTCATTTGTTACAAATGCATGTTAATTAACTACTTTAATTAGGTATGATTTTTGTTTGTTTTGACCGATTATTTTCGTGTTCTTGTCCTTCATAGGCGCAATCTGCTTTCTCTCTCACGGGTGACAATACTTTATTTTGACGAACCCACTTTTGAAGGTTAGTTTTGTTTTCGTTTTGAAAAACTTATTTGTTGAACTTGTTTTTTTTAAAACTTGTTTGTTGTTTTTGTTTAGTTGAACCTGTTTGTTGTTGTTGTTATTGTTTGATTGAACTTATTTGTTGTTTGTTATTGTTTGTTGTTGATACTATATTACACGTTCATAGTTCGGGCTTTATAAAATATCAAAAACTGAAATTTGTTGTTTTTCATCGAATTGTTCCATGTTCGACGTCAATTTAACGTCTTTCGATATGACGTCGATTTCAAATTCGACGTAAAAGACTGAGAAACAATGACATTATATGGTGTTTTTGTATTAGGAGAGAGTTTTTACTCAAAAAAAATAAAAACAAATATTGTACAAGACAAATAACTCAAATAAAGATACAATATTGTGTCAATATGGTTTTTAAAAGAAAATAAATTTAACTTATATTTCAAGTGATATTAATGTAGACTTATACTTTGTTAATTATATAGATCGATAGAAGAAAATCAAGACATTTCTTTCAAACTAGTGATAAGCTTAAAATATATTTTGTTAAAGACGACATATACTTAAATATTATATAACTTGTCGTTTGTTAAAATTTGTACTTATGAGATGGAACCAAGACTAAGAATTGTGTTACCATATTTGAAACAAAGTAATCATGTCTCGCAAAACTTTTTTCCCATAATTTATGATCTTTAAAAAAAACATTTTTCATGTTGTGTATTTTGTTGTACTACTTAATCAAAATTTCAAAATCCTTAAACTTTATCCTAACATACTAATTATCAAATTTTACTAATAGATATTATATAAATTCTTACTTAAACATAATAATCACATATATAATATCCTTTTAAATAATATATATTTTTTAAATCATATTATTTTAATGCATAATATACATGTGTATAATTATGTAACTTCACTAGTAAAATTATAAAACCAATGAATTACGCAGAGGAAAGATATTATATTTTTTATTCTCCTTCCTTGAAGATATTTTGCTCTATTATTATTACACGCACATATATATACACCTTTGTAATAAAATTTATTCTTAATACATTGTTAGGGTAAACGATTTTATATTGTGAATTAATTATACTACTTTAGATATAACTTTTAAAACATTACTATGAACGTTAATATTGTTATGTACGGTATACATCGAGTTTTTTTTTTTTATTTTAAAATATTGGTGTCTTCTTTCACGCAAACCTGTTTGTTCTCTGAAGTTCTGATTCTCGATAACTGGGTTTGACAAAGCAAATGATTTGTATATTTAGAAAAAAAAGGAAAAAGAAAGTTAGAAAAGTTACACGTTAGAAGATTAGTGGAAAATTAAACAAATAAAAATAAAAAACTATTTATATTTCATTTAACTGAATAGAAAGAACCAAAAATAGAAAATGATTGATGTGCCTTTCTCTTCTTCCACATCAGCTCCACCATTTTCCAACTCAAACTTTTCCTGTTCGACCTTATGAAAGCCGCTGGGTTTGCAACACGTGTCCAACAAAAGGACACGTGGTGGTCATCCGTGCAAGTTTCTTCTGACCACTGGGTGGCTTTAACAAAGTACATTCCTTAAACGGGACACGTGTCCCTCTTAATGGGAGATTATAATATAAAGGAAAGTAATAATGGTACACGTAAGGAAAAGAAAAGGTAGTGTGCTAGAGGTCAACAAGTTTCGCATTTGTTTCTCTCTTATACTTATCTTCATACAAAATCGATTATTACTTATTTTTTTAATCTCTTATAGAAATGAGTTTTTTATTTTTTATTATTGTTTCGAGCTTATGTTTGAAAAGGAGGACATTCAAGTACTCAAAATTGATTTTGTAAGAAAAATCATATATTTCTACAAACAGAAGTCTTCGTAGGTATACTAAAAATCATATAAATTATGTTAAGGTGAGGGAGAATTTAAATTAATTAAAGAAAGATTAACACGTCTAATTCAGTAGTTTGAGTGATTAAAAGTGGGTTTGATAATGGTTGGGGCGGCCTCATGGGCGGTTGAGCCTCATTTAACATCCTATTTAATATTATGAATATGCTAAAACTTTGATGTGATGCTCACCAACAGCTTTTAGTTAATTAAAGATTAGTAAATTAACGAGAAAGCACAACGTTCAAACTATGCAACTTCGTGTGTGAGAATCAAACCTAGGACCAAGTATCATTCCTATTGTGGAGTTGCCTCATTCTTCCCTTTTTCGTTGTTTTCTGACCAGAAAACACCAAAAGCTTTTGTTTAAAATTAGTAATTAAGTACTATACCTAATTACCTTTCTCATCAAAGACCCAAAAGAAACGTATCCAGAAAAAAAAAACTCAAAAAAATACTTAGCAATGTGAGTTTGACCATTGCCTAGTAAATGTCGAATCTAATTCACATTTTGTATAAAAAATCTGTGATTGCAAGAGTAAGTGGTCAATTTACTTCGGAACTTTACAAGATTTTTATTTTAGTTTGGGTCTTATAGATTAGTGTATTAATAACGTTATTTAAAAGAATTTTTTATTAGTTAATATTTATTTAGCTCATCTAGAAACTAATATTTTTAAAGCACAACAAAACAAATTGTATTGAACATGCATAGTTATGGGTCATTAATACCCAAAACTTTGGGCCCACAAGGAAGTTGATTCCACCACCCCACATTCTTCAATGCACCATCACATTTTTTAAAATTTTCAAAACTATCCTTTATATTTTAAAAAATTCTACACCCTCACTTCTTTTCTTCAACGGATGTCGACATCCGTTGAAGTTTTCGAAAAATCCTTCAACGAATATCGACATCCCATTTTTCAAGTCTTCTACGGATGTCGACATCCGTTGTAATAAAATAAACCAGTTCAATTTCAATGTCGACATCCGTTGTAACAACTTCACGCCTTCCTTATATTCTCTTTTCATATAAAAATACCGTTGGTTATTAGCATGACTTCGAGCTCAGTAATGCAATAGTTTAAGATACAAGTTAACAAATAGAATATTTGGAGAAATTGCTAGTGTAGCATTAATAATATAATAATTTTATTTGTTGGTGTAGCATTAATAATAGAATACAAGTTGACAGTTATAAAATTTTATTTTTTTATTTCGTGTTGCATTAATAATATAATAATTGCTAGTGTAGCAGCAATTAAAGAACAACTGACAACTTAATGAAAAATAATTTAAGCAAAGGTAATATAATTATTTTTCAGTAATATTTTGCCACTTCAAATCAATGAGTTAGTATCAAATGGTTAGGGAATAAATATGCCCCAAATTAAAGTTTTATTGAATAGGTGAGAGATATGAAGTATTCTCTTATTCCGGCCCCCAAATCTTTCTTTTCTTTCTTCAGTATAAAAAATAACCACATCTTTGCCATAGTCATTCAACAGATACCATGTGGAATACCTGACTGAAATAGATATGGAACATGTCAGTTTTGGTGACAAAATTCTGTAAAGGGCATAAAACTTCAAAATTGAGAGCTGGATGGAATTATATATCATTTTTCCGAAGGCTGATTTGGTAACAAGGGGATTTTTATTCTTGTCGTTCAACTCACCATTGGTTAAACTAGTGGAGTACCTAAAATTGTCAGGAGTATGCATATTTTATCTTCATCGGATGTCAACATCTGTTTAAGGCTTGAAAAATTCTGCAACGAATGTCGACATCCGTTAAAAGATTTTTCAAGCCTTCAACGGATGTCGACATCCGTTGAATTTTTGAAAAATTCTTCAACAGATGTCGATATCTGTTGAAGAAAGGTATTTTTGGTATATGGTGGTACAGAGAGCAATGTGAGGTGGTGCATGGAGTAACCCTCCTAATTTGTTACTGGCTTGCTACATAACAAGCATTACTCGGTTGGCCATTTTTTTCTCCACCCACATAATTTTTATGTGCACCCCATTATGGTGGTTGAAAAGATAAAATTGTCCTCTGTTATTGTCATCTCACCGCGACATGTAATTGTTGTTGTTGTCACCATCTCCTTATCATTGTTGTTCCTTGTCTAGTTGTTACATTTGTTTAAGTCTTGTGTCGGGATGGGAAGAAAGTGTTCCAAATTTTACATTCAGAAAATTATTTTCTTATGTAAAAAAATGATTTTCAAAATTGTATAATCTAGAAGTCAATAAAGTTTTTGGACTACACAACGCAAAAATAAAAAAAAAAATGACTTTTAAATTAGGCAATCTAAACTTTTATAATGCAATAAATGACTTTTGGATCGTTCAAGACAAATTATATAATCAAAAAGTAAAAAAAAGGTTCTTAAATGCAGAATCTAGAAGCCTCTTTATACTATAAAATGTGCAATTCAAACTTTATTTTTTAAAGATAGAGTGAAGTTTTTCATATTTATAAGCATGTAGAAGGAAAATTGGGGTGCGAAAAGAAATTATCTAATATGCTATTGGAGCATCGGCTTATGCATATTAGTAAGCTAGCTTCTTCAACCATTTCTTTATGCACCTCATAAATTTTTAAAATTCTATGTTAGTTTTGTATTGTAGTGGCTTCTTGAGTATTTTACATAGTTCATGTTCATGATTGTGGTGTTACTTGAAATGTAGAATGAACATTGACTTCTTGGATGTGTGGTGAAGTAAAAATAGTAACAAAAGTGAAGGTTTAATTTTGTAGTTTTTCTTTGATTTACGATTTTGAATTTAACTTTTGGATTATGCAAACGGGAGACCTTCCAAATTCTTGCACAATTCAAAACATTATTTAAAACATTTCTGAGCCATGGACTGTTCAATTGAAAGTCAAAATTGACTTTTAGATTTCGTAATGAATATATTTTAGAAGTCAAATTTAGCTTATTGTGCAATCTAACATACATATGAAAATATGAAATGCATTATAGATTGGATAATTCAAAACTTAAATTTGTATTTTGGAATGTGAAATTTGAATGTCATAAATTGACTTTGGAGTGCATAATTTGAAAAAAAAAATATATTTAAGTTCTGGATTGTACAATTTCAAAGTTAAACTAATGCAATTTTTTAAAACTTTTTTTAGGTACATTCTTGTTTAGTGAGAAAAACATTACATAAGTCATATAATTATATTATAATGTATTTGTGTAGGTATTTGATATGCAAGATAACTTACTTCCATAAATGTATAGGGTAATATTTAGAATAAGTTTTTGTAATTGTCATTTTGATATGAGTCTAATACAATAAATGAACAATAAAGAAGAAAAAAACGTGTTGTTAGGATGTAAAAGGGATGATGAACATATAATATATAAAAAAGATTTACAATTTTTGTAATTGGTACAAAAAATTGTACTTGTCCATTTAAATTATGGGGTAAAGAAATTATAAATGAAGGAGGAAAAGGAAATTGAAAGTAATATGTGAGACTCAATCATAGATTAACTGATACATTAATAGGTCATTCTTATGTTGGTAGGTTTAAACCTAGCGAAAAGTCCATGGTCATTGAAATGACTAATAGTTTAGGTAAGCCAACAAACATTTTACTTACTTTGAAGGAGAACAATGAACACAATGTGACTAAAATCATGAAAATGTACAACATCAGGTATTCTTTTAGGAGATCAAAAAGAGGGTGCAAAACTAAAATATAGCAATTGGTGATGTTGCTAGAGCGTGACATGTATATTTAGTATAATAGGTTTAATTTCCTCACAATTTGTTACAATTATTTTGGACACATCTCGATTCATTAATGCATTTAGTATTGTGTTGTTGATGGATAACACATATAAAACCAATAAGAAGTTTCTCAATATATTTTTTTTTATAATAACATACTATCTCCCTTACATGTCACTTTAACTCTGAAAATTTCATTTCAAATTTAGATCCCAAAATAATTTTATTCTAGAAACAATATAATCACATGTAAAAAAATTAACATGTTATCAACATATGATACATTTACCTCTTTCAAAATTTTTATACACACACTTATCAATCTCATCAGAAAAACATTATGAACTTTTTTATGTCATTGTTTTGTTGTATGTTTTGGTTCATATAAATATTTTAAAAGTTTGCATACATTGTTCTCTTGACCAGGAGTTACGTACCTTTCAAATTGAGTCATATAAATTTTTTTCCCTAGTTCATCATTCAAGAAGGTTGTCTTAACATCTATTTGGTGAATAACTAATTTATATATTGATGTTAAAGCTAACACTCAAATGGAGAAAATCCTAGTGACAAAAATGTATCAAAGTAATATATGTTAGGTTTAATGTAGAGTCTTTCGGTAATCTTGTCTTATATTTTTACAAGGGTTCTATCAGCATGATACTTTTTCTAAAGATCCACTTTCAACCAATGAATTTTGCTTCTTTAGGAAAATCTAATAAGGTTTAGGTGTTATTTTTCTTAAATAAATCAATTTCAGTCTTAATGGTCATATCCCAATGTTTTACATCGAGAGCACTAGTAACATCTTAAAAACTTATTGGATCATTTTCAATTTGGAACATGTAAACACATTTCCAAAATAAGTTTCTTTTATTTGTCTTTTACTTCTACTCAAATCTTCACACAATGCATCACTAACAATATTTATATGTTGGTATGATGTATCCTTAACCTTTAAAAGAAAAACATGTTTAAAGAACTCAACATTGTTCGTCTTCATTGTAGTATTATGATACATTACATCACTTTTAAGAACAAGAAACCTACAAGAAACATTATCTTAAGCATAGCCTAAAAACATACAATCAAAAGTTTTTGGAACTTAGTTTCCTTTCTTAAGATCTGGTAACACTAATTTAGCTAGACACTCCCACAGGCCATATGGTTTTTTTATCATTTTTCTTATGATGTATTGCATTTTATAAAAAAAAAACATGTTATAAGAAGTACTTCTCCCCAAAGATTATTAAGAGCACTATAATTAATAAGTATATCATTCATCATTTTCTTAAGAGTCTTATTTTTCCTATAAGTTACTCTATTATATTCAAATGAATATGGTGGATTTACTTGATTAATAATACTTTATTTTACACAATAATCATTAAAAAAAACATATTCACCACATTTATATGGTTTGATCATTTTAATTTTAATTTTAAGTGATTCCCCACTTCAATTTTGTAAGTTAAAAATATATCAAACACTTCATTCTTATGTTTGATTAAGTATATTTTGTGGTGCTTAGAATAATAATGTATAAATTTCATAAAATATTTTTTATCACCTCTAGACAAAGTTTATTTTACATTAGCAAGATTAGTATGACGTTTTATTAAATAACATGTTTTCTTTCTTATTTTAGATTCTCCATATATATCACAATTTTTACTTTGATTTGCATGGATCTTAATTAATTCTACTCATTGCAATTTAATAACATATGAAGAATTTATTTCGTAATTTGGCATGCCACATATCATATAGAAACTCCAATGTTACTATCCACTTATTTGGCCTTCCCAGTTATGTTCTAGTGCTGGTTTTTGAATTTTAAAGAAGAACAGTCACAAATTTGGACCAGTTTGTGTTGGGATATGTTCCAGTGCTGGTTTTCACTTTAAATGAATACAAATATTAGAAATTAATTCAGGGAAAGGAGAACACATTCATAAGAAATATCATTGTTCTTTTATCATCATACTGTTTCTAAAAGAAGTACTATTATTAGTTTAATCAGAGATCCGTTGTCATTTTACCATTAAATAATGTGATATAAGAAGTTAAAAGATCGATTTCAATCGATTGAGTTGGTTCACCATTTGTAACTCCAGAAATTTTAATTCATAAATGGCTCTTTCACACTGCCAACTGTATTAGTATTTTTAGTTTACATTGATAAATTAATAAGAATCACTTTAATATAACAAACACAAAAGACCTAAGCTTTCACATTAAACCAATGTTAAAGTTTTCCTTCATAGTCCATTTGGTAATTTTTGAGATTAAAGTGCATCTTCCATAGAACTCCAAAAGATATGTTTTTATATTCAAATTAAAAAGGTCATTGAATCAAGAATGTAAAAAAAATAATAATTAACTCAATTAGATAACTATGGAAAAATTTATGCATCAAATCAGAAGTAAATGTCAAAGTTGTCCTTTACATTTTGTCTGGTGTTTGCAAAATCAAACTATATTTTCAATCGTTATTCAAAATTTACATTTTTACATTCAAATTAAAGATAATCAAATGAAGAACGTAATGAAAAAAGAATCAATGCAATTGGATACTTGTGGAAAATTTTATGCATAAAACAATCAATGGATAACGACTGATTGTTAAGCCTGTATAAAAACTCCAATGCTACTACCCACTTATTTGACCTGTGTTCCCAGTTATGTTCTAGTGCTAGTTTTTGAATTTTAAAGAAGAACAATCACAAATTTGGACCAATTTGTGTTGGGATATGTTGACTTTGTTCATGTTTATGGTATATTAGGAGCACATAACCTTGGTTTGAGCATGAAGCTTTGTTATATTAAGTTCTCTTAAAGCTATACATAAACTTCAATGTTGCTAGCCACTTATTTGGCTCGTAGTCCTAGTTATGTTCCAATGCTGGTTTTTGAATTTTTAATGAAGAAAAATCATGAATTTGGACCTGTTTGTGTTAGAGTACATTGACTTGTTTAACTTTGCGGTATATTGGGAGCACATAATCTTGGTTGGTGCATGAAGCTTGGTTGTATTATGTTTTGTTAAGGTTGTACGAAAACTCCAATACTGCTACCCACTTATCTCACCAGTGCAATAAAGGGAAAAAACAGCGGTTATTTTCGTCTATATGCATCGGTTCTACAACGGAGGTATATACAGACGAGGCAAAAAATCACTTTTTGCCTCGGTTCAGGACCGAGACAAAAAAGTGTATGTTTTAGTTTCGGTTCAAATGCAAGCGAGACAGTAAAGTGTGTTCCTTTTTTTACTATTTTTTTTTGTCAGACTTTTGGCCTCGGTTGTTGATGAACCGAGGCAGTAGAGAGGGATTATGCCTCGGTTTGAAGTTGAACCGAGGCAATAACTCTTCCCAACAAATCCACCATACAACCATAATGCTCAATCTGAGGCACAATTGAGTAATTACCAACCATCGATTGGAAATGCAGAAACCCATCTCTCACTAACCCCATATGCGTACAACTAGACAAAATCCCAACAAATGTAACACCATCAAGAGCAACATTCACTAATACAATAAAGAAAATGTAATTGTCAATTAAATTATACTAAATTCGATTCCATGGTGGAGTGAATTTGTACAGTTGAAATGAAAGCAACATATTATTATGAAAGTAAAACAGAGCTCGACAATTATCTGGACTTCAAGCTTTCTCTGTTGAGCTACGTCATTACTTCAACTTGAAATGATAAATGAAAAAAAGCCATTACCACTTTGATTGCAGTTTTCTTATCCAGTTAGGGAAAGAAAAGAAAACAAACCCAAGAATAAGGACTAACAGTATGCAAAAGTTAACACTTATACATTCTAAATAGAGTTTAAACACCAGAACGATGAACAACAAAGTTAACCAAATTATCAGAAGTGATTATGACATTTGTGGTAGTGAAAGAACTTAGCAAAACATACCTTCTCTTGAACAAGCTTATACTCTGATAGCTAATTGTAGGTGTGTTTCAACTTCTCATTATTTGCATTAATCTCAAGGAGGTCAGCTTCAAGTTCTTCAAGATTAACCTAAACATGGACAAAAAATTATTACCTGATACTGTATTCATGAGAAGAAGAACGAGTGACAAAAGTTTCATAGAATGTAAGACCTCCAAAATTTCCAGAGAAATAATCAAGTATCATCTTACTTTATTTCCACACATGTAATTGCAAAACCAATGACACAAACAGAATGTACAAAATAATAAATTTTGTTCTTCAACAAAGTTTGAAATGAAATTAATTTACAGTGATGCTTTCTCCTAATTTACAGTGAGCAAACAGAATGACACAAACAAAAATTAATTCACCAGAGTTTGAAATTAATTGCAAAACCAATGACACTCTTTGTTTCCACTAATAAAAGCAAAAGGAAGTTGAAAAGGTCAAACTTACAGTGATGCTTTCTCCTACGAAAAAGGCCAAGCCACTTGAGTCTAACATCAATATCATCCTTAATGTGCTTGGAGCTCTCAATTTCCTCAAGGGACATCTTAGCTAGATCCTCAATCCCACCTTCCATGAACATCTTCATGGGATCTCTCTCAAGCTTCAACTTTTCTTGAAGGCCGATGCCCCCTTGTACTCTTCCTTCAAAACCTAGTACCCATCTCTCTTCTCCACTTCAGGCTCCAACCTCGACACCTCCACCGCATCTAGAGCAGCTAAAGCCACCGTTGGTGTGGCATAGAGCAATGTCTTGGAGTGAGAGCTGGGGCAGCATGGAAGGGCCAGAAAATTGGGGATGGGCACAGAGCAATGTCTTGCAGAAAATTGGCCAAAAATCGCCAAACAAAACCCTCCGTCGCGGCAGAGACGGGGAGGCAAGCGAAGAGCATGCGCTCGAGGGCAATGGCGATGGAAGGGTTTTCGAGCAGGAATCACTTAAATTGGAGAGAGGACCAGACGCCAAGGAGAAAGGTGAAAGAGGCGATGGCAGCCACGACGACGGAGGAGTTGAAGGCATCGAAGAGGGAGGACGAGGCGGAGAGGAAGAAAGCGACCTGGGCGAAGATAAGGGAGAACCACACGGTAAAGAAGGCGACGGGCTTGAGGCTGAGGGCGTCGAGGATGGCGACGACCGGGGTGCCACCGAGGACGACGAGGAATAAGGCGGATGGAATTAGGGCGATGGCGATCCGGTAGTTGTGGGTGAATGATGAGGGGGGTTTGAGGGATCTGGAGGAGGCAGAGGAAGCGGAGGTGGAGGAGACGCCATTGCCGTGGACTTGACGCGACGGCCAAGGGTGGGAGTTGTTAGGGTTTAGGGAGGAGGAGAAGGGTGGGAGCGCTGTTGGATAAGGGTAATGTGAGGGTGAAATGCGCGAGGGGTAATGGAAAGATAGGTATATTGCCTCGGGTCCCAGTGGACCGAGACATTATCAAAGTGTTAGGCATCGGGTGGGGTTTGAACCAAGGTCATATTATTTATATGTCTCGATTCTTCTTAAACCGGATCAGAAAAGTTAATTTAAACTACGGAAATGCCACTGTCTTTTTATAGATTTTGGTTCTGCCTTAACTGAAGCCTATTGTGCGATTTCAAATTTAGTTTTTTTACTAGTGTCTTGCATGTGTTCTAGTTAAATTCGTTTTTCAATTTTTAATGAAGAATACAATTACGAATTTGGACCACTTTGTGTTGTGATATGTTGACTTTGTTCATGTCTATGGTAGATTATGTATCTTTTTATGTACAAGGAAATAGATTTGGAGTTATGTATGTTAATTTTGATATGCCATCTTGAATTTCACTGAAAAACCTCCAAACAAAGAGCAACGAATGAAAGAAAAGAAAACAGTACAAAGGAGACTAGGTTTTCCATCTTGAAATTGCAATAGAGGAAGCTATCTTTTCCACCCACAACTCGCGTTTGAGAAGAAGTCTAAGAAAGTCACCAAAAACAACCAACTCGTCTTTGAAGTACTGCATAACAGAGAATAAGAAGAAAACAAAGCAAAACAAAAGAAACAATGATGAAATCTGGTTCTCACAAGTGAGGGCAACAATCACCGGAAAGAACCAACAAAAATACAATTTACAACTGAGAATAAAGATTTGGAAGATTTGGAACCAAGCTCGTCACCTAGATTTTGCGAAAACGAAAAGTCAAAATTTTGAGACAAAAAAGCATCAAGCCATTACATTTGTACAAACTTCATTTTCTACGTCAATATAGTAAAAATTAAAAAATAGACCAATGATAAAATGACATGTGTCAAAATGTTATAAAAAATCTGTGTAAACCTATTATTTTCCTATTTTAAAATGATATGAGAATGTTGTTATATGAATCATTTGAGAGTGTATAATAATGTGAGAATCTTTTACCTTTTGTAGTACCCAATATTTCTACTCATATATTATGGACAAGAGTTCGGAATTCTCAACTCTTCAAAACGTGCCATGTTTCATGGAAATTAACTTATGTGCTAACATTAGTTTCAGATGACGCTTAGCACTAAAATCCCAGCACTCTTGTTTTGATAATTAATTAAATCAGTAAGCAACTGCAATGTGGATCTGTTTTATAATGAATTCCATATATGGCATTATTGAATGCAAAAATGTCATTAATATCTAAATAATCTCTGAAAGAGGTGTTGCTATTACATGCTCACAGGTGTACCATTGTGTTCATCACTCATAATTG
The DNA here is from genome assembly GCF_016808095.1 of Vigna angularis. NCBI lineage: Eukaryota > Viridiplantae > Streptophyta > Magnoliopsida > Fabales > Fabaceae > Vigna > Vigna angularis. Next base: position 9,550,587 of record NC_068973.1, on the reverse strand, counting down.
TATACATGCATCATTGTTTTCTCATGCAAAATATATAATATATATATATATATATATATATATATATATATATATATTCAGAAACAACGAGCTTTGATACCATTTCCTTTACTAAGAGAATCCCACTAGCTTCATACTTCGACAATGAATATTATTTTATATAGCATGGAAAAAACAAAGACAAGCACTTTACATTTCACTTTCTCCACCGATCACAAAAGCACGTTTGTATTATACACCATGCGAGATATTTCTCAAGGCTTTTCAGAAGTGATATGATTACGAAAAATAAAAAAGTGTCTATTCATTCAACTCATATATCCTTCGAAATTGGTTATGTGATGCACCACCAAATGGTTTTCCATTGTTATATTTTCGTATCCCTTCTAGTTTCGTCGTGAAAATCAATTATAGTAGGAACTTTTAATATTAAATGAGGTGTACATTATTTGGCTTCAATCTAATTTTCACTCTGGGATCCACGTCAAAGTTTTTCTACAATCAGCACTTGACATAACTTAGCTTAAATTCCATTCTGGGTAATTTTATAAACGCAACCCTTATTTAAATAATTTATGTAAACCGACATTCATATACAAATAAAAATAATGAGGACAAAAAGAGACACACCCTTAATTATTAGCGCAATGACGTCTAGAAAGACAATCTTTCCCTAGTTCCTTTCGTGATCCGTATCATTTTATTTTTTTAATGATTCAAGAAAACTTTAGCTTCTTTTCAGTTGCATCCTTAATATTTTTGGCTATTTCTGTGAGATGAGAAACCATTAATTGGGTGGGATATTTGTTAATGGAGTAAAAGATTTACATTAATGTATAAGTTAAAGTTACTAAAACTGTTTCCAAACTTATTTGCTAATAGAAGGTTTTGGTTTAGATAGAGAAGTTTAATATCTGAACCCCCAATTGGTCTTATCGATGCGAGTATTAAATGAAGTCCTAATTCATTGAGATTACATGATACAAAAGCTATTAGAAATTTACTCTTACGAGCAGCAAGCAACAAATTATAAACTTTTGTAGATGAGTTGATGTTTTTGTATATTTCATTGTATAGAGTATTCTTATAATTTAACTGCTAAAATTATAAAATTATACATTAAAAGAAATTTATATATATACATATGTGTGTGGACGTATAAGAGGCTGTAGTAGTTGTAAAACATATTATAATAAATCTGATTCTTATAACCATAAGAGAGACACGATTATCAACTCTTTTCCAAGAAAAGATAAATAATTAGTGGTGACATGATGGCATAAAAATATCATTTTGTAATTGTATGTGTATTGATTAATTATATATATATATATATATATATATATATATATATATATATATATATATTTATAACCGTTTGTAGAATTTTAAGTTGGGTAAGAAAATGAAGAAGGATGGATCTTGATAAGAATTTTGGAAGGTTAAATGATATATACGTAAAATTTATATATTTTTGTTTGATCATTGTTAGGAATATAGTAAAAGTACATAATTTAATATTAAAATCTTCTTAAATGTTTATGTAAAAAAATATAATTTTGAAGTTGTATTTGATATGAATTTATTTTTATTTTTTTACATATTTAAGTCAAATTTTTCCAAAAATTATAAAAATAAACAAATTAAAAAAATAATTTCTGATAATGGACATAGTCATAGACTCATGATAACTTCAAAAACAATACTGTGAAGATTTCACACAATTTTGTAAATTTCTGAAAAAATGAAGTCGTCTCAAGAAAAAGTTGTGTGGAGTCATGCGAATTTTTTTTTAAGTCGTCAGGAGTTCACACAACTTAATCCATCATCAATAATTACTTTCTGATTTGTTCCATTTTCATAATTTCTTGGCAAATTTGACCTGTAAAAAATTTCCCTCATGCAGTAATTTCAAATTTGACGATGTTTTTCACTTGTTATTATTTTTTAATGTTAAGAAGGGACTCTTTTAATTAAATAATTAGTTATTAGTATTATTTTCTCTCTTTTCTTCTGCAGCAGCGTTCCGGTAACGATGGCGGCAGCAATGGAAAATCAATGGTGAAGGTTATTTAAGTATTTTTCTTCATATTAATAAACTCTTAATTTTTCTTATAACTTAACTTTTTCACTAAGTAAAATTAATAGGGGTTGTGGTTATTAAAATTAAGAAAAATAATAATTTGCAAAGAACTTAACCATGACAGAGTGGTAGAATATGTGCGTATGTTATTATTATCTTAATTTAATTTAGAATTAATAGTTAGAAGGTGAAAATAGAAAGAAATTAAATGAATGCAAATATTAGAAATTAATTCAGGGAAAGGAGAACGCATTCATAAGAAATACCATTGTTCTTTTATCATCGTACTGTTTCTAAAAGAAGTACTATTATTAGTTTAATCAGAGATCCGTTGTCATTTTACCATTAAATAATGTGATAGAAAGAAGTTAAAAATCGATTTCAATCGATTGAGTTGGTTCACCATTTGTAACTCCAGACATTTTTAATTCACAAATGGCTCTTTCACACCGACAACTGTATCAGTGTTTTTAGTTTAAATTGATAAATTAATAAGAATCACTTAACAAACACAAAAGACCTAAGCTTTCACATTAATCCTACTCTTTCACATCATACATACACATAAGTGCTTCTGAAATCGACTTATCATGTGTACTTAGACATAATAATCATAAACAGTATGTTACTTATAACCGCTTCGACATTATAAGATGATAACACGCGACATTTGTTCACGTACTATGGATATGGTGGCTTTGGAGTGTGACGACCATTAGCCCCAGATGGAGGGTAGTCATGGAGTTCAATGTCCATCCTCTCACCAATAGTTGCCTCTACCTGGTGCCACTTTGTACCACTAATAACCTGTGACATGGAACATATGAGCTTCTTTCTACACATCAATTAACATTCATGTGTCTTAAACAAGGTTTTAAACTGTGCCTGTACTTGTGATTACCAAAGTTGTAAAAGAATGTGACTCTGACATAATCATAGTTAGATGTAATGATTACAAACGAAAAATCTTAATATGACCAAATTCACAATTTTGAAAGACTTTCTGAAACAGTGATTTCAAGTATCAGGACATGAGGTTTGTATATATATATATATATATATACCTTGTGGTTGTGAATATTGCCCCCAGCAAGATCAAGAACCTTAGGATCTTGTGTAAGGCTTTCAGTTCCTGTTTATAAAGAAGAGTTAATTAAGAAGGTGAGAAGAAAGAAGAACATCTGTAGTAGAAGAATAAAATTGGGAAGATGATGATGTAGGTTTACTTGTAACAGGGACTGCTTGAAGGCATGCAAAATGAGAGAGTCCTAAAAGGACTAAAAACAGGAGGTGAAAGAGAGTGCCCTTCATTTTCTTCAAGAAAAAGCTCTTTGTTGTGTTACTTCAAGCACACAGGTCTCATTATTTATACATGTAGATTATGGATATTTTAGAACATTTGCTAATCAGTATCTGAAGATGGAGGGGGCAATGGTACTGCCAAATTTCAACGCGTTTCCACTTTGAAAAGGTTTCATGAGTTAATAGTCATGAAATTATACTTTTTTGTGGACATGATGAAATTGTTATATGTAAATATATTAAGTCAAAATGACAGCAAAAAGTTGAGGAGCACACAATGGAAAGTGGAATATGACAAAAAAATGTTGGGGGGCACGGTGGGGAAAACCAACCTGGTACACTAATCCAAGTCAAGGTTATGTGAACATGTTTATAGTCATGAACCTATATTCCATTCTGAATAGTGTGCAACAGTAAAAATAGGTATATATCCATGAAAATGAATAAAAGATTCAGCACATCGGATTTGCACTTACATTAAGTCCACTCCTATATAACAAAGGTATAAGGCCAACAACTATGGCACGAAATGTGGCAGGGATTTTCCCAAATTCAAGCGTGAGGGAGTCTCTCCATTAGATCAAGATGAAGTTAAAAGTGATTTCATCATGAATTTATTAATACTAAATCTATTTAGTATTTATACACTTTCAATTCTCATGAGAATAACTTGATTATTTATGGATAATCAAGATCAAAGTTATCTTGATGCAATAGGTATGGAAGAAAGTATAAAATCTTTTGTCGAAAAATATATTTGATCTTACAAGCTTACTCATAATATAAAGTTTGAAATTGGTTAGTATATAGTAGACTGTTAGAGTACGTTCATGCATTTTGTTGAAGTTCAACACAACCTTTAAACTCATGGTAGAGTGTCTTATTTTTTAACTATTATGGATGATTTATTGTTTTTATCTATTAATGTTTATGTTACTAGTTTGTTTAAGTCTTTTAGAGAGAACTTGCAAAAACAATAGTTTATCTGAGCAAGAGTTTGCAATGTGTTCTAACCACTCACATCTTCATGAGATTACTAAGTTGAACCTGATATAGAATGTAGACAAATAATAAATTGAGAGATGTCAAAATTTAATATATTAAGATTTTAAATTAAGATGATATCAAAATTTCTTATATGAATTAACTTATCGATACCGAAGAACTTCAATATGTATCAACTATCTTCCCTATGTTCTCTCGAAGAACCAACACGAAGCAACAAGACTATTTTTTTTTTTTTACTTTTTTATATCAAGTGCATTTTTTTAATAATAAGGTGTTTTTCTAGGTAACTGCATGATGTGTGGTGTATATATATATTTTTTCTGATCATGTCGTGTGGCCTAAGTTTGAGAACATTACATTATGAGGGTAAAGAGGGTTTAGGTTGGTGATAAAACAAAAAGGTTGTTGTACCTCTGACTGGTGCTAATTGCACATTAACCTGAGTTGGTGGAAGTCATATTCAATACTTGAAAAAGCTTGAATATTCAAGTTCGGCTCATGCATGTTATTCCGAGTGGGAACAATACTTTTCTCCATTATAGCATATAGGACAATTTAGCAACTCTAATCATCACCACCAAACATTAGAGATAGGATGAACGATGCTACTCCAAAACTTTAATTTCCGTAGTTACAAGAGAGAATTAACACTCGAGTACATGAAAATCATTTCCCAATTTATACTAAGATATAATTGTTTAAAACTGTTATCACGTATTAAACTTCAATTATGTTACACAAAAATATGGAAACATTGTCATTGTGGATTGAAATTTAATAATTGTCATTTGTCAAATGGTTGGTAACTGGCTAGATAAAGTTATAATAACAAGCAAGGAAGAAAAGGGTATGTACTAAACCCATAACCTTTGGAAATAAATATGATGAAGTTCTGAGAAATTCATGGGTACTTTATTGGAAGATAGTAAATTAAGAAAGTGGATTTTGCTTGTATCCACACTTGCTTTTAGAAAGACAAAAACAGCATCAAACCAACCTAGGTTAACACACTGCTTTTTGTCTGCCTACTTTTAGAATGAAAAATAATAGTCAACTTCCACGAAATTCCTACTGAAAAATGTGAAGAATCAGATCACCAACTTTAATTCAACAGTTGTTTAGAAGAAAAAATATATAACGAAATGAAATAATTCTTTTTAAGTTAAAATGATTTTATATAAAAATTAAAATTAATTTTATTTTCTAATACTTTTTATAAAAACCTCTCGTCAAAATTGATATTTACTCCTATTAAACTGATGAAACAAAAGATAAAATAAAGCCATCCCAGAACATTAGAGTTGTATTTGCGTGTTAAACTTAATCCCGTGGTTTTGATTGCTCACTTTATTTTATTTTCTCTTCTGTTCATAAAAAACTCGTGTTAAACATTATCTTTTGAAGCAGCTCCAAGTATAATTCTTGATAAAAAAAAATCTTAAAATAAAAACTAAAAGGTAATATTCTTAACCAATGTTGAGTCTAACAACTTCTCATTAAATGGATAATTTTCCAGATTTCTCTTATTTTAAGTGTTTTCCGAAATTATCTTTTAAAAAAGAAAGATCAATCTTGCTTGAATAAAGATGAATATAACTAACATGTGGATCTTGATTCGTTTTTTTTTTTTTATCAAAATAACGAAATATTATTTCTTTAACAGTACTATTTTTTTTTTTACAAATACTCAAATTTGTCGAACTTTCAAAATCTCAATCTAAAAACATTTTAAAGTATAAACATTTCACAAAGACTTGTTATAAGTAATATTCCTGTATATACACTCATCTTCATCTAAATATCAAAGTCCAATCATATTCGTAATTTATCAAATGTAAAAACAACTTAATATCAAATATGCTAACGATTAGTTAGAGAATACATGTATTACTCAAATTCACAAATACAACTTATATTTAAATGAATTTATTATAAATTTATATAGATTTTATCTTTCTTAGATAAAGAGACTGTGGTTACACTAAAGCTTGGTTTTTTTCCAACACAAATGAGTTTTAACCCTCTTCTATACGACATGTATAGGTATTAGATATAAAACGTATTGGATATCCAATAATATGTCTTATCTCAAAAAAGAAAATATAAGACATGAAAAGTTTATACTAATATAAAAAAGATTTTTGACGACAGTTAAAGAAGTATTTTTACTACGACTTTGAATTCATCATTGAATGGTTCGTTGTTAAAAGTTCGATCCAAACCACAAAGGTTATCATACCATCGTTATATTTTCAAATCATTATGAATTCTAAATATCATTGTTATAAAGTTAATTAAGAAGAGAAAAACCAAATTTATACCAAGATATATAATAATGGTTGTGATGTCAATCATCGTTAAAAAATAAATATGACGACAGATTGTACTAGGATTGTCATTATAAATGAGTTTTTTTTTTTTAAATATAAAATTTACAATTACATTATATCGCAATACTGTTAGAAATTTGCATAAACACAACAATTTTCAAACAGTTTAAATGATATAAACCTATAAAGGTTTTAATAATAACTATCTAATCTTCCACACCAAACATTATATAAAATAACTATAAACTAATTCTAACTTTCTACTACTCTAAATTTTTATACCTAACAAGAAAACACTTTGCACAAACTTTTTAAACATAAAATAATGCTTTTGAATCCATTGGAGATGTTCACTAACAAAATTATCTAAAAGTAAATTGAAATTAAAATTAGAATGAAATTATTTTATATGTTTAGTAATAGATGTATCATATTACCTTATTCTAACCACTTTGACTTTCATAATGTTGTCATGCATGACGTAATAGTTACAGTAATAATCATTAATTTGTTTATTACACTATGTCATAATAAAACTATTTAAATAAATTAAATGATAATATAAAAAGTAAATAAATGATATAATATTATAAATACTTTGAGAAAATTTTATGTGACTTGTTGAGTTATGATATTTGATTTATCATTTAATATGCTTTATCTATTAAAAGCACTAAATAATAATATTTAATATTAGAAAACATTACATTGTATCTTGAAAGTCAATGAAGTAATAAAATTTTCTTAAATTAGACTTATCTATCTATCATATTTTTTAAATGATTGGACTTTTTATATAAAAAACAAAATCATACAACAGCACAATATGGTATTGATATAACAAGTAATTGTCAATAACGATTACATTTAAAACCAGTTAAAACATCACTAGTGCAATCAGGATATATCGCCTCGGTCATTTTCACTTATACACACCGGTTCTACGACCGATGCATATTCAAACGAGGTAAAAAGAATGGATTTTTTGACTCGGTTCTGAACCGAATCAAAAGGTTTCAAATTCTGACTCGGTTCACAGACAACCGAGGCAGTAAATTTTTTAATTTTTTTATTCTCAACCGAGATCAGTGTTCTTACGTTTGTTTATTGTTTATATGGTTAAACTTCTTCCTCTTTTCTGCAATTTTTTTCATCCATGTCTTTGCACAAAATTACTTTGACAATAAACTCAGATGTCTAAGAATTTGACAATAAACTCAGATGTCTAAGAAGGAGAACAGGAAGCAGAGAGAGCAGACGGGAATCCAAACCAAAATCAGAGATCCAAACCAAAAACAAAAAATCAGAGATCCATTTCACCATCCACCTGCAAAGAAACAGAACCAAAAACCAAAAATCAAAAACCGCCATTGCAGCCGCCGTGGCGGGCTCCCGCCGCACCGTCGCGGGCTCTCGCCGCACCGTCGCGAGCTCCCTCGCCGTGCCGTCGAGATCTCTCTCGCCTCGCCGCGCCTTCGAGATCTCTCTCGCCTCGCCTCGCCGTCGAGATCTCTCTCGCCTCGTCGCGCAGTCGGAGCTCTCTCGCCTCGCCGCACCGTCGCGAGCCGTCTCGCCTGGCCGCACCGTCGCGAGATCTGTCCTCGTCGCACCGTCTCATCTCGTCACCGTCACCGCCTCGTCTCGTCAGATCTCGTCTCGTCTCGCCTCGCCTCGCCGCACTGTCGCTGCACCGTCGCCGCACCGTCCTGGGGATGCAGAGGGAGAAGTCATCTGGTGAGAGAATGATGGAGTTGAGGGAGAAGGGACTGGAGAATGGGAGGGGTTGCAAGAGAGGAGGGAGAGGAGGGAGGGGTTGCAGGAGAGGAGGGAGGGGATGAGGGAAAGTGAAACGTTAAATGAAAAATGGGAAATGAAACATTAAGGGTCTCTCGTCTCGCCTGGCACACTGAAAACCGAAAAGTTGCAACACGTTACGCCTCGGTTCTTTTATTAACCGAGGCCGTAACTGGAAAACGTGCAGTCCTTGTACCTCGGTCCTACATCAACCGAAGCAGTATCAGATCTTTATGCCTCGGTCCTTCATTAACCGGTGTCGTAAATTTTTTATGCCTCGGTTGTTTGTATACCCGAAGCATATAACTTCATTTTAATTTCCAAACTGCCACCGCGTCTTTAATGCTTTGGTTTTTATAAAACCGCGGCATATATCACGAGTTAAAAATGGATTTTTTTACTAGTGCATATTTAAAATGTAAAAAATATAACTTATGAAATAATAATAGACTTAGTTAATTATATATAAAACAATTTAAATTTATCTATATTAATGAGATATAACATTGTTAATGTACACTAGTATTTTTATAGAGTTTTATTGATTTAAAAGTATATATATAACTCAAATTTCAAACAGTAATTACATTATTTTTATTCTTTGTGTTACAGATAAATAGAGTAATATGTTTACGTTGTTGATTATATGATTTGAAATACTTTATCTAAATTTTGGAATTAGGTTCTGTAGACCGTCAATTCTAGATTGTGTTTATGTGCATCATGAAGAGTTTCATAACATTGTTATAATTCCTATAATAGATATTAACTAGTTTTCTCAAATAACACCATTTTTGTATTTTCTATTGTTTCGGTTAAATTGGTCTCAGGGTTGGTTGTCCTTCTTTATTCTGCTCTCTTTTAATTGTCTAATGCTCTCCGAAAACGTAATCTACTTCGATGGGTGGTTGACCTGGAAAAGATACTCCGACGCTCAAGTCAGATATCTTTCGTAAAGAGGTCTATATTTTATTATAATAGATTAAGATGTTTTTACCTGTACATTAACCCTACTTTTACCTGTACATTAACCCTATATAGGGGGCTTATGACAATCAAGCTCATTAATTAATTCATATTGGATATGGCAATAATGTCGTATATTCATATTTGATACGGCAATCAAACTATTAATATTTAATAATATACCTGCTAACTGCCCATAAAATACAATATATTTTCCACTGATATGGTCAACAAGTGTATTAATTAGTCATTAATGACATCCATCTTACTTGACTCACAATCATTGAATTATCAGTCGGTGTAGATGGTTATCTCCTAGGACGGTCGGCTACGCATGTATAGTACACCTATAATAACTATATTCCAAAATAACAACTTTGAACCTTTTTGGATGATTTGGCTACGTATAACAATAACATACTACTCTTTTCCTACAAAACCTATTTAGAGATACTTTATTTGTATAAATAATTTGGAATATTTTAAAAAAAAATTGTTGTTCAATATAAAATTTTAAAACTTTAGTAAATTAATTTTAATTATTTAAAAGATAAATAATTTCGAATTTTATTTATAAAAGGTAATGACTTGAAAATTTAAATATTTTATCGTTTTCTAAATTTATATTTACTCACTAGTGCAGAAATCACTTTAGACGTTCGTTATTTTGGACTTTTTATGTCTGACCCATACCCGACGTCTATATGGGTGACGTTGATGGGACGTTTGACTGTACAGGTCGGACGTCTAAAACCCTGGAACGAGTTTGGCCTTTGTAATTCATTGGACGTCTCTGTATACACTGACAGACGTCTATAGACGTCTGATGTGGCATTAACAGACATCTAGTGGGTATTTTTTTTTTAAATTGATTTATTTTTGCGATAAAACTACACCTGAAAAGCAGAAAATTGTCCCAGAATATTATAATATAATATATAAACTCGTTTGAAGTTAACAAAGTACTAAAAAACAATCCAAAACCTAAACTATCAAAAGTTAAAGTTAAACTAAATGTAAATATGTTCAACAACAATAAAAATCTTCCTATCTAAGTCTATCTTTGCAAAAGATAAGTTGTCCACTCTTGTCTCATCTTCTTAATTGCGTCCTTTGGTATAGCATATGTACTCTTGAAGTGCTGCAAAATGAAGAAAGATGCATTATGTACCTAAAACAACAAAGTTAAGTTGTTAGAAACTAAGAATCTAAATAAGTTAAGCATCATTACCTCATTCCAGTTATTTGTAATGACAACTCGAATGATGGTCTTAATCCAAGACATGACATAGTAGCCACATTCCCATGAATATAGCTGCTTGTTACACTAAAATGACAAACTAAATAGTCAAGCATTTAGATCATTCAATAACTAGTAAAGTAATTTAGAACTATAAATGACTTACAACCTTTGGATACAAGACGGATACTAGCTGACCTCGGTTTTTACTCATTACTCTATTTACATTGAAAACACAAGGTAATATTAATATAACTATATTTATGATAAAAATTGAAGATCAAAATGAATTTGAAACATAAAAAGAGAAACACTTAACCTTGAAGCATGTTTCTCAAGTCATTTTTCATCTTCCTGTGCAGTGAACAAAACCATACAATTTTACATTGTTTGGGAATGATGAGCATCAGCTGCTAGTGAGACCTATCATGATTCATAAATAGTTAGTAAACTAATTAAGAAAACTTTAATGAAATTTTACATAAAGCAACCCGTACCCATCAATGTATGGCACAAAGTATATGTCTCTGTTTGACTCAGTCATCCATGTTTCCAAATACTTTTATTTGCTCTCAATTGTGTTACCAGAAGGTTGGATGGTCTGAGATTCAACAAATTCGTACATGGAAGACTGACCTTGGTCCACAATGACTATGTCCATGTACCTAAAATAACAAAGTTAAGTTGTTAGAAACTAAGAATGTAAATAAGTTTAATATACTTCGAGTCCCATTGGACATAAACTTTTCTTGGCCTCCTAATGACGAATAAGTAGAGTATTATTTTCTGGAAGCATCTTCTTCAACAGCTCCAACAACTCTGTGAAACTTTTATCAGTCCATCTATTCCTTGCTTTTACACTAAACAACTTCAAAGTTGCAGACAGACGTGTAAAGTTGGGGTATCCTGGAAACAACGGTTGCTCTGAATCATGTTTAAGAGAATCATACAAATTAGTTCTTCCAAAATTATCTTCACCAACATCACGTATCATGTCCTCTAAATGATCACTCATCCATTCTTCCACATAATTTGTTCCTCGTGACGTGGTAGGCTGGTCCAGTACTTCTTAATGCCAAGTCCAAACAATATAAGTTCTTATTATGTCGAACATGAATAGATGGTCACGCATATTGCCTAACTCTTGGAGTGTTTGACTAAGACAACGAACACAAGGACACAAATATGTCCCGTTCATAGACTTAGCATTTTGTTCAACATATTGCAAGAACTCCGAAACACCCTTCTCATATTCTTCAATGATGTGACATTCATTCATCCAGCTTCGATCCATACTATGTTCGTAATATACTTAATCAGTTTCAATTTTTTAACTCTCACAAGGTTAGGCCCTATCCATTCAGAAAAATTATTTTTCATAATTTGCTAAGACACATGCAAAGAAGTCTATATCATAAATTTGATAAGATTTCGACAGCATTTCGCATTGGTCTCCGATATACACGAAATGAGAGTAGTCAAGGATGACCACAATCAAATATGCATCCAGAGAACAACACAAATACTGAACCGAAATTTTATCAATCTTATCCATAAACTCCAACGTACACATGTTATAGCAAATTATGAAAAATAATTTTCTCAAACTGTCCAATCGGACAATTCAAAATTTAATACAAACGATTAAAAGATTAATAGTTTGTGTTAAATTTCAAACGGGAACTAAGTTTCACTCAATTAAATACTAATAATCTAACATACCAATCATAACAACACAACAAAACTTTATCACATGCATATTCAAAAGCCAATAACATGCATACGCAAAAGCCAATAACATGCATACACAAAAGTCAATAACATGTATATATCCAATAGTCAACAACATGCAAATCCAAAAGCCAACAACATGCAAATTTGAAAGTTAATAACATGCATATTCAAAAGTTAATAACATGCATATCCAAATGCCAAAAACATGCATACCGAAAAGCCAATAACATGCATAGATAAAAACTTTTAAACAAGAATGCTAACCTTCTTAACCGATTACAAATGTAGTGGAGGAATTGGAGGAGTGGAAAACACAAAAAAACGTTGCCAAAAAACGCAAGAAATCGCCACCCAAGGAAATGAGCAAAACTGCACCAAAACACAGCGAAAGCTCATTTTAATCGGTTCAAATGGAAGATAATCTATCAAAGACTAATTTAATCGGAGTAAAAGTAAATTTAAACGGTCCAAAAGAGAAAAAACGAACCTAAAAATGCAAAGCCGCGAGAGAAAACGCGAGGAGGAAGATGATGAATAGTGCGCGTAACTGCCCCGAGTTCACGCAAAGTGTAATAAAACAACCTTAGACGTCGAGGCCCTCGCCCATCGGACGTCTATAGAGACATCAGACGTCCGACATAGGGGCTCGGACGTCTATGTGTATTTAAGAAATTAATTTTGGCGGAGGCTATCCACGTCAGATATATGGGGCCCGGACGTGTATAGAGACATCAGACATCCGACATAGGGGCCCGGACGTCTAAAGCAATAGAACATGGCACCTTTTCACCTACTTGTCAGGTCATTAGTCGTCTGACATAAGGGTCCGAACGTCTATAGCAATGGAACAGGACACCTTTTCACCTACCTGCTAAGTCATTAGGCGTCCGACATAGGGGCCAGAACGTCTACACTGCGAAATAAAATGACTTTTGGTATTCTTTGCCACCATGAGACGTCGGGGTCTTTCCAGTCGGACGTCTAAGAGCTGTAAAAAATTATTTTCTACCACATTTTGGCGTCCGACTGGGAGGAGCTGGCGTTTTCGTCAGTATAGACGTCGGAGACCACCCCCATCAGACGTCTACAACATTAACTTATTTACCGAAGTGCCACCGATCATTTTTTACGTTGGATATTCGAGAGTCGGACGTCTAATAGGTGACGTTATAAACCTTTTTCTGCACTAGTGACTTTTATATTATCTCTTTGATTCTATCATAGTAGAAATATTATTAATTCAAGTGAAATGGTAATAAACTCAATATCTTTCCTTGTCATTGCCAAAATTATATTTTGTTAATACAAGTTAATATTGTAATCCTATTTTAATTAGTTAGAAATCTTTTTATCAATATTAATAATGCTTTTAGTTAAAGTTAAATACTATTTATTCAATTAAAATCAACATATATTATTTTTAATTTATGTTAATCAAAATCGTCTTCAACCAATGTTTATTATAATTAGAGATCGAATTAACTCAATCTAACTCATTTATTAACGAGTTCGAAAAATTTAAATCTTGTCAAATCTATCATGGTTGATGAGTTAAACCGGTTGACTTACTTAATTACAAAAAAAAAATTAATTTAAAAAAAATTACAACTTTTTTCTAATTGAAATCTAAATAAAGTTCAATCTAGATACAATCGAAAATGACGTTAAACTTCAAATACAATCTAAAATCATAAAAATAATACAATTCAAATACATTTAGATGTAAAAAAATATTTAAGATTTTCGTTTTTTTAGTATAATTTAATATTTATAATTTATGGGTAAGTTTGTGAGTTTACTATGAATTTAATTCAAGTGAGACGAGTTTAATTCAAGTGAGTCATATTCTTAATCAACTATATTGTTTTTTATTCGTAACAAAATTTGTAGTTTTGTTTAAAAGTTTGAATCATGATGAATTGGATTGGCTAATGAGTTTTAATCCGAGTTCTAATTATAAAGGCGTCAACTTTAAGAGCAGTGAAGGACCAGCAGAATCTGCTACAAATTTAGAAGATTGGATGAAATTTTCACAAAGACTTTCTATAAGAGAAAAAAAATAGTAATCTAGAAAACTTATATAAAAGAACTCCTATAAATTAATTTACTTGCATTATTTTCTATCCTAAAGAAACTTGTTGAAGCCAACTTAAAAACAACAACAAAACATTCATATCCACGATTAATGGTTTGAAGACGGGGCAATAGCAGGTGATGGTGAAGGAGGATTTGTTTGGTCAGCACGCATAAACCCAAATTTCTTGATCAGCTCATTCGCAATTAGCTCATTGGCTCTGTCTGAGGGATGGTACTCATCCCAGAAAACGTACTTGCTTCTGTCTTTGCACAGTTTTGATGCAGGAATACACGTAAGAGCTGGTCGAATGTTCCCGAAGGAGCAACAGGGTGAGTCTGAGTTTTGGAATCCTACATTCAAAACGTCATTAAAAAGAAATGAACAATAATGTATCAAATTCCTTTCAACATTTATGTTTAATGATCTATGTCTCAGGTATTTGTACTTACCAAATTTGTTTGGGTTGCTAATAACATCATTAACAACATCATATGCATCTCCAAATCTGTAGCTTGAATTGGGAAGTTGCTTTTGCAACTCATCTATTAACTTGCTTCCAGCTTGGTTAAACCTGATAGCCAACTTGTTTGTTCTGTCTTGACAGTCTCCAGATGTGCTAAGCACTCTTTGAAGGGGAATGCAGCCCATTGGGCCCAGCCCAAACACCATTAACTGCCTGGCTCCAAGTCCATGAAGCAGCTGAATAATAAAATGTCAATTGAAAATTTTTTAGAAGCTAAAATCAAGCATAAAAAACAACACACGTAAGGTGTATGAAATACGAACTGAGACAGCATAATTCTGTAGTTTCCAACTACCTTCTACTAGCAGATCAGATAGAATATGTTAAATATGTTGTTAATATGTGTTAGAGTGGATTAATAAATAAACCTTCAATTGTTCTCTAAGAGTTCCCATCAAGTAGTTCACAAATGTTTCGTCATTGTATGTCCATGAATCACTGTAAACAGGCATCAAATAGTTGTTGATGAAGTCATTGCTGCCTAAAGCAACAACATAACGAGCTTCCTGGAAAAACTTTTCTGCCTCATCTTTTCCAACTCTGCTTCTGATCAGTTCCTGTGTCCCCTGAAACAGCTCAATTTGTTTGTACAGAGAGAACCTTTGAATCTGCAAGAGGAATGGTTTTTCATTCAAACTGTGTCATGGATTTGTTCCTCAGAAGTAGGTAAATTTAAGTGAATGATCTCAATTCTTATTGAATGTTCTAACACGTTTATGCATTGTGTAGTATAACTCATATTATCAGTGCCTTCTTATGCTCATATGCTCAAATAGTTATCATGAAAGTTTACACTAAGCAACTTACAAAATAACTGCCAGTTTCATTCAATATGCCGCCACCACCAGAAGCATAATTCACCCCATTTTCCAATATAACATCTTCAGTTAAAGAAGGATCAAGAAATGCTGGGGGCCTAGGAAGTCCCATGTTGTCACCTGAACATATGAATATCATTACAGAGTGAAACAACACAAAAACATGCTTTGTGTTTCTATATAACAGAACAAACCTTAATTTCACATATATTAACAAATTGTTCAACCTGGTATCAAAAACCTTTGACAAACCACATAAAGTTATATGTATGACTATTATAAAACATTAAGTGAAAGATACTTGTTATAGGATCTACATATAAGAAGTGAAAGATTTACCTATTATATCTGCAACCGTGCGACCATTGGAGAACCTACCATTAGGTAGTCCGTTGCCGAAATCAATACCATACCATGGTAAACTTGCCTGAGCAAGGCTTTTAGAAAGGTATTTGTTATTTCCAACATCTGAGAGGGAGTCTCCAAAAATGAACTGCACAACCTTGCATTGGCACCCTTCAAGTTTTATTCCAAAAATGATACCTATTATAACAAATAGAGAGAGATGGAACTTCATGTTTGAGTATCAAGTGATAATCTCTTCAGGTTAAGTCACACCTCCCTTGTAGCTTGAAGCACTTTAGTTGGTTTTATATCATTATAGTTATGAATTTTTGAAGTGTAGAATGTGAGATTGTGCTTAAGTTTGGTAGCAATGTTAACGGAGTGAAGTAGATCGTTTGATGGACCAACTATTACTGATTCAAACCTACTGCAACTACCCATTCTGAAGTCATGTTTTTAGTTATTTTGGGGTGATCAAACCATGATTTGGTGAATGTTTCAACTTGAAATCCATTGGTGTGGAACTCTCGCAGAATGCAGTTTAAGCGTGTTTGAGAATGATGAATTTCTGAGACGGGTGATTCTTATTGGTCGAATCTTCAAGGAACATATATGAAATTATTCTAGTGAATTGTTGTGGTAAGTACACCTAACTATGATTGCTTGCTCAAATTGTGTTTCACTTCAGTCATCATAAACAAATATTTCATTTTTTTATAAATTATTTCCACCCTCTTTTTTTCTTAGTATCTACTTTTCATCTTTTCTATCAGATTTTATATCATAATTGTAACACCGAATAAGCATCAATATAATTATAATCTACAACATAAGTTCAACTATAAAAGTAGATATCTAAAAAATAGGCTTACAAAAATATATTTATTTTAAAAAATAATACATTCAACAAATATTAATAGGAAAACATAATACTCTCCTAAAAATAAAAGTAAATAAAATTAGTAAAGTATGAGTATTATAAGATTTGAAACAGAAAAATTTATCTCCTAAAAATGATATAAAACATTAAAATTAATGTAATATAACTATTACATGATAAATCAACTAAAAAGAAGTTATCATTGTGGCTCTGCCTCCTTTTGTGCAGCTATTCAATTGATTTAAAATCCGATCTCCAAGTTAAATTTTGTATTTTCTCTCAAATTGGTTCAGTTGGACCAGTTTCTTTGGATAGGCAGAGGTAAAACAATGTCCATGGTGATTCCTTACCTAGGTCTTCCTACTTTTTTTCCTAAACTATTTTATTTTGTTATTCTTTCACTCAATGCTTGAATT
Organism: Vigna angularis; assembly: GCF_016808095.1. Taxonomy (NCBI): domain Eukaryota; kingdom Viridiplantae; phylum Streptophyta; class Magnoliopsida; order Fabales; family Fabaceae; genus Vigna; species Vigna angularis. The sequence continues at coordinate 9,533,071 of NC_068973.1, read as the reverse complement.
CCTAAACTAGTTCTTTTGTCTCCATTTAGTATTGATTAATTGTTATAATTTTTGGGTAACTTACACAATAATTTATGTTTATGTTTCCTTATTCATAAGGGATTTAACTTTGACATTATAGATATGGATCTTAATCTTATTTTTATTTAATTTATTTTAATTTTATTATGATCGATAAATTATAAGATATACAGAAACGTGAAACATTAAAAACATATTATTACTCTATTTACATAGTAGTTTCTTAAGATTTTTTTAGTTAATCGAAATGTAGTTTATGAAGCTCTTTGGGTATCTAAAAGCTTAGAACATATCTGACTTCAACTCACTTTTCCCTAAATCTCTCTAGTTAGTATGTCCAAAGTTATTACGTATTAAAGAAAACGTTTTTAATTTTATTCATATATAGAAAATAATATGAATATAGTGACGTAAAAAATACCTTTAATAATAATGATGGTTTCATACACCATGTTCCAAAATATAATTTAATGATTTATTGGTTACCAATATCAAAGGGATTCATTCATAAGGGAAAACATATAGGCATGCAATCAACCTCACATCAATGCACTAGACATAAATAATAGAAAAGTTTAAATAAAAAAACTTAACTGAGATTGAGTATCTAATCAATAAAATGAAATCATTACATGGCAACGCAAGAGTCTCTGGGGATTTTAATTACAGTATGATCATTGAAACAACATTTAAAAGTTTTAAACTATGGTTACAATGGCTACAGTCACATCACAAATCAATCGTTAATGCTTTAAAATGGTCATAACAGCTGCGTCAAGGCAACTGAAGAATAGCTACAGTTCTTTAAAAACACTGCAATGTTTATTCCTCGTCTTCAAAATAAGATAGGATATATGTTATACGAAATAATAGGTTTAGAGTAAAAAATATTGAAAACATTATATTTCTTTTCTGTTTCAGTCACCTTACTTCCGGATCTCTTTTAATGGAGAAAAACTCTGAACATAGAAATTTGATCGTACTGGACGCACGTAATACTAAAATACTCAGCAATGAAAGCTGGCTGAAATAAAAACAGAAAGAAAAGAAAGGACAGAAAAATAAACAGCATGAATAGTCACAGCATACATATATATTCTTTATTTACTATCTTGAAACCTTCAACTTACCAGAGTAGAAGGAGGAACCAAAGTTATAGTTGTTTTATAGTTTATATATATATATATATATATATATATATATATATATATATGTGGCTGATGACAATTTTATTCACCCCTTTTGTCAATACTTGTGGCATAGGGCATCAAGGGAAGATTGGATTCCATGAAAGTCATGGTCATGAGTTTCCTCTTCTTGTAGTTAGCCTTGAAACAAGCTTGTCTAAGCCTTCTTGTTTTATCTTCAAGTTCCAAATCTGGTTTTTCCTCCACCATGCTCTTTTCTTTCTCCAACATATCAATGGCAGTCCTTATTTTTTCATCATTTTCAGGCCCCTCGGCCTGTACTTGCTCCTGCATCACCCACCCAATTCACTATAATAATAATAATAGTAGTAATGAACAAGTATAAATCATCTTTTGCAAAAAAATAGCCACTGGAAATGCAGTTTAAAACATTGAACTTATTGGCAATTCAAAGAGTGAGATCTTACTTGCATGTTCTTTATAAGGGTTTGCAGACTCATTAGCTTCCTATGTGGCCACCTTTGAATACCTAATTCTCTGCACCTTTTCTTCAAGTGTGTGAGACCAACGTTAAGCTCTTTAGCAGCCTGTGATATAGGCATGTAGAAGTACTGAGAAACGGTTTTCCTTGACAGAATTCTCGCACTGCTACTAATTCTCTCTTCTCTGTGTTGTTTTCCCTTCACTTCTTCCATCGTCTCATTCACACTTCCACCATCGTTGCTTGATGAAAACGCAGGTTTATGATCTGAAACGTCAACTTCGTTCCACGCAGAAAGCACGTTTTTAACATCACTGAAGTCATAGTCTGCACCAGCAACTCAGAAGATATAATAAATCAAAACAAGAACATGAACAATGGATGGTTGCATACACATTGAAAAAACTGATACTAATACTTACAACCTTGAAAACTTAGTGGGGTTGGTTCAAGCGGCAAAGTTTCGTATAAAATGTCATGGGGATAATAACACTTCATGAATGGGACAACATCAAAATAGCTATCTTGCAGAGGAAATTCATAGGGCCAATGAAACCCATCACTGGCATTACCTCTGCAGAAATTAAAGATGCTAACATGGTAACTTTTTCTTACATGGAAACTCAAAAGTGTAGAGAAATAAAGTAAGGGAAAGCAGACAAGTTTCTTAACCTGAAATAATCATAAGAAAATTGGCACGTTGGTGCGAATGAGTTTTCATCAATTTGATAATTAGAATTCCAAAACGTGAGTTGCTGATTCTCCATATGTCTTCGTTGACACCATAGTATACTGTGGAATGAGCAGAGAAATCGGCAATATATATTGGAATTTTAATGATAATGATGAATGAATGAAAGTAGTGTGGTAATTAATTTTATAGAAGAATGTGCGGCCGAATGATTTATTGTTTAACGTGTGCGATAGTACGAGTTACAAGATGAATTCAATTACCAAGATATACCTGGTTATTAATTCTGCATAATCTTAAATATATTATATATTGTAAATTTATCACCGTTCGTATAAACATGATTTTTCTATGGCCGTTTGATCCGACTTAATTAAATTTAATTAACTTAATTACATTAAAGTAGCATTCAATGTTATTAAAACAGTGAGTAAATTATCTTTAAATTCACTTTTTGTATTTTTTATAAAATTCTTAAAATAACTATCAAGAGATAAGGCAGTTATTTCGTTCATAAAATAAAGTAGTTCTTATAATAGTTAACTTATGATATTTCTTTAAATAATGATAGTAATAAGAGAATAAATTACAAATATATTCCTTTGAAAATTTATCATATTACAGCTATATCCTACTTTTTTTACTATTACAATTATCTCTCTTATTAGTTGTTATTAGGGAGTGCAAGTGTAATATTTTTAAAATTTAACAGGTGCAAATGTAATTAAAAAAAAAGGTAACAAAGTAAGGTTTTATAAAGAAAATATTTGGGTAAGTTTTAAAACAATAATAAGAGCCTTAGTATAGTTTAAGAAAAAATGTGGAAGGTATGTAATATTTGCGTGAAGTTGGAAGAGAGAGGGCATTATGGTGAAGATTTGAGAAGATAAGTATCGGATTGGTTTAGATAGATTGAAGTTTAAGTTTTTCTGATATTTGAATCTTCCAAAAACTCTATGCTAAAGATTATCAAATGTTTTCCAGTGAAAAATAAAAGTTTATTTTACATCGATAAATAAAATTGATTTTGGTGCAACCATTGTAGACAAAATCCTAGTGACAGATTTTAATAAGTGTGGATAAATATTAAATCATCAATGGTAGAACTAATCGATGTAAATTTTACACAGACAACCATATTACATTGGTTCATTGTGTTTTCTAATTGGCTTTCCACATTGTTTGTAAGCAATTGATATTATCCTTTTAAAACCCATGTCAATCCTCAAATGCACACCTTTCTTTTCTTTTCCTTGTTTCCAAAAACCTTCATTTTCGTGTTTTCACTCTATGAACTCTTCCATTTTCATTCAATTTGAAGCTTTTCTATGCCAATAACTCCTCCTCCATGTCTTATAATTATAACTTGGTATTATAAAAATATAATCAAATTGTTAAGTCTTAAACTTGAAAGATTACTAACTAATTAATAAATATCAATTTATAAATTATATTATGGATATTAGAATTAAGGTCCAAAAAATAAAGGAATTGCTTAGGATCTTCTAAGAGAAAGCTCTTTAAAAAAATAGTATTAATATATCTCTGTTAAATTAATTGTAAAATTATGTTTGAGAATAAAATTTAATTAAAATATTATGAGTGATTATTAAAATATTAATTAGCTAACAAATCTTGATCAATTGTGTGATTGATCTTCACAATATTTTTTTTTAATTATTTTATTAATAATTAATTTCAAAATAAATTGTGCAGATTCATGAAAAAATTGAAATTTGGAAATTAAATTTAAGCATTTACTGAAGAAGAGAAAGAGTTCAACCTATTATAAGTGTATGATGGAGTTTATTTTCTTAACAACTAGAACTAAGATTTATTGTTTTAACTTATTGTTTTGTATATACTTATCTTTAATAGTGTTTTATATATTATAATTTTTTGATTTCATATAAAAATACATAGATAAGTATATGGATTGGCAAAAAAATAAAATAATAGACAAATATGTTCAAGAACAAATAAATAGAGATAGAGAATAATGAAGAATGTTGAGAATGAAATTGTAAAATCTCTCTGAGAATCATTAAGAATTGATTACTTTTTTAATATTATAGATAAAGCAATTACTACGCTTGAAAGTAGATGTTTTGGGTGTGGAGTTTGTGGTCACAATCAAAACATTCTCCGTCACACTTTTCTCCAAAACTGCTAATGTCGTTTTAGCTAATGTTGCTTTCACAATCCAGATGACAAAGTTCACCAAAGTCCTTTGACAATGCTCCTTTGTCAGACTGTATAGGGTTATATGCCAAAACTACTCTATTGGGATATATACCAAAACTACTCTGATTATTGTATTATCACCGGGAAGTCCTAAATTTGTAATATACGCATATCATCTATCTTCTTACTTTAGACTCGGTTTCGAGATGAAACTATAATTAACATAGACTTAATCATGGTTTGGTAAACATATTTTATCTGCAAACTTTATTATTAATGACATTTAAGGTGTTTAAATGTTTTTTGTCGTAATCGTTTAATCATTTTAATGTTTTTTATCGTAACCGTTCAGTCATCTCTAAAATTTGGCCAAACCATTAGTTAATCGAGCTCTGGTGGATATTTCTCTATCTTGGACCATCCCGTTAATAATTGACCAGGCGGTCATACAATAAAGTAGATTTGACAATATAAAATATTTAAAGATATTTTATTTATTTAGTGTAAAAAAATTAAAGTCATAGACTATATATTTTTAAATGAAAAATGCTTAAACCTTAGAAAATCTTTGAAACATGATTGTTCGTTGGATTAAATTTATTTTCATAATTAAATATCTTAAAGGAAAATATAGAAATGAAAAATGATAATAAAAACTTATTTAAGATCATGTCTCAACAAAAGTTACACAAATTAACCTTATCATCTATTGAAAAATAAATATTAAATGAAATTAATTATGAAAATTTCGATAGATAATTTTACATTATAAAAAAATTGAAAAATAAAATTTAAATAAAATTCTAATACAATTTAACATAAATTATTTTATTAATAAATAAAAATATCTAATTCTTAAATTTGTTTTAACCATCCTAAATTTTGGAGGGCTTTCTGTCACCTAGTTAAATAATAAAAAATTAGGTTATATAGGATGTACATACTGTATAAAAATTATGTTAGAAACAAATAGGAGTAGAATACATACTTGATGAATGAAATCTCTTTCATTGTGATGATTGTTCAAAAACTTCCGAAACAAATGTGACAAATCATTGATGCTGTACATCTTTAGATGGCCACATTTATGAATTATCCGTAATCCTCCAAAATTAATGCCGATTAAGGTTGAGCAAAAATAACTTATCTATATTGCACTATAGTTAATTATATTATATTATACTAAAAAAATTGATTTATTTTTACTAAAAGTTCAGTATACTATTTATGGTTTAGTTTTTAAAAACTGAACTTATAACATTTTCGGTTCAGTTAATTGCGAGAACTGTATCTACTCTTTCTTCTTCTCTAGTTCATATTCAGTCTTGCCAAGAAAACGTTATTTAATAATAAAATATTAATAAAAGAAACTGTTCACATAAAAAATTAATAATGAATTTTTTAAGACAAAATTTTTTTATCACAAATTTTTATATTTTTTTTATCAAAAAACATATATTACTTTTTAAATAATATTATTTTAAGAAATAAAAGTAAAATATATTTTTTTTAAATTTAATTTTATTAAATGATTAAGTAATAGAAATCATAAAAGAAAAAAACACTATATAAAAAAAATAATACTTTAAATATATTATATTCTTTAACATATTATAAAATATGTAAAAATATGTTACAAAACTTTTAATGATATTAAAATGTGTGTAAGCGCACACACTAAAATAATTATTTATTTTAAAAATCAACTAACTTTAAAATAAATATCAATATTATTATTTTTAAATGATAGTATTTTACATACTAAAACTAAAATATATTTTTTAACGTTAAATTTTATTAAATGACTATATAATGAAATATCATAAAAAAATAGTAATATAAAAAAAATAATTAATATTATAGAAATATCAAATGACAAAAAAATTAACAAACGTTCTAGTATCATCTTTTATTATATTATAATAATTAATAAATATTAGTTTAATTTTTACATAATAAAATATAAATAATAAATAATTCATTAATAAAACAATTTTATGAGGCAACAAAATAAATATAAATAAAAAATTATTTTAAAATAAAATAAGTAGATAAAAAGATAAAATAAATTATATACACATATAAAACAAAAAAATATAAATAAAAAATTAAAAAAAATATATGTAAAAGTAAAATAATATTCATGACAAAATAAATATAAATAAATAAATAAATAAAAAATAAAATAAAATAATTTTCATACACATACAATAATAAAAGAAATATAAATAAAATATAAAATAATAATATCAAATAATTAAAATATTAATTTGTAAAACACTTATGAATAAAATAAAATAAATATTAAAATAAATTTTTAGTTTTTTTTTATATTATTGTAAATAATAGATTTCTAAAAAACTTCCATCTAGAATCAAATAAACCAATTCTTCAAAAATATTTAAAGAAAAAAATGTTAAATAAAAAATATTTATAAAATTATAATATTTTTTAAGTAAAATTTAAATATTTTTTATTTAATGGACCCATCGGTTAAAAACTTCAAGAACATGCATTGTTATATGGGTTAAATATGTTTTTCGTCCCTTAAGTATCACACGATTTTGGTTTTAGTCCCTACTCGAAACTTTTATGGTTTTTAGTCCTTTTAGTTTTGAAACTATTATAATTAGTCCTTAAAATTAAACGACGTTAAATTTTTGTATGAGGTGGCTAACAGTGAGCCAGGTGTGTGTCACGTTTGGGGTTTAGTTTCACACCCACCACTGTTCCCTCTCTGAGTCTCCATTTTCATCCAAGCCAACAACTGCATTGACAACTGCAGAAGCAGTGGTTTCACCAAGACCAAACCTAACAGTGGTCGTCACCAAAAGTGGAATCAGAGACCCTTTTTTATATCCATATTCTCCACCATCCAACAAAAACCCAGATTCAAAATCTGCTCTTTCCTTCAAACACACCCCCAACCCTACCTGTACAACTTTTGCAAACCCGACAATGAAAATTGAAATGAAGTATAAAAATAAATTTAAAAAAATAAAAAAAGGAAAGAAAATCCTAACATTAAGGGAGATGATTAAGCGTTGAATAGCGAAATTCCTAACCATCTTGAATAAGGGAGATTTTTTTTTTTCAATTGGGGAAAAGTAGTTTTAGTCGAAGATTCCCGGCTCCATGTCTGTGAACGCGGCAGAGGCCTCAATGGATAGGTTGACACCGTCGTGCTCCCCAAACTCGTGACGCGTGAGGGCCAATGCAGTGGTCGGACCCATGTCGCGTGTCGCGTTCTTCCTCTTGGCACGGCCGTCCGAAACTACATCGTTGGTGTCGCAACGCTTCCTATTGGCCACCACGTTTTCAGCCATGATAATCGGAAACGAACGGGGAAAGAGATAGAGATAAATTAGATTGGGGAAAAGATAGATAGCAGAGAGGACAGGACTTCCCCTCTATTTATTTCTTCCCTGATATTCCTCCTTCACCTTCCTTCGCATTTGCTGAACCTGGACCCCATATTTGTTTGGGAGCAGCAGTGCCAAAGATTTCAAGTCAGAACCAGAGGGGAGTATTCCTGTGAAATGGTCATTCTTGCCATTGAATATAATAAAGCTGGCAAGTGTGGATCCAACCAATTAAGCGCATCCTGCAAATATCAAAAAGTACAATAAATAAAAAAGAAAACCAACGTGGCAGATAGGGGAGAGGACAGCTTGGATAAAACGTGGTCTCGCCGTTTGCCACATCTACTAAAAGTTAACGCCGTCCAATTTTAAGGACTAATAGTAAGAGTTTCAAAACTATGAGGATTAAAAACCATCAAAGTTTCGAGTAGGAACTAAAACCAAAATCGTGTGATACTTAAAGGACGAAAAACATATTTAACCCTTGTTATATTCTCAATTTCAATTAAAAAGTTACTTTAATAATTTATTTAATATAATTACCGCGTTGTTTCAGGTATCAAACGGCTACCATTTAAAAAAATTAAATAATTAATCTTTTTGTAATAAACTTTTATAATTACAGTTGTATGTGTTTGTGGCGGTTCAAGAAAGTGGAAAAGTTTGAAGAAAAGTGTTTAATAAAAACTAGGACAGTGTTAAAATTAGTACAATTCAATTTAAAATTAATATAGTTAGTAGTTCAGTTTAGTTTATATTGTAGTTTAGTACAATTTACTATAGTTCAATTTAGTCCAGTTTAATAAAACAAAAAACAGTTCAGTTCAGTTTGTTTGAAATGTTTTATAGTTCAGTTTAGACAAATTAGTTTAGTTCAGTAAAGATTTTAGTAGTGCAGTGCAGTTCAGTTCTATTTGCTCATAATCATTGTGATTTTTCTTCTTCCACTACTAACACACTAAATAAGACTATAATTGGATCTATAGCCATCAATAAGATTATGGTTTCAAAAGTTATGATTTGCCACGGTAAGTCGTCACTATGTACTATATTAATCAAGTTTATGACTGTCTATTTTCTCAATTTTTGTATTTATTTCTTAAATATGAACAACATCAATATCTTATTCAATATAGTTTGTTTTATATCCAAAGTAACATTATTTCAATATAGTTTATTTAAAATTATTTGATGTATATGCTTAAATTTAGTTTTTTTTAATGTTGTTATTTACCTTTTTAATATGTTATTTAATATATTTTTATTTAAATATGATTTATTGTATGTTTAAATTTAGTTTGTTTAAAATTGTTCTCATTAAGTGAACCTTAGTTTCTCATTTGAAATTCAATACAAAACTTATGTACTACATCATTCTTTTTTTTTTTTAAGAATATATTTCTTAAATTAATATAAGAGGACACATACTAATAACTTTTATGTATTGAATATTGAATTGTCCAATTGAACACTTTAAGAAGATTAATTACTTTTTAATAGTTTATTATTACATATATATTTCAATATACATATATTAAATTTCATGATTTTTTGTTAACTACATTTTATATTGATCTTCATGTGCATGTCTAATTATGGTTGATAACTACTTTCATTTTGTGTAACACCAATGCAAATTGCTGGAAAAAAATTGTGAAATTTAAGAAATGTTGTTTAAAATTGGTATGTACCAATGAACTAAACAAAATTGAATCTTATTAATTGAGATAGGATCGCATCTTGAATACAAAAGTGAAATGATAATTCATTAAACTATTTTTACAATTTCATTACATATACATGTGGATCGAATTTGGATTAATTTATCACTCGGTGTTTAATATAATAAAGGAGTAGAAGAATTTATATAATTTGTGCAACATAACGAGAATAGAAGTGGCGATGAAGTCAAGTTTAGATGTTTTTGTGTCAACAGTTCGAATAAAGAAAGGTTGTATGCAACCGAAATTAGGAAATATCTTATGTGTGATGTTTTCCTTCAAAGTTAACTTGGGCATGACACAACAAATTAATAGACTTCTTAATTGTCCATCAAATTGATGATGTTGTCCATTCCACCATAAAAGAGCGATTAAAGGAAGACGAATTAGAATATATGATTCATAATGTTAGCTTGGAAGTTTTTACTCAAACTAATGTGTAGACCTCGTTGTATGTAATTCAACTAAGTTTAAACGGTTATTAATAATCTCAAGGTTGATGAATTTGAAAGTGACCAATGGATGAATCCATAAGAGTTTTGGTAAAATTCTTTGTCTAATGAGTATAAAATGATACATTCATGTTCTAATGATTACATATTACACAAAAAAAAATGTTGAGAACACGTCCAAAGTGTGGGTTATCATGGAACAAGTAAAAAGACAATAATAAAGATAGTAGTCAAGAGATAGAAAATGATGTCTGTTTATGAAAGTTGTTTGATAGCGTTTATTTGCAAATCAAAAAGACACTAAAATCCTTATATGACATGTAAATGAAAGAAGATGTGGTGAACTGTTTTGTCATTCAACTAATTCAATTCCATGAAAAAACATTGATCATGAATTCCTTCAGTTTGGTCAAAAATATAAAAATATTTAGTTTTATTTAACTATGAATAAAGGAATTCATTTGGTAATTTAAGTATGTTGTTGAACTATTATATTGTTTATTTACATTTATCTCCTGAATTATGGATAAATAAATAAATACATAATGTTGTCTATAATAAAATCTAGTACAAGACAATCCAAAAATAACATAAATGTACATCTGGACCTAATATTTTCAATTCTATTATTAAACTTGGCAATAAAAATAATACACTTATTTGATAAAAAGAACTTACCTACCAAACCATCCATCAATAAAAGCCATCCATCAATAAAAGATTGTGATAAATACCCTCTCTTTGATGTTAACTTTACTCATGGACAAAGCAACACTTATATAATAAAAGAATTAAACATTAAAAAAATTTCCCTTTATCAAGTGCACATATGTTCAAACATGAATCGTCGAATGCGTTCATTAATAATAAATTTGGCCAATAATGCACACATGTATTATTTATTGTACCAACAAACTTCATGTAATTTGTTAATGGTGTTTCAGTACTCAGATCAACAAGTAATAAAATATAAAATTAACTTAATTTAAGTAATGTCAAAACATATAAATTGAAAAAAAGTCTTCTTATTATAAAGTTATTATTATATATATTTTGGTAATCTTATCTCTTCAGATAAAATAATCTTATATGGTGACTTGATCATCATATCTTATTTATATGAATTCTAAGACAGGTAAACAAAATGTTCATTTTTATATCCCAAAACATAGCTTCCAAAAGAGAATAGAGTTTAAAATGGGATGTAACTAATGTCAATTTAGTCAACTTTATAATGACATAAGAGATTAAAAATTATTTTAATAACTTAAAAATCATAAATGTATATATTTTTTTTTATTATGTATAATATTTGTGTCGATTTAGTGGATGTTAAATATAAAAAAAATATCATAAAAATGTACTATTTCCCAAGTGGTTAATTGGTGACTCTAGAGTATATTGAATGTTATTTTATAAAGATATATTATTTCAAGAAATAGAAATGCAAGATTGTTGTGTGATGTTTTCATAATTTGTAGCCAAGATTGAATAATTGTAGGAATCATGCATGCCTGATTGTAGGTTACGTACATTTAAGGTTTGAGAAGTAGCATAATCTTTACATGATCAATTTCAATATCACCACTTTCAAGCCATAAATTTCCGTTTTGGTAATGAGCAGCCTTGCCTCTAGAAAATTGGAAATTATTTTTCTTTGCTATTCTTTGTTATATCTCTTTCCAGTCGCCATAGAAACATACTCCTTACATAATGAGTACATTTTTAAACAAATTGTAACTCATGCCTACTCAAAGCATGAAAATAAAGAGATAGAGAAGTTGTTAGTCCATTATATAATTGTAAAAAATGCATCTTTTATCTATAAGATTTAACTATTCAAACCATGACTTTCTATTTGTCTTTGAAACCTTCAAATTATAACCGGATTACTGTGCATATGTCTAAAGATATGACTTGGATGAATGGAGAAATGTTCTGAACATTGCAAATAAACTATTAGATATTGTTCTAAACTTTTGAACCCATCAGAAAAAAAAACACAGATCTTGTAAAAACTAATTTATTTAAGACTATTAAATAAAATAAGACTGAATATTTAAAATTAATAGAAATGTTGTCATCATTGAACATAATAATATAAACTCCTTAAAAATGATATGAACCAGATAATTTAAGTTCTTCTAAAACATCCTTATTGAAATGGTACCTGGTTCAACCCACGTTCAAGTCAAAATCCGTCTCCAATGACATTATAAAATATACTTTTCCTTGTCAGTCAAACCAAACTAGACATTCAGTTCTATTTTGGTTCTATACATAACCAAGATAAGTTCTCATATGGCTCAAAAAGCTTCATAACTAAGTGTAACATCAAAATCTGAATTACAAGAAACACGAAAATGCGCGGGCCAAGCATACAAAAAAAAAACATCATATTCAATGTCTCCACTTTCCTCCTCACCCATGACCACCTCTTCCACCACGTCCGCCTCTTCCACCACGCCCACCTCTTCCACCACGCCCACCTCTTCCACCTCGCCAACCTCTGCCACCCTTTCCTCCCCCACCACCATTACCACCAAATTCCTTATTCGCGTCAGATTTCAAATGCATCCCATCTGGTAAGGGAAGAATGTGATCCACACACTTCCTGAAGCTAAAATCATCAACAGAGTCATCTTCCCTGATGAGGAAAAAGCACCTACTTTGGTAGGTAGGATGCTTGCGAACTTGAAAAGCGCGAACCCCTCCACCCATCTTTTTGTCAGGCTCTGCATGGCCGTTCTTAAGCAACTCCAACAACATTGCATGTTCATACTGTCATACAACACAAATCAATACGTATTCACAGTAAGTAAATTCTGATTGCAGTTATTGCAACACCAAGACAAACAGGCTGCAGAAAAATGAGAAGATAGTAAGGTAGAACTGTGTCAAATCTCATTTAACCATTGAAGGAATTTTGCAATTAACAATAAGTTTTGTTACACGGTTCAATACTTCAACCGGAGCAACCGAATATGCAGCAAAAGAGTGTCATAAAATACTTTGGTGGCGCTGAAAAGTGATTAAAAACCACAAATTAAAACAACTAATCTTAATGCAGCTTTGAAAGCCTTTGCAATAAAACTACATTATTGATAGCAATGTGTACATAATTTGCACTTAAGAGGGCGTGCACATGTCCTGCACCCAACAAGAAGGCACCATCAAAGTTATAAACTTAAATGAAATCACAATCATAGAAAATAAAATGTCAATCAATACACGTGAGATAAGGGATTTATGAAATTATAACAAAAATCAAATATCAATCATCCCCAGATAAGGGATTCATGAAACCATAATCATAAAAAACCAAATATCAATATTTCCGGCGTAAGATAAGTGATTTATGAAATCATAATCAAAACAAAGTATCAATAATTCCCAAATGAGATGAGAGGTTTGTGGATTTATAATAAAAAAAAATCAAATGTCAACCATTCGCACTCACAATGAGATCAAGGGGTTATGAAATCACAATCATAGAAAATGAAACACCAACAATCGAGACGAGTTAGTAGAAACTAGGTAGGCTACGAAAGGGAAATCAGAAATTCAATTAGTTGCATTCTTTGCACTCAAGGGACACAAAAGCATCTAATAGACATAAAAAATTTCAAAAAAAAAAGGAGAAAAAAAAGGACATTGGTTATTAAAAATACCTTGTTAATATTGATATATTGAGGCCAGTGATGAAGTATGTTGAAGAAGTAATGGTACATCTCCGTGGAAGAACCGAAGCTCTTGTATCCCAACTTCACAGAAACACTTGCGGCATCCTCTTCTTTTCCTTCTGCTTCTGCTTCGGCCATTTTATCTTCCTCTGTTTCCTTTCCTTTTCCTTCCTGATCATTGCTATTCTCCAGTCGTTGCTCCTCTACAGACTTTTCCTCGTCCACCTTCTGCTTCTTCGAAACGTCGTCCGCCAGGGGCTCCTCATCCTCCCTGGCACGCTTCTGGTTAGTCTCGCCACCGTTTTCGCCGGCTTTCTCGACGTCCATGTCTACGGCGGAAACGGCGTTGGGATCGGCGACTTCGGGTGCTGCCCCTTCTGCCATGAGGGAGGTTTTTGAGTGAATTCTAAAACCCTAGAAGATAGTTAGCAGTGAGTCAGTTATGACTCCGTATTTATAAGGGATTGAATTTGGAGGTTAACAAGTGTGGAAAGGGTACATGACCCGGGAGTGCTAGTCGTGCTCCTTTCTAATCCTCTCACTTTAGACTAATTTTCAAAATTAATTTAAAAATTAGGTTTTTGTATTTTAGACTGAATTTGAATTTAAATTAAATAAATTATTATTTTAATCTCAAAAATCAAGAAGTATTATTATGATAATTAATCCACATTATTTTTAATACTTATATTCATTTTATTTTTTATTTAATACTTAAAATTTATAATATATAAAAATATTTTTTTCTATTAAAATCTGATACGTTAAAAATATACCAATTAAATTAAAAAAAAAAGTAAATTAGCAAACTCATATTATAATTTCAATAAACATTATATTTGGAAAGTAACAGAATTTGTACGATAGAGAAAGAAAAACTTAATTATAATGTGAAGCAATGTTGTGTAGTTTATCTTTCCAAATTTTTTTATTCATTGTGTATACTTAATACAATAATAATAATATTCAAAATTTATTGAAATTTCAAAACATAATGACTGGAAATATAAAATGTATAACTAATTATAAATTATGTTTATTTTAACAAGTGAGACATGTAAGGACTTGAAAATATATGACAGTTGGACCTTATGTTGAAGTAGTCAAGCCCATAACACTAAGAGCATTATAACTTTATGAAGGACTTTTCATATCTGAGTTCATTATCTCAGCTTTCCATTCTCTTTCTAAAAAGTGTGTTCCTCCATTTCTCTCAGTCTTCTCTCTACCTTTCCCTCACGTTTAGTGGTTGCATGTTGGATTAGGTGGTGCTCAAGTGACCGCGGCGTAGAGACCTTCGCAACCATCTGAATAGATTTTTCATTCTTCAGCGGGTAAGTAGCTCTTCACTGTTCTCCGCTGTTTGGGACCTAGGGCAAGTTGCATGTGCCTAGTGTACCCTCCTTTACGTTTTCCTCCGTTCATTCTAGCTCTAAGAGCTGTTCTTGATCACTGCATTGCGGGTTGTAGGGTGCTGCCTAGATTATTCGCGTGTGGGGTACTAGAGCTGCGGGTCTTTGAGCTGAGCAAAGAAGTTTCAAGGTAAGGGGAACTAGAATGTTTCTTTAATTGGTTGCATGAACTGTATGTTGAGTTTTGTACTGCTGTACTGTTGATATTGTGTTTTGATTTGGAAAGACGTAGTTGGGTTGAATGACTGTGAAATTGGATTGTGATGTATGTAAACTGTTTTGAGATGTATTTAAATTCTATAATGTCTATGTTGATGCGTTTGGGCTGAGAGACATGTTGTAACAGTGAATGGATGGAAAAATTGGTATTCTGTAAGAGTTTTGGGTCACTTGAGGGGAAGTGAGGTAGTGATTTTGGGAAGTAAGGGTTCTTGGCACATTTGGGTTGTTGGGACATCTTAGGCAAGTCATTTGTGACCTGTTAGGATCATAAAACTGGACTAGAACATATTAGAAGTGATAAAATCGAAATTGGATCCTTAAGTTGTGGAAATTGATGTTTCAAAAGATAAAACTTGATCTTAATCACTTTAGAATGGTAGTAGGAATGTTCAGAATCATTTAGATGAGTTTAATTAAGTATAAAACAAGAATTAAGAGTGTTAGAAGTTAGTAAAAATGGTTAGGAATGGTTGTGTTAGGTGTTGTTCATAATTTTGCAGAAATTCCAAAGAATTATGCAGTTTCGCGACTGATAATCGTTCCGCCATGTGATGTTGAGCGTTCGATCTTAGCGTTCGGTCTTAGTGCTCGGTCTTAAGTGGAGTTCAGCCTTAGTGCTCGGTCTTGTTGGCGTTCGGCCTTAGTGCTCGGTCTTGTTAGCGTTCGGTCTTAATGCTTGGTCTTAAGTGGAGTTCGGCCTTAGTGCTCGGTCTTGTTGGCGTTCGACCTTAGTGCTTGGTCTTGTTAGCGTTCGGTCTTAGTGCTCGGTCTTAAGTAGAGCTCGGCCTTAGTGCTCGGTCTTAAGTAGAGTTCGGCGTTAGCGCTCGGTCTTAGGTAGCGTTCAGTCTTGATAGTGCTCGGTCTCAGGTAGCGTTCAGTCTCTTAAGGAGAGTTCGGTCCCTTAGGTAGCGTTTGGTCTTAGTGGGTGGTCTTGGTAGCGTTCAGTCTTAGTGGATGGTCTCTTAAGTAGCGTTCGGTCTTAGTGAGTGGTCTTGGTAGCGTTCAGTCTTAGTGGATGGTCTCTTAAGTAGCGTACGATCTTAGTGGGTGGTCTTGGTAGCGTTCGGTCTTAGTGGATGGTCTCTTAAGTAGCGTTCAATCTTAGTGGGTGGTCTTGGTAGCGTTCAGTCTTAGTGGATGGTCTCTTAAGTAGCGTACGATCTTAGTGGGTGGTCTGGGTAGCGTTCGGTCTTAGTGGATGGTCTCTTAAGTAGCGTTCGGTCTTAGTGGGTGGTCTTGGTAGCGTTCAGTCTCTTAAGTAGCGTTCAGTCTCAAGTAGCGCTCGGTCTCTTAGGTAGCGTTCGGTCTCTCTTAGTGAGCGGTCCTGAATAGTGTTCGGTCACTTCTTCAGTCTTACCATGTATGGACCGTTCGGTCCTGTCCTTTGGGAAGTGAGATACCGTTCGGTCTCCACCATTCACAGGGTGTTGTTCGGTCTTGCCCTTTAGGTGTTGATGTTTTATGTTCGGCCTATATTCCTATTTATTCCAGTATGCTATTTTACTTAATTGTTCCAGTTGCTTTAAGGGTTTATGTGCATTAACATGTTGGTGTTAAAGTGGAAAGTATTAGTATTGGACGTAATTCCATGATCCTCAAGGGGGATACATGGTGGTGCCCTTTCAGTGTGTTTAGAATGATTTGCATGGTAGCTCAGTCTTAGGGGTTTTCCTGACGCTCCAATGGTCTTTCATTCTCAAGTAGAGAGGATTGATCCATGTGGTGAGGAGTAGCAGGAGGTCCTAGTCTTGGGTGCTTCCAGTATGGCCCAAGATGAGTGATAACGGACTAACCTCGTGAGTGTGGTAGAGTGAAACCCATTGGCAATGGCTTTGCAAAGTAGTAGAAGCCACCACGAGTGCATAACCCGCCATAGCTCGGCAATCATTCTATGTCCGGACGAGTCAAGTTTAAGTGCAACAAGTCATGTGTGTGTAATGTACTGTATTTGTCTTTACTTGCATGTTGCCTGTGACTACTATAAAACGATTTTTTATATCTAGCTCACCCTTGCTTGTGTGTTTGTGTTGCTTGGGTATGCTTTTCTTTTGCAATGATCATCCACTTGGATGTGAGCATAGGTGGATGAGATGCTCTGGAGCAGGCTTTGGAGGAAGACGATGTTGCTACTTAGTCTCCTTAGGATTCTCTTAGTATTTCTTGTATTTTGAATTACTATTTAGTTGTTGAGGATTTTCCCGGTGATTCCTATTCTTTTGAAATACTCTATTTGCGTTTAAGTTTTAAATTATGTCTCATTTTGGGATGACTGTAAGCTTAACTACTTTATTTACAGTCTACTCTAACGGTTTTCTTTTATTTAAATGTAGACATACTATGTTATATGCTTCTATATAATCTGGGATGTTACAAGACAATTATCACAGTTTTAAAATTATAATGAAGTGTCACTTAATTAACCATTCTTTAAAATCTATTCTATTTTATATAGATATATTAAGTAATTTGTAGTATATTGAGTTCTTTTAGTAATTGAATATTTTATTTTCATTCTTTCTAGTGGTAAAATAAAAATACAAATTGGGTAAATAAATGAAGAAACTATTTTGTAAACTGTTGTAAGTATATAAAAAATGAGAAAAATGATTTATTTAGTATAATAAGTATTATTATATTTTGTAGTGCAATAAGAAAAAAATTATAACGTTGAACTTTGTTAATTTTGTTTGAATTTTATTAATGATCATATAGTTTAGAACGTATATGATCTTTTATTAAAAACATTAAAATTAAAATTAACATAAAATTTACCTTGAAATATTTAAATTTAAAAAACAAAAAACAAATATTTGATATTTTCACCTAAAGATTTTAAATTTACGAAGCATAGAGTTATAGACTTTCTAAGAATTTTAAATTTAAAAAAAAATTATTATTCCCATTTGTAATAATTAAAACATTTATTCTATTTCGATCTACTACTCTGCATATAAACTAACACATGCAATTAGAGTTAAGAAATAGTCAAACACAATCAAATTTGTGAACTCAATCCTACCACTAAACCACAACACAAACAATTAATCAACGAATATGGTTGTTTACACCTCATTCAAAATATTTAAATGGAAGCAACAAATAGATATAGAGACAGGAGAGGTGAAAGTGAGATTGTCTTAGCTTACTTCTTTGTGTAAGAGGCACTTTCTAGGAAAGTCTACATAATTTTATCATGTGGAATGTTGAGGGGAAGTTTTGGAAAGTTGATGTTTGTGACGAGGAGAACCTTGTGAGAAAGGAAAACAATTTTCCCTTTAAAAGCTTTGACTTTTACAATGTAAAGTGAATACTAATACAATACAAGGCTTTGTCTTTTACTTCTTTTAGTCTTTCTTTTTTTCATTATTATCTTTGAGTTCCTAATTCTGATTTTGTTTTAAGCAATCAACTTTGTTTATTAAATGAAAAATACTTCAAAGGAAAAATGATCGTTTCTCTCACATTTTCACTTGAGCAACTAATTGTCTCTTAAGCAAAAATGTTAGTAAATTGAAAATAGTTAATCTCTACAACATGATTTTCAAAGTAAATAACATCAAATAACCAAATTCAACATCACTTAAACACACACGCGCATACACACACACGAAATGAATCTACATATTAGAATCAAATCATATTAAATTAGTTTCACATACGAAATGAAACTCTTGTTTTTAAATCCAAATTAACCATAAAAAATATCAAGCTCAACACCAATAATCAACTCACAATCCATTGATAATGACATATTTTACCACGAATTCAGTAATGAATTAAGAGAAAATGTCAACCCTTCCTTAATTTTTTACCTTGTAAATCCTAGTTTTCTTTTAGTTGTTAAGTGATTGCACCTTAGGCTCTAATGAGATATTTTGATCACTAATCCCTGCTTTTATGTGCTTAAAGTAGTTGGAAGAAGTCTATGCATCAAATGAAGGCACTGGAAACCAAGGAAAGCAAGAAAAACAACAAAAATGAAGAACCAGAATTCTGCTGAAGCTAGCTCGAGCCCCCCTGGTCTATGGGGGCATAAGCGCCAGTGCATCAGGACTGTCGTGCGCCTGAGCCCCCCTCCTTCTGGGGGCTAGAGCGCCAACTTTGCTGACATGGTAGATTTGCCCTATTTAACTCAGAGGCATGAAGAGCTTGACATCTTTGGCTGCCCAAACACAATTTCTCTCATTTGGAGCTCTTGGAGGCGAGCTAGGAGTTGTGGGAACAGTCCTTCTTCATCCTTGGGTCTTCATCCTTGGGTCTTCTTCCTTCTTCCACTTCCACCATTGTTGTAAGCTTAAGCTCTCCATTCATGGAGAGCTAGTTTCATTGTTGTTGGGGGATTGATGTAGACGCTGAACTCTTATGTAAATTACTGTGTTTTAAACGAATATATGCCTCTTTCATTGATTGTTAGTGTTTAATTCCTTCTCTTAATGCTTGTTGTGAAATTGCTACCCATGACATGATTTTAGGGTTTGTTTGATATTAGGAAATGTTGGGTAAATCTGGACTTGGAATAAACACCTAAAGGAAATAGTATCTAGGGATAGAACTAGGACCTTTGGTTGTCTTAAATCTTAATTCTTAATGTGAAAATAATTGTTAGGTTTTCCAAGGGATTGGAGCCTAATGAGGAAGTCTAGGCTCTCTCTACCAAGGGATTGGGTTTGAGTAAATTAGTAGATTGACATTAGCATATTAATGAAGAGGAAGTGAGTTACCATACATAAGAGTGAAGTAGGTGAAATCATACCCCCAACAATATCATTCCATATCATTTCTAGTCTTTTCATTTCCAAGTGTTTGAGTATCTAAGATCACTTTTATCATTTATGTTGAATGTTTACTTTAATTGCACAAAAACCCAAATTATGGAATCATTCTTTAGTCTAAGTTAGTTGAAAATTACACGATTGTTTGGTGACACGAGTCTCTTGGGAAACGATATCCGGTCTTACCGATTTATTACTTGAAACGATTTGATACACTTGCCAAAGTCTCAACAACCACCAATAATTTACAACTTTTAATCATCAATATCTAAATCTCACTAATCGATTTAGCTAATAATCACAAACAAATCCATTAACTATCAATTACCAAATTTTGATATTCTAACTTTAATCAATTTCTAGTTGAACATAGCACACATGTCCTACATAATATTGATGAAGGGTAAGGAGAACCAATAATAGAGAATGAGGCTAAAAGTAGACCTGCTTTATGCTTCCAAAACCCTAAAATTGACAAAATGATACTGAAGGAGAACAACACAATGGCAAGAGCAAAAATGCGAGAGAGGGGTTGCAATGCCACCACAACATAAGAGAGGAGCGAATGACACCACAACAACAGTGAACAATGACAAACGATGGTGAGCAAAGGCACAACAATGGTGAGCAACGACATCAGCGACAAGACCGAAAGTGTGAGAAGGAGGTTGCAATGCCACCACAACACGAGAGAGGAGCTAATGACACCACAATGGTGGTGAGAAAAAACCAACAACGGTGAACAAAGGCACAACAACGAAGGTGAGCGACGACAGAAAATGACGTAGAGGATATCTGGAAAACACTAGAAAGGGTTTTGAGTAGTGTTATAAGAAAACTTTTCACAAAGGAGGTAGTTTAACGAACTTGTCAAGGATTGAAAGATTTATATATAAGTTATTAAACACTTGACTTGAAGGTTTTGTTCAAACTATAAGTTCTCAAACAAATATTTTTCATTTCATTTAAACAAGTTTACTGCAACATTTTGATAAAACCAACTCTTAATGAAAATAACATTTGATAATAAGAGCTTTTATAATGGTTATGATAGTGCACAACTGCAAAGTTTGTAAACAGAGCTTTAACAAGATTAAAACAATAAACACACTTATTTTTATACTGGTTCACTCCACCGAGCTATGTCCAATTCTTCTCTAAGACCTCTTAGAGAGTTCCACTATAATCTTCAACAAGATTACAACTGAGTATTTTCACCAATCCCTGTAACACCTAGTCACTCTCAATAACCCTTGTTACTTTGACTAGAATTGAGTTTCACCCATTCTTGGTTGTGTAGTATTCTTCACCATTCTTGATATCCCTTAACACTCCTAGTATCTTTCCGATACATTGTCTAGTTGAGTCTCACCCATTTCTGATTTCTAGTACACAAACCCATCTAGCTACCGTTTAGCCCCACCGCGTTTAGTGTTAAGTGTTTGAATTCTCTTCAGAATTTATAATTGAATAAATTGATTACAAGTCCTTAGATAGTTACTCTAATAGAGAGGATGTTTATATAATACAATTCAATCTAATAGACTCTCACAATTTTCTGTCTTCTTACGATAATAAGCTTATGATTATGTGAAGCTTGAGAGTATTACTTTTTTCTTTTGAGCTTTTCTTTTCTTCACATATATATTCTTTCGTGTTGTGTGCTTATTTTCTTAGTCTTTTCTTATTCTTCAATATATTGGCTTCAAGAAAATGTCCGTTAGATAGTACTTTGCTTTGATCTTCGAATGTTCTTAGTCGTGTAGTAGGTAGCAGTCATTGGTTAAAGTCAACTTGTCAGAGCATACATGTTTTTTTAAGTTCTTTATCAAAAGTAGGTTATACAAACTTTCTAGCGCAACTTTTGATAGAGAGAACATTTCGTGAATGTTTTCTTTGTCTCTAACGTTCACTTCTGATTTATATAGGATGAAGTAGGTGGATACTTGACATAGGTAATCTGCACAGAGTAAAGTAGATATGCATGCAGACAAATATGTCTTTTTCCTTATCACTTTTGTTATTTTTAAACGTTGTGCATTTAATACATTTAATGCATATTCAGAACAACAAAGTGTTTTTCACATTTTCTACCTTTCAGACAGGATTTGATCATACCAAGTAATTGATGAAGATTTTCATCGTTGGATGAAAGAAATCGTTTGACTCATGGTATCGTCTAACCTATGTAGACATTTACTCTAAACGCTTCTTTAAGTTATCTTTATTTTGTTCAAAAGCGCGTTTAGCAATGTGTCTTTCAACACAAGTTTTTGGACCATCGTTTAAGACTTTTAGTATACCTTCCTTAAACATTTTTTGACACTTTTATCTGTGTTTGACACATGGTATCGTCTAGCCTATGTATGCTTTTACTCAAAACGCTTCTTTAAGTTATCTTTGTCTTACAATATTTACAATTATGTCACTGTGTCACTTATTATACTAGGTGGATTATAACGAATACAAAAAGTCATCGTAACAAGTGATTTTTGCATTAATGTCAGTTCATACCATTAAAGATAGCTAGGTTTTAAAGTTTTTCTAAAATTTTAGACTTGTTTGCATGTTCATATCATAATCTTCATCATTGCTTAACATTTAGACCCATGTTTTCCATATTACATAATGTTGTTAAAACTTGAACTAGTTTTTGTCAGATTTGGTTTCACTTGTGATTCTATTGTTTTTGAGGGATTAAGTTATTCTAAATACATCTCATGCATAAATATATTCTTTCAAATATATTTCAACCATTTGTATTGCATAATTATGACATTTTGTTCTTATAGGCATTTCATTAAACAATTTGTGCATTTTTATGGTTTTCTCTTAGGACTTCTTTCATCAAACAATTTTTGTTTTGAATAGTTTCAGTTAGTTTTTCTTGATTATGACTTTTAAAATTTTTCATATATATCATTCATTGCATCCTAACATTCATTTGTGATTTCCTATCATTCTAAAGTTGTTTCGTACTAGATTTGCATTTTGTCATTGAAGATACAATGCATTTGTCTCAACATTTCTATACACACTAGTTTTAGTATCATGCATCATATTCATTCCATTATTTAGGTTAGTATTAATTGTATCCATTTTTATTTATGTTTCTACATTGTAAATATTCCCCAAATTATGCAAAATTAACATGGCTAAACCCACACAAAGTAGCTACTAAGAACTGATTTATTTGGATTGATACTTGCGTCTTCCTTATATTATATTAGGGGAATTGTTGAGATTTTTGTTTGGATTCCTATGTGATCAAAGGCTGTAACAAATGTTAATGGGTTAGCCAAAAGTTACTATGTTCCAAAAGAATGTTTGGTCTGTTACTTGAGACAATAGTCTGCATAGTGAAATAATACTACACATGTTAGCCAAGAGTGGTTACATTCTAAAACAATAGTTGACAAGTTAATAAAAAGCGACTACATTATGAAAGAATACTTGGTTTGTAACTTGCAACAATAGTTTGCATAGTAAAACTCAAAAAAAGTATTTATGACACTAGCTTACAAAGCAAAACTCATTGAGTTGATTGAGTGTTAAACTTATTTTTGCATTATCAGACACGTCAATACAAAAATATTGGAGTAAATTTCTCCTTTCTTCATCTTGTTAATATTGCATGTTATTAAACTTGTATTAATTTAAGAAAAAGAGTTTTCCAAACTAAGTTTGTGAAGTTAGTTGATAAATTGTTTGTCAAGTTAAAATCTACTCAAGAGTTGCGCGGGTCTTCCTCCTGGGAGTTAGGCTAAGGTCGTGGAGGGGAGTTCTCGTTCTCTCGGCCAGTTAGCTTAAGGTTCAACAATGAAGTCTTTGAAAAATGTAGGTCTTCAAGCTTGAAATCATAGTGTTTACGTTGATTAACATTTGCATTTGATTTTGAAGGGTTGTTATTGGGTTGGACTTGACTTCGGGTGGAAACCATGTGAGAGTGTTGAACAACTTTTTTAGTAGCCTCAAAGCCAATAAAACCTAGTCCCCACTAATGTAGTATATTCTCAAAGCCAATAAAACCTAGTCCCACTAATGTAGTAAATGGGTAACTTAGGGAATCAATACAAGGACTTGATACTTATTAAATTTAAAATTGTAGAATTATAGCCTAATTTTATTTACTAAAAACTAGGTGGGGAAAAGAAAAATTAATGAAATCTAAAAGAAAGAAACTAATTATTACCGTAATGTATGATATCTATACTGAATGCAGAAAATATAACCTAAACTAATGAACACTGCTACTCATGCAATGCAATAACAAAACCTAAATCTATGAATCACTAAAATAAGCACAAGAAATCAAAATTGAAATCTGAGAATGAATGCAAACAAAACATAAATCCATGAAACATATGATCAATTAATGCACACTATCTATATACATGGTCTAAACAATAAAAGTTCAATGTAATGAATCTGAATCTTCATATAACAGAATCAATTAAGAGAAAACAGGGAAATTCACATCCAAACTAAACATACCTAAGATCTACTCAACAAAAATACCAGAAATCCAAATGACAAACTAAGAACAATAGGTAAAAGCAAAATTCAAGGGCAAATGTGCATTAGACTGGACAAAAGAATCTCAATTACTCTCAGAAAGACATTCTGAAAAGTTAAGCCCTCTTTGGAATCTTTTTAGTTCATATTTCAGAACTTAAAGTGGTAATTCTCATTCAATCCCCCAATTCTATGCACATCTAACTCAGAATTATAGCTTTAACCAAAGACAACAACTAATGAACAAATATAAGCAGAATCAACAACACTGCTGAAAAAGTAAATTCAAAAGCAAGAAATGTAAATTGAATTGAAAAGGCAACTAAAGAAATGTAAACCGGAACAAATCGAAACATAAACTTTGTATTGAAATCTGAAATCAAAAGTACAGAATACTAGAGTTCTCAGAAAGCCCCAATGCATGTCACCCAATGGGAAGCTCCAAGAACCCTAGTGAAGCAAACAACGTCTACTCTACGAAAGCTTTGAAAATCTAAACTAAAGCAAGAGAATGAAAACCCTAAGCTAGGTAGCGTCTGTCACCCACTACTTATATCTCTACTACGTTACAAAACCTCCCTTTTATAGGGAAAGTTCAAAAACAGAAAAAGAAAGAAAGGGGAAAGGGGAGGAATCACAAACTGACTTTGGAAGCTTCTCGATTGATCTTCAACTAACTCTGAACCGTTCTCCAACCGTCGAACTTGAACCGCTTCACACATCTTCGATCATCCTTCTGGGCCATCTGCCTCTTGGGCCGTGACGCCTCTGGTCTTCTTCCAAAGTGGCCCATGGAGCTCACTTCAAACAACACCTCTTCTTCTACACTTGAAGAACCCTAACTCTAATGTTGAGAAAATTTGGGGGAAAAAAGCCCTAATTGATTTGATCTTCTCTGCCCAAATGGATGTGCTCGAGCCTTACCCCCAAAGGCAGTTTCAACGCACCGTTTCAATAATTGGAATCCAACCCAGCGACCCATTCAACATTTGGAGAAGCTAATGATCATGTGCACTCAATTCCAGCAACGACCCAATTGTAATCAGCACCAGTCTAGCCTCTCAATCTAAATTTCAGAAGCCCAATGCAGCAACCCAATTTATTTCTAATCCAATAAGCTCCAATCCAAACAACCTAAAGAGACCAGGGGCACCACTACAAGAAGAGAGAAATTTTAAACAGTAAAAAGAAAAAGTAAAAACCTAAAATATTTATTTATTTTTCTAAATATTTTTATCTAAAGAGTAAAATACTCTATTTATTTAAAAACATATTTATTTAATTAAAAAGGGAAAATTAACACCTTTTTTATTTAAAACTTATTTTTACCCTAATTACTCTTATCTTAATTCTAGAAAATTAAAAGATAAAGTAACCAAAAAGAAGAATATTATCATAAAAAAATAAGAAAAAAATGGAGATTTATAAGAAAGTGAGGTCTGAGAAAATTTTTATCTAGACCTCCATGACGGGACATTAAATGTACTCCTTGAGGACTAGAATACAAAGGAAGATCTACGTACAAAAGACTCTTCGACACTCAAGTCATTAAAAGTGTTAGGATCTTTTAAGTAGAAAAAAATAAGTATATTAAGATTCATTTTATAAGACTTATAATGTGATATTAAATAACATCAATAAAATAAAATTTATCCTAAATAGATAATAATAATAATATATATAGTAGGTTAGCATAAATAATAATAATAATATAATGTGATATTAAATAATATCAATAAAATAAAATTTATCCTAAATAGATAATAATAATAATAATAATATATATATATATAGTAGGTTAGCATAAATAATAATAACAATATAATGATATAATCAAAAATTGATAAAATTTGTCATACTTAATATGTAAATATTTGTTTTAGTAGACGAATTTTAAAGATAATGAAGTTTAATAAACCTTGTTAGGTTTAGGTTATATCTTTTAGCATATCTATTGAGTGTAGGCACAAATATAAATATTTTATTTTTTAATAATAATAATAATTATTTATTTAAAAAAATGAAAAATTTAGGTTATGATTTATTTTGAAAAAACTGAATTCCTGAAAAAGGAATTTCGAAGGTTAAAATTTGCCTCTCCAAAACTTAATATTACACGTTACATGTACAATAAATATGTTTTAGTAAATAAAAACTGTCATTGAATTTATTTAGGATTAAGAAAAAAAAAAGGTTTTACAATAAAAATTTCAAAAAGACGATGGTCAGTGTAAATGTGGAAGATGCAAAGGTATCGTCATGCTCACTAAATTAATCTAACAATAAAAGAAATTTGAACACTACAATCTTATAAGATTTTTTTGTGGAAACATCCAAACATTCAGTGTAAATGTTTATAGTATAACATGACTTAGGATAAATTGTTGTCAGACTCTTTTAATTGAAACACGTGTCATTACTGTTTGCTGAATTTGAGGATACATTAAATTTAATTTATAGGAATCAAATAAGAATTCTTAAAAATTAAAAAACATAAACCTCCATCTTCAAACTAACACTAGTACAATAAAGGGAAACGACAACGGTTATTTTTGTCTTTCCGCAGCGGTTCTACAACCGAGGTATATACAGACGAGGTAAAAAGTGGTAGGCTTTTTGCCTCGGTTGAGAACTGAGTCAAAAAGATGTATGTTTTTGTCTCAGTTCAAATGCAACCGAGGCAGTAGAATGTGTTTTATTTTTTTTTCGCCAAAAATTTGGCCTCGGTTGTTGGTCAACCGAGGCAATAGGTGGTTTTTTTTTTTCAATGGGTCATATTCCTCCATTCCTCCAAGAAGACTCAATTCATCCAAGAAACAGCAAAGTAAAGACATGAACCGATTAACCAAAACAGAAGAACCAAGCAAGATCAAGAATTTAAAGGCACATCATAATCAAAGTAATATTGGGCAAAAATATTAAAGCAAATGGAACTACTAAAAATCCAGAAAGATCAATGGAACCCAGAAAACGCATAGGAAATAACAAGAATCTGGAAAGGATTTCATCTTAAGTACAGACAACATCCAAAGAGTCCCCGGCCTCAGGTACTTGTTCTCGGAGCTTCGTGACTGCCTCCTTGCCTTAACCCTCCGTGAGCAGCGAAGCTTGGATTTGTCTTGAAGTCTTTCCAAGGTTCCCCACGGTATGCTCGTGCCAATTTTATTTTCCTAGAAGAAAATTGTATAAATGGAGGATCTGAAGGTAACCTCAAAGGTGCTACCATCTGCAAGATTCTGGACAAGATAACTGCACAAAACCACATAACATAGGAAGGCATTTAGTTGAATGATGTTTCAAACTCAACAACAAAGAGGGTATGGAGAATAAAAACAGAGACCGTCTTGGAACTCCCCTCGCTGCTACTCACCTGCTGCAACGGGACCGTTTTAGTGTTCGAAGGCCCTTCCCCGAAATCCCTCACTCCAGCGGATCCCTTTTCCCCGACCACCTTTTTACCTTCCTTCTCCTTCACAAGAGCCTTTATCGACACTTCGTTCTCCATCTCATCTTCCAATTCGGGAATCCCCTCCCTCTCCCTCACCTCCTTCGAATCCAGACTGCTCGCTCTCGACTCAAATCGAGACGGATAAATCAGATACCTATTCTCGAAGCTACCGAAGACGCTGAGAAAATCCCAAGTGAAGACGCGAGGAGGAGACGACGACACTGGATGGGGACGCGACGGAGATGACGACGGTCCCGGGGGAGGGTAGTAAGGGTAATCCCCACCCGGAAACCCGTAGAAATCGTAACCGTAAGAAGGATCGGGCCATTGCCCAAATGTTGCGACGTGCTTCTCTGGTTCTTCATATACCAGTGGTCTTCTCCTTCGGTGACACCTTACTCATTCTCTCGTTTCCCACACTCAACCCAACCTTAAAAAAAAAAGAAAAAAAAATTGAAAAACAAAACTCAAGAAGAAGAACAAGAAGAGAGAAAGAGAAAGGTTGGTACATGGTGGTGAGGTGGAAGGTGAAAATAGAAGGCGGAACAGAGAGGGAAAGAAAGGATTGGGGCCGCTAGGGTTTTCGCCGCTAGGGAAAGAAAGGAATGGGGCAGCGGCAGAGGGAGGAGGCGGCAGAGGGAGCATAAACGCAGAAACATCGTTGGAGGCAGCGAGATACACAACCCTCACCGCGACAAAAATGAAGGCACCGAGGTCGTTGGAGGCAGCGGTGGGAGCAGCGATGGAGAGAGCACCGGCGTCATTGGAGGCAGCGAGATGCACCACCCTCAACGCGATTAAATGGAGGCACCGTCTGAAGTGGTTGGAGGCAACAAAGAAGGAAGCATCGTAGTTGTGGAGGCAGTGGAGGCAGCAACGCAGGGAAACACGCGAAGAAGGAAAAGGCATATGTTTTTACCCTAGACCAGGACTATTAACTCGGTTTCCAAAGTACCCGAGGCAATATCCAGCCTACTGCCTCGGTTGTACTGTCACCCGATGCCTAATCCCTTAAATAAAAATTATTAAAAAAGCATAGATCTCGGTTAGGGGGAAACCGATGTAGTACAGCAGCACATACTGCTTTGCGTAGAAAACCGAGGCAGTATGGGAATATCGCAGAGCTATATACTTCGGTTCACTTAGATAGCGAGGTAGTTACTGTTTTAGACACTGGTTAATGGAGAAGCGAGACATATACCTTGATTTTTATTACAAAACTGCCACCGCCTTTTTATACACTTCGATTTTTACGAAACCGAAGCGTGTATGACGCGTTAGAAACCCCTTTTTGTACTAGTGTAATAAACCTCTATTTACCATAGAAGACTAAATTTGATACATCATCTAAAGTTGACCATTTCATAAAAGTGTTATGTGTCATAAATAGTATATTATTTATTCATTTAAAAAGAAATTGCAACCAACATTCAAAATAGTAAACTAAACTTAAATTAAAAAGTTTAATAAAACTGATTAAAAAACTTACATAACAAAAAAAACTAGTAGATGTGAGAGAAAATGAAGTATCAGGAGTAACCGTCCATGCGCCTTATGCTATTACGCGCCTTGCTTCTCTCCATGACAGATCACCAATTCGGTCCCTTTCAATGTTACATCTCACAAGTTACGACACATACTATATTCTTTCGATGTAACTTTGGTACACATATCTTATCAAATCGAAATATGGTTTTTAATTGGTTTAATTATATATATTATTTTAAAAATTAGAATTAAAAAAATTATTTTAATTTAGTTTTTTAACTTAAAAATATATAATTTAATTTTTTAATTAAATTTTATTAAATTTATTATTTTTTAAATATATTAATATTAAAATTGAAATTGAAACAAAATTTTAAAACTGGATTAATTTTAATTTTAGTGAAAGATAAAGATAAAAACATATTTAATTATTTTTAATTTTTTAAACTTTATTTCTTTAACTGATAATTACTTTTAATTTAAATTCAATTTTTAGTTTTAAAATATAATTTTATACAATTTTGGTTACTAATTATTTGAAAACGATTTTAATTTGTAGTTTTAAAAATATATTAAATCATTATCAAATTATATTGGATAGAAAGTCTTTATAATTATCACTTTATATTTTATCTGTATCTATATGAAGAATTATTTTACCTTCTTTTATTTAATTTTACTCTTCAAGTAGTCATATTTTTAAATTGAATTATTTTTTAACCCTAAATAAACAAAATTCATCAACAATTAAATTGTAAAAAATATTTACATTTATTTTTGTAATTATAATATTTACATTTAATTGCATTCATCAACCATTAAAAGTGCAAAATTTTAGTGTTTTTTTCAATTCTAATTTTGAACCAAAATCTTAATACATTAATATTTGGAAAACCTAAATTAACACTATAAAGTAAGTTAGGCATGACGGAAAAACTCAGCTGAAAATAAATACTACTAAAATAGCACATTTAAAATGTTACAAGCTGAAAAAATAATATAATTCAGTTAAAAAAAGTAATTAATAAATAAATAATTTCTTCATAGTCACCTTGATTCACTCCCTCTCACTCATACACTCAGTGTAAGGCTATCTCCACTACACTTTTCTCACTTGTATCCATTTTCAGGTAATTTCTTTTTTTATTTTAAACCAAGAAAATTTTCAATTTTTCCATCTAATTGGATCTGAATTTCCAATTGACTGCATCATTGTTGTTTGGGTTTGTTCTGATTTAGTTCTAGTATTTTGTGTGTGAGTATAAAGTCAATTGATGATTCAAAGACCTTCCATTTCTGATAATCTAAAATAAAAAAGTGAGAAGTGTATGCGATGATTCTTTTGTTTCAGGATCAATGCGGGAGCACGTGGTTTTATCTGTTGTTGATCCTCTTCTTGCAGCATCTTCAACTTTGCAACCTGAGCACGGTGGCGATGACCGAGATTCACTCGTTGAGGGTGCTACTCATCTCAATGATGTTGGGGGATGTGATACTCTGGAAGAGCAAGAACAAGATCACGAAAAAGACCTTACCCTAATGGTGGAGTGTCGCATTTGCCAGGAAGATGACATTATTCAAAATTTGGACATACCCTGTGGATGCAATGGAACCTTGAAGGTATTTTATACTAACTTTCCCGAGTGTGCGAATGAGGATAGTAAGCACTGCAATTGAGACATCTTTGGATTGTGGCTTCCTGTATATTTTTAGTAAGCAATGAAGACAGTAGATTGTTGTTTTCTATGGGCGGATGGGTTATGCTATTTACCAGTAAACTCTTTGGGAAAAGTACAAGCATGGTGTTTGCATTAAATGACTTCCTCTTTCTTGAATCAATGCTTCGGATTTCAAAGGATTGGCTGTTTCCAGCAGTTATTGTGTGTGCAAGTAATTTGGACTGCATGTTGATGTGTATTCAAATGAGATAGTTTGAATTGCAATAGTTATATTCTTTTCTCATAGCTAACAACAGTTATTGATGTATAATCGTCAGTCATTTGACCATTGCTTTGCCTCCCGTTCCATCTCTTTATTGTAAACTCTGCGAAATTTGACAATTCCATCAATATTTCTTTTTTCTTTGTACAAGTTTGCTCATAGGGAATGTGTTCAGCTATGGTGCTACGAGAAGGGTGATACAATTTGTGAAATCTGCCATCAGGTGACTTGTTGAACTCTTAGTATTAGCATGGTATATTAGCACTAAGAAGCATATTTATTGTAATTCACATGTATCTTAGCTTTAGTTGTATTTTGGTCATTATTTTTTAAGGAGTTGTGGCTGTGTTTGAATTAGGGGCTTGCTGGTTACACCCAGCATATTGATAATTTTCTTGTGGATTATATAGCTGTTACTTTGCTAGTTATCTCTGCTTTGAGAGACTGTGGGAAACCCTCATAGACATGACATTAATGATTGGAGTATGTATTGGCAACTTTTAATCTGACCTGTTCATAATTGGTTTTGGGAATCAGTGCTTGTCTAACATTGAGGCATTTATAAAGTTATCAGTGTATATTCTTATTAGATGTTTAGTGTGCAGTTGCCAACATCATGTGTATACAACAAATTTAAGACTTAAGACCTAACTCAACCCAGGACTCGACTAAAAAGGTAAGGTCTATTTAGGTTATATGACTAAGGGATGTGCCTCCCACACCCAACACCATGAGGGTGCTGGAGGCTGCAATGAAGGCAGACCAAAGCGTTAAGGTGGGCTGGGGTGATCACAATTAAGACTAGTTTCTCACCAAATTAATTTTATGGAGAATCTCAATATAGGAAAACAAACATGCCCTGAAAGATTAGAGAGAAAAAAGCAAAGCCAGAAACAATACATGGCTGTTAGCAATAGGATAAAAGAGAGATGAATGAATTCTAAGTACCAAATTGATTAGATGGAACAACAACGAAATGATAGGGCCAGAAGATTGCATTTATTTACTTGCTCAGATTAAGTTCTAGTTTTTTCACAGAAAAGTTCTCTTGACATTCAGCCATTCAAACCTGACTATTCTGCGACAACAACTGTCTACCATCCTGGAGATACTTCAATTGATATCAGGTGATTCCACCTTTTTGACTTGATGTTATTCTTTTTGATATAAACAAGAATCTTTGTATTTATATATGTAGATACAGTGGCAATCTCGCCTTGCTTATTTGTTTTCCTTCTAGACTTCATTATATTGAGTGAGACTAAATGTAAGAGATCTCTGATGGAAAGAGTGGAGGAATTTGTTGGGGGCTAGGTGGGTTTAAGATTATTTATTAGCCTTCTCCCTTTTATGCTAGTCTATATCCATTTTTTTATGTAGTTTATATTCTTGCTATATTTTGAATACCTCTTGTTCAGGCTAAACTATCATTATCTGCTCTATGTCCTGCGTCTGGTTTTATATCTTAAAATATGCTTCTGCATATTGGGCAGTGATGACTGGGAAAGCTCTAGTATTCCTTTAGATTTGCACAATTCTCGACTTTTGGCTATTGCAGCTGTAGAGCACCAAGTTCCAGAGATTCGTGAAGGTTATGCCAATGCTGCTGGCACCAATGGAATTACATTGTGGCACTCGGTTGGTCTAATTGTAAGCGTTTTTAATTTGTTCATGAAGTTCAATAGTGTGTTTTTCAAATCTTTTATATTAGTCATGAGAATTGATATTATTAAATTTTTTCTTTCCTAACACTTTAAAAAATTGTAATTTAAGCCTAACTCAATTTCACTAAACCAATTTGATAAAGTGAGGTTTGCTTCCATTTATATGTTATAATTTGATCATATCTCAAGTTATACGCCAAGGATTGAACATCTCGGATATGAGACTAAGAGGAACTAGGTAACGGGTAACATGGTAGGCTCAACAATTTTGGCTAAGATAAATTCTGAATGACTCTAATACCATGTTAAAGTATAAGAAAGAGAGAAACATTGAACTGAAACCATATGTTTTTGAGACTACATGAGTACTTTATTTATATTGAGAAAAAGATATAAATACAATAAATCGGTAACATTTGATATCCCCTAATAACAAAGGTATGATACGTGACATGAGTAAAAAAAAATGTTTCTAATAATAGATATATAATCTGGATATTCTTGATTATATAGGTTCAACTCTTTATTTCTATAACTATAACACTCGCCCTCATTATGTGCCTAGCTTGTTACACATAATCGATCCTCGATCTTCTTAGAGATTTGGTGAATATGTCAGCTAATTGTTTATTAGAGTTGACAAATATAGTAGTATCTCCAAACTCTAGTTTTTCTCTTAATAAAATGACAATCCACTCAATATGTTTGGTTCTTTCATGAAAGATAAGATTAAAGGAAATGTGTAATATTTCCTGGTTGACACTAGTTGAATAGGTCATCTTAAATAGACTTTATTGAAAAGCTGCAATGTGCTTTGTGATGTAACAAGTTTCTAGATTTGATCTTTCTTATTCTTTTCTCATTCATTGTATGTGAACTTCTAGTGTCATTATAAATATGAGAACCCTAAGAAAGGGGAATCAAGCTCTTAAATTTATTCTCTATTCTTTTATATTTTTCTCAATTGTCACATACAAGATGCATTTGAGAACTTTCTTCAAATTTAAGCTCTTTGAGGAGTTGGTTTAGCCATATGAGCTTACAAGTGACTAATATCATTGTCCTATATTGTGCTTTTGTAGTTGACTGTCATCGCATCTTATTTTGTCCTTTTCTATGATATTAAATTACCTCCAACAAGAATACAATTCCCTGAAGTGGAGCGTCTATAGCTTGGTGCCCCTGCCTAGACAACATCAAATAACAATTCGAGTCTTGCCTTTATTTTTGTAAATGAGATCTTTTCCATGAGTCTTCTTAATATATTTTAGGATCTATACAACTAAATTTCAATGATCTTGACAAGGAGAGTTTAAAGTTGACCTATTACACTCATTGCAAAGACGATTGCGAGACGGGTCATAGTGAGGTAATTTAGCTCATCAACTAACCTTCTTTATCTCCTAGGATCAAAATACAGTTCTCTTTAGTCAGGTACAAGTTTGACATTTGGATCCATTGGTTTGTCTACAAGCTTAGCATTTATAATTATTGTGTCTTCTAGAATATCGAGAGAATATTTTCTTTAAGATATGACCAAATCATCCTTGGATTATGCCACTTTTATACCAAAGATATATTTTGTTCTTGTTGTACTATACCCTCGTTATCATTACTTGCGAGAACAATGTTATCCACGTACACAATTTGATAAATATATCCTTGGGGAGAATGATGATACAAAGAATGATAACATCAATTTGTTTCATTCCAAATTGTGGGATGACTATTCAAAAATGTTCAAACTATTGGGGTGATTGCTTGAGACCATACAACAAGTTGTGTAGGCAACATACCATATTAGATGATTTCTTGGTTTTTGATATTATTCATAGAGGAGCAATTACTTTTAAATAGAATATAAAGACATAATAACTAAAAATCCTAATTTATAATGGATATAATCTATTCCTGTAGTTCAAGAACAATGATCTTGTACAATAAATATAAAATATACTATCAACCTATTAATCCTCCTAATTATCCTCTAAAATATGGAATGCAATTAATTCCTAATTATGTAATTAAAAATGTACAAGGAAATATTAACTGCAACATAAATCATAGGATTTTGACACCCCCCTCAAGTTGGTGAGTGCACGTCATCCATTCCAACTTGTCAACAATAGATTGAAATGTAGCACCACGCCCTTTTGTCAATATATCTGCTAGTTGATATCCATAGGATATAGATGGCATACATAATGTCCCATTATCCAATTTCTCCGTTATGAAGTTTCTGTCTACTTCAACATGCTTAATTCTAACATGTTACATTGGATTATGTGCAATATTTATTGTGGAATTGTTATCACAATACAGTCTCATAGGCTTCTTCCAATCAATATTCAGGTCTTTTAAAATTATTTTTAATTATAGTATTTCACCAATCCCTAAGGCCATGGCTCTAAACTTTGCCTTTGCACTTGATCTTGCTACATCATTTTGTTTCTTGCTCCTCAAAGTGACACAATTTCCTCTAAGAAAAGTGCAATATTCAGAGGTAGATTTTCTGTCATCTATAGAACCTGCATAATCAATGTCTGGGTAGGTTTCTATGCTTATATCATTCCCCTTTGTAAATTGAATTCCTTTTCCAAGAGTTCCTTTCAAGTAGTGTGGAATGTGTTAAACAACTCTGAGACAAGGCTTCTTTGGATTATGCATGTACTGACTTACAACCCCTACAACATAGGCAATGTCAGGCCTAGTGTGAGACAAGTAGATTAATTTCCCAACCAATTTTTTATCAGATTGTCTATCCATAACTACGTCTTCAATTGATTCACGAAGTTTGTGATTTTGTTCACTAGGTGTATCTATTGGTTTGCTTCCTAATTTACTAGTTTGAGCCAATAAATTCAGAGCATACTTTTTTTTTTTGGGAGATGAAAATACCATGATGGGAATGATCCATTTCAGTGCCCAAGAAATATCTCAATTTGGCTAACTCCTTTATTTCAAATTCTGTTGTCAAACATTTTTTAAAAGCTCCTATTCATGCTTGATCATTTTCAATTACAAGTTACAACTATATCATCTATATAGACAATTAGTGCAGTAATGCCCAAGTTGAATGTTTAATAAATAACATATGATCACCTTGGTTTTGGTTGTACCCCATGGTCGGAGACGGTTTAATCCATAGAGTGAATTCCTTAGTTTACACACCTTTTCCTCCTCAACTTCAAACCTAGGTGGGACCTCCATGTAAATTTCTTCCTCAAGATTGCCATGCTAAAAAACATTTGTGACATCAAATTGATGAAAACTTCATCCGTAGTTAGTTGCAAGGGACAAAAATAACAATATTCATTTTTGCAATAGGTTAAAAAGTTTCAAGATAGTCAATGCCATATGTTTGAGTATACCCTGTAACTAATAACCTTGTCTTATATCTCTCTAATGTTCCACCTGCCTTGTATTTTACTCTAAATACCCATCTACATCCAACAAAATTTTTTCCCTTAGGTAGATCCATTGAGTCCAACGTTTTGTTCTTTTCAAGAGCAACTATTTCAGCCTTCGTAGCATTTTTCCCGCTCTTAATGTCAATGTTTTATCAATAATTTTTTGAATAGTGACACTATTTAAATGCTTGTGATTACTGGTTAGTTTGTCATAGGACACAAAGTGTGAGAATGGGTACCTTTGCTTTTGAGTACATTCTCTAATACCTTTCCTTACTGCAATTGGAAGTTCTTGAACTTCAATGGCTGGCATATTATGTTCTTCATTAATGTCAGGTATTTCAAGTACAGGTTTAGATTCATGGACTTGTGGTGATTCAATAATGTGCCCTCTCTTTCGTGAGTATACTTGCAATGGACGGGTAGTACTTGGAGTTTTCTCTCTAGTTATCTTTGGACTAGAAACAAAAGGAGAATGAATAGGAGAAAGAACAAGACTAGTCTTAAGATTGAAACTGTAAAATAATTCTAGAGGAATTAATTGATCCCTCTCACAATCTTCTATTTATAAGAATAAATTGATACACAAGTACATGATAAATAGGGTAACCCTAGACACAATATAATCATGATAAATAAGGTAATTCTAGACACAATATAATCATGATAAATAGGGTAACCCTTGACACACTATAATGATGATAAAATAGGATAAATATCCTAACACTCCCTCTCAAGCTGGAGCATACAAATTGTATGTACCAAGCTTGGAACAAATAAACTCAATCCGAGGACCCCTTAATGACTTGGTTTCTATGCTTATATCATTCACCGTTCGACTCGACTTCTTCCCGCCTTCCACCGTTCGATGTCCTTCTTCTGTATACTTTCTTCTTTCTCTTGTATACCTTCCAACCCCTAACATTATCTATTACTTTATATCTTATCATTTTTTTTGTCTTTTAGTACATTTTTATTCAAATTTTTAAAAAGAAAGAACATACAAATTTAATCAAAAGTCTGAGGTGACTTTTCAACTACGAAAAAGAAAGTAATGATTTTCTTCATATGAACCTTGTCCCAAGCGCTACGCCCAAAATTAATACTCCAATTTTTGTTATTTATAAGATCCTTTTAAAAAAAAACTGATGTCTTTTTCCACCGGTTTTTTTGTACTTTAAAGATGCTTGAATTATTTTAAAAAATTAAACTAATTGACATACTCTTACTAAAAAAAAGTAAATATTTAAAATAAAAGGCAATAGTTTTTTTTTCTTGAAACACTTAAAAATATAAAAAAAAGTGAAAGAGTTTTGAAAATAATTATCAACGTTGAAATTGACTTGTATGTTGTATTGACTTTGATTTTAACAGGCATGGCAATCAAAATAGCCTCTAATTTATGAGTATTTTGTAAGTTGCACAATTAATATTGCGTGATCTGTAGCTTCAGTTTTTGTGCGACTTGTCATGTAGCTTCATTTCTTCTTACCATCTCAGAATAATTACAATGATATATTTTTTTTATCTCTTTTCTGTCTCCCATGAACAGAAAATATGTATTGTAAAATGGTTATAATATATGAGTAAAATGATGGACACATTTTTATATTCATTTAACCCGTATCAAAAAATAAATTTTTATATTTTAAAAAAATTATAAATTAAAATAAATAATGTTAAATAAATATAAAAAATTATGTGTTAGAAGGAGTAGTTGTGAGGAAGGAGGAAGAGAAGGAAAAATTAAAAGAAGAGAAAGTTGAGGAAGAAGAAGATAAAAAGAAGGAAGAGGAAGAGAGTCACAAAGGAAAACAAGTTTTGAATTCTTTATCTTATCCAAAGACTTATTCAAGAAAGGAAAAGGAAAGTCAATTTTCTAGGTTCATGGCTCTCTTTAAAAAGTTAGAAATCACAATTCCCTCTTCAAAAGCACTCCAACAAATGCCTTCTTATGCCAAATTTATGAAGGATTTGTTGACCAAGAAGAGAAAGTACATTGAAGAAGAAACAATTGAGGTGCAAGGGAATTGCAGTGCAATCATCCAAAAACTTCTACCACCAAAATTTAAAGATCCTGGCAGTTTTACTATTCCATGCACAATTGGAAAACTCCCTCTTGAATTTAGGAGAGAGAATATATTATTTTCTATTATATGTCTCCTTACATGGATTGGATATATATACAAGAGCTCATTGAATGAGCAGCCTATTCTACGGAACAAATCCCTAAAATTGTGGGATTGTTATTCTAATAATAATAGCAAGATACAGGGAATATAACAAATTAAATACATGGAAATAATATTTAAAGTTTCCTAAAATATATTTTGACACTCCCCCTCAAGCTGGTGAATAAGTGTTTTCCATTCCCAGCTTGGATATAATTCTTTCAAAATTATTGCTGCTCAGTCCTTTGGTGAGTATGTCTGCAAGTTGACCTTGAGTGGACACATATGGGGTGCAAATCAAGCCACTGTCAAGCTTTTCTTTGATAAAATGTTTGTCCACCTCAATATGTTTGGTTCTATCATGTTGTACTGAGTTGTGTGCTATACTTATTGCAGATTTATTATCACAATATAACCTCATTGGTTCATCCCACTTTATCCTTAAGTCTTCTAATATAATCTTTAGCCATAAAAGTTCACATATTCCTTGGGCCGTTGCTCGAAATTATACTTCAGCACTAGATCTAGGTACCACACTTTGTTTTTTGCTCTTCCAAGTTACTAGGTTTCCACCAAGAAAGGTACAATATCCAGTAGTTGACCTCCTATCCACAGCTGAACCTGCATAATCAGCATCTTTATATGCCTCAAGACTGGCATTCTTAATTCTTTTGAACAAAATTCCTCTTCCCAGAGTCCCTTTTAAATACTGGACAATTCTAAGTGCAGCTTGTAAATGTGCTTCCTTTGGTTGGTGCATAAATTGGCTAACTAAGCTCACAGCAAAGGCAATATCTGGTCTAGTGTGAGATAGGTAAATGAGTCTCCTGTACCTTTCTTTATCCACAGAAACATCCTCCTCTGCACTTCCCAACTTTATATTTGGATCAACAGGTGTACTTGCTGGTTTGCAGGCTGTTTTACCTGTCTCCTGTAGCAAATCAACGATATACTTTTGTTGGGATATGAAGATTTCTTTCTTAGAATGGGCTACTTCAATCCCCAAAAAATATTTTAGCTTCCCTAAAGTCTTGATTTCGAATTCCTTGGCAAGGCATTGGCTCAACCTTTGTTGTTCCTTTTTATCATTCTCAGTAATAATTATATCATCCACATAGACCAATAGTATTGTCACTCCCCTTGAATCAGAATGTTTGATGAATAAAGTGTGGTCCCCTTGGCTCTGTTTGTATTTAAGACTTGTCATAACTTTGGTGAATCTCCCAAACCATGCTCTAGGTGACTGTTTCAACCCGTATAGCGCCTTTTTTAATTTGCAAACTGTGTTGGCCTCAATCTGTCCCGTATACCCGAGTGGTATTTCCATGTATATTTCTTCTTCAAGATCCCCATGTAGGAATGCATTTTTTACATCAAATTGCTGCAGTTCCCAATTGTAGTTTGCTACCAACGACAAAATTACTCTAACCGTGTTCATTTTGGCAACTGGTGCAAAAGTCTCTAAGTAATCCACTCCATATGTTTGGGTGAATCCCTTAGCTACCAACCTTGCCTTATACCTCTCAATAGTCCCATCAGCCTTGTACTTCACTGTATAAACCCACTTGCACCCAACAACCCTTTTTCCAGGTGGTAGGGAGACTAGCTGCCAAGTATTGTTTTTCTCCAATGCCTCCATTTCCAAGTCCATGGCTTGTTTCCATTTTTTGTCAATTAATGCCTCAGATACAGAAGAAGGTGTAGTTGTGGTGTTTAGGCGTGGGAGAAAGGTTTTATGGGTAGGTGAGAATTTTTCAAAGGATAGATAATTTGTCAAGGGTTAAGGTTGTTGTTTGGTGCATGTTCTGGTTCCTTTTCTAAGAGCAATTGGGAGGTCTAAATTATGATCTATCTGTTCAATTGGTTTTTTAGAAGGAAATTCATCACAAGCAGTAGAGATAGAATTTATAGGATCAAAAGGAATTACCTCAGGTAATGTTGTAGGGTTGGATTCTTGAACATGAGTAGATCTTGGAATGGCCTTATTTTGAATTATCATGAGGTTTAGTTGCTGGTCCTGCAGATTGAGGTATTTGATTCACCTCTACTTGTTCCTCTTCAGCTTCAACCTCACATATAGTGGTCATATCCTTTTGAGTTTTTGTTTCTGGTCCAAAAGACAGATTTGGTAATATCAAAGGTTCATCTTCCTCTCTTAAAGTCTCCCCCTGAAGATGAGATTGGTCAAAGTAGCTTACTCGTTCATTGAAAGTAACATCTCTTGACACAACGAATTTTTTGGATGGGGGATGGAAACATCTATACCCTTTTTGTGTGGCTTGTTGCAATAGGTGCACCAAACTCCTTCATTTTTCTTCTCTGTTCTTGGAAGAGGACCTACTTTTTTTTGTTCTGCAACCGCAATTGGGGTCTCTAGCATTAGACTCCTACTTTCTTCACTCCGAATAATTGCCATTACTTCATTGAGTCTAGGAACCTTCTCCTTGCCTAATATTTGGATTCTGACTTGATCATATTCTTGGTTTAGGCCTACCAAGAAATCATACACCCGATCTTGTTCAATGTATTCTCTTAGAATTGCTGAATCCTCAGAACACTTGGCCTTTATGACCCTGTAATGATCTAACTCCATCCATAAAGATTTGAGTTGATTAGCATATTCTGTGACAGTTTTAGTGTCCTGTTTGGTTGCCATTGTTTTTACTTTCACCTCATAAATCTGGGCAACATCCTTTGCCTTAGAGTAGGTTTGCTCTGTTGCAATCCATATAGCCTTTGCAGAAGTGAGGAACATGCATGTATCGCTAATTTCCGGAACCATTGAGTTCCATAGCCATGCCATGATCATGGAGTCTTCTTCATCCCATGATTTGAATCTGGCATCTTCCGCAGGGGCATCTTCAGTGAGATGGCTAACCTTTCTTTTCCCTTTTAGAATGGTCTTAATGAGTTGAGACCATTTAAGATGATTTTTTCCATTCAATCTATAAGTTGAATGAACATTCTGCAATTCTCCCGTACTTTGGAACTTGTCTACATTTTCCATTTCAGCCATTACAAAAATGTGCAATTAAGGCACAAAAAAACGAAGATTGATAATGTGAAGGAATGAAGGCTGGGATGGAACTCTAGGGTTGGGCAGCAATGAAGGCTGTGATGGAACTCTAGGGTTGGGCAGCAATGAAGGCTGTGATGGACCTCTAGGGTTGGGCAGCAATGAAGGCTGTGATGGAACTCTAGGGTTAGGCAGCAATGAAGGCTGCAATCAAAACACACGGTCAGAGGCTCCCAAGGATCAGGAGCTCTGATACCATCTTGAATTTAGGAGAGAGAATATATTATTTTCTATTATATGTCTCCTTACATGTATTGGATATATATACAAGAGTTCATTGAATGAGCAGCCAATTCTGCGGAACAAATCCCTAAAATTGTGGGAATGTTATTCTAATAATAATAGCAAGATACAGGGAATATAACAAATTAAATACATGGAAATAATAGTTAAAGTTTCCTAAAATATATTTTGACACTCCCCATTGGAAAAGCATTGATAGACTTAGGTGCAAGTATCAATTTGATGCCTTTGTCTATGTTAAAGAAAATAGGGGACATGGAAGTAAAACCAACAAGGATGACACTTCAACTAGCAGACAGGTCTGTCAAGTATCCATATGGAGTTATTGAAGATGTTTTAGTGAAAGTTGACAAATTCACTTTTCCAGTGGATTTTGTTATTCTAGATATGGAGGAGGATACTGAAGTCCCCCTTATACTTGGTAGACCCTTTATGAAGACTGCTAGGGTGATAATTTATGTTGATGATGGCCATCTTAAGGTGAGGTTGCATGATGAGACAATAACTTTCAATGTTATGGAAGCACTGCAACACCCGAGAGATAGAGGAAATTGTTTCAGAGTAGAATTTTTGGATGATGTTGTTGAGAAGGTAAAGAGTCATATGTATGTGAAATCTCCTTTAGAGCGTGTTTGGGTAGATGCATGTGAGGAATTGACTTTAGAAGAGGAATCTGAAGTAGAGGAGATTTCACAACATCTGGAAAGATTGAAAGAAGAAAAATCCACTGATGTGAAAGTGGAAAAATTAGAAAAGGCTAACTTAGATGATCAGGAAAAGATGGAATTGAAAATATTGTCTGATCATCTTAAGTATGTGTTTTTAGAGGAAGATTCCAAGAAGCGAGTTATCATTAGCAATTCTCTGTCAAAGAATGATGAAGCAAAATTGGTTGAAATCTTAAAAGAGAACAAAAAGGCAATAGGTTGGCATATTTATGATCTGAAAGGTGTAAGTCCAACTTATTGCATGCATAAGATTATGATGGAAGAGGACTTTAAACCCATAGCACAACCACAGAGAAGATTGAATCCAACTTTGAAAGAGGTGGTGAGAAAGGAAGTACTTAAATTGCTTGAAGCAGGAATGATATATCCTATCTCTGATAGTGCTTGGGTGAGTCCTGTGCATGTTATTCCTAAAAAAAGGGGTATGACTGTTGTTCAGAATGATAAGAATGAATTGATTCCTACAAGAACAGTCATAGGC
This sequence comes from Vigna angularis, assembly GCF_016808095.1. NCBI lineage: Eukaryota > Viridiplantae > Streptophyta > Magnoliopsida > Fabales > Fabaceae > Vigna > Vigna angularis. The sequence goes on along the minus strand of NC_068973.1, from coordinate 9,489,757 downwards.
TGGAGAATGTGTATTGATTATAGGAAATTAAATCAAGCCACCAGGAAAGACCATTTTCCTCTCCCTTTTATGGATCAAATGTTGGAAAGGTTGGCAGGACAAGCCTACTATTGTTTCCTGGATGGCTATTCCGGGTACAACCAAATAGTAGTGAATCCTGAAGACCAGGAAAAGACTGCTTTCACTTGTCCCTTTGGTGTGTTTGCATACCGAAGGATGCCATTTGGTCTATGTAATGCTCCTGCCACTTTCCAATGTTGCATGCTAGCCATTTTTGCTGACCTTGTAGAGAAATGCATAGAAGTTTTCATGGATGATTTCTCAGTCTCTGGCAAATCTTATGATTTATGCTTGAAGAACCTGGATGTAGTCTTGAAAAGATGCATTGCCACGAACCTTGTGTTGAATTGGGAGAAATGCCACTTTATGGTTCGTGAGGGAATTGTCTTAGGACATAAGATCTCATCCAGGGGGATAGGTGTATCTCAAATTTAGGATAGAATTCTTTCTTATTATTTCTTATGAGGTTGTTAACCTCTATTTGTATACATAAGTCAGCAGCATATTTTAGGAAATATGGGCTGCTAATTCTACTGGACAAATCCCTAACATTACGGGATCAATCAAACATAAATAGCCTATTAACGGCAGCACCCAGCAGTTACAGAAATACAGCACATTTAAATAAAAGACTTCCTAAAATATACTATGCCAATTAATACCACTCCAATCACGGTTTTGACACTCCCCCTCAAGCTGGTGAATAGGTATTTTCCATTCCCAGCTTGGAGACAATTCCTTCAAAGTTAATGCAATTCAGTCCCTTGGTGAGTATGTCTGCAAGTTGGTTCTGAGTAGATACATATGGTGTGCAAATCATGCCACTGTCTAGCTTTTCCTTTATAAAGTGTCTATCAACTTCAATATGTTTGGTTCTATCATGCTGCACCGGGTTATGGGCTATGCTAATTGCAGATTTATTGTCACAATATAGCCTCATAGGTTCATCCCACTTTATCTTCAAGTCTTCCAATATAATCTTCAGCCATAAAAGTTCACATATTCCGTGGGCCATTGCTCGAAATTCGGCTTCAGCACTTGATCTAGCCACTACACTCTGTTTTTTACTCTTCCAAGTCACCAAGTTTCCACCAAGGAAGGTGTAGTATCCTGTGGTTGATCTCCTATCTACCACTGACCCAGCATAGTCTGCATCCGTATATGCTTCAAGGCTTACACTCTTGTTCCGTTTGAACAAAATCCCTCTTCCAGCGGTCCCTTTCAAGTACTGGACAATTCTAAGAGCAGCTTGTAGATGTGCTTCCTTTGGTTGGTGCATAAACTGGCTGACTAGACTTACAGCAAACGCAATGTCTGGTCTAGTGTGCGATAAGTAAATAAGTCTGCCCACAAGTCTTTGATACATTTCCCTGTCCACAGCAATATCATCCTCCATACTTCCCAATTTTATATTTGGATCAACTGGAGTACTCGCTGGTCTACAACCTGTCTTCCCTGTTTCTCTAAGCAAGTCTGTAATATATTTTTGTTGAGATATGAAGATTCCTTTCTTAGAATGAGCCACTTCAATTCCCAAAAAATATTTAAGCCTTCCTAGTGTCTTGATTTCAAATTCCTTGGCAAGACATTCGCTTAACACTTACTGTTCCCTTTTGTCGTCCCCACTCACTATAATATCATCTACATACACTAATAGAATTGTTACTCCCCCTGAAGCTGAATGTTTGATAAATAATGTGTGATCCCCTTGGCTCTGTTTGTAGCCTAGACCTGTCATTACTTTGGTAAATCTTCCAAACCATGCTCTTGGAGATTGTTTCAGCCCATATAGAGCCTTTCTTAATTTGCAAACAGTTCCAGCAGCAACCTGTTCCTTGTAACCAGGGGGAAACTCCATGTATATTTCTTCTTCAAGGTCTCCATGTAAAAATGCATTCTTCACATCAAACTGTTGCATATCCCAATCATTATTTGCTGCTAGTGATAATAATACTCTGACCGTGTTCATCTTAGCAACCGGGGCAAATGTCTCCAAGTAATCAACTCCATAGGTTTGAGTGAAGCCTTTGGCCACCAACCTTGCCTTGTACCGTTCAATTGTCCCATCAGCCCTATACTTTATTGCATATACCCACTTACATCCCACTGGTTTTTTTCCAGGAGGTAGGGTGACAAGTTCCCAGGTCCTATTCTTGTTTAACGCCTCCATTTCCACATCCATGGCATTTTTCCATTTCCTGTCAGATAATGCTTCAGATACAGAGGAAGGTGTGTGTGTGGAGTTGAGGTTAGTGAGAAAGGTTTTATGGGTAGGTGAGAATTTTTCAAAGGATACGAAATTTGATAGTGGGTAAAGTGGCTGTTGGGTGCAAGTTCTAGTTCCCTTTCTAAGGGCAATGGGTAGATCAAGGGTTTGGTCCACCTGTGCTTCTAGATTATCAGACACAAACTCATTAGAATTATCAAAATTTATAGGATTATCAAAATTTATAGGATTTGAAGGTGTTACCTCATGTAGTGATGGTGGGTTGGATTCTTGGACATTGCTAGATTCCAGAATGGCCTTTTCTCTCCTTGAGTATACCTTTCCAAATTTGCCACCACCATCAGGTGCAGATCTCACAGGTTCAGCAACAATGCTGCCATTTGTCCCAGTTTCAGGCCCAAACGTCATGTTTGGGAACATGAGAGTCTCATCTTCCTCTCTAACATTCTCCCCCTGAAGATGAGGCTGTTTGAAATAACTCTCTTGTTCATTGAAGGTGACATCTCTGGACACATAGAATCGTTTTGAACCGAGTTGAAAACATTTGTACCCTTTTTGAGTGGTAGAGTATCCTAAGAAAACACATTTGACAGCTCTAGGATCCAATTTCCCCCTTTCATTACTATGAACATGTACAAAGGATACACACCCAAATATTCTAGGTTGGAGTTTATTTGTAGGGTCAAGGTGTGGGTAGAATGAGGATAGAACTTCCATGGGACTTTTTGAGTTTAAAACCCTAGTAGGTAGTCTATTGATTAGATAAGTGGCGGTAAGAAGGGCTTCCCCCCAAAATCTTTTAGGAACATGATTTTGAAAAAGTAAAGCTCTAGTTTGATCTAAAAGGTGACCATTTTTCCTTTCTGCAATCCCATTCTGTTGAGGTGTGTTCACACATGAGGACTCATGGATTATCCCTTCCTTTTGGCAAAAAGAGTTTAGTACAAGATTAAAGTAGTCCTTGGCATTATCAGACCTCATTCTTTTGATACTGACCCCAAATTGATTTTTAATCATAGAGACAAACTAGACAAACACAGAGCTAACTTCAGATTTTTGTTTCAATAAAAAAACCCAAGTCACCCGGGTACAATCATCAATGAATGTTAAAAACCATTTAGCACCGGAAATATTAGGAACATAAGCAGGACCCCATACATCAGTATGAACAAGAGAAAATGGGAAAGGACTCATCTTATTGCTCATGGGAAACGGTACACGTTTATGTTTTGCTAACTCACACACCTCACAATGAAGACTCTCCACACTTAAATTTTTAAACAAGGAAGGAAAGAGTACTTTCACAACTCGAAATGACGGATGTCCTAAACGACAATGATAAAGTTGAACCTTCTCTTTATTGGTCATGGTGGATTTAGAAATGAGACTCTTGGTAGGCAGATTAGGATCCTCCATGTAGTATAGGCCATTCCATTCTCTAGCATGTCCAATCGTCCTCCCCGAGTTCTTGTCCTGCAATATACAAGTGTTGCTATAAAAAACAACATTACATGCAAGATCTTTAGTGAGTTTTTGTATAGAAATTAGGTTGGTGGATAATTTAGGGACATGAAGGACATTTTTTAAGGTTATGGATGGGCTTATTTGGACTTCTCCTTGTCCGGCTACAGTTATGAGGGTTCCATCTGCTGTGGAAATTTTCTTGTTACTAGGACATGGGGAATATGTGGAGAAGTATTTAGGTAGTGGGGTCATATGGTCAGTGGCTCCAGAGTCTAATATCCAGTAATGTGTAAATGGTGTATATGAAACATTAAGTCCAAACTATAATGGAACCTTACCAGAATATGTCAAGGAGCACGTACCTGTAGGCTTCTCCAATTTACTGAGGATGGATCTTGCCCGTTCTATCTCTTCATGATTCAACTGGACAGATTCTGCACCTTGTCCATTAGCAATATATGCTTGCCCTCCTCCTTTTTTCTGTGGGCCTCCCTTCCATCCCCATTCTCTGCCTGAGGATTTCCCATCTTCTCCTTTCGGCCCCCATTCTTTGCTTGAGGTTCTCCCATCTTTCAGCCCCCATTCTCGGCTTGGGGGCTTTCCATGTAATTTCCAGCACTTTTCCTTGGTGTGGCGTGGTTTGTTACAATGGGTACACCAAATCTCCTCATGTCTCTTCTCCATACTAGGACCCCAGTTTTTCTTCTGGTTGGCAACCATACTTGTTCCTCCTTCAGCTATCATTGCAGAGCTTTCAGTGGTTGAGGTTTCCAGCATCAGCCCTCTTCTGCTTTCTTCACTCCGAATAATGGCTACCACTTCATTTAGCCCTGGGACTTTCTCCTTTCCCAAGATTTGAATTCGGACCTAGTCATATTCAGGATTTAAACCCACCAAAAAGTCATAGACCCTATCTTGTTCAATAAACTCTTTTAGAATTGCTGAGTCTTCTGAACACTTTGCTTTTATAACCCGATAGTGATCCAATTCCATCCATAGGGACTTAAGTTGATTGGCATATTCCGTTACAGATTTACCTCCCTGTTTGGCAGCCACGGTTTTCACCTTTACATCATAAATTTGAGCAGCATCCTTGGCCTTAGAGTAAGTTTGTTCTACTGCCTCCCAGATTTCCCTTGCTGATTTTAGAAACATGCAGGTATCACTGATTTCTGGAAACATTGAATTCCACAGCCACGCCATGATCATGGAGTCTTCTTCATCCCATGACTTGAATTTGGGATCCATCTCATTACCAGTCAGGTGACTGATCTTCCCTTTCCCTTTCAGTATGGTCCTAATAATTTGAGACCATTTGAGGTAGTTTTTTCCATCTAACCTATAAGCGGAATGGATATTTTGCAGTTCTCCAGCCGTCTGGATTCTGTCCCCAGTTTCCAGGTTCACCACTTCAGCCATGACTAGGTGCACTCACGATAAGCAATGAAGGCTTAACGGTGGCACAACAATAAAGGCTGGTGCAGTTTTAGGTTAAAGGTCAAGCAACAATAAAGGCTGCGATTTAGAATAAATAACACGGTCAGAGACTCCCAAGAATCGGGAGCTCTGATACCATCTCAAATTTAGGATAGAATTCTTTCTTATTATTTCTTATGAGGTTGTTAACCTCTATTTGTATACATAAGTCAGCAGCATATTTTAGGAAATATGGGCTGCTAATTCTACTGGACAAATCCCTAACATTACGGGATCAATCAAACATAAATAGCCTATTAACGGCAGCACCCAGCAGTTACAGAAATACAGCACATTTAAATAAAAGACTTCCTAAAATATACTATGCCAATTAATACCACTCCAATCACGGTTTTGACAGTGTAGATCAAGCTAAGGTTGATGTGATAGAAAAGCTACCCCCTCCAACAAATGTCAAAGGGGTAAGAAGTTTTCTTGAACATGTGGGATTCTACAGGAGATTTATAAAAGACTTCTCCAAGATTGCTAAACCCCTTTGTAATTTGTTAGTGAAAGACACTTAGTTTGAGTTTGATGAGGAGTGTCTGAAAGCTTTTGAATATTTAAAAGAGAAGTTAATCTCAGCCCCTGTTGTAGTTGCACCAAATTGGTCTCAAGATTTTGAGTTATGTGCGATGCTAGTGATTATGCCATTGGGGCTGTTTTGGGACAAAGACGTGGCAAGGTTTTTCATGTTATTCACTATGCCAATAAAGTTCTGAATGGTGCACAGATGAATTATGCCACAACTGAAAAAGAATTTTTGGCAATTGTGTATGCTCTTGAAAAGTTTAGACCTTATCTGATAGGGTCTAAAGTCATCATTTACACTGACCATTCAACCATAAAATACTTACTGGAAAAGTCTGATTCAAAGCCACGTCTTATAAGATGGGTCTTAATGTTACAAGAGTTTGATCTTGAAATTAAAGACAAAAAGGGAGCGAGAATGTCATTGTTGATCATTTGTCTCGCCTTCTTAACACTGAGGTGACTGATAAAGAAGGAGAAATTAAAGGAGAATTCATTGATGAACGTTTGATGCTCATACAACAGAGGCCATGGCTTGCAGATATGGCAAATTTTAAAGCTGCAGGAATTCTCCTTGATGACTTGACTTGGCAGCAAAAGTAGAAGTTTTTACATGATTCCAAAGAATATCTTTGGGATGATCCTTATCTCTTAAAATTGGGTGCTGACCACTTACTTAGGCGGTGTGTCACAGTAGAGGAAGCTGCTGGTATTCTATGGCATTGTCAGAATTCGACATATGGAGGACATTATAATGGAGAAAGGACAACCGCTAAAGTGCTTCAATCTGGTTTCTTTTGGCCAACCTTATTTAAAGATGCACATGCTCATGCAAAAGGTTGTTACAAATGCCAAAAAACTGGGAGCATTTCAAAAAGACATGAGATGCCATTGCAGGCTATTTTAGAGGTTGAAGTGTTTGATTGTTGGGGAATGGATTTTATGGGACCATTACCTTCTTCCTACAACAATGAATACATTTTAGTGGCAGTGGATTATGTCAGTAAGTGGGTGGAAGCTGCAGCATGCCAAAAGAATGATGCCAAGACAAATGTCAAATTTCTCAAAAGACAAATCTTCTCAAGATTTGGTGTGCCTAGGATCCTCATAAGTGATGGAGGATCACATTTCTGTAATGCTCAATTGGCTAAGGTTTTGTCACATTATGATGTGAGGCACAAGATTGCCTTTCCATATCATCTCAGACCAATGGCCAAGCTGAAGTTTCCAACCGGGAAATTAAAAGAATCCTTAAAAAGACTGTTTCATCTTCAAGAAAGGATTGGGCTGCAAAGTTAGATGATGCCCTTTGGGCATATAGGACTGCCTTAAAGACTCCTGTGAGGCTAACGGTCAAGATGTACCATGACAAAAAGCTGATCAAAAGAGAATTTCAACCTGGACAAGCTCAATTCCAGATTCAAACTGTTTCCTGGTAAGTTGAAATCTAAATGGTCTGGTCCTTTTGTGATAAAGGCAGTCAAGCCTTATGGTGCTGTAGAATTGATGGATCCAAATTCTAAGGATCAAAATAAAAGTTTGATTGTGAATGGTCAAAGATTTAAACATTACTTGGGTGGTGAGGTTGAACGCCTCACCACAATTATTCATTTATCTGAATCATGAATTTTTAAGGTCAAGCTAAGGACGTTAAAGAAGCGCTTGCTAGGAGGCACCCTAGCACATGTTTGAGATAAATGAATAATTGTGGTGAGGCGTTCAACCTCACCACCCAAGTAATGTTTAAATCTTTGACCATTCACAATCAAACTTTTATTTTGATCCTTAGAATTTGGATCCATCAATTCTACAGCACCATAAGGCTTGACTGCCTTTATCACAAAAAGACCAGACCATTTAGATTTCAACTTACCAGGAAATCGTTTGAATCTGGAATTGAGCTTGTCCAGGTTGAAATTCTCTTTTAATCAGCTTTTTGTCATGGTACATCTTGACCGTTTCTTTATATTTTCTAGAAGAATCATAAGCAGTCATCCTCATTTCCTCCAACTCTTGCAACTGAAGCTTTCTTTTACCTGCACAAAGAGAAGATTCAAAGTTAAGGAATTTTAATGCCCAATATGCCTTATGTTCCATCTTAACCGGGAGATGACATGACTTGCCATATTCTAACTGGAAGGGTGTTAGCCCCACATGAGTCTTTAAGGCAGTCCTATATGCCCAAAGGACATCATCTAACTTTGCAGCCCAATCCTTTCTTGAAGATGAAACAGTCTTTTTAAGGATTCTTTTAATTTCCCGGTTGGAAACTTCAGCTTGGCCATTGGTTTGAGATGATATGGAAAGGCAATCTTGTGCCTCACATCATAATGTGACAAGACCTTAGCCAATTGAGCATTACAAAAATGTGATCCTCCATCACTTATGAGGATCCTAGGCACACCAAATCTTGAGAAGATTTGTCTTTTGAGAAATTTGACAACTGTCTTGACATCATTCTTTTGGCATGCTGCAGCTTCCACCCACTTCCTGACATAATCCACTGCCACTAAAATGTATTCATTGTTGTAGGAAGAAGGTAATGGTCCCATAAAATCCATTCCCCAACAATCAAACACTTCAACCTCTAAAATAGCCTGCAGTGGCATCTCATGTCTTTTTGAAATGCTTCTAGTTCTTTGGCATTTGTGACAATCTTTTGCATGAGCATGTTCATCTTTAAATAAGGTTGGCCAAAAGAAACCAGATTGAAGCACTTTGGCGGCTGTCCTTTCTCCATTATAATGTCCTCCATATGGCGAATTGTGACAATGCCATAGATTTGGGCAACATCACCAACTAACTAATGTTGCACATTACAAACCGAGTATTATTTGGAACATGACAATTTTTGGCTAATAACCCAAGTATTATTTGAACACTCAACCACTTTTGGCTTAAAATCCTAGTATATTTTGGAAAACACAACCACTCTTTGCCAAACAACCCCAATATTTTTTGGAATACAACCACTCTTGACTAAACCACTTAGTATTGTTTGGAATCGTAGCCATTCTTGACAAATAACTAATGGCATTTTCTGTTGAGAGATGTGTGTGTGCATTGCTGGAAAACACTCATCCTCCAACCTTCCCTCAAAAGAAAAAGAGATTGGCTCTAACAAACACAAACACTATCCATAATAATAAACACAAATCCTTAGACTAGAGCATATTTGTCTTGCCAAAGTTATTCTCGCTTGTGTTATTTGGGAACTCCCTAACTAGCCAAAAGCATGCAAAAGAAAATCAAACCACTTGGGGCAATCCTTTTTCAGTAAATTCTTTCCATACTCGTTTCCTATCTTGAATGAAACTCATGCCTAAAACCTAGGGCAACTTTGACATTCATACTCAATTTTCTTCAAAATAAGAAAATTACTAGAAGTAGATTGTTACTGCAAAATCCATAAAGACATTACTGCAAAATCCAGAAATGCAAATAAGCAGTCAGACCAAGTATCATTAGAAGAAATTTTAAAAAGTGATGTAGTCAATAGAGATAAAAATTAGAGGTAGAGCTTGAGTTAGAACCTGAACACATAATAAAAAGTATTGTTTGCATATCAAACAACTCTGACTAAGACACTAAGTATGTTTTGGAACACAACTACTTTTCGCTAATAAACTAGGTTTGTATAAAGATGTGATCAAACATCTTATGATGTATACAATTATATGAACTCTTTTCTAGTTTGCTATATGAAAACAACAATGTTCTATGCAAAGCTTTTAAGAGAGCGGAAATATTTTGGTAGTGTTTTGGAACTTAGCATCATTCATTGCTCCGTCTTCTTCTTCAAAGGATAACTTTATATAGAGTTTGGAAGAATGAGCCGTTGCAAATCCCATTTTGGTTGTTGAGAGATTTTGAACTTAGATAGCTTCATCTTCTAGCATCTGACGAGCATGGATGGAGAGATGCATTAAATGCATTCCATGCAGCATTAAATGTCAATCTCCTTTTCAAGCAACATCATGATAGATGACAATACTTATCAACACAAGGTTAGAAAACTTTTTACTCAAAACAAAGTAAAAGAAAAGACTATACAACACAAATAGCTTGATTAGAGTTGACAAAATCTTGTGTCAAGTTGGTTGTTGAGACAAAATAGCTTTAACTCATATCCCAAGTGATCTTGATGTAAATTTGTGCTTTGCGAATCATTTGGGGAACATATTCAAGGATATTTTTGTTAGGTACAATGTAAGCTTAAAGACGTCTGTAAAAGTTTTCACTTATCAAATGAAGTCCTTGTATCTTGCAAGATCTACATTTTTTTATAATTCATTGTCTTCAAACGAAGCATCTTCATGTTTTATACTTTGGTGTGACAAACATTAAATCAAAACTATGAGGCTGAGGGGACTTTACTCTAACATCTTTGATAAAGTTTTAATGTTACTAGAGATGGATCAATAGGGAATATAGGAGTAACTGATGATTCAGTAGGAGAAGTGGAATACCTATCTATCTCCTCAATGCTAGCAATATGGTTAGAAAAGATAGGAGAATCTATTCTGTAGGTTGATATGGGGTTGGAAGACATTTACTTTTTCTGAAAAGCTAGAGGGAAATAAAAATTTAGTAGAGGGTGTCAAAATAGTGAAAGGGAATCTGGGAGAAAAGTTTGCTAAAAAAATTCTTCTGGAGAAAGTGGGTCTACAAGACGGTTTGGAAAAGGTTCTAGATATCATTTTTATAGAGTAAAATTTAAGTCTAAATCAAGCTCACAAAATTGGCTTGATAAGGTAGGTTTGTACTCACTTATATATTATAATTTGATCATATCTATGATTGATGAGAGATTTTCAACACTAACTTCATCCATGGGACCACTGCTCCTTTTCTTATCGTTGTCCTTCAAATATATTTATGTATGCGATGTGGTACCTACCCATGTATTTCTGTTGGATGTATGGTTGCAATATTGTATTTCTCGTGTTTACTTCTTTGGGTCTAGTGTCTGATGGGTGCTTTTTGTCATGTTAATTCTTATATGGAAATAGATCCCTATATTTGTATATATTAAATGGTTTTCCTAGTCCAATTCCTTAATATCTGTGCCTGGTTCTTTTGCAAAATTTGCAGTTAATGGCTCTTTTACTTCTGAAGTATGTTGCTCCCCTCTTCAATGCTGATGTGGAGAAAGTTTTAACGTATTTTTATGTAAGTTATAATCTAAATAATTAATCGTGCTGCATGCTATATAGCTGATTGGTTGATTTCATATACTTCTTGTTTTCCAGTTTTTCTTTCTTCGTACGGCTGCTGTTGTCCTTCCTTGGTATCTTATGGCCTGGATAATTCGCGTAATACAGCATCAAAGGCAAAGACAAGTTACTACCCTGTGCTTATTCTAATATTGAAATATGTGTTATTTTCCCTTCCTTTTTCCATTTTTCATATTTTGATTAATCATATGATGCCAATTGGTAGGCCATTTAAGATTATAATATTTAAGTGAGGGTATCAATTTGAATTGCAACGAGATATGGTGCACATGGCATGATTCTCTTATCACTGGTGAAAAACAATGTGAAATTGAGCTTCTTGCCTGTCTATAGTCTCTACCAGAGACCTGGAAAGCTGATAGTGATTGCAGACTAAGTTTTGATGATGGGAAATGTTTTTGGCTGGGTTCTCTTCTCTACGTCTTTACTTTGTGGTTTTTATTTTTCTTTTACGAACTAACAGAGTCATGTATTTATTTTGGATCAGCAAGCACCTGAAGAACTTGCATTTATGCTACAAGCAGACGAACAAGGTTAGCAGTTTGCAATATCACCAGGATCTATTTTTCACTGATTAATTCCCGTAAGTGCTGTGGAATGCCATTCCTAATACAAGGACCTTTGAAATTGTGGTTGGATCAGTAGTGCAACAGAATAAGATCTGACGGCCCTGTTTCTGGTTCTCCATTTGTATCTTTCTTGGGTTATAATACCCCACCTCCCTCCTTTTCTCACTCTTTCTTCTGTAAATAGGTATATTATACATAATCTCATCACCCCAAATACAGCTTATATAGCTGCTGATTGGGAAATTGGTGTTATCTGGAAATGTTCAACTATGAAAATATCTGTATACAAATTTGTACTTTATTGATGTCATTAATATATTATGAAAATAGAATAAATTGACCAAACATATTTCAAACTTTATTTTGGCCTTTTACTATTATTTTTTAGTATTAGCGAAGAAGTGTAGTTTATGTTAACCTGCCTAACTTAAAATAATCTGTCGTTCAAATTCAAGATTTGCATGCCATTTTTGTTGTTATCAACCAACTTCTATGATGAACTCTCAGGGGTAGCAGAGCTGAAAAGGGAAATTGATCATTGATTTCTATCTTCGAACAAATTATTTGAATGTGCGGCTGCAGCATTCTCCCAATAGCCGAGAATAACATGGCTGATGGAATTGTTTTAAATTACGGTTGCAGTTTCATGCAGTTCTTGAAATTTTGTGAAATTGCTGTTGATGGGGGCGATTAAAACCATAAACCATGTTTGCTGGTCAGCGTTGGCTCAACAAAGTATGTAGTATGGTAGGTAATGGTACTTTCGGAGTTCCAATTGCCAGTTTTGTTCAATTCAAGATTGAAATGTGTTAAAATACGCAAGTCAAGATAGGCTTTAGCTTAGTTTAGATTGGAAAAATTTTAATTTTTTTAAAACGAGTCAAATTGAATCTAACTTATTAAAACTGTAAGTTAAAGAAACTCCTAATTTACCAACAATAGTTATTTTCATTTTTTCCATAGCCCTTTTATTATAATTAGTTATCACTTTAATTATGTAAATTGCCAATTTAATCTTTTTAAAAACTAGAATATTATTCAACAATATTTTAATAATTTGGATGTTTATTTTATTTGTTTATCTAATTATATAGATTTTTAAAATTTTAATTATCATTTTTGTAATATTATTTAATGAAATAAATGAATATTTTAATTATCTGTCTGTTGTAAAATTTACTTTGTATTGTAATAAATATAAATATATAAAATAATTGGAGACGACAAAACATCATTATAGTTAATATTGAGATTTAATTTGTAAAATTATAACATTTTATGATTTTATACTGTATGTTAATATTCGTTGAAGGGTTCCATATTCGTTTTCAGGCTGCTTTCGCATCTAGGACGAGCTCCTCCTGCCATCACCACCACCGGACTACCTTATACCACCAACAAGCTCTTCTAGGAAGCTCTGACACCTCCAAACAAGCACACCACAGTAATCACACCACCACAAAGAAGCCCACCAGCACAGGGAAGGAGGAAGAAGAAATGTGATTTCTATGGTGGGATGTGGGGACTGCTTTAAATGAAGTGGTTGAATATTGGCTAAAAGTTTTCTTTTTTTTAACTACACCATTTAAATTTTTGGTAAGGGCAAATGGGAAATTGGAAGGTGCAGAGAAAAAACTGTAATGGTGTAAGGAGAAACTCTCCTTGAATAAACTTCCGGACACGACTAAGCCAATGCTGGAAATAACTTTTTCAGAAATACTTCCACGAGAAAAATATAAAATTAAAATTTTAATTTAATTTATCCACCTCAATATTTTAGAAAATTTAATTTAACAGTACATAAAAGTTGAGGGTCACATAAGTTTCTTTTGAAATATTAATAAAAACTGGCTCAATGTCCAGTTTTTCTATGTTCTGTTGTAGCCCTTTCATAAAGATTATGATAATTATGTGCAAGTAAGTACCAGTAATTTTTTAGAGATGATTTTTTATGGTTTTTGGATTTTCAGGACCAATCATTCTAACAATTGAAAACAATGAAAACCATTCTAATAGGAACTTGTTATACCATTACTCTGTTGTGTGGGTCTCTTGTTTTTCTTATTCTTGGTGAAACTGGTCCAAACTGGCGCGAGGAGGATAGAATAAAGTGCAGACAATTTTGATTATTTTTCAAATTACGATCAAGTTAATAAAACTCAGCTATATATAACGTAAAAATTGATTAAATCATGGTAGTTTAATATACAAGAATTTGTCATGTTGGGGGAAGGGTTGTAAATAGATTATAACATTGGTGTTTTAAGGTATGAATTCCTATGTGATAAGCTAGAATGATTTGGTTCAAAAACCAGCTATGGTTGAGAAAGTATATTAGCATTGATGAATCTTAAAAGCTGTATTCGCTAGAGAAGGTTTGTTTTTGAAAGCAACAGTTCACTTATTTCTTTTACTTTTCTCCTTCAGAAAACGGTCAGATATTTCTTTTACTTTAATACAGCTCTAAAGTGGTCAGAAAGAATATCTTACTCCTTACCTATTTGCCTATATTCTTCAATTCACTTCCCTAAATTTCTTTCCTCTTTCACCGTTATTACTTCATTAAACATATCAAGAGTGAAACCACATAAATTTATATAATAGAAAAAGAAAAAAACTGAGAGATGAGAGTATGGTTCTCATGGATAAGCCAGAAAATTAAGAAGGAACATAAATACTGGATTTAGAAGCTACAAAACATGTTCTTATAAAACACTGAATTCATAAAAAGACAGATAACATCAATTGTACATAAGCTCAATCCAATCAATCTAAAACTTTTTAATGTAATGAGTTTGTAGGTATATTTTTATATAATGCTTAATTTTTTCATATATACTCATAAAACTTAATCTTACACTTGAATTTATAATAATATAAACTTTTTTTAATTGTTTATGTGACATGTTTTTAAGTTCTTTAGATTTTATTAGATTTTGGAAGAAAATAAGGAGAATTGAATATTGGTTGAGTTGCAGAGATGTGATAATTTCATTGAATAACTTTTGGTACAATTGTACATTTGTGTACTTTTTTTGATTGAGTTGGGTATAGAAGTGTTTTGAATCTAGGCAATACATACAGATTAGAAGAAAAGCATAAAGGAAATCCATTGAGCACTAAAAACCAAGACTAGCATTTTCATTGCATGGAATGAAGAGCTTGGAATTCTAAAGACTCTTGGCTTAAAGAAAGTGCTTCAACATCAAAGCCTGTTATTGGTTGCTTCGTTTTTCATGGAGTCACTGCCATTCCCTACCTTCTTCCAAAACTCTCTACTTTTAATGCCTTTCTTCTGTCTGTTGCATTAACATTCTAAACATACTTTTACACATTTTTCTTAATAAATATTTTTATATGAAAATAATTAACAAAAGAAATGAAAGAAACCTCTTTATAAAATTATCTTAAGCCCAAAAGAATGAGTAATCTAATTTTATTTTATTTTCTTATATTTCTCCATTCTTATAAAATAATGTATCCAAAGATATATTTAAACGTGTTACTGGCATCTATCTTTAGTCTTGCCATGTAACCATTAATTTGGACCACCTCTTACTTAAGAAAAGTTGATGCTATGAATGCTAATTGCTCTTTGTTCTGGTTTTCTTATTAAAGAATCTTTTAATGAAGTTCATTTTGTAAAGTTAATTCTGATTAGAATTAAGTTTGAAGGGAAAAAAAATTATGATTGAGTGTTTTTTATTTTTATTCTGAGAGTGTGTTAGTAGTAAAAGTCATTTAGAATATTTGGTCAGCTACTTTGAATAATTTAAACTTAAAAGTAAACTCTTCGACACGAGATTAAATATGTGAAAATTGATGTATATCTATGTTAATTGATATTTTATCATGAATTTATATAAGTCGAGTTGATAATTGCACTGAAGAGAAAACTTGTTCAAATTCTAAAATCTCATGTAGTATTATAGGACTTACTAAAATCGAATTAAACTACTCTTTTGTGATTGCACATTGAAGATGCTCTTGCCAATTAAAGAAAAACGGTTTTTTTGGGTGGAGGTTTGTTTTGGATCAAAATCATTTTTCTATTCCATTAGATATTCAGTGAGGGTAGGTTAGAAATCTCAATTAAGTAAATATAAGATTAGTTTTCACCTGCAAATCTTATATATTAGAATCATTTGAAATTTATTTTAAGATTTATTGTTTATTAAACCTATCAATTCACTTGTTAATAATGTAATAGAAATTTCATATTTAGATATAAAATGAGAATTCTTAAAATATATATAAATGAATATATTACTTACATGATTTTTTAAGATTGATTTAAGCTTAAAATATATTTCTCTAAAAGTATAATTTAGTAGATTAGTTTTCTTGCATGTAACATCTCAGGAAAAAAGAATGAATGCGGCTAATTGAATAAGCAAGATGCAGAGGACTGATTCCTCTTATAGGCATAGATGTCTTGAGGATATGTTAGAAGAACATGTCAGCAAGGGAAGATGACGTGTCAGGCTAATAAAGTGTTTGAAGAGGGAGCTTCTTGGGTCTTTGTTTGGTGAAAAAGAGGAAAACAAATGATGGGGATCTAGGGAAACTGAATGGAAAGATACTTGGCTTCCCAAGGATATTGTTCCAATTAACTTTTATTCAAACCTGTCAGTGTCAATCATCTAAATCAGCCTTATATATTGCTTATATACAATTTCCTTATGATTGGGCTGAATCTTAAACTTCCCTACATGTTCTAGGCTTCTTGTGCTGCTATGAGATACCAGTAAGAAATAGGAGAGATAAACACTCAGTTTCAGACCCACCACCTTTTCTTCTTTGCTTCAACCTCAGAAGGCCTTTCTTCCTCCAAATTTTCCACAGCAAAAGAGATGAGTTTCTTGTCTTTAAGAGGGTTCTTTGTTTTAGTCTGTGTTGGGATTTTAGCTTCTCAACCAGGCATGGTTTCTGGCCTCAGAAGCAAAGATCTTGCTCTGAGATGGGATCAGAGGCAATCACCACTTGCTCAAATAGCTCGTGTCCTAAAGGCTGTTGCAATGGAGAACTTGCAATCACAATCACAGTTGGATTTGGCACCTGCACCTTCATTGACATTTGATCCTAATCAATCAAACAAAAGGACGGTTCGAAAAGGGTCTGATCCAATTCACAATCGATGTTAACAACTCAACATGCTGTGGTTTTGTCCCTTTTTTACTTTTCTGAGAATGACAAGTGAGTTCCCCAATGCCAAGATTGTTCTTTGCTTCGTTTAACAGTTTCTTAATGAGGTTGGTCGGCTTTCGATGCTCTTTTTCTTCCCCATTTTTTAGTTTTGTTGAGTCTATCTGTCAGGTGAAGAATTGCTGATGAAAACATTTTGTAAAGAAGTCAGGCATTGAAGAATAGCTAGATAGTTTCATGATATTGTTAGCTATCAAATACAGAATATAGTGGATTTCTCCCTCCCTCGCTCGCTCTCTCTCTCTCTCCCTCACACACAATTTCTCTGTCTATCTACTGCTACACTGATATAGGTTCTATAAAGTATGGAAAAATTGTGAATGCAATTAACTTTTTTAGTATGCCATCATTATATAAACATTTACTCAACTAACAAAAAATCACCTTATAAATGGCTCATAAAATAATTATTCCAACAAATTAACAATTCTCAGTCATGGCATTTTATGATTTAGATGATAAGAAAAGATACACAAACTTTTATATTCCAATTAAATTCATTTTAAGTACTCTTTCTAATATTCATGTGCCAAGATGACAAATAATGAGGGATGCTTGGACATTAAAATAAAAATAAAAATAAAAAATCGTTTTTTCCTTCAACAAGATGAGTAATTCAGCAAAAAGAAAGAAAAATAGTGAAAAAGAAACCAATGAAGAGAATGAGAGCTTGTCTCTTCCACTGGCATGTTGAACTTGAATGAGACCAAGGTCAACAGATTCTAACGACACAGAATCTGGGAATTTCAGTTTGTCTTAACACGAAGCTGAGATCTCTGGTATCTGTTCTTTCTGTGCAAATTGAACCTTATTGAAGATATCTTTCTTGCAATTTGCTGCCAAATCATATTCACTGCATCCCCAGGTTGTGATGGATACTGATACTCAAAGTGAGGTGTAATTTCCTTCAATCTTTCCCACATCTTGTTCCACTCGTCTCGTTTGATAGAACGAAGGAGATTCAGCAGGTAGCCTTTCTTCACAGCATCAGAAGCACGCACAAATACAGAAAAATCTGAGTAGTCCAAAACATCTTCAAAGGGTAGCTCAATTTCATCACTGATTATCACAGGCACACAGTGGCTTACTATTGCGTCAAAGAGTCTATTCGAGGATGGGGTATCACCAGCAATGTTGAGGCAGAATTTTGATAAGGCCATGCCGTGGCTTGCCTGATTGATCCCATTTCCTCCTATGCTCCCAAAACTGAAATGCACATCTTTCTCTTCTTTCAGGAGGTAGTACAGTTCCTGGCGAATGGCTCCTCCCTACAGTTTCAATATCATAAATTAACGTATTAAAATGAAGAAAGACCATCTTCCACATCGAGAATTAGTAAGTACAAAAAAATTGATGAGGGAAGTAGTATCGATGGAAAGCATTGTAACGATTCTCAAAATGCAGTCTTAGCAGGATGTGTTTAAGTTTTACTGTTTCAATGAATTGATCTTAAATTATGTGCCCAATATTTGTTCATAGATGTTGAAAGGAAAAACATTCAATAAAATTTAGAAATCAACCATCATGAGTCCTTTCCTATATTTGGAAGCATGAAAATGTAATATTTGTACCACCTCTGAAATGGAGGCTTGCATACAAGCTACAGTGAACCCACCTGTGCTGATTAAACTTGTAGAAGATTTATATTCAACTAATGCATTATAGTTGATGGGTTTTTTTTTGCTTTTTCCTCTGAGAGAGTTGGAGAGATTATATACACATGTGGAGAGATTATATACACATGACTTCGGTCCAACCCATATAAGAGATTCACATCACTTTTAATCCAAAACCTCTTAAAAACCTCAAGGTATTGTGGTTGTATTGTTGTTGTTATCACAATGGTTTAAACCTATCGGCTGTGATACCACTAATGGTATAGAGTACATGAATTAAAAAGAAAAAAAGTTTCTCCATACAACATATCTCTTATATCTCTCATATCTCATATTTTCCAAAACCCCTAAAAATTCCCAGCAATAGTCAGCTTAATGACACTGATATTTATATGTTGATTTACCTTCTGAAATTTAATAACAGCAGATTTATATTGATGTCTTGAGGTGCCAAAAAATCATGGAATTGAAGTTTTTTCTTAATTAATAATTTAATACGAAGGATGAGAAGGACATGGAGATTGTTGCTAAAGGTGAAGGTAGAATATTTGTTATGTCTCAGTTCTCTATGCTCATACTTCTGTTAAAAAGGTGGCAGGGTATACTCTAAGTACCCGGGATCAAATCTTACCATCAAAAGGCCCTAGAGGTGTAGTGTGTTCTGTAGCTGAGAGGGGTGACTTATATACAGTATACGTTCACTTAAGTCCACACTTATTTAAGTCCGCATCCCACCTAAATCTGTATTTGGAAAGGAAAAATTCTCGGATCAAGTTTCAAATAACTCATCAACTCTATAATGTCGAGCAATACTTCATACGGACCGTGGTTTGGATTGCTCCAACAAAACAATAATCTCCATGAGCTAATGATCATTCGTCTTTCATAATGAGGTGAATTGTTTTTTCAATAAAGATAGGGTTTATTATATGATCCCTAATATTTCATAATTATATGATCCTTAACATTCCATAATTACATGATCTTAATACTTCATAATTATATGACCCTAATATTCCATAAGTCTCCACCCCGGTTAAGTCCGCAACAAACTTCTCACATAAAAATGTGGACTTAAGTGAGTGTATACTGAACAGGGTGAAATCGGTAAAGGTTATCTATTATCTAATCCATAAACGAATGGTTCTTAATTCTTATATTCACCAAATTAACAAGTTAAGAAGCTAATGCACTTTGACATCTTGCCAATACACAATAAAATGGAACACACGCCTCTTGCAAACCTTAAATGAGTATAATCAATAGCCAATTTATTTCATAGATGAAATTACCAAAAAAAAAAAAAACAAAACTGGGAATTGAATTGTAAAACTAGTCAATGTGAGATGTTTTTTCACAATAAGGCACTTATGCATTAAACAGATAACATGAGTGCAGCAGAAACTCACGTCTTTCCTGTATATTGCTCCCTGGAAATACACCAGTGTGGTACGTTCTTCATATGAAGCTGATTTAGCTCTTGGTATGGTGCGTACTAGGTGCCTGTAGGGGGCTATTACATCTTTCTTGATATTTGCTAATTGAGGAGGATACCTTCCGAAATCTGCAAGCACAAGCATAGCAGAACCCAATTTTCTTCTTGCATCCAACAAGCTGTTAGGATGGTGGGCTATAATCAGATGATCCTTCCCTCCTGAACGTTTCCATTCTTTCTGGTCCATCAAGAACTGCACCAATTTGTGTTGCAACATTTTGTTAACACTAACTTTTTCCTCTCCATGAAGCTTGGAATGCCTGTTGTAACTCAGAGATGAGAAAAATGGCACAAAAACTACATCTGCTTGACTTGAATCCTGCACTCTGATTGCAGTGCAAGAATGACCAACTCTAGCTGTGTTTGATGACAGAAGATCAAGGGTGAGCCAGTACTCCATGCTGTGCTGCAAGTTCAGACCACCTGGATAGCGTGGAATACCTTCAGGGTTATCCACCTGAGGCCATGTTTGATTCAAACTTCCCTTCCAACCCAATAACCCAAAGTGAAATTCTGGGGGTAAGTCATACATGAATACTCTCAATAAAGGCCGAACTGGGTGAGATGCCACATTCATCTTCTGTCCTGCAGAACTTGTTTTCTTGCTTGAATCAGAAGCTTGACAGTCGGATTCTTTGGACTTTTGTGATTGAAAATTTAAATCCCCAGAAGGGTAAGGAGGGAGTACGTTCTTCTCTCTCTTCAAATTAGGCATGAAGTAAAGTGACGCATTATTGACAAGAATAAGTTCTAACACTGATCTAGGTATCAAAGAATGACTGCTAAACTGGAGTAGGAAAAGGGATGACAGGACCAAAAGGAACATAGAAATGATCATCACGTAAAATATAAACCTTGAGTGAAACATGATCTTCTCTGACATTGTTGAGGATCAAACAAGGTCCAATCAAGCAACCTTGCAGCGAATACAGGAAAAAAAGACTGAGCAGCTCAAAGGGTAAGCTATTTCCACAAAAACACAGCAAAAACCTTGATGGGGGTTATGGTTTTAGCAAGAAGCCCTTCTCAATTAGAACCCAAAGCTCAAATCCCTCAAACACAAATGACCATACCCACCCACTAATGGCTTCTCAACCTTCTGCAGCGTTGAAGAAGATCTCCAACAGTTCTCCTTACATGCAATGACTTGCACATACAAAGCAAGGTCAAACCCTCCACTTCTTACAGAACACACTGATGCGACACAGTACAATCCATCAACCAAAAATGCCAGTGAAATCCAACATTTGATGAGCCCAACCAAAACTAGCAACAAACAAATACCCCTAAACAAAAGTTCTCAGCTTCAGCATTCCACTAAACACCCTAAGGAGATGCAATCATTAGAAACCCAAGAAAATGCACTGAACGAACACAGCAAGAAAATTAAAGAGGAATTGGCATCTGGGCAGACAAGTTTTTTCTTTGGGTCGTGAAAAAATGGGTACCTGACGATAAATGTTGATGCAGCACTCACTTCATCACTGTGCCAAGTCTTCACATTCAGACAGGAGAAAAGGAATAAACTTTCTCAGCAAAGGTTTATGTTTTGTTAGCGGTGCACGCATAACGTGTGCGAATTACGAGTTTCATTACACTCATTTATTTTTCCATCAAAGTCTCAACCTTTCTTGCGGAATTCAAATACCCATTTACTGTATGTACATATAACCCTTTCCAGTTCTTAATTATTTTATTCTCTTTCTGGCTGTTCACGTTGAATAATTAAGGCAAACTCTGTCTGTTTCTTACCAATCAATAACATTTGAATTGATATACAATTTAATAAACATAGTTTTAACGGTCATTTATGAGTAGAGATAAGCATAAACATCTTTTACATTCTACATTATTTATAGTGATTAGGTTTTATGCCACCCATCAGGAAATTAATCAATTTGAAATGTGAAGGAGTACGGTGTTGCATTGCGTCAATTAATTTTTCTTTGGCGAATAGTCAAAATCATGCTTTGCTGAAGGATAGTGGAAAATAATCTTACGAGTGATGGTATGCAACAACTTGTAGAGTGAAAGTGACTTTTTCCTTTTTATTTTTTTTTCACGGTTTTGTTAATGTCCTATTTTACATGGAAAAAAAATGTTTTCTTGACAATTTTTTTTAATAATTTTTTTAAAATTATTTATGTGATAGTTTGTGATTGATTTGTTTTAAATACACTAACTAGTAAAGTAATGATGCATAATTTATTATTAAAAAGTTATTAAAAAGTTATTAAAAATAATTATTAACATATAATGATCTATTTGAAAATTACTAGGTATTATAAAGAATATGAATTGAGTTTTTCACCAAGAAAATATAAATAGAAACACTTTAAATATATGATTTAAGTAATAAGTTTAGGCTTTTATAGCATTTGGTTGATGTAGTAAAGAAAGACACATGTAAAGTAAGCGAATAAGAAGGGAAAGAACCTTATTCTTTAAACTTTGTACACCAACTTGTTTATATTGTTAGAACGAATGATAAAGTATAGTGTTCCTTTATGGTACACCATTTTGATATTTTGTCAATGTTTTAGTAGGTCAGAGTCAGAAAATGAAAAATATATTATGAAGTTAATACTATGAAATTAAGCAATAGCAAGAGCTCCTAATGAAGATTTAGATGATTAACTGATTAAATTCTAGTATTTAAGTATGCATAACAAAAGAAAGCATATTATTAGGGAACTGTTTTTGGTTGAAACACAGGATGATAAGGTGTCACTTGTCTGCCGACACAAAATGTTAAGAAACTTTTCTTTGTGAAAATTTGTTATCTAATTTTTTCTGGACCTGAACAATTGAAATGACAACCTAATCACAATGTCTAATTTACTTATTGTGCAGAAGAAGGTCATAATTACGAATGATAATAACGATGTGTTAGTCACTCTTTTTTTAAGGTTTCTTATAATATGCTCACTCTCTTTTTCCTTCCAAAATGGGTCAAGCACACTTCTGTTTGTTCCAGGAAAAACATTGGGCCTAGAAAGTGATAGGATGTTTCTTTCTGCACTCCCATTATTCTTAACTGCATTCCCATAATTTTTAAAATGACCATTTTACCTTTTTGAAAAGGTGACTTTGGAAATATTTGTTTGGGAACACACTTTGCAGATTTTTTTTCAAACATGTTCTAAGACATGATTTTTGAAAAAAGATTTTCAGAATATATAACACATGAATTAATGCATTTTTGAAATTTTAATATATTAATGGGTAATTCAAACTTTACCCTTTTAGTAAAGCTATTGGAGTTTAGATAGAAAATTTCATATACGACATTGAAATTAAAATTATTTTGAATTGTTGATAAAAGATTTAAATTTATTGAATTTTAATTTTTCTTATGACGTATCTCAGTTACCACTTAAAAATTTTAAATATAAAAAATTATTAATATTTTGAAAATATTAACATTTATGATTGTTTAGACGATTTTGGTTAATGTTATTTTTAGCTAATGTTTACTAAGATTGTTTTAATCGATATTCGAAATTTTTTTGGATTAACATTAACTAAAATTGTTTTTAATTGACATTAAACAACTACGGTTATTTAAAAACTTTAATCGTTAGATTTTTTTTTCTTTTTTATCTATATTAGCTAAATAATTCCCGAGTTGATATTGATAAAATGTGATTTCAAATAAAATTAAGTTTATCTAAAATTTACAATAATATAACTCAAGTAGCTCTTAAAGGAAACATGTTCAATTATATATAATATTTAGTATTGTTTTTCTATCAAATTAATTTGGAAATTTGGGTTTTTGAAAAATAAAATGCAAACTAAAATAAGAAAACGGAAAATTAAAATTGCAACAAAATTTTAACTGACGACAAAATTTAAAGTTGTTGGAAAATAAGCGTAGAGAAACTAAAAGTGTTGAAAATTATAAAGCAAGAACATAAGAAAAAAAAACAAGTAAAAAAAGTTATAAACAGACTAGCCACAACTTTAAGAATAAAAACAACTTTGCGGGTGTGGCTTTGATATGGAGTGTTGGAATTGCAACAGGACCAAGCACGGTGGGGGTCTGCGTGGCTGTGTCTGCGTTGAGTTTCACGTGGCACTCACGGTTCTGTTGGATTGCTTGTGGTTAGTGTTTCACAAAATTTATAGCGTGGCTGGTTCGAATGATAGACATGTCTTCTTTGGAATTTCATATTTTTTGAAATTGCTTACAACATCATGATTCAGACAAGTTATCATCTTTAAAACACACAAAAACATGCATTTGTTAATATTCTTAATAATATATGTGAAATTCCTTTATCATAATTACTTTATTCTTGCATCAATATAGATATATTCTCGGTACATGTTGAAAAAATTTATTTAGCTAGTTTAGAGAAGTACAAAAAGCAGTTGCATATATGTTTTTTTAAGGTTTAATCATTCACTTAAGTCCCTATTTTCGCGTAGAATTTCAATTTAGTCCCTTTGTTTCTGGAAATCTCAATTGGGTCCCAAATTTATGAAAATTGCAACAATTGGATCCTTTCCGTTAAACTGTCTCCAACGGCGTTAGTGTGTATCTTACGTGGCACGCTGTAGTCAGTTTCTTAGCTGACGTGGCTGACTGAAGCAGGGACAGTGAAGCACGTGGATAAAAAGAAAATGAATGTTTTAAACCAAAATGGGGATTCAGATTTTGAATTGATCGAATTAGGGATTGGGATTCTTCTGACTATTTCTAGGGTTCGTCCAAAGTTCTTTCCATTTCACAAATTAGAGTATCAATTTGGGTATTTAGGGTTTAATCGAAGGGCTGGTTGAAGATGCATCCCTGTTCGTCTTCGTCATGCAGCGGGTGGCGGAAGCAAGACAGTAATGTGGTCTGTGGTGGTGTTCGTCTTCGTCATGCAGCGGCCATTCCATACAGCGTTTGCGCGGTTGTCACACTCACCGCACCTGCGGTGAACTTCTTCTCTCCCATGAGTTTGTCGTCCCAATTGTCGTTGCGGTGCTACTTTTCATTGTTGGCGTCTGCTTCCTACGCAAGAGGGCAAGCTATAAATACAATAACTCTTTTGGCCAGGATTCAAGTAATCTCTCTTTCTCCGTCAAAGTGACTGTTTCGTGTAATCTGTCTCACTTGCCTTTCATTTGGTGGCTGATGATTACTATCTTTCTTTGTTGTGTAGTTGTGGAAGGTCTTAGCGATGGGGACTCCTTGCAATTTGACCTAGCTACGATTGAAGCTGCCACGAACAGATTCTCGGATGAAAACAAGATTGGCAAAGGTGGATTTGGTGTGGTTTATAAGGTATGAAACATGTTTTCTGAGTAACACATCATAATTCGTTTTATGATAAAGTAGTTAACTGGTTTATTCCAATGCTTGTTTTAGGGTCACAACGCTACAAAATTTTGTAGATTCTATGAAGCAATGTTTTATTAGATGACAATATGAACCCAAAGATTTCTGATTTTGGCATGGAAAAGATTTTCCAGGCAGACCAGACTCAAGTAAATACAGGAAGAATAGTTGGGACTTAGTAAGTCCAATGTCTTTATGTTATCTCCACTTACATACATAACTTATGTTATACAGATAGTTAGTTAAGTTCAACGGGAAAAGGTGTATTCTATCCAGAACTTTTGCTGTTTTTTTTTCCCTAAATAAGGGGATTATATTGTTGTTTCAATGGTTACATGTCTTCGGAATATGCAATGCATGGTCAGTTTTCCATGAAATTGGATGTGTTCAGCTTTGGTGTCTTGGTCTTGGAGATTGTGAGTGGCAAGAAGAATACTGGTTTTTATCAATCGAATCACGCTGATGACCTCTTAATCTTTGTGAGTATAAGCAATAGTAATTTCTTTCCTTCTACTCTGCTGATGCCATAGGTAGCTGCAATACCTATAGGTACAAAGTCTCAGTGGGCGAGGAAATGAGGCATTACTAGTTTAAATACTAACATTATACTACTACAGGCTTGGAAGAAATGGACAGAGCAAACACCAATGGAGTTTGTGGATCCAACTCTGAGAGGTTCTTGTTCGAGAAATGAAGTAAACAGATGCATCAGATACATTGGTTTATTATGCGTTCAGGAAAATCCATCAGACCGACCATCAATGGCCACAATTGCACTTATGCTTAACAGTTATTCAGTGACCATGTCAATGCCACGACAACCAGCATCTTTCCTGCGTGGAAGAAATCCTAACAGGTTTAACCGAGAGCTTGACTCTGATCAGTCTACCACCGATCAATCTACCTCATGTTCAATTCCATACTCTGTGAATGAAGTATTCGTCACTGAAGTATACCCTCGCTAAAGGATTCATTTTAAGTCTTTTTCCATCAATCTAGTGTAATCAATTTTAACAACTATTGTATCTAAATTAAAGCAGACATCTTTTATCTGATCCATTTAAGTGTCTCCTTGAGATATTTCCATTTTACACATCATACCTTTAAACAAATAAAAAAAAGTAATAAAGGCAAGTCCTTTATTTCGTAAATTGATACCATTATATATAATTCGTAATCTTACATTTTAATTCTTAAATTGATACCATTATATATAATTTTTTTAAAGAAAATAGAATCTTTAGAGATGACTAAGTCTTATGTATAATACATGTTCGACTTTGAAGTCAGCAAAAGTCCATGTGCATCTAATGATGACGCAAACGCGGCCGTGTAATATAAAAAGATAAGCTGCAGAATTTCTCATATAAATTATTCAATCAAACATGCTAGCCTCCAACTTCTTCTGTACAACCTCGTTAAGACTTCAATTACTATGTCTGTTATGTATGCTTTTTCTTGCATCTACATCAGCAGCCATTTACAGTGCCCGCTTCTGCACCGATCAAACCTTTTACTCATCCGACACCAAATTTCAATCCAACTTGAATACCCTCCTCTCTTCTCTTGTTTCAAACTCCTCCCTTCCCTCCAACAGCGGTTTCCACCGAGCCTCCGTCGACGATATCGACGGTCGTTTCCTCTGCCGCGGCGAGTGTAGGCTAATCTACTCCAACAGCACCTTCAACAATGATCACATAGTTCTTGGGATTACCCTCAACGACGAAGGAAGCACCGTTAACTCAAATCAGGACCACTTAAACCAATTACTGTCGAACTTGTTAAACAGTTTGGAGGGAAAAGCTTTGGAGAGTTCCATGGGAGAGAAGAAGTTCGCCGTAGGTGCGGTGAGTGTGACAACCGCGCAAACGCTGTATGGAATGGCTGCTGCATGACGAAGACGAACGCATCTTCAACCACAAATTCGATTAAACCCTAAATACCCAAATTGATACCCCAATCTGTGAAATGTAATGAAATTTCGACGAACCCTAGAAGTACTCAGAAGAATTTCAATCCCTAATTCGATCAAATAAAAATCTGAATCCCATGCTTGCCTCTGTTCTTAACTGTTCTTGCAGTTCTGAGAACACAGTTCATCCCACAATAGCACAACGGACCACCATTGCTGTTTTTAACTCCTCGACCACCACCACAGACCACATTACTGTCTTGCTTCCGCCACCCGCTGCATGACGAAGACGAACAGGGATGCATCTTCAACCAGCCCTTCGATTAAACCCTAAATACCCAAATTGATACCCCAATTTGTGAAATGGAAAGAACTTTGGACGAACCCTAGAAATAGTCAGAAGAATCCCAATCCCTAATTCGATCAATTCAAAATCTGAATCCCCATTTTGGTTTAAAACATTCATTTTCTTTTTATCCACGTGCTTCACTGCCCTGCTTTAGTCAGTCACGTCAGCTAAGAAACTGACTACAGCATGCCACGTAAGACACACACTAACACCGTTGGAGACAGTTTAACGGAAAGGATCCAATTGTTGCAATTTTCATAAATTTGTGACCCAATTGAGATTTCTAGAAACAAAGGGACTAAATTGAGATTCCACGCGAAAATAGGGACTTAATGAATGATTAAACCTTTTTTTAACAAGAACAAATTAATTATGTATTTCGATCTTTATAAAAAGTTTTATAAAAAGTTTGATGTGACATGTAAACATGAGTCAATGAAAAACAATTTTACTTTGCAAAAGATTTTATGAATTTATTTTTTCTTTGCTCAAGGAAATGAGAAAGGTCTTGGTTATTGGAGTTTGGAATTTGTCTCATGAAATCCTTTTTGTATTTGCTTGAACTAAAAAGATTTTGTTCTAACTTATGTGAAGTTCACCAAAACCCAATGTTGGGTGCATATACATGATCTTTCTTTTTAATATTGACAATCAAAGACGATTTTTTCAATTGTGTGTGGCAATGACACATCCTTATCTTTAAATGATTACACTAAAAATAAATTTTAAGGTGTCTTTGCACGTGTCTTAGTTGATGTTGACTTGTTGTTTGATTTGTCTAATCAAATTTTGGTGCAAAGGATAGGATTTGCATTTATTACTAATATGGAGCGTGAAAAATGGTCTCTTTTTTATTCATATTGTAAAATAATTGGTTATAATATATCTAATTGTTGATTATTACAACAAAATGCCAATGTAATATCTAATGAGAAACAAATAATTGGAGCAAAAATTCAACAACTTTATAGTCCTAAGGTAGTTGATGCCCAAAATGGGAATAAACACTCTCTAGGTTCAATTTTAAACCTTTTGAGGCTATTTAGAGCCTACGGTGGAGCATGTGGGGAGTCTATAGTTGAGCCTGTGGTGGAGCCTATGAAGGAATATATTATGGTGTACTCTCTTGTGGTATCGTTTGTTAATCAGTCACAACTTGAGTCAAATCCTGATAATGTTTGTGTCGTACATGGATATTCTATTGTTAAAAATCTAGATGTTTCTATTGGTAGTGGTGTGCTAATGGATTCTGATTCCTTGGCTAATATGTCTTCTTTGGAGGATGTAACTCTTATTGTCAATAATTTGCAGGGTTTACAATATCTTAATTCATCTTATAGTAATTCCAAGATATTTCCTAATTCTTTGACCTCTAAAGAAGCTCATTTTGTGGAAGAATTGAAATTAACTTCTAAATTGACTAACATGCTTGATGAGAAAGATGATTCTATTACCCATGATGATAAGCCAGTTCAAACTACAAAGAAACCTAGTAGGGGTTGACCAATGAAAGTTAATAATAAACCTATCAAAGCAAGGACTTCTAAAAAGATAGAATGAGTTTTAAAGGTTTTGTGGAATGTAAGAGAGTTAGTTAATAATAAATCTCGGCATATGCTCATAAATTTGACTAGGAGCTATTAGGGGTTAAATTGGTTTACTATTTTCTATTAAAGTATTTACTTAGTTTTTTTTTCATAATAGGTACTTTTGTCTATATGTGCAATGTAATTTTATCATGGGTTTGATTTAGTCCCCATGTTTTTCCTGTTTTTTTAAATAAATTTTTCATGTAATGACCATGATGCCTAGCATGAGCCTATTCAGAGCCTATGAATTTAGGTTTCTTGATCTTTTTTCTAACACTTATGCATTATTCTATCATGGTTTTGTTGTGTGTTTGTAAAAGAAATTGGAGTTAAGTTAAACTAAGATAGGTGAGTTGGTTTTTGAAACTTTATTGAAAACACTAACTTTTTATTAAACTCTTTTGAAAGAAAATATAATTAAAAACATAATGTAATCAATTAAGGTGCCACAATTGATAAAGATTGCACACAAAATACAAAACACAAAAAGAACAATACATAAAAATTGAAAAAGGATGTGGTTGCAAAAATTTTTATACTAGTTTAAATAAAAATAGATGCTACATCCAATCTTAGTTATTCAACTTTAGAACAACCAAAATCCGCTATCTTTATAGTTACAAACACATGTGAAACATATACAAGATAAGAAACAAGAAAATTAACTCCTAAACATACTCAAAAAAGGGTATGTTCTACCTTTGGATCACACCAAGAGGAATATAACAAACAACTCTTGAAAACCTTCAAGAAGTCAACATTTCAACCCTTGAAAACTCATGAGGAATCAATATGGGATCACACTAACAACTTAGTAATGAAAAGAAGTTACTAAGCAATACTTTTTCAAGAGTCTTATAATTTAGCTTATCTGTAAGACTCACAAACACATGCAATATAAGTTATAACAAACAATACATTTTCAACATTATCTTCTTCAAACATCATCATCAAAACCAACTTCTCTTATCTATTTTATGAAGTATGACTTGACTTTATTCTTCAATTCTAACAATAGTGTGAAATTTGTTGGAATCATTAACTCTAAAAGGCTGATTGAATAAAGCCTTAAACTTTTCTTGCAAACAATTATATTATTAGATCATATAACAAAACAAAAAAAATCATCACCATATAAAATATGTTTATCGTGAGATTAAGTTCTTCAAAGGTTCCACTAATAAATTCAATTATTACAAACATGTACACAAGTCACAACTAATCATCTTCTTTTAATTTCTCCTTAGATTAAGACATCAAAATAAGAAAAAAATAAAAAGCTCTCAAAGAGAGAAAACTCACTGGATTAACTTAAAAAGTGTTTAAAGAAATGAAACTCACTAGGTTAACTTAAAAAGCTCTCAAAGAAAGAAAACTCACTAGGTTAACTTCATGGAGTGAAGAACAAACAACACTAAGAAAATTATGAATACTAGAAAATGTATAGGCAATTACAATACTCTTCTTCTTTATTTTGAATCTTTTAAATAGGATCTTCAATATGATTGTTGTTTCAAATTTTTCTTTCTTTGATTATTCCTTTTAACAAATATGATTAACTAATTGAATCGTTTGATTAAAAGTTATGATAAAGAAAAACATAATACGCTTGAAGCTCTTTTTTTAATGTAAAATAAAGTAATTCAAGCATACAAAATAAATATAATTAATTCATGCATATATAATTTTTTTATTTCCCTTTTGATATTTTACATGAATGTTTTGAAACATCTTTTATTTCTATACTTTTATTTCTATAAAAACATTTTGATTTATGAACACATATGTAGCAACCTTATAACTTCTTTGATTTTATTTGGTCTTTTAAAATAATTTTGTCCTTATATATTGTATTACTTATAGTTGATTTTATATTTAATCATCTTATTTTGATTAAGTGTCTAAAATTTGTAAGTTTCTCTAAACAGTTATACATTGCAACTAAAGTATAAAACACACATTGAAAAATTCTCATAATATAAGTATGTACATTTTAAATCATAACATTTAATATTTGTTATAATGAAAACTTCTCACAAAAAGACATAGGATGATTAGACCATCTAAGTCTCAAGAGATTGTATTGGAATCCTTTCACATTAAGATATTTTCAATTATAGAAAGGTGATAATATCAATTTTACCTACACATGATATGTTACCCTTTCTCATACCTTCAAATAAAGAGTCCTTATGCAACTAACTTTATAATATATACAACATGAACAATTTATTAAGACCTAACAATCTAATACATAAACAATTTAGGAGTACTAAATAGTTCAATGTCAAAGTTATAAAAGATTCGATAGTTCAAGCTATTAATGAATATTAAATGTCATCACCTAAGTATTTACCTCAACCGTGTAATTAAGCTTTGGAATGAACTTTGAGTTAGTGATGGTCTAATTACGATTTAATTGGTAATAATTATAATTTGTCTTAAATTGATCTGTATTAGAGGTAATCTCTCTAAAGACTGACTATTTGACCCGTTAATATCACAGTCGTTCGATCTCAAGAGTAATGCGTGGTCATGTTTGTAACATGGCTGAAAGTTTGGACTGTCCGGTCCAAAAGATTAACCAGATAGTCATACGATACAATTTTCATTTATATCAAAGAGAAATTAAAAAAAAATAACACAACCTTTTTATAATGAGACCCAAACATGCACCTTCAAACTAAATTCACTGTAATATTATCACACTCCAAGAATTAAATCATCAAAAGTAAAACTAAATCACCAGTTTCATACCATGCAACTATCTTGAAAAAAAATCTAGACACCTTAGTTAAAGATACATAATATCTTTTACTATTTTGCAGTTCAATTCAATTTTAAAATAAAAGAAAAATTAAGACTAGAGAATGAGATAACGATGCTAATCTCTGTAATATATTTTGAATCATTTGATAATTTCAAATTAGGAGATACAATAGTACTCGTACGAACACATGTTTTATTCCAAGTTCACATGAAAAGGAAAAAAATCTTTTATTTCTTTCTCCAAAAGTGGGTATTTGAAAATGACATTTTGATTATCAAGTCAGGAGAGATTCAACATATAGGCTATAGAAAGGGTAAAATTGTGTACAAAAAATTAGTTTAATCTTGAGTGACATGTTTAAAATTGTGAGGAGAAAAGAGTAAAAGAATTCATCAAAGTGAAAGAACCGTCAATCGGAAAAGTATGTAAGATAAACTTCATTACTAAACCATTGAGAACAGTAAATTTTCGTATATGTTGAGTGAATTATTTTGGATTTTATTTCTTTAAACTATTGTCAATATAATATATCTTATCGATATTAGAAACGTCACGATGAATTTTATCCTTAGTTATAGAAAAACTGAGTCTCCAAAATACCCGACTTTTAGGAGGACATCTTCACAGTGCATCAAATATTATTTTATAACTATATCGTACAATAACATTTGTAACTATCACTACTTTATGCACCAGTGGCCCTGCTTCTGATGCAGATGCCAGATTCTACACGCAGGGGAATAGGAAATTGTAGAGAATCACAAGGTACAACAATTAAAATAAGCTTGGATCTTCAGATCCTTTCGCCTACATCCCATATCTGTCGTAAACATTACATGACTCACATCATAAAATAACTTCATTATATGTAATAGAACAATGACAAATTTAATTGATTAACCAGAAGAACAACACCCTCTTGTTCAGGATTCTTCATGAAATTAATGATTGGTTTAATTTCATGGTCGAGAACAAGATTGTTAACTTAGTAATAGTCTTAGTGAAGACCCAATTGTACTAGCTGCTACCCGAAACACATGTAGCAATGGCCATAGTTGGTGGTTCCACTTTGAGTAATATAAAATTGTGGGTCAAATCATGCCTGTGTAACTTCAAGGGCATTTGGGTCCTCCACGCTTGGTCTTCCAGTTGTTGTAGCAGGGGCACACAGACTTGTTCCCATAGTAGCCAGGGGGAACACATAGGCAAGTTTTGCAGCACTTTTGACAGAAGAACATGCATGGCTTGTGGTACTGTGTCTGGCTACATCTTCTTGAGCATTCAGAAGGGCATTCTGATCCAACAAACATCGCTCATTAGATCACACATAATTCAGATATACATGAAAGCAAATTGAGTTCAAAACCATCAGAAACTTTTGGTTCATGAACCATGATGAACAGATAGTACAGCTTAGTGTAAACATCATTGAGAGTATCATTACTCACGTGAGCTCTTTAGACTCCCAGGTCCATAATTCCTCCCGGGTCCATTTTTACTCTGAAAATCAATGGAAAGAAATAGTCAAAATATGATTTTTTTTTTCAATTCTGAAATTTGTCAACCAATTAAAACCAGTCATTGTATGTTGTAAAACTGCATTACTGTTGATCTGATCTCATTTTCACATGACACATCATGAATTACGTAAACACAAGTGAAAATCACACCATACAATAGTTTCCAGAGATTAGAAAAGAGATACTCACTCGGTCCAAGTGATAAGCTGCATCTTTTGCCATAACCTGAAACCACAGGAAAAATAAATTCAAACAAGGTTTAGACTTGGAGCATATATATATATATATATATATACACATATATATATTATCAAACAGCTTACATACATAACTGTGACATGTAAATGCAATAATGGGTTGTTTTAGAAGGGAGTATAACCTGAGTTGTGATCATGGAAATGGCAAGGAGAGCCAGAAGCAGAACGCAGAGAAGCTTAGTCATGGCCATTGCACTACAGAAAAGGGTCGAAGTGGTGTTTGTAGAGAAATAGAAAGGACAGAGTAAAGAGTGTGGGGAAGGGGTTTGAGGGGCCTTCGGTTTAAGAGGCCTAAATGGTTCGGTGCGTTTGGTTTGATTCAGATGCAGCGGTTTGTAAGAGATATAAATAGACGCGGTTTGGCTTTTAACTCTGAAAAGGATGCATATTGGATAATAGTGCATTATTTAATTATTACCGTATAGTATAATACTGTATGTATTGTATTTCTTATGTGTAGCAGTACCTGTTTTTGTATTCATGAGAACGTGAGCCCGTACCTTTCATTGTGCTACCATCTTATCCCAAACTTTTGCACCATTCAATAATCTGATTTTATTTACTGCTCAAGCTGCACCATACATTATTCATTTTTGAAAAATAAAACACATGAGTTTTTGTTAAAAATTTAAGTGTAAGTTTAATTCTCATTATGGATTAAAAAAAATAGAACATCAAGGTGAAGACTTATTAATTTATTTTTTAAAATTTTTAAATTAAAAGTAATATTAATTCCTTTTAATCATCACACACCTAAATGGTTTCATAAGAAAATATTTTTGTATTCGTATAAGTTATTAAAGAATAGCAAAATACCATTACTACTTGCCAAGTTAAAATAACATTGTATAGTATAATATTTTTGGTTTGAATTATTTGTCATCATTAACCTTTTAGCATGTAAGGTAACAAAATTCACTCTTTCAGTTCATTAAATAAATTAATGAAAAACATACATTTGTTACCTTTTTTCTACCATAAGTTAAAATGGCATATGTTTTAAAAATCGAAATGTCATTGAAATAATGAAAAGACGTGTTTAAATATGTTTGGTTAGATTGGTTGTGGAACCGATACTAACTAAAATAATACAAATGATTGAATACGTAAGAAATAACATTAAAGAAATATAATGTCAGAACGCAATATTATTAAAAAAAAATTAAAATAACTTACTTTATAAATTTTTAACATTGAGAAAAAAAATATATTAAAAAATTGATTGAACCGCTTTGAATAAGTTTTTTTCCAAAATTTGGCTTTGCATTACTTTTTAACCTGTTCAATTGAAAACTAACCTTCTGACTAATAAACCAAACATTAGACGACTTCATTTAGTTTGGTATATGACCAAAAAGTGATGCTACTGATGACAGAAATAATAGCTCTTCAAAATAATAAAGTTAGCATTAGATTTATTAAGAAGTGAACTTATATATAAAAGTAATTTATAAAAGAAAATCTGTTTTCATTTATATATTTTAAATTAACCCTTGAAAAAGTAAAAGAATCGAAATTTGGATAGACAGAATGATGTAAATGTTTGGATGATTTGAAAATGATTAAAAGTGGGATGGGAAACGAAGCACATCGAGGTTGCAACGAAAGGCATTTGTTGTTAGTTAGTAGTAAGATTGTTTTATTTGTAGTTTGGAGGAAAGAAAAAAGTGATGATTAGTGAGAGGATGAGGAGAGAGAAATCACATGGGTTGGGTAGTGGTTAAGTTAAGAGTGGGGTCGAGTGAGAGCTATATAATTGAAAGAGAAAGAAGGGAAAGCCATGTGCATGAGTGCATCTGCACATGACTCAAAGATAGGCCAAAACAAGGACAGCAGTGCGCACGATACGCTGTCACCCCGATGCTCTTTCATTCATTCGTTCTATTCACACTCTTTTTACTTCTCTTATATTTCTATAAATAAATAATCCATTTAATATAATCAATATTAATATCATTTTATTTTTAATATAATTAAAACTATTATCACTTTATTCTAACTACTTTAATTATATATGTGTTTTAACATCCACGTAATAATATATAACTATTAAAAAAATATCACATTTAATATTTAAAAAAGGTAAAGTTTTTTTAAAACAGAATATTATAATTACAACTATATGAACCTATAACTAAACTAAACTATTGCACCAGTTTCATCATTCAATAACTACCCTATCATCTGTTCACACCATTTATAGTGATTATTGCAAATGAAAAAAACACAGACAAAATAACATAGAAAAAAAGATAAACTAATGTTCAAAAAGAATATTTATAAAACAAGCATATAGATGTTATTACACATAACTCATTCATAACAAAAATCACATCGCAAATAAAGACTCAGACTAGACAAATGATCTAAATACATGTATTAATATCATATTCTATGAGTTATGCACTTATGCTGACCTCTACTACTTTAAAACACAAGGTTAATTCATTAACATCTTTTACTAAGGTAAAACTCCTACACGAGAACCTCCTGCTCCTCTCACCACATACCCCACCCTTCTCTACTTAAGATTGAATGATTATTAGAGCTATAAGAAAACTTCTAATACTAAATTCATATATCAATACATGCGCTAAAGAAATCACAACTAATCCTCCTTGGATTAGTACCAACCATCTTCAGATAAACATCATAAACTAACTATCATTTTTATCATTCATAAAATTATACATTAAACATGCTAGAAGAGAACATATGAAATAGAGTCAGACTATGTTAATTTTGTTTAGCAAGAATATCTACTTGCTCAACGAGTAGTGTCTGAAAGTCCACTCGCCCAACGACCAGATAGCTTCGCCTAATGAAATTATCATGGGAACTCATAAACTTAAATTCTCCCAAAAGTCATCCAACGAGACTTGTCTCGTCCAACTACTACCAAGTCAGTGAGCTCTCTGACTTTAGCTTCGTCCAACGAGTATATTCTCGGCTAGGGACCACCAAGTTCATAGTTTTCTAACTTTGATTTCTCCCAACAAGTATATTCTTGCTCAACAACAATCAAGTCAGTAGCTCTCTAACTTTGGCTTCGCCTGATGAGCATATTCTCGTATAACGAGTTTGGATAATTCTGGAGAACAAAATTCTATAGATTTATGCAATTCTAGCCCCTTCAAACAGTTAAACAACTATTACAAATGCGAAACATACCAAATTTCAAATTACACTACCTTTCCCAATTTAAACAACATCATTTGCAATACCAATCAGACAACATTCCCAATTTCATCTAAGCTAAATTAAAGTCCTAATTTCAATTCCACACATCATAATTAATCACACATCTCAATGATACAAGTAAATCATCGTACAAACGTACAATTAAAAATTATAAGGTATCAATCACATAAAGATTGTGCAATTGGCTTCCCTTACCTGAAAGATAGATACAATTGCTCTAAGGAATCCCAAATCCTTCAAGCTCATAGGATATCCTATACATACCAAGGAACAACACAAAAAACGATTAGGACACACCATTATAACAATTGATCAACAAAGACTCGTATAGAAGACTAAAACACTATATACAAACCAAGATGATTCATATGCACAGGAAAAACATAGGGACTAAGAAAATGGGTAGAAAACCAACTTACTCTATTGGAGAAACTAATCGAACAAAAATGGGGAGCTTGACACAAGCATCACTTTAGCCGTCTCTGATTTTCAAACAAATGAATGGAAGGTGAGAAAACCTAGAAAGAAGGAAGAAAGCTCTAGAAGAAAGATTTTTATAGAGAATGTGTGTTTTTAAATAATGAAACTCGTTTATAAAAAAACTCAATTTATACTTTAAACTTTTAATATTAAAATAATCAAGTTTCACCATTTTAAACACACTATCAATTCTAAACCACAATTTTCTAGACTCTTACATTCTCTCCAACAATTAAATTTTTAACCTAAAAAATTAGACTTACTAGAGAACAAATGTGGGTATGCCTCTCTCCTATCCTCCTCTATCTCTCATGTAGAGTCACCTATTCTGCCATCCTAAACGACTTTTACTTGATTGATGGTCTTTCCTCTAAGTTTCTTTGTTTGACGGTCCTCTATACTAACAAACTCTACACTTCCATTGAGAGATCTTTTCCAACTTGAGCATCCTCCGCTTCTAGCACATGAGAAGGATAAGACACATACTTCCTTAACTGAGAAACGTGAAATTGATGAAGATTGACCAACTAAGGAGGCATGACAATCTATAAGCCATTAGCCTAATTCGTCTTAAAATCTGATATGGGTCAATAAACTTAGGATTAATATTTTTCAAACAAATATCCCTTTCTACATTAGTTGTTGGAGTCACTCATGAAAAAACATGATTCCCAATTGCAAACTCCAATGATCTTCTCCTCTGATAAACATAAGACTTTTGCCTACTTTATGAGGCCTTCATCATCTAGTGTATCATCTTCACTTTATTTGTGGTTTTGTACTACAACTCAGGTCCCACCAACATTGCTTCACCATCCTGGTACCAACACAAATGAGTTCTGCATCTTTTTCCATATAAAGCCTCATAAGGTGTCATACATATACTCACCTATAGCTACTGTTGTAGGTAAACTCAACCAAAGGTAGCACTTCATCCCACTTAAATGATTTAACACATAGGTTCTTAATAGATCCTTCAAAGACTGAATTATTCTCTCTGATTGCTCATCTGTTTGAGGATGATAGGCATAAATCATCCTCAACCTGCTATCCATAGCCTCTTGTAGCGTTTTCTAGAATCTTGAAGTGAATCTCAGATCTCTATCTAACATAATGCTAAATGACACATTGTGTAACCTCACTATCTCCTTTATGTACAACTGTGTCATCTTAGCCATAGACATCCTCAAATTCACTGCTAAGAAATGGACACTCTTCTTTAACCGATGAACTATAATCCAGACAATATCATGAACTTTCATCAATCGTGGTAAATGAGTAACAAAATCCATAGAAATGTTATCACATTTCCACTTCGGTATGTTTAACCGCTACAACATCCTACTAGGTCTCTAATGTTTTACCTTTTCTTTTTGACAGTTTAAACAAGCTATCATAAACCAAGACACATCCCTCTTCATACCAAACCACCACTTAATATCTTAATATATTTTAGTCATGCCTAGATACATGTTAAAATGATTCTTGTGATTTTCCTCAAAGATTAGCCTCTTCAACTATGCATTGTCTGGTGCACAAACTCTGTCTTGAAACCTCAAAACCCCGTCTAATCCCATCATAAACTCCTTAGCCTGTTTTGAGCCAAACAACCCCACTGTTTTCTCTTGGCTAGGATCCAACAACTACTTCTCTTTTATCTATCATAGAAAATCACTAGATATAGTTAGATTAGTACATCTAATGAAATTTTTTTCTAACTCCACTTGTAGCTTCAGGTCTCTGAACTTCTCTGTTAACCCAAGTTCTCTAATCATCATGAGAAACATGTACTATCTTTCTACTTAAAGCATCTGCCACGACATTCATTTTTCTTGGGTGGTATAGTAGTTCGAAGTCATAATCCTTTAGGAACTCTATTCACCTTTTCTTCCTCATTCACCTTGTTCTAATCAAACAGATACTTCAAACTCTTGTGATCATTGAATATTTGGAACTGTACACAATAAAGATAGTGCCTTCAAATAATTTAAAGCAAACATCACCACTGTTAACTCTAAATCATGAGTAGGGTAGTTCTTCTTATGAATCTTTAACTTCCTTGAA
Organism: Vigna angularis; assembly: GCF_016808095.1. Taxonomy (NCBI): domain Eukaryota; kingdom Viridiplantae; phylum Streptophyta; class Magnoliopsida; order Fabales; family Fabaceae; genus Vigna; species Vigna angularis. The sequence continues at coordinate 9,450,403 of NC_068973.1, read as the reverse complement.
GCATAAAATACTACCTTCCCTCTTGCATGAGCATACAACCTAATCCCTAATAAGAAACATCACAATAAACTTAAAAGTATTTACATGCGTAAGAAATTATTAACACTGGAGCACTCGTCAACCGACTCTTAAACTCTTGGAAAATTTCTTTACACTTGTCTGTTCAAGCAAACAATTGTTCTTTGTGAGTTAGTTGTGTCAAAGGTGCCACTATTTTAGAGAATTTTTCTATTAATCTCCTATAGTAGCTAGCTAAAACCCACAAAAACTTCTTATTTTCGTCATCGACTTAGGTCGCTCTCATTGCTATATTGCTTTAACTTTAGCTGGAATCACAAGCATCCTTTGAGCTGATATTGTTAAGATAAAATCATCTATGTGCCTAAACACTCTCATGTTTTGAAGTTTAACCAAATAACATTAAAAACAGGATAATAATATGAAAATAAGTTAGGATGAAAACACAAGACTTAGAATCGAAATCCACAACATAGAAAATCTTAAGAAAAAACTTAGGTCCTTAAGAAATAGAAAAACATATAGGTCAAAACACCTAGACGTTGTGATAAACGGTTATTATGCCTAAAGCATCTAAGAGAGTTAAAGTGAAACACTTAATGATTATCATACCCAAAGAGTATTCAATTTAGCTCTCGAATACAAAATAGTGTCAAGACGATGTCTTTAACAAAACATACTAAAAGATTAAAAGCATTAAACATCAAAAGAAAACAAGAAAAGCTAAACGCTATCTTTCTAAAAAGACAAAATCACAAGAAGTGTTTACTTTCCTAAATGATACCACGAGTTAAAATAATACTACGTCTAACGATGAAGTCCTTCCTGAACACTTGGTATCTTAAAGAGAAAAACTTAATTTTCAAATACTACCTTAGTGGTAGGAAATCAAAAGACACTTTGTTGTTCTGAGCAACAAGCATTAAATGACATTAAATGATCAACTTTCAAAAACAACAAAATTGATAAGAAAAGACATATCTATTCCATACACAATTTACTCTACTCTTTGAAGATAAGCTATTCTACACGCATCAATAAAGCTTCAGATCAAAATATCAGAAGTGGACGTTATAGACAAAAGAGATATTCACAGAATGTTCTTCACTTGAAGCCATACCTAAAAGAAAGTACTACCTACTTCAAGCAAAATACTGAAAAAGCATGTCTGTTCTGACAAGTTGACTTATCCAACTGTAGTTATACACGAAGAAAGAGAAGGCACAAGAATCAAATGGAGAAATCTAATACTAAATAAACCTAATGTATTTAGTTTAACTTTATAAGATTAACTCCAACTAAAAGCTTTAAATATTAAATTTATGAATTTTATTTTAATAAAGTATTCAACATTATTACTTAACAGTGAGATTTAGATTCAAAAGGGAAATTATATACATTATAAGTCTTATGACATTATCATTTTATCCTGTGAACATTTGAGCTTTCCACGTTACTAATTCATAATTAGTTTAAACATTAAAATTATAAAAGTAAAGATTAAAATATATAATAATTTTAAATACTGAAATGAAATTTATAATTTTAGATAATAAATAATTAATATTTATAATTTAATGAATGGTTGTAAGCAGTTTCTTATAAAATAACAAACTAGAGGTCCAGTGTCCTGCTTTCATGTACAAGATCAAATCATCATCTCATATAATATGTTGTAATTTTATAATACGATGATAATTTAATATGTTGTAACTTAATTTATGTGATAGTTTAATAGTTTAATATGTTGTAATTTTTTGTATTTAAAATGAGTATTTTTTTTTAAATAGAAAAGGTTCATGGGTTAGCCTTGGTCTATAGGACTTTTATAAATATTTTGGTCCTGTAAGTTTTTTTTTATGATAGACTTTTTGGTCATGTGAGTTCTTCTAGGTTCAATCAATGCTTATTAGAATCAAATCATATAAAGATGACCAATGGGTCTACCTATGAACATGTTATTTTTTATTTTCTAAACTCTTGTTTAATCTCTATTGTACGTCAATAAGAAAATGAACAACATATTTGTTTTCAACAATAAAATAAAATTAGATGGCAAAGTAAGAGAACAAAAGTCATGGCTAGATAGTATTCTTACAATTTCATGAGTTTTATTACATCTAAGGAATGAAATTGATTTACCTTAAGAAATAAATTGATTTAACGAGTTTTTATTTCCTCTAAGAAACTAATTTTACATCTTTAGATATCTTTTGAAGCATCACAAAGAAACGATTATGCGATTTCGAGGTTTAATATTGAAAAAAAAATTGTATAAATTTAAGAAACTAAAAAACATAATGTACCAGATGACCCTCGGACGGTACCTGACAAACAGTCAGGACGAAAGGTACCTCTCAAACATCCAGAACGGACGGTCGTGATAGGTAGGTCTCCGGACATGATTAAGGTAAAACACTGGTTAAAGGATTGAGCTCTAGATTGGGCCGTGATTAAGGCTTTGCTAATCCAAAGCCCATGACCAAAACTATAAATACAAGTCAAAGGTAAGAGGTAGACAGATTCATTAATTACGCATTTATTGCAGCGCTTAAACTACCGATCGAATCATTACTGACTTAAGCATCGGAGCACCTTTGAGAGGTATCCTCCCAAGCGAACAGGATAGACAGACGAACTTTGGACAATAGAGAAAAGAATCTCATAGAGACCAGACGGAGGCAATAGGTGACTCGACCCGTACAGGAACACATAATAACATTAAAGAAAACTAGTTTCATTATGTATGGCTGTACAAGAGAAAAGATTGTTTTCAATGTGTGACATGGAAATTGGATTTTGTCATATTGCTGACAAAAAAGAGAGGAAGAAAGAGTTCTGATATAGAAGTGCCAAATGCAATATTTGTCTTTCTCTCTACTTGCTATATATGTGCATGTGTGATGGAGATCTTAGAATCTCTAACACTTTGATTTCTATTACTTTAATCTCAATTATTTTATTTATGTGGTCCTTTTTTTTTACTAAAGTACAAGCCAGTCATAGTATGGGAAAACACATTGTTTTCATAGTATCTCTGTAACTAGCTACAGTGTACTCTTAAAATTCACTGATTCTAAAGTATCATGGGTATCATGCTGGTAAGTATACTAGTATTTTATAAATTTTATAAATTTTCTGGGAATTTTAATACTTTATTCAAGATGATGAAGTAGCCTTATCCTCCTTTTGTTTTTATAAAGATAGCATATAGAAAGCTTCAGTAAGTATATGTAATAAGTATATTTCATTTTAAATTTGCAAAGTTCTATATTTATAGGTTTATCTTTGTTATTTTATTATTATAAATTGTTATATTTTTTTAGTAAGCAAATTAAATGTAAATTATAATATGAGAAATGATAAAATATTATTATTATTTATTAATAATATAAATTTGTTGATCAAGAATTAAACATAGTTTACATGTTCTAACGAACCAATATAAAAATATAATGCACGATTCAATCCTTTCTTTTTATATTTTTACATGTTTGAAATGTTCCACAAAACACATTTAATGTATCTATACGTTTATATTTGACAAATGAAGAAGATGAAGTTGTTTGAGTTCAAAGTTCTCAATAATAAAAAGGAATATGCAAGGCTCTTTCTTTGAAACTATATATAAAGCTATTTTTTAAGAGGAAAACAAAAGACATGATCAAATTCAAAATGCTAAAATAGTGTCAAAATCTTTCTGTAACCTTAAAGCTTTGTGAAAGTATTTTGGTTTGTTCATATCTGAATTTAGAAGTGAGTGAGTATATTATATACCAGCACTCTTTAATAAACAAGCTCATGTGATATTTGTGATCACACTTATCTTTGGTCATTTTTCTTATGTGTTAATTACATATTATTATACTATATTATAAAAAAATGAGAGATTTACAAACCAATAAAGACTTCTTGACAAATCGTTTGTCAATGTAAAACCATCGTTTGACTACTTCATATCAAACAATGTATTGCAACAATTTCAAAAAAAAAAATTAAAACAAAATTCAACCCCTCCTTCTTATGGTTTAAACTATTTTTCACACACAAACACTTTTCTTTGTACTCTTTGTTAGATAAGTTTTTTCTTGAACAATCCTCAGCCTGTATGTTTTTGTGATGACGAACAATATTTATATTTATAGTAAACTAGATAATTATACTCAAACTTGTATTCATCTTAACATGTTAACTTTCTTTTAGTGAGTGAAACCATGTGATTTCATGTCACTATCTTTGTGTAAACAAAATGTTTCAGTCAAGTGGTTGTTTCCAAAGAATATTTGTAACTTAATAAGAAATGGTTGTATTCAATCAATATGTGTAGTTTAGGTAAAGGTGATTGTGTTCAAACAATACTTAGCTTAGCCGGAAGTGATTGTCCACAAAATACTTATAGTTTAGCTGTGAGTGATTAAGTCCAAATAATGCTTGTAACATCTAGTGATAGTTTGTGTTAATGAAATCTTGAAAAGGTTGATGAAGAATTAGTATAAGAATATCATGAGTAAATCTTTCTAATCCTTTATATTTTTATATTTCATGTTATTTATCTGCAACTACCCTAAGGAGTAGAGTTTTGAAAAAAAAATTGTATTTTGAAAAACCTTTTAAATGAACGAGTTTGTCCTTTTAAAGTTGTGTTAGTTAAATACATGTTTTTAGACAAATATTGGATGGTATGTTTGTCCATCTTAAACTTGGTTTGTTCAAGTTTGAGGATGTTGTTTAATGAAATGTTTTCAAAACTCTTAAATACACGATTTAATCTTCTCTTATTGTATATTGTCACAGATAAAAGTTAACCTTTAATGTATAAACAAGTTCATATAGTCTCAATATAGGGATGATGACTACCATGTTGTCTTTCTTGTTCTTCCCTAAATAGTAAATGTTGTTTATATATTGTATGATATTACTTCAACTTTATTTCTTCTTACTTTGAATCCTTTATACATAATTTACGTCACAACTACTCTAATAAGACATGACGAGCTTTCTCCTATAATTATGAACAAAAATGATGTTGTAGAGTCCATTTGTCTCAAAACATTCTTCATTTTTAATCTTAGGTGGCCTATGACTGAGAACATATACAATACTCTAAATGTCGTTTGATTCAATTTAATCATTTCTCAAATCCCACCCTTTGCATATGATAAGACAAGAAAATCCAATTGATTGTCATATACTTTCCCAAAATACCTTTTAAAAATAATGCATCGCTTTCTCTTCCACTTTTGTTTCATCAATAGCTTTGTTAGTAACTAAGACACTATGCATTAAATTTCTATCTATTAAAAAATGCAAACTAATGAATATATACATATATATATATATATATATATATATATATATATATATATATATATATATATATATATATATATATATATATATATATATATGGCCTATGGTACTACAAAATTTATCCTCATAAAGCTATTAGCTACCACTTTGTATACACAACCTATACCAGTAATGTAGGTTCTAAACTACTTAAGGAGTTTTCATATTTGATTTGAGTATGAGTGTTAAAATGATGAATTCCTTCTCTCGTAAGTTTCCCTATAGATTGAAATTCTTCTAAACAACCCATAAAAGCATCCTTCGTTGCATTCCAAAATTGTTTGATGAGTTTAAGTTGAATCCATCTTATCTTAGGCTTTTATTGCTATCACAATCCTAAACTACAGCTCTTACAATTTTTTTTTCAATTAATTTTTTTTAACAAAAACTGATTATTATCCTCCTCAATGCGCATTTGATAAATGTATATAGAAGATAAAAGAATTCTTTTTATTCTGTTTTATGCATATTTCCTAGATTTTTGGCTTGAAACTGTACATAGAAGATAAACGAACTCTTTTTATTCTGTTTTATGTATATATCCTAGATAATTTGCATAGGATTCCGCTTATAGAAATAGAAATCTCGAATCCATAAATTTAATCATATTTAAATTTATAAATTTCTTTTAATAAGGTTTGAAAAACTTACAAAATTAAACTATACCACAAAATTTGAAAATCTTTCTAGTATAAAGGGATATCATTGTCTGGTCTATTGACCGAATAGTTTACAACAGGAGCATATTAGAATTCGAATCAGTCAATTATTCAGACTTCAGAAATGATGGATTGATCATAAACATTTAAATACCTTAAGTACCATCAATAATCAAGTTTATAGGTAAAGTATGCTTACTAGGTAAGGAGGTAGGTAATTACATTAATTGCAAGTTTAAGATTTTACTTTACTATCGGGACGACCATATTATTGACTTGAGCATCAGAGTACATTTGATAAGTACATCTCCGTACGACTTGAAAAAGAAATGTTAAGAACTTCGAAAATTTTTATAACAAACTGAACACGACGTTAGAAAACTTGAAAAAAGTGTAAATTGGAGTGTTTTGAGTGTGACCCAAACTCTACACCCGAAAATATATATATATATATATATATATATATATATATATATATATATATATATATATATATATATATATATATATATATATATAAAGTTCTTTTTATTAGCAATAATAAATTTAATTAATAAAGACAATTAGATTATCTTAACCATTTACAATAAAGAAATCAAAAGAAAAAAAAAATCAAAAACCATCCACTAACTTCTCCGTTTTACATTTGTGATTAAAAAAAAAAAAGACAAAACATGGAGAAGTCTCTTTCCTGCATACCTATAAACCACTTGATCAATATCGTTCTTTGGACAAAATATAGAGATTGTTTTATACAAATACTTTAACTATTCTAACAGATTGGAATGTCTTATTTTTCTATTCAAGTGCATATTGAGGCATACATTGCTAGTTGTTTTATAATGAGTTCTTAATATCAGTTACATCATAAATTCTAAATTCATTTTTGTTGGATAATACAAAAATAAGCAAGCTTCAGCACTTTGTTCTATGCATAAAATCATATTTTTGTGCTCTATAAGATTTGGAAGTTGTGTCTTTTATATACATACTTCAGACAAATTTATGTTGTGAAACTTTAATAAGTAAAAATGATTCAACATAAGACCGAGACAAGTACTAACATTGTCTTCTAAAACACTTATGCTATAAATTCGAAATAATTATACAAATTTATATTATATAAATTTAATATTTATACAAAATATTACAGTCTTTGTTAGGATTAATCCAACCAAACTGAAAAAAAAAATCAAATTAAACCATTTCAATTAGTTTAATTTTTTTTCTTTAGCTAAACCATTTCAATGAAACTAAAGTTTTGTTAATGATGTTAACTTTTTATTATTAATTATTATCAACGAAGATATAACTATATTTTATTTTTATTATTACTTAATTTATGTACACCAACCATAATAAAAATACATAAAATATGTATTTAATGATTTATTTGAAAATTTCAAAATTAAATATGAATATTTCTTTTTTTTTCTTCTCGAAACAAACATTTACATAAAATTGGATGTAATTGATCCTAATCTAACCAACTCATCTTACAGTTTTGTTTGATTTGGATGTGCAATAAAATTTTGAAAATTTAGAACTAATTCAAATTAATAAAAATGAAATGATTTAGATCCATTTTCTTCCAAAATCTAATGCATAACTGATTCATGCAATAAAATTCCTACTCAATTTTTTATCCTCCAGTGATACGTATCCATGTTAAAAGATGTTAGTTAGATTTGAATGAATTTGATTTTACAATATACCAACTAAAAGTTGATCAATTATGCAAACCAAAAATATCCAAAAATTGATTTTGGATTGGATCTCAAAATCCATAGGAGGACCGAGGTGTGGAAAAAGGGTAAAATAGAAAAACAAAATTGGAGTTGGCAATGGAAATATGAAAAAACGGGGTGTGAGTAGTTTTTCTTCTTTCGATCTATGGACTTTGACTTTTTCCTTATGACATCCTTTAGCTATCTTGTTGGCAGCCTTAATCACCAACCCTCTTGATTCTTTTAAATACTTTCATTATTAATAATCTATTTATATTAGAAGCGAAAATTTTATTCTAAAAAAATTATCATATTTCTTATATTAATTATTGCATAATATATTGTATAGTATTGTACTGTTATTTTGTTGTTACACTACAACAATTACTTTATTCAATTAATATAATATCACGCACGCACACATATATAATATTATGTAATAATAATAATAGTAGTAATAATAACACTACAATAATATTTCAATATTTATATTCACGAAATAAAATATGAATAATTTCTTTTTGTCAATTTTCACTCATTTCCATCTCATTGTTATCCAGTTTTTCATGTGGATATATTTGTTTTCCCTCCCAAAAACACTCTCAAAGCTTACTTATTCTGTTACTTGGGCAGAATATTAATTTTGTAGGAATATATCATTTTACATTATTGAAGCTTCTAGATGTTTGGTCCCAGTTCGAACTCTATTCATTGTTGGTTGGGTTAAGAAAAATCCTTTTATAAATTGGGAATGCTTCGATAAATTCCCCAAAGAATAAAAAAATAACACTGACAAAAGATTCGGATAACCTCTTGCCATGTTAGTTTTTTTCCGAAAAACATTAAGAACTTCAGGGGCTTTATCATGATCAGCATCAATACTAAAGATTTTAAGAATTTGGGACTCCTCCAACGAATTAAACATAGTACCTATGGTTATAGTTCCAGATAAGGTGATGTGAACTTTAACTCACGTTAGAAGATGAGATATATCAAAGCAGCATTTCAAAATTTGTGACTACAAATGTGGGAAAGAGGTATCCTTGTTCTCAGAATGAGTCATAGTATTTACGCATTGGCAAAGATCTGATGAATTTTTGTGAGAAACAGATACATAGACAGAAAGAAACATAATGGTAGGTGCATAAAATGAAGATGAAAAAGTTGTGTGTATGTAAGGGGGGATGAAAGAGGTTTAATAGAGGACAGCGGTGGTTCCTCTTTCCGTTGTCGCAATGTAAACTTGACATATATATTGAAACTACTAAATCCAACCATCAAATGATACAACTCTTGCTGTACTTGTTGCCCTTGTGCACACACCCATGTGACCCAGCAAGAGGAGCTGCTCATGTGACAAAGTGCCCTAGAGAGAATGCCTACCTATGTCTGTGGTACTAAATTCACCAAATTAACTTCTTAACCAAGAGAGAGAAGAAGAAGAAGACACTGACATGCAATATCCAATAATAGAGATATAGGGAAACAAGTGTACATTGTACAATTTCTAGTACAAATCACACAATCCTAAAATTTATTGTTCAAGAAATTATTTTTATCAACAGTTAATAGAAAAATAACTATATACATAGTGATATTTTATTAAATTAAATTAATTTAATTTATAGTGTTTCTCTCTCTATATATAAAGGTAAATACTGACGGTAGTATTAATTAGTTTTTAGGATCTAAAATATAAATTTTAAGTATCATACTCTTTTTATTACTTTCTAAGGTTATTTTATAGTATTGCGGTTTTTATTTTACCTCTAAACCACTAATTTATCAGTTTAATGAAATATTTGATACTTATGAAATTATAAAGTTCCAAAATTTAATAATAACTAAATTTTATTTTTTAAATGATATTTGATCTTTCAAATGTAGAATATTTTAGATTTTCTCTTGATTTTTTGTTTTGATGATGATAAAGAGAAAAGATCAAGATCAGTCAATTAGAGTGATAAGAACGAGTTTTTTCATGTGCGTGAGTCTACAATGCACAAGACTAAACGAAGAAAATGATGAAGTGAGTTGAGAAGTGTGCGAGACTGAACGAGGGCAATGCAAAGGTGAGCTGAGTGAGTCGCGAAAGTGAATGAAGAAGGAACACAAAAGTGATTTCTCTTTAGAGCGAGTGAACTAAGGAAGAGGGAGGAAACGTGACCCTAGAATGTAAATGTATTTTTTATTTTAATTTTTACAAATTAATTATTTCAGAATTCGTTTGTAACATTGGTAGGTAAATTTTGTTTCACTTACCTACGGATTCTATATCATTACATACAAATAAAATCCTTCGAAAAAGTTCATGCTCTTAGACACTAAAATTACATACGGATTTTACATACAGGAAATTCGTACGAAAACTTTTTGTCATTACCTATGAAGAAAATCCGTATGTAACTAGATTTTTCGTATATGTATATAAAATTTGTATGTAACGACTAATTTATATATGGATTCAAATCTGTATGTAATTATCAGATAAATGACATTTTTCTTGTAGTGAAAGTTATGTCGCACCATGCCATTATATTGAGGTGGTCATGAAAATTTTGACTAAATTATAACAAATGAAAACCAATTATTAGATACATTTCCATAAAATATATAGAACATTTTTAGTCAAAGTTTGAAATTTAATTACATTGAACATGTCAAACCACGATCCCTTTTGCTCTTTGGATAACTTTTTCCATGATGGTTTTCCCTCCTCCAAGTTAGTGTAGATGATTAAAGCAATTGAACCAAGTACCAACTTGTATTAATCAAACCTATGTAAAGCTAAAGGAATTGAAACAAAATAAAAAAACTCAAATAACGCAAATGTATATGCTAAGAAATTAAATGATTCACTAACAAAAATTACTCTTCCATCCCCCTTGGGAGTATCGAGATTGTATTTTTGCTATTGTCTCCACTGATGTGACTAAATAAAGAAGACAAATCTTTATTAACCACTGGAAAATCGTGCATTTGATGAACTTGAATATGAATAGCTGGATGTCGAGATAAAGATGGAGGAGGAGATCGAGATGGAAGGAGGTGAAGGGCCATATGGTAGAGGTCAAGCTAAAGATGGGTGATGAGGTTGAGACACTAGTGGAAAAATCGCTTTTTATGATAGGTAAAAATGACCTATTATGATAGGTAACCTGACATCATAGTTTTGGTTATCATAATAGGTCTGCGCATTTTATGACGTACAAAAAACTCCATCATAATAGATCCAGTGTATTATGACGTACTTTCTGTCACCTTTCATAATAGGTCTAGTGTATTATGACAGATTTTCACTTATAAGTCATAATATAGCGAATTTATTATGATGCAGCTGGATTTACCTATCATAATATATAGCGTTTTATGATGTAGATTTTTTCATTTATTATAATATGTAGAATATATTATGATAAGTAATTGTTCACCTATCATAATATATACTTTTCAGAAATAAGCTTTTATTACATACATTGTTCACATATCATAAAAACTTGTTTTGTAAAAAACAATCATTATTACATTTGACATATCCATTCAATTTACAATTAATTTCCTGTATTATAATCAATATAACATGAAATGAACATATTCAATTAAACTAACATAATGAAATTCATTTCAAACATTAAATTGTGTAATAATATTTAATACATAATTTGTACATCAAACCATATATTAAATCCAAATATAACATTAACCTACACTATATTGTAGTCAAGTTTCTACAATTTACTAACACTTAAAATAAAATAAGCTCACTTAGTTCTAATGTCTTCAATGTCTGGAGCTTCCATTGGAGATGAATCATTAAAGATCTACAAATAAAATAATTAAGTTAGAACAATTTTGTGATGAATAGTTAGATAAGTATTTAATTAGTTTTTTAATACCTTATTCCATGAATCAGTAATGTTTGTACAAAATAATGGTGTGCATGTGCTTCATTACGTAATACCCACACTCATAGTTGCCCAATTGACGTCGACCCTGCAAATTAAACACAAATAATTAAACTCATTCAAACTAAGGACACAGAAGATCATATTATACTGTAACTATAGCCTTTGTACCATGTAGCTTTGATCAATTTTGGTAAACCAACAAGCCAATTCCTCATAAAAATAGCAAAATCATAAAATACAGAACAAAGGTCAACTTCTCTTACATTAGGTGTCACTATTTGCATCTTCTTCCTAGATACAGATGGAATATCCCACAACCTTGAATAAGCTTCCAAAGACCTACAAAAGATAGACATTCATTGTATCATTATAATCATATAGGAAGGAAACAAAATAAAAAGGAAAACTTACGCCTCTAAAATATTTTTGATGGACAATTTGTTAGCTTTCTTATGCAAGGAACATAAGAGAACTACAAGACAACGACCCGGAACAATTACTAGCAATTGCCAATGACCCCTACAAGTGACAATAATATTAATTAAAAATAACTTTTAAGTTAGTTACCAAGAATTCAAAATTTGTGTACTTACTTATGCAAGTAAGGTGCTAAATAGACCTCTTTATTAGCTTTTTCAAACATCTCTGTTAAGTATTTTTGCACCTCCTCTAATTTATTTCCTACACTTTGAATGATAACAGGGTCAAGAAATCCATAGATAGTAGTAAGGTCCATATTAACGTTTTGTGGCAATGAACTGAAACCAACAAAGAGGTGACACTTTAACGTTTATGCAAAGCTTTAAGGCTTCCTACAAAACAAGTAAGTGATGCTACTTCAACACTAAAAAGCAACTTAGGGATATGTGGTAAGTGAAAGGAAGAACACTAACAATTCTCCAAATTTATTTCACTATAAAAATGCAAAGTGAACCTAAAAAGTCATTAACTTAGGTACATACCTAATTTCCCTAAAACCAAATAAGTACCTTAGGTACAAAATTCTTATAATATAAAATGAAACAAACCTAATCTATATTATTGTCCACCTTTCTTATAATATATCCTCCCATTCACACTCTTATTCTAGTTTGAGAGATTTAGTTGTGCCTATATCCATGCAAGTTGAATATGAGTGGAAGTTGCATGTTAACTAAGTTAAACAACTACAAAATTTAAAATCACAATTGGAAACCACATTTTACAGCTTCACAACTTTGATGGAGACATGAAGATTTTCTTTATGTTAATGTTGTATGGTAATCAGAAATTATAGTGTATTGAAAGAAGTAGTAACGATCTCAATTTTAACAATAAAAGGTAAAATAAAAGAAAACTGAACATATGAAAATTAAGGTACATACAAAACACAAGTGAAAATGCTCTTTTTGAATTAAATTTACTCAAGAAGACATGTTGTTAAGTAAGGCCCACTTTCAGGTATTAGGATTCTAAAACAGAACTTTGATTACATAGAGTTTACAAGTTCAGTTCATCCAATTCAAAGAAAAAGTCAAGTCACTGGTTTTTATTTTCTAAAACTCGAGAAGAAACACTATCATATTTATTTATCTAATGAGAGATCCAATAAAGTATTAGTCAATATTTTGGCTAATACCAGTAAAAAAAATGTGGTTTAGATTCAATGTCCTACACAACTAAATGCTGGAGGGGCAGCTCAAAATTTCTGCGATGCAAGGATGATGAATCATGTGACTATAATGGAGTAGCAGATGACTAACTAACATGCTTCAGTCAGCGCTCCTTCGAAGATACAACTTATCAGCTAGGCACTTCTCAAATTCCTATAGTTTTGGTTATTATGTCTAAAAGAGGGCCTAAAGCATTAGGTGCAAGTTTTCTTGCAAATAAGAAGCAAAGCGAAGATGGCTGGTTATTATAAAGACTACAAGACAGATAATAAAAAGAAAAGTAGTAAGGAAGAAAAGCAACAAAAGAGAAGCTTATACAACAAAAATGATGGCTTTAGAACTTAGAATCAATACGTACACTACTAAACTATCATTTACTACAAAGAAGGTTATACATATTTATACATAGGGGGAGTGAAAGACATTAAACACCTTCGCTGTTGCGAAACCAAAATTATTCAGATTTATCACTAAAGCATATTTAAACAATTCATGTCCTTTCAACAAAGTGCATTTACTCTTCAAGTCATCTTCTTAATCTGTGACAGAACAAGCTTATAGAAGTGAGTAGTGAGAAAAGAGACGTACCTGAGAGAGACCACCTGGAAGAAACCCCACTCTTGTGAAGCCCTAGCAATGTGCGACTTGCACTATTCCCTCACAGTCTCGTCCCTGTCCTCTAAACGGCTGAGATCGATGACCGGAAGCTCACAATTCTCGGTAGCAACCAGAAGACGGCATGGAGGCGTGCCGATGGCGTGGATGCTCCAACTAGTGTGCGCGGCGTGGAGGCTTTGAGACGTTTAGGGCTTCGAGACGGCGTGGAACGCGGTGTATTCCGTGCTCTGGGATGAGACCAAAAAATGCTCAAAGCGACGAGAGGTTGAGATTGGAAGAAACAAAATGGTGAAGAGAATAAAAGCTCTACGGGTCGAGTTGGAAGAAAAGTTGTGCGAGTTGGAAGAAATGAAATGATGTGCGCTGGACTGCGAGATTGAAAGGGAATTTGCACCTATTATGATAGGTGTTTCAATATCTATCATAATATGTTTTCCCATAATTTCTATTTTGTCACCGCTTCCAACTTATTATGATAGTTGGCCTTTTACATATCATAATATATGTATCTTTTATTACGAAAATGCCACCGCTACACCTATTATGATAGATTTCTAAAAATACGCTATAATATATCTTAATTTTATTATAAAATTGCTACCGATCAATGTATTATGATAGGTGGATTTCACCTATCATAGTAACCCGTCATGTAATCCTATTTTTCCACTGGTGAGATATAAGTGGATGAGGTGGAGGGCCATATGTAGGTGGAAGTGGTGGAGGAGATGGAGGTTGAGATAAAGATGGGGAAGGAGGTTGATCTATAGGTGGAGGGTCATATGTAGGTAGAGGTGGTAGGAGGAGATGGTAGAGAAATAGATAGAGAAGGAGGTCGAGATATAGGTGGAGGAGATCAAGATTGAGTTATAGGTGAAAGAGGTAAAGGTCGAAATGAAGAATGTAATGGAGGTTTAGATATTTTGTTGGAGTAAGCTTCATGGATAGTTGATGGTATTATATATGGTATATGAATTTGTGTAGTTTTTTTCCTCTGAACTTTCTTTCTAGTTGATTGCATTGGTCTCTTGGAATTTGACATCTTTTTCTTTCTTAAAAAAACGGCAATACTAAATCACTAAAATAACACCATAATCTCAATAATAGGTAAAAACCACAAACAATTATAAGTGAGTATCATAACTATAATACTAAAACAATATCATCCATGTAAACATATCATAAAAAACTATTATAATACTAAACATATTTAAAAAAAAAAAACAATCTTTATCTTCCTCTTGCATAAAATTTTCCTCTTCCTCTTTCTCTTACGTGAAATAATTTGCGTGTGTTATATCCAAGTTAACCTCTTCACTATTAATCTCATCATCTTGTAGTTGATCAACTAGGTCATCCTTAATTGTTCCATGAACCTGAAATTCATGCATGTAATAAGAAACTTACAAAGTATGTTTATCATCAACTTCCCCAAGATAAGACAAGTAGTAAACTTGAGTTGCCATTTCTGAAAAAATAAAATGATCAAAATTTTCATATTTTTTCCTTTTTCTAACTTTTACAATCTTATATTGCTTCTGTGCTCTTATCTCGTGAATTGAAGGATTAAACCAATCACAATAGAATAAAACTAACCTTTTTTATTCACTTGGTCCTTCCAATTCTAAAATCTCTGTAAGAACACCATAATAATCACTTGAAGTATCACCATGTCCAATTCCGCTAACTCATACCCCATTATTATATATTGTTTTGTCTTTACCATATGTTGTTGTATGAAATTTGTATCCATTGACAAAATAAATTGGCCAAGACTTTAAACATAATTAAATCTTAAATCTTTTTTTTTAACCTAGATTTAATATAGTTTCCTTGATTTTACACCCGACGATGATGTAAAATATAAGTGATGTAAAATATCCATCTATATAAAAAAATAAACATCATAATAATGCCTGTTATAAATTCTTTGGTTACAATCATCTTATATTTTTTAACAAATAAGTTTCATAAAGTTTGACTCTTGTCCCAAATATATAACTGAAAATGTGATAAACTATCTAAAAACAACTGAAATTTTAAAACTAGTACGTCCCACACATTTTAGATGTTATTCATCTTATCCAAACTAGATTTTCCTGACTATTACATAAAAGGTAGATTATCCTCTTAGTAACACAAACCTACTTTTGTTCTCTCTCTAGGCTATATCTCTCTCTAAATACATATATGATGGAGATTAAGAGTATTAATATTAACTTTTTCAGCCGCCTAGAGCTATATATCTAGATATGTATTATTCGTACTATCATCACCTTTGGTTTTGGTTAGGTTAGGTAAAGGACAAGCGGTTGTTTTCTCATTTCTTTATAATCTCTCATCCTTTTCTGTTAGGCCTCTATCTTCAAACCTAAATATAAATCATTCAACAAACTTCCTTCCAAATACTCCAAACAACAGCCACTTCAGAGTAGACCCTATTAGATATCATCATTAATATATAATTCATGCATCACCATCTTCATCTTTTTCTACATTTTATATTCTTCTTTTCTTTATCTCTTCCAATATATAATCTGTGTGTAAAATTTACTATTGTATAAGAGTTTAAGTACAAAGTTATTAGATATTCATGCTCACCACCAAAAGAAGTTACATAAAACGACTTTCCTCCTTCTAAACGTACACACACTGGCAAGTTTCCTTCCAAATGTCGAGGTTGCTTTACATGGTATAACGACATAAACGAAATCAATGCAAAGTCCCATCACCATCATTTGTATTGCTTCATTTTGCATGAGATTGTTGTGGTAATAATAAAAGTTCATTCGGAAAGCTACCGATTTTTCAACGGACCAGTTAAATCAATTTTAAGTTTTTGTTCCCATATCATGTCATGAAGTTTGTTACCATATCATGTCATTAAGTTTTTGTTACCGGTTAAACTGATATAATCAGCGTTCATGTCTCAGATTATTATTCTAAAGCTACAAAAACAAGATCATGCATGAAGGAAATAATAAATAAATAAAGAAGAAGAAGCTACAACTGAACTCAATAATCAGTTTTGGTTGAGGTGAGAGGTTGAGTGAAGGGAATTTTGATCCTTTTCATGAGCTTGCATTGTAGAATATTAGCCAAATTATAAGAAGAGAGTGAGAATGAGGAAGACAAAGAAGGACATGCACTCTTATCTATTCCCGACAAAGCATAGACACATTTTAAGGCCAACCATCTATCTATACCTAATTAGGGGGCTCACATGCATGATTAAACCTTATTCTTTTGCACACTTGAGGATCCCCTATAACACCTTTAGTTGTTTTTCACCTTACAATGCTTCTGTGGCTAACTTAGTCATTGCTTCTGTCTGCCATATTTAAATTGCTATATATCCAAATAGGGCAATTGGGCATTTTTTATATACCAAAAACATTGATGGCCCTCTAAAAGTATCCTCCATGAATCCCTAACTCAAAAACAAACAATATTAGGTACCACACATTCAGTGCTTTCCATTGGCCTTCATTCAATTTTCTATTCACAAGTTTTGGCCATAGCTATTTCATCCACCTATAATAATGGCACGCACCTGGAAACTTGATGCAACAAATCAATGCCTTTTGCCTTTTCAGATAATTCCCATGCTTTATATATATTATATATATATCATTCAGTTTATCCAACACAATTTTTTAATAGGGTCCAGATAATTTTTTTTAAATAAGTCAAAAAGAAAAAAATGGTAATATATTAAGAATGTTTTCAT
The DNA here is from genome assembly GCF_016808095.1 of Vigna angularis. Lineage (NCBI taxonomy): Eukaryota > Viridiplantae > Streptophyta > Magnoliopsida > Fabales > Fabaceae > Vigna > Vigna angularis. The sequence continues at coordinate 9,432,742 of NC_068973.1, read as the reverse complement.
ATTGACATGACAATCTAGATTCTCATTATGCCAATTATTGACAAATTTCATTTTTTATTTTCGTAATAATAAAATTTCGTGCATATTAGTACTTGCCATAATTAGGAACAATAAAATAACAATTCCAGAACCCCATGGAAAAATTGATTGCTAATATTTACACTGATATCAAAGACAGCATGCCTTCATATTCTTTGTTCATCACAACAATAATAAAGAACTGAAGAGCCCATACATATCACAAGGCAAAAGATAGTAAGTGCAGTTGCCACTTCCAACTATTAAAGCTACTAGGATTGTTTTAATTTTATTTTATTTTTTTGCCTTTATTGGAACAATTCCCTTGTGGTCTGTGAGAAATTCCACTGACTGTCCAAAAGAGAGGTGGTCATCACCTCCACAACAACACTAATCACCTTTAATCAACTTTGATTAATTTACCAATTTATATCAAAAGAAATATTTGTAAGGCATATCCTTAACATGATTGAATACAAGTGGGCCTTAAGGAATTATATAATATGTCAAACATTAAATGATTGGGACAAAGATAATTTATTTTCATCACGTAAACACTAACCTGTTTTCTTGCCTTCAAGGCATGACAAGGAGAAATATACACACACTACAGCAGAATCTATAGTTTTACTCAAACTAATATGCCTTATAAGTGCACTATTATTGATGGAGAAGAAACAGGGGGAGTTGAGTTGAGAAGTCATCTAAACACCTTTTCTCTCCTTTTTCTGTGTCTCTCAGTGCTCAATAAACTTTTAGTTGTCGCACTCGAGAGTGGGAAAGGAAGCATAAAAAGAATATAGAACATTAATTAAAGATTTGTAAAAGATAATATGAACTGGTCAAGTACTAGGTAATTGAACAATCCAAACAACTACTTCAATGACCCAATAAATCATATTCTCCTTCTGCACACACAGACATCATATATAATGTGTCACTTAACCGTATTTCTACTGTTTAAACTATGCAGAAACTCTTTACTACTTCACTGGAAGTTGTACTGCTGAATCTATATGTGTGAAAAGATTGATCAAGTTTGACTGTATAATAGCATGGTTGTATTTATGTGTGTCATCAAACTGTGGCTAGCATGGTAAATATTCAATCAGGAGCAAAATTGAACAGCTCACTGACAACAGTACAATAGCGGAAAGATTCAATTTGCAAACCAAAACCCATATTGAATATATGAAAGCCATATGGTTACATAAGTTATGTTTCTGTGTAGTAATAATGTAAAATATCAGTGAAAGCAATATATTTCTTCCAAATCTCATTCTCTAAATCATCGATTGAACAATTGAGTAATCTCTCATCATGTAGTCTGAATTATGTGAGATTCAGGATCTAACGTATGACAAAGAATGAGAGAAGAGGATGAAGAGAAATAATGGGAGCTGGGTTGGGGAAAAAGATATAGAAAGCTTGGATATATAACATTCCAAAACACAAACCCTGAAGCTTAAATTTTGTTTTACAAGAAGAATTCTCTGTTGGTAATCAAATCATCCACGCTTACAAGAACACAAATTAAAGAAATATGGAAAGAAAGAAAGAAGAAAGAAAGAAGAAAGAAAGAGAGAAAGAAAAATTCAATCAGTTAAGTAATTTGATACACAAACCCTGCACTGTATTTTGTTCCCTTGCCTTAGCGAGCAGAATTAGGAGGAGAGTACTCACATACTACCTCAGTTTGCACTTCCCTTCTGTGAAAGTTCCTGTGGCAGCCACAAGCAGCGCATGTAAGAGCCCCACCACCTCCATCCCCTGTACTAGCCATGAACTCCCTGCAACCATCCACAGCATACCCTCCAATATTCGCTGCATGATTCTTCTGGCACTCTCCATATCTTACATTTCTGGTCACTGAAGACGAAGTGTTGGCCACATCTCTTTTCAGGACCACCTGTCTCTTCTTCATGCTCAATCCCAAAAACCCTAATAAGCTTGATCTCTATGTTTGACTTTCTGTCTAGGTTTGATTTGGGTTCCAATCAGTTTATGGTTTCACCCAGAATATGAAATCCAAGCAAATCGAAATGCCGGATGATGATTACACCAGAGATAGCTCTAGCTCTATTTATAAGTCAGTGCTTGCTGGTGACTAACCCTAACCCTAGTGTGTAAATTTGTGAGTGGCTTATTTGGGTAAAGCACTAGGAACAAAAGATGGAAATAAAGGTCATGATGGTTCTTGAGGTATTGAGCAGCCTTATTTTACCAACTTTTTGGTGCTCATGTATTTCAACTGAGGACTACAAAGACACGCACATGGGAACACTTGGTCCCTAAAGTATCAAGACAGGGACTTACATAATCCATTCTGAAATTACATGTATTATATTTTTACCTCTCACAACCACATAAAAAACATAAGAAAGGAAGATGAGATGACGAAAGAATATAATACACATGCTATTTTTTTATTCGAGAACAACATCACCAGCATGTACACAACTTTATCCAAGTTTTGTCTAAAGTATTATTGTTCTCTAGGCCAATAAAGTCACAACACGTCACCCAAGAGGAAATGGTGGGGTTCTTAGTTGGTTATGATGCTAGAGAAAGGTAGAAGTATGTTTACACAATGATCATCCGTTGCTTTTAGAAGTATAAGTGAAGAAAAGTCTCCATACCTCATTGTGGTGCCCTCTGATTGAGAACCGGACAAAACTTAATATAGGAAGTAAAGGAGGGAATACTTGTCCTTACATTAACCATACAACCCTAGAATTGTCTTCCAGAATTGATAGCTCACCTGTCTCAAAAGGACTGTTAAATCAATAAAGAAAAAAAATGAGAATATATAATTTTATTTTGTTACATATCTTTTTGAAAAAAAAAGACAACCTTGACTATGCCAATATATTTTACATGGGTAGTTAATCAAAAATCAATAAATAGACATGGTGACAGTGCAGTGAAGCTGCTTTTTTGGTCAAACTAATTGATTAAGCTGTTTAAGCAGAGTTACCAACCAAAGGGTAGATGCTAATTTTATATCTGCAGTGGGTCCGATTTGATACTTAAAAGGAAGGTTGCTGTGGCCCTGCTTGCAACTGTGACAACAACTCTTGTCTAATTACCTAAGATTCTAATAGGTATAAGACCATTCCCCACACTCATACATGAATGACCACCCTTTTCTTCTTTCCCTTGGATCAAATCAAGGACAATCATAACTTTACAAAATTTCAACATCATTGATATGCTCTTGAACTATCTGGCCATCATCAAAGCTAGCCAAAACAAAAGGGCACTGTGTATGTCTACACACACCAGATTCCTTTAGTTTTTCCTTGTTTTAAGTCATTGCGAGTAAAACTTGGGATTTCTCCTATTGGCTAGTTGAAAAGTACGTGTCGTTCCCTGCACAGATCCTGATATGAGTAGTTTACATTTACACCATGCTTTTGCGAACATATATAGAAGGAAGTGAAGAAGAACAAAATAGACAGACAAAGAGATTGCTGAAGTGAAAAGCGGCTGATTTACACAATGCATTTTTTTGAAACCTTGATATTATTGGATGGGGAATTTGGTGGGGGAAGAAGAATAGAAATGCCATAGACAAGTTTGATTTTGAAAGGTCTGGATTGTTCACTTAGGTCATGAGTAATACATACACAAGAAGGCATGAGGAGCCTCCACCAACGCCATATCAAAGTGAAGAACTAGAAAGGGACAAGCACACATTGGGGCAATAACATGTGCACATTAGAGAAAGTGACAAGGGACAAAGACACATGTGCTTGTCAATCACAAGCGTGCTCGTAGTTTACGTTATAACAATCAATTATAAATTCGTATTTGCCTAATCTCCACTTCCAAAAGCAACTTCCTCATCAATCTCACTGTAATGTGGGAATCTGATTTCTTATGTGATTAGGATATGGATATAACATTCAATAATTAGACATACATGCAAGATTAACATCATTAAATATTGGTCTTAATATAATTTTCGTTTCTCAAATCTGGCTTGAGTTTCATTTAAAATTATTTTCTTTTCTAATTTGAAAATTGTTTGTTTTTAATAATTTTATCCTAATATCATTACAATTTTCGCACATGTATAATATATATGAATAATAATCAAGTCGTTTATAGGTTTGTTTATTTTAATTTTTCATTTCATAACATGTACGTATATAAGACATTTAGATCGAAGGATATAATAATATTAATATTGTCATACGTTGAAGACCGAATTTATCTAAATTTGAGCATAATAATTTATAATAATTAAATGTTATAATAATAGTATAATAAATATTAACGGTTCGTCCAAGAACATCTGTCACTTTAACACAGTGCTGCATACATTCGTGGGTTAGAAAAGATTAATTTATGGACTAACTGTACAGGAGTACCCTACGAAAGAAAGGGAGTATATGAATAAATTCTTACATTAAAATGTTTGACCATAGATGTTACTTTAATCTAATGGTTCAATTTTCCCGAATGTAATGTGAAGAATGATAACGTTAAAGCTAAACAAAATGATTTCATTGGCAACGAGAATCATATCGTCCAATCACCTTTAGTGGTCAATGATGCTTGAAATTAAACATGAAATTGAGTTTTATCTTCTTAATTTGTGTGCTTATATGTTATTCGTTGAGTCAAAAAAATAATAATATAATTCTATATATAGTAGTCTCTTAAAATTAAAAAAAAAACAATTATAGCTCGATGATTTGTTTAATGTTCAGTAATGTCCTAAAAATTGTCAAATTATGTTCAATAATTAAAACCAGAGATTATTTATTTGGCTACATCCATGATTTGACCTACCAGATTTGAGGCACTAAAGTCATTAGATTAGTGGTATGTGAAAATAATTAGTTAATATTTCTTAGACTTACGTCTTTAACCAACAGTGTGAAGGTTAATATCCATGCTTCTAGACAAGACTATGAGACTGTGTTGTCCTTACTATTTGGTTTTTTCTTCTTTTATGTTGTTTTATCTTTGAAGTTTCTAATAGTAGCTATTTTGTTATGACTCTAATATGTAACCGTGGTTAGAAGCAATGCAATATGAGATGAAAGTTTTGCACAAATTATAACTTGGTAAAATTGTCTAGGAGTTTAGAAAAAAAAAAGGGGGATTTTTAGGTGAAATGATAAATGTCTATAACATAAATTTTACATTTATCATGCTTTAATTGATCTTGCAAACAAACCCTTTTTACTTTTTACTTTTGATTATAGGATGAGGAGTAGAAAAGTAAGAAAATAAAAAAATTATGTATTTGTGATGTTTTTGCATATATTTTTAAAGAATTTAAGGATGTGAAGCTTAAGCCCCCAAAAATGGTGTTGAGAGCTACAAAGATAGTAAAGAAATCCTCATGAGGAACAAGAGGAAAGATGGTTATAGCTTGAGCCCCGAAATGTGTCGTTGAGTGCTAAGAAAAATAATTTAGAAAGATCTAGAATGTAACTTTTGCAGTTAAGCCTGAAATAACTAGAAAACACTAGAAGAGAGGTTGAATGGTGTCGTGGAAAACTTTTTGCCAAAAGATAATTTAACAAATTTGTTAAAGATTAAATGTTTTACACAAGTTGTCAGACGCTTGATTTATAAAAGTTTTATTGCAAATTCAAAGATAAAATGTTTTTCAATTGTCTTTGCAAATCTACTGTAGTGTTTTAAGAAAAATATAGCTCTTAATAAAGATTGTGTTTGGTGGCAAGAACTTTTATAAATGATTGTGTTAGTAAGCAATTGTAGAGTTTATAAGTAAAATGTTTTGCAATGGCAAAATAGTAAACACACAGTTGTTTTATACTAGTTCACTAATTGAGCTACGTCCAATTCTCTTCTAAAACTTAGAGGGTTCCACTATAATCTTTAACAAGATTACAATTCAATATTCACACCACTCTTGGTATCACCTAGTCAATTCCAGTAACCCACGTTACTCTAACTAAAACTGAGTATCATCCACTCTTGATTGTGCAATATTCTTCATCACTTCTGGTATCCCTAGACAATCCCGATATCTTCTTGATACCCTATCTAGTTGAGTTTCACTCACTCTTGGTTTCCACTAGACGAATCTTGTATCAACTTAATACATTGTCTAGTTGTTGTTTAACTCCACCGAGTTAATCGTTAAGTGTTTGTATTCACTTCATAATATGCAATCAATCAGATTGCTTACAAGTCCTTAGATTATTACTCTCATAAAGAGGATGTGTTTACAATACAATTCAATCTAACAAACTCCTTAGAGTTTTCTCTCTTTTTACAAGTGTAAGCTTATGATTCTATGAAGCTTGAGAGTATTTTCTTTCTTTTGTATTTGTTTTTCTTTTCAAATGATTTTTTCGTATTTGTGCGCCTATTTTCTTGATCTTCTCATCAAGGATCTTCAACTTATAGGTTTCATGAGAAAATATTTGTTAGATAGTGCTTGTTCTTGATCTTCGGATTTTCTTAGCCTTTTCGTAGGTAGCAGCCGTAGGTTAAAGTCTACTTGTCAAAACAAACATGCTTTTTCAGTACTTTATCAGAAGTAGGTAGTACGAACTCTTCAATGTGACTTTTAATGGTGAGAACATTTTGTGAATGTCTTCTTTGTCTTTAACATCCACTTCTAACTTATATATGATAGAGTGGGTGGATACTTGACATAGGCAATTACAAAAAGTAGAGTAGATATGCATGCAGCAGATATGTTCTTTTTCTTATAACTTTTGTTGTCTTGAAACATTGTGCATTTAATGCTCTTTAATGCGTGTTCATAACAACTATAAGTTTTTCAAATTTTCTATCATTCGAACAAGATTTGAGCGTTTAAGTATTTCTGTAGAGATACCAAGTAGTTCTTAAAGGTTTCATCATTGGATAAAAATATCATTTGGTACAATGTATCATTTGACCTATACAAGGTGTTTACTAACAATGCTTTGTTTAATGATCTTAGTTTGGTTCAAAAGCGTATTTAGCAAGATGTCGTTCAACACATGTTTCTTGAGAAATGTTTATATCTTTTAGCGTGTTTACCAAAAACATCATTTGCTCATTATTTTACAAGATATAAAGCTCGTTTAGCATTCTTTAGCAAGGTATAGCAAGAGAGCCTTTACTAAAGCTCTTCTTTTAGACATTTAGATTTCATAAGGCTTTAAAACGATTATCTTTCAATATTATTTTTCACAAAGATAACATTTTGTCATGTGCTCATTTCATTTGATGTTGTTTGCTAAACTTCAAAACATATGAGAATGTTAGACGGTTTAGTCCTTTAGACGATCTTGTCTTAACAAAGCCCTAAGATGGTACTGAGCACTTAAGGCAGTTAAGAGAAAATCTTGCATAGAGGGAAAATCCCCAAAAAAAAGAACTACCAATATACTTGCTAAGTTCCCATGGAAATGATAACCCTCATTTAGTTTAACTACAACTTACTTGGTGCACTTGTCAATCGTTCACACAATTGAATACTTTTTCTTCTTAGAACTTCATCTATTCAGCACTTCGTAGTGTGAAGATGGAGTTTGATCACTAATTAATAACTCAGAAAACACTTTTGTGATTTACTCCAACCATCATCAACAAGAGACTAATTATACATCTCCAACTGCAAAGTTAGATTAGTTTTAAAGACTTTAAACAATCGAATGGTGTTGATTTCAATGAGATTTTCCCACCTATAGTGAAAATGTCATCCATTGGGATTATGTTAAGCTTAGCTACTACCCTTGATTTGGAGGTTGGGCAAATGGATGTGAAGATATTTTTTTCTTCATGGTAATTTGGAAGAAGAGATTTAAATGAAACAACTTGAAGGTTTTTTTTCTTGTTGAAGGTGAGGAAGATTATGTGTAGACTTAGAAATGGTCTATATGGTTTTGAGGCAGGCTCAAAGATTATGGTATAAGAAGTTTAATTCATTTATGTGTAATCAAGATTACAGTATGACTACTTTTGATGTTAAAATAGCTCTCTCATGATGACTTTATTATCTTGTTATTTTATGTTGATGACATATTTATTTGCAAAAAAATATTTCTAGACTTGACAAGTTAAAAAAGGCATTGGGTGATTCGTTTGTCATAAAGACATGGAAGCTGCTAAAAAGATTCCTAAAAAAATATATACATGATATAAGAGAAAAAGAAGATTTAGTTATCAAAGGAGATTACATTAAGAAGGTTTTACAGAAATTATAGACGAAAAATGGTTGAGACGCAAGTAGTTTTCTTATTACTCATTTTAAACTAAGTGTTAAACAAATTCCTTCAATTGAAATTAAGAAGAGATATGAGCAAAGTTTCTTATGAATTTGTAGTGGACAAATTGATGTATGCAATGCTATGTAAATATGGCATCTATAAGCATGCAAGTAGTTGTTATGGTTAAAGAAATTCTTGTAGGAGCTTGGTTTTATGCAGAACAACTATTCATTATCTATGGACAATCAAAGTTCTATTAATCTTGGTAATCAAACTTTTCATTCTATGTGCAAATATATTGATGTGAGGTATCACTAGATACAATGCTAAGTTGTTTGAGTTTGATAAAGTTCATACTAATGACAATGTTGTTGATATGATGAGTAAGACATTGTCAAGACATAAGCTTGAAGCTTATTGTGAGATCTCAAGATTGGTGGTCACCTTGACATAGTTGTGAGAGGAGAGATATGTTGGGTTCGACTCCCAACTATGTGTCTAAAAAGTCCAAACTAGTCAAATTCATTTTGTCTCACAAAACTTAAGTGAACATGGACATTTTAGATCAAGAAAGAGTATAAATTTCACAACTTTGGAAAGAGATAAAAGAGAAAGAAAATAGATTAACATATTCATTGAGTCATCTTAATCAAATTATGATTCTTAGTTTATTCATTATTGAATCGTGTTAAAAAATTTATAACAAAACTTCGTTTTGACTGTTAAGATGATCAATTAGATATTTATAAGAATTTTATTTAAAATATTTCTGCTACATAATTTAACATATTTTTAGTTGTGTTATTTTCCATTGAAATAGTTATTTTAAAACCATAAAATCACATAGTCACATTACACGATCTAAAAAATTTATAATTTTTAATAACCGATCGATAATAAATAATATATGTAATTAAGAATATATAGTGTTAATACTTTTCTTAATTCTCAAGCATAAATATGTAGACAGTGTGTGCTATGCTTGGCTGTAAACCATTGGGTGCTTAAGAGCAGTACAGATGGAAGTGTGAGGTTGTTTTCCTCTTTCAAAGATTTTGAGTAGGGGTCACTACTCTCCCTCAGTGTTCTCCATCACATCATATTCTACATCAAAGCTTCTTCAATGAATATTTTAAGAAGACCCATCTAGAAGATTTCTTAATTTTAAGATATGAATCATTTAAGAAAAATTATGAGATCATTTTCAATTTAAAATTTAGTAATTTTTAAAATTTGTTTTCCTTAATGTATACTTTGAATTCATATTTGAATTACTAACATACTAATTTAGTAAATATTGAAGATTATCTTGCTTTTATGGTGTGTGAACCAAGTACATGTTGATGTCATGCACAAACATGTAAACCTTAAACCAACTACATGTTTACGTAGTTGAACTAAGTGAGATATCTTGTGGCATAAAATGAGAAAAAAAGGTTTAAAAGTATGAGTGAATGATGAGATGATGAAATGAAAATAAGAACATACCTCGCTGTATCGGCTGGTAGTGGCAGTAGCATCTGAGGGGCTCCATCTGTCACACTTTTATTGTTACAAGCTTATTGTTATTGGATGTGATTTTTAACTAAACCATGTACCACACTATTTTTAGGATAATATGTCACAATGATTGGTAGGTACCAAACTTCCTTTTGCTCATTTTTTTCATATAAACATATTGCACTTAATAAAAATTTTTAAAATATAATTTTTTTAAATATAATTTATTCCATCACCTTGTAATAAGACTTCACTGCCTATAAAATTGTCTACAATAAAAATTATATTCACAAATCTCCAGTAACTCAGTCAGATACATTTTTGTTTAAAGATAAAACTTTGACATTTCGAGATTGTTGACAAATAAAATTACTCCTCCATAAATGAGTGTTTATTCACTTATCTCCTGCTTACAAATAAATTATTCACACTTATATAATAATATGAAATTAATTAAATTGTTATTCAACAAAATAAGATAACACGGGGGAGGTGCTTTGCACTTATATTTTGAACAATATTTATAATCCAAAAGTAGATGGTAACGAGATAGGCAAGCGAGACATGTTTTATTATCTCATATTAATCTTAAAAAAAAAAATCATCGTCGTCTCTATACTTATATTTAATGAGTATATTATTTTTAATTCATTTTCATTTTTTATCGGATAACATTTATATTTATATTTATTTCTGTATTGATTTTTTATTATTTAAATATTAATTACTTAACTTTTATAATAAAATAAAAATTACATCAAAGAAAATATGACATTATTAAATATTCAATACCAAACAAGTGTATTTTTTTTAATAACAAATATTTAAAAAAAATATAACTGTATATATTTTAAAAAAATTATGAGAACCAAAATATTTATTAATTTTGTAAATATTAATGGAAAAAAGTTGATAAAATTAAAAAATATTTTAAAAATTAAAAAAGAAAAACAAGTAATCAAGTTTAAAAATATTTTAAATATTTTCTTTATTTTCTTTCTCAAAATTCTAATGAAATTTGTTTTTATATGCTAATAAATGTTATAATACATACACTTCAATGAAATCACACGTGAACAAAGATTAAACTAATAATAATTAAAATTTAGCATAAATCTTTTATTTTTAGAATTTTAATTTTTGTTGGATGCGGATAAACAATATTCATTACTAGGACATTAAATTATTGTATTATCTCTATATAATTGAGTTAATAAAACTTATAATAATGAGTTAGAAAATAATAATTATATAAAAAATTATTAAAATAATATTTTACATGATAAAAATAGGCAACAAAATAAAAATATTAAAAAAGTAAAAATATTATTTTAGAAACAATTTGATATACCACAATGAAATTGTACTAAGAATGTTTAAGGACTTGATAAAAGGAAAAGTACATTGAAAATCTAAGAGAGAAAAAATTTAGATATCAAATTAATTGAATGGTTGGGAAATAATGACAAAATTTTTAGTAAAACAAAAGTTTTTCAAATGAAACAAAAATTAAGGATAAAAATAATAAAAAAGATAAATTTTGCATATTACCTATATGCATTTGAACACTTGAAATTGATAGTTACATATTTTTATGAAAAAAATAATAATAAATAAATAATATTAAAAAATAGAAATATTTATTGTAATTGTTTATACACTATTTATGACCACACAAAGATTATGATAAGAAGAAAAATACTTTAGAAATGTAAGTGGATTTCATGAATATAAATAAAGTCATGCAATAAGAAAACAAAGATTATAATATTAAAGTCTATATATATATGATATCAAATAAATTGTAGTGTTTTTATAATTTAAACAAAATAAGATAAATATGAGAATGAAATGAGTATTTCTATATCTATACTCGTATCTATTTAATATGAGATTCTCTTCTAAAACGAGATGGATTCAGAAAATATCTAAGGACCAATTTATTTGTAATCTTTTTGAAAAAAAAAAGTATAATTTTATGAGGATTTGCTTAAATGATTATAATTTACCCATCATATTAAATTAGACAGCAGCATGATAATAAATAGTATGTTAGTAGCATAATCATAAATAGCATGTTAGCATGCTTAACCGATGTATAAACTATTTACTATATCAATTTAAAGAATAACTAATATAGAGAACGAGATATTATGTTCAGTGAAATTCAAAATAACTTTCAACTTCCTTCTTTCACACATCGTTTCTTCCCAATTTACCTTTCTCTGTCATATTGTTTCTAGATAAGATTGGATTTTGGTTTGATGTTTCTTGAGTTGTTTTTCTGAAGCAGATCTACTTCATGCAGATTATTTTTGTCAATTGAACTATCCATATATAAAGTGTTTTTCAATCTAAATTAAAGTACGTTGATTTAGAAATTTACAATTAAGATAAAATTTATATACAAATTACTTATGTTGTAGATTAATTTCGCAATTATGTTCAATTTACATAATTCTTTTTTAATGTAAATTTTAATTAGAAATTCATGCATTGTTTTTCAAGATTTGTATTTTTTATTTATTTTTATATTAAGGTAGAGTCGCGTGAGGAATTTAAATTTCTGCAAGAAAAATGAAGATGATGAAAATGAATTGAAATGACCAAACTGAAAATTTAAATTGCAAGAAACTAAATTATCTAGAATAAAACAGATAAATTTAATCTACGAAAACAGTAATCCAAATTACAACAATCATTACTCTATTTGTCATTTTCCCTCTTCACAATATTCAATATTTTCAGAGCGTTTGAATTATAACCTTACCCTTTTTTACATTTGAATAATCTATTTTTATATTTTTCTCAAAATTAAATTATAATAAAATAAAATAACATAAATTGTAATAACCACCTCAAAAACCATGTATCTTTATAAGAGATATATATAGTCATTGGTTCCATGCTCAAATTTCCATGTATCTTTATAAGTTTCAGATCTTTAAATTTGTTTCACTCAGTTTTATTAAACATCCCACCAATTGTGTGGCTTTATTTATTATGTTTACATACTAATTCTTGTAGTTTTTCTTGGAGTATGTTTGCGCTAAACAAACGCATCACTTTTTTCAAGTTTAGTGTGTTGTTAGTTGTCAGTCTAAATTTTTATTATGTATAGCTCATTATTGTTAGTGTCTTTTACCTTAAAATTAATTAGAAACCAGGCGAAAAAGGTGTAATTAGATAATAAAATCTGAGTAAAGAGTATTTAATTCACTATTCATAAGTATTTATAGAGATATCTAATATTTTAATTGCGATTGGTAATGTGGATTGAAATTATTTGGTGGGTGACAAAAGTGGATAGCCGACCAAGCGCAGCCATATATGTTTCGATCAGAATCTGGCTAGTTATTCTAAATGAAATCACAAAATAGATATTAAAGATTGTGATATCCTTCTAGTTTTAGTGGTAGTTTGAGTGGGATACACATTATATTATTAAAAAAAAGGGTTAAATATGTTTTTAGTTCCTAAACTATTAGTCGTTTCTGGTTTTAGTCCATCTTTCAAAATAAAGTACAATTTGGTCCTCATTCTTTTCGAAACTTTGGTTTTAGTCTTCGAAAACTAACACCATTAAAAATGTGATGATGTGTCTAACGTCTCTGCCTAACTGATTACACGTGTCAGCAAAAAAGCAATTACACGTGGACACTGATTACACGTGTCAGCAAAAAAGTAATTACACGTGGACACTGATTACACGTGTCAGCAAAAAAGCAATTACACGTGGACAGAGACGTTAGACACATCAGCACATTTTTAACGGCGTTAGTTTTCGAGGACTAAAACCAAAGTTTCGAACAGAATGAGGACCAAATTGTACCTTATTTTGAAAGAGGGACTAAAACCAGAAACGGCCAATAATTTAGGGACTAAAAACATATTTAACCCTAAAAAAAATGTTCACTGTTCTAGCATAGATCTTCCCTCAATTTTCAGATAATCTAATAAGAACATGTTTTTACTCACATGGATAAGGTATATAAGTCATAATAAAAGTTTCATAATTAGTTTTTAAAGTAAAAAGTCTTATTTATAATGAAAAGGAAAGAAAAAATTACTTAGAAAATTCTTTATGCATATGAAAAAAATTTACTAAATCTAAATATAAGTTTAATAAAAATGAAATTGAAATAAACTTAGGTTAAGACACGTTAAAACCTTCTTATAAGTTTGTCAATATAGACCTAGATCAAGTCAAGCCTAAATCAAAACGAGTCTAATCGACTAGATAAAGTCAAATTAGGCTTAACCCAAGTTGGGTCGAGTCAGGTCAAGTACATGTTAGGACAAGTTAGGTTGGACTAAATATAGGTCAAGCTGAGGTGGTTCATGTTTGGTCAAGATGTGTTGGACCTATTTTAACTAAATCGGGTCATACCTAGATCAGGTTGAGTTAAGTAAGGACTAGGTTTGTTTGAGTCGATCCTAAGTCAATATGAACAAGGTTAGGTCGAGCCCAACTAAACTAGGCCGATTGTGTTCAACTTAGGTCAAGCTAGTTCTTGATCAAGCTAAGGTTGATAGGATCCATGTTTTAGTGAGTTAAATTAAACATAGGTCAAGGTTGAGTTGAGTCCATGTTGGATTGAATTGAGTTAAACATATGTCAGATCGAGTCGAGTTAAGCCTAAACAAATCAAACTTAACTCATATTGCCTTAATTCACATCGCCTTGTGTCGAGTCAAGTCAAACTCATCTCAAGCTAAGTTAACTTAGGTACACGTCAAGTTGTGTTAAGTTGAGTCTATTATCCAAGTTGAGTTAAATCCACATCGATCCAAGTTTTTTTGGACCTACACCAAATCAAGTACAGTCAAGCTCGTGTCGAGCCACTAAAGTTGTATCTAGGTTAGGCCTAGTAGAGTTAACCCACCTTAGGTTGAGTCCATTATGGTCAACATCATGCTAGTCTAGTTGGGCTGAGTTGAATCAAGCCCAGCTTAAGTCAAGTTAAGTCAGTCCACCTCAATTCGATTTGAGTTCGACCACAATGGGCCAAGTTTAGTTGAGTCATGGTAGGGATAAGTCGTGTTACTTACACTAGTCGAATCGAGTCATAACTACATTGTGTGGGGCTAATATCATGTTAAGTACATAGTCACGTGTCAAGTCGAGTTAAGTCGGGTCCACTTTAGGTTGAGTTGAGTTGGACCAAGTTTAAATCAGACCATGATAACTCTTGTTGAGACAAGGTCAAGTAATGTCAAACCCACATCAAACATGGTTAGGTTAGATCAACCTAATAAAGCAAGTTAGGTTAGATCAACCTAATAAAGCAAGTTAGGTTAGATCAACCTAATAAAGCAAGTTAGGTTAGGTCCTAACTTCTAATTAAGTTACAAATAGTACAAATTAATTAAGAACCACTTTGTAATAAATATAAAATATTTAAGGATTAACTTGTAATTTAGAATACTTTAAGGAATCATGCAATTCTGAAAAGAATTTAGGAGTTAGTTGAAGTCTTGAAGTGGACCAAACCCACTTTCACATTGATCCCCACTTTATGTGAATGTTTTGGTGGTTAACGCTTTTTTAGACCACTTATTTTGGTGGGCAATAAAAGGAGACGTATTTTAATAGTGGTTTGGGATTGGCCCATGGACCATGGGACAAGTTGTTAGCTTGAGCCCTAAAGTAATAAATTCAATTAAAGATACAAATATTTAAGAAACTATGAGATAAGGGAGATTAATACAACATGTTTTATACTAGTTCACTCTATATAAAAAGTTATATCAAGTTATTCTATCATACTAGTCAAGCTCCCAATATAATTTCATATTTTTACAAACACAACAATATTGTTAAGTAAACTACTTTATAAACCCTATATTAATAATAGTAAAAGTAAACTACTTTATAAACCCTATATTAATAATAGTAAAAGTAAACTAGTTTATAAACCCTATATTGGATCCTATAAGACGTGATCTAACACCTTTCTATTATTAAGCAAAGAGTTAAATATGCTTTTAGTCCCTAGACTATCATGCTATTTTTGGTTTCATCCCTCTTCGAAAGGTTTGTTCATTTCCGTCCTCTTAGTTAGGAAACTCGTATTTTTAGTCCTTAAAAAGCAACGGCGTTAGACTTTTTGTGAGGTGGCTAGCAGTGAGTCACGTGGGATGCAGCTTTCCTGATAAGTGTGTGTCATGTTTCTCTTTTTTTTCTCTTTTTTTCTCTTACTAGTGTCCACCGCCTCTAACACCGTCTTAAAGTCTCCATTGTCGTCCGCAACCACCACCATATCGGCCTTCACTACCATCTTAAAGTCTTTGGGCACCTTCACGATCTTTCTTTTTCTTGCTATCAGACTAAGCCATGACTAACCCAAAACTTCCCTACACCAGAATCTCAGATTCCGGCAACCACCTTGTGCAAGCCACCACCACGCCGGTCTCTAAAAAGCGAAACTGCTTGCTAATGCACCGCAACTATGCCGCCACCACCCACAACGTCAATGCCGCAAAGCCTTAACAAACCGCCAGCTGTCGTCATGTGTAACCATCATGGTCGCTGTAAAGCTGTCACGAATGCGCTAGAGCCACCATCTCCAACAAGCTTCGACCTCTAGAAACCTGCAGAAGAATAACTCAGATCGCGAACAACGCCGTTTCTCACGCTCAACCTCAAGTTGCCATCAACAACGGCGAGTTCAACTCAAAAACCTAAGCAGAGAAACTGAGAATCCCAATTCAGGTACCCTAATTGCGAATCCATCTTCTCGCGCAACCTCTATCTCATTCGCGACGCAAAAGCTCTCCCTTCACGCACAGAGCCAACACAAACCTGCAAGGAAACCAAAGAAGCAAAACAAAAACCAAATCATGAATTCCTTCCTAAACTAAGTGAAGCCGTCGTGAAGGAGAGGGAGAAACCTTGTTCTCCCGGCATAAGCAGAAGCAGCATTTCCCCAAAATTAGAAACCCTAATTTTTTGGGTGGGGAAGGGGCTGCCACATGGACCCTTGAAATGCTAATTAGAAAAGTGGCACACACTTATCAGGGAAGCTGGCATCCCACATGGTTCACCGTTAGTTACCTCACAGAAAATCTAAAACACTCTTACTTTTTAAAGACTAAAAATACGAGTTTTCTAACTAAGAAGACAAAAATGAACAAATCTTTCGAAAAGAGACGAAACCCAAAATAGCATAATACTTCAGAGATTAAAAGCTTATTTAACCCTTAAACAAACATGAAAACCCTATTTGAAAATAATACACAAACTAAAAAATGAATTAAGAAACAAGAACATCATCACCTAGAACAAAGTCAACAACAGAAAACATAAACCTAGATCGATGAGAAACTTTGTTTCCTCTTCAAATCAAATAATTGATTACCAAATTCTTAACATATTTTGGTGACTAGGACTATTACTTTCAATTTAATAACCAGAATTTAATATAACTTGATAATACCTTGTTCTTCTTACTAATCTTGCCCAAATTTGTGAGGTCTTGATAAACAATGCAAAGGGAAACAATAATAAAAATTGCGAGTTTGAATATATGAATTATTAGGTCTTTAAAATAAAATTTTATATTTATTTTTGTGCATGATATTTACAATTTAATTCATATCTTTATACCTATATATAAAGGGATTTGTTTTGTGTTCACATTTATTTTTCAATTTTATTCTTTAGATAAAAAAATTTAAATTAAAAAATTTTGGTGTTTAAGTGAATGTTGCTTTAAATTTTAACTGTTTTTTTATTTGATTTTTTTTTAAACTTAACAATTTTTTTAATTAAAACATCACCTACAAAATAAATAAAAAATATTTATAATAAAATTATAAAAGTTATTTATATTTACTTTTATAATTATAATAAAAATAATTTTATCATTTTTTATTATCATAGAGAAAAAGTTTAACATACGTAAAGCATATGTTTTCACTAGATAATATAAAATTTATAGTTAGTACCATCTAAATTCAACATTTATGTTCCTCTAATTTTTCTAAAAAGATAAAAAAACTTAAGGTAAAAATAAGATGATATATTATAAAAAATTAAAAATCAAATCAACACAAAAATGATTTTATTTAATATCAAATAAAATAATGAAGACATAATTCCATATTACTAAATAAATTATATATTTTTTAATAATTTAAAATAAAATATATATAAAAACGGAGACGAGACTAGACGAATAATAGTATTCGCCTGCTTTTTTTTATCTAATTTAAAAAAATTAAGTATTACTTGTATTTAATTAATTTAAATATTTCTTATGAACAGTGAGAAAGGAAAGATGTGAAATATGAGGCCTACAAAATTATATTTTTCAAGATCGCGTATCCAATCTTATGTAAATGTCCCTTTCTTCAGGTTAGAAAGTCTTTTCCTCAATGTTCCAGGAGCTGATGCGTCAAACCCATAATGAATTTGTATTATACATCATGCATTACATGTTTGATTCTTTTTTTTTTATATTTAATAAACATAAAGACCTGAAATTATAGATAATTTACCAATGTCAAGATCCATACTTTGTATAAATGTTAAATTAACAAAATAGTTTTTATAAGATTATAGTTATGTACAATTTTATACTATATATATAATTAATTTGGGGGACTAAGACTTTCAAGTCAACACAATTATTGGGGGAGAAATCTATACATTTCTCAATGAACATGAACAAAGATGTAAATACTCCATAAAGAACATTGAATACAAAAAATAATGTACTAACTTATAGATTAGAATTGAAATAACTTTCCTTTAAAAATTATGAAATTATTATTATTTACAACTGAGAAAATGCTAAAAAGAAATTGGCTTGGGATTACTGTTGGATAAAAAAGAGTAAATATTCTCAAAATTAAAATTAATAGATCTAACTTTTTACATTATTAATTTTATCCAAAATGAATGAAAATATTCTATTTAGATAAATGTGTATGCTTACGATATTATCATCATGTTAACTGTAATAAAAAATCATTATTATAAACTATTCTTCATTATAAAATTAATCATGAATAAAATACTAATTATACATAATATAATAATTATCCTGAGGGAAACTATTTTAGGAATAGTGTTAAAAAAAGTTTGTGCCTTCAAAATTGAGATAAGCATTAAAATCAATGAATTTATTAATTGATAAGAGAGAGTAAAAGTGGGCTCGGGTTTATTTAACTTTTTAAATGTGAGTCAAATCATAAATTTGAATTGGATTAAAGATAAATTGACCTGTAACCCAATTAATAACTACTCTTTTTTTTACTTTTAAGTAGGGATGGTAGCAGGGTGAGGTGGGGATAAATTTCATATTTCATATTTATTTTAAGGTAAAAATTCATTTTATTTTTATTCCCATATCTACATTTAACAAGTATAAAATTTTTGTTCCATGAATATAGTAAGTATATTCCATACTCACTTTTTTTTCAATATCAATTAATTGTTTCTTATAAAAATATTAAAAATCATATTAAAGAAAACATAATATTAATAAATATTCAATATTAAAAAATTATATTCTCATGCTTTTAGTGTAAAATATTTAGAAAAACATATAATAATATAAATTTCAAATCAATATAAAATAACAATTGGGAAAAAGTGAAAGAATTATATAAAATATTTCACAATTAACATAAATAAAATTTCACAACCAAAACATATGTAAACCTTAATGAAACAAAATTGATAAAGTCAAAAATGTATTTTTTTAAATTATAAAAAAATAAATAAATATTCAAGTTTAAAAATATTTCAAATGTCACTTTACTAACATCTTTTCTTATACATTGATGCATATCATATTGAACAAAATCACAAAGAGAAAAAATATAAGCTAATAATAATTTAAATTTAGACATAAATCTTTTTGTTTTAAGTGTATGGGGTTGAGTGTTCACTTCAAACCGTCTTCCTTACTCCAAAGCTTCCTTCCTAGCATTGTAGATATTCCAATGGAAAAGGTATATTTTTTAAAGATACTTGATGCTTAAGTTAGTTTGATATTTCATTGGTTTAACAATTAGTGTTGTAATAAATGTGTCACAAAAGTTCCAACAATCATACATTTGACCTATATTTATAAGTTTCTCCATGACTTTCGATTAGGGTCAGCCGAAAGTTGTTCCCTCTACCACCACGCAATGCTCTCTCCACCTTCTCATTCCCTTTTTGCCCTCAGTAATATTTAATTTCTGTTTTTATTTTTTACCCAACAACATTTTCATTGATGCTCCCCATTATTATATCAATGCACCTCCACAACAGTCTACTATTTCCGTTGAATGAAATTCCTTGCATCTTTTTCTCCTCTAATTTTTGTTTGTTGAAATTGCGATGGTGTAGCGTGGGATTATTGTGGTCTATTTGGTTGGAGATAGCATTGGTTTGTTGTGGTACAAGTAGTTTCTCGAGTGATCAGAGGAAGTAGCAAAGCTTTGGACTGGTGCAAGAAGAAGAAAAAGGTGTAATGGTAGGAGAGCTTCGTCTGGTGGTTGAAGGTGGTCTGCGTTCTTCACAGGTTCTTCTTCCTCTACACACATAGAAAACGCACAGCAACGGACAAAACATAGAAAACGCACAGGGAAGCGACCAAACATACAGCACACAACATATTCCAATACATTAAAATTAAAATGAAATATCTATGCATACTACCAAAGTAATGAAAACCAACCTTTCTTGTAGACCAAAGAAAAAATGTGCACAATAGACACACACACGAAGCATCACCACCACATCACCACCGCACCACGAACACACAACCAAGATAACAAAACGGAGAAGAAAGAACGAATGAAATGGAAACTACTATGGAGAAAAAGGGTTGGGAAGAAACAGATCTGGAGGAGAAAAGAGGTTGGGAAGAAACAGATCTAGAGGAGGAGAAAAGTTTGAAAGTGAGAGTTGGCAGGGTGGGATTGCGCAACTGTGAGTGAAAATGAGGTAGGCATTTAAGGTTTTGATAAAAAAAAGTAAAAAAGTAAAAAAAAAGTAAAAGGTTAAAGCAAAAAGGGTAGTTTTGTAATTAAAATTTTTTTGGAGATGTGTAGGAAACAGTTGGGGTGGTGGAGGGAGCAATTGTCGAGTCAGTCTATTCACGACCCAATTCTATTAAACCTGATTACTAACTTGTTTAGCTTAATCAAATGACTAATTGGATATGATTGACACTGATCGATTTCATCTCCGCTCCACCGATCATTTTGGTGTAATTTAGACTGTATGTACTAGTAGCTACATATAGAGTACACTTTCATTTGTTTTACTTTAATTTATGTTGGATGATGTAAACAAGATTTATGATAATAACATTAAATTATTATAATATAGTAAATGAAACATCTTCATGTAATTATGATGATAAAATTACACTTATGTAAAAATAATTATATATAAACTCATCAAAACAATATCTTATATAATAAATAAAACAACAAATAAAAATATTAAAAACAGTAAAAAAATAAAACGATTTGATACATAATTGAATAAAATTACATAAAAAAATGTATAATTCAAGGTATTATAAGATGGGAAATTCCTTGAAGATAGAAAAAGATTTTCAATATCAAATTAGACTTATCATTGAGAGATAACGAAAGTTGTTTTAGGAAAACAATTTTTTTTCAAATAAATCAAAAATGAATTTATATTACCTAGTAAATGAATGACTTATGCAATTAAACACTTGAGAGTCAAACTTGTTTTATGTAAAAAACATAGATCATAAATAAAAATATTAAGAAGGGAAAAAACAATCAAATGCGAGAATTAACTTTTATTTTAGGATTAAATATGTTTTTGTCTTTAAACTATCATGCGATTTTGGTTTTTGTTCCTTTTTGAAACTTTGATCCATTTTTATCCCTCTCCTTTTTGAAAATTGTAGATTTAGTCCTCAATGAACAATGACATTAGTTTTTTTCTTACGTTCTCAAGACACGTGTATAGTATACATTTGAAATTAAATTGAAATTAGGGTTTAACGAAAGAATGATTATTGAACTCTTTATTCTTGTCTTTGTTCATTGAACGCAACTTCCTTTCATTTCGTATTTAATTCGAGTAATTCGCCATGGATTCTCCTTACAATTGTTTTCAACTCTCTGTATTGGATTTGGGTTCCTTCGTGTTTGCAGTGAAGGTAGGATTTGCACCCAATTTTGCCTTAAGATTGGAGGATTTTCTCTTCTGATTGTTAATTTGGACACCTTACTTCCTCGCTTACCTGACTTTCTTGGATTTGTTGGACCCAAGGTTTTGGTGGAAAAGTTTTGCTTGCCTTTTCCTTTGTTGTTTACCTCTCCCTATAATTGAAATTTGCAATAAAGGAAGTGTCTTTCTAGTTTGGTGATTGAAGCTGTGATGGAGGAAAACAACAGTAGAGATGTAATTTATGGACTTCCCTATGTGTTCCTCATTCATTCTATTTTGAAATCTCACATAAGGAATGAACTTACATCTTCATTTTTTCGCTAAACCCTAATTTCAATTTAATTTCAAACATTTAATGTACATGTGTTTTGAGAATTTGGCACATCGCTACCACGTCCAAGAAAAAACTAGCAAACTAACATCGTTTGTTGTGGAGGACTAAATCTGAGAGTTTTGAAAAGAAGAGGGATGAAAATGGATCAAATTTTTGAAGAGAGACGAAAACCAAAATTGCATGATAATTTAGAGACCAAAAACTTATCTAACCCTTTATTTTATTCACTAAAATTGATAATACACCATTTGAACATAACCACACAAAAGGAAGAAAAAAATGTAGATAAGAAGAAAAGTATCTTTTAAAGATGTGTGAATTTTATAAATATATAAAACAAAAACAATTAAAGAGAGAAGGAAGAAAATAATATATATATATATATATATATATATATATATATATATATAAATAAGGTTATTTAACTAAATATGAGTGTTGTAGTCATTTAAATGGAAAATGGTGGAGGATAGGATATATATTGACACGAGTATTAGAATCGGCATAGGTGGGGTATGTTTATAGTCATCCTCGTCTCAATGTCCAATTTAAAAATTAGGTATTATACTCATATTCATATTTGTATCCAGTCAATATAGAGATTTTTCATCAAAACGGGGATTAACTAGACTCAAGTTAACCCAAATTTTCTTTGACTTAACTTACTCTTATATTGAAGAAATAAATTCATGTTCAACATTATTTCCTTGCTTAGGAGATATATCTTCCATTACAATTAATGTTTGAGTAGACTCGTTTTTATCTTCTTCTTTTTCTTGTTTTCCTTAACCTAATTTTAGAGAAAACATTGTCTAGTTCACCGTTAGGCCTTTAGTCATCGAACATTTTAACATACACGATTTCTTTGTCACTTTTATAATAAAATTTTTAAGATTTTTCTTGAAATTTAGATTGAAATGAAAGTAAGAAATGTTAAATTTTTTTCCTCTCCAAAATCAAAAGAGCTTGTTAATGACAGTTTGTAAATAATAAATTGTATTTACCTTACCCATAAGTATTTGAGAGTTTAAATTAAATTCAAATAGTTTTTACTAATTATTGTGATAATTTATTCTTCTTCTCTATTACACCAATTTTTTTACTGTTTGTGAGTTGAAAAAACTGTAAAAAATATCACTACCAAATTTACTGAAGCTTTTGTTTACTAACTCTAAACAAAATTTTCCATTTTAAATTTTCTTACAAGATGTATAGAAAATTTCAAAGATATTATCCTTAATTCATAAACAAAATTAATCATTTCACTTTAAACATTTTTACAAAATTTATATAAGATCTCGGAGGCGTTCATAAACAAATTTGATATATGCACTAAGACGATATATTTTGCATTATTAAGTTCAAATTATTGTTTCTTTAAAATAATTTTACATTAGTTTTTTTGTGTAAATAAATAAAACCATGTAAAATGATTATAATTTTAAATCAAATTAAGTTAATAAATGGAATCCAACAATTTGTGAGCTTGAATTAAATCTAATTTAAAAATTGAAGATAAATCAATTATTGTAAAATGTAGTCAAGATTAGGTAAACTTAACTCACTTTTAATCCTGAATTTTTCTATACTTTTGAAAATACAATAGTTTATAATGTTGCGTACAAGTTACTCATGAATGTGCATTTAGAGAAAACCTATAATTTCACATCAGAAACCGAATACTATCACACTCCTTTCGTTTATTCCCTTCCTTTTGAAGTTAGGCCCTTCATAGGCCCAGAATCTTTGATTTAAACGTGTTAGTGGGAGCTTCTCCCTATATTCAAACTTTCTCTTCTAACTCCAAATTTTCTGATATTCATTTCTTCTTCTTTGATTTTTGAAATCTAGTGAATATTCGTATTTCAAAATCTAATATTTATTTTATTATTATTATTTCTATTTTTTTTTAATTTTAAACGTGCTTTAATTGTTGTAATAAATTATTATATGTTAAAATATTAACACATATTAAATTATTAGATTAAACTAATTAAAATATTTAATAAATTTTTTTTTATCTTAATTCAAATGAGTATATAAAACAAAACTATACTAATTAAAATATTTATCAAATTTTAATTTAAAACAAAATTTAAACAAATATGTTAACAGAATTTTAAAATTTTAATAATAAAAATTTGAATCTATATTAAAAAAAATTAAATAAAATTTATTAAATATTTTAAATTTAATTAACCGGATTTTTATATTCATAATTAAAGGCCCACTATATTCTTGATCAATAGCCACAATTGACATATTTTTTAGAGTAACTGAACGACCTACCAAAGAGCCCTTTCCTCTTGCACGACATATTTCTTTGGTGTTCAAAATGTCAAAATTATCCTTCCATACAGTGTACTCTGTAAAATTCCTGATTGAATAATTTAAAATTTGAAAGTAAAAAATTAAAGTATTATATTTTGAATTACCTAATCCAAAATAATTTATTTTTAAAGTTATTTTCACGACTCAACATATATTTTAAGATTATTTAATTTAAACATGTATTTTAGATTAAATAACTTTTTTATTAATTTTTTTACCACTGGATTGGTTAATCTAGAATTAATTTTTTCACTTCCGAATTAGTTGATCTAGAATTAATTTTTTCACTTCCGAATTAGTTGATCTAGAATTAATTTTTTCACTTCCGAATTAGTTAATCCAAGTAATTTGTTTTATATATAAGTTTTGATCCCGAACATGTGCAATCCGAAAATGAAATGAAGTTTTGATCTTGAATTTCTAAATAGTAAATTATTTCTAGATTTGAAAAAGTTAATTTCGAATTTGTGAATTCGATATTTAAAGTAATTAATTCTGAATTTTCAACACGAAAATGAAAAATAAAAATATTTGAATTCTGTGACCAGAAAATATCTTTTAAATTCTACCATTAAAAATATTAAACAATATTTTAAATCTTACAACTTAAAATACAATATCCAAACTTTTAACTTCTATAGTGTCCAATAAAAAAACTTTCTGCAACTATCTTAAGGATATTTTTGACATTTCATACATTTTATAAAAGTGGAGAAAGAAACTAAGGATTGCAAGGGTCAACCCTAAGTTCCTTAACTAAAGAGGTGGGTATATGGGTATTTCTTCATGTACCTCCATACTTTCTTCTTACACCTCCATATACAAATGAAAAGACAAAATTGTTCTCATCTTCTTCCCTCCACTCCTTCCTCCTGCACCGCTGCTACTTTCTTTCATCTCCACTGGCGCTAATTTACGATCTTTCCCCAATTCTAATGACAACACCATCTTTGTCCACAATTTTGTGTTTTTTATTTTAGATTATACAATCTAAAAAATAAATTTTATATTTTAAATTATATAATTCAAATCATGTTTTTTATTTTATATTTGGAATTATTCAATCTAAAGTGTATCTAAATTATATAATTTGAAATATAAAATATATATTTCAGTTTATACAATCTGTAGATAAAATAAAAAAATAGATTCTAGATTATACAATTCAATGAAAAATAAAAAAGTATTTTTTGAATTATATAATCCGGAATGTAAGAGGTAAAATTGAAACTTTGTAAATATACGAAGGTGCAGGAAGAAATTCCTGAAGGTATTTTTGAACCGGCCCACTCAGTTCTTTTCAGTCATTCGAAAGGTGTGGTACACTCTTAACATGATTAGAAAAGTTTCCCTATTAATATTTCATAGGGAGAAAATAATTTAAATTTAAGTTTTTTATAAGCTTAAATTAATTTTCTGTCATCTAACGTCTCTACGCTTTTATTTTTGAATTTATTATCTAATTTTAACTTGTACAAAAATTAATTTCATTTTTCTAAAGCATTTATGTAAAAATAACGTGAAGGAAAAATGTAAATTTTTTATTTGATGAAATTGTGAAATATGGCTAAAATATTGCATTATAAACAGTATAAAATTAATAATGCACTAAATAATATTAAAAGAAACACAATAACCAACATTACATATATTAGCATTCTAAACCCTTCATTATGATAGTAAAATTTAAATTTTTCATTAGGACTTTCTACATTCATTTCTTTTTTCAATTGTTACTTGATTTGAAATTTCGATGTATTAATTAGAAGATTAATTTAATTAGGATCAGTAAGTTAATATATTATTTGACTTTTCAAGGTGTATAAGTAAAAAAATAATATTCTCCAAAGTTTCAATATAGTGAGAAATTTATCCTACTAATTAAATTATTGTTTTGTAAACAGTTTTTTTTTCCTGAATGGATTTATGTTGAAGAAACCTGTGAAGAAGTAAGACAATATAAGTGGCGATTTGCAATGCTTAAAATTAATAATCCAAAGATGGAATTTTTACACGGTTATTTGGAGAGAAATAAATGAGAATTTATATTACAAAAAATTATTTGGAACATGAAAACAAGAATGTTAAAAGGCTAAATGGAAACAATAAACAATAAATGAAGAAAATAAATAAAAAAATGCATATTATTATACACAAAAAATATTTAAAAGGAAAATTTTCTCAGGAAAAATAATGGCCACATGCTCCTGTTATGCAAAAGAAAATTAATAAACAGAGAAGCATGCCCCCACAAGCATGTATCAACCTTGTCAATGAAAAAGAATAAATCAATTTATTATCTTCATAAAAGGCCTAAATTTGATTAATAATGTAAATAGTTTTTATATAATAAATAGATTCATTATTATGAGATTAGACTTTAAAAGGACTTTTTTATTTATAAAAATTGGACATAGAGAACATTTATCAACCAATTTAGGCTTCTTTAAATAGAAAGATAAGATCACATTCATTATTTTTTAAGAGAAAAAACATAATAAAAAGAACTGGTGAATATTGATGTATAATTTTGGCTAAAATATTATATTTAAACTAAATATAGTTTTAATGTATAATTCCTATACAAAATTATTAGAACATTTGCATATGCAAACCTTTTTCTTCTCGCATTATTTTTATTTCACATGTGAAAAAAAATATGAAATAATTATTACATCCTACAAAATTATTAAGAATATTAATTTGTTAAGAAATGAGAAATGTGGGAGATTAAGTGTTAATAAAATTGGGAAATATCTGAATATGATTATTAAAAAAGGAAGATATGATGTAAATATTGAAAAGATGGTGAGAATTAATAAATACATAATTGATTGAAGCATGCATGGTGAGATTGAAAAGAAAGGGGTGGATGTATTACACTTTCGTGAACCACATTTGAGATATCGTTCATAGGGTCCAACAAAATCCTACTCTTTTTAATTCCTTGGGCCCAAATAACACCAACTACGTACTATCTACTATATTAGCCCTTTACAAACTCTGTTTATAGTTTCTCAGAAATCTTTATTCAGTTTTTACCACACAAAAAATTAGTAAAATTAATAATAATATTCAAAATAATATAAATGCAGATAAAACTACTTCTAGGAAAATACTAACATATTCTATTAAAAATAACTTGATTAATAATTTTGTTTTTATATTTAACTTTTAATTTGTTTTTCTCTATATTTTTCTATTCGAGTTTTTAATTTAAAAAAAGTTATCGGTGTTTAATAAAAATAAACGTTGTAAAAAAAGAAAAGTATATTTTGAAGCTATGAAGTGAAAGAGAAGAAATATAAAGTATAGGAAGAAAGCATTAGAAAAGGTGTTGGGTCCCCCAGGCCCTGAGAGATATGTGTGGCAGAAGATTTAGGTAATTTATTGCCCGGTATGTGATAGTAACACCCTTTTGCTTGCTTACATCCACGGGTTTCCGCCCAATCAATGAAGCATAGGTTGCAAATGAATCAGATTTTCAATTTTAGATATAGCCACGTTTCATCTTCTTTCTTTGCTTCCTTCCATAACTAATGCAAAAGGAATATTAATACAATATTCTTATCATCATTGCATGTGGTCCTTTACCATGATAACTAATATGCAAAAATCTTATAAGTGCTACGTAGTAGTTTATTTATCAACCTGCCTTTTTATATTTTTTAATAGATTAAAACACATTTTTTATACTTCTATGGTAGTATATTAGTATTTAGTGGATGTTATCTATTAAAATAATATATAGAGGAATTGTTAGTTGCTTACGGTGTTTTTATGTTAAATAACAATTCTATTGAAGAAAAAAAAAATAAATGGTTGAGAAAGAACATTGTGCAGTTTCAATAATATACTGCATACACGTTATTCATTCTTTCTTTTTCTCCATTCTT
Source organism: Vigna angularis (assembly GCF_016808095.1). Taxonomy (NCBI): domain Eukaryota; kingdom Viridiplantae; phylum Streptophyta; class Magnoliopsida; order Fabales; family Fabaceae; genus Vigna; species Vigna angularis. Next base: position 9,404,314 of record NC_068973.1, on the reverse strand, counting down.
CAATAGAATTGGTATTCAAAGTCAGATTACTAAGAATCTGTAGTGCTTCAGAAATCACGATTTTAGTGTATGGTTGGTTAGAGTGCTTGAAGTAAAGAAGCAAAGAAGTTTGTCAAAATTTGATTTCTTGATCAAGACTAAGTGGTTGAGGTATGGCGGGAAGTAATATACCAATAGCAAATCTTCCAATCTTCACATAGAAAAACTGGAACAAATAGAGCACACAGATGTGTGTTGTTCAAGTTTCAAGATGTGAGTGATGTTATTGAAGGTGATGATCAGGAGCTTGGTTTTGGCAAAAAGTTGTAGTCAGGAGAAAAGACAAGACATTATTCATCATTCATCAATGTGTTGATGATGCTCATTTTGAGAAAATTCAGAATGCAATTACTATCACAGAATTATGGAATATCTTGGTTCGGAGTCATGCTTGGGAGAAAAAATCAAGAAGGTGAAGCTACAAACTCTTAGAAGGCAGTATGAGTTACTGCAAATGGAGGGCAATGGTAAAGTTGGTGAGTATTTTAACAAAATTCTCATATTCACAAATCAAATGAAAGGTTGTCGAGAGTGTATTACTGATCTTATGATTGTTGAGAAAATCATGTGATCATTACCATAGAGGTTTGACTATATAGTGGTTGCTATAAAAGAATCTAAAGATCTATCAAAGATGAAGATTTAAGAACTTCAAAGTTCTTTGGAAGCACATGAGATGAGATTAGTTGATAGAAATCCTATCAAGAATGATGAACAGGCCTTGAAAGTATATCATTCCAAGAATGATGAAAGAAATAAGCATAAGAAGTGAAAAAGGAAACAAACGAAAGGGAATTGGAATGCTGACAGAAGCAAAGTAAGCATGATGACAGGTCTGGATCAGTAGAAAGAAGTGGTATATACTTTCTATACCGGTTATAATTATAACCATATAGAAAGTTTTTTTTTATTACAAAAAATATCACCGTATTCATTTTCTATACCGACCATAACTAGATTCGATGTAGAAAGTTTTATTTTTTATTATAAAAATGTCATTGCGTTCACTTTCTATACTTATTATAACTACAATAGCTAAGGTTATCGTATTTACAATTATATCACAATGTCACCTTTTATATTTGGTGGATTATAACATGATGACTTGGGCCCAAGGATGGGTCATCATAACCTGTATAAATAGTAGTTATAAAAAGTATTTTTTTAAACTGGTCGAACCGAAGAAATAATATTAAAAAAGATAAAAACGTGAAAATTTTGAAGTTTTTTAGATGAAATTCACTCATTTTTGTAACATCCCAAAATATAGCTATAAATCATATTATAGTAGTCACATAATTAATAAGATAGAACAATTATAAACTAAGATATAAAGTGTAAACTTTACAGTCATCCAAAATAACCATAGAATTTAAAACTTTATATACAAGAGACTAACCAAAACTATATACAAAGCTACTCTAAAACTAACTACCCTGTAGTATCTCCTCCGTCCAATGTCTGCTCCAAAGACACCTCATCTCCCTCTACTCACACCCACAGGATGATCATTGCAAAGGAAAGAACACCAACACATACAAAACACAAACAATAAACAACAGGGTAAGCTAGTTTAAATAAAAGACAAACTTATATTTTAATACTACATCTCATACAATCATAATTAGTCATTCATAACACAAAACACTTTATGCATGACACAACACTGACTTTAACCGTTCGGACTTAGAATGATTGTCGAGCTATGGTGGGTTGTGCACTCGTGGTGGCTTCTACTGCTTTGCAAAGTCATTGCCAATGGGTTTCACACTACCACACTCACGAGGTTGGTATGTTCCGGACCTTGAAGCATACTGGAACCCTCCAAGACTAAGACCTCCTGCTACTCCTCACGACATGGATCAATCCTCTCTACGTGAGAATGAAAGACCATTGGAGTTTCAAGATAACCCACAAGATTGAGCTCCTGCATTCATTCTAAATACACTTGAACTCACCAAGAGGATTCACTTTGGAACTTAACTTTCACCACTTTAAAATCATACTTTCACTTTGAAACTCAACTCATGACATGATTAATCACATACCATAATACACATTCATACATACTTAACAAAAAATCTCAAAACTTCATTTAAATCAAACTAGAACAAAGAAATAAGGAGTAGACAAAAACTTGGACTAGTCGCTCAGCGCATACCCTCGCTGAGCGAATATAGAAGTTTCTCGCACAGCGACCCATCTCATTGTGCGAATAAACTCCAGTAGTACCAAACCTTGAACTCACGCTCAGCGACATCTCTGACTAAGCGAAACTTCCCAAACAGTGGACAAGACTCTCAAATCACTCGTTCAGCGCATTCATTCGCTAATCGAATAAAACTAACAGTGTTCCCAAACTTCAACCACTCACTCAGCGCACCCTCTCGCTGAGCGAAAATCCTCAAACAGAGTACCAACCTCTACAACCACTCGTTGAGCGACTCTACTCGCTCAGCAAGTCTGCATAATCTGCAGCACTAAATCTGCAGAATTACGCAACCTACACTAATTTTACCAATTCCAACTATTTTCCCTAACTTCTAACTCTCCTAGATTGTGTTATATACCTATTATACTTAACCCAGGTTGTCTAAACACTTCTAACCTAAATCTAACAAGGAAATTCACAACCTCACCCAAAAACTCACAAAAACTCAACTTATAGATCCAAATTGAATTCTACCATTTGTGGCACAATTCCAAGCAACTTAGGGACTCTAGCAAGTCCCAAATGACTTACCAAAACTTCCCAAACTGACTATTTGCACATAGAACTCCAAACTCAAGTTTTCACTACCTCACTTCCTTCAAATTGAGTTCTAACACAAGTAGAACTCTACCTCATTACCACCATACTCTACTAAATCAAATCTCTAACATCACCAAGTATTAAAATAACCCACACTAGTTCATAAACAGCCCAAAATTCACCAAATCAGTTATACAATGCTTTTTCCTATTTCACTACCTTAAGCTTCCATCTTACAGTAAACACCACTAACAGATTTCTTTTCCACTATAATAGTCCAATTGTGTACAATTCAATTCAACCATATCAACTACAACATCACAAACATACATATAAAAGATTCCACACATGACCACATCCATCAACATACAAAACATGCATTCCACCCAATTACAACTAACAAAAATCATGTTTTCCACTCCAACAGATTAATTATAATAACCATTAAACTCATACCACATTTTTCTATTTAAAAGTAGTTAACTAGCTTCCCTTACCTTAGAGAAACACGGCACGGCTCTAGAAAACCCCCAATCGATGCTTGCACCACAAGGAAACTCTAGAAAAACCTATAAATCACCGATTGGTGATAGGAAACCAACCTCAGAGCCTAAATTGAGTCAAGAATCAAGAAGAAGAAACCCACATCTCATGCAAGGCAGATTTCCGTGCATGATCACAGATTTAGGAAAATTAAGAAAAGGAAACGAAACTTACTAACTTAAAACAAGAAATTGATCGGTTGAAAAGAAAGCCTTCTACGCCAGGATTACCTAGACACCTTCTGATCGTTGAACAAATGATCCAAGTGTGAGAAAAGTTAGAGAGATGTGAGAGAAAGGGAAGAGAATAATGTTTTAGAGAGATAAAAATATTTTAGATAATGAACCGAGCTTTAGAAAGTTTTATTTATATTATAAGATTATTTTATAATAAAATATTCGGTCTCATTATTTTAATAGACCTATCTATTCTAATACTCTATTTTTTAGGTTCTTACAATTTTAAATAATAAAAATATTTTAATAAATTTTCAAAATTTAATTTCTTTGAAATTTTATATTGAAATTTTATCAAAAATTATTTCATATTATTTATAAAAAAATAAATTATTCACTAAAAAATATTTGGGTTGAAAGTTGAATTTGAGGGAAAAAAAGAAAGAATGAAAAAGAAAGAAAGTGAAAGTAGAAGAAAATAAAGAAAATAATTCTCAATGATCAAAATACCGTTATTATAATAAATATATTGTATTAAAATAATAAATTATAATTTTATTATTATTGTTGTTATTATTTTATAGTCTTTTTATAATTGTTACTATTATTTTTTAATTTTTCATTTTTTTAATAACAATAACAATAATAATGATAATAATTGTTATTATTATTAAAATAAATATTAATATTATTTTATATTTTTTATTATTATTAATTTTATTTTTCACATTGATCATTGTTACTATATTATTACTTTTTATTATTAATATTATTATCATTATTATTGGTATTATTTTATATCATATTATTAAAAAACATAATAAACTATGCAACATAATTAATTATACGTTATATAAGATATAAACGTCATCTTGAAGGTTAAATTATTAAAATAAGGATAAATATATAATATGCTTATTGCGAGCTCTTCTCTTTCCTTTTGAGGATGGAAAAAATAAACATTCTTTCTCTAAATCCATGATCGTCTTTCTTAACCATTTACTAAATACAAACATAGATTTTTATTGTTTTTGTTCCGTACAGCATTACATTTTTGTAAACAAACACTACTAGAGTTATTAATAGAATATTTTTATTATTTCTTATCATAGTTATTATTTATATTGTTAAGAATTTAGAACAACTTATTCACGTATGTTGAACTGAATTAGATTCTTTCACAGTGAAACGAATTAAATGAGTTTTACTGCATAATTATATGTTTGTGGTTCTATCTTTTTCTTTTAGACTTTTGACAATATCTTCTTCCATTTTTGCATGCCCCACGTCTCCATCTTATCATGCACGTGATGTTATTTATTTCATAGTTATATTTAATTAATTTCAATTAAAGGAGAATAATTAATTTCTTTGTTGGATGCCAGCAACCAGTTATAGAAAAAGGCCTGGATCATGAGGAGACATGGCCCCTTTATTTTGCAGTATAAATTCAATAGCATTAAATCAAAAGAGTAAAGCTATTATATGAGGACCAAGTTCATTCATATTTTACACAAATTTATTAAGTTTTTTTTTTAAATAATAATTAAAAGGTTTTTATATGTTGCCGACAATGCAAGTTTATCTTTTACGTCCCACTAACTGTTTCCAATCTCCTCTTCATTCAAGAGATAAATTGTTTCAAAATAAATATATAGCATAATTACTTCAAATATATACTTCATTTATAGACTGCTCAAATATAAAGACAAGATATTTTTAGAAAGAATGTGAAAAATTAAACCGAATTACCAAATTGTGATATTTTAAGAGTTTTTTTAAATTGCACACTATGCCTGTCTTATTATTTGTTTTGAAGTATTACATTAACAACCTTTATATATCATATTAACCTTAGTAGTTAAAAAACTTACATCATACATTCTTTATGAAAGAATGTGTAAACTTTAAATAATAAATATTGGAATCACACTGCTGTATTTATACAATATATATGAATAAGTAAAAATATTATCCTATCAATTGTAAGATTAAATTTCATTTCTTACCATGTTATTAGAATAATGAATTTGAATCTATCTTAATAAAATTTATTATTTGAATATTTATTATTTATTGAGTTTATTATATCGTTATCAAACTGTTATTAAATTACTTATTAATTTTTTTCACACTTCAAATATATATGTTTTAATATAAAAAAATGTGTTAAAAATTTTACATTAATTAATAATAAAATCAATTTATAATATATAAATATATATAAACCTTATTTTATAAATTAATTTTATAAAGTGAATTAGATTTAAAATCTATTTTTAATAAATAAATATATGTAAAAATTAAAAATATATCAAGAATACCAACCAAATTCACTCAAATAAAAACTTAAAAAGAATATTTCTAACTTTATGTTTTTCCTTAAATTATACCACACATGTCTAACCTCGGTATTTAATAGGTGAATTTTGTCTAAATTTTTCTTTTATTTTTCAATACTTTCTATTTTTAATGTTGTTAATTTTGGGGACACAGGTTACATAATCTGGAACCAATTTGTTTCTCAAGTAATATTATATTTCTAAATATGTTTAAAAATATCTAATCTATAAAAATTTACCATATGAATTTATAGGAAATAATGAATCCAAAGAGAATGAAATGATTATAAAAGAAGTATCTATTTCTTTCCTCACACACTTATACAATTATGTAAATTGACAAAAATTAACAGAAAAAGAAAAAAAACTTATAAATCTACAGTTTTACATAAATGTGAAAAAGGTGTTTTTGGACCTAATGACACGCATAAATCATGAATTTAAACGTTGCGTTGCAACACTGTTCGGTGTGGTACAAAGCATGTGTGTAAATGCATCTCCACACTTGTGTATAGAGACCTGTGATTTCCTTTCAACTTTGTAAAACAGTATATATATAATAATTATAGTTCGACAATTTTTTTCCATTAAATAAAAAAATAAAATAAACTTTTAAAATTAAAATCAGTTTAGGTAGAAATTAATTTGTAAACAATTTTATATAATTATATAAATTATTGAATTTAACTTATTATGTTTGGGTAATCTTAGTTTCTAAGAAAATTATTTTATTCATTTAAGAATATGTGGAAAAAAAATGTAGCCATATTCATAATACAATATTAGATCTCAGTTTGAATTAGATGAGTTGATACAGTTAGAGTTAGGCATAAACAATCGTGCCTCAAACTTTTAACACGAGATATACAATACATGTGTGAGTTTTTGTTTGTATGGCCATGTATGTGTGCATACGTGCCAGTTTCAAATTCTTATTAAACAAGTATTATATATATATATATATATATATATATATATATATATATATATATATATATATATATATATATATATATATATACTTCAACACTTTAGACTAGAGAATAATTTCTTTTATAGCATTATAAATAGTGCTGGTTCTAAAAAATCACCTACAACAGAGATTAAACATGAAATATTCTGCTAAAAGATTATGTTATTAATATTTGCTTGTAATATCATCATAATTTTCATATATTTAATTAAGAACACACCGAATTGGTCACTAAAGAAATATATTATATAGACAAAGGCATGTGGTTACTAGTGTATCAAATTCATAAAGCAAAAATAATTAAAATAATTTATTCAACCAAAATAGTACTTATAGACCACAAAATTTTCACATAGATGAAAAATAATGGAATAACTAATACTTTTAATTAAATTTAAGTAAGTGTAAAATGTATCGAGAAGTGATGACCAAGCATTTTAATTGAATGGGAAAAGACATGCAGCAGGTACCGTTACCACCTTAGTACAAAGAACCTAAAAGCCAATAGGAAAATGTATAGATTTGCAAAACAAAAAACCAAAGTATTCATTGTATTAAAATGTGAAAACGAATTTGATAGATCATTAATATTGCATTTTGTCATTTTGTGATCATATAATTTTAATTTCAACCAATCTGAATACATGTAAAACATTAAGCGCATGAATGACAAATACACTTATGAAAGGAAACCAAAAAGTCTCAGACCTATCAGTCAATGGAGTTAATATGAAAAAAAAAGTTATTTAAAAATGGACACCAATTAATTGTAAGACCAGAAGACCTTTTGCTGGTGTAAAACCAAAGTGCCAGCTTTGTGAGAAAGGAATTAATTTTCTTTTCATTTTACAAATAAGAAAAAGTTACAATTCATTTAGTAAAACTGGAAAAATTCTTAGGCCTCTTGATATCAGATAAAATTCATTATGAATAATGAATATTTGTAGATATTTAATATTTGTAAGTGAATATTACTTATAAACAAACATAGTACGTGTCATATTACTTCTACTAATAAATATTTATTATTTGTAAAAAGTTAAAATTTAATTTATATTTTATTAATTTATATTTAATTAATTTAAAATTGATTATACTTTATTAAATTAAATTTAATTAAAATTAAAATTTATTTTATTTTATATTTTTTGTAGTTTTATTTTAAAAAAATTTAAAATATTTTTTTAAAATATCTGTGAGATTAAAAAATACTGTGAGTATTTCTTTCTAAATGAATATCTCACAGTAATAAAACGGATAAGAAATGAGTTTGTTTTAGTAACAAGTACACAGTACCTGTGCGCAACCAATTCCCATAGGTAAAAGTCCTAATACATGATTAACTTTAATTGTAGAAAAATTAAAAAGGAATAGCAAAGAGATGATAAGTAACCCGTGCTAAAAGTAAAAAGAAAAAAAAAGGAAAAAAGAAAAAGCATGTATATTCAACTCTAGTTATTATTATGGTAGATAAGATAAGATAGGTAATGATGATAGTCATAGTTATGGATGTACTTGTAATGTACACTTTTGTTTCATTTGCAATAACTTAAAGTCTAATTCTCACACACACTCACACGCATTCTCTTTCTTTCTTTTCAAGACTTTTTTGTTCTTGATTTGGTTACATGGATCTAGGACTAGAACAACTAGAACAACCCATCTGCAGTTTCCTCCAGCGACATGTTCATGAGATCTTCGTTGCACTGAGGTGCGCCATCCTCGAAAAGCCAATTCTCCAGCAGCATCAGAGGCACTTGCGTCTCTACGTTTGGCTTGCTCTCCACCAAGTTCGTGTTCTCTTCTGCTGACACAGACTGTGAACGCTCGTACTTGAAGCTCCACAAGGAGTCAAACTGGTCCTGTGTGCATGTCACCGTGCTTTGTGTTCCCTCACTCGAACTAGACCCTGTGGTTACCATGTTGCTCATGGAGCAGTTTGTTTCGGTTTTGTTTGGGGATTTTTTCATCCAATTGTCCAGCAACCTGGCTATGTTTTCTGTGCTCGAGGCGTACAAGGATGATGTTTTGTTTGGTGATGTGGGGTGGGAAAAAGTGGAGGGTAGTTTAGTCTCAGGGAAGATTTGGGTTGGTTTGTCAAGGGACAAAGCCTCACATAAGGCTTGTTTGGCCATGTGGATATCTGTTTGAAGTCTTCTCTCCCACTGACCCTTTAGCTGTGAACAAGAGTTTCCCTTTTCGTAATTGTTACCTTCGTCATCACCCTCCTCGCTCTGCAACTTCTTCAGCTTCTTTTTCAAATGGGTATTCCAATAGTTCTTTATGTCATTGTCTGTCCTCTGTGGAAGATAGGAGGCTATTGCAGCCCATCTGCACCCATCACAAACACCTCACGTCATCATAAATTCATCTTTATCAAAATCCCATTATTATCAAACAGATCCCAAAACCTTTTTCTTTTATACAAAATTCCCAAAACTCAAGTCAACCTTTTCCATTCATGGCAGACAAAAATCCAACCTTTAAACTATCAAGCCTTTAACATAACAAGCAATACCTGTTACCCAAAAGGGCTTGGAGGTGGATTATCATTTTCTCTTCATGATCGGTGAAATTGCCTCGTTTGATTCCAGGTCGGAGATAGTTGGTCCATCTGAGTCGGCAGCTTTTGCTGCATCTCATCAACCCTGAAAAAAAAAATAAAAAATACCAAAGTTAATGGCATCATAACTTGAGCAATTTCATTTAATAAACAAGAAAAAGTAACCTAGTTGCAAAAGAATGAAAAAAAAAAACCGAAAAGAATTCTGAAGGAAGAAGAGGGAACAATAAAAGCATATGTTGAATTTTGTTACCTGTATTAGAGGGAACCAATCTCCAATTCCCGGGTCCATGTTCTTGAATGTAAGAGACCAAGATGATGTCTTCCTCAGGAGTCCATGGCCCTTTCTTAATCCCAATTTTGTCACAGCAAGGTGGTCTTCCCATCTGGTATAAAGGAAAAAGAAAAGTGTAGATAGTGATACTTTTTTTCTCTTGCTCCTTTTTCTTGTTTTGTTCTTGTATCCCTTGTGGATTCCTATAGAAGGGAGTGTTTGAAACGCAAAGACAAGGTTCTGCAACTGGGACTGGGTTGTCTATTTTCCATGAGTGGTATATATATAGGGAAAGAGAAGAACTTGTTGGGTTGATGGCTGACTGCAGAAAAAACTGAGGTGGTAAAATTAGGAAAAGGAGTCAAAACAAACATTTACTCAAGCATTGCAAAAGTCCACCCTTCTTCACTCTCTTTCTTTATTCACATTTCACACACAAATCAGTCGGCATTCATTATTATGGGAACAGTATAGAATCACTCACAGCCAAATCCATACTTCCCATTATGTAAAAACAAATCAAGTGTACAACTACTTAAATTAGTTCAGACTATATCTAAGTAAAATTATTTTATTTATTCCTTTTTATTATTTATTAATGAAAATAAAAAATCTATAATTAATTATTAATAAGCTACAATAAATTATGGATATTCTATAATAAATTAATTATGTATGTAAAAAATACTTCTAAATTATTATTTTAATAACATAATTTATTTGTTTTTTACCAAAAGACATCCCGCCAACTACATAATCTGTGCTCAAAATAGACTTTCGCGTAACAAGGAGTAGTCCTATATAATTTTAATTGATTATCAAATTCAAAATCAAAATAAGTTACCACTACCAATAAAATGTTGGTATTGGATTAGCTATCTTTACTTAGTGCATTTTGTAAGAATATATGATTACTGGTGAAAATTGAAAATTTTAAATTATAAAATTAGCTTCTAGATGAAATGTAAAATGTTGAAAAATGGAAAAAGAAGGTATTATATAAAAAATACCACTTTTTATTGATTCTCTTTTTTCTCTTTGTATTTATATCCTACTTTCGTTTCTTTGCATTTATTTTTATGACATTAAATGTATTTAGCTTTTAGTAGTGAATATTATATAATAATATATTAAAAAAAGTTAAAATTCTAAAATTACATCTTAGAAAACAAATATCTAAAGATATATGAAAAGAACATAATATCAAAATAAGAACGCTCTTTTATTAATTCTCTTACTTTCCTTTATATTTATTTTTGCGACATTAAATGCTTTTATACTACTAGCGAAAATTTGTAAGAGAGTATGACACTTTTTTCTTAAAATAAAACGTCAAATTTATTAGAAAATAATACTAATAATAAAATCACAGCTATTTTTATACAAGAGACAAATTTATTTTCAAAATTGATAAATTAAAAATAATATATACATATGTGTAGAAATGATTTACTATATATTATAATTTCATAAAAAAACATTTTAATTGTTGATTAATACCTTAAAATTTGAAAGACTAATTATTTTCCATTTATGTTTTTTATTATTTTTTCATAATTTGCTTACATAGTGTGAATGAAGGTGCGTCAAATTTTCATTTTTCTCCACAGAATAGTGTCTAATAATACGGGGTTTTGGTTATTGCAAGTTGTTTTCATGGTAATTAAAACTCAGACCTTGTGATATGTGCTTGATGATCGTGTGGTTCACAAGGTCTTCAAGAACAACCTTTTCAACCTCACCATGCTATCACCGGTCGGCATAATGAAGAAAGAAGAATGTTAGTAGTATTGTTTATTAATTTTTTTATTCTTCCAAAACTTCCTTTTATATTTATACCATTTTTTTTTTAATTTGGACTTGTCTTTTATTAATAATTTTTATACTTAATATTGGAAAAATACACTGAGGACATGTGGCCCGCTTTAAACTAGAAATACGACTTTCCGGTATCTTGTCGGTTACTAATTTAAGTTATGGACTGATTTTTTAATGATATAAAAATAGTGATTTTCTTCATATTTATCTTCTTATATTTTCACGTCTCCTTCATCAAATTTGATATTGGTCTGATGAAACTCAAATCTGATTGCATAAGCATTAACACTGTAAGTTTTGTCTTAGAGTTACATTTAATTCAGTCAAGATTCCAAAAATTTAGACAAAATCAAATTAACTCTGTATCAATAATAAATTTATATATATATATATATATATATATATATATATATATATATATGATTAAAAACGAATAAAAGAAATTAAAATTAAAATATACTGCCTTATACTTTTTCCTAAGTCCTAATATTTCCTTAAAAAAGTTTTTCTATCACGAGTTTAATTGAGTTGAATAAGATTGTGACAAATTTATTAAAAATATAAATTAAATTAATACTTTTTTTATTTTTATGCCAAAATTTTAATTTAATTTCTTTTAGTGATGTGGTTGAAATTTCTCAATTGAATACAAATTATAAAAAATAATATATTATAAGTTGCAATTTTCAATATTAGAAACAAAATATTTATTAAAAGTTGAGGAGTTATTTATCTTACTCTAATAAACTCAAATCTTTGAAGAAGAAAAAAATTGTAGGTTTTCTCTTGAATCCTTGATATAGCTTAAAAGGCTCTAGTTGTATAGAAATATTATTGATGATGACTATATTTTTAAATGGTACACATTCAGTAAAATCTTCATAAGGTGATATTAGTGACTTGTCATATTTTATTAGTCAATGGTACCTAATATAAATATTTTTTCTCATACGTGTGGACACAATACTAATTACAAATTATCCAAAAATTTTAACAATAATTAATACTTTCTTTCATATAAAATAATAATAATAATAAACAAAAGAACAATCACAAATCAACAATTGTTACTATCCATTCACCATATCTATTTAATCAAATGTAAACGTAGCACAATTTATTGATGTACTCTTTGCTCACATGTAAGAGTTTATGTTTCAGCACATTATAAGGACGGAAGTGACAAGGAGGTAAAGTCGAAAAATAATGTTTTTATTTAAAAGAATGAAAAATTAAATTCAAAACATTTCACCTGAAAGAAGAGGATGAAAAAAATTTAAGTAAGGTAGCGAGACAATCTGTTTAAGTCACCAACTTTTGATGGGTCAGGTCGGATTCAAATTTTTTTGACTCGCTAATAAATGAGTTAGGTTGGATTGATCCACTAAGTGGCCAACCTGTTATGGGTCAGACCGGGTGACTCCTTTTGACAGCACTATATTATATATTATATAAAATTTTGGAAATCATATTGACAAATAGATTGTATGGTTTTTTTTACTTGAATTGAGAAATAACATTTTGAATTGTATTGATAAAGAAATGTTTTGTGAAAGCAAAGAGAAAAATTGGCTCATGTCAATTGATTTTTAGTAATGTCAATCAACTAACGAAAAAGTTATTCAAGCAATATAAAAGTAATGACATTCAAAGCTAAGACAGAGCATTATCACTCAATTTTCCATTTAGTCACTCAATGATAAGGTTCCTTTCTCAAGTCATAATTCATAGCTTGAACAAGATGTCACATTAGTTCTCTATGCATTTGGAGTTTGGACGCTAAAAAAAATCTTTGGCTGCTTAAACAAATAAAAGGCTAAAATTATCAATCCTTCAAGGGTTTAAACACTTAAATACTAATGATAAAGCGAAGAGATTGAATCAATTATCTCTCCATATATATATATATATATATATATATATATATATATATATATATATATATATATATATATATATATATATATATATATATATATATATATATATATATATATATATATATATATATATATATATATATATATATATATATATATATATATATATATGAGATTGCTAATTTACGTATGCTCTTTTTTTAATTGGTACATTTTAGTAATGTGTACCGGGTTTTAGTAGACAAAAATACTCTCATATATTATGAATTCTAAGTTTTAAGGTCAAGGGTATTTGAATAATTTTCATTCTCAAAACTAAAAAAAAAAAACAAGAAACCCAGAAACCTTTACTCACATCCTTCATTCCTTTCAACCCTTTTTCTTTCATCTTTCTCACTCCAACCTTTTCTTTGTCATTCCTATTGTAGCTCCAACTGAAAAAATCATAAACACTCGTCTAACCTTAATCCACCTTCCTCACTTATCCAATTTGTTTCTCTTTCATCTCCATACTCTCTCACCGACACACATCAATCCGCGACACCGCAGTTTGTTGCCCTTTCTCTGTTTGTTCATTTGTTTCCACTTTAATAAAAAAATATTCAAAACTGCTTTGTTATTAAAGTGGAAAACAAATGAACGAACAAAGTAACAACAACAAATTGCAGTGTTGCGGGTTGCTTTTAATTAACTTATAACTCTTTTCGAATTCGAATCTAAGAAAAAGATGAAAACAACTAAGATAAAAAAGAAGAATTTGAAAAATGATGAAAGATTTCGTTCCAATTTAATTGAATATAGTACAAAAAAGATAGTACAAAAAGAATACATGGATTTAGAACTATATTTCATTTCAAATTGCAAGTATTTTAGTTTTTTTAAAGTATTTTTTATGATATTGTTACCCCAACCTATCCATGAATCTAAGAAATAGCGAGAATTATTGATTTCTCTCGATATCTCTCTCAATTCGAAAATTCAAGATTTGAATTTATGTCCTTTCATGGAATCCTCCTAATTGCATTGATTTATCCGAAAGATTTCACTTCAATTGGAATTGTGTGAGTAAGAGAGAGTATGGAGATGAGAGAGAAACAAATTAGATAAGTGAGAAAGATGGATTAGGGTTAGGCGAATGTTTTTATTTTTTCAGCTAGGGCTACAGTAGGGATGACAGAGAAATGTTGGAGTGAGAGAGATGAAGAGAAAGGGTGAGAAGAATGAGGGAGGTAAGGGTTTGGGGGTTTCTTGTTTTTTTTTTTTTTTGAAAATGAAAATTATTCAAATACCATTGACCTTAAAACTTAAAATCCATGATATAAAAGAGAAACAAATTGGATAAGTGAGGAAGGTGGATTAAGGTTAGGCGAGTGTTTCTGATTTTTTCAGTTGGGGCTACAGTAGGGATGACAGAGAAAAGATTAGGGATGACAGAGAAAAGATTAGAGTGAGAGAGATGAAAGAGAAAAGGTTAAAAGGAATGAGGGAGGTAAGGGTTTGGGGGTTTCTTGTTTTTTTTTTTTTTAGTTTTTAGAATGAAAATTATTCAAATACTCTTGACCTTAAAACTTAGAATCTATAATATATTACGGTATTTTTGTCTACTAAAACCCAGTAGACATTACTAAAATGTACCAACTAAAAGAAAAAAGAACATACCCAAGTTAGCAAACCCCTTTATATATATATATATATATATATATATATATATATATTAATAAAATGTTGTTATAACTTTCAAGTGTTACTATAACACTTATGCAATATCTCATATGTGGAGTATTGATTTAGAAAGTTGAGCAATGTTAATTCTTTTTCCTTTGGAAGAAAGTTTCTCAAGTGGGAATATTGGCTAAAGCAACCTTTCTTTGGTTTTATAATTTTATGTATAATGAATTTAAAAATTTTATTTGGTCAATAGTGGATCAAGATGTGATGCATAAATACATACATATACGTAAATTAATTTGGATAAGAAATTGTAAATATCCATAATGGTATTCTTTCTTATATATGTTTTATGCTTCTATGTATTAAAGCTTGATAGATTGAAGTTTGAACAAATCTTGTGTTTGATTCAGATTGTGTTCTTAAACAACTAAGTATAAAACATAATTTTATGCATATTAAATCATTTAAGATACAAAGGATCAATCTAGCCCATTAGATGCAACTTGTTGAACAAATGTAAGCATTGTTTAATATATGTTTCACCTCACAAATGCGATATGAACTAAGAATAAAATGCATAAGAAAGTTCTCATTCATATTCATTTCAAAATCTTTAATTATTCATATTTTTTCTCATGTATATCACTTGAATCATCAAACTTTATGTTGATCGTTATTCATTAATTTTTCAACATATTACTTGAACCATCAAACTTTATGTTATAAATGTATTCATTAATTTTTCAACAAAAGACTTATAAGTAGTTTGAGAGGAATCCCATAAATCATAAATCTTAAATCCTAAATCCCATAAACATTATAACACTTTCAGCTTTGGGTAGATGTTAATATTGTTTGTAAGAGTTGATTTTGTTAAATCTTTTTCAAGGTTTACAATGAGTTTTTTTGTTCATTGATGTCTGTGTTATTAATAACGTTATATTTCCCTTTCAATATATAGAGATCAAGATACATGTTTATAATAAATAATTGTAAAATATGTAATTATTTATTTTATTTATATATAACTTTATCATCTTATAAAAAAAATAGAATAAATAATACTCTTAATATTTCATTTTAAAATAAACTATTCAGTGTTTATTTATAAATAATAGTCAAATTATATGTACTTAGAATTTTAATTTTTAATTTTCATGAATTTTTATTTAAATTTTAATTGATAACTGTAAGATCCATGAAAAATATTTACCTTAATAGTAACAATTTTATTACTAGATTTCTTTGTGAATGAAAAATATAATAAGTTTATATAAAAAAATAAAATGTGGAAAGCTAAATAAGAAATTTTGGTAGCTTAATTGGTAGAAAATTGTCTTGATTTCAAGAACATGGGTTCAAACTCTTTTCTATCTTTTTTTTTAAAAAAAAAAAATTTTAAAAAATTTAAAATATTGATAGTGGATAAAGCACTCAGATTTTAAGGTATTATTGAGGGATCCAATATGTCAAGTGGTGATTAAAATATTAATAAAATAAATAATATTAAAATAATAAATAATATTAAAAAATTGGTGAATAGTAAAAATTTTGGACTATAAATAGCAAGGGGAGGCTATTTTGCACAAAGAGAGGAAGAATCAAGTGAGAAAGCTTGAGAAATAGGGAAGAAAGAGTTAGGAAGAAATTTTTAGTTGCAAGAAGAGTAGAAGTTCAGGAGGGTTTTCGGGGAAACAAATTCTGAGCAAGAGATTAAGTCTGGAATAGAGGTAGGGGAGCTAACCTTTCTAAGCTTTTATATTATGATTTAGTATTGTTTTATTACTATTCATGTCTTGAAATTCTGTGTGAATACTGTTAATGAAAAACATAGGTGCTTACTGTATATCTATCTATAGTGAATTTCTGTGCTAATATTATATGCTGTTGTTTTGAATCTATAAATAAGAAATTTGTTAAAACTAGTTGAGGAACACTTTGGCTAAGGAAAGACTTGGTACTTAAGTTGTCCATTGTGACGCACCTTTCTTTCCTGGAAGTCTACTCAACGAGTTTTTAACTTAAATCTTGTTGAACAGATTATGTACTGTTAAATTATTGTGCAATATATCTTGTTGGAATGAAAATTTCTGATGAATTCATGTTATTGTGGTAGATATGGAATTATGAATTATAATTGTGATGGTAGGATAGAGGAATCTTAAAAACCGGAGTTGGTACATCCCTAATCATAGAGCAGCCCTGGTCAAATCCAGTAAGTTGTGACTAGTCATATGTACTGGTGTTTATGGTGAGTTTGATTCGTCAAACATTTGATTCTTCTCCTGTGACCATTTAGGGTGATATTTTAGTATTGTTAATTTATTGTGATATATTCATTTTGTATGATTTTTGCGATGATTGGATTTTATTATATTCGATTTGAATTTATGCATATGAACATGATATGAGTATTATGGGAAGATTTTGTAAGGGTATATTGTGAGTTGAGGAATATGATTATGGTATGAGTCTCGTGGAGAGATTCAATAATGATATGGTATTTGTATATATGTTGATGTTGAGGGTCCTATAGTTGGAGGTTATCCTAATACTCTAATAATCATCCAGTCTCAAGTAGAGAAGGATGAATTATGTGGTGAGAGGGGCAGGAGGTCCTGGTCTATGTGCCGATTTTGGACATAGTGTTGAGGACTAACCTTGTGGATGGTATGGAGTATTTTGGAAGTGTATTTGTAAGAGGAAGTAGAAGGCATCACAAATGCATAACCTTCCGTGACCGCTCATCAACATATCATCGGAATGAGTGTCTATTGGGTATTGTGGAATGAGTGTCTATTGGGTATTGTGGAATGAGTGTTTATTGAGTATTGTGGAACGAGTGTCTATTAAGTATTGTGGGATGAGTGTCTATTAGTAATTGTGATATTGTGTGATGAGTATCTATGATGCGATTGTTATATGATGGTTATCTATGATGCGATTGTTGTATGATGGTATGAGGGTGTCTGTCATAATTATTATATGAGGTTTGTTGAGTGTATCAAAGTAATTGATGAATATTTATGATGCGATTGTTGTATGATGGTATGAGGGTGTCTGACATAATTATTATATGAGGTTTGTTGAGTGTATCAAAGTAATTAGGCATGTTTTATAAATGATTGGTTACATGTTAGCTCACCCTACTTGTTTATGTTTGTGTATGTGCGGTGATCGTATAATTCGTTATACGGGAGCAGATGAAGGAATGTCGTCTGATTCAGTGTCAATGAAGAAAGAGATAGAAGAATAAATTGTTTAAAACATATATATATATATATATATATATATATATATATATATATATATATATATATATATATATATATATCAACTATAAATTATCAAGTGTGAGATTAAGGGATGTTACCTTAAATGTAATGCTACAATATATCAATTATGAATTATCAAGTGTGATGCTATAATATATCAATTATGAATTATCAAGTGTGAGATTACGGGATGTCACATACACTATATAGGATATATGTGTTATCTTTTGAAAACAAAAGATAAATGTGTAGAGAGGGACATAAACGCCATTTTATTGGAAACATAAGAAATGTGAATATTAAAAGATATATAAGAAACATCCAAAGTTATTTTATTGAAGGTGAGGAGAATTCAACTTTTATCTATATTTAGAAAATGAATGATAACTTTTAAAAATGAATAAATGAAGGTAATTTTCCATATTGTAAAAAATCATATTTAGTTTATATTTCTTATATTATTAATTAATTTTGTTTTTAAAATAAAACTATTTAATTTCACATTCATCATTATGACTTTGGGTCTTCAACTTCGTAATCACAATCAATGTGGTTTGAAGAGGGAAACCATCTAACACTACTAAAGTCAAAATCAAAGAGGTTGATTTTAAAAATTGATGGACCTTGTTGTCAAAAAATAATTGATGGGCCTAGGGTTACAATTGAAATGATTAATCAGCATTAATTTTGTGAATTAAAATTTTATATCTGTAATTTTGGAGACTAAAATCAGTCATTATTATAACTTTAAAGATTGATTCATTGTTTTAAATTTTTTAAAGCATTGGAAATCGTATTTTGTTAAATTAATTGGCAGATTCTAACCAGATATTGAAATCACAAATCCTATTGATTAGTTATGTAATCAAGGTAGATTAGATCAGTAACTAGTTCAGAGGACAAAATGAGTAGTACTGTATTAACTTATAGAATATTCCTAGCTTTATTATTACTCTTTAAGTTATTGGCAATTGAAAATTATACGTCTCTAATAATAACATATAATATACAATAACTCTTAATCTTTAACTTTATATTTTATTTGACATTATAGGTGTATCTAATTTGATCAATTTAATTCATCAATATTTGAATTTAAAAATGAATTAAATTTGCCTGTTTTTAAAAATAAAATGAAACCAAGATTATATAATCTATAAATTAAAAGAATAAGAAACATATTAAGGACAAAATATATCTTGTTTACTGATCATAAGAACAAGCCCTTGAATTTATAAGGTATGAATTTGTAAAAGAAAAAAATTGAAAAGATAATTCTTTCTATATACTTGTGTGTCTTTTCAACTCCAAAGAACTTAGAACATATCATCAAATTGCGTCTACTGAGTTTTGGGAAGAAAAAAAAAGTAGCTTTATATCATTAATCACCACCTCTTTTGTCACATACCCAGAAAAAGAATTGAAAAAAGTAGAAACAAAGTTTGTATTGAATCGTGGAAAGAGGACCAATGGTGGCAAAGTGGTATTTTTGTTTCAGTTTGAAACCATCCGTGAAACTAGGTTCGTTCATTTCTGGACTTGGGACCATTGTCTGTCAAAAGTTGAGAATAAAAATACAAGATATAGCTAACCGCCATTCCAAACTTTTATCTTATTCTTTATACACTTTTCTATGTTTTCAACAATGGCAACCTCTGCCATGAATTTTACTGCATAAAAAATAGCATATATAACTTAAGTTTGTGGCCATAGAATAAATTACAAGCTGTACC
Organism: Vigna angularis; assembly: GCF_016808095.1. Lineage (NCBI taxonomy): Eukaryota > Viridiplantae > Streptophyta > Magnoliopsida > Fabales > Fabaceae > Vigna > Vigna angularis. The sequence continues at coordinate 9,384,275 of NC_068973.1, read as the reverse complement.
TTCAATTAATTTCTCTTGCAAACCATTGCATTGCTTTCTGCATTTGTGAGTGTGCATGCATGTAATCATGTCATACCTTCATGCAAATTAAATTTCCATGTATATTTGTTCAAGTGTCAGATTTAGCAGCAGACAAAAATTATTAATTCTCTCACTGTTACTCAAGTTTCAATGCATCATCGAGTCATCTGGGCACAATAGTTAAGTTAGATACTTTGAACTGTATGCGACTTTCAACATTGATGCCATTGGCTATGGTGGTTCACTCCTTCTGCTGTGCACTGTCAAAGTTGTATAATATATTATGTGCACAAAACTATAAATTCTATACAGTGCAACATCATATTTTTATTTAAAATAATAAATTATATAAGAATGGATCAAAAGTATAATATTTTTATAAACTGACGAACTAAATATTTAAAAAAACATCAGAACAAATGAAAGTAATATTCTTAAGTCAATTTTAGTATGAATAATTTGATCTTAATTATATATACAGTTAAAACAGTTTTAATTGAGTGAGTCCTTCTGCTACTCCATTAAGTGACTAAATTACAATTAAAATTCTTGAAAAATATTTATTGATTTTAATTATTTATATTTTAAATATTTGAAGTTTTGAAAGAACAGGCTTAAAACATATTTATAGAAGCATATGAACACAACTTCTTCTTCTTCTTTGTACGGAAGTGCTTGGTAGACAAATGTTGAAGTATGTATAAGAAAACAAAAAGTAGGGAGTATAGTTAGTTATGTAGAAAGTGTGTATGCTTTCAATGTGGGACTATCTAGGTAGGGGCCATGTGATTGCTCAAGACTTTGCAAAATATAACATGCAGAATGATTGCTCAATATATTGGTTGCTTTGGTTCTTTCCTACATCAACGGTCATGATTCTAGTGTTAATGTTCACGTGTTACACTTGTCAAATACTTTCCTTTAATCTATAGTGCTCAAGTTACTCAATTTGTTTACTTTTTTACTCAGGAGAGATAAAAAAAAAATTGTAATCTGGTTGGTCAATTACACAGATTGACTCATGTAATATATTATAATTAAAGTATTGTAAATTGAATTATTTATTCATTGTAATAGAATTAAAACATTAACTTATTATACCAAATATTACTAATTACTATATATGTAATAAGTTGAAATTAAATTATCACTTTATATAATTGGACTAATAAGTAAATTAAAAAATAATCATTCAAACACAGTATTCTAATTTTTGAAAAACTACTCAAATTATCAAACTATGATTAAAAGTAATAAATAAATTATAATTATTAAATTAATGATAAAAATGATTGTTAATTAGTGTATTAAATGTCAACATACTTTCAACTTGAATTGAATCTTTTTAATTTGTTCATTAAATGAGCATAATTCGTTTTCACACATATTTAATAAAATTGGATTCTTTTTCAACTCAATCTAATTTGAATTTGAATACATTGAATAATTCCCTTTAGTTGTAACTTATTTTGACACCTTTCTTTGGTTGTGTATGTTGGCAGGTTGTTAAATTGTGATCCAACCAAAATTACACTCACAACTTAATTGTTTCAAACAGTCAACCCACATCATATGAGTTAATATGATAAATATTTCATATAGAAATATATCATCCTTTATTAGCGACTTGAAAGTGTTTGTGTATTAAAAGATGAGAATAACAACAAAATAAAAATAAGATATTTAAGTTATTTATTTGCAAGTAAACCTATGAATAATTTTCTTTCTTATAATTAACTTTAAACTATTAAATTAAGAATAATTTCTTCGAAAAAATTATTATACTTTATACTAAGTATACAAAAATATTAAGTTGGTACGTATTGGTTATACATTAAACTTGAGTGATAAAAATGAGTGAATTTAAATAGAAGTTTTCCTAGGGTTCCAGAAAGTTATAGAAATTATTACCGATAACCATTGCTGTCAGCTGTCCATTGAATTTAAAAGGTTGAAGTGGCAATAAAAATGACAATATACCTACCCAGCCCCTTAGAAAGAAACAGGAATATCTTGCTAAGAATATGACTTAAATGCCATGAAGCAACTCTGTTGCATTTTCAAAATTCAATAGCAAAATATGATTTAATTTGCGTGTGAGATTTAAGCGTATTAACAAATTATTCAAGATATTAATGATTTATATTATAACTATGCACCAATTAACTGTTATACTATGTTATTTACTAATAATTTTCTAGTTTAACACAATTATGCAGAAAGAGCTTTAGACGTTTGTTATTTTGGACTTTTAACGTCAGATTTCGATCCGACATCTTTATGGGTGACGTTAAAGGGAAGTCGGACTCTATAGAGTTCGACGTCTCACCAAAACCGACGTCTAAGGGCACTATAGACGTCGGACATGGCATTAACCGACGTCTACTACAGCTCGTGTCTTTGGGTAGTGTAGTAGCACCTTCTTCCTTTGCTAGTTTCGTCATAAGAAAAGCTTGCGTCTTTTGGATCTCTTATGGCATTTCAATCGAAAACCGAATATGGGTCCTTGCCTAGTTCCATTCCAACCGGCAATGAAAACGAATATGGTGACATGAGAACTAAGCAAGGACCCAGGTTCGGTTTTGGGTTGAAATGCTATAAGACATCCAAAAGACGCAAACTTTCCTTACGAGGAAACTAGTAAAGGGAAAAGGTGCTACTACGCTACCCAAAGACACGAGAAAAACTGCACCAAAACACAACGAAAACTCATTTTAATCGGTTCAAATAGAAGATAATCCATCAAAGACTAATTTAATCGGAGTAAAAGTAAGTTTAAACGGTTCAAAAGAGACAAAACGCACCTGAAAATGCAATTTCGCGGAGAGAAAAGGCGAGAAGGAAGACGATGAAGTGCGCGTAACCGCGGGTTCGATTTCTGATTTAACAGGAACCAAGAAGTCGGGCACAGGGGGCACCGACATCTATTCTCGACTAGATGTCACCTCACAAATATGACGTCCATTCGATTTAAAAATTAATATTCGCGGTGTATATAGACGTCGGATGGCGGGATCAGACGTCTATATGGCGAAAAAAATAACTTTTCACCTACCTGTCAGGCATATAGACGTCTGTGACAGGGGGGCCGACGTCGATAATCGTATATAGACGTCAGGATGGCGGGATCAGACGTCTATATGGCGAAAAAAAAAGAATTTTTCATCTACCTGTCAGACATATAAAAGTCGACGTCTATAATATTATAGATGTCGGAGACCCCCTAACCGACGTTTATATGCTCAACTTATTTACGAAAATGCCACCGGTCAATAATTTACGTTGGTTATTTTGAGGTCCGACGTTTACGGGATGGCGTTAAAGGCCAATTCTGTACTAGTGTATATTAAACTACTAATTTATATATATTTATATATATATATATATAAGTAATTTTGTAACTATTTAATTTTTATTTATTTATTAGTTTTTAAAATAACTTTTTTTATATCACTTACTCTTTCAAACCAATTAGTATTTTTTTTATCTGTTTCATCTTTTTTCGTACACTTTTCATTTTCTTTTTCTTTTCAACCGAAGGAAGAAATAGAATAAATAATGTCTCAATTTCGACCTAAATACATACACCAACCACATTAAAGATTTTGCTTTCCCTTATTGTTATCGAAATGAAAGCATAGCTTAAATCAAATTGAGCATAAGAGGCGCGCATATACACATAATTCGTCAGATAAGATTTCTTATACGATCGATCTCATTGCTTTGGTATTTGGATAAATAATTTGATTAAACGTTTATTAAATAAGAATTGATTATATAAGTATTATGTGGAGAGGGTATTGCTACGTGCTCTTTTAAAAAAAAATTGTGTCACGTGAATCCAATAAAAATGTTATATGTAATAATTTTAAAAGATGTGATACTAATTTAGGTGATAGTGAAACCATCTCTAAACAATTGCAACTACATAGTGTAGTCCACCATTTAACCCAACATCGACCACCTAGTCTCGTTGGTGGTAGCTTCATGAAATACTTAACAATCAATTTTTCTTTTATATTTCTAAAAACAATTACTATATAAAAGTTTCATGAGATAAAAAAATACCATAATGAAATTAATATTTCATATTAAGTGGGACAAGAGAGATATTTTTTTTTCTTCAAGAATAAAATAAAACAAGTGAAAAATAATGTTATGCTTGAGACAATTTTAAAAAGTGATAATTTATTTAGAGAATTTGAAATTTTTTGAAGTAAGATGACTTGGATGAGAAAATTAAAAGGAAATTGAAATTAAGAAATATTAATAAGGTATTTCAAATAACTAAAACAGAATTTGAAATTCACTCAAAAAGGAAAGAAATTAAAATTTCACAAAGTTGTGGAATTCCTATTTTCATGATGAAAAAGTTTACAAGTCTAAAAAGCTGACTCAGATCGACCTTCATCTTAGTACAAATCATCTTGACATTTAGTACGAGCTGACTCAACTTGATTATGAGATCAGACTAACTTGACTTGACTTTCGATGAAAGTCAAAGGTTGAGTCATCTTGCTTAGGCCAATGGTCGAGAATAATGGACCCTACCCAAGTCATCCAAGCTTATGGTTGGGTCATATTGGTCTATGTCGATTCGACATAAACTGAAGGTCGAGTCGATTTGGCATAAATCGAATATCAATTCAATTTGGCATAAATCGAAGGTCAAACTGAGTTGATTGAGTTGAGTTGTTCGAACAGAGTTGAGCCAAGTCAACATGAGGGAAGGCCGAACCAAACCGGTCAAGGCCAAAGGTGGAGCCGAGTCGACCTAGGCCGTAGGTGGAGCTAAGTCAGCCTGGGTCTAAGGCCTAGCCAAGTTGACCTGAGGGGAAGGCCCGAGCCAAGCTGGTCGAGGCAGAAAGTGGAGTCGAGTCGACCTACGATGGAAGTGAAGCCAAGTCAACCCGGGCCAAAGGTGAAGCTAAGTCAACCAGAATAAATGTCGAGCCAAGTCAGCCTAAATGAATGTTGAGCCAAGTCGATCGAGACGAAGGTCATGTCGAGCAAGTCACGATCGAAGGTCGAGTTGAGCCAACTAAGATCGAAGGTTAAGTCAAGCCAGCTTGGATCGAGCATATTCGTCCTAGACCGAAGTCGAGACGAGTCATCTTAAATCGAAAGTCGAGTTAACTCAACTCGTGTTCAAGGATGAAGTTGATTTTGACTTAAAATAGAAACTAAATTACTTTATCTAAACAAAAAAAAATTGAAATCTAGAATATTTCAATTACTCTATTCAAACAAACTATTTAAAAAATAATATAATTTCAATTACAAGTATTACAAGTATTTCAAATACTCTGTTTTTCAATTTCTTAGAATTATTAAAATCCTCGTCAAAACATATAAAATAAAAGTAAAAATAATGAATTTATGTTTATCTTTTATTAAATTAAATATTTATAAACAAAAATAAAAATATATTTAATTTAATTCCTATAAATTCCTATTATATATACACACATTTTAAAAGTTTGGGGATCACCACACCCCAGCTGCCATGATGCTCCGCCGCTACCAAAAAAGCAAAGATAAAAAGAGATTGAGGCATGAACAAATTGGGATAATGATACTTTGACAACATTTTAACATCATCTACGTGTCATTCTATTATTAGTCCATGTTGGTGTTTACTATTATTATTATTGATTGTGGAATAATTTTGGACTAATCATAGAATAACACATAGTTGATGTTAAAATGTTGTCAAAAAATGTTGTCAAAAAATGTTGTCAAAGTATGATTATCCAACAAATTGAACACATTAAATTTTGTCGTGACACGCACGCACGCACACCCAAATCAACGGCTCGATAATTTTAAATGTTATTTTTTAGATTGATTTTATTTTATTTCTTTGGGTTAACATGCTTCTAAAGAACATATTTTTTGAGACATGAATAAGAAAAGAGAGAGACAGATGTACCAAGTGGGAGATGTGATAACAAATATATAATGCCAAAGATAAAGGGAGAAACATTAAGAAATATAATTAGATAATATATATATATATATATATATATATATATATATATATATATATATAATGTATAGTGGCATTATATTTTTATTTTTATCTAATATGGGAGGTGTATTGAATTTACGGTTATATTGTTTAGCTTTTATGTATAATTAGTATAAATACTCTTCATTTATCAATTAAATACAAAATATTTGAAAAATATATGATTTTGAAATAGTTATTATAAATATTAAGTTTTACTATTAAAATGATAATTTGTGATTAAGTTTTAATGTATGAAACTGTTATATTCTTGAACAAAGAACAACCCTTTACTACAAATGATTCTCTTTATTTTTTTCGGTAGTGATGGAACCTAAACACCGAGCACTATAACGAAGAAAATCTTACAAAGGATTTTAACTGTATGTTAGTAGTTTTGTATGTGTATGAATTTTTGCGTTTAAGCATATAGTGTGTACGAAATTGCATTAAAAATTGGGATAGGGTGCGACATCTATCGGCATTAAATTGAAAAAATGAAAAGTCTTGTAAAGGTTATCCAATCACAGTGTATCCATGAAGCCAGGTAATCCTAACATAACAAGATGCTAAGAATCTTGCGTTAATTATTCCACAATCTAAACTCATTAAAACAGCAAAACAAAAGTCTGAGCATGATCCTGATCTACATATTTTGTTGTGTGGTTTGAATATGCATACTCTCTCAAGTGTTGAATTAAGATAGAAGATTGCGATAGGTTGGAATTTATGAGAAGGGTTGAAGAATTGGAGAAGTGATTAGAGTGACGAATGGTTTTGACTATTTTGCTTATGTTATTTATTAGACGGGTAAAGCAGAAGCAGACGCGTCCCAAAATCTGTAACATCGCCAAGACATGCGTAATGGCGGCAAAGGTCCAAACTTTATGCCAACATGCACATCCAAACAAATTACGCTGCAAACTATTAAATGCTTCTCCTCATTCTCAACGATATACAATAACACAAAAATCTCATAATTACATCCAAAAATATATACAAAACCTTCAACGTTTTCAATATTTAATCTTTATATAAAGTTATTAAACATCAATTTCTATATATACTCTCTATACGTTTTTCTTCTTTCTACATCTATTATATCACGTTTACCTTACACATAGACGACAAGTACACTTTTCTTAAGCACAATCACACTAATCCTTACTTTTATTCTTCAAAGAAAAAATGCCATAAACAGAAGATTCCGGCCGATGTTAACTAATTTTGATTGATTAAAATAATATAATTAAATAAACATAATTTTAATGTTTAATTTTCTTACAAAATTATTTTCCATGAACTTATAAGGGCTTTTTTCCCTAAGCCCTTGTCCGGCAAAGAGATACCTTTCTACCACTCTTTTGAAATGGTCTGTGAATCATCTGTAAAGATCGAATAAATAAAAACAAAACAAAATAGAAATCAGACTTTTTTATGTTTAGGTCTAAACTAATTTAATATAAAAAGTAAAAACTTTTTATCTCGGTTGTATTTGTTTTAATTCTATAATTGACATAAAAAAAATTTTAATCGATATAGAAAGTGTTTGTTGATACATACTATCAAATCATTTCACCTTTAATTAACGTGGAATCTCTAATATTTTAATAAGTCTCATCACCTTATAAAACAATATAAATATAATAATTAAAAATTACTTTAATTTATAATATATATATATATATATATATATATATATATATATATATTAATGAGGTGGTGTCAGAACCATTAAATTCATGCTGAATGGAATCCAGATGTTAGTGTGAGGGTTTAGAAAATTCAGAAAGCGGAAGACAGGTGTGTGTATCTGATTGGCCGATCGGTTTTTGACGGTAGTATATAAGCAAAATTTTCAAACATTGACCCACTTTTGCATGCACCTCTTCTCTCCAGAATTCTAAGTTTTTCCTCCTTCTCTCTATAATCCTTCTTCTTCTCTCTAAAAATCCTCACTTTCTTCTTCTGTTGATCATCATCTAGGCCGTGTTTGAATTCTTCCTTGGTGGAAAGAGTTTCTTTTCCCTCAATCTAGTTGCTCTGCGAAGTGGGTAAGTAATTTCTCTCGTTCGTTAAAGTTTCTGTAATTTCTGATACATGCAAGCACTGTTCAACTTGCATGTGTTCTTCATCTATCTCTCTCTGAACCTGTTTCTGTTTTGATCCTCTAGTTGGTCCCTTTTCACCGATAGGAATTGTAGTGGGTTGCTTTAGAAGTGATTGCTGGTTATTCAAAGTGGTGGAGGCTTAGGAAATTCCTAGTTTGTTCAAGGTAAGGGAAGCTAGTGGTTTAATTATATTTTCCTGTGTTTGGAATTGATGTGTGAACGCTTGCATGTATGAATGATGGTATATTTGATTGAATTGTATTCAAATTTTGTGTTTGGCCGAGACATGTGAACTGGATTGGAGTTCCTATTGTAGAACGTTCGGTTAGTCTGGGTGGGAGAAGAGAATGTGTGAAAAGGTGAGTAGTGAGCAGTGTGTAATAGGTTCAATGGAATACGTTTAAAATAACTTAGAAATCACGTTTGGAGGGTTAGAGATTAAGAAAAATATCTTGTTTTTGTTTAAGAAGTGTTATTCAAAGATTTGTTTTGTTGACCGTTCGGTTGTGTTACGTACTCAGTCATTAACTGGGTTCGGTCTATTAGAAGTATTATCTATTTATGATCGTTCTGTCTAATCGCAGTGTTCTAATATTAAACTAGTGTTTGGTATGGATAGAGTATCCAATAACCTCTAAGTACTCGGTCTAGTATAATATTCGGTATAAGTTTTAAGAGTTTCAGTGTAAGTTATGAGTGTGTGGTTTAAACTCTTTGGGTTGAGCTAAGTGCCTAGTAGTTGGTTTCTATGGTGGTCGGTCAGTAATAGTGTTCGGTCAGTTTCCTTATGTTTTGTCTATTATGAACCATTCGGTATTCTCGGTTGGGTAGTGTGAAGGTGTTCGGTCTCCAACGTTCACAGGTTTTCTCTTTATTATGTGTGAAAATTTAATTGATGAATGATTGTGTATGTTAAGAATTGAAGATTTATACTTTCAAATATTGTGGAAGAGAATTCCAAGGAGGAATGTCTTATGGATGGTTGTGGAATTGTAAAGTATGAATATGGATATGCTAAGCTGGCGTTCATCCTGATATTCTGTGATTACTCATTCTCAAGTAGAGAGGAGTAACTCATGGGTGAGAATGGCAGGAAGTCCTACCGCCTCAAGGTGCCGAGGTAGGTAATATGGGATTAACCTTGGGTAGTAGCTTGATTGATGTCAGTTGTTACACTACCACAAGTGTAAGGACGACTATAGCTACATATTCGTACAATCTGGATGGTCAAGTCATAGTGTTCGGTTTATATATATTTATATGAATTATGATGTTTTGGTTGTATGTGATGAATTGTATTCATTGTTGTATGATGTATCGTTCGGTTTCATATAGATTGAACTTGCATGAAATGCATATATGTGTTTATAATTAAATTACAATAGCTTACCCTATTTTCTTGTTCTTTCTTGTCTTGTCCGTTCGATTTTCTTTTCCCTTGCGATGATCATCCTGTGGATGTGAGCAGAAGGTGACGAGTGTTCGGTGGAGCAAGTGTTGGAAGGCGAAGATCTTGTCGCTTAAGTTATGACCACTCGGTCATCGGTTGTGTATAGCTTTGAATTGGACCGTTCGGTCAATAGGTTTAGTATTCCTTTTGCAAACCGACCGGTTTATACAGTATGTTGTATCACCGTTCGGTTTATTCCTATATTTTGTATCAAATTTATGATATTTTATAAAGTTTTTAGTTTTATGGTTATTTTGAATAATTGTAATTGTTAAATAGTTTACTAACTCTTAATGAACTGATCTATCATATTATTATATGTAATTAATCTATGATATAGTATTATGCTATATTTTGAGGATGTTACAGGTGGATTTTCCAGTTAAACGTATTAAAATATAACTTCTACATTCTTATGTTTTTTTTTAATTCAAAAATGAAGAAAGATATTTATTTAAACTTAACAACCAAAAATATTTTAAAATTTTCTTATGGATAAAACAATTGTTTATAAATATTAATTTTAATTCAAAAATAGAGTTTGAAATTTAAACTGGACTTGAAGTTTCGAAGAGTTGAAGATATATAAAATGGAAGTGGAAAATTAACCCAAAGATAAATGTTAACGGATATACTTTGATCGTATAAAACAATAGTAAAGAAGAGGTAACTGAGAAATTCGAATAGTTGAAATAAGAAACTGGTGAATATATATGTGAACATAACCTCTTTCGTTTATCCATGAAGCTATTTTCATCTCCATGTAACTTCCTGTACTTTTTTAGCTTATGCGCACATTTTTCAACTTTCATTTCAATCTCTTAACAATTTCTTTAATTTCTATGATTTCGTCGACTAATTACAACTCTACTCTTCTTTTTTAAGAAGTCTCGTAAATAAGGTTAATTTATACATAAAAATTAGTAAAAATTTAAACTTAATTTAATTTATAAGATTGAATTAAACTTAAAATTTATTTAACATAATATTAAATTTTATGTATTAGAATTTATCCTAATAAAATTTAATATTTAATATATATATATATATATATATATATTATTTCATCTATTATCAAATTATTATCAAATCCAAACTTCACTTTAAATTATCCTGAAATTATATTCACATCTTTAACATCTCTTTCGATTTCTTAACTTAATTTCTATCTTTCTTCTTAAATACAATTGTTATGTGTCAATAAACTTCTACGTCTAATGTCTTTTTTTCTATGAAAGCATCATTCTAAAAAACATTAATATGACATCTTAATTTTGACACCTCAAATCTCTCTAGAAAATATTTATACAGAAAAACAAAATCAAAATGCATGTACTTTATTTAAAAGATTGAAATCATCTATTTTTCTTCGTTATTCATTCATTTTTATGCCTACTATATATGCTAATTACTAGTTTAACCATACTAATTATTAAGACCTAAGACATATATAAATTGTTTTTGTCCAATAGCTATCCATCATGATCACTGTTTATTATTTCATTAATACGATTTTATATTATTATTATCTATACACAATTAACATGATTTTATATTATTATTATATTGTTACTATACTACTATTACTATTACAATATTACAATGATAATGATAGTAAACATGAGGAGAATAAAATTAAAAAAATTAATAAGATAATAATAAAATTAGTGATAATAAAGATGAAAATTATAAGTATAAATACAATAATAATAACATAAAATAAAATATTTATCTATGTAAACTTTACTTTTTAAATTAATTTTGAAATAATTTTTCATAAGATCTGATTAGACTTAACTTGTAATTAAATTCATAAAGAATCACATTTAAAGATAATCATTATGTGAAAAAGTGACACTGCTTTTTGTTGTCCACGTGTTGCATTACTGTTATTATTATAATAAACCATAATTTACGTGACGGTGAAATATACAATAAATTCTCCGACTTTATTATTATTTTCTTTTTTCGTTTTGATTTTTGATATGGCTGCAATGTGTTGAATTGGCACAGGGACACGTAACGTGCATTAATTTATTTGATATATTGCAATTAATAAGAAACTATAAATGGTTTGGTTTATTTTTGTTTTGGTTTTTGATATGGCAACAGAGGCAGAATCGTTGTACAAATAGCAGAGAGACACGTGGAGTTCATTAATGGTGTTTGAGTTTTTGTTTGATAGATCGTAATTAATTTATGGTATTTCTGGAATTTGAGTGTAGAGGTACGTGAGAAGTGTTGATTTGTGCATAGTGTAATCCCTGTTGGTCACGCTTTCACGAAGGGGGAAGAATAAAATGATTAGGTATTTTGGGTTGGAATGTGTGTGAAAGTTGAGATGGGATATCAGGAAAATACGTATTTATGAGAAACAGAGGCTACGTGGAACTGAATTTCAAGACACAGATAAAAGTTGATATTAAAGAGGAATGGGTAGTCCTCTTCACATTGTCACACTCTCTCCATCCTTACCTATATACGTCTTCTTCCACAATTTTATTTTTGCTTCATATACATGTTTTCATCTTTTCATGTAAAACTATTTCCATTTATTTTTTCTTCTGATGATGAATCCGTCTAAGTATATTTCTTGGGAACTAATTTGTTTATATTAGGAGTTGCTTATTGTTTCGGTTATAGGGCTGAGTCATTAAACACTTTCACAATTTGTCCTTTCTCGCCGTCCGGTTCTTTTCCTTATATTTTTGGTTCACTAATCCGTTCGGTGTGTATCTGTTAAAGATACTCCGATGCCAAAGTCAGTAATTGAATCGTCCGGTTATCCAATATAACAATAGCAGTAATTAATGCACAGTAAATGCATCCATCTACCTGTTACCTTTGACTTACCTTTATAGTTTTCTGGCGTGGGTCTAGGATTAGCGATGTTTTAATCTCGACCCAATTATGATCTGGTAAGCTTAATTCGTGATTTGTCTTAATTTCCTTAATCATCATTCGTGTGCGCTTATGAGATCGGTCGTCCATACCGATCATATATCTTCTATGACCGGACGGCCTCGTGAGCAATGGAGACCGTCCGGTCATACGGTACACTTATGTTATCCATAAAGAATTAATAATTAAAATAAATTATTTCAACTCAAAACATAATAAGCTTTATAATTATTTTAATTATCTATGAACTTTAATATAATATATAACATATAGATAAATATATTTGATAAGTTTTAATTTGACATAAAGTGGAATAATAACACGTGCCATGTCATAGGAATAACAAATGTTACTCCTGATTGTATTTTGTTTTTTGTTATTATGAATTTGATAGGATGAATAATGTTGATTCATTAAAAAAAAATAGACTAAATTAAGAATATATAAAATAATGGAATGAATTTGAAAAGGATATTATAATATTAAAATAAAAGAAAAACCTTATTTTATCTATTAAATACTAAGAAAATAAGTTTGTGAAACATGCACAACTTAATTCAATTAATATCTTTGTCATATATATTATATATTTAATATAGTTTTTCCTTTAACAACAAGTTTTATATGAAAGTTTAATCTTTTATACATAAACACAAAGTCTACATAACATATATCAAACGTACTTTTATGAAAGACTCAAATAAAAATATTAGAAGTTTCACGTACTAAAGATAAAATCAAATTATAATATATAAGTGAGGTGCGAATTTCACCTTATAAGCCGGTTTTGTGGGATTGAGTTAGACTTAAAAACTCACTTTCTAGTAAAAAATGTTATCAAGCATGTAATAAAGATTTTATTACTAAAGATCACCTAAGAAACAATCATATTTTCTAAGATATATATAAAAACCAAGTTAAAATAGCTCACTACCAATTACATATTATTTCCAGTGATATTATTCTAAGTTTTCTTTGTAAATCTTTTACATAATTTTTGCAATCAATAAGAGCGAATAGCACTAATATTTTTTAAGTTATACACAATTTTTTAAGTGCTTTCAAACATCTCAAAGTAATATTGATTTCACAAAGTCATAATGTCACTTTTGTTGTAGTAAAATTATTTTTATTGTGTTTTTTCAAGTGTTTCAACATTGTTTATGGATTGTTATATAATAGAGTTGATAAGGTTAACATCTTCTAAGATAGTCAAAGGGTTGATAAAGATAAAATTCTCTTAAGTGGTTCAATTCTAAAAAAAGTATATATCTTTTTTTTATCTAGAGTTTATTAAAGTTGATATCCTCTAGTTTACTTATTATGTTTTGTTAGTTTTGCACAAAAATGTTTTGATAGTGAAACCATATTTTCTTGAGAGGAAATTTCAAAATTTGATGTAGGATTGATTAGAGTGCGAATCAATATAAATTCTTGTATGCTCTTCAAAATTTCTTTGTATTTTCCATTACATTGCATCTCTAGATCTTGTATCAATTGGATTCTCAAGATAATTACTTACATTATGATTTTTCTAAGTTAAAAATATTTAAAGAAATATGTGATCTTCAGAAAAAGTTTTTAAAAATAATCCATTACATTTTTATTTAACAAAGTTAACCTTATTTTTTCTAAAAGTGACATCAACCGAATATGTCTTCAATTTATAAAGGACTTAGAAAAGTAGTCATTTCAAATCCTTTTTATTTGTTGCATATAGGTTCTTCATTTTTCAAGCTACACTTGCCCTTATAAATTAAAAGAATTGCAACAAATGTTCTTCATACAAGATTTAATATAAAATGTCTTTTGAATAAATCTTTCATGTAAAACATGACATAGAAGGCTTAGGATAGATAATTTTTTTAGTAAAGCTCAAGATAGTGCATGACTGATAGTTTATGCAAAAGTGATAGTCCACATTTTCAAAGAAGTTGATGGTTGACAACTTTGACATATTCTTCAAGAAATGTTTGATATTAATGTTGATTATAAGATTTCTTTACTGTTAAACGAAAGAACATTATCTATAAAAACATAATATAAGCATTTATATATTGAGTGGTACTTTATAATGTCAAGAATTACATATCTTATAAATCTATCTATGCATAAACTTAATAGACAAAGTTAGATTGCAAGTTGTTTTCCTAATGTGGTTATAAGAAAAAAGCAACCACTCCTATCAATATCTAATACTTAAAAGTAAATACAATTTTTTATATTTCAAACTTTATTATAAAGACTTTAATCAAAATCATTAATAATACTAATTTTGTTGAGGTTTAATCTAACAAGTTGTATGAATGAAATTTAGATAATCTTGATTATCTATTGAATAAATGCCTATTGATATGATTCTTAATTATTTTTAAGTTTGTTGAAGGTTGATCTGTAACATCCCGATTATATAATAATCAATATTATATAATAAGGACGTTAACATTCAAATATAGAGAACAGTCAGAATTTTGACGTGTAATTAAATGGGGTATTACAGTCATCCAGAAATAAAAGAAACTTAAAATTTAAACTTAAACAGTTGAAAGGATTAAACACTACAAGTGTTTAATCAAGAAATTCTAAGAAAATTACTCCGCAATATCAACAACCTCCAGCTATGGCTCCAAGGGAAACTCCACGACAACATCTGCTCCCATCCAAGTGGATGATCATCGCCAACGAAACATACTCAAACAACACATAACAAAACAATGCAAGGGTGAGCTAGATATAAAAACATGTTATACAGATAGAACAGTTAAATTCAATGTTATCATACTTAGATTCGTATAAAAGAACAATTAGAGCATATTCATTAAACCATAATTCCACCCACTCATACAACATGCACAAGCCATCCAAGCATGGTAAACCAACATTACAATACTTGTTACTTTATACCCCGACTTGTTACTTTATAGACCGACTCGTTACTTCATAGACAGACTCGTTACTTCATAGACAGACTCGTCCGGACTAGAATGAATTCTGTGTAGCTTCGATGTTCGTGCACTCGGGTGATGTAGTAACTGGAACTCTCATCAGCTGCCACCCGAGGTTAGTCCTATCTGTCCAGATACCCTAGGACTAGGACCTCCTGCCGTTCCCACACATGAAGTACCCCCTCTACGTGAGGACGAGTACTCACGGAACATCAGGATGAACAACCGGCTAAGCTTCCCACATTCATACTTTACAATTCTCAATAATAAAATTCTGAGTCTCTGTGTAGCTTCGGTGTTCGTGCACCCGGGTGATGTAGTAACTGGAACTGTCATCAGCTGCCACCCGAGGTTAGTCCTATCTGTCCAGATACCCTAGGACTAGGACCTCCTGCCGTTCCCACACATGACGTACCCCCTCTACGTGAGGACGAGTACTCACGGAACATCAGGATGAACAACCGGCTAAGCTTCCCACATTCATTCTTTACACCAACTGATCTCACCGAGAGATCTAAATTTCCGATTCAATCCGACCATTTTAAATCTCATGATATTTCTTTTGGACCAACAATGTACATCATAAACCACTTATAACCATACTCCAATTATGAATAATCAGATACCACCATATTATCCCAACAATTCCAACATATTTCATACACTCACATAATTCATGTCATAAATAATATTTCAAACATTTGTACACATAATTCAGTCCAAAAGCAAAAGAACTTAAAATTCAACATTATACAGAACACTATTCACATACTTCCCACATAAATCATATCATATCATGCATTCCAAACATTCCTCATACATGACAATCTGTTAAGCAAACAACAATAATCAATCCAAAATAAGATAAACTTAGATAACATACTGAGTAGAATACTATTTACACGAGCCAAACATTAATTGGACGAACACCATTTCCGTACACCTGGACGACCACGATTTTGGACGAACGTCATATTCAGAACGGACGAACGCTCCTTGAACAACTTTGGACGAACGTTCAATTAACAGGCCGAACATTTCTTTGGACGAACGTTCAATTATTCGGACGAACGCTCAACTATTTGGACGAACGCTCACTTGCCAACTGAAGAACGGACGCTCATCAACAATTCTTGGACGAACGCGCCACTACGAAGCTTGGACGAACGCGCAACAACGAAGCTTGGACGAACGCGCGGCAAGCTTTTGCGGACGAACGCTCAACAACGAAGCCTGGACGAACACGCGGCAAGCTTTTGCGGACGAACGCTCATACCTCAAAAACGAACATACGCGGACGTTCGTTCATAACCGAACACTCACTCCGGAACAATGTGGACGAACGTCCAATTTCACTAGAATTGGACGAACGTTCTAAACTTGGCCGACTGGTCGAGCTTTGTTGGGACGAACGTCCCAAACTTTTGGACGAACGTCCAGATACTAACTATTTCAGACGAACGTTCAGAATTATCTGGGACGAACGTTCATTTGGGCTAAGCCAATTTAGGGACGAACGTCCAATTTGAAACCAAATTGGACGAACGGTTCTGCAGAATTTCTGCAGAATTGCAGATTTCCAGAAACATCAAATTCAACCCTTTCTTCCCAGATTTTTACCCAGATTTGCATCATACAAAGCATATACAATCAATCAAACCAAAGATCTAGCTCCCCTTACCTCTTGAAGACTTCCTTGGATTACTTCCATAGAGTTTGATCTCCTTCCAACTTCAAAAGTTCTTCACTTCTCCTCTTTCCCAGAACTGCCAGCCACTCTTCAACTCTTCCAAATGCACCACCAAAGCCTCCTTGCAGCGTCAACAGCAGCTCCCACTTCTCCCCTCTCAAATTTGGCAGCAAGAATTTCCCTTCCCGGCAGAACCCATAGCTCCCCCTTTTAACCTCCCAAACTCTTCCCCTTTTAAGAAGTAGAACCCATGCACTCTCCTACCCCTTCAACAGATGCCCCCCGTGAAGCCACTTCCAAGTAAAACCAAATTCTCCTCCTTTTTCATGGCATCCCGTGACTCCCTAAAGGCTTCCCCCACTCCTTTAAAAATAATAAAAGAAATACTAGGTCCTTACATTCTCCCCAACACAAAAATTTTCGTCCTCGAAAATTAAGCTTACCAAAACAAGTTGAGATACGTCTCTCTCATCTTGTCCTCTAACTCTTGGGTAGAGTTGTCATCCCACAACTCATATAACAAACTTATGCGGGCAGTTCCCACCGCTCAAAGAGCTTATCAGGACAACTCCCACCACATACCAAGAGACAATTCTATGCCAACATACATATCACATCTCACACCAAAATCAGGTCATTTTTCACTTACTCACATAGCAAGAGATTCTCTCTAATTGAATGTTTCATACTCCCGAAATGTGGCAAAATCCGCATACTATTTTTTTTTTTTTTTTTAACCGATACTATTGAAGGTTCCGGTTATGCATGACCGGAACTGTGAGCACAGTAAGGTTCCTTGGCTATAAAACGGGGTGCTAGCCGCGTTGGGCGACACTTCGAAACGCTGAGATTCCAGAACGCGTGATAGAGAGAGAGATCTGAGCTAGTGAGAGAGTGAGATCTGAGCATCGAGGGTTCTGAGTGTGGTAGATCAGAGAGTCTTCCGGCAAGTTTCAAATCTGCAAGTTCCAAGGCTCTGCTCCGCCTCGAGTAAGTATTTCTCTTCTCTTATTTCTTCATTTTCTTTACCCATCTCTCCTTTACCTTACTTCTTCCTTCTTCTTTACTTCTCGCCTCTTTTCTTTCCCTTCTTCTTTCTTGCTTCCTTTCACACACTATTTCTTTTCTGATCTTTTATTACTCGCACTTACATTCTGCTTTCTTCTTTACTTTCCGTTTTGTTATTTCGCTTCTGCTCCTGCATTTACTTTCTTCTTCTTCTTCTATTTTCTTTTTATTAACAAAAACTAAGAACACACCGCATTAACTAAGATAAGGGGTATATCGGCTGGAAACCAGACGTTAATCTCCCCTCGATCGAGGGTATGGCAGAGACAATCGGGTAGAACAACGCCACGTACCCCATAAAAACAGAAAACTTTAAAAAGAGAAATTTATTTGTATGAACCGGACATGGACAATTTGACATAGATCCGTTTAGGAACCTTTGCAAGGACCGTGAAACAGATCTGATACTGGACACTAAAACAACAATGACTGGCTGGACAAAAGAACCTAAAAGGGAACAAAACAAATAAAGAAAACACAGAATATTTTTGTTCTGATTTTGCTCTTTTTATTTTATTTTATTATTTCATTATGCTTTAGAAATACTCTGAGAGGAAGATGAGTGATATGGAGATGGAGAGGTATACCAGTCAGCGGTGGAAACCTACTGATGATCAGGTCAAAATGATGACCAATATCTTCAACCACGGGGTCACACATCCCAGCAGAGCCCAAGTTGTCGAGATTGCATCTCGAATCAGGGCCTTCGGAGAGGTCAGTGAATATAATGTACACTGCTGGTTCAACAATCATGGTAACCGGGTCAAGCGCTGGCAAGCGGAATTAGACCCCACTGGCACCGTATTTTCTCAGCTGCCGCTGTACATGTATGGTAAGAACCCTAATTACCACTATTTTCATTTTTATTTATTTTATTTCATTTTATTTTTCCCCTTCTATTTTTGACACAAAATATTATTTGAAGAATATGGCTGGGTAATTATGAAGGCGCCGAGGTTGCTGAACCTGTTCCCCGTTCCGATCATCATCGACGATGATAAGGACGAACGACAAATCCCTCAACCCATGCCTCTCGCATTCCGAACCAGAGCTCCCTCGACAGAGCTCTCCCTCAGACCACCACAACCCGCTCGGGAATTTTTCCATTAAATTTTTATTTTTATTTTTATCTGTAACTTAACGATCACGAGTGATTGAATTCCGAACACCCTTTATTTGCTTTATTTGCGTATTTTATGGACTGTAATATTTAACGATCACTTATGATCGACTCTAGAACATCTTTATTTTAATTATGCATTGTAATATTTATCTGCCCTGCTAGTTTGATGATTATTATTTTTATTATGTGCCCTACCAGTTATATATTTTTCCTAACGATTTACTTACAGGTTATCGTCTTACCAAACTCAAGAGTATCAGAAGAGAAAACCTCACAGAAACACAACCACCTGTTTGTAATTTTTTATTGTATTTATTTAAAATATATATATGTACTTGTTCATAAATTCATATTAATTTATTACAAAATTTTGAAATTTGACTCAGAGTTATTCTCGACTATTTTTATTTTTATCAGGCCCAAACGAAAAATATAATAAGTTATCAATGATTTTGAAACGCATGAAAATTATGTCTAAAAGTTTATCAAGATTTTAACGATACTTCAATACTCGATGAGGTAAACAGAACACGAATTCGCCTCAGTCTTAAAACGACCTTTGTGTTTGCGGACTCGAAATTAACCAATAGGATTTCACATTAAAGCAAAAACAACAAAGTATTAATGAACTTTGAAAACACAGAACACACACGTTTAACACAACCTGAACGGGAGCCGAAACTGAAAAATTAGATTGGCTCACAATGGCATTGAAAACAAAAGACATATGAACGGGAGTCGAAATCTGGTTTAGACACATAGAGGTTGATAACCCAAAAATGATACATGTTAACGAAATGAATGAATGTTTAAGGTTGAACGTGACTGGATTTAAAACATTAACTTGATGACAAAAACGGTTTAAACAGTGTTTAGGCTTAAACACGAGCGATGGACCAAACACAACACATCTAGGTTAAGACAGGGAGAATTAAGCTCATAATGATAACAAATTTTTATAACCGTATTCATGGTGTACAATCGGAGCAAGTGCTCGAATCTGTATGCATACTCAGTCACGACATATTTCCCGGTATTAACTGAAGGAATTCAATCTCCAGGTCATACCTTACACTGTAAGGCAAGTACTCAACATATGCTAGCCCTTTCTCATCTGGACATCTCTTAGCACTACAAATTCTCTCAATCCTTGTCACGCCCATGCTTATCCAAAGTTCATCTTATTCTAACCTTCAAACCCAACTCTTCTTTGTGGAATACACGAAATTTGACCTTCTAACTTTATTCTTGAAAACTTCTTCACCCCCAAAAACATTACTTATAAACTCCAACTCCAACATCTTCACCCCTCCTTTGAAACCTTAATTCTGGTATGCTATCTCCTTATCTTTGAGGCAAGAACTTGTCTTAACGGTTTAAACCAATTCCACCAAAAGTATACAACCCAAGTTGTCCTTGATTATACATTCCTCTACTACTATAGAGCATACAACACCACCACAATAACAAGAACCAGACCGGAAGTTACTATAGGAAACAACACAGAAACTCTAACTCTTTCTTACCTCAAACCTTCAGAATTAAGAAAGGAAAATCATCTACGATGAAATTCATGAGTGTGCACCCCCATTACTCTTATCAAGACGTTTTCTGTTCTTAAAACTTCTAGTCAGATACACACCTCACCACATAGACTTGAAAGAAATGGTAAATCATACCATCTACACCCAAGTCTTCACAGAGAAGACACGGCCAACCCACAACACAAAGGCCAACCTAAGGACGAACTGCTCTGATACCATTAATGTAACATCCCGATTATATAATAATCAATATTATATAATAAGGACGTTAACATTCAAATATAGAGAACAGTCAGAATTTTGACGTGTAATTAAATGGGGTATTACAGTCATCCAGAAATAAAAGAAACTTAAAATTTAAACTTAAACAGTTGAAAGGATTAAACACTACAAGTGTTTAATCAAGAAATTCTAAGAAGATTACTCCGCAATATCAACAACCTCCAGCTATGGCTCCAAGGGAAACTCCACGACAACATCTGCTCCCATCCAAGTGGATGATCATCGCCAACGAAACATACCCAAACAACACATAACAAAACAATGCAAGGGTGAGCTAGATATAAAAACATGTTATACAGATAGAACAGTTAAATTCAATGTTATCATACTTAGATTCGTATAAAAGAACAATTAGAGCATATTCATTAAACCATAATTCCACCCACTCATACAACATGCACAAGCCATCCAAGCATGGTAAACCAACATTACAATACTTGTTACTTTATACCCCGACTTGTTACTTTATAGACCGACTCGTTACTTCATAGACAGACTCGTTACTTCATAGACAGACTCGTCCGGACTAGAATGAATTCTGTGTAGCTTCGATGTTCGTGCACTCGGGTGATGTAGTAACTGGAACTCTCATCAGCTGCCACCCGAGGTTAGTCCTATCTGTCCAGATACCCTAGGACTAGGACCTCCTGCCGTTCCCACACATGAAGTACCCCCTCTACGTGAGGACGAGTACTCACGGAACATCAGGATGAACAACCGGCTAAGCTTCCCACATTCATACTTTACAATTCTCAATAATAAAATTCTGAGTCTCTGTGTAGCTTCGGTGTTCGTGCACCCGGGTGATGTAGTAACTGGAACTGTCATCAGCTGCCACCCGAGGTTAGTCCTATCTGTCCAGATACCCTAGGACTAGGACCTCCTGCCGTTCCCACACATGACGTACCCCCTCTACGTGAGGACGAGTACTCATGGAACATCAGGATGAACAACCGGCTAAGCTTCCCACATTCATTCTTTACACCAACTGATCTCACCGAGAGATCTAAATTTCCGATTCAATCCGACCATTTTAAATCTCATGATATTTCTTTTGGACCAACAATGTACATCATAAACCACTTATAACCATACTCCAATTATGAATAATCAGATACCACCATATTATCCCAACAATTCCAACATATTTCATACACTCACATAATTCATGTCATAAATAATATTCCAAACATTTGTACACATAATTCAGTCCAAAAGCAAAAGAACTTAAAATTCAACATTATACAGAACACTATTCACATACTTCCCACATAAATCATATCATATCATGCATTCCAAACATTCCTCATACATGACAATCTGTTAAGCAAACAACAATAATCAATCCAAAATAAGATAAACTTAGATAACATACTGAGTAGAATACTATTTACACGAGCCAAACATTAATTGGACGAACACCATTTCCGTACACCTGGACGACCACGATTTTGGACGAACGTCATATTCAGAACGGACGAACGCTCCTTGAACAACTTTGGACGAACGTTCAATTAACAGGCCGAACATTTCTTTGGACGAACGTTCAATTATTCGGACGAACGCTCAACTATTTGGACGAACGCTCACTTGCCAACTGAAGAACGGACGCTCATCAACAATTCTTGGACGAACGCGCCACTACGAAGCTTGGACGAACGCGCAACAACGAAGCTTGGACGAACGCGCGACAAGCTTTTGCGGACGAACGCTCAACAACGAAGCCTGGACGAACGCGCGGCAAGCTTTTGCGGACGAACGCTCATACCTCAAAAACGAACATACGCGGACGTTCGTTCATAACCGAACACTCACTCCGGAACAATGTGGACGAACGTCCAATTTCACTAGAATTGGACGAACGTTCTAAACTTGGCCGACTGGTCGAGCTTTGTTGGGACGAACGTCCCAAACTTTTGGACGAACGTCCAGATACTAACTATTTCAGACGAACGTTCAGAATTATCTGGGACGAACGTTCATTTGGGCTAAGCCAATTTAGGGACGAACGTCCAATTTGAAACCAAATTGGACGAACGGTTCTGCAGAATTTCTGCAGAATTGCAGATTTCCAGAAACATCAAATTCAACCCTTTCTTCCCAGATTTTTACCCAGATTTGCATCATACAAAGCATATACAATCAATCAAACCAAAGATCTAGCTCCCCTTACCTCTTGAAGACTTCCTTGGATTACTTCCATAGAGTTTGATCTCCTTCCAACTTCAAAAGTTCTTCACTTCTCCTCTTTCCCAGAACTGCCAGCCACTCTTCAACTCTTCCAAATGCACCACCAAAGCCTCCTTGCAGCGTCAACAGCAGCTCCCACTTCTCCCCTCTCAAATTTGGCAGCAAGAATTTCCCTTCCCGGCAGAACCCATAGCTCCCCCTTTTAAACTCCCAAACTCTTCCCCTTTTAAGAAGTAGAACCCATGCACTCTCCTACCCCTTCAACAGATGCCCCCCGTGAAGCCACTTCCAAGTAAAACCAAATTCTCCTCCTTTTTCATGGCATCCCGTGACTCCCTAAAGGCTTCCCCCACTCCTTTAAAAATAATAAAAGAAATACTAGGTCCTTACATGATCTAACAAGTAGTGTGAATCAAATTTAGATAATCTAGGTTGTGTTTTAGATAAATGCCGATTGGCATGAAGTACAATATTTTTAATTAAGGAATTTATTGTTTTGCGTAAAGCCACTGTTCAGGGTTTATATATAGGTGGAAATTTTTTATCATATAAAATAATTTAATTAATACTTTTAATAAACATCTCAATTTATTATAAAAAAATAATTATGTGTATTTTCTAATACATTTTCCAAATTTTTTAAAATAAGAAAATAAAGCAAGTCAGAATTTGATATTCTAGAGACCAAATTAGAAAGTGAAATACTTTGGTAAATATTTGTGAAATGAATTGCTTTTGGATTGGAGTGGGTGATTAGAAATTGACTTGCAGGTGTGTAACACATTTAGATTAGTAGTGTGAAGATAAATATTTCGTTGGAATGTGGATAAAAGTTTAAGTTGGGAGTTCGTGGATAGAAATTGGGTGTATGAATAGAAATTTTGGTTGACGGGCCATAGGTGTAGAAGTTGGACTAGGAGTGCGTGACTTGGATTAGGGGTATGTGAATAAGAAATTAAATTGAAAAGATTTGTTGGAGTTTTGAGAAATAAAAATCTTATCAGGAATAGAAATTAATATTTTATATGATATTTTATTATAATAATTAGTTTTAAATTCGTGTCTATCTACCCGTTGATATTTGTTTGTTTGTGTATTTATTAAAAGAGATTTAAAAGTTGAGGAAAAAATAATAAATATTTTTAAGTTTATAATTAAATTTTGAATGAAATCAATTTGAAAAATTATTTATAGATTTAGAAAGTTAATTATAAATAGTAGATTTTGTTAAAATATAAAGGATAAATATGTACAAAAATATAATATAGACTCTCCAAAAATATAAAAGATATACAAACATATGTAAAGTAGACTTGATAAAATACAAATCAGTGAATTTAATGTGTATGGTTAGACTCTCTAATTAGTGCATTGAATAACTCGTCTAATATATATTATTAAACTCCTCTAATTAGTAGATGGACACAATTATTTAATATGTATTTTTAGATTTGTCTAATCAATGTATGAATAAACTTGTCTAATGTATATTTCAAGACTTATCAAATTAAATAATGGATATAGTCATCTAATGGAATCAATAGTCATATAATATTTGTACGAACAAACTCGCCCAACGTATATTGCTAGTCTCATCTAATTAGTGTATGGACAAATTTATCTAATGTGTGTTGCAGGACTCATTTGATCAATCCATGAACACACTCGTCTAATGTGTACTTAGATTTATATAATCAATAATCAATGTATGTAATGACTCATCTAATGTTTTTGTTATACTCCTCTAATAAAAAAACTCATGTAATGTGTATTGTTAGATTCATTTAATATGTATTGTTAAACCCATTTAATATTTTTTACTATACTCATTTAATCAATTTATGAACATACTTGTTTAACTTATATTGCAATATTCATGTAGTAAGTGAATGAACATATTTGTCTAATATGTATTGTTAGACTCATCTAAACAAGATACCAACTAATGTTTTACACACTAAAAATATAAAAAATATTCAAGAATAAGAATGTTTATATTATAAGTTAATATAAAAAATAAATGTAATTTTATGTTGACAAGTTTTTTAAAGACAAAAATATATGACACTAAACAATTTGTGTTTTCAATAAAATATATTCTTTTTAAATAATATTATTTTAAAAAATAAAAATAAAATATATTTTTTAAAATTTAATTTTAATTAATGATCAATTAATTAGAAATCATAAAATAATATAATTAAAAATGAAAGAAAATAGTATTAAAAAATGAATTAATACTTTAAATATATAAGTTATGTTATTCTTATATTTTTTATTATAGTTGTCTAATGTTGTTAGATTATAAGTATCATATATATTTTTAGACTCAATGAGAATATAAATACATTATATGTTAAGAAGATTTTGTTTTTATCTTATTAAATTGACATATTGTAACAATTTAAAATTGGAAATAATAGAACATAAATTCAATAAATATAAAAAAATTGTAATGTTAAGAAGTGTGACTTTTTATTTATTATAAATGTACATTTTAAATCTTTGAAATGAATTTTTAAATAAATTATTTTAATTTATTTTGTTATAAATATAATTATTTAAAACTTTATACAAAGTTATATATATATATATATTATAGAAGCTATTTTTTAATTAAATAATAAAATTATGAAGAATATTCACATAATAATTCAATATAAAATTAATTAATATAATTTTGTAGTGAGGATTTTTTTTAAGATAAAATTAGTATATGATAATTTTTTTATATGACGGTAAAAATAATTTGTATTATTAATGAATATATATTAGTTTTTAAATAATATTGTTTTAATAAATAAAAGTAAAAATTAGTTTTTTAATTAATTTTATTAAATGTTCAAGTAATTAGAAGCCATCAAATTAAAAATGAAAACAAAATAGTTGAAAAAATTAATACTTTAAATATAAGTTATTTTTTTAATACTTTATTAAATAATCAAGTAATTATAAATTATAACATGATAAAATTAAGAGTAAAAAAATAAATAATACTTCCAATATAATATAGTCTTTTAATAATAAATATGTTGAATAGAGAAATTTTTGTAATGATGGTTAAAATGTATCTACATAAACACATTAAAAAATTAATTATTTATATATTTTGAAACAAAAACTAAATTATAAAATATTTTTTACGAATGTATATCATGATTAACAAACTATTTGTATAGCTTGTTATATATATATATATATATATATATATATATATATATATATATATATATATATATATATATATATTAATATATATTAGATTATTAGATATTTTATATAAATATTTTATTTTTATCTATAGTTTGTTTGTTATTATTTTTTATTTGTATTTTGATAATGATTTATATCTTTTTATTTTAAATAAAGTACTATATATGTATATTATAATCAGATAAATAATTTTTACTATATTCAACATCATACAACATCATATTGTTTAAGAACTTGTGTATTTTATACTTAGTTCATATCTCTTTTATTATAAATACAATATATCATGTGAACTCAAAGTAAATTACTTCAATTTGATATAAAGATTTTAAATTTGAGAAACTATTTACGTTACTTAAGAACTAAAATAATTATTTATTAAAAATTAAATAATGTAGTTGAAATTATTCTTATTTTTACGGTAAATCAATTTAAAAACAAAACTAATAGATAAAATAGTTAAATAACTTTTTAGAGAGAAGATTTTTATATAACATTATATATAATTTGCATTATTAATAAATATATATTATTTTTTAGATAATACTATTTAAGAAATAAAAGTAAAATATATTTTTTGAAATTTTATTTTATTAAATGATTATGTAATTAGAAATCATAAACAAATAAAATTAAAAATGAAAAAAAATTGTAAAATTAATTAATACTTTAAAAATAAGTAATTTTTTGATAACTTATTAAATGAGCAAGTAATTAAAAATTATAAAATGATAAAATTATGAGTGAAAACAATAGCATAGAAATACTCAATTAATACTTCATATATAATTTATTTTTCTAATAATAAATATGTTAAAGATAATTTAGAGAAAAACTTGTAGTGAGGATTAAATTGTGTCTAAGTGCACATACTAAAAAACAAATAAATATTTATTTATTTTAAAAATCAACTCATTTTTAAAATAATATTTAGGAATAAATATTCAAAGTAAAGTTAAATATTATTATAAACTGATACATTTGAATTTTTTTTTCTAATTTCTTATAGCATATTTAAAATTTTAAACTTTTAAAGACAAATCAATTTAAAATTAAAATAAATGAATAAAAAAATAAAATCTCTTATATATATATATATATATATATATATATATATATATATATATATATATATATATATATATATATATATATATATATTATCTAACCCTTTTTCGAGAATTCATATTTCACTCCTTATAAAAGATACCTTTGAGTAGTTTGTTTTTAAAAGATTAACTTTCTCATAAGATATTGACAACACGATGTTTTCTCATAAAACTTAATACTCAAATGTGACAAATGAGATCCCTATTTATATGAAAACTTATGACCTTTCACCTTTCAACCCCTTATCTTAATCATTAGATCTTTTCAAATCTGAAGGTCAGGGGACATGATCCTATCTCCTTTGTCTCTTTGATTTATGTGTCATCTAAAAACAATCAGCTTCCCAACTTATCATAAGTGGCACCTAATAAAGCGAGCTATAGGGCATCATAATCCATAATTAACTACACTAATTCAGGATTAACATGTTATTCTATCGTGTGACTTAGGTCGGTCGGACCCATGAATATCAGTATTAAAAGGTCATTTTACAAGGTATGTAATTTATGTTAATTAATTACTGCATTTATTGTTAGTTGACGCACTTGGTGTGAGCTTCAGAAGAGTGTCTTTTATAGGCACAATCCTTGTCTGGTTTGGAGAGGACAAACATTCTTGGAGAAGATGAGTATTTCTAAGGTTGAAGACTTGAAGTGTTGAAATGTTTTCAATGCTTTTAAAGTCTTTGTAGAATATATGTTTAGCTTTGTATCAATACTTAGTTTTGTTTAGATGAAAGAGTGAATTACGATGAAAATAAGAATGAAAAAGTTAGAAAAAAGGAATCATCAATCCTTCAAAGTTTTCTTTTTAAATTTTTAAGATATACATTAACTTATATTTTGTCTTCCTAAAATTCTATTCAACATTGAATTTCTTCTAAAATTATTTTAAACTTTTAGTTTTTCAAACTGTTCAAAGAAACTCATCCACTCTTATCACTTATATCAAAATCTCTTCTCTAACTTAATTGATTTAATTTATAAAATTTTAATATGATATTTTCCTTAAAATATTTAAATTGTATTCTTTTCATACAATCAACGAGTTCAAAACTAATCGATAGGTTAGGATGAGCGAACTTGAAGTATTATAGTTCAGATGTTTAATAATTGGTTAGATTTTGTTAATAAGAAACATATGCATCAATGATTAATTATTCATGAAGATTGTCGTAGATGGATTCGTGGTATGAGCAGTGTTCATTTTCATGTATTTGGATGCGATGGAAATGAATGATTTGCGGGATTCAAAATTTTTCCAATCTTCACTAATTTGCTGGGATTTGAGGGTTATGAGGCTAAAAAATTGTTTTTGCCCTCGAATAACGTTTTTCTACTTGCATCCAACTTTTGAGAATCAATGAAACAAAGGAATTGATTACATTGTCATGGACATCCATTCTCGTAAAGCTTGAGTTGAGGTTGAAGATGAAGGAGGAACTGATTCCCTTGTACTTGTAACCTATTCCACAAAGCAGCAAACAAATTGGAATCCATTCCAAGAGCTCGCGTATCCAATTCCAGGAGGTTGCATATCCAATTCTAAAAGGTGGCCTATCCAGTTTCAGAGTTCGCGTATCTAATTCCAAAGCTGATGTAACTGATTCCAGAACTTGTGTAATTAATTACAAGATAATATAATGAATTTCAGGACTTGAAATGGATTCCTCAGTATTAAGAATTATTATTGTTTAATTGATAGAAAAATGTTAACTAGCAAGAAAACAGTCATTCTACTTTATTATTTTTTCCTTTTTCTTATTCTTCCACGTTATTTTTCTTTTTCTATATTAATTATTTCTTTATATACAACTATAACTACGTCAAATAGAAAATAGTGAAAATAATGTTATGATAAGTATAAATAAAATAAAAATAAATATATCTCACGTTATTATCTATAAAAATATGTGTTTCAATCTATATTTTTTAACAATTTACTACTTTATCATTTTTATATTATAACTTTTTTAGTAATGCCTCATGCAATTTTCATCTTAAATGACTAAAGAGGAAATAAATATGCATGTGAATTGTTTAAAACTTTTATTTATTTTTCAATATCTTTCTAAACAAGTAAAGAAAATATTTAATATATCAAAAGTTTTCTTTCTTACATCTTTTCCTCTTATTGTAAAATATGTGCTTGACTTTTTTCTAAAATTTATTTTCTCTTGAACAACATAAGTTTAGATATAAAAAAAATTATCAAATATGCTCCTAAGACTTAATTTTTTTTTCTACTATTTCAAACAATTTTTGTAAAAAAATATATTACTTATATTATTGATAATTTGGTAATTTTCATTTTCTATCTATTAAAATAGTTTTTTAATTTATTATATTAATCAAATTCTTTACAAAATTTTTCATATTTTAATTTCAAATCTATTTTTAATCATCTTTAAATTCTTTCAAAAAAAAATAATTCATACTTTTAAATCTTCTCAAACAGGCATTAAAATGAAGGAACTCATTTTGACGATGACCAAAGAGCGGTGAATTTAATGATGGGACATCAAATAAAGATGCGGATGGGATGTAGCAATGGGCTCAGCATGTACCATATCATGCCACATTCAACATCTTGTCGGACTATGGGGCCCACAAGACAGCTATGTTCGGCCACTCTGTAATTTTCATTCCCATAAAACTCTTCCCTTAATCATCACGCCGACACGTGGCAAACAACCTCTTAGAAGAAGACAAGCCTAAAAGCGTCATCTTTTAAACATGGCACCCAACAAAGACTTCTCGGAATGGGCCCAGGCCCACCATTGCAAGATTTAAAAATTGCCTTTTCTTTTCTTGTTGATGTGGGCTCCTGCAATGAGCGCAACTAACTAAACCAGGGAGGCCCAGTTATGGTAGTAGGTGGGTTTAGTGGTGAAGCAGAATTCGTATCTTTTTCTTCTCACATGGGCTTCCCAATTTCTCACCTCAATCATGCAATATGATAGATAGACCATGTCAAACCCGCATCACCATCACCAATTAAATGTATTTATATGTGATATGATGTGAGCTTCTAGTTAGCTATTAATTGTATTTGGACGTAGCCAAGGTAATAAGTTCATGAGTTTTCATATCTATTTAAAAATAAAGTTTGACATTTATTCATTGTGATTTTGACATATTGTTTCATTATGGCCCTCGCATTGTGAACAATACTACTAAATTAGGTTTTCAATACTTTCTTTCATTGGTGACTATACTGTCTACTACTTTTTTTAAGTACTACATTAACAATTTATTAACAAGTTATAATTACATTCTTTAAATTCATTTAAGTTCTATTTTATTACTTTCTTTTAAAACTCAAGCAGGTGTATATATTTTTATAAGAAAATGTTAAATCAAAGTTTAATATTATTGTTGATTTTTGATTTTGTACTTAAACAACAACATCAAGTGTATTATTTAATCAAATAATTGCATTCTAAAAAATACTAAGTGGTTATTTAGCCAAGAGTTATTAGGTCTAAAAAATACTCAAATTTAGTTATGATTAAGGCTACATAATACTTTGTTTTAGTTATGAGTAGTTATGAATATTTATTGTTTAACCAAAATTGTTTAGATACAAATAATACTTGTATTTTTTCAATAATAGTATGTTTTAGTTAAAGTTATTTGTGTTGATCAAGAACTAAATATAGTGTAGGAATATCAGATAAATTGATTTAAAAAATATATTGTGCAAATTTTTCTAATCCCTTAATCTTTCAACATTACATATTATTGATTTGTAACTAACTTTGAAAGAAGAGATTTGCAAGAATAATCACAGAAAGAATTTTGGATAGAACTTATGTTAGTTTGACGACTTTTTATCGATCACAATTCTTAAGAAATTTTGCTTGACAAAGTGTCTATGTAATATTAAACTTCATCTATTAACATTTATCGAATCAATCTTTATGAAATGTTTTTGAAAACTCTTGAAATACAATTCAATCTTATGAATTTTTTTGCCATGTTTTTATAATAAAATATTATTTAATGTAATAAATATGTAAATATACAAATGTAGAAGTGCATGTATTTTTTATTAGGAATGGTACGAAGAGACAGAGACATAACGCGAAAAGAAGAAAGAGCTTCTGGAAGCTTCCATGTTCACATAAAAGGAGCGTACGCACATGGGGCAAATCACACAGGTGAAGAATGCATAAAACGCAGGTAAGAAAGCAATCTTGAATCTTTACTCTGTAGTATGTTCAATATATCGTTACAATAAGGAAAAAGGGAAAAAAGAGAAACCCTATTTATAGGATTCTTACAATCGGAAGGGGGAAAAATAATAGGAACCTTAACAGACTAAAAACTGTTAGGATACAGATTGATTACTGCATTTAAGCAGTAATCTTAACAAACTAACTTATTCTAACCAACTCAGTAGCCCCCCTTCAAGCTGGATGGTGTATACTCACTAATCCGAGCTTAGGGATGATAGATCGGAACCTAACCTGATGAGGAAACTTAGTAAAAACATCAGCTAACTGTTCTTCTGAACCGATGGGAAGAAGATGCAAGAGTTTGGCCTGAATCTTCTCTCGAACGACATGGCAATCAAGTTCTATGTGTTTCGTCCTTTCGTGGAAGCTTTGGTTCTGAGCTATGTGCCTTGCAGATTTGTTGTCGCAATAGAGAGCGGGAATGGCAGTGTCTTGAACGTGAAGATCTTGAAGAAGGTAATGGATCCACTGTATTTCGTAAACGGAAGCTGCTAAAGCGTGATATTCTGCTTCTGTTGAAGATCTGGAAACCGTGCTCTTCTTTTTTGACTTCCACGAGATGAGAGAAGTCCCAAAAAAGATGCAAAAGCCTGTAGTAGATCTTCTGGTGGTAGGACAGGTAGCCCAGTCTGAGTCACTGAAGGCTTTTATTTGTATTTGTGAGTCAGCAGCAAAAAAGAGTCCTTGTGAAGGGTTGGACTTGACGTACCTAGGTATGTGTTGCATAGCTTGATAGTGATAATTAGTGGGTTTTTGCATAAATTGACTTAGCAAATTAATAGAGAAACATAAGTCAGGTCTAGTATTGGTGAGATAGAGCAACTTCCCTATTAACCTTCTATAAGAGTTTGGATTGTCAAGGTAACTCTCTACTTTATATAGTGAGTTAGTATCCTTTAAAAAAGGGGTAGAACAAGGCTTGCATCCCAACATCCCTGTTTCTTCAAGGATGTCTAGGGCATATTTCCTTTGACAAAGGTGAATGCCCTTTTTAGATCTGGCAACCTCAAAGCCTAAGAAGTATTTAAGTTCTCCTAGGTTCTTGATCTGAAATCTATTGTGCAAGAGGGCCTTTATGTGATTGATTTCTATCATGGAACTTCCTGCTAAAATGATATCATCTACATAGACAAGTAGAGCTGTGAAATCTTTAGATGTTCTTTTAATAAAGAGTGAGTGGTCAGATTTAGATTGTATATAATTGACAGACATAAGGAAGGAAGATAATTTTCTCAAACCATTGCCTACTGGCTTGTTTTAGTCCATATAGAGACTTGGTAAGCCTGCAAACCTGACCTTCTTCATGGACATGTAGACCAAGTGGAGGTTCCATGTAGACTTCTTCATTTAGGTCACCATGTAGGAAAGCATTGTCCACATCAAGCTTGTGTAAGAACCAATTCTCTGAGGCAGCAAGAGCAATGAGTAACTTGACAGTAGTAAGCTTAGCAACTGGAGAAAAAGTATCCAAAAAGTCTATTCCCTCTTGTTGTGTATACCCTTTAGCAACCAGTCTGGCCTTGTATCTTTCTATGGTCCCATCAGCTCTATATTTGGTCTTGTATACCCATCTATAGCCGATGAGAGTCTTTCCAGGAGGAAATTGAGTTAGATACCAAGTATTATTCTCTTGTAAGGCCTTTATCTCTTTTTGCATGGCATCTGCCCATTCATGTGTGTCTTTAGCCTCATCATAAGAGTGAGGTTCATTGTTGGCAGTTATGGCTAGAGTATATTTTAGGTGTTTCTTGGATAAGGAATTATAAGACAGCACGTTAGAAATGGGATAAGGGGTTTTTAAAACATTTTTCATACACAAGGATTGATTAACCTGATGCACATAGTCATTTAGGTATTCTGGAGTGCGTCGGACTCTGACAGATCTTCTCTTATTGCAATTTTCTTCTCCTTCAGCAAGGTTGTTGTTGTTGTTACTGATAGTATCAGCAAGTTCAGTATGCCTCTGGTCATCAGTATCCCTTTCAGCTGGTCTTTCAATGTCAATTGGATTATAGTTGCATATAAGGTCATTAAGAAAGGCAATTCTGTCTTCTTCCTTGTCGTGGGTTTCCCTGTTGCTTTGTTGGTCTTTATAGGGAAAAACATCTTCATAGAAGACCACATTCTTGCTTAAGAAAAGTTCCCTAGTATTGATGTCAAGCACAATATAACCCTTGACATCATTTTTATAACCAAGAAAGACTCCCTTCCTAGCTTTGGGATCAAGTTTACTCCTATTATTTTCAAGAGTAGAAGCAAAACACAAACACCCAAAAGTTTTTAAATTGAGATAAGTGGGAGAGGCATCATACATTATGTCATGAGGAGTTTTTCCATTAAGAACAGTAGAAGGCATCCTATTTATTAAATATATCGCATGAGTGACAACATAGGACCAATAAGCATTAGGAACATTGGACTGAAAAAGAAGGCTACAGGTTACATTTAGAATGTGCTGGTGTTTGCGCTCCACAACAGAATTCTGTTGAGGAGTTTCAACACAACTCTTTTGGTGATTAATGCCATGAGAATCATACAAAGCAACACAATTAAATTCAAGTCCATTATCAGATCTAACAGTTTTAATAGACTTATTAACCTGGTTTTTAACTCTTACAATGAAATTCTGTAACAGATCTCTAGTTTGACCTTTATTATGCATTAAGAAAGCCCAAATATGTCTACTGCAATCATCAACTATAGTAAGGAAATATTTATGACCATGAACGGAAGGAGTAGAGATAGGACCCCAAATATCACAGTGAATTATGTCAAAACATTCATTGGACAAAGAAACACTCTTAGAAAAGGGCAATTTATGTTGTTTAGCATGGTGGCAGGTATCACAAACAGTATTAGAAGTCATTTCCACATAAGGAAAACTTTTACATATTTGTTCTATAGTTTTGTGTCCTGGATGGCCTAATCTATAGTGCCACAAATTTACATCAACACACTCATAGGAGAAAACAGATTTGTGAACAAAGTTCTGGTTAGAGATGGGAAAAAGTTGTAAGTAATAAAGTCCCTGGGAGATGTTAGCACGTCCAATCATCTTCAATGTATAGCTGTCCATTATCTGACACATCTCAGAGGAAAAAGTTAGTGTGCAGTTTAAGTCTTTAATTAGACTATGGACAGAAATTAAATTAAAAGAGAAATCAGGAATATATAAGACATTAAAAATGACAAAATCTTTAGAAAATTGTATAGTTCCAGCATGTTCAGCAATGACAGTGGAATTATTTGGAAGTTTAACATATATAGGTTTTATTTTATAAAAGGTAACAAATTGTTCTTTCTCATGAGTCACATGGTTAGTGGCTTTAGTGTCAATAATCCAAGAAGAGTTACCCTTACCTTGTTTGCCTTCCATAGTGTTTCTTTGTACTTGATTGACCTTGTGTGAAGGATTATTATCCTTTTCTATCATTTTGAGAATCTTTTGCATTTGTTCTGGGGTAAAAGAATTGAAGGCAGTACTATTGTTGGCTTGTTGAGTGGGTTGTATACCTTCTGGATCAGAATCACTCTTACAGATGTTGGTAGAACTCCAATCACTCTGCAATCCTTTGTCCTGATTGTTGTCATTCTTTTTGTACCATGGTGGATAACCATGCTTAGAATAACATTCATCTATAGTATGGTTCATTTTGTGGCAGTATGAGCATTGTTTCCCATAATTAGAGTTTCTTCCTCTCCCTCTTCCTGATCCACGTGATCCAGCACCACGTACCTGTCCCCTCCAGGTTTACTCAGGTTTCCAGTGGTTGTATTTGTTTGCAGCATTAACCAAAATCTTGGTTTCAGTATTCTGGTTGGCAATATTCTGATTGGTGGTCCATGTGTCTTGTCTTTCTTGTCTCTCTTGCTGCATGATGAGGGAAAAGACACGATTGATGCTAGGGAGAGGTTCCATTAAGAGAATCTGAGTGCTCAGTGTAATAAGTGTCATTCAGCCCCTTCAGAAAGCTTATTACATGCTCTATTTCTCTGTATTTGAGAGAGATTTTTGACAATTCACAACTGCAAGGAATGTTACATGTACAACTAGGTATAGGTCTAAGAGATTCTAATTCTTCCCAAAGAATCTTTAAATCTGTAAAGAATTGGCTAACATTTCTTTCTCCTTGTTTTATTGAATGGATGTCCTAAAGCAAATATGAAATTTTAAAGTAGTCACCTTTTGAGAATCTTTCTTTTAATTCATCCCATAACTCGTTGGGATCTTCAACATATATTACACTTTCTACAATTTGTGAAGAAAGTGTCTTTATGATCCAAGTAAGGACCATCCTATTGCATCTTTTCCAAGCATCAAAAATAGCATCATCCCTTGGAGGTTTCTTGATAGATCCATCTATGAATTTTACTTTGTTTTTGGAGAGGAGAGCCCTTCTCATACTTCTATACTTCTGCTCCGAGAAGAAAAGTTGGTCTCATTTAGGACTTGAGAAATAAGAGTGAGGCCTGGATTTTCTCCAGGATGTAGATAAAAAGGACTGGTAGGAATGATTGATCCATGTTTTCCATTCACACCAAGATTGAAGCAAGAAGGAAACAAGAATGTTGTTTGCGGAAGGCTGGGCACAACGGAAGCAGAGCCGGCCTTAAACCTGCTCTGATACCATATTAGGAATGGTACGAAGAGAGAGACACAACGCGAAAAGAGGAAAGAGCTTCTGGGAGCTTCCATGGTCACAGCGTACGCAAATGGGGGCAAAGCACACAGGTGAAGAATGCACAAAACGCAGGTAAGAAAGCAATTTTGAATGTTTACTCTGTAGTATGTTCAATATATCATTACAATCAGGGAAAAAGGAAAAAGGAGAAACCTTATTTATAAGGTTCTTACAATCGAAAGGGAAAAAAATAATAGGAACCCTAACCGACTAAAAACTGGTAGGATACAGATTGATTACTGTATTTAAGTAGTAATCTTAACAAACTAAGTGATTCTAACCAACTCAATATTTTGTCAATAAATGAATTAATAAAAAATTTAACTATATTTCTAATCTTAAATTAGAACATAATTTTGATTTTCGTTATCTCAAACGTTTATGTTAGGTTCTTATACTTTGATTCTATTGATTTTTCATTGTTTTATCACAAACAAAATCATAACGAAACGACGAACTAAAAAAAATTAAAATTAAAATTTTGAAAACAGAATTTGAAGTTTTTACTATAGTTTATTATGAAAAACTATAAAAAAACCGTAAAAATAAGTAAATAATCTATAAAACTGGATTTTGGATTTAGAAACCGTACGTAAAAAAAAGTTAGAGAACACGTATATATTTTTTATTTTTGAAGCCGGATTAACCTCATTCTAACATATTTTCAATTAAATGAAAAAAATCCAAGGCCACATAATTGTAAATGAATAAATTTTAGAAATTATTTGAAAAAAAAAATTATTTCTTTTGGAAATGAAGTCTACAAGGATTAACTTCATTCCTATATTTATTATGAATGAATAATCATGATTCTTAACAAGGAAAGTATTTGGAAAAAAGGTTTATTTGTTGTTTCTTTTTAATAACTCAACCATTTCCAAATAGAGGATTTGTATCAGAAAAAGAAAAAAATGGCTAATCCAACATAAAAGACCCATGTGAACATAAAAGAGAACAATTATATTCTTTTACTTTTTATTTTTTAACTTTTAAAATTTTCTTTATTTTTTTGTAATTTGTTTTGTATGTTTTTAATTGTTTAAAAGGGTGTTAAGCTACACGAGCGGATGAATACCAAACTAAAGAAAAACACTTTTTTTTATATAATTTTTAGGAAAATGTGTTTGTTGCTGTTTCTTTATATATTAAAACATTTGGCACTTAAAATTAAGAAATAATAAATGTATACAAATATATTTGTCTATGACAAAAAAATTATTAAAAAAATGAAATAACAAAATGAAAACCATTAGTATAAATAATGAACCTAAAAGAAAAAACTCAAAAAGATGTGCCCAATATTAAAATAAAATATAATAAAAAATAGGAATGCATATATCGAAAGAAAGAAAAAAAAATAGAATCTTCAAATATAAGGAATGAAAGCATATATCCTTACAACGACACAAATGAAAATGAAGAACGCCAAAATAACAAATGAGTAAATAATATTACCTCCTAAGACTTTGGTTCCTTTTTCTTTATCTGTCTCACACTTGTGTTACCTACACTCCAACTCATTTATTTTCTATCATCTTTTTCTAAGTTTTTTATTTAGATCACCCACTAAGTTTTTATTTAGATCCCCTCAAAGCTATAGAACTTTTTTTATAAACTGTGTGCTTATGTACACATACTTTGTAAAATAAATATAATCCTAACCTTAATTACAATGAACAACATAAAGAAAAAATTGATCCCGATGACAACATTACAAAAATCAATTCATACCATAATGTTTAGGATACTTATTCTAATTATTAAAAGCAATATTGCTTCTAATTATCAAAATTATATCTTTTTCTAAAATCAGAGATTCCAAAATATTTTGTGGTGCATGGTTTAAGGATGTGATAATTAAAATTAAGTTGGGTTCTCCTTTCTTTTTCTTTTTTTTTTAAATTTAATTTAATTTAATAATTTTTTTTTAATTTTATTATATATATATATAATTTTTTATTTTTTTGCTAAAATTAAAGTTTAGGAAAATTTATCTCACCTTTTTTTTCTCCTTTTTTTTTGGCACCCATAAGTCAAAAACATTCTTTTTAAATCAAATTTATTTATCGGAACAAAATTGAGTGTTTGACACTTATCTCTTTTACTTAGATTTTACTAGATAATATGAAATTTTAAATTTTTTATATTATTATAATAAATGATAATTAAAAATAAAAACACTAATTTTGTCTGAGTTTTACAAAGAAATATGGAAGAAAATATAGAAAGAGCAAGAAATATTGAAACAAACAGATTCAATGACTAATTCAATGAGACTAATTCAATAAAGAGAATTATGATCCAAAAAGGAGATGAATATCAGTAACCATTCTCATATAGAGGGTCCTTATGCAAAATAAGATATTTGAGATTTTGACATTTTAAAATTTTAAAATTTTGTCAATTTTTAATTCTTAATATTTTTATGGTTTTAAATTTTGACTTTTTTTTATTTTGAATTTTAGTGGAAATCAATGACCATGTAGATGGTCATGATGTGAGACAAGGTGTGGCAACCTTGACTTAAAAAACAAGAATTTGTAACAAATGGAAACCTTGACAATGTGTGAAAATCATGGTTTAAACAAGAAACCCTAGCAAGGTGTGAAAACTTTGACAAGGTATAGAAACCTTAACTTAACATAAAAAGAAAAAGTGATAACCTTAACAAGATGTGAAAACCTTGACTTATCATAGAAACAAGGTGTGGAAACCTTGAATTAACATAGAAATAAGGTGCAATAACCTTTGTAAGGTGTGGTAACATTTGCAAGATGTGGAAAGCTTTGCTTAACAAAGAAACAAGGTGTTGTAACCTTGATTTAGCATAGAAACAAGGTGTGGTAACCTTGACAAGGTGTGAAAACCTTGACTTAACATAGAAATAAGGTGTGTTAATCTTGGACAAGTGTGGAAACCTTCTTGTTCTACCACTAGAAAACTTATAATTACGATCAACTTATTGTCATACATATTCATTGTATGACCCTTCTTCTACTAGATTGTCTACATCATAAGATATAGAAGTCAAACAATATGTTGGTCTTGACCTTAATGTTTGAACACTTAGTCTCGCAACAACTACTAGATACACATTCTAAAACATTTGCTTTTAAGTCATTTTAACTTAATTAAAGAAGGGAGGGTTAAATTATGTTTCAAAAACTTTTGGCAATTTCTTATAGGTATCATTTGAATAAGTGCAATTAAACAATATGTTTTAACAAACTGAGTTCAAAAACTTCTCATTCTTTAGTTAGAGCAACAATTATAATATGTAATATAACAATATAAGAAAAGGGAAAAAATTACTTAAGATATTTTTATATTGGACCATTTGATAGCACAAACCACATCCAAATTTCAAACAAATTTTGAGTTTTCCTAGTAAACTAACACTACAAGATACAAGAATATTCCTTCTATTTATAGCTAGTTTTGGTTAACTCATACGAGTATTCTCTAATACAAACCATTCTTGGCTAATACAAAATTGTTTAAATAAGCCACTTCTGACTAAGATAAACATTCCTTAACAACAAGCCACTCCTAGCTAAACAAAAAATTGTTTAGGTGTGATAAAAAAATCACATGGTTTGCTCATCAAAGAGGAGTTGTTTCGTTTGATGGATAATCACTCTTTTCTAGTTTGCTAAATGAACACACAACATTCTTACAAAGTTATTTTATGGCTTTGAAAGGTTTTAATAACACTTTATCACTTTTTCAAATCTTACTCTTATTCTTGAAGAAATGTTTTATATAGGCATATAAGAAAAGAGTAGTTGAAAATCCTTTTTTTACCATTGATCAATTTCATAGTCATTTAAACACCTTCCTTGCATTTGATGAGCTTGTACGTAGAAGATACATTAAATACACTTCATACATGTCTTAAATGCTTCTTCTCTTCTCTAACAACATCTTAATATTTGGATTACTTGTATCTCATTGGACAAAGTATCTTTACTTGAATTTGTAAAAAATATGTAACAGATAACCTTTTCTAGGTTGATAAAGCATGCACTTAGGAGTTGTTGAAGGAAAAAAACCTTAACTCAGGTTCCAAGAGATCATTGATGTAATGTAAGTTTTTTCTAATCTTCTTGGTCAAATATAAGAAAAAAGTTGTCTAGGTGTGATAAAAAAATCACATGGTTTGCTCATCAAAGAGGAGTTGTGTCGTTCGATGAATAATTACTCTTTTCTAGTTTGCTAAATGAACACACAACATTC
Organism: Vigna angularis; assembly: GCF_016808095.1. Classification (NCBI taxonomy): domain Eukaryota; kingdom Viridiplantae; phylum Streptophyta; class Magnoliopsida; order Fabales; family Fabaceae; genus Vigna; species Vigna angularis. The sequence goes on along the minus strand of NC_068973.1, from coordinate 9,343,459 downwards.
TTACAAAGTTATTTTATGGCTTTGAAAGGTTTTAATAACGCTTTATCACATTTTCAAATCTTACTCTTATTCTTGAAGAAATGTTTTATATAGGCATATAAGAACAGAGTAGTTGAAAATCTTTTTTTTACCATTGATCAATTTCATAGTTATTTAAACACCTTCCTTGCATCTGATGAGCTTGTACATAGAAGATACATTAAATACACTTCATACATATCTTAAATGCTTCTTCTCTTGTCTAACAACATCTCAATATTTAGATTACTTGTATCTCATTGGACAAAGTATCTTTACTTGAATTTGTCAAAAATATGTAACAGATAACCTTTTCTAGGTTGATAAAGCATGCACTTAGGAGTTGTTGAAGGAAAAAAACTTGAACTCAGGTTCCAAGAGATCATCGATGTAATGTAAGTTTTTTCTAATCCTCTTGGTCAAATATAAGAAATGGACATTTTTTTGTAACATAGAATATACATAAAGATGTTAGTGAAGTACAATGTTAATTTAAGGCTATGTGTAATGTTTGAGTATCACAACACTTATTAAAGATAAAAACAAAATTGTTAAGGTTTTATCGTCTAAGAGACGGAATACCTTTGTCTTTCATAATATGTTATTTGCATAAGAACTTGCATTTTATATATAAAGTATGTTAATCTCTCAAATTAAATATATTACATCTATTTGAAGAAGAACTTTCATTTTATATACAAAGTATGATCATGTTTTAATCTCTCAAATTAAATATATTACATGTAGCACACCTTTTTTTTTCTTACATTAATCTAAATATTTAAAATTAAAATTTTACATTACCATAAATGTCCTAGCGGGCATAAGAGTCTATAATAAAATTATAAAATGGTCTTTATATACAAGTGTATTAAAATACTTCTCATAAAATAATTAACCTAGCATAGTAAAAGGAAAATAATATTCAAGAAAGTGATAATATATGTATGTGTATGGTCAAAGACCCTTCGATCCTATCAACTATGACCTAAAGATGATTGCTTAACCAAACACATACTGGATACCTCATGTCGAATACTTAATATCGGATACCTTATACCACCAGATATAGGATAACTTGTCTACCAAAGACTTATGACTGCATCTCAAGGGAGTAAGCTCAATATGCTACATAGCAGATACCGATGGTCGAACACCGAGTATCGTGTTCCCCAATCGAAGGCTAAGTGTCATTTGCTGATAGACGCACTCCTCATTAAAGCTGAGTGCTGCCTATCGGTACCTATTTCTGTCTATAGAAAACATCAACACAATACGTAACTTAGCTAAAATTGGTTGCAGATCGCCACAAGCAAAGTGCCCATTGAGCCAATGGGCCAATGAGCTCATAATCAAGGCTCATCTAGGTAAGGGCCCAAGGTTAGTGAAATACTCCTATAAATATTATTTTAATCGAGTTTCGACTTCACTTTTGCATTAACCATATTTTAATAGAATATCTTACTCATAACACTGATTTAAGCATCGCAAAATCTTTTGTAGGCACCCCACCTACTCATTCAGTACAGGACAAATATCTAGATGACAAACATACGTGTACCAAATAGTAGAAGTTCGTGGAGTAAAAAAAGACTCTTTGCAAAAGTACATTTAGCTATGTAAATACAATAAATAAATATATATATATATATATATATATATATATATATATATATATATATATATAAACTTGGAATTAATTTAAGAATCAAAATTTCTAATTAACTTTATCATCAATCAAATGAAAATTGAAAACTAATTTTTTTTTAAGAATTAAAAAAAAACTCATAAATACTAGCTTATTTAAAACTCTTTTAACAATATTTAAACATAATTTGTAATACCCATGTTTGTAAGAGTATATTGGTAACTAAGTTATGATAAATAGTTATTCTATTTTTATTTTATAATCCATCATAAATAGTTGTTAATAGAGTTAAATATTTTGAATCAAAATTCAAGAATTAAAAACATCCGTAATCCTTATTAATATGATCTCAACGATAATATATATATATATATATATATATATATATATATATATATATATATATATATATAATAGAAAATTATTTTTTGCTGATCATCAATCATAAATCATCCTTGGTATGATTTTTTATGATTGTAATTAAAGTTAATAAATTTGTGGTATTATTTATGATTGAAAGATAACGTGAAATAGTGTTATCTGTTAATAAATAGTTTATTTTCTCTTTTATATTTATTAACAATGTTAGTTTATTATTATAATTGTTAAAGAATTTAAATTACAATAATAACATATAAAACATTAAAATGTGGTTTGATTTTCATTCTAACAACCATATAGTGCAATTATATGCACGTGGTATTCCTTTTTCTTTCAGATGCTCACTGTGTATATACAGTAAACAGATCATAGAGTTAATAAATTTTATACAGTAACATTAATTAATACATAATTTTTGTGGTCATTATAATAGTTTTGTTTTATTCAAGTCACCAAACTATAGCCCTACCCGATTACACAATAATTGTTGAAATGAAGCATCATAATAATTTTAAATGTATGTGAACAAATAACGCCTAAATCTTTTAACATTTATTAACTATGAAATGATTGATATGCATTGTCTCCTGTGACAGAAATTATATTCATGTTCTTATAGTTTTAAAGTAGTGATTATTTTCCGTTACGTCTATCAATGATGGAATCTACCTTTATTTTCTCTAAATAACAAATTACTTCACAAAATTTAATCCTAAAATCAAAAAATTCAACGACAACCAACTCAAATAAATGTTTTGTGCATCATCTTTGTCCCAATTGGATCGCACTGAAAAAGAAAACGTGTTCAACTTAGGAGTGTTTATCTCTTATAAAATAAGTTTTATTTTTTTTAAAGAAATTAGGAGTTTTTATCATAATTTATTTTTATTCGAAAAAACATTGAAAATATTGATAACGTAATTAATTTATTTGATGAATTTTAAAATTTTAAAAATATAATAAGTTATTTGAATGAGAAAATTTGTAAAAATCCATTTTAACAGTGTTTAACTACTATAGAAATAATCACAAATTCAAAGAAAATAATCTACTCGAGAAAAGAACGTATAAATTATTATTACCGTTATCTTAACATAACTATAACACCATTATATATTCTAAGTCTTAAACTATTAAGAATAATTAAGCTTTAAACAAAAATTGTAATGGAATATATTTAAACATATAAATTCTACACTTCAGCATTATCGTCATCCTGAACCTGGTCAACCATCACATTTTCATCTACTCATATCAATTAGGTGATCATTACAAATAAAAATACAAGCACACAAAAATAGATAAAGATAGAATGATAAGTTAATTATACTAAAAGAGTATACATAAAACAATGCAAATGTCAGTTCATAGACGAAGGTATATATCAACAAATCCTAAGGCATATAATAATAAATTCTAGACTTCATTATCTAGATACATGTATTGATATCAGACTCTAGCGAGTTATGCATTTGTGGTGGTGGAACAACTCACCCAACTAAGCTGTCGGGGCGTTACAACTTGCACCAGTCCCATTTTATATGATGAACTAAAAACTTATTTAAATGACTAAATTGGTATTCCTCATTTATAGTTAGGTCCAAAAACAAGTTTCAATCTCAGATAAAATACCAATTTGTGCAAATGACTATGGACTCAGTTTATCAAGCCAACACCAAACTAAAACAATTCCAAAACAAACACACAAATCATTTTGAACAATAGATTTCAGCACACAATTTAACTCATTAAAGACAATAGTTTCATTCATTGTAGATAACCAAAACCAAATTATACTTAACAAGTCATCCAAACAGAATTCTCATCCCAATTACAATTTCATATCAAATTCAACATGCATCAAAGACTATAAATGTATCATTGACTTTAAAATACGATAGTTAGTCCCCTTACATGTTAGAAGCTTAAACTACTCTAAGGAACCCAAAACGACTCTCTCAGCTCACAGAACTCTATCTCCTCCTACAAACCACAGAATCATGATCATAGCATACTCTTAGTACCATTGATCAGTAGAGAGTACTATGGAGGACTCAGGGGACAAACACACTGATTAATTTCTCACATGCATGGGGAAAAAGTACCAAACTAGAGAGAAGAGCAAAAATTAACTTACTCTTCTACAAAAACTGATCGATTATAATTGAAGACCTTGTCGCAATGATCACTTAAGCACTCTTTGATATTCAAAAAGATAAACAACAAGTTAGAAAACTTAGAGAAATGGTAGAAGACTTTGAAAGAATATATTTTAGAGAGATAGTACGTTTTAGATGATGAAACTTACTAACTAAAATTATATTTATACTTTTAAATATTTAATATTAAAATAAGTGAGTTTCATTATTTAGAACACACTATCACTTCTAATACTTTATTTTTAAGCTCTTGCAAATTTAATATATATATATATATATATATATATATATATATATATATATATATATATATATATATATATATATATATATATATATATATATATATATATATATATATATATATATATATCATGAAATTTTAAAGCTTCAAATAAATAAATCAGTATAACTTAAAATTAATTGAAATTTTACTATTAACTTTCTCCTCATACACATCATATACACATACATATTGAAAAACCTAAATTATTAACATTATTTGAATTGTTAAATTTGACTAATATCTTTTGTAAATTTTTAATTCTACAAATAAAAAAAATTAAATTAAAATTTTATTTTAAAATAAAAATTTAATTATTTTATCTGAAAAAATTAAAATATAAGACATTTTAAATACTGGATCCCAAAAAGAAGTTAATTACAAGTAATTCAACGATTATATATTTTAATTTTTTGAAATTATGAAAATCTCTCTTCCAAATTAAAAATGTATCCTAATTTCACATGCTGACATAACAACTATTTTTTAAGCATATGTATGTGAATGTTATACCAGAATCATCTCTATCTACATGTTTTGTGGGATACCTCCAGTGGTTCAAAAAGGTATTTCATCCCTATATTATTCCTAATGTCGAGGATGATCGGTCGAGTATTGTACCTCGACTTTTTTAACATTACTCATATGACATTATAGTTCATGCGAGATCAGAGTTAGAATTTGGTTATTAGTATGTAATCATTCACTCTTTATATCATAGTTAGAATTTGGTTATTAGTATGTAATCATTCACTCTTTATATGTTTATGCTATTAAAAAGTATTAATTAATTTGTTGTTAAAGTCATTGTAGGGATCTATCAAGCGCATGCTGAGAATCTTACAAATGATGATTGATTGTCGATGTCGGCGAGGACATTGTAGCATGAGATCGTACTAATGAGGTATTATTAGGGATGACAAAAAAATTTGTGCTCGCGGATATCTACGGATAAAATCTGCGATAAATAGTTGATACCCGAAGTTATTTACTACTCGCGGGTTGCAGATATTTTAATACCCACTTATAAACGGGTCGGTTACGAGTATTATACTACCCGACCCGTAGATACCCGTTACTCGTTAAAAATAAAAATAATAATTTAATTTATATTTAATTTAATTTAAAATAAAATTAATTTATATTTTAGATTAAATTTAATGAAAATTAAATTTTAGTTTATATTTTATTTCATTTATATTAAATTTTATATTTTTTTTTGTAATTTTATTAAAGTTTTATTTTAAAAATGTATAAAATATATATTTTTTAATATTTGCAGGTATCCGCGGATACCCGCAGGTTTTAAAATATCTGCAATTTTTTTTGAAACAGATATCCACATGGGTAACAGGTGGAGTTTTCATTTTCGGGTCGGGTTGTGGGTAGACACTATTCGTACTCAATCCGACCCGTTGTCATCCCTAGATATTATAAATAGCTCGTGAAGCATATGAAGAACATGCATCCAGTAGTAGAGGAGGTCGAAATGTATGTGATAGACGTTCATCATCATCTTGCTAGCAACGTCTTTTACTATGTATGTGGTTGTTTTGAACTTTTATATATTATATTTGGAATGTCAAAACTTTGTTTTTATATAATTAAATAAATTTGTTAACTTTTACATAATTAGTATATTAATGAAGAGTACATGAGTTTTTATATCCATGAGAGTGTTATGCTTGTCATATAATTAACAACAACTTTGTATTTTTATTTATACATTTGTTTACCTAACATAAATATCAATCATGATTCTAGTCTACATAACTAGTATTTAGGACCTATCAACTGTACAAATATTTGCATCCTACTTACATAAGAAGATGAATATGCTTGAGTCTCGGGATAATAATGATAAATGATATAATATCCACTATGGATAAAGTATAACCTTCTTGTAGGTGAACGTCTAATAATAAAAATAGTAAATAAAACTTATTTTATAATAGAACAAAAGAATAACAACTTTACCTACACTAAATAATAAATCATTACAAATAATATTTTATTTAAAAGTGTAATTCAATTATCTTAAATTTAAATAATAATTTAAAAAAATAAATAACATTTAAATTTAAATTATAAATTTTTTAAACTTTAGAAGATAAAAAAATAACTAACCATTTCAATTTCATTTTTTTTTCTAAAATTCAGATTCATATTATCAACAAGAAATTTGAAATTTAAAATATATGGTAACCAAGTTTAAATTTTAAATTTTAAATTACAAAAAACACAAAAAAAAATATAGTAAATAAATTTGCGTTTAAAATTCAAAAAATAATTGTAAAATGAAGGTCTTTTTATGAACTTTTCAATGTGTTTGAACAACTTTCACATAATAATGATAAAAAGAAAATTTAGGTTAAATAATGTCATTAGTTTTTATTTTTGTAACAAAATCTCAAATGGATCTTTTTTTATAGGTATTAATTTCATCTCTATTTTGGAAAATTTTATGTAATTAGATCCTTTTCATTAATATTATATTAACAACAATAGAGAGATATCAAGTGTTAGTTCATCATTTAAAAAAAAGGAAAAAAATAAAAATTTGTCACATGTCAAGCTCACACTTGTGTCCCTACTTTCATATCAATTTCGTTTTTTTGTTTTTATTTTGACTTAATTCTGTCTTTTTATAAATTAAAATATTTTGTTCCTCTCTAAATTAAAACAAAATTTAATTTTTATGTAAATGTTATACAAATATTTTATTAAATATTTTAAAAATATTAAATCTATTTATATTTATATTTTACATTGAATTTTATTCAAATTTGTTTTAAAGTTGTTAATATAAAGCAATGTTAATAAAAAAAATTCAAAATTAATTTCAACTAGCAAATATGTTAAAATTGTTTATCAATTGTATTTTATAAAATTCAATAAAATTTTCAACTTTTTCAATTGTTTTAAATAGTTTTATATTTTTAAAATGTGCAAAATTAATAATTTATTTACAAATGTTTGACTTGGTTTAAAAGTAATTTTTTTACAAATTCAAATTGTAAATTTTAAAATAATTTTAAACAATTTTATAACAATTTTAAACAAATAAATTTAAAATTTGAAAAAAAATAAAAGTTTAATATAAAATAAAAATAAAAATAAATTTAATCTTTGTTAAAAATATTTAATAAAAAATCAATTTTAATAAAAATATTTATATAACATTTATATAAAAATTAAATTTTGTCTAAAAAAATGAAATTGCATCCCATTGACACTACATATCATATTATCAACTACCACGTAACATGATTTCAGCTTAAACATAGCAAATGTTTATTTTAAAAAAATAATAAAAATAAAAAATAATTAAAAAATATTAAAAAACTTTAAAAATATAACATGTAACACTTCTTTAACGTTATTAGTATAACTGTAAGAGAAATGACCCGATTGCATTAAAATAAAGACTAAATTAAGAAACATAAAAAATAAACAGATTTGTGTTTTTCTTACAAAAATAATGATGAATGACATTTTTTAAAATATAAAATATTATATAAATAAATATATATTGATATCATTAATAAACTCAAAATAAACTAAATAATAAAATATTAAAATTAATATTTCATGTAAAATATAAAATTACAATATACTTATGTCAAAGTTAATATTTCTTATCTAACATGAACATTGTTAAGTTAATCCTTATTTTAAATCATATTTATCTTCATTATTTAAAGTATAATATTTATTTTTAATTTCTTAGTTTACTTTTAATCTTAATAAAAACAAAATTCGATGGTTTAAAAGTGATATCTTGCTTACAAGGGCCACAATACTAGTGAATAAAACAAACTAACTCCTATCTTATTCCAATCTTCTTCTTCTATGTGCAGCCCCTTTCCTCTCTCTCTCTCCCTTTTTTGTTCTTATCATTTTGTATCCCCTAACGAATTTCTTAAATTTACACAAAAAGAATGTTGGAAAGCTTTATGAGATGGATGAAAAAATATGAATAGACACAGACAACCATTTACCATCTTCCCTTCCACATATATTTTGGATTCTACAATTTGAAATACAAAATAAAAAATGTATTATTGTTTGATTTGAAATACATTTTTTATTTTTGTGTTTAGTCGTATAATTTAGAACACAGAATTTTATATTTTAAATTATCCAATTTATAATATAAAAATTTAAAGCATATAATTTAGTATGTAAAATAAAAAGTGTATTTTATATTATATAATCTAAAATATAAAATTTGTATTCCGAATTTTAGACTGCATTTTTTATTTTACATTCGGAATTGTATAGTATTTTGGATTTTATATTCCAAAATAATTTCGGATTTAGAATTGGAAATGAAGATAGGTAAAATTAGAATTTTAAAATGTATGAAGTGCTGGAAGAAATTATGGAGGTGCACGAAGAAATGTCCAGCTATCATTTTTATATTTTAGAAAAACTAAGGATAAAATTGAATAAACAAGTTGAGCTAAGTCTAGCATCTGCGAGTTTGAGTTTGGGCTGGATATTCAAAATGCAAGACCCTAAATATAGATACCAGCAACGCATGAAAGAGTGATTATATTTGCTCTTCCATTTTTCTTTTATATTTTAAAAGTTAATGTTTATAATGTCAAAAATAGACAGGGATTTGGGTTGTGCCCTCTTTGTGAAAATTTTGAGTTCAAACATTTTTTTCTAATTTAGACTGGAAAGTTTTTTCCTCCATCTTAATTGTAAAAAATATTAAATCAAGCTTGATTAAAAAAATTATTGCACCGCTTATGACTACTTAGGGATCAAGTTTGTTTACTTATTTGCCAATTAAGTTTTTGTTTACTTACCAACAATGTAAAAGTTTCAGCTTATAAACTTTAGTAAGTATTTATATTACATTCAATAGTTTCACATAGTTTAGAAGTTAAAACCTAAGATAGTTTATTTTTTTTTTCATCTTTTGAAATGTATTTTAAGGACAAAATCGTGACAAAACACACACTCCAAAGCAGACAATATCTTGGATGAGAAATGATTAACCCTAGCGGTGTCATTCGACAGACTTGAGATCGAAACATTTGTGTTCACTGTAGAGTCGAAAATAAGATTTTTAAGACAAATCATAAGTTCCCTTAAGCCTTTCATTGGGGCTGAACTCTCATTTTCCTTAGACCTCGATTGTGGGACTTATGTTCTGGTACGCCCAATAGTTAAACATCACTTAAGAGTTGAGGCCAAAGACAATTTAAATATTCCTTCCTCCTTTCATCCTCTGAGACACTTTTTAAGGACAAAATCGTGACGGAGTTCAGACTTCAAAACAAACAATACCTCATATGCATGGTGATTGACCCTAACGATGACAATTGATAGACTTTGGCCTCTATTCCTAAACGATATGAGACTATTTAAGTGTATCGATAATAATTACTATGACTAGTTCATTTTCAAGTGTCATTACAAAAGTTTACTATATCAATTTTGTTAACATCGATATAACAAGTCTTGTATAAGGACGAGAAACAAATGTCTTTTTATTTTATATAATCATTATGAGGGTTTTTCTTTCTTCTTTTCTTTGCATAGCTTGTTTCCTTTATTTTCTTGTTTTGACATTTAGGTGCCATTAGTTTGTGTTTTGGCATCTCTTCAACATGTATTAGGATGAGTTTGCTTTATATTTTCCTAAACAAGTAATGATATTAATCATTGGACATTAATCAGCAATCTAGATATTATGGTGTTTAAATTAGATTTTGGGATTTTCTATATTAAATATAAATGCTAAATATTTTTCAAAACCTTCATAACACAATCCTTAAAAAAATGATAATGTTTTATGCTTATTCTATATTACTCCTTGGCACGTGTTTTTTCAACTTTCAAAAAGACTATATGTCTTCTATGGTTAAGTGCTTTACATAATTTTGAGTAAAGATTTTCTAATCAAGGTTTGATAAGTTCTATCAATTATCATGTTATTCTTTCAAGAGGATAATTGCATTTAATGTAGGTCTGTAGAGTATTTAATGCATCATCTATGATCAAGTTGTTCAAATACATGGAAAACTATCTTATAAACTGAAGTTGATCATCAACCATATAAGGTTTTTAAACAACTCTTTTCACATATGGCTACATAAAACCATCCTTCAAAAGAAAGAGCAACAAGTTTGATTTGCAAAAGTATTAAAACTCAGATAAAATATTTTTGTGCCCTAAAAGCTTTGTAAGAACATCGTTGAGTTCATTAGCAAACTAGAAAAAAGCTTTAAACCTTGTACATAAAGCTACCATCTCTAGTGAACAAAACTAGTTATCTTTTAAATCACTTATATTAAACAAATTTGTTATAGCTAAGAGTGGTTGTTTGTTAATGAATATGCAATAGGTTAGTCAATAGCGATTACATTCCAAAATAATATTCAAATTTGTAGCCAAAAATGGATAAGTGTTTAAAGAACGATTGATGCATTAGCTAGGACTGGTTACATTTTGAAACAATACTTTAACAAATTTCCATGAAACAATACTCAAACGAGTTAGCCAAAAGTGGTTGAGTTGAAAAAGTACATGTATTGTAACTTGAAGCATTATGCATAATGGAACTCATTTTGTTAATTGAGAACTTGATGTAGTTTTAAACTATATTTTTTAAAGGTTTTAGAAAGATTGTTTGTCAGGTATAAAACTATTATTTGATTATGTATCGTTATACTATATTTGAGAAAAAATGCAAAAACTTTTAAAACATAATCTACCCTCCCTCCTTGTGTTTTAACTTATTTTCCACAATTCGTATTAAAGCGCGAGCTCTAAAGGATTTAGTTACTAACACCTACTAGAGAAAAAGATCTATAGTATTGTATGAATGGAGCTATATTTGATTAAAGAAGGAACTCTCCTTTCTAAATCCCTTGCTTTTATTGGAAAGATCATATGGAGATGTAAGTAAATTCAACACATTATCGACTATTGCAAATCATCACTTATGATGATATTGAGATCATATCCCCAAAGGAAGAGTGGTAATAAGAATATTTTAATCAAATGCACTTAAACAACAAAGTCAAGTACGCTCTTATATGGGATTTATCTAAAAATGAATGTAAAAAATTTGTAGGTTAAAGACCATTAAAGAAATTTGGTACTCATTGATTATTAACTATGAGGATAAAGAATATGTGCAACTTATAAGTTGTCATCTTAACACACCAATATGAATATTTGACCACAAAGGAAGGTAAGAGCATAGATAACATGTTTGGAAGGATTCATATTCTTCTAAATAGGCTAGGAGCTTTCTAATAAAGTTCCTCTAAGGCTCAAATCAATCTAAAGTCGTTAGATAGCATGCCAAAGATATGGGAGCCCACGAAAATAACCATAACATAGGCCTTTAATCTAAAGAAGCTCACATTGAATAAGCTCTTAGGAATCTTCAAAGTGCATGAGGTACATCTTTAAGATTAAAGCCAGAAGCAAAGTTCAATGTCATTTAACAACGATCTTTAAGCCAAAGTAAACTCCTATTAGGTCTATAGCTCTCAAAGCTTTAAAGGAAGAAGAGGATGCATTTGAGGTTGAATTTGAAAACCAACTAATGAGGAAATATTTATTATGTCTAGATTTGTTAGACCTTTTGGGCTTTCCGGTCCTCTTATAAGTATTCAGTGTCTAGAAGATGAGGAATAGTTTACTTTTCCATTTACTTTCTCTTTATATGTGGGTGTTTTCTAACCTAACATCCATCTCCTTTACTTCTTTTTCTCAAGTATATAAGATCTTTCCTAAGTTCAACCAACATTATGGATTCAGTTAGACGGTTTCATTGGATCTTAGGTGATCGTTGTCACTTTTTGTTTGTCATGTTTCTATTAACAACTATATAAGTTAATTTTAATATTTTAAGAATATTATTTCTATTTTGTATTCTTTTTTTTTTCTCAAAAAGAAAAGTCGGGTCAAACATCTTTTAACAAATCAATTCAACTATCATGGAAAATATATTGTTTTCACATTCCAAGTACACTTTGGTCAATTGGACCAAGCCCATTCACATTGACCTTTGGAATACTATATTCCATTCCATGATGCAAAACTTGGGGATCAAGTTCAGAACAATATATAAAAAGACACCCATAGGCTTAGCATGAACTCCATCATCAATTCATGAGCAAAATGGCAGAGAAAGACAAGGTGATCCTACACGGGATGTGGGCCAGTCCATATGCCAAGAGGGTAGAATTGGCCCTTAATTTCAAGGGCATACCCTACGAGTATGTGGAAGAAGACTTGAGAAATAAGAGTGAATTGCTTCTTAAGTACAACCCGGTTCACAAGAAGGTTCCTGTACTTGTTCATAATGGAAAGGCCATTGCTGAGTCCATGGTGATCCTTGAATACATCGATGAAACATGGAAACATGGTCCCAACCTGCTTCCCACTGATTCCTACAGAAGGGCCCAAGCTCGCTTCTGGTCCAGTTTCATTCAGGATCAGGTAATTAACTACATCATTGCATGCATTTCTTGCTTCCATAATGTTAATTTCGTATTAGTATATGTATGAAAATGAAAATTAATACTAGCAGTTGCTTAAAAACTAAACCACTAGTAAAAGAAAATTTCTGATCTGAGTTCATACTTGTTCGCTAATTTCTGCTTGTAACAGAGTAACAACACTGCTTCCATATCGTACACCACTTGTTTGGTGAAAGTAGTGTTAGAATGTTAAAAGACTAGTTACTATTTGTAATTCTCAAATTTTGGTTTATAACTCAAGATTAGAACCAAACACAAAAAGCTGGGAATCTAAATGTGAGCATAAAGTTGCACATCGGGTAAAGATGAGAAAATTGAACAAAAATACTCATAAACTCCTTGTCTTGTAATTTTGAGTTAGAGTGGTATCAATTAGACTCAAGTATCATTGGGATTGAATCCTTTATTTAATCTTCTGAAAAAACCCATCACAAATGTACACTAACTAAGTTCTGATAGAATGGGTGGCACATATTTTAAACAAGTTTCCTGAGTTTAATAGGATCTTCAGTTTGAATGTTATAGGTGGAAAGTATAATTAAGTACTAAAAGTTATTAGTAGTTCTATAAGAAAAATCTGTCAACCGCTAAACTTGTGAATAAAGAAATAAAGAAAGAACTAAACACAGTTAATGCATGCATCCGTCATTCAATCACAGACAGTCCATTGTTTATATAAGTTTTATGATTTATATAATAATTAATAAGTGGGACGGATTGTAAATTTAAACCTTAGCCTTTTTTTAGTTTAGTGAACTAACTAAAACATATAGGATTTTCGTGTTTGGAACTAAGATTTAACTTGGGTCAATCAAAGTTCTTGTTTAAACCAAGTTCTAATGCATGTCTTGCTCTCTTTTTCTCTATTTTTTTGTTGCAGTTGATGGAGACGACTATTCTAGTATTGAAAACTGACGGAGAAGCGCAACAGAAGGCAGTTGACCAAGTGTATGAAAAACTAAATGTACTTGAAAATGGAATGAAGACCTATCTGGCAGAACGCGATGCAAAGGTGGAAAGCAACTTAGGAATCGTGGAAATTGTGTTTTGTGCGTTGTTTGGTTGTCACAAGGCTCATGAAGAAGTTCTTGGCATGAAGTTCATAGTGCCTGAAAAGTTTCCAGTGTTATTTTCTTGGTTGATGGCCATTGCAGAGGTGGAAGCAGTGAAAAAGGCAACTCCTCCACATGAAAAAACAGTGGGAATTCTTCATCTTTTCAGGCAGTCTGCTTTGAAATCTTCTGCTCCAGCCTGATGTAGGCTTCACCAGTTCAATGGGTTTTCTATTATTATTTGCTTCTTCTGCAAGTCTTCATATATCTTTCAGTAACAGGATGAGTATAACACCTGTATCCTGTAACACATGTATTGTGACAACATTGTCTGTGGTTATGTTTGAATTCATGTTTGTGGTAAAAATAAAGTCACTTGATTGTAATATTAATTGTGATGTAAAATATGATCTTGGTAATTTGAATTATTTTTAATTAATGTCAGAATTTTTTTCAACTAATATACTTGGTCTTATTTCTTAATTATAATTAGTTAAGATTTTTTAGTCAGAATTAAAAAGAACTATTTTTCAGATTGTCAACTAAGTTTTCTTTTCATTTATGTTAATGAGAGTTGTTTTTCTACATACATTATTGGAATTATTTTTTAATTGTTGTATACCTTTTCTATTTATCACTTGATAATTAGTATGGATTTTCTTAGCCAATGATAATTTTTGGGCCAATATAAATCAAAAAAATTTATTGATGTCTGTCATGGCTTTCTTTTTCTTTTTTGTAAATGTTCACATTGATTATATTTTTATCAACGGCATTAGTCTAATGCTTTATAGGTGATAAGAGTTTTTTTCACATGTTTGAGAAAATCTTTTACCAACATTAACTAGGATCATTTTGCTACAGTTGACAAAAAAAACGGACAACGTTGTAAAAATAAACATGATCAAGAATAAGCCTAAATAATTTGAATCAGCATCAATTAAAAACAATCTTAGACATCAAACGAGTAAACTTGTATCAATATTAACTAAAAAAGTTTGATGAACTTTGAAAAACAATATCAACTAACATTGACTAAAAGTAATAAATATTTTTATGTTTATAATTATTAACAATTTTTAATCTTATTTGATGATATAATTGAAATACTTCATTTATTAAAAGAAATTAAGGTTTAATAAATTATTTTATCCTAATATTTGTAAAATTTATTCAATCCATTACTTCGTTTTTTTTCCAATTCGGTTATTATCTATATGAAATGAGTCAATATAATCCTTTCAATTATATTTATGTTGACATCTATTATGAGAGTGTTATGTAAAATAAGTTCAAAAAGATAAGTTAAAAAAAAGACAATTTGAATATTTACAATGTCATGTCATTTCATTATTTACACTATAAAATGTTTTCCTCTTAACAATATCAACATGAATATAAGGATAGTTCTTTTTAAATAAAATAGAAACTAAATTGTGATGAATCACATTAAATAAACATCACAAATAAAATGACTTATTAAACTAAAAATTAAAACTCAATAAAATTAAATTACTTTATTCAAACAAAATATTTGAAAAATAAAAATAAGATAAATTAAAATTTAACGTAGCTTAAAAATTTTGAAATTCTCTCTCCTCAACATAAGGTTAGAATCTTTTGTGCAGTCACTTCTCTACACTTGGAGCAGTAAGGATTAGACTTGAACCAGTAGGGATTAGTTTAAGCTCTAAAAAAATTATTTATTAAACTTTAGAAGAAATTCAAGTTTACTTTTGTTGAGATCTTCTGAAAGCTTTATTTTACTATTAAAAAAAAACTAACATGAATTAAAATTATTTTTAATAAATGATTTATTATTTCCATAATTATTTAAAAATTATATTACACGTGGATGGATAAATAGCAACCTTCCTTCCTTGTAAATAAGAATCTTCTTCTATTAATAGTTGTTTTTTTCTCTCTCAAAGAATACATGAACAAATAATAATTTAATACTGACATATTTACGTTCATAAATCATGTTGGGTTCAAGTTGGAGGTTTTGACGAGGTTCATACCCTTTTTTCCATTATTGTCACATTACAAAAAAAATTCAATGTATCATGCCACTGTTACCCATTTTTTCCCTAGTAAACCATATCGGGTAACGAAGCTTAAAATAATATGAAACCTAAAAGCTTTCGGAAAGTAATGTGTTTTGTTGTTGAACCAAAAATACTCACTAGACTTAGAATTAACTTAAGCTATAACATGAACAAGACAAGATCTAAATTTCGTTCAAAAAACAGGAGAGAGGCAAAACAAAAGAAGGAAGTGGTGTAAAACAAAAACCAAGCTCTAAAATGATTCATGACTTCAAGATCATATCTATATCTTGATGATCTAAAGAGTCTTTTGTGGGTTGATTGCTTTAGAAGTACAAAATGTAACTATGGAAGAGCCAAATACACAAATCTTATGACTAAGTTTTGTGAACTCTAACAAATAGGACGGACAACTATAAACTCTACAATTTAACAAAAAGAAATAAAAAATATATATACCACAGATGTTAAGACACCAGACGATTTCATGGCCACATCTGACTCAGCTGGAAATATCTTGAATCCAAGTCACAAGTAGAATCAGTTTGTCAAATGCCATTTGGGAACTGTTCTTCCATTTCAACACTGCTTAGGTTCATCACTCCGAGCTAGTGGTGTTGTCACCTGCAACCCAATACTGCTTGACAGCGAACAACATCTTCTCTGAAACCATTGGACCATCCTCATGATCCAGCATTTTGGTATTCCATCTCATTCCTTTCACAATTCTTTTCACCTTCACTAGCACATCAGCTTGATCTCGGAATATTACTGCTCCTTCGGGCCGTAATATACGGTCCATCTCCAATAGAATGTCTTCTGCATCACATCTGCATTGATCATTTGAGTTAGCAAAACCCAAATGTAGTTTGTTTCCCTTGCACGCCTGACTCCAAGGTCGTTCCACTACAGGGTCTAGCATAAACATTTAGCACGCACTTACCCATTCTTGTACAAGCTGAAAACACCATTTGCATGGATAAGGTCATATGTCCTTGGATATGTGGAGAAGCCTTCACACCTGGAAGGAAAATGATAATTATTAAACAGAACTTCGCCCCCCTACAGTTTAAAATTAAAAATCTGTGTTGCAGATAATTTAGCAGAATTTATTGCTTCAAGAAAAATTCCTGAATGTAATCCTTGTACATAAAGTTTAAAGTACTAAAATTGTTTTTAATACAATGCATACTTTCTTGGCCTTTAAGTAATCATCACTGCACCTTTCAACAATTATCTCAGACCAAGCCGTTCAATAAAGTGACTTCGACCAATCCTAGGAGGTGCAGTTTTAGTAATGTATTGAGTATCAAACACAAATTGGGAAAAAATAAGTTTCTATTATGGAGAAAGAGAATGGTTACGTATTGCTTTTTACGTTTAATTTCTTTTTACTCCATCTTTTTTCTTTTTTCTCTTGGTGTTATACACTTTGGTGATATATTTACGTAAGGCAGACAGTTGTCCTATAGGGTACATGGAGAGAACTATTTGTTAGGGCTTAGGCCTATGCATTGTGGGTCTGTGCTCTGATTCGATCTTGTTTGTCTGTGCAATCTCAGAAATGTGAATTATTGTGTACTAAATTATGCAGTGGCAGGTTAAATTTACTAGATCTTAGAGTTGTCATCAACATAAAAAAAAAAAGTAAAAAGTTGCAGGCAATAGACCAAAATGAAAAAGGGAAAGGAAACCAAGTCACAGAAGTTACCAGTCATGATAAATGCCAATCAATCCACGCTCAAATATAACACCCAAGTTAGCTTTCTCGGCAATTGTGGGCACAACATTCATAACCCATAATTTGGGAGATTCCAGTGCAGCAGCAAAACTTCCCAGGCCAGCATTCATGTCCATTATGTTCCGATACCTCCCCGAGCTAATGATTTTGTTGATCCGTTTGTAAGCATTCACATGTTTCTTCCATAATCGGTTGTCCTCTTCAAATGCTTCCATAGATACACCGGGAACAAATCCACTGGTAATTCTGGAAGGAACAGCATTGAGTCTCTCTAGGAATGGCTTCCATGGACCAGTAGGTTTACTAGGAGTTACACAATTTTCCATTTTCTTGTACCTACACATTGTCAGACCTTTCCAGAAAGTTACTGAAACCAATAGTCTATAATCCAAAAGGTTAGGACCTCATTTGTAATTTTCAGAAGGAGTGAAGAAATTTAATTCTCTTTAAACCATGCTTCTCAAGTACTCAATCTAAGACACCATTTTAGTAGTCAAGAAATAATTCTTGCAAAATGATTATAGAATAAAATTGAAACTTCTTGTATCCTTTCAATAAGAAGGCTTAAGGAAGAGTCCAGGACAAGCCATAAGAGAAACATATTACTTCAGAAGAAATTTAAGCAGTTATTTAAATTGGAACACATATTATCCTTCTAATTGACAAAGAATATCGTGCAAGAGTAATAACAGGAAATTGACTTTCTGAACATAAAGTATTGTTAATTAGTGAAAAGAAAAAAGAGAAAGGGGCAAAAGATTGAGTGAATAATTTACCAGACATCATCAGAATATGTGGTTGCACACATTGTTGTTTGAGTTTCTCTATCAGTGCAATCACTACTTTGCAATTGTTTTCTCCAGATCGCAGTTTCACCTTTTTCATATTTCTTTTCCCAGCATAGAAGTTTAGCAATTTCCTCAATCTTCCGTTGTTCCTCCTCAAGCTCATATTCAGGACGCTGCCACGCACGAAACTGCGTTTTCCAGTTGATAGGAGGACCAGACAATACCCAGTAACCACCAGGTCTAAGAACCCGGTCCACTTCCTTCATGTATATTCCATCTAAGAAAAAAAGCTCCATTAAATACAGTTTAAAAATATTTCTTACTACCAAAAAGCCAAGGCAATAATTTTGTTAGCCCAACATCAAACAGTTAATAATAAACCAAGAACCGAAGTGAATTAAAAGACAGATTGATCTGATGTAAGAAAAATGGGACTTTGAGCATCATCTTAACAAGAAATAGCAGGGCCATAGTTTAAGTACTCAAAATAAATTTAGGTTGTCTAAGCACGGGAGAATAAATCAAAGCACTTGACAAGCCAACCTTCTAAGTTGTTAATTTACAATCAATACAAAACTGAATCAGGCTTCATTATTGGTATATATGAATATATCATAAAAAATTGTTTGTCATCCATAAAGGACATAATAACTTACGAAATCATCAACACAAGAGACACCAAGAAACTTTTTTATTGATCTAAAAGATATATTTTGATTGTTTAAGAGTAGAAACGTCATAGTTACACTCACCATTTGAACCCCATTGAATCAAGCAGCGAGAACAATGTGCCATATCAAAAGCTCCGGACGGGAAGGGAAGCATTATTGTTCCAAGAACACCAATGATTGCTGGAACACCCCTTTCCAAAGCAAATTGAACTTGTGCTTCATGAGAGTCCCTTGGTGCAATTGACATAGCAATAACATTTTTCTTAAACAGGTATGCACCGAAACTAGCAACCTAGCACCATCAATAAATCAACAAATGAGCTATAATATATAATTAATGAGCACATAGGCTCCAAGTTTCAAAGAGAAACAGGAAAGAATGATTGCATTTCAATAAAAAGAAATGTCATGGGTGAAGCATTCAAATGTTGAAGGTTCCTTTAGGAAAACTTACAATAAGCCAGGACTGTCTCATTATGGACAATAATGTCTTCATGCAAACATTATGTGGAGGCCAACAAAATTAATATAACTAAAACAAGGATGTTTATTCATGATTTGACGTACCCCACAACCAGTATCCAATACAGTTCTAACCATCCCATTGTCCAATGGAATAGCAGATGCAAGTTCATCAATGTAAGAATCAGCGCCGTTGGGAAATTGCGTTCCACCACCAGGGAACCTGAAAACATTTCCTTCATATTGTATCCAATTCTGCACAGCCTTCTCAACTGTCAAACTCTTGTAAGGTGCATTTGCATATGGTACATAATCACGACTCATGGGCCACGGAAATGGTGTTGCATATCCTCTTGGGGCAGGTATGAGACAACGCAATTTGTCTTCATCAGGAAAACAGTGCCTTTCTCTGTAAGCCATATTTTCTCGAGGAAATTTCATCGCTCGCATTTGATCGTGACAAGGCGTGAAATCAATGTAACGATCATCGCAAGGCTTGAACTGCTTGACTTGTATGTCAGAACCATCAGATGTTCCAAAATCATCATCATGGTGAGTCTCGTAGTTTAGATCAGATAGAACACTGCAATCTGTGTGTTTAGTAATCTCAACAGCTATGCTATCTCCCTTTCCAAAGCCGCTCCGTTGCCACAAACCCAATATATAGAAGAAACCACACAAACCAACTATGATGAAAACAGACATTGGACTCCTATTATTTCTATTGTCTCCAGGGTTCCCTTTTGTAGCCATGATGAATCTTTATAATATTAACTCTGTATGGTTAAAGAGAAACGTATCAAGGCATTAATGTGAAATGAACTGACTACCAAGATGCTCCATTCAGACCAATTTAGCCAATGGTCACAACAGCAATCAATGCAACAGAAAATCAGTCAAAACAAAAAGAATTCACATGATTCAAAGATTTGTCGTGTGCATAAACACACTGCGATGCTGTCCACATTCAAACCCTTGTGACAAATTAATTCCTACACCAATCTCACTTACATCAACCTTCACATAATACGGTGAATCACTTGAATTAACATGGACCGCAGCCTCGTGTTGTTTTTTCCCTTCGAAATTATCAATTGAAAGCATAACGAATTAAGCAGCAGGGCAAATTCAAAGTGATAGAAAACAAAATTTTGTCATTTAATTCAATCAAACAGTTCCTCTAACAAAATCCAACTCCCCCTCTTGATCAAAAAGACAGAAAATTAAAACCTATCATAGCGGTTAACAAGATAGTTGAAATAATAAGATGGGTACGAAGGAAGAGAGTAGTCACTTACTGGTACGAGAACGAAAGCAAAAAAGAAATTATGAAAATATTGGGTGATGGTGGACCCTAGGGAATCAATTTATGCTTCTTCGTCAATGGAAATTCTTGAAAGAAGAGGATTAGAGGAGAAAAAGAAAGAAAAGAAAAGAAAAGGATATAGACTATTGTTGTGTTTGGAACGAGAAGTGGAATGATGCGTGTAAACGAGTTCCGAAAGGTACGAGGGTACGGAAATGTCTCTCGTCTCAAACTCTTTCATAGGAATAATTTATTGGTTGGTTAACTAACTGGTATGTTTTCCCGACTATCCACGGATTATAAATATTTTTTAAATAACTTTATATGTTTCTTTATCAAGTGAAATTATTATAAAGAAGAACTCGTATTATTATTTATCGACTAAAACATAATATAAAAGTTCATAAGTATTAAAATACAAATATTTAGTTTCATTTTAAGATTAAGCTGAATATGTTAATTAGTAAATTATGAATAATGAGGTATCTTCCAATTTGTTGTCACTTGAATAAAACGTAAAATAGAAAAATTTGAAACTTTTATTTTGAAGTTTTGAAAAATTCTCCAAAGATAACATTGGTAGAAGTATTTAAGGAGTAAATATTCAATTTGCGCTTTTGATATAATGACTCGTAGAACAATTTTTCAAATGGATTATTAAAATCTTTTTCATTATGCATTTAACTTCTTCATTTAGTGAACCCTTAATAAAAATTCACATTAGTATCAAGCGACATGTTTACCATTTCTAGGTGACTTTTTGTGTAATTAAGTAGGTGTGCAATATATTAGAGTAATACTTAAATGTATGCAAATATATATTTATTTGAATAAGTCATTATTTTTCATTCAAGTTTTTTTAGTATATTTTAAAATCTTTATAATAAAGTACTAATGTAAATTCAAAGTTCTTACTCATTATCTCTCCTTTGTTTCTATTTCTATGAGTATTCAATTTAGGAATAGGATAATGATATTTTGACAACATTTTTTTTATAACATTTTAACATCATCTATGTGTCATTTTGTGATTGGTCCATGTTAGTGTTTATGATTATTATTATTGATTGTGGAGTAATTTTGGACCAATCAAAAAATTACACGTAGATGATGTTAAAATGTTGTCAGTGTATCATTATCCTTAGGAATATGGTGCACAAAAAAGACACTGAAAAAAAAAACTCATGACTAAGAAATGATAGAATAAGATGAAGCTTAAAAAAAACTTTAGTACTTTAAAGAGTAGAACTCTAGTATTTTTCTTTTCTCTCTTCTTGATTTTGTGATTTACATTTTTCTTTGTATTTTGTTGGATATTGTAAATACATAAGTGGACTAGTTTTGGATCTTATTTGAGCCTCAAATTGGACCTTGAATTGATGGTCAAATTATGAAGAAATCTTAGAAAATTCATTCAAAGTAAAGGAGAAAAGACAAATGAAGGAGAAAGACTCACGTCAATTAGACCTTGAATGAATGGTCAAACCATGAAGAAACCCTAGAAAATCCATTCAAGGCAAATGAGAAAAGAGAAATGAAAGAGGCAAATGAAGCATAAAGTCTCACATCAGGTCGAATAAACCTAAAATAGGCTAAAATGAGACAATAACTTTAGGGACCATAGAAAATTCATTTAAGGTAAACGAGAAGAGACGTGTGTGTATGTGTGAATTTCCAATCTTTTGTTGTAAGGGAAAAAAGGACCCCATCATGTGTGTGTGATCCAACTAAGTTTTTTTCAAAAACTTAGTAGTTTCAAGAATTTCCAATCTTTTGTTGTGAGGGAAAAAATGACTCCATCAAAAGATCTCTTGAAAAATGATGATAATAATGACAACGATAGCTCTTTAAGCTCATGTAATATTTAATAATTCTCGAAGACTTAGTTTGTGAGCAAGAATATTATTGTGTTCATTAACAACATAAAAAATCATTATTAATCTTATATTTGTTTTAAGACATTACCATTTTTTAGTTAGTAAACATGTGATAGATCATACCCTCTTTATAAACTCAATAATTAGCCAATAGAGATTGGATTCAAAGAATACTCAAGTTTTAGATAGAAGAGATTGTGTTCAAATAATACTCATTGTTGATTAGGATTGATTGTGGCCTAAAGAATACTTAATGTTTGAGCATGAATGACTGTAGTCCAAAGAATACACAGCGTTTAGCCAATAGTGGTCATTGCTAAAATGAGTATGTGGTCTACAACATACTCGTATTGTGTCTTGCAGAGTTAATGATGTCACATATTTTACACACATTAGATTACATTTTTCATATATTTTATTTTTGGTGTTTACATCATTTTATGTCAACAATAACAAATTGGGTTCATTATGCATGTTTATTTTAATTTTATATTTTCAACTCATCTAACATTTGTTCACTACTTTAAACATATTTTTTTAGATATTATTTTTGGTTGATTCTAGTTTAATTGGATTATACACTTTTAGTGCTTCAAAATGGACATGGTTTGTTGAATTTGGAGTTTAATGCAATCTTTTATGATTTTTTTAAGTTGAAAAAGATTTGTTAATTTTTTGTAGACAAACCCCTATGCATTAGATTTTTGTGTCCATTAATTTAAATTTTTGTAGTTAGACTTACATACCTAATTAGAGTCTATGATTGCTTCGATTTAGGTCCATATTTGCTTCGATTTTCGAAGTCTATAAAAGACTTGAATTTGCTAAAACTATGACAAAAATCATTTGCTTAATTTCAAAGCTTTGAGAATTGTCTCCTCATCTTCTTTCATTTCTTTTCTCTCTTTATTGTTTTTGTCTTATCCATATTTTCTCTAGTTATGTTTTTCGAATGATCCATTTTGTTCATTTTAGTTTTAAGTTTTGATCTCTAATTTTCCTTTTCCAATTTTTGTGTTCTACAATTTCAATCCTTAAATTCCCAATTTAATTTTTACAAGAAGAATACTAGAGTTTGAATATAATTAATGTGTAATCCTTTGAGAATCAATATAGTTTGTACCCTATATTGTAAAATTCAGAGAAATTGTTAAAATCATAAATCCAACATTATTAAGATCAGATGATCTAAAATACACTACGTTAGATTGTCCAATTCATATAAGACACTTTATGGTTTTAACGATAACAAACTCTTTAAGTGATATGGATTAATATTTATGTAATCTCTTTAACATGTGTATTCATGCAACTAGGTATTTATATCGTATTAGTTACTTTCTCAAATCGGACAACCATAAGACCTCGTTTGACACATTATTAGATGACGTATGGTACTTAGAAATTTAATTTAAATCCAATTCTAATGAATTAAGTTTTAACCATAAAAATATTTCGAGGTAATGAGATATACTTGAAAGATTTCATAAACAATTAATATATCTATTATTTGAAGTGCGTTAAATGATCAACTGGCTTTTTATATTTGAATACGGAAACACGTTATTTGTAATCAAATTATCCTATGCACTCTTAATCGTGGTTTATCTTCAATTTGTACTTTTTGTTGAGAGTTTTTCTTTTTATTATTGAGAGTTTGTAATCATTGAGGGAGATTACCTAGAGAGGTGAGAACTCTCATTGTAACTTAGAGATGTTTGTGTATTCATTATAACTCAGATGTGTTGGTGTACTCATTGTAATGATTTGTTTTATAAAGGGAACATTTTCAGTTGTGTGCTTAATGGAGAATTAGACGTAGCCTGTGAGTTTTGGTAAAAACTAATAAGAGAATTGCTTCTTACAAAAGAGAGTATAGGGAAAATACCGATGGAAACTGAAGACAATAACCTTATAAATGACTTGTTTTTTCAAAACTTTGTTTCTTAAAAAGGTTTATCCCAGTCTAATATAAGTGGAAAATCCTTGGATTTGTTGATGAGAAATTCCAAGAAATATCATGATAAAGCAAGGATATGTTACAAGAAGAAAGAAAAACAATTAAAACCTAATCAAATTCATCCTTGCAACTATTTATTTGCTAGTACACTCTCTAGTGGTTTTTTGAAAAAGAAATCACATTGGAAAACTAATCCTAAAGGACCAATGAAAGTATGGGTACCTATAAATCAAATTATCATACTTGTAGACATTCTTAACTCAATAAAGATGACCTTTATGTTGGTACTTAGGCAATTGTTACTCACATCACTTGATAGGAAAAAAATCTATATTCCAAGACTTGAAGATCAAGAGTAGAGAGAAAGTCATATTCGGAGGAGACCAACATGGAAGAATAATTGATATTGATCAAGTATGTCTTTATGTATTAATAAAATTATTTAGTGGCTTAAACACAACTTATTGTGCATAAGTAAATTATGTGACAATAGGTGCAATGTCATGTTTAATAAAGACCAATGTATAGTCAATAAAAATCATGAAACCTTGTTTACTATAGAAGAACAAACCTTTACAAAACTGATATGGAAGAGTTATTAGATCAAAATGTCTTTTGCCTCATGACAATATAGTAAGATCATTGATTGTCGCACAAGAAGGATTATGTATTAAGTTCTTATACAATGTATCTCCTTCTATGTTAGTACACACATAAATTACATGAAAAAAATAGATATATAAAGAGAGAGGGAAAGTATGCACAATACTTTAATATTGATTTGTCTCACACACAAATTATGTATAGTTCTTAATCAACTAATTGAGTTTCACTAAGACTAATGTTGTGAAATGCAATATGAGTAAAATGAGACCAACTTGTTTATGATTAGAACGTTATAAGTCATCTTCAATGTTGGAAGTCTCACATCGACTAGAGATAAGGCCAATTTAAAGTATATAAGTGGGTGCAAAGCTCACCTTACAAGTTGATTTTGTGGGGTTGAGTTAAGCCTAAAGTTCACTTCTTAACATGGCATCTTAGATTAGAGCCTATCCTAGCGAGATTTGTGTGAACATATTGTTTCACCCGTTATCGGGCCACTATCAGACCATCCACTATTGTCTAGTCTCACGCTCGAGATGTATATACCTCGGTATGAGGAAAGTGTGTTGGAAGTCCCATATTGACTAAAGATAAAGCCAATTTGACTCTTCCACTAGAATGGAGGGCTCTCGTTGGAATCCCATATGTATATGAATAGGTGTTGCTTTAAGATCCTCAAAAGTAAAATATAAGATTCTTGCTCTTAATAAGAACCTGTCTTTCCAATCAAACAAAATTAACATGTCAAAAAAGTAAAAAAAAAATATACGAAAGAGAGAAAAATGTAAGTCTTTAGATAAATTTATTATATATATATATATATATATATATATATAATAAAAATAATATTATATAACAAATATATTAAGGTTTTCTTTAAAAAAATAAAAAATATATACTCCTAATTAGCCGGTAAACATTTTACTTTTAATCACGTCAATATCCTTATTAATATAAAATTAAGTAAACATTTTTAAAGAAAATATAAAAATGTTTATATTTATTGAAAAAATATTTTAAACATACAAAGAAACATGTTTAAAAAATAATAAAAAATGTACTTTTTGGATGAACTTTCTTACTAAGAAAGTGGAGTTTAACTATGATTTTAATTATATATTTTAAAAAATAATTTATAAATATTTTGAAAAATAATCTTCTGCAAAAAATATATATTATATGGAAAGAGTTTATCAATAACATAAATATATCTTCACAAGTTAAATATTAATATTTAACTATATAAAATAAAATATTTATGTTAAATTGGTTTAACTAATACTTTGTTTTCTATATTGAAATAAATATTTAATTATTTTTCAATATTTTGTTATTCGAGTTTCAATTTTATTTAAAATCAAAAAATGATGATGTTTTTTAATAAATGTCATTTGTCATTATCTTAAATTTTTATTTATTTATTTTTACTTTATTTTTCATATCTTCATTTCTTTTCCTTTTTTTCATCACACTATCCTTCATCTCTTTCTTCCTTCTCTTATCCAACATTGTCCCTTCATCTCATTTCTCCTCCTTTTCACACACCACCAACCCTAACTCCGTAATCTCCATACCATCATAAAAAAACCCCTAACTCCTATTCCTCTCTTTCTCTCTCAATTTTGTTCATTAAATGGAAGCTACCATACTTGTGGTTTTACTTCAGCTTGTACTAGAAGCATATCAGCTCTTTGATGATCTTTTACTTTTGTTAAGATGAGTATGTGGTATATTAAGGCCCCAAAGAAGATATGCTAACGTTTTTTTTAATCTTTAGGTTTCTAACTTCCACGTCACGTGAAAGTTGTAGATTTCTTTGAGGTATTTATAATTTTTTTAATGGTTAAATTCAAATCCTTTAAAAAGTTGTTATTGTTTAAAACTTGATATTTTCGTATGTCACGTGACCTCCAAAAAGATTAAAATCAATATTGGATTATCCTTCAAAATCCTATCAAATTATCTTAGTGTTAAAGATTGCATAAACCTTTAACAATTATAGATTTGGAAGTCTATACAGTCTATGTTTATTACTCCCTTTGATAAATAAAAAAGTTTATGTTTATTACTCCCTTTGATAAATAAAAAAATCATCCTTCAATTTTGCCCACAACTAGGTTTTGTGTCAAAATGGGAGTTCTTTAAGACTTGTTTGTCATGAGATTTTACCTTGATCAATAGACATAAGTTTCTTTTACATTTTTAGGAGAATTTACGTACAAACCTATTTAAATGTGATAATGATGTGAAGTTTAGGTTATCAAAGTTGATGCTAGTGTAAGGGAGGAGGAGAAAGAAGATGAAAAGATTGTGTAGAAGAGGTTGAAAAAGAAAGTGTTGAAATGGTGTGGTAAGAGAAAAAGAAAAAAGATGAAAAAAAAAATGCTAAAAAATAAAGAAAAAAAATTAAAAGAAAAAGTTCCAAATATTAACCTTTATACTTACCAAATAAGACTAATGTCCATTTTAAAGCCAAAAATACTAATTAAACTTATTAAATTTTGATTATATTTTTATAGATATATATTTATATAGTAAATATTATTATTTTTTAAAAATCCCTCTCATAAAAAATATAGAAAATGTAAGTTCCAAGCCCACAAAATCAAGTTCAGGGTGAAGGAAACGACGAGTTTACCCCTGAAATGGACAGATGTCATCCGGTAGCTCATTTATTTGGTGCACCCCGGACACTGCGCACGAACGACACATATAAAACCCCAAAACCCTAAGTCTTCACTTCACTACTACCCTGTCTCGCTCTGCCTAAACCGTGCTAGGGTTTTACGAACCAGCTACGCAAGAACCCTCAGGGGCCGCCGTCCAGAACAAAATAAGGAAGAAAGATGGTGGCCGACAGGACCAAGAAGTTGAAGGTTTCCGAGAAGGGGGAGAACCTCGACGAAATCGACGGAGAACTTGTCCTTTCCATTGAGAAGTTGCAGGAGATCCAAGACGAGCTGGAAAAGGTACCAATTCTTCAATATTCCACTCGCTTTCCTTCTTCCTCTTTTTTTTTTTTTTTTCAATATCGCGGATTACGGATCTTCCCTCGTCTTTTTTTGAGGTTTTTATGTGACGTTGGAAATGTGACTCTGCTTTTGGAGCCTCCGAATTGCACGCGCTAAATGTGATTGCTTTTATGTTTGATTATCTGTTTCTGGTTTCGGAACGTGATCCATTAACCTGTTGTTTGTGCTTTGGTTTATTTGTTGGCTGTGTTGTTTTAGATCAACGAAGAAGCCAGCGACAAAGTTCTCGAGATAGAGCAGAAGTACAATGAGATTAGGAAGCCCGTTTATGACAAGCGGAATGATATTATCAAGTCAATTCCTGATTTTTGGCTAACTGCTGTGAGTTTGACTTTACACATTATATTAGATTTATATACATGTGTTGTTGGGAATACCTTGTTTATTATTGTTTGTTGTCCTTTTGCAGTTTTTGAGTCATCCTGCTCTTGGTGATCTTTTGAACGATGAAGATCAGAAGGTCTGGTCTCTTTTTCAGTTTTCTAAAATTGGATGGGCTTACTTTGGTTTGTTTGAGTTTGTGTACCACTGTGCATATATGAAGTGATATGGTCTTGTTTATTCGATGGTATTTAAATGGCATTTGAAACCCTTGTAAGTTGTTCTGTTTTAGTTTTTGTTCCCTAAGAGTTATGCTTGTTACACAAGCCTTTTTAATAGTAGAACACAGCAACCTAGGTGCTGGATGCTTTTTGAATATTCTTTCTTTAAATTGACTTGTGCTTGCATGAGCAGATAGCTCTAGTTGAGTGATTGCTTTAAGTTGTTTACTTTTCTGTTCTTTTTAATTACTTGGGACCTAATTTTTACATGGAAGTTCGTCAAATACTATTGTTACTTTGGTTACAGATATCTTCTAATGCGTAACTTTAATTCATTAACGATTCCCTTATTTTGTAGATATTTAAGTATTTGAGTTCTCTCGAGGTTGAAGATTTTAAAGATGTCAAATCAGGCTACTCAATCACCTTTGTAAGATGCTTTCCTCTTTCCCTTGCTATAGACCTATGGAATGTTTTGCAAGACAGTCAGTTTAAGAAGTTTATTTTTTTGTAGGGACTGTTCATTTAATTGAATAATAACCCCTTCCAAAATTGATTTTTTGTTCAGAATTTCAACGCCAATCCCTATTTTGAAGATACAAAACTTGTAAAGACTTATACTTTCCTTGAGGAAGGAACAACAAAAGTCACTGCCACTCCCATAAAATGGAAGGAGGGCAAGGTAAGATTATGACATTAACTTTCGGAATTCTTTTATCAACTTATGCTGCTTTTGTTTTGTTTCTGAACCCCTAATCGTTAAACATGAAGAGCATACCCAATGGAGTTAGTCATGAGAAAAAAGGGAACAAGCGGGCTCCTATTGATATCAGGTTGGTGCCTATCTATGATTCAAGTGTTTTTCAATTAAAAATTGACAACAAAGAAATCAATGGTCGCACAGGCTCTGTTAACTGGCAATTGTTCTGGCTTTCCATTATTTGTATTATCGATAACCAGAACTGTATTTTTTTTGTTTGAGTTCGCACGGGGGTTGCTTTCTCTTTAAGGGGACTGAGATATGTCTGATCTGCTAAGAAATATACTTGACCTGATCACAGATCCATTTACATTACATTGGATTATCAACTACCAATACAGTGCATATATGACCAATTTTAATACTGTGGACTAGCATTTTTTTTTATAATTTATGCTCTATTTCTTCATTTATAAAACGTTTTCCATATGGTCAATGGGCATTGCTTTTAGAATAGTTGTGTTTGGACTTTTATTTTGCTATAGTTAATATCTGGAAATGAATTCAATTTACTAGTGTATGATTGCAAACAATTTTTTACTACAAAAAATGAACAAATAAAACATTCTCTTTTGCGCTTCATTCTTGTTTAATAAATTATCAATTAATGATTTTATATAGAATTATTGACAAAAATCCTTCTGTAAACATATTATGAAACAAATAAACAATTGTTCTCTTATTCTCATTTTAATGCATGCAGCTTCTTTAGTTGGTTTAACGACACTGAGCAAAAAGATGAAATTGATGACATCCATGATGAGGTATATTTTTTCTGGATTTGATCATTATGCCATGTGCATCCATGCTGTTTTTTCTCTTATAATAATTGACTTCCTTTAGTTTGTGTATTTTAGTCATAAATTTTAGTGTTATATTTATTTCTAAATAGCAGGTTGCAGAATTAATCAAGGATGATTTATGGCCAAATCCGCTTACTTATTTCAATAATGTAAGTTAACTTTCATTTCTGATATCCTTTTCTCTTCGGAGACAATAATGCTTCTTGGTTTTGAATCATTCATTTTACTATCAATATTATTTTGTTCCTTGTATCTTACAATAATTGCAATAACAATTATTTTGGAACAGGAAGAACCTGATGAAGATGAGGGTGATGAGGATGAAGCTGATGATGAGGTAACTGATGTACACTTGTATTAGAATAATTAGTTGATTAATGCTATTGATTTTTTCTTTTGTATTGCTTTGGAATGTGACAGTTTCTTGTTATATCTGTAATATGTACTGTGCACTACCATTTATTGGGTAGTATGTGTTTTTGGGGCAGATGGGAAATATGTGTAATATATATTACACATACAGTTCCTGTGTAATATTTTATCAACCACTGTGTTGTCTGGACAAATTTTGTTATGTTTACACTCACCAACTAACACTTGCGCCATCTCCATTTCATTAAGTTGGCATGAATGTGTGACATCACCACGTTATATTCTATTACAAGGTACATTAACCATGACTGAATGTGTGAATTGTGCAAATATGATGGTTTCAGCATTGACCCATTGCCAACCATTAATGAACATCGTGTGGAATGTCATTAAATCATGCTCTTAGTTTTGTGCTATCGAGATTTTAATTTTGTATCAATTCAGTGTTACTATTGATTTCTGTGTACACTTGTGAATATGCTTACATGTAGAAAATGCAGATCTCAGAACTGACATTTAGTCTTGCTGCTCTTATCAATTGCTTTATTCCCTTTGGGTTTTGTATTTATAATCACTTTACTACTATTGAGATAGTATATACAGATATATATGGTGTATTATAAAATGTATATTTCCCTGTCAGCAGGGGAAGGATGACGGTGACTCTGAAGATGATGATGATGAGGGTGAGGAAGATGACGATGAGGGGGAGGAAGATGATGGCAAATGAAAAATACATTATGGTCATATTACCTTTTTTTTGCGTTGTAGGAGTATGTAAGCGTTCTTTAGGGGATGATCATATGGCCACCCTTTGTGGTTATCAACTTATCTCGGCAGGTGAAGCTACCAAGGCTAGTTATTGGTTCTCTCTGACTATAGTCATATTTATTGTCCTATGGAGTTATTTCTGGTTTAATCCCTTGTGCACTTTTCATATACTAATGTTATATCGGTTTTTTTATAAACCTTTCTTGTGGGATTACCTAGTAAAGTTGCAGTATTTATTGTATAGCAGTTTCAGTTCGGTATTTTCTTAGGGTGCAGGAGTATGGAACCATTTTTTACAAATGAGAAACGACCCCTAGGCAAATATTCAATTACTATTTCAGTGTTATCCAATCTATTTAATTACTTGCATGAGTCACATTTGAGTGTGTTATCAAGTTCTATTGAATCTGATGAGACTTTTTCCAGTTTAAATTAGATGCAGTAACATTTGGCGTCCTGGGCAACTTTTGAGGTTTGCTAGTATCATTATTTTGAGATAACCATTGATTGTTTGAGAATAATGGTCATCTTTCTCCTCTTATTAGATTTAAAAACTGTACCTTGTTTTATTTTAATGTAAAATACGTTTTTAAAAAGTTCCATGTACATTGTATATTTATGAATCAACACAGTACAAAGAAAATTTCAAAGCTACCGGAGGCAACGTAAATAATGTACGAAAGCATTTAGACATACTGATGTTGTTGGCCAATCTTGTCAATGGAATTTAATATGAAAATACAGTGACACTTATTAATTTATCAAACCAGTTGTCATTAATTCTGACATCTATCCCATGTATTCGAACTATTTCAGGATGAATGAAATCTACATTATATGTTTTTACGGTTCAGAAATTTGAGGCTTCCAAGAAATCGTGCGAGTAAAGATAGTTTCGAATGAAACAGCATCATAATATCCATAATTTAAGAGTGCCATCTTGTAATCTGAGTTGATGCTCATTGGACGTTAATAGACGAAGTACCGACTGATTTGGGATAAATAATATACTAATCTATTTATTATCTAATTAAAGACGTATTAAAGCGAATCTAATTTATTCATGCTTCATTTAATTAAATTATTATTTTCATTCATTATTATTACTTTATAAATAAATATCTAATTCTCGTTTCTAAGGCTTTATTGGAATAAGGGAGTCAAAGTCGGAACAAGAAAAAGAAAAGATGAACAATGAGGCTGTTTTAATAATGGAATTGAAGAAAAATGAGTAAAGAGTTTTAATGTGTATGTATTCATTTGATAAAAGTGAAAAGATATTATTGTTATCTTTAAGCAATGTCTTAAGTTATCATTAATGTTATATTAGGTAAATTTAAAGATGACACAAATATGTAAGGGTATTTCTGACAAATTTGTAAACCTTGACTTTGGTGGCAATTCAAGCAATCAATGGGTGATAGATTTTTGGGTGAGGGCAGTTTCATCCTGCACCTCCGTAACGTTTTTCCAGCACCCTCATATTTTGTTTCCCATTTTTGTCTTTTTTGAATTCAGAATCTGAAGTTGTTTTTTGACTTTTGAATTTAAATTGTACAATTTAAAAATATGTTTTAAATTATACAATTCTAAACTAAAAATGATTTTGAGATTATACAATTTAAAATAATTTTTTTAAGACAAAATAGTCCAAACAAATCTTATTTTAAAGTTTAACATAACATCTAAATGAAATAATATTTAATCATTTAGAATAAAAAATAAAAAGTGTTAAATGCTATACCTTAAGTATCTTAAACAATATAGAAGCGTCTAATTAGAATAGCATCTAAAGAATGTTTAGTGTTTAGAATAAGCGCTAAATATTATAGAGAATTATAACAGAAGTGTCTAAAATAAATAGTGTTTAACGAAACACTAGACAATGTTAAATGCTATAATTTGAAATGTTCTAAAAGACTTAATGTTACTCAAATAGACTATGTTAAACGATAGTACCTAGATCATGTCTAAATGTTTAGGATTGTCTAACACTTTAAAGCATGTATTTTCTAATACTTTTTTGTATGTTGAGGTGTGCTATAATTTTTTGTGCAAATTTTCACCTTTATAAAAAAGTTTGCTCACAATCAAAACAATATTAAGATATAGGAAGATATTCAAAGAATATTTAATACATGCTTTATGTCTGCTCTTTTTGTACGCACAACACAGTTGCTCTACCAAGACGCAATATAACATCTGACTTTACCTTAAGGGCTACATCCATAGAAGATAGTAAAAAACTTCAAGTAATGATTTTTTTTCGAAGATGTCTATATAAAGAGGACTACATGAAGAGAAGAAATCAAGAAATATATTATTGCAATACGTTCATTGATGAGTGCATATTTATGTCCTCATTTAACTTTTAATATTGGATTCTTAATTGGTTTTTGTACTTTAAAAGAATATTTTAATTAAGATTTGTTATAATTGAGTTTATTGAGCATGAGATAAAAAAACATGCTAAAACTAACTTTTTAGTTGCATAAATGAGTAATAACGAAACTTAGATGATACACAGGTTTTTCAATCATTATGCGTTCACAACCGAATCCTCGTGCCCTAAGAATCAAAATTCATCATTCAATGAGTAATAACACACATCCTACGTATACTACTTTATAACAATTTCAGAGATAGGTCCCACAATAGACCTAGCTAAGATTAGAAGCCAACAAAGTCCCACCATGCATCATTTATACGATTTTCCTATTTCCCCCTACAAAGCACTAAGTGCTTGGATATCCTCATCTCATTGTTTAATAACCTTTGAAACCATAAATGATTACATAAACTAATTCTCTTTCCATATAGTACAACCTTATAAGGGTCAATGGGTCCAATGGTGGCACAACACAAATCAATTATCAAATGATTTGTGATTTCCATAATTAAATATCAAGAATTCAATCCCACATACCTAATTGTTTTCATTATGCCTTCAAGCTATACACACCAGCTTGGCTATCAACATTCATGTACATTTTCTGTTGTTTGTTTATAACTATTTATACATCAGGATACATAACTTTGTATTGGAATTACAAGAACACTTGTGTAAACTTAAACTAGACAACATGAGACTTCATTCCACAAACACAAAATATACCTCGACAATAAGGCCTCTAGACAACCTTCCTCCATGACAGTAACCTCCCTTGACAACAACAATGATAATAAACAAGCAGATCAAGATCCTTCAACACCAAAAAGACGTCGTGACTAGGTCACGTACATTCATGACCTCTTCATGGCACTCAACATAAGGTAGGGGAAGGGAAACAACCTCCTGCTCGTGGTAGTCAGCGATAATCATTACCAATGCAGGGAAACAAAGAGGGCTTCAGTGAAACAACAAATGAATAGATGCACAAAATGAATTGGGAAAAGGAAAACCTAACTTAAATCAACATACCGCAGGGGAAGGGAAGCAACCTCCTCCTCGCGACAGTAAGCGACATTCACCGGTACAAGGGAAAGAAGGAACAAAGGGGGGCAACACGCAAAATGAATTGGGGGAAGTAAAACCTAAGTTATATCATCGATCAAATTACCGGCATGCTATATCCATTTGTAAACTAAATTATATATACCTTATCGATGGATACTAAATCATATATACCTTATCAACGAATATATCCACCGGTAGATACAATGGACACATCACGATAAATCCATCAAAAATTAACATTTATCAAGATATATGATTTTGTATCGACATAAGGGATATGATTTTGTATCGACATAAGGGTGTGGTAAAAATCTCACGTCATCTACACATAAAACAAATTTAGAGTATATAAATAGGTGTCAAAACCTAATTTCATCCGGGTCATTTAAAATTTATTTCTATGGTTTTAAAAAAGGTAGAGATTTTAAACAAATTTACAGAATATAAATAGGTGTCAAAACCTAATTTCATCCTGATCATTTAAAATTTATTTTTATGATTTTTAAAAAATAGAGATTTAAATAGTTTCTTTTAAGAAAAAAAATAATAAAAATATAGTAAATAAATAATAACTATACGTAGAAAAAACGAGAAATAATAAATTTAAAAAATTTAAACAAAAATTTAAAATTTAAAAAATTAGAAAACTTAAAATTTAAAATGAAGAAAGAATAAAAGGAATGATTAAAAGGAGGAAGAGAAAACTTTTTTTTTTATCAAAATCATGATAATCACATGAGTTAGTTTGGCTCTTTTTACCACCTATCTCATTTTATTTCCTTATCCTTGTGGCCAATATATTTTCTTGTAATATTTTTCTATTTTTTCAATAATTTTTTTAACATAGGTTAATAACGCAACAATTTTTATCACATTCAATACCTTCCATGAATTTTTTTCTTTTAAAAAAAAATTGTTTCCACTCAGGAGATGCCATGGTCCCATTACATTTTTCTATTTCATTTGTTAATTACTTTCCTTTTCTTTCCACGTTTTCTAACTCTGTATGCCATACTCCATTCCTAAAATTCACCCCCACATGGCGCCATTTCACTCACATTTCCTACGCTCTCCAAAATTAGCTCCAATCACACATTGACAAGTGGCAGTCACATTTCTCATTCATTTAGTGCATCAACTTTCTTTTTAAAATTTCGTTAAAGTGAAACGGGAGAGGGCGGGAATGGACGTTCTTAAGATTATATAAGCCTCAGTGTTAAATAATTTAGGGGTTTTGGAGTTTTGAAAAATCAGGTGAAGGAAACAAAGAAGAGGAGCAAGTGAATAAGAGAAGAGGAGCAAGTGAAGAGGAGAAGCAAGTGAGTGAAGAAGTGTCACGCATTAGAGATATTTTCTATTCTTAGATTACATCGATTGTCGATTCAATTGTTGAATTCTATCATCTGTTTGATTTGTTTTCACGATATGCTATGTGAATTGCATCGGGAATGACACTATAATTCTTGAGTTTACCTCTTCGATTTCTTCTTCTTCCTTGTTCTTATGTTCTATAAAGCAAATTTATTTTCATAGGATAAATTAAATTAGAGAACACAGAGAGAGATCCAGTAACTGAAATACTGAAATAGTTTCATTCTCTATACGATTAATCAGAATTAATGTATGATTCCATTTCTAGGATCATCACAACTCAATTCAACAAACAATAAAATATAAAAAATAAAGAGGAACTGAACAAAGAATTTGATGATGAATCGGTAATGGCTAGAATAGAAATCATGTGCGAAGCGGTTGCTGGTAATCTCGATTACCGGCGACGTCATTTTCTTCGTGTATTGATGCCAGAGAATATTTGATGAGAACTGACGGTACTTCTGGTCGATTGTGCGAGGTGACGAACGAGTGACGTCGCGACTCGGGAGGACCGACAATGATCTTGATGTCGTAGCTGCGGGGGCCTCTATGTAGCAGTGGTGTTTTAGGTGGGTGGTGGTTTCTGATTTGGATCTTACTAGAGAAGAAGTGAAGAGAGGGGAGAAAAGTCATATATTTAATATGCAATAGTGGAAAAGAAAGCTGATAAAGGGAAGAAGAGAGAAGAGAGAAGCAAGAGAAAAGTAGGCTGAGAAGAGAGAAGATATGTAGGCAAAGAGATACAGAAAAAGAAATATATGGGAAAGGAAACTAAAACAGAATAACAGAAACTAAACAGAATAATAGAAACTACAAGTCTAATTGTAAACCAAGCAGTATGTTAGTGAGATCGAACAGTGTAATGAATCAACACAACTAAGCGATTCAGGTCAGTGATACCGAACAGTGTAATGAATCAATACAAGAGCGATCGACACAATACAAGAGTGATCAATACAACAATATAACCGAATGATGTAATGAATCAATACAACCGAGCGGTTCAGGTTAGAGATACCGAACAATGCATTGAATCAATACAAGAGCGATCGACACAATACAAGAGTGATCGGCACAACAGTATAACCGAACGGTATATCTGTTATCAGCCCCCTCAAGTTGGGCGTAAATATTTTGAAGACCCAGCTTCGAACGCAAAAGTTGAAAAGCAGGAGGGGGTAAAGGTTTAGTTAATATGTCAGCTATATGCATGGTTGTGGAGATAAGAAGTCATTTGATCAATCCAGCAACAACCTTTTCATGAACAAGGTGGTAGTCAATATCAATATGCTTTGTGCGTTCATGAAAAACTTGATTAGAGGCGATTTGTATTGCAGATTGATTGTCAGAGTAAACAAGAGCAGGAGAAATGTAAGGAACGTGTAGATCATGAAGCAAGTAAGTGAGCCACTGGAGTTCACACACTATGCTGGCTAGCGATATTCAGCCTCAGAAGAGCTACGAGAAACGGTCGGTTGTTTCTTGGAGCGCCATGAAATGAGTGAACTTCCGAGGTAGACAACGAATCCAGTGACTGATCGGCGAGTATCGGGACAGGTGGGCTAATCAAAGTCACAGAAAGCTTTTAGCTGAACGGTAGAATTGTGTGGGAGAAAAATGCCAACACCAGATGTACGTTTGAGATATCGTAAAATACGAGTAGTAGCTTGTTGATGAGCAGATGTTGGAGCATACATGAACTGACTAAGGTGATTGACATCAAAAGTCATATCCGGACGGGTGGTGGTAAGGTAGATGAGTTTTCCAATGAGTCGACGATAGGAAGCATCGACAACATCATCCAGTGACCGATCAGTAGGTATAGATGGTTGTTTGTGAACCATGGGAGTAAGGACATGGGAGCAGTCAAGCAAGCCAGTTTCAGTAAGGAGATCCAGAACATACTTTCGTTGGCTAAGATGGATTCCTTTGGAGTTGCGTGCAACCTCAAGACCGAGAAATTAAGTTAAATCACCAAGATTCTTTATGCGAAAGGTAGAATGAAGGAGGTCGGTAATACGTTGTATTTCTCCATTATTGTTGCCGGTTATGATGATATCATCAACATAAATGAGAAGTTCTGTAATGTAATCATCATCATGTTGCAGAAAAAGAGAATTGTCAAAAGTGGAACAAGTATAATTATTTGAGAGTAAGAAATGATGTAGCTTAGCATACCATTGTCGGCAACTTGTTTAAGACCATATAAAGACCTTTGTAGTTTGCAAACCTGATTCGTAGTTGAAGTGGTAAGGCAAGGAGGAACTTTCATATAGACATCTTCATGAAGATCACCATGTAGGAAAACATTGTTAACATCCAATTGTTTGAGTGACCAACTCTTGGAAGCAACAATGGCAAGAAGAAGCCGAACGGTAGTGAGTTTGGCGAACGGTGCAAAAGTATCGAAGTAATCTAACCCTTCAATCTGGTTATATCCTTTGGCGACCAGATGTGCTTTATACCGGTCGACTGAGCCATCAGAGTTGTATTTGATTTTATAAACCCATCGAAAACCAATAGCAGTTTTATTAGGTGGTAAAGTGGTTAGGACCCAAGTATTGTTAGCCTGTAGAGCATCAAGCTCAACACACATAGCAGTAACCCATTGGGGTTGTTTTGAAGCAGCAACATAAGACGTTGGTTCAATATTAGATAAAATAGATAAAATAGTATGCTAAAAATGAGTAGAAAGACGATCATAATTAAGATAATTCTTGATAGGATATCAAGCAATGCTGTTAGTTTTAAAATCCTTTAAATAAGCAGGAATCTTACGTGGTCTAGAAGACCGTCTTATACTAGCAGAAGTATCATTACCAATATCATCAATTTGAGTGATATCTGTTGATGTGTTATGAGGAATGTCATTAGTGCAAGGAATAGTTGGATTATATAAAGTGTCAGTAGCAGTATAACTGATCGGTAAAAGATCATCATAGTTATTGGTGTAATTAGTGGGCAAAGGTAGAGATAAAGAGTTGTCGGTTTTATGAGTATTTTTATATGGGAAAATATTTTCATGGAAAATAACATTACGGGATATATCAACCTTATGGTTTTTTAGATTTAAAAAGAGATAACCTTTCGTGTTCTGTTTAAAACCTAAGAAAATGTCAGGGATAACATGATCATCAAACTTCTTTCTGTGAGCAGTAATGATGTTGGCATAACAGAGACAACCAAAGATACGCAACATTGAGAGGTCACAAGGAGATCCATGAAGACGTTCGTGTGGTGTATCATTCTGTAAGACAGGTGTGGGCATCTGATTGATAAAAAAACAGCATGTTGGGCTGCATAACACCAGAAAACAGTTGGGAGATGTGAGTGAAAAAGTAAGGCTTGAGTGATATTTAAGATGTGTTGGTGTTTACGTTCGACAACACATTCTGTTCAGGAGTTTCAACAAAGTAGTTTGATGATTAATGCCCTTGTTGGAGAAAAGATCATGCATAGTGAACTCAACGCCATTGTCAGTTCGTATAGTTTTTACCTTTTTATTGAATTGAGTTTCTATATTGCAAAGAAAAGTAAGAATGTGATTTTTAAAAAAAAGATTTATCTAACATAGGAATAATCCAGGTGTAGCGAGAAAAATCATCAATTATGGTTAACACGTATTTAAAACCATTCATAGAAGCAGTACAAGGACCCTATATATCAATGTGCAATAAATCAAAAGAACACAATGAATGAGATGTACTAGCAATGTAAGGGAGTTTCTTTTGTTTAGCTCGATGACACGCATCACAAAGAATCTGAGTATCATTTTTTATATAAGCATGTATAATTTTGCCATTAGGTAAAGTTATGGGAATAGGACTAATCTTTTGATAGAAAGAAAAGAATTTTAAAGAAATGCAAACATGGTCGGTGGCACCAGAATCAAGAAGCCATGTATTAGCAGAATGCACTTGAAGAGCTGAAACAATATTACTTGGAGAAGTGTTTATAGAGAGTGTTCCGACTTGATTGATGTGCACATTAGGACCGTTAGGCTCAGATCGTTTGAACAATTTTGCAAGAACCTGATATTGTTGGGGTGTGAGTTGAATGGTCTCAGCAGAAGGTCGTTCTTGATCCAAGCCGTTCGGTTGACTATCACCATGAGTGGATGAAACAACATTGTGAATCTGGCCGAGCTTGTTGTTGAAAGGCTTGTGACCAGGAGGATAACCATGTTTCTTGAAGTAGGAACTTTCTTGGTGGCCGACCCGGTTGCAATAGGTGCAAGTAACAGGAGTAGAACTGTTCGGTAGGGAGGATAAATTAGAAAATGAAGTGGTTTTCGCAGGAGCAGTAACATGGTCGATTATTAACTGACGTTCTTGTTGAATAACAAGTGAAAAAATTTTGGAAATGGGAGGAAGAGGATCAAGAAGAAGAATATGAGATTGTATATTGGTATAGTGATCATTCAAACCTCGTAGAAGTTGCATGGCACGATCTTCATGTTTCCGTTGAGAAAGAATCGAAGAAACGGTACAAGAACATTTGTGCTGACAAATGCAGACAAGGTTTGGGCGGAAACTGTCAAGTTCATCCCAAATAACTCTGAGTTTGGTGAAGAATTCGGTGACGGAGAGTTCGCCTTGGGACAAGGTGGTTGCTTCCATTTGTAATGTGGAAATTCTGGCAAGATCACCTTGGGCAAAGCGGTTCTTCAAGTCATTCCATATATCAATAGCGCGATCCATCCATATGAGGCTTTCACGGATGGAAGGAGAGACAGAATGCAGGAGCCATGAAACAACCATACTATTGCAGTGGAACCAAACAGGAAAGGAAGCATGAGTCTTGGCAGGTTGAATAGCTGATCCAAGAACAAACT
Organism: Vigna angularis; assembly: GCF_016808095.1. Lineage (NCBI taxonomy): Eukaryota > Viridiplantae > Streptophyta > Magnoliopsida > Fabales > Fabaceae > Vigna > Vigna angularis. The sequence goes on along the minus strand of NC_068973.1, from coordinate 9,301,998 downwards.
CCACCTTGTTCTTAGCAGAAAGAGCCGTAATGAAGGATATGCTCCATGAATGATAGTTTGTGGTGTTGAGAACGGGTGATACAAGGTATATGGCGGGGGTTTTCATTGGGGTGAAGGTAAAGATATGAATGGATAGGATCTTGGATTGGGGGATATGTTTCAGTGGTTGTCATTGAAGGAAGAAAAAGAAACAAGAACAGGAATGCAAGAATCAGAAAGCAACGGGAATTTCTTCTGATACCATCATAGATTTACTATGCAATAGTGGAAAAGAAAGCTGATAAGGGTGAGAAAAGAGAAGAGAGAAGCCAGAGAAAAGTAGGCTGAGAAAGATATAAAGTTTATTAATTCTGGAAAGAGATACAGGAAAAGAAATATATAGGAAAGGAAACTAAAACAAAATAATAGAAACTAAACATAATAACAGAAACTACAAGCCTAACTGTAAACCAAGCAGTGCAAGTTAGTGAGACCGAACGGTGTAATGAATCAACACAACCGAGCGGTTCAGGTCAGTGATACCAAACGATGCATTGAATCAATACAAGAGCGATCAGCAGAACAGTATAACCGAATGGTATATATGTTATCAAAAAGCGTGATTTGCCTTCGCACGACGGCGACATTTATTCCGAATCGGAACCCTAACGATAGCGGCAACAATGTCATACAGTAGCTTCTAGTGGGATAACTATGGAAGAGACGAGAGCTCATATGTTGGAGAAGAGGAAGACGCCGACGTTTCTGGTGACATCGCCAAGCGCCGAGGCGACGAGAGCGGGAATTGCAGCGACTGCGATGGGCTGGGTTATTCTTCACTCTCCAAACTTGCGACGAAGCACCCAACCCTAACTCCAGTGAATAGGAGGGGGTAGTCGCCAGCGAGTTTGGTTGAGTGATGGAAAACGAGGATTGCAGCAACTATGTTTATTAGAAAGTGATTTTTTAAGTTTAACTCAATCCCACAAAACTAGCTTGTGCCAACGGCCCGGATGGAAACAGAAATATCCACTTAGAACTCGTTAGGATAGGCTCTAACCATGGTTATGATACCATATTATAAGTCCGCAAAACCGGCTTGTAAGATGAGGTTTGTACCTCACTTGTATATTATAAATTGTTTTATCTCTAATTGATGTGAGACTTCCAATAATGTTACAGTGATGATCACAGTCGATGATGCCACCGGCGAGTATGGTGATAGGTGAATCCAACGGGGTTGACCATGGTTGCACGGAGATGGTGTTGTGCGCAAAGTTGTGAAGATTCTGGATTCTTTGTCTTAAAAAAAATGTTTTAGAATTAAAGAGTAAAATAAAAGTAATAAGGAATAAAAATAATATAATAATTCAGAAACTGGGTATAGGCCCAGCCCGACCCAGCTTTCTTTCTTAGACCGTTTTTTTTCTACTATTTTCACTCTTGCTTTATTTTGGTTAGATTGCTATCCGCATCTCACACTTAATTAATGTACCATAAGGTTATCGGTCTTGATATGTATTTGCATTGTTGTACTCCTATTTTTCTTTATATTTTAGACTGGATTTCTTTTGTTTTAACCCTTGTTTTAATTCGCATACTCTCACCTTTTTAAAATAATATTTGGCACCCATATTTTCAGACATACACTCATATTCTCACTTTAATACAAAACTGCAAATTACAATTTTTTTTTTTAAATTATTAGTTATCCTTAAATCTAGGACTTAATAATAATTAAAGTTTTCATTCATTTAAAATTTAAAAAATTTGATTATCATATTACTTTTGAACTTATCTGATAATTAAATTTTTTTATATATTTTTAAAAGTTATTGATTATTATGTAAGTTATTGATCATTATGCTATTTTTTGAATTTGTTTGATAATTAAAATTTTATTTCTAATAAAAAATTAAATGTCAGTTTAAGTCTCAAACAATTAATTCTTTTTTATAATCTTAAAAATTATTCAGATCAAATTTTAAATTTGCTTGATAATTAATTTTTTTTATTAAGTTGAATATCAGATTCACTTGATAAACAAAAAATATTAAAATTTCAAAACAAAAATTCTCAACCAACAAATAGTTTTTTTAAAATTACATGATACATTATTTGTAATGTTTAATGAGAATAAGTAGAAGCGAATAGTCCTAGGAAGTTTCATCTAAACAAAAAATTATATTTCTCAAATAGTTAAAAAAAAAACTACGTAATATCTCATTTTATCGTAAAGGTAAGCTCAAACATTATCAGGTCTAAATAAAAATTTCAAAAATATTTTCCTTATTGTCTCGTATTTTCTTGTTTTGTTTGATTTTGGGAGAAAACAAATATTTTATAAATTATATGAATTTTATACACTTAATTAAAAGAAACCGTTTTAGAACATGTGTTAATACTTATTCATATTAATAAGACCATATTGTTTTAGATTCTTTCATCTGGTTTTTCTTAATAAACTATACTGTAATTATTTTTTATAAGATTTTTTTATATATTATATTGATAGAGGGTAGGCTGTCTTCTTCAGTATGACATACATAAGATGAAGGCATGTGGTCGCATAAAAGGCAGCAATGCATGGCTAATATGAACATGGTCCATGATGCCCTTCTGGACACGACACAAAAAAATGCTACATTTTCACTCCACTCTTTCACGCCTTATCCATAATATTAAACACTCTTCACTTCACTCAATCTCCATCTATACCCTTCTTCACACACACACACACACACACACACACACATATATATATATATATATATATATATATATATATATATATATATATATAATTATGACCAAAAATTACCATCTGTTCTTTACAAATACTAATGCCTTGCCTAAAATTTAATGCTTCCTTCTAATGATGAAGGTCATACCAAGATAATTAAACAAATCTCACCATGCTTTTAATTATACTTTATAAACAAGTTAGATAAAATTATTCTCTGAATAATAAAACCAACATAATGATTATGGTAACTGAGTTTTAGATTGATTCTTCTATATTATTATTTAGAAATTAAAATTCTACATTATTACCAACTCAACTTAAATTTATCTCATTGATTTGTAAAAATTATCCATTACTCCTTCAATTGAAACATGTATATTTCCTACATAAAATTAGATATCTATGAAAAGTCAAATAACATGTACTTATCAAATCTTTTTAAGATCTATGAAAAGTCAAATAATATGATAGACTTATCAAATCTTTATAAGATGACATGTTAAAACATAAATTTAAATCGAATTCATCTTCATAAAAAATATATAAAAGAAGAAATGTTCCATATAGTATAAATTAATTTTATTTGTAGTTGAAATAAGATTTTAAAATGGACATGTTTTAATTGTAACATGGATGTTTTTTTTTGGTTGTTTGAAATTAAATTTGATTTTGACAATCGAAATTTAGTTGTGAATTTGAGTCGTTATCAGAGCGTTTAGTTTTTTGTGAAGTTGTGTGTATGCAATTCTTGGCATGTAATTTGGCGACAACAACTTTTACGTTTGTGGGGTAAAAAGCTGAGGAATCTCACGTGGGCACTTCGTATTTTGGACACTAATTTCAAATTTCAAATTTATTGCTCAAATAAAAACAAAACAAAACTAAAACTCATAATTTCTATTATATTAAGTCAATCGTTTTGGTATTACGATCAACTCACACTTACAGTAATGGGATGCTTTAAGTCTTTCAATTTTTTAATCGTTAATTTCATTGGGTCAAACAAAGTGATTACATAATGACAAATTAAAGTAAAAAGTAGATTATACATCCCTGTTAATTGGATTTAGCATTGAATTATCATGCTTCTTTACTTTTCCACTTATCTCACAATAAATTAATCATTCATTACATGCAATCCAAAATTGACCTAATTTCTGTTATTTGTCGTTTTTCGTGATTGCATTTCTTCCATTTTTCTAAAATTCCATCTCTCATCATAGACTTTTCCATAAAAATGTTTTTCCACACACCTTTCTGGTATACGTACTCTCCTTTCAAATATAAGATAAATATAAAAAACTAATTTAAAATTTTAAGTTGATTTAATTTAATTATGTTTTTAAGATATTAAATATGTTTATTTTTCTTTTCTTGTAAAGTAAAAATTAGGATGTGAAGGAATCCAAGTGTAAAAGCATAGTAACCACCAAAAAGTGTAACATTTGTTACTTTAACTAATAGGGAAAAAGGAAAATTTTGGATACATTATGCATGTCACAAACTCAAAGTGTCACTTTAATATTTTTCTGCAGCTGGTTTTCTGGTCAATATAGCAAGTAACTAAGAAAGGCTGTTCATAAATGCAAAGAAAACGATATCACTACGTGTGGTCCTAATTAAGGAGAAGAATAAGTTGATGAGTTGCTATACGAGTTCTTCATGTGTGTCAATATCTATCTTAAGCATGGTGATATTTATAATATATTTTGCACTATAATCATTCTGAGTTGGATTTTATATTTTACATTAAAATGTTAATCGTAATAATAAACACCACTACAAACAAAAGAAAAGAAATTGTTGGGATTCAATGTGTTGTCTCATTTCCAACAACGAAACATAACATCGTGGCCAACTTTTCCAGCATCAAAAGCTTTATCTTGGAAGTGTTTTTCTCATCCCAAATCCAAATTACAGTAAATCATTAATTTTCCAATTAAGATTTTCTTAATCTTCCACCCAAAGTTATGTTGAATGAAGTTTAACACAATTTTGTAATGTAAAACCTTACTTGAACCCACCCGGCTATAACAAAGAACAGCAAGCACATTACTTTTTTCTTAAATTATTCTTGGTTCAGAGTATATTCCTTAAAAGCCTCAAATTGAAGTACAACACTTTTGGTGAAATTTTGCAACTCCACAACTTCTTGAAAACTTCTTCATGTTGTTGGCGAAATTTTCAGTTTAATTGAGATTCTTCCAAGGATTTTTAGTTGATGATGCATTGATAAGGAAGATCTTAAATAAATTCTTGTAGAATAGAGTTTATTTAGTTGTAAATTTTAAAAACTTAGAGATTTAATTTTAACTTTTTTTTACTTGTAAAATAGGTGTAAATAGTAATTTTTTTAATATGGACAATTAAAGCCAAAAAACTAGGAGGTGTGGACATTAAAGGATTAAGAAACAAGTAGCAAATTGAAGTCATTAACAATCAAATGTATCCCCCTCAATTTTTTATCAAGCATGAAAGTCAAAGCTAAAAAAATAGAGTAAAGAATAAGCTAGGCATGACATGTATGAATGAAGGATGGAAAGTGTAACTCAAGCGTGAGAATTTTAAAATTAAAATGTATAGTTTATATTTCATCCACAAATAAAACCTTTATATTCTACATTTGTATTTCATGTTAGGTACATAAGAATGTCATTGAGGAAGTGATCTTAAGCTATAAATAGTCAACCCTTCTCATTGTAAAAAAAAAAAAAATCTCTTGATATATTTGAATGAGAGAGTGATTTCTAAAACATTTAGATCTCTTTGAAAGGAGTGAGTTATTTTCTCACTTGAGTCTTATATTAGGTCCTTGGATCAAGTTGTCACTCTCTCATATAAGTTATGTTGGAGTTTATTTGGAGCTTTTCCGAATGGCATGGTATCATCTCTCCTTTTTTTGCTTTTCATTCCTTTTACTTTTATTATTACTATTGATCTTGCTTCTCACATTTTTTCTTTTTCTTTTTCCTTTTGTTTCATGTTCGTCTTATTATCTCATAAACAAACTTTAAGAGTTAAATAATCCTATAAATTATTGTTTTATCTTCTTATTATGAGTTTCTAACATGAATTAGCTTGAAGAAACTTGAATTGTTTATATATTTTTTATGAATTTTAGAGTACAAACTTGAAACTCAAAGATGTTTATCATTGAACATTTGTTTAATCCATAAGATTTAAATAAGTGTCCCGAACTTATGTACAATATTGTTTGTTAATTCATTTTGAGTTGACAAATTAATTATAACATTCTGATGTCTTAAACTTCTTCCTTGAAACTTAAAAGTGATTTTGAATTCAGATATTAATTATCTTGATTGAATAGTTTGCAATATCAAGCCTAATACATTTTTTATTCATATTATTACCTTCTAAATAAAGTAAATATTTTGTCTTTTCACACACACACACACACACACATATATATATATATATATATATATATATATATATATATATATATATATATATATATATATATATATATATATATATACTCTTCTGGTTTAACCACTTTTTTGTGATTTATTGTGTCTTTCAAAATTCTTAAGTTTTTATTCTTGAGTTTGTATCTTTCATCGTCTTAAGTATCTTCTTAAGGGTGTATTGAATTTGTCCTCTTTCATTTGATGCTTAGATTCAATACAATTTTTTAAAAATTTTACTTTAGCTATTTCAAATATTGAGTGATTTGAGGAAAAGATTTTCTACCTTCATTAGGGGTATACACTTAAATAGTGATTGTTTTGAGTGTGAGGTCGAGTCACTAATACATGCACAATTTTTCCTGGGATGTCGTCCGGTATTTGCTCTTCCAGTCCTTCTCTTCTCTTCACCGTCCGGAGGTATACCTGCCAAAGATAATCTAATGCTTAAGTCAAATTAATTGTCCGTACAGAAGTTTAGTGCAATGGTAATAAATGCACAGCAAATGCGATCACCTATCTCTTACATTCGATCTATATTTATAGATTTCGTTATGGGCTTGAGATTAGTGAAACCTTAATCATAGCCCAATCTCAGCCCAATACCTCTAATTACTATTTACCTTATAATCTTTGCAGGAAAATTTGTTTATCAACTAAGGCCAGACGTCAATACTTTACACCGTCCGGGCCATAGAATACAGTGATATTTAATTGTTTTACTAATTTTATTTTAGATTGTTATTTTTTGTTTGTTTTTATAAAAAAGAATGCCAAGAACATCAAGATCAATACTGAGAGCACATATAACGATGGAATTATAAGTTTCCAAATGTAAAGAAGAGGAACGAGATGAATAATCCAAGCTATATTATGAAAAGATTGATTAAACTTGAAACAAAAAGTAAAAATGAAAGAATAAGAAACTAAAGAAAAATCTAGAATACATTCGTAATATGGAAGTCAAAATGAAAAAGAAATGAGAGAATGAAACATTTCCATTCAAGACCACAATGAGAGTATGAAACTCTTATTCATTGGTTATTATTTTGAATAGCTTCTTCAAGTGCCCAGTCTTATTTCTTACCTTAATCTACTTTGTAATTTCTTTCAGAAAATTATTCTTGTTACTTATCAATGTCACAAGCTTCCTTAAACTATCCATGGAATTTTTCTTATCAAATCTTTCTTGTGTTGATAGATCCTATAACTTGCTTGAAAGAGGTGCTTTCTTGTATTATTTAATGATGCGAAGCAGTGGATAGATGCTCCAAATATAATGACGATACTTGCAGTAAATACGTAGCGGACAATATCAATTAGATACATTGGTGTTTGAAATCATTAATTTTACAGGTAAGCCTGCCTCAAGATTTTCAGTCGAGGGTAAAACAGTAAATAAAGACTAACAACTAGCGCATATATTTATTATAATTTTTGCAAGAAAGCTCGATTGTCCTATATCATTTTTCTTACATCCATTTTATGTCACAGAAAAAGAGCCTCTGAGCTCTCCTTTTCTCCCATCATGATCAAGAAATTTAATATTTAATAAAAAGTACAAAGAGATCGGGCGTAAAAAAAAGGTTTAGCAACAAATCTCTCAAAAAAACTCGCACGTAACAATCGAGCCCACAAAGTTGATTATGTGGAGATATATTGTGGAAGTGACAGAGTGTATTAATAATTATTATGGTATTTTTGAAGGCTTGGTGAGAAGTTAAAAAGTTAAAAAATAGAGAAAAGGGGTATATGTAAAGATATAGATGGAATGAAATGGGTTGGTCTAAAAAGCAAATGAATGAATGGCCTAGGTGGGAAAGTAACAGAGAAGAGAAGAGAGGTTTAAGAGTGAGAGTTGGAGATGAATGAGGAAATTGAATTGAGAAATGAGAGAGCCCTTGTTTTTAGGGGCAAAGGCTCATTGAGGAATCCCAAAGTTCCCCAACAAAGGTGCAGAACAAAAGGCAAAGGCCAAAGGCAAAACGAAATGATTACTTGAATGAGAAGGGACCCACAGGATAATCTTTCCTTTCCAGGTCTTTCAATTTTTTGACTTGGGATTGGGACCCACCACGCCCTCCATTGTCTTTATGGATTGAATGATAAAAAAGAGCACCTCACGTGGACTCTGAACCAAAGACTCTGTCCAACCACAATAAAAAGGGCACCTCCCTCTCTTCAATCACAAAATTCAAAACCAAAAACATTTTTCCACGTTCACCATTCACACCATTTCAAAATCCTAACAAAAACATTTTCATTTCATTTATTTTATACGCTTATACAATTCAAAACCCAAAGCAATTTTCTTTTCTCAGAAAAATCATGCTTTTTAAAGCTCACCCATATAATTCCCACTCATTATCTTTGTTGCTTAAAGCCCTCTCCCACTCTCTTTTCTTCTCTCTCTCTCTCTCTCTGAAATCACACCAAAGCAAATTCCTTCCCTTGCTCCAAAAAAGAAAACGAAGAAACCTAGACAACATTAAACCACAAACTCACCGATCCCACACTGTCCCATAAAACACGACTACCATATACAATAACCTTCCCATGCGATCATGGAGGGAGGTGATGATTTCCACCACCACCACCACCACCATCACCACCACCAACAACATCAACACCGACAAAACTTCCCATTCCAACTCCTCGAGAAGAAAGAAGACCAAGACCCCTCTTCCTGCTCCACTTCCTCCCCATACCCTTCCCTAGCCATCTCGGCCGAACCCTCCACCTCCAACTCCACCCGATCCAACAACACCACCACCACCACCCTCCTCCCCACACCCTCCGAAGCCTCCCCCAAAAAGCCACCACCCAAAAGAACCTCCACCAAAGACCGCCACACCAAAGTCGACGGCCGCGGTCGTCGAATTCGAATGCCTGCTCTCTGCGCCGCCAGAGTTTTCCAGCTCACGCGGGAGCTCGGACACAAGTCCGATGGCGAGACCATAGAGTGGCTCCTCCAGCAGGCCGAGCCTGCCGTCATCGCCGCCACTGGCACCGGCACCATCCCCGCTAACTTCACATCCCTTAACATATCTCACCGGAGCTCGGGCTCCTCCATGTCCGTCCCCTCCCAGCTGCGATCCAACTACTTCAATTCAAACTTTTCTCTCCAACCCAGGAGAAGCCTATTCCTTGAAAACACCAATACTTCCACGACGCTCCTCAATTTTCAATCCAACAACCCCATCTCCACTTCCATTTTCCAACCCAAGCACGAATTGCGCGACTCGTCGTCCCTGGACCTGTCCTCGGAGAACAACGAAGAGGGTTTGGGAAGGAAAAGACGACCCTTGGAGCAAGACCTATCCTCGTCCATGCAACACCAAGTCGGAAGCTATTTGATGCAATCAAGCTCCTCGGGGACAATTCCGGCGAGTCATGCTCAAATTCCGGCGAATATATGGATGTTGGCGAATTCCAATAGCCAAGGTGTGAGTGGTGAAGCTCCTCTTTGGACGTTCCCCGGTGTGAGTAACAGTGCCTTGTATAGAGGAAACATGTCAAGTGGGTTGCATTTCATGAACTTTCCCACGCCAATGGCACTTTTACCAGGTCAACAATTAGGGTCTTCTGGGATTGGTGGGAACATCAACGAAGGGCATTTGAGCATGCTTTCGGGGCTTAACCCTTACCGGACAGTGATCGGCGTTTCGGAATCTCAGGCAAGTGAGTCACAGTCACATCACGGTGGAAGCGAGGATCGGCATGATGATAACTAACACAAGAGGATGAAATCCACCAACGTGTTCTTGGATTCCTACATGTGTACTGGTTTGGTGTTTTAACACAAGGTGACGTGAGGTTTGGTTATTATTTCCCTACGAAATTGAGTTTTGTTTATTTTGAAAGGATAATCATTATCATTATTATTATTTTTTCTATTTCTTTGGTGTGGTTAATATGTTGGAAGAGATGGAAGAGAAGAGAAGAGAAGAGAAGAGAAGAGAAGAGAAATGGGTTTTTTAGGGTTTGAGAGAGAGAGATGACACTATTTAACAGTTGGATATTATTTGGCTTTATTTCACTACACGATATCTTATCATCATTGTTTGTGCAATTGGCTTTTCTTTTCCTCTCTCCCTTTTTCTCCCGAAAGCCTTTTGATTTGTAATTTTATGCTTTTTATTCTTAGAAGAGAAAGAAAACAACTCACTTCTCCATCATAACATGGCAACTTCAATTAACAACATTTGTGTTTTTCACATGTTGCGTTTTCCTCCTCTCTAGTAAAAGGGATGAAACAGTTTACCAAAGGAAAAAAAGCAAGAGGGATAAAAGGAAACAAGTGTGAGAATGCTTTTGCATTCTAAATCTTCGCCATGAATGGAGATTTAGAGAATGGATGATTAAGAATTTTCAGAGATGGCGGTAGTAGAATGGTGGGGTCTGCAACACCTTATCGGTTCCAGGTGTTGCCTCCATGGTGGGTTCCAGCTTATGTACAAATTTCACTCACTAACACCTCCTTCATTCCTCAATTTCTTTCAGGAACAATGTTAATCTTATGCAAAAATTACTATAATAAGCTAATTATTCAATTTATACTATACAATTACACCCATAGAGTTATGTGTAAAACATAAAACTAAAGAAATGTCTTCTCATGTTAAAAATAGTATAATGTGACTCAATTATTACATAGAATTAAAATAGAACTTAATTATAAAGTAAATTGAAGTGTAGAAATAATCACAGGAACTTAGCATTTAAAAGAAAAAGGCAATTGAGAGTATAAATTTAAAACAAACTCATTTTTGTATTTCTTTCTTTAAGTTGTTTTTTTTTTTCTTCACTTTTCATGGAGCAGTTGCTGGCATCAGAGTGTTAATTAATGATCCTCTGTGACATGGCCCACCAGTCCATCAACCAGGACCGTCCATTTGGCGGGCCACTCTTTCGATCGCCGCATTGAATGATTGGGTCTGTGTCCACCAAATCGTTTTCTTTTTCAAATGGCTCATCTTTTGATTTAATCTAACTTTAAAATTATTTCTGTTTACTTTAGAAGTGACATCCGAATTATTTTTGGAGATTTAATTCTAAAGTTGCTAAATCATTTTAAAGTACATTTGTAAAGAAGGGTTACATTCACTTCTAAAATTAAAACTCTAGAAGAAAGTTTAATATACTATGTAGAGTTATAATTTCATAGAGATTGATATCATCATATTCATTTTTATTTAATTAAAAGTAGTTTAGAGTGAAAATTATAAAAAACAATTGGGTCTTGATGAAAAAAAAAAAAGATACAAAGAGAAAGTACATAAAAAAAAAAACTACATGCGGAATCTAGTTGTATGGTCGTACTCTTTCTTGTTATAATAATGATACAGATACTCATGCGTATATCTAATTGATACTCTTTCATTCTTTAATCGATTTATTTAATTTATATATATATATATATATATATATATATATATATATGAATAAAAAAGAGAAAGAAAAAAGAGAGAGATCGAGATAAAGAAAGAAAAAAAAATATGTTGAGTGCAAGTTTAATTGCTTTTGAAAGTAAAACTTGCATTCTCATTTCTAATATTCAACGAGGACATTTCATCAACATCTTCTTCGTATCAAGGGTTCACCTATGTTATTCACACTCCTATTCATCTAAATATTTAATAAAAAAAATCTAAACTATTACTTGTATCGATTAATTTTTATATTTTCTATCAACATTGATACAACTTATTTAGAATATCTACACATACAAGTCCTAGTCACATGCGAAATACTTTCAGAGATTTAATTCCAAAGTTACAATTATTTTTAAAGTGAATTTGTAAAAATAAAAATTCACTTTTAAAACTAAAATTCTAGTACACGATATAGAATTATAATTCCATAAAAGTTTATATTACATTCATTTTATTTAAATAAGAGTATAATTTAGAGTGGTACCACTGATGAAAAAAAAAGACTATACAAAGAGAAAATGGGAAAAAACAACAACTATGGGGAATGGTCATACTTTTCATTGTTATTTCTCATATAGTAATGACATAGATACCCATACATATTCCAACGGATAATCCTTCATTTATTTAATTTATAATATATGAATGAAAAAAGAGATTGAAAAAGAAGAAAGAAAGAGAGTAAAAATGTGAGATGGTAAAATATGAAAAGGAGTAAGAGAACTGAAATAAGAGAAAGTAGTCATTCCTTAACAAAAAAGAAGAAGAGAGAAAGTAGGTATGTGATAATAATTATTATTAAGACGCATGAATGTGAATGAACCATTATTCTTTATAGTAAATTAATGAAATTAACTATCAATCTTTATCAATTCATATTCTGTACAACTCATTATTATTTTCTAACGAAAAATGTTATTTAATTAGCTTATTTATGTTAATATTACTATTTTAATCTGTAAAATAGTTTTTATTTAAAGAAACGATCATAAACGACTTAATTTTGTTTTAATTTAAATTTCCTACACTGACAATATATTTAACATTTAATCCCTAATAATATACTTTATGTATAAACTTAAATTAAACGAATTACATAACAAACAATTTTAATATTCGTACTAGGTCAAAGTTATAATAAATAAAAAATATAAATGCTTTATCATATGCTACAGTAAACGATTTTGTAAAGGGATTTCCGTGACTTCGGGAGTGAGATGGCACAACAAAAAGAGTGAGGAGGAATTAATATATTTCTAAATTACGTTTTTTTTAATTCTTTATCCAGTGAAGAAAGAAACATATACAAAGAATAAACTATAAATGTAAAAAAGAAGAAGTAAAATTACATCATCTTGTCATTTATAAATTGTCATAAGATAAGTTATTGTTAATAATAATACTTATTTTAAAAACCATATATAAACTAATTTTAAATAGTTAAAAGTATGAATATATATATATATATATATATATATATATATATATAAAATAAGTTAAACAAAAAGGATAATGATTGAGTGAAGATGAGATGAAAAATAATATTGTTTTGAATGTAATAATTTCCCTTTTCACTAAATAACAGGCAGCATGAGTATATGCTGCAACGGAAAATTAGAAAGATAAAGAGGAAACCCTGAAAAGCAGGTTGAGGATATTCACCAGGACATAGGATTCTGGTTTTGCTTTATTTATGAAGATCATCAGAATAATAAGAGATCAAAGGCAGCAGAAAAATAATGTATATATGTATGTATATGTGCAGGTAATTATAATATGAAGATATGATAAATATATATGAAATAAAAAAGATTATTAATTGATGAAAATGGTGAAGGGAAGAAGGTACCTTGGTGATGTTCCAATTATGGGCAGTTGAACAGTAAAGAGATAAAGACAGTGCTTGAAGATGGCTCCCACCTAATGCTAGCTAGAGCTGTAAAAGGGGAATCAGGGAACAACAATTGAAGTTGCTAACGTACGTGTCTACTTTCTCGTATTGCCACTTAATGCATCATATAATACACCTTTCGGATAACAAAAACAACATTATTTAACATGAATCTGCGTTTTATGTTGTTCGAGACATAACTTAGTTCCTATGAGATATGGTATCATGAGAATTAGGAGGAGATCGCAGAGAAGATATAAGAGAAAATAGTTTCTTGCTTGGTTGCTGCAACGTACTGCAGAAAGTGATCGAAATTGGTTTAGTGTACCGAGAATAATCTGAAGATGTAGATGTTGTTTTGAAACAGTAGTGTTATTGCGTGCAGCCATAGAGTTGAATATTCCCTTGTTAAGTTTCAAATTGTTAAGATGGGTCCCTTCTTTTCCAGTTTAAACTTGTACAAAATAGGGCAACAAACTAGACAACGCCCATATATATATATATATATATATATATATATATATATATATATATATATATATATATATATATATATATATATATATATATATATATATATATATATATATATATCCAAAACCATCACACTTTTTCTTATAACATTCTTAATAACTTAAAAATATTTTTTTATTATGCAAATTACAGATCTAAAAATGGAGAAATTAATTTAAAATTTTGTTTTAAAATTTCGAATCCGTTTTTATTCAGTTATTTTTTTTTTTATATTTAGCTTTTAATCAATTGAGCCATATTTTTTTTAAACGACTCAACGTCATTAAACTGGTGCCTTGTCATCTTTTTCTCGTTTTTTTTATCTTTTTAGTGAGCCTATGATATCATAGATGAATAATTAAGTGGATTTGTTTTTTCATATATCATTTGTTTTTAATTTATATTTATACTTACACTTAAATTTTCAACAATAAAAATATATGTGAAAGTATTCTTTAATGTTGAATAGAAGAGAATAAAATTACTCTTTTAACATGGTGGTTTTAGAAAAATTACATAATAATAAAACATTTTATACCTATTTTAAATATCTAATTCTAACAATATTAAAATTAGAATTTAATTTGAAATGGAAATGTGTGATATTACAATACACTGTTTTAACAAAACTACGGTACATGTGAAAGACAGGCTTATACATATATATTATATATACATTATGTATATTTTGTAATAAAGTTTAAATTTAAAAAAAATGTGAATATTGTATATGGGAGCAATTTGCTCAATTGTCTTCTCAGATTCTATTTCATGTTTCACATTGGTTTCAAGTTTTGTCAGTTAATTTGATTCTACTCGTGTAGTTTACATGTTTATAAATAATTTTTTATACTCTTTTTCTGATAAGAAATATTCACGAGTGTGTTAGTGATTTTTTTGTCTTATGTTTTCTTCCTTTTGTTTCAGAGTCTTATTATATCAAAAGTATATTTAGATTTTGATGACCTCAATTTATTTATTTTCTCTTTACTTTTTTTTCTCAATATATTTTACAGAAGTTATTGAAGAAAAAAATTGTCCCATAACGACAACAAGTAGAATCAGAATTAAAGCACATTGACTTGGATGTTTTGTGGGTGTGGGTGTGTATGAATATTGTATATGAATTTAATATATTTAATTTTTTAAAATTAATAGAAAAATAGTTAAAAAAGGAAATTTGAAAAAGAAAAAATGAATGATCCAATGAAATTGGAGAGATATAAAGAAGTAGTTACGTGTGAAGAGTGATAGAAGATTTACATTAATTGAGTTGGAGTTAGTAATGAAGCTTTAAATTTACTTACAGCAGGGCCCATCATCGCTTTGACATATTATACGACAATAAATGGCTTAGGTGATGCATTAGCTTACCACCACATAAAGTAACGTCGGCACAACAAATTTTTTATTTATTTTTTTTATTTTTTAGAGAACTTTATGCACACTTATAATATATTTTTCTTTTGGGTTCAAGTTTTTTTCTAAACAAATATTTATCTTAAACAATAAAATAAATGATTTAATATATTATTGAATAATATGATGGCAAAGTTATATGTTTGGACTTCCTTGCCTTTATTTGGACAAGTATTTAATTTATACTATGTTTTTGATATATTAAGAGGCTTGTATTGTTTAACATTTGAGATGAGAAATCATTTATATTCAGTATTTTTTTTATAGTCTATCGGATCGCTTGTTAAGAATAAAATCATTTATAATTGTCGAGATTTTCAAAAATGCGATGATTAATTTGAATGATGTTAGAAAACTTGAAATTTAAACATTGATATTTCTGATATACATAAATTTCTTATTTGGTTTAGAAATATAGATCAAATGTTGTTTATACAAAACCTTGTCTTAACTTTCCTCTCTCGTACTAATATATCTGTTTTAAAGATAAAATTGTAATAAAATTGTTGAACTTAGATAATACCTCAAATGCAAAAATAACTTTAATAATTAATTCATCTAAGAGGCTTAAAATAAAAAACATTAATAATATTTACAAATATAAATAAAACTAAAAATACATATAGTAACTATATTTTACTAAAAATACATATAGTAACTAAAATTGTGGTTAT
This sequence comes from Vigna angularis, assembly GCF_016808095.1. Taxonomy (NCBI): domain Eukaryota; kingdom Viridiplantae; phylum Streptophyta; class Magnoliopsida; order Fabales; family Fabaceae; genus Vigna; species Vigna angularis. The sequence continues at coordinate 9,285,913 of NC_068973.1, read as the reverse complement.
GATTGTTGTTGTAACTAAATAAAAAAATATTTTTGAGTTAATGTGAAAAAACAAATTATTTTGCACTCATAATTTTCTTTTTATTTTAAAATAAAAGTATAATATTGTTTAAAATGAAATGCATCTCGTAGTAATTTTTCAAAAATAAATAAATTATCAAATGTAAAATAATTTAACAGTTGGGAAAGATAAAAAAAAAAAGTGGTGGAGAAATGAATATGATGAGAGGGATTTAAAATTATTGGTGGAGTCCTTTTTGCATGATTAGGTGACGTCAGTACCTGTCTGTCAGTTAAATTCAAGCTTGACATCTTTTGCCATTGATTTGTCTGATTAGAAGTGTTTTTATTGCTAATTTATTATCATTAATATCTGCATAACAAACAACTTCAACACTATACACCATTATCACTCATCAAGAGTAGAACAATAGCTCAGCCATTTTTGTCCCCTTACCAAATACCTTCTACCCCATAATTTTACACCTAAGTCTTGCTGCTAATATATTTTCTTCTATTCAATAACTTTCTGCAAATTTAATTAACCCCTTAAAAATATGAAAATCTTTCCAAATCACAGCAAAACGTGTGATAAAGGAGCTGAAAATTTAGCTGCTAAGGAGCAGCAGATTGCAATAATCTGAGACATAAAATTCCCTAATTCCCTGTTTGGGCCCAGAAAATCTCTTAATCCTGGCATAGTTTCTGATGAGGAAATATTGACAAATGATTGATATTGATGCAGCAGCATGTGCCTCCATACTGGCATTTTGCCAACAGCTTGGGAGTTACTGCTTACCACATCAGAAATTGGAGATCAGACCCACCACATCCACTCAATATCTTGTGTTTTACAGTACTCTCCTCTGTTCTTCCACTTTGTATGGACACACAAAAAAAATTCACCAATATCCATCTTTTCCATTTCCATTACAAACATACTTTCAAATTGTTATTTTTTTATAGAAAATATAAATCGTTAGACAAGAAAAATATTTTTACTAATCTATAAACTAGAATGTTAAATTAAAATATGATTAAAAAAATTTCTTAAATGGTGATAAGATAAACTATGTTAAGTAACTACCAACTTGTTTTGTTTATAACGAGAAGGGTATAAAGACAGTAAAGTAACTAACTGAACAGCATACATAAAAATATACAAATTGACTAGAGCTGATAGATTTATTCGGGTGTGTGTACTCTTCGTAGCTATTAAGGAGGCAGCTGCAGCAAGTGAGCAGGTGGTAATAATCACAGTCCTCTCCATATTGAAGCTTGTTCCATGGTCTTAATTGGTACATGTGACAACGGGGTGTAGTCAGAGAGGTACAATAATGCAAAACATGCAGCACACTGCCACATCTCTCACATGTCATGTTGGAGATGAGCTTAAGTGTTTGTCCTAGCTGGTAACCTTCTGCAACCAGCATGTGCATTCTAAGCTCCCCAAACAAATCAACATTTTGGTTGGTTTTGTCTCCATAACTGGTGCAGTACATAGTTTAACTCACACCACAGTGCTACAGAAAAATATGTAACTTTCTTTCAATTATTAACTGCATTGCACACAATAACTGAACCGTGTAATGAAAGAAAGAAAATGTGAAATCGAGTAAGTAATAAGCATTAAAGTGTATTCCCATTTACCCTGTTTTGTCTCAAGTGGTGTTATTAATCTGGAAATTAAACAAGTCAACGTCTGATATGTTCCCTGTTGCTGCTGCATAGCCGTATCATTGAATATGATTTGGTTTTGGCCTGTTATCTGCTCTGATGGTGCCAATAATTGTTCCTCATCACTGTAAACTGCTCCAACACCACCCAATGAATGATACATACGAGTAAAACAATGAAAATGATAGCCCTCTAGACAGTATTATCTTTTTCACATGTGAACTCTTTCGGACTTGAATCATTTTGTTCTAAATTGTTGTTGCTTCGGACAAACACAGAATCACACCATAGGGCATAGGGCAATGTGCAATCGCAAGCACCTCTCTTGGAAATACTTTCCATTATTCATAAAAACTTTAGAAGTGAGCAAACAAGTATACACTGTGATATAAAAGAATGTACTGTGATTTATGTATCACCCAACTTTTAGCTTTCTAAATTTAACATAAAATTTTATTTCTATTTTATTAAAATAAAATTTACTCACATGAGAAAAGAGATTGCCCGAATTCAAGAGAAGGTAAAGAAAATGAAAATTAAATGGATATAAACTAATTATAAAACATATATGTGCATCAATACTGATTTCAACGAGCTGACCTTTCAAAGTTACACTATAACATAAATGATTTTACATAGTTTATTGCGTTTGGATACAAGTTTTGCTTACCTTCGGTTCACTTAAAAAGGAATTTCATAATTTACAACACATTTAAATGCCATTATAAAAAAAATACATATTTAGTGTCGTCTAAAAATCAATTTTAATAAGTAAAAATCGACATTAATTAGAAAATATCATTGATCTTGGGTTATATACAGTGGGGAAATTCTAAATTCATGAATTGTAATTTATTAACATTGACTTTTGAAGATTAGTTATAAGTATTGTTGAAAAAGTCGGTTAGCTTTTAAATTAATTTTAATTAAAGTATTTTAGTCTTATCCACACTAATGCATTTTTATTTGACCGGTGCTTAGGAATGTAGACAAAGAAAATTAGTGTTGATGAAATTGAGATATGTGAGTAAAAAAGATGAGTATAAATAAAGAAAATGAATGTGATATGATTTATCTAGAAAAATGATAAAATTTGTAAGTAAGAAGATTTACATATAATATAAGTCGTTGGATTAAGAATAACCAATGACTCATTTTTTATAATGAATTCATAACGTATAATTTTGTCGAGTTGACCTAAACTAACTTAAAATTAGTATTAAAGATATATTATATTAACGTTGACTTAATAAAAAATTAACTTAAACTAATAAAAAGTAAATAAAATTAGTGTTTGTCTATCAAACACCGACTTCAATAAATATAAACATTAAAAATAAACATTACAAAAATATAAATAGCAACTAATTTTATATAAAAAAATAAATAGTTACTATAGTGACTAATTTAGATAATAATTTATAAACTAAAAATTATTTGCCTCTAAAAGATTTCTTATTATGAATAAAAAATTGTAATTGGTATGTGAATTAGACTGAAAATTAATCTCTAATATTAACTAGTTAAGTTTTGGCTATCAAAAGAATTAATATCTAAAGTATACTCAATCTTACAGAAGCAAACACTTTTATCACTTTTTGTTTGTTTTTGGTGAGATATCTTATTTGAATTTATTCTTTCAAAAATACTCTATAATGTGATTTTGTATTATTATGGTGTTAAGGTTTTTTAGAATAAAATACAAAAGAATAATATATTTTAAGATTAATGCTATGAAATAAAGATAATTAGGATTGAACAAAGATAACTTAACTATACTAAATTATAGTTAATTATACTATTTCATACTAAAAAAATAATCTACTTTTACTTAAAATTAATTATACTATTATCTAGTTTAGTTTAGAAAAACTGAATCTATTATATTTTCAGACAGTTAACTGAAAACTGTGAAAGCTCTAAAGCAAGGGAAAGTATGAAAAACAAGGTTTGCCTATCTCAGGTTGAAGAAGGGAAGGTCACGCCAGTCAGGGAAATCACTACTCCACCAATCCATTTCTGATGACAGAAAAATATTGGAATCCATTTCTGATAACCATCTCTCATTTTCTGGGTGAGACACTCACATTCGATTGTTCAATTTATTGAGATAGACTGATCAACAGTATAGGGCTTTTCTTGAATATTTTCCTCCTTTCCTTTATTTGTGTCTTGAATATGTAAAATTGTTCTACACTTACAGTGAAACTTATTTTGTGTTGTCAGTCTTCGTTTTAGATTATTTTTCCAAAACAAACTATGGAATATTTTTCAAAAATTAGTATAGTTAAAAAATCAGTTATAATGTAATTAAGTACATTTGATAAAATAAAATATATTTCAATTCATTTCATCTGAACTATTTTTTACTTCAGCATAATTTAAGTGAACTAGTTTTTTTATTTAATGCAGTTTTTAACAGTACATTACAATTTATTTTTTCCACTCTTACACATAATATCGTTTTTCATGTATTCATTTTACTTTTAATTTAATAATTATTTTCTAATTTTGATTAATATATTTATAATTACGTTAATCACATAAAGAAAATGAGAACAAATATATAGATAAAAAAATATTAAAAAATATAAATAAAAATATTAAAGAGTGTATAACTAAGATTTATGCATAGATATAAAAACATTAACACATAAAATTACATATTATATATATATATATATATATATATATATATATATATATATATATATATATAACAAACTAAGATGTTGACATATAAAATTGTTTTTATAAATATTTTTATTACAATAAAAAATAATTAAAATAACAAATAAAAACATTGATGATAATTATCGTATAACGTCGTAGTTCTTTTGGCCTTTCATGTCAAATCCGAGGTTAACGTCATATCGGAAGACGTTAAATGACGTTGAATTTAAAAACTTCGACGTTAATCAAATTAAAATTGAATTTTGTTAATATTCAACGTTAAACAATTTTTTTGTTTTTTTTAATTAATTGTAATCTTTGTTTACAACTCTACGACCTGAAAAGCAGAAAAACAACAAATTTCAGTTTTTGGTATTTTATAAAGCATGACCTATGAACGTGTAGTATAGTATCAACAACAAATAACAATAACAAACAAGTTCAATCAAAAAACAACAACAATAACAAACAAGTTCAACCAAATAACAACAACAAACAAGTTCAACAAAAAACAACAACAAATAAGTTCAATAAATAAGTTCTTCAAAACGAAAACGAAAACTAACCTTCAAAAGGTGGGTTCGTCAGAATAAAGTGTTTTCACCAGTGAGAGAAAAAACAGAATGCGCCTATGAAGGACAAGAACACGAAAATAATCGGTTAAAACAAACGAAAATTATACGTAGTTAACTAACATACATTTGTATGAAATGAAAGAAAGATTACATGTGATGGTCGTCAAACTTCGTTTGAGAAAAGTTTGAGAAGAGAAGAGGGTCTCGTGCACTAAAATAAAGTGAATGAATTTTCAATCTTCCGCTCAAATTAAAAAGGGGAAACTTTTGGCGGACAAATAATACGTCGAAGATCCTACAAAATTCGACGTATACTATGTGGTTTAAAAGAAAAAAGAAAAAAAGAATTAAAAAGGGGTTACTTTTTGGCATATGGCTGACAAATATACATCGAAGCCCTTACTTGTTGTTTAAAAGAATTCTGGCTGAAAAAGAATTCGACATATTATTTGTTGTTTAAAAGAAAAAAGAAAAAAGAATTAAAATGGGTGACTCTTTGGCTTCTAACCGACAAATATTACGTCGAACCCCTAAAGAATTCGACATACTATTGGTGGTTTAAAAGAAAGAAGAAAGAGAATGACACGTTGGTTTAAATAATTACCATCATAGAATGTCGAATTGAATGGGGCTTCGACGTTCTACAATTGCATTTATTTACAAAAATGCCACCGATCATTTTTAACGTTGCATATTTAGTAGTTGAATGTTGAATGTGTGACGTTATACGATGCTTTTGCACTAGTGATTATAAAAAAACTTGATTTATCAACGAAAGAAATTTGTCGATAATATTAATTTTTGATAGATTTTCGACAGACAAAAATCATCAATAAATATATTGTCGGAAACATTTACTGATAAATCACGGTCGTCAATTATTGATTGTCATGATCCATTGATAATGACTTGACAAAATGAGTTACATTATCGATGAAATATTTCGTTAGTAAAGTACAAAACATAATTATATGTAGTGTGGACAACATTTCCTTTCCACCACAATTAACCTGTCAACAATATACTATCAATACAAACAATAGAGACAAATGTCACAATTCAGACAATGCAATGAATCATAAATGAAATCCATATCTTTAAAATCATAGTTATATTGTCATCCATAAAATAAACAAATAAGTCTTAAAATAAATGTTTGTAAACTAAAAAAAGTCCTAAGAATCATCATAGTCTTCTGAATCATTATCTTCTTCTTCATGCTGCTGAAGTTGTTGCTAGGAAGGTGGCTATTGGTGGAGAGATGGTTGCACTAGGTGGGTTGGATTAGAAGGTGTTGTTGCTGGGACGATGATGGAGTGGACTGAGTCTGTCCTTCTTGAGGCAACAATTTCATGACCATATTTTCCAAATTCTTAAATCGTTTTCTCAGTTCATCATAAGCCTGGTCACGACCTTGTAGTTATTGTTTAAGCTAGAAAAAAATCTTGTTAGAACTATTGGATGCAGATGGTTGGTCTTTCAATATACCTCTTTCAGTAGTGTAATTGGTAATAAGTTATCTTATCTATATAGTCGTTCTTTTTCTTCCATCAACAACGTCAACTCAGGACTGTGTCCTAATGATGTCATCGTCATCAGGATTTGCTTCTTATGCATCATCAAGGCATGATCCCACCTCTAATATGGCCTGTGAGAGTATAGTTGAAAATTCTTTCTTTTAAATAATATAGAAAGCATTAGTACAAAAGGAGAAAGTTTAAAATGAACAAAATAGTACAAGTTTGAAGTTTGTAAAATAGCTCGCTTACATGTGTCCTCTCATATCTCTCATCAACAAATAGGCCAATTCGCTTATAAATATAGTTAACTTTTTACACATTGTATCTAATTTAAATAATTTCTTTTTCTTTTCTTTTTTCACTCTTTTCTCTCATATCTTATGTACCGTATGACCTTTTGGTCAGCAACAGACCAAACAATTAAGTTTCATTAGGACGTACAGACATACTACCATCAGGACCAGACGATTGGAAAGTCGGACTGATTAGCCAATGGTCAAGACAATTAATCTTAATGCTGAAAAACTTAGAAGGAAAGTGTGATTACCAATAATTGGGCCATAATTAAGTTGTTGTCAATCAAAAGCTCACTCCAAAATCTATAAATATAGGTTTTAGGTAAGGAATTAGGTGATCTACATTTATTATACCATTAATATTTGAACTGCAAACGTTGAACTGACTTTGACATCAGAGTTCCTTTTGTAGGTACCTCAAAATGGCTTGGATGAACGGTTATGAGAGGACTCAGAGTTGAAGACAATTTTTGGACCTTTGGACGACTTACTTAACGTTGTACTATTGATCTCGACCCTACACCTTGAAACATTTTGACACCCACCGTGGAACCAAGTATTCAACAACCAACAAACCAATGATGACTACAAGAAATATGACGAGCAACGTCGTGACATAGGAATCAGAGAATCACCTTAGTTAATTGGAGATGATCATAAGCATGCAGAGACAGGTAGAAGAAATACAGCGGAGATACGAAGAGGAGCTGACGACCTTCAAGACCGAAAATACGGCAATGCCATAAGAGTAGAGTGATCATCAATGAATGCCTTCTTCATCAACCCAATAAAACCAACAAAAGCATCATCCTGCTCCAACATTAATAATAATAATATAAAATGATTATAATAAAATAACAAATTATAAATTTCCTTACAATTATAATACAATAATAGATTACATAAAAGTTTTTCTTACCTTTATTTCAAGTATTTAAATTATAATTTCTTACTACTTCTTTCTTGAATTTGCTTTATTTCCCTTCCACTTCTTCTTTTAATTTCTAAAACTTTATTTTATCTAAATAAACTTTGAATTCTTATGTACATCTAATTTTTTAAGGATAAAAAATTACATATTTTTATTGATATTATTCCTCTTAAAAAAATAAATATTTTTATTTTCCGAAACAATGCTTCTAACATTAAAAAGAATTTATTACCACACATTATAAAGTAGTTATTATCTTTTTCATTGTACATAAAATTTTAATAATTTACAATAATAAGGAAAACTAATTTAATTACTGACACTAAATTTAATTAACGATTTGTATTTTTAAATTTCATTTAGTATTATTGAAAGTTTCCATTTCAAACTTGTAATTTAATTAGTGTGTAAAGAGAATAATGACTATATTAGTATCTTATTAATTTGTTGTTATTTATCTTGCTCAATATTAAGAGAGTGAAAAATTGTAGTATTTATGGTTTATTGACTCATTATAAATCCATAAATTACATTTTTGTTAGAAAATTATTACATTGAAAGACATGTTGTAGGAAGTCTTAATAACCAAAAAAATCAGAAAAGAGGTTTCGCTATAATAGTAAATTTCAATATTAATATGGTCATTGTAGAAATAGAATTGCATGAAAAAGTTTTTTTATCATAGATGTATATATACAAAAAAAAAAGTTTGATGGATATTGTGCCCATATATCACGCTAGCTAATTACATTGAAGTGAGGAATAAGAAATCGGCTAATGGGTGGGGATGACGCTGATTCTGATTTGGTTGGGATTGTACTCGCACAGTTACCTTTTGGTTTTGCGTGGCATACAAAATCATGACGGCTAAGACTGTGAACTTGATTAACCCCAAGAGGGTGGCTTTGATCTGGCTCATCTGTGCCTTCTGCTTCTTCACCTTGTTCAGAATGGCACTTCACAACTCATCGCAAACTTTTTCATCTGCTTCTACAGGTAATATTGGTTCTTTTACCAATCAATTTTCAAACTTTTCTTTACATTAGGTTCAGTTTGGTAGGTCGTTATGTTTCGTTTATGTTTGCATTTTATGGAAGATTTACTTTTGTGACAATTGTCAAGAGTTTCTTCCATTTGGATCATATTTTTGCTTGTCAAATTGCTCGTTATTTGGCCTTCCCGAGACAAGTTGGAACTTTTACTGTTTGTTCTTTGGCTTAATGTAATAACTCCGTGTAACGGTGTTGTCTTGGAGGTGGGTTTTATTCAAAATTTGATTTTGAGGGAGATATAAGCGATTTTGGTACTAAATTAAGAAGGGGTCTGTCTCAGATTCTCAAAATTCTTACACGGAGCAAAGATCAAAGTTGTATGACAAGATGGGGAGAGATCTGGATGAGCATGGAGCTGCTTTCCTGAAACATGGTGAAACCTCTCAGTCATTGTCCCTTTCAGATATATTCACACTGAAAGATGGATATGTGACACCTGTTATGAAGGTGACATGTAACACAAATTAGGCTTTGTTTCATATATCTGTTTGGGCAGCAACTGATGATTATTTTCCATGTGCAGCCTGCAAATCCTCCGGTGCGAGCTAATGTATTGTATTTGAGCACTGAATTCTCTTTACCTATCGCGTAAGTGTTACTAATTTGACTCCTATGTTTCATTGATGATCATTTAATGCATCTACGCTTAGTTGAAGATACATTTTTTTTCTGAGTTTGGCCATGGTTTTGAATCAGATGGTCATACTACTGCGTAGCTTTGATATATACTTAAAAATTGTTTTTCTCTATGTCTGATATAGGCTGCACCTTCTATCTGTCTCTGGTAAATTCTTTTGTGGAATTTATTGAAAATTTGCGTATCAGTAACAAACCATCCATAGGATTCATAGTATCTCGGTATTGGTGAGGATAAATAAGATTTATACCTTTCTCTTTGCTCTATATAAAGAGACTCTTGTACATCAGTTGTGTGCAATTCAAAAAGATATCTTCTTTCGCTGTTAGCTTTCTCATCTTCTCGCTCTCCCTGTCGAACTCTAATATGGCATCAAGAGCTTGAAGGTCCTTTATGGCTGAAAATCCTCAGTCTTCCCCTTCCTCCGCTACCTTTGAGAAGATTTCAGAGAAACTATATGATTTCAACTTCTTGCTTTTGTGGCAATAGGCAGAGTTAGGCATCATCTTCAACACTTTGTGGCTCTGCTTAGATTTCTTAGAGAAGTAAATTGTGACACTGTAAAAACCAATCCAGCATGTAGTACTAAGGAACAAGATCAAATGCTATCGACATGGTTATAGTCTCCGATCTTTTCTTTTTCATGTTATTGGAAATGTTTATTGCTATAAGGTTTGGGATAAAGTGCATGAGTATTTTCACAAATAGTTGAGAGCAAGAGTGGAACAACTTTGCAATGAACATTGCTCCACGTCTCTTGAAAATTGTTGATGTCAGAAATTCTTCTTTGAATGAAATTGTTGGTTAATTGCCTTGCCTCTATGGGAGATCTTGTTTCTCTTAAGAAGACATTAATGTTATTCTTGAAGGTTTGCCTCAAGCCTTCAATCTAATATTGAAAGTAAGTTTGAACTCTTCCTACTAAAGAAGTTGAACCTCTACTTGTGCGTGAGTCTTGTCTTCAAAAGTATTGTAAGATAGTTGTTCTTGATTCTGCTTTTCTTAATCTGACTCAAGCGCTAGTATCAAATTCAGTTTCACACAATGATGAAAAAATTGTTAGTGCAATGGCTCTGAATCAAAATCTGATGACAACAAATTTACTCTTTGAATAAACTGATTCACCTCTGTTGTTGGTGTTATTCATGCAATCAAGAATATAATTTATACTCAAAAACAAATAAAAAGGTTAAAAACGGCTAACACATTAAATATTCACGACTAATACATTAGCTATGCATAAAACTTCAACGGCTAATACATTATCTATCCATAAGATTCCAATAGCTAATACATTTAAGCTTATTCCAAACCCAACAAACTCAAGATGCAAAAGCTCATGTCACTGATTTTCATGGTTCCTCTTCTTTTTTGGTGGTAATTTGGTTATATAGGTCGTGGTCATGCCCATGGTGGAAACTTTGTTAATCCAAATATGTTTCAAGTATGGACATACTAGTTCCCTCTGCTTTCATCAATTTGACTGGAGTTATCAACCTCTCACTCAAGACAAGTTTTACTTGAATTCTCAAGGAAATTTAAATTGGAATTTTCAGGGAAATTTAGAAAATGTTGACAAAGATCTTTTTTGTATTGTTCAGCAATTATTAACGCCAAGCATAAGCATCAGCTCAGAAAGGAAAAGTTTTCCTTTCACACAGGGAATTCCCTGTCACAACAACAAAAGACCTCTCTACCCGACATCTCACAAGATAAGACTATATAGACTTTTCTCAGAAAGTCTCACCCCCATAACAACTAACTTTTTAACTACTTTTATTTTTAAATTTCTTCTTATAATACACTTTCCAACCCCTCTCATTACTTCCCTACCTAAGAAAGTCCTTAGTGGATAACATAAGAGAAGGTCCGCATAAGTCAATATAAACAAGTTCAAGAGGATAATTGTAAACAGTTTGAGACAAGGAAGAAGGAATTTTGTGAACTTTGCCACTTTACAAAAAGAAACAACTTTTTTATTAGAAAAAGGAGTATTACATTGCTGAAAATCTAGTTTTATAACATGAGCATTAGGATGCCTAGTCTAGCATTCCAAACAGATTGAATATTACTGTTATTGTCAATATTGATTACAGAATTGATAGAGAAACAAGATTTAGCAAGAGGATGAGGTAGAAGTCGCAAGGTGGAAAGGGATAGAGACCATTTAGGTTGAAGTTTCCTTGAACAAGCACTTCATTAGTTAACTGAGATTTGATAAAACAATGGGTAGCATGAAATTAAAAATAAACAAAATTGTCCTTAGCATATTTCTAACACTGGTTAGACTTTTAGTTATAATAGGAACAAGCAGTAATTGATGAAAAGGTAAAGAAACTTTAGGATGATGTGGACAATAAAAATAGGAAGAACCAGAAGATTGAAAAGGAAAGTGTTAGGATATAGGGTGGTAAGGGTATAATGCGTAATGGGTTTAGGATAGAAGGAGGAGGAATTGTATAAATAGTACTCTATTATGTTGTCAGGGGAGTTTTTGAATATTATTTTGTAAATCTGGACATTGGCCAGAAGAGGGGGATTAGGCCTCCGTTAGGGTTAAGAGGGGGATTAGGCCTCCATTAACGCCATCAATGTACTTTGTTCTCAATATCAATACAGAAATTCATTCTTTCTTTGTTCTTTTGATTACTGTGAGCGTTGATAGTTAGGTTTCCAACCTAAGAACCTAAAAAATTGGTCCTACCTGCCAGATCCAATTGAAGGGAGAAGAGAGCAATGGAGGGCAGACTCGATGGAAGACTGAGTGTAGTGGAGAACCAGCTGGACACCATGGAGATAGCAGTCGACGGATGGCGCCAAGTATGACGGCGATACGGCAAGACTTGCAAGAAGTCATGCAGATTTTGGGAGGAAGGGCGCGTGACCAGGAGGGGATGTCTGACGGTAGTCAAACGTCTGTAAACGCCAATCGGAGGACGAGGCGGGAAGACGAGATCGGAGGAAGAGTCAGAGAGCGTGGCGAAAGTCTCGGTGGGTGGTGAAAACGGGTAGAATTGCCCCTTTTCGGGGTTTTGATCTGCTAAATTGGATCAATCGCGTAGAAAATTTTTTCGAAGTGCAAGGCGTCTCGGAGGAGGAGAAAGTGCGATTAACATGCATTAGTATGGAAGGGAGTGCAGGATACTGGATCCGGGCCTAGAGAACGAAGGCCAGGAACCAATCCTAGGAAGGGCTGAATGATGCGCTGGTAATGAGGTTTGGGGGTCGAAACAAAGGGTCGGTCTTTGAGCGATTAGCAGCGACTAAACAAATGGGGACAATGGATGAGTTCGTCCAAGAATTCGAGGGTCTGGCGGGGCAGACGAAGGGGTTGCCGGAGGACCAACTACTGGGGTATTTCCTCGCGGGCTTGCAGGAGGATATACGATGGCCGCCGTGCGAATCGCCAAGGACGTGGAGGAAGCTCGCAAGGGAAATAAGGATGGGGGCTGGAGCGGAAATAAAAACCCATCAGCATGGGGGCGGAGTGTAGGCGGAGGAGGTGCGGTGGCGAGGGTCGAACCAAATCGAAGCAGTGAAGAAACATAACAAAATAGGTGTGCAGAAATGGTGGATGCCATGAAGAAGGTGGCGAAGCTGGACGTTGAGCGGAGTGGAAGAGAGGATCTTGTTCTTTGTTGGATACAAAAATGTGGTGGGGTTATAGAGAGTTTCATGGAGGATCTTGTCATCGATAGAGCAGAAAGAGGAGTCAAAAGGGAATGAGTTGAATGTTAAGCGCATAAGAAATTATAGGCACAAGGTCGAGTTGGAGCTGTCTAATACTTGCAGTGCTATTAGGATAATTTTAGATGAGCATCTTATCCCATCCACTAATATTGCGGAGTCCACGATGTTTTATTATAAAGGAGACTATTACAGGTACTTTGCAGAATTCAAAGCTGGTAATAAAAAAATAGAGGTAGCAGATCACTCATTTAAAGCATATCAGACAGCTGCTACCAATGTTGAGAGTGAATTTCAACCTACACATGAGATAATGAATTCACTTGAAAGGGTCTGCCATCTTGCTAAGCAAGCGTTTGGTGTTGGCTATGTTGTGATTGATTGGAGTAGAAATCCTTTTAGTTATGGTGATTCTTCTTATGATGCGATTGGAAACTCAGGAGATGACTATGATATAGTAGGGAGATCAATTGATAACTGTTTGTTTTTTGCTGATGAAGTAACCTGCCAAGAGCACCTAGATACTGTTGGGGGTGCGATGATGAATGGACTACGAGAGTCTGTTCGCATAATTGACACATTGAGCACTAAAATGATTATATTGCTGAGGTGGAGGGATTAGGAATCAGAGATAAACTTTATCACTTGGAGTTGGGAGGGGTGGATGTGATATTAGGAGTTACCTGTTTGGCATCCCTGGGAAAAATGAAAGTAGATTGGTGGCAGCTGAGCATGAAGATTGAGCAGGAAGAATGGAAGACATCGGTGGAGGATTTGAGGTGCAGAATGCTGGAAGTTAATAGAATCCAGGAAGAATGGAAGACACTAGAGGAGGATTTGCCACCACCCAAGCCTCCAGACCTGAATTGGAGGGCGCCACCTGGGAAGAGGAGCATTACATCAAATAACAGTTCTGTGACTTCAACCTTGAGGACAAGGTTGATTTTGAGGGGTGGAGTAATGTTAGGAAGTTAAAAATATATGAGCGGAGGAATACCGAACGGTAGCCAGAAGGAAGGAGGGAAGTACCGAACGGTAGCTGGAAGGAAGGATGGAAGTAGAGGCCGAGCGGTAGCCAGAAGGAAGGAGGGAAGTACCGAACGGTAGCTGGAAGGAGGAGGGAAGTAGATGCCGAGCGGTAGCCAGAATGGAGTAGGGAAGTATAGACCGAACGGTATCTACACTAATGCCGAACGATGGGAGGAAGGAGTGAAGGAACCGAACGGTATATACACTAATACCGAATGGTAGTAAGGAAAGGGGGTGTCCGAACGGTAAGGGAATAGGAGTGTAGGAGCCGAATGGTATATACACTAATACCGAACGGTAGAGTATGAATAAAAAGAGCGGGAAAGTTTGTTAGGCTGGTAGGGGGAGAGAGAGTATAAATAAACCTTTTGTTATTCTGTTGGGGGCGAGCCATTTCTTATGTTTTGTAAACAGGTCTTGGACATTGTTGATGGGGATTAGGCTTCCGAGTTGTTATTGTTTTCGTTTTACAGTTACAGTGAATATATACAATTACAGGGATTATACACATTTCCTTTGTTTTCTCTTGTTTATTTGCTTTGGCGTGAGTGGGTGTTGAGAGAAAAGTTAGGTCTCAAACCCAGGTACCTAACAGAAAGCCTTGACTATTACAAATATAGATATATGTTCAGGACCTTCATAAGGAATATTATGTTGAATATTCTGACTTTCTCCAGTAATGTGAAATGAAGCCCCAGAACTGGGACGATTAGCCATGGGGGTTGGCAATAATCAAGCATCAGTATTGGTTAGCATAGCAGAGGGAGATGTTGTGAAGTGGAAGGATGACTGTGAAGCAGTAATAGAAGCTAGTAAAGAATTGAAATGGCTTCAAGGTTTGTTAACTGAGTTGGGATTTATCCAGAAGAGTGTTCTATATAGTGATAGTCATGACAAAGAATTCAACATTTCATTCTAGAACAAAACACATTGGTCTCCGCTATTGCTTCATCAAATCTTTGCTTGAGGATGAGGTGCTAACATTAAGAAAATTATAGGAAGTAAAATCCAACAGATATGTTAACAAAGGTAGTAACCATTGACAAATTGAAGTTGTGCCCAACTTCAATTGGCCCGCTAGAATAACATACAATAGAAAGTTGTTCCATTAATCAAGGTGTGAAGTCAAATTGAAATTAGTCTTCAAGTGGGAGATTGTTGGAACTGGTGAAACAACACGGGAGGAATGTATTCTATTCTATAGGAAAGATAAAAACCAAGAAATTTATAGAATACTTAAATATAGGAAATTAATTTTGAGGATTAGAAATGAAGCATGTATGTATAAATACCTATACGCAAAATCTTAAGTATTCCAACAACAACGAAAAAATAAGAGAGATAAGAAACAGAGATAAAAATAATATTTTATTTTTCTGGGTTTATTTGGGTGGTGAGTTGAGTGTTTTGTAAAACCTGTTTTGTAATTTTCTCTTTCAAATAAAAGGTCTGCGGCAACCTGGAGACGTAGGAATAATTGGCTGAATTCTGCTATCAATTTTTTGTGTGATTGTTCCGCATTTATAGGAAATGTGCATTATTTCTTAGCAGTTGATATCAGAGCAGTTGTTAGACTCACTCTTGATAGAGTGGACTGCAGTCAAGACAACAACATCTGATCTTGCTGTTCACAAGAAACATCTGATCCAAGAATACAAGACTGAATTAATTTTGCCATTATCCTGATATGTTTCGCTGAGAAACCACAAAGGAATAGAGGGATTGAACACAAAATGTTGAAGAGGATGGAATTTGTTGCATGATTACTTGTTGACGCCAAAGCAAGTTGGAATCATCAAAAACTGCAGAGGAAACAGTACAGCCAGATTCAAGATTGTTTTTATTGATACCATATTAGAGTTGAGAGAGAGAGAGAAATGAGAAACTGGAAAGTTAACTTTTGTATTGATAAAAGTATACAAAGGAAAACAAGGATTCTCTGTATGTAGAGATTGAAAAGAAACAGGGCTGTAAAGAACATCTAATAATACGAACCCCTATAACAAAAACTATATCAAACTGAATACAACACTAACAGTATTATATTGTCCTTATCTCTTACCAGACATTGCTCACTTCTTCAGTTTGGTGTGAACAATGTATTCCTAAATGGTCTATTGGATGAATTTGTTTACATGAAACAATCTCCTGGCTACGAGGCGGTTGATTCTTTATTGGCATGCAAACTCAACAAGGTTATTTGAAGCAAACCCCGCGTCAATGTTTGACAAGTTACGAGGCACTATTATTTAGTATGGGATCCCTCTCATTTTACTTGTTAAAATCACATTGACATGATTTACTTGTTGATGTGTGTTGATATAATGATGACAGACAACTCTTCCAATCTTGTCCAAAAGATTATCAAACAACCTCATTCTATCTTCTCTCTCACACACTTTAGATGTCCAGTTCTTGCTTGAAAGGATGTGTTGGAGATCCCACGTTGTTATAATATATAAATAGATATTTTCTTTTAATCTGATTTTGTGATGTTAAGTTAAGTGTAAAGCTTACTTTCTAAGACATGGTATTAAATTTATTTTATCAAGTTTGAGAATATCCATTTTTAATTTTGCTTTCGTTGTTATGGAGAATTGCGCATCATATTCATAAATTATGACTGTAGAAATGATGATCTTCAGTTTCATATATATCCTTCTTTATTACCGTATTTATCTTCTTTGATTAAATATGTTTATTAATTTACACCAAGCAATTTGATATTCATATAACACATGCACCATTTGCATGACACAGGGAGGCTGTCAAAAATAATTTTAATCCATACTTTGATAAAGGTAAGCTATATTATTGGATCAACCAATAGCAGAATTAGAATTCATTTACTGGTCAATATGTTTAAACTTTAAGCAAACCCATGCTGCTTCAAACTTCTCTTCATCCTTTTTTTTTCTTTTTATTGGAATTTTTACATATTTGTCAATTAGCAATCTGGTTTCAGAACTCCAGTCTGTACCATTTTAGCATGTTCCATGCCTCCCACCATATTGTTCCTGTACTCGCTACCAAAGAAGAGGTATACTTCACTTATGGATGCCGTTGTTCCCTTTTGAAGTATGCTTAGTAAGCTCATGGGTATCATTTTTGTGTCAGATAGAAGCTGAAGCATCCTCTGTGAAAGCTGTTGTTTCAAAACTCTGCCCTTTGAAGATTGTTTTGGATAGAGTTGTTTTGACTTCAACTGGAGTGCTCCTGGGTTGCTGGCAGGTTATTTTCCATAATCTAAAGTATTTGTTCCATTGTTCATGACACTTGAAGAGTTTCTCTGTTGCTTTGAATTGTGTGTTTAATCACACGTATTAATCCTAAATTTATAATTATTCAAATGATACTATAGGGAAATTTAACAATGGCTAATAAAGGAGAATATCCCTAATTATCAGTTCCACATATTTCCCTATTTATTAAGATCAAATCATATCTTTTACACTCCCCTCGCATATGTCATATGAGCCAAACTTGTTACAAATGGGTCAATATGAGAGCTCAGGAATTTAGTTAGCATGTTTGCAAGTTGGTCACTTTTAGTTGACAAAGTTAGTGATGATTTCTCTAGAGAGCATATTCTCTCTCACAAAATAACAATCAATTTATGTGTTTAGTCCATTCATGGAAGACCAAGTTTGATGCAATGTGAATGGCGACTTCATTGTCATATATTAGCCAATTATCTCTGTATATCCAGATATAAAACGATGGAGAAGTTGTTTAAGCCAGTATTATCACATGCAGCTGCTGTCATTGCCCGATACTCAGCTTGAGCACTTGTTCCTTGAAGAAATCAATTACTTACTAATTAGAAGACAATATGTAGAAGTGGACCTCTATCCGATGACAATCCTCTTGATCAGTATCAGAATAGTACAATTTTGGAACCTTGATATTAAACAGCGACCTGCTGCATTCTTGATGTATCACAACATCCCAGTGACTTTCACATGGGGCCTTTAGGAGTTGGCTAACCACATTAACTGCATGTGATATCTGGTTTAGTGATAGTGAGGTAATTATGTTTGTCTACTAGACGGCGATATCTTCCAAAGTCTTTCAATTACTCTCCCTAACCTTGTATAAGCTTCAAATTTGGATCCATTGTACTATTCCTAGGGCAACAATCTCGGTCAAATTATTTGAAGCATACTTGTATTTTAAGAAATATTATGGCATTCTTAGTTACTTGTATGATTCATTCAGACTTTTAGGTTTACTGATTCAGGAAATATTTTGGCATTATTTTACTCTTAGAAACATTTTGGTCCTTATTTTTTCACTAAGAAGGAAACAGAAATGCTTTATCTGTTGATTATATAAAAACATTTTGGGATATTTTCTGTACATTTTTATATAAACTTGGTGACTTCAAGTTTCATTTTATTGGCTAATTCCGACCTGCAAAGCATAGTCAATTGTTGAAACTTTCAACCTGAGCAACAATGAGTATATAGAAAGAAACTGAAACTAGTAACCAAAGAAAAGCAGAAATGTTTCCATTACTCTTTATGTTGAGTTGTGCAAGTATTAAAACTTCTGACACATTCACAAACCTTGGCTGACTAATTATGCTAATTTCGTAGGTCATCTCGGGTACAGATCCCGTAATCATTCGTTCTATGTTGAAGAATGCACTTCCACGTGCACCAGAAAAGCAACTTGTAAGCATGGCTTGCATACTCAATTTTGCTATAAGTAAATTGTGTATTTATCAATGTTTTAATTGGGACTACACTGTGGAGTTTGAAGATGCAATTAGAACCTGATAAATTTGAAAGCTGTGGGAATTAAGACACGAACATGGCTTTTCAGGAGTCTGAAATCTTATGTCCTGTAGTGTCCTCTTTAGAATTCTCTTATGATATTACCGTTCCCTGTGTGAACTCATCCTATCGTTTTTCTAACGTTATTTGGTAATTTTAAGTCATATATGCCACTAAAATTGTGTTACCTTCTTGATGATATGTTATTTTCATCTCTAGTATGATGCTGCAATTCTC
Organism: Vigna angularis; assembly: GCF_016808095.1. Taxonomy (NCBI): domain Eukaryota; kingdom Viridiplantae; phylum Streptophyta; class Magnoliopsida; order Fabales; family Fabaceae; genus Vigna; species Vigna angularis. Next base: position 9,266,822 of record NC_068973.1, on the reverse strand, counting down.
CACACCTCATTTGCAAGGCTTTTGGGTCCGCCTACAGTATCATCACCTACGGTAATATTCATTTCATTTGGTTCCTGAAATCTACATCAACAGTTAATTGTCCGTTACCTACAAACAAGTTGGCATTAATTTGATTTTCCTCCACATGCAAACATAGCTGCTCTTTATAAAGTTTTGAAGTTTATGTTGCCATATGACTTAAGCATTTTTTCTTATTTTTTTGTTTGGCAATATGTTTGAAGTATGGTAAAGTGTGAACTGATATTGATGAAAAAGTTATATGAAATGAATGAGGACAGAAAGTATAGCAAATAATGACTTCATGTTATTATGCAGGAACAACTTAATACGTCAGATGATATCCACTTTTTCCATGAGCTAGTTAATCGGCTTAACAGTCAGATTCGTGGATTCCAGGTATGTGATTATTTATAGTGTGAATTGCAGTTAAAAATATTGAAATCTGAGATTTTTTAGCAGTTGGTATTGGATGTTTATGATCTTTATAATCTTCTAGATCATATATATCTATGAAGGAATGATAAAGATTAGATATTAGTGGTAAAGGGACTTTAAGAAAGCACTTGCATTTTTTCTTTTAATTATTATTATTTGAATATGTCCTAACAGTAACTACAATATTTTCTTTTATATATATATGAACTTTATTTACGTATAATTTGACTTTTCTGATACATTTCCAGGCAGTGGTGTCTGAATTATGGTACGTTGAAGAATATGATGTGCTTGCCCTTGCTCTAAATGGAAGAATGAATCCTCGCAAATTCAAATTTGGATGCTCAAGAACTTAAAGTTATCTTACACGTTACATTTAGTGACTGTAAAATGTATAAAAGATCCATTAGTTTATAGAAGACTGTGTCTATCTTTTACTGAATTAAAAGTCATTGCAAAAGATATATTAGTGGCATAATGAGAAGTGTGTGTATCATCACATCTAGATAGAATATGTTTGATCCAAATTCAGGTGCTCATGATTTTCTTGAACGATGAAAATAGCTTTTCAAATTATCATTCTAGAATAAATAAATAGTAAGTGAGTAAGAAATTATGTGACGTAGTAAAATGCAACCTAATATTGGTTTTTCCTTCCTTGTACCCAATGATGTTTAAAATATTTATTTTATCCTTCTTAGAGTACCGTCTGAATTATATGTTTCATAAATCTTTTGAATAAGCTTTCCCAAATAAGATTTTCATTACAAGTTTTAGAATGAACTTGAAACATGATTTTTTATCAGAATATATTTTCTAGAACTAGCTTCTCATAATATTAGATCGAGTCAATTCCAATAAAAAAATAGTTAAATTTGATCACGGCCTGGGTTGAAATTTGTCCGAACTCAGTTGATTCGATGAGTCAACACCACTTGAATTTAATGAATTCTTCCGGTTTCGGCCAAGTTGACCATGACCGATATTTAGCTAAAATTTAATTAAGTTGGCTGCAACCGAAATTTGGCCAAATTTGATCATGTTGGCCTGTCTTGATAATTAATCATAGCCGACTTGTTATAACAATCGACTTGGGCCAACCATTTTTAACTTTTGTCTTTGGTCAACCAATTTTGATCTTGGGTCTATAACAACTCATTTTAATCTTCGACTATGGTCATCCCACCTCCAGTCCTAGATAGCTTGCTTCCTTCAACACAACTCGGGTCGTCTCGGACTAGCTAGTCTTGACAATTAGCTTGAATTGACCCTTTCCAACCGATTAGGGATATATATTTCTATCCTATCCTATAGTCTTACCTTGCTTAGAAATCGAAACTTGATACAATTTAAATATTACTTCCTCCTTCCATCTCCAAAACATTTTTAAAAAATAAAATTATAATAAAATTCTAATCTCCAAAACGAACCATATTAACAAAATATATAATAATACGTGATTAATCCTAATAATATCACTAAAAAAACTTAAATAAGAATAAATTACACTAATTTTAGTTATAAAAAGCATTTTATTTAAAATCAAAATGATAATCGGTAACATAATTCTTTAGATAACATTATATATATATATATATATATATATATATATTATTGGATGTGTGAATTAATATATTACTTCTCACTCGTATAATTATTTCAAAAAAAATTATTGTAAAATTAATCTACATATCAATATTTGACCAATACTTTGTTGCACTGTTTCCAATAATACTTACAGTTTAGAATTTCTTTTCTTCAATGTTATACTATTGAATGACTTCCATGACATTTCCAAAATTTCCCTGGATATAACATATTTAAACTGATTATTCAAATTCACATTAGAAAATTTTGTTAAATATTTTATTGAAGAATAATGTATAGTTTGGATCAGATTATAGAAACTAAAATGTCGAAAAAGAAAGAAAATAAATTTTGTTTGACTAAAAAAAGTGAAAAGAATAAAATATAAAATGTGTTTTTAATTATTAATTTTTATTTGAATATTATTTTATTACAAATAAGAAATATAAAAATCAATCCAAATGAATTATGTAAAGTTGATATCTGTAATATTAATAAAATGTTTATAACTAATCAATTATGTATTATGAACTTTTTGTATAAACACTTTTATATTTTTGGGAAAAATTTAATGTATATATTATTTTTTTTTGAATTTTATTTTATTTCATATTTTATTATTTATGTTAATCATTCATGTATTAAAATATGTAATAATTGTTTTAATAGTTACAATAGTTTACATAATCAATTTCATATGAATATCAAGGATATTTTATAATTCTTTTATCAACAATATCATCAACTTTTTTAAGTATAGTACAATTTTCATGAAATCGAGAATTTATATTTTTTTTAACATTTTTTTCAACAAAATAATGGTATTTCTTTTTAATATTTACTTTTCGATAATTAATGGAAGAAAACATATGCCCTACGTGACAACTTTAATACACATAATAGAAGTCATTTTTTTTTCAGAAATATAAAACAAATATTTCACTTACAAGCTCACTCCACTTTTTGTGTATTGAAAACTTCATTTTTTTCACCTGCAAACTCAACATTAACACTTTAATTTTAAAGTGGTTTCTAGCATCAGAAATTTCAAATATTAAATACAAAGAGACACATTTATTTATTTATTAAAGTATACTTTAATGTTTCATATGTAATAACTTTTATTTTCATCACATCGTGATATTATATTTCTATTCATTAAACACCAATTCTCATGCTATATTTAAAAATAAAAGAATTTACATAAATTATAAAAGCACATGTAATGATGACGTAGCTAACTTCAACGTGAAAAGTGTCATGAGGGTACGGAAGACACGCGCTGCAGGAGCGTGTCACTGTGGATGACACAAGATTTTGTGTTAAATGTCAAAAATAATTATTAATTATACATTATTCATGAGCAAGACTTAACTGAATAATTACAAATAAGAATATTAATTACTAATTTAAAATTCATACAAGTACGTTTTACTTAAAATAAAGGTTTAATAGGTTCGGAGGTCCCTATATTTGCGGGTTCGTTTCAATTGGGTCTTCTAATTTTGGAAGTGATTAATTGGGTCCCTAATTTTGGTTAATTTGATTCAATAATAACATTTTCGTTAAATATAGATGACATCCAAGTGACACGGTTTGAGCTGTATAGATAAATTTTTAACATTTTTAATTGTTAAATATATTAATAAATGAAAATATAATTAAAAATTATTAAAAATATTAAATTAGGTCGGTGGGAACTCAATTGATCACTTCCAAAATTAAAGGACCCAATTGAAACGAACCCGCGCAAATGTAGGAATTTCCGAACCTATTAAACCTAAAATAAATACTATAACCCTAATATAGTAATAATTATAAAAAATAGAAAAAGATGTTATGCAGGAGTTTGAATGGTGGTGGGAGCCTACGAGCATGCGGTAACCACGTGCCTGGTGCGAACGGTTACCTCTCGCCACGCTCACACTGTTACAATAATAATGTCTAACTCCTTCCACAAACCTCAGAAGTGTGTCATTTGTAGGAAACTCGTGTTGGTGAAACATTCAGTATTCAGAAACAATTGCAGGTAATCAAAAAGTTGCTTTGAAATTTCTATGATGGGGTCTGAGACTTCAGCCACGGTTGTTGAAAAGCTCTACAATTCACAAGATTTATCAAGAAAGAGGTTAGAGGTTCTATTCACACATACATCGCTCTTCAAAAGTTTATACAATAATTGATTCATTGCTTAATAGCTTCAGTGTCTGGATTCAGTTTGGGGATGCTTAATGTGGTGCAGGTCTTGTTCTAATAAACAAAAACAAGAAAAATTCCCTAAGAGAATTCGCAAGGCTGAAAGAGAGAAAGAGAAGCGTGAACAGTTGAATGAACTCTTTCTTGGTCTTGCTGCTACACTCGGTAACTTAATCTTGTGTCACCACTATATCAAATTTTAGTACTTTAATCTTATATCAGAGTCTCAAACTTCTGTTATGGTCAATTTGATTTTGACTAGCAATCTGGTCGTTGCATTCAGTATTTTATGTTTGATTTCTTAGATAAAGTCACCTTTGAGACTTTGCATATGGTCTAATAGTAGTGCTGCTTTGTTTCTTTTTCTTTTGGGGTTGTGTTTTTCTCTGGGAAGTGGTAACAGATCTTAAAGAACAGAACAATGGGAAAGCTTCTATATTGAGGGAATCCATCAGATTGCTGAAAGACTTGTTCAGTCAGATCGAGTCCTTGAAAAAGGACAGTGTATCTCTGTTGTCAGAGACTCATTATGTAAGCCCTTCACAAGCTATTTCTTCACTTCTTACCCAATGGAAATTACTTGCATGTGTAGATAGATATAGCTATCTAAAACCATGTTTTTCCTTTAATTATCAATCAAAACATGTTTAGAAAAAAAAACAATTTCAAAGATTTCATCTATTTTTAGGATAAAGTTTGTATCTTTAGTGGTATGTTTGACACAGCAATTGAAATTTTGTAAAAGGTTATTTTCTGCAGAAGTACCTTATTTCATGAATTAAACATTTAAGTGGTTAATGTGTGTTTTTGAATGGACATAGTCTCAGACTAAACCTTAAGACACTAATAGACCACCATGTTCATTGACAAAAGAAATCTGTAATTCATGATTTCGAATAAACCTTTCTTTTTGAATATGATTATAGTGAAAAATTCATGGTATATTATCTTAATTGGGCAGGTGACCATGGAGAAAAATGAGATGGTGGAGGAGAATTGTGTTCTGAAAAGTCAAATTGAGAAACTTGCAGGTGAAATAGAAGCAAGAGTAGTCCAATGTAGACATAACCTGATGAATCCATTTCCAGAACCAGAAAAGATTACAGAGTTTTCTGGGGAGAATCTGCAATTGTCCAGCACAGAAGGAGCAGTGCAGCAAGGACATGCAGTTTTGGTTGTCCCCATAAGTACTAATCATGGCCCTCATAATGTTGTTGAGCAGATTCCAAAACCCAAATCCACTATTACTAAACCACATCCCAGGTATCCTACTCAAATGGATTCATGGCCACTGCAATTGCTTGCAGAGCAACCAACTTCAAATTAAGAATATGCTGTTGTGTAGAGTTGAAATGGACCCTCTGATATGGAAATGGAAATGTTCTCACGAGCTTTTTGTATATTCTCTCTACCTGGAGAAATTTTGATTAGGGTCATAGAAATTGTGATTGATGACTGTTTGTTGTGATGAAATAGTCCAGATTCGCTCTTGTTTCATTCGCACTGTTTATTTGTTTATTTGGTATATTTTTAACATGCACTGATTTTGATATAGAGCAGCACTCTATCTCCTTTTTATATTCATTCTACAGTCCCATAAATTTCTATTTTATTATAATATAATGTTTTATTGAAAAAAGAAAAAAGTGTTAAATGGCTATTATTTGTGAGCAAGTTGTGTTAAAGTGGTTTTTTTCTTAGATACATTGGAATTTTTTATATATTTTAAAGTATTAGTATCAGTATATTTTAAAATTTTGACAAATTAAAAAAAAAAAAATTTAAAATATCAACGTCGTATACTTTTTGAATACCGGAAACTTTAAAATATTACATAAATCAAAACAATTCTAAAATACTTTGGCAGTTTAGTTTCGATAAAAACAGTTTTTATTTTTATATCCCTTAACGTATAATTTAAAAACAAAAGAGAAAAGGTTTTTCTACTTTGGTAGTGATTGGATGAAGTACCGAAAATGAAAATGGATGGAGATGGTGGTACTGTTTTCTTTGTGTGAATGGTGATGATTGCTGTATCTGGCTTCTTATGTTTTATTCTTTTTTTTTAATTGAAACAATGAAGATAAAGCCAAAATGAGTCAAACTGACATATTTTGTCTTTCCTATTTAAAATAGATAAAGTAAAGTTATGTTAAAATGGTATATAACAAATATTTTTTTAAACTAGATAATATTTGATGGTGTATGGTATACAGTATGGACCGTTCTGTCCATCCACTTAGGACTGTTTGGTCCATCCATTACACTAATAATGTTGGTTCTAATTGGGCCAACTTTCAAATTATTGTTGGACCAACAATCCAACCGACGATAAAATAATTAAAGATGTTTCATTAGAGATATTGATAAGTTGTTTATGAGTAACTAACTGAATCTCCAGGTAAGTTTGTTTTTATTTGATCTATGAAGCACCTATAAATATAATGACAGGGTCAAAAGTCAGGTACGTTCCACTTACATTCTACTTATGTTCTACCCACACTCCACTACGTCCAAATACTCAATAGTGATAACACTTCACTGAATATTCAATAGTGAGTAGAAGCTCTTCAAATCACACGCCTAACTTAAGCGTCAGAGTGCCTTTTGCAAGTACCTCCCCCTCCGGTCCATATTGAAGGCAACCGAACGGCCCAGACAGAAGACAACTGAGCAGTCCAGACTAAAGGCAACCGAGCGGTCCAGACGGAAGGTAACCAAGCGGTCCAGGCTGAAGGTGAGTAAGCGAAGCACGCGATTCCAGCGCCTGGAAGTAGCAAAGTCACGTCAAAAAGGTTAGTCTCTCGGTTCTACAAATCCATACCGAAACATTTTGGTGCCCACCGTGGGGCCGAGTGGCATCCCGCTGAAATCACAAGGAACCGGACAAGGACGCAGTCTTAGCATCATCATGTCGACCAAGCCCCTACAAATTGATCCCGATTGAAGAAACTCCCACCATCAACGTCAGCAAGCTTCTACGGCTTTACAGATATAAAAGCATCCTCTGTGATTGATGCATCACCTACGAAAAGACTCGCCAACAACATAAAAATAGCTTCAGCACTTGCGTGCATTCGACTTTGTTCAAAAATACATATATTTTGATAATTATTCTTCCTTGCCGAATGATTTAATTTAAATATCTTAATTCAATATTATAATATTGTTCAAGATTTATTCAGGGTCCAATGACGCACTTACCACTTAGCCAAATTTGCTATCAAGTGTTCAACCATTCAACTGGTCGGCCATTCGGCCTCACAGGTATTCGGTCATTCGGCCTCACAAGTATTTAGCCAATCAGTCCTACAGGGCATATGACAAGATCATGCACACATCACATTTGGTCAATCCAGAGTTAACCATTTGGGTCATCCACAAAACTCAGGGAACATTCCAAAACAAACTATTAGGTTCAAAACCGAGCGGTAAAGACAGTCCCCCATGGACTATCATCCGAGCGGTGAAGACAGTCCCCCATGGACTATCACTCTCGTTCTAGGAAGTTCCATAACGAACTCCCAGGTTCAAAACCTAGCGGTGAAGACAGTCCCTCATGGACTATCACCCGAGCGGTAAAGACAGTCCCCCATGGACTATCATCTGAGCGGTGAAGACGGTCCCCCATGGACTATCACTCTCGTTCTAGGAAGTTCCACAACGAACTCCTAGGTTCAAAACCGAGCAGTAAAGACAGACACCTACGGACTATCACCCGAGCGGTGAAGACAGTCCCCCATGGACTATCATCCGAGCGGTAAAGACAGTCTTCCATTGACTATCACTCTCGTTCTAGGAAGTTCCATAACGAACTCCTAGGTTCAAAACCGAGCGGTGAAGACAGTCCCCCATGGACTATCACCCGAGCGGTAAAGATAGTCCTCCCTGGACTACCATCCGAGCAGTGAAGACAGTCCCCCATGGACTATCACTCTCGTTGTAGGAAGTTCCACAACGAACTCCTAGGTTTAAAACTGAGTGGTAAAGACAGTCCCTCGTGGACTATCATCCAAGCGGTGAAGATAGTCCCCATGGACTATCAGCCGAGCGGTGAAGACAATCCCCCATGGACTATCATTCGAGCAGTAAAGGCAGTCCCTCGATGAACGCTCACTCATAGGTATTCAGCCAATCAGCCTCACAAGTATTCGGCAATTCGGTCTCACAAGTATTTAGTCATTCGGCCTCACAGGTATTTGGCCATTTGGCCTCACAAGTATTTGGCCATTCGGCCTCAACTGCTCGGCCTTCCATGGCCTTAAGTGTTCAAACATTCAGCCATCCGGCTTCATAACCCAAATTATTTAATGTTAATTTGATTGACCTGATATTTCTAACCACATGCGGATTCGAATTGTTTTCAATACATATGACAACATACTACACACAAACCTTCCCGCCTCTCCCAAGCTCATATAAGTCCTATACATAACCTTGGCTAAAGCCAAACAGTTAACTCGGACGTGGGGGCATATGTATGGTATACAGTATGGACCGTTCGGTGCATCCACTTAGCGCCGTTTGGTCCATCCGCCACACCAACAATGTTGGGCCCTAATTGGGCCAACTTTCAAGTTATTATTGGGCCAACAGTCCAGCAAACGATAAAATAATCAAAGATATCTCATTAGAGATATTGATAAGCCGTTTATGAGTAACTAACCGAATCTCCAGGTAAGTTTGTTTTTATTTGATCTATGAAGCACATATAAATATAATGACAGGGCCAAAAGTCAGGTACGTTCCACTTACATTCTACTTACGCTGTACCCACACTCCACTACGTCCAAATACTCAATAGTGATAATAGTTCACTGAATATTCAATAGTGAGCAGAAGTTCTTCAAATCACACGCCTAACTTGAGCGTCAGATTTCCTTTTGCAGGTATCTCCCCCTCCGGTCCAAACTGAAGACAACCGAGTCGTCCAGACTGAAGTCGAGCAAGTAGAACACGCGATTCTAGCGCTTGAAAGCAGCAAAGCCACGTCAGAAAGGTTAGTCTCTCGGTCCTACAAATCCATACCGAAACAAATGGTATACTTTACTATTCAATTATTTTACTCTTATTTTTTAAATTTGACTTTCAATTTTTCTTTCATATTTTATCATTATTCTTTTTAACTTAACACGTTTTATTTGTAGAAAAATAGAAACACAAAAGTCAAAATAATTTTAAAAAATTGGTAACAATATGTCTTTTTATTTTTCATAACATGTCATCTCTTTGTTAAAAAAATTATTTGATAATAAATACGTAAATGTTAAAATGTTTGAAGGAAAATATACTTCAAAAAACTTAAATTTGCAAATAATAAAAGGGTTAAATATGTTTTTAGTCCCTCAACTATCAAATGATTTTATATTTCATCCATCTTTCAAACTTTGGTACACTTTGATCATTCTCCTTAAAGAAACTATAATTTTTTGTCCTCCAAAACCAACGACGTTAAAATTAGGTTGAGCTGGCTAACGATGTGTCATGTCATTTTTTTTTCTAACACTGAGTCAATCTTTCCCAGCTTTTCTCCCTCCCTCTCCCTCCGTTTCCTTCCTTGCATCTTCACGCCGAGCTTCTCTCCCTCCATCTTCCACTCTTCTTGCTCATCAAGCCCCCTCTCAACGTCGCAATTGCACACCTCCCCTCCTTGTCCACCACCACACACCTCACTAACTCCGACACGTACACGCTTATTGGCAGTCCATTCATCTGCAACAGACTCTCGGCCCCCACACCACAACTATCGTATCCAGTAGTTGGACTTCGATAATCAAATTGCATTGTAAACCAAACAAAACATTCCTTAATTTATTTTCTATTTTATTCCTTAATGTTAGCTTTTATCTTGTCATTGAAAAAGGAAAATTTCGAAAAGTTGTTATTCAGGAAAAGAATATTATATGAATTTATCATCAGTGTCAGAACTACACGATTGTTGAACACGTTTGCAGTTCACTTGGCGTAAAAAAAATCCCAAAATTAATAAGAATAAATTGTTAGAAAAAGGTAAACAGAAAGTCATTTAGGAAAATAGAGAGAGAAAGACAAATAAGGTTGAAGTTGCAGAGGCACGTTTGTCTGAGAAAGAATTGGAAGGTTATTAATGATGAGATATATATAAATATTGTGGCGGTAGTGAAACAGAGAAGAAGAAAGAGATAGCAATATCAAGTTGAAATGAGTACCGAAAAGATTCTTTTGCCAGCTTCTGCTTCTTCGTCTTCTTCGTCCATTACTTCCAGTAACCACGAGGTGAGCAAGGGATTCAATGGCCTCGACAAGGTTATTCTTCACGATGCTCGTGGAAGCTCTGCTAAGGTTGTTTTCCTCCTACTTCTTCCATTTATTATCTCTCTTCTTCTCCTCTACAACAACTCAGTTCAAGACTAACCCTGTGAAGATCAAGAAATGGTTGAACGCTGTTAAACTCTCTTCTTCTCCTCACTGACCATGTCTTCTCCTCGAATCCCGAAAAGAGGATCTCGGAATGTTTCGCCGAAATCACCAAAGACGGCGTCGTTTTCCTGTTCAGATTCCCCAAAATGGTGGCAAAGTTCAAGAAATCGCCGGAGAAAATGTTCAGGACGTTGGATTTTCCACCCTGATTTGTCGTAATCGTCGTTGCCGAAGTCTTCCTCAGGTGGTAAGAGTCTGCCTCGCAGAGATCACCGATCTCGATGGGTGCAGTGGGGTCATCACCGGTGTACCAGGCGTTCACCTCTGAGCATTGCTTGCCAAAGTTCCCAACCCAGGCGATGGAGACTCCCTCGGTGTATACAGTTTAACACCTGGAGACGGAGGGAGAGGGAGGGAGAAAAGTTGGGAAAGATTGACTCAGTGTTATAAAAAAAATGACGTGATACACCACTGTTAGTTAGCTCGCCGTTGGTTTTGGAGGACGAAAAATTATAGTTTCTTTAAGGGAGAGGATAAAAGTGTACTAAAGTTTGAAAGAGGGACGGAAAATAAAATCTCTTGATAGTTGAGGGACTAAAAGCATATTTAATCCATGATAAAATATACCAAATAATAATTATGTAAGTAAAGACCTAGAAAATGACATATTAAAACTAAGAGTGGTTTAAAAATCATGTGACTTAGTTATTTTAATATAAAAAGGTTTTAATATAAATAGTTTTTATTAGAAACAAATTTCTTATTTTAAAACACGATCATTTCTTTATAAATAATTTTTCTAGAGTTCTCTAGATCTCTCTAAGATTTCTCATCTTCTGTTCCTTTTATTGAAAAATTGAGACTATAAGATTGATCTTCGCGGCGAGTTCTTCAATTTGAACTGGTTAGTTTCTTTGTTTGTGTAAGTTGAGTTTCAGCCTTTTTTTTCTTGTTTTTTTTGTTATATATTGCATCTGAGTTTTCTTTAACTTGCATGTGTCTTTTTAGTCATCTATATGACTTTCTGCTGATCAGTGGTTCTAATGGTGTGTCCTTATCATATTTGTGTTGTTCCTAGGTATAGATAAGACATCCTTTGAGCTTGAAAGGGGTTTTAGATTCTTTTGAATAATTTTATCTACCTAAAACTAATTGCCTTATTTTAAAGTTGTAGATGTTTTTAAGAATTTTAATTGCATGATTGGTTTGTTTAAGAATGGTTGATTTGATGTGGTTGGTTATTGTAAATGTTGTTTTGTTGAATTGATTCAGTTGGTATGGAACTGAAGAACTTAGAATTTGAACAATTGAGCAAGTTGGTATGTATCCTGACATTAAAATTATTTGTGACCATAGTACTAAGTAGGGAATACCAATTTGACCATTTGAACAAGTTCCTTTTTCACCAAATCATATTTTTAAATATGTTGATATTCGATACAACGTTGAGCAGTGGTAAAATGACACTGAGCATCCGTTCATTATGCAGGTTTGGGAACAATTTAGATTCAGGCCCCTCAGTGTGCATAAATACGAATGCTTTGGCATTGAATAGTTGCATAGCACTACTGAGTGTCATGTTTCGCTCTAGGTCTAGAGCATTTTCTTCTAGTACATTAAGCGACAAAAGGGTGTTGTTGAGCGTGACTTTTTGCTGAAAGAATGGCGCTGAGCATCAAAATTGTCGTTAAACGTCACCTTCTACAAGAAATCTGGTGTTGGGCGTCACTATTGAGCTGTCTGTTTGTTATTTTATTTTATTTATTTGAAATAATATACATATTATTTTAATATTAGACGCATAATTTATTATTTTAATATTTTTTTATTTATCTATACTCGAAGAGAAACTTAATAAGAAATTTAAAGTGTTTTATATTTGAAAGGGTCACATATTCATTATTAATATTATCACCTTGATTAATGAACAGGGAAATGTAATTTTTCATTGTATATAGGAAGCATATTCTAACATGAAACATTTTATTTAATGTTTCATTGCGAGATATTGTTACATTCATATGGAAAAGTTCGGTTATAGTTGAAAAAGTTGGATAATGCTGGAAATTGCTTTCATACTAGTTAGTTAGAATCACGAAATTCATAATCTTGAATATCTTATTAGTAACATAATTATACGTGAGCTAATTTCAAATATAGTTTGGTTTAGGACTACTTGTATTCATACCAAACGAATGAAGTAAAATGCTTTAGTAACATGACTTGGTGAAGAACAATAATAACATTATTATTTTTGTGATTTAAGATAACTAATACTTTTCATCGATAAGGGAAGACTGAAAATATTTTCTTTTTATAAAACTTCAATTTTTTTTATTATTGCAAGGCATTCTGAAATTTTGGTATTTGAAGTTTAATAGGATTGTAGGATTAGTTTATCCTTCTTGATCTTGACAAGTTGATGGAATATCTTGAGACGATAGTCTTTCATGTTATTTTTATTAAAGTTTATTTTACTTTAAAAATTCTAAATAAAGTAGCAATTTTATTTTTCTTTCTTAGTATTTGAATGTTTTGGACAGTTCTATCTTTAACTTGCCTTCTCAACAAATTTACTGCATATTTAATGATTTAACCACTAAGTCTAGAAGTTGACCAAGATCCTAACAGTTCCCATTATTCCATTTAAAACTAACCACAACTTAAAATAACAATTTTAATTTTAAGTTCTAATTCCAATATCTGTCACTCTCACGACTTAATTAGACTCCAGAATGAAATCATCATTTAATTAATAATAATGAAAGAAAAATTAAAATTATTTTATAAATTTATTTACATATATGAAATATTTTATAAATAAATCAATAGTTTAATTAAGTTTTAAGTTCTTTTTGTATGTATTCAAATTTTTATTTGTTAATCAAAGATCTCTTATTTAATTTCGTTATCAATGCAAAGACGTTGATTTTATTTTATTAATTATATCGTCTTACTTATTTATTTTCACATATATATTAATAAAAATATATAAGATTTTGTAGTTATATAAAATGATATTATTTTTATAAATAATAGTAAGTAACTTATTATTTTCATTACCACAATTTGTTTTATATTAATAAAAGAATTCTTACTTTTTTAATATATGATGATACATAAGTAAAATAAAGAAATAAGATAACAATTATATGTCAATTAATAAAAAAAATTAACAACAAGATTTAATTAAAAATATATAATTTTTTATAAAAACAAAATTAAATAAAATCTCAATTAAAAAGACTTAAATTTATAAGATACCTAATAATTAATTAAACCTAAATTAGTTTATAATACTTTCATCATTTAATTTTTCGTAAATTTTTGTTTTTAAAGTTTACGTAAGTAATTTTTAATTCATAAACATTTATAAAAGAAGTCATCCTTGCTAAAATATGTGAGGAAGAATATCACCTACAATCTAGACAATAATGAACTGGTGTGAGTGATTCCCGTGGGCTTCACATTTATGGGAAAATTTTTGTAACAAGAAATAAATAAAAAATGGAACACTCGAGAACCCCCACACGGTGAAGTTAGCTCAATTACAAGTGTATTTTGACTTTATTTCGTATTTAATCTTGCTTGAGACGTAAGGTATTACTAGTTGTTCATAACTTTTTCGCTTAATATTTAATTTTTACATGACAATTTACATTAAAGACCACTAACTAAACAACATTAAAAAGTTGCTTAAGGTATCATTTAGGATTTTGCTATTACAACGAATATGTATTACTTTCAAAAACTTTTAAAATCAATCTTTAGAATATTTGTCTTTTTCCTGAGTGTTCGTTCTCTCTAAGATGAGTATATGTTATCTTTGCATAAAACATTTTGACGCTCAAATTAACCTATCACATTAACAAACAATAAATGCAGTAATTAATAAAACGTAATTAACATATATCGTAAAATGTGTTATTTATATTTACTGTTTATGGGCTTTTACTTGGATGGGTTTAGACTCATTGACCCAAATACTTGTTGGTCTATGAATTATCGTAGCTAATCATGGACCATGATAATTAAGTATATTGTGAGATTCCATATTGACTTAATAGGGATGACTCGAGTACATGTTGACTTAGTAGTTCAACATGTATTTGTGTAGGGATGAATCCTATACTGGTATGGCTGAGAAGTGCTCGGTCATATACAGTACACCAGTCCCCTAGGCTTTATATGTTACATGTTAAAGGCTTGCAAAGAGCTTCAACGTATCAGGTAGCGGTAATCAATCTTCAATCTTTGGCATGTTGATCCTAATATTAGTACTCAGTAGTCATCTTGCAAGAAAATGAATATCTTTAGATGTATAACCTTATAGGTATAGTAGCCCTCTAGCCTTGAGAAGCGTAGTTACAAAGAGGTTGTAATGATGAAGTACCATTTGTGACATGGTAAGGGAGGTGAAGAGGTATGAGATTGTTGTCTTGCATAAGAAATTATGCAATGCTTGGAAGGGGCAAAATTGCAACCCTTAGCTTTCAAATATGGAAAGATCTAATGGTTGAGGGAAAGGGGTGGGAAGGTTAAATGTTATAAATTTTGTTATAAATAAGAGTCTCATTTTTCACTTTTGAGCACCAAGAGAAATTGCTTGTTGCCAATATCTTGTGAGAAGTGTGAATAATTTTAATAACTGATTACTCAAAGGTATGTCTTGTAATCGGTCAAATATGGGTTCTAGAAAGAAGTCAAATAGTAGTAATAGTCAAATCTCAATGTCATCAAACACGTCATCATCTCAGACCATTGGGTGGAAATGGAGGTTATTATTGAGAATAGGGAAGATCCTATTAAAGAGCATGTCGAGTCCCGACTAGCTAGAAGGAAGGGGTATGGGTGGGTAGATCTTTAGTAAGAAGTTAATTTTCCAAATTTAAGTGGTCTAGAATTTTGATTCCTGGTTAAATAGCATTTATGTGTTTGAGAGAGGAGTGTTAGAGGATATAGTGTCGCTTAGAAGGGTGAGTGTCATTGACAATGTTTATCATGCCTGAGAGGGGTATGGGAAGGAGTTATTTTACATGTGTATAGATTTTTTCATTCAGATGCATGTCTGGTTACCTTTTGATGAGTTTACCATAGGTGTGCTTAGATTTCTAAATATTTCACCAACACAACTTCATCTGAATATTTGAGGTTGACTTCAAGCTTTTAGATTAGTATGATAAGCTTTTTATTTATCTCCTTTGCCTGAGTGCTTTCTTCCTTTTTACCTAATGTGGCCAAGGGATCCAATTACCCAACTATCCTTGGTGAGCAAGCTAAGTACATGTTTGATATATGCTTATTCCCAATGTTTTAAGAAGTTTAAGAATTGGTTATTTAAGGTAATGGTGAACCTGACCGATCACTCACATTTTTATGATGAAAACGACAACACAAACTTTCTCTTCTATTGGACTAATAACCCCCTTAGGTATAAGGAATGACCGAAGGACATATTATTTGAGAAGGATCGGAGAATAATTGAGATCTTGGAGTAGCTCCCTTGAAAGCTACCTATTAAAAACATTGTTAGAATTTACTTTTCTCCTAAGCTAGTAACTAACTGACTTGTGTGTTTTCTAGCTAATCTAAAAATTTAGTGGCGCTTACAGGTTACATGGCCTAATATGTTGTAAGACAAAAACATATGAGGACATGTTCCACAAGTTAAGGAACCAATTGGTCGAGGAGGCCAAGAAGGCTGGAGAGATTGTGGTTCCTAACTTCAAGGGAATGATTGTAGATACTCATTGGCCCTTTAGTGGCACCAAGAGGTTTGTGCCCCCAAAGCAGGAAGATGTAGGTAAAGGCAGAAAAAAATTAAGAGTTTAGTTGCTCGACCAAGGTGGTAGTTTAGGTTCAGGGAGCAAGTCATCTGATTTGGGTGGTTTGAGGGGCCCTTGTTGTCATGCGTAAAAGGCTGAAGGAGAATGAACTAAAGATGGTAGAGAAGGCTGAGTTGGCTACTCTTATTCATGCGATGTTGAAATTTCAAAGTCGGTCCCTAATGCTTGGTCGTAAGGTATCTAATTGTTTATAGAAGGAGATGGCCGATGGGGATAAGACAAAAATGATCGCGGAGCTTGCTAACCTACAAAAAATTTATGAGGAAGACAAAAATGCATGGGCCGAGTAGAAGAAGGCCCTTGAGGAGAACGTCAAGCAAATGAAAACATGGAAGACCAGGTGCTTAGATTCAAAGAAGAAGGCCAAGAACAAAGAACAAGAAAAGCTAAAAAGTGAAATAGATGCCTTGAAAAAGGAGGTTGCTTAAGAGAAAGAGGTTCGAACAAAGCTTAAGGCTAATGCAGTTGACTTATAAAAATATATAATAATTGAGCACACCAACGACTTTAATAAGGCAATCAAATAGCTCGAGTACTTGTATCAAAGGTGTCTTCGAAGAACGTGAAATTTGATATGAACAAAGACATCTTTGAGGTTCGTACGATGGACGTAGATGAGATATCGACTGCTAAAGCGATCGAGAAGACAACTATTGCTGAAGATGTTAATGATGATGCGTACAAAGGAGAGACCGCAAAAGTGAGTCCTTATGTTGCTATCGCCCTATGAACAAAGATAAGGAGAATGTCGATCATGAGGATGGGGTCGAGCAATAGATAAAACTTTATATGTATTTGTAGACTTTGAGTGAGAGATATAGACTTTGAACAAGAGATATGTCTAATTAGTTTTCTCTCCTCTAGAACTTTGTTACTCAAGTGACAAGTATCACTTAAGTAATGACATAAAGTGGTGAGGTTTTGATAAATATATTAATGTTATTAGTCAGTCTTGTCGCTCAAGCATTTTCTATACTACTCAAACGATATTGGATGTTGCTCAAAGAATATGTTGATAGTTTAAGTAAAAAAGGTTTAATGTCAATTTTCTTTTTTTATAAACATATTATCTAAATGTTAAAAAACTCAAGTGGTAAAGCTTTTCACTCAATCAATAATGTTGTAGCATGAGTTATAGGTGTTTAATAACTCTTCCATGTTTTAAATGGTGAAAGGTATTTAAGTGGCAATAATTACTCACTAAAACGACCTAAAAATAAACCAATACATGTGTATATGCAATTAATCAATACATATCCATATATGTATAATTATTTGATGATGTACATTTCAAAATTTTTAAAGTTTGAATTTGATTAATTATATGAAAATGTATTAAACTAATTAGTTATCTTTGATTGAATAATTTGGAATCATTTAATATGATTTATAATATTAATTACATGAATCCATTATTAAAAAAATAGAAATATTTTATTAATAATTTAAATGTCATAAATTAAGTTATCACGTTGTGAGAAGTTGAAAGAAAAATCTTACACTATTATTTAATTTTCTAAATTGTATAATTATTTTTTAATAAATATATTCTCTATTATACCTTTAAGATTCACATGTAAATAAAAAATATTTATTAGAAAGCCATGTTTTAGTTTGTAATAGGATATTCTAAATAAGTCTTTCAAAAAGTATTTATTTGATATTATTATCTATTTAAAGCTATAGAATGGATTAGATAAATTTATATTGACATGAATTTATTTGTTTAAATCCCGTTTTCGATATATCTGTGTTCGATTAATATTATATCACACGGGGAGAATAGAGTGTTATAATTATATTAACTCTTCAACTATTTTAAATTATTACATCACTTATTCCTAAAAAAATTATTCTACAAATTTTAGCAAAAACATAGGATTGAAATAATATCAAAGTGTCTCTCGAAGTTTCCCTTGTAACTTCCTCTTTCGATTATATAATGTCTAATACCTTTAAAACCGCTCCTCTCTACCAGCTAGCTAGGTTTGTCTCACGTCACCACATGACGAACATCGCATACCAAATTCTAGGACTTCCATATATCAAACCAAATTTTCAATATTCTTAAAAAAATTATACTACTTCTCTTATTTACTGGATAAAAAATACAGATTTTCAAGATTTTTTCTTGAAAGCTATACACATTTTTTTAAGATATAAAATACAGTTATTTTTATATATTTTTAATCGCATAAATATTCAAAAGTTGTAAAAAGAACCGTTTCCTTTAAAAAGAATAAAAAGTAGTGATTTCTAATCCAACGGTGAGATTGAATTCACCTGCAACACAGAAAATTTTCTTAACTTCGCTGCTTTGTTCTCTCTCCTTGTGTCAAATCGTGGGTGCAATCTCCAATCAAAGTGGTTTAGTTTCATACGCAGACACACTCCTTTTAAAACAGAGGAATCCAACATGGGAGCTGGAAGTTTCCTGAAGGTTGTTCTGAAAAATTTTGATGTTCTTGCTGGGTAAGTTTTATGTTTTTCCCATTTTTCTTTGTCTTACCTACCCTCTGTAAAACACACTACTTGGAAATTATTATGTGCCACACGGCTTCACGGTCATCACTTCGATGACCAAATTAACAATAATTTTCAAGTTCAGTCTGTTTTTTTTTTCTCATAACTGATGGTGATACCTTTCGCTGTTGGGTTTCTCTTGCAGGCCTGTGCTCAGTCTTGCGTATCCTCTGTAAGTAGTATACATAGACATGTTAACAGCTTAGGATTGACTCTATGTTTAGCTCTAAAATTTTCTGTAGTTTGGTTTTCTTATTTTTTTAAAGCTAGTGTTTTATTTTCACCCTTTTATTTATTTTTTTTAAATATTTGAACTTTAGTCTTTAAAACAAACATTTGATCTGCGTACAAAGTTTAGTATTTTAAAAAATATAGGACCTAAAACCAATGATTGATCCATGGTCAGTGTTCTCTTTGAATATTCTAGTATTTCAGGAACTAAAACTGATAACCCTTTTTTTTTTATATTCTATTTGTATTTATTTTGCTCGCTCTTGTGATTGATCCATTCATGGTCTCTGATTTCTGTGAATAATGTCTCAGATATGCCTCGGTTAGGGCAATTGAAAGCAAGTCCCCCGTTGATGACCAGCAATGGCTCACTTATTGGGTTCTGTATTCCTTGATCACCCTCTTTGAACTTACTTTTGCCAAAGCTCTTGAATGGTAATTTTGCCTTTGCCTTTGAATCGTTGTTTTGGGGGTTTTCTTGTTTACTTAACCTGACATCAGTACTTAATAAATTTGATGAGAAATCTCATATTTTGAGTCCTTATTATCACATGGGCTGTTACTTATTTTGGATGTTATTGATTTTGAGCAAAGTTATGACAATAGCTATTTAAGAAAGAGATGTGTTCATCACTACTTACTAGTTGTCATCGTAGCTAAGTTTACCAGCAATGCAATTCATACTACACTGTTACCTTTTTTGTGGTGTAAGTGGAAGTGTTGGTTGCAGTCTCCAATCTTATCTAAATATCTACAATTTGTGCTCTGTGACGTGGAATATGGAGATCAAGACACGAATGAAACTGCATTTTGAGTTCGGTTTTGCTTTGAGCGTTCTGTCAGTGTATGTTTTTTCAACAACTAAGAGAGGCAAATGTAAGAATGGAAAAAGCAGAAAGTGTTTGTATAATTTCGGAAAACCTCAGGAGTGCTTGGTGTAGTTTACTACATTTAGTTAGATCTGCATTTCTGATGTTTTTACAGCGTTATGGTTATATAATACCTAGAATAAGAATTAGGCTGGGGAAAATACTAACTAGCTGTGATTTAATTGTGTGAATATACTGCAGGATTCCCATTTGGTCATATGCAAAGCTGATCCTTACCAGCTGGTTGGTCATTCCCTACTTCAGTGGTGCAGCCTATGTTTATGAGCACTATGTTAGACCTTTCTTTGTCAGTACTACTGAGAACGTTAACATCTGGTACGTTCCAAGCAAAAAGGATTCTTTGGGGAAGCCAGAGGACATGCTAACTGCGGCAGAGAAGTACATTGAAGAGCATGGAACTGAAGCATTTGAGAATCTGCTTAACAAGGTATTTCCATGTGTAAACTTGGTTATTGGTTTAAGCGTTAATACCACATATTTATGCTATCTTCTGTATTTGGCTAACAATGCCATCATCACTCTGCAGGCTGGTAAAACAAGGAAAAGTAGCAAGCATGCAAATGGAAGCTATTGAATGATGAGAGATGGGTTGCATGTACATGTTGGCTTAACTTTTTTTTCCAGTGTGTAACTACATATATCAGATTTAGGCATCTATGTTTTGTCTCTTGACTATAACAGTCATGGTGTGTGTCAAACTGTGGTATATAGAATTGTAGAATATATACATATATATAATGGATGTGCAATACAAATCTGTTTGTTACTTTGTTTCATTTGTGACACTGCTACTCACTACTTTGCCCTTCTTAACAGGAAAGTAGTCAAATAGGTTTTGGTCCAAACTATGTAACATAATGAATAGGTTGTTGTTTATGAGATGGTGTGTGGTACTAAAATGTTGCAATACTTAAGAAGATGAACCCCTTCAAAGGGTGAAGTGTCACTATTACTTTTTCTTATAGTTGCAAGCATTATTTTCAAGTGGAGATAGATGGCAAAAATTTTCCTTCCATCAATTTAAATGATAAACTGATGTTGTTTTGTCTATTGATAATTCCTATTTAAAAATATTAAAATCTGTTTTGGAAATAAAAATGAGAAAAAAAAAATAGAAGAAATAGATAATTAAAGATCAAATACAAATGTAATAAAAGTACTCTTAAACTTATACTTTTTGTAAAAGCTTATTGTTTTTATCATGTTCTTTTACTTGGTAGGGGAAATTATGTTTTCGCTAGATGTTAAATAACGCTCATACTCCTCTCTAGTTACAAGATAAAAAATATTTATAAAATTTTACTTTTTTTGGTGTTACTTGTTAAAAATATAGCGCCTATATCTCAATCAAAATAGGTGAATTGGATTTTAAATCAATTTTCATAATTTTTTTGAAAATCTTAGTTCTTGAAATATTAAACAATGGTTTATAAACAATCAAGATAAAATGCAAAACCAAAAACAAATTATACATAAATTTTTATACAGTTCAACTTTTAAATTGAGCTTACATTGAGTTTTCCTTCAACTTTTATAAACTTTAGTTAGGCAAAAAATTCACTAAAATTTAAAATCAAGAATAAAAAAAAATTCTCTCAATTTATATCCCCAAACACTGTAATACAAAACAATAATCAAGAGAAGTTCACACTCACACTTTCTTACACTTTGCCTACACAACTAAGGTAACAAATAAAATTAACTATTTAATGAAACTTGAAGGCACCAACAATTCTGCATATCTTACCATTCTTCTTGCTTTGCTTTCTTGAAACCTTGGAAATTTTTTGAGATTTTTTCACAAAGGTTGATTGAATTTTCCAAGAATGTTTTTGGACAACTTGTGTGCTTCTCTTCTTAAACTCATTGTTTTGTCAAATGATTGCAAATATATTTCGTAAAGAGACAAGTTAAAACACACATATAGGATAGAACATTCTAATACATTTTAATTAATTAGGTAAAAAACCTTAATTGATTAGACTTTTGTTTTTGTTTTAAATGATTAAATTAGTAATTTAATCGATTAAAATACACAATATAACCCTAACGTGTTCTATTATTTTGTAAGCTTCTTAATCAGTTAATATAATTAGATATGTACATCTAAAGTATTTTCAACATGATTTTAATATAATTCTAAGTATTGTTGTAACAATTTTATTATTTAACAAAGAATATTTGATAATTCATCATAAAAAAAAAACACATTACCAACTTTAGGAGAACTCCCCTTTTAACATTTCTAGACAACATTCACCTGTCCTTATATTTTAATAAAGTGCTATTTTATTTTAAAATATCTAGTGGCTAAATTTTAAATGAAAAATTTATGGAAATTAAAAATTAAATGTTTAAAAGATAGAAATTTTTTATAACCAAATAAATTATTTAATTATTATATATTTTTGAAAAAACATTATTTTAATATAAAAAAATAAATATAAAATATACTATTAAATCGATCGACTTTTTTGTTTTTAATACACATTTAAATATAAACATAAAGGCATACAATTATAATTTTATTGATAGCATAAAAGGCATAAATGTCAACAGTATTCTTTTAGTAACATGTTTTCTTTAACTCACTCTGTTAGAAACCCATTTTAGTTGTCCAACAAGTTTTCATTTGTGATAATAATCATCCAACAAATTTTCACATATGATGGGAGTCAAACATGAATTCCAACCACATTCATTGTCCTTATATTGTGTAAACAATACTTATGAATCCTTAAAAGTTATAAAAAATATTTTTTTTATAATTAAATCAAGTTATTTTTGTTTATAAAAACTGTATTTTAAACCTTTAGTTTTCATAATTTTTTATTAAATTTTGATCAATGTGTTATTTTTAAATAAGATAAGAAAAATGGAGAAGGAAGAAAAAAATATTTAAAACCAGAATCCTTTTCTTAAAATCATAAAGAAGAGATATATGTATTTTGAAATTAGAAGTGTTCTTTATTATGGGCTTGAAGAGGAGCTTGAATCTCTCCCAATTAAAAACAATTTCCATAAAATTCTATTTGGATGAATTTTTAAGAAGGGAGATCCAAAATAAAACGTTAAACTTTACCTAAGACTAATTCATCTTTTTGACTTTCACATGTAAGCTGATCTGTTGCCCCTTATAACATGAGAGTTGTTCTGTTTTGGTTAATCTTTTGACTAAATATTGTCAACTTTGAAATAAAAATATTATAAATTCTTGTCCAAAATAATAAAAAAAACTAGCCAAATAACTAACATTATCACAATTAAATTATTGGAAAATGTTTACATTAAGATCACATCAAACTTCAGTACCAAACCATTAATTCATTTCTGCATCAAAATTCTAGTAACATTGGATAAAGTCGTCTATGAATTATAATAAACTACAAATTTCAAACAGTATATACATTTCTACTTGGAATTTGAAATGTTATTGGTATTTGATTACAAGTATTAACTTCATCATGGTCAAATTCTTGAAAGTTTAAAAAGCACTCACAGTAACCATTTCAAGGCAAAACAAAAGAGTTACAATAACCTATAAATTCTCATATACAGTAGATTTCTGTACTTGGGATTTAAAATGCTATTGGTATTTGATTAGTCTTATCATCATCATCATGATCAATTTCTTCAAAAATTTAAAAAAGCAGCCACGGTAACCATCTCAAGTGGCAAAACAAATATAAGATTTCTTGCACCCTTTTAAAAGTAAAAGGAATCCATTTCATTCATAACTATAGATAGTGAAATACATCAAACATATAGAAAATTTCATATACAGCAGAGGCTCCAACAAATAGGAAAGGGTTGAAACACATCCATTTCAAAAAAAGT
The DNA here is from genome assembly GCF_016808095.1 of Vigna angularis. Lineage (NCBI taxonomy): Eukaryota > Viridiplantae > Streptophyta > Magnoliopsida > Fabales > Fabaceae > Vigna > Vigna angularis. The sequence continues at coordinate 9,242,857 of NC_068973.1, read as the reverse complement.
TCATTGAAGTTCTTTTTTAACTGATATCAAGGACAGTGAGATTAACTTTATTTATTGGAAACATCAACCATAATATTTGATTATCCATCCAGGTTTACAACAAGAAACAAAAGGTCCATAAAACTACAGCTATGTCATTATGGCACTTCATGGCCACGGCATGGAGAAGGATAACTAGTCTTAGTCATCACAGATGGCACTAACGCCTGTTTACCAAGGACCTGGCAAATATCTTGTGCATACCAGCCAGGATCATTTTGTGAGAGTAATCAGGTTTCAGTTTCTGCTTCAACTTCACCTTCAACTTCATCTTCAACACCATTGATGACTTCATTAAGGTATTCCTGAGCTTCATCTAATGCTGATCCTTTTGCATCAGCCGCATACAGAATCTTCTTAATTGCCAGAGACATCTGCGTAAAAAAATGGTAACGAGGGAATTACTTTTGTAACTTCATTGTGCATAAATGCACAATTTACTACCCATTTAGGAATAGATTGTTTGTAAATATATATATATATAAAGAGTAGTGATTGGTTTCCAGCACCACTACATAACACCGTCATCCAGCTGAATCATACCAAAACAAACAAACATATAAGTCATAGGGTAAAGGTAGGGCAGAGGATTACAGTGCAGGCTTCAAACCCTGCATAGAATCCTTTTATTTGACTACAGATATACAAAAGTTGAGAATGTAAAGGAGAAAAATAAGATGCAGCACAATTCTCCAGAACAGTTAGAGATTTTATGGTCCCCCTCCTAACAATCAAGACACACCAAAAAGCTTCTTCAAATTTATATAACAGATTTCTAACTGAACCAAATTTCTTGTTGGTCCTATACTTCAGCCTTATGCCAGATTGAAAAATTGACTTAACTGAATAACACTAACATATATAGGGAGACAAGACAACATATACAAACAACCAAAAAGTATCCTTCCCTTTCCCTTTATTGTAATATTACTCCAACCTTGAGTGGTGGATTGTTAGCAGATCAAACAATACACAACCAAGTGCACAAGTTTGACTTGATACTTGAGGTGTTCGCAAATATCGCAATGCTCCATGAGAAAATGAATACCCTTCGTCATATCCCACCAAAAAGACCAAGGCAAACCTACGTAGGTCTGAGAAACCAGAATCTCAACCCCCAAATTCAGGGTTCTACATTCACAAACAAATATTTACAATGCCCACACCATTTCCAGTCATAAAAGATATTAGGAAATTTATATAAAAGAAAATCCTTGAATAGATCATGAGAATATAATATGATATTTAGGTTGAAGCTCAACATAGGTAGAGATGGGCACAAGCACACAGGAAAGTAATAGACCTTTCAAATCCAATGTGAATAAAAATAACTAAACTACAATGAAAGCCTCCATTATAATTCTTACAGGATCATTCTCCAGTTCTGAAGCTTGACAAAGAATTTCTATATCCCTTAGTTTTGCAAAGTAAAAGTCTCTTTCTTTTTCCAAGTGATCCACTGACAGTGTGAGATCAGAAACCTGAGAAACAGAAAAAAGAAAACATAATGAACAATGAAAAACTGTAAAGGTAAATCAATTTTCATTAAATTATTATGTAATAAACTTTCAACAGCAATACCAACACAAGACCTAATAGATTGTGCGGCGAGATCTCAGCATGCATATATTGCATGGTATCAGGTGCAACAATTAAGAAAATCAACAATGTCTAAATTCTGTGCACATGTAGCAATTTCTTTGATATAGAATTCTATTATAAGTTCAAACTTTAAGCCTTCTTTGGTTATTTAACATGTATCAAAATATGCCTTAGTGCTTGGAAGGTTATCTTGCATGTCATTTCTATAACCATCACAGATCATGGGAACAGAAAATACTGTGAACTTAATCTTCACAGTCATATATACCTGCTTGGATAAAACCTGAATATCAGCTGAAGCATTACCACCGTCTGCTCCTCCACTTGATCTCAATTGCTTGGACCCTACACTCAAGGAGAAACAGAAAAGGATGAAAGATTAAAATTGTAATGCAGAGAAACCTCTGAAAAAGCTGCAAAACAGTTGAAATTCAAACTCAAAGACACCCATAAGCAAACCAAAAATATTCTGTTCGTACTGAGTGAGTCGCCTGAACCAGAATGATTCATAGCATTTGTTTGCAGTGATTTTGATCCCTTTAGACCCTTGACATTCCGGTTTCCACCCTTACTATTTCTCCGCTCGACAGGATTATAGTTCCTAGAAAAAAAGTGGAAACGATTTGATAAATTATAATGACCAGAACATATATGCATAGCCAGAACAGCTTAGTATTTCAAACCCAAATATCAGTAATAACGAGAGTTTTTAAATAAAATTGAAACCTATTCTAGAATAGACTAGCAGTGAATCACAAAAATAGAGCATCATTATTAAAACAAGTATAACAAGGACTAAAGAATAAAATACTAATTTGAAATAATTAAATTAAAACCAAAGTCAAAGCAAATTTTCAAACCATTTTCAGTTTCTCTCTATCCATTGAACTTTGCATTTCGGAATGCATAATAATTACATTCCATAATATGGTCAGAATGGAATTCCCCTTTAAAAGTACACCTATGGAATTTTAAAACTACAGCAACCATGGCTAACCATCCTTACAAATAACATATATAAGCCAAGTCTGAACATCTCATTCTATTTGGGACATTGTGGCTATGAACTAGCATAAGCAAGTGGCTGGCTTCCTATAAGCCAGACTTCATATGTAGAACAATGAGATCAGGTTTATCATAGCTCTTAACGTTACAGATGAGCCATAGTCACCCAAAAAAGTAAAATGGCCCTCTTTCAATAACATCTATGACACAACTACAATCACTCACACACAAACAAACAAAAAAGTAACAGGATTGCAGAGTCATTTTGTGAGTGGGAATACCTTCCTCGTGTTCCTCAATTTTTTTTATTCTATTTTGATAGCATAAATGAACTTACCATGTGTATAAGCCTTCAAGAGTGTTCACTGTGAACAGCAACTGAAACAGCATTCTTTTGAGAAACTAAGTATACATGACACTTTATTTATTTGTCAACAGCATCGTACTTACTCCATATGCATATTATCATAAGAAATGATATAGGTGATCAAAACCATTTAAAGATTGTAAAAGAACTCAGAAAGCATACTCATTCATAATGCCTCCATTGACAGAATCACAATAGCGTTTTAGCCATTGAAGGAACTCCAAGTTGTCCAAAGGTCGGCCTTTAACAAGCCTTCCAACTTCAATATGCTGCCACATGGTAGTCAAGTTAGCCCAATATATGCAGGCATCTGCCATTAATTGAGTCAAAGTATATACAAGTTTTCCATCCCTGGTTATAATCTGAAATATATTGACTATAAAATCAAGATGGAGATTCACACCCTGGCATTAAACTTATACAACCAATGAAACTGGGATTGCATAGCCCAAAAAGTAAGTAAAGTGAGCAATAAACTCTGAATGCACAACAAACCATAGAAGTAATACCACAATAACTGCAGTCGGGAACATAAAGGGAAGAGGAAAAAATATTAATAATCTCACAAGTGTGAAATGAAACCATTATATTTACTCCTCATTAGAACTTGTTGGTCTTGATAAATTGTTTACCAATGGTGAATCATTCCATTCAAAGTTTAAAATCTTAAAGATAAGATATTTTGATAACTACAATAGAAGTTTATAAGAACTCGTCCCACTGTTATATCTTGCTTTCTTATTTGCATATGTTCTGCTTAGCATTGTGATGAGAAGAGCACATACCTTCTCAATTTTCAGCTTGTTGAACACATCCTGTAGAACTTTGTAATTTTGAATCATATCATACTCTGTCTTTGCATCAAAGTTTACCTAGAACAACAAACTCTCAAGTTTTAAAAATTAATCTTCAAGATATCAGAAGAGCATAAAAGAAAGTATTAGCAAAGTCGTGTACCTTGTGCATTGGAACAACCCCTGGATATGTCATGTCCATCATCTGACATTGTACAGCACCAGATGCAGCCTGGCAGTAAGCATAAGAAATAAGCAGGAATGAACGAAAAACTAATAGACGTTCATTGTAGTAAGCTTTTGCATTAGCTAATAATCTTTTCTGTCATTATTTATTACGAACTTCATTGAGTAGTGAAATGGAATCATTTCCCCAAGTTTGATCTTCAGGAGAAAGAGAGGAGAGGGAAAATAAATCAGACAAGCTTGGTGCAAAAGCAATTTTAGCTCCAGTCCATGGGATGTTCACACTTTGGCACACCATTAACAATAACAATCAGCAAATTTAATTATAAACATCCTTAACTGACCAAATACTTTTGACACTCATACCGAGTGTGCATACTGCATGCACAAGTATAGCACCGGCAATTTTTTGATGAGTTATGAAAAAAATTGACCAATGTTTTAAAAAAATGGATCGTATATCAATCAATAATCATAAAAACTACAGAAACAGAAGACCAATAGCTTTGAATATTTGCTCTCAAAACCCACAACGCAAAGACAAAAATCCAACTAACAGATAAAACAACACTGGTTCACATTCAAAACATTCCCAGATTCCAGCATAATTCTAAGAACTTTCTATTCAACCACATTTGGCAAAGCCATCAAAGAAAACTCCACCCAGAACATTTCCTAGAAAATCCACAGCAAAACCAGATTCTAATTCTTTCAAGAACCCTAATAGCTCACCATCATAAAAATAAAAAAAAAAAAACATATAGAGATAGCATTCACCCGAAATAAGAGGAGGAATAAAAAATGCCGATATGTATGAACAAAAGCAAAACGAGAAAAGAGAGTAATAAAACAAAACGTATTACAAGTTTATTTCGGCAGAGAAATATGAAATGCAAATAAAGTATTAACAACACACCAGATTGAAGTTAAAAAAAAAACCGGCATTTAGATAGTGACATCAATTGCACCCCTAATAACAAAAACAAAAGAAATAAAGAAACCACATTTCTGTATCAACCCAAAAATGATTATTTTTTTATTTTCTTTCAATGTTGGCACAAACAAGAACCAAGAGGATTACCTCCTCAATGCGAGTGAGGTTAAGTTGAAGGCGATTGTTGATCCAAGTGAGAATCTCATTTCTGCCGACAAAGTATGCGCTATCCATCATCCCTATACTCGACGCCATTTCTTTTCTAGGAAGAATGTGCACCAACAACAGAAACAACCCAATGGGAAAGAAACCAACAATCACGCTTCTGGATAAAGGGATCAAGATTCTGGGGGTGAAATCTGAAGGTGGGGTTACACGTTTAAATCCAAATTTCAATCTTTATTTTCAGAAGAACAAAAAAAACAGGAAAAACGGAAGAAAATGAATTGAATGAACGAACGGTGAAGAATTGATTTGATTCTTCTGCTCTCAAAGGAAACAGAAACCGGAACAGGACAGTGGTCACAACCAAACCGTACCCAAACAAAGAGAGAGAAAAGAGGTTCTGTATCACATTCTCTTCTTTTCGACACATATAACGTTTGCCAAATGCTTAATGCTATAGCCACTCTTGAAGTGGGAAACCCGTTTTTTAAAATATTAACTAAATAATTAAGTTACTAATGGGTAGGTTTACTATTTTTTTAATATTTCATTTATAATATTACTCTACATATTTTATATTTTTATATTTTCTTTAATAAATATATATATTTCATAACGCCGTTCCAGTTTAGTGCCAGATGGAATGATATGATAACGTTATGTGATTCTTAATCATTACGGCCGTACACAATTTGTGAGAGTGAAAATTACTTCTTTCAACATGTGTTATCACAGTTTCGTTTTTTTTTTAATTAAATTAACTTTGGAAGAATGATATAATTTATGTATATGTAATGTTTGAAATAATAATTATTATTATTATGTTAGAGATTACTACTCACTTTGTGCGTATTTTAATGTATTTGATTATATTATTATTGTTAATTACTACTACCAGCTTTGGTTAGAAATTGTATCTTAGTGTTAAATTATTTGAAAAATTATTAAAATGTATGAGTTTTACAAAGTAAAAAAATTACAAATGTTATATATATTGATGGAATGACTTAAATGCTTACTTCGTCCTTATGTTAAGAGGAGAATTTATGTTTAGTACTCGGTTTTAAAAATGAAGACATTGGGTTCCTATATATTATGAAAAATGTATGAATAAGGTTAAGTTGACATCAACGATGTTAAGTCCATGCTGATGTGGTCGTATTTTTTCTCTTCTCTCTTCTGTTGTCCAACTTTTTCTCTCTCTTGTTCAGCTTTTTTTTTTATGATTTGTTGAACTTGTTCTTTCTTTTGTAGACCTTATTCATATATTTTTGATAACACAGGGATACAATGTCTTCATTTTTAAAACTGGATACTAAACATAAATTTATGTTAGGAAGACGAAATAAGCATTTAAGCCTATGGAATATTATATATGAGACTACTTTAGGAAAAAAGGGTAATGATGTGAGATTCTTAAGATGTGTTGTCTTATTCCACAAGGGATAATAAAGAAATTGCGGGCCCTCACCAATAAAGTCTTTTATTAGTAAAAAAAGGACAATAACAATACTTAATTATAAGATTGCACAAAGTAACAATTACAAATTGTGAATAGTGTTTTATACGTATATGGTAAAGGTACTTTTGTAAACGTTTGTAACCTACCAAGGATCAAGCACTCTAAATCTTAAGTCTTCTAATAATGTGATTGTGAATACTAACCTTGTTTATTGAATTGTTGTTCAACTTAAGTAAAGAGAATAGTTATACAATGATGGATAATAACAAATTTGTTAAAACAGATAAATCAAAAACACCAACCTCTCCAAAACATTGGCCAAATTCGTGGCAATTTTTAAGAGTGATATCGGTTTGGTACAAACTTTTAAAAAGGAAACGCTAGAAAATTGGAATGTTTTTAGCATTAAATTTTGTTTAAGCAAAAACATGTTAAATAACTTTTCAAAAGGGTAAATGGTATTGGTATAGAATTCAATTCAAAACTTATTTATCTTTGTATATTTAAATTTTCATCAGCTATTTTTTTAAGTTTAGACATTAATGTCACCATATCATTTAATCTCGAAAAGTAATAGTTGGTTTTGGTGATATATATTATATATGTATATAGGTAGGATATAACACGATAATGTTTTTATCTTGATGTAATTAATGGTGGGTGCCTCATAAGATATGTTATTTTTTTTATCTTTTATATTTTGTTATTGTAGTGGATTTTTTATTTTTATTTTAACATGACGAGATAATCAATTTTATTTATATTTTCACAATACCTGTTACCTATATTATAATTATTCATTTTTATAAATATTATTATTGTTGTCATCACTTCTTTCATTTTTGCTATATTGTTGTCATCTTTCTCTTCTTCTTTTTTTGTTATTCTCCTTGCTCTCATTATCATTATTATCTCTTTTACAACAAGCATGTTCTAATATTACTATTACACCACTAATATTAGAGTAACTACCACCACTACTTTTAACATTGTTGTTAAAATTATCGACATTACTTTCACCAAAGTTAATTAGCAACTACTATTCCATAATCACTATTAATATAAGTGTCATTTATATCATCATTGTATTGTTTATAATTATTATACTAGTAAAAATACATGCCGCCACCTTAAGTGTATGTGTGTTTGATTCTTTATTATTATTATTATTATTATTATTATTATTATTATAAAATTAAATACAAATATTTTTTATAATTTTATTGTAAATAGATGATATATTAACAATTATCATTTACTACCATTCTTGATGTGAGACTGATTGTTCTTATTATTAGTATCACTAATATTATCACTATTAGATTATAATTATCATCAACATTAATACATTATTATCTTATTACTTTTGTTTTCATTGTCATTGTTTTATATGGTTGAATGTTTAGTCATACTTGTTATCTACCATCTTTTTATACCGAACATTAAATAGGATTAATATTTATATTACTTTTATCATATTCAAAATTGCGTGTAACTTATTAAAATTTTTGGAAAAAGAAATAACTTAGATTTCAAGTATTTGTGATTGAAAATATGCTTAATGCCACTTTATCAATTTAAAAAATAGTGTATTCAAATAAAATTTTGAGTGCAAGTTTAGTTTAACATAAGATCAAGTTAAATAAAATTCATTACTCACAATTATATTGAAATTACTCTGAATGTAATTTTTCATGTTAGAAATATGATCTGTATCGCCTTCATCTTAGGTGAACAGCAGGCCAGTATCTTAGATAACCCAATTAAATCCTTATCAATTTAGTTTTTCAATAAAAAAAAGTTTATGAAAACTAATCCAAAATATTTAATAATAATAATACACGCAAACAACTAATACATATTTATATTATTTTTTTATAAATCATAATAAAACGTTACAAAAGTAAATCAAGGAACCCCAAGTAACATCTTAAGTAAAATAAAAGATATTTAGCCGTAAAGTTTTATTTTGTTTCGTTTCTGATTTTGTACGTGTTTGTGGGTTGAAGGAAAAACAACCATGAATTACAAGGCACAATGGATCAAAGACTTAAGGTTTTCGACATCTTGAATGAATTTGTTAAGAAAATTAGTTTCTTCATTCGACAATGTTTCTCGTTTTACCGTGTTTGTTTTAAGGTTTACACAATGTATCACTTTGTGTTTGGATTATTTTATTTAGTTCACAGATCTACCAATTCCATTCCTTCTATAGTATATGCATTAAATATTAGAATTGGTTTCTTATGCAATAAGAATAAAAATGCTATAATTTTTCTTTTGTGCTGTTTGAAAGATTGAAGTATAGTTTATTTTATTGTTAAATTATATGGCATTAAAATCTTGGGTCCATTGGTATAGTTATGTCCCCTCTTATTTTAATATTTTGTAACCTTAGTGGGTGGAGTTGATATATATATATATATCCACTCTATACCAGGAACACTATTCTTAGGGATTCCCTTCATAACGAGTGTTACGTAATTTTAATTAATTCTTTAGATAGCTTTTACCAAGTGTTTTCTAAAAGCGAAGATATTATACTCAATTTCTATGTTATTCAATAATCTTACATTGTTTTGTAAAAATTAAATTAGAACAGAATTTTAGTCGATTTTCTATCATTTTGTAAAGAATAAATCATAATAAAATTTCAGTCTCTAAAACAAATAATACTTCAAATGAAAAATGATTGATTTTGAAGATGTTATTTGATGAATTTGAAATCGGAACACTTCATATTATAATGACAACAAATTAGAAAAACTCCAAGTTAGAATGACAAAAACAAACTAGAAAAAGTATTAAATCATCACTTGTTATATATCACTTTAATGATAAATAATAAGCCACTCAAAATTAATTGATTTTTACTTAAGGTAGACACAAAACTAATATGTGTTTACATATAAAGATAAATTTTAAAGACTCGTAATTTATTTCATTTTAACAAAGTAATCACTATTTTGCCTTAATTAAAATAATAATTAGTTTCTATTCAATTTTGAAATAATCATATATAAATTTAATTTTGTATTGTATACTGTTTGGTCAACTTAAGACTGGACGGTCCATACATTCATGAGCATCTATTAAAATACCCTAAGACTAGACGGTTGGATTCTATGGGCCGAACGGTCATTTTTAAACAATAATTAAGATTGATGATGATTAACTTAAGCCAAAGCACGATCATTACCTTGGGCTGTGATTAGGTCAGTGCTAATCTGAAGCTTATTCCGAAATTTATAAATACAAGTTTGCAGTAATGACATAGGTGATTGAATTTATTACGTATTTATTGTTGAGTTTCTTGAATCTTTGATTTTGACATCAGGGTATCTTTTATAGGTAACCTCTCAACATGATTGAAGAGAGTGAAGGATGAATCATAAGACAAACATTTGGATACACAAAATTTAGAAGACTTATAATCTCAACTCATAACCGAAACAAATTCTAATGAACAAGAATAAAATAATAAATGAACTCGTAAATAACATCATTATGGTGAAATATACTTTTGCATGGATAAACTCATCTTCCAACCAAAAGACTATTAAATAAGATTATCTTCATCACTTATATTTAGGTTTACAAAAATAATATATATATATATATATATATATATATATATATATATATATATATATATATATATTGTGTGTGATTCTATAATAAAAATAAATAATTAAAATAAAATTATTAAATTCTAAATAAAATAAATTTAGTTAATTAAATTAATTTAAATTTTGATATTTTTAAAATAATTTATTTTAAAATATAACTTTTGATTTTATAATAATTTTTATATTAAGTTTTATTTTAACTCTAATTTATATATTAAAAATTATTTTTAAATATTTATCTTACACATTATTCTTTTATTATATACCACAGATTTATTTTACTACATCATCTCATAATAGATGTAACGTAGTGAGAAAAAAAAATAATAGATGTTATATTATTTAGGTACTTCCTAAAATCTATAAATAGATAGCTAAATTTTTTTTTCCAATAAAACCTTCTTCTTCTTATCATCATTATCTTTATATTCTAAGGTATATATATATATATATATATATATATATATATATATATATATATATATATATATATATATATATATATATATTGAAACTCTACGAGCTTTCATATCCAAAAGAAACATTAGGAAGCTAACATATAAAGGAAGAACTTTACTATATTATATTTGTGAACAAGTTTAAGTTTATTATTTTAAAGAGATTCTAGGATTTTTTATGATTTTTTAATTGGATTTTGTATACGGATAATATTGTTCAAGATTTTGAGATAAAGGAGAATTAAGGTTTAGGTTATAAAATTTCTATATGAGAAAAGAAACCACTAAAACCTAAATTAAGGTAGTTATCCTTCAAAGATAATAATAAGAATGTGTTGAATAAATTTGTTATGACGATTATAAAATATTTTAATTGTTATGTGTACCATTTTTTGGTTTGAGTTAGTGTTTGTGTGAGGATAATTTGATAATAAGAAACTTGCATGCATGTTGGAACAAAAAATGGAGAGTTTCTTCATGGAAGGGTTTTTTGTCAATGATTTTTGTTTAAATAAAAGATTTTAGCTTAACTTAAATGTTTTTACAGGTGTCATTTTTCTTCAAGTAAAATTTTGGTAGTACTTATGTACCTTGAAACTATGAGCTTTTTTCTTAAGTGAATATGTTTTCTTAAGCAGAAATGTTGGTAATGATGAGGTGATTCAAACAAATTTCTCATCAAGCAAAAGTTTCTCATTAAGGAGAAGTTTTAGTAATGCAAATTGTTAGTAGAGTGAAATTACCAATAAAATTTTGGTATAGGGATTGAAGTTTCACTATAGTGACAAACTTTTAGATATAATGATAGAATTTTTTATCTAGCAATAAAATTTTGCTCAACCAAAACTAGAGTAGAAAACCACTTTACTTTTACGCCTATTTTTTCTCAAGCTAGAATTTTTTGTGTAAGCGAAATAGTTAAAGGAGAGAGAACCAATTCAAGTTCACTTTTGCTCAAGTGACAAAAAATCACTTGTGTGTTTCTAGACTTATATCGAGATAAAATTGTGGAATTATTAGATAGTTAGGTGCTTATATTTTAAGGTTAGTAACATTAGGTTGAGTACAGTCAAAGGTTGATGTTCATAATCTATTGCTTATGTTTATGGTTGACTAGAGCCTTAGGTTGGTGTCCATTGAGACCAAGGAAAAATAATATATCAAGGTAGTAAGGGCGTGAATGTCTTTAATATAAATAAGAAAGGGGAGGCTATATAGATGTGAAGAGTAGCACAATTGGTTAGAGCTCCTTCTGGTGTGTGTTATTGTTTGTAATATTTGTTGTGCATGTGTGTGACAATATTCCTTAAAAGAATTTTTGCACCTTTTAATGAAGGCAAAAAGACCCTTTTGTCCCTACGCCAAAAATACAATTAAAATATAAATTTTCTCTTAAACTCTTCTCCTTAGGAATTGAACTCACATCCATTGAATTCTAAACAACATAACTACTATCAAACTAACACATCACATTGATAATATCACACACTAAATAATAACATACCAATCATGTGTTCCACTTAATTAGCAATAACATTAAATAATTAACATGACGATTATAATCATAAAAACAACAACACTTAAACATCACACACCAATTACCAAACCATAATACTCAAGTCTCATAACAACTTTATTATCTAATTACTACATTTTCCTCGAGTTTTACAGTCGACCATGAGGGTTCTGACCTTGGCCGAGTTGTTTACGATGGTTTTCGAACTGTGTTTGTGGTTGGTTGAGTTGTTTGTTACCTAGCTATATGGGTTGTTAGTCGTGTTGTTTTGTTTTGTTGTCGAGCTATGTGGTTAGTTGTTGTGTTATGTTTGAGCATGGTTGTATCTGTTGTTGTTGGTTGAGCTGCTTGATTGGGTGATGGCCCGTTAGTTCGATTGGTGTTGGGAGACGAGTATGTTTATTATTGCGTCGGTCCAGTTGTCAATGAGATGCATGATAGTGTGTTGGCTCATCGGTCTGATTGATGTAGAGAGGTGAGTATGTTTGTTATTGCGTCGATCTGGTTGTCATTGGGAGATGTGATAGTGTGTTGGCTCGTCATTTCATTTAGTGTTGGGAGGCGAGTATGTTTGTTATTGTGTCGGTCTAGTTGTCGTTAGGAGGCATGATAGTGTGTTGGCTCGTGAGTTCGGTTGGTGTTGAAAGGAGAATATGTTTGTTATTACTGTTAGTAGTGGGTTTTAAGCCTAACTCAACCCCACAAAACCGGCTTGTAGGGTGAGGTTTGCACCTCACTTATATATTATAATTTGGCCTTATCTCTAGTCGATGTGGGACTTCCAACACACCCCCTTCACGCCGAGGTATAGACATCTCGTGCGTGATAGTAGAAATTGGGTGGTCCGATAACGGCCCGATAGCGGGTGGAATAGAAGAATAGAATGTCCACTTAGAACTCGCTAGGATAGGCTCTAACCATGGCTCTGATACCATGTTAGTAGTGGGTTTTAAGCCTAACTCAACCCCACAAAACCGACTTGTAGGGTGAGGTTTGCACCTCACTTATATATTATAATTTGGCCTTATCTCTAGTCGATGTGGGACTTCCAACACACCCCCTTCACGCCGAGGTATAGACATCTTGTGCGTGATAGTAGAAATTGGGTGGTCCGATAACGACCCGATAGCGGGTGGAATAGAAGAATAGAATGTCTACTTAGAACTCGCTAGGATGGTATGTTAGTAGTGGGTTTTAAGCCTAACTCAACCCCACAAAACCGACTTGTAGGGTGAGGTTTGCATCCCACTTATAAACTAAGAATTGACCTTATCTCTAGTCGATGTGGGACTTCCAACACACCCCCTTCACGCCGAGGTATAGACATCTCGTGCGTGATAGTAGAAGTTGGGTGGTCCGATAACGGCCCGATAGCGGGTGGAATACAAGAATAGAATGCCCACTTAGAACTCGCTAGGATAGGCTCTAACCTGGCTCTGATACCATGTTAGAAGTGGACTTGAGGCCTAACTCATCCTCACAAAACCGGCTTGTAAGGTGAGGTCTGCACCCACTTATAAACTAAGAATTGACCTTATCTCTAGTCGATGTGGGACTTCCAACAATTACATCGGTCTGGTTGTCATTACGAGGTGTGATAATGTGTTGGCTCGTTGGTCCGTTGTGCTAGGAGGTGTGTTTGTTTGTTGTTGTTGCGTCGATTTGGTTGGCACTGAAAGACGGGATTGTGTGATGGCTTGTTGGTCTGGTTGTCGCTAGGTGACGAGTGTAGTTGCTATGTTACAAGAGAGTAACATATTATTTTGTATTACTTTGTGGTAATGTGCTTATATATTTCATGAATGTGGTTTTGTGTGCTTATATTATATGTTCATCTTGTGTTTTTTTGTTAGCTCATCAATGCTTATTTGTGTTTTACAATGATTGTATAACTTGTGTTGTTATATAAAAGCATATGTTATTACAGATGATACTAAAGATGCTTAAAGTGATGATGCACATTGAGAAATATTTTGGGGAATTTTGATACAATGTATTTGGAATAATAGTTAATTTTGTAATTTTCGAATAATATCATAAATTTTGGAATCAGATTAAAGTTTTGTTTACGAATGGTTTTAACTTCATTTATAATGAGTAAATAAAGTTTTTTAAATTCAATGTATGATGATGGTATCAGAGGTTGTTTTTCTTTAAATTAATGAATGTTTTATATTACACGTGACATCCTGAAAGGAGTGTTACATTCATAACCTATTGAGATATGTTGATGAGATGTATGGTTTTGAAGGTGGTACACCGAACTTAATGGGATCCCATATTTCATTACTAGTCTCAATCATGTAAATTAAGGTGTCAAATGTTGAGGAGCCAATGGAAGAATCCTGAAGGCATGCTCTAAGGTTATAGTGAGGTAGATCATATTGGGGTGAGGTCAATAGTAGTTCTATCTTGTAGGTAGGATGGTTAGGTTTCTATTGTGATTGTGAATATCGATAAATATTTGATCATAATGCGACTCACATGTATTAGTCTATAAGTGTAGGTATAGTAACCATGACTTGTGGAAGTCATGTAATTTTAAGATTAACATAATATGAAGGTGAAGCTTCAATGAAGAAGATTATACTAAGAGTAAAATATTAGAAAATTTATGTTCTTAGTCTTGTGAAGATTATATAGGTGTAAAATATTTGCTTGTAATTTTAGGATTTAGTAAAGACACGTTTGGGCCTCCATTTGGGCCAAGAGAAAGACATGTAAGCGCAAGAAAGGTGGCATCTCAAAGCTAAATGAAAAAGGCTTAGAAGAAGTACCACATCACCTAGAAAAAAGTAATTTTTAAACTTACTTTGATCATGTTTAAAATTGGATATCTTGCCGATTGTATTTTAAGTCCCACATAAGGCTAGTAGGCAAGAGAGGCTATGCCATTCTATAAATAACCTCCTTTCCTTTTGTCCAAATGAGTAAGATATTTTTTATGTTATGCACTCTGGTTTGTCTTAAAGTCACCTAAAAAGTACCTTCTTCTTTAAGTTATTCCATAAGTAACCTTTCTTGATATAGGAGAATGGAGTTTCTTAAGAAACTTTGTGAGTTAAAAATTTTCCAATCATTATTAGAGTGATAATGCATTTGGCTTTAAAAGGAGTGGTTGAATAGAGGCACAATTTATTTTTTTGTACAATGCAAAATTGAAACAATTAAAAGTAAACAAATTAAACATAAATAAAATATAATACTGGTTCACCCAAACTCACGGACTATATTTAGTTCTTCTTTAAGCTTTCAACTTAAGAGATTTTACTAATCAAATCAATTTTATAGTGTGTACAAAAATCTATCTAGGTTACACGAGTATAAACTTTCTAGTTACAATGAGTAGAAACACTCTAACTACAACGAGTATAACCTTTCCATGTATAATACTTCTCAATCTCCCCCTGGATTTAATAACTCTCAAGATAGAAAAAAATTATTCTAAAAAAAAGAATAAATAAAAGCTCAAAAGGGTATACCTTCACAAAGGGAACGATTTACAAAAGGTTTCTAATCCCTATAATTTATGTTGAATAAATGATATCTCAATAGGACAAATGATGCATGTAAGACTTTGTAAGCACACAAAGTTGTCTTTCTTTTTGTATCTCACTTGTTGATTTTGTTTTACTATTTTTGTATCTTCTTGTCGTTCTTCATTTTTGTATGATTTTATTTGAGGTCTTTTTATAATTTTTTAGAAAGATGAAGGTTAAAGCTCTTGTAGAATAATGTATCTAAGTCTTTAATATGGATTATTAGAGTTAATGCTGTCAAAATAGATTAGAACTCACAAACCAATTTGTCTCATCACAGATTCTTTGATCATTATCTTTTAATTTTAAATATTTTATTTATTCAAAAAAAATTTAAACAATACAATATATATTTTTTGTTTTCTTACTTGTTTTGGATTATCTAACCTCCATATTCTTCATGCTTTCATCATTCATATATATATATTCATATATATATATATATATATATATATATATATATATATATATATATATATATATATATATATATATATATATATATATATATATTCATATATATATATATATATATATATATATATATATATATATATATATATATATATATATATATATATATATATATATATATATATATATATATATATATATATATATATATATATATATATATATATGAATGGGTACTGCTTGTGAATTTTTACTTGCTAATAAAAATAAAATATCATGGATTTTTCAAGCTGATTGGTTGCTTTAGTTGATTTTGATATTCAATGAATTCCACGAGCTTAGTGGTCTTTAAGTTTCAAATATTCATTTCGATATCACCATTTTTTTTATACATGATGGTAAATAACATTATGGTTAGCCAACATCATTTTACTTTATACTTTTATCTAAGCACATGTATGTAGATAGTATGTGTAATGATGTAGAAATGTCTTTATAAATTATAATCTATAAAGTCTCAAGATGTGTCATTATATTCAATAAATTGTTATGTTTTAATACACTGTTTAAAAAGTTTGTATTTAATATATTATAGTTATTAGACTTCAAGAAAAATGTATTTGATAAAGAGGAGAAACAAAAGTACTCTACATTCTCACTATTATTTTCATGTTAACCAAAGTAGAGAAAGTTATTAATTGAGCCCTCTTTCAATCCTTCCAAGTTCTTTCCGTCCTAAATTAACATAAACAACACATTGTAAGAGTGAAAAAACAGTGTCAAATGGGGTGTGAGAATTCTGGAGTAGGTGGGAGGGTGTGGGAAGTAATTGACTTGTTTTCTTCATCACCTTCATAATTCTTTCTTGCACCTATGTACACTTTAAAATTTCAATTTTATTTTCTAGAATGTACAATTTTAAAATGTTTCGAAATATAAATTTTATATTTTGATGGTATATTTCAAGATACAAAATTAAAACACATTCCTGAAATATAAAATTAAAAATATATTTTAAATTCTATAATTTAAAATAAAATTTTACATTTTTTATTTTGCACAAAAATGTGTAATTTAATTTTTCTTTTTGAGAGATAAGAAAAAGAAGAACTGAGTAGAAGCTGGGTGAAGGAAGAGACATCATGAAAGTGGAGGAAGAAGAGAAAGATAGGTGCATTGGGGGAGAAAGGAAAATATAGAAAAAAAAGATATGGATGAAGAAAATGAAGGTAAATGAGACATTTCACAAGTCTACGAGTGTAGGAGGTGTAGGAAAATAAGTTGCTTAATAACATTTTGGGCCTAATATTTGAGTTATTGAGGTGTCTAAAGAAGTTGGGCCCAGATATGTTAATTTTTGCCAAACTAAAATAATAGGTGGGAATTAGGGTTTTTCTCATGTAAAAGGACGAAACAAAGGCAACAGAAGATCTAGTTTCAGGTTGCAAGAGCATAGCAGTGGTAGGGAAAACGGCAACCCCTTAGAAGACAAAAGCCATGGTTCACGTTTCCTTTTACAGAAATTGTGAGTAGATGGATGAACTCTCCCTCAGAACGCCGTTTTGTGATGTCGGTCAAGAGTAACAACAACATTGATCTCTTTTGTTTTGTGTGGCAGATGGGAAGACGTTCAAGAAGCCGCGTCGTCCGTACGAGAAGGAGCGTCTGGACGCGGAGCTGAAGCTGGTCGGAGAGTACGGGCTACGGTGCAAGAGGGAGCTGTGGAGGGTGCAGTACGCCCTCAGCCGCATCCGCAACAACGCGCGTAACCTCCTCACTCTCGACGAGAAGAACCCGCGCCGGATCTTTGAGGGAGAGGCTCTCCTCCGCCGCATGTTCCGCTACGGTCTCCTCGATGAGACCCAGAACAAACTCGATTACGTCCTCGCACTCACTGTCGAGAACTTCCTCGAGCGCCGCCTCCAGACCCTCGTCTTCAAGTCTGGCATGGCCAAGTCCATCCACCATGCTAGGGTTCTCATCAAGCAGAGACACATCAGGTCCCTTTCCGTTTCCAAATTCTCTCTTGTTTTTATATCGATTGTGTTTCTCGTTACTTGTTTTGCTCATCACTACAAATTGTATCTTTTCAGTATTGGATTGAATCTTTTTCCAGAGTTTGCATTTGTTAAATTGTAGGCTTCTTCTGATTAATTCGAAAATGGATATAAAGAGAAAAATGCAATGATCTTGATAATATTTTTTTCTAGTTTTTTAGTTTCTTATACTTGAAGGGCTTATGTAGTCGATTAAGTCCCTATCTTGTGAATTAGGTTATATTTGAATGGATTAAGTAATTATATTACAAGGAAATGAGAAAAATAATTCATTTTCTTTTGTGAATTATAATGAGCTTAATTTGCTGCAGAAGTTAATTCATTGTACCTTCTTTTTGAGGTAATATATGTGGAGCTAAGTTGCTTTAATAATTGAAGATGAAATAGGGTGAAGTTATTTTTGTAAGAGAGCTTTTCCAAATAAGACCAAAAGCAACCCGTGACTATATTGTGAGCTTTTTTCCGAACTTTTCTCAAGCACTTGTATCAGGTATTTCAAAACCGCCTGTTTAGCTAGAATTTAGAGTTACACTTGTATAAAGTTTTCAAAGTCCCCGTTTAGCCAGAATGGAGAGTTGATGTATCAGCTTTCTGTGCTTTTGAATTTTTGAATTCTTTTAACTTAAAGCAGAATATTTTGCAATAACTGAATGTTGATGTATCAGTCCAATTTGTTTTGTATCTGTAATACATGCATTGTTTGGAGAATGACCTTGTTATTGTGTCATTTGGGGTGAGGCAGGGTTGGTAGGCAAGTGGTGAACATCCCATCTTTCTTGGTGAGGGTTGACTCACAGAAGCACATTGACTTTTCACTTACAAGTCCCCTGGGTGGAGGACGCCCTGGAAGAGTGAAAAGAAGGAACCAAAGGGCTGCTGCTAAGAAGGCCGCAGGTGGAGATGGAGATGAAGAAGATGAGGATTAGACTATTAATTATGTCCATCTCCACTGCATTTACCCATTGTGTCACCTTTTACTTTACGAGCCTAGATTATGGTTTTTGATTGTTATACATTTTCATTCTCGGTTCCTTGTTTGGGAAAACATTTTGTTTGACATATTATGTTTTTTGAAGTTATATATTTTAATGTATCAAGATTTTCATTAAATAATTTTTCTGACCTTCATATAGAACATCACAATCATATGTAGTTATAGGAATATTTAATTGTAGGAATGGCTCAAGTTTTATACGCATCTAACATTCACATTATTTTGAAGATATTGAGCAGGAAAAAATTGTCTTCAATCATAGAAATTGGGTTATAGAGATGTGAGTAATTTACCTCTAATCTACAAGTTAGTGTTTGGTTAGACTGTATTTCTTAGTAGAAGAGTTGTTGTGATGAACGTCAAAGTAAAGCGGTGGCTCATCCTCCAAAAGGTTAAAATTGATGCTGGTCAATGTCCATTGTTTTGAATCATATAACATGTAGAACCAATGTGATAATAGGTTACACGAACCCATATGCTTGAACTTGCTTTGATATTGCTAAATTTTGGTCAACCCGATCTTAAGAAGTTTGGCTTGGTATAATGGTATGCAAAATGATATATTATTAACAAAATGATATATAATCAATGATGCTATCTAATCACAGAAGTGCTGATTCTAAGCTGCTTAGACACTTCTTTGATCTACAGCACTTTCTCACCGTAAGAGTAAGCATCGAGATTATGTAAGAATTGATAAACTTTATCCACTTGAACTAGTGGAGCTTAGATGGTAATTTTATTTGGCTCTCCGTCAAAGTCAGGTGTATCGAGGTTGTCTCCTTTTGGTTCAACACATAGAAGTTAACTAACTTTCGTCGATCTCCACTTGTCAGCCTGAGGTTATGCTCTTGTCTTGGATAAGCTTACATATAAACATTTTTAGAGGTAAAAAAAATAAAGTTCTGTACAATTTAAAACTAAATTAAAAATTTAGAAAATTTGTATGAAAAATCGCTACAAGATATGTTTTCATGTTTTAGGATTTTGTGAAGGGTTTAGTTTTTCTTTTCTATAATTTTGTTATTTATTCATTAATCTATACCTTCCTTTTCTTTTCTATAGTTTTTCTTGGTTGTAGATAATTTAATTAGTGTTGTGTAGTAAGCTAGTTAGTGGTACGTTGACTAATTTCTTATAATAGTTTTATAAACAGGAATGATGTATTGTGATATATATGTGCGAAATGCAAAATTTTATATTTAATATTTATTTTCATCTTTGTTTTTGTGAGTCTATTTTAATAAGTAGTTTCTAAAATTATTTTGGTTGAGGATCTATATGTGATGTCTATGTGAGGTATTTTAATGTGTAAGAAACTCTTCCTGTGTATATTTTCTATTTTTTTTTATCAAATCTTAATAATATAAAATAAAACAAAGTTTAAACTGCAGACCATGGCAGAATTTAATGGATTTTTTCACAACAATTTGTCAATTCTTACAAAAAGAACTTTGATCAATAGAGTATCAAAATGAGTGTCATATTTTAAAATGAGTGTCATATTTTGTTTTATGTTGAAAATTGTAAAGAATGATGTTTAAGAATAGGACGAAGGTGCTACAAAGGTGCAAAGGGCAACTAACATAGAATCTAAGAAGAAAGATTGTAAAGTTCTTTTCTTGATCCATCAATGTGGATTTTATCAATTTTGAGAAGATATCTTTGACAACTTTATTGAAATATTTTGAATAAGTCATATGGAGATGTTGATAAAATTAATAAAGTGAAACTCCAATCCATAAAAGACAATGAGTTGCTATTTATGTCTGACCACAAATTAGTAGGAGATTACTTTAATAAAATTCAAGTACTAGTGATTCAATGAAAGTTTGTGATGCAATGTTTTCAAAATCAACAAATAATTGAGAAAGTTTTAAGAACTTTGATTCCACAATTTGACCATATTGTAGTGAAAATTGAGGAATTAAAAGATCTTGAAAAGATAAAGGTGAAGGAGTTGCAAAATTCACTTAAAGCTTATTAACAAATGCTTCTTGAGAGGAGTGTTGGCAAAGTTACAATTCAAGCTTTGCAAGCACAAACATTTGAAAGAAATAATGACTCGGATGACAAAAACGTGATAATTGAAGAATAAAGTGAAAGATTTTAGTGAATGTTATAATAAACTCTGAAATTAGAATTTAAATGGTGACAACCACAAGAAAAATTGAGGCCATGGAAAATTTGTGAAGAAGATAGGTGATCAAAATAACGGAGAATGAAAAAAATGATAAAAAATAGTGTTATGCTTGTAAAAAGTATGATCATTTTTTACATGAATGCTTCAATAATAAAGGAAAACAAGTGAAGGAGGATGAAACTCAAATTACACAAGGTGATAATGATGATTCTGATTCATATATGTTTTTCTCATGGTGGTAGCATCAAATTGTACCAAATTTAATTGCTAGTATTTGAACATTGGATGTTCAAATATGACATGAAACAGAGAGTGATTTGTTAGTCTTGATGAAGAAGTAAAAAGAAAGGTGACATGATTACAACCTTGTTAGCAAAAGGTTAGTAATAAACACATTGTTGAGGAAAGTAAAGGTTGAAGTTGATAGTCTACAACTAGAAGTGATAAAGTGTTTGTACCAATTCAACTTGATATATAGTTTGAAAATTGTCATAAATGGTTTAGAATCAATCACATGTATAGTTTGATTGTGTAGAAATATACTTTATTCAACCACTAACACCTCAAGGAAATAGACAATAACCTCAAAGTTTTAGATATTTTACATCTATTAATGACCATGGAGTGAATAAAGATGGATATAATGTATTTTGCTATGTTGGTAGTAACAACACTAATATCTTTTGAGCAAGACATCTAGAAATCTAACTAGAAGACAACAATAAAGGAAGGGTTGACAATAATGGAGAAAAGGCACTTGATATCATTTTGCTATGCTATTTCATTTTACTATTAACTTGGATGACGAGACAATTACTTTGCATCATCATCATCTCATATATTTAAATATTTTCAATTGACTCCTATTAAACATTTTTATTCTACTAATGTCAAAATTTTTTATATTTCTCAATTGAATGAGTTGTTACACATGACTTTTTTATTGTGCAGTCTCAATTAGAGTACTATAGCATTAGAATATAAGAAAAGAAATGAAGTTTTGAAACCCTAATTATTTTTACTAAATGTTATTGTTACATGTAGAATTGATTTTTATTTTTATTTTAATATTTTAGTTTATGAAATGAAATGAGTATTTTTTTCATAAAAATAATTAGTATTTAAGAATTTCAAGTATTCCAAATTCGTCATATTCTATTTGAGATTACATAATCAAATTGTTAATAACATGAACTTAATTTAAAAGTATAACATATTTTAACACACAATATAAGGAAATACTAAATATAAATTTAATTAAAAATATTCAAATGTATAAAGATCTTAAAATTTACTCTTTTTAATATTTTTCACGTGGAGCAATAAAAATGCAAAGAAACACCTTACATCTCAGTTGAGGACAAATGAAAAAACAAATATTGTATTCAATAAAATAAAATATTTTTAATAAAAGCTTAATTAATAACACTAATATTTTATAGAGATTTAAAGATTAATTAAGCTTAATTATTTTAGTCTCCAAATTAAAAAAAAGGTTAATTTTATTTTTTATAATTAAGAAGGAATATTTTAATCACTAAATGTTAAATTTGAGATTTTAAAAGAAAGATAAAAAAACAATTTTTTGTCTATTTAGGAACTAAAACTATAGGTTTATATATATATATATATATATATATATGATTAAATATATTTTTATTTTTAAATTGTTCACTAAAATCATATTTTGTCTATGTTTTAAAGTATATATCAATTTTATTTTTACACTTTATAAAAGAATGTAAATGTCATCGATAACAAACGACACCTAACGACGTTAAAGTTTTTCTGTTTTCTTGCAACTCTATCTTTCTTCTTCCTACAAATCTCTCTCTCCTCACTACGACTCTTGTTCTCTGAGGAGAAATTGAAGCTACAAAATGTTGTTGTTAGCACAATAAAGGGTGTAGTTGGTAAAGTAAAGGTCATGATTTTGGTCTTAGTCGAGTTGGATTTTGATTTGGAGGAATTGTTGGAGGAAACTGAGAATGTCACGTAAGTGGATTTGTACTTAGAAAAAAGTTGGAAATGAGTTTTGATGAGGTGGTGTTTGGAGGGAGATTAGAAGCAGTAAGGGAGGAACATGAAAATGAAGATGGAGGAAAACATCCCGAAGCATTTCATCGTTTATGTCTTTCTTCGTCTTTGAATCTCTAAGTATCCACTATAAACCTTTCTTTGTTTGAACTTGTCTTAACTTAAAAAGACTATGTTATTTAAATTGCTCAAGTTAGTTATTATTTACACTTTTTTTATCAAGTCTTAATTATAAAAGATATTTAACGTCAACAGACCGTGTTGACTTCGTATTCCTCCCAATTGTTGTTATTACTTTCCTCGCAGAATAAACAATTTGCAAGTCCCAACAGAGGTAAAGAAAGAAAGATGGATTCTCTGAAAATGTTCAAAGGTTACGGCAAAATAGAACGCGATCAGCACGGAATCGAAGATCAGCAACCAAACCCTAAATCCCAAATCTCAAAACCCGTAATCACCACAACAATTTCCGTCCTCGCAATCCTTTCCCTCACTCTAACTCTCGCCTTCGCTATCGCATCCATTGCGCACCACCAAGCCACCGAGTCACAACAGCTTTCCAACTCGGCCGACTCCATCCGATTCGTCTGCAACGTCACGCGCTTCCCCGCCGCGTGCCTCGCTGCCATCCCGCCCTCCGCCAACGCCACCGATCCCCAAACCATCCTCACCCTCTCGCTCCGCGCCTCGCTCCACGCGCTCCAGAGCCTCGCGTCCTCGCTCCGCGCGACGAAGGGAGGTGCACTCGCCGACTGCAAGGACCAGTTCGACGACGCGCTGAGTCGACTCAACGACTCGCTGTCGGCCACAGCGGCGCTGACCGACAAAGCAGTGAGCGACGTGCATACGTGGGTGAGCGCGGCGGTGACGGACCAGCAGACATGCCTGGACGGACTGGAAGAGGCGGGTGACGCGGCGAGCCTTGAGAAGATGAAGAAAATGATGACGAGGTCCAAGGAGTATACGAGTAACAGTTTGGCTATTGTTGCTAATATTCGCAATTTGTTACGTCATTTCAACATGAAACTCCATTGAACCTTTCAAATCGTTGCATTTTTTCTACTCGAAACAGCTTTGGAATTTGTGTGTGTAAATATGTGATCCTTAATTAATAGTATGATATCGTATGATGGAGTTTCAAATTTTAATTAAGTTCTTTCCCTTCATCATAATCACAATTTATTCTTTTCTTCATGATAAACCATCTACTTATTGAACTATTTAAGTCTTAGATATAATTAATTATTAGTGATCATATAAATAAGAACTTTTTATAAACAATTTCAGATTGTGAAATCCTATATATTACATTATGAACTCTTTGAATAATAAAATTGAACTCTTGCTATTTGAGTTGTTACTTGCTACTTTTGTGCTAGTTATTACTAATTAAACATTATATTTTCAAAGCATATATATTTTTACTCATTTGTCTCTTATCTTATTATTAAGTAAAATCATTTTCTTACATCAAATTCATATCTTCTGTTAACACCTTCGAATCAGATTTAGCAGGTCATTCTTATTGATGATGGAAAGTCACTCACATCTTCTGCCAATTCTATCAAACAGTATGAAGTATCAAATTAAAATCTACAAGGCTTGTGAGAAAATAAAAATTCCACACAGCAAAAAATTTAAGTCGGCTTAATTTTTTTTTTAAAATTTCTTGACACCCACTCATGAAAAAAGCTATTAATTGATTATATTAACATTTTAATTATATTTTCTATTTTTTAACTTCAAGTATTAATATATATCTATATCATTATATTATTTAAATGAAATTATTAAGAGGTTATTTTATTAAAAAAATGTTTTCGATTTAAAATTCTAATACCAAATAATCAATTGGAACATTTTGTAAAACTGTGGAGGCAAAACTTTCAGAATAGAAACTCAATGATCTTATTCGTTTACTTATTGATAATATGAAATCTCCAAAAACACATGTCCAACTAACACCAATGGACGTAAAGATCCAAAATCTTATTCACCCTTTTTCTTGCATCTCATTTCAGGAATCCCGAAATTCTTTTTCCCCCAATCTCAAATCTTTGTTTAATTTCCAAAAGCTTGAAGAATGAAGGACATTGATATCAATTTGTATTTTTATAAAAAAATGTATTAAAAAAAGACAACTCTTTTGTTAATGTTGCAGAAGTGTTCTAAGACACTCCTAGTCAAGATCACTGGTATATGCAGAATTCACTAACTCTGCTACCCTTTCACCAAGCTCTTTTACCTCTTTCTGAAGCATACTGATGTGAGAGCAAGTTTCCTTTATGATCTGCATCATGCTCACTGATACCTGCAACAAAACATAGATAAGCTTTTATTGAGAGAATGAAGAAATTTTCATCCTTTGGGATTAACATTAACTTCCATAGTGAGCTATGTCATACCCTTGAGTCGCTTGTTTGGTTTTGTTGTGGCAACAATGCTTTTAGCATCAACAACAGATCATTAATCTTACTTTCTCTGAATTTTGAAGTTCTGAACTTTCTTCTGCCAGACATGCTGAAAGTTTGCAGTTTTG
This sequence comes from Vigna angularis, assembly GCF_016808095.1. Lineage (NCBI taxonomy): Eukaryota > Viridiplantae > Streptophyta > Magnoliopsida > Fabales > Fabaceae > Vigna > Vigna angularis. The sequence goes on along the minus strand of NC_068973.1, from coordinate 9,216,977 downwards.
CAATTGTGCTCACTTTGATGTGAGTTGCCATCAAGAAACTGAAAAATGCTTGAATGGAGGAAGGGCGAAAACTGTTCTTTTATACTAATAATATACTCTGTTGACACTGTAAACAGTGAGAATTAGATCTACATGGCCCACAATTACAGTGGTTTTGAGGGTTGAGAGACTCATTGCCAAATATAATCCTTACAGTTTACTACACCATGATGATACTCATGAACTTATCTGATGTACACGTATCCTTAAAGACAGCCTCAAGAATTTTGAGAGTGGAATGCAAATCTAACGGTATCTTGTTTGTTTTTGTGGGAAATTAAGGTTGGCAAAACATTGCATTCGCTGTCAGTCTTTGCCTGCACAATATTCCTTTTGTCCGTTGGTTTCAATCACAACCAGCCGTAATATGTAATGTTCTCCTCGGTCATGGAACTTTTGTAGGTTAGGCCATCAAAATCAGACCCAATCTACACTGTAAAAACATTCTAACCTTTAATTCAATTTCGATTTTAGTCATTTTTAATAAATACTGTCAAAAATTAGTAACAATTTTTTTTGAGTCACCTAACTCTACTATCTATAGTCGGGTCTGAGAACTTGATAATCAACATTACTTGAGTTAATGTTGATTAATAATATAATTAGAAGGTTTGGTTGAATTATTGATGATGATAATTAGTCTCAATTATTGTATTGATTGAGCGAATCACGTCTCCAAGTTCATAAGAGGATAATGGATCATGAAACATTAATGTTGTCAGAATCTATACTTTTGTATTGTACACACAATATATTAATATTACTAAGTTATTAAACAATAATGATCATTAACTTATATTTTAATTTATATTATATATATATATATATATATATATATATATATTTTGTAATTTTATTTAAATTTTAATTTAAAAATGTATTAAATATATTTTTTTTTATTTTTTGCAGGTATCCGTGGGTACCCGCGAATTTTAAAATACACGTGAATATTTTTTAAACGGGTATCCGAGCGGGTAGCGGGTCGGGTAGCGGGTACAATTTTATCCGGCAGGTCGGGATCCGGATAGGCACTACCCGTGCCCGACCCGACCTGTTGTCATCCCTATGCTCAAGTTACTTAGCACCTTGATACTCAAGTCAATTTTCAGTAGTACCAATCGAGAGTATTTCACCCTACACCTCCAACATCTTATACAGCACTTCCAAAAATTTTATTTTTAACCTTCTAACATCTCATCCTACACCTGGAACTTTTTCAAAAATTTCATTTTTAACTTTAATAAATATCTTTTCATTTTCTTTTCTTATTAAAAGCACTCTACACCACCTTAATAATAATTTAATTTAAAATTTAAATTATTATTTAATATAATTTTATATTTTGATAATGATTAAAATATAATTTATATTATGATAATAATTATATTAAAAATATAAAAATAAATTAATAAAAATAAAAACAATGATAAATAATAATAATAATAAATTTGATTTAATATATTCAAATATATTAAATTATATTAAAATAAATTAAATAATTATTAAATTTTAAATAAAAACCAAAATTTTAAAAAACTTGTTTACTGATATTAAAATCCGTAAAATATGCTAACAATTTTCCTTTTTATTTAAAATTTAAAAAATATTTAATTTAATTTAAAATTATAATATTATTTATTATATTTTTATATTTTAATAATTATTAAAATATGATTTATATTTTTATAATAATTTTATTAAAAAATTAAAATAATAATAAATAAAATAAAAATAATAATAATGAAAATAAAAATAATATTTAAAATTACATTTAATGTATTTAAATATATTAAATTATATTAAAATATTAAATTAAATTCAATAATTATTAAAATTTAAATAAAAAAATTTTGTTAATCGGATATAGAAATCCCATAAGTTATTTACAGGTATTCATCGATAAATAATTGTTTTCCAAAAATTTATTTTTTTAAAATTTTAATAATTATTTAATTTAATTTAATATAATATAATTTAATATATTTAAATATATTAAATATTTTATTTAATATAATTTTATTTGATATATGATAAATAATTGTTTTTGAAAAATTGTTTTTTATTTAAATTTTAATAATTATTTAATTTAATTTAATATTTCAGTATAATTTAATATATTTAAATGTATTAAATATTTTATTTTCATATAATTTTAATTTTATTGTTATTATTTTATTTTTGTATTAATATAACTATTATTATAATATAAATTATATTTTAATAATTATTAAAATATAAAATTATATTAAATAATATTTGAATTTTAAATTAAATTTTATTAAGGTGGTGCATAGTGTTTTTAATAAGAAAAAGAAGTAAAAATGAAAGGATATTTATTAAAGTTAAAAATAAATTTTTAAAAAAAGTTGAAGGTGCATGATGAGATGAGATGTTAGCACGTTAAAAATGAATTTTTGGAAGTGCATGATGAGATGTTAGAAGTGTAGGATGAAACACTGACCGTTTGATTATCACAGTTAAATTTTAGATGCCAATAAATATAATCACCTACTTTTTTATCTTGTCTCTGTATTTATAAGTTTTGAAATGAACTTTTGTTCAGGACTGATCCAAATCACAATCCAATGTCATATAAGCATATTTTATCTTACAAGTTTTCTTAATATATAAGATATCAATCAATCATTGATGTTAGTAGTAACCAATTAATCTATGTTGTTTTACAAATTTTGGAAAATTGATTGATTGCTCACTATTACGTTGATCGATCAGTTCATACAATACATTAACCATATCTTAATTATATTTTGACATACACTCTGTATTGATTATGTTAAGAAACGACCTCCCATTATGAAGGTTTATTAAAGAGAAATAAAGGAAAAAAAATCTAACTAATCGTTTTAATTCAAGCGAATTGTTTGTATGCCCTTTCTTAAAACATGTTTCAACACTCTGTGTTTTATTCATTTGGTTGCAGTTTGTAATTATTTTACACATCATTCTATTTATTTCTTTAAAAAGGACTTAAATGTAATTTACTAAGTTTTCAAATCAGTACCATAATCGCAGCTAATAATCTCGTGTTTCGTTGCAGTATTGCTTGCACTCTCTCCTTCATATGCCTCGTCGCTGCCACCTCTTTGTCTTCTTGTTGGTCCGATGACAGTGAATGCGGTATTCTCTGGGGTTAGTTCTTGACATGGTCTAGAACCTCTCATTTGTCGTCGTGACTACGACTAACCTCCTCTCCATGTTGCTCAAACTTTGGGAATGTTGGTGACGACCACCAAAGGGAGATTGGTTTGAGTGGTCAAGAGAAGACTTCAGTGGATTAAAAATCTGGTACCAAACACCCCATTTGGAGAAATGGCAGGGATTGTGGCCATGGCTTAACTCTCCGTATAGATTACGACTTTCATTCTCTCATACTTGCTCACCCCTTTGCAGAAACACCACGATTCCCTCAAAATCACACCCCTTATGGCCCTACGAGTAATTGGTATTGTCAAAGCCTTCAACTTGAGATCAAATGTCTATGCATGAGGTATCTCACTTCAGAATCATTAGCAGAACAACTATGAAGAAGAGGCCACAACGAGAGACAACACATTCACCATTATTGTTAAATTGCTGACATGCATTGCTAGATAGGAAGAGATGACAACGAGAGGTGGTGCATTTACCACTGTCACCGGATTGACGACATGCATAGTCAGAGAGGAAGAAACCACGACAAGGCACCAAAGGGGATAATGCAAGTCGTGAGACTGATTTGAGAACTTAATCTTGATAAATTACATTAGATCCTAATTAAAGATACATAAATAAATAAGATGATGTGTAAAATAATTATGAATAACAATCAATATTAGAAACACATAAGAGAATTTTAAAACATGTTTTAAAGAAGGGACACAAAAGTTAGCATAGAATCCAAATTGATTTCAGAAATTACTGTTAAATTTCCCTTAGGAAAGTTAATCACATGTATCTCTTTATTAATTCAGTCCAGTCCAAGACTATTTCCAAGATTCAGTTTTAGGAATTAAATTTGATTTATTCAAGGATATAATCGAAGAAATCTTAACGTATAGCATCATATTTCCTGAGGTCGTGCTTCCCATATAGAAATGGGCTACCCTTACCATGTTACGCCAAATTTCGACAGACAAAAACTACATTGCTTCAAAAAAAAATTTCTAACATGTCAAATATCCTCTTCAACAGCAAAACATAAGAGGGGTCTGTGTAATTTGCTGCATGTTCTAATCGGCAATTATTTACTTCAAAGGTTCCTTTCAAGGGAAAAACAAAACAAAAAACATTTCTATTGCATGAGAGCAGGAAGAAGCATTCCTCAATAGCTTTTTACACAACCTCTAATAGGACAATATGCTAGCACTTGTTTGTTTGAGACATCTAAAAGTAGGAAAATAGAAATTAGGCAGCAAAACATTATGCTGTAACTCACTTAACACCTTATCCAGTTAATGAATGCTTCATTAGATTCCCTCCAGACTGACTAATACAGAACACAGCAAACAGCATTAAAAGGTAATCTCCTTCAAAATAATATTTTTGGACATTGCTTCAAGTTAGCAAACTTATATCTTCAAATGTAGATGTCCTATTGTAACAACATACCGAGTAATGTCATCACAGGAATAGGTCCATTTCAAGTTATTAAAGAGCATTTATCATTTTCTTCATCTCAGCAGACCGCCTGGGATCTGGTTCTTCAATCGCTCTCTCGGTAAGTACTTGCTTGATACGACACATTGACTTCCTCACCTGATTTCACATAATAAATCAATAAAATGCATACGTGCCTTTTTGGTTCCCCATACACAGTTAACATTTGTATTTCACTGTTCAGGAAAAGAGAATAAGAGCAAGACCACTGTGACTGTTCTATACCATTAATCCATTGGTCAACAAGAGCAACACAGCAACACATGTGTAAGGCAGAACAAGTGGAAAGTGAGGTGATACCTTAGGTATGCGCTCTGGGTTAGGAAAACGGAAGTTCTGTGCATTAAGCATTTGACGCTGAGTCATCAACATGTTCTTCTCCTTTAACAGCACATACCACAACTTATGAAGGTCGTCCCAAGATTTCAGGCGCAGTTCAGAAGCCTTCCAACCCCGACCTAGCAACATACATTAAGAAATATAATAAAAAGAGACAGCTATTATATCAGACAAAAATAGCACAACCTTCAAAGCTCAACAGAGAAAATCAAGAATTTTGGTTGTAATGAACAATTGTGGCTACTGCATGAAAATCAGTGAATTTGTTTACACCAAATCCAAATCTGTTATAAAATAAGAGGTGCATGATGCATACCATAAACAACAGGTTTGTCATCATCTGGGCTCCTGTCTGCCTCAAAGAACTCCTGAAGGGGATTGCGTACTTCTCTGCCACCAGCAGGAGCTGTAGTGGCATAACGTTTTGATCTAGCAGCAGCAGCAAAGAGTGTTCGTCCAAGCGTTCTAGACAAAAACATGGCTGCATTGCCAATCCATACTTATTTTATAATGTAAGAAACCAGAGGACAAGAAAATGCCATACAATGTTATCAAAATCAAATAAAATATTGCCTTAAATGCACGGATTTTCCCGACAATGTATCATTGAGTATGATCAAGTAACAGTTGAAAAATTCCATCATTTAGGTAGACAGTGCGAAGAAAGTGCAACTATGAAATTAAAAAATCAATCTTAGCTTCCCTTATACCCATACATGCAAGGACTGGGTTGGGTTGGGTTTACAGTCATACAGAGCTATCAATATATGGCAGCAATCCCCTTCAATTCTATCCCCACTTAGGCCAAGGCCAACACCCAAAGTGACCATACAGATTAAGGTTAAATCACTGAAAAATGAAAAATTAGTATACGGAGGACACAGGCAACCCTAAAACAAAGTGAAAATGTTGATAAACTAAGTTTCCCACTTCAGTACAAGTTCAATATTGTATTAGTACATAATCCCAAGATTCGAGACATAAACTGATACAATGCACCCTCGAAGAGTGGCGATATTCATATGATGAAGCAATTCTAGTAGAAATATTGAACATTAAATTGGATTCATAGTTCACACGAACATTGTATATACCTATATCAGCATCAATATCAATGTACGCGTACGGGTTAAATTGTGGTTACACTGGACGAAAAATATTTGTAGGCAAGCGAGATCTGGCAAAGAAACCGAAAAATGCTAGGATTTCTAGACTACCAAATCGCATTTTGAAGGCAAAATGCTTTTCTATGATTCAGACCAAATATCGAACAGCTTGTGAGCAACATCAAATATATTGCAAAATGATAAAAAATGAAATATTGTGGACAACAAATAAACAAAAGCGTACAGAGGGAAATTAGAGATACAAAAAAAAAAAAAAGACTTCACAAAAGGGGAAACAGGTAAGTAAATAATACTTAGTTCATGGGGAAGTCAGATCCACAAACTGAAAATTAGAAAAATGAAAAACAAAGCAAAACGGGAATCAGCAAAAAGCAAACCTGAAGAAGTAACCAGACTGCACTACAAATATGAAGTGGAGATTAAACTATCAAGATGAATTCATAGGAAAAGAAAAGGAAAATTGAGGTCGGGGTTTAAGGGTTTTTCAGAGAAGAGGAGAAAGACGAAATATAGTTTGAGGGTTTATATTTGCAACCCTATGTTTAATTTGTCCCTTTGTTCTTCATCAACTAACTCACTTGTAAGCAAGGAAAACACAAAATGACTATTAAATTTAAGAGAGGTAATGACAATGTTATTTTGTTAGGAACAAAATGCACCTTAAAAAAAGTTTAAAAATAAGTTAAATATTTAATACAATGAAATTTTATTAATTGAAACTCAATTAAAAATTCAATTTTATCATCAAGCGTTTAAATTACTATAAATAATTACTTTTTTAAGTTTAGGAATACATAATTTTTTATTTAACAATTCTCAAATAGATTATAAACTCACGAAGTATTTTATATAGAAAAGGTTTCATCTACTACTATATAAACATGCTTCTCTTTTTTATATACATTTTTTTTCAATTTTTTTCTCTAAATATTTTTTAAATTAAAATAATTATTTTATTAATTCTACCTTTCAAGTAATTTTTATTTTAATTTAATAATATTTTTAATTTGATTGTTTTTTTCCTAAAATTATTATTTTAAATTAAAATAAATATTTATATTAAAATTATCTAATAATAAAATTGTAAGAATTATTTAAATTTACGTTTATAATTATAATAATAATAATTTTATTATTGTTTGTTATCATAAAACATAGACACAACGAATGTATTTTCATTAATTTTAAGAATAAAGAACAGCTAATAAAAATGAAAACCATTTTAAAATAATTTTAATAATGTATGTATTGTAAATAATTAAAAATCAATTGATTATTGTTGAAATTGGTATTGCACAATGTTATGTTCTAAAAAACGTGTAAACATACAATGATTAAGAGGGAATGAGTGAATTGGTTTTTTTCAAATTTTGGTTTTCTATTAAAATTTTTATCGATCAGTTTATGAATGAAAGATGCATAGATAAATAAAAGTACACACAGAATTTGATCCTAATTTGAATCAAAAGATTCTATATTCAATCGTTAATCACTATAAGAGAGTGATTAACTTTTTCACTAGAAATCAGTTTCAGATTACAATGAGAATGATAAAACAATAAGAACAGAAAACACATTCCTTCGACAAATGGTGGAATGAACACCAACTCAATCAACTTGTGGAGAACCACTTACACATTTAGACACACTAAACACAAGTTTCTCCTTTCTCAAGAGTTGATTAAGCTAAGACTTAAACTAGAGAACTTCATCAGAACCAATTATGTGCTCTCCAATGGTTTAGGTAACCTTTAAAAGGTTTAGGAGAGTTCTATATATAGGTAAGGGGTCAGAAAATGAAAAGACAATTCTCAATTGCTAGTGATAATCAATTATCACAAGTGATAATTGATTATTTCATGCCGTTATGGGTTTTCGAAAACGTGATAATCAATTATCCTTAGTGATAATCAATTATTGTCGAACCCTGGACAATATAAAAACTTGCGATGATAATCGATTATCTCCTATGATAATCGATTATTGCCGCAAGAAATGATTAAGCTATAATACTTATAAGTGCTTACACTTGAAAAATAACTCCTATACAAATGAATTCTACAAAGAATGCTTTAAACAATTTATGTATTTGTTTCTTCAAGTCTTCAAATGCATCATCATCATAATCTCTTCAAAGTAATAACAATGCTTCTCATGGGTAACAATCTCTCCCTTTTTATGATGATAAAAAATCCTCTTTTTTGTTAAAATCCCTTATGACTTCCTGCATTATTTTAAACTTACACAAAAACATAAAGGTTAATAGCTTTAAACAATAAAAAAATATTATGTTGTTTTCTCCCCCTTTTTGATCATAAACATAAAGACTCATAAGAAGGAGCGACTCCCCCTCAATTTAGGCTCCTCCTTAACAAAACAATAGTTCAATCAAAGACAATAAAAGTTGGATTGATAAAGTCAAGCAATAATACATCATAATTTAGAAAATACTAGAAACATAAATTTAAAGCTTAAAAGAAATACAATTATACTTAAAAGTTAGGACTAAGAGGATAATTAGGAGGTTGAAGGTTAAGACGATCCTTAATGTTGTAAATCCTAGTATCAAAATCTTTTAAGTGCTCAATCACATAACTATAGTGAGATTGATCCATCTCAAGGAGTTCTCCATGTCTAGTCTAGTGGAGAGTGCTCATCTGCTCTTGAAAATTTCTCATCTGCTCCATTTGACGAGTGAAATTTGCAAGATGTTCTTCAATGGAGAAGGACGAGGATGAAGGTGCAGCTAATAGAGCAGCTTTAGAGGGATCAACTACATTGACTGGTTCTATCATATGAGCATCTATATCATCATCTTCATCGTCATTATATGCTTCATCTTTGTGAACAAAAATGTTGCCACGAGCAACAAAACCCATTTGTCGCAAGGTGGTTTCTCCAATCTCCGAACCAGCAGCTTGGATGGCACGGCTTGGATGGCACGAGAACTTTCACCATCAACATTGACTCCTTTGTACTCAAGGATGCGGGACACAAAAAGGACATGTGGGAGATGATAAATAGGATATCGTTGTGCCTTCATCATACTGTCCACAATGAGAGAGGACCAATCAATATGAATGTGCTTGAGAATCCCATAGATAATAAAAAGGTCTTGTTCCGAGCATTGAGCATGATCGGTGGCTCGAGGACATAGAACCCAAACGATCATATAATGAATCAATCGTTCTTCAACTTTGAATCCACCTACAAGAAGTTGTTTCTGCATGGTTTGAAGTAGTGGATTCCTTTGAAAAGATTGGAAAACAAGGAGACGATTGAATCCATCTACACCAAGATGAACTTTAACAACATCATCTCTAATAGGCATCATGGCCACATGGGATGGAAAAGTGGATGGAGAAAATAGATGAAGAAAATAATAAAAAAAGGTTGGTGGAGAAGGTGGTGGATAAAATATAATTTAGAAAGGTGAATGAAATAAATAAAAGTTAGTGTGAGAGATTAATATAAAAATGGGGTGGAAAAGTAAATGGAGAAAATGGATGAAGGAAATAATGGATAAAATATAATTTAGAAAAGGTAAGTGGAATAATTAAAAAAGTTAGTATGAAAAAATTAATATAAAAATAAGGTGGAGAGTAGATGAAAAGGTAGATGATGTGGAATATGATATGGAAAGTGATGTGGAGGGTGATGTGGAGAGTAAGGTGTGAGAAGAAAAAGAAGATGGTGAAGAAATAAAAATGTGTTGGATTAGTTATCCTTTTGGCATAAGGAGTAAAAATTAATTTGGGGATGCAAACAGGAAAACAAATTATAATTTTATTTTCTTTTTATTATTTTTAATTTTTTTTTTGTGATGAATTATATTTATTTGGACAAAATTGGGTATTGACAATACTAACAAATACTTTTTTAAGATATATTCTATGAAAGTTGTTTCAAATATAAAGATTCTTACTATCTTCAATTTTGGATCCTAATTATAAAAAGATTTTATCTCATGATCATAAAATAATCTTATATGAAAATAACTTTGTTTTCAATAGGCTTCTAATATGATGTTAGATATAGTATATTTATTTGAGAATTGTTATCTTATAAATAAACTGGTAAAAAAACCCAAGGCATATATATATTGATAAGCAATAGTAGAACAAAAGTCTTTTTATACCGACTAAATATGACATTTTATGTCGGTTCTGGAACCGGTATAGAAGCAAGAAGTATAGAAAGTAATGACTTTTTATACCAATTTCAGAACATATATAGAATATTTCACTTTTTATACCAGTTAAAGGTATAACCAATATAAAAAAAAATATTTTCAAAAATATTTTTCAAGTAACCAATATGATCCCTGAACAACTCTATGGCTAAATGCATCAGCCTTGAATGAATCTCAAATATGGAAACAAAGAAAACAACATTTGTTTAAAGACTATACCAAAAAAATCCAAAGTCATCCATATCCATGGATATAACATAACTGGAATAAGTTTATTAGACCAAAACAAGAAACAACAAGCTCTAATTTTTGAAGACAAATATACTTCAATAATAGTAGAACAACAAACACTCGTTTATTATTGTTTCACATGCACATATTCAATCTCTTTTACAACTGATTTCTCCATCTTCAATTTTCAACACCCACATCCACTCACAGATATTATAAAAAAAAAGGAAATAAAGAGAAGAAAGGGAGAAACAATCACCAACGAGTCAGAGTTTCGATTGGACACACGATGCAATGGTTGCGGAGGAAGCGGCAACTTTGGGTAACATAACTTTGCCTTATGGAGAAGATGAAAGGTCGCATGCTCCTCGTTCGCAAACATCAAGGAGAAGCAGTCAGTTGATGAAGATCTGCGAAAGACCTTAGAGTTAATCAGTACAAAGAAAGCAAAGGACTTTAATACCGGAACGGACGGTCTCTTACGCTTCAGAGGCAGAACGTGCGTTCCTAATGATGAGGAACTGAAAAGAATAATTCTTGAGGAAGGGCACCAAAGTCGTTTTAGCATACATCCAGACATGACTAAGATGTATCAAAACCTCAAAAAATCTTTTTGGTGGATTGGTATGAAGGGTGACGTGGCTCGGTTTGTGTCTTCCTGTTTAACCTGTCAGAAGGCAAAGGCAGAACATCAAAGACCAGGTGGTCTACTACAACCATTGGAGATTCCAGAATGGAAGTGGGATAGCATCTCTATGGATTTTGTGACCCACTTACCCCGTACGGTTAGGAACCACGATTCAATCTTGGTTATAGTGGATTGGTTGACAAAGAGTGCACACTTTCTTGATGTCAACTTGAAGATATCTATGACAAAGCTGGCTCAACTTTACATCCAAGAGATCGTTCGTTTGCATGGAGTGCCATCTAGCATCATCTCAGACCGAGACCCCAGATTTACCTCTCGGTTCTGGCAATCACTTCAGCAAGAATTGGGGAGTTGTTTACAGATGAGCTCAACATATCATCCTCAAAAGGATGGTAAATCTGAGAGAACAATTCAGACCCTTGAAGACTTGTTGAGAACGTGCGTATTAGATCACTTGGGTGTTTGGGACGAAGTACTACCATTGGTTGAATTCACCTACAACAACGACTTTCAGTCCAGTATTGGAATGACACCCTTTAAAGCTCTTTACGGGAGAAAGTGTAAAACACTACTTTGTTGGTTTCAAGAGGGAGAAGTGGTGTTAACTGGATCTGAAGTTATTCAGCAGACGATCGAGAAGGTGAAGTTGATTCAAGATAGGTTGAAAGCGTCTCATAGTAGGCAGAAATCTTACGCCAACAAGAGGAGAAGACCTCTGGAGTTCACTGCAGGAGATCACGTTTTCCTTAGGCTGAATCCAACTACGGGCGTTAGCAGAGCCGTTCGGCCTAAGAAGCTGTCTCCCAAGTTTATCGGTCCTTACCAGATTCCAAGGCGAATAGGACCGGTTGCGTACGAGATAGCCTTACCTCCACAGTTATCCAACCTTCATCCAGTCTTCCACGTCTCTCAACTCAGGAAGTATATAGCCGATCCCTCTCACGTGCTGGAAGTGGAGGACGTTCAGATCAAAGAAGATCGTTCGTTTGAGTTGAAGCCTGCCAGCATTGAGGATACCTGAACCAAACAATTCAGGGGGTAAAACCATCAGATTAGTTAAAGTGGTTTGGGACAAGAAGACGGGTGACTTTACATGGGAGCTGGAAGATATCATCAAGGACTTGTATCCTCACCTGTTTTCTGGTAAATTTTTATTTTCGAGGACGAAAAGTTTTGTAGTTAGGGGGAATGTCAGAATCCATTAAAACCCACTAAAAACCCCAAGTAGTGGGAGCCAAGTGCCAAGGAGAGAGTCAGCGTTTCAGTTAGTGGAAAACAGGTGGCTGAAGGAGAGTGGCCGTTCGGTTTTAGTGACGACAGTATTTAATGCCAAATTTCAAATGTCGTGCCACTTCTTTGCATGCTTTCTTTCTCCTCCAAACTGCTGAAACCGTTTCCTCCTCCTTCTCTCTAAATCTCCTTCATCTTTTCTCTAAGGAAATCTCATCTTTTCGTCTTCCGATCACTTCTCAGGCACCGTTTGAACTCTCCCGGCGTCAAGGGCTTTCCTTTAAACCGATCGGGTTGTGGTTCTAAGCCGGTGAGTTACTTTCTCCTTAGCACGTTCGTTCTTTTCGCATGCAAACCCAGATTTCTGGTTGCCTGAGCGAATCGTATTATTCTGAGTATTTCTGGTCTTTTGTTTGGATCAGTTTCTTAAAGCGTGACTGTCAAACGTTAAGGTCTTTGGTAGTGGTGAGCTTTATTATGCATATGTGAGCGTTCGGTTACGTTTAGAGGTAAGGGAAGCTTATATAATTTGATTAAGATTCTTGTTTTGAACGTTTGTATGTTTGTATGATACTTTGTTTGATTATTTAATGAGTATGAAATATGCGCGTTAATGCATGTTTGGATGTGTGGATGGATGATTGATAAACGGTGTGAACTGAGTTGAGATTGAGTTTGATATTCAAACTGCAGTATTCTAAGTAAATTTTGTAGTATGGTCAAGCGTCATTAGTGATCGTTCGATTCTTCCTGGAAGTACATGGTCTTAACTGATTTCTCATGCTTTAGGGATGTTGTCTAAGAGTCACTCTGTAATACTCTGCAGAATTTTGTAAACTATAACTGAGAGTCAATATCGACCGTTTAGTTTTCCTTTGAGCGTTAGTCTAAACTAAATTCTTCTTCTGGAGAGAAGTTCGTTCATGAAGATCGTTTTATAATATTAGATATATGTAAATGAGCGTTCGACCTAAGTGTAGTTCTTCTTTATGTTTCCTAAACAGTTTAGTTAATGTATACTATACTACTTAAAGTCGTAGATGTTATCATTATTTTTCATTAAAAATAAGTGTGGCGCAAGTGTGTGTGTGTGTGTGTATATATATATATATATATATATATATATATATATATATATATATTCATTCATTTTATAAGTTTAGTAGTGCTTGGTCTTGGACCAAGCGTTCGGTATCAGTAGCGCTCGTTCTTGATAAGTACTTGGTCTTGGACCAACGCTCGTTCAATAGTGTATGGTTTCCACATGGCTTGGTCTTAAACCAATCGCTCGGTCTCGTTTCAGTAATCTATTATTACCGTGTTTAAAATAATAGTCCTCAGCCAAACTCAATAGCGTTCGTTTCTTCATAGTATCCCATCAGTTATTAGTATTTGGTGTCAAATAGTTTTGGTCTTTAAAAGGTATTCGGCCTAGAGTCTTAGTACTTGGCCTAGGCTTCGTGGCGTCCGGTTTGAACTCTTAAGGGTCTGTTTATTGAAATAGATAAATTCGTAAATAGCGCTCGGTCACGTTAGTTTCTAAGAAGTGTTATTCCATTCGGACTTGTGCTAGGATGAGAAAGTGTGATCTTATTTCAGTTGAATGTATTGATGATGAAGTATAAGAGAATTTGAAATGTGATGCGAATGAAATAGTTTGGTTATGAAAGAGTATTCTAGGGAGGAATATCTCATAAAGTGGTTATTGATTGGTAAAGTATGAATGTGGGCAAAGCTTAGCGGACGTTTATCCTGATATTCCGTGATTACTCATTCTCACGTAGAGAGGAGTAAGTCATGTGTGAGAATAGCAAGAGGTCCTAGTCCATAAGGTTAACTTGGACAGAACGGATTAACCTCGGGTGACAGCTGTTGTAGCTACACAGGATTCATACAGTCCGAACAGTCAGAGTCAAGTGGTCGGTCTTTGCATGCCATGATGTATGAATTATGATTTTGGTTGTTGTTTGATTTAATCATGAACATTGTATGTTGTATTGAATCAATTAAATTACATAAGCTTACCCTATTTATCATTTTGTCCGTGTTGTACGTTCGGTTGTTGTCTTGTTGCAATGATCATCCGTGTGGATGTGAGCATAAGGAGAAGAGTTGCTGGAAGAAGCACTGGAAGAGGTGGGAGTAAAGGCCGAACCTTAGTAACGTTCGGTCAATTGTTGGCTTCATATTTTATAAGACCGTTCGGTATAAGTTTATTTTGTAAATCGTTCGGTCTAGTTGTAGTCAGTGGACGATTTTAATTCCCTGCTATTATGTAAGGTCGTTCGGCCATAATAGTACCTCGTTATGTGTAGAACTGATCTATAGTATTATTAATGTGATTATTCTATTATATGGTTTTATACTGTATTTTTTGAATGTTAGAGTGTCCAACTTTTTCTTTCTCTTTCATTATCCAATTTTACTTTTTCTTTTTTCTAACAGTCAAATTCACTAATTTTTTTATTATTACGAAAATTGATAATATAAATCTTTTATTCAAACAAGAGTAAAAGGACGAGTATGGATTTCATATTTAATTGACAAATATCAAGATAATACAATGAATAAAGTAAACAATAAAATAAATTCAAAACGAAGAAAGTATTCATGACAGAATGTAACAAACATGATAAAAAAATACTTATAACTTATAATATAAAAACCAATATGTTTCTTTTTTATTAAGTAGAAATAATATAGCTTTTAAATAACATCATCTAAATTGTTACACTATTATAAAACTTATTAAAGACAAATATTGAATGTTATCAATAAAAATAAAACATATTAAATCTTTTTTTCTCTTTTTATTAAATGAATAAAAATTTAAAATTTATTAAATCCTTATTAACCACACACACACACACACACATATATATATATATATATATATATTAATTGATATACTTGTATTATATTTAAAGTTGTACTATATTTAAAATAAGAAGATAATATAAAACTTTATTTGATATAATATAATAAATTCATTTAATAAATTATTATAGATGACTTTAAATTTTTTTATTTTTTATTTTTTGTGCATGAAGTTAAGTGTTACATTTTAATTCCAAAAAATAATATAACTATATTAATTATTTTAATTTTTATGAGTGATATACTAATTATTAAAAATAAAAACTGCTTATATTTAGCATTATAAAAAGTACTCAAAAATTACATTTTAGTTTTATTAAAAAAATTCAAAATAACAGTTATGATAAAATAAATATATTAATTGTTTAAAATAAAGAGAGGAATACTTTTTACATAAAACTATATTAAATATTATCTTTATCATATCAACAAGATTAATAATGAATATAAATTTTAAATATAAATTTATTATTGTTCAAAATCCACTCTACCAAGCTTGACCTCAAAACATAATTACTAATTTAGGTTTTTTAAATAATGGTATTCGTATTGTTTTTTTTTAATACTTCTATTTAATTCTTAATTTAATCTAATAAACAATGATAATTAAAACAAAATTAAAATGATAAAAAAAAGTGTATTTGAAGATAAAGAATAGTAATAGAAACAATTTAAATAGCTTGTAAGTAATAAACTAATTGAATTAGTATAAATTTAATTAAAATTTAAATAAACTATGAAAGTGTAAGCGTGAATTTATCAATTAAACTTGTGAAAAAATTAAATTCTTTTTTTAGTGACTTTAGAATTTATCAATTAAGCCGTTGACGTATAGGAAAAAATATGGAAGTGTATGTAATGTAACAGTACTGATAGGAAAAAAAAAACACAAGGAGAATAATCTCTATTAATATGAATATGTGTATGTTTCAACCACATTATAACATGAAATTCCAGAATTCTGTGAAGGAAGTGTAAAAATTATAAACTTTCAA
Organism: Vigna angularis; assembly: GCF_016808095.1. Lineage (NCBI taxonomy): Eukaryota > Viridiplantae > Streptophyta > Magnoliopsida > Fabales > Fabaceae > Vigna > Vigna angularis. The sequence continues at coordinate 9,200,642 of NC_068973.1, read as the reverse complement.
GACAATATCTGTTGTAAAATCAGAGAATCATCCTGAATAAAAAAATGATGTAATGTTAGAGAGAAGGAAGAACAGTGAGGAATTTCAGAAGAGAGAGAATAACAGAAAGATACTTGCCACATTCCACTCTACCCCCAATTAGCGCATGAATCCTTTTAGAAGGGAATTTTCCTTACGAATCCTAGTGTTGCGCCTGCTCTACACCTCCTGCTGATCCAGCTCCACGTGTCCTTCATTCCTAACAACCTTTACCTCGCTCCCATCATGCTTCAGCTCACGTGTTACATTACCCTTCCCTTTGAAAACACCCTTGTCCTCAAGGGTGAGGGATGGATAAGATTGCTACAACAATAGAGTATCTTCCCAAGTTGCAAATTCGGGCTTGGTTGACTCCCACTGAACCAACACTTGAGGAATTTTTTCCGCACCACGAACAATTACTCTCGAATCCAAAATCTTCTCAGGTTGTAGGGCCGGTCCAAATTCTGAAGTAGTTAATGGCAAAGGAAAGTATTGATCAACTGGAGTTCCATGGAACTTCTTCAGCAAAGACACGTGAAATATTGGATGAATTCTAGCAGGGTCAGGTAAGTTCAGCTTGTAAGCAACATCACCAATCTTTTGAATGATCTCAAAGGGCCAAAAAAACGCAACCCTAATTTATGATTCTTCCTCAAAACCACAGAATGTTGACGATATGGTTGTAACTTAACCAACACCAAGTCCCTTACTTCGAAATATACCTCCTTCCTCTTCTTATCAGCCTGTCCTTTCATGTAATTATGAGCCTTCTCCAAATTGAATTTAAGCTCATGGATCAGTTGGTCACGAGCCGTTAAAGTGTCTTGAAGAGATACTGGATCCTTCAAATCTTTAACATAAGGAACAATGATTGAGGATCTCTCCCAAATACAGCCTTAAAAGGCGTCATATGAATACTATGATGATTAGCCGAATTATACCAAAATTGTGCCCAAGGAAGCATAGAATGCCAATACTTAGAATTGTCATACACAAAACATCTTAAGTACATTTCCAAGGTCTTATTTAAAACCTCTGTTTGGCCATCTGATTGACGATGATATGTTGAAGTCATAGCCAACGTTGTACCTTGAGCCTTGAAGAGTTGTTGCCAGAATGCACTAATGAATACTCGATCCCTATCTGACACCACTGTCTTAGGGAAACCATGGATCTTGACCACCTGTTGGATGAAAGCATCAGCAACCGTCCTACTATTAAAATCTAATTTGAGAGGAATGAAGTAACTGATATCCTCCCATAATTGTAGAAAAACCATTGGAGCTAGGTAATTGAGTTATGAAATCCATACTGATATCCTCCCAAATCTGTTGAGGAATAGGAAGAGGGTGTAACAACCCTAAAGGGAGTGTTTGATCAACCTTGGCTTGCTGACAAACATTACACTTCCTGACAAATTCTCTAACATCTGCTTGCATCTTCGGCCGAAAGAACTATTGACTCACCCTCGCCATAGTTCTAGTTACTCCAACATGTCCACCTATCTTCGTACTATGAAACTCATGTAAGATGGCCTGTTTGAGAGCCAATTCATCAGGAATCATCAATCTACCTTTCCAAAATAACAAGCCATCTTTGACAGTATAATCCATGTCATTGATTTCCTTAGTTAAATGCTTCTGATACAGAGAGCTCAACCATTCATCTTTAGGAATTAACTCAATTACTTTAGTTAACCACCCACTTTGAGGTTCAGACCAGGTCAAGTGAAAACTTCTGGATAAGGCATCAGCTGGAATGTTATCCTTGTCACGCTTGTACTGAATTTTGAAATCATAACCTAAAAATTTAGGTAACCACTATTGTTGTTCCGGTGTTTGTAGAGTCTGCTTCAACAACTCCTTGAGACTCTTCTGGTCAGTCTTTATAATGAATTTGTGGCCTAGGAGATAGTGTCTGAACTTTGCAAGAGCTTCAGTAATAGCATAAAACTCTCTAGTATGCACTGACTGCTTCTGCATCCTAGTTGACAGCGTTTTAGAAAAATATGCAATAGAATGGGAATTCTGACTCAAAACTGCCCCTATTCCCAAGCCTGAAGCATCAGTTTCCAGAATAAACTCTTCCTTGAAATTGGGCACAACTAGTACAAGTGCTGAAGTAAGGGCCTCCTTTAACTTATTAAAAGCAGCAGTGGCTGAATCAGACCATTTAAAAGATTCCTTTTTAAGCAACTCAGTTAGAGGGGCTACAATAGAGGCATAATTTTTAACAAACCTTCTGTAGTACCCAGTGAGACCCAAGAATCCTCTCAATTGTTTTAGTGTGGTCGGTTGAGGCCATGCTTTAACCGCTTCTAACTTGCTAGTTTCCATAGCTATCCCTACGCCAGTTAAGGTATGACCCAAATAATCAATTTTCCTGACACCAAAGGAACATTTAGAAAATTTAGCATAAAGTTGATGTTGTTGTAATGTTCTCAGTACAAATTCCAAATGAGATAGATGATCCTTCCATGTAGTACTGTAGATTAAGATATCGTCAAAAAATACCAACACAAATTTTCTCAAAACACCTTTAAAAACTTCATTCATCAAACTCTTGAATGTGGCTGGTGCATTTGTCAGTCCAAATGGCATGACTAGCCACTCAAAATGACCATGATGAGTCCTAAAAGCTGTTTTATGCCTATTTTTCGATTTAAGTAATATCTGATGATAACCAGATCACAAGTCAAGCTTTGAAAAAAAAACAAGCACCAAAGACCTCATCTATCAACTCATCAACAGTAGGTATAGGAACGGTGTCTTTGATGGTAATGGCATTGAGAGCTATGTAATCAGTACAAACCCTCAAAGATCCATCTTTCTTTTTGACTAAGATGATTGGAAAAGAGAAAGGACTGGTACTGTGTTGCACTACTCCTTCTTCCAACAAACCTGCCACTAACTTCTCGATTTTCTCCTTCTGACTATGAGGGTATCGATATGGTCTAACTTTAATTGGTTGTGAACGTTCCACCAAAGGAATGGAGTGGTCATGTGTCCTAGGGGAGGTAAGGACGTAGGATTTGTAAACACAACAACATATTTATGTAGCAACAAAACCAATTCAAGTTCCATATCTATAGGGAGTTCTAGCTCAGGAAATTGTAAGAATGCGGTTCAATGAGTTGCATAAAAATTTCCGCAATGGAATTGGTATGGACAAGTATTTTAATATGGTGACATTATGCAAGAGTAGGCAAAATTGTATGATCACCTTGTAATGTGATATACTTATCATTGTATAAGATCTTCAGCTGTAATGAAGAGTAATCAACAATGATTTTAACCAGCTAGCACCAAGAACCAAGTCAGCTCCAGCAACGAGTAGTAAGAAAGCTGATAATTGAAATTTTACTCCCTGTGTCCGAATAGTTAACTCGCTAACCAAGCCTTCAGCAGCCATGTACTTACCATTCCCCACCATGACTCTGAACATAGGAGTTGGTTCGACAGGTAATTTCAAAAACTTAGCAATTCTTGGTTGCAGGAAATTATCAGAGCTACCTCAATCAACCAAAACCTGGACAGGTAGGGAACCAATGTGTGCAACAAAACGGATGGTACCAACACCTGTTCCTCCATTCAAAGCCTTGAAGGACAAATGCAATGCCTCCTCAGTATCCACAGCTCCAATTGTAATATTGGGAAATTCCATTTCTGGTGTCGGGACTTCTAACTCCTTTTCATCCTCTTCCATTATAACATTAAATACTGTCGGTTGGGACACTTATGATTGAAAGAAAATTTCTCATCACAAAAATAACAAAGGCCCTTCTTTCTTCGTAGTTGCATTTCAGCAGGACTAATTTTTTTCACATTGGAATTTCTAAAAAGAGGTCCTGAAGGGGTGGGTAATAATGCAGGTAGAGGCCGAAAAATGTCAGGAGGTTTCGGAGGGTTTCCGGAAACATTATTCTGGTTAGAATTGAAGATAATATTAGAATATATATGGCCATGTGTTTGAGTTCGACCAGTAGCAGCAGGGACATATTTTTCCTCAAACAATTTAGCTAGTGACACAGCTCTCAATAAATTGGTAGGACTCTAAGCTACATCATCTCTTCTAATATCTTTATTCAATCCACTTAAAAAACAATTTAAAAGAACTTCAGAAGTTAAACCGTTAGATTGGTTGGCTAAACTCATGAATTTCAGATAATAATCAGAAACTGTACCAGTTTGTGTCAATTTGAACAACTCAGCCATGGGATTATCAAACGGGGAAGGACCAAATTGTGACTCCAAAGCACGTTTCAGATCGCTCCAAGACTGGAAGACCTTCTCCTTTTGCAACATCTGGAACCATGGAATGACATCCTTCTCAAAGTGCATCGCAACTATCTCCACCCTCTCCAAATCCGGAGTATTGTGGTAATTGAAGAACTTTTCTGCCTTAAAGATTCATTCTAACACTGGAGTTTGACCATCGAAGTGAGGAAAACCCAACGATATGTCCCGAACAGGCATCGCTACCGAAAACGTTCCGGTATTTGTCGACGATGATCCATTCTTTGAGTTCGTATCACCAACGTGCTAAGTTTGAAGTTTGATTAGATGATTAATTGCTATCTGCATCTGGTTCATGCGCTGCTCTGTTTTATCAATCAGTTCTTGATTCATCGTATCTCTATCATTTTGCTTTTCCATCCAACTCACCAACGAAGTAACATGTGTCTGTAATTCCTTTAAACGGGTGTTCTCAGTCATTGGAGTCAATGAAAGCACCAATGTAACAATACTGTAATAGGAAAAAAAACACAAGGAGAATAATCTCTATTAATATGAATATGTGTCTGTTTCAACCACACTATAACATGAAATTCCAGAATTCTGTGAAGGAAGTGTAAAAATTATAAAATTCCAAAACAATATCTGCTGTAAAATCAGAGAATCATCCTGCATCAAAAAATGATGTAATGTCAGAGAGAAGGAATAACAGTGAGGAATTTCAGAAGAGAGAGAATAATAGAAAGATACTTGCCACATTCCACTCTGCCCCCAATTAGCGCACGAATCCTTTTAGAAGGGAATTTTTCTTACGAATCCTAGTGTTGCGCCTGCTCTCTACCTCCTGCTGATCTAGCTCCACGTGTCCTTCATTCCTAACAACCTTTCCCTCGCTCCCATCATACTTCAGCTCACGTGTTATAGTGTACGTATGAGAAAATAAACAAGGGAGTATAGTTTGTTGGTAGAAAGTTTGGCTAATTAATTATTAATTAGAGATAAGGAATCAGCTGCAGTAATACGGGAGAAATTGAAGAACATGAAAGTTAATATAATAAAAAAATTAGTGGATTTGACTGTTAGGGAAAAGAAAAAATGAAATTAGGAACTATTAATATAGAAGAGAGAAAAAACTGAACACAGCAAAGGAGAAAAGAGAAAAAGTACTGATTCATTCGTCACGTACGGAGTTAATGTCGTTGCTACCAATTTATCGGATAAGACTTCATTCATACAATTTTTACAATTTTAGAACCTAATTTATGAATTTTTAAAACCGGATACTAAACTAAAAAAACCACTTAATATATCAAACAAGTAAACATTTAAGTTAAAAAAAAAAGTAGTTTTATTCCAAATACATTCAAGTATGAATTAAATATTGCACAAAAATAAAATAGATTTTGACACAATATCCATCACAACGTAATACAACACCCAAATTGAATTAATTTTACACACAATCACAATCACAACCACACATAAATACATACATATACGTTCTGTTTTAATTTATACATACAGATAAATATTACATCACAACTATTATTTCATTTAAAGCACTACTAAAATGTGCAATAATTCATAACTACTTTTTTAAAAGAAATTTACTTTAAGAAAACCAGCTATTCGAAATAGCTTAACATGAATTAAAATTGAGTTTTTTTTTTTTTTTTTTGTTAAAAGTTGACTATTTTCTTAAAAACAATATGGAAACAAAGGAGTTCAAATTTCTTGAAGTCATTCTCAAATTTCCTCTTTATCCAATGAACTTTATACACACATATATATGTAACATAAATACCATGCATTGTTGACGTACAAAACAAATACAGTAGTTCACACTTGCCAATTGGCAAATCCACCAAAGACGGTGCTCCATGTTTGTGGAATTCCGCAGAATTTAAGCCAACATGCCAGAAGCAATATTCTCCTTGCTTTCTTCTTCATCCATTGTATCACAGAGTGCTCTTCCCCTTGTCTCTGGCAAGAATATTCCATAAACCCCACTGAAACCTATCACCAACCCAAAAACCCCGTAACACAGAAACTTGTTCGCTCTTCCAGCACTCACCAGCATTGGACTGACCGCGCCACCGAGCACCACTGCTAACCTTGCCATGGACAGTGCTGAGTTCCTCACACATGTTGGGAAGAGTTCGGTGGTGTAGATGAGGTAGATGTTAAACGAAGAACATGCGCTGAAGAATGATATCAACTCGAACCCTATTTGGAGATTGCTCCATGGCTTGACTTCAACGATGGACAAGAGGCTGAAAACACCACTGAGAATGGTGAAGAGAAGGAGTGCAATTCTCCTGTTGAAGTTGTCTATGAAGAAGAAGACAATCAATGCAGAGGGTAACTCGGATAAGGCATTGAAAGTGACACCCAAGTAGAGGTTGAAGGAGAGGTTTTGAAGACCTAGTGGCATGCCATAATAGACCAATCCTATGCCTATACCCATTGCCATAATTGCGAAGAGCCTTCGAGATGACCATTTCTTCTGTAGCAGAATTCTGAGGGCTGAGAACAAATCCACGTTCCAAGTTTCTTCCTTGTGGGACATGTTATTAATAGCCAAATCCAGGTTGCTTTTAGTGACAGATGTGATGCATTTCAGCGTGGCCACGGCTTCTTCTGTCCTTCCTCGCACTAGAAGCCATCTTGGGGATTCCGTAACGAACACCTTCACCAATATGCAGTAGATAATCGTTGAAATCGATGTCCACAGATAAAGGTTCCTCCACGAAGAACTCCTGTTTACGTAAGCCATGACTGGTAGGGACAAGAACCCTACATATATGCACACCACAAACACCTCAAAACTCTCACTTTACTTTTCATATTATAAAAATTAATAAATTAAGCTATTTATATTATTCAATAATAATAATAATACTTGTAAGACAACTGTGACTCTCACGTGGACAAATAAAGAGGAAACCATGTAGATGTTGCCTTTTTGTCAATAACATACATTATAAAGTGGTCTTTGTTTGGGACCCTGTAGGACTTTTCGATAATAATTGACCTCAGGCATTTCTTTCAGTATACTTAATTTATTAAAATTTAAATAAAAATAATTTTACTCATTTTATTTGATAATATAATTGATTTAATAGTGGTTTTATTTCCATTGACTTTTCTCTTTCAAGTTCTGATAAGTAGTTAAAAAAATTATTCTTAAATTGTCATCCAATATTAACTGATTTTTATTTTAACCCGTGGACAGAAGGTGACTTACGACCACTTGCTCCGCGCGTGCTGACCTACCTATAGTAAAGAAAAAGAAGCCGATGACACTGGTCTGGCCGCGCCGCCGTTTGCCTACGATCTCGGTGGCGAGCACGAGCGCGGAAGTTCCAATGGTGGCGCGAGCGAAGCCGCAGAGGAACTTGAGCGCGGAGTAGATCCAAACGTTGGGCGAGAGAGTGGCGAGAAGAGAAGTGATGCCCATGATGAGGCAGGAGAAAAAGAGCACGTTCTTTCGCCCGAGCGAGGAGTCAGCCAGCGAGGCCAGCCCGAATCCTCCCACCAAGCACCCCACGAAGAAGCTCGAAGTGGGAAGCCCGGAGATTACGGAGTTCGCGCATTCCAGACCCCACTCTGACACGGTGGAAGCATGCGCAGGCCCGTCCCACGCCCACCACTCCCTGGGGAGGTCGCAGAGTGTGGCGGCGGCGGAGCAGTCATTGTCAGCGCTGGTGCAGTGCCAGGAGGGCTGGGCGTCGGTGAAGACGGTGATGAAGGTCTGTTGGGCGTCGAAGAGCCAGGCGACGGAGACAAGTACTGATTGGAGGAACTGGGACCAGTTGAACTCGCCTATGCAGAGTTCGACGGTGGATCCCAGGGATGGGTGGTGTTTGTTGGGTGGTGGTGATGGTGGTTGTTCTAGTGTGTCAGATGATGGATTGGGTTGGCAGAGGAGAGGGGTGGGATCTGCCATGAAAAGAACAAAAATATACTTTTTTTTCTTCTCTCGTGGTTTTCACGCTTATGCAAATTGTGTGTGTGTATGCAAGGGGTTTATAAGGTGTGGAACGTTGGATCTTTCTCGATTCATCTTGGTTTATCTTCCAGTAATATATGACTCAGTTAACCCTATCTTATCAAAAGCAGAATTAATATATTGAAATTGTATATTTATGTTAAAGAAATTTCTTTATATTTTTTAGTGTATAAATTAGTTCTAATTGTAGAAAAGTTGTTTATTTTTCTTATAAAGAAACTCTAGTAAGTATGTTCTAAATATAACACCAACCATTTTAAAATATATATTGTAAAAAATTAGATAAATCTGTTGTAAATTTATAAAAATTTGTTCAAACTAAGTGGGATCATTATGAGATAAAAGAATTTCCACGTAAAGACGAATATGATGTTTGTAAGTATGGATAAATATATATTGGAAAAAAAAAATCTGAATTTTTACATGAATCTCATTGTTTTACAGAGTTATATATTAGCTGTTAATTTCTGACCGAATAGCAGTATTAAAAAGCTGAACAGGTATAATATCACATTTTTTTATAATTTTGTGTATTGTTTAATTAATTAAATTAATAAGATAAACTGATAAATACTAATTCAGTCACACTGTAAACTAATTTAAAAATGAAAGGGGAAGTTTTGAATTTAAGAAGTTAAACTAAAATTTTAAAATATAAATGAAAGAATATATATTGATATATATAATATAAAATCATTTTACATGCAAGTAGTCATTAATTATAAGAAGATGTGATTCAGTTGTTGGTCTTATCTTATTAGTGCTGCATCAAGTTGAAGTGGCAAATTGGTCTTGCCACGTGGTTTTAATAAATAAACATAAATCTGTTGTGAATCGGTATTGATAAGATAAATATATTAATAGTCATTTAAGAGAAAGTCTATAAATAATAAATAATTCACTTACTTTTTACTAGGAAAATAATTACTTCTTATTCATTAAAATTATGCTAACTGATAACAACACTAGAGAGTATTTAACTATGTTATTTTGGCCTTTTAATGTCAGTTTCAGAATCGACGTTTTTGTAGGTGACGTTAATTAAATGTTGGACTCAAACAGGTCCGACATCTTTTCAAACGTCGGTTACTGCATGACCCCGACGTTTAAAGGGATTCATAAACGTCGGACAATGCAATGTCAGACGTCTAAAGGGTTCCATAGACGTCAGACATTGCATTAACCGACGTCTACCGCAACTCATGTCTTTGGGTAGCGTAGTAGCACCTTCTTCATTTGCTAGTTTCGTCATAGAAAATGTTGCGTCTTTTGGATCTCTTATGGCATTTCAACTTAAAATCGAATTTGGGTCTTTGCCTAGTTCTATTAAAACCGCCAATGAAAACGAACGGTGACAATAGAACTAGGCAAGGACCGAAGTTCGATTTTGGGTTGAAACGCTATAAGACATCCAAAAGACGCAAGCTTTTCTTACGAGGAAACTAGCAAAGAGAGAATGCGGTACTACGCTACCCAAAGACACGAGAAAAACTACACCAAAACACAACAAAAACTCATTTTAACCAGTTCTAATGAAAGATAATCAACCAAAGACTAATATAATCAGAATAAAAGGACGTTTGAATGGTTCAAACGAGACAAAAACGCACCTGGAAAAGCAATGCCGCCGAGAGAAAATGCAAGAAGAAAGACGATGAAGTGCTCGTAACAGTGAGTTTGATGTCTAATTTAACAGTAAATTAGATGTCGGTTCCCCAGGTGAACCGACGTCTATTCTGGCCTAGACGTCGGAGCCTCACTAATATGACGTCCAAAACAACTTTTCATCAGGCCATTTAGACGTCGGATGGCGTGATCCGACGTTTATACAGCGAAAAATAATAATTTTTCATCTACCTGTCAGACATATACACGTCCGTTAGGTGGGGCATCAACGTCTATAATCGAATATAGACGTCGGGGTGGCGGGATCAGACGTCTCTAAGACGGAAAGAAATGACTTTTCACCTACCTGTCAGGTATTAAGACGTCTATTAGAAGGGGTCCCGACGTTTTTAATATTATAGACGTTGGGGCCCTCCTAACATACGTCTATATGTCCACTTATTTACGAAAATGCTACCGGTCAATAATTTACGTTGATTATTTTGTAATCCAACGTTTATGGGGAAACGCTAAAGTCCAATTCTATATTAGTGTAAGTAATTTTTTTCTTCACAAAATTTGGAAAAGTCAAAAGAAAAAAAAGCTTCCAATTTAGCAGCTTACCCTTTTCTGTCATGCTAACATAAATACACTTCTCATTAATGATTTTATATTTATAATATGACAATATAAAATAAATAATAAAAATGTTATCCAAAACACTAAAAAAGAATCCAATATATTGTAAACTTAACAAATAACAAAGAATCCTTATAAATAACAAAATATTCAAAAACTTAAACCTATATAAACTATATTCAATCTTAATAAAATATATTATACTAGTTCATATCAGAATCGATTCTACATCCATTATTAGTATTTCCTCAAGAAATAATAAATGAGTTTGTACAAAACAATTGTAACATTCTAAAGGATATTAGTCTCAATCCTACTTTAGATATCAAAGAGATTCTTTGTTTTTTCCATTCTTGACTCACTTTAAAAGGATTCTGATCTTATATACTTTCCGGTTATAGAATAAAATGTCTAGCCTTATCAACTCTATAACAACCAATCCAGAAAAAAATACTACTGAAAAACCCAGCAAATAACAACACAAAAACAAACTTGAAAACAATTTAGAAAATCAAAATGAAAAGAAGTTACCACAACATAAACACACTTATAACTCACTTACACAACACAACCTTTGAGAAATCTTTGAAATATTTGAAAGCACGTGGTGATTACATTTTTATCTCAAAATATGTTCTTATCTTATATAAAATGTGTGTATATATTTCTCTCCCAATAGTTGCATAAATTCTTACAAAGATTGGGGTTGATATTCTTCTTTTTATAGTGTTTTAAAAACATAATTTGAAAACAAATACTGACATAAGTATATCTCATCAAATACTAAAACTTGATTCAAACTAATAGTTAGATTTATAAATGAGCCTAAAAAACAATGGATTTAGTAAGTTCATTGTAACCTAAGTCTGGACATTTACATATGTCATAGTGAGTAAGAACTTTTTCTTAACTTCTTACCACCTAATATTTTAGTTTATGTGACTTAGAACATTAGTTAATTATAAAGATATTTGTTAGAACATTGGTGTCAATACTTAATTCACAAATAAAAAAATTATTCACATATCATATCATATTTTTATAACCTAAATTCATACAATTTTTATGATTCTAAAAAATCATTATCATACAAAGCTAATTTAAAATAACTATTAATCAATCAACTATACAAATTAATATTCATTTCACATATAAAGACATTCCCATTGAATTCATTAAAAATACCATAAGATAAAAAAGAGAAAAAAAAAATATTTTAGTTGGTTCAATTAAGCGAAAATTTCATTGCTTGAGAAAATCCTAGCTAAGAACATATGTTGAGATACAGTTCTATTTTTTTCTTGGGCAAATAATCTTTCACTTGGATTATAACAGGACTCACAGTAAAGTCTGAATCTCTATTCTATTTTTTCTTGAGTGAAAATCTTTCACTTGAGCGAAAATGTAAGAAAATCAACCATATGTCCCATATCTAATTTATTTTCAAAGTTTTATCGAAACCAATTTAACTAGTACAACTTTCAAATTGTACAATCCATAACTTGGTTAAACATCATCCTTCATTCATTCCAACTCAATCTTAATAATTCAAATTCAATGTATATATCCAAACTATATGTGTGTATACATGTATATTCATTCACATAAAATTCAAAAATGCTTTTGTCTAGCGTTGAGTACTTTGCTTCAAAATAACCATGACTTCCAATTTGTCTGAGATGCATCATTATACTTGTACAAACTGATAAATACAACAATTTCGTCAATTTAAAATATACAAATCTCAAGCTTAAATATCTAAAATATGTCAAAACAATACGTAAGTAGAATTCCTTCATCACTATTGGAATCAAATTTTCCTAAATTATCTTTGGTATTTAGTATGAAACATTGACAATCAAAACAATGAAATATGAAATGTTGAGTTTTCTGTCATTCCACAATTCATATGGAGTTTTGCATAAGATTGGTCTTATATAAATTTTGTTAGGAAGATAGTAGGCTGTGTTAATTTCCTTAACCTAGAAGTGTTTAGGAGTGTTGAAATCGTTTAACATTAATCTTACCATTTCTTGTAAATATATGTTTTTCCTCTCAATGATCTTATTTGTTGTGGTGTTTTAGTGTTGAAAATTATGTTTAATGTAAGAGTTTTCGCAAATTGTTTGAAATAATTCATTTTCAAATTCTCCACCATGATCACTTTTGATTGAAACAATTTTGCAACCTTTTTCATTTTCCATATTCTTAGAGAGTCTATAGAATGCCTCAAATGCTTCATATCCTTATGGATTAGGAATAAAACTCATGTCCATCTAGAAAAGTCATTGACCACCATGAGACCATAGCTTTTACAACTTATAGACGTGGTTCTTGTAGGCTTAAATAAATATTTATGAAACAACTCAAGAGGTCGTTTTGTAGAAACAATGTTTTTGTTTTTAAAAGATTCCTTGACCTGTTTCCCTTTCATGCAAACACTATAAAAGATTATATCATTGAATGATACCTTAGGAAACCCTTTTACGAGTTCATTGTGTTGCAACTTTGAGATTAATCTAATACTTGAATGTCCATATTTATTATGCCATGTAATTTCTTCATCTTTTATGGATACTAGACATGAGAAGCTTTGAGCATGCAATTCATCTAGATCTATTTTATATAAGTTACCTTATCTATTAGGGGAAAATACTAGTAGAATTTGGTCGTCTAAGAATTTGCAATGACCTTTTTAAAAATAATATTATATCCATTATCACATAATTGACTTGTGCTAAGAAAATTGGGTTTTAGGCAATGTACTAACAAAACATTATCAGTAGAAGGGGAAACATTTATACATATCCTTCCAATGCCTATTATATTGCCTCGTTGATTTCCTCTAAAGGTCATTGATCCTTCTTTCTTGTTTATGAGGTTTTGGAACATAGACCTTTCTCCCATCATGTGTTGCTAGCATTCACTCCAGGTACCATAACTAGGGTTTCCTTGCGATTTTTTTATATATATACATATATATACACACACATATATATATATATACACATATATATATATATGTATATATACAACTTATGGCCAGGTAAAGGCATTTAAACAGGTCAACTTATGATTAGGTAGAGGCATTTAGACAGGCTTACTTGTGTCAAGGTAGAGGCATTCACATAGATCGACTTGTAGTTGGGTAGAGACATTCAAACAGACTGACTTGTGGCCAGGTAGAAGCACTCACACAGATCGGCTTATGGTTGAATAATTCACCATTAGCCTTAGTAAACGACTCATAGCTCTTGGTAGACAACATCTAGCTCTCAGTAGGCGACACTTGACTCTTAGTAGACAGTATGTGGTACTGGTAGACAACACTTGGTTTTGGTAGTCGACACTTAGTTCTGATAGATGTTACTTGACTCTGGTAGTCGACACTAGTCACACGGTAGATAATTATATCTAACTTTGATAATTGACACTTAATAAGCAGCAAGTAAGCAATATCTAACTTTAGTAGTCAATACCCGATAAACGACAGATAAGTTAAAAAAATAAATTTAAGATATTAAAATTGTCTTTTGTTATTGTATTTTTCTATTGTTTATCTTTGGATTTAGTCGTAATTTTGACTTTTTGTTATAGGTATTAAAGATAACTCAATATGTATTTAAGAATAAAAAACAATTAAAAAAATAATTAATTGACACATTCTCTATATATATATATATATATATATATATATATATATATATATATATATATATATATATATATATATATATAATACAAAACATTTCCATCTTGTGAATGTAACTTTGGTCTTCGAAACTCTTTTTTTAAATTTTTATATTTTAAGTTATCTTTAGTTTTGTTTTCTAATTTTTGAACTTAATTTCGATGCTTTAATTTTTAATTAATAGTAATTTTTATTATAGGGTAGGGTTAGACCTGATCGGTCAGGCATGACTCCGTACTAGGTCGAATGAGCCGGATGACCATATCACGAAGCAGGACTTCGCAACTGTTCAGTCAAGATAGCAGTTGAGAAGAGTCAAAGCGCAATCAATATGGTAACGACTATTGATGGTTGGTTAAGACTGGTATTAATGACCATTAAGTAGTAAATTAATTGGTCAAATTCTTGTAAGATCTATAAATAGAGATTTAACTTCGAGGTAACATGGGACTTTTCCATAATCGAATTACTTTATACCTTCAGAGAAAGATTCTGACTTGAGCATTGAAGTGTCTTCTGCAAGTCACCCCCTCAAACCGATTGGTCACCAAAAACATAGAGGAAGCACACGTTCGTCCAAGACAGAAGCATCACACTAGAAGTATCTGTCCCCATTTTAGCAGAAACAATAATTTTTTCAATTCTATAAATAAGTTAAATATCATTATTATAGTTTACATGCAGTTCCGGTCTTTTGTTTATCATTGCAAACTTTTCAATTTCATTGTATCATACGTAAAATAACAAAAACGGAGAAGCTATAGATAGTTGAATATAATATTTTTCCCACAATCTCATTGTTCCATATAAAAAAAAATCAATACATAAATAACTTTATATACTACTAAATATACTATTATTTTAGAATTCATTTTAGTATTTGTGAAATTTGATGAAGATTTGTATGAGCATGCAACCACATGTGATAGTTTGAACACCACAGAAGTAATGATGACATGGAATGATAAGGAATATTTCTTCTTCGTTGTCATTTTTAAATATGTCACTAATAAAAAAAAACAATTAAGCATTTAAGTACAAATTTTATAGTTACGGATTATAAGATCAAATTCATTTTGAAGACATGAGAAAGCATTTAAATTAGACAGAGAATAAAACGATATTTTTTAAAAATATTTAGAAAAATTAAAATTTATTTATTTACTCTATATCTGTATAATCTAAATACTCTCCTATTTTAATATAAATAGGTAACAACTTTAATTATTAGTTTAATATAATTGATTCCATTGTAGTTCATAAAATTAGTTTATTATTTTTTTCTAATTGATCTAACCTTTGATATCATCTTAGTAGAAGTAAGAACATCTTTTACAACATAGAATAAGTTCTTAACTTAACCATTAATTATGTGTATGCATGTCCTCTCATGAAACAGAGCAAACCGAATATATGTGCTGTATTTGATATATTTTATAAAGTTTTATAGAATAATATATTGTTGCAAGAGAATAGAATATTTTGAGAACTAACATGAGGACATGAGGAATTAAGTGAAACTTTGCGTCAACCAGAATAGAAAAAGGGAGTATGGAATAAATTATAATAGTAAAAGGATCTAAGACCAAATTCTATAGTAGAGAAAATGGAAATAAAATAAGTGATGTGAACCTATTTAGAAATTGTATATAGAAGATGGAAATCGAAGAAGATTTTAATTTCAATCAAGGAGAAGAATTTGTCAAATGTTTCCAATGATAACCTTTCTCACTACAATCATATACTATTTTCTCTTTGGCTTTCTTCTTTTTTCTTTTTGTGTTTTGTATTAATTTGTAAAAGAATTGAAACATCCTTAAACATATCCCCTTTTATATATATATTATTGCTTATTAAAAAAAGTAAAAGTTGCATCTCAAGAAAAAGAAATGCCATTCTACGAAATTTATCACCACAAGGCATTCTATCGTGGATAAATCTCTACCACGAAATTTGATGGTCTATCACTTCTATCACTTCACATACATTAAGAGATCGAAGACCATGTTGATCGTGTATCATATGGGTTGACTCAAAAATATATATTTAGTATTTATTTAAAAGATACATCTATACAGATATATTTTAAAAATGTTTTTAGTAACATATATATTAAGTTAATATATTTAATAAATTAAAATAATTGATAATGCTAGGAGAACTAAATATTTTTTATAATATTGTATTAACATACTACGATATTCATGGATAAATTGAATAAAAAGCAAGATAATTAATTATATTTTTTAATTGGGTAAATGTTATTTATGAAAACATCAAAATTTGTAATTATATTGCTAATTGTTTTAATCATTAAACTGGTCGCTAATTTCAGTTTCCAAATTAATCGCTGCTTTAAGACATCAATATAGTAAAGTAATTTTAACTATTAATCGATATATATGTATTATTAACTAGATTAAACTGACTTATGAAAGTTGATAACCGAATTAATTAGTGATTAATTTTACTCATCTATTTATTACTTTTTCTTGTCGAACAATGCATCGATAAAGGTATAAATAAAAATTTGTAAAAGGTTTAAATAGTCATGTATTAGATGTAATGTATTTAAAATAATAAGAATTACTTATTTTTAATATTAAAATTTCAAAAATATAAATAAAATTTCAGTTAACGAGTTTTATTATATACAAACATACTATTTAAGGGCTTTTTATTCTCTTTAATCTTCTAATCTATAATTCATTTGTTTGAATATTAGACGTTGTCTAAGTAATCAGTAATGTGGGGCTTCAAGTTTATCCGATCAATTTTTATAGAAGAGTAAGTTAATTTCTGTTCTTTTTTCTAGTTTGTGTGTTTTCCTATTCATGTGAGATATTGTTCCTAGCATGTGTTATCTAAGTCTTCTATAAGACTCTCTACTAATCTATGATACCAACGATATACACTGATTGTGGTTCTATAGTTTGTAGGAGCAAATATGATTCTCATGGGAGTCATTCTAGGTTCTTTAGAGTAGTTTGATCTTCTAACTGGTAAGGAAAGTTAACTACCACATTTTAAAGTTATTAATACGTTTTTAGTTTGTGATACATGTTGGATTTTATCTGAGATTAGTAGTCTGGTATGGGGAAATCTTATTGTGATTGCTTGTTGAATGAGTTCTTATTCTCGATATTAATGAAATTGATGTTTTAGTTAGTGGAATTTGTTGCTGAAATTTAGTATGAAGTATGTTTGTGTTGCTTGAAATTGGAGTTGAGTTGATGGATTGAGTATCTAGCTAATTGAGCAAATTGGTATTCTCTTTAACACTGAAACACCATTTTAGATCAAGCATTAAGTCATGAATACCAATTTGGTCATCCCGATAGGCCTCTAGTTCAATCAGATCACAATTTGGAATGTTGCAGGTTTCTGGCATGACACTCAGCGTCAATTTCCACCACTTAGCAGCCAAATGAGCGAATGTTCTAGCTGATAGGGTATCGCTAAGCGCTAGTTACCACTACACGGTTGGAACTATTTGAACGACGAATGTGTTTCGCTAAGCGAACAAAAGTACGATAGCTTTAGTGTTGAGTTCTTTCTTTTGCTAAAGCTTTCGCATTGAGCGTCAGCCTGAATGCTAATGTGGTTTGCTATAATTTCCTAATCCTTTCTTATGTGAAGTGATTTTCTAGGGATGCTAGGTATGTTTAGTGTGAATTTGTGATGTTTCATGAAATATATTATGACTGTATGTATGTCACAAGTATTTTATGAAAGAAATTTCAAGGAGAAGTTTCTTGTATGGTTTCAAGTTGTGTATGTATTGATATAGAGATTTTGTATTGGGTGTTATCATAATATTTAATAACCATCCAATCTCAAGTAAAGAAAGGTGGGGTACAATGTGAGAGGAACAAGAAGTCTTTGTCTAGGGATTTTAACTTGGTTTAAGGCGTTAACAGACTAATCTTGTATGTGATAAAGTGAAACCTATTGACAATGACTTTGCAAGCCACCACAAGTATATAACTTGTCAGAGTTTAACATCAATACATGTATATTGATGGTCAAGTCTAAAGTTAATGGTTGTATGTTTGAGGATTGTTCAATATACTTGTGTTTAAGTGTTAATATTCATAATTCAATATGTTTTATGGTAAATTAATTTATCTTTGTCTATGTTTGTATGTTTATTTGTTTTCTTATTTACAATAATAACTTTAATAATATAAACAGATGATAATTTTGTACACTAAGTACAAAGTGATGATATGATAAAAAACGTAAAATAAAATTATATATATATATATATATGCTTTTGTAAAATTTTAATATTATTATTTAGTTTAAAAATACTAAAACTCTTAATAGTATATTATTTTTTGGTGTTATAATTATATTTGAATAACTTTAATAACATTTTTTATTTTCTCATGAGTTAACAAAGTTATTTATATTATGTGTAGTGATTCCTTTAATGATTAAACATTATTAAAATAAAATATTAAATTTTCATTAGAAATAATTAGGTTTAATACATCATTTGGTCCCTAGTTTGGGGCGTGGTGTTCAAAGTCGTCCTAT
This sequence comes from Vigna angularis, assembly GCF_016808095.1. Classification (NCBI taxonomy): domain Eukaryota; kingdom Viridiplantae; phylum Streptophyta; class Magnoliopsida; order Fabales; family Fabaceae; genus Vigna; species Vigna angularis. Next base: position 9,181,897 of record NC_068973.1, on the reverse strand, counting down.
CTTTTAAAAAATTTCACTATTGTCCCATATTTCGTTAAAAACTGGTCCTTTTGGCTTACAGCGTTAAAAACATAACGGTGCAATGATGTGGCAACAGTGACATATCCAATTTTTTATGACGCGACAATTGTGACCCAATTGACATGGCTAGAAACCCTAATTTCCCTAAGGCCAGAAACCCTTGTGCCACCACCGTGAAACCCTAGCCATTGCCGCTGCCGCAGAACGAAACACACCACAACCAAACCATTAGGCTACCATGCAATGTTTATGCGAAAGAGCCTTCAGTGATTCTACACCTTGACTCGCGGTAGCCCATGGTGGCACAACACAGTTGATCAGGATTAACGAAGAAGAAGCTCTCGTTCTAGGCTTTTCCTCTTTACAAAGAAGACGAAGATGGAGGACACATGAAGAGGCTTCTTGCACGATGCATGGAGGCACATTGTTTCTGCGTTTCTGGCTTGTACAATTTGCAGGTTGGTGTCCATGGATGCTGCTTGCGAACTAGGGTTTCTGCGATTTGGGTAGCGATTATGTATGTTTATGTTTTGCTACAGGTGTGAATTGGGTTTCTAGGTGTCCCGATTGCGATTTCTTGTTCATATTTGGGTTGGAATTTCTAGTTTGCAGGTTAGGGATTTCGATTCAGTTCTTGCTTAATAATGGTGAGGCGCGACGCATGGTAGAGACTTTACCCTGATTACTAGCTACGCGGTTTAGGGTTTCATGGTGGTTAGGGTTTGGTTGGAATTAGGCGATTTAGGTTTGATTTCTGGGTTTTCTGTTGCTTTTCTATGCTTCGAAATGTAGGTGTGTGTTGATGGTGGTAACGGCGACATGGTGGCCAGAGGGTTTGGTGGTGGCGCGTTTCGTTCTACGACAACGTCGGCGGCTAGGGTTTCACGGTGGTGGCACAAGAGTTTCTGGCCTTAGGGAAATTAGGGTTTCTGGCCATGTCAATTGGGTCACAATTGTCGCGTCATAAAAAATTGGACAGGTCATAGTTGTCACATCATTGCACCGTAATGTTTTTAACACCGTATGCCAAAATGACCAACTTGAACCGTTTTTAACGAAATATGGGACAATAGTGAACTTTTTTAAAAAATAAGACGATTTTGAACACAACTCCCCAAACTAAAAACCAAATGATGTATTAAACCAAATAATTATGTCAATCCAATGAATTTGTATTCATTATTAATATCCAAGTTACTGACATATTTTTGGCATGCTCCACGGGTTTTCTTTCCATCAATAATTATAAATTCTTTATAATAAAACCATCAAATAGTGACTGAAATTGGAACAATAAATAATAAATTACAAGTATAATCACCAGCTCACTTCAGTCATTATAATTCTAATGCATAGTGACTAATTCAACAACAAATGTCAACAAAGTAGTTTAGTGATTTAACAATTTAGTAATAGAATTTAATGATGGATTTAGTTATTAAAAGTAATTACCTATGTGAGCGACTGATTTATTGTAGTAACTATTACCGATCAACTTCAGTAACTAATTTTAAAGTTCATAATAGTTTTATAATTCATCATTAATGATTTTTTTATTAAATTTTAATTTATTTTTTCCAAAAACAATACATACATAATAAATATATAAAAATACATTAATAAGACACGACTAATTTATAAACATTTACTTAGAAAATATAAATAATCATTTAAAAAGTGTACAAACCTTTAAATACCATACATGAACAATAATCTAAACAATAGACATATACTTAAGATGCATAAACAGTCATTAAAAATATTTTCTTATGAGAGATACTTTAAATTTAAATTCTAATTGTGCATGTTATACCAATATTAAATATCATCGCAATTTATTATTTTTGAAAAAAAAAAATGGAAGCTGGTGCTGTCACATATTCAAGAACCCCATATCTATATCAGATCAAATAATGTGCTGGCACATAAATTCAAGACAAAATTATGAGTTGAAAGACAGCCTAAATTTGGAAGCTGGTGCCAACTAGACATGTGCCATCCTGGAGGAAGAGTTTTACAATACTAATAAAAATCCAACTTAATTATATATATATAAAGTTGATTTTATCTCTCAATTTAAAATTTTAAAATAATAAATTTATGACTCTTTATTATTATTATATAATGTTTTATGTAATATAAAACTTAAACTCTTACTTAAATTTTTAATATTTATAATTTTTCTTGTTAAAAACTGATTGTTAAATTATTTAAGAAAAGAAATATATTAAAATAATACAATACCGATTAAATTTGAAGTAAATCTACATAAATTTCACATTGCTTCAACTCAAAATAAATTTTAAGATTATAAATTTATAAATTTGTTTTCTTGTTTACAACTTCTTTATATTTATCTAATATAAAACTTAAACTAATCCTTAAATTTTGAAAGTGAGAATTATTTATAAAAGACGAAGTCAAGAACTTTAAGGCTACCTAGAAACAGATCAAATGAGAACAAAATACGACGTTAAATGACAACCACATCAAATCTGTAAAGTATTTCAGCAAAAACGTTGGTATGATATTGTTATAATGATTAGCATTAGTTTAAGTTATCTTTGTTTTGGGTTGAAAAAAATATTAGAAAGCGTTGTGCAGTCGAAGTTTTTGACCATGTTCATCGAATGGCTCGGTTTTGGCAAACTTGTAAAACTCATTTGTTTTCGTGCATTTTGTCTATTACCTATTTCGTATTTCAGTACGATGCAATCATATTTTATTTCAGAACACTCTTTCGGGCGATTCAAAGTTAGAAAAATAAATTATTAAAAACACATTTTTCAAAACTATGATATATTAATAATTTTTTTAACAACCTTTTAATAATTAATTTGTATATTTAAAACGAAACCATAAACTATCACATATATTATTATTAAAAAGTTGTAAAAAAATTGTTAAAAAACAACTTCCATGTATATTCTTTCACTTGAAATAATAAGCATATACAAATCAGTATGAGTTGTATGTTGAAGATAATTTTCCACATCCAGTCATAATTGGACAACAATTAGAGGGAGAGTTAATCATCTATGGTGTTCTTCTACAATATGATTGGACCTGGATAGTGATTGATAACGTTCGAGATGTTGTTGTTTAAATATCTCTGTCCAATAAAAGTTTCAATTGGTTGGGAAGGATTTAGAAGCATTTTGACTTAGCCTAGACATTTAGTCATATCAAATCTCATCTTAAGCACAAACAATACATTATTTTTTTATGATTTTTTTTTGTTATAATTTATATCAATGTTGAATTTTTTATAATATATTATTATTATATTGCAAAATATGAAAACGTTAAATTTTAAGTGCTCCAACATTTAAATATATTTTTTATTTTTTATTGATTTTATATTTTTCTATCTCTATAAATAAAAAGTTCTTTTCCATTCTAAAAACACACCAAATTCATCTTTCTAATTCTTTTCTTTCTTAGTTTTATCCTCTCTTTTTTTTCTAAAAATATTTTGGATTATTTTATACTCTTTTTAGAGATCCTTATTAGTTTTGAGGTTCTCAAATCCAGAAAGACTTACACAATACACTGCAGAAAAGTCTTTAAGACAGTAACTCTACACGCCTCAGAAAATATGCATGTTTTGTCAGTTTTTTACAATAGAATTAACATTTTGCTTTTTTCTAGATAAACAGGTTTTATGAAGACACGTGTGTGTGAGTTCTAATAACACCAAAATCTGGAGCTGTGATTGTTAAATATGTCATATAACTTATGCAATGATAGGTAGTTATCTTTAGAAATACTTTTCTTTCGTGAGAGAATATTTACACATCTAATTGTGCTATCATACATTTTGTCTCACAAATATTTTAGCGTTAATGAAATAAGAAGAGAAAGTACTCGAGACATGAGAGAACATGCTTGATGTCCATCTCTATCAGAGTGTGAAACAATGGTTAACTTTTATTTATTTATCTGTCCATTCCCTTTCTAGTGACTTTCTTTTATAATCTTCAGTTGTTTGTATGTGTCAAGTTGTTTTATGAAATAAAACATTCATAAACTCACTATCATATGATTTTGGGTTGGAGTTTTAATTTATATTTATGGTGTTTTTCTCTAGTAAAATTTTCCTATTAAAGACCCATCACATTGGTGAATGATGAAGAACAATTGAGAAATGTTTTTTCAGGAAGATGCAAGATATAAGACATCAATATAATGTGTTTTTCTTTTTCTTCTGTTCGTGTGAACCATATGGATCAATGTATATTGTTTCTGTACAGATAATTATCAAGAGATATGTATTAAGACTGTTTCAAATCATTCTAAAAGACAAAGACACCAATATTTGCCGAATTTGGCAGAAAACATCATGAAAGAACTGTCATTTCTTCTGAAAATTGTAACAATTCTATCAATTGGTAACCAAAATTAATCAAAACAACTTCAATCAAACTACTTGAACTTGATCCTGTTAGATCTCACAAGTGGTAGTCTCATGCTCCTTTCTCTTCCTCTCTTCGGGAAATCAAGAATACTCAGATTTCCCAATCAATATCTCTCATTCCATAATTTTAAAACCCTCCACTTATCAATGAATTTAGCAACAACAAATGAAAATATTTCCTTCCAGAATCATTTCTGAAGATTCACAAATTTCTAATACAGGAGCTTATGAGAACTACGAGTATGAGTATTTGCCTGAACTAAGGCGAAATCGATGAAATAAATCAAGGCTTTTGGCATTTGGTCATTCAAACAACACCACCAGCAAGATATGATAGAAGAAAACAATAATGCTGAGGGGCTCGGTGCAATTACATTGGTGACAGTCGACGACAAGATGAAATCAACCTTTAAATGAATATTAGCAATGAACATAAAAGCAACAAGAATAGCTTAAATGAATTCACAAATCAAGTAGGTTCAAATTTGACGAGAAGGACCAAACAAGACCGAAACATAATTAATATAGTCAATCAAATGCTAAGACGTACTTAAACTAACTATCATACCAAAACAACAATAAAATCAAGATTAAGAATGATATAACCTCATCTTTAAATACTTATACTCATTTCACTAAAAATAATATAGATAAACAACTATTTCGAGGTATTTACCATTTATATTATTACACATTTATTACTCTGATGATTGCTATTAAGCCTTGAACGTTGAAGTGTCTTCACATCACATGCACATCATGCCTCTTGGATTGACCAGACTCAATAACTACCATAGAGATCGAAGACTTTCAGGCATTTAGTGGTGATAGCACTAAAGCATAGTCCTTTCTTCGACAACTTCTGCAAAAAACCAGCTGTCGACCTAGATGAATTAACATGAAGGGTGACAAAGTTCTGCATATCTACAGTGCAAAAAGGAGTTTTGTACAATGCAGTGGTTTATGATGCCTTATCTGCAGTAACCTCACACAAGCTCTGCATATCCAATTGTCAATATAAAATGATATATGATTCCATACTGTAATTAATGCAGCATTAAGAAAAATCATCCCGCTAAGAACATTAAACAAACTAAGCTGAAATCACCAATAATCACAGCAAGAACAATCCCCTGAATTGATATGATGAAACCTGGTGGCATCTCTCACAATTAATTCACGACCAGTTACTATTGAGACTCGTTTTGCAAAATCATGGCAGTCTTTGCATGACCGTGTATTTTTGAATACCATAATGGGGGTCTCAGCTGAGGTGCACATGAGACCATAGGCTATAGCCAGTCTCTCGCTATGAACAAGAAGCTGCTCTTTGCGTTCAGTAAAGTCAGATAGAGCATCCTCTTCGTTGAGAAGGCACTCCCCATCCCTTTTGAGAGAAAAATTAAGTTCTTTCAATTTTGAGTATATTTGTTCTGTTTGAGGATGGTGTCTATCACCTACCACAAAACGGTGGACTTTACCCTTCACATTAATCCAGCTGCAACTGACTTCCTTCCTCAAGTTCCTTTCAGCCATCATCTTCCTAAATTGGGCCGCCTCATCCCACTTCCCATCCAAAGCACACAAGTTGAACATGATCACATAAGTAGCAGAATCTAGCGGGTCCAGGTGAAAGATTTTGTCAGCTGCAATCATACCAATCTCAAGATTCCTATGGCTCCAACATCCTCCCAATAAACTTTTCCAACTCATCACATCAGGTTCAAGCGGCAGACTCCTTATCATCTCATGAGCCTCCTGTAGCATTCCAGCACGAGAGTATATATCAATCATGCAATTGTAGTGATCAATTGTTGGGTTCACACCATATTTGTCGCTCATTGAATCCAAAAACTGCTTCCCCTCCTTAACTAAACCCGAATGGCTACAAGCATTTAACAAACCTATGAATGTGACGGCATTTGGCCTTACACCAGACCTCTGCATCTGTTTAAAAAGACTCAATGCTTCAGAAGCTTTGCCATGGTAAGCGTGAGCAGATATTATTGCAGTCCACGCAATAGTATCAGGTTTGTCTATTGTCAAAAATGCTTGTTTTGCGTAATCTACTTTGCCACATTTTGAGTACATAGTGATCATAGCACTCTCCCCAGACAAGAACGAAACTAGCCCCTTTTTTATTGCATCTGCATGGATTTGAGCACAGCACATCAAATCTGAGACAGCAGAGCACGCTAGAAAAATGTTGGTATAGATGAATGAATTCAATAACACTCCTTCACTTCTTATTGTCTTAAATACCTCTAGAGCAGTGTCAAATCTACCACTTTGGCAGTATCCAGCAATTAAAGCACTCCATGCGAAATCATTAGGTTCACATATGGTCACAAAAGCTCGATGTGCAGCATCAAATCTTGCACACTTATTATAAAAGTCCACAAGTGGAGTACCAACCGAGACCTCAGATTCCAAGCCAAGTTTTATACAAACACTATGAATTTGCCTTCCAGTGTATAAGTCTCCTAAAGCAGCACAAGCCTTGAGCACTATAGAAAAGACAAATTCATCCAACTCTACACCTTCACTTATCATCTTGGCAAATAAAAACATAGCATCACTGTGCCTTGCAGCTTGAGTATAACCCACCATCAACCTGGTGCATGCAACAACATTTTTCCTAGTCATCTTATTAATGGAAACTTCAGCACCATCCAACCACCCACACTTGACGTACATTTTGGAGATTAATGTCTCCACAGAAATATCAGCAGCAAACCCATTCCTTATCAGCTGAGAATGTATCTGTTTGCCAAGGTCTAACATTGAAGGATCTGCAAAGGACATAATAAGTGTACTGAAGATAGAGGAGTTCGGATTAATCCCTAAATCCAGCATATGCAAGAGCAATCTAACAGCTTCATCTGTATGCCCTTCCTTTGTGTAAGCAGATACAATGGTGGCCCAAGAGAACAAATCCCGATCAACCATTTTATCAAAGAATCTCTCAGCAGCTGTGAAACTTTTGCAGTCACAATACATTTGGAGGATGCAATTGTCAATGAATCTATTGCTGTTGGAGAATCCCTGCAGTCTATTATGAAATAATCTTCCATCAGACAATGCTCTCAGCGTTCCACACATTTTAAAGAGATATTCATAAGATTGGGTATTAATGGAAATACCCTCTTTGTCCATCCTTTCAATGAATTCATGCACTTCTCTAAGCTTCCCTTGTTTGGTCAAAGAAATCAAATGCAAGTTTTCAACTTCGCCTTGTTTATTTGGATTGGTCCTCAATGAAGGAGGACTGCTTTTCAAAGAGAACCAGGAAGGGATTTGAGAAAAATTAGCATGTCTCACATTATTACTTTTATCATTAGCTACCAATACTGACGAAGAACTGGAAAGCACCCAAGAGAACTGGGAAGTTATCGAAGTCATTTAGTTTGTTTGAGAATTGAAAAGTGTTTCCCTGTACAACTATGGTCAGATCCAACAAGAGAACTCAATCCAAGAAATCAAGTCAGAAGCCTGATCTGATCAGAAAATAAAAGAGCCAGAGAATCATGGGTTAGATAAAAGCATAAGAAAAAGGCAATCGGTGGTCAGTATGCTAGAAGTTCTAGTCGCTTCATTGACTAAAGTGCTGTTCAAGTAAACTTGCCCATGCAAAACTAATGAAGAAAATAAGAAGGTAAAACTGTAAAATGAATTGAGTTTCTCTATGCATTTTAACATTTATACAAGTTTTTATGCTTAACTTGTCCAAAAGTTGAACCGATATGTCGATTTTAACTTGCATTTTCAATTACAGAGAAATTAATCCAAAATGGGCCAAAGTTTATTTAACATATTTTAGATTTTGATACTGTTTATAATGGAATTTCACATGACTGACACGAGTTTTGCAATGAGTAAAGCACACAAAAATAGAAACATGGAAAGACAGTTTAAAAGAAGCTTCAAAATATGAATGCATTCCAGTTCTCACAATTCACCAAAGACACATCGTAATTGAGCAGCCAAAGAAAAAAATAAGTTCAGTTCAGTTGGTCAATGAACACAGAACAGATTAGAAAAGAAAAAGAGAACCTGCTCATTCACGATGGTTGAAGAGATTGGGTAGAGGCTTTCTCGCTCCCTCCCTCCTTCATCGTCGCCATTTTTGAGTTGCCACTTTTTTTTTCATTTCACATATTCATATAAAGGTGCTCAGAGATATACGAAAAGGTGCAGCAGGTTAAGTTTCCAAGGATGTTAAAAAAATCCAGTTTGGCCTGTTGGGCCTTTTTTTTAAATTGTACAAAGCCACCAGAACTTAAATCCAATACCAAGATGATAAGCAGTTTGGCACTCTACATGCTTCCATCATGTTCTTAATTGAAAAAGTTATTTCTAAAAGTTCTGATATTTTAGCTATTTAACTCTTTAAATATCTATGGACTAATTCTGTGTTAAATGTTTACAAAATAAGACCACAAGAATATTGAACTCATGCCATGGGCATAAGATTGGGCCGAACTTGTCTATTTTAGTGAAAAATCAGTTATTAGGCCTATAGCTTTTTTATGGGCCGAACATGAACCTCTTCATCCTTTATCTCTTAAATTAGGTTGATGAACTCAAAATCTGTTGACACACCCACAAATCCCAATACAGTAATAATGGTAATAGTTAAAATAATAATAATTATAATTTAACTAATAACAATAATAATTTCCACCAAATGGGCAATTTGGTTATATCCCAATTTCCTCCATTAAAACATTTTTTATCATTCATATAAATCAAATCACTCACAAACATTCACAAACTTTTCTTTCGTTTTCTTACTGTTCTTACTATTTTTCCCTTGATCCAAAAATCCTCACTTCCACCTCTTTTTTTCTCAAATTAATCGTTTCCAACTCCGTCAAATTCATTTTCCAATCCAAACAAAGCATTAGTGGTTTTTATAATTTGTCCAACTAAAAAGTAGATCAGATGTTTATCAGAGATATAAAATTTTCTTTGAACTAAATACTATTGCTTTGGTTTCTGTCTAAAGAGTGAACTTCAAATCTATTTCTGGAATTTTAATTTTTTAGGCTGATGTTAAGCACTTTATGTTTCTTTCATTTTATTTATAGAACAAAATTGTTATTAATTATATGGTCCCAAAGTGTTAGCAATACCCATTCAAGTCTTTGTGTGCTTCTAAACAATGCAAGGATTTTCTCTTCTCCTAGATCATCCATCTATAAAGACAATAAATTGACAATTTAATACAAATAATACTCAATTCAATTAAATATACTCATTCCTCTAAAGAAGTGCAGAGATCATGAAGTTGAAGGGAGTTTTTTTATGAAAATGAAGACCTTCAATTTGATATAAGGAACTCTGCATCTATTAACAAGATGATATTATCTAAGTTGATTGAAGAAGTTACAACAAGAAACCAGACTAAAGAAAATGGGGATCTAAACAACATTGGGGACTATGATTTGCTTGTTTCCTAAAGTAGTTGAGTTCACTTAAGAGAAGAGACATGAGGGTCACATCTAAGGTGGAGGTTTCAGGGAATGAAGTGGGAATCTGTTAGGACTTAACCAAGTGAAGACTGAGGAGAACTCATTCCTTCATTCTAGTTCATTAGATCGGAGAGTCTCAACTCAAGTACAACATCAAGTATTTTATCTAACAATGACAAATAAAAACGAGATACCAGTATCACTTTTCGTAAACAAAATCTTTTTTCCTTCATGCAAACCACACATCAAACAGCTTGCGGGCAAAAAGAAAATGCCAACAGAACCACAAACAAATAATCATATGAGGTTCAAAGAAATAAATAATATTCAAGTCCACAAACATCACCGTAACAAGAGTGAGGAAATCAGATTCATATACTTCAAATAGAAAAGAATAAATAACCAGACCAAAACTCGAAAACAAAACAAACCTGAAAACACAATCTACGAGCACTGCAAAAATTGAAGCCTCGGGTACGGCGAACATGAAGCTATACCAAAAGATGAATTCATGACAGAAACAAAGTTGAAGTTGAGGATTTTTTAGGAGCGTTTTGTGGAGAATAAGAAAATACCAAAAAAAGGAGTGTGGGGCTTGTTATAGGTTTTCATCACACAGGTTCGGAGTTAATTTTTTATTTACTTGAAATATTCATCTACCTATTTATTATTATTATTATTATTTGATATGATATAGATTTTTTAATTAGTACAAATGTTTATTTATTTTTATAGAAAAAATAATGAAAGAACTATTTGTAAGAACCATTAAATTCAGCAGAGAGTGGAAACCAAGTGAGAAATTAAGAAAGTGGAAGCTAAGTGTGCGTAGGTGAGTGACCGATCGGTTTTGACGGTAGTGTATAAAGAAACTTTTAAAAATTTTGTGTCATTCTACTCTGCATGCATTTCTTCTCTCTAAGTTTCTGAGTTCATCTCTTCCTCCTTCTCTCTACAATTCTCTTTCTTCTTTCTACAAAGTTTCACTTTCTTCTTCTTCCGATCATCAATCAGGCAACGTCTGAGTCTTCCTAGTGTCAAGGGCTTCACTTTGTACCGATCAAGTTATGGTTTTGAGCTGGTAAGTTTATCTTCTTCTTAGAACATCTTTTTCCGACACATGCAAGCCAAGTTTCTAGTTGCATGAGTTTATTATCTCATTCTATTAAATTCTGATCACATTTCTAGTCTTTTGTTTGGTCTAGTTTCATCAATCAGTGAACCTTAGGTTTATAAGACTTTTGGTGGTGAGCAAGTTTCTGCACTAAAAGTTCTCTGTTCAGTTAAGAAGTAAGGGAAGCTAGTAATTTAATTATCTTTTTCTGTGTTTGTGTTTGGAATCTCTGTTTGAACGTTTGCATGTATGAATAATTGTATGTTTGATTGAATTGTATTCAAAATTCTGTGTCTGGACGACATCTGTGAAGTGGTTGAGAAGTTCTGCAAGTTTTGTAGAAAATCGAGCGATCGGTATAGAACGATCGGTATAGAACGATCGGTCTGGTCATGTAATCGGGTTTAAGCGGTATTCGGTTTCGTAGTGATAATCTGGTTAAGTGTGGTTTGGTTTAATATTGACGTTCAGTTTTAAAGGTATTCGTTTCGACCTCAGCAGTCTTAGGGTGAGTATTATCGTTTGTTATTAATCGTAATAGGTTTAGCGTTCGTTATTAATAGTACTATGTATTAACATTTGGTTTTGGTAGTATTCGAAGGATTATAGCAATCAGTCATACACTAGTATTCGATAGTCATAGCGATCGGCCTTTCGGTCATATGCTGATTGGCCGCTCGGCCATGTTCAGGTACTCGGTCATTAACTGGGTTTGGTCCCTTTAGTCTTACCGTTCATGACCGTTCAACCTTAGGTGTGTGGGTGGGTTCTTTGTAGTGCTCAGTCTCGTACTAGCGTTCGTCCTTGGTAGTGCTCGTACTAGCGCTCGTTCTTGGTAGTGCTCGGTCTTGTACTAGCACTCGGTCTCTTTGTAGTACTCAGTCTTGTACTAGTATTCGATTTCAATAGTGTTCGGTCTAAGCCAATAGCGTTCGGCCTAAGCCCTAAGTGTTCAGCCTAAGATTATATTATTCGGTTTAACTTTAGTATTTAGATATTCTAGTGTTCGACCCTAAAATCGTGTTCGGCTCATGCTTGAGTATTACTCTTTAAATGACCGTTCGGTCATGTTCACATATTGGGAGTGTTCTTCCGTCCGGTCTTGTTCATAGGTTATATTGATCTTTTCCGTTCACTCGTACTCGGAGTTTGTGTTGTTAACATTTGGTTTCTTCTATGAATGAATATTTGATCTTTAAATGCTATTATCGTTGTTTAACTTGGATGGATTGAGATAGTTGTATTGATCTACTGCATATGGGAAATTGTATTGACTTTTCAATAAGGCATATGTTTCAAGTAATGTGGAAGAGAATTCCAAGGAGGAATGTCTCAGTGAAAAGTGTATTGAAGTGGTAAATGTATCAGTGAAAAGTGTATCAAAGTGGTGTTATAGTATGAATATGGATAATGAAATTCACGGAGTTCATCCTGATATTCTGATGATTACCAATTCTCAAGTAGAGATGGGTAAGGCATTGTGTGAGAATGGCAGGAGGTCCTAGCCCATAGGTTCTTGGGCGAGTTATAACGGACTAACCTCGGGTGGCAACTGATGGTTTTCCAGTTACTACACCACCCAAGTGCATGAACGGCCTCAAGCTACATATTCATACAATCCGGATGGTCAAGTCAAGTGTTCGGTTTATGCATGAAGTATAGTGTCCAATTGTATATGCTTATCTGTATTTGTATTGGTTGTATTTGTATGAAATGTATGTATGTTTGCACAATTAAATTACATTAGCTTACCCTTATTTTTTGTTTTGTCCATGTTCCCGTTCGGTTTTCTCTCTTGCGATGATCACCTTTTGGGGTATGAGCAGAGGATGTGGAGTGTTCGCCGGAGCAGGAGTTGGAAGGGGAGAACCCTATAGTTTAAAAATATGATCGTTCAGTCATATTACTGTTCTAGTGTTTGGGTTGAACCGTTCGGTTACATTTTTATAATGTATTACCGATCGGTTAGGTTTATAGTTTTGAGATGGTGTAGAACTTCGGTAAAACTTTAAATTTTATGGTTATTTTAGGATAACTGTAATCATATTATAACATCTTTAACTGTCCTACAATATTATTATATGATAACTCTTTTATATGGTTTATGCTATCTATTTTTGGGATGTTACACTATCAGTTATCACACTCAATATTTAGAAACAAATTTAAGTATTTACTTATAAAAAAAAGTATAACTTATATGGTTAACTTATTTTTTAAATTTTGTATATATTCATAATTAGTTTAAAGTCTATTAAATTAAAAAAATGAAATATATTTTTTGAAATCTCTAGAATCAATTTATTTTTCATTTTTATTTTTTAATATGTTTTATTATTATTATTTAAGTTTTTATATTAGGACCGAAATAAAAATAATTTTAAGAACTTAAATAAAACCTTAATATTTTAAATTTTTATTTATTTTTTCTTTAGTTACGAAGTAGTATGACAATGAGATGACGATTTGCCCAATTTTAAACGTTTCTAATCTAAAAATTTATTTCACTCTTAAATGTTATTTATTTTGACTAAGAACTCTTTTAGATATTAAAAATTATATTAAATATTACTTCAAATATTAAAAAGCATCCAATTTGTTGACTAAATATTAGTAAAAAAATATTTACTCGGAGAATAAATGAATATTCAAAACTTTAAAGCTTTTTAAAAGCTAAAAGGAGAGATGATATGTTCTATATATTATTTTTATAAATGCATTCAGTAATCAACGGCAGATAGCAGTTTTATAATCCAATCTAACACGAAAAACCTTTTTTTTTACTCTCAAAACATAGTAGAAATAATTTAAATGATGTGTGAATCTCCTTTATTATTTTTCACTAGTCCCTTTGTTTCTCTCCTCAATTGGTTTCATTTTACTTTTTAATTTATCTTCAATGAAAAGAACTAATGATTTAAAGAAAAAAAAATTATTGTTTATGTTGGATTTCTCATTGTTATGGAACTCCCACTCACTTCTCACTTCATATTATATTTTAGATAAGATTTGATACAGAGAACTGAAAGTTTGTATTTAGGCGAAATTTAATGTAAAAGAATGAACGTTAATATTTAGAATTATTATTTCATTTTCTCATATGATCTCAAGTTCATAATCTCCACATTTGACATTTGAGTTATTATTGATTTTGGAGCTCATAGTTTTTTTTTTTTTTAAATGTTGTTAAAAGAAAGAATGTGTATTTAAATTATTGTTGATCTTAATCCAAGTGATGTATGACTATTAGGTTATCGAAACAATCTTTTAAGACATTTTTTAATAAAAAATTGTGATGAAAGTTTGAGGTTTAAACCAGACAATATTTTTAAAATAATTAAATATAATGATGTTCTATTCTATCATACTTGCGATCAAAACATGTATGTAAGAGCACAAATGAGATTTCATGTATGTAAGAGCACAGATGGGATTTCAAATATGAACTTTTGTTCCTAGTGAAAATATAATCTAAATAAGGATGGTGAAAAACTTGTTAAAGGTGAAGAAGAGAAGGAAAAACATATAAATATAAAAAATAGATTTGTCAAATAAGCCCATATAATATAATTTAGCCTTAGTCATATGGGTTGGAGTAAAAAAAGGCCCACAGAATAAAAAACAATTATTAAAAAAGCCCACAGAGTCAAATATTCCTAAAGTGTAGAGTGTTGCTCCCTCCACCATTACCAAATGTTCCTGTACCTCCTCAAAAAAAGTTTAATTACAAAAGTATCCTTTTTTTACTTTAACCTTATTTATTTATTTTTTTGAAACCCTAAATCTCTACTTTCACCCACCCCCTTCCCCAACTCTCACTTTCTCTCTTTGAGTTTCCGGTTCCGTTTCTTCTTACCCCCAACTCTCACTTTCTCTCTTTCTCCTCCACTTCCCAACCCATTTTCTCCATATTCGTTTCCACTTCTTCTCCATTTTGGTTTGTGGTGCGGTGGTATCTAAAGTTCAAATCTGTATCCATCAAGACATTATGTCATCAACTTCCCGAGTCATTTGTTCAGTACTTTCTTGATGACTTAGGGCCCTTCCTCTTACCTGTTTCTGTCTTAAATGAAGATGCATTACCCAATAGAATTCACAATCCATATGAGGAAGAAGATTTTCAGATTTCAGAGGGATCTAGAGATGAAGTAGAAAGTTTTCAACCACCTTCTTTTCCGGACCTTGAATTGAAAATTAAGGAATCCATTGAGTCCCTTAGGGGTGCAATCTTTCCCAAGCTTAATTGGATGAGTACTTGCACTGTACTGCCCTTGAAATTATAAAGCAACATGAAAGTTAAAGTTTGTATAGTTTAAATTTATTGCACTCTACAAGTGGATGGATAATGTATTTAATATCTAAATTCTATAAAATTAAAAAGCGTATGTAGGTTCAACTATACCTTTTTGTTTTGCATCTTACCAAATATTTATAAAACATTTTTAAGTTCTATTGAATGTCTCCCATGGATAGGTAACCTATTTTCTTTTTCATAGTGTGAAATAAAAATGTAAAACTTTTTTTTCTTTTAAATGTAATGCTTTTCTCTTAGTTGTGGGTTTTTTTTACGTTGTTATCAAGTTTGAATCGAAGGGAATGCTTGTGAATTTCATGATAGTTACATTTTGCTGTGTCTAGAAGGGAGAGGATAAGATGAAGATGAAGTTAAGCTTGAGAAAGAAGAAAGAGTGAAGTGAAAATAAAGTATACGACTAATTGATTACAGATGCATGATGCGTGAGGCTTTGAAGGTGTTTAAAGTGCACCAATGTTCTTGAGACCAAGAACAACCCCAACTCCAATGATGTGGCCGACAGCACCACAGGCCAAGGTGTCTACAAGAGTGAACCCAACAAGGTCACCAGTGTGGAAGCCTGAGTCCCTCACCTCAAGCTTTAGCCCTGTAGTGGCTTTCCTGTTCGCTGATGGAGCCAATCGAAACCTTTTAGCAAACAACATCAGGTTTGTAGAAGCCAACATAATCTGTTCAACATTTCAACAATCTCACCTATCATATTAAAAGCAATCCTATAAACAATATTATCTCTGACTTCTTTTTCATTGCATATTGAACAAGAAATTGTATGATTGTTAGCACAATTCTGCAGACTCACCAAGCAATTCACATGATTGAGGCATGTATTAACATGTATTAAAAATGTTTTCCCTTCAACGGATGTTGATATCCGTTGACGAATTATCACATTTGTTGAAGGATTACCATCTTTTTGCCCACCTGAGACGAAGCCTCTCTACTGCCTCCGATAAACACCACCACAAACACCAAGCTTTGCCACCATTGGTTCCTTGCACCACTTGCAACCTTCTACCAAGCACTAAGACACACACACTCACAGCACCACCACACTCACATAGAGGACAATGAAATAGTTAAAGAGAAAAAAGAGAGGGAGAGCTAATTTCCGTGTGCAAGTTGGGGTGTGTGGGGGTGCATTCTTGTAAGGGGACTATTAATATTTCATTATTGAAAGTAAGTGGATGTGGGTGAAAATTTATTACAGTAAATAAATATTATTGAAGGAACAAAAGAGATACGAGGATGTGTAGAGAACATTTAGTGGTGGTGGAGAAACAACACTCTAAACTGTAAGACCAACCCATGCGCTTTCCGTTTTAGAATTGTCAAATACGTAATTGCCAAGCACCCCATCAATTTCCTTCCGCACCCCATAATTTTTGAAAATTCCATTTTATCTTTGATTTTTGAAATTTTCGAAATAAAATCTCTGGAACAAAATTTTCAGAAACAAAATTTTCAGAACAAAAATGACCGAAACGAGATTTTTAGAATAAAATTTTCAAAACATGTGAAATATATTTTGGAACATATTTTTCATAACATATTTTTGGAAAATACTTTTCGAAATACATATAATACTTTTCAAAATGATTTTTTCATAATACTCTTGCACGAAATATGTTTCAGAAAGAGTTTTCCGAAGCATGAAATATTTTTTAGAAACATCTTTTTGGAATTGGATTTTTTAGCATTTTTTTCTCTTCTTCTCCGGTAGCAATCTGATAGCAGTGACGGCGTCAATGGAAGTGGGGTGTGTTGATAAAAAATATTTAAATATTAGTTAAAAATTTATTTTAGAGGTTAAAACTATAAATATTAGTTAAAATTTTGTTTATGTATAATATTTTTTAAATAGTTTATCAAAATAAATTTATAAAAACTTTCAAAACAAAAAAGAACTAAAATATGTTTTTACAATTGTTTTAAAATATAATTAATTTCTAGACTTAAAAAATAATTTATTTTAAACATTTTTTCAAATTATTTTATTTTTAAGTTTAAATAAATTCAATATATATTTTATTTTCAAATTTTTAAAATAATAAAATTATGTATTTTCAAACTTTTATTTAATTGTCCATTAAATTGTACTCAGATATATATATTTTAAATAATATATTTTTATTTTTTCAATTTAATTTGACCTTTTTAAAAATCATGAAATATTATATTTTTTAAAAAAGTATTTGCTGTTGAAAAAGGTATTTACGAGTTAGGAAAAATCTGTGTTGTTTTTATGCAGGTATCTCGTGGATAACGGGTATATTTTTTTACATGCAAATTAAATAGATATTATCGGTACTCGATCCGACCCGTTGTCATTCATATATATATATATATATTTATAAAAGATGGTAATTGTTATTGGTTGTTTTTGAATTTGAGGGTGCTCATTGTTTTTGGTGCAACCGTGGTTTGGTGTAGTACTTTAAGTCTAATATTTAATGGGATTGTTATATGTGGTGTGGGATGAATATTGTTATATGACTTAGGTGCATGATCAATTGTTTGAAGTTGATATTATGATGGTATCATGGTTTCTGATAGTGGCATTGGTTAGAATAGAATTCTGCAACATTAAAATAATATATACTATAAGGATTGTTCTGAGTTTAGCAGTGGTTGGCTGGATCATGTAGTATTTGCAGTTCTTTGAGCCAGGTAGTGTTAATTGAAGTGAGCGTGGTTAGTATAGGGTCTATTACATGGTTTTCTAATAGTAGGATCAGGTTTGAGTAAAATCATAATTGAGACAATGTTGTTTCAATGTTTATAACTTGCTGCAAGGGTCAAATTCAATGTGAACCTTGGTGTTGTCATAGAAAATGATTTTGGCAGTAGTGAAGCGTTAAGGAGGGGTTAATCAAAGTCTGTGTTTAGGTCTGGTTTGCAGTAGAACTCATCCATGCAAGCTTTGGAGAGTGGTCGTGAATTTAGATGCTAGCTTTGGTTCATAATGTTGTGTTTATGATGCATAATGTGTTAGTATGTGTTGGTGTATGTTCTTTGTCTGTTTTGTGATGAAACTATGTTGTATCATAGTTAGTTACTTTGTTTTTCTGTATTTTTGGTATTGGTCGGTTGGCCGAGCTCTAGGGTGGTCGACCTACATAGTGACCAAACTGATCGAGTTATAGGGTGGTCGACTTGCATTGGTGGTCAGAATGATGATAACTTTTTGGCAAGTGAACAAATTTGTTTCAAATAGTAAGTGTAAGTTCTAAGTATCATTCTCCTAAGGGATTTGTGTTTTGTTTGTCTAATCAAAATTATCTACCAAAATCAGTATAGAAATGATAACGATTGAATTCATAATAATGAAAATAAATTGTAATAACAATAATTTTAGATATTATGATTGAAAATTTAAGAGAAGCTTCGTTGGAATTGAGTTTTATGAATCATATAAAGATAAAACTTTGTACAACTTATTATTATTTCATTCAAACATTCACATCAAGACATATTAGTTCTAATCCTAGTTTTAAATTCATATATCAAAGTGTTAATCCGTTAGTCAATTTAGCATACAATTTGCATTAAGTCAAATGCTAAGAATGACTAAGTATTGAATCTACCCCTAGATCCCAAATCACTTAGGTGCTCTATCTATGTTCATGTTCAAAATTACTTTATAGTAAACAGAGACATTCAAATAACATTATATTTCCATCTAATGATAGTAAATTCAAGAAAGAGCATATGAACGAACAATAATAAATTGCATAGGAATTTTACATCACAATGAATTCATTACATCCAATTCCAATGAAAGAGAAATCTAGCTACTCTTAGTTATCTAAAATATACACGTTTGATGAAAATCAGTGAAGAATGACGTCTTGATGTCTTGCAGTTCCCTGAACATTTTCGCGCCTTTTCAAACCAGACTTTCTTGTTTTCTGTCTTTCTCGAACTAATAACAACTTCCAGAAATATATTATTCGCTCATTGCATAGATATACATGCGCTGAGCGAAAACTCAACTAATCCTCTCTTAATTGATCCCACTTGCTGAGCGAGCCACTCTGCTCGCTGGGTGAGTGGTCTTCCTTTTAGCTAAGTAAGTCATATATAGCTTAACGAGAAACTACTGATTGATCTTCCCTAATGTATGAAGTTATTGTACAATAAGCTACACAAACTTTTCTACTAACTATTAAATTTTTACTGAGGAAAACACATAATTCATGGATAATTACAAAATTTGAGAGTATTAATAAGTATGAAAAACAAGTCTTTTTGATACTTATTAATTGGCCGAGCTATAGGGTGGTCGACCTTCTTAGTGTTCGAGCTAATCGAGCTACAGGGTGGTCACTTTGTCTAGTGGTTAGGATAGCCAAGCTATTGGGTGGTAAACCTACTTAGTGGCTAGGTTGACCGAGCTATAGGATGGTCGACCTGCATGATGGCCGAGTTGGTCAAGTTATAGGATGGTCGGCTTGGGTTGGTCGAGCTGTCTTGTCTGAGTTATTTTGGACCTTGGTTTTGGGGTTATGGAGCTTCATATGGGGTGTTTTTGAGGTCGACATGGGGTTTAGACCCTGGTTGTGCTATTGGTTGTGGTTGTTAGGCTCTTTGAGAGGTCGATTGAGTTGTTGTTGTGAATGTTGAGTTCCGTTTTGTGTTTTTGAGATCTGTACATTTTGGTTGTGTTATTGTGATTAGTTGTTGAGTTGTTTATCATAGGTTAAAATGTGTGCTCAGTAGTGTTAATTGTAATGATGTGTAGATGATATGTCTTCTCCTCATACCTTATAAAGTCGGAGTCATACCTTTGGTCTATGAGAGACATAGAAAAATGGATCTCTTTGTTTATGAGAGGTGGTAGAAAAGAGGTTCGAGTGTTGTCTTTTGTTTTTCGAGGCGGTAGAAATGGAAGGATGTCTAGACCGTAGCTTTCCGACTTGTGCTAAGTATAATGCCCACTGTCAGCAACAACAAAGTTTATACTCGTAAGTACTTGAGGAGCAGGGGAAATAAGTCCAAAGTTGCAGCAGAAGATGACTCGAATCACCTTGTTTTAGTGAACAAGTTTTGTATAGCAGGGTATGGAAGAACGGCATATGGTTTGGAATTGCTTGATTGTGGTGTGTTATGGGTGTGACTTATAATTGAGATGGCCTTTTTGGTGTGACATGTCGATAGTATTAATAAGATGATCAGTGTTTATTGTATTTGTGTTCTCATATTCAATGGTTTTTCTGTTAGGTCACCCTTATTGTTTGTTGTGTTATGCGATGATCATATAACTTGTGTTGTTATACGGGAGCAGATGATCCTACATATGCATATCGAGATGCTTGGGAGTGCTGTGGGGATTTTTCCAATTTATGTTTTAAATGGTTTCATTTTATTATAATGTAATGATTTCATATTATTATTTGGAAGTTTTAAACGTGAAGATTATGTTTTTATCTATTTAGTGTTAAATGAATTAAGGTTTTTATTAATTTAGTTTTTCCGCAATGGTATCATATCTTAATTTTCCACAATCAAAGAATGTTTTATACATTACTTGTGGCATCCTGAAAGGAGTGTTATATATGTGGTTTCTTCAGTTTGATGTCAAGTTGACATGCTTCGGTTTCTTCGAGCCTAACACTGAAGAGAGCAGTTCAGACTCTCTGGTGAGCCTCATCGAACTAGCAGGCTATGGGCTCGACTCTCCCGTGAACCTCACCAGGTTAACGAACTACAATCACGGTTTCCACGCGAACCCTACCGGGTTGATGATTTACAGTCTCATTATGGTTAAGAGAGGAAAGATCCACCTTGAAAAAACTCTTAATAAGAGAGTTTAAGATCTTTATGAATATGATATAAGTGATTATGATATAAGTATTTCTTAGGAAATACTAATTGTATTTATGAAATTAACATGAATCATGAACCTATATTTCTATTTAATTAATAGTGTGGTTAATAATAACATAATGATACATTATCATAAATAATAACCATAATACTAAATTATCGAAATTAGTTATGATATATGATTATAACTTAGGTTTGGATTGATTTTAGGGTTAAATATGTTTTTAGTCCCTGAACTATCAAGCGATTTTGGTTTTAGTCCCTACTCAGAACTTTGATGGTTTTTAGTCCTTATTGTTTTGAAACTATGAGTAATAGTCCTTAAAATTGGACGGTGTTAAGTTTCAGTGGATGTGGCAAACGGCGTTGCCACGTGATCACTGATCTGCTCTATTCTCTCTCTGCCATGTTGGATGTTTAAGTGTTTGAACTAAGATTAAGTTAGTTAATTACGTTGTTCATTGAAATCAGATATAGGGTTCACAATTTGTCAAATTAAATTTTTGAATTGGGGAAAAATTAGTTTTACTCGAAGCATTGTAGTGGAAACCTTTCAGAGGAAGCATTGTATCTTGGTGGTGGTTGCGGTGGTGGTTGCGGTGGTGGTTGCGGTGGTCGTTCCGGTGGTCGTGAAAGTCAAGCGTTAAGACAAGCGTAAAGGTAAGTTAAGCTTTTGTTTTTCTGTTTCGGTTATGGTTTTTCCAATTTGTGCGTAAAGCGTTCATGTCTGAATGTAGGTCTAGAAATGGTTTTCGACATTTGTTTGCATCACATGGGGAAGTTTGTTAGTAATAAGGGGCTACAGTATGTTGGAGGAGAGATACACGTGATCAAAGGACTTGATCCGGATCGTTGGTCGTATTTTGAAGCAGTTGGAATAGTTAAAGAATTTAAGTATGATGCAGACTTCAAACTTTGGTGGAAGGGGTCCAAACAAAGGCTGATGAATAATGTGAGATTATTGAGTGATGACAGTGAAGCACTGTACTTGGCTAATTATGCAGAGGAGAATAAGGAAGAGGTAGAAATCTATGTTCAACATGTTCCTAGTGAGGCAGTGGAAGTTCACTTTCTTAGTTGTGGTGAAGTAGGTGAGGAAGTGGAAGAGGGTGATGTTGAAAAAGGAAACATAGACACGGAAGAAGTGGTTTCCAAAGTGGATGAGATTGTACAAGAGGGTGGAATGGGTCTAGAAAAGGGTGAGGAAGATTGTGATGGTGGTCATGAACAACAAGAGGTTCAAATGGGTGAGGAACAAGAAGATTTTGGTGGTGGTCATGAACAACAAGAGGTTGAAATGGGTGAGGAAGAAGAGTGTGATGGTGGTGAGGAACACCAAGAGGTTGAAATGGGTGAGGAAGAAGAAGAGTTTGGTGGTGGTCATGAACAACAAGAGGTTCAAATGAGTGAGGAAGAAGAAGAGTGTGATGGTGGGGACGAACATATAGAGGTTGTAATGGGTGAGGAAGAAGAAGAGTGTGATGGTGATGATGAACATGAAGAGGTTCAAATGGGTGAGGAAGAAGAAGAGTGTGATGGTGATGATGAACATGAAGAGGTTCAAATGGGTGAGGAAGAAGAACAGGTTGTTGGTCGTGATGAATATGATTATCTTGGGGAAGAAGAGGAAGGGGGGAATGTTGTTGAGGGGGAAGTAGAAGCTTCGGCTGAAGAATGTATGGATGACAGTGAAGAGGACAGAATGGCTAATGAAGATGATGGGTTTGATGTTGAGAATGATAGGGTGGACCAATTTCGGAGAAACATTAATCCAGTTTTGGATAGGTGGAATAGACTGAAAAAGAAGAAGAAATGTGTGACTAGAAGAGGCAATGTTGGGGAAGGTTCATTTATAGTGAATGAAGAAGTTGGAGATCATGACATGAATGAACAATACAATAGTGATGAATTGGATTCAAATGTAGAGAGTGATGAGGATGTGAGCAAGTCAAAGGGGAAGTTTAAAAAGTATAGAAAAGATGATTTGAACAAGAACTTCAGATTTGAACTGGGGATTGAGTTCTGTTCTTTAAAGGAATTTAAAAATGCATTATTGGAGCATAGTGTATTAAATGGAAAAGAGGTTAAGTTTGTGAAGAATGACCTCAACAGAGTAAGGGCAGTTTGTAAAAACAAATGTGGTTTTCTGATTATGGCTAGCAAGGTAGGAGGGAAGCAAACATTTAGGGTCAAAACCTTGGTTGGACGACACAGTTGTGGAAGGGTCTTTGGAAACAAAAGTGCAAATGTGAACTGGATTGCACAAGTATTAGTAGATAGGTTTGTAAATGTGGCTAACATGACAGTCAACCAAATAATTGATGACATTAAGAAGTCATTCAGTGTTGGAATAACTGCTTGGAAAGCTGGAAAGGCCAAGCAAATTGCCTTGGATTCTTTGGTTGGTGATGGAGAGCGACAATACGGTCGTCTATATGATTATGTGGGTGAATTGGTAAGAGTGAAGGTTGGAACATTTAAAATTAAAGTCAATCAACCCCAACCAAGTTTGCCTCCAAGATTTGGCTCATTCTATATGTGTTTAGAGGGATGTAAGCAAGGCTTCTTAGGAAGTTGCAGGCCCTTCATAGGGGTAGATGGTTGTCATCTGAAGACAACATATGGGGGTCAGTTGTTGGTGGCAGTGGGCAGAGACCCGAATGACCAATATTTCCCACTAGCTTTTGCTGTGGTTGAAAAGAATGCAAAGAGAGCTGGAGATGGTTTTTGACACTACTACTGGATGATATTGGAGGCATTGATTGTCAACGTTGGGTTTTCATCTCTGATCAACAAAAGGTATCTGAATTTAAATATTTCCCTATTTTACTATTGAGTAGGACCTTTTCTGATTTCCAGGGACTAATGACAAACTTTTGTGATTTGCAAGGACTAATGACAGTTTTTGATGAGATATTGGAAGGAGTGGAACATAGATTGTGCTTAAGGCACTTGTATAACAATTACAAGAAGAAGTTTGGTGGAGGAGTGCTTATTAGAGATCTTATGATGGGGGCTGCGAAGGCCACATTTAAACAGGATTGGGAAAAGAAAATGGGTGAGTTGTCCAAAGTTAACATTGATGCTTACAATTGGTTGCTAGCTATTCCAACTAATCGTTGGTGTAAACATGCATTTAGTAGTTATCCTAGATGCGATGTCTTGTTAAATAATTTGTTTGAGTCATTTAATAGTGCAATTTTACTAGCTAGAGATAAACCTATCATAACTATGATGGAATGGATTAGAACTTACATTATGAGGAGGTTTGCATCACTTAGAGAAAAAACAAAGACATATACAGGAGCTGTGATGCCTAAACCACGAAATAGGCTTGATGGGGAAGTTGAGAAGAGTGGAAATTGGATTCCAACTTGGACAGGGGCTGCAAAATTTGAAGTCACTCACGAGTTTACTATGGATAAATTTGTAGTTGACCTAAGTAACCATTCATGTAGTTGTTACTTTTGGGATTTGGTAGGAATTCCTTGCAGGCACGTTGTGGCTGCCATCAATTACAAACTAGAAAACCCTGAAGACTATGTACATCCTTATTACAAGAGAGAGGCTTATGAGACTTGTTATGGCCCTGAAATTGTTCCAATCAATGAACAACAATTGTGGTCAACTTCTGAATCTGGTTCCCTACTGCCTCCAATTTATAAAACACCCCCTGGGAGGCCTAAAAAACTAAGAAGAAGGGAGGCTGATGAATATGTGACTCATACAAAATTGTCAAAGAAAAATCTTGTTATGAAGTGTAGCAGTTGCAATGAATTTGGTCATAATGTAAGAACATGTAAAAGGGGAAAGAAAAAGGTACAAAATCAATGTTTTACAACTTCACTTATTTACACATTCAAACTTATTTACACTATGACAATTGCAATGTTGCTTACTTCCATTTACAGAACACAAGGGCCACTTCAATTGTAGGAGGATCTGGCAGCACAAGGGCCACTTCCAGTGCAGGAGGTTCTCAACCAGAACCAGCTCCATCAACGTCACAAGGAGGAGCAACATCAACAAGGGCAAGAACAAGTGCCAGTGGAGCAGGAGCTGCATCAAGTCACCAAGGAGGAGGAACATCTCAACGGGGAAGAAGAAGTGGCAGTGGAGCAGGACCTGTATCAAGGCACCCAGGTGGAAGAAGAACATCCTCACGACTAGCTGCACAACATCTAGGGTCCCAAGCTAGTACCAATTGAAGATTTATTGTAGCCAACCCTTTATTTTAATGAGAATTTTGTAAATCACAGTGACCCAGGGAACAATAGTAGTAGTGGGTACAATGGTTGCTTTTAATATTTTTTGTAGTGGAAAGGGACCACTAAACTTATCTTATTTAATACTCTGGGACCACTTCATATTATATCGTGCTTCGTCTTGTATTCCATCTTTGCATAATGTGCCAAGTTAACTTTATTTATTCCTTAACTTTATTTATTCCAACTCCACATTTACAGATACTCTGCTTCTACTTTCTTATGTTGTGAACTCTTTTCTTTATTAACATATATCAATATACCAGTAACACTGGAATGTTAAAGGGAAAACAAACAACAACCACAATTTCCAGACAAACCTCATTCTATTAAACCATAATTCTTAATTACAATTCATCTTTAACAAAAACATAATACAAAAGAAAATTGTTAACGCCCATGACAAGACAAACAACAACAACATCATTTTCACAACTTTCTTCTCTTCTTCTAATTTCCTTTTCAACTTCTCGTTCTTCTTCCTTAGATCCAATACAAGTTTTTCATTTTCCAAACACATTTGAAGTTCTTCATGTTTTCTTTCATAGCTTCCTTCAGCTTCAGAAACTCCTTCATCATGCCATTCAAAGTAATTACAACTTGAATTACTCTGCAATCAAAACAACACAACATTAATTCAAATTTCAGCAAATGAAATGAAAGATTTAATCACTTACTGCCCAATTTCTACATCTATAAAACAATCTTCCTTTGTTCTTC
Organism: Vigna angularis; assembly: GCF_016808095.1. Taxonomy (NCBI): domain Eukaryota; kingdom Viridiplantae; phylum Streptophyta; class Magnoliopsida; order Fabales; family Fabaceae; genus Vigna; species Vigna angularis. Next base: position 9,155,745 of record NC_068973.1, on the reverse strand, counting down.
ACAGTAGTGGCCTTCAAAACCAACAATGTTTCACCACAACCACACAATTTAGAAGGTAACCGTGAAGATGATTCACAGCTTTGCGACTTAGACGAACCAGTTGACCTTCGCGTCCAACCATTTCCTCCACTCTCACCTTTCATTTCACTACAAGAAAGCAATCCCTTCATCAGCTTTCCTGCCCACAAAAACCCTATATCCTAAATCCTCATATTGACACGAAGAACAGAAGAAAACCAAAACCAAAACATATGAACTTACCTCCTCAAGAACACCAACTCCAACCTTCACATGTACCCAAGTTCTTTGCCCTCAGCTGCAGCCACGAAGAAGAACCCAACTTCTTCAAATCTGATTTATAACCCTCAGCTGTAGCGACGAAGAGGTTAACTAACTTAATCTCAGTTCAAACATTTAAACATCCAACGTGGCAGAGAGAGAATAGAGCAGATCAGTGATTGCGTGGCAACGCTGTTTGCCATATCCACTGAAACTTAACACCGTCCAATTTTAAGGACTATTACTCAGAGTTTCAAAACAATAAGAACTAAAAACCATCAAAGTTCTGAGTAGGGACTAAAACCAAAATCGCTTGATAGTTCAGGGACTAAAATCATATTTAACCCTTGATTTTATAACGAAGAAACTTAATAAACCTTATCATATTTATCATATAGAAAAAATACTTATTTTCTTAATTTTTATTTATATATTAAATTTAAAAATATTTGTTAAACTTAAAGAAAAGTATAGTTGATCAAATAACTAATTATTTTAAATTAATTATAAAAGATTAATTTTAAATTTACAAAAGATCAATTAATTATTTAATTTATTAAATATAAGAAAAAAAACAAAAGTATTGAAAGATGTAACGAGGATTGATCTTCCCAAAGATCAAATTAATTCGGGTCAGGCTTCCTATAAAGGCGTACAGAACTAATGTCAGAATTTGACTTCTACTCTTCTAAAAAAAAGTGCTAGTTTAATAATTGTTTTACTCAATTTGTTAGTTAAATATTTTTTTTACCTGTCACTGTTAGTATGGTGGAATATATTTATTCCATGAAAGATGATAAACTATGATTTGTTTGTAGATGTTAAAATGTCATATAAAGTTAAACATTACAAATAAAAATTAACTCTACTATTCAAATTGTTGATAAAAATAAAAATGTGGAATTAGTTTTTATGAATTCTATAATTACCTCGGAAATATTAATATTTGGAGTATTTTATCCACGAATGTCTCTGTCACAATATAGCATAAAAAGTAAAAGAAAAAATGGTTGCCTTAGTAAGTTTACATCTTGGGTAGATAATAAAATTTTGTTAAACATCATAACAAAATTTACATTAGACATTAATTACCTTTGTAGTAATGATAATGAGATAATTAATGTTTATTTGTAAGTGTTAATTATTTCTTTACACATGCATTTGCTCTCTTTTTTGTATGGTGTACAAATAAATTTGCTCTACATGAGTACATTACATGTATTAAATGATTATGAAATAGGATTAAATATTATACATAATAAATTATTATATTCTTTTGTTGTTCAAATTTGTTCTATATGTCAATAAATCATTATTATATATTGTCATCTATTATCTATAAATTATATATTTAACTTAAAGAAATTCATTTTTTTTCTGATTTAATGTGATATGCCTAAATATGCATTCATTCTGGTAATATCTCTAGTTTTCTTCTATGACTATCATATATCAATTGAATCCTTTCTATACTGATAATTTACTTCTAGGGCAAGGTGAAAGTGAAGTCCAACCAGAAAGCAATTTTGATGTTGGTTTGGGTTATTGTGTCTAGATTTGCTTCTTCTGCTTTTTTATGGGTTTTGCATGTTTCTTCTTATTTGCTTTATTTTTCTGTTTCTAAGACATTTGAATGAATTTAGACAAAATCTGAAACAACAGAGATAGTAAAGTACAAATTACAAAAGAAGTAAGATGGTAGTGGAAAAAAGTTGGAACATGAGTGAAGCATTAGATGTTATCACCCACTCCTACACACGTGTCACTGTAACAGTTTCATCATGGGTCAGTGCACATGTTGATGGGGCACACATCACCATCTGTTTCCATTACTTGCATAGTTACATTGTACAATTTGTACTTTCCATGTTGTCTCCAACATATATATATTTATTATTTTCTAACTCACATTATCCAACTTCATAGAAGCAAAAAAAGAAAAATATGGTTGTGGTGTGAGTGTGCTGGTGAAACTCTTCTTCTGTCACTTCATACAACAAGGAAAATACTTGATTCCCAACTTGGCACATCATGAACTACAGAATCTGATAGCAAGCACTGATAAAGATGAGCTACAGATACATGTGATAGAAGTTTTACACTCCTAAAAATAGTTACTATGAAAACTAAGTGCACATGACATTTTGTCTTTGGTTGTCTCTTAAAAGCCTAATGTTTTCCAATATCAACAACATATCATCACCAAACTCTAGTTTATTTGATCAATGATAAGTGTATTTTTCCACAATGATGTAGACAAAGAAACAAGACTGACCAGACATTTTTTCTATGCATTTATTTAATCCTACATACATAAAAAGTTGTACATAATAAAAAACAAAATTGCTCCATTATAAAACAATCATCTCTCAAACTAAATAATTTTTTTTTTCATAAATTTTTCCATTATTAGTTATAAAAATGAAAGAAAAAAGCTTTTCAACAAACCAAAATTAGTTTATGTATACATTAAAAACTACCTCAGAAAAACCAATCCCAGAATGTTTCTAAGTACTATCTTTTACATGAACTAAACTTATCTTTCAAACAAGTTTATTTCATTTTTTCTTATTTTACTTCAAATGTGCTTATAAAAAATCTTGATACAAACAGACCGTATACTTTCAGTATTGCTGGAACTGAAAAGTAGAATCTTCTCAGAAGATTGATTAGGTCTTGTATTTTCTAATAATTAAGACTCAATAACTGTTATGTCAGTTTCAAAACACAGACCATTCTATCTTACATCCAAATCGTTTAAGAAAACTATGATTTGCTTGTTTCAATTTTGTTGAATAAACTAACTGCAATTAACAACCAATATTAATTATTGAAGTTCAATAGTATCATCATCAACACAAACTTCACTGAAAATCATGAAATAAGTCTCTAAACACAATCTATAGATAGCGTTCAAGAAAGCTGAAAGTTTACAAATTCTGAAATTATGTAAATAATATCATTCCAAACTAGATTTCATGCTCATCTTTTATATTTTTAAAGTGTGTACTGCTCTAGCCTCCGACTAACTTCATCAGCCCTAATATAGATAATTAATGTTAAAAATGAAATAAAATCTCCAAATATTCTAATTTGCTTTCTATAACTCAATTTGTGGAGTATTGTGATTGATTAAATTGAAAACAATATCATTGATTCTCCAAGATTTATCACAATAGAAGCACACACAACCTTGTTTGAGTTCTTTTTGTCTCAAACTGAGACAAACAGAATGATACAGCTTGGATTATGCAATTGAACAGTTTCCCAAACAATCAAGACCTACTAAAGCAACAGTCAAAAGACAAAAAATAGGTTATTGCTTATGTCTCATTTCTTTCTGCAACTTGGGCAGGAGGTGGTGAATTTCAGGCAACACAAAAAGGGTATGAGAGCATCTGAAGACAATTAGAATACATATTTAAAGAGGGTAAGAGAAAGCAGAACAGACAAAACTGAGATCAGTTACAATTCTGCAACGCATCAATTGAACTTATGAAAAAGGTAATTGCAACCCAACATGTACCGAGAGCTAATTATTCACCATTCATGGTGTCAACATTTGAAAACCATCATGATCACTTAAAATGAAAAGACCCATATTTGTGAACCTTCTAAAACTGTATCTATTACTCTAAATAGGAGTAAACATTTACCCCAAAAAGTGGGCATATTACCCATTAGCAGAATCATCTCTCCTTGAAAGTGAAGAATGTTAATTCCATTCAGAAGAAATCCATACAGCTTTATCACCAAAAGCACACTTCTCAGCATCCCATCACTGCGCAGTTATACACAAAGCTTCCTGATTGCCGGCTAGCAAGCAGGTTCCACTCTGGCACACCTTCACCAGGGACACATGCATTGATCTCAATTACCCTTCCATCCAAAGCTCTTGGCCCACCAATAACAATTAGCCTATTCCCACATGCACGAAAGGCTAATCCCCAGCCATTCATTGAGACTATTCGATCAGGTAATCTTCCAATAGTGACCCATGAATTATTGTCTTTATCATATCTCCTTACCTCTTGTAGGGCATAATCTGCAGCATACAATACATTATTTACAACTGCAACCAACGGAGGTGCCTCAGCAGCAGCCGAAACATCAGTCACCTCAGATCCTCCATTTCTCCTAGGGAACATGTTGGGTATTTCTCTCCACTTTCTTGTCTGCAGATCAAACTCTTCACCACATGTTAACTGCCGTGAGTTACCTACTCCAATCCCACCAATGACATAAAATTTCCCATCTATAAATACACCAGAACACATTTTCCTAGCTTTATTCATGTTTGGTAGAAGCTCCCATGTCCCAGTTTCTGAGTTATAAAGCTCTGCAGAGCTCAAAATGTTGCCACGCGGATCACAACCACCAGCTAATATGGCAACTTCTCCAAGGCTGGCAGAACCAAACAGGCATCTAGGAACATTCATTTCCATACCAGATGACCATGAGTTCATCAGAATGCTATATCTGTATATGACAGGAGACATTATCTCCTTTCCAAAAACAAGAAGCTCTGTACCAACAGCCAATGACTCCTTATCTGAACAGATAAAGCATTCATTAGAAGGCATTCTAGGCAAGCGCATCCATCTACCAGTGTTTGGATCAAATGCCTCCCATTCAGGGAGATTGCAAGAGAAGTAAACCCAATGCTCTATGATACCCATCTGCCGCCTCAGCCTGTAAAGCTCTCCGGTCCGGATGAGAGACCGAAAACTTTGGTTCAATGAGGCAATCGAACCATAGTCAGACCTTGAACATCGTAGGAGACAATTAATTGAGATGTCCCGACCAAGTTGGTAGATAAGTGAAGTCGAGTCTGACTGGTCACTTGCATGATTTTGGTCATTTGCTTGGTTAAGGGATGGGGAAAGATCTTGGATGTTCTTCTTTGTTTCCCCTTCCTCAGGAGCATCTGAAAGCTTGCATGACTTTCTCAGCACAGCTTCTTCCTCTAGCTCCAGTCCACGCTTATTTTTTGTCAGCTGCATCACGCAGTAGGAATTGTAAATCCACCTGGTCTCTTGCTCGCATGAGCTCGGTAAGTCCCTCGAAACAAGAAAGGTTGGACCCTCCAACATGTCGACCGAAAGAATCAATCTGGTTACAAAGAAAAAGTCTTCATTTTTATTCATCAAAATTAGAAACATTAACTAGGACAACACCACTATACCGATGACAAAAATACTTACAACAAACATATGACAATTTTAAGTTAAAATCACAAAAACCACAAGCATCAATTTTTCAACATGATACCCATAATCAACGCATGCACATCTGATATCAATCAAATACCAATCAAATAAGGAATATTAACAATACTCACCCAGAATTGGAAAGTTTACAATGATTTAGAAACATCCTCCTGGTCAATCATGATGTGGCAAAAAATTTAGAGCATGCACGCAGATCAGAAGCACTACTTCAAACATGCAAGTGTTCACAAGAACAATCACACATAATAACCAGACTTCAAAAGAAAATTAAACCACAAAAAAAAGACAGATCTCATTAGGTGAATTGGCATAAAAGTCTAAGAAAAAAGTCGTAAAATTTGAAGAATTAGTCGAATTAAAAACAGAAAAGTAGAATCAAAATGACAACGTGTAAGTAAAAATTCAAATCCCGAAGTTTCTCATCCGCCAATAAATCAACAGAAGAAAAATAAAAAATAAAAATAAACAAAAGAAGATCACTTGTAATTTACATTGGCAGCAACCCCATATACACTTTTCCCCTTTCCGAGCTCTAAGTCTGGAAAAAAGAAAGAAAAACACAGACAACAACGCAACAAAAGCTCAAAAGCCAAGAAAATAAACCATCAATTAACCCCTCCCCCCAAAAAAGATTACAAAACAAAAACCAAGGCAGATAGAAAAGCTTACGAATTTAGATAAAAGAGAAGCAAATTCCAAACGGGTTTCTCTGGGTCACGGTTGTGCGAGCGAGCCACGCAGAGAGGTAGTGGCGTCTCTCTTTCTCTCCCTCTTCGTGGGTGTCATTTAGTTGTGGCTATGTTGTTGTTGCAGCCTGTTCTGTCATGTGTGTGTTTCATGTTGTGTCAATAGAACACTCGATGCAAGGGTGAGATTTCTTTATTTATAATAATAATATTACTATAATATATGCTAATATGTAATAGATTCTTTATTGTATAAATTATTTTTCTATTTTATCTTCGTAATATCTTAAAGTAAAGTTACAAAATTTATGATAAAAAGAGAATCAATGTAAAAAAATTTAAATAATAAAATTAAGAAAAAGAAAACATTTTATTCATATTATTAGTTTGTCATGATTTTTTATCATTAAATATTTTTGGAGTATTAGAAAAGTTGATGTTATGTTTACGATGTTTAAACATATATAATCTAAACTTTCTTATATTTTGTTTAAGTCTGTATAAGTTAGCTAATTTAATTTTAATTTATTAAAAATAATATAAATAGTTTAATATTTTATTATTTAATTTTTTTTATAATAAGTATGATTTCGTAAAATATAATTTTTTATTATAAATTTGATATGATTCTATATTTTTATTCTTTTTAATAAATTAATAAATTAGTGATAGAATCAACTTAATTAACACATCAAAGTTTATAATAATACATAAAAGTTAATTATATAAATAAAATATTATAAATAATATATTTAATTATTTTATTATATATGATAAATAAAATTTATAAAATAAAAGTAATAATAAACAAATTGTAAGCCGCCAGAACGAAGAATCTAAGTATTATATATATTTATATAATTTTTTTGTGTGAATAGTAATAATAAAAATAATGAAAGAGAAAATAGAGAAAAATGATTAAAACACAAAGAAAGAAAAGGAATTGGTAATGGTAAATGGGATGGGTGGAGTCGCCGTTTGAATTGCAGCCTGGCCTGGATGGCTAAGTTAACGGCTGTTTTGTGCACGTGTTGCCATGATCTAAATCTTTAATAAAGGTAGAAGGTGAATTTCGTTAACAACTAAACTAATTAAATATTAACATTAACTTTTTAAAAATATATATGATAATTATTAAACACTGATTATTATCCTACTTTTTAATAAAATTCAAATAAAATTAATAAAATTGAAAATATAATTTTTTTATTATATTATAATTGAAATATATCAATATTTATCGATTTAAACTAATTATTTACATGTACAAATTGGTTTATTAAATATCAATAATTATAATGAGTAAGTAGTAATTTTTTGTTTAAATATCAGAATTAATTTTTTAGTTCTTCAAAGTAAAAGAAATGAGGCACTTTCCATGTACAAATTGTAAGGCGTAAAAATAATTTTTTTTTTTAGATTTCATGGACACAATGTTCCATCAACCCTGTCTATAATATTCCAATATAAAGAATATGTTCGGGTCAAATTTTGTTATGTAATATCACCAATTGTAACATACAATAAGAGAACTCGGTATATTTATATTGTAAAGTATTTGTGAATTGTCTCATAGCTTAATTCAAATATTCAATAAATAGTTAGAATTTTCTTATGGGAATAAGGTTGAGAAGTAGCAAGTGACCAAATTATCACGAGAACACTATGTTCAAATAATAGATTAATAGAATGAATGAACTTTATATATGTAATAAGATGTTTGTAATAACGTATCTATGCAAACCTTTTTCAAATAATATTATGTCTTTATCATGAGTGTTGCATTTCAAATACCATTTAATCTTAGTAATGAGTGGATGACATTCAAAATAATACTCAATCTAAATTAGGAGTGATTATGTTTCAAATAATACTTAATTTTAGTTAGAAGTTGTTGTATTCCAAATAATATTTTGTCTTTGTTTAGAGTGGTTGTGTTTCGAATAATACTTAAGCCTACCTAAAAGTTATTTTGTTTTAAATAATGCTAAGTCTTAGTCATGAGTGATTATTATGCAAGTAATACTCAATTTTAGTCGACAATGACTAAAGTTTAAATAATATTCATTTGTATTTTTAAATAATAATCTCTATAGTAAAACTTATCTATTGTTTAAGAATTAGATGTATTGTTAAGAAGAGAACTATTAGAAAAACAATGTAACTTATCTTTATCTCATTTTTAAATTGCATAGTATTTAACTTTAACTAATCTCAAAAGGAAAATTTTATGAAAATAGTCCATTTATGAAACTTGAAGTTGCATTTGACTTTTCTCATCAAACATAATCTACTAAGAAAATGACGTGATAATACATTTGTAAAGTAAAACCATTGTTTCACTATACATCATTAGACAATATTTTGCGAACATTATAAACAAGTTCTAAAACATAGTTCAATTATCCTTTTGTGTTTTAACTTATTTTTCACATTTATCATTTAGTGAAGAAGACAAGAATTATATTTCTTACAATTTTTTTCTCATAAGCTACAACTCAATCTCTGAGCGACATTTCAAATTAAAGGAAAAGTTTCAAACTTTGGTAGTTAAAAATGAAAATTTGAAAAAAGATAAAGTAGAAATTGATGAAAAGATCTCTATCCGAAACAAACTCAAAAGTCAAATATTGAGAAAATTAAAAATTTACAAAAAAAAGTACCATGCTATAATCATAATTTTAAAAAATATTCAAAAAGTTCTAACTTATTTTCTACTTCCAGTCATTCTTCTGAAAAATCTAGACTAGGATATAATCTTATTGGTAAGAAAGTGAAAAAGAAAACATTTCTACAAAAGTTAAAGGTGTTTGTCTTCCTTACGACAAGTTTGAATACAAAATGTTAGATGTAGACACTAGCAACAATTTAATAAAACTAATAGGAAAGAAACAATAAAGGTTTGGATACTAAAAGAGCTCATAAATTCTATTCTAGATTTGTTCTATGGGAAGAAACTGTTAGGTACAAACAAAGTCCCACATCGGATAAAATATGAAATACACATGGGTTTATATACACATAAGATACATCCCTTAGTAAGATGCCTTTTGGAGCGGTACCAAAAGCAAATCCATGAGAGTTTAGCCTAAAGGCGAAAAGGGTAAGATAACATGTATTTATTCCATATGACTCACTTTCCTTAATAAGATGCCTTTTGGAGCGGTACCAAAAGCAAATCCATGAGAGCTTAGCCTAAAGGCGAAAAGGGTAAGATAACTCAATAAGCTGAATGATGAAAACACCCCCATTAAGCGAGTATGTAATATCCATTAGACAACCTAACTAGAAGGATAAAAAATAATATTTACAAAGATACAAAGATATTTTAAAATCAACGGTCAAGTGATACAAGGGTAACTATATATATGAAGACCTAGATGAAGAAGAGAAGATTGAGAGAAAAAGATGTAATGTTGAAACATTGTCAAATTCATTCTTGTAGAGAAATGAGAAAAGAAATACAGAGAAAGTAGAAGCATAAAATTTCATAGCATATGAACTCCCCTTACTATGACATTTTTTTCTATAAGTTCTCCCAATATAAAGTACAAGGAAAAAAATAGCAAAGAGTCAGAACTAAGAGTTCAAAAAATATATAAGCATGTCGCTGGACATTACCATTGCCACTCAAACCATTTGAAAAAAAAAATATATAAAATAATTATACAAAACAATAATAATTATACAAAACAACATCGGTAAGAGAAAAATATAAGAATAATTTGGAAAGTTACATACTCTTCGTTTTACTCCTCTGCGTGCGGGTGGGGGAGACCTACGCAAGATTCTCCGATGCCAAAGTCAGTTTGAGAGCAATGGCGTTTTCAATTGAACAATAATAAATATGCAGTAAATGCTGCTCCTTACCATTCACCTTTGACCTGTATTTATAGTTTTTGTTATGGACTTGGGATTAGTGAAAAGTTAATCACGGCCCAACTTTGGCCCAATAGCTTTTAGCAGCTACTTACCTTAATCTTAATCCTAATCTGGTCAACTAGCAGTAGGGCCAGCCGGCCTCCTGATATTTGGTCTTACAGTCGGCCGGCTCATATGAGTTGTTGTTCGTCCGGACGACGAGCGACAAAGTCGCGTGATTGGATAATCATGGCCATACGGACGTCCGATCTATACGCTGCCCGACCCCTCCGGATGACGAGTGGCGAAGTCGCGTAATTGGGTAGTCATTGGCCATACGGACGTCCGGTCTATACGCTGCCCGGTCCTTACTGGTACAACAGTGGATTATCATATCTTGCAATTGATTATTTACCTAGAAAACATAATAAAAGTGGATTTCATGAGTTTTTAATTTGATATATGATTATTGGATCCATTGTATGACCAATTTAATCAATATTTCACATTTTAAAATGTTAAAACTGAAACTATGAACATATAATATACATTGAATGTGTAGTATAAATATGAAACTTGAGCTTAATCAAACACATATTAATTAATTCATGATTCATCAATAATTTCTAAATTCCTTCTAGTTTCATAGAATTGATCTTTGAGTAAAAGCTTAATGAAAATATAAACTAATTGGTCATTTGTGCTCATATATTCTATAATGCAATATCATTTTATTATACCTCAATATGTTTTGTTTGAGAATGAAAAATTGAATTCCTAGTAAAAATTTATTAAATCAATACTACCACTTCTCACTAAAATGTGATTAAGGAAGATATCAAAGTCTTCCAACTATATTTTCATCTAAAGAATTTGAGCACAAGAGTTTCCATCGACTATGTATTTAACTTTTTTAGTAGACAAAACTACGCATGTCTATTTCTTAGAATGCCATAATACTAAAGAACTTCTTAACAAATGACAAGTGTAGCTTGTGCCTTTTCTATGTATTTTACAACTGTCAAGTCTGAAAAACTTATTAAGATAAGAGATTCTCCTATAGGATACAAAAGCCAAAATGGATTGTTCCTTTTAAGTATTCTAAAAATACTTTTTACTGCAATTACATGTAATTCTTTGCTAATAAACCTAACACAAACACGTACAAATTGCAGGATATATGGTTTACTTGCAGTGAGATAAAGTATAGATCCAATCATAATATTGTAAGTGGTTTGATTTATGGATTTACATCCCTTATTTGCATCTAAGTAGAAATTAGTTGTCATTTATAACTTTTATAGAGAAATTGGATTTTTCTTTTAGAAGTTCATTATAATACTTGTTTGGACAAATATGAATTTCATCCTTTAAGTTGTTTGATTTGAAGTCCTAGAAAAAAAATCAATTCTTTCATCATGCTCATTTCAAATTCATCATGCTAGCAAACTATTAACATAAAGAAAAATGAATTGACCTAAAAATTATGTCATAAATTGTACAACTAAAATATAATTATTGAATTTTAGAATGAATAGATGGAATAATCTTTATCTCTAGTAAATCCATTTCTAATAAAAAATACTTAACCTTTTATATGAAGTATTGATGGTTATTTTAACTCATACAAAGTTTTTTTAAACTTGTATACATATTTTATTTTTCAAAATCAATAAAATCATGAGATTAGTCCACATACATTTTCTTCTTTATATATCTATTTAAAAATGTACTTTTTACATTCATTTAAAACGCTTTAAATTCCTTAGGAAATACAAAAGCATGAATAATTTTTAACATGATCATAATACAACCTCATTCAATATATCTCTTATTTTTTACCTGACCTCACCACCGTATCTATTTTCAAACTCTAACCCTTTACTACTCTCTTTTTCCCCTTTATTACTTTTTTCAAGAGAACTAATAACAGGTTAAAAAATAATTAATGAATCTATTTAAATATGAATATATAAAAGAAATTTTAATAAGTAAATAAAAAAAGATTCATAAAAAAAAACTTGTGTTTTCCAGATTCAATCACCACATCTACAAACTAGTATTTTCTAAGATTACGAAGTCAAATGTAAAGTAAAGAAAACTAATAATTGTAATAAATAAATAAAATTAGTAATAAACATAATGATGAACATATTGATCTTATTTTTATGTCCTCATCTACTTCATTTCACCCATAATAAAATAATAATTTAGATAAATAATGATGTATTATTATAATGTAATAAGTGTGAATTATGTAAAGTAAAGAGAAATAATTGAAATAAATAAATAAATCATGATAGTGATGTATATAGTGGTATCATTTATTTATATCTTCATCTACTCCATTCTACCACATAATGCTCCATAAATATAAAATAATTATTTAGGTAAATAATTATATATTATTATAATGTAATAAAGTGTGAATTGAGAAATATAATAGAAGAGAAAGGAGGGTGTTCATCTACTCTTCCACATAACACTATTCCTATATTTTTCAATTCATTCAAATTTTCTAGAAGTTGGTAACACACTGTAATTTAGTTAAATTGCTTAGGAGTATTTTATGCCAATGAGAAATCTAGGTGAGAGATGCTAGTTTAATTTTAACAATTGTCTTGTTTTGAATTTTATAATTTGATTTTAACGGCATGCTTATTGGAGTGTTATGTTGAGTTGATTTATGATTAAAATGTTGTTAAATTTTTGGATTTTGTGTGATAATGATAGTTGTCACAAAAATTAGAAATAATGTTTTATGCATGTTTATGTTTATTTGGTGTGATAAGTTATGTTTTAGATTTCTAAGTTTTTATGTTTTCATATATCATTTTCCCTTAGCCAGTATTGCATGGACTATTGCCTCATAAATTTGATCTCCCATACGTGATTTGATTGCATATACTTAGATTAACATTATCTTGTTTTTATGTTTATGATTTCTCTTTGTTAAGACAAGATTGTCTAGAAAGACTAAATTGTCTAACAACTCATATTTTGAAGTTTAACAAACAATACTCAACGAAATATTGTTTTTATAATGTAGCATCTAACGATTGTATGTGCTAAAGAATAATATTGAATGAAATAAGTGTTTATCAAATATAATTGTTTATCTAAAGTATTGAACGAGATAAACATTTGTAATGAATGAAGTGTTTTAAGTAAATTATGTCCAACAACTAAAAAGTCTGACATAATGAAAACATTCAAGTGAATGCTGAGTTAAACGTTAATGTTTAAGATTTAATATCCAAATGTGTTGAGCAATTAAGCATATGATCGAATTATTTGTACAACGCTAAATGCTATCAATGATATATGATTATTTGATATCTCAAACGCTTATAAAGCATTGACACAAAAAGCTCTATAGAACTCCTAATAGAGTGTCTAAACATTATAACTTCTGAACAAAAGATATAGTGTCTGAGCAAATGATAAAGCGTATAAACTTTAGCTCTACTAAACGAGGTAAAGTAGCTTAGACAATTATATGAAATAAGCATTTAAAAGTTATATAATCTAATCTAATACATCAAACACTTTGCTTCAAACGATGTTAACATGTGCCAATATGCTTTGAACACACAATGTACGTTATGATCATCAACATATAAAACATTTAATGTTGTATGGAAAAGTGCTTCTTTACTTGAATGTTTTGCTCTCCTTGTCTGTGTAGGTAATGACAACACCAAACTTTATTCATAAGCTTTGCACAAAGAATAGAAAGATGTTGAGAGATAGGAAGACATTCATGGAATGTTTCCTCAAAGCTTATAGCTCTGAAAGACTATACAAGCTACTTATGAAAGAAAACGCTGATAAAGTACTGTCACTCTACAACGTAGACCTGATTATGAATAACTACCTAAAAAAGCTATTAAGTTTATCTAGAAGTCAACTTTGTGTCTAGAGGTCATCTATTGAAGAATGTTATATAAAGAGGACTCAAGAGAAAAAAAAAACAATACATAGAAGAACAAGAGAGCTATCATTGAATACTTACTTTATTGCTCCAAGCTTACATCGTCTAAAGCCTTTCATTCTAAGAGAAAGAACTTTACAAGTTCTCAAATTTCATTGCACTGAATTTATCCTCTCTTCTTTGAGAGTTATTTGAATTTGTACCTGTCCTTAAAACACTTGTTGTGTTTGTAGATTCAGAAGTGAATCAAAACACTTGTATTGTTTAACTCAATTGAGTTAAACATTTTAGATAGTTTGTCTAAGATGGATACCAAGAGTAGTTAAACTCAATCTAGTCAGGTTGACTAGGGTTAAAACTAAGAGTGGTTGATAATACTTGGGAACCAAGAGCGGTTGATAATCCTCAGAGTGGTTTGTACTCGTTGTAATCTTATAAAAGATTAGTGGAACCCTTGAGAGGTCTTCAGGGAGATTGGACGTAGCTTAGGTTTAGTGAATCAGTATGAAAATACTTATGTTATTGCTTCTTTGGTTTAAAAGGTTTTCCTAAAAGCCTTATAGAAAATACACACGTCTAATAACTATTACAGATTGTCTAACCCTCGCAATAGTCTTTAAGCGTTGAATTTAAAAAATGTTTAAAACACTATTCAACCTTCCCTCCCTCCTTCTCACCCCTCTTTTCTAGTGTTTTCCTACAGTTCACTCTTGTTTTATGTCTTTTGAGTTAAATCTCAATTTTCATTTCATCAACTATTAGATCAAGCTAAAATCTTGATATGTAGTTCCTAAAAAGTGGTTCTTTACTTTGACTATGGGGATTTTCAAATAAAGGGTTGTGGTTAGAGGAATTAGTTCAAAGTTTTGGGAGAGATTTGAATGCCATCTTGTTTCTATTGTTTTTGTGTTGTCTTAGTAAAACCATGATATCTACTTTGTTAATCGTTGGATCGATCTGAATTTTTTTAAATATAGATCATAAAATATGTCTCTTCAATTTAACCGTTGTGATTTTCAAATAAAGGACTACAAAAATTCATCTCGTAATCTTGATTTATAATAGCAAAATAATTTAGTTATGAATCATTAGTGTGAAAAAGGAAAAATTAGAAGTTAGAAAGGGCATGATTGAACAACCTTGAGTTATGAAATATGTTGGTTTGAATAACAGATTGCATGCATATGATGTTTATTCAATATAAGTTGCCATTGATTGATAGTTACTATGATGTATGAAAATGGAGTTTATAAGTGAGAAGAAAATACGAGTTAGGTATTTCATAACATGAGATAAGACTAGTTAGAATGTGGAAAAGAAAATTTAATGATAAACTTTTAGTATTTAAAATAAATAATATGTGGTTGATGATATATGAGTATGTGATATGTGAATTAATGTGTTTGGATGTTGTGAATGTAATAACTCCTTCGAATTAAGTACAAAGATATTGAATGATGTTAGGTAGTATATTGAGAGAGATTCCGAAGAGACTATCCTGACTCTACTAGTAATGGATTCATATAGAGGAAGAGATCTAGTCGTGAGAGTCTAAGAGATTTTAGCCCGTCTAAAGGTTCAAATATGAAATAAGATCGTTTCTAGCGGATTGAGAAAATAACTAGTGTCACTTTAGATTGTAGTCCTAATATAAAATCTATAGTAATAGCTCTCGAGCGACAATAATAGGTTATAACAAGTGTAGAGTCTCTGAATTTCTTAATACACTAGTTTTTCAGAAATAGAATCAAACGAGTACATTATGGTTAAGCCATGGGATTATGTTATATTGTTTAGTCATGAAGGTTGTGTTATTTTATAGACATTGGATTCTTGCTATGAATTTTTAGTTAGGCTAGAATTGTTATAGGTAAATATTGTAAACCTCACTGAACACTATCTATTATAATATATTGATATTGAATGTGTTAGAATGATCATATATGTATTATATGTGAGCATAAGACTAGGTAAATGATCCTACTGGGTTCTATAGTCTTAATCCATTAAAAGAAATCATTTGAATTTTATATAAGTCTCTCATTTCAAAATCATTTTAGACAGTATCAAAACATATGTCTTTGAAATCTTTTCTACTATTGAGACAAGGTTCATCAAAGTGAGTTGAAAATTGTTATTAAAGCTTCCTTTTATCCAAATATGATATGAAACTTGTGTTTGAAAAGAAACATAGATCTTCATCCGATTTATTCTTTGTTGTTGTGATTATCTTGTTTCAGGTGATATTGTTTTCATTTTTTTGTAGTAATCTTTTTGTTCTTATACTATCTTTGGATATGGTTTCTAGATCAATGCACTAACAGGGTGTTATTTGGTGTGTAAACCAATCTTGTAAGGTTCAAAATATGTTTTTATTGAGTTATTTACTTTCATTGTATTAGTTGCATGCTTTTAAAGACTTTATATTGATATGGTAATGTAGCTCTTGGATACAGTGAATCGAGGTAAAATCAACTATGTATATCATTCATATATATATATATATATATATATATATATATTTGTGGTCAAATATTAAGTGCATTTTTCTACATATATAGTGTCTCTTACACTCGTCTGGTCGAACCTTTTCCTATAGGAGCTCACCTCCTCCAATTATATGGGCATAGCCACACCATAGTGGTAAATCTATTGTTCAATTTTCTACACGATCACACCCTCAATAACTATGTGGATATATGATGAAATTTCAACTACTATTTTTAGGATGTGGACACAATCAATTGCTTTTGGTTAATTATTTTCTATGCTCGCTTATTTCTCGCATAAACATGGCTGTAACCACACTCTATGATCAAATCTCTTATGTATTTTCTTTGTTCGTGCGTCTCTCACACTCTCATGAGGGCAACCACCGTTCTGAACTAACTTTTATACCAACATGCCCTTCACATCCTTCTGGCTTAATCATGCCACTATGTTTAATATTTTCATGCATTTTATACACTACTGAACAAAAGTACAGTACAAAAATCACGAGTCTTCTCTTTATTAAATTGTACATATGTAAATATTGTATTTTTTTTAATAATTAATGTTTATTTGTATTTGTCACATAAATTACTTATAAATGTTGAAATACAATAAAGAATACTTATACAGAATTAAATGTACCTAATTAACTTCTTAATGAAAAATTCAATCACAACGAAAATTTAAGAAATCTAATTTATTTTCGTTTATTACGATATCCATGTTGCCTTGTGTTTGTATTTTTTTATTTAAAAGAAATGTGCAGTATCGGTAAACCACTTTGTCAAAGCCAACTTGTTCCTTACTTTCTTTTTTTTTTAATATATATTTATTTCTTTTTTAATTTATTTGACAATTTAATACACAAACAAAAATTATTCTTCCAACATCAAAATTCATGCAAGATCAAGGTAAACATTTAATTAAGACTATAATTAAAAAAAAATCTTGTTACAAATTCTCCTACCTTTAAATGATAAGGTTTACTGAACTTCTCACCACGTCGCGAGCAGCAAACTGTCTACGTTGCCGCAATCCGAACATTTCACTAGATCATTCAATGGGTAGGAGCGACAAACGGTGTGTAAAAAAGGATGGACATAACATAAAAATTAAGAGTCAGAATCTTAATTAAGACCATCCGTCATAAGAAAAAAAAATACCTTAACAATATATATTTCTTGCATTACGATAAAATAATTAGTTATTATAGTGACTAATTTATAAACTAAAAGTTATTGGTCTCTAAAATAGTTACTATGATAAATAAAAAATTATAATTAATAACTAATTAGATTTTAAATTGGTCATTAACATTAGTTATGAATGTTTTGGTTATCAAATGTGTATTACCAAAGGAATTAATATTTAATTAATATATTAAGACACCAATTTTGTTAGTAACAAAAATATTGATCGGTGAGGTAGTAACCAATTTAGAGTCTAATTATCCACTAATAATAATTTTTTATTTATTATTGTAACTTTTTTAGAGACTAACCAATTTTTAGTTTGTAAATTTATATAAATTAATTACTATACTAATCAATTATTATTTTCATTTAAAATTGATTGTTATTTAAAGATTTTCTGATAGTATATTAATAATAAAATAAAAGATGAATAAGAGTGTAAGAGTAAAAATTAAAAAAATATATCACAATGAAACCCATTTGCAAAGAAAATGGTTGTGATTCCTGAACACAGAAGAGATCTGTAATGAAGATGGAAGCAAGTAATTAATGATGTTAATTAGTTGTCTGCCTTTGTGAAGAAAATGAAATAAAAATATTAAGATTACTATCCCAACTTGGAAGCTGAAAGAATGAATACGTAGTGGAAAAGTTTCAATTCCTTCTTTATATATTCTTCAAATGCATCAGTAATGGGAATAAGAAAACGTGTCCAAGTTATACATGCTGATGCTCTATTCAGTTTGTATTCATAATAACTATCTAAGAAAAAGGTACTCAATGCATAGGAATTTATATGATGTGATCGTTCATGGAATTGTTAACCAAATGGAATAATATTGCATTTTCAATATGGTTCTGCATCCGCCATTACCAGATGCTAAGAAAGATGAAGATTGGATTTCTATTAGAATTTTATTTTTAAAAAGTGTTTAGAAGCTAAAAAAAAGAAAAAATATTTAAAATATCTTAAACCATGTGAAATTATTGAATATAGTAAAAACCTAAACTTTTAATCCAAATATTGGAAAAATAACTAATTATAAAAAATTATTGGATATTAGATATGATAGTAATTAACAACATATGTATTAGATAGCTACAACCTACCATTACTGCCATATCTATTCATGAGCTAAAAGAGAGAAGAAAAAAAATACCCAGAAGGAACTATTATTATTCAAAGAATAAAAGCATCTCATCCTTTCTCAAAAGCAAAAAAATAAAATAAAATATCAGTCAATAAAGAACAAATTCTTATATCAGAGACCAACGTTTGATTCCAATAATTATGTGATGATTTTGTTGGTCAAGAATCTATAAATATCTTTCAGGTTAAATACATTTTTTTCTTTATTTTTAAGCTAAATTAAATACATATATTTCATTTCAACACTATATAAAAGTAATGTAAAATGTATTCTTAAAACATGTAAATGTTATATTCTAATTAATTGAGAAATTTTATTTATTATATAGAAAATACTTATATTGTTATATAATTCACATTAATTTTATAAAATAATGTAAAGACAAATAGGAGTTCAATTGTTTTGTTAATATTTCTTCTTTTTTTCTGCTATGTTTTCAAAATACACTGTTTTAACATATTAAAAAAATAATAGAGTTTAAAACATTAAAGTCAATAAATATAAGTATATTTTAAAAGTATATAATAATGATAACACAACAAAAGTTCAATAAAAAAATCCAAATTTGATAAAAATAAATATATAATATATTTTAAGGACTAAACAGAATGTTTTAGAATAGATTAAGGATAGGAAAACGTATTTAATCCTATCATTTTAATTAATGTGAAGAGAAAAAAAAATGAATTAAGACAAAAAAAACCAGAACATATAATATAATGACACATAAAAAGAATACATTGAAATGAGAAAGTAAAAGATATTCTAATAAAAAAGGCTCAAAATTGTATAAAAAATAGAAAAAAAGAGAGTATTTCAAAGAAAATAAAAAAAAAAACTTAACAAACTATTATAAAAGAAAAAAAAGGAAATATAAATTTTCCGATGCTCTAATTTAGTGAACCTTAATACCGAAATAATTAGAGGTGATAAATTATTTGGATTAATTGACTGATTTGAGCATTTAAATTGAACCAACCAAATTTGTCCAAGTCTTGGATTAATTGAATTAAAACCGCATCAATCAAATTTAATAGTAACTGGTCCAACTAAGCATATGGAATATACAAATTGAATGAACCTAGATATTTTTTGCTACAAACAAAACAAAAAATAAAAATAAAAAAATTGTAACAAGTCAACTATTGTCTTGGCCAAGAAACCCCCATTGATTGAGCTAATAACCAAACTACCAATAGATATAGATATTCATACAAGCTTCTTCAAGAACAACATCCAACCAATAAAATATATTTATCATTTATAGTTAATTAATTAATATAAAACAAATAAAATATTTAATTTTATTTCTTAATAATAGTTTTTGTAAAAACGTTTTACTTTCAGACACAATGATTAATATATAGTCAAATATTTTCAACGTATAAGGTGAATATATCTTTTCTCGAAACATATATATAAGTGACATCATGCATTAGTATCCTAGATCACCTGGTTAAGAAATAGAACCCTAGATGCTTGTCTTAATCAAATCAAAGGTCCATTAACTCCTAATTGAATTAGTTTTTTAATTGCTTAAGTTCTTTACCAATATTAAGCAATAAAAACGTTGGTTTGGACATTCTCCAAACCTATGCGTGAACATATAGTTTACAGTAGCTCAATAACTATTTCCTATATGAACAATATGTAAAAAGAAAAAAGAAAAAAAAATATTTAAGTCTTCATGGTACTACACAAGTAATATTATTGAAATGAGTTAGAACCTTTAGCCTAACTTGGCCTATCACGGGTTTAAGTCGGATTGGGTTAGAACTCGGCTCATCCGAGTTGAACCCGTTGTGAGCTGGATTGACTCACCAACCCTCCTAATTTAATTTAATTATTTATTATATTGTGTTTTAATATTATTAGTTAATATTTTTTATCATATTGTAAGTGAGAATAAAAATAGATGTTTTAAGTGAGAAAAATATTGTAAATTTATCCATTTAAGACTCTAATATTATAAATGGATAAATTTATCAATATTATAAATATTGACACAAAAATTATCAATTATAAACTTATTTATTCATTTTTTGGATTTGTTTTTGGATTATATTTAAGATATATGTTAATTTTTTATTTTTTATTGTCTTTGAAGTTTAACATAATTTAATAGTAAAATTATTTAAATTTAAATTATAAAAAGATTGTAATTTTTTTTATTTAAAAAACATTTATAATTAAGTGAGTCAGTGACGAGTGAATACACGGGCAAGTAAGTTCGTAAAAGTGAAGAAATCTAAATATAAAACAAAAGTGAAATATTAAACTTTAGAACTACAACTTTAAATACATTAAATCATCTCCTTTCGCTATTCATTTAAAAATACAAAGTGTGTTATGTAACCCTTTCAAAAATTTTATATTTTAAGTTTAATTTAATTTACAAAATTAACTTATAAAATAAATTTTTTAATCATTTTATATACAGTAACATTAAAGTATATATATATATATATATATATATAATATGAAACTAAATAGATAGTCGAATAATAAAAACATGATAAATTTATCAAACAATAAATATTATTAAAATATGTTTCAAATAATTTTAGTATCATCTTAAGAAATACTTAATTTAATTTTATAAAATAAATTTTTAAAATGGATATTTTATATACCGTAAATTATTCTTATTTCTTTTCAATTAATGAAAATTTGAAGTTGAAAGAAAAGCTTTGATAGTGTCTCTCTCCCATTCAGCCCTTGGGGGATTTGACAGTAAGATTCTATTCTGGACAGCTTTGGTTTAGCATCAAATATGAAGGTGGCATAATTAACGATCCCATTGGAACTATCAACTTTCCTTTTGCAATAGGAAGCTGATTCGATCCCTCCTATTGACTAGTGAAGGTGCTTTCTCATTTTGGGCTAAGAAATGGACAAAACCTATTACCATATTCTTGGAGATTTACGATCATCGTCATACAAACTTTTTCTAAGTACTTCCTTAATGTATAGTCCTTGTTCATAACGCACATTTATTGTCTCTAATTATAGGACTAAAACTTTCACACAAAGGAATAAATAACAACTGTACAACAATCCCCTCTTTCATATGTTGACACCTGGAATTCCATCATCTATATGGTGGACTCTAATTAACCACTTTCATTTCTATACTACCACCTACTCATACACAACTATCTTTATAATTCATTATTATAATGATAAATATTATTCAATTACTTTTTATTTAAATCTTTTTTAAAAGTGATTTAAAGATAATTAATCTTTATTAAGTTACAATCAAATTTTAACTTTTACATAAATAGTAAATTCTACATAGCTATTGGCAGAAAATGAGATAAAAAACTGGAATTGAGGAAGATAATGTTGAATAGTAATCACAGCCTTTTAGACGCATGGAAATAACATGTTTTGTTTTTTTTACATTATATAATTTTATTAATGTTCCAAATACATTGGTTATATTTTTTATTCTTTTTATAAAATAACTTAATTAACGATTTCAGATATCAAGCACTTAGAGATTCTTCGAGAATGAGGATGAGGTAATAAAGAATAGAAAAATAGAAAAAGATACAGAAAAGAAAAAAAAATCTTATTGACAAAAGATGGAATACAAAGATATATAAGCTTCAAGAAATACAGAAGAAGAAAAAAATTAACAAATTGGACAAAACAAATGTTTTAGAGCTGACTTACTTGTTAGATGTTTAAACTTGTGTTTGAATAGCTTTTGTAAAGTTATTGGTTGTTTGTTGATGTAACTTCACATCACATCGATGAGCCTTATGAAACCATATTTTACATATTCTATGAAAAAAATGGACATAAACATTAATATTGATCTATGATGTAAGATAGGATTTTTGACAAATAGATAACATAAATATTATCATATAATACCATGACCATTTGAGATTAGTATCGTCAAAATGGGTTGAAACCCGTGAGCCAATCCGGCTCACACGGGTTGAACCCGTGGTGGGTCGGGTTGGCTCACCAACCCACCTATTTTTTTTAATTAAATTAAATTAATTATTCAAATCCTATTTTTTTATTAAAATCAAATTAATTATTCAAAATGCACAATCTTTACTTAGCAATAGAGCCTTTCACACTGTTGTCTTTCCAAAAGTTTTCCTTTGCAAATAAAACCCTAAGATTATAGATTGGATAATATTATAGATGAAGATAAAGAAGAAGATGCTTCAAGAGAGTATAATACTGTGGATTTATCCATTCAGGACTCCAATTTAATGGATGGATAATATTATAGATTGGATAATTCAGGAATATATCATTTGTTTTATCTTGTTTTTAGACCTATCATGACAATTTTATCTTGTGCTATATATTTTTGTTAACGGCTATATGTAGTTTCTTGGTCAAACGGTTGTGTATGTCTCACTAAACTAAATTGACAAACTTTTGTGCTTGATAGCTTAGAATATATATAACAATATATTTCTTTTGTTTCATTTTCTTTTATATCAATTGGTCCAATTATTATTGTTTGAATTTGATCGATTAAAGTAACATGTTATAAGAATTTGAGAAGAAGAGGGTAAAAAAAAGTTAAGGGTGTTGCTCCCTCCACCACCACAGCCTTCTCCCTCCACCTCCCCTTTACTATTTTACCCCTCACTAAAATTTTATTTTTAGAATTATTGTTTTTTAATTTTACTCATTTATAACATATTTCACTGATAACCTACGTAGTTCCTTGTATGAGTAAAATATCTTTCTGCAAAGCTCAGTGATCGTGAAAAGAATTATCAAGCAATCTTCCTCTTGCTTTCAGTGCAGTACATGGTGTAGTGTGCTTGTCGTGGTTCCTCTCCAGGTACGTAGTCATAATCCTTCCAATAATCCTAAACCCTAAACCCTAAACCCTTCCAATAATCCTTCCAATAATCTTTCCAATAATTCTTTAACCCTAAAACGTAAAATGAAAACAAAGCCTAAACGGATGACATCCTTCAACGGATGTCAACATCCGTTTAAGGCAAAACGGATGTTGACATCCGTTTCGCCTTAAACGGATGTTGACATCCGTTGAAGGATGTCATCCGTTTAAGCTTTGTTTTAATTTTATGTTTTTGTTATTATTTTATTAGATATTTTAATATTTTGATTTATTATTTTTGAATATCTTTTTAATGTATTTTAATAATGTATATTTATATTAGTTTATATTTAAATATTAAAATATTAAAATAATAAAATAATAAAAGTAAAAAATTTTAACTTTAAGGATATAATTGGAATTAAAGATAATTGGGGAGGTGAAGGGAGAAGACTGTGGAGGTGGAGGGAGCAACACCCAAAAGTTAATTAAGTGAGCCAATGAGCCAACCCGTTTAACCCACTAACCCGTGGTAGGTCGGGTCAGGTTCAAATTTTTTCGACTCGCTAATAAATGAGCTTGGTTGGGTTGGCTCACTAAGTGGCCAACCCGTGGTGGGTCGGGTCGAGTCGGGCCGGATTACCCGTTTTGACACCTCTATTTGAGATTGATTTTAAAAGAGTTTGAGAAGTTGTTTAGGCCATATAATTACGAAGTTATAGAATTAATAGTCTTATACTAAACTTTTGTTGAAGATCTAGAAATAATAGTTTGCTTTTTTTATTTCCATGTAAGAAGATAATTTCTCATAAAGATACAAAAATTAGTGGTGAACTTTTTGTTGTTAATACAACTTCCATAGCGAGCACCAATATAAGCACTTAAATTTAAATTTTGAAGAAAAAAAATCCTTTGATCAAAGAGTTGTCTTTAGATATCTTAGAATCTGATCAACAATATGAATATGTTCTTATGTACATAGTTTTCCTAGTAGCATAAGGGTCTTGAAGAAGTTCTCCATCAGTTAAGTTAAAATGTTGATTATGACACATTGAAATTATAATAAATTTTGCACGGTTGAATATTATGTCTTTCAAGATGAGAATGATATTCTTCCTTTGATGTAAGTGAATGCTTTGATTTGACTTAAAAATTTCAAAACCAAAGAAAAACTTTATATCTCCTACAATATGAGTTTGAACAAATTTTGAATAAAATTTTGACAATTGGTTAAAGAATTTGTATTTGGTCATGCTAATATTATGCCATTTACATGTACTAGAAAATAAACTATGTTGTTTCCATTACCAAACCTGAATAGAGAATACTCACTTATGCACTGAATAAAACCATGAGATTGCAGGGATGTAGAGAATCCCTTAAACCATTATCTTAAGACTTGTTTTAAACTATATAAGGACCTATTCAACTTGCACACAAGATTACTTTGATCTTATTGTTTTATATTTTAATCTCGTTGTATCTTCAACTTCTTCATTCATACATCCTTTTGAAAATCATTTTGGACATTTAGTTAAATAAAAGACCTTTCTAAATGGTTGTAAGGGATAAAAGGATTCTTATAATAATTATAATTGCTACTAGTGAAAAAGTGTCAAGGAAGTTTATGCTAGATTTTTGCGTAAAGTTTCTTGCAACAAGTCTAACTTTTCTTTTGGTTAGAGTTTCATCAACATTGTACTTTGCCTTATAGATCCACTTACAACTTATAACTTTTTTTTCTTTTGTTAAGGAAATATTTCCCATGTATTGTTGATGAGCAACAATTGGATGAACCAATGGCCATAACTCGATTTGGATGATGTAGCCAAAAGGATAAATAAAAGCAAAGGTGTTTGATGTGTATAGGCTAAGATCAATGGTGAGTTTATGGAGGTTTGGAATAAAGGAAGTCTCGGTGATGGAAGGTGGCTAAAGGATGCTTTTTCAGACTCTCTATCCGTGACTCTCAAGGTAAAAAAAGTGCATTGGAACGATCTCTACAGATGAACAATTTCATTATTTATAATAGCCACAATGCTCTTACTTAACAACTACTTGACTTATGATCAGCCGTGATTGAAGGATCAGTTTTCAAGTGGCATACCACATGGCCAACTCATTTAACATGTACTTAAAAACATGTAAAGGTAGCTATAAAGATCGGGAGATGGAAAACACTGAGTGCAAGCAGCACGCACTTAGCGCTTGGTCGTTGAGCAAAAAACAGAGCTCATTGGGTGAGTCTTCAAGCTTTCCAAGTGAACATGTTGTGAATTGATTCCCTTGCATCTAGTGTCTTATCCTCTCAGCCTTCTTGGATCCTTCGAGCCATACTCCTTGTGATGAGTCCATTGGTTGGACCCAAGTCATCACCATTTGGAGAAACTAAGCTTGATGATAGTTATTAGGTCATAGGCACTCCCTACTTGTAGAGAAAATTTTTTGTGCGTAGTTGACAATTTTTCATTAGAAAGGAAATTGTGTATTGAGTGTGAAAACTTTAGTTTGGGAATGAAGACTTGGTACTCACTTAGATATGAACAAAGGTTGGTTCGTCTAGATGATCTTCTTATAGTATCAAGTGTATGTAAAGTTTGATTCTTAGTGTTGACGTTATATTTAGTTCCACCAATAGGAAGAGTAGGAGCATCTTGGTTTGTATTTAAAGGTTTCTCAAAACAATTAGGCCCAATGGAATGATTAGCTACTAGCTTAGGAATAATAATATGACTACAAAGATTTGATTTTGATTGAGTTTTGGTAGGGATTTGATCTAGTGAAGAATAAAGGGCATAATTTCTCCATAGAAGAGAATATTCACAGAAACTACAATCTTGCTAGCTAGTTTCAACATTGTACAATTTATAACCAATGAACACAGTGGGTTCAATTATGCCATGCTCATTTCAATAATTCTTAAAAGGATTCATGTATTCACTACCATTATTTATTCTAACACATTTCAATAATATGGTTGTTTCTCTTTCAACACTTGTATGTAAATGCTTGTACACTTCAAGTACTTGGTCTTTAGATTTCAAAACAAAATTCCAAATCTTTATAGAATTGTCATCAATAAAAGTGAAAAAATAAAAGCAAGCATTAATTTATTCAACATCCATAGTGAAAACATCAATGTGAATTAAATTTAAGACATATAGTGGAAGATTAGTGCAACAAGAAACTTTATGTTGCTTACCAACGACAATCATAATAAGTTTCAAGGGATATATATACCTCTAACAAAAAGCAATCACTTTCTCCAAAATGCCAACAACATTGCTTACCCCTTGGTTTCTTGTATTCACATGTCCAAAATCTCCAACAATATATAGGATGTGAAATAATCATGGTGTGACATTGATGACTGCACTTTTATACACTCATGGCTCATTTAATTTTTTCTTCATTGAATAAAAATTATTTTTTAAATATATTGTTTTAAGTGGAATTTGACCAAATAGGATAAAATGAACTTTAAACTAAAACATTTATCCAGGAACTTAGTTTTAATAATTTAATAAAATGCATACATGTTCCTATGCGTTCTAATTGTGCTTTGTTTAACTGAATGTTAAGCCCACTAGATCATTTGCTAAATTAGACTTTCTAAAAAGCTATTGATTAAGGTTTTATTCTACAAAAAATCCAAAGGATAATATAATCTTAGAGATAATCTTAAAGATAATCTTGGAGATAACATAGTTTTATTCCCTAATTAATTGAACAAAATTTTCTCATAAACCAATTTTATTAAATTAAGTCTTAGAATTACGATTATAAAAAGGACTTCAAATTGTTCTTATTTAGTACATCAAATTGGAAGGGAAAAATTTTGATGGACAGAAAGAGAGGGAAAATATTTAATCAGACATTGTGCTTCAATCTTACGTTCTTATATGTTTTGTGATTTTATTTTAATTTTAATGGATTATGTATTGATGAATTATGTGATTGGGTTCTTGATAGTGTTACATTTAATTTTAATTTCGGTTTTAATAATTGTTTTTGTTCTTAATCAAACCTACTTTTTCAATTTGTTTTCAATATAAAAGAATGTTTGTTATAATGTTTAAACGGGACTTTTTCCAAGGTAAAAGAAAAAAATGTCTCTCTTTGTAGCCCATCATGCATTACTCTAACCATACACACTCAAACTTGTCCATCTATATGTTTGTATTATTCCTCTTAAAGATTTAGATTTATTATAATACGAATATATTGAGTGATCTCTTTCCAACTTTACAATTAAGGTGGAGTAATAATACAAATGCATTTTTATTTTATATATACTAATTAAACATAATTTTTCTTTATTTATCTGTCTTCTAATCACATTTTATATTCTATAAATTCATTATGTTGATTCTCTCTTTAAATATATAAAGTGATTACTATTCTTAATGGACAAGAATCACTTTCTTTTATATTTTTATGAAGCAGATTGTAGTGTAACAAGTCCTTGTATCTCCATATCAATCATCTACTATTTTGAAAACACATCAAACCTCTGATTTGACTCCTCTACAATAATTTTTTGTAAGAACAAAACAAAAACATAGATTTTCCAACAAACCTCGAATGCAATATGTTACATCTACGGATTACAGCCTCATATGTTAGCTAGTCGAAGCATCAAATCTAATTCACGTATCCATATGTAGGTGTTGCATACTAAGGAAAGCTACCGACATTATTGTTTGGGAGAAGATGAACAACATTAGATAATTTAGAGCAGTTGCATTGGTGAAATTAAAGTTCTGTAAAAAGTGCAGAAAGTGATAATGATAGTGTAGATGATGAGTTTTACGAGAAGCTAAGTGGAAATTTGCATGCAAAGCAGGAAAGAAGAAGTGAGTGGGTTGAGTTAAGCCTAGAAACTTGTCAAATACAAAAATGTGGAATTAAAGCTTTGTTGGTTTCTGAGTCTGCGGTTTGTTCGCAGGAATCACCGATCGTTGATTTCACCTTTTGTCCAAAGCTTAAACAAAGCATTTCAGTTTCAACTCTTTGTTTGTATGGTTGTGTTCCTACGCCTTTGTTTTATTCCCTCAATGCATGGAGGCAAGATAAAGATGCTCCTTCTAACTCTCAACACGTGCACTCCCTTTTTAACTATTTTCGTTCCTCTGCGATGCTACCTCAAACCAAACTAATAATACAATCTAATCGCAATAACCCGGTCTTTCGGAATAATTAAACGTCTCCTTTCTCACTCTTGGGGTGTTTCATATTTCGTATAGATATTTGCGTAACGGTTGACACCATCAATTACGATACAAATGGATGTGGCTCTCGTAGTCTGACTCAACTTTAATCAACTTGGGATCTCTAACACATCTATTATGTCAAGGCATATATTTCTCGTGTGAGATTAGACAATAATAATGGTATGATAACAAACTGATAATGGATAATGTGGGAATTCAAATGTGAGTTTAAATTTCGTTTTAGACAGAAATAAAAAAGTAAAGCATTTTATAAAGATACTAGACTTTACAATAATATCAATGATTCGTCTTAATGATCGGTTCAAGACAAATACAAATAATTACTCGTGGTTGTGAAGGTATCTATTCATGTATTATTAACTTTGTCTTATCTTTTATATATAATACCTAACACTAGTAGAAAAGGCATGTATAGGATGCGTATTTCTAAATCACACGTACAGTAAAATAGTAAGCAATCTGGTGGGAAGTTAATTTAATGAGGCAATATTTGAGGATGGATTGATGAAGTTGAGGGCGAATTATTGGGATGAATTATTAAAAAGCAGAGGCAGTTAACACCGACTCTGAAGAATCGAGATCAAAATCTCAGCAAGTTCGAGAAGATTGATAATTAAGAAATGGTGAATGATAAAAGGGACTAGTTACTTAACAGGGTTTAATATATAGTTTAATGAGTAAATGGTTCAGAGAGCATATGCGCATAGCATGATATATATATATATATATATATATATATATATATATATATATATATATATATATATATATATGATTGTTGGAGTTTCAGGGTTTGATTCATTTTTAATGGCAGAAATAAAGAAATAAATAAAGAAATGAGAGATGCTCGTGAGCAATAGCACAGTCCTCGCTGTTAATTGGATCCAAGGTCATGTGCCTCCGAGATGCACGCTGACCAATCTCATCTCCATCCACCTTTTTCCTCACTCTTCATCTTCATCCTTTTCTTATACTTTTTCAGCCTTTAATAATCACTTTTAAATGTCATGTGATATGTACTATAAAAGGCAGCTGTACATTGTTTTCTTCTTAATGTAAACGATGTGTACCTTAGAATATCTTCATTTGCCAAATTTTATTCAACAATAATATACCTAGTTAACTTATATCCATGCTAAATTATGTTAAGCTTTTCACCATCTATTGTCTTTCTCTGTTTCATCATCGTGTATTAGGTTTATTAATTTCACTTATCATCACATATGACCTTTCAATAATTAGTTCTCTTTATAACTTTCACTTTAATCGGATAAAATAAATTTGTTTGATTAGAAATAAAATCAATTTAAAATGAAAATATTACTTTACGTTTAGATTTGAATTAAATTTAAATTCCATTTCTTAATATTTTATCAGAACTTACTCTAAATAAATTAAATAAATTTGTCGTTTACTTGAATCTATTGTTCTATTGCTTTCAAATGTCCTACATTGATAAAATCAATTTAAAAGATAGAATTAGGGTGTAAACTTCATTATAATAATCGATTTTATAAGATTTAATTAGGCTTAAAATTAATATGTTTAGATAAATTATAGGATACAAATAATGTTAAAACCAATTAATTTGCATGCGTTTTTGTTACCCTACGTATAAAAGCGAAAACACTGTGGTTGTTACATTGAAAGGTTTAATTAGAAGATGTCATTTAGCTCCTAAACATATATATTTTTATCTGGAAAACAAAGTTATTATTGGAGGACAAGGGATAATATTCCAACTCTCACACAGCAGTTCCCAAACAGTTCTTTATTATCTATTTCTTATAGAGGTACAGTTAAAGAACAAAAATATATATTAATCTGACATAAAAAGAGAAACACCTACGTACCTTAGATGCAACACAAAAGCATGATTTGCAATTAAATATGATCCCAACCCTGTTGTTAATGTCAGGAGTTTCCCTCCCAATTCATTACCAGGTAACCAAATTGATGATAATAACCACACTTACAAAAATCAAGGCACCTTTTAAACGCATCAGACAATAAGAACTTCAGAATTAAGGATGTTATTTGATGACCTCCTTAGAAAACTATTGGGTTTTAAAAATTAACAAAGAAGACACACCATTCTAATTTTCTTCAATTTATTACCTCTGATCAGATTCCTTAAGAAATAATCAAAGTTTAAGGTAATGTCATGCAGAATAACCAAGCCAGACTATTAAATGCTAAGTATTTTAAAAGCAAACCTGCATTCAATTCCAAAGAATAAAGATGTGCAGCAAATTTGTGAGTTGTTTGATAGAAGATACAGTGTAATTATTGCTTTCCCATAGTAACTTACTCTTTGCTCTTGGTTGATTTTTTGTGGAGACTTTCAAAGCATATTTTGCCAAGAGAAAGCCATGACACTCCTGGTTTCTACAACTTTCAGCTTTCCTTCTCCACTGATTTTGAGCTTGATCAGGTTTTAAAGAAGCAAAATTATTGATTCAAAATTTCATTGAAAGATCTTCCTTCCATTTAAAAATGTTCTTCTTCATTGAACATGCCAACCCAACAACTCCATAATTGTGATTCACCTATTTCTTCAATCCTTACATTAATTATTCAACAACTCTTTATTACTTATTTATTAAATCATTTTGATGGGTTATATATTACTAAATTTACTTTCTCTTTTTAATTCTGTTTGAATTAAATGTCAATAAACTAAATCTTTACTTTGTAGAGATGAAACTTAAATGAAATGAATTAAAGTAGTTAGTCATTGAGAGTTGTAGTTGGATTATGCAATTGAGAGTGTTAATAAAGTTTTGCATTAATTTCAACAGTCACCAACAAATCCTGTTATCAATTATAGATATAAAATAATTTGTATTTATTATTTGTCTGTATAGTATTTTCTTAACATTGTACTGTTTCTTACAATTTTGTATCGATATTTTGTAAATATCTATAAACAACATCGATAATTTGTTTTTAAATATCACAAATTTGCAATCATAGTTGAAATTTTAAAAATTTTGTTAATCGTATTTTGAGTAGATGAATTTACATCATGTAGAACAGGAAGACAAGGCAGATGGAAGAAGAAAAATAAAAATTCATGGCGGCTATTGCATATTTTTATATATTTCTCTTCTACATTTATAAAATTATTTGTTTTTTGTCTATATATTATTAGACAAGGACAATGATTACATAAACGAGTATCCATGTAAGAAAGAATTTATGATCATGTGGGCATGCTTTTCTGCCAATCGGATTGTTTCTTTTAGATTGATTCCTTGCTCGAGAGTGGAATTATAACTCAACTAGTTTTATAATGTAAACTAAAATGAGTTTAGATTTGTTTTATTTCAGTGATACTTTTAAAAAGAA
Source organism: Vigna angularis (assembly GCF_016808095.1). NCBI lineage: Eukaryota > Viridiplantae > Streptophyta > Magnoliopsida > Fabales > Fabaceae > Vigna > Vigna angularis. The sequence continues at coordinate 9,123,504 of NC_068973.1, read as the reverse complement.
TTTTCGACAAGATCTTCTGTAGGCATTATTTTTTGGCTACAAGAAGATGCTTTCGATAGAATCCAAAACCCTAATAGTTGAACTTCAATTTAAGTTTTATACGCTAGAAAAGAGTAAAGCGTAGCTTGTAAAACTAATTAATTTTAAACCATAAAAGAATTTACTTGGACTTTTTGATGGAGAACTTTGTGAATTTTTCAGAAATGTCAAGAAAGAATATTTATAATATTTGAAGAGTTTAGTCAAAAGGGTAAACTGTCAAATGAAAGAGCATAAGATCGTCTATTAGAGATAATTTAATAGTCGTACAACATACCATCTAATATAAATATTTATTAAGCTTAATTGTCTTTAACGGTTTTGTTTTATTTACCGAATTTAGGTTTTATATATAGAGATTGTTGTGAAGTCAGATGGTACATTGAAATTGTGTTAGACTTCCAAGTTAATAAAAGTATTTTATTTCAATCTTATTATTGTGTTTCTTGTTTTTTCTACTGTGAGAACAAATAAATGACATAGTTTCTGGGAGATGTTATGAGTAAAAGATTTGTGGGTAGAACACTTTAGTGAGGATAAGTTTGTTATGTATGAAGACTTACACTTGAAAAGAACAAAAGATTACGAAAAATCAAGAAACATTCAATCTTGAGACCACTAATGCAAAAAATGATTTGATCGTTGTCTAATGTGTTTTACTTTTAAGAAAGAAAACAAAGCTTTTAATGATGCAGTGGAAATTTTAAAAATATTTATAATATTTATAGGTTGTGACTGAATAATAACTAAAGTCTATATCTTCATTGTATAAGTATATGTTTCAATTTTTTAAAGAATAGAATGTAATCACATTTTTTTTTGAAAATGCACAACTTTAAAGAACCAAAGCTTATAATTATATAAATATTTAAAAAAATGTTACCACGTTTAAAAAGACTTTGACAAAGTACTCTATCCATGTGAATAGGATAAATTTGTGAATTTTGACAATTTGCGAAAGGTGATGTTGCATAGTTTTGTTACATTAATCTCCTTTGCCATTGCAATTTCATGTTTTCTTTTATCATACTTTGAAGTTCGTTTTTGTTTTCATTATTGTTTATCTTCTTTCTCATTTCTTGTTTATTTCTTTTTTTTCTCTTGTTTTTCTCTTCATGCTCCTAACACTTTTTCTTCCCGTGTTGGTTACTCCATTTTAATTGTCATTGCCAAATCTTTTCAAGTTCAGACATCGCGACATTATAGATTTGTGTTAGTTTTAATCTGTTGCATTTAGGACACCAAAACATTGTTGTTGTCTTGGTTATTGGATTACGCTTAAGCACTTGGCCCAAAATTCTCTCATTCTTCCTCTCACTCTATTCCATCTCACAGTTGATTGAAATCTATTATTTTTCTTTTAATTGTTTTGTGCTTCGGTCGTCTTAGCCACCGAAGTCTATTCCTAAAGTGTAGGCTTTAGTTAAAGTTGGAACTTAAATACCAAAACTCACACACACACATACACGCACGCACGCCCACCCGCATGCAGCACACACATACTCACTCACTATATATATATATATATATATATATATATATATATATATAATTTTATCATAATCAAACTCAAATAACATTTTCTTAAAAAAAATGTACAAACTATCAATATATTATTATACTTTTATTCATTCTACCACTTACTTTATCATTTAAGAAAAAGTATTATTGAATGTTTTCCTAACTTTTTCAACTAATATGAAGTGTATAATCATGTTATTAGAAAGTGAGTTTTAATCCTAACTCAACCCCACAAAACTGGCTTGTAAGGTGAGGTTTGCACCTCACTTATATACTATAAATTGGTCTTATCTCTAGTTGATGTGGGACTTCCAACACACTCCCTTCATGTCGAGATATAGACATCTCGTGCGTGATAGTAGAAATTAATGGGTGGTCCGATAGCGACCCGACAACGGGTGGAAACAAAGAAGCTCACTTAGAACTCGCTAGAATATGCTCTAACCATGGCTCTGATACCATATTAGAAAGTGGATTTTTAAGCCTAACTCAACTCCCAAAAACCGGCTTGTAAGGTGCTCACTATATATTATAATTTGGCATTTTCTCTAGTCAATGTGAGACTTCCAACACACCCCCTTCCTAGCGAGTTCTAAGTGGGTATTTTTGTTTCCACCCGTTGTCGGGCCGCTATCGGACCACCCATTAATTTCTACTATCATGCACAAGATGTCTATACCTCAGCGTGAAGGGGGTGTGTTGGAAGTCCCGCATCGACTAGAGATAAGGCCAATTTATAATATATATATAAGTGAGGTGCAAACCTCACCTTACAAGCCGGTTTTGTGGAGTTGAGTTAGGCGTAAAACTCACTTTCTAATATGGTATCAGAGTCATGGTTAAAGCCTATCCTAGCGAGTTCTAAGTAGGCATTTCTGTTTCCACCCGTTGTCGGACCGCTATCGAACCACCCATTAATTTCTACTATCACACACGAGATGTCTATACCTCGGTGTGAAGGGGGTGTGTTGGAAGTCTCACATCGACTATTGATAAGGCCAAATTATAATATATAAGAGGGTACAAACCTCACCTTACTAAGCCAGTTTTATGAGGTTGAGTTACGCTTAAAACTCACTTTCTAATACATGTTACTAAATAAATATTTTATATGAAGTTTTAAGTTGTTCTAAGTTAAACCTTTGAACTATCAAAAAAACTATTGTCTTTATAAGTCTATTGCAAGCACTCAATACATTTGAGTTATATATTAATTAGAAAATTATTCCACAATCAATAATAATAATCATAAACACCAACATGGACCAATCATAAAATAACACGTAGATGATTTTAAAATGTTGTCAAAGTATCATTATCCTAATTAGAAAACAAACAAATCAACTCTTAAACAAAAAAGAAAACAAAGATATTTTCTATCTCTGAAACACTAAAATGAATATAATAAAGAACTCTTGAAAACTTTTAAGATAATATTAGTTCAACCTTGTAAAGTCAAGAGAAAATATGTAATTAACCAAATAACTTAACAATTAAAAGAAGTTGGCAATTGTACAACAAAAAAACAACAAGTAAAGTTTCAATACTAATACACAACCTTTTTAATTATTTAAGAAAACCAAAAGAGTTGGACAATTTCTTGGTAGAAAACCTAATTTTTTATTACTATAATATTTAACTAAAAGTCATTTAAGATTGGGTAAAGGTTTAATTTATAGAGGTTTTGAAATATTGTTTAAAAAATTATTATGAATGCATTTAACCAATTTTCTTAAGTTATTAATCAATTATTCTCGTGAGAAAAAGTGAGTTTCACCAAATTATTATTTCTCTGGTAATCATGTTATCATTTAATTGGATTTTTGTTCTTCATCGTTTATGAAAAATCAAGAACATATTAATATTAATATACTATTAAATGTGTTAACCGATCTTAAAAACTAAAAACGCATTTGATCGTTTTATGTGTTAATCCATTATCAAAACTAAATAATCAATTATTTTGTTCTCGTTGATATGGAAACACACTAATTAATCAATTGTATAAAAGCTTAATTGCTTAAACTTGATTAAAATGTTTTTGGAACATTTTAGCCTTTCAAAACAATTTTTATCATTAAGATTGTGTATTAATTGAAATTGGCTATGGAATTAAAATTGTAGCAATCAAAGGGGAATCAATATTGTTATGGAACATTACGTAGATTGTCTTTTCACATGTCAATTGGTTCTTATATGCCATTTCCATGTCCTACACAAGAAAAGTATGTTGCTTATGTTGGTTGGCTAATAGGTTTTCAATAGAAAGTTGGATTCTCAAGCTTTCAAGACATTGACTCTGCCTCTTCCTTTGATGACGAAGACATCGAAAATGATAAATTAGGTCTTTGATTTTTTTTTTAGTGTATGGCATATTTTTCTAAATTATAATGTTTTTAAATGAAATTTCAAAGTTAACTAACTTGTGTGCATGTCTTTCTATATTTCTTTTGAAATCAATAATAAGCCAACATCACTTTCTAAAATGGACTATTACACAAATTTCAAAATTATCCACGTATATAGATCTAATATACATAATACTTGAATTATATACCTTGAGTGCTTACACAAGTTCACTTAAGTGGTTACTTAACAATGTGAACGTTATAAACTTGCACAAATTTTCCTAAGTATGAACACTCAAAGAAAAACACTTAAAAAATTGTTCAAGTGCCTACTAAGGATCATTCTCATTTATATCATTTTACAATGTGAAGTTAATCAACTTGCATACATTTGTTTGAGAGCTTATTAGCATTTGTTTAAGTGTGGAAACACTACAAAAAAAAAATTAAGTTTGAAAGGTGTCATCCCTTAAACGTCTACTAAATACTTGTAAATTCATTAGCTTACGTACTTTCTCTTAAGGATACATAATTTATGGCTTAAGTGTGGAGGCTCAAAGTAAATCACTTAGAGAATTTTGTGTTTAGTCTACTTTTACTTAAAGCAACCTTTTGTTACTTAAGTGAGAGCACTTAAAGCAATATATGTGGCACTTAAGCTTCAACACACTCTAATCTATTCTACTTTAAAAGATGCGTCACAACATTTCACACTAGTTTAAGTCGCTTGAAACCAAACTTAATGCATTTAAATGTCTTGTTTTTGTGATAACTTTTATGACATTTTTGTTGTGACACTTGTAGTATTGTTACAAAAGTCATTACTCATCCTATTTAATATATTTTTTTGTCATAATTTTGTGACAAGTTATTGTACATTACAAATATTCCTTAATAATTCACTTTTATAATGACTTTTACATTAAAAAATTTAAGAAAAACATTTTTTTTTCACAAAATCTATATAAATATTTCCTTATTAACAATTGCATTCACTTTAACTTTTTTTTATCATAAAATTTATCTCTATTTATGACAAATTATTTATTGGTTGAGGTATAAGTTCGATCTGTGTACTAAATCGGCTGCCAAATATAACTTTTGTTGTGAATTAAGATACACTCTTACTGTGGTATGTACCCTTTTTTTTTCTTTATTGATGAATACTCGTTTTCACGTGGTCAAATACTCCTCTTTATTATTTTTACTTGTTTTATTTTCCTTTTCTCGGACAATGCTTTTTGTTTCCTTTTTTCTTTCTTTCTTCCTCTAACTATCCGCCATTGTTATTCCTTCACAACTCTTCTTTCATTATATTCTTAAGCATATGGAAGCAAGAAGAGAAACGAGGGATATTTGACAAAAAAGAACAATAAATAATCAAGGTGACATGTGTTCAACAATATGCTTATTATGCTTACATATGCTTCATTAGAGTTCTTTCTTAACTTTTTTATATGATATTTATTTCTTGCGCTCACAAACTAAAAAACTACCCCATACATGATCATTTTGCTTGGGATTAATTTTGAATAAATAATCTCATATTCCTTTAAAACTCAATAAATTGTTAAGATTATGCATAAAACCAGACAGTACATACTTAAATAATTTGTTTTTCATTTCTTTCATTTCTAATGCATCCATTCAAACTACTACTGGCAGGAAGAAAACAATTTTACGAGGGACTACAAGATAATACTCTTCAAAAAAACTATCATTATGCAGAGGGTATCTGGGGTGTTTGTGCATCAAACGTCTCAATTCATGACAAAATTTCAGCCTCCTTAATAAGGGTTTGAGGAATTAATAATGCACGAGCTTTAACCAACATTCATCATTATAAGATGATGAGAACTAGTTTTCTGCTTTCTAATATCCAAAAGTTTCTAATCTTAATCCACATTTTACATATAAGCCTGTAAATTGTAAAGCATCAGTAATATGTTGTGATGAGTGTGTGTTTTTGTGATAAAACATGAGAAATGTAATGACAGTATCTCAAACACAGCTACGGCTATCAAAATAGAGTGATTCCTGAAAAGGCTGGAAGATCATCATGTCCTTGTTTAAGCAATCAAAAACATCGATGGAGAGAGTTTAGATTGACTAGTCAACTCAAGTTCTGGGTGATCACGTTACCCTAATTTGCTGTTCCCCCATTTTGTCTACCCATTATTTTATTGTCCCTTATAAATAATATCTATAAAGATCTTGGATGAAACTTTACACTGCTGCTAATGCTGGTTAATCATTTGCTTATTTTAATAAGAAGTGACCTCACTCGCAGCTCACACAACTATGTGGGCATTATAGGAAAAAGACCCTTAAGATTTTGCTAAACAGGTTGCAAGCTATTGTATGAAACCTGCTGCACACCCAACAATATAATATCATTTTTTTGCACTATGGCATTGTTGGAAATCTTTAGATAACATGGTATTGCGTGTAGAGGCTGACACACCGAGAAGGTTGAAAACAAAAGAACAAAGCTTTCTTTCTCTCTCTCTCTCTCCCTCTCCATTGTTCATTTTCTCTCACTTCAAACATGCACAGGCAACTCTGAAACTTCTAACTCCAATTTAGGAACACTCTTGGATGATGATATTATAGCATATCTCTAGAAACTTGATTCTTCTCTCTCTCCAAAACCCTATTTAAAGATAACCATAGACCTCTTCTTTCTCCCATGCATTACTTGTCTTGATTTCATTCTCGATCCCCAACATCACAGGCTATTCTACACACTCTACAACCCCACCTTCCTCCATTCTTTTTTTACTACTTAATTTACTTCTCCCATCTCTATAACCATTTTCAAATTCTCAACCGCCACTAGCTTTGTTTCATAACTGATTGTTTTACCAACTCACTAAAAACATATTGGTGGCTATAGGATTCTCAAATTAGACCTAAAAGTTCTTGTTTTATTTATATATTATATAAGATGTCTAGCAGAAGGTCACGGTCAAGGCAAACAGGTACTTCAAGGAATATCACCGATGATCAGATCAACGATCTTGTCTCCAAGTTGCAACAGCTTCTTCCAGAGATACGTGAGAGGCGCTCTGACAAGGTTCATTATATACATTTGTCTTTTTTCTGTGTTCTATAAGATTCTTCCTCTTTCTATGTTTAACTCCACATTCACATTTACTTTTTCTCTAATTAAGTTCTACAAGTTAATTAGTTAACCATGATGTTGGTTTATATTGCTGTAGCTTTCAGGAATCATACTCCAATTGAGTGAACCATGATTTTCATTATGAGCTGATTTTGTTATTTTGATAAACATAATATTTTACCTAGATATTCTTAATTAGGATAAACAACATGGTGAGATAATTATCAAGTTGAATATGTTTTCATGAAACTTTTGAAATAGTTCTTTCTTCAAATTAAATCTACATTTTGATAATTTTGAATCCCATCTGGTTTTCCTTACTTGAAAACCACTGCAGCATTTGAAAGTTCCTTATCTGTCTTAAATGGATGAAAAATTATTCGAAGTAGGACGTTAATTAATTAGTAATAATACCGTTTTAGAGTATATAAATGACTGTAAATTTCATTTTAATATTGAAAGGTCTTATGTCTTAAATGGATGAAAAATAAAAGGAAAAACAAATCTGACATAAAATGTTATGATTCTGCATAGAAAATATGCTATAAAATTTGATAAAAATATATATATAATAGAAGTGTTTTGATAAAGTGGAAATTTTGAATGCATTCAGGTTTCAGCTTCGAAGGTGTTGCAAGAGACATGCAACTATATTAAAAGCTTACACAGGGAAGTGGACGACCTAAGCGAGCGTTTGTCTGAACTCTTGGCTACAACTGACACTGCACAAGCTGCTATAATTAGAAATTTACTTATGCAATAGATCAGTACGTAGTAGTTTATCCCATAATTCATAGTTAGCACTTCACTGCTTCTCAGCGGATCCAGTAGTCGTGTATTTCTTATTCTCTTTTCTGTTTATCTCTTTTTTTTGCCATGGTTTTTGTTCACTAATATGTATGATTACTTCTTCTGCAAAGCTCCTTCTCTTTAGATATTAAATAAAAGTTTCAGAGTTAGTGCTTTGCTAAATATAAATTGTCTCTTTCTATGCACACGCAGATATTAGATCCATAATGTATTTTTAATTGGTTTGAAGTTTGAACCTGTCCTTTTTAATTAACACTATTTACCATAGACAAATGCTTCCAATAATTTGTACAGTAATAATAGTCTCGGGGTGTGAAATGGATAACTATATAACTAAACTTAGCAATGCTAATCAACACTTAGAGCTATAATGTTCATTCACCCTAAAATCATATCAGAACTTCTCTATGTAATAAACCTTGGCTCCATTTATTCAGATTCTAACTCGAACCTTAACTAGAATATTCAAACGTAGTTATCTATTTAATGAAGTTCTTTTTTCCTTTTGTAGGATAGGAAAAGGTTGTAATTTCGAAAACTTGTAGTTTCTTGTTTTTCTTGAATTGAAGTTTTTCATAAGCCCTAAATGTTTCTTTGACGCAACAATAAGATTTCTCTATCTCCATGTCCATTATTTCTTATGCTTGCTTACTCGTGATTGTCATTTATTTGTTATTGTGTTGTGGTTCATGGTAAAAATATTCATCTCAGCATAATAGCCTTGTCATAACTGTTCATGTGATACTTAAATAAAAAATATGTTTAAATTGCTACTTTTTCATAAAATACACATCTGTTAGGGATTCCTTGCACAACATTGCACATGTTATACGATCATACTAAAATTCATTCACCATAACAATTGTAAGTCAAAAGAAAATTACAAACCGAATCAATAACAATTTACAACTTGTAAGTTAAATTATTCCACGTAATTAAAAAAAATTATGAATTATAGACTCAAAGCAAATATAAATCAAGGAAACAATCTAGACTGAAAACAGTTATCTACACTCACATTACACAACAAACACAAAATAGATAAAGAAAGGTATACTGTAGAAACAACATGTTGGTTTTATCATAAAAGATGTAGGATCTTCCTTTTTCAAATTTGCATATGTATACTAATATGGGTGTGCTGATGGTAGGTTTTCTTGATATATAACAAAATACCTTATATTTGTTATTGGGTCATTGATATGCAAGAATTTGTATTGTTAGAGTTAAACTTCTAACAATTTTTATTTTATCGAGTTTGTAAAAGGGTTGGAACATTTTAAGTACATATGTCAATTTGATCTATCTCATAGAGTTTTGTCCTTAGCCACGTGGGATGGGATAAAAAAGTCCACAAGGTCAAAAAAATTTCCATTAGAGACCCATAAGATCAAAACATTCATAAAAGTTTAATAGGTTAGTACTAACCTATGAACTTTTTTTTAAACATAGAAAAAAATATTAATTTTTGTAACTATTTTAATGAAACTTGACTTGGACGGTTCGTCTTTACCTTCAACTCCAACTCAAACATACATGTTTTGATCTTCCATCTAGACTACTTTGTCACAACCTTAAGGTCGAACTGATCAATCTCCACTTTTGACACAACCTAATTCATCTTGACCTTTGGCTCAAATTAGGTAATCTCGATTTTCGGCTTGGCTCAGCCTATTTAGGCTTTTGACCCTAGGTGGCTTGTCTCGAAACAAACTATCTCAACCTTTAGTTCAAGACAAATCATCTCGACCTTCGGCTTAGGGTATACCATTTTGACCTTTGGCTTGTGTCGGTCATTTGGACCTTCAAGCTTCAAAAAAGACATCTAGACCTACAGCATGGATAGAGCATCTTGAATTTTGGCCTAAGATGGTTAGTCTCGACTTTCAATCTGAGCTAGCCTATCTCAATCTTCATCCTAACTTGACCTGTTATGATGTTTAGTCTAAACTGGCTCGTCTCAACCCTTAACTAGATAGGTTTGTCTCAACTTTCGGTCATGGCTAGTCCATCTCAACCTTCGATCACGGTTTGACCCATTTCGACCTTCGATCCAAAAAGGACTGACTCGACCTTTCCATGTCATTATTGGGAATCCAAGTGAGTTCAAGTCTCACCTTGGATAAAAATGAGAAAGTATAGCACTATATAAAGGTGAAAGATCCATTATCCCATTGTCTTAAGGTTTTGGGTAGAGAGTGGTATCAATCTCTTATATAGGTTGGACTCAGACCTCAGTGGTGTTTGTATGGTCCCTATATCGAAAGTCTTCCTGACGAAAGATTCCATGTAAGTGAGTCTTATTAAGATGAACGGCGGTAAGAAGGACTACTCATGGTTGTGGTTTCCATTATTCCATTACCTTAAAGTTTTGGATAAAAGGTCTCTTGACCTTCTAACCTAATACGCTCATCTCCATAAATAGAAATAATAACTTTTCTCAACTAATTCTATCAAAATTAATGACAAATTTGAAAGGAAATAATAACAAATCTTCAGAGCAAATAATCACTTACTTACTTAAAAAAACTAATAAATTAGAAATTATCTTTAGCTATTGAAATGTTTGATCAAATTCTAAAAGAGATGAGATTTAAGGACTCAGATATCATAAAAAGAACCTATAAGGAGAAATTAATAAAGTTGAAACGGAAAAAATGGGTTTAAAAAACGAAAAATGGTGAAAAGATTAGTTTTTTAGATATTAAAAAATATGAAAAAAGGAAAAAAAATTATAATTGTTTTCATTGATGTAATTTTTTTAATATTAATTTATTTTGAAAATAATTTTTCTATAAAGGTATAAATTATAGTTAAGTAAGTTTTTCATTGAAAATTTTATTATAAAATGCTAATAAAAGAAAATTGTATTTGAAAATAATATATTAAAATAAATCAATTTATAAAATATCAAATTTAAATTATTTTATTTGTTATTTGAATTTTTTTTCTTTAATTGTTTGTTTTATTATAATATTAAACGTAACTATTAATAAAATATTAATCAATTAATTTCATTTCTTATTTTAAAATTTTATTTTATTACAATAAAAAAATATTAATAAAATACTGATATTGAAATTATTAAAAAATTATTAATATTAGTGATAAAATACTATAATTAATTATAGCTTTTACATGATCAATTATTATGAATACTTTATTATTATTTACGTAGATAATCGATTATGCTGTCATCAATTATATGCAACTTTGTTTTACAAATGTGTTATTTAATTGTAGGAAGTTTTTGGCCTAAGATTATTGTATTTATTTTCTTTGATTCCATTTTTCGCGCTTCTGTAGAAGTGCCAAAGTTGAGTATTATTTATGTTAGATAATGAGTTCTAGAATTACTACTAATCTAAAATTCTTTCCTCTCATAATTTTTTTTAACAGAGCATTTGTACAATAATAATGTAAGTCTGTTAAATAAGCTTATTCTCTTAATAAGTATATTATGCAACGTAATATTGTATGAAAAATTTTAAATAAATGTTTTCCAATACGTGAGTTTAAAAATATATAAGACTATATTATGATTATTTTCGATAATTTTAAGAATATTAAAAAATAATTATGTTGTTGCAAAAATTAAAAGTTTATGAAATAAAAATTAAGTTAGTTTCTTAACACTTAATTAATTATTTTTTAATTTATAATCAATTTCATTATAAAGTTTCACTATAAATAGAAAATTAGTAAAAATAAAATAAAACCATAGAGTTGAATCATCTAATTTAAAATGAACCTTTATAGAAAGGAAAACAAATATTGTTTATAGTACAAAGAGGAAAAACAAAAAAAAAAAGTATAAAGAGGAAAAATGAAAAAACATAAGAAAAGCTAAAAAGAAAAGAATGATAAAATCAGCAGCAAGCAGTGAATCTGTAGAGCATGTAGTGGTTGTATGTCTGACCAGGACGAACAATCTGTGATGGAAAATCAGGATGATTGAGAGAATCAGGTAAGCCCTGTGTCTCCAAGGCAATGCCAGCATGCTTATCATAAACAGCTCCATCTTTACCCTTTGTAGCATTCAACATGCCACCCGTATAGAACTGCAGACCAACCTGGTTCGACCATAACTCCAGTTTCCTCCCAGACACATTTTCTCTCACTGTCACCACTTTCTGCATGTGCCTGGACTTATCTCCATCAATCACATAGTTAATGTCATACAACCCAGGAAGCTCGTTTACTCTGCTTCCAACTGTCCTTGGTTTAAGGAAATCATAAGGGGTGCCCTTAACAGATTCTAATATTCCAGTGGGGATCAGATTCTCGTCCACTGCTGTGATCTTTGACCCTAAAATTTGAACTTTGTGTGATAGAATGTCACCACTCTTTTGACCTCCCAAATTCCAGTATGTGTGCTGTGCCAGGTTCACTGGCGTGGCTTTGTCTACTGGCTTCGCAATCATTTTCACCGCATATTTGTTTCTGCCAATGAGCATGTATGTCACTGCTACTTCAACTCTTCCGGGGAACCCTATAAATTTTTTATTTCAAGAGCAACGTAAATAAAAGTTATCATGGAATTTGTGAGACTGAGTTTGCAAAGACTGTACCTTGTTCGTTGTCATGACTGTCGTAGGTAAATGTTATGTAACTGTCTTCCTTGTGACCTTTTACTGTCCAGATAACATCACTGAACCCTGTGAAACCACCTGGTATTTCATTTCAACAAATATTGTTCTGTCATGTTTCATTCTATCGATAGTGTAAACAGAAAATAAAACTATGCATAATAAGCATAACTCCTTGAATTCAATACCATGGAGTGTGTTTCCGTGATCATTAGCAGGCAATTTATAGGTATGTCTGTCCAATGTAAACCGTGCATGTCCAATTCTATTTGCCACACGTCCAATAAGTGCTCCAAAGTACCATGAATCATTCTTCAAAAAGTTTCAACTTTATATAAATCTCCATAGATAATATAGAATAAACTAAACAAAAGAATTGAACTTTGATCATACCTTGTATTGCTCAATGTCATCGTAGCCAAGAGTGATGTCATCTAAATTCCCTGTGGAGAGAAACAAGAGAAGAAGGTCTGTGATATCTGTTTAAAGAGCACACACTACAAGCAACTTATACACAGTGTAAAACATACCATGTTTATCAGGAACTATGACAGAAACAACTGTTGCACCATAATTGGTCAAATTCAGCTTCAAATCTCCTCTCTTGAGCTGATAGAAGCCGATCTCCTTTTCTTTTCCATGTGCTTGAGCAACAAGCAGAATCCCCAAAAGAAAAGAGAGACTGAGATAAACCTTCAACATCATGTTCGTCGAAAAAGTAATTTGTGCTAAACTTGGTTTGGTTTGGTTGTTCGTATGTAGTCCCACATTGGATGATATATATATATAGAGAAAACACAATGAAATAAAAACACAAGTGTTAGTTTGATTTTAAAGCTTTTAGAATATTTTATATTATTCTGTTTAGCTGTTATTATGATATTAGCTCGTACTTTAAAATAGTAAACACTTTTCCACCAATTTTAGTAATACCTTAACAATATTCTAAAAAAATACACCAAATTAACAACTCTTTTGATATAATAATATCTTTTGATAATATGATAATATATATATTAGAATTGTAAGTTAAAAAAATAAAGTAAATTCAGTTAAGATATCATTACTTTGTAATTTAGGTGTTTTTTGTAATGTTCTCAACATATTACTAGTTTTTTTTGTTGTAGAAAATTTACATTTTTATGTTTCAATAAGTTACACGAAATAACATGTAATTCTTATTGTGTTTACTTTTTTTAAAAAAATATTGTATTTTTAAATTGTTTTTATTTTTATTTAACCGTGGTTTTCAAAATTAAAACAACTTTGATTACCTTTTTATTATTCATATCCTTATTTTTTTTATCTAATTTCTTTATTAGCCTCCTTATATGTATATATTATATAATTATTATAATGTATAAATAAAAATGATGAAACAGAAAATCTTATAAATATTTTATTAGAGTGAAAAGAATATTTTACATTTATTTATTTCTTTAAAAAAAATCTTAACCGAAACTTAATCTGGAATGAAGGGACTATCTCCTTTTCCAATATAATATAATCTCACATACAAGATTTTTCAAATATTTCTTTTAAGGTTATCAATATACTAAATTAATATTCATTACTAATAATTTTTAAAATTTTCTTATCTCTAAAAAAGCAAAAAAAATCTAAAATTATAAAAACTTTAGTAACAAAAGGATAAGTTGATTGAGTTAACACATGAGCTATGACGGAAACAATTTTAAAAGTGAAAAATTAATAATTACATAAATTTAATTTAATTTTGATGTTACATCAAATACTTTTTGTTATTATTATCCATATACTTGAATAATTTTTTGCTTTTATTTATAATAATGATGATGATAACACAAAATAACTTAATTTATCAGGAATAAGAAGTGGTTAATTTATGTTCTAAAATTTTAAAATGATTCCTATCATCATTAGTATCCTTCTCCCGAACTTATAAAAACCGATTTCCTTCTAATTTTCATGTGAACAACAAGCAGAGTCGATAAGAGATTTGAGATAATTAGTTTAGTACTTTTTATAAAATAAATAAATAAATTTCATAATTGTATTATAAATATAATTATATAATTTAGATAAATATTTTATATTGTAGTTTTAATACCGTATATAGTTTTTCTTTTAGAAAAAAAATATTTGAGTATCATAAAATTAAAAACAATTTACTAAATTTTTTACAATACAATGAATATTATAACAGTTTAAACCATAAAAAATAAATATATAATGTAACATTCCAAAAATACAGTATAAAATCATATACGAGAATAATCACATATTAATAATATTACAGATCAGTTCTACACATAACGAGATACTATTATGGTCGAACGGCCTTTGGCCTTACATAATAGCAGGGAATTAAAACCGCACACTGGCTACAACTAGACCGAAAGGTTTACAAAATAAACTTATAACGAACGGTCTTACAAAAGATAAAGCCAACAACTGACCGAACGTTCCTAAGGTTCGGCCTTCAATTTCATCTCTTCCAATGCTTCTTCCAACAACTCATCTCCTTCTGCTCACATCCACACGGATGATCATTGCAACAGAACAACAACCGAACGCACAACACATACAAAATAATAAATAGGGTAAGCTTATGTAATTTAATTGATTCAATAAAAACATACATTGTTCGTGATTAAATCAAACAACAACCAAATCATAATTCATACATCATGGCATACAACGACCGACCACTTGACTCTGACTGTCTGAACTGTATGAATCCTGTGTAGCTACAACGTTTGTGCACCCGGGTGATGTAGTAACTAGGATACCCTCAACAGTTGTCACCCGAAGTTAATCCGTTCCGTCCAAGTTAACCTTATGGACTAGGACCTCCTGCCATTCTCACACATGACTTACTCCTCTCTACGTGAGAATGAGTAATCATGAAATATCAGGATAAACGCCCGCTAAGCTTTGCCCACATTCATACTTTACCAATCAATAACCACTTTCTGAGATATTCCTCCCTGGAATACTCTTTCATAACCAAACTATTTCATTCACATCACATTTCAAATTCTCTTATACTTCATCATCAATACATTCCACTGAAATAAGATCACACTTTCTCATCCTAGCACAAGTTTGAATGGAATAACACATTTTAGAAACTAACGTGACCGAGCGCTATTTATGAATTTATCTACTTCAATAAACAGACCCTTAAGAGTTCAAACCGGACGCCACGAAGCCTAGGCCGAGTACTAAGACTCTGGGCCGAACACCTTTTAAAGACCAAAACTGTTTGACACCAACTACTAATAACTGATGAGATACTATGAAGAAACGAACGCTATTGAGTTTGGCTGACAATTCTTATTTTAAAAACGGTAATAATAGATTACTGAAACGAGATCGAACGCTTGGTTTAAGACCGAGCCCTGTAGAAACCGTACACTATTGAACGAGCGTTGGTCCAAGACCAAGTACTTATCAGGAACGAGCGCTACTGAGACCGAACGCTTGGTCCAAGGCCGAGCACTACTAAACTTATAAAATGAATGAATATATATATATATATATATATATATATATATATATATATATATATATATATATATATATATATATATATATATATACACTTGCCCACACTTATTTTTAATAAAAAATAACGATAACATCTACGACTTTAAGTAGTATAATATACATTAACTAAACTGTTTAGGAAACCTAAAGGAGAACTACACTTAGGCCGAACGCTCATTTACGTATATCTAATATTATAAAACGATCTTCATGAACGAAATTCTCTCAAGAAGAAGAATTTAGTATAGACGGACGCTCAAAGGAAAACTGAACGGCTAATACTGACTCTCGGTCACAGTTTACCTATTTCTACAGAGTATTACAGAATGACTCTTAGACAATATCCCTAAAGCATGAGAAATCAGTTAAGACTATGCACTTCCATGAAGAATCGAACGATCACGAATGATGCTCGACCATACTACAACATTTACTCAGAATACTACAGTTTGAAGATCACACCATTTAACAATCGTTCATCCACACATCCAAACATGAAGTAACATGCATATTTCATACTCATCAAATACTCAAACAAAGTATCATACAAACATACAAACGTTTAAAACAAAATCTTAATCAAATTATATAAGCTTCCCTTACCTCTAGACGTAACCGAACGCTCACAGATGCAGAATAGAGCTCACCACTACCAAAGACTTTAACGTTCGACAGTCACGTTTTAGGAATACTGAACCAAACAGAAGACCAGAAATACTCAGAATAATACGATTCGCTCAGGCGACCAGAAATATGGGTTTTCATGCGAAAAGAACGAACGTGCTAAGGAGAAAGTAACTCACTGGCTTAGAACCACAACCCGATCGGTTTAAACAAAAGCTCTTGACGCCAGGAGAGTTTAAACGGTGCCTGAGAGGTGATCGGAAGAGGAAAAATGAGATTTTCTTAGAGAGAAGATGAAGGAGATTTAGAGAGAAGGAGGAGGAAATGGTTTCAGCAGTTTGGAGAAGAAAGAAAGCATGCAGGAAAGTGGCACGACATTTGAAATTTGGCATTAAATATTGCCATCACTTAAAACCGAATGACCACGCAGCCACTTGTTTTGCACTAACTGAAACTCTGACTCTCTCTCCTTGACACTTGATTCCCACTACTTGGGATTTTTAGTGGGTTTTAATGGATTCTGACATATAAATTATATTTTTATTTTAAAATTTATTATTTTTATTTTTATTATTATTTATTGTTGTTTTGTTTATTGTTATTATTATTATTGTTATTATTATTTTGTTTTCTATACATTAATTATTGAAATTTAATTTACAAACAAATATTAAAATTAGACAAAAAAATTTATTAA
Organism: Vigna angularis; assembly: GCF_016808095.1. Taxonomy (NCBI): domain Eukaryota; kingdom Viridiplantae; phylum Streptophyta; class Magnoliopsida; order Fabales; family Fabaceae; genus Vigna; species Vigna angularis. Next base: position 9,106,221 of record NC_068973.1, on the reverse strand, counting down.
TATTAATTGATTAAATTATTAACTTTTTAACTTATTAATATCTTATGTTTGAGAAAAAAAATTATTATACAATATTTAATTTTGATATTACTATCTGGTTTACCTTCAAAAGTTTAATATTTATAATATATATATATATATATATAGATATATAGATATAGATATTCTTATTAGTAATAAATTGATTTGGAAGTATAGTAAACAGATAAAGGACTTCAAAAATATAAGTTGTGTATTATAGGTTTTATTGAGTTATTTGTGATAAACTTGTATTATGTGACTAATACTAATGAAAGTAGAAGCAGTTATCCACATTATTATGAGATAATAGAAAACCTATTATCGCAATAAAACAAGGTTTATTGTAACAAAATTGTATAAACAAAAATGGGATATCCAAATTGATACCTTTCATCTATAAGTATACATAGATTATCTGACTATTAATAACCGTGATTCATTGACTTTCATTTTATAAAATTTTGGTTAGGTTGTTAAAAAAATACTTATGTGAATTAATATTTAATGATCATATGATGGCAAATGGGAACGTAGTAAGATAGAAATTAAAAAAATTGTTGATTAAATAGTGTTATTTTAATTTATAATATTTTGTATTATTATATTGTCCATAAAGATGGTAATCGAGAGAATGATGAGGAAGTAATAAAGGATGGTCAGTTTTATATTTTCCACTAATTGAATTAGTTAAGTATTTGCTTTTAAATTTAAATGATAAAAAAAAATTAGATGACAAAGAATGTGATGCACTATTTCTCATCTAGTTAATTCTTTAAATGAAAATCGTTGATAATGTATTCTTAATTTGAAAATTAATAATAAAATAAAAGTGTAATGTTTATACTAGCTACTAATGAAATAAATTTGTTTAGCATAAGTACTAACATTAGATTATGGTCCATTTTATTATAATCTATATTTTACTTTCGGATTTGTAAATGAAATCAAGTGAATTTGAAAATGATAGAAAGGTTTATCTCAATTTGATGATTGATGATTTAAAATTGTTATGGCGTGAGAGAACTGACGTGTTTTTCTACAAGAATTTTCATATGTATCTCTTGCTATTTCATACAACTATTTATTTTTTTAAAATGTGTAACTTGTTGGATTATAGTGTAAAAGATAGTAGAGTATGCCCTCTATGAGTAAAATATATCATATGAGCATTTGAGACATAATAGCAACACAAAATACGTTTGAGATTGAAGATTTTTAAATATATATATATATATATATATATATATATATATATATATATATATATATATATATATATATATATATGTATATATGTATATATATATATATATATGTATATATATATACGTATATATGTATATATGTATATATATATATATATATATTAAATATTTTAATTTACGAAAGACTACCTAATAATAAAAATGAATAGGGATGGTTTAAAAAGAAATATGATATTAGGATTAATAAATAAAACAACCATTAATTTATAGTCACTTTTCAACTATAACTAGGGCTAGCCTTTAATAGAGAGGGTAAAAAAATTCATATGTGATGATATTGAATAAATATTTTTAATAAATAACTATAAGTAATGGATATTGATATTTAATTATTTATTTGTTGATTGTATCTTATCGGTTAATAATTATTAGTGATTTTCTGTTTAAGTATTTTTTAAATTTAATTAATTAAAATAAAACTATTAGGAAAAAAAATATTAATAATGAAAGAATGGTTTAAAATTTTATTTCACATATTTTTATTTTTTTTCATTTAGAGTTGAAGTTATTTTTTAAAACATTAATTGTTTTGCAATTTATATTTTTTATTTAGATTTATACTTAAAAAAATTAAAATTATTTACGGATATTTATATATATATATGAATATACACGTATGAGAAAAATTCATGAATATTTTTTAATAATGGGATAATTTTTTTTCAGAATTGAAAACATAGGAACCATAATTTTAGTCGTTAGTGCGATATAAATATTTTGAGACACCGTCGTTCACATTACAATTATAGATATTTTAAAATTTTTCCAACATAAATATTGATATTGAAGACTTGAAAAATAACAAACTTATCTATATTATTCTTCATTGGTAGAAGATAGATTTTCGGCCTTACCAACCTCAACTATAATAAACTTGTAAATATAAATATATTCATTGGAGTAATTCATCATTTTCTATATTAAAAATAGTCAATCTTATGTCTTTCAGTTGAATACAATCATATTAAGAAATAACATAACTAGCCGTGCAATCAGAGAAGAGATGCTCTGCATATTCCAAATTCTTAATAATAATTAATAACATATTAATAATATTTTTTTCCTTTTTATGTATACAACGTCTCAACGATGAAAATATCTCACAAATATAAATCATCTGAAAATCTAAATAAAGCAAAAAATTTACAAAAGTTGGATTCTGGATGTACCAAAATTACAAGCAGGAAATTACTTTATATAATAAATATAACAAAGATTTCTCTATTTACTGTAGGTAAAATTTGTACACTTTGTTCTTAATATTATCTTAAGTCACACTAATAAATATAAGAAAAATAAACTAACACGTGACTTCTGCCTGTAAAAGAAAAATAATTGTTTATATCATATTAATTAAGATAAAGTGTTTAGAATATTTAATTATATATAATTAATCTTTTAATTATAATAGAATTTTTATATAATGTATTCTAAATAATATATTTAATTTTATATTTAACAAAAAAATCACATCAAATAAAAAATAAAAAATTATATATATATATATATATATATATATATATATATATATATATATATATATATATATATATATATATATATATAATCTTGTGAAATCAATATGCTAAAAGAAAAATAAAATATTTTAACATATTTTTTGACAATATTTTGACACAATACATATGTTATTTTTTTTACTGGTTAATCATTTATTTATTATGGTACTGATTACTTTAAACTCAATAAAAATTACTGTATCAAAATATTATCAAAAAATTTGTGCTGACGTGTAATTACATGAAAAACTAACAAAATCCTGTACAGGCAGAGTATGAAACTATGACAAGGTGTCAAATGGCTGAGCCGCACGTGCAACTTTGATGAAGACATCTTCCAATGTGGTGTCAGCTAAACCCCATGCTGAAACGGTGAAGCTTCTTTTTGCAGTCTCAACTGCTTTGAATACATCTGCTATTTTAACATCCTCCTTTGGTAGCTCAAACTTTTGTGTACCAGAGATATGGTAGATCTTGTTAGCATTTGGGGAAAGCCTTCGCACCAAATTCTCTACAGCCTTTTCATCATCCACAGATGTTGTCATTGTGAACACGTAGGTTCCTCCATACCTACCTTTCAACTGTCGTAAACCAACAAGTATAAAAAATGTCACTTGGGAGCCACAAAAAGTTAACATAGCAAATGCATGTTGGATTTCCAATGATTATTAAACAATGTTACCTCCTTTGGGTTTCCTATGCACTGCAAGCTTCCATCTACAAATATTCCCAATCGATCGCATAGGACTTCTGCCTCTTCCATGGAATGTGCTGAAAAGAGTATGCAAACAAAGATTTTATTAATCTATTTCTTCTAGAAAGACACCGCGTCCATGATGTTTAAAACCAAAACGAAACAAGCTTGTATATGTTCTTAGAAGAGTGAGATTACTGGTAAGAATGATTGCACGATCTTGTTTTGCGCGCTTGACAACATTCCATAAGTTGTTTCTTGATGCAGGGTCTAATCCAGTACTTGGTTCATCCATATAAACAACCTTATAAAAATAAAACATTTACTGTAAGAAAACATAACAAGAATAATTTAGAGGAAAGATAAGAAATTGATTTAGTGAAACAGATTGAATGGGAAAGAACGCTACCTTAGGATCTCCAATCAATGAAATTGCGACACTAAGCCTCCTTTTCATTCCTCCGCTGTACTTTCCAGCTTTTTTATCTGCAACTCCTCCATAAAAAAGGTTTACACTTTTCAACGATTCTTCCACTGCCTGCATCAATAGATTGGAAGTTAAAATTACCCAGGTCTTGTCTTTACAGCTAAATAAATGTTAAGAGAAAATGTTTCAGTTTGTATCTACACCACACTGCAGCTAAGACCTCTAAATATCTATACCCGTTTAACAAATGAATAATTAAGGGGGGGAATGAGCATAAAACTAATAAGATAACACTGGCAGGATGTTCAATTCCCTTTAAAATTGACAAAATAATAGTACTCTTCAGATGTTTAATACACTTATGTCATCCAAACATAATACACAAGAACTGTATATCACTAAGAATGACCAAAATATGATTTTGTCACATAAGAATTGTATGTTTCTTTCTTTGCTCCAACTATGATGCAAGATATTCTAAGTCCCAACATTCTCTGCAATCACAATCTCAAGGAAACTTACTTCTGTCAAGGCTGAACCCTTAAGATTTTTAAGTCTGCCATAAAAGAGTAGATGCTCTCTTCCTGTCAGGGATTCCCAAAGCAAACTAAAATAATAAAAGAAAAATAGATATAAAATTTCTTAACTATTACAAATTTAATTTAATATTACATTAAAAAACATAAATAGGAATAAATTTCAGCTTACTCATGTTGTGGGCATACACCCATGCTAGTATATATTCCATCCATATGAGTTCTTATGTCAAGACCTTCAACAAATGCTGTACCAGAGGTTGGCTTCGTGAGACCAATCATCTGTAAGCAATACATGCTGGTTAGTTGAGGAGCAAACCACCAGCAAACGAAAAAAAAAAAAGACTCATGGCATAGTAAACGGATTTCAGAGAAAAACAATCAGATACATACTTTTATGTCTAAACTCACAAATCTCTAAGCATCAAGAAATTGGCAATCATAGAAAAAGATATACTATTTTCAAAGTATTTTTATGTCTAAATAGATTTTTCAGATTCAGCTTAAATTTAAAGAGGAAGGAAGGGATAGGGAAAGAAACGTAAGGAAGTTTCCAAAAACGTTTATTGCTGATAAATCAAATTTAACTAACCATATTGATAAAAGAAGTCTTCCCAGCACCATTGGGACCAAGCATACCAAAGCATTCTCCTTGAGGCAAAGCAAGGGACAACCCCCTCACCGCAAGTTTCTCAGGGTTACCATCTCTCCCCGGGTAGACCTTTCTCAGGTCGTCACATACAATTGCTTGATTGATGGTCGGTTCAAGTAGCAGGTTCTCCACCCTCTCCCTCTGAAGAGAGAAAAAGGGAAAAAAAATTAACTAAGGTAAAAAAGGCTATGCACAGACAGCATAGAACTGTATTATATAGTCATATAATCATAAGTTATCTTTGTTAATTTTTTCATTAATTACTTTAAAAGTCATACTATGGATTATTTCTGTTGAGTTGTGACAACGCAAAACTGTTTTACACTATGAATGCATAATCATTGACTCCACTAAATACAATAAAATGTGGAAGAATAAAGAAACTAGTGATATGTCTTCCAATAAAAATATAATGTTCAGATTCAGAGTACAGGTACGAACTAACATAAGTCTAAAGCTGTAATGATTACTGGACGAGTGCACTACTAGTATTACTGAGATGGCATCATCACATCAATTTCCGAAACCAGCTAGGGAAATCCTCCTACGGAAGGATATTAGGTTTCTTGATTTCTAAAAGAAACTACTAATGAGTAAATGTATTCAATGCAAACAAAAATTTACCTCTTGAGTGACATCAGGTTTCTCCATCTGAACAAAAACCTTGGATTTCTGCCTTCGGATACTAGGCTTCCGAAAAGATGAATCAGGCTTTTTCTGAAATCTTTTAAAGAAAAAAAGAGGACTTTTTCTGCTTCCGGTTGACAAAAGTTGATCGATATAATAGGCAAAGGAAAGCACCAAAATCCACTCCACAAACATTATAATTAAGACCTCCTTCATGCCATTTTCGCTATCGCTCAGATCGCCCCAGCGCATACCATCAGTCCCCAAAGCGTCACCATTAAAGGAATATTGCGAAAACTCATATAGCCCACGATATAAAGCAAACCCAGGATACAGCTCCATAACAATGATCCACCCTCCTGAAAATAAATAAACAGACCAGAATGAAGGTTAGAAAGATGATAGCAACGAAATCTACTTGGATATAAATTCTAATCAGAATGATCATGTTAATCCATTCTTTTCATTTGATAAAGAATCTAAACCTTAATTCCCTACTCATACCATTTATCCTTGTGTATCAATTCAGAAAAACATGCAGAAACATAACACTCGTCATGTCCAAAACAAACTTATCATAGACGGTCCGACTTTAAATAATTATTTTAAAAAATCAACATATTTATCTTACATGATAATGTGTGATTGGATGACTGCATAACCTTTGTTCTCATTAATAGTTTGGGGTTTTAAAATATCACAGATTTTTTACAAATCAATAGAGGCTACAAGTGTCCTTTGACATGAAATTCAACTGAAACATGTTTTTAGCCACTAGAATATGCTTAACATAATTAGGGAACACTGTTCAAATTTATTTCATTTTTCTATTTTTTTTAGTATATTAGGACTAAGGATTGAATTTAAAAGAACAGACAACGAAGAAAATGAACGGAAAACATAATAGAAAATGAAGAAAAATAAAGTTGTAAGTTTGTGAAGACTTAATTGATATAATATATTCAAAAAATAATTATAAAATGATACATTTATAAAATAATTAAACTATCCATAATATTAAAAATTAATTTTAATTAATATAATTTTATTATTATTTTATGAATTTGTTTTTATATTATTATTATATTTTTAAAAAAATTTAATAATAATAATAATAATGACAATAATGCTCATTTTATAGTTAAGGAGTCGGACTTAGAGAGTTAAAAATGAGGGAAATTCAAATTGTTGTCGACTTATGCCTTACACATTTAAACATGCCTTCTAAGGGGGCGGGGATGAACTTAATTTAAATCCTAACAAGACTCCTCTAACTATTTACAACCCTACACCACCATTTTGCACTATAAGGACCAAATCCAACTTCAAATATCTTAGTCTACTTAAACCGAATACAAATTCAAAGTATTGTGAAAAACAGAGTATCGCAAAAGTTAACTCTGCAGTTTAGTTCCTCGTTAAGAACGTGGGACTCCACTTCCGCAAGTCATGCGGATCTTTCTCCTTGGATAAAGGGGGCGTTAATCTCCTCCAGACTGTGACCAAGCCTTCTCTACACTTATAAATAGTTGTCTATGTTGGGAAACATCGGTACTTGTTCCCTCCTCTGTGAACCCCAAAATGGACACTATGCGGAAGCGTAAAATGAAAGCGTAAATGAAAGTGTAGAAGTAGGGAAAAATAACACCGGAAATTTTAACGTGGAAAATCCTCTCGGAAAAAACCACGAGACCTAGTCTAGAAAATTATCTCCACTATGAAAGTAGGATTACAGTGTTTCTCTCACTCTCTGAGGATCTCTATAAATATCTCACCCTCTCGGATGGTATACAAAACTCTCACACTCTCTACTTTTCCTCTTCTTCACCGTGGCTTCACTTCTCTCACGATGGTTTGTGTTTTTGCTTCTATGTTGGTTCCTCTCTTCTTTGCTTGCTTCTTCCTTTTATAGAAGAACTTCACACAAAACACCAAACAACAAAGCTTAAAACATGGAGTAAAGCATGGAGTAAAACATGGAGTAAACCATGGAGCAAAACATGCAAAAACATTGACCCTTAATTTAGGGTGTGGGACCCATTTATGTTTATCCAACAAAACTCCCCCATAAACTTAAATGGATCTTCTTTCCCATCTTTGCATCTTGACTTAGTTGAAAAAAGGCACTACGACACTAGCACCTTCACAACAATCTTCAACCTTCTTGGTTGGTATTGACTTAGTCATCATATCAGACCAATTCAAGTCTGTATAGATTTTCTCTATCTTCAATTTCTTCTCATCCAACGCTTCTCGTATCCAATGATACCGCACGTTGATGTGCTTCGAGCGTGAATGGAACATGGGGTTCTTGGTCAGATGAATGGTACTTTGATTATCACAATTCACCACATAATCATCTTGATCATGTCCTAATTCACTTAGGAAATTCTTCATCCATAGCATCTCTTTAAAGGCTTCAGTCACCGCTACATACTCTGCTTCAGCAGTAGACAATGTCACACATTTTTGTAGCTTTGACTGCCAAGAAACAGCTCCCCCTGCAAAAGTAATCAGATAACCTGATGTTGACTTCCTTGAATCGACATCTCCAGCCATGTCTGAGTCTGAATATCCGATTAGCTTTAGATCTCCATTACCAAAACACAAGCTTCTTTTGGCAGATCCTCTTAGATACCTCAGTATCCACTTAACAGCTTCCCAATGCTCTTTTCCTGGATTTGACAGGAATCTGCTCACAACTCCTACAGCATAGCCAATATCTGGCCTTGTACAAACCATTGCATACATAAGGCTACCCACGGCAGAAGAGTAGGATACCTTGCTCATTTCTTCTTTTTCTTCTTCATTCTTTGGACATTGCGACTTGCTAAGTTTGAAATGTCCAGCAATTGGAACACGAGCAGATTTGGCATTGTGCATGTTGAATATTTTGAGAATCTTCTCAATGTAATCTTCTTGAGATATCCATAGCATTCTTCTAGAACGATCTCTGGAGATTTTCATTCCAAGTATCTTCTTTACTGCACCCAGGTCTTTCATGGCAAAAGACTTACTCAATGCCTTCTTGAGAGCAGCTATTTTAATTTTGTCCTTCCCTACAATCAACATATCATCAACATACAAGAGAAGTATGATGGACTCACCATTTTCATAATGCTTCACAAACACACAATGGTCTGCGGAGGTCTTCTTGAAATTATGTTGGATCATGAAGGAATCAAATTTCTTATACCATTGTCTTGGAGCTTGCTTCAGACCATAGAGGCTTTTCTTCAGACGACACACTAAGTGTTCTTTGTCTGGTTCTTCAAAACCCTCTGGTTGCTTCATGTAAATTTCTTCCTCTAGGTCTCCATGTAAGAATGTTGTCTTGACGTCCAGTTGTTCAATCTCCAAGTCTAGTGTTACTGCCAAACCGAGAATCGCTCTAATGGATGTCATCTTCACCACTGGAGAAAATATTTCTTCATGTAAATTTCTTCCTCTAGGTCTCCATGTAAGAATGTTGTCTTGACGTCCAGTTGTTCAATCTCCAAGTCTAGTGTTACTGCCAAACCGAGAATCGCTCTAATGGATGTCATCTTCACCACTGGAGAAAATATTTCGTCGAAGTCTATTCCTTTCTTCTGGTTGCACCCCTTCACGACGATTTGTGCTTTGTACCTTGGGCTTGGGTTGTTCTCTTCATTCTTGAGCTTGAACACCCATTTGTTCTACAATGCTCTTCTTTCTTTTGGTAATTCTACCAAATCATAAGTCTGATTTTCCTTTAAGGATTGCATCTCTTCTTCCATGGCTTGCAACCATTTGTCTTTGTCTTCCGTCTCCATTGCTTCTACAAAGCTTTGAGGTTCACCTTCATCAGTAAAATTAACATATTCATATGAAAAATACCTTTTTGACGGTTGCTTCTGCCTTGTTGATCGTCTCAATTGGGGTTCTTGCGGAGCATCCTCAATTGGTTGATCTTCTTCCGTCAGATTAGGTTGATCAGGTTCTTCAGCCATTTCATCAAGTTGTAACTCCTGATCTGTCTCAGCTTGTCGAGTCTCTCCCCCTAAGTTGTTCATGACAATAGGGCTTTGATCACTTATCACCTTAAGTGTTGGTTTATCCACTTTCTTGATGTCTTGGATCGTCTGATCTTCAAAGAACACCACATCTTTGCTTCGAACAATCTTTCTGTTTGCAGGATCCCATAATCTGAAACCAAATTCATCTCTTGGAGAACCAAGGTATATGCACTCTTTCGCTTTAGCATCGAGCTTTGCTCTTTCATCTTTCAGAATGTGAACTGATGCCTTACATCCGAAGACTCTCAAGTTGCGATATGAGGCATTTTTACCAGACCATACTTCTTCTGGAATCTTTCCATTTAATGGTCTTGAAGGTGATAAGTTGATTAAATCAGCTGTTGTCACCACTACCTCCCCCCAGAATGACTTGGGAAGTTTTGCGTGAGACAACATGCTCCTGACCTTCTCGGCAATCGTTCTGTTGAATCTTTCAGCTACACCATTCATCTGAGGTGTCTTGGGAGGTACTTTCTCATGTTTGATCCCATGAGTCTTGCAATAGTGCTCGAATGGACCTCTATACTCTCCACCATTATCGCTTCTCAGACATTTCAACTTTCTACCAGTTTCACGTTCAACTAAGGCGTGAAACTCCTTGAAGATTCGTAGAACTTCATCTTTTCTCTTCAATGGATAGACCCACAATTTTCTAGAGTGATCATCAATGAAGGTAACAAAATATTGAGCACCACCAAGGGACTTTTCAGATGTTGAACAAACATCTGAGTGTACAAGATCCAAAATATGCTCTTTTCTTCTTCCATTTTCAGATCTACGGAAGGACACTCTACGCTGCTTACCTGCTAGGCAGTCTTCACATAATTCAAGTGGTTGTCCTTTTATACTCTGGAGATGATCTTTCGTAAGGATCTCTAATCCTTTTTCGCTCATGTGGCCTAGTCTTTTATGCCACAACTCCTTACTTTCTTCTTGAGCAACATTCGTCTCTCCTTTGTATATTTTTCCTTGCATGCAGTACAAGGAGCCTTCCTTCTTGCCTCGAGCAACAATCATGCTTCCTCGGCTAAGTTTCCATTTTTCATCTCCAAACTGGTTGTTCATTCCAGCATCATCTAGCTTGCCAACTGAGATAAGGTTTAGACGCATCTCTGGTACATGTCTTACCTCTTTCAGCACAAGTTTGTTTCCATTTTCTGTTGTCAAAGTCACTTCTCCTATGCCCACAATTTTGCTTGTGACATGATTTCCCATCTTCACTGTTCCAAAATCTCCCTTTTGATAGGATGAGAAGAATCCCTCATGAGGAGTAACATGGAAAGATGCTCCGGTATCTACTATCCAAGTGCAGTCATCAAAAGCAATGTTTAGATAGTTTACCTCAGTGATAAGGAACACATTCTCATCATTTGATACCACCACTGTTGTGGTCTTTTCCTCCAACTTCTTTTTGGGATCTACCATATCAGGGTGTACAGTTCCATTCTTCTGATCTCTCTTCAGGAATCTACATTCTGGCTTCTTGTGACCATCTTTTCCACAATAAAAGCATGTCAGACCTTTGGAACGAGACTTAAATCTTCCTCGTGACTTTTCACGTTTTGCTTTGCTTCTGTTTTCACTCCTTCCTCTATTCTCAACAACATTGGCTTATGAGTGACTACTCGATCCCCTTTCTTTCCTTCTGGATTCTTCATTCAGTAAACTGTCTGTGATGTCCAGACTGAGCTTTCCATCTGGTGTTGAGTTACTGAAAGTGACCACCAATGTGTCCCAGCTCTCAGGTAGAGAACTAAGGAGTAAAAGAGCCTGTAATTCATCATCAATTTTCATATCTGCTTTCATTAACTGGTTCACAATACCTTTGAAGGTGTTGAGATGCTCGATCATATTCTGGTCGTCAGAGTACTCCAACTTTACGAGTCATCTGACTAGGTGAGCTTTGTTCCTCGGAGTCTTCTTTTGAATCATAGATTCAAGCTTTGTCCATAACTCATACGCATCGGTATAAGTCGATACATGCTCAAACAAGCTTTTGTCGATGTATTTCCGAATCATAGCCACTGTTTTACGATTCAGAATCTCCCAATCTTTTTCGGTCTTCCCTTCCGGAATTTCCTGATTTGTGATCGGCTCATACAAATCCTTGCAGTATAGATGATCTTCCATCATCGGCTTCCAGTAGGAATAGTTATCCGCAGTTAGCTTGAACATGTCTCCTTCCATCTTGAGTTTTACAGGATTCTGACTTTTTCGAACTGGTAGCTCTGATACCACTGTTGGGAAACAGCGGTACTTGTTCCCTCCTCTGTGAACCCCAAAATGGGCACTATGCGGAAGCGTAAAATGAAAGCATAAATGAAAGTGTAGGAGTAGGGAAAAATAACACCGGAAATTTTAACGTGGAAAATCCTCTCGGAAAAAACCACGAGACCTAGTCTAGAAAATTATCTCCACTATGAAAGTAGGATTACAGTGTTTCTCTCACTCTCTGAGGATCTCTATAAATATCTCACCCTCTCGGATGGTATACAAAACTCTCACACTCACAAAAACACACACTCTCTACTTTTCCTCTTCTTCACCGTGGCTTCACTTCTCTCACGATGGTTTGTGTTTTTGCTTCTATGTTGGTTCCTCTCTTCTTTCCTTGCTTCTTCCTTTTATAGAAGAACTTCACACAAAACACCAAACAACAAAGCTTAAAACATGGAGTAAAGCATGGAGTAAAACATGGAGTAAACCATGGAGCAAAACATGCAAAAACATTGACCCTTAATTTAGGGTGTGGGACCCATTTATGTTTATCCAACAGTCTAAGGCTTCCTTCGAAAAACACACTTTTACCATTTCATTCTTCTCTCTCTTATCCTTTTTTTCTCCCTTCTTACTTTTATTATCTTGGGTTTAGTTATCTTTTTAGAGTTTATTGCTAACTTTAAGATTTTCGAAAAACTTGAGAAGGTTATTGTATTTTGGGAGACTTGCAATACACATATAAGTCTTCAAAGGCAGTGAACATATGTAACTTAGGAAGTCCAGTTTACTCTTGTTTTCATCAGTTTTTACAACAATCTTAAGCACGTCATGGCTATCGGGATGAACAATAACAACAACTCTACTCTAGAAAAGTCAAATAATGTTTGTGGAACCTTTCTTGAATATCTCAAAAGTCCAAGACACTGTTAAGGAGTGTGCTATTATAGTGCCTAGGGCATTATATGCTAAAGCATGTGTGAAAGAACACAACTTGGCTCCAAAAAGATAGGAGAAAAAACCTTATCACAAGTATAAAGTTAATTCTAAAAATCTTTGTGGTTGTTTCCAAAATAAATCTTGTGACTAATATGAGCAAATGGGTGGTAGACTTTGGTATCTTAATGATTCCAAGACAACTCATATTCTAAGAGAAGAGAAAGTTCTTCTAAAGCTCATATCTGGGAAGACTTTAGCCTTAACTGATGTGCTACATGTGTCACTAATCAGAGTTAATATAATCTCCTAGCATTGCTAGGAAAATTTGAGGTTAAAGTGTCATTCGAATGTGATAAAATCGTTATGACAAAAAAATAATGTTTTGTAGGAAAAGGATATTGTGATCAAGGCACTATTGTACTTAATATTTCTAAAATTATTAATGAATCTAATTCTAATTCTTTTGTGTATACTTTTGATTCGTATGATGTATGGCATGTTGTATTAGAATATGTGAATTCCTCGTATTTTATGAAATTTCAACGACTAAGATTAATAAATATGCATGATAAACAAAGTAAGAAGTGTGATATATGTGTAGAATCTAAATTAACAAAGAAAATTTGTTACTCTGTCAAATTGAATTGTTATGGCTAATTCATATTGATCTAGCTTATTTAAAACAAATCATAGCTAGAGGTGCAAAAACTTATTTTATAATGTTTATAAATGATTATACTAGTTGAACGTCAAACTGAATTGTTACGACTAATTCATATTAATCTAGCTTATTTAAAACAAACCACGGTTAGATATGATAAAACTTATTTTGTAATGTTTATAGATGATTATATTGTAGAACGTAAAACTAAATAAGACCAATATATACTGATCTAGTTGATTTAAAACAAACCACGGCTAAAGGTGGTAAAACTTGTTTTGTAACGTTTATAGATGTTTATTCTAGATACACAAAATGTACTTGATCAAATATAAGAATGAAGCATTTGATATGTTTTTAACTTATAAGACAAAAGTAGAAGTCAATTGAATAAGAAAATTAAGAGGATTAAATCACATAAGGGTGGTGGATATGTATTATTTAATGACTATTGTGTTAAAGGAGGTATTATACATGAAGTAACCCTACCGTACCACCTCAATCTAATAGAGTAGCTGAGAGAAAAAATAAAACTCTTAAAGAAATGATGAACGTCATGCTAATTAGTTCTAGTGCACTTGATAACCTTTGGAGAGAAGTTCTTCTTACTACATGTTTTTTTACAAAATAGGACACCTCATAAGAAAATTGGTAAAACTCCCTGTGAGTTATGAAGAGGTTATCAACCTAATCTTAAATACCTAAGAGTGTAGGGTGCCTACCTAAGTAAATGTTACTTGATCCTAAGAAAAGGAAAATAGACTCTAAAACCTCTTATTGTATTTAGGCTATGCAAAACATAGTGTTGCCTATAGATTTTTTGTTCTTAAAAGTGATGTAATTGAACATAATATTATAGTGGAGAGAAAAAATGTTAAGTTATTTGAACATATATTTCCTTTAAAGGTTAATGAGATACTTAAACAACTTATAGATACTAATAGTGGTGCCATGTGTGATGATTTGAGAAGAAGTAAAAGACAGAAGAAGGAAACTTCTTCCGAAGATGACTTTTGTACTTATTTAATTGAGAATGATCCAACAAGCTTTTCAGAAGCTACAAGTGCTCCTGATACAAGATATTGGAATAAGGCCATTAGGAATAAAATTGAATCAATTGAGAAAAATAATACTTGGACCTTAATAGACTTGCCTAAAAGAGCAAAACCTATTGGTTGTAAGTGGATTTTTTAAAACAAGCATCACCCTGATGGATCCATATAGAAGCATAAGGCAAGATTAGTAGTAAAAGGTTTTATCTAGGATCTAAATTTGAAATGAAAGATATGGGTGAAGTCACTTTAATTTTAGGTGTTATAATCATAAGCAAGGGAGATAGTATATTACTATCCCAAGAAATACATTGAGAAACTTCTCAAGAAGTTTGGATATTATGACTTGGAATTACTGAGTATCCCTTATGATGTTAACTCTAAATTAAAGAAAAATAGAGGAGAATATATTTCTCAAGCTGAGTATGCCTAGATAATTGGAAGCTTACTGCATCCAATGAGCTTTTCTAGACCTAATATTACGTTTACAGTATGTAGACTGAGTAGGTACACTCAATGTCCTAATTAGGAACATTGGGATGCACTTGCAAGACTTATGAGATACTTAAGAGGTTCAATGGATTATACCATTGAATATAGTAGATTTCCTGTTGTACTAGAAAAGTATAGTGATGCTAGCTAAATCTCTTATTCAAATGAGACAAAATCCACTACTAACTATGCATTCACACTCAGAGGTGGTGCGATTACATGAAGATTAACCAGACTAACAATTATTGCAAGATCAACAATGGAATATGAGTTTGTTGCTCTCAAAATGACAGGTAATAAAGCTGAGTGGTTGAAAAACTTATTAGTAAACATTCCATTAGGAATGAAGTCATCCTCATCTATATCAATTCATTGCGATTTCCAAACAACATATACAATTGAAACATAATTTGGTGAAATAGCACCTATAGAGTAGAACAATTTCCATTGACTATGTGAAGTCAAAACAGAATCTAGCAGATCTCTAACAAAACCCTTAGAAAGAAATATGATTTAGAAACATCGAAGGGAATGAAACTTAAGTCACTTGGAAACAAACAAGTGATGGTAACACAATCTTTATGATTAGAGATTTCATGAATAAGATTCATATAAGTAAAATTAAGTCACTTGTTAGCACTAAATTAATTTTAAATCAATTATGTTCATTCCTATGGTGTGTGTATGAAAGTGTTAAAGACTGCATTATTGAAATTCTATGTGGTGTAAGGATTTTGGTTAGACAAAGTTTTTAATGATTTTCACATCCTTTATGGGTGGTCTATGATTTGCAACATACACTTGATGAAATTACCTATATGAATGTCGAGTGCAATGAGATCTTGGCAAGATCTCTTGAGTACTCATGAATATCAAGCACATGCATGGCCTAGTAAGCGCAACACAACAACAACAACAAGAATTGTCAGGGTGTATTATGATTGATAAAGCACTAACACACTAAGTGTTTTTAGTTCATATAGCTTGCTGCATCAACTACATTGTGTGTTAAGTTTCAAGTCTAAGACTGATTCATATAGCTTTCTATACCAGTTTTGATACATTACATCTTATGTGAGACCTAATATTTTCTTCTTTCTATCTTCTGCAATATATGGGGATTGTGAAAAGTATTGCAAAAGATGACTCTGCAATTTGGTTCCTCCTTATATGAGAAAATAAAACTCTAAAAGTGTTTTTCCTTTCCTCCCATTTGATTTGAGCTTTGCTCCACTCACCATGTGCATAACGAATTATCAAACAAAACTTCATGGATGCAGGTCTTTTGCCACAAATAACAAGCCTCTTCTTCTTGAACATTGGACTCAACTTCCGCAAGTCATGCGGCTCTTTCTCCTTGGATAATGAGGGCGTTAGTCAGCTTGTGACCAAGCCTTCTTTACACCTATAAATAGGTGTCTAAGGCTTCCTTCGAAAACCACATTTTCACGCTTTCATTCTTCTCTTTCGTTCTTTCATTATCTTTTCTCTTTTCTTTAATTATTCTAGGTTTAGTTATTTACTCTTTTTAGAGTTTTTTTCTAGTTATGAGATCCTTAGAAAATTTGTAAAATTCTTATTGTATCCTAGAAAATTTACGAAACATACAGCAAATAAGTTCTTAAGGGTAGTAAATATACACGTCTCAAGAAGTCTAGTTTATTCGTGTTTTTGTCTGTTTTTATAACACAAAGATCCTACACTATTTGACTTAAATACAATTCTTTTTATACCAACATTTTAGAATATGGTATAATATATGTCAATACTTTAGAATAGCCATACTAAAATTTATGTCCAGAACCAAATGAATGATCCAAGATGCTTACAAATTTTTTATCAGTTTTTACTTACTTGGAAATGATGTGTCTTGAACAAAAAATTGGAAAAGAAAGCCAGCTAATAGCCCAGTCCCAAACACACCTATATATGCAATTACTGCAATTACAACAAAAAAAATAGTCAGTAATCCGATCAGATAGAAGAAAATACTAATTCAACAACATAGCATATAATCATCAAACCTGTAGCTGTTTTAACATTTGAAAACACGGAAGCCAATAAAAAAGCCAGTGCAATTTGTAAATTTATATAGATGAAATAAAACACGAATTGGATGCTGTAGTCATTCATTGTGAAGAAATTCAACCCTGAAAAAAACCACGCAGTAGTATCAAAGAGAAACGGAATAAACGACAGAAAGAAAATAGTCACACTGGTTGCATTCTTACCTATGAGTGAGCCAAATATCACAAAACACAGCATGTAGACAATTGATAAGGCCAGAAAATAACCATACGAAATCATCCAATATGGCCCATCACCAAGACCATGCATTTTCATCATGATTCTTAATCTTTGTTGCTTCTCATATACAAGCGATGTCAAGGCAATCTACATCAATAAATGAACAAGTTTAAAAAACACATTATAGAAAACAAATTCTTCTGTATTGACATAACAGATATCGGATAAACTGTTGCCTTTAAATCATGTTTTTTTCTTAGTGCACCAATTCTTGTCCAAAAGAAGAGGCTTTACATGATTACACTCATACCAAAATGATAACAAATTTTAGCCAGATAGAAACTCATTCTGTAATCCATGTCAGTTATTTCCTCATGAGCTAAATTCTATAGGTACGAACAAGTTCATTGTAAATATATTTCTTCATATATTTATCTACTTACAGGGAAAAGTTGCAGGATAACCCATGTAAAGAACAGACCACCCAAAAGAGAAGCCAAATCAAATTTAATTGGGGTTGAAGGTTTTGGCATTTCCTTTACAAACTCAAAAAACATTTTGGTACCAGGTCCCAACAGAAACTGCAGATAGGCGTCTGATACCTGCGATTGCATTTGATAATAGATGTCAGTCCTATGACAATATATCATATGCCAACAAATAGAGACACGAATGTTATTAAAATGAAAAGTAGGAAAATGCAAACAGAGCAAATTTCAATCATACAGTTTGAAATCTAAAATACCACAATTGAATACTACATGGATGTCATGATAATTGCTTTTAATTCATCCATTTGAATTACGAATTTGAAATGCATGGAGAAATTATACTGCAAGTAGCGTGAAGTTGTTTCATATACTGAGACATAATTTTCTGTTAAAATATGTTACATCAATCACAGGTAATAGCATAGAGGATGGACATTGGAAAACAAAATTTAGATTCTTACCAAATTAACAGAACGAGGAATACGCGCCAATGCAATTTCAGTAGAACCAGTGTCGTTTTTGTAGGTGGAGTTGTACCATATGCTGACATTAAACATTCTCCCATTTGAATTCAAAAAATCATAACCTGTCAAAAGAATATAAAGATAAGTATTGCTTTTAACACTTAAGTGAAATAAAATATAACTATATACCAACCTGCAGCTATCTCTTGGATTTGTTCCTCTAGGTTACTTTTCCGATAACCTCTATATAGCTCATTGTTCACTTCAGAAGCACTATTACGCCATAAACGTAAGCCCTCGGCGCATACTAACTCTACATCCAGCCGAAAACAAAATTTTGAATTAGTAAAAAGAATTTTAAACAAGACATGCAAGCCTTGAGCATACCCAGAAAAGAAAAAGACACGCATACTAAACGCAAACGTATTCAAAATCATTTGGGAGCACTTCTTGGGCTCAAGATAATTATCATTACAAGTATTTGAGAAAAGCATCCAAAGGTTGCAATTATACATTGCCAATAAAAGGATGTCTCGTACCTTGTTCTCTGCTAATTGCTGCGGATAGCTCAAAAGAAATGGAAAATGTAGAGTTCTGCGTGCACTGACTTTGAAGATAATAAATAGGTTGATCCGAAAAGAAAGCAGGTTCCAGAAAATTGGTGTTTTCTGTATATGAGGCTGATCCCTATATTTTGAAGACAAAATGAAATTACATATAAATAAATAATGCTTACACACGAACAATGTATAAACGTTTCATGGTGTTACCCAAGTATAAATCATTATTTACGTCAACTCTTTTGATTTTTATAATACTAATAATAATTTATGATTGGTAAATAGTTCAAAAGTTTACATCAATAATGCACGTCTATTAAATTCAATAAACACTAAATTACCTTTTTTTTGTCAATTTTTTAAAAATTTCTTTACTTCTTCTCACATTTCCTAAAATATATGCAATGTGACCCTTTTTATTTGTTTTCTCATAAAGGTGATTAGTTAGCGGGAAACAGATTAACCATATGTTTTACACTTAGAAAATCACGTTAAATAATCTGGTACCTATAAATTTTTAATAACACATTTAATCCTATAAATTTACAAAACTAAACAATCGATCTAACATAATATTTCATCTAATTACAACCAGAAAATCTTAACTATGTCAAAATTTAATGCTAAACATGACTCTTAACATTTTATATGAATGAATAACAAACGTTTGTAATCCTCTAAGGAAAGGTCAACACTTTCTGTTAAAAATCATGAAAAAGTATTAATATCGAAATAAAATTGTTTCATTTTAAAATAATGAAGGACTAAATGTGTCATCAAATTTTTACATAAAATAACAAATTCACTAAACAATAGAGACGAAAAATTGATTTAAGCCAAAGTTAATAAAAACAGCAACTCACAGCGACATTTGCTGCCAAACTAGCCATAACAGCAGAGCTGTTTATAGCAGTGAAGGAACTTGGGATCATATTCCCAGATATAACTACAAAAGAGAAAAGGAAGAGTTAGTTAAGTAAGAAAAAAGAATGAAATATAATTCAATAATTCATAATTTTACTTTCTCCAAAAGACTGATTTGTCCCAGTGAAGAGCATAGTGACAGGACAGGAGCCATTCCTCCTGCAGGAGGCGTTTGGATAATCGTTAAAGGGAAAATTGTCCGTTCTCACAGCTCGGTACTGCGGAGCCGGCACCTGCAACAGAGGAGACCATTCTGGAGGATTTGGAATGGCGCAGGTTGTCACTTGGTCCAAATCCGAATGCTCAATCCCGCACTCCTCCTCCACACACGTGTCCCCTTCTCTCCTCACACACTCGCACCCACACTTGTTCTCTGCCTTGTCCAATTGAGAATCCACCAGGCGTTGAAGCAGAACCAGCAACAGACACAACAGGAACGGGAACATGATGAGTCGAACGTTTGTTTTAACATTTCGCTTCTGAAAAATATGAAAACCACACCTCAATAACAGAAACTCGTAATGAATAATGCACGTTTGGCTCTGCGACTCAAACCAAACCGAAACTACTTCAATCAGCTTCTAAACGTGCTTCTCAAACTCTAATAATCAAATCAAACACGCAGAAAAAGTTACCTGAAACGTTAAATTCTTTCTAAGGAGAGCGTTTGCTTGAGTCCAGAAGCTCGCAGGTTCGTTTGCCATGCTTCTGCTAAAGTTGCCTGAGTCCTGAAACGTTAAATTCTTTAAACGGACGGTGTTTTATATTATATATTATATAATGTTGCGCAGTTTGACCGTTTTGTCCCTGAATCTTGATGTTATTTTCAACAATGGTGTTTTTGTGGAGTGTGAATGCGAAAATCTTTTAAGGCGGGTGAATTTTTTTCTTCCGGATATGCCCTTGGTTAAATGACTAGAGTGTCCTCTTTTATGAATGTTGACTATTTTATGGAAAGCATTTTCTGTGACCTTTCCCATGGTGGACTTTTTCTGTAACGTTGAAATCCACCTGTTCCGTTTTTACTTGGCGCGTTTTTCCCATGGGCACGTAAACTAACGTCAAAAAGAACTGTTGACAATATATATATAATGGGCAAATGTCCTTCTATATGTGTAAAAAGAGTAATACAAAAGCTAACAACGCTCTTTTTAATATTTTATATTATTGGATAAAATTGGTTGGGAATTTTAATTTTTTTAATTATAGTACTAAATCAAGAGAGAATATAGCAAATTTTAAAAATATTATGTCTACACAATAATAGAAAAGGTATTGAGAAGAGTGTCTCTATTGTTTCTTAATCATTATTATGATTGAGGAAGATCTATCCTATATTTCCCTTTTCAGTAAAAGAAGATTTTTTTAAACTGTTATATTAAAAAATAATAATTTGCCGTTGCGGAAAACTTAAAACATTATGGTGGACAAAGCAACCTTGTTCACAACAGAAATTGTCTAGTTCCTTCCTGGATTCATGAAAATTCTAAATATTGCCGTGGAACTAAGGTACACAAATTGAATAATGTCAACATTCATGATTGGCTTTGATATCCCTACCAGGATGATTGGACTGATTTTTCCTTTTTCAATATGGTGGATATTAGTCGATAATATGGTCTTTGATGGATCAATGACTTTTACTTGTTATGGTAATTGGTCATAGTTGTTTTTTGTTACAACTCAGAAACATTTTTAAAAAAACAACAAAATACTTTATTGGTAGAGTCATATTACTTTTTTTATAAATGATATTCTTTGAAATATAATAAGTAGGAATGTTGCTTTTTTAATACATTCAGTTATATTTTAATATTTTTAGGAACAGTTTTTAAATTTAAAAAATTCATAAAGTGTAATGATAAATAACTTTTTTTATGGGAATATCACTTTCGCTTCCTTGAATATAAAAATTAGATGGGTATAAACATATGTCAATAATGTGTGTTTAGAACGAAAGATATTTAGTCTTTTTTTATCAAATATCGCGATTGTAAGAACCGAGAATTTTAAAGATTTTGGAGTGCACAGGAATAATGGGACTGAGTAATTTATATTAAAATAATATTATTATATAAAAGAAAATTTTAAATGTTTATCCCATTTTCTGATACAACTATTTTTTTCTAAATCTTCTTCTCTCTTCTTTTCTCCTTCTTCTCTCTTCTTTTCTCCTTCTTCTCTTTAAAATTACTCACTGTTGGTTCATCTGATCAATGATCAGAATCTCCATAGGCGTTCATGAGATCAAGGGTTTCCTTTTCCACCGATCAAAGTCTTGTTTAGAGCTGGTAAGTCTCGATTTCTTGAACTCTTGTGAGATTCCGAAACATTTTGACACATGCAAGCCAAGTTTCTGGTTGCATGTGTTCATCAACTTCCTCTTCCATTTCTGATCACATTTATGGTCTTTTGGTGGTCTATCCTCATCAATCAGTGAGATATAAGTGTTCTGGGGATTTTATGGAAGTGTGAGCAAATTTCTGGAAGGGTAGAAGATTCTCGTTCGATTAAGAGGTAAGGGAAGCTAGTGATTTAATTATGATTCTTCTGTGTATGGATTGTTGCATGTTAGTATGGTTGCATGTTTTAAATGGTGGTATGATGGGATGTTTGGTTGATATTGGAAATGTTGAAGTTTTCTGCATATTGATCTGAATGAGTTGATGTTCGGTGATATTTGTGTGGACTATTATATGTTATGTTCATGAGGTTTGTGATGTTGTATAATTCTGGTTCAATGAATGAGTGAATTGTGAGGAAGTGTGATGGTGAAATTGGGAAAAATATTTAGTTTTGGTAAATCTAGCTGGTTCATAAATCTGCATAAGTATTTGCAAAATTAGGTAGAAAACTGAGCACTCATTCAGGTTCAGATACTTGGTCGTTAATTGGGTTAGATCTCTTTAGTCTTACCCGTGCATGACCGCTCGGTCTTAGGAGAGTGGTCGGTCTCCTAGTCGTAATCGGTTTTATATTAGCGATCGTTCTTAGTAGTTTGTGGGGTCTCTTAGTAGTATTAAGTTTTATAAATAATATTCAAGATCAATCTTAAGTGGTCGGACTAAACTATTGGTGTTCGTCTTAGGTTATAGCGCTCAGCCTTGTAGTAGCAGTTATGCTAGTGTTAGCGCTCGTTCTTTGTAGTGCTCGGTCTCGTACTAGCGCTCGTTCTTGGTAGTGCTCGGTCTCGTACTAGCGCTCGTTCTTTATAATGCTCGGTCTCGTACTAGCGCTCGTTCTTGGTAGTGCTCGGTCTTGTACTAGCGCTCGTTATTGGTAGTATGGACCGTTCGGTCCTGTTCTATGGATAGTGAAAGACCGCTCGGTCTTACACTAAGTGTTCGGTTGTTCTAGCTTTCGGCCCTCGAAATTGTGTTCGAGGTCATGTTTGTGTGTTGGGAGTATTTTCTATTCGGTCTTGTTCATAAATTATATTGATCTTTTCCGTTCGGTCGTACTCGAGGTTTGTGTTGTTGTCGTTCAGTTTTCTTCTTTGAATGAATATTTGGTTCTTAAATGCTATTTTTACTGTTTGACTCTGATGGGTTAAGATAGTTGTATTGATCTACTGTGTATGGGAAATTTTATGGATATTTCAATAAGGCATACGTTTCAAGTAATGTGGAAGAGAATTCCAAGGAGGAATGTCTCAGTGAAAAGTGTATCAAGGTGGTGTTATAGTATGGATATGGAAAGTGAAATTCATGGAGTTCATCCTGAAATTATGATGATTACAATTCTCAAGTAGAGATTGGTAATGCATTGTGTGAGAATGGCAGGAGGTCATAGCCCATAGGTTCTTGGGTGAGTTATAACAGACTAACCTCGGGTGGCAGCTGATGGTTTTGTAGTTACTACACCACCCAGGTGCACGAACGGCCTCAAGCTACATATTCATACTAGTCCGGACAGTCAGAGTAAAGTGGTCGGCTGTAATATGATCGTATGATTTTTATATATGTATGATTGTAT
Organism: Vigna angularis; assembly: GCF_016808095.1. Classification (NCBI taxonomy): domain Eukaryota; kingdom Viridiplantae; phylum Streptophyta; class Magnoliopsida; order Fabales; family Fabaceae; genus Vigna; species Vigna angularis. The sequence goes on along the minus strand of NC_068973.1, from coordinate 9,082,423 downwards.
TATATGTTTGTCTGAATTGTATGTTAACATGGTTAATTAAATTACATTAGTTTACCCTTATTTTCCTGTCTTGTCATGTTGTCCGTTCGGTCATCTACGTCCTTGCAATGATCACCCTGTGGGTGTGAGCAGAGTGCGGAGAGGGTTCCTTGGAGCAAGTGCTGAGCGAGGAGTCTTCAACCCCTTAGGATAGGACCGTTCGGTTGATACATCTCTTGTATGACCGTTCGGTTTGCTCTTATGGTTTGTATTCAGTGTAGGATTTTAGTAAGTTTTAAATTTATGGTTATTTTAGGATAACTGTAAGTTAATTTTATTTCCTGTAACTGTTCTATTTTATTGTAAATGTAAGTACTCTTAAATATAGTTTAAAGTTATATTTTTGGGATGTTACAAAAATAAATATTCTTACTTCTTTTTTCAATGTATATAAAAATATGTTAGGTTAATAAAAATAATACATATTAAAAATTCTTACATCACTTAATATAAACAATTGAATGATTGATTGTAGTTATATAATAAACTTAAAAGTTTACTCTGTTTAGATACTCTAATTAAAAATATTTTAAGGTTATATTTGATTTTTCTTATATTTTTAGACTAAAGTATTGTGCGGTTTAGTTTAAATTCTTGTTTTAGAGAGTGCAAGTATATTTAGGGTTAAAGGGTACAAGAGAGTAGTCGACATGTTATAAAAGTTTTTACATAGTATTATTCTATATTTGTCATATTATTCTTGTTATTATATAATGTTGTTCATTGTTCTTCTACTTTTTTCATCTACACGTAATATGTTATGTTAGAAAAGTAGTCCCTACATCTCAAGCCAAGAAGGGTTGAATTGGATTTCAAAAGTTTTTTAAATCATGAAAAAATCTTTAATCTTAAAATCACTAGTCAAGGGTATTTAAATCAATCAAGTAAAGAAATATAAAAGAAAGAATAAAACACACAAAGATTTATACTAGTTCAGCTCTTACAAGAAGCCTACATCCAGTCTTCCCTCAACAACCTTAGTTGGGATAATCCACTAATCAAGTTTTGAGTTCAAGAACATAATGATGCACTCAATTGATATCCTCACCACACTCAAATTTAATACAACCAATACAAGAGATGATACACTCACTCTCTAACATGGCCTACCCAGCACAAGTATCAAATAAAAAACAAAGTATAAGGATCTGAAGAAGTAAGCTCCTTTGAGTCTTGATGGATTTCTTGTTTTCTTCTTCACCAATGTAGCTATAAAACCTCCAAGAACTCTTCTGAAAATGCATGTACTCAAACTCATAGAAAATGTCAGTATATTGCCAATTTAAAATTGTTGAGTCAAGTCTCCAATCTTATTTATATAGTAAATTAGATTTTGTTGCAGTTTGATCGATTATGCTTGTGTTTCTGTTTTAATCAATTAGATCACTTATATAATCGATTAAAATAACAGTTATGCCTTATACTGCTTCTTTTAAATAACCTAACAAATAAGGTTGTTAGCATAATGGATTAGACCAATGTTTCTGTTTTAATAGATTATGTCACTTATGTAATTTATTAAAATATCATTATGTCTTTTTTTGCCTCTTTTCACATTGTCTAACACATTAGACTATATGCGTAATAGATTATGCCTAAATTTATGTTTTAATCGATTATGCTACTTATATAATTGATTATAACAAACAGTTTTTTCTCGTTTTTACTTTTTATGTATTCTGGCTTCTTTTAATGAATTATCTTACTTATGTAATCAATTAAAACTACTATAACTATTTTGACTTGTTTAAGCATATTTCATTCATCTACACATGATCTATATACATCTAACACAAACATGTTTAATGTTTTAAACAAATGTTTACCAATTATGTTGTGCAAGAATGATTAGAACATTTTCTACTCATTGTTAACGACTCATCATCAAAAATCAATATGTTTGGAGTCTAATGCTCCCCCTATCAACACGTTATAAAAGATTGAAGTAAAAATAACATTTCTCATATATTTTCTACCAATATCCAATCAAACACAGAGTGATGTATGAAAATGTATTTTTAAACTCTAATAAGTTATATTTTTTACAATTTTTTCCCTAATTTTTAATATAATTATTTAATATGGTTTTTCATTTTTGTTTCTTGACATAATCCTTATTTTTGTTAACAAAAATTGATGTAGATATTGGTTAAATTGATGTTGACATTGTTTTGAGTGTGACAACAATAATACATGATATTGTCATCTCTAGGTTATATAAGATGGCGTCAATTCTTCATTGTCACATGTTATTTAGACTATCACATTATTCAGAAGTGGACAATGTGTAAATAATGTGGTATTGTTCAACATGCTTTCATGACACCAACATTTCATTGTCATGTGTCATTTACAATGTTACACTGTCATCCTCTAAATCATGTCAACACCAATTTGACATAAATGATCATGTTGACTATTTTTAATAAAAATGAGGACCAATCTTGATGAACATTCTTGTAAATTTTGGGTAACAAATTATTTTCATGTTACCTCATGTATTAAAACCCAAAAGAACTTGATTTATTTCTATCTAACTTTTATCCTTAATTGGTTTGTATCTCACTAGACTTTAAATAAGTGAATTACAACACTAACTCATCTCTCATACATCTAATCTTCTTCGAAATAAATAAACTAAACGTTGCATATAAAAAATCATAGACATTCAAAAGGAGAACATACAAAGATGTCATCGAATTTGGATCTATGGGTTAGAATAATCTCACATAGCAGGAATGTCTTTGTCATCTTCAAAGTGAAACTTGGTTATGGAGAATCTAAAATGTTGTTAGCGAATGGTGATTAAAAGTGAAAGAGATTGCGTCAACATACCATTACGATAACCAGTACCTAAGAATGACATAAAACAAAAAATTAAATAAATAAAGCATGAATTGGACCACAAAATAAAGCACAAATCACACCACGAACCAAGACATGAACCACACACTAGGACAAGAACCACACCACAAACTGGTGGATAAGAGTGAACAAACCAAAACACATATCTAAGTGTCAATCATAATAAAATTGAATGGTTAATTGGAGTATGAACTCAAGAATGAACTAGATTATAGTTAGTTTCGTTGTAGGAGTTTAAAGCTTCATTGTTTTTGTTATATATAACACGGTTCATGATTTGAGACTACAATTTTATAGGAACCATCTTTAATATGTCTTTTCAAAGAACTCAATAAAAATAAATTTAAAAATACGAAGTGAAAGTTCAAAAGCCACCTTATGAACTAACGAAAACCATAATTAGCAGTTTAAGGGATTATTATGTTGAAGATTTAGAATTGAATTATAATTTGGTAGTTTTTACATGTAGAGTCTTCACTAATGCATTTTTAAACTATTGAATCTTATTGTTGATAAGTTATTTTTATCTCATAAGGATTTGAATGGGTTAGATAGATATAAACGGATTCAAACATTAGCCAATAATCTTGACATAATGGAAATTGACAGGCACAACGAAAAATATATTAATTTTTATATTGTACCTCATATTTCTTTTTATATTAAAGTACCCTTTCAATATTCAATATTCTAAATATGGTAACCTTTGATCTTTGGCTATGCATTTTTTTAATAAAAATTATAGTTTGAAACTTTGTGTGTTTCTCGGAAAATGCAAATCCCAATGACATTATTTTTTTCGTGCTGAATTTTCAAACTGCAAATTTAAGGCTGAATAGACATCTTATGCATTGAAGTTTTTTCTTTTAACAAATATTATTTAAGAAAATAATACCTAATAAACTAGAATAATATTTTTGAAAAGTAATAAATACAAATTCAATGGTCAACAAAAAATAATAATTTTGTAGGTGTTAAATTCAACCCTGGTGGCCCTAGTTTTCTAAAAACATAGTGAGAAACTGAATTTTAGAAACTCAGCACGTAAACTATTTGAGTTTTGATTATATTTTCTCCAAAATCCCTTTCAATTAAGTTTTTTAAATTTGTTTTCTCACTTCTTGATCACATCGAAGTACATGGTCAACACTTCCAATGTCTTATTATTCATATTAATGCCGAATGACAATTTTGTCCTTCACCGTGTTGAATCGAAATGACCGAAATGTCCTTGTATAATACGTGGTTATTATCTATGAGAATCCTCTTTGGTAATCGATCTTGAAATATAATACGAAAATATATTATACTAACTTATTTTTATGAAAAATGCGACTAAATTTAAAATATTTAAAATGGAATAAATAAAATAAAATAAAAGCATCTTTATGAAACGAAACTATTAAACCTTTTTATTTATGTCATAGATATATAACTAAATAAACTTCAATTAATGTTTTCATTATTGTTTTAAAAAATCATATAATGTAAATTTATCTGTTTATGTTGTACATTGTTTTATGAAATAATTATCTCATTCTAATTTTTGAAGTTATTTAATAGCTTTTAGTTATTTCACTGTATTTTTTTTTCGTTTGTATTTTTATTATTTTAATGATACATTCATATAAAATGTATTATTTTGAAGTTAGTCATTAAGTTCTGAAGTTCCTGAGTGAAAATGATTGGATTTCTTTTGAAAGTTTTGAATTAATTTGAATCAACTAAGAATTTTAACTTTATAAAAAATTAACTTTAAAAGATAATGAAAATGAAAAATTGACATGCCATGAAAATGTAAAGAAGATGCTAAAAAAAGTTTAACAAATTAGAATATTGAGAATATTAGTTAAAAAGTGATAAACTATTATTAAAATTGTTGTTAAAATATATTAAATATCATATAAAATTATAATAATAATATATAATTATTTTTATTTTGAATTTTGTTTGCTTTGTTCACATTTGTAGATTTCTCATCCTATCTCGTCAAAGTGGAGGAAATTTATGGTCATAAGATGTTTTTTTATAATATTGTATTTGTCACATTCATGTGGCAGTGTGATATTTTTCGTCCTTAACCTAATTGATATAAGGAAAACATTTCTTAAATAGTAATATTTTTCATTTAGACCATAAATATTTTCTTCTATCTATGGTACTTGCATTTGAAACCAATATTATAAAAAAAAAAAGAGAAAAACATAACTTCTATTGGAATGCAATTGGGGAGAAAAATTCTTGGTACGAATATTTGTTCTTTTAGTAGAAATATTAAAAGAAAAATTAGTAATGTCAATAAAATAATTTAATATCTAAATATTTAACATTTATTTTTATTTTTCAAAACTATTGATCATCTTTCTTAAAAAATAATATAAACTAATCCCAAAATCATTTTATTAACTTTTAATAACAAATACAATTTTGTAATTTTATTTTATCTATTAAAATTTTTTTTGTCTATCACACGTCAAATCAATCACCAATTTCATTCTTAAATATATTATACTCACTCTCACCTCTAAATTCTTTAAAAAAACAAAATAAAAATTTTCTTTAAATCTAGTCAAATTTATTCATTCACTTCCTCCATATCATGATTAAAAACGTTTCATTAATTAAAAAATATAAATAAAATTTTAAATATCTAGTTAGTAATTAAACATGTATAAATAACAAACTTTTTAAAATTTATATTAATAATATTCTAATAGTGGTTATAAATTTATTTTATGCGTTAAAAGTAAACATTATTTTTCACATTATAAGTGTTAGAAATATTCATGAAATATTCATGAATTATTAATTATTATAGACGTTCAATATTTATTTATCTTTTTAATTTAAAAGGTCTGTAGTCCTGTTAAAAGAATTAAACGATATCTTTAAAATGTCTACAATTAAGTATTATTTAATTAAACTAAGAAATTAAAATAGTTGTACTTATATACTTTTTTTTCGTATGATAAAATAGTTTAGATAATATAAACAATTGTATTGTAATTTTTTAAAATTTAAATTAATAAGTGTGGGAACCGATTTTTCTTATTTGAAATGGTTATTTTCAAGAAATAAATGTTCAAAATGTCATGTTCAAGAATGTAAATTAAAATTATAATTATTTCATTATTAATTTTAAAATTCATAGTTTTCCTTTTTCTCAATATTTTCTATATCTTCTTTTTGACTTTCTAAAGCCATTTGTTTCTCTCTTTCTGGAGCTATTTTTAACTCTTTTTTTAATCAATATCCACTAACAGAATATTGTAACGCGTTTATCAACTTTATCAATCAAACTTGATTTGAAAAAGTTTCTTCTTTATTATAATTTTTTACTATAAATCCTTTTTAAATTCAACGTTTATGAATAAAAAATTATTTTACAAAAAAAAAATAGTACTAATATGTTTTCTAAATATAGAAGACACGATGGCAGGAGTCGTAAATTCGGGTGCATTCCAGTGTCAAAAGTGGAAGCACGCTTAATTTGTACCCTTCTGAGAATGACGACGGAAAACGAAAACCCGCGCTTTCTCTTTATGGAATTGATCACGATTAACGATGTTGCTTCACCTGCACAACCTTAAACTGAAAGAGGAAAACAACACTCTCTTATATATTCCACATTCCAAATTTCCTTCTTCCATCACCCACCTGTGACAGACTGAGTGACTGACAGACACAGAGAGAAACCATGAGGACCACCCTCACCGGTTTGCCATTGGTGTTGCAACAATTCAGAGCTCTGTTGAAGAAAAATTTGTTACTGTCATGGCGGAACAAGAGAGCGAGTCTTCTGCAATTGCTCTCTCCTCTCATATTCATTTTCCTCATCTTCGTCATCGACAAGGCGATTAAGGCTCAGACGTCGACCACCTCCGCCTACAAGACCGTCACCGACCCTCCCACCGAACCGTCTCCGCCCATAACTCCCTGTGAAGACAAGTTCTTCATCAAAGTCCCATGCTACGACTTCGTTTGGAGCGGTGACCAAAACCCCATCTTCCAAACCATCGTCACCCGCATCATGAACAACAACCCCGGCAGACCCATCCCTTCCTCCAAGGCACGTCATTTCTCTTCGCAATCTAAAATTTTATCAGGGAATTAGCAATTAATTATTCGCATATGACGGATAGCTGCGTGCAGGTGAAGTCGTTCAAGAACAAGACCGAAGTGGATGCGTGGCTGTTCAGCAACCCTATGACTTGTCCAGGGGCGCTTCATTTCTCGCAGCTAAACGACACCGTTATAAGCTACGGTCTTCAGACCAATTCCACCAGTCTTCAGTGGCGAGGCAAATATCAGGACCCTACTATGTCGTTTCAACTTCCTCTTCAGCTTGCCGCCGAGAGGGAAATTGCCAGACACCTTATTGGAGGTATCAAAATTATTCAGAGTTGATTTTTTTTTTTTTTAAATTTTGTTTGATTATAGTTCGATTTAATTGATGAATTTGTGGGATTTCAGACCCGGGTTTCAGTTGGAATGTGTTTCTGAGGGAATTCGCTCACCCTTCCTTGACTCCTTTCTCTGCCGTGGGTACCATTGGTCCCGCGTTTTTCCTCGCCATTGCTATGTTTAATTTTGTTCTTCAGATAAGCTCTTTGGTGACGGAGAAAGAGCTTAAACTTCGCCAGGTACGGATGTAGTATAAAACTTTCCTGTGTATTTTACCAACGTGGATGTTCCATTCAACTTGCAATATCTAAAATTGTATTGAAACAGCAGTTACGATGATTTTAAGTAAATATTCGTGTTTTAACTCTGACCACGAAAGGGATTTCAAATTAAACAATTTTAAGTAGCTGTAGCGACAGATAAGAATTTTCATGGTGAAATTTATTACTAACTTGTTTCCAGAATAAAAATATCCAAATTAAATAATTTACTTTAAAATTAACATTAATTTTGTAAAATCAATTTTGCAGATGCTCATCCCCTATGAAATTGTGCAATATTTTTATCATTTAAATTGTTGTTCCTTTGTTCGTGCAGTCAATGACAATGATGGGCCTTTACGACTTTGCTTACTGGTCGTCCTGGCTCATTTGGGAGACGGTTGTCACAATCCTATCTTCCCTCCTCATAGTACTCTTTGGAATGATGTTCCAGTTCAGTTTTTTCTTGAAAAACAGTTTCGCGGTCCTGTTTGTCTTTTTCTTCCTATTTGAACTTAATATGGTGAGCAATTTATGGCATTCTTCCAGTCTTACTGTTTGCATCTACGTGTTCATTTAGATTTGTATGTGTAATATGGCTTCCCTTTTTATTTAGACTGGCTTGGCCTTCATGTTGTCTGCTTTCATTAAGAAGTCATCTTCGGCAACAACAATGGGATTCTCTATATTTATTGTGGGCTTTTTGACTCAGGTGTGAATCCTTTTGGTGCTTTGTAGTTTGTAGACAAGGTTTCTTTAGTGGTAGAAAGTGAATGCTCACGTTCTTTGTCTGTTGTTTTTCTGTTTGCAGCTAGTGGTACAGGCAGGATTTCCTTACACGGATAGTTTTTCCAAGACTTTACGAGATTTGTGGTCGTTATTCCCACCCAATCCTTTTTCTCAAGGTATACAAGTGCTTTCAGATGCAGTTGCAACTTCCGAAGTCGATGGTGTTAGCTGGAGTAGACGAGGAGAATGCCTTCATACTCATGCAGACTGTGTGATAACTATTGTATGCAATAATTTGACCTCTAAATTCCTACTCCATAAACCACTTCATTTTAAGAAGCCTTTTGGTTGCATTTTCCTTTTACTTTCTGCTACATAGTTCTGTATTTGCTTTGATTCTTCCTTCCCCTCAGCCTTAGTTGTCTTACTGCAGTTAGCCCCTATTTTTTTCTTTTCATTGACAGGATGATATTTATAAATGGCTTGCGGGTACATTCGTTCTCTGGTTTGTTCTGGCCATTTATTTTGACAATATAATCCCTAATGCATCGGGTGTGAGGAAGTCAGTATTCTACTTTCTAAATCCCAATTATTGGATTGGAAGGGGTCAGAGAGTGAAAGGTGATTAATTTGTTGGTTTGATTGTTTTTTTTTTTCTTCCTTCCAGCTCTTTATGGCTTAACACTACTTCCCCGTCCCTATAGAGGGTGGGCTTTGTAGTTGTGTAGGTTCAAACCCACGTCAGGAAATAAGTACACCTGATGATGAAGATGTCCTTGATGAAGAAAACAAAGTGAAACAGCAACTAACAGAAGGTCTGGTTGATGCAAATATTGCTGTTCAAATACATGGCCTTGTGAAGACCTATGCCGGTACACGGAACATTGGTTGCTGCTGCAAATGTACAAAGACTGCTCCTTACACTGCTGTTAAGGTAGAGTATTTCTTGTTAAACTTTATATCCTTGAAGTTAGGGGTGATTAGAAGAAAACTTGTTTTTCATGAAACATTGCTTTGGGTTGTTAGTTCGTGATAAGGCCAAAATCTTCTCATTAGAAGTGAAATCTCAAGAGTCAGGACAAGGAGGCAAAGATGGTCTGTGCATTGTAGTATCCATGCTTCAACTACAAAGGGCTCCTATGTTGAGTACTTGGAATTAGTTGATTTATGAAAAACTTTTTCCATAGTAGCATGGGTGTAGTTCAATCAAATAGTCTTGCAAACTACAAGCATGCATAATTTTTTCAGCTTGACCTCATTTTGGATCATGATTATCAATATTTTGTTTCCTGGAACTCCTCTCCCCCTCCCCAACTTTAATATTTTATCTGGATGTGGATATTTCATGTTTCAATACGGCAACATGTTGGAGATTTATCCGGATGATGTTCAATGTGCTAGTCTGAAATTATTTTCAGGGTCTGTGGGTAAACTTTGCAAAGGATCAGTTGTTTTGTCTTCTAGGACCCAATGGAGCTGGAAAAACCACAGCTATTAATTGTTTGACAGGGATAACTCCAGTAACTAGCGGAGATGGTGATACTTTCTATCTGTGTCTCTGTCTTTAACTACTACATTGAATATTCATTAATCAAAGTTACAGAAGTCAAGAAGAGTATGTTAACACTTCCATTTTATTTCTTTCTAACAGCGTTGATTTATGGACATTCAATCAGAAGTTCTATTGGCATGTCAAACATTCGAAAGCTTATAGGAGTATGTCCACAGGTGTTTCTCTCTCTCTCATTCTCACAACACACCAACATGATTTTCAAATACAATAAAATTTTCTTCTCTTCCTATTAACGGATGACTGACACCTGCTATTGATTATTCTAATCTGCAGTTTGATATACTATGGGATGCACTGTCTGGCCAAGAACACCTCCAACTCTTTGCTACTATTAAAGGCCTGTCCCCCGCTTCCATAAAATCAGTATGTCTTCTCCAGGCCTGAAATTGTTCTGTACAACCAATGATTATGTGTGTGTGAAATATTTGAAGGTAGCATGAGCTATTTCGAATACTTTCTCTCATTCCTTTTAATTCAAGTTCTTCTGAAAAAATGTAGATTACCCAGACTTCATTAGCAGAGGTGAAACTCACGGATGCAGCCAAAGTGAGAGCTGGAAGTTACAGTGGAGGAATGAAGCGCCGTCTCAGTGTTGCAATTGCGCTTATTGGTGACCCTAAGTTAGTCATTTTGGATGAACCCGTATGTACAACAGTATTTTCCTTTCATGCATATATTCTGTTGACATGATTACAAGATTAATCTTTCATTTGAATTTCATAGACTACTGGTATGGATCCAATAACAAGAAGGCATGTGTGGGACATAATTGAAAATGCAAAAAGAGGGCGTGCCATTGTTCTTACGACTCACTCTATGGAAGAAGCTGACATTCTAAGTGACCGCATAGGAATCATGGCAAAAGGAAGGCTTCGCTGCATTGGCACCTCAATCAGATTGAAATCACGCTTTGGTACTGGTTTTATTGCTAATATCAGCTTCTATGGAAACAATGAACGCAGTCCTACCAATGGTGATGCAATATCTACAGAGCATCGTGAGGAAGTGAAGAAATTCTTTAAGAATGTGAGATGAATTGTTATAATGATTTAAAAATTTCCAATGACTAGTATGGGTTTTTAACCACTGAAATCTTTCGACAGTGTTTAGATGTAGAGCCAAAAGAGGAGACCAATAACTTTATAACTTTTGTGATTCCCCATGACAGAGAGGCGCTCCTGACAGTAAGCTTTCTTTCCTTGGCTTCGTCCATCACCTTTAAATTTCTCTATGACAGGGTTTGGATATTAACTGTTTAAATACCGATTGGCATGGAAACAGAAAATTATTGGAATTTCCTAGTTTAAGTCGATCCTCATTGGCTGAAATTTTTGCCGAGTCACAATGTTAACTCTGGTTTTGCTGACCCTGTAAATTTCTGTATCTTTAGTTCGTTTCAAACTTGGTAGACTTAATGATAATTAATTTGAATAGACTTAGCTAACTTATCTAGTGTCTTAAAAGAGAACACCAATACTCATTATAAATGACAGACTGTTGAACAAATTCTTTGTTGCCTTAAAGGGGGAAAAACGATTTAACTGTGAACCCTGTTTTAATAGTTTGGGAATACGTTCTTGGTTACCTAAGTAATTCCTTTCTTCTAGAAAATATATGAAATGAATCCTTTGTATCTCTTTAATGTCACAGTTTACGATTGTAATCAAGGATTAACACCTATATTTACATTCCCCGTGGACATATAAGTTGCAATTACAATCATGTGTGCATACTACATGTATTTGATAGAAAGCTGAATATTGTTTAGGTAACGTAGACCTATATATTAATGGGAATGGCAGACATGACCACGAATCGTGCTTAATTATATGGGATACATTGTCTTATATTCCTATTGCTTTCCAAACAGAATTTCTTTTCAGAGCTCCAAGAGAGAGAAGAAGAATTTGGCATTTCTGACATCCAGCTTGGTCTTACAACTCTCGAAGAAGTTTTCTTGAATATTGCAAGACAAGCAGAGCTAGAAAACGCTACAGCTGAAGGGAGGCTAACAACCCTGACCTTAACATCTGGGGAATCTGTGCAGGTCAGTGGAGCAGTATTTTGCTTCAAATTTTTCTACCCTGAGACATATACCTCTAAAAGCGTTGAGTTGTAATTGGTTGTAAGAATTTCTGACGTAGTGAATATAAAATACTTGTATATTTATACCTGATCACAGTAGTCAAAGTTGTAGAAATTACCCTTCTGCTTTTCATTTCAATGAGTTGCAACTAATCTTTTTCTGCTGACCAATACAATAAACATGCAGATTCCCGTAGGAGCTAGGTTTGTGGGAATTCCAGGAACAGAATCTACGGAAAACCCAACAGGGTTTATGGTAGAAGTTTACTGGGAGCAAGATGATACTGGGACCCTATGCATTGCTGGCCACTCGCAGAAGGTTCCTATTCCTCCTGGAGTTCAATTATCATCCTCACCTTCTGCAAGAAACCGTATATATTTAAGCCGGGCAGGACCAATTAATGGAATTGTGATTGATCCAAGTCAAGTTAGTCCAGGTGATTTTCAGCGATAATGTACAGAGAGAAACATCATGTCCTATTTGTTTTATTTTTGTTTCCAGCAATATCTTCAGCAATTATGTTTGAGGTACTTTCTTTCACTACATTTATACACCTCAAGCACATTTAATACCAAAAGTATTTCAAACATGATTGCTTCCAAAAAGATGTGTGGGAAAAACAAAATAAAATAAGGCATGGTGAGTTATGTCCTGGGCGGCTGTGCTTAATGTATACACTTTTTTTCTTAGATTTTTTAAATTTATTTTATATAGTTTAATATCTCTTCAGTTGTAGAAATATGATAAAATAGCATTACCAGAAAAGGGCAGAGTACATGTTTTTTGGCCATTGGCACCATGTTGGACTAGTACGTAGAGATAAACTATTTTCACTATTTTAAAGAGTTTTTCTTTTCTTCTTTTATGATATGTATAATTACTTGTTTAAGTCATTTTCATTCTTTTATTTGATTTGTAGTTTTGAATTAAAACTCAATGATGCCATGGATGATCAATACTCCAGTTATGAGCAAGAAAGCATCAGTTTAATTTTGAGTGTTCGGTCAAATTCTATAATTTGTTTTATTAAATAAATAATTACAAATTAGAAAGTTGTATTTTGTTTTCACACATATATGGTACAGGAAAGCTTTTTACAACTATTGTAATGGTTTTTGTTCTCGCGATCTTAAAAAACTGTTAGAATTGGAAGTGTTTTAGTTATAAATTAGCAGTCATTTCTGAGTAAGGAAGCTTAGTTGAATTCGTTTAAATGACACTTAATTACGTATTAGTAAATTAGGGATTTGAAGGTAAACTTGGAGAGTATTAAGTGATGTGAGATTCTATTTCTAAGTTGAAGTGATTTGAGAGGATAAAGAATGCATTTACCAAGTGACCTTTGGTTTTTTCTAAATTTACAATCTTTTATATATTAATAATCCTAATACCAAAAGTAATAATAATAATAATGAAATATAAATTTTTTGATAATAATGTTAATGTAGAAAATAATTCACATTTAAATAAAATAGTAATAAAAATTATAATGTCAAAAGTAATCAATTAATAATAATATTAATTTGTTTATAATTTAATATTTAATTAAAATTATTTTTAATTGATCACATTTTATTTTAAATTAAATTCACCTGTTAAATTTTTTATAAAAAATTTATGTTTTATTTTAAATTAATTTTAACTAATTATATTTTATTTTTTTATTAATTTTAATCATGACACGTAAATGATGATTGTGAAAAAATGTTGTCAAACTATTATCTTAAAGAAAATATCTTTTACATCTATCAAATCATTGAAACTTTTATAAATTTTACTTTTAATTTTTCTATTTTCACTTATAAATTCCTTCAAAGGAATATCATTTTATCCTCTATTCTCTCTCTCAAATCCAATTACTCAAATCATCTTCTGGAAAGGAACAAGTGGATGATGAACATAAGTCAAGTTGGTTTCGATTATTGGTTCCACCCTACCAATCCAACTTAAACCCTATATCAATCTAGTATAACTCAAATTTAATATTTTAAAATTAAGATTATTTAATTTATTTGGTTAATCAAATTTAAGTTGCGGATTAATTCGGTCATATTTTTTAAATTACGAATTTATATTAATTAATATTTTTAATGAAAAATATTATTTTTATTTTGAATAAATGACATAAATATAGTTAATTTTTAACTAAAAAAGTGACATGTATATTTTTTATAATGAACTACAATTTTATTTACTAAAATAGTATCATATTAAAAATAAAATTTAAAATATATTTACAAATATATAAATATTAAAATATAAATTTGGGTTGAACTGGGTATTCATAAAATTTCAATTCGTTGTCCAAACTCAACTACAATTATCTATTTTACTTAATTTTATTTATTTAACATTTTATCTCATCCAACTCAACAGTATGTTCAAATTTATTTTTGGATTTGGTCTTTTTTGTTATGGATCCTTCATGCTTAAGGGAGAAAGGATGGTTAGATTTTAACTTTTTAAGTAAAATGAAATAAAATAACAAAGATAAAAATATGAAAACTAAATTAAAAATGTTAATACCTATTAACAAAATAACTAGATAAGTAAAAAAGGCAAAAACTACTAAAAAACAATATAATGTGGCAGAATCAAGAAATTTATATAGTTGTATTAACATTATATAAATTTATATATACCACTATATAAAAGAAATTTATCTTTTCAGTAACATTTTTTGAATCAAATTTATCCTTTAAGTAATAAGTTTTATTAATTTAACCATTATTTTTTTTTAATTTAACCATTTTTTAAAATTAAAATTACTATCTATAATAAAAAAATTATCTATAAAATAAATAAAAACTATCTACAATAAAATGGTAAAATTTATCTATACTTTATTATTTTTTGTTATAAAAAAAGGATGAATACAAAATGCTTTCCACTAGTGCATAAGAATAATAATAAAATTGAGATTACTTTAGGAAGAAAATAAAGAAATTTATTGAAAAAAAATAATAAAAAGGAGAATGGGACCATTTGAGTAATGTGAATATAATCAGTTGTGACACTTAAGTTATCATAACTTAACCCTTAACAACTACGTTTGATCACATAAGCTATATTTAAGTATGGCTTAAGTAAGTATGAATAAAAAGATTAGTAGCTTTTAAGCTCTAACAAGTATGTTATATCGCTTAAGCAAGTCAGTAATGGTGCTTAAGTAATATATAGGTGAGAAGGTAGTAAAATTTAATGGATTTTAAAAGCATGAATGATACACTCTAACCACTTGAAGCAAACAAGTGTTATAAGAGCACACAAATTAAGGTTTAATTATAAGACACTTAACGAAAAAGTGTTTTATGTTATTAATATTATTTTGCTTAAGTGGTGTTGGAACATATACAATAAGGTTTCACTTAAGAACTACACCCAAATATATATGTTATAACTTTCACGATTCAATGTGTCTGAATCATGCATGTAACAAAGCTTGATCTATGTATAAGAAACAACTCTCATCTTACTCTTACAAAAATGTTTGATGATTTTAGAAATTTGTTAAGAAAGGTTTTATGAGCAAATTACTTGTAATAATTCATTATCATTTAATCAACATAATTTATTTTAAAAACACATTTTTCAATGATAATCAATAATTATCTCTTTCAATAATAGTTGATTGTTAATTCTTTAAAAAATCATTGTTTTCATGGTTAATAGATTATTTATAAATATAATCAATTATGTTTTCAATTTAACCATTTAACCAAAATGATTTATAATAGATAATAAATTATATCTAAAGTCAATAGACTATTCTTCTCAAATCACTTACAAATCATTACGGCAAACAAAATTAACTAAATTACATTGATATTGAACTAGAAAAATTCAACTTTTTAAAATAAAAATTAAATTATGACATTTTATAGTTCAGTTTAAAAAACCGAATTTCAAAAGTTACAATTCAATTAATTACTCATTAACTCAAAACTAATTTTTTCTATATTTTTTACTTACTTTAGAGTCCTAAACTTGCAGTTCAGTTTTACCGACTCTACCAAATTTAGTTAGTGTTAACTTGGTCAAATTCGATCGATTTTCGATCAAAGATAACTCATCATATTTGGTCGATTTTCAACAAGGACCAACTTAGTAGAATTTTGGTTAGAACTGACCTAACCGAGTTTCGATCGTGCCCAACTTAGCCAAATTTCGCTAATATTTAGTTGGAATTGACTTAGCGAAATTCAATCAATTTTCGGTTGGTACCATCTCGATCATCCGTGATTGTCTCGATCAAATTTCATTAATTTTCAACCAAGGCCGACTCAGTTGAATTCGACTAATTTCGATTAAGTCCTACTCAACTAAGTTTTGGTCGTGGCTGTCTTAATCGAATTTGGCTGATTTTTTACTAGGGAAAATTTGGTCGATTTTTAGTCAGGACTGACTTGACCAAGTTTTGGTTGTAGCCATTCCAACCGAATTCGACTGGGGTTGACTCGGCCGAAATTTGATCGAGAATGATATGATTGAGTTCCGTCTTTGGTTTCTCAGCCTAATTCAGCTGATTTTGGCCCAGGGTTGACTCCATTGTGACTATGCTCATCTTAATTGAATTCGACCAAATTTCGATTCTGACCCATTTCGATCGATTAAAGACAGATCTTTCCTATCTACTTAGTTACTTTTTTCAAAGTTTTTAAATAATAGTTTAGTTTAATTCAGTTTGTTAGCATAAAAAGTAGTTTAGTTTAGTTTGTTTGAACTTATTTTCAATTAAGTTAAGCTCAAATGAACTTTTTTTGTTAAGTGCAATATTAAACAGTTTAATGCAGTTCAATTAATTTTTCTCACCCTTAATGCAAATTTTGATCAAAACAAATACGAGTGAGTTTTGGTCGTAGTCGACCTGGTCGAATTCGACCAATTTTCTGTCGATACATATAAATTTTGGTCGAAACTTACTTGACTGAAGTTTGACTGTGGCTGTCCTGACCAAATTCGGTCAATTTTCAACCGTGGCCAACTTAGTCGAATTCGACCAAATTTAAGTCGAGACCGACTCCACCGAGTTATGTTGTTTTTTAAAGTAAAAAACAAGTTTGAGTGTAGTTTAGTGTAGTACAATTTAATAGAAGAAAAATAATTCAATTTAATTCGTGTGAACTAATTTTCAGTTCAATTCAAACAAACTAATTTTTAATTAATATAATTTTTAAGAGTTCAATGTAATTCAGTTTATCTACCTCTAAACCCATGATTCAATTGTGACTTTTTAACCTGACCTGTGCTACAGGACCATTAAAGCACCCTACAATAGTTATATCTTTGTTAAATTTTGCAATTTCTTGTAATACATCTATCATAACTTTTCTTTAGACATTATTTTGGCTGATTTTAGTTACATTGGATTCATTTTTAAGACTTTAAAATGGACATATGTTAGGCTAAATTTGAAGTTTTATACTATTTTCTATATTTTTTTAGAAGTTAAGACAAATTTTTAGATTTAATTTTCTCTAGTTTGAACTTTTGTAATTAAACTACTTGTGAACTTGATTAAAGCTCACACATAGATTCATGTTTACTTCATATTTCAGAGCATATATATTTATATTCTAAATGTATTCTAAACATAATCATTTGTTTAGCTTTAAAATTTTAGAAAGTCTAGCTCCATATTTTTTTCTATGTTTTCTCTCAATTTCTAAAATTACCCTTTTATTTTCTCTTTTTATTTGTGTTTTTCGTTCTTCATCAATGGAACATTATTTTTTTATCAATTCATAATATCAAACAATCCAAGTCGAGTTTTGCACAATCATTAAATACTGAGTTTATTCTTCTCTTCTCTCATTTCATATTTCCACTTTAGATTATAATTTGCATTTCTAATTTTATAAGTCAACTTAATCTTGATTTGATGATTAGATTAAATAATATTTTAATTTGATTTGTGTATTGTACATACCTAATGCTATCCGACCACAAGCCGTTTAGTTCCTACTCAACCATATGTTGACTTGTTTTTTCTCGACCACAATCTATAATACTCTACTTGTGTTATTATTTAACTTAGCATAATTTGTGTTAAAGGTAAATGGATCATTAAATCCATCCTTACCTTATAGATAATGATCAACAATATTTATAATTAGTCTATAAATAATAGAACCATAAAAGTAAATAAGACACATTTATTTTTTACAGCATTAATTACTATTTGACATATCTACTAACTTGAATGTCAGAATCTGTTTTATAAACACGGCAATCCATCCATGAAAAAGGAGCATGAAGAGAAGGACACAAAAAAACCCACTTAATGTATAAAATATTGAAAAAATCCGTAAAGATCATCTTCACAAAATACATTTAACTCTGTAAATTATTGGTTTAATTAATTATACCAGTTACCTATTAAAACTTGAATCTTACTCTTTAGATAACTCTGATAATAAGAGTTGTTTGGTTTTTAAATATATGAATGGACCTTCCACCTTCTTGATTTCATTTTCTTATAATCTGTTCCGTTTTAGTTCTAATAAATTATGTTTTAATTTTTATTTTCACTAAAAAATGCAAAATTTATTTTCTACCAAAAAAGCACTAAAGATCTAACATAGTATACATTTATCCTTTTAAAATCGACCTAAATCATACTCTAATACAAATTTTAGAAAATACTTTGATAGACATTTTTCTAGTACTTTCTCTTGAGCATTGTTTAAGGGAGTTGCTTGTGCATCTTCCGTATAAGTGCATGAGTAATATGATTGTAAAATAGGCATTTTAAGATAGTGAAAAAAATTATTTAAGGTTGAGTAGATTCATATTTGATGTAAAATCAATTGATTCAAACTAGCCTAAAATCTCTTGTAAAATCTTTACTTCTTTATCTCTATTATACTATTTCTTCGTTCTTGCAAAAATCCCAACTGCTTAATCAAGTCCTTGAAAAAATATTTTCAGAATTTGCTAATGGAAAAATGTTTTAAAAGTTATATCAATTCTCCCCACTCTTGAATTGAACAACTTCGTATTACTTACAATTACAATTGATCTTTGATAGTTTTTCAAAAGAAAAAGAAAAACAAGAAATCTACAGTGCAACGCTACTTTTCATACTAGTTTGGGCTTCACTCCATTTAAAGTGGCTTATGGAAGAAATCCTTGCACACAACAAACAATATTGAATATAAACGTTAACAATCCCCTTTTTTTCTTCATTTTTGTTACTTCCGCTATTACATTGATATCAGTCTCTATATTAATAATAAAAGGTAGATCATATTATTGAGCAAGTCACTGTATTGAAAGGTATTTTTAGTTACACTAGCTAGACCCTAATCATGCATCACAGGCTTGCAACAATAAATGTAACAATGTGATCCCTCCTTCACTAAATAAAAAAAGAAGTTTCTTGAAGGCTAAAGAAATCTTCTCATGTTACCAGATCATTTTTGTCCAAACACAAGCTTGGGAACACGAATAATGTTTAGGATTACACACACTGAGATAAAAATACAATATGGACAGCCAAGACAAACAGAGCATAGACTTGTAACGTTGCAGCATGCAAAACTTAAAACCTATGTTGTACAACTCACCACCCAGAATGCAGGAAAAATAAGCTGGTTAAAGCAGGCCATACAACGACCCCATCGTTGCATCAACTTTCATCACATTGACTCAAGGATGTTCAACATCTCAATCCCTGAAAACCAAGGTTACCTTGCTCACCTCCTCCACTCTGCTTGAATTACTTTACCTGCAAGATGAATAAACAAGTTTATGATTATCAATCACGAGATTATCAATCACGAGCAAACAAAGGCAACCAGCATATAGTAGATTCATTCTGGAAATTATAACTTCACTTCTGCTAAGTTGATTGTTTCTTTTGGAATAAGCGGTTAAGACACTAAACTATAAGTATAGAGTACAAGAAACTTTCTCAGCGACATTCATCAAACTTGAGATTGGATAAGTGTCTTTAAACTAACAATTCAGTTTTAAAACTCTTCGAAAAATGGTAATTTTCTGGGTGAATCATAACGTGACATTGTCAAATTCCTAGATGTGTGAAGGACTATGTCATACCATTCCCTCCTTTAGAAGATGCTATTGATCTGTCACTTTTTTTACTCCCTTTGCCACCTGCTGGAACTGATCTCTGTGTCCTAGGTGATTGCGAACTAATCTTGTTGCCAGTTGAAGATGGCAGAGAATGTCTCCCAGAACCAGCAGTGTTGTTGTTTTTCTCAGTTCCATCTTCTCCAGACCTCGGGGATCCTGACCCTAGTGCCCTCAACTTTGCCTTGGCGGATTCAGTTGCTGCCATATAACTTGGTACTTTTGGACTATTCTTTAAGCCATCTTCCCCATTCTCCTGTTTCGTCAAATTTGATGCTTTACGGGTAGGTTTCTGGTTTTCATTACCTGTCAGATCTTTATGACTCAAATCTCCATTTGTTAATAGGGAGTTGTCTTCTTTAAAAATAGCCTCTGGTAGATTGCCTAGCCCATTTCGAACTTCATCACGAGAAGTGTTTCTATCTTTAGTAATTGTCTCTGACAAGGGTTCAGATTCTACAGACACTTGATAATTACTTGGAATGTCAGACACTTCCTTGTTAACCGATGGTCTTGGAGTAATTTCAATATCAGGCACATCGGAGATAGTCAAAGTTTCTTCCTTCTTGATCTTTTCCTCAGAAGTAACGATCACTTGTTCTGAACCAGCATTACCTGGAATGACTGTCGTGATTTCCAAATGCTGCTTTAGAGTCTCAGACTCAACTTCTGGCTGAACAGCACTCTCAACAACAGGGTTATGAATCTTTCTCAAGTTACGTTTAACCTTTTCAAGCTCACTTTGTGGATTGTCTTGCTCTGGATCTGACACCTGGTATGGTGTTTTCCTGAAATTACGTTTTGGTTTCTCAAATTCAGGATTTGTTTGCACTGGGACTGGTTCAAAACTAGCAACAGGAAGCTTCCTGTTAGTGCGTCTTGACTTGGAAATTTGAACTTCTCCATTTGAAATATTACCCTGCTTTCTCTGAGATTTAGAGTCTCGAATTTTCTTAGGTTGGGAAACTGGTTTCCAAAAGCAAGATAATGACCAGCGCTCCAACCAGCTTAACACTGAATTTGGATCTCCACTAACATATTGCAAGCGCAGGGCCATTATTGTAATTGATGAAGCAAGAAGCTGAAACAAGAAGCCCAAATTTTCACTAGCTCAATTTGAGTAAAACAGATCAAAACACAAATTTGATAGAAGAAACCCTTTTAATTCGAGGTTCAGATTTAACTAAAGTAAAATTTATGGTAAGACAATTGAACATAATGACATCCACTTAGAGAAAATGTAAACATGTTCATGTATAAACTTGTAAAATATACAAAAGCACAGGTTTTAAAGTAATGTAAAGCCCTTTCTGGCTTAGCCTCATGCTCAAGGATACCAATAGTCAGTTTTAGAAACAAAAGACGTGTAATTCTTTCACCTTTCTGAACATCAGATTTCATCACTCCATTGATAAAGAAAAAGAAATACCACATTCTTGAGAAATAAAAGATAACTTATGTTTGTATCCCAATTTGAAATCCTCTACAGTTGAGAGCAATTAGACGGTTCCACTTACTAAAAAAACAATAGAGAAAAGTACCCTGCTGTTCTATTAACCAAGGGGATCTAAAGTATCCTTTCAAGTTTAAAACTATAGTATTGTCACCTCAAAATTTATAGTACTGTTCAATCACAAATGGACTCCATCCAGAACACGCCAAACTCAAAAATAAATATTTGTATCTCATTCATGGCATAGTTAAAGTTACCTTACGGATGAAAGTATTTGCAGACAACTTTGAAATTTTTGTGGAAATACCAACCGGCTCACCAAGTTTGCCCTCCTGAAGCACAAATGCATAACACAGAGGGAAAAATCTCAGCACCAAGAATAATAGAAAAGAAAGAAAAATAAACAAAAAAAAGGAATTATGGTTGGGATGTTATAGTATTAACATCACAGGACACTGGCCTCTTGTATTTGTACATGCTTTGGGTATCCCTTTTTGTATAATATTGTCTTTGGCTGACCAAAAAGAATAGAAAACGGAATTCTTGGTAAACCTACTTACAATTTAGGAATAATTAATCACTGAAGTTGCTAGGTCATAATTCGCTATTCATAAACCTCTATTATAAGTTTTTGAGCATCATTGACCAATGGAGTGATTAAAGGTTCCCATATTTACCAAGAATTCCCCTTTTGTAATTTTTCCAGAAGATTTATTACACAAAATAATCCTTCCTTCTGTATCTCTACATGATTCAGTCATGAACTTGGTGCTAACAATACCTGATTGGTGAACAATCCACCATAAAAGAAAGTCATTAGAAATTTCACACCTCATTTGATAAATACATATTATTCATTTGTCCCATTATTACATTCTATACAGCTCAATAAGAGGCAAAAAAAATTGAAGAACACAATTCTTAACAAGTTTAGCTACAAAAAAAAATGTAATGCGTGATAAGAGGTCATCCTGAATCTAGTAATATTTAATTCAAAAGTACCTCGTTTTAAATGTCTACATTTAATTGGACCATTTTGTTTTAATTTAATCTATATAGTCAGGTACATTATTAATGCACGTAATCAGAAAAACACCTTAAACAATAGAAATGAGATGATAAATCATTGATAATTTACACATTCTTAGAGAACAGTACCAGAGGCTTAAACAGACCGCACTTCTGATGGATTTCAAATCCAACATTAGACTTCCTAATCTTTAGTCCACGGGCAAGTGCTTGAAACTTTACAATCCCATACATACAGCATAATGTAACAACTGCTTGTCTCCTAACTAGGTGCCCACGAATAAGTGCTTGCAACCTTATTATGCCTTTTAGAGCCCTAAATGCCCTGCGAGCCTTCAGAAAAGATGCTTCCATTAGCAAATATCAAATATTACAATATTCATTCACTGATACAATCAAAACTCTACAAGCATCTTTCCAATTTGCTAAAAATGTTCATGTGCCAGCTCTTGCAATAAGATGCTAACGAATATCAGGAAAGTAGTATAAAAATTAGGATTTCAATTTATTTCTCAACGAAATACGTATTCGATGGAAAGAATCTCATGAAAATGGAAGCTGGGATGAGTAGATAACTGACAGGAAAACACCTGTGAATTGACTAACATTAAGAAAATTATTAGAACTTTTATTTTACAAAATAAATTATTTGCTATACTGACTTATTGGTCAACCTTATATATAATACTTTATAAAACAAAATAAAAAAACCAATAAAAAAAATTGGGGAGTGGATTGATGGGAATTGGGGTATTACGGGGTGCCTAAATCATACATTACATAGTGTGGGATGCTGGATGAAGTATTTAAGTGTTAGATTCTACCCTTTATTGTTAGCTTTTGTGGAGTGGGTTCTCCTAGTGCTTGGGTACTTATGAAGGGTATAGAAGTCAAGTGATTCTAACTCTAAATACCACACTTGATTTTAAACACCTTGTTCTCGTGTTTTAACACTAACTCTTCGCAAGAACCTTAGAAAGGGAAAAGTACTGCCTCATATTAAAAAACATGGATACTGAACAGAAGAAATGCATAAATAAATGACAACCAAAGACACGTTGGGAAAAACTCAAGTTCTACATTGACTAGAGATAAAACCAAAATAGTTCATATAAATAAGAGACAATGTAAACCTCATAAGTTGGTTTTGTGAAAATAAGTTAGACTCATCCAAATTCTAAAATGGTATCAAAGTTACAAAGTTTATCCTAGATTTATTAATGGATCACCAATCAGACTCAATAGTATTGGAAAAGAGGGGCTATGTTGGGAAAAACTCAACTCCCATATCAACGGGAGATAAGGTCAAAGTGTATAAATGGGAAACAACCCTCATCTCATAAGCTAGTTTTATGAGATTGAGTTAGACCAAAGTAGTGTATAACTAATGGAATAAATGAGACGCATTCTTCACATTACAAGTCAATTTTGTAATATTAAGTTGGACCCAAATTCTAAGAAGCTGATACCAAAATCCCCCCCCCCCCCCCCCCCCCCCCCACACCATGATCTAAGCCTCCAATTCAGCCTCAAAATTCATTATGCTACTCCACTATTATGCCTCTACCCCAAAATTCATGCTACAATGTTTTCCCATTATTGTTTCCTCCTTACTCCTAGCAGCATTCCTATTTCTCCTCTCACAAATAATTTCCATCTTTGTATGTTGTACATGTGTGAAAGGCTCACCAGACCTCAAGTGAGATATTATGACAATTAAATTTACAATCAGAATAGAAAATAAGCTTCAGAGTCAATTTATCCTTTAGCAGTCTAGTCCAAGATATCTAACCCCAGAGTACACTTCAAAATTCTAATGTTCTATACTAAATAATTAAAGGAATTCAGTTACTTAATGTTCTCGAAAACAGTGAGACACCTACCAAGTAACCCCTGAAAGCAGCTTGTGCCTTTATTGCTGCTACCTCCTGCCTGATTTTCTCTGGATCATGTGGTGCATCTGGATCAACAGGTCCTATACTGTCTCTTTCTTGATTCTCAGGTAAAGTAACTTCTGATTCTTCATTCTCCAGTTCAAGGTCCTCCTCATTTGTAGCAATCTCAATGTGGTTTGGATCTAAGGCCAAACCGTTCTCCAACACGTTGGAAGTAACCACTGCTTCTCTTTTATTAACAATCTTCCACATGAAATTACAGCAAAAGAAGTCAGAAGTTAAAATCAGGAATGTTCACACTTGCAAATTTATTTTTCTTAGGCCACCAATTATGTCATTTAAATGAAAATTACCGATGCACGCATGCAAGTAATATGAAATATATTTTAAAATTGATTAGAGTTTTGCTTTAACTAATTGCTTTACCTCTCTTCCCTTTGACATATTTGATCTGGATGACTTTTTCCCAAATAGTACAGTTTTGATCCATTTTCCTGGTGATTTTCCCATTCTGAGATTACAACCTGCAGGAGAAAAACGGTTAACCTAATCTCCACATTTCAAATGGTTCTCTAAGAAAGTAAACAACTACTCAAAAACAAAAAATACACTTATCAAGAAAGTACCCAAGATGAATACTAAATAATATTTTCCAATTCAGATACTTTGGTTATTGCTACTAAGATCAAGCAGTGAACCGATGTCACAGGTTGTACTATGACCCCACAGTGTTGTCCGGTCGAGATACACAAATTATTATGGTCAACGAGCAGCAGAAAATTAAATTTTGGAACTTGTTGAGATAAATTCTTATACTTAGCAATTATATGTCAGCGTAGATACCACTTGACCACAGAACTCAAAAAAGGAAATTCTCAAACACTCACTTAGCGGAAATACTCACATAATATAAAGCAAGAGTATTAAGATATGGAGACATATCAGTTCTGAAAGTAGAAAATATACGTTATATCAAGATGTTACACAATTTCAAACACAGAATTGCATATTATAAGAGAATATGATTTAGTAGTCTCTTTAAGAAAGAAATTGTATCACTTGAGGGGGAGCGGGTACAGAAACTGTATCAAATGAGTATCTTATTTGATTTAACGGCTAGGAACTATTATTAAATACTTACACCGGTAACTTTAAAATTCTGGGTGGAGTGGTTAACAGCTTTTGTTACAAGGAATAACATCTTATTTTTCCGTAATGAATAGGTAATTAACAAGAGAACGATTTTGCCACTAATGATTGACAAAGTGGGGTGACATGCTCACCAGTTAGCAAAATTCATAGCATAAAGAGAAAGGTAGGCAGTGTAATCCAGGCTTTGAAACAATAAGTTAAGGGCAATCATGACCAACAACTATGAACAGTATAAAGACATAATGATAAAAATTGATCCCATCTATTCTCTTACGCAATAATAATACTGCACCTAATCATGGGCCACTGCACTCATTACCTTAATATGTTGTTGTCACCGACAATAATTCTGCACGAAAACAAAATAATCAAACAAAATACCCCAGTCCCCTGACCCTTACCAACTGGAATTTTCACGAAAACCTCAACAATTACAATTTACCAATAATAAACAAGACACAAACACCGAGCAAGTGTTCAAACTGAAGGAAATCAAACACACAACAAAGAAAACACATAATTAGAATGAACAAGATCTACAACAAGCAGGGGAAAACTAAACATATGAAGCTGATGCTAGGTTAGATCTGACCATTACCTGAAAAACGGCAAAGCTCTTGGTCTCAAATCTCACAATTACCTGAGAAACGTCAAAGCTCTTGGTCTCAAATCTTACAATTCCTATCAAACACAAGCACATTGGAAGTAAATATGAGACTACAAAATTAAAACATTCATTGTTCTTCTTCTCCTAGCTTTTTTCCACAACAAGTAGCATAAAGATATTCAGTGGGGAAGATAATAAGAACAGTTAAGGAGAGAAAGAAACACGAGAGAAAAAGTTTGTGTACCGTGGAAGAAGTGAAACCGAAAATGAGAACTAAGAGAGTAAAATGTGACCTAAAGCTTCATCAATTTATGAGTTGTTGCATTTGCATGCTGTCATGTCTCATGAAAGTTAAATTGAAAAGAAAAAAAATGAAAATGTCTGAAACTGATACTGAAACTGAGAAAAGCTTGGATTATTTGTTCCGTTTGGACAAGGACGGCGTGTGGTCAACACTAACTGAATATTTGGCGGCAATCCTTCTTGGAACCGTTGATGCGATGACTTATTGATCACACGGTGGAGGGTGCAGCTCGTGAAACGGTGCGTTTAAGTGCACGTTAAGAGGGCTGGCCGCAGTGGTTGTGGTGGGAGTGCTGGTGCAGTTACTTCGGAACCAAGTGTCCCAACTCCTTTATTGCGAAATGACTTCGGTGCCCTTGAGTGGAAATACGAATCTCACGCGCGGAGGGGCGTTTTGGGGTATGTGAGGCATGGGAAGTGCGAGGGAGAGAGTGAAGGTGAAGATGAAGCGCGTGAAGACGCGTGTGGAAGTAGGTGGGAGAGAAATGGAGTCAGTTGGTACATGAGAGCCATGCTGGCATGAAGGGACCTGCTGTGTCGGGATGGTACTAAGAGTGGATAATTAGGGTACGACAAAACAAAGAAGCATTTTTTCTACTTTTGTTTTAAGGAATATTTACTTTTGTTGTTATGAATGGTAGATTTATTTTAGAAAAGTTAGAATGAACTTTAATTTATGCTGTAATTTTAATTCTTTATATAATTTACTGTACTCTCAAATCTTAAATTCTTTCTCTCCAAAATAATATTTAAAAAAATTAAAATAGATGCAAGTCCACTTTACCAAATGAACATATTTAGTGTCTAAGTTGAGAACTCGTTACTCGTGGAACCGAACTTAAAAAAAGTATAACAATAACTATTCACTGTATTGTGAATACAATAGAGGACTCTATCTATTAAAGGTCAAGCATCTTAAATTATAATTTAAACATAAATAATATATATATATATATATAATAAATTAAAAATAATATTTTTACAGTCTTTTTGATATAATAGGTCACCACACAATTTTTTTAACTTATGATTTTTAAAGTGTCTAAGTTGATGATTTTTTTAACTTTTTTTTTTAATTTCTTCTAAGTTTTTTAACTTAAAAAAATATTCAAGTATCAGGTCAATATTTTATCAAAATTTATATTTAATTTGTTTTCTATATTTTTTATTTTTATTCAATTTAATTTTTTTATAAAATAGGTCTTTCTTCAAATTTAATATTTACATTATTGATATTTTATTAAAATTCACATTTTAAAATTTTAATAAAATACCAATGTAACATTTATATCAAAAGTAAATTTTTTCTTAACTTGTATTAAGACAAAATTTCTTTATCCTTAAAAAGTTAGAACTAAATTGAACAAAAATAAAAATATAAAAACTAATTTAAATATAAAATATTGACTTTAACACACATAAAGTTTATATTATTATTATTATTATTATTTTTTGTTATTATAATTGATTTCAAAGACTTTTAGAAATGCAATAGAAATTATAAAATTAGTTAAAATGTAAAATGAAATTTTTGTATTTATGCTAAGAATTAAAATTATCATGTATAAAAGGTAATTCAAAATAACAAATTAGAAATGCTAAGATCAAATTTTAATTATAACTTTTTTAATTATAACTTGGCTAAACCAACGGGCTATGAATTGTTTTTAAATATCTTTTAAAATATTTCTCTTTTTTCAAGTTCTTTATAAAACACTTTCAAATTTGAAAAAAGAAATACAATAAATTTAAGAGTCAAAAAGATTGATACAAGTTGACATAACAACCGAATAAAATAAGACAAAGGAAAGAAAGAATGTTCAAGAAGATTTATATTGGTTTAGATCCAATGATCCTACATTGAGTATCAATTATTCAATCTTTGAACACACTTAAAAGATATAATTACAAGAAAATCATTAAATAATAACCAAATTTAAAGACAAAAAATAATTAGTCATTATATTGACTAAATTAGACATCATTTTATAAACTAAAAATTATTGGTATCTAAAATAGTAATTAATATTAATAAAAAAAAGTATAATTCATTTGTAAATTAGAGTCTAAATTGATCTTTAACATTAGCTATCAATGTTTTGACTACTTACTATTATTGTTTCTAAGTTAGTCTCTATTATTCACAATTATATTTTTTATTAATAATAAATGCTATTTTAGATAGTGATAATATTTAGTTTATAAAATATTGTCTAACTTAGTCTCAATAATGACCAATTATTTTTTGTCTCTTGTAACATCACGTTTTAATAGTTATAGAAGCATCACATATTCAATAAACAAGAACAATTAACTTAAAAGAAAATATATAAAGTGTCATTATAGTTATCCAAACCTAACAATAACACCAAACTTTATATACAATAAATTTCTAAAACCAACAGTACATATACATAGACTAAGTGTTTTAAAATAGTTTTTAAAAACTCCAAATATACATAAGAACTAATCCAACTATCTATACATAAGTTCCCTCATTGTCGCACCTGCTCCAAACATCATCCTGTGCTCACACCAATCAGGTGATTATTGCAAAAGAGAAACAGAAACAAATATACAAACAAAATAGAAGGGTAAGCTAACTTTTACAAAGAAACAATCACAATTTAGTTTAACCTTACATAATAATTACATTCTCAATTTAAATAAAAACTTTAACATATTCATATCATTTAGACTTGATCATCCAGATATGTGTATTGAAGTTAGACTATGGCAAGTTTTACACTTATAGTGGTGGAACAACTTGTCCACCCAAGCTACTACACAGGTTAGTATGTCTACTACCTATGACCAAAGAATCAAACCATAAACTAAGACCTCCTGCTACTCCTCACCACATAACCCCCATTATATACTTGAAATGGAATGGTTATTGGAGTGTCAAGATAACTTCCAAGATCGAGTCCTTACTTCAATACAACACACACTACTAAACACCACCATAGAGTCTCAACACAAAGTCCATGGAATTACGCCAAACATTGATACCATACCAATAACCAGAATTCATTGTCACTTTTATATCATACTTGAAATAGCATCACACACACCACCATATACATCAACCATTAACATATACAATATCTACACTAATATGATTAATAAACATTCTAAACAAATCAACTTTTGAAAGTACATAAAACTTAAACGAAAACCCAAAACAAATGTCCAATACTAGATTGACGCCCAACGAGTAAGTCACTCGCCCAACGAATTAAGAGAAACAAAAGCCTAGACTTGCAATAGAGAAATGACGCTCAACGCCACTTCTTACTGCTTAACGCCCACCAAACAGATATCACAGCGTTCAAGGCCCATAGTGTTTATTCAGCACCCAAAACACAAAGACCTCACTATCTTTGCAGTGCTCAACACCATAGAGTTTAGTAGCTCTCTAACTTCGTGACGCTCAACGCCACCATGCCCCTCAACTCCATATCAGAACCATCAACTCTGATTCTTGATCTGTGTATCAAACCATTTCCAAATGACCAAATTGGTATCGTAATACTTGTAATTGTTTGAAAACATGTTTAAATCTTGGCTTAGATATCAATTTGCTCAAGTGGTTAATGACTCAATCCATTATATCAAGCTCACACTCACCATATTCAAACTACTAACTTAACATATTTACACATCAGATTTCAACAAGATAAAAAGCTAACTAAGTCTTAAATGACACAAACTTAAATTCGTAATTCCAAACTGACTCAAGAACCAACTATTTTAGAATTTCACTTGTCAAAACCCATATTAATAAACTCTCTTTTTAACCAATATCCTAACTTTTTACTCTTTCATATACCCAACACCCGAAACACCAATTATTTCCTCAATCTTATCAATTCAGACCAGCAAGACCCTTTATAATTAACAAACAACTCCTTTATAACTTACTCATACCAAACCAGCAGATTTTAAACCCAACGACTCAAGTACTTATACCGTATTACAACATTATTTTAGTATAATTCAAATCAATTAAACAACTATTCCTAACCATCATAAATTATCTAAAACCAATAACATTCAACCAACAATTCATAACAAAAATTCACCACATCAAACCACCAAATTTCACAACATTTCAAACATCTAATAGAGATTATAAACATCAAAATAAATTTTAAAAAAAGTATTAGTTAGTTCCTCTTACTTATTAGGAGCTCAAACAACTCTAAAGAACTCAAATAACTTTATTTATACTTTTAGCTTTTAATATTAAAATGACATGGTCTAATTATTTAAAACACGTTATCAACTATTAAGACTTTATTTTTTAGATTGTTACGTCTCTAAATTTTTTTTGTTATTATTTAATAACTTTCTTGTAGTGCATAAGTCTATCTCTTCAAAGACAAAAGGATATCAACATAAATCAATTCTTGATCAACCAAGAGGATAGACATTGAAACACACTCTAACAAGAAAAATGTTTACGGAACTTCACAACAAAAACAATAACATAAACTTCTAACACTACAAAACCTTCAATCTTTAAATCTTGTAATCTTTAAATCTTGTAAGCACTCTTTGATAACATGTAAATTGCTCAAAATGTCCAAAGTCAATTTGGTTTTGTAAATGTATTTGTTGTATATAAAATATTGAGATAAAGAGTCTATTTATAGAATTTAAACATTGATTTAAAGAAATTTCATATGTATTTAATCGAATATCTCAGTATTTTATTGATTATTTTAACTAAAATTTGAAAAATAGTTACAAAAGTTTTGTTCTAATTGATTATGCCATGTATTTATCGATTAATTCTGCTTTGTATTTATTATGAAAAAAAATTATTATAGAAGTTTTTAATTTGTTAATTTTTAAGAGCATTGAAAAAACACTTAAATTTGTTCTTTGGTTTATTCGTTTAATGATAATCAATTATCTTGTTCTTAAACCTCTTATAACAAAGCCTTAAAACCTTTTTCTCACATTTTAAAATTTATTAAAACATTTTTCTTTTAATTGATTTTAGTAATGATTGTATGCTAAATGATGATAACATTGTGAATAACTTGTGTGAAAGGTTCAATCTAATTAAAACTAAAACTCTTTAAATACTTCTTCAAACATGATGAGAACATCTTTACTGTCCATTTTAGTCTTCTCTTTTAAGTCCAATAATTTCCTTTTTTATGATGACCCACTTCATATGCTTGATTCAAACTTAAATGTTGGAGATGATGTTAACTTGACTTTCATTGACTCTTCAAACAAACAATTACAAATTCGTACATAGAACTTCCTTTGCTATGAAAACTTTCATTTTCTTTATGCTCCCTGCATAACATACAAGGAAAAATTAGCAACAAAAGGACAATTTACGAGTCCAAAAAAAAAATTCATAAAATTTAAACACATCTCCAAGTAAACATACACGAATTCTCCTCCTTCAAACATTATTAAAAAGAAAATATAACAATAATTATTCCAAATTGTATATGCCACAAGAAAAATAATAAGAACAGTATTCAAACAACAGTGAAATAGTGGATTAATACTTCTGATAATAAATTATTCTAGAATAAAAATATTTTCTAAAAGCATGAGTCTATGTAATAATTGATTAACACCACTTGGAATCGATTATTTCCACGTAACAAAGAAACTCTAGGAATAATTTATTAAGACCATTTATATTGCAAACAAAACTTCTCAGTTAAATTTATGGCAAAAGAAAAATTTCTTTTGCAACATTAATTAATTTTAAATTGTAAATATTATTCTTATATGATCAATCAGTTAAAAGATTCATAATTATAATTTTTAAAATAGATACTGGAGGGTAATATGCAAAACTATACTAAAGAATATTTCACATTCTTAATCTTGTTTTTAGAGAAAGATTTTACATATACACATTCGCAGTATAGTTATCGAAACCCAATCCATTCATTTTAAAATGTTAGGTTAGGTCTGGTCAGCTACTATACTATAATGAATGATTAGTGTGAATGGTTTTGTTTTGAGGATGTGACGCATTTCCCGAATTAAATTTGAAGATAATTTATTCTATGGGAATGCATTTTTTGATATGCATAAGCAAATGCTAAATCATGACATAGCTCCTAACAAAAGTTTGAATATTAGTTCACCCATATACCAAAAGTTTGAATATTAGAGAATGAGTAAGAATGTAATTTCATAAACAACTATTTCTAATGAAAATCGATTTCAACAAACATATTTTGACAAATTTTAATTTCCATCTAATCATTTAAATTTTATTAAAATATTAGATGCTGTATTTGAATTAAATATTTACATATTTAGTTTTCATATAAAATATTCATCATCTAAAGCATAATCAAACTAATATAACATTATTTTAATTTAAAAAATATTTTTGTAAACCCTACATATGTAGTTATTATATTAAACATTTATAAGAAAGATTTAAAATAATAATAAAATAACAACCAAATTTAAAGATAAAAAATAATTAATTACTAATTTATATATTAATTTATATATTAATTTATAAATTAATTTTTTTTATATCTCTACTATAAATAAAAAAATATTATTGATTTAAGAATTATAATCTAAATTAGTTTTTAATATTAATTACCAAGGTTTTACCTATCAAAAAATTTTCATTCTAAAATTTTTATTATTTGTAATAATTAATGTTATAATTTTTAATTGTTACATGGAAGATCAGCAGAAAGATTAATTAGGGTTATTTATAGGGTGAGGACTATAATCCCGAGGTTAACCTAAAGTTAGTATTAATTAATGGTAGGATGGAAGGGTTATTTGTAGATGACGTTTGAAAATAGTTGAAGTTTGGTTTGTGATGAATATTTAGCAAGATTTCAATTGTTATTAATTAAGTGAGTAGACCTTAGACCAATAAGCAATGACAATTATGTATAACATGCTGTTGTGGGATCCCATCATCCACTTTTGCTTCACAAAAAAGAAGTATAAAATTCTTTTAAAATCGCACTAATATAAATAAACAAAGTATAAAATTAATTTAAAAATGCACTAATTTCTTAATTTGAAAAAAAAAAGAAAAAAGAGTATGTGATATTCATCAATGGAGCAACAATAAATGAGGGGTTGAATTTTTGAAGGACAATGTGTAGTGGTAGAGATGAGTTGTTTTTGTAAAGAGATTTTGCCAGAAGACCTTGTCGGTGTAGTGTTTTTTTTTTTTTTTTCTTTTGTAATATTTAATAAATATTGATATTTTCTCCTTTAACACTTCTTTTCTTTTATGTCATTCAAGTGAAAATTGTAAATAAAATCGTATCCATGATTATGTTAATAAAGTAATTTCATATAGTCACTTCATCAATCAATATTTAAATAGTCTCTTTTTCCATAGTTTTACGATTAACATTGTTCATCATCCATGACCATCAACATTAAATACAACTTAAAATACTCGGTTCATGAAAAATACCTTTTTTTTTCATTTTTATTAATAAAAAATGAAACAATAATGATATAATCCAACCGTTACAATAAGTTATGTAGTAACGTTTTTATAATAAAATACAAATTTATTCGGGTACTTTTTTTTATTAGCATTTTTATCAAATTACTCTAACTCTTCTTCGTATTTTATTCATTACACTAATCTCTCTTTAATGACATGTATGGAATCATGAGTTATGAAGTTGTATTGTCATTTACTTAAAAGTGATAAGTAAGATAGTAATTGTACATTGTGTAAGTTTTTAATACAAATTATAAGGGTTGAATAAATTGTTTATATATAGTCTTTCGTAATAAAAGTTGAAAGTGATCAATTTTTATTTTCTTTCTGAGAAAAGAACTAAGAAAATGACGGGAATCATATTCTTGATTCTTTTTTCCGTGCAATCATTTTATTTTTGTTTGGTAATTTCTTTTATTTAATTTCTTCTCATTTATTTACGTGCTCAATGTTAATGCAAATTACTTTTTCATTGTCATCTTGAAACTTTGATAATTACTTGTTTGTCTTTTACATTTACCTTTTTGGTTTTGTTTAATTACTTTTGAAGTTTTTTTTTTCAAAAACGTTAGTATTAATTTTGTTCTAGTTTTCTTCTAAATCATACAAGCTTCATTTTATGTTATTTCAGTTTAGTTTTCTTTTTTTATTAAATAAATATATTGAAAAATATTATTTAATTAAAACCTAGAACATTAATTAATACCGTTTGAAACGTTTTATAAGAAGTTAGGAATGGTATTCATGTAATAATAATCATAAAAGATCGAACATGGTTTCTTAAATTGTGGTTGAAAATAAAATCTTATATTTTATTGATGTAATTTTAACCTAAGCATAAATATTTATCATATTCAAATTGAAAATCATTATTAACATTGTTAGTCTAAAAGAAAAAAAACAAACAAAAAAAGTAATAATCTTTGAAAATCATTAACATTGTTAGTCTAAAAGAAAAAGAAAACAAACAAAAAAAATTAATAATCTTTAGAAGGATGGGAAATCTTTATCAATTTTAAAAATTTTAAAGTTGCGTTGGAGAAGTTAAGAACCCATTAAAATGAAGATTAGCTTGTGGAAAGATTTATAGGTTGAGACACTTTTTATTTCAAGATGAAAAATAAATAAAAAAATTACAAATGAAAAGAGAAAATTGTTAGTGTGTCTATGGAGCAATCAAATATACCAACAAGTATATTGAGTAGTTAGTAATATAACAAGTGTCGTATCCACATATATTTGACAAAAAATATAATGTTCTAACTAATTTAACTCTAAATAAAGCAGTAAAGAAATTGCATAAAGTATAAAACATGATTGATTTATGAAACAAAGTAGTTTTGATAACAAAGGTGTGTTGCAAAACAGTTTTGAATTGAAAACGATTGACTCCCAGATAATGAAAATATGTTCAAGTTCGACTACACCAATTTGTCCCAATTAATAATATTTTAGGAGTTCTCTTTAAATGTAGCTATAAGTCCATTTTTGACACCTAGAGTCTAAGATCACCAAATTTCGACATGATTTTTTGAATGGGTCACCAAATTGAAATAACTTTTTTTATTAAATAAATTAAAGAAAGGATATATATATATATATATATATATATATATATATATATATATATATATATATATATATATATATATATATATAAATCAATTCACATCTCTCTTAGTTACCTTTTTATTATAAATTTAATTCTTGTTCTCTTTTATTTTATTTTATGTTTTTACAAGAAAATACATTCTAGAATGTTGTAAAGTACATGTCATATATTCTAAAGGACAAATATGTAGAATTTGAAAATGGGTGAAGAATTATACAAGAAAGTGGCTTAGATTTTACTGAAAAAATGTTGTTGCAATTTGGTTTTAACAAGTATGAAGTAGATTTATCCATGGAGAAGTTCTTGGATATGGAAAAATTCTTTAGTATTCTCAATGGGCATTATGCTAGCAATTTTCACTGTCTTTCATCAATACAAACTTGATTTTTACTTGTTATTAATGTCATGTAAAACAACGTTTGACTATTATGAAATCTTTTGTTAGTTTCTACATTATGATCATATTTTATTGTAGTATATACATTATACACTTATTAACCTAATTATAACTACAACTCTCTTGTTTAACATGATTATTATGTAGATAAATGATGGTTTTTTTTGACATTTAGCATAAATAAAATTGTCAAAAGACTGGAGGAAAAAATATAACGTCATATTTTCAATCTTGTAAAAAGTTTAAGAATAGCATAACTACAAGTGTTTGACAATTGTCATTGGGGTAATCTTGCGTCAACATGATCAAGCTAAAAGTACTATATTTCAAGAGCCAAAATTTGTGAAGCAAAATCTAGATGGTATGAATGTCAAAATCAAATCATTGTTTTGATCTAATTATTTTTTGGAAACCAACTTTTCTTAACATAGCGATGACATGTTATATTTTTCATAAGAAAAAGGTAAAAGCATTTTTCATATTGAATGCCCGAACTTCCAAGGCCTTACATAGAACCACCACTTTTAAATTCATTCATCATTCTACAATGCTTGTTATGAAGCCATTTTTATCAATAAAAATTAGTTAGTGATCATTTGAGTTAATATATCCATTGTCATGAGTTATCTTATTTTAGAAGGATGTTGTAACAAATTATAATCCTCAAGGTTTATATTTTTTACATTGTAAAACATATTCTTAAATATTTCAACACAATTTTGAGAAAATTATTTGAAGAGAACAATACACTTGTCCCTCTTTAAGGTAATAGATGGGAGAAGATGGCCTAAAATTTTTTTCTATTCAAAATTATTAGTGGTTGGTGTTGGTAGAAGGGGGATGAATAGAGCATGTAAACAAATTCAAACAATACTTGTGCAAACAAAATATTCAACGTAAAGAGTAGAGATAGAGATAATGTATACAAAGAATTTATAATGGTTCACCTCCACCTGAGGTTACGTCCAATCTCTTAAGCAATATACTTAAGATATTCCATTAATCAACACATTCATCCTCTTCGGTTTACACGAGTTTCAACCTCTCTAGGTATGCAAGTACAAACCTTTCCAGGCTACATCAAATATCAACCTCTTTAGGTATCCTTATTAATCTCCTCTTAAGATTAAGAACTCTCAATTACAATGATTAATAAAAAAGCACCCTCACAATAGGAGTGCACAATTCAACTCACATGTTACAATTTTACACAATGAAGGATTTATAATATGTAAGATCTCAACCTAATTCATTAATCACTAATGATATGAAATTTTCTTAGAACTTTGATATTTTGAAATAGCTTCGTTAAACTTCACGTATGCATCCTTTATATAACTGTTGAATTTTTTAGTTGCTAAGAATTCAAATTGCAGTTCTTCACATAATCTTCTTGATATGGAATGACTTGATCAATTCTTTAATTTGATTTTTCGGATGAATTTTCAACATCGTTCTTCAATACTTCAATTATGAATATGTTAATGTTCTTCGGGATTGTTTAATTTAAATGTTCTTCGAGACTTTATTTAAATTATGCTCTTTCCTCAATGTTCACGATTGTTCCGTTAAGAAAACTTTGTGCAATTGGATTATCCACTTGAATTATTAGAGCAATAATAATATCTTAATCAATCAAACAAATCACTTATCAATTGTATGGAACATCTCCTTAATGCTTATATTACTTGACCATTTGATTTCAAAGACTTTCTTCTTATAGGAGGTAAATTATCACACATAATTCTTTTATCATTATAGCTCTTAATTAATTCTCTTCTTCAAATAGTCATATTTATATCAATTCATGTAGTTAATAAGAGATTAAAAAAGTGTAATTAATCCACATATCAAGGTGAGTTTTGACTTGTTATATTTAAAACTAAGTTTTATTATTCATGTCGTCTAACACTCTTAGTCGTTTAATGGCTTAGTTGTCTTTGGTCGTCTAACCCTTATATTACTTAGGTTGTAACATCCCAATAATTATAGCATCAAACTATAATAGAGTTCTTACATCATTGATACAATAGAACAGTTGATAGAAGCAGGAATAAGAGTTTTCCTCATTATTATACAAACCCTCACTGTTAATTCAAACTAATTACACTCCACACCTTAAAACAGAAATAAAAACATAGGTTTCCTTATTAAAACTATTCTTCAGTCGATCCTCCATCTAAGGCTTGCTCCACCGGCATATCACCGACTTCTGCTCCCATCCACCGGATGATCATCGCCAATCAAAATACATAACACAAAATAACAACCAAACAACAGACAAAGCAAGGGTGAGCTAATGCAATACAAAACATCATAGTAAATTAAATTAATAACCAAACTTCCATCTTATAAGTTAAATTACTCAATAATATAATAAACATACCATTATCATTCGTAAACTCCACTCATTCGGATAATCGTATGAATATTGAACTCTTAGCTAGTTCTACACTTACAGTGGTACTTTACTCAGCTACATCCTATCCTACTCTGTCCCCAAACTGGATCTTCGGACATGGATGTACTTATTCGCTAGCTCAATTATTCTATCCTACTCTGTCCTTCAAACTGGATCTTCGGATATGAATAAAACCACTGAAGCTACATCCTTCCTACTCTGTCCACCCCACTGTAGATCTTCGGTAAGGATTTCCCACTCTCCACCACATAGCTTTCTCTCTAAGTGAGATCGAGACTATTGAGAGCATAAGAATGAACCCCTAAGTCGGAGTTCCTATATTCATACGTACAGTACTTGACACAAAATCAACAAGGAGTTCCTCCTTGGAACTCTATTCTACACTTTCCATTCATAAATACACATGTCAACATATTATCATCTTTAGTCATATCTTAAGAAAATAACTCTTACATACTCAGACATTTCACATCCTCACAGAAACATCACTTATTAACACATAACTCTTTATGGTCTATTAATTCGAACCCTTAAGTAGTTCAAACAGCTTGGATACCCTCACCAATGGCTCCGGAACGATCAAAAACCCCCATATCGACCTAAAGAACGTCCAAAACGAACATCCAGAACTCCCAAAACGTCAAAAACATTAAAACACTAAATTTGTTACGCATAACTCGCTCCAGCGAGTTGACTCATTCACTCAATCGAATTTACTATTCCAAAATCACGAAAATTCACTTCCCGGACTATAGCGACTATTCCTTTCACCATACAGACTTTCTAAACATCCAAAAACTCATCTCTTATCAACAACCCATATTCATCCAAATCTTATAAACATCTAAACTAAACATATAATTAAAAAGGCATCGGATAATTAGTACAATCCAAAATTTCCGATCAAGACCTAGTCTCCTTTTAAATCCATAAACAGATTCAAAATCTTCGATCTATACGTATACCTAAAAACTTCCACCGATTCAAAATGCTTAATATGAACAAGATCTCTTCAAAACCATCAAAACAGAAACATATCCCAATTCCAAACCGTACATCAATTCAAAAGATACAATAGAAGTAGAATTTCATTCTAAAATCATAAAGAGAATCAAAATCCTAAACATATACCAAATTTAAAATCATACAGAAACAAAAAAGACTCAAGGTTAGCTCCCCTTACGGTTTTCTCCTAAGCTTGCTTTCAAACGGTTCCCCGACGTTCCTCTGCCTTAGAATTCCTTCTCGTGGCTCCAAACTTAGCTCTAAAACTTCTCTGGTCCAATGCTTTTAGGTAACAGTTCTCAGATTCAACTTAGGAATTCTCTCAGCCCCAAAACCCTCTTAAATAACCAGAAAAACGTGTTTAAATAGTAAAACGCGTTTACTGAGTCAAAACGCGTTCAAAACGCGTCCAAAACGCGTACAGCGAGTGAGTCTGATTTTGACAACTTTGCCAGTCCAGTTGAACCCCTTCCCGATGTCGGAATTACGCGTATAAGTACTCGAATCGAAACTATTCGAGTCTACTTTCTAATGGAAAAAGAATCAACTTAATATCTAATTTGTACAATTAATTATAATTAAAATACCAAACCATGTCAAAGTTGACAGCATTGTATTTTGCATATAAACTTTAACTTTTGTTACAACTTGATACATTTTTGGTTTCTTACTCTACTAATGACCCAAGATTCACATTTTCCTTTAATTTTTCAGGGTCTTACATAGGTCATCTAACACCTTATGTCACTTAGTGGTTTAGGTCATTTAGTGACTTGAGTCTTTTAATGCTTTAATATAGTGATTTCCTTTGTTGTAAAATGTCTAACACATTAACTTGTCTACTACTTAGACTCTTCTAATGTTATGGCTTGGTCTTTGCATTTACCAAACTCTACTTATCATATATAATATTTGAATACCAACCATTTAGCACATAAAAGCATAAGTATAGATCATATATTTTAATATTCAACACATGTTGATCAATCACTAAAACTCATTATATCTATCAGACATTCTTTCTTAGTCATCTAAGGTTGTTTCACTTCTAACCAAAGACTCTCTCGTCTGGTAGAGTGAATGTTTTGTTATCATCAAAAACCTTATCAATTAACAAGGCTTTGATCATGGAGGTTATTTGTGTTTTTGAGTTGATCTTGAAGATCCAAAGTCTTTTCAAAGTTTCCATTTTTCAATATGCAAAGAACCAAGAAGCCCAACTCCACATGGGAATAAATTATTATATTTGATCTACACATGAAGTAAATTAGAATTTATTGTTTGTGAGGGATTCAATTTTAAGAATAAAATGAAGAATATATCAATTGAAAATCCATCAATGAAAATGAAAACAATTACAAAATAAAAGGAAACATAAAGTCTAAGAAAAGGGAATCCTTAAATATAAAGGAATTGAAAAGATTCAAGCACGCTTTTACTTAGAGTATTTAGAATGAATTAAAATTTGTGAGTTAACCTGTCCACCATGGGTTTGTGGCAAATTGAGTTAAAAAATATTTGTAAATTTTCATCTTACCTATGATTAAATTATGCTAAAAACCCCATATTGAAGTTTAAGCATTAAGATGAATATGCTGGATATACTTTTGAGATTATTTAGATTTTATTTAGAATTATGATTTGGTTTTTAGGATAAATAAACTTATTTATTGTTTAAAATGAGAAAAAAACTGATTTTTAAAATAGATTTGGACTTTTTTTATATTTTGGTTACATGTTAAAAAAACCTCTTAAACTGAAGAAGAAAAAAAGTTGTAATCTTTTTTAATTAAGTGAGTCAACCTATGGGAGGTAGGACTGAGCTCAAATTTCTTAAGCTTCCTAATAAGTGTGCCAAGTTGGATTGATTCACTAAATAACTAACTTATAGTTGGTAGAGTCAAACCAGACTATTTTGACTACTCTACTTTTACTAATCAAAGAATAAAAGATATATACAAATGAGAAAGGAAATAACATAAAAGTTACACTACAATATGTCCTAAAGCCAAATAACAGAATACAATAGTCAAAATGAAAAAAATAGAATGAAACAAATATTATGTAATTGTACAATGAAGTTTGTGAATAAACCGTAATGATATTTTTCTTTTACATAATTTATTTTAACTATGATCCATTCAGTGTATATATTTTTTTCATATGTATCCATTCAACCTAGTCGTCAATTTTCGTTCATTTGTACCTCTCAACTTAACTTTAGTGAATAACTCTACTTTTGTTAATACTTTAATATCTTAACAACGAGCAGCATGTTGATTTAGTAGATTATTATGACTAGGAAAGAAGACAAAGAAGTGGTCAATTTCAAAATGCCAAAACATTGTCAAAATCTTTATGTAACCTTATAAGCTTTGTAAAAGAATACTATTATGTTCTTATAGCAAACTTTTCTTTGTTTAGCTATTCTCTAAAAGAAAAAGTGTGCTAATTAGAAGTGACAACTATCCAAACAATTACATTTCAAACAATACTCAATGGATTAATCAGAAGTGATTAAGATCCAAAAGATATTTAGCTTTAAACAAAGAGTAATGAGTGTTTAAATAATACTCATGCAAAAGTAGTTATATTTCAAATATTACTCAATTTATAACTTGAAAGAAAAAATACACCTTTAATAACTTTCAAACAGATGCTAATAAACAATTCAAATATCATTCAACTCAAAGTAATTTAAACATATAGCAAGGGATTTTATATATAAAGGGTTTTGCTCGAAATCAATGTGATACTAGAAACTTTAAACATGAGATGTTTAAATCAATGTAGCCAAAAACTTTAAACATGAGATGCTTAAATCAATGTGACCAAATAAATGTTGAATTGTTATATAGAGACACAAAATAATAAATAAGTTTTTTTAACTTCTAAATCAATTTTGACATAATTAAATATTGATCAAATTTTGCCTATAAAATTAATGTCTTGATGTTGTTAACTCTTCTCCAAACCCAAAAAAAAGTGTATATAGTTTATATATATATATATATATATATATATATATATATATATATATATATATATATATATATATATATATATATATATATATGATAAATAAATGAATAAACATAAATGAAAATTGTTTATTTTTTTTAACTTTTGTTGTGTAATTTTTTAATTAAGAACGATATTATAGTGTTACATCTTGATTTGAAGTGACAGACTTTTTTTTTTTAAGAATGTTATGTTTGATTATAAATATAAAATTATGAATTTTTTGTTTTTATTCGTGAATATGTATTTAACATTTTTTAATGATTTGATTAGTTCGAAAAGAAATTCTATCTTTATTGAAAAAAGATATTATAAAGATAAAGACATACAAATAACAAAATATAAAAAATAAGTTAATTAGAATTCAAAATATTGAAGTTATTTTTACCTTTATGGGAGTTTAAAATCGTAGAAATTAATGAATGTCATAAGCCCCTCAAAAAGTCAATTAAAATATTATTTTATCATATACGAAGATATTTTAAAAAACAACTTGTGCATCAGTCTAAACATGGAAGTATACTCTTTATTTTTAAATAATCCCAGTGTAACATTTTTTAGGAAGCGAACTCAGGAATCTCATTGACCTAGTTTAATTATACAAGCGGACTACAATTCTTTTATTTTTCTTCTTTGTTTTATTCTTTTTAACATATGCCTTGGTCAAATACTTTTGAGTTAACCCAGGATAATTGGATAAATAATTGATCTAATACAATAAATAGTGACATTTTTAGTATGATAAAATATTACAATGTTAATACAGTAATATATGTAATTTACAAATAAAAAATATAACGAAATTTTTTAATGTTAATTTTTCTTTAATAAATATATATCGTTATAATTATAAATCAAACATGTATTCAATTATCTTTATAATTAATACATAAGATAAAACTGATTTAATTAAAGCTTATATATTAAAACTATAATTATACTAAAAATAAAATATTTCGATATTTATTTTTATCATTTAAATTATTTTTATCAAATAAATTTTATACGTATAATTATATGGTCATATCTATCTAATGAACCACATTATTTTCTAATGGTCAATTAAACTGTCACTTCAATCAAAGATTAACTAATGATTTTTAGCTTAGAGCAAAATAAAATTACCAACAATTTGATGGAAAAGTTCACCCAAAAAATTATAAATACAAGTTTAGAATAAGAAAGTAAAATATATATTAATTGCTATATCTACTCTGATTTTGACATTGAAATAGATAATTCTTCAATTTGATCTAACGGTTTCATTTTTGTTGCGAGATAAAAGACACAAGTCCCAACTTGAAAGATAAGTTTGACTGGAAAACTTGTCCCAAATTTCAATTATTAAGACATCAATTTAATTTTTCGTTTTCCACTCCCTCAAATACTTTTCCAATAGATTAAATATGTTTTTCTACAAAACTATTATAAAAAATTATCATGACTAACAAACTATACAACAAATGTTTTTCACATGTGCATAATAAATTAAAATATAACTTTCATATGTCATTTATTGAAAAGGGTATTTTATATAATTTTTATAAAATACAAAATAAAATATTTTATAATTTAATTTAAAAACTAAAACATAATTTTTGTTTTATAATAATTTGGGCCGAAAAACAATGTATAATCTTTAACACAAATATAAATACATTATATAAGTGACTTGACAACAAAACTTTGAGAACTGCCCAAAACTCTGTATTCAAATACATGTGCCTAAACTTTTTTCTAAGTATTAAAACTTGGATGATCTTATTATAGTAGCCAAAACACTTACCAAGTTATATGTTAAACATAAGTCACTATAGAAAGATAGACATTTGAAGATAAGTTTATCTTAAGAAAAGAAAAATATTGTCATGATTAGAATACCCTTTAGTACAATTTCTCAAATATTAGAAAAAAAATGTTTTGTTTTACATACAACCCACTTTTAGAGATATTTTGATTATTAAAAACATTTAACTTTTATATTTATAAAGAAAAAGAGTGATAGAAAAATAAAATAATAAATATAGAGTATGTGTAAAAATTTATTGAGTGTAAAAATAATTGTATCCATGTTAAAATAGCCTT
This sequence comes from Vigna angularis, assembly GCF_016808095.1. Taxonomy (NCBI): domain Eukaryota; kingdom Viridiplantae; phylum Streptophyta; class Magnoliopsida; order Fabales; family Fabaceae; genus Vigna; species Vigna angularis. The sequence goes on along the minus strand of NC_068973.1, from coordinate 9,037,906 downwards.
GGTGAGATGTTAATTACTTGTGCTGGTTGACAAAGCATTGGCAGATACTACAGCTAAGCCACCCCATACTGTGTCAGTGATGAACCCTTCTAACTGTGCCAACAAGTGCCGCTTTGTAAGCTGAACCATGTATCACTACACATATCCAAGCCCAATGGTCCCAATTCTTGCATCTCACCCTTTCTTCAATCATTAAAATAGGATCTCAGTTTTTGTTTTCTTTTCTTTTTCCATCTACAGTGAACTCCATCATCTCTACTCTATCCTACTATCATCAATATAACAAAATTGAACTCTAAGTTACCAAGAAAAACAACTTGTAAAACTGAAAAAGTTGTCTTTTTTTCACTTAGCAACATTATAGTTACCAAGCTAGCAGCACCTTTTCACAAGTTATATCTGCTGTTATGATCAGTAAATTGCATAGTTTGGTCCAACCCCATCACCCTTTTGAATTATTATTATTATTATTGCTACTACTATTATGATATTTGATACTGAGTATATAAAGATTAAAGAGTGAGAAGGATTTAATAACACACAACTTGTGTGGCCAGTGAGAGAAGGAAACTAGAGAGATAGATGGGTGGTCAGGTTTTATGGTAGGTGACTAAACAACCACCTTCAGCTCACATGCCTTCTTTATGTTTATAATAAAAACTTTGCCTTTTTATCTCTTCATGTCATGTGTTATGATGTTCAGTATCTATCCCAAATTTTCAACACCTCATTCATTTCTCTTTGATGCAAAGAAAGATAATTACCACCAAAATGTCACTTTTGGAATTTCACACAACAATTTATATTATTCATACAAGGCCAGGGTGGAAGCTGTGTGAAAACAACACAAGGAGTGAGAGTCTGTTACAAATTCCTCAAGTTTGAAGGATGGCCAAAATCATGAACCTAAAATTTGCAGCAAGGAACTTATTCCTTGAAGTATGAACAAAGTAACCAACAAATATCACCCCACCAAAAAAATATAGAAAATAAAAAGAGAAAAGGATGAAAAGTTCCTTATGAAGTACTTGAAGAATAACAGAAATACCTCAAAGAAGATATGAATCCTGAAAAGAATTAATGAAATAAGTGCATAAGCTTTTTTCTATACAGTTTGGAATCTTCACTCTGAAGTTGAACTGAGATTTGAAACCTCTGCTGGAATGAACTGTGATAGGTTTAGTTTAGTTAGAAATGAGGCCTATCAGTGCCTCTTGCTTGTGGCTGCTGCCTCCTACTACCCACCAAGGTTTGTAAGGCTCAGCATGGCCATGGCTGTTACCTTCTTCCTCTGTAGAAGCAGGAAGATTAAGATCAAAAAAGTCCCTAATTTCTGGGTCTTCTCTCCCTAGTACAACTCTTTGACTTTGACAGTTTCTAGCAATATCAGACCCATTAGGCAAGTGATGAGATCTCTTGTGACCACCCAAGGCTTGTCCAGATGGAAAAACCTTGAGGCAAATTGGGCACTCATGAACTTTCCCCTTTTTCAAATCTCTCTCTCTCTCTTCCTCATTGTCAAAACCAGTAGTAGTAGTAGTAACAGTAACCATTTCATGTTCTTCCACATATTCCTTCTTCAGGAACTTACTTTCTGTTGTTGGATCAGGGGAGAGGTCTGCTTCCAAGTCAGTGCTGTTTTCACTGCTCTCATTTCTTGAAGCAAAGCATCCCTTGATCTTCTTGTGACTAGCTCTGTGACCTCCGAGTGCTTGGTATGAGTGGAAGATTTTCTTGCAAGTAGCACACTCAAATTTTCCTCTCTTGTTTGAGCTTTTGCTCAATTCAACTTCTGGGGACTTGTTCTTCACCCAACTCTTTGAAGAACTAGCCTTCAATTCAGAATCCAAATACTTTGCCTTGATTGAAGTGTACTTATTATTTCTATTATCATCTATTCCATTGTCCTCAAATGCAGAATCAGTATCAAGCTCGGCCTTCTTATCAAGTTCTGAGCTTATTTTTCCTTTGGAGTTGAGATATGAAGCATCCAAATTTCCAAAATCCCACTTCATATCCTTTGGTTTGGTAACCTTATTTTCAGAATCATTGGAGACAACCCTCTTGCCTTCAGCCTTGGAATCTAAATTGGTTGGAACCAAAGGAGATTCAAAATGAAATGAGTTCACAGAACTGAGACCACACCAAGGACTAACATCCCTGCTAAGCATCATCAAACTCATGGCAACCTCTTCCTGCTCCTGCTCTGCCTCAGAAACAAAGGACACAGAAGAAGTTGATGGAGCCACGTACCTTGTCCTTCTCCTCCTGGATCTTCTCCTACGGTTTGGAGCAGTGGCTTCATTGTCGGAGTGGCTATCATCCGACACCATCTTCTGGCTAGCATTGGTATTTTCTGTCCACGAATCTTGATCCTCCATCAAGCTGCTGTTGTTCTGGGATACTCTCTCGGAGTGGCACTTCATGTGACCAAACAGAGCTTTCCAAGAGTGAAAGCCTTTGCCACACTCCTTGCACAACTTGTCCAACACCAACAAAGTGTCATCAACGGAATTCGTGAACCTCCAAGTCTTCTTCGGGTTCTCTCTCAGACCATACCCTCCATTGCTAGTTCCCCCTTCAGAACCCATTATTCCCGTCTCTCTATCTCCACCATTGTTGTTGTTGAAAGACGAAACTTTCTCTGTCTCGGATGAAACATTGGTGACGTGTGACCTCATGTGACCTCCTAAGGATCTCCCACAAGGGAAGCTCTTGCTGCAGAACTTGCACGAGTGCTTCACTTCTTGATCTTCTTCCATTGGATTTTCAAGAAACCGAACACACACACACGCAGGGATCAGCAAACAAAGGCAAACCAACTCACTTCTTGATCATCAACACAAGAGGAGAGGATCACAGCGAGAAATAGCAAGACCCCAGATCAGCATAGTATCTTGGAAGCGGTGGGAGAGAAGAACAAGAGAAACCCCATGTCTGGTTTCACGAAAAAATTGAAAGGTGAGTGCAAGATCTAACTCAGAAAAAGAGGAAAACAAAAGGGACAAGAGAACGTGGTGTAGTATGGTAAACTATATAAACTAGAAAGCTTCTTGAGAATACTAGACCAGCAGTAGTAGCTCGTGTCCTTTGGGAAGTTGAATTTTGAAGAAAAAATCAAACTTTGAAGAGATGGAGAGGAGTTGTGCGTGTTACCTTTGTTGCTAATGATAGCGATGATGGATGAGGAAGCCAAGGGAGAAAAGAACAAACAAGAGTGAGTGAGTGAGTGAGCGTTTGTTTCTCCAATTCTCTCTCTAAACTTCACTATATTAGGAGGAGAAATCCATGCATGGAAGCAAAGATTAAAAAACAAAAAAAAAAAGGAAAAAAAGAGAGAGAGAGAGAAAGGGTGGTAAAGGGAGAGGGACAGCACGTGTACTCAACTGAGGATCTTACGCCACCCCTTCATCCAACGGCCTCAGATTCCTCCACGTCCGCAACCAATTGGCTCAGGAACCTGCTCAAACTAACTGCATTTCCAACTATTCCTTCCTTTGTCTTGCCATTAAGGAAATGCTTCTTTTCTTTCTTCTCTATATATGTACTAATGCTAAAAACACTTCAAGTGAAAGAAGTGAAAGGTTCTTCTCTCTGACCGTTATTCTTCTGGACTTTCTATTACTCTGATGTTTTCTTATTTGTCGGATTTACAACAGATTTTTCATGTGGGTCCTCCATCTAATTCCATTCAAGATGCATAATACATTAATAAACCAAGTGTTAGAAAGTGTAGGGTAAACCTTCCTCTTCTGACACAAGTCTGTCAAATGCCACTGTTTTCTTGATTCTCCACTGGGATTGAGTAAGGCATATTTCAAGGCCAATTTGGTAAAGCAAAATTTGGATTGGTGGGTCATAATCAAGTGGGGTTGTCTGATATTTTATTTTATAACTTCTTGTTCATAAATATAAGGTTCATTTTATGGTTGCACCTATAGCTGAACTGAGCCATGCCACCAAAACATAAGCCAGGTACAAGGTGAGCTGGTTAAGTAATGCAACTGAAATCTGGCACATTTATTTGAGTCCAAGAGTGTTGTGTCTTTCATCTTTTTCTTTTTATCTTTCAATGCCCTTTTGGAATTGTCTATGTAAAAACATTGTAAATGCCTAAGGGTCAATTTATAAAGCTAAATTTTCCAAAATTGGATATTGGATGCTGACAAGAATATGGAGATGTTATCCATTAGAGGAGTGTTAATGGCTCCTAGTTAAGCCAGTTGGGCACTTTGATCCCTTTTGGTCACCCTCAAGTATATATATATATAGTCCTAAGCAACTTTAAACTTGTACCTATTTTGCTGTTTCAAAAGCTTTTTAACTGCTTGCAAACAACATTGCTGTGATGTTTTTGTCTTCTGGTGCATTGTAAAGGTGTTGTGGTTTATTACAATGATGAAACTTATAAAGCAGATATGTTTCCTTGGAGCTTAAATCAGTGCAGAAAGCAAAGTAATTTACTAATTCTGAGCCGAATTTTGTTAAATCCAATGATGTTCATCTGGTTCTTCTCTTGTTTTCTTTCACCCTTGGATTCTTCTTAATAAATAGAATTTACCCTTAGGTTATCTTCAATGTAAAAGTCTCACCCACTGAAATTAAATTTCAAGTTTTACTGTGGTAAGTTAATTCTGATCATTGTTTTAATTAAGGTTCTTTGATGAGGGAAAAAAAACATTATCTGATGACAATGTAAAATATGGTTGAATCACATACTACACTCTTATTATGATAAGCTATTATTTCTACAATAACTTGATATTAAGAACATACTAATAATTAATTTATGATCACTAATTTATAACTTGCTCGTGTACCCTTTGAAGATACTTAAAAGACATTTGTCAATAAAAAATCACCATTGTTGAGAATTAGTCTTCTCTTGATTGGAATAGATTTTGTTTAATACGTTGATAAAAGACATTATAAAATCATACGATTAATATGATATTTTAAACTGATAAATAATTTTGCTAATACCATATGATATCATTAGTTTAATATATATTTTAGTGGTAGTGACAAATTAGCATGATGCATATATATTCCAGTGTAACACATTGATTAGTTCCAAGAGAGAAAGTTGAGGAAATAGATACAAAAATTGGGAGAAGAACTTTGTTAGAAGATAAGTTAATTAATTAAAGGTATCTTGTTAAATGAGTGCAAGCTGTCCAACGTTGAGCTGAGGAAGTGCTTCTTTGGTTAATGGCTTCATGTGCTTACTAACTAAAACAAAAGGGCAAAGAAAACTCCAGAGAAGCCATGGTGCCGGCCTTTTTTTTATTTTTTAGAAGAGCTAGAAAATTGTTTTTTTAATTAGAATTTTAATCAAATTCAATTATGTTCCAATAGTTTAATAGGATAAAATGAAAATAATTTTCATTGTGAAAAAACAAGACAATATCAGAATTTTTTTTTTACAAATTTAATTTGAGGGTTTAGGATTGAGAAAAAAAATGAAATACAAAAAGATAAACGGTCGATTTGTAGATTTAAGATTTATACAGTAGTTCATTAAATATTAAATTACAATTATCTAATTCGTTAATTTAATCAAACAAAACATCATTTAACTAAAAATAATTAAAAATTAAATCAAAATATCATTCAATTTGGTTGCTAATTTTGTTGATAATGTAACATTCTATTTTAATAGTGTTTAACTATTAAAGGAATGATCATACATTCAATAACAATTAACTCAAGATAAAATATAAAATACTATTACAGTTATTCAAATATAACTATAACACCAAAAATATATATACAAGATCCTATATTATTAAGAATTATATTACACTTGTCTACAAGTACAATACTAAAGTTTTACAAAAACATATTAATACACAAAAATTAAATTCTTACTCAATACTTCAACCATCTCCAATTTGTACCTGATCACATAAACATTCTCATATGCTCACACCATTAAGGTGATCATAACAAACAAGAAAGCAAACAAACAAATAAAGATAGAAGAGTAAACTAATTGACCAAAAAAGCATTCATACAACAAAATATAGACATTGACACATATATAAAGTTATATCAACAAATCTTAAGGCATATAATCATTCATTCTATACTTGAGCATTTTGATTCACTCTGGCGAGTTATGCATTTGTGAGCTTGCTCACCCTAGCTACCACACATAAAGTTAGTTCGTCAATCATCTTTGGCCAAGGTAAAACCCCTGGACTAGGACCTTTGCTCCTTTTACAACATACTCCACCATTCTCTACTTGAGATTTGATGGTTCTTAGAGCATTAGCATAATCCCCAATACAAAATCCATATATCAATACATACACTACTTTAACCACCACCAATCCTCCTTGGATTCGTTTCAACCATTCATATATCATGTTATAAACCAACCATTGTTTTAATATTCACATAATCACACACATTAAACTCATCATAAGAGATATATGAAAATTTAGTTTAAAAGTATGGTATTTTCGCTCAGCCATAAGATATACTCACTCAACGAATAATGTATGGCAACACATTCGCTTAACCACCAGATAGCTTGCTTAGTGAAAATGCCACTAGAACTTACAGATTTAAGTTCTCCTAAAAGTCACCCAACAAGTATATTTTTGCTCTACGATTATCAAGTCAGTGAACTCTTTGACTTTAGTTGCCTTAGAGAGATTTTTCTTGCCCAACGACCACCAAGTTAGTAGCTCCCTGATTTTGACTTCTCCCAGCGAGTATATGTTCACCCAACAAGTCTGCATAATTTTGTAGAACAAAATTCTGCATATTTATATCATTCAACCCTATAGAACTAGTCTAACACCAATCACAGATGTTAAAAATCAACCAACCATCAGACTATACACAATTCTATGTCTTAAACCTTAAATGAAATTTCAACCATACAACATACCAATATTTCAAATACAATCACTAAAGACTATTCAAAACTACTAACTGAATCCAACATGCCATAAATCATCATACGACTCAGTTTCACAAACCAATTATCGTACAAGCCTTCAATTGTTAATTATAAGTTGTCTATCAATTAAAATCAAAGTAATTATCTTCTCTTGCCTTTTTAAAGAACCAAACTACTCCAAGAGTGCTAAGACAACTCCAACGACTCAAGGAACTCTATCTGCTCGTACAAGTCGCAAAAACATTATCAGGATATACCATTAGTACCATTAATAAGCAAAAAGTCTTATAGAAGACTCATATGACACATACAATGAACCACAACTCACATGCATAAGAAAATGCATAATTTAGATAAAAGAACATAAATTCACTTACTCTTTGTAAAAACTAATCAGATAAAGTTAGTTTTCTATTTAAGAATAACAAAGAACATGAAGGATGAGAGAAAAGGAAAAGGAACTTTGAAATTCAAGAAAAAATTAAAGAAAAAGACAATTTCTAAAATTGAAAAATTAAACTAATTATTTTTGTTTATATCATTAGAGCACATTTAAGCTATATGGTTCTTTTTTATAAAATTTCACCAAAGCTATCTCAACTTTAAAAAATTGTAGAAAATATCATAAGACTACGAATCCAATAAACCATATGTCAGATTTGAAGTCATAAAAATGTAAAATATAATGCAATTAGAACCAACCAGAAATAATATCTACAAAAAAAAATTATGGAAATAGTAAGGAAAGATCGTATTGTTGAGAATACAAAATTAAATTCTTTATATACATTGAACTCCATTTATTATAACTAAAATGAAATGGTTTGAAATAAAGGATATTAGAAGTTTTCAATAAATAATTCTATAAATATGTTTTGGGACAAATTTTATCTTCACAAGAAATAATTTTTTTGATTTATCGTCTTATGCTACGTGTAAAACCATCAATATGGCCTACCTAACATGGTTTGGCCTTTAATCACATGGATTAAAGCCAAAAAAACCCACAAAACCAAAAGTCTTTCTATAGAAAAAGATCACGTGTCCAAAATATCTTTAAAAACCTTGGGGTCAAGGTTAACTCATGAACTTTTTTTTAGAAAATAATATTTAAATACAAAAAAAATGTAATTAACTTCTAATTTGTTACAAATCTAAGTGTTATAATTTTTAAAAATGATCAAATTACATTTGATAGATCAAAGTTATTGCCAAAAACATCTATACAAGTTTTCTAAAAATAAAAAAAGAACACTAGCTTTATAAAAATACTTAAATCATTGCCACATCAAACAGGTTAACAATTAACTTTCTGAAACTCAAGTTGAAACTTAAGTTAGACAAAAAGCGTTATAGTTAGGATTTTTTTTATGTACCTATATTTTTCACCTCGCACCTCAACTACAGGTAACACAGGAAATTCCACTATTACTCTTCCCTAATAAATTCAACAATTTTTTGTTCGTATTTTTGGATTACTATATTTAAAATATAATTTAATGTATTTCAGATATAATTGTTGCTTCGTATTAGCGAGTAAGTGTCGAATTCATTAAAAGAAGATTCTGATTCAGTAAGGGTTCTTTTGTAATGCACTTGTTATATCTTAAAGTAATTATTTTGAAAATAAATATGATATGGACTAATAACTAATACTAGAATATTATTTTTTAGAAGCATCAATTTTTGAAATATATTAGGTTGCACAAAACTTTATTTAGAAACAGACATATTTTATACACTATCATAGATGAATATTTTTTAATTGTTAAATTCAAGTTTTTTTACAAAAGTTGGTAATTAATAAAATCTATATGAAGTTTGGTAGTATAGTAATACATGAGAAATATATATGAAGTGTTATCTTTCTTTTATTTATTTATTTATATATATATATATATATATATATATATATATATATATATATATATATATATATATAAACTAATATAAGATGACCTAAGAGAATGATAAGTGCGTAATTAAAAGCTAAATTTAAGATCAAAGTATACCAATATTGGGATCTTATCAAAACACACTAAATATAAAACTTTTCTTCTCCTTTAGAAAAACAAAAAATCTATTAAAAACACTAGGCTCCTAAAGAAGAACTCAAGTCAAACAAATATTTGTTCAATTATTAAGGAAAAAATATAATTCAATATAAACATTACATAAAACTCAGAACTACATTGAATGAAGAAATGTCAAAACAATTAGTCATTACAACCATCGTTGATGGTGCTCATGATATAAAATATTTTTCTTCCTTTTAGTAGTATAAGACTAAAAGTTCCTAAACTCTTTAAGTTTCTTAAGAAAATTGGATGAATCATCTTTCAAGGGAGATTCCTTATAGAAGAAATTGGATAAGATTACTCCGATTGTGACTTCAAAGAATAAGAATAATACTTTCATAAAAACGACTGAATTCTCATTCAATTCAAGGTGAGTGTTACATGGAGCAAGGGTTTTGTATATAGATGATCTAGTTTCACACACATACACTTGAGCAAAAGATTTTATATCAACATCGTGAATCATGTTCTTTAATCAATCTTCCTCTAATTGATCATTAATGGTGGAATCAATAAAGTCTTTAGTTTGGACACTCTTAACAAGTTTGATAATTCACTATATTATGTCCAAGTTGTATAATTTCAAAGAAAATTATCATAATTTAAGCATTGTCTAAATGTGTGAAAACCTTACTTTTGTATTCAAAGTGTGACCTTATCTTATTTTAGAATATCCACTTTTTCCTATCTCATTAGTTCATAACTTTTAAATAATATTTCTTAAATTTCACAAAAAAATTTAGCATTCAAATGTGTGACCTTATCTCATTCAAGAAGATTCATTTTTCCTTATTTCGTTAGTGCATATAACTTTTAAATAACATTTCTTCAATTTAAAAAAAAATTGGCAATATTTCCCATTAGTATTTAGATTACACAAAATTAAAGTGGTAATAAACCACAATCAAATATGCATTGAAAATAATATAAAAAAGTAATCAAACAAATTTAATGAAATATATGAAATGTAAACTAAAATAGATTTGTATGAATGAACTATTAAAAAATAATTAATCTTCTTAAATTGTCCAACTAGACAATTCAAGATTTAATACAATTACTATTAATACTGCCTCATTTTATTTTTAAATAAAAGAAATAAATTTTTAAATTAGGGATAATATATAATTATTGTATTAAATCTCAAACAAGAAAATAAAGTTAACTTAATGCAATAGTCGTGTAATATTATATAAAATAACAAACTAAATTTTCACATTCAACAAATCAATTAAAAATAAATTATACTTAACAATTACTATTTCAACCAAAATTTCAATAGTATAACACCTAAAATATGAACTTTCTTCAAAATAAAACAATTTGACACCCTATACTCAACACCACTACACTTAAAGAATTGAATATTCCAGCAATCCAAATATAGCGAAAAATAACTCAAAAATAATTCACACATTCGTATAATTGTTTTAAAAATATAAAAACTAAGAGTAATAAGAAAATGAATTAGGGAATGATGAGCAGTGATAATAGTGGTTTATGTGTGGTAGTAATAAGTGAGAAGTATGGTACAAAAAGACTTAATTACAACAACAAATATGACTTCATACAATCACCTTAGGGGAGCAACAGAACCACAAAATAAAAACAATCTAAGAAAAGAAGTAAAGCTGGTGGACAGTCTTAAACCAAGGGTTTAAGCAAAAACCAACAAATGTCACAACACAACACACAATAGTAGAACAATAATGAAAACAAAGAAAGAGACAAGTGGGAGCGAATAGGAGACTTGCATGAATGATAACACGATGGTTAAGTGGGAATTATTGTCTTTTAGACTCAACAACTTTTGTTATGAATTTTTTATCATCTGAGTCTAAAAGTTGATGATTTTCATGTAACCATTGTCATATAGTTGTTTCTTTTCTTCGTAAAAATGTTATTGTTTTAACATAAATGATGATTTTATAAGGAATCATTAGCAGAATTTTTGTAATTACTTATGAAATTTTATCGACAGAGATAAATTTATCAACAAAACCAAATTTATCAATGGATTTTTCCAAAAAAATTTAGCATTTCAATCATAAAAAAAAATATTCATCGATAAATTAGAATATGTGTTACCAACAAATATTTTTGTTGGTAATGTATCTGTCAGTATTGTATACATCAATAAATTCCATTGGTAAAAAATTTAAAATTTCAATTACTGACAAAAATATTCATCGGTAAATTAAAATATATATTACTAACAATATTTTTTTCGGTAATGTATCCGTCACAAAATTTTGTCGGTAATTTATTTGTCAATAAATTTTATCGGTAAATTCTAATGGTAATTTCTATTTTTTATTATCGAAAAATTTATCTATTGGTAAATTTCTTCGTTAAAATAGCATCAAACTTCCTATTTTGGTTTTTACCTATTCAAGTATAATTCGTCGGTAAAATTCGTACGGTAAAATTCGTCAATAATTCTTTACTAATGGATTTTTCCGATGATAAATTCGTTGATAAAATGAACGACAAATTTCTTTCCATATTTGATGATATTTTATAAATTAAGTGAAGATAGATGAGAAGAAGAGAAGAGAAAGAAAACAAGGAGGAGAAGGAGAAAAAGGATGAGGAGAAACCAAAATCGATGATAATGATGGTGGCAAAGACGCGACATCAATGCAACGACGACTAGAAGTGGAGCAAGGATGGTACCCAAAACAACAATGATGATTAGAAAAGAAGTTGAAAGAGGAGGGAAAGGAAAACAAGGAATTGAAATTAAATTAAACGAACACAATGGTGACAAAAGTGGAGGTGAACGGTGAGGAGAAGAGGAAAAGGAGGATGATGAGAGAAAGAAGTAAAGAAAGGAAAAAGAAGAAGGAGAATGGGAGGAAGAAAAGAATTAATCATTGTATTTACCATTTTAATATATATTTACTTATGGATTTAGGTTATGAGTAATCACCCATGCGTATTTATTGTTAGATTTTTTTGTCATTGATAATTATTGACATATTTTTTTTATTTGTTGTTAAATTTATTAACGAATTTTTTTTTCATATGTAATTTGTCAATTAACTCATATTATCAACAAATTTTTATTATTGTTAACATAATTTGTCTTTGACTGCCGAGAAAAAATTTCAGCTTGAAATTTTCAATTAATAGAATATGTCGCTTCGATGTTCTTATAGCAAAACTTCCATCATTTCTATCAAAAATATTTACAAACCGGTAAAAAAAATATTCTACATAAAATAATATTATTTTTTAGTATTTTAAATGTTTATGAAGTTTAAATTTTGCTTGTAATTTATATGAAAGTAAAAATAATAAAGGAAATTTTTTCTTTATCTCTATAAAGTCTTGTTTAGTGTTGAATAAAGCAAAGTATTTTAAATTCATCATCTAAAATTGTTTTGATTTTAGTTTTATCTTTGCAAACTTTTTAATTTCAAATTACTCTGCTTTTGTTATTTTACAGATTAATCCTTAAACTTTTTAGGTTGAGAAAGACATTTATAATGCTTTAGAAGAGGAAAGTTACAGTCAAAAGAATATTTTCGGATTAATATATCTTATAAATTTCAAAATAAATAAGTTAAAAGTATACGTAGTAATAACTTAAAAAAAATAGAGTAGCACAAAATGTTTGAAATAAAATAATGATTTTTTCTTGAGATTCACCACAAAATGTGTTATAAACAAGTCAGGCGTTTTAAAAATAAGAAAAAGAAAATATAACACAGAGGAATGATGATTCGACCGATTTTATCACGCACGAGTGGATGATTAACCGGCTTTTAATCACTTTAGCTTTAATAAGTCTCCATTAAGTTAAGAACATAATAGATAAACAAGCTTTAATGATTTGTTTCCAAATCACAATATGGTGGTGGCTATCACCATTAACAACTTATGATATATGTAAGCAAATTATTACTAATTAGGACATTTTATATCACTATTAAAAAAGCTTAATATGTAAGTTAACTAGTGATAACCAGAACTTTTTAGATGTCACTGTAAGTCTTTTAAAATATTAGAAAAATGAATGTTAAAAATTAACCTCTTGATACTTTTTAAATTAAAATTATATTAAACAAATTAAAAGTATTTAAAAAAAAGTCTTTTTATACTGTAGGATCACCTGATCAATTAAACGACTAGGCGTTACTGACTTGAGCATCGAAGTATCTTCTATAAACATCCTACCTCATGGCTAAAACAAAAAAAAGAAAAAAAAAGAAAAAAAAGAACACAACTAAATCATAAAACGAACAACTTTAAATGCTTTGAATTAGGAATCTCAATTCTATCGATACACTTTCAAAATGATATTAATCTACTATTATACAACACTGGTATTTAGGTTTATTTTGATAGCCATGGTATAGTCTTAAATGAAAGATAAAAAGTGTATATCCTTGAGTAGGATTATGCAAAGCGTAAAGGAAAAATGTGTATTTTATGTTGCTTGGAAGCATTCTAAAAAGCAGTGTATTTACAGCAATTACAGAATGTTTGATTATGCATGTGGCAGCTATTTTCCAGTTTTAACTGTTTCCAAAAGGGTTACTCACATAATGGCATGAGAAAGACCCACATTCTGTGTTTGATGTTATTTGGTGCCTAATCTCTTTGACCAAAACCCTAAACTTTCCTCAATACTCTATCACCCTTCTTCTCGCCTTTTCAAATCACAAATTTCACTCTAAGAAGCTTTTCATCCTCATTCACAAATTTAACTAATCAATTTTTAAATATTAATGATAATAAAAATATGTGAATGGTTATGAATGAAATTTAGCATGAATAATGAATAATTAATATTTGTAAGTATTTATTATTGGTATGTAATATGTTTTTTAATATATGTTTATAAATAGGATTGAGTAGATATCGTATTTGTGGATATTTATTTTTGTAAAAAATTAAAATTTTTAATTTGTATTTTATTAAGATAAATTTATTAAAATTAAAATTAATTTATATTTTATTAATTTAAATTTAATTTAATTTATATTACATTATATATTTTTTCTAAATTTTATTTGAAAATATTATAATTTTTTTTAAATATTCACGTATATTTATAAATGGCATATTTTAAAATACTCATAAATATTTTTTAAATCATATTCAATCAATAACAAGACAAATAATAAATAAATTTTGTTAGTTGTCATTACTATAACCATTATTTATATTACTTATTATCATCTTTAATTATGTTTTATGTTAGCACTTCTTTAATAACAATATATGGTTTAATAATTGGAAATCAACAACAGTTACTTTGAAATGGGAAGAGTAATTCAAAATTCAAGTCTTTCAACAACAAAATCTTTATGCAATAAAATTAATCACTCTTTTTATATATCTTTTTTATCTTGTTGGTATATTAGATTGTTTGAAAGAAAGAGACTAAAAGTTGATTGATATTATATGGTTAAACACATCAAAGTAATTGATTGAAAGCTCTAGAAGATTGCAGAAACCTATGATGATTATTTCAAGATCTGAGACAAAGGCATAAAATCATTACCTGCTTCTAACACAATTTTGTTAGAGAAGAGAAACCATTATACTTATGTTGGTTCATTTTAGTAGCCTCCTTTTTCTCTCTCTCCTTTAGGAGAGTAATAAATGGAGTCAAAAAGAAACCAATTCAAAGCATATAAAGAAAAAACATTGCTCACACAACTATAATAACATTATTATGATGATGATTTCTTCATACAAAACACAGACCCATTAACTTTTTACACACCTTTTTCTCATTGATTTCTTGCTGTTCTTTTCAATATTCAACTACCTACAAGTGGTCACAAATCTTACAAGTTATACAATATAATAGTGAAAACAAAGCAAAGGAATGCCAAACTTGTATCTTTTCCATACTAAATAACAAATATAGGCTGTCAGATTAAACTATTTTGCTCATTAAATCAAATTGTTTAACCAAGAATGATTAAACATTGATTTAATTTTACATAAAATATAAAATTTAGGAGAAATTTATGAAAGTAATATAAATCATACTTAAAAAATTCATAACATAACAATAATCATTAACTACAATTAATTTGTTGTTAAGGCCATGTTGGCCCATTACGTAATCACACAATTATAGCATGCATATATATATATATATACACCTAACTCTTATTCATCGTAAGCCATACAAAATCAAAACCCAGAAAGATAAATAGTGTGGAGCACATGAAAATATTAATTAGATATTTTGTGATTTGCTAGAAATGATTATCTTGACTTTTGAATCATGATATTTGTCTTGAAAGTTTCCCATGCATGAAACGTGTGGGCTAATTAATTACTCACTAAAAATTGTATGGATTATTAGAAACCCTATCATTTTCTCTAATTACAAAATAAAATAAAAGAAAAAATGAAAATGGACGGCTATACTTTAACTTCACCCAAAGACAACAGGGATGAAAAACAAGTATAACTTACAACCTACTCAAAGCATTGCATGTATGGTATAGGAAAAAGAAATGATAAAAATTTGAAACTTTCCCTTCATTATTCCTTCTATTATATGTATATGAAACTTATATATAATTTAAAAGCAAATAAAACAAAGAGTGGTATGTTAATAAATTAAGAAATGAAGAGGTAACTGTTTAATGATTATATATTATTCATGTTCCCTTCGCTTCAAGGTGAGGCATGCCTAGTGTGATTGTGGGGCTCCAATTCATAGCCCATAGGCTTAAAAGTTCAAACCCTTTGTGTGTTTAGGTCTTGCCCACAGGCTCCTGTCCCCCTAAATGTCTTAATTTTTTATTTATTTTGCATTATATATATATATTAAAAAAATAAAAATATCTAATTAAAAAAAATGGTTCCAACTAACAAGTCTTTAAAAAAGATTTATTAATATTTCGGACCTGGGATCAAGGATCACAATCAAAATAATCTTTCGTATTTTTTTTTCAAATTCTTTAAAGTCATTTTCGATTTTCATTACGAAATATTTCTAAGTCTTTGATGTTCCAACTTCAAACCCTGCAGGTGAGCACCAACTTAATACATAGTAAGTACGCTTTACATATAAATTCGTTGTACTTAAGACTATTTAGATTTTGTAATCGCTCAATCGTCTTGGAGACATGATTGACCAGTCGTAGTGACATGTTAATGTTAGTTCACATGATCTGTAATTAGTCGTGTGGACATACGATACAATTAAGAAAACATAATACTTTAAAGTAATAAATTTATAGATATGTATTTAGATTTTCATTTCTAACGTGAGATTTAGATTAGATTTTCTTTTTTTATCTTATCAATGATAAAATTTCTTCTGCCAGTACCAATTATAATGTTCAAAAGAAACATTTGCAACATAGTAGAATTAAGATATTTTTTTATTATTTGAATTTGACACGACATTTTAAAATTTTAGAGAAATAATGATAAGGTGTACCAATTGCATGCATGCAGTGTGGAGACCAGAGAACCTTGTCCACACCAAAGGAAAAAGAGAAAAGAAAAGAAAAGAAAAAGTCAAGGCAAAACACTATAACTTCAACTTTTTGTCAATTGCTTTGATACTTGAAAATTAAGAAATTCTAACAAAATTCTTTTTCCTAAGCCCCTTAGTCTTGAAAGAAGACAGGGGAGAGGGTACAACTTTTTGCATTGAGTGGTTTGAGTCCATTTATATTTGAGTTAATAAAATAAATACATTAAAATTGTTAAATATTTATTTTGCTTACATTTACATATGTATATATAATAAAAGTATTTTATGAATATATTCAAGATTTAAAATAAATTGTTTATTAATGAGTAGTTGTTGGGTATGCTTTTCTGGTGATTGTGGGAGAGAATGTGGTAACGAAATATTGAACGTAAAGGTAGAAGAGTCGATGTGGTACTATTGAAGTCCAAAGTTGAAAAGTGGACAGATTTCAAAGCACTGATTTTGCATCATCACGTGTGTCTCCCAGCCAGCAAACCATCGCTATCCCTCAAATTATGGTATCCCTTTGGCTACGTGAAACATATTCAACTATAAAAGGCCCCCATTAGCACCAACACTTTTCCCCACAGTCCATGAAACCACCTTGCTTTTGAATTCTCACCTATTCTATTCCATTCCTTCAACCCTTCACCTTTCTGCCACACTTCATCGTGCCTTGCCACCATCTTGGTCCTGCCACCATGGTTTCTGAGACAGTCCAGAGCCAATCGAAGAACGTGTGTGTGATTGGAGCTGGACCATCAGGGCTGGTGGCTGCCAGGGAGTTGAGAAAAGAGGCTCACAGGGTGGTTGTGTTGGAGCAGAATCATGATGTTGGAGGGCAGTGGCTTTATGAGGCAAATGTGGAAGAAGAGGACCCTTTAGGGAGAAAGCCTTTTCGAAAGGTGCATAGCAGTATCTATGAATCCTTGAGGCTTACATCTCCACGTGAGATCATGGGGTTCTCTGATTTTCCATTTTTGGTCAAGAAGGGTAGAGACATGAGAAGGTTCCCTAGCCACACTGAGCTTCTTCTCTACTTGAAGGACTTCTGTGAATACTTTGCCTTGAGAGAGGTCATCAGGTTCAACACAAGGGTGGATCATGTGGGAATGCTGGATTACGGTGTCTGTAGTAGTGATTTGAAATGGATTGTCAGAAGCATAGATAAGAACAGTGAGAAGGTGGTGGAAGAGGTGTTTGATGCAGTTGTTGTGGCCACTGGTCATTACTCTCAACCAAGATTGCCCTCAATTCAAGGTAAGTGAAAGTCAGAGTGATCTATCTATCTCTTCTATCACTATCTCTAACACCTTCATTTGTTTCATGCCAAAGAAAATATCAGATTATGTACATATACATAATTTTCCTTTGTTTCTGTCTTTCTGATGCTCAGGAATGGATACATGGAAAAGGAAACAGATGCATAGTCACACATACAGGACCCCAGAACCATTCAATAATGAGGTATCTGCCTTATGCAATCTCTTTATTAATAATTTGAAGAGCATGAACTGAAACAGGAACATGTGCATTAGCTTAAAAAGGATGAATATTCTTGAGCTGTCATATTCTATCAGTCTTAAACTTAACAGAGGCAATTTCTCATGTAACAGATTGTGGTGGTGGTTGGAAATTCCTTGAGTGGACAAGACATATCAATAGAGCTTGTGGAAGTAGCAAAGGAAGTCCACATGAGTTCCAGATCTCTGAACATCTCTGAAGGTTTGTCTAAAGTCATATGCAAACATGCAAACTTCCATCTTCATCCACAGGTACTCTTACTTCAACCTCTTGTTAAGTTTTCTTACAATCCAAAACCTTAAATTAATAACTTGTTTGACTTACCTTTTATCAGATAGAGAGCCTTCAGGAAGATGGACGGGTGACCTTTGTGGATGGTTCTTCCATTCTTGCAGACTCTATTTTGTACTGCACAGGGTAACTTCCTACAACCAGATAATCAATCAGTATTAAGCATCTATATGTGACAGCATCTACTGTATATAATGAATAGTACACCTAATCAAAGGGCAAAACTAATCTTAATATGAGTTTCATTTCAGCAAGTTAAGTTCCAAAAGGTAGCATGATTGAACAATTATGATTTTAGGTTAGGAGATTTCACCGTGGGCCTATGTCCAAACATGTCTCCATGTATCCCTTTAGATTTAATTAGTTGTGTTTTGTAATCATTGATGATGGTTTTCAAATTAAGTTGGTTATGTGTAGGTACTCCTATGCATTTCCCTTTCTTGACACCAAAGGAATGGTGGTTGTGGATGATGACAGAGTGGGGCCATTGTATGAGCACACTTTTCCCCCATCACTTGCTCCATCCCTTTCTTTTATAGGCATCCCTAGAAAGGTAAACTACTATCCCAAAATCAGTGATTTGAATATGGTTTTAAGGTGTCATGTTTTTCACACACACAAATTCCTTTGGGTTGCAAGGAAAATTTGTATCTTCCCATGTAACATTATAAGAGTTGTTTGGGGACAATGCATGTGTTTGTGTGGTTACAGATCATAGGATTCCCTTTCTTTGAGTCTCAAGCAATATGGATAGCTCAACTGCTTTCCGGAAAAAAAGTGTTGCCATCATGGGAGGAAATGATGAAATCCATCAAGGAGTTTTACCATTCAAGAGAAGCAGCAGGCATTCCCAAGCACTGTACTCATGAAATTGCAAACTTTGAGGTAAAGATAGTAAAAATTATTCACTTTAGCTTGAAGTTTATTTTGCTATACATACTACAAACATGTAAACCTCATTCTAATCCTTGAAATTATTACCATTGCTCAACTTTCTTTTACATTAAACAAAATTTGATGTACATTTGCAAATAAGTTATACTAAATAGTAAGTCAAACTAAATAGTTGGTGAGCATGGATTTGAGTAAGTTTTTGTTGCATTGCAGTACTGTGATAAATATGGGGACAATGTGGGGTTCCCACATACAGAAGGATGGAGGAAAGAACTATGCTTATCAGCTATAATTAATGCTGATGTGAACTTGGAGACTTACAGAGATTTGTGGGATGATCATGACCTACTCCAACAGGCCCTTCAAAGTCCTCACTTCACTCAACTTGGTCTGCAAGATTCTCCACTGTAAAGCCAAAAATTAAATATAAAAAAACATCAATCAAAGAAAATTTTGCATGATTAGCCCTAAATAATTTGTTTGTGTATTTTTCTGTTTTTGAACCATTGGAAAAGACAAAGGAGATTGAATGAGAAGAATATTGGGTTTGATACAGAGAACAAGAATGATTTTTGTTTGTATTTTTGTTGCAATTTATTTGTTTTGTGATTAGGTTCTGGGGAACTCTACATAACAGAGTTGGCTAAGTGGAGAATTTCTTGAACAATTAGAGAAGAAAAAGCAGTTGTATACAATTAGCAAATCCTAAATACGCATGCTATTTAAGATTTTATAATTGAAAATTTGAAATGATAAAGATTTGTTCTTCAATATTAAATGTTGTTATACGTTAGAAATTAGAATTATGAATTTAAGGAATATAATTAAAAGGACGTGCATTTAACTCGTTTATTGTATTATATTATATATATATATATATATATATATATATATATATATATATATATATATATATATATATATATATATATATATATATAGGTTTGACGCCTGTTTTCAATTGTGTACCGGATTTTAGTAGACAAAAATATCCTTATATATCATGATTTTAAGTTTTAAGGTTAAGGGTATTTTAATAATTTTTATTATCAAAACTAAAAAGAAAAAGAACCCCGAAACTCTTAGTGACCTTTCTCATTCCTCTCAACCATTCATCTTTCATCTCTCTCAATCCAACATTTTCTCTCTCATCCTATGGTAGCCCAACTGAAAAAAATCAGAAACATTGGTTGTTAAACAATCTTACAAAAAATGATTTTATAATGAGTTTTCATTTTATAATTTTTGTCTTATCTAATTTTATCCAATTTTCACAAGTATAAAAGAATTGGTAATTGACCTGGAAAAAATAAAGAATACTCGTTGTTAAACAATTTCTTACAAAAAAATGATTTTATAATGGTTTTTTATTTTATAATTTTTGTCTTATCTAATTTTCACAAGCATAATGACATCAAAGGAATTAGTAAAAACAATTTCTTACAAAAAATGATTTTATAATGAGTTTTCATTTTATAATTTTGGTCGTATATAGGGTTTTTGTTAGAGATGATGATTCAACATATGCAGATGATGAAATTATAGAGGTTAGTGAAGATGGTGAAATTGAAGAGATCTTGAATGAACCTTTGCTGAAGGTGAATATGTCAATGACTCAACTCTTTACAAAGACAAATTGTTTAACGGCAAGTGTTTATGATTTTTTCAATTGGGGGATGACAGAGAAAAGGTTGGAGTGAGAGAGATGAAAGAGAAAGGGTTGAGAGGAATGAGGGAGATGAGCAAGGGTTTGGGGTTTCTTTTTTTTTAGAATGAAAATTATTAAAATACCCTTAACCTTAAAACTTAAAATCCATTATATATAAGGATATTTTTGTCTACTAAAACTCGGTACACATTGCTAAAATATACCAACGAAAAAATAGGAGTACACGCGTTAGCAAACTCAATATATATATATATATATATCCAAGAAATAAGTTGATCTTGATTCTAAAATGAAACTTATGTTTATTATAAGGTCTATGTAAATACATGTTTCAATAGGAAAGTTGTTAAGTTGTTAGCACAGTCAGAGTTTTCTTTAATAATGTTGGACTATTTTTACTAACAACAAATCCAGTTATGCATATCAAATACATTTTGTTCATGATCACGTCCAACAACAACATCTTAGTCTTATTCACGTGTCAGTCGTTCTCCAAGTTGAAGATGTTTTAACAAAACTTCTCGTTGGTGATTTTCAAACCTTCACATGTAAATTTATGCTTATTGTAAATACCCAATTTCAAATAAATAAATTCGTTTTTAAAAAATAAAAAAAATGTTTTCAATTGATGATAAATAACAAAAGGCAAAAAATATAAATATTTTTTATTCGATTTTTAAACTTTAATTTCAACACAAAAAGAATAAAAAATAATAATAACAAAAATCAAAGAAGAGGAAGAAGGGATAGTCCAATTTGTTTGTAATTATCACATTTTTTTATGTGTAGTTTAGATATATTATATTTATCTTGTTTTTATTTTTATATTTAGTTTGTTACTATTTCTTATTTGTATTTTAGGTTTAGTTTATATTTCTTCTATTATAAATAGAGGATCGTATGTGTATATTTAATCCAAGGAGATTAATCTCATACATAGTTTTCACTATATTCAATATTGTATCTAGAGTTTAAAGTTTTTTCGAGCAAAAAATTTCTTTTTGTCTCTGCCACTACACTCGTTATTGCCAGCGGCGGCGCTGTCTACCGTCGTCGTCTATCCCTGCCAATACAAGACTTCCAGTTTTGACCGACGATCACACAATTTTGATCATCTCAGGCAGGTGACCATCGTGTCGTTAATGATGCCTTCATCGGAGCTATTACGCACTTTCAACGCCTTTTGAAGTTGTGGATATGCTCCCTTTTACGTCGTGCGTGGTGGCACGTCTCATCTCCTCTCAAACAATGATTCAAAGTGTTGAGGTCGCTCGTTTTCCTCTTTTTGATTCGTCGTGCGTGGTCGCATGTCCCATCTCCTCTCAAACAGCTATTCAAATCATCGAGCTTGCTCTTTTTCCTTTTTAAGGTGTCTTGATTGGAGAATCTTGGACTTTCTTAAGGTTTCTCTCTATTGTTCATCCATAGCTTCTTTTGTTGTCTTTTATGACCTCCCTTTTGTCACCATTGCGTTTGACTCATCCATATATGTCTTTTCTCCCGTGGCAAAGATGAGTTTTGTTAGTTTATTTATAGCTGTGGTGGCTCTTCAATAATGACCTCTTTATCCATTGGATGCCAACAATGCATTCATCAATGGCGATTTGCAAGAAACGATTTACATGGAGCAACCTCACATATTTGTTGCTCACGAGAGCCTTCTAGGTTGGTATTTCATCTTCTATGTCGTCTTTGCAAATCATTAACAATTTGATGTCACTTGAATGCAGAAATAGATATTTTCACTATATTATATTAGTAACAAACTTGGTATATACGATTTGTATACACTATCTTGAAGGGGAGTGTTAGATATATTATCTTTCTATTATCTTTATCTTTTATATTTAGTTAGTTTGTTATTATTTCTTATTTTTTATTATTTCTTATTTGTTATTATTTCTTCTTGAGATAATCAATTATCCCAATTGATAATAGATTATCTGCTAGCCTTTTCAAGAGTTATTTTTCTATGATAATAGATTATCCCAAGTGATAATTGATTATTCTAGAGAACCATGTTATTTCTTATTTTAACTAGGATAATCGATTATTCCAATGCATTTTTGAAATAATGCTTTATTCTGGAGATCTTTTGCACTTGTTATGCATCTTGGTAAAGCTAAGTCTAAAATACAATTACAAATAACTTATTATAAAAGCTTTAATTGAATAACAATTTCTCTAATCTTCAAACTCAATGTTAGCTTCACTATTAAAACTCTTTTGACTTCAATTTAACTCAATTCAACCTTGTTGCTAACAATATCAAGGTCATAAATTGACATGCGAAAATTAATAACTTAAAGATCAATGAGTTTCAACCTTTGGTTATAGTACTTGAATTTTTTTTTGCTCTAGGCTTATCCACAACTCTAATTAAATTTGAAAATTTTAAAACATAAGTTAATGTAAATATAACTAAGTAGATGATATGAAAAAAAAAATAACACTTACATTTGTAACATGGATTTCAAGTCAAGTTTCATCCGGGAACAAAACCGTACATATGTGCATTATCTTGGTATGATGACCATTAGTTGTCAATGAGCTGTATCATAAATCACAAATAGTTAGTTGATTAAATAAGTAAATTCATAAAATATTACATTCAATAACACATACTCATGTAAGATTTGACACAAGTTATATCTCTCTTTTTGACTCATACATTCATGTTTACAAATATGTTTGCTTATGATCAAGTGTGTTTCCAGAAGGTTAAATAGTCTGATGTTATAAATCCATACATGGAAGTCCGACCTTGGTCCATAATGATTGTGTCCATATACCTATAACAAGAAAGTTAAGTATATATTAAAAAGTAACACTTCAAAGATCTAAATATGGAAGACAATGAAAAATCTTACATGTACCATAGTTGTATTATTGAAATATTTAACATCATATCTTCCCCAATGACCTCTAGTGCATCATTTATAGTAATGTGCACTAGCACATGATACTAGAGGCCAAATACTATTAATTCTCACTCTAACTCTACTGGTCCTCTATTCAACCTGTGTAATTTCGTCATGAGCTTTGCTAGATGATTATCCTCTACTTCTACATATCATCATCTTCATGGATAACAGGTTGATGCATAACCTGCTTCTCAGGAGGGGAGAACTGGAATAAATATTTTTAAAGTTATAAATCATTTATTATAAAATTTACATAAAAATACTAAGAATAACAACCAAGCTCAAAATGTGCCTAAGGCCTTCCCACGAATTGGATTTCTAAAGTTAGCACAAGTAGAGTCAAGCATGGGAATCTCAAACTTCATCAATCGTCACATATGCGTAGTGGGACAATAGAGAAGCACCATGTATAATTTACCCTCCTTCAAGTTGTCGCCCTACGACCACTACACGTGGGGGATCTCCATCAACAGATAGTTCATACTGATAAATGTAGTCAGTATGATCTACAACAGAGCATGAACATTTTGTGCTCACACAATGTCCTATTAGAGCTTTAGTGGGTACTCCATGTTATGTTGGGTCATGGATTGAAGCTTTTCTTCAAGTGCTCTTTGTATTTCTTGTTGTTGTTGGAGTTGTTCCATGAAGCGTTGCTCCATAACATTCATGCGTTGGTTGAGGTTTTCCTCCATTTGGAGCTCTATCTTTCTCAACGCCTCTTGACTCAAGGATTCACTACTTCTTTGTGGAAGGCCAAAGTAGTCTCGAAGACCAATTGCACCTCCAATGCCACGCACACGACTTGAGTGCTCTAGCTTTCCAATGATCATTGTAAGTATATCGTTCCTACCTTGGCCAACAAAGGAATCTTGAGTTTGTTGCTCAATTAACTCATCATGCACCACATAATCAAGTTTGTTAATAAAACACTTCATATGAACTATGGTTTTGGGTTTAAAGTTTGTACTTATAATTTTTTCATATATCAATTGAGTTGATTGTGATGTCATGTGCCCATTAGACTTAGTCTGAGAAACTTTCCACATCACCTAGCAGGTGCAGGTACTAGGTCATGGGACTGAATTTTTGCACAGCGACCCTTGTCGCATAGCGAATTTTTGATGATACGCACAACGACCCGTTTCGCATAGCGACTCAGTAGTACTGCATTGCTTTGATTTCGGTTTATTTGCATAGCGTACACTGGCGCATAGCGAATCTCATCTGGCAGCATCTCTGATTTGTGTCATTCACTTCCTCTGACCCCTTCTTCCACACTTGTTGCACTGTATATTGTTTCTTGTAGATGACACCTCCCAAGATCACACAAGAGAAGAAGAGGAAGACCACCTGCGGGTCTTCTTCTAGATCCCAACCTTCAGAAGCCCAAGAGGAGAACCTTGTACTGAACTATGATCAGGACTGTTTTATTTCAGAGGCAGTCTCCGATAGGTTCTATCAGAACATTATGGGCAGAGCACTATTACCTGAGAGGAGGATTGAATTGAAACCTGGAGAGTATTAGCCAACCTCCTAGATGAGATTGATGAAATATTGGTCAAAGAATTTTATGCAAACGCCTGGGAACCTGACCACTCTCAGCCTCACTCTAGAGTCTCCAAAGTGCGAGCCAAGCTAGTACGCTATGATAGAATATCATTGAACAGGATATTGCATACACTCATGTTTCAGTCGTGCCCTCTAGGAACTTTCATGTCCAGTCATCCTGACCATGACCTTATTGCATCCACTTTGTGCCTCCCAGGATATGGCTATCAGCTAGGGACTAGTGGGACGCCAGTGAGAATATTAAGGAAACATCTGAATTCACTGGCAACCATCTGGAGTACCTTCACCTTCACAAACATTAGTCTCAACTCTCATACTTCCGACATCAACCTGGAACGGTCGTATATGATATATGGTATTATGACAGGGATTGATATGGATGTGGGAGCTTATATCTCCCTAGAGATTGCGCTGATTGCTGATAGATTCTTGTAAGCTTAGGTTTCTTGCTCTGTTGACAGCCTTGTGTAAGGCAAGTGGAGTAGCTGGGGTATCTGATATAACTTTGAAACTACAACCTGCTCTCAACAAGAAATTTGTTGACACGAATTGCACCAACAAGGGGGAGTTGTTTGCTATGAATGCCCCTCCTCCAGTTCCTCCTCCACGTAGGAATGTTAGAGCTGTCAGACCGCCCTTAGTGCCTTCTGTTCCTTCACCAGACTTGTTAACTCGCTACATGCAGTAGAGTCTAACTCGACAGGACGACATCCGAGACTGGTGCAACAGTATGCGGAAGGGTCAGGTGTCTTTACAGGAGAGCATGTATCACCTGTTCCTGGGCATCCCTGATTTTCCTCCAAATTCACTGATGATTGGAGCCTAGTTTGCGGCACAGATTCCATGGCCTGATGGCAGGCCGAAGTCCAAGTGGGGGAGTGCTTACCTAGCAGAACCAGAGCCAGAGCTAGAGTAGTAGGAGGACATGATGGCCGGTGACGGTGACGAAGAGGAAGAGGAGCCAGATCCAATATGGACACAACAGAGTTACCATACACAGGAGAGCCAATGGAGATCAAGACCTGATGGGTCTTGGTAGAGCAGATGGACAGAGACTCCTGTTGTTTTTGTTTAGTGTCATGTGTTATTTGAGTGCAGTCGTTATTATGTGGAACTTTGTTTAGTTGATATATGTTTGTGGTTGTAAAGACAATTGTGTTTTGATTTAATGATTATGCAGTATTTGATTAAGTCATTTGATTCTTGAGGATGATTGCATATATGACTATGGTTGCAATGTGCTTCATATTTTTATCTGTGAGTAAGTATGAACTATGACCAAATCTGTTGAGTGTTGAGAGCTATGTTGATTGAGAGATATTGAGTTGTCCAGATATGGAATTGACTTTTGCATGATTTTGATTCTACATACATACACACTTGTGTGGTTAAGGATGAGAGAGGCATTGTTTGATATTGATTATACAGCTATTTGGCCAAACAACCATCCTGAACACATATCATATACATTTGTGAACCCTTTTGAACCTTTAAATTTGTTCTTTCCACCTTGAGCCTATTAGATTATATCCTACCTTACACCTTAGAAGACAACAAGTATTATGCTTTAAAAGAAGGTAAGGTTGAATTCAAGTTTGGGGGAGGAAAAATTGTTCAATATATAAAAAAAAAGTTGATCAAAAGGGTGCTTAAATTGAAAAATAAGGTTGAGCTGTGAAAGAAAATGGTATGTGATGAATGATATATTGTGAGATTTGAGTACTGGATTGGGAATTGAAGTTGTTTTCTTCTTAATAGGTGTCTTTGAATCCAAGAAAAACCATGATTCTTTTTCTAGCCAAGCAAGCCTTAACCTGAAAAGACCTTTGGACTTAACCAATAGTGTGTGAAGTGTGTGAATCAAATGAAATACAAAAGCTGATGAAGTTCTATGACAATTCTACTGTCATGTGAGGACAAACACTTGAGTGGTGAGTAATGATAAATATTGATCTGGTTGTTCATATTCTATGCACAGGTGATTTTGTGAGTAATGCACCATGTCATATTTGTTTGAAATATTTGGGAATGCATGTGATTTTTTTTTCTGATGTGCAAAGTCATTTTATCAAAATGTCAAATGTCTGTTGTGTTGTTAATTTTTCTTCTGTGATTTCCTGAGGGCATGAAATAGTTCAAGTTTGGGGGAGTTGATAAGTGTGAAAAAGAGTTGTTTTTACACTTATAAATTATCTCAATCTTATAATTATTCATGTTATTACTCAGTGAAAAGTTGTAATAGGAACTTTTGGCTTGCGCTTAACGAGAATTGGCTGAGACTCAAAATAATACACAC
Source organism: Vigna angularis (assembly GCF_016808095.1). NCBI lineage: Eukaryota > Viridiplantae > Streptophyta > Magnoliopsida > Fabales > Fabaceae > Vigna > Vigna angularis. The sequence goes on along the minus strand of NC_068973.1, from coordinate 9,010,283 downwards.
TTTCCTGTACAATATTTTACATAATAATCTACTTCCTATTACAATTTTTCACTGAGTAATAACATGAATAATTATAAGATTGAGATCATTTATAAGTGTAAAAATAACTCTTTTTCACACTTATGAGGGACTCAAGTCCTAAAGCCTCTGCATAATACGTCTCACTCGTCTCTCCAATAATGCATAACAACATTCGAGAGTATGTGTGGTGCGTCATTAATCTTTTTTCTTTGTTGGGATGCTATAATTTTTTCTCGTCACACCACCTAAAATTTATAATTGTAAAACACAAATGAATGCCTTGTGTGACTGTATAAAAATTAAGAAACAAACCTATCAGTCTTTAGACTCTTTAGATGCAGAAAACTACATTTACTTTTCCTCAATGGGCAAGCATATTTTGTTGGGCGAACATTTAGTTATGATTATTACACTTTGAGAAATTCATTGGGGGAGCCCATTCATTGGGTAATGAGTTTGAGTTTGTTTTCTTATTTTTGAGTATTTTACGAGCTGATGCGTTTGGCCTTCTTTAGAGTTCTTAGGTGTTTAAGTCTATTTATACATTTCTCAAAGACATATGTAAACATCTTGATTGGTCATATATGACATTAGTTTTCGTTTAAGAGAGAATTCTCTTAGTTTTTTTTTATAAAACACACACTCTTTTAAAGATTGAATTCTTTGTGACGAATCTTCTTTGATTTGTTAATACGTTAGATTGTGACATCATTAATCTTTATCTTATTCTTATTCTTTCTCATATATCTTTTGATATTATCTATTTTATCTTATATAATTTACAAAACGAATTTAAATTTATAAACATTCACAATCTTTCTTTGATAGGATCGTATTACAAAATACAAATTGTCTTACATTAAAGGACAAAAATAATGAAAAAAATTATAACAAAAAAAAATACTAAAAACTCTTAGATCAAAATTTTTACACTTATTTAACTTCTTTAATTAAATTCATACTTTGAGCCCACTTGAACATTAAAAATTCATCTAATTAAACTTAGTTAACCTTCACACTTATATGTTGGTTAAATTATTGTTGAGAAACTTTCTTGAATTTTTATTTCTATCACAGGAAGACAAGATGAATATCTAAATCATTCCTCTATTTAGTTTTATTAAACTACACTAAACCTATTTATATATGAACCAAGAATCATACTAGGCCACCTAATTAGCTAGCTAACTAACAAAACTAATATTCATAAAAAAGTTGCCAACTAAAAAATATTCATTGACACCGATAAAGACCTGATAAAATTCATATTATAGCATTAAACCTCCTTCTTAACAAAGTATGTAATTAACAAAGTATTGAAAATAAATACAAAAACATAACAAAGACTCAATAAAAAGATGTAAAATTCTGATTCTAGTATGAAACGTTCTTCTTAATTCTTTATCCATACATTCATCAAAGTGGTATTAAATCTATCTTATAAAATACAATTAATATAATTATATATAATTTATCTTTATTGGATGCAAGATTCTGTGTAGTCTAATGAAAGTCTATAGTAATTTGGTTTAACTAAGAAAGGTTAAAGTGTAATTTATAATTTCATTTGATGAGTCAAAATAAGTCTTTTTTTTTTATATATTTCCATGTTTGGATATTTCCACTTATGAGATAATCACTTTTACGTATTTCATACAAGTTTCTCTCATAAAAGTGTTATTTCTTTAAATCCTAAAGTTCTCCTAGAACATTCTCATACTAAAAATTTGAATTTAGTTTATTTTATGGATTAAATATGTTTTCAGTGAAAATTGAAAATAATTATTTTTTACAATTTTAAAAATATCAATCATTTTAACTAAATTTATTACATTTTATTATATTTATTTAATATTTCAAACATGTATTTAATTAACAAGTGAAAATGTTATCGAAAAAAAACATAAAATAAATTTAATAAAATTTATTTAAAAAATTTAAATCTTTATAAGATTAAATTGATTCAAAGTCACTGGTTATAATTTTTCTAAAATTAAAAAAATTTAAAATATATTTAATCATTATTTTATAAAATTTGTTAGATATATGACATTAGACAAATCTTCATTTGTCTAAACATTTGGATTTGTCAGAGAAAATCTTCATTAAGATACGTGAGTGAGAGAACATTTAAGATAAGATTCTATATTATAATGTCTTCTTTTTAAAGTATAAATAGAAATTATTGAAATAATTTAATAATAATATTTTATTGAAAGAATAATGTTATTACAATTTAAAAATGTTATAAGTGAAACAAAGAAGATAAATTCAAGATTAAACGTCACAAGTGGATTCAAAGTGAAAATAATATAAATAAATTTTGTTAGATAATTATAACTATAATCTTTATCTAATATTCTTTTATAAATTGTAATATAAAAACTTTCCTTAAATCTTGGATCTTGGTTCTACATTTAACAATTTGAGTTAGTTCCATGCAAATTTCCACAACTTTTGTAGGATATTTTCGAATTACCAATGTAATTCTTAATTCCTATTTTTCTATTAACAATTATATAAACTACGATAACAACAATGACTTAAGCTACATAAACACAAGTTGCAATAATAAAAAGAATTTTTTCACAAAAAATAAGAGAAGTTGAAAATTCAAAGATAGTAAGAAAAAGAAATTAAAGAAACACTTACTAGACACTTATAACGGAATAAATATACAAAGAAATCTTATTAACAACAAATGTGTCGACTTCACAAATAAATACAACAATATTATATTTTGTATACCCAAAATATATATTATTGGAAGGAAATTAAGTTGTTGAGATTAATTTTCTTTCAACAACTCTTTTTAGTGATAAAATATTATATTCAAATAATAATAATAATAAAAAATGTAAATAAAAATTTAGAATAGATTAATAATGCATTTAATTATATAATAAATATATGTAAACATAAATAGAATTTTAGAATACAATTTAGAATAAGACAATAATACGTTTAATTAAATTAAATAATATATGAAATGATATGAGTATGAAGATTACAGTTCCCTTGGTAACATACTTCAATTCAAAATTTAAATGCCCGAAGGAAACATTTCTCCCAATTCCAGCAGGGCGTGAATGTACGCGCCAGAGTGGCACGTGCTTAGTTCAAAACTGAAAACTGCACTCCTCGGTTCAATTCAAATGAAATCAAATCAAATCACATCAAACTTCATTCATTCTGCTGCAAATGGAGCTCACCGAAGAACAACAACGGCAAGTTGAAGCGAACCGTGCAGCGGCGATCGCAAAACGCAAAGCGTTCTTAGAATCCAGAGCGCAACGAGAAGAACAATCTCATGGTGAAGGAGAAAAGACTACGAACCCCAACCCATGGCATCTTTTCAAGTGCCAAAAGTTCCCTAAACCTCAACCCCCGAAGTTCCTCGCCAGACTCGAAATATGCTCCGCCGATTCCTTCTCCATCACACCCATTCAGCTTCCTCCATTCCCCTTCCCCGGTCACCAGCATTGCCTCTCCACTCTAAACTCCATTCTCTCACATGTACTTCACTTCTCTCACTCTCATTTTTAGCCATCACACACCACTCTTCTATTTTTTTATTTACCCTAATTTCGTTTTTCGTTTCTCAGGTGATGCTTTCGCACTTCACGCAGACCACCGGAGGGGTGGAGGTATGCGTGTTCAAGCTCACTGAGTACCACGCTGTGGTCAGACAGTTGAAGGTGGAGGTGGAGGCGCTTCAGGTGGAGGAGATCCCCTGGGCGACGTTCAACGTGGTGGAGCGTCTCTCGCTTTCGGTAGCTGCTGGGCGGTGGACGCCGGTGCGGCCGGAGCACTTGGCCGACGAGGAGGTAGAGCGCCTGATCGCGAAACTCCCAAGGACTCTCCTGGACGTGTTGCTCCCTTTCCAGCATGACGGACTGCGGTTCGCGTTGAGAAGAGGCGCTCGGTGTCTCATTGCCGATGATATGGGCCTCGGGAAAACACTCCAGGTAACGTTCATTGTTGTGATGATTTGTATTTGGCTGGATTGTGTAAATGTGATTATAAATTTCTGACGTGATTGTTTGGATGATGGTTTTTTTTTTTTGTTTTGTATTAGGCTATTGCTATTGCGGGGTGTTTTCTGGATGAAGGTTCCATACTCGTGGTTTGTCCTGCTGTGTTGCGGTTCACGTGGGCGGAGGAATTGGAGCGCTGGCTTCCTATCTGTTTGCCGGCTGATATACATCTCGGTAATGTTTTGCTTTTTAAGAAAGGTTGTGGTATTTGTTAATGACCAATATTGGGGTTGGTCTCAATTGACACTTGAAACCGTGAGCGTGTTGTTCTTGAAAAAAATGTAGAGTGCTTGCGATGACAGTACAGTTCACGTGTTTGAGATTATGTTAATGGAATTCTTTGGATGCATAGATGATTCTACTGAAGATGGTTTGGTATTGGGATATTTGAACAGTAAAAGAAAAAGATGGTTTTGGATATGGTGCCTGGACTAGATGGAAAGATTGGTTAAATGAATCAGCCATGCTTTATAAATATATGGTTTGAGAACTCTACTGTGGAGATAACTTTGTGTGGATGGGTGTTTTGTTGATTACGTGGTTAGTTAAGAGTGGTTTGTAGTTATGCGCAGACGATGATGAGTTGATAATCTAGTAGGGTGTTTTTTGGTGTTGGCACGTGCCACATTAACTACTTAGAAGATTTGGAGCTAAGCTGATTTCATGATTAGATTCAGGAATAATGAACATAGGTTTTTAGAAGAACGTTTGGTGTTATGTGGTCATGGAAGTAAGTCCAACTGTTCAGCGCTTTACAACTTGGTGTGATTGCTTGGTGCATTTAAGGCTACGATTTTCTGAAACATAAATGAAGCATGGGTTTGCATTAGTAAGTCGCCAATTAACCAAGCTTATTGCAGAAAGAAAGGGAGAGGGAAGGGGGATTAGTTCCTCATGTGATCAGTGCATTTACTGTGATCACTGAAAGCAATGAGTAAAAGTACAACTAACTGTATACATGGCATGAAGCATGGTAATGGGAATGCACATAGGACTATTCAGTTGGTTTGAAGAGGGGAGAAACCGGGAGGAGGGGAAAGAAAGAGAGAGAAGAAGCAGGAAAGATCTGAGTAAATGGAATTGCAGGAATAGGCCATGGCTCTCAATGGCTTTGGATAATCTGTATTTATTTTACAATTCTGCTGCTATTTTCTCTGCAGTTATGTTTTCCTGATACTAACATTCCACTGATACTTGTAGCAGAAGTGAGTTGTACACTATATGTACCATTTTCAGTAGAGAGCTGGTCCCTATTTTCTATCTTTTCACCATGCTAGTTCTCTCAGTAGTACAACCTTCTACTACTACTAGGCCAACAAATAAGATCTGTTACTATTTGCTGAGCTCTGGCTGTGATAAAAGGACTTGTTGTCCACCTCTGTACTCTTCTCCTTGTGGATTTCTCTACGGCCAGTCCCAAGTGCCAATAAAGGAGGAGAGTTGTATTAAGCCCTTGACAACCAATGTAAAGCTTGTTGAAACCTTAAAAACAATTTTCTTATAAATGAGACAACAAAAAGTCAGTGCAATCCACATGAATATTCACATATTCAATTTTGCATTTGTGTACACATTAAGTTGATTTGTTGTATTGTGACTGTTTAACAGTAATCCAATTTGGTACAGATTTCAAAGCCAGCATGATGTGAAACATTAGGAAAGATAAGCTTAAATTAAAAATAAAATGACAATATGATCTGGAAAATATAATTTTTCTCGCAGGGCCTCATTATGCCCTTTCCATTAATAACTTACATGACAGCCATGACAAACTGGTAGTTATCAGAATGACGAGTCTGTCCAGCAATTCACTTTAGTCTGCTGTATATTCAGTTAAAGGGTGTCTGGGTAATTTATTTTCAATACTACAGTAAAGCTGTTGGTGAGCACTAATATAGATTTGACTTCTAATAATTTGAAATATTGCCTATTAATTTCCTTTTTCATTGCATGCCCATTTTTGTTCATGATTCTGTTACAAAATTGATAATTTCTTGTGCTAGCTTGTTGACATTTAGATGTTTCTTCAAATTCAGTTTTTGGCCATCAAGACAACCCTATATATTTAACAAGAAAACCTAGAGTTGTGGTTATTTCTTATACCATGCTTCATCGTCTAAGAAAGAACATGCTTGAACTTCAATGGGCTCTTTTGATTGTTGATGAATCACATCAAGTGCGATGTACGAAGAAAACAGAACCAGGAGAGGTATGCAATGTTTCCATTGTGTTTCTTGTTTGTAAAATTTAAAACACCAAAAAGAAGCTACTTAAAGAGAAAAAGTGTAAGATATCTTTTGAATCTCACTGTTTTTTCATGTTCATATATTTATAAGGATTGCTTACAAAATAAGCTTAAGAAAGGAGAAAAAATGAAACCCCTAGGATGCTAGGTTGCGAGTAGATAGAACAAGAAACAACTTTTTGTTCAGAAAATAATATAAACTATTCCAAGGTTATCAAATTCGAGAGTTTGCATAAACTCGTGAGAGTTGAGTAAACTCGACTCGTAAACTCGTAAGAGTTTACTTCAGATGAAAAAAAATTATATAAATAAGTCTACAAAATTATATAACTTTAAATAAATAAAATCTATAGTTATATGGGGTTCATAAAAATAAATATTGTAAAACATAAATACTTGGATTATTGTCATTAATTTTGATGCATTTCATTAAATATATAACTTTCAAGCTCGCAGAATCGCTCCAAACTCACGATTCTACACGATCCTACCGATTTCACAGTCGATTCTACCGAGTTTATGCAGAAAACGAGTTTACTTTCGAGTTAACTCGGAAGCCATGTCTGAGAACGTAAACTCGAGTTTACGAGTTAACTCTAGAGTTTGATAACCATGAACTATTCTATTCTAACACCCCTTTCAAGTTGGAGCATAGAGATTATATGGTCCAATATAAATTGAATCGGAGCTCCCATTGATTTTGTTAGAATGTTTGCAAGTTGATCATTGGAGACAACAAACTCAGTACAAATTTCCTTGGACAACTTTTCTCTACCAAAATCACACTCATGTGTTTTGTCATCTTATGAAACACAAGGTTGGAAGCAATGTGAAGAGTTGCTTGTTTATCATATTACATTCTCATTGGTTGAATTTCACTAAACTTCTCATTGTTTATCTTCATATAGTAGACCTTGTCCTAGAATGTGAGGTATTTGAAAATGTGAAAAACAACATTCAAATAATCAATGCAAGGAATTTACAAAAATTGACTCACCACACCAAATGCAAAAGGTAGGTCAGGCCTAGTAATAGTAAGATAAATAAGTTTTTTTCGTAAGTCTTCTTCATATCTTTGGATCTGAGAAGGGCTCACTTTGTTCCGCCATTAATTTCTATTTTGGATCCACATGACTATCCATCGATTTATAATCAATCATTCCCGTTTCTTTCTAGATATTCAATGCATATTTTAAACGTGTATTTCTGTTGAGCAATTAAAAGACCCTCTTTTGATTGAATCACTTCAATGCCTAAAGAAGTATTTGAGACACCCAACATCTTTGGTTTGAAAAAAGTGGTTGCTCAAATGTTGCTTTAGACTACTAGTTTTTGGTGACATCATTTCCTGTAATAATTATATCATCAACTGATAGGTACTAGAAAAAAGAAAGCACAATACAACTGAATAATCTCTGTATTAGTAATGAAATCAGGACTGTATCAGAATGATATCAGTGTCTGAATCAGGAAAGAAATACATAACAGTAAGCAAAGTAGAAAGTATCTCTAGACAATTAGAGAGTGCCTAGTCTCTCCCAAATCCCAGCCAATTCCAGCCTATTCTCCCCCACTATCTTCCCATGCTTTATACCCATACAACAAAATCACTGCTTTCCTACCGTGCCAGCTCAGCAGTTTGTTACATGGAAGGACTCTTCTCATTCTCTATCATGCCATTTTGATCCCCTACTTTGTCATTCATTCTCTGTTTAATATACACCTTAGATATTTTGGGTTTGGGCCTAACTATTTTCGAGTTCCTATCATCAACATACTCAGTTAGGTTAACACATTTTCTAAGAGATGTATGACAGTAAAAGACTAAATGATCTACTTCATTGCGTTTCAGTCCAAAGATTTGAACAGTATAACTAAACTTTTCTAACCAAACGCCAGAAGATTGTTTTAGTCCAAAGATTTTAACAATATAACTAAACTTTTCTAACCAAACACCTGAAGATTGCTTGAGACTGTAGAGGGATTGTTCCAGGCTTCTTCAATAATCTTCCCTCTGTCAGGATGTTTAATCCACATTAAAAGAAATTTAAATGAGGAAAAAAGATTTAATCCCTCTGTATTTTTTTGTTCAAAACATCTATTTTCCGTTGCCTTTGTGTGCATGAGTGTTTTGGTGGAAACTACTACTGTGGTACTCCTAAGATAGAGGCTTCTTGGTTCCCGTAAATGATGATCACATTATAATTGTTGTAGCTACAATTACTAGCACTGTTATCTCTCTTTTGCCCTGGATTATGAATTTGCATTTACAATGTATTGTAGTTTGTAGCAGTGCTGTATGAATTTGGTTTGAGGGAGGAGATTTATATTAGTGGGATAAGAAGATCTGATTGGGGTTTGGTAATCAAATAACCATATTTTAACATCTGAGAGTACGAAATCAAACATGTGAACTTCATTTTCATTTTGAAGAACTGCTTTCAGAAGGCAGATTTTCATATTGTTAATATCTGCCTTGTAATTGTAATTTAGTGTTATCTTTTCTCTCTGTATCTCCTATTTAGCTAAAGTCTGAAAGTTATATTTTGTCATCTATCTTTTGTTTGAACAGATACAGGCTGTTCTTGATGTGGCTTCAAAAGTCAATCGTATAATTCTGCTATCAGGGACACCTTCTCTGTCAAGGTTGTGGCATAATCACAGCAAGCCAGTTGCATTTATTTTCAAGTTGGAGTGAAAATGAAAAATCTTATTTAATATTTTGCTTTTTACTCTATATTTAAGTTTATGTTCTGTGTCCACTGTTCTTGTTTTTATTATTTTAACAATTAATAATTCTTACATGTTATGGTGCCTCTCTTCCTAGGTGCTCATAGACCGTACGACATATATAACCAGATAAATATGCTATGGCAAGTATATTCATATTGAATGTTTTTGTATTTAAAATTTTCTATCTGCAAAGACTCTGAATGCAATTTTCTGCAAAATGCTTCTATTTACAGGCCTGGTTTGCTGGGGAAGACTAAATACGAATTTGCAAAAACTTATTGCGATTTAAAATATATCAAAGGCAATCAAGGAAAATATTTTGCGGTAATCCTGTTATAAAATCATTTCATTTATCTCTATGAATGTGTACTTTGAGAACATCTGTATTTAGATATTTTGATATCATTATAATTATCTTCTTGCTGCTAAGATGTTATCTCTTACAGCAGAAGATCATCATTACCTTTTGTATGATGTATTTCAGGATGATTACTTTTGTTATTCCTTTAACTTGGTTGGTAAAATATATTTAAATATGGTTGCAGTTGGCGAATGAAAATGTTATAAAATTATTAGAAAAAAAGGGCTAATTCAAAGGTTATAGAATTCTTAGATTCTGTTTTAGCCTCTTGGAGGTTTTGTTTAATACCTGATCTTTTACATAAAGATTTTCATCTTTTTAATCTTTAGTTACGTATGATTAGGGAAAAAAATGATGGAATTTATATATTTCGCTTTCATATTTCTTTTTGGGTTGTAATTCACTGTTATGAAATTGACAGAATGGTGGGATTATGCTGCAGGATTATTCAAAGGGTGTGCGCTTGGAAGAGTTAAATGTGTTACTGAAGCAAACTGTTATGGTAGGATCTCCTCCCATATTAATCATCTGATCAGTACTTCAATATTTTTTTTGTTTTTATTTTAATTACTGACATTAATTACATTCGTTGCGTTCTTCTTTTTTGACATCTGCTCTTCAAATGACCAGCCTGGCATTTCGAAGCTATGAGAGCAGTTTGGCTGTGAAATTTGTACTGCTAAATTAGACTCTGATGAATGGGATCTAATTTTGTTTTCGTCTTGTTTATCCAATCTCACCTTGGAGGATAAGGTTTGATTGTTGCTTTAATTTGATGATTTGGTTATTACATATAGGTTTATATCCTTTAAGTACATCAAACAATACCAAGGAAACATTGTTGTTTTGTAAATAATTGTATTTTGGCTTCACAATAGTATTTATTGAGTTCTCACTAGCTACTGCTTATTGAGTGATTTTTTATTTTAAATCTTCATTTGGTTACGGAGTGCCACATTTTAATTTTGAATACTTAAAATTGGTTTTTATTTAATCATGTCTGTTTTGTTTTCTCCGTGATTGCAAAGAACATGGTTATATGAAGTTGTCCATTGTAGATAAGGCGTCTGAAGGAACATGTGATGCTACAGTTACCTCCTAAACGTCGGCAAATTATAAGACTGTTGATAAAGAGATCGGATATTGTTGCTGCTAAAACTGCAATTGGGGTATTAAGTATTGATGCAACTGAAAGGGAAAGTGAAGAAATAGCTTTGGAAAATTTGGATGAAACTGATGGTATTGTTAAGAAATCTTTAACTCTACTGCAGTGCAATGTTGATTTGTGAGTCATCTATTGTGTCACATGATAGACTTTAAGTTCATTGGTTTACTAGATTGGGAGGAAATTGCATTAAAAGAATACAGCTTTGGAAATTAGTACTTCATAAAAGTGAATTTGATGCCTACCACATTAATAGCCGAATTCTAGTTGAAAACCTAGACGATTTAAAATTTGCTTACGGTGCCAAAAAGGCATATAATACCGATGGTCACAAGAATATCCAATAAGACCCAAAAAAGTGTTAAAAAAAGTCCAATTGTTACCTGTGTTATTTATCGATACCAACCTACATTTGAACTATGCAAAAAATTGAAAATTAATTAAAATTTCATGTTCTTGTCAAACTGCGTTTTGTCAATACACCGTGTCAAAAATGTTGTTTGGTTGTTATTTTTTTGTGCTTTTCAAAGAAAATGGCCATGCTAATTTCTAATGTATAAAAATTATAATTCTATTTCTGTATGTTTGTGTGTCTGTAATGCAAAAGATTGTTATATAAGTTTCTTCTTTCATCTCTCTACCTGTTGCCAGGCAAGCTTTCTTATCAGGAACTTGGAATTGCAAAGCTTTCTGGTTTTCGTGAATGGCTTGCCCTCCATCCAATAGTTGCAGGATCAGAGAATGCTTCAAAAATGATAATTTTTGCTCATCACCACAAAGTTCTTGATGGAGTACAGGTTTGGAAACTACTGCTTCTTGTAATCCCTTTAGCAGTTATATAAAATTGTAGAGTGATGTCAGTGACTCAATGTTTTTCCTTTTTGCATTTCTCTTTTGCTTTTTGCTGACTATCATAGTTTAGCTTTTGTTGGATTTGGTCCAACTTATTTTAGGCTTTTCTTCATAAAAAAAATAGTTTGGCCAAACACATTTCTAAAAGGTTCTTGAAAATTAAGCAACTTACTTCTATAAAAGAAAAATTAAAGTAGTCTGTTTGAAAAAAATGGGAGAGGCAGCTTGTAGGAGTCAAATGAAATGATAATTGTCAAACAGATTCTACTTTATTTTAAAGATAGTTTTTTGAACTTTAACTTTGTTGAATATAGTGAAGAAGATTAGGAGAAATCTCCCTTATGTGTTTAGCATACACATAGGGTAGTTTATTTATAATGTAAGATAAGGGTTAAACCCTAAATACAGAATGGGCTAAGCCCAATTAACAGAAACACACACCTTAACATCTAACAAACTTTGAAGGAACTTTTAAAGCAAATATTGCCCTAATAAATCATGCTCCTGGACTACGTTCATGAAGTAAATAAGAGGTACATTTTACTTTTGGAATCACCTTGACTAGTAGTAATCCTGTGTAGTGGCTGGAGCATGATGTTCTCCTGCTGTCTTCATTTATTTGATTGGCTATCAGAATTTTTGTTTTAAGTTGGCCTCTTGTGATTTGATGACTATTATGAAAAACAAACATTTATATCTATCTTTTTTATGTGAATTTTATCTTTCTAAACTATTCAGGAGTTTGTGTGTGAGAAAGGTATAAGTTTTGTGCGAATTGATGGAAATACTCTTGCCAGAGATAGGCAATCAGCAGTAATCTCATTTAGGTCGTCACCAGAGGTATTGCAACCATTGCCTTTTCTTCTCAAGTTATTGTGAAAAATATCGGTTTATTTATTTTGTTTGCCTATTTAAGATATTTTCTATGTTTATGTTATTTTGTTTGAAATTATAACTTGTTTTACTTTCCATTTCTCATGTTGCACTATTAACAACTTTGAAGTTGTGTTTTCTGACAATCAGACTCAGTTTTATTATCATTGTTCTACTGTTCTATTTTTTAAATTAATGTTTTTTTTAATCTTGTTGGGGGCATGCATTGATACTTGGCAATTTTTTTAAGCAAATTAAGTCATTATATCAAGTCTCTTGCTCCACTCATTGAAAAGACAATTTGTTGTGTATGCTAAAAGTAAGAACCATGTCATTCCTAACATCATCTGTCTTGAGCATTTCTGTCAACATCAAACTCCCTTTACTACCGTATTTATGCACTTATATGCAACATTTGTTCTGAATTCCAGGTTACTGATTCATGGGTTTCATTCTTCATTTAAGTTTACTGACTTATGTGTTGCATTTTTATTGAAGGTTAAAATTGCAATAATAGGTATTCTAGCAGCAGGTTTTGGACTTGATTTCTCAACAGCACAAGATGTGGTGTTCTTGGAGCTACCACAAAGCCCAACTCTAATGTTCCAGGTTCTGTTTGGAATACCAATTCATTGATTAATTTGTATTTATAACTATCGTTGGGTTGTTGAATTTGTATCATATGCTACTGACTTGTGTTTTCTGCTGTGACATTGATTTGGTTTGTGTCAAACCTGTGTTCCTATGTCAATACAACTGATTTATTTATATTGAGAAAATGAAATCAATTCAATAAATAGAGGAGATTTGGTATGATACCTGAATAACTGTCACTAGTAATACCAATATGATCTTAATATTTCTAATTATAAAGATATGATCCTTATTTTTTTATTTACAAAACTCTACCAAAAGTTGGAGCATATAATGTGTTCAGCTTGCTAAACATTTTATTGTTCCTTGATCCTTTTAAGGAGTTGGTGAATATGTCTGTTAGCACTATAGTTGACAAATGTGGTGGTGATATCTTTAGGTTCCAAGTTTTCTTTTATGATTTTTTAAGGTACACATCTGGTTCTTTCATGAATGACAAGATCAGAGGCAGTGTGTAATGCTTGATAGCTTGTTGCATATATGGTGCTGTTGTTAGTAGGATATTCAATGTACTACTAAAAGCTGTTAGAATGTGAAAGATCTTTTTGTAATTATTTCTTTAGAGTTAGAGTTCTTAATATATAGATACTGCTGTACTATTTCAGGTTAATCAATTTGAATAAATATCTTCTTTCTTTCATATTAATCCTTTGAAGTGGTGCATTTGGGAATTTTCATGAAATTTAAGTTTTTTGAGAAATTAGTTTAGCCATATCAGCTCATAGGTGACTAAAGCCATTCATTGCCTTGTATTTTACTTCTACACTTGATCTTGTACAGTATTTTTTTTCTTGTTATTCAAAGATATTAAAGTATTCCTAACAAGAACACAACATCTTGAAATAGAGTGTCTATCACTACGTGAGGTTGCCCCGTTCGCATAAATGTGCTAAACCATTTATGTATTACCCTCATCTTCATACATATGGCCTTTCCCAAGAATATTTCTTAGGATTTGTACAATTGCATCCCAATGATTTTGACAAGGAGAGTTCAAGAATTCACTTATTGCATTCACTGCAAAGGCAATGTTAGGACGAGTCACAATGAGTTGATTTTGTTTACCAACTGATGGTTGACATCTCTATGGGACTGAAAACAACATTCCTTGGTCAGGTACAAGTTTGATACTCGGTTCATTGGTGCCGCCACAATAAGGCTGTGGCGAATCGGATTTTCATGACGGCCCATAGCGGCCGCTTTGTGCATATCGGCTGGTGAATGCGGAACGGCAATGGTGAAAAAAATCGGACTGGAGAAAGAAGAAGATGAAGAGAGACCAGCGGGATCAGAGGGAGAAGAAACTAGCAGCGGCGAGCAACATTCTTGGAGAAGAGAAACCTAAACTGCAAGGATATATTTATTTTTTTAGGGTTTAAAACGCATGGATTGGGTCAGGCCCAATAACATTTAATTTAACCTAATAGGCACACACGGACAACAAGGTAAAACAAGTTTAACCACATGGTAAAAAATATTTAAAACACATGGTAAAAAAGTAGACCAGGTTCAATAAAATTCAATTTAACCTAATAGACACACAACCACTCTCTCATTCCTCTTCAGCATCTCTTAACCCTTTATGTTACTGTCACACAGCCAATAACCAGGAAAGCTCAAGAACATCCCACAGAACACACTTATTTTGCATTATAATTATATTTCTGCCGTAACTCTATAGTTTTCGTTATAACTTTATAGAGGAATTTTGGGTATCTGATATTTTCCGTTGTCCAATATCGATAACACTGTTGTCAATTGACTTAGCTTTAACATTCCTGTTTCTTCTCAAATATCTAGAGCATATTTCCTTTGTGATATGACCAAACCAACCTTGGATTGAGCAACCTTACTACTAAGTAACATAGTTTGTCTTTCTTGTGGAACTATTAAGCAAACTATTGTTTTAGATGGAAAATATGCTCGTTGTACACTACCTTTGATTACAATGTCATTCCCATTTACAATAAGGAAGATGCATCCTTGCAAGGAATGATGGTGAAATCTTGAATGATCAATTTCACTTTGTAATATTCCAAACTGTTGGATGACGTTTTGAAAAATTCTGAACCATGAATGAGGTTCGTGCTTAAGGTCATAAAGGAACATGTGTAGGCGATACACCTTATTGGATGATTGCATATGTCTTCATTTGAAGAAACAAATGGAAGTTATGGAATAGACTCAAAGAAGGAAACATTAGTAGAATAAAAAGTATCAGTTAAGATCAGGAGAGAAACAACCTTTTTTTAGAACAGTGATATCCCAGGAAGACACATTTAGAAAGATCTAGGAGAAAGTTTTTCTCAACTCAATGAGGTTATGTGCAAAATAAAATGGAACCAAATGCATTGAGCAAATTGTATATAGGGGAATGTGGAAAAAATATTGAGTGAGGATAAAGGGAGAAAATTTGATATCCTTTAATGATACAAATATGATACTAGAATAAATATCACCAATAATACAAATATGATCACGATATTTTTAATTATGAAGAGATCCTCATTTCTGTAATTGTAACAGTTTGGAATAGTTTGCGTTAGTGGAGTGTCACTGGGAAACCCTAAATTAGAACTTGTTGGTTTAGCAAAGGGAATGAAATAGCCCTATTGGTGAATGGTACACAATAATGGAATTTTCTGAATTAGGTCAATAATATGTAGGGAATGTCTCCCAATCTTGTACTGCATGGTTGAATGGCAGTATTGTTGGGATAATGTTTTAGGTGTGTTTGTAGGCGATAGTTGGTAATATTTTATTGAAAAATTGGAACTAACTTACTGTAAGATGATAAATCTATAGAACTAATAGTTTGGCTTTCTTACAACTAATTGTGCAAAGTGTTACACTGTAAGTCTTTTCTACCATGCAACAGTTGCAGTTTATCTTAAGTAAATAATGTTAATATGTTTTGAAGGCTGAGGATAGAGCTCATCGTCGAGGACAAACAAATGCGGTTAATGTTTACATATTCTGTGCAAAGGTGACTAGGTTCTCATTTATTTTGACAGTTTGGGATTAGGGTTTGTTGTGATATGCCTAATATCTCTTACAAGCTGCATTTGTTGGTATACTCCTTCTGCAGGATACCTTGGATGAATCACATTGGAAAAATTTAAACAAAAGTTTGCAACGTGTTTCATGTACAACTGATGGAAAATATGATGCGAAGAAAGAGATAGAGGTACCATATTTCTAGTCTCTGTTAGTTTCGTATTGAAAAGCAATTGTATTTGCAGATTATCTTTACATTAGTAGGCTATTTTTAAATCTGAAATTAGCTCATTATGATTTGTGGGTCTACCATCTATTTCAAATTTTAAATGACTTATCATTAAAATATTTCGTGTATATAGATATCAATTGTTTTGCATTTAATATGTCCACATTTCTAACACTTCTTAATCCTCACACTTGGTCCTGGTGTACTATTTTTGCTCAAATATATGAAATTGAATACTGAGACAATATATGCAATAAATAAATGGATTGGAGGATGCCTGTGGGATGGATAAATGAATTCCCTTTCCTACTTGTGATGATCCTCTTTACAATTAATAACATTTCATAAGTTTCCTACTTCGTCCAATTGAATGACTTATTTTTTCACCGGTTGTCACTAAAGTTCTCCAACCTATTGGGATCTTTTTTTGCTTTCAAAACTGTATATTTCTTTGGTGTGAAAGTTTGCGTACTAATTTTATTATTCTGATAATCTTACAAGATACACTTCTATTTCCATTATTATGAAACTAAAGTGCTTGATATTTTGCTGTGTCATAATGTTTTTCCTCCCTTATATGACATCTGCTTCCTTTTGGGTGGTGGCAGGTTGAAGGTATTTCTTATTTAGGCTCATCTTTTAAAAGAGATAATAGTGAAGAGCAATCCACATGCAAAGATGCAGAAGGGGAAACACAATTGGATTTGCAACCTTCTGCGGTAAATTCAAATGATTCAGAAGCAAATGAAGATGATAAATCTGGGGAGGGAACTTCTTTTCTTAACAAGTCAATTCAGAGTTTTAATGTTTTGGTAATACACTGGTACTTGAACTTCAAATTGTTTTGTCTCACTTAAGCACATCATTTCATTGTCTTTGTTTATTCATTATTTTACTTGCTTTTTAAATTATTCTAACATGTTGCTAGAATAGGCTGATGGCGTCTCCTGCCAAGATTTAGGCACAGGTTTAGTTCTGGATGGAAATTGTGATGCTGATGTTTTTGAAGATGTGGAGAGATATCCTGGAAAGAGTTTAGAAGACGCACATCCAGTAATTGAGATGCAGTTTCATTTTCAACTTTCTAATGTACAGAATAACTACTTGAGTGTTTAATTGTCTTATTTTACAGTTGCAGGATATAAAAACTGTTTCAACAACAGAAGCAGATGATAACCAGTCTGCTCAGCTGGTTGAAGCCGAAAGTCATTGTTCTAATCAAATTGATTTTCTGCGATTTGAGGTGAATTTTATTTTAAAACTTGTTGGTTAAGTCCATTGTACAAGAAAATTGATATTTCTTTTAGTGATTTATTTGTTATTATAAAATTGTGTGCTGGAATATACCATTGATGCATGATTATATAAATTTATTGCAATCATTATATGTGATCAAAGGATATTGTTTCCCCTAAACACGACTCTTAAAAGATGGACTTTAAGTTTAGTTGAATTTTATAAAATCGGCTTGAAAGATAAGATTTGCACCCACTTATTTATTATACTTTTGTCATATTTGTAATTGCTGTAAGATCTCTAATACTCCATCATGCCAAAAACTGAACATCTTGAGTGTGAAATTAAATGTTTTTGGGTCATTCAATAGTGGGTGACATAATAGGCCCAACAAATCTTGTTGGGGTTGGGATAGGTTTTGATACATATTAGAATCTGAACTTTCAACTTAACTCAAAATTACAAAATTTATTTGTAAGATAACATTTATACCTACGTATGTTCTATAATTTGGTCATATAGGCGATGGTAGATGTTAGATAAATTGCATTTTATGTTAATTAAGGAAAACATGTCCTTATGTTAATTATGTTATTTTTACATATTCATTTGTATTTGGACTTAGCCCACGATCTCTTTATTATAAATACATTTATCCCATGTGTATTTTCTACACAAGGGAGATTAATCCTATATTTAGTTTTTCACTATATTCAACCGTAGATAATGATGACTATTAAGTTTTGCATCACTTGTGAGAAGAACATGACCTAATGCTCAAAAGAGAAATGTGATGATGGATGATAACAAATTCACTGGACATTTATAGGAGAGATCCATGCATTAAAGATACATATAAGTAATGATAAATCCTGTAGGCCAAATCAATGTTATCAAAACTTGGTTATGGTGGCACCATGGTAGAAATTGTTGGTGGTTTTGCAGTCTGCTGCCACAACATGGCGGTGACAAAGAGGTTTCTCATGGTGGCCCTTTTGCGTACCGGTTGGTGGGCATGGAACGGATATGCCGAAAAAGTCGGGGCAATGACATGGAGAAGAATTGTTAGATATATTATATCTTTTATCTTTTAGTTAGTTTGTTATTGTTTCTCATTTGTATTTTGGGTTTAGCCCATATTTCTTCTATTATAAATAGAGAACCCTATGTGTGTATTTAAAACAAGGGAGATTAATCCCAAATATAGTTTTTCACTATATTCAACATGGTATCAGAGCAGGTTCTCTGATCTTCTTCCGGGGTCTCTGCTGTCTGCCGGCGGCCGGCCGCCGGCAGCCCTTAAAATTTCAGTGGGCAGCCCTTTCTCTTCTTAAATTTGTGCCACAGTCAGCACCAGTGCAGCCAATCGCCTCTGCCGTCGACCATCGCCGCTATCCGCCGCCGCCGGCCGCCGTCACAGTTTCGACCGGTGACCAGCGGATCTGAAGCGTCTCCTCGAGCAACGACCAACCCTGCCGGAGTCAAGACCAGACTCATCTTCACGCGCCTCCACGCGCCGCCTGTCTTCAGCTGGTCTCGGGTCGCGTGTGCTGCCACGCGTTGCCTTGTCGCCGGCCACCGTCACAATTCCGACCGGTAACCAGTGGATCTGGATCGTCTCTTCAAGTGCGACCTAACCCTGGTGGTCGTCGTCTCTGTCTCGTTCGCATGCGCTGTCACGCGCCTCCTCTCTCCGGTAGATCTCGAACGCGTGTTCATCACGCGCCGTCTTCTCGGCGTCGGCATCAAACCGCGCTGTTGCCGGTCGTCTCGCCGGAGCTTCTTCTCTCTGTTCTGACCCTCCATAGCAACCATAGCTTCCATCTTCTTTGGTCTTCACAGAATCTCCATCTTCTTCCTTTCTCACTAGATTTGCCGCAGTCGGCACCGGCGCAGTCAACCGCCGCTGCAGTCGCTACCGCCTCAGACAGACGCAACTGCGTCAGTTCTTCTTGGGCTAGAGTTTAGCCCGATCTTCTTGTGATACACTGCTAAGTATCACCACTTGGGAGTTGTCCAGCAAAGAATTTTGGACCTCCAACATGTCTTTGGATCTTTGATGCCTTTGTTTCCGCATTGTAGCTTAATATTTTGTTTTGTTTTAGTGGTCCAGCAACTGTGATATTTCACATTTCCGCCGTTCACACTAAGGGGGAGTACGTTTCCAAGACACTGCAAGTCACATAAATATGGGTGTAGTCCCTGCAGTTTTGTAGATTTCAGCCACTACTGTTGATCCCATCACCCATCCATCATTGATGAGGATTTAGTGTAGTCCCTGCAGTTTTGTAGCTCTTAGCTTTCAGCTACTACTGTTGATCCCGTCACTCATCCATCACTGATTGGGAATCAGTCCTTGCAGTTTGTCATTGTCCACCACTGCTCTCCTTCATCCACTTTTGAAGTTGAAGTTTCACAAGCTGCTGTTAGTCCATCTATGTTTGTCTCACACTCTTGAAGACAAGTCATCTAGTTCAACACTGAGTTCATCTATTCCAAGCTTAGTTCATACAATTTGTATGCTCCAGCTTGAGGGGGAGTGTTAGATATATTATATCTTTTATCTTTTAGTTAGTTTGTTATTATTTCTCATTTGTATTTTGGGTTTAGCCCATATTTCTTCTATTATAAATAGAGAACCCTATGTGTGTATTTAACAGAAGGGAGATTAATCCCAAATATAGTTTTTCACTATATTCAACAAGAATGAAGGCACATAGTTACCAGAAAGCTGGCATCAAACGTGGCCCACCGTTAGCCACTTTAAACAAAATTTAACCTCAAACAAAATTTAATCTCAAACAAAATTTAACGCCGTTGCTTTTGGAGGACTAAAAATTATAGTTTCCTTTAGGAAAAAGGATCAAAGTGAAACAAAGTTTGGAAGAGGGACAAAACTCAAAAACGCTTGATACTTGAGGAATTAAAAACATATTTAACCTTATTTCTTTTGATTGTAATGTTTCTGCAGTACATATTATGGTTCCCTTTATAACTTTATAAAGGATTGTTGGGGTCTTTGATATTTCTTGTTATCCAATATTGATAACACTGGATTAGATAGGAAACTATGAATAAGTTAACTTATTTTGAATAAGTGTCACAGTTCAAACAATTGTCAAGAATGAAAAGGTCATGCTATTGATTAAATAGCACTTAGTAGAAGTGCATCACCCCGAAAACGGAGAGGTACATTATAGTGAAGGAGGAGGGTAAGTTGTTAGAACTAGGTGACTATTTTTCATACAACATTTTCTTGTGGTGTGTGGACACAAATTGTTTCTCTTAGAATGCGATGTAAGGCAGGTCCGAGTGAAGCTTGGAAGGCAAAATAATCATCAATAAAGGTGCAAAATAAAAATGTTTGAATAGCCTTTCAGGTTCTTGAAAGTATGTCACCTAGTTAGTTCCTAAAATTGTCGAAATAAAACTTAATATCCTCCTGTAAGATCTTTATTTTGGTATAGTCCCTTCCTTGTATGCATGGCGTTAAGTAACAAAGTTAGTTTGTTAGCATACTGAATGACATGTCAATTAACACCTATTGTGAAGACCAACATGAAATGCCACATGCAGTGCAATGCATTAGTAGATTTGCTATAATCTCATGTATTGCACTAGCGTCTACTCAACATCACATGCATTGCATGTGCTAACTTTTAGAATGTTTTTGTTAAAGGGTGAGTCTAAGCGCTGACAAAAAAACGGGTAGA
The DNA here is from genome assembly GCF_016808095.1 of Vigna angularis. Lineage (NCBI taxonomy): Eukaryota > Viridiplantae > Streptophyta > Magnoliopsida > Fabales > Fabaceae > Vigna > Vigna angularis. The sequence continues at coordinate 8,989,167 of NC_068973.1, read as the reverse complement.
GGCCAACCCATATCTTTGAAAGGCTCAACATGTGATGTCTTTCCCGCCTCCTAGAAAGCAGTGTCATGATCATATCACGTTATGCTTTCAAACTTTCAAGAGCCCTAAGAAAATTAACTGTCACTCAAACTTCCTATGCAGGTTAACTCCTTTTTCTCCCATGGCCCTGATTTCTCTCGCATTACCTTTTTCTCTGAAACTGTTTGGCAGGGAAGTAATGAGAGGGGTTGGAAAGTGTATTATAGGAAGAAATTTAAAAATAAAATTATTTAAGTAGCTAGTCGTTAGGGGGGTGAGACTTCATGAGAAAGTCTGTATAATTTTCTTGTGGGATGCTAGGAAATAAGGGTTTTAGTTGTGACAGGGAATGCCCTGTATGAAAGGAAAAACTGTTGAATAATACAGAAAAGGGATATTTTTCTATGTTTTCTTTATCTTGTTTTATCATTTCTTGAGAAGGCATTCTGAATGTTTATCAGAACACATAATTCTGTATCTAAAAAGATCAAGAATACAAAATATTTAAATAAAATAAAGGAGAAATAAGGAATATAATCTAAGTGTTAGCTATGCATATTTCTCTATTTACATAGTATCATATATTTAATAATAGGCTGTCATACCATCTGTACAGGAATTTAATCTACTATAATTTGTGTTTATTATAATCAGTCTATATATGAAATGGACTCTTGCATGTAGTTCGTGCACACATTTTTCAGCTTCTCCTGCACCTATTGCTATCTCTTTTAAACTTGTATTGGAAATAATATAGGAGCTTAAATTCTGGTTGTAGGGTAGGTTTATTGTGATTTCCTTGGTGTACTTTTTGTTAGAGTGTAATACAGACATTTTCAACTTTAGGTTATTTGCCACCCTTGGTGTTGTGTATAGAGGCTGAATTGAGCCGTTGATTATTATTTATGAATACCAATAACATTTTCTTGCTTTTAGGTGAGCCCTTACACCGGAAGGATCCACTTGTATACTTGCATTTTGGGTACCGATAAACGACCACAACCACTTTATGAAAATTTTCGACCAGAAGAACTTGAGTTGTTGAGTCCTGTTGCTCCTGATCAGAAACAGGTTCATGATGAAAAACAAAAAATAGAGTCTGTTAAGGACAACCCCTTTTATAGGCATGCTCTTCTAGCTTTTGCGGAAGAATGGAAGAACTTAAGGTCAATTGAACGCCGGAAATTAATTGGAAAACCGTTGCAACTCCCTTTGGCTGTTGAATTATGCTATTTGAGTGAAAGCAACGACTACAACAACAATGTAAGTATAGCGAATTTGACTATTTTTAGTGGATATGATTATTTTTCATGAAGTTAATCCATGCTTGCTGTAACACTCCAATTTTTCACTCACTAAAATCTATAATTAACACAAATTACATAATTAAAATAAAACTTTATTTCTCCCTTATTTGAAATCTCAATAAAAAATAAACATAAACATTGTTTTACAAACAACCTTTATTGAAAAGGAAAAACATAAGACTACAAGATTATCCCAAATATTTACCACTCTCTCTAGTGTTGTGTATCTTCTTCAACATCTGTACAATCATTTCTCCAGTATAAAATATGATCATTGTGGGTGTAAATCATAATCATCAAAATTGAAGGGTGAACTAACATATAAACATCAAAACCAACATACACATCAACCATAATAGCCACATGTCTCATAATGCTATACAATTACACTAATTGTTTCACACAACCACACCAAGCATGTTATAACTACAAATAATACAACCACTAGTAAACTCAATTGCAAGATTTGATTTACAACTCTCGCATGCAACTTACCAATATAGTTGTCACCTCCCATTACTCTCCTTGGAAGTCTCGACGAAACATACATAGTCACTTCACATTACTCTCCTTGAGAGTCTCCATAAAGTATGTATGTGTCACTTTCCATTACTCCACACCTTCGGTACAACTATATAGAGTTACCCTTCACCACCTTTTGCCAAGTCACTAAACACAAGCATACATTTATGTTTCCAACAAACACATATTGACATATCATCACAATCATTATAAATATCATTAACTCAACAATTTAGACTTATAAAATAATACATCATATACAAACAAGAAAAGAAAGAAAACAAGAAAAAAAGAGAATGTAAGCTCCCCATACCTCTTACTCTTCACTTCTTCCTTTAACCCCTTCTAAACTCAACCTTAAAAGCTTTCTCGCTATACCTTGTTCTCCCACATATTTATAAGCTTAATATTTTTTAGGGAAATACCAATGTTTTTTTCTCAGTTATTATTATATAACAATAGTATATAACAATATATAAGAGTATCTCATTATATCTAACAATATTTCTTAAGATATCTTTTAATTTCTAACAATATAACAATATCTAATAATATATTTTTCTAATTAAATAATTATTCACCAAATCTTATTTTATAGAAAATCTTTTAAAATAAAATAAATTCTTTAAATTATTCACCAGTTCTTTAAAATAAAATAAATCTTTAAATTCTTTTATAACAAATAAATTCTTTAAATTATTCACCATATTTGTACATTTTTCTAATTATTAAAATTTCTACTCACACTTGCTGGTATTAAGTTTTATATAATGTCACAGAACAAAAGTCTATGATTGACAGGGATTATTAAATGGTGGAAGTAAAAGGCGCAAGACACCCATAATAGAGGTTAGCTATCCATTACCTCCTGATGCAGTTTGGAAGAAGGTTTATCTGCGAAGTGGCCTCGGTAAGAGGGAAAGAGAATATACTCAAGGCTGGAGTGTGACAGATGAGCCACTCTGTAAACGTTGTCAAAAGCAGTGCATGTAAGTTCCATACCAATCATATATTGCTTTTATTTTTTATATCCGTGTTCAATATTTAGCAACTCTACTTTCAGGGGTAAGAATGCCAAGAGACCTGAATTTCTAGAAGATCTTTTTTGTAACCTTGTCTGCTATGAGGAGTATCGATTGAGAACTAGCAACCGTTTCCTCCGTGAGGTCAGAGCATGGATCATATTCATTTCAAATGAAGATTTCATTTACTAATTTTGCTTTTTAAGTTGAGTGTTTCACTCAAACAGTATTGTGTAATTTTGTCCTGTCCCTGAGCTAGCATTAAATATACTTGAGTTGAGATCTTCAGGAACTTTTCAAAATTGAACATGGTGTGTGCACAAACTGCCAATTAGACTGTCATAAGCTTGTTAAGGATACAAGACCTTTGTCATTGGAAAGGCGACGAGAATTTATACAGAAAATAGCACCAAATATTGCTAAGCGGAAAAACATGTAAGTATAAAGTATGAAAATGAAATACTTAAGGTTAATTCTCTTATGGTAGTAAACAGTATTACAGGCTTGTTAAAGGATTTGCTATACAGAAGATTGTTACTATACTTGCTTGTTAACCTTGACAGTATTCTAAAGTACGAGTTCACTATTTGCAGGTTTGAGAAGCTTGTCAATGAACCAACTGAAGGGAATGCATGGCATGCTGATCACATTGTTCCAGTATATCAAGGAGGAGGTAGAATTTATCTAAAAGTGTAATCCTACTTGCTTTTTAGGAAGATATATAATATCAATCCCTAGGAATGACCAATACATTGTACAATAACACTTATATTCAACATAAAGAGCGTTTGATTTAAATGAGATGTCTATTTTTTTTTCTCTAAGTTAGTTTTAGAGTTGAGATTGCAAAACATGACACAAGTGGTCTCATTTTCGAATAATAAAGTTATTGTGATTCATGCCCTTTGCCAATTAAGTAACTTTTACCATGTTCAAGTATGACAAACAAATTAGCACAACAATTTAAAGATCAAGCTAATTTCCTTAGACTAAATTATAAGGAAACTGTGGAATGCGCAAGAGAACATTATGATTTAAAAATGAAGATAAAGGAACTTGACCAATTCTTTGAGATGTAACTTTGCGTTCATTGGCTATAATACTAAGGTGGAGAATTTTTGGAGATGAGGTAAATGACAATGAAGAGCTATTTCCAAAAATAAGATAATAGGTACTGAGTCAAGTATCCATGAACCTTGACCTTCCAAAGATTGCGAAATAGAGTTGTTTGAAACACATCACGGTGAAGAAGATTGACATTGATGGTTGAGTTTTTTAGATTTAAGTCTCGAATACTCTTGGACTTAGACTTTCCTTTTACAGATTTAAACACGAATTCCTTGATTGCAAAATCTTGCAAGGAGTAGCGATTCTTTTGGGTGTTACCCATTCATCTACAATATGTCTAGGATTGTTCTTGGGTTGGGTTGGGTATGATTTTAGAAAACCCATCATTACCTAATCCTTTGAGCTTGCCTTTCTTTGGTCGCTCTTAGTTGCTCAACTGTTGCTTAGTGTTCATCGTGTAAATTGACTTGGATCATAATTTGAACTTTATTCAACATAGCAGATGGTCTAATAAGAGTGTTTGTTCTCAACGGTTGATCATGTGGAACTTGCATAAGTCAAGAAGCATTTAGTGAAGCTTCAACCTGTATAGAGATTAATGCTTCAGCTTCCTTCCTAAAGGCGTCCTCTTCGACTTTCTACTTAGCTTCCTCTTCTTCTTTCTTCTTAGCTTTATTTGCTTTCTTGTGAGCTTTCTCTTCTGCTTTCTTTCCTAGACTCTTCCAGCAAAGGGTGGATGATAGAAAAGGAGTCCATGGTAATGGCTTGTGAAGGCTTGAACCAACTTCCACAAGGTAAAACCTAGTTCTTGTAAGAATAGAGTTGTGGAATCGTCTTTTGAGAACATGTTCAAAGGCCTCACAAAGCTTAAACAATCAAAAAAACATCTCCCTATTCCAATGTGGAGAACATCCTTCTTGAAAACATAAGAAGATGAAGTCTCATCAGCATGTCTCCACAAGTTTTCTCTCCAACCATAAGCAGCTTTGTCTTTATTTGGGATTCAATATAATCCTATCTTCTCATTATAGACATAACTCCAATCCTAAAGATAGGCTTGGAGGAAGAAGCTTTGGATTTCTTTGGAGCATGTTGAGCAACTTTGGTTTGTTCGACTTTCTCTCATCAAGAGGTTGTACAACAGTCTATTAGAAGTCGTTAGAGGAAATGTGTAACGTTTTGTAGTGTTAAGTGGATTTTAAATCTAACTCAATCCCACGAAACCAACTTATAAGGTGCAGTTTGCACTCACTTATATACTATAAATTGGTCTTCTCACTTTGAGAAATAACAATTCCATTTATTGATTGTGCTTTCCCAATCCTTAAGAAATATCCGAGTTTGTCCTGTGAGATGTCATGGTGATCACTTTGCTTGTAAGCACAATATCATCAACATATAGTACTAGATAGATGCATCAAGCATTCACGTGACGGTAGAATACTGAATGATCTACCTCACTGTGAATCAAACCAAATTGTTGAACAATAATGTTAAATTTGTCAAACCAAGTCCTAGGAGATTGCATGAGGCCATATAAAGATTTGCAAAGATGACATACCAATCCAGAATATTCATCTGAGCATCAAAACCTAGAGGTTGTTCCATATAAATTTCTTTCTACCAATCCCTATTAAGAAAAGCATTTTTGACATCTAATCAAAAAAGAACCCAACAATAAAGGGTAGCCATGACTATGAATAGGCAAATAGAGGCCATCTTTCATACAACACTTTTGTTCGATTTTTTTTAGATGTGTCCATGTCTCTCCTTCCTTTCTATTTCCTCTTGATTCGGGTTATACTTTAGCTGGGTGTTTGAATTTGATATCTTAGTTAATTTTTTGTCATTCATCACAATTCCCTCTATTTTGGAGGAAAAATTTGATTTTACCTTTGATTTTAATTTCATACCTTATTTAATTATTTCTATAGGTGAATGCAAGCTAGAGAATATGCGTACTCTTTGTGTGGCCTGCCATTCTGATGTGACTGCCGCACAATGTTCTGAACGATCTAAAGCAAGAGTGAATGCGAAGAAAAAACTGAAAGAGTTAATGGGCAGTATCAAAATTGGTATGAAGTGTTCTGCTGTCACTAATATTAAGGTATTGTTTATATAATTAGACGATTTTAATTAATCCATTTAATATTACAATTTGTTGTAAATAGAATCTGTTGCTGTTGTTTGTGTTTTAGAATTAGGCTTATGGGAATGAATCTTACCTGATATTCAGGCCTAAATTAGTGTACAAAATTAATCTTGTCTTTGTATTTCTTATTCCCAATTGTATCAATTTTAAAATCAGTGAAAAAATTTACTTTTCTGCATGGTATCAGAGCTTGATCTGAATCATATTTAGTACCCTTGCTTACCAGCCTTCCTGAAAGCCACATCTCTTGAAACACTAAAATCCATAGATAGGACACCCAACCTTTAAAAATGGAAACTGGAGAACAATTTAGTCATGGCATGGCTTATCAACACCATGACAAATGAAATTAGGGGAAACTTAATGTACAATTACAAAAACGAATAGATGTGGGATGTAGTGAAGGAAACATGTTCCAATGTGGATAACATCTTTGAAAGTAAATGCATGCCGCAAAAGTTGTGACAGGATGAAGCTTGAGTTATCGAGTATTCCAACATGCTTGGTCGACATTGGTAGCAGCTGGATATATATGAAGAGGTCTAGTGGAACTATAGGCACTTAAAAAGAAGTACAAAGGATGGTGGGAAAAGATAGAAACTACAGTTTTTAGAAGTATTCACAGAAGGGAAGTGAGGATAGAACGAAGTAGGAGGAAAATCTTGTTGGCGAAATCTATTCCAGCCCCATCCTCTAATAGCTCAGCAATGGAAGTAAGGGGAAACCAAGCTCTTCCAACACACAATAAGTATTGTCCTCAGTGCAATCATTGCAAGAAAATTAGTCAAACCACGGACAGTTGTTGGGACATTCATGGGAAACCTCCGGATAAAAAATGGTTCCCAAACAAGAGTACAAAGGCAATGCAGCAGCCTGTAATCTGGAAAGGTAAACCTTGAACCATCTCTTTTCAGCAATGAACAAATGAGAGCTCCACAAAAGAATCCTCTAACAAATTCACATTAGAAAAGGTGGTACAAGCCAAGAAAGATAATATCTTGCATGCTTTAAATACTAGCAAAGGAAAATAAAAATCATGGATCATAAACTTAGGAACAATTTATATTATTTTCTAAGGAACTTTTTAAAAGTTGGTTTGTGTTATACTCACTCTATTCTTTGTTCTAGGGGTGAACTCTGTTTTATTTATTTTCTCTCTCTCCCTTTGTTGCAAGATACACATCTCTATAAATATGAATATTAATATTAATTTAAAGAGATCTAAGGTGAGATTTCTTAATTTGGAGTCAAAGCTGATTGAGCATATCAAGAAAAGTGGAATGTCATTTTTTCCGGTTAGCCATTGTCATTTTGTCTCGCGCTAGTACTGGATTTGAAGCACCTCGCTGAGCGACACCAAACCTGACATGATGCAAAGGTTGTTTCCTCCTCACACACAACTTCTTTTCATGGCTTACCTTAGCAAATGATGTCCACCTTCCCACCACTAGAGCGACATCATGTTGGTTTGACTTGACAGAGCGATTATAGCGAAATGGTTAGTGTGGGATAACAAACCAAGAGGGGGGGTGAATTGGTCTTTAATAAAAACGTGTGCCTTTTAAAATTTTTAAAATTTTTACTCAATTAAACTTACTAAGCAAATAACAATAACAAATAAAGAGAGTAAGGTTGAGAGAAATTTCCACAGATGATTTTATCCTGGTTCGGATCTTACCAATCCTACGTCCAGTCGCCTATCTCAAAACAAGATAAACAGTTCACTAATCACAAAACAATTACAAACTACAATCACACAGATACAATTTGTAATAGTTAGAAAACACCTCTCTTGAAGCCACAAGAGATGAACCTACACCTCCTTTGAGTCTTCACAAAGGATGAAACACTTCCTTTGAATACTTCACGAAGGATGACTTTCTCTTTTGAACACTTCCTTAGACACACCAAGGATGAACCAGCTATTCCTCTGTCACCGTAGCAGCACTTCAACAGCTCCACAGACGAGAGTTTCTTTAGTCGAACAAGAGCACACAATTCTCAAGAGTTTCTGAGTTCTAGAGCACAAGGGAAGAGTTATTGTTGAAGGAAAATGAGAGTCTATTTATAGACTCAAGTAAAGACTTTTCCATTTTTTGTTTTCTGCCTCTCTGGCGCTTTTAATTAATCGATTAAATTGAGTGTAACTGCTAGTTCAACGGCTAGAAAACTCCAACGGTCAAATTTAATCGATTAATCTACTTGTTAATCGATTAGCTAATTGATTAAATGGTAGTTTAATCATTCCAGAGACAATTTGAGTTTTCAGTTTTTACTATGATTAATCAATTAATTCCAGATCTAATCAATTAATTCAATGTGTTTTTGACTCTGAACATAAATTTTATAATTCTAAGATACATGGAATCAAAACCACTAAGAACCTAAGTCCTATACACTAAATTACAATTATTACAAAAGCTTTTTATCTCAATACAAGTCTTCAAAAGATCTTCTTGAACCTTGATTTCGCTTGACTTGATTTCGCCATCATCAAAACTTCATCTTCATCATTTTGCTAACATGACCGGCCTCACTATCCCTGTGTAACCTCTTTTTTTCATATTTATCGTACTGTTGATTGTAGTTCATGTTCAACACATTAATACCCAAATTGATCTTCACTTGTTGAGATTTGGTTCCTTGGTCAAGGTTCTATGAGCACTTGGCACATGTTAGTGGTGAAATATCATTAGAAAGTGCTGAACAACGAATGAAACTAGACTTTCAACTTTGTGCTCTCCTATGGCAATATGTGGAACCCCTAAAATCTTGTCTCAAATACTTCCTTGGTGTTAGGTTCCTAATTCAAGAACCTAATGTAAACGCACACTGAACAACCCGAAACTTCTGTATAACCCTCTTTGTATTATCCACAAACACGAATACAATGTCTGGATACAGCTAGGGAGCTTAACCTCCCCCTACAGGAATCACGCTTCCTGAACAACTCACACAACACCCTTTCTCTATTCAATTATTCACCGTTTTATACTACCCATCCCGCCTTTCCTAACTGTTATTGTAGTTAGGCTAACTAACTTCTAATTACTTCTCTTTCTCCTCTCATATACACGTAACTTCCTAACACTTGGTATTTAAGGGACTCAATCCAAGGAAGTTATTGTGATTTCTCAAAGGAAATGTGTTAATTATCTTTAAAGAAACATGCATGATTGATTGTATATCCATGGATAGTCTTATGGATCCATAAATTAAATTAATGGCAAAGTGAACCTTTTTCGGACCTAGAGATCTAGAAGACGTCAAAAGAATTATTTCGCTAACTACTATGTGTTAGGCAATTTATGCAGACTCCTCGTACTCATTATTGGAATGTTGTTAGTTGCATCCTCAAATACTTCAAGACTTCCACTACATGGTCAACTATATGAAAGTAAAAGAAATATCCAAATCTCTTAAGTATTGTGATGTCGACTGGGCATGATCTCCCATAGATAGATGTTCCACTACTGGATAGTGTTTCATTGTAGGGATATTGTTTCTTAGAAAGCCAAATAAACAAATGTTATTACTCAATCAAGTCTTGAAGTTGAGTATCAAGCGATGATGTCACTCACTTGTGAACTTATGTTTATAAAGCAATTCTTTAAAAAGCTGAAATTTTGTGAATTCCAACAAATGAGGATATATTGTGATAACCAAACAACTTTCCACATTGCTTTTAAGCCCATGTTTCATGAAAAGACTAAACACATAAAAAATTATTGTTGTTTTTGTTCTAAAGAAATTTGCACTAAGTATGATAGTTCCAATTATCAACTTGCAAATATTTTTACAAAATCTTTGAAAGGACTTTAAATTCAATTTATATTTCAAGCTTGGTACTGTTCCAACTTTAACGGGGGGAGTGTTAGAATAGTTTATATTATTTTCTGAGCAACTTTATAAAAGAAGTTTTTTTTTGTAGCTGTATATAATCTAGGTTCTAGGGTGAACTCTCTCTAATCTCTCTGTACTCTGTTATGAGAATCGCATCTCTAAAGAGAGACCTAATTAAGATCTCTCTAGTTCCTTTTCTCCTATTGTGTCTCATGTCGCCCAGCCACCCACACACATAAAAGCCCACTTGAATATAGAGGATGGTAAAAAATCAGTGATTCAGCCTCAGCCCTTAGCTTATGTATTATATATATATGAAAAGATGAGAACAAGTACAATACTTGGAAAACCCTGATTCCTAATCCTAACAATAGATACGTCCAAAAAGGGGAAGCTTTATAAAATCTATACAACAATTAATGAATAATTATTAACACTCCTCGAGATGGAACATATATTGTATGTACTAAGTCTGGAATATATAGACCGAATTCTAAGCCCTCTTAAAAGACTTGGTTAGAATGTCAGCAAGATCTTTTAAGTTGATAAATCTAGTACTAAGTTGCTTCAATAACAACTTCTTCCTAATGAATTGATAATCAATTTGTGTTCCATTTGTTCATGAAATACTGGATTGAAGAAAATATTTGGTTGCTTGACTTCACAAAATTTGAACTATTCCAAATGGTATTGAATCCGAGTTTTGTCTGCTCATTTGAGGCAATAAGAAGGGTTGCCTTATTATCAAAATACAACGTCATCTGTTTAATTTCAGAAAATTTCAACTCTTTTAGTTGCTTATTCCACACAAGGTCACAAGTTATTTGTTAATGATTTATATATAAAATGATGAAATTATCAAAGTAAATCATGTTAAATTAAATTATTCTGAAAACAGATATAGACAAAATTAGAAAACCAAAGACACCCTTGACTGGCTAGTAAGGTTCAGTGGGAAATTTCCATCCTAGGGTTTAAGTTATTCGCTGCTTTTCATTTAGGTGCATGTCGGTTGGAATTGCCATTTGGGTAAGATTGATCTGCCTGCCTTAAATAATTGTATCTGTTGGCCAGGTATTCTTCAATTTTTAACATTGTGAAGATAAACAAATTTGGATTAGTTATTTTACTATATAGGTTGCTTTGATTAGTTATTGTTGTGTTCTACTATAGGTTACTCACTCAGCTGTTCTGTATTTTACTATATAGGTTGTTGATTACTTATGCACCTGCTTCCTGATAGTATTTCCATAGGTTGCTTTGATTACTTTTGCATTCCTTGGAAGTAAATTGGACCTAGTTGTAAAATATGATTTTTTTCTCCACCTCACTGTCCAAAATTCTATTAACACAAGTTATTTACATTTTACATACATGTAAAACCATTGATAAGACATCTTATCCTAAGTTGATGAGTGTTCCGAGCTTTCTATTCACATCACTTCATGAATCAAATTCAGGACCATAGGGCTATCGATGAACGAGGGAGTAGTGTAATCGAGGATGAGCTTTTACTCGAGGTTCCTGGAAGTGCCTATTCTATAGCAGACAGCTAATGAATAGAGATGCACCATAGAAAGGATTGCGGACTACAGAGAATTTCCAGCGTCAATCATTTATTTGTAAGAGGAAAAAGTAAAATTTGGTAGCCTCATGATGGAAACTGGCACGTCAGTGCAGTTGGTGTTCCATGTGGTCTTCTGCTGGAAGAGGTCGAGCCATGAAGGAAGAATTACTTTTGGACAGATGTGTTGTATAGGTGAAAAGCATGCAACAGTCAACATTTATACGTGTAAAAGGCCATTAAGTCTAAGATATAGGTAATTTTTGCGGTGTAATGACACTGATCGGGTCATCCATCTCTTGCCCATCATTGATTATGTATGGCCTGGCAAGGTGTTGTATATTGCTACCTACACCCTATCACTTCTGGAATTTATTTTCCTGAACACACTTTCGAAAATTCTTCTCAGGAAAGCAATCACTCCTCCCTGTCATACGGAAATTTCCGGTAGCTTTTTGATGGGGTGAGACAAATTTGACAGGGTGTAGGAAGCAATACCCTCCTACCAATTTTTGGGCCGCTTTTGTATAATGTAAAGGCAATTATTGTTGGATCAACTACAAGAACATTCTCGGCAAATTCTTCCTGTAGATTTTTCGTGATGCACACCCATAAATACAAAAATTGCTGTTTTGCCCATTGTGAATTGGGAAATTTGGGGGTGTTGTTCCCTCCACCACCCCAAGTGCTCCTGCACCTCTTCACTATTTTCTTTTATTCCAAAAATACTTTACACCTCCCCATTATTTTCTTTTATTCTAAAATTACCTTACACCTTCCCACTATATTCAATAATTTTTCTCTTTCTCTCTCCACATTAATGGAACATTCACATGGTTCAGATTTAAACTTGTGATATATTGTAAACTTTTATTTACACTTTTCCTTAAATAAGCTTGATTCAATCTTATTTTTACTGTTCAATATATTTTTTTTTCTTCAAATCACTTAATAAATGGTAAAAATTTGTTCTAAATTTTTAGAAAAATGTTTATATATATGTGTGTTTTTTTTACATTTAATATCTATAATTTTTAACATTATATTATGTTTTAACTTAACTTACCGACATGTTTGACTCAAATAACTTGAATAAAGTATTTAATTTATTAGATAAATAATATAAAAATATTATTAAATACTTAAAATATAAAAGAAAAGTTATTTGTTAAAGATTTGGTATTTATTTAGTTCTTTTGTCATTATAAAGTTAGTATATAATAATAATAATAATAATAATAATATATTAATTAGTATTAATATTATTATGTTTATTATTTTGTATTTGCATCTAATCTTTAAGTTTATAAAATGGAAGTGGTAGAAACACTAATATTGAAGTTTCCTCTCAATTTTATATTTTGCAATATATCACAATTTAAATTTAAGCCATATGAATGCTCCATTAATGTAAAGAGAAAAAGAGAAAGATAATGCTCCATCAATGCAAAGAGAGAAAGAGAAAGATGGTTGAGGACAGTAGGGAGGTGTAAAGTATTTTTGAAATAAAAGAAAATAGTGGAGAGATGTAAAGTATTTTTGGAATAAAAGAAAATAGTGGAGAGGTGCAGAAGTACCCCGAAATCTGGATGTTGAAAATGACTTCCAAATTGTGTAATCCAGTCAAAATAAACTTCTAAAGTTCGGAAGTCATATCCAAAATGACTTCTGAGTTGTACAAACCGATAACTTTTGAATTATACAATTTAGAAATGTGTTTTTTTAAATTTTATTTTAAATTTAAGTTAACATTGACCTTCACAATTTAAAAGCAAACAATAACTTCTAGATTTCGTAAATTATATAATTTAAAAGTTAAAAATATATTTTGGATTATGTATATTCTGAACATTTTACTTTCAAATTTTGTGTAAAAGGAAAATGTTTATATTTATAGAGTACTGTGGAGGTGTAGAAAGAATTTGTCACGCTTGAGGTCTGCATGAAATACTGGTTTGTATGGTTCGACAAAATGATATCATTTTTTTGGTATAATCAATTTTATTGATATCATGTTATTTGTACTAATTTTTTTAATATATATATATATATGATTTGACAAATTTATTTAAAATTAAAATTTGAAATAATAAAATAGCAGGCAATTTTGATTTCATAAGTCAAATTTTAAAATACGATTATGGTAAAGTTATCAATATCAAAATAAACTTATTAACAAAAATCATAAATAAAATTAAAAGAAAGAGTGTTATTTTGTATCTAAGTTTTGAAATATATGTATACATATAAGATACATATATATATATATATATATATATATATATATATATATATATATATATATATATATATATATATATATATATATATATATATATACTTTCTATATCCTTGTAGTATATTTACCAAATATTTATTATGTACTTCTTTTTGTTGGAATTCTAGCTAGAATTAACCCAATTGTGGACTAACATTTTTTGCAAATTATTTTTAATAAAAGAGGGGAGAAAAATTTAACTTCTAAAATAATTTAGGTTGTAGATTTGTGAATAATAAAATAAACTGATTAAAATTTAATAAATATTAATTGGGTTATAGAGTGTAGAATATAAACTTTTATTATTTCCTTATTGTTTCAATATTGTAAATGATGATAATTAATTCTTTTAAATAATGAAAAAATTATTAAAATAAAATGGCGATAATTAATTTGAAATAAATCTTTAAAAGTTAATTTTATGTTATTAATTTGGTGATAAAAGAACAAATTGTTAATAATGAAAAATCAGATATGCATTATGAAATATGAAATACAGATTGTATAATAAATATGTTCTCGTTATATTTTAAAAAATCTCATAATTATATATAAAATGTTAATATATTTTGGTCTTTAAACTTTAAATATAATTATTTTAGTCTTTAGTAGTTTTGTCTAACTCTTATTATTCACTCTTGTGCATCATCCATCCTAAGCACCTATACGATTATTTACTCCCTATAATATGATCATTGTAAGTGAAAACTACATATACAACGGTAAGCTAATAAAACAACATAAAATCTCAATCTTAAATCAAATTCATAAATCGTTAAAAATCTCAAACATGATATAAATTTTTTTCAAGAATCTTTATCTTCATTAAAAGTAAAACATATGAAAGTTTATCAAGTAGACCTCCAAAAGCGAAAGATGAGTCACAACAGACAAACTTAAAAACTTCGTCTTTTCTAACCGTAGTTTTCCACATATAATTTCCACATATATTATTTCTAACAAAGAAAATGAAAGTCATTTAAAAAATGTAACATTTTTTAACAAAATCCAAACTTTTAGAATTTGAAAACCAAAGATTGTAAATCAAATACATAGAACAAATATTGCACACAATGTTTACTCTTTTGAGCAATCTCTCCCGCTATGAAGAAACAAAATGCTCTTTTGAGCAGTCTCTCCCGTTAATGGAATGCATTATATTTTTGAGCAATCTCTTCAATTAATGAAACACTTCACTCTTCCCAGCAATCTTCCCAACTAATGAAACACTTTCAAAAGATTCATTTTTTTAATCACATTTTTTAAAAAACAAGTTGAAATACCTACAAAATTTACATTCACTTAAAATCATCATCCTTCTAAATTTGAAAACAACACTTTGTTAGCCCTTATACCCCAATTCAATCATCAAAACCTCAATTTCAACCTAATTCACATAAAACTCTTTTAAGCATAATGAGATAATAAAGTCAACACCTTTCAAGCATTATTGAAAACTAATTACCATATTTTCTAATATCTCAGTCCTAAAATCATAACCTACACCTCACACCTTGATCTCATCAAAAGAAGTTAGATTTCTATCATCAAATTCATCCAAAACCATGTCATTATTCATGTAAAACAAAAAGTCAGTTAGCTTACCTTACACATAATAGTGAACACACTTTGTATCTTTTTAGCAAAAACTAACTTTTATCATAGGAAAACCTATATAATAATAGTATGGACTCAATTCAAACCCCAAAGAAAGATCAAGACTAGTTAGCTTCCCTTATGCATATGTATGAACACAATATGGACTCAATTCATACCCAAAATAGAGATCAAAACTAGTTAGCTTCCTTTTCCTCTTAAACGTTTTGTATTCTTCTAAGATTTTTCTTCCTTTTGTTTCCGTCATACTATACATTTCTTTCACTCTTTCTTGTGCTTGCAACACATCCTTTAGAGGGTAAAAATGCAGCTTGCCTCTTATCATATTTATTATCCTATTTATAGAGCTTTGTTCTCCCTAAATCTTGCAACCTAGGAAAGATTCATGTCACAAATCTCATTCCATAACTAACTACTCCCATTTTCATGAGTTAAAAACAATAAATATCAAGGGATTCAGTTTGTAGCCACTTTAATTGAATAAATATTCACCAATGTTTCTTTTTTTTCCATAATCTTGTAAAAATCACATTTTTGGTTATCTTAACCAACTCCACCATGATACTAATTATTATAATTTTCTAGGATCTCATACAAACAAAAATCCTCACCACGCCTAAGTTGATTCCAATATCCCACACCAAGAACTCTCTTTAAGACTGTGTTTATTTCAAAGAATTTATCGTTGGTGAGCGAGTGAGACTCGCGTTTGCATCAAGGGATTTACAGGTAAATGGGGAGCGAATTTGAGGGAAGAACCTTAGATTATATCTTCATTGAAGTTAGGAGATTTATACATATGCATAGTGCAATTATCAAATAAACCTTCCTTTATTTCAACATTTTGCATTTGCATTTTACAGCGTATGAGAAGAGCTCAAAAGATGGAAGGTTTTTTTTCGTTCCATACATACAATGAACTGTAGAAAGTAATGGAGTACGGAACGAGCAAGAGGGAATGTTTTTTTTTCATGGTTGTTGACTTGTGGTTTTTGGTGTGCTCGTGGTGTTTGTTAATGTACTCGTGTGGTTGTTGGTGTATTCATGGTGGTTACTGGTGTGGTCATAGTGGTAATGGTTGGGACATTGTAGATAGGATTATTGTTGGTGGCACTAAGGAAAATGGAGAATAAGATGAACAATAATATTAATAATATCAATAATTAGATTTTATTTAAGGGTTAAATATGTTTTTGGTCTTTTAACTTCAAATAAAAATTGGAATTATTTAAACTTTAATCTAATTTAGTCTTTCAACTTTAGAAATATATGAATTTAGTCATTTTAACTAAATTTTGTTAAGTTTATTTGACATTTCAAATTTCATGATAACATTTAAGTTGTTTATACCATTTAACATATTTGGAAATGTGTTTGAAATGTCAAATAAATTTAACAAAATTTAGTTAAAAAAACTAGATTTATGTAATTTTAAAAATAGTAGACTAAATTAAATCAAAATTATAAAAATAATTTTAATTTTTATAAGAGACTAAAAAAATATTTAATCAATTATTTTAATTATAAAGATAAAATTATAATGTTATATTTTAATCTTAATAGAATTTTATTATCCATTATATTTATTAAATTATTATAATTTTTATAAATTTTCCTTTTAAATATTTTCACTTACACTTATCTATATCTTAAAGCAATGATCACTCACATTTTCCATGTCAAATTAATCTTTTAAAACAAACATAACCTAATGCTATGATTGATTTGAAATGTGACAATTTAACTCCTTTAAACTCCGAAAATAACCATCAGCTCACAAATTTTAAACTCGAAATCTGGTGATAATTCATACTTAATAAAATTAGATTGGGTTAAATAAATCAGGTCAGAGTAAAATATTTACTTTTGAAAAGCATTAAATTAATTAACTAAAAATATTTAATCTTCTGAAATATTTAATAAAATATGCTAAAAGTACGAGAAACAATTAATAACTTCTACTGATTTAAATTGACTTATATATGATCTTCTTAATGGAAAATGTGTGGTATTTAGTAATCACTAAATTTTCGTTTTTGGTTTTAGAAAACAAAAAAGTATTTAGTGATTTCTAATTTTATTTTGCTTTAAAATTTCTTACTTTTTCCATAACCATCTATACAGCAGCCATGTCAGGATAGTGGAACAATAATTCTCCCTCTATAATTAATTATTATTAATGCTGTGCAGTTTATCTTATTTTATGTGCAACTTTCAGTTACGTTCTACAGTCTTACAGAGGAAGAAAGGAACCTAAATAGGGAAATTATTATCCTTTCCACTCTGAAATACAATGACCCATGTTTTCTATTCAATTTTAATTTTTTATTCATCTGAGCATCAGACATAAACTTCAGCCTACCGACACTGAAAACTAAAGAAAAGAAAGTACCTTTTTTCTGCCATTATTGATCCTCACAGTTGGGACTCATCAATGGCGAAAGAAGCTTCCAGTTGACACCCACCATTTCCAAAGTTTGCTCCTTTCTGTACCCCCTCTTCTTCTTTTTCATTTTTCTCTTCTGGGTTCCTCTTCTTCTTGTCATCTGTGTTTAGTTTATAGCTCCACATTTTGCATCAACCAGTCAAGGAAGGTCAAACCCACTTCATTTCACTCCACATTTTGAAAGATTTTCAATTACTGTGGCAGTTTTGTCGTGATCTTCAATACTGCGACAGACCAATGTGATAGATGCAGTCACTAATAATTTTCTAAAATCTTGATACCGTGGCTGAAATCGCCGATCACTGATAATTTTTAAAACTTTGAACTTTCGTATTTAATACCATGATCTCACAATTCTTTGATGTTTCATTCGGATCTCAATCTCTGTATATATAAAATATATGTTATCTCTTGTTGACCTTGTTAATGAATTTATTTTATTTAATTAACGTGTGATTTTTATCTAAGTAAGGTGCTCCAAAATTTTGAGAAGCGGTTCCCAATTTTTTAGTTGCCTTTCGCTGCAATAAAGTTGTTTACGACACTGGTAATCATGATTGGGACACAGCATGATAGGACACCAGTGTTACTCTTCACTGTTTTTAACGTCAACTAAGTAGTTCTAACTTATGTTTTGAAACTATCAATTTGGGGTATCATAATATTCACTTCATTTTATTTTTATTTTTATTTTTTTGAAAATAATTATGAACACTATTACTTTTCATTTCAGAAAATTAGACAATCAATCATGATATATATTAACAATTTAACCATGACCAGTCATTAGGTAGTGTTCATTTAAATGCTTTCGAATTATTTAGCATGAGAAGATCTGTGTATAAATTTTCTTTATATGCTCTATGCAGCTGATTTGGATTAGTTGTGTTGAACTTGGATGCTGCAGCTTATACAGTGGATCAACTAATGAGATTCCACCTTGCATTGTTTCTTTTGTTGGCTTCTGTTCAAGCCAATTTAAGTCAAGATATTGAACATGGTTCACTTCTAGTAGATGGAGCTCAAACAAAGGCTGAAACAGGTGATAACTTTATTTGTGCCACCATTGATTGGTGGCCTCATGACAAGTGTGACTACAACCATTGCCCCTGGGGATATTCATCTGTGGTGAATTTGGTGAGTATTTTAAAATTCATTTGTATAGCAAATGAAATGAAACAGTCTCTACCATTTATCATCTCCTTCCATCCACTCCCACCTCTCCTATTTAGAACCATGGAAACCAATTAAGGTGCTGTATGCATTCACTTCAATCTGGATTGATTTTTCAGGACTTGTCTCGTCCATTCCTTGCCAAGGCCATCCAAGGTGTGTGTATATTTGCATTACTTCTGTATGATCTATAAAGTCTTTATGAATATCTTTAACTTTGGAGTAATAATGTTAAGCATGATGTTATTCTTTTTGTAATGGTTGCATGATAGAACTCAAGCCCTTGAGGATACGACTTGGAGGTTCTTTGCAAGACCAGGTTATATATGATGTAGGAAGTTTGAAGTCTCCCTGTCATCCCTTGCAAAGGATTGAAGGTGGATTGTTTGGATTTTCAAAGGGATGTTTACACATGAAAAGATGGGATGAGCTGAATCAGTTTTTCAATGAGACAGGGTGAGAATTTTAACATTGAGACTTAACTATCTTCACCTCTTCCATTGTCCTCTCTTCCTTCAATTAAAAGCAAAAGTATGAAAAATAAGATGAGCTATTTAATTTAGTACTTTAACAAAGTAATGACCTTAATTTGTTTGGGTCATATTTTAACATAATAGCTGGTGAAGGGAGTGTCTGCTTCTGTTTAAATATCCAGTCATTGCTTGTAATAGGCTCTACAATTGCGTCTCTAAGTTATTTTACCACTCTAGATCACAAAACCATGCAAATAAAAGGTTATACGACACTACTGACTTAGTTTCTTATTCCAAGAACATGCAATTTATATGCAGTCATTGCTGGTATAACAGTCTCTATAATTGCATCGCTAAGTTGTTTTCCCACTCTTGATCACAAAACCATGCAAATAAAAGCATATTGTAATAACTTGGTTACCACACTCTCTAGATGCTTTATTTTAATTATTGAAGCTTCTATATTCCATTTTTGCAATTATTGGTGTAGATTTTTGTTCTGGCGAATATCTGACATACTAGTCTATGGTCTGTACGCTTGATTCCATTCCTGTTACTTGACTTTGTCTAAATAAATTAAGACATGGAATACAAATGTCAGTACATGCATGATTAGTATACTACGTCTTTATATGCATTATATAATGGTAGAGGTTAAGAAGAAAGGGATGAGGGATGAATTGTTTAGCTGTGATGTAATTTAACTGTAGTTTGGTACTTGCAGGGCCATTGTGACATTTGGTTTGAATGCACTCCATGGGAAGCACCAGATTAGTCATAATGTTTGGGAAGGGGCCTGGGACCCCACAAATGCTTATGATTTTATAAAATACACTGTTTCAAAGGGATACAAGATTGATTCATGGGAACTTGGTAGGACTACGTATAACAAGTGGAAGGGTTATTTGTTACGTTTAATTTTGTTTGATTTAACCTTGTTCTTGAATCTGCTGCTGTAGGAAATGAGTTGAGTGGTAAGGGCATTGGTGCAAGTGTTGGGGTTGCACAGTATGGGAAAGATTTGATAAAGCTTAAGCAAATTCTAGGAACATTGTACGAGAACTCCAACTTCAAGCCTTCACTTGTGGCACCTGGAGGATTTTATGAAAGACAGTGGTATGACAGGCTTCTTCAGGTCTCTGGTTCAGGCATAATCAATGTTCTGACTCATCATTTATACAATCTGGGCCCAGGTTTGACTGTCACTTAATTCTTTCTACTGTAGGCATTCTTGCCAAATGATTAATAATCTGAAATCTCTGGACAGTCCTTCCTTTGCTTCTGTTTCTCAGTTCTTGTGGTTAATACTATTGTTATCCGGGAGCACCCACAACAAGTTGATAATAAGACAGCATTGCATCTTTATTATAGGAGGTTTAAAAAGAAAATAATACAGTTGTAAGGTAGCTTTTACAGCTAAGAGTTTGTTAGATAAAAGGAGCCCTTTAATAGGAAGCTTAGAGGAAAAAGGGGAGGGGGTTGTGAGATTTAGAGACTTGTAATTGGAATAATCCAGTGGAAAGGAGAGTGCTCCTTTGTAGTTTGTACGTTTGTGAAATAAAGACGTTTTTATTTTCTTTTCATTGTTATTCTTTAAAATAGTGCTGATTCTTAACTATTTTGGTCCAACCTCCTCAATCTATGAGTGGCATAATGGAAAAAGGTAGTGAGTGCTTTGGAGAGATGAGTTGGTGAACAGATGAAGGGGATTGAAGACCTGAGAACAAACATGACTCTAGTGAAAGAAAGCGTACTGAACATGAGAGAAATAAAGGCTTTACTTTTTGAAGGGAATGATCCACAAGGATGGATAGCCAGGGCAAAGCAATTGTTTGAAGTACAAAACGTCAAAAGGTCAAAAAAATTGTCCCTAGGCCTCATTAGCATGGAAGAAAACACTGACCATTGGTTCAAGTACTAGTGACAAAAATTGAGGGAATGATCAACACTGTCAAGGAGATTTGGAGGCAGTGGACAAAACACAATTTTTGAGAGATTTGCTACGATAAGACAGTCAACAAGTGTTGAAGATTTCATCTAAGAATTTGAAATTTTGGTGTCTCAAGCAAAACAGACATTAGGATAGATCAATTGATGGGACATTTCTCGGCAGGACTGCATCACAATATATACTAGAGTCATTTGCATGGCCCAAAAGATGTGATTCAAGCCACGGAAATTGCATGAGATCTGAAGAAGGCTATGAAGGATATTACACAACACATCAGGTGACCTTCGAATCAGGAACCTAATTCAGGTTTTCTTTATCAAAGGTGGAAGATGAACTGTGTCTCAAATGGACACTCAAGGAAGCATGCTTAGTGTAAACTCATCTAACGAGTTTGGATGAACGTGGCATGGGGTTATGTCAGGGATTCTGAAAAGAATTCCTAACCAGTTCTATCTCTACTCAAACACCACAGTCAAGAATGGGAAAAGAAAGAAGAGTATGATTGATATTCACAACAAAAGAATCAAGATTACACTGTATCTCAGGAGCTTAACCTCCTTCACCTGGTGCTAAGACCGGTCTACACATACAAACTACTCAACAGCCAACTGAAACACTAAGGGTCCTAATATATAGGCCCTTTTCCCGCCCCCTCACTTAACTGATTAGCAGTTAAGTAGTTAGGTGTTCTTAACTGACTAGCAGTTAAGTAGTTAAGTGTTTAAGTGTTTTGTTTCCCCTTCCTCCTCTCATATACTCTCCACGTCCTAACAGGTTAGGAAATCGTTCTCTGGGTTGTCAATGTGCCAAGCCTCATTTGGGTCAGACGGGGTCAAGGATTAGAGAAACCATGAATCTTTTATATCCTGAATTTAGTAAGAGAAGGGGATGCAAATCTTTGTTGGCAGAGCCTTTGGTCCAAATCATAAATGTCCAGAAAAGATTGAGGATTGTTCTTTTGGCTGAAGATCATATTAATGAGGCAGGGAAGATAGTGCAATTAGTATCAGAAAAGGATTTTGTTGAAAGAAAGGAGGATGAACACCAAAGTTAAATTTTTTGTGGTTAGAATTATCAACTTGCTCAGTCGGGGGTATGATTCCGCTGCAAGCCTTTTTGCATAGAATGCAACGCTTCAGGGAAAGTATTAGGTTTGTATTATTCCAAGATAAAAAAAAAACCCAACTTTTTTCTCTGAAAAACGTTGGTGGACACATCTTCCACTAGTCTATATATGGACAAGAACATTTAGTTCTGGTCTTTGTCATTCAGCATTGTCATCTTTACTTGTTGAGACGTAAGTTCACATTCTGTATAGGGAAATATCTTACAGAACTCGTTAGAACAACACATCAAAACTCATAATCAACAAAATTGGTTAGCCAAGCTATTAAGGTATGAATTCAACATTTATATGGTGGGAGTAGGGAATCAAGTAGTGGATGCCTTAACAAGGAAAAAAGAAAACAAGGAGCTATGGGCCATATCTAAACCCTTTTGACAGGAGATTGTGTCTATGATGAGGAGGTTTACTATTGACCTAGTTTTGTAAAAAATTAGGGAGGATTTAAAAACGATCCATACTCGCACTCCAAGAGGGCTTTTGCAACCCTTACCTATACCCACACCATAAGGGAAGATGTTAGCATATATTTTTGTGAAAATAAGCCAAATACATAAGATGAGTGGGTTTAATTGTGTAGTTTTTTGTATTTAAAATTTCTGAAAATTTCCAGCATATAGATGATGAAGCTCGTTGGACACAACTTCAATAGGACAAAAGCACGGTTAAATACTTCATTTAAAGAACACGTTTAGGTAAAACTCTCCTATTTAAGTTAGTTGTAGATAAATAACTTGCAATAGAAAAGATAAGAGTTGAGAGAGATTTACATAGGGTATTTTTATATTGGTTCGTCTAAAACACAAACTACATCCAGTTCTTGATCAATCCGATCAAGTCTACACTAACATGAGATGCAATGTTAGGTTCCTAGGTTGCAAACCTAACTATCAACGCTCACAGTAATCAAAAGAACAAAGAAAGAATAGATTTCTGTATTGATATTGAGAACAAAGTACACTGATAGCGCTAATGGAGGCCTAATCCCCCCCTTAACCTTAACGGAGGCCTAATCCCCTCTTCTGGCCAATATCCAGATTTACAAAATAATATTCAAAAACACTCCTCTCTCACAATGAATAGAACTTTATTTATATAAGATCTCCCATCCCGCCTTTCCTAACCACTCTCTCATTTTCCCACCTTTCTTAACTGCTTTCTCATTTCCTCTTCCTTCTATCCTCTTACCTTAGATCCTATCATTACACTCTGCTGCAAAACAACCTTGTCCTCAAGGTTGGAACAATGAAGTTTGAGCCCATAGCATTGTGATATGGTCTTATCATAGGAAGGAACCCTCTGGCTACTCCTTGCAACTATTTGTCTGGAGGCTTGGGTGGTGGTCGAAATGAGAGACAAAACTTATGGGACCATTTTCGTGTCTGCATTATTTCCTTGAAGGCGAGGAGCTTCTTATTCTTCCTTGTAAAATAACTTCTTCTACCGTTCGGTTCTCTTCCCACTATCTTTATACCGTTCGGCTCTCTTCCCCCTATCTTTTTACCGTTCGGCTCTTTTCCCACTGTCTTTATACCATTCGGCTCTCTTCCCCTTATCTTTATATCGTTCGGCTCCTCCCCTTTGCCTTCAACCGTTCGGCTCGCGTTAACATCCCTCGGCAAAGTTGCTGCAAGATCTTCAATTGTGGACAACTCTATCTGCTTCAAGTCTAATTCTGTCTCAACTCCTTCAGTCTCCTTCTCTTCATCCTCCGCCAACCTAACCATCCGTAGACTCCTTTCTAGGCAATAGTTGCCTGGACCGAACGGTCCCCTGAAACACCTTCCCTCCTCACTCCGTTTTAGGAATTCTGAGTAAAGCAGTTTCCGGGTGTTCAGTACTATCCCCACACTCTTGGTGGCTCCTGATCAGCCTGGGTGATTTGCTTCGGACCGCTTGTCACATCCCGACCGACACGGGTTATAACGATTGGCCTCGGACATTGTCACCTCTCCGCTCGTTCGTCCCCAAGACGACTGGTCTTCAATGGCCTCGGACTACTCGGCCAATAACTGGGAGACCATTTTGACTGTAAAATCGTTCGGCTTTTGATTGTAACCGTAAGACCGTTCGGTTCCGCTTGTCCTCTCACGTTCGGATTCAGCAGTTCTCTCCCGTTCGGATCCAGCAGTCCTCTTTCGTGCAAATCTGTTAGTCCTCTCCTGTTCGGATCCGGCCGTCCTCTCCTTTTCGCCTCCCTGGAATTCTTCAACACCCCTTGCGATCCGCATCGCCGCCATCAAGTCCTGCGGGTCATGGGGTCAGACTTGATTCCGTATGTCCTCTTGCAGTCCCGCCAGAAAATATCCTAATAGCTGCTCGTCCGGCACCCTCTTCATTCTACTTGCAAAAGTCTTGAAGTATTGTACATACTCTTCCACCGATCCCGTCTGTTTCGATACTGCCAAACACTCAACAATGGTTCCAAACCTTATCACCAGGGCTTCCTTCAAACCATCCCATGAACGATTCTTAGCTTTCTCCTTCCAGGCTTTGAACCAGTAGCCAGCGCTCCCCTCCATCCTGATGTCGGCTAGGCGCACCTTTTCCTCCTCCGATACCCTTTGTAACTCGAAAAACTTCTCTACGCAATTGATCCAGTTTAGCGGATTGATCCCCTCGAAGACGGGTAGCTCCACCCGTTTCCACCAGTTGTTTTGCCCCTTGGTAGGTTCGCCTTCCCTTTCTCCTTCTTCGTCTTCCCACCTCGCCCTTCGATGTTCATTGACGGAAGCCTGGCTCCTTTCCGATAGCCTTTCCTGGTCGCGAGTCCGTCCTCCCAAGATTCGCATGATTTCTTGCAAGTCTTTCCTAATTGCCGCCGAATCTTGGCGCAACGCCGCTGACTCGACCTTCATTCCATCCACCGCTAGTTCCACCGCTTCTATATGATCCTCCATTACATTCAATCTTCTGTCGATTATGCTCTCCATTTTTCCCCCAATTTGGATCTGGCAGGTCGGACCAATTTGTTAGGTTCCTAGGTTGGAAACCTAACTATCAACGCTCACAGTCATCAAAAGAACAAAGAAAGAATGGATTTTTGTATTGATATTGCGAACAAAGTACACTGATAGCGCTAATGGAGGCCTAATCCCCCTCCTAACCCTAACGGAGGCCTAATCCCCCTCTTCTGGCCAATGTCCAGATTTACAAAATAATATTCAAAAAAACTCCTCTCTCACAATGAATAGAACTTTATTTATATAAGATCTCCCATCCCGCCTTTCCTAACCGCTCTCTCATTTTCCCATCTTTCTTAACTGCTCTCTCATTTCTTCTTCCTTCTATCCTCTTACCTTAGATCCTATCATGCAAGACTGATTAGAACCAACCACTTCTAGCTAAACTACAAGTATTGTTTGGAAAAAGCCACTTCTAGCTAAGCATGAGCATTGTTTGGACCCACACTTCGATAAACAAAGTTTGTGATCTAAAAGATCCAAATGTTTTTGCTCATTAAAAGAGATTAGCATCCTAAGATAGATAAAAGTTTGAGAGCACTCTTTTAGTTAGCTATGAACATCAACATTGTTCTTTTCTCATACATAGAAGACTTAGGATTGCTTGAAAGCATTGAGACAAGTATTGTAAGAGTTGTGTCACTACTTAAATGCATGTGGCCTCTTTTACACATGATTTATCAATTCTAGTCAGATAGCTTCTTTAGACTTTAGCAAAATGCATGGGACATAGATTGTTGACTCTGCGGCACTAACTGTCCACCTTTTTAGAGAAGTTGTTTTCGGCTTTAAGTACTCTCTTCAAGAGATCTTGATATTGACACTTCAAAGCAAGATTCTCTTGAAAGAAATGAAGAGACAAGCATTCCCTGCACACAAATTATGAGCATTTAAAATCTTTTATATGTACTATGAAATGCTTAAGGCTTATCATCTATTAGACAAAGTATATTTATCATCTTTCTATGTAAAAGCTTATCAGATGAAGAGTACTAAGCAATGTGCTTTTATTTGTCAAACGAAGCAAATAAAGAAGGGCCTTTTGAACTTTGATCTAACAGTTTTCATTGTGAGCCTACCTAAATCTAAAGGTTTTATACTTTTTTGGTGGTGGTAGATAGGCCTAGAAAGTATGACCATTTTATTTTAGTTAAACAACCATATTTAGGTCAATCTATTGCTGTAATATTTGTTTGGAAATAATTTGATTTCACAGAGTGCAGAGTTCTATTCGAAGTGATCGTGACCCAACTTTTATGAGTTTATTTTTGGCAGGAGTTATTCACGTTACAGGGAACGAAACTGAGGGTGTGTAAGCACTATCATCCACAATCGGATGGACACACCGAGGTGTATTGAATAGGATCTTAGAAACCTATCTATCTATGCTGCTTTTTGTTGTGAGCAGCCTAAAGTTTGGGTAGAATTTATCCCTTGGGCAGAATACTGATACAATACTAATTTCCAAAGTGTCACTAACTGTACTCCATTTGAGGTGTTATGGCTATTTTCCCCCTTCAAAGCTAGGTTTATACTTGGAGAAAAGATAGTGGAAGCTGTGGCGCAAAACCTTACAAACAAAAGATGAGACTTTGAGACAACTGAAGTTTCATTTTCAAAGAGAGCAAGTTCAAATGACAATTCATGCTAAAGTTCATCGCAAACCTTCCTAGATCAAACTAGGTGATTTGGTGCATCTAGAAATTTGGCCATATAGTCGGAGTTGTGTATAACAAGCTTCATCCCAAGCTTTCAACATGTTACTATGGATCATATTTGGTTCTTAAGCAATCAGTCTTTTAAATTACAAATCCCGAATGAAGCTCAAATGCATCTTATGTTCCACCTATATCAGCTCAAAAAAGAAAGAGGGGAATCATTCAGTGACAGCTGCACTACCATTAGAATTGCATGGACATGTGTTAATTCCGGCTTACATTTAAGGCATCGATCAGTCAAAATGCTGAACCAGTACAAGTGTCAGTGCAATGGAAGGGGAAACATCTGAGGAATCCACGTAGGAATACTGTACCAAATAAATTTCCTGATTTTAACCTTGAGGAAAAATTCGTTTCCAAGGGTGGTATTGTTTGGAAAGAGCAAGCACAGCAAGTTGATAACTAGACAGGATTGTAGGTTTATTATGGGAGATTTAAAAGAAAAACTAAAAATACAATTGTAAGGTAGTTTCTGAGGCTAAGAGTTAGGTAGCATAAAGGAGCCCTTTAATAGGAAGCTTAGAGGGAAAAGAGGAGTTTCTTGAGGTTTGAGAGACTTCTAATTGAAATGATCTAGTGGAAAGGATGGTGCTTCATGCTAACATTTTTATGTATGTTTGGTGAAATTAAGAAGTTTTTCTTTTCATTTTCATTGAAAATAATGTTAATATCTAAGAAAAACACTGGCTTGAGTTACTATCCGTAGAGGCAACAAGTCATGTTCATTGCTTCTCTTTCATGACAACATAGATGATGGATATGCTTGGACAAACTTTTCCATAAGCACTTTTAAAAGAATAAAACAAAGGAAACTAGTTTGTCCACAAGCTAACATTAATTATAATACATAAACTCATTTTAGCTTATGGAGAACCTTATTACATTTGTTCTTATTTTTCTCTCCTTGAAGTGCTTATGGAGAAACTTGTTCGGCAAGCTTGAGGTCTATTATCATATTTTTTTATTATATATTACATTCTTTAAAAGGAAAATGCTGCACGTTTGAAAAACCAAATAATTGCAAGAGTTTGCTAAAACAGAGTATGATCGACCTCTTTTGGCAAAACTCATTACCAAGATAGCTAATATGTGAAGGTTGGATTTGCTAATTTACGTAGAGACACGTCTTAGCTGCCCCCCATCTGCTTGATTATCTTCACAGCCACCCAAAGATTGTTATGCTAATACTGAATGGTAACATGAAATTTTCGTATGTAGAACTACTTCCTTATATACTTCAATACACTCAGTATTTCTAATTTATTTTTCTCATAAATGCTGGAGAGCTGGCAATTGATATATTTATTTCAAGGCTTAACCTTATCAGCTTATGTGGTACAAAAGATGATACACTTTGTTTACATGTTGGAAAAATACTGTTGTTTGTCAGTGATGATCAATTTCTGAGTTGATTTCTCTTTCAGGTAGTGACGACCATCTTGAAAGGAAGATTCTAGATCCTGAACGCTTAAGCAGGGTGAAATCAATTTTTGGCAATCTTTCTGAAACCATTCAAACATATGGTCCTTGGGCTTCTGCATGGGTAGGAGAAGCTGGTGGGGCATACAATAGTGGTGGAAATCATGTATCTAATACTTTTCTTAACACCTTTTGGTAGGTGATATGGTTGTCCATTCCTTCCATCATTTTCTGTTCCTCTTCTTCATAACTGAAGCACAGATTATGATGTTATATTTAGCAAAAACAATTACTAGTGATGTGATTCTTTGTAAGTTTTGAAATTGAAATGACTTAGGTACTTAGATCAACTTGGAATAGCATCCTGCTACAACACTAAAGTCTATTGTAGGCAGACCCTAATTGGAGGGAACTATGGACTTCTCAATACCACAACCCTCAATCCTAATCCTGATTACTACAGGCAAGTACATATAGAAAATTGCAAAAAGAAAAAGCAAAAAAAAAAAGGAATACCTTTTTTTTTTCTCGAAGGTCACTTCAAGTTTTATGCTATCATGTTTGAGAATATCTAAACCTGTTTTCTGGTTTTGTTCCTAAACAGTGCACTTTTGTGGCATCGATTAATGGGAAAGAAGGTTCTTGCAGTTTCAAGTGATGTTTCTTCTCCCTTTTTACGTGCTTATGCCCATTGTTCAAAAGACAGGGTAAGTTCCCTAATTTATTTCAACTTGGGTAGCTATTGAATTACATTACTATCTGGTTTGCTTTTCTATATATGATATTTTTAATAGCATTCCAACTACCATAAAATCAAACATGATATAATATCATATCAAGCTTAGCACACTTTACACCTGATATTTAAATTTAACCATTAGAGTCAAGAATATTTCACATGAAGTTATAGGCTCAAAAGTTTAACAAATTGAATTTTAACCCATCCACACAATAAAATCTTTGATTCCTTGTTTTGATGGTTTGTTATTATTAGAATTGGAGAAGTTGAGGAAATGAGAAATAAAAGAACGGTGCAGTAAAATATGAATCTGTATTTCTGATAAGTTCTGAGTACAATCAATTCAACTAAAACAGAAACACATGAGTCTATATAAAATAGACTCTGAACCAGAAAAAGAAAAGACAGCAGTTATGGACAGTTACCAAAACAAAGGAACTGCCATAACTTACAAAACACCATAGAAAACTGCCTAAAAACAGAAAATAAACTAAGTACAGTCTGTACATTACATAGCAGAAAAAGAGACCAACTAAATACAAGTCTAATAGTTATATACAAAATTGTAATGAATTTGGGAAAATTTGTGTAGAGGTGTGACTCTGTCACTCTTATATACTAGAAATTATTTTTAACTGAAATTTGCTAAGACCTGAGCTTTATATTCTGAGTTAACATTCTGAGGCATTAGAAGTATATATTTTGATTCAGTATTTTTTTTAGCATATTTCTAGTTCTTATCAATTTCATTCTACAGGTTGGTGTGACACTACTTCTAATCAACTTAAGTAATGAGACACGTTTTACTCTCACTATTAGAAACCCTGTGAGTGCAAGTATTGAAAATGAAGTGGCCACAAACATCCATAAGGAAAACTCATTCTTTGATAAACTGAAGAAGACATTTTCTTGGGTAGGAACAAAAGGGTCAGAGGTCACATTTAGGGAAGAGTACCACTTAACTCCAAAAGATGGTTATCTGAAAAGCCAAACCATGGTTCTTAATGGTATTCCACTGGAGTTAACAGACCAGGGAGATCTTCCAAAATTGGATCCAGTGAGTAGTAATGTGAGGTCTCCAATATACATTACTCCTTTATCCATTGCATTTATTGTATACCCCAACTTTGATGCTCCAGCATGTGCTACACAGAGAAAACATTAGTTGAAGGTTTCTATAGCAAATAACTTGGCACTTGACTAATGCAATTTCAAGCTCATGGTAATTGTATGTACTGAGCTATTATTGGCTTCACATGAAAGTTACAACCTTGCAATAATTTAGATTTGAAGGAACATGCAAGTTGTATCATTTAGTTGTAAGTAAACTGTTTGATAAAATTTAGTTTGAAGTCCAATGATAAAGAAGTGATTTTGTTTCACTCTTAGTTAGGAAATGCCATTTAAGTCCATTGGAAGACATCAACACGGTTGACAAATAATTGTCTTTTTAGTGTGGTTAAGAGTTTGTATTCAAGTTTAAGTATAAAAAAATTAGATTGATTTTTTACTCTCTTGTGTGGATTCTCTTAGATTAAAAAAATATTCTATTACGGACATAATGAAGGGAGATTGAGCTACTAAATGTACTTTTGGTCCTTACAAATGTCGTGATTATGAGTTCTTTTGAAAGATTTGTTCATTCATTCGCATATTAGTCTCTCTCGGGGAACTAAAAGTCAGTATATTTCTAAAATAACTCACTTTTGGAGTTTGAAAATGAATAAATTTTTGGCTTAATAGTATTTATGATTTTTATATTTGTAATAATGATTTAATATTTTTCCTTTTTTTAGTTTTAACTTAATATGGTTCTTTTTTTTCAAATGATTTAATATGATATTTTTTGTTAGATTAGTATTAATGTCATTTTTTCCGTTTTGTTTCACAGATTGGACAATAAACACTTAAAAAGAGTGTGATTATATAATAGTAGATGTCAGTTATCATTTTCTAAATGAGGTTAACATTATTTAATGGAATAGACTATATTGAATAATTTTAAATTTAAAAATAAAAAAATTACATTGAGTAAAAGGTAAATTAAAAAAATATTAAAATATTGCTAGAAACATAGGATTAAAAGTCCTATTAAGTTTAAACTATAAGGAATATGTGATTGGATTAGAGGTTTTAGAACTTTTAAAGAAATAAAATGTATGCAATTAAAAAATATATTTTTTATTTTTGTATTTTAGAATGCTTGAAATATGATTTATTATGTTTTTGACTCATAAACTATAATTTAATTTTAGTTTTTATTTCTATTTCAAAGTTTTATCCTATTATGACATAACAAACTGTCTGTTGCGTCACCTTTATAATTATATTTTTTAATTTTAATTTTGAAAAGTATGATCTAAATTTATATATTTGGAATGTACATTATGTTATACAAATTTTAGATTCTATAATTTTTATTTTGTATTCCAGATTTTACGTTTTAATATATAAATTTTATATTGTAAATTGTACTACGAAATGCATTTTTTATTTTATATTTTGGATTATATATCTTATATTACAATCTATAATACAAATTTATATTTTGGAATATATAATTTAAAATAAGAATTTGTATACGAAATTAAAAATCCTAAACCACAGGATGAATTTGGAATGTTTAAGTTTATCAATGTGCAGATTGAAATTATGGAGGTACAAGAATTATTTGCCCTGTATATGGGCTCAGTATAAACCGAGAAGCTATGACGTTAAATTTTCTATGTTAAGACGTTAAATTTTCTATGTTAAGATGTTAGATTAGCACGTTTAGTATGGTTTAAATTTGAAATTCGGAAATTTATCGCAACAAGTTAACAGAAATAATCTATCATTCAGATGGACTACCAAGAGAATTGATTTGAATTTCTAAACAGACCAAAGCACTGAAGAGCAAAACCACATGCTGTTATGCCAAAACAAGAGGAGAAATAGAACCAAGAACTCTTGATAGTTAAAAAAAATTCTTCAATACAGATTATTACTTTTTGTGACGGAAATACGAATTTCGTGGTATAAAAATACGAGTTATATAGAATGAATCATGCCCGGAAGAGGTAATATTGGAATCACGATGTTGATGATAGAATCATAAATAATCTCACAAATCAATCAAAACTATATATATTTCAGAGACAAATATTTCACAAGCGGATTGTACATTACTATATTTGGAACCAGTATCCTGGAACATGGAAGCTCCTTTAATTGAAAAATGCAAAGTAAAAATCAGTATCAGTCTCATGGCATACACCCTATTTCCCAAGCAAACGACGGCCACGTTGATTAGCACCATTCACACGGATGACCAACTTATCCATATCATTTTCAAAACCATCCAATGCATCCTTATGCCTGCAACATTACCAAAACCAGCATAAATTATGACATCTTGAAATAAGTGAAACGGTTCTGAATAATCATTAACTAGGAGTACTTCCTGAGCAAACATTGTTGCCAGTGTCAAAGAATCTCTATTTGGTAAAATTAGAGAGATCGATCATAGAATCCAATAAACTTACTTCTCAAGTTCAGATCCCATGTCAATGGCCATATCTTTCAGTTCTCCCAAGAGGTCACTTATATCTGACAGTGCATCGTCTTGCTTTCTCTTTTCAACCTGTTCACGATATTCTAGTCATTAGCTGAATTCGATGCTGAGAAATTTTTTTACAATATTGTACACGGTAAGCAGAAAGTCACAGCAAAAATTAGTATCCAGAGTGCACTAATATAATATTGACTACAGAATAAGATGTTTTATGTGCTGAAATAGTTGCAAAACTGTCAGTGTTTTTAAATAAAATGGTTGGCTTCAAATATTAAGGACAAGCAGAAGCAGAACAATACTACAAGAACACATACATAGATATTAATCACATTTCAAAGCACTAAGGAACCGAAGCTTTGTCATGCTCAGCACTTCAAATGACTTCAACATGAACAGTTAAATCTTCATAAAATCAATACGAACCTCAACTTTTTCAAGCGCATTTGTTGACTCAGAAGGTGCTGCCCGTGACTTCGATTGGCCTTTAGTGGCAGAAGTCAATCCTAACTTCTCTCTTTGCTCCAAGTGATTGCCCTTTTTTCTCACAGGATCATCTATATGGTGAAGCACGTAACAAATACAATTATCAAACAACCAAAATCAGTTGATATTAAAAAGATGAAAGGAGAGAAAATACTAACCTCCAAAAATAACTGGGCCAGTTATCGCGCCCGTCTTTTTGGGTTTCCATGTTTTGGAAAACATGCCACCAAGACTTCCCAAAAGTTTTTCTCCCTGTAAATACATCAACGAAACAGTCAAAAGAGTAGTGCAGAATACCAATTGAAGAAGCAACAATTTCTTTCAGAAGATGAAGAAGCTGTGACTGAGAAAATAACAAGATCAATACCCGACTCAGATCATGATCAATATCAGCAGCAACATGGTGGCTCCTTGTAATCTGCTCCCCCTGTTGGTGTAGCATCACCAGAGTCTTGGTAGCATCCTCTCTCATTTCCTCAGCGATCTTCAAACAACTGTTCACTGATTTTGTGGTCTCTTCAGCCTTGTAAACAGCATAGTCCTCCAATTCCTGGACAGATTGGCTCTCCAACCCCCCAGAGTCGCGGAAATCGTTCTTATACCTATTTCTATGTGCAGAAGAAAGGCCATAGGAAGATGTTGAAGAGTGGCCACTGACTTCAACATCATCATCAAAGGGGTTGGTGTTGGTTAAAGTCTTCTTAGAGGAATTATACTTTTTATCTTTTGACTCTTTATCAGAATCAAAGGGGCTATGGACAGGACCAACAGAGCTAGGTTTAGCCTCTCTCGACGGAGTTTTCTTTGAACCAAACATCCTCTCTCTCTCTCTCTCTCTCTCTCTCTCAATGATCTTGTGTATCAATTTCACCCCGGGAAGACAAACAAGGAAAAAATCCAAAGATCAAAATCAAGTTCTATAGCAAGAACCCTCTACTCAAAATTGAATTTTGAAATTACGATGAATCCAAATTCATAGAATTTATGCTGAAATAATCAAAATTGCAGACAAAACCGAAGGAGAGTTACAAAATTGAGAGTGGAAAATAAATTTAAAAAAGAAAAGATACAAAGAATGGCTCAAACAGAAGGTAGAAGGAGAAAGGAAGAGACTTTGGTACCTGCAGAAGATAATGTAATCAGACGAAAGAAGGAAGGAAGTGAAGACAACGAATTTAAGGTTAAAAGCGTTGGATGTTTCAACGCGGAAGCTCTGCAAAATCGCGTTGAAAATTCACTGTTGCTTGCCTCATGAATGCGCTTGTTTGAATTAATATTATATTATTATTGCATTACATTAATGTTATCAACAAATAGTTGTCAATTTTCTTACACTAAATTCTTTTCTATTCATCCTTCTACTTTCAAATTGGTAAATTAAATCTTTTAAGTTTTAAAAAAGTGATTTTAAATATTCTATAATTCAATTTAATATTTACTGAAAAATTTTAATCATCACAAAGTTCATAAAAGAATTAAATTTATATAAATGATATGTGTTCTTTATTATACTTAAATCTAATATTTAGTAATGATTTTTTTTTCTTACCATAGAAGGATTAAGTTTACATACTTTTAATGTTTGAGAACTAATTAATCTAATTTTAAAGTATAGGAACTAAAATTGAGTTTGATGTAAAAAAGAAAGGCAAAAAAACTTATTTGAATCTATTGAACGAAGGTCATAATTTTTTGTTTTGTAGTTTATTAAATATCAATTATTTACAATTATATTAATTCACAACTATTGAAATATTTTCTTTTAACATGTTTTTAGTCAATTTTTTCCCCTTTGAATTAATCTACCATGGACCTTGTAAAGAGGTAAGTGGGTGGATGCCATCTTGGACTAAATGTGGTAGATCATTTCCTTATTTTTGCTAATAATAAAATTGTCTAAAATTAATGTCACGTGTTTATATTTTGAAATTATTTTTTCCCACTCAATATCTTTTTATTATATATTTATACTTCATTGTCCAGATAAAAGGTCTTACTTTTTTATTTTCAAATTTCCTTTTTTAAAATGAAGGGATTGTATTTTACAAAATAATTAATGCACGTATGTACATTTATTATAATAATAAATATTTCTTATGGTAATTTTTATCATAAGCGTGTTTTAATTTTTATTATGTACACGTTTTTCTTTTGCAACAGTGATATTTAATACATAAATCTTTTAGTGATATTATTATTTTTTACTTTATAATTTAAAAAATATATAAAAGTTGACTATACTGTAATTAAAAAAAATTGACTTGTATAAAGAAAAAATTATATAATAATTATGAATTTTTAAATCGTATAAATTTTTAGATGGATTAACTCAGACGGAATATGATTAGTTAGTTATTTAAAAATTATTATTATTATTATTGGAAAAGACTTTAATATCGACTCTTTCCATTATTATGGTTAGAAAACAATGAAAATTTTGATTTAGACAAATATTTAGGCTTAGTAATTTAATTTTTTAATTTTTATGTTTAGATATGTGATTTGTTCTGATTTTTTTATTTGTAACTAAGTTTTAATATTTGTTAAAAAAATAAATCTTTCTCTTATGTTAAATTGAATTTAATTCAATTTGGAAGGTAATTTCATTTTAGTCTAATACAATATTTAATTAATAATTTGATTCATATCTTTAAGTTTATGATTTATTTTTGTTTTTATATATTTTTTTACTCAGTTAAGTCTCTATATTGTTTAATTAGAGACAATGTGTTCTTTTTCATGAAATCATCATTAACATCATGAGAAGATGTTATCCGTTAATCAAAATCATACTTCTCTCCACAACTCCTTCCTCTTAGGTAACATAATCTTATTAAGATTGACTATTTTAGATCCAAGATTACACATCTAAGATCTTTATTTATTCTTACTTCATTGTGAGAGATTGACACATGAACCCAATTGTGATTTCTATGTTCGTTTCTAGGATCAGTGAAAATAACAAAAAATAGACCACATTGTTTACATATAAAAAATATAAAGACTCAATTGAATCAAAAGAAAAATATAAAAATCAAATTACTAATTAAGTATTTTATTATTAATACGTAGTTACCTTCGAAACAATAGTAGCGTCAACTTAACACAAATGACCATATTAACTTTCTTTAATAAATATTGAGACTCAATTAAGTAAAAAATATATATAGAGACTAAAATAAATAAAAGACCTAAATATAGGAATCAAATTACTAATTAAATCAGTATTTTAATATTTATTTAATTAGTTATTATAAAAAACAAGAAAACGTAAAGATGTAGAGTTTTTTTTTTAATATTCTTTGAAAAAAAAATTAATTTTGTATTTAACTTGCAAGAATGTTCGAAAAACATATAATTTGGCCGTGAGGTTAAGAAGTTAAAAAATCATATATAGACTTATTAATTTGGTCAAGCCTACATAGTCTGGTCTTGCCCACATGGGTCAAGATAAAAAGGCCCACATGACCAAAATGTTCACATATAAAAATGCTCACATAAGAAAAAAACTCACAAGATCAAAATAACCCTTAAAGTTCTATAGACAAACTTATGTAAGTTGGTCTAAGATCAAGGTTTTGATTAGACTTAGGTTGACTTAGCTCTATCTTCGTTGCAAGTTGGCTTAGTCGGACCATTCAGGTCGAGTCAGCTCGCAACAAACTTGATTTGACCTTAGCTCGACATATCACAATTTCGATAAACAATCAATTTGTTTGAAAACTAAAATTGTTGCCCAAGATTAGTTCATAATTTGTATAAAGTAAAAGAAAAGTAAAATAAACAAAAATTCTATGATTTAATGTTGATTTATATTAACAAAATACTATGTCTTATTTTTTACTGTTTATTAATAGATGTTAAAGGTTTTCTTTGTGTTAGTGTAAGTTCAACTAGCAAGTAATAATTGAAACATAAATATTGTTCAATGTCACCATGTTAGAGTTGGAAAATATATCTTAATAGTCTAACCTTGATAAGAGCTAGTCATCTCAAGTATGTTAATCATAATAAATAATATTAAGTTTTGATGGACTAACCATGTCTTCTTGTGTATGTTAAGGACAAAAGATCGTTTTTCAAAACTTAAGTCACTAGATTATCTAGAAGACTACTTAATTAATTATATGTTCTTTGATAAATCACTATGTGACACATGAATAGATATTATATTTAAGTAAGACACAAAACAATACAAAACACGATTCCTCTTAAAATTGTTGAATCATCTAATGTTAGTAGAGTTGGCTCATGTCTTTTGAAGTAGATCTTGACACAACAACATAACTTACAATCAAAAGGACGTTAGACATGTATGTTAAAAATATGTTTTTGAGAAAATAAGCAAAAAACATAAAGATGGGGATTTAAACTTTTTTCAAACATTTTGCAGATTTTGCAATATATCATATGATGATGCATAATCAAACAATATTTTTACTTAACAGATAATATGTCAAAAGTATTTTCTAAAACTTGGTTCATAAAACTTCCCTTCTTTCATTAGAGTGGTGCAATAAAATATAATGAACATAAAAAAGGAAAATGAAGATTTACCTTGTTTCTTTTTTGTTGATTGAGAAATTTCACTTCAAATTCATTTTCAAGTATTCATCTATTCATTCCTGAACTTAGAGATGCATTAAATGTTTTCCATACAATACAAAATATTTATCTCTTCTTTAAAGAACATATTGATAACTAGCATGACTTATCAAGCTTAGATTAAAGAACTTTCAACAAAACCACAACACAATAAAATATAGGGTCATTAGATAATTAGTCTTTTCAGAATTAACAAAGTACGTCATAATATATATTGATATGAAATAATTTTAGTATGTCTTTTAAAAGATCTTGATATTGACATATATTTTATGAGATCTAGCAAATGTAAAGATGAAAATTTTTATATAATACATAATAAACTCTGGAATTTATTTTGTTAAATACAACAGTAACTTAGAAATTGAGTGCTATGTCGTGAATGAAACATTTTGCAAACAAACAAAAAATATTCATGTTTGCACTTAGTTGTTTTATAACACTTAATCAAAGATTGTTGGATAATTACAAGAATATTCTCGGCAAATTCTTTCTATATTTTTTTACGATGCAC
Source organism: Vigna angularis (assembly GCF_016808095.1). Classification (NCBI taxonomy): domain Eukaryota; kingdom Viridiplantae; phylum Streptophyta; class Magnoliopsida; order Fabales; family Fabaceae; genus Vigna; species Vigna angularis. The sequence continues at coordinate 8,950,616 of NC_068973.1, read as the reverse complement.
AACCATAAATACAAAAATGTTGTTTTGCCCTATATGAATTGGAAAATCTGAATGTTAAAATTATTTTCGAATCATGTAATTCAGTCAAAAGTAACTTGTGAAGTTCAGAAGTCATACCAAAATGACTTATGAGTTGTACAAACCGAAAGTTAAAATTAACTTCTGAATTATACAATTTAGAAATGTGTTTTTTTTTTAATTTTATTTTTGGATTGTGTGATTCAGAAGTTAACATTGACCTTCACAATTTTAAAGGCAACAATAACTTATAGATTTCGTAAATTATATCATTTAAAAGTTAAAAATATATTTTGGATTATGTATATTCTGAAAAGTTTACTTTCAAATTTTGTGTAAAATGAAAATGTTTATATTTATAGAGTACTGTGGAGGTGTAGAAAGAATTTGCCACGTTTGAGGTCTGCATGAAATATTGGTTTGTACGGTTCGACGAAATGATATCATTTATTTTGGTATAATCAATCTTATTGGTATATGTTATTTGTACCAATTTTTTAATATTGCTTGTGCCTGAAATAATAAATAAAATAGCAGGTGTATAGTAAGATATTTATTAGATAAAATATCTTAGATATTTTAAGCAGTTAAGATATTTTTGAGTAACTAATTAGATTTTTAGGTAAGGTTATTTTTATTGGCCTATAAATATAATGACAGGACAAAAGTTTAAGTATGTTTACTCTATATTCTAGAGACTCTAGATAAGATTCTAGGGTGATATTATAATCACTTTCTTGAGAGCTGAAACTCCATAACTCACATGTGACTTGAGCGTTGGAGTATTTTCGCAGGTACCTCCCCTTCCTTTTGTTTGATTTTATAAGTCAAATTTCAAAATATGATTGTGGTAAGGTTATCAATATCAAAATAAACTTATCAACAAAACTCATAAATAAAAGTTAAAAAAAAATTAATTTTGTAAATAAGTTTGAAAGATATGTATACATATAATATATATATATAAAATAAAAAATTAGAAAAAAATGGATTATGTCAAGTCGATCGATTCCACTTGAATGCATTTTTCATATAAACGTCAAAACAGTGAACCTCAACAAGAAAAAGTTTCACATTAGCTCTAAAAAAAAAATCTGCAATTAACTCTTCTCTTATTATATTTGTCGTTAGTTTGAAATTAATTGAATTTCTTTTTCATTGAGGAAGTTGTTTTACAAGTTAGGGTTGGGACTGACCGCACCGCCCAAACCGGAAGAAAAAAATTAGATATCGGTCGGTTTTGCACTGATTCAGTTTTGTTGGATAAAACGGATTTAAATGGTCCGAAATGGATATATATTCAACCCGACACGTGAGTAATATTCAATCATAACTCCGGCTTAATACGATTTCTTTTTTTTTCTACCATATCACAACTCCTTTTTATTTCCTTGTAGTATATTAACCAAATATTTATTATGTAGCACCATTTATTGCTTCTTTCATTGGAATTCTAACTAGAATTAACCGAATTATGCACTAACACTTTTTGCAATTTATTTTTTGAAAAGAAGTATGGGTCTATGGGTCGGGTTCGTAGTACGTAGAGTTCGTAGACGGGTATCCCCTAGATATCGAACGAACTAACCCTAGCTGCTTCTGCAACTTCTTCGCTCAGAAATGGCGACGTTTCCATTGATTCAGCGTGCTCGTACAACAATGCTTTCTTCCTCCTTCAAGCTTCAGACACACCTTATCCATGGCAACCACTACACCCAAAGCCTAACCACTAAATTTCTAAGCACCTCTGCTCTTCCACACCATTATCAAAGATTCCCTTCCCACCAAAACCAACAGCAGTCACCTTCTGATCCTACACACTTACAGCCTCAACAATGGCAGCATCAGCCTCAACATTTCAATCCACAGACCAATCAATTTCTTCACCATAACCATCAACCTCGTCAACATAATGTGCCTCCTTCATTTCCAGAACATGGCCAAAACCATAATCAGTGGAATCCTCAATCCCCAACCCATCAAAGCCCTAATTTTCAAACTCCCACTTCTCAAAATCCTAACTTACGCCCATCCACTTCCCCCAATCGATGGCACAATCAAAACCCTGCTACCCCGAATCCGTGGAGCCCTACGACTCAGGGGTTCCCAAACCCTAACCAATTCCAAAACCCTAGTAACCAGCTGAACAACAATCAAACATCTATTCAAGGACAAGCATCCCCTGCTCCTCCACCGCCACCTCCTTCAATCACTGATTTGGCACTTTTGTGCAAGGAGGGTAATGTTAAAGAAGCAATAGAGTTGATGGACAAAGGGGTCAAAGCTGATGCTGGGTGCTTCAATCTTCTGTTTGACTTGTGTGGCCAATCCAAGTCCCTTGAAGATGCTAAGAAGGCCCATGACCACTTTCTGCAGTCTTCTTTTAGGAGTGATCTCATGCTCAACAACAAGGTGATTGAAATGTATGGGAATTGTAAAAGCATGACGGATGCACGTAGGGTGTTCGATCATATGCCCAGCAGGAATATGGATTCTTGGCTCTTGATGATGCGGGGTTACGCAAATAACACCAATGGGGATGAAGCCTTGCAGTTGTTTGAGCAGATGAATGAACTGGGTTTGGAGATTACTTCAGAGACTTTGCTTGCTGTGTTGTCAGCTTGTGCCAGTGCAGAGGCTGTGGAGGATGCTTACGTACATTTTGAGTCAATGAAAAGCAAGTTTGGAATAGAGCCTGGGGTGGAGCACTACATGGGGCTTTTGGATGTTCTGGGACAATCTGCATATCTCAATGAAGCTGAGGAGTTTATTACCAAATTGCCATTTGAGCCCACTGTAACCGTATGGGAGAAACTGAAGCATTATGCTCGGGTTCATGGAGACGTGGATCTTGAAGACTATGCTGAAGAGTTGATGGTTAGTCTTGACCCATCAAAGGCTGTTGTGAATAAGATCCCCACGCCACCTCCGAAGAAGTATACTGCAATTAGCATGCTTGATGGAAGGAACAGAATTATTGAGTATAAGAATCCCACTCTTTACAAGGATGATGAAAAGTTGAAGGCCTTGAGTGGGATGAAAGATGCGGGATATGTTCCTGATACAAGATATGTTCTTCATGACATTGATCAAGAAGCAAAGGAGCAAGCCTTGCTCTACCACAGTGAACGTCTAGCAATTGCCTATGGCCTTATTAGTACTCCACCAAGAACACCTCTTAGAATCATCAAGAACCTTCGTGTCTGTGGTGACTGCCACAATGCCATCAAGATCATGTCCAGGATTGTTGGGAGGGAATTAATTGTTAGAGATAACAAAAGGTTTCATCATTTCAAGGATGGAAAATGTTCTTGTGGGGATTACTGGTGAAATCTTTACTTGAAATCTTCCAGTAGCATGGATATATCATTTTCTATCCCCTTATACCGGAGAACATCTGTATTTAGATATTTTGATATCATTATAATTATGTTCTTGCTGCTAAGATGTTATCTCTTACAACAGAAGATCATTACCTTTTGTATGATGTATTTCAGGATGATTACTTTTGTTATTCCTTTAACTTGGTTGGTAAATATATTTAAATATGGTTGCAGTTGGCGAATGAAAATGTTTTAAAATTATTAGAAAAAAAGGGCTAATTCAAAGGTTATAGAATTCTTAGATTCTGTTTTAGCCTCTTGGAGGTGTTGTTAATACCCGATCTTTTACATAAAGATTGTCATCTTTTTAATCTTTAGTTACGTATGATTAGGGAAAAAATGATGGAATTTATATGTTTTGCTTTCATATTTCTTTTTGGGTTGTAATTCACTGTTATGAAATTGACAGAATGGTGGGATTATGCTGCAGGATTATTCAAAGGGTGTTCGCTTGGAAGAGTTAAATGTGTTACTGAATCAAACTGTTATGGTGGGATCTCATCCCATATTAACCATCTGATCAGTACTTCGATTTTTTTCTGTGTTTTTTTTCTTTGATTACTGGCATCAATTACATTCCTAGAAGCGTTCTTCTTTTTTGACATCTGCTCTTCAAATGACCAGCCTGGCATTTTGAAGCTATGAGAGCAGTTTGGCTGTGAAATTTGTACTGCTAAATTAGATTCTGATGAATGGGATCTGATTTTGTTTTCGTTTTGTTTATCCAATCTCACCTTGTAGGATAAGGTTTGATTGTTGCTTTAATTTGATGATTTGGTTATTACATATAGGTTTATATCCTTTAAGTATATCAAACAATACCAAGGAAACATTGTTGTTGTGTAAATAATTGTATTTTGGCTTCACAATAGTATTTATTGAGTTCTCACTAGCTACTGCTTATTGAGTGATTTTTTATTTTAAATATTCATTTGGTTACTGAGTGCCACATTTTAATTTTGAATACTTAATACTGGTGTTTATTTAATTATGTCTGTTTTTTTTTCTCCTTGATTGCAAAGAACATAGTTATATGAAGTTGTCCATTGTAGATAAGGCGTCTGAAGGAACATATGATGCTACAGTTACCTCCGAAACTTTGGCAAATTATAAGACTGTTGATAAAGAGATTGGATATTGTTGCTGCTAAAACTGCAATTGGGGTATTAAGTATTGATGCCACTGAAAGGGAAAGTGAAGACATAGTTATGGAAAATTTGGATGAAACTGATGGTATTGTTAAGGAATCTTTAGCTCTACTGCAGTGCAACGTTGATTTGTGAGTCATCTGTTGTGTCACATGATAGGCTTTAAGTTCATTGGTGTTCTAGATTGGGATGAAATTGCATTAAAAGAATACAGCTTTGGAAATTAGTACTTCATAAAAGTGAATTTGATTGCCTACCACATGAATAGCAGAATTCTAGTTGAAAACCTAGGAGATTTAAAATTTGCTTACATGCCAAAAGGGCATATAGTACCGATGGTCACAAGAATATCCAATAAGACCCAAAAAAGTGTTAACAAAAGTCCAATTGTCAAACAGCTTCTACTGTATTTTAAAGATTGTTTTTTGAACTTTAACTTTGAAGGAACTTTTAAGGAAAATTTAAGTTCTTTGAGAAATTACTTTACCCATATCAGCTCATTGGTGACTAAAGCCATTCATTCATTGCCTTGTATTTTACTTCTACACTTGATCTTGATACAGTATTTTGTTTCTTGTTATTCAAAGATATTAAAGTATTCCTAACAAGAACACGATATCTTGAAATAGGGTGTCTATCACTAGGTGAGGTTGCCCCGTTAGCATCAATGTGCTAAACCGTTTGTGTATTACCCTCATCTTCATTCTTAGGATTTGTACAATTGCATCCCAAAGATCTTTGACAAGGAGAGTTCAAGAATTCACTTATTGCATTCACTGCAAAGGCAATTTTAGGACGAGTCACAATGAATTGATTTATTAGAGAAAGAAACATTTAACTATATTCATTTTCATTTTAAACTAAAATAATGATAATAATATTGGAAAAGTAATATTATTCATTTCTAATTTTTTTTATTTAGTACTTTATTAAAAGAAGCAAGTTCATAATTCCATAATGTTATAAAAAGGGTAAAATATGAAATTTCAGTTAGTTTATAAATATATATGTATATAAGTTTAGGGTGAAGTTTGAGTTAGTTTACATATACAAACAACTGTAGTTTATTAAATATCAATTATTTACAATTATATTAATTCACAACTATTGAAATATTTTCTTTAACATGTTTTTAGTCAATTTTTTCCCCTTTGAATTAATCTACCGTGGACCTTGTAAGAGGTAAGTGGGTTGATGCCATCTTAGACTAAATGTGGTAGATCATTTCCTTAGTTTTGCTAATAATAAAATTGTCTAAAATTAATGTCACGTGTTTATATTTTGAAATTATTTTTTTCCACTCAGTACAGTTTAATTTTTTTTATTATATATTTATACTTTATTGTCCAATAAAAGGTCTTACTTTTTTTTTTATTTTTCAACTTTCCTTTTCTAAAATGAAAGAATTGTATATTACAGAAATAATTATTGCATCTATTTACATTTATCATAAAATAAATATTTCTTATCATAAGTTTTATTATAAGCGTGTTAATTTTTATTATGTACACACTTTCTTTTGCAACATATATGAATGTGATTTCATTTAATATAGATATAGTTAGTGTTATTAAATACGAACATGATTAAACAATTTGACTTGTATAAAGGAAAAATTATATAATAATTTACGGATTTTCAGACAGTATGGATTTTCAGATTGATTAAGTATCAGTTTCAATATGATTTGATAGTTATTTGAGGATTATTATTATTGTTGGAAAACACTTTAATTTCAACTCTTTTCATCATTATGTTTAGAAAATAATGAAATTTTTTATTTAGACAAATATTTTTAGTAATTTAATTTTTATATTTAGATATGTGATTTGTTTTGGTTTTTATAATTTTTTTTATATAATTAAGTTTTAATATTTGTTAAATAGAATTAATGTAATATTTTTTCTGCCAAATTAATTTTAATGTAATTTGAAAGGCGATTTCATCTTAGTTTAATAAAATGTTTAATTAGTAATTTTGTTCTTATGTTTAGGTTTATGATTAATTTTTTATCTATATTAATTTTTACTTAATTGAGTCTGTATATTGTTTAAATAATAAATAGAGATCATGTGATCTTTTCAGTAAAATCAATATTTATATTGTGAGAAATAATAAATAGAGATCATGTGATCTTTACGGTAAAATCAATATTTACATGGTGGGAAATTGATTACATGTGAGTTCAAATTTATTTATAAGATATTTTTAGATCTAAGATCACAAATCCAATATCTTTATTTATTTTTACTTCTAAATTTATTCCTAAAAATTATTAATATTTTATTTGATGATACTGTGTGATTTTTTTTACTTTCAAATTTTGATTAAAGTTTTACTGAAAATTATTTATATTTTATTTGATAATATTTTTATAACTCACAATTTTTTCACCTTTATAATTTAGTTATTTTTACTAATTCAAAACTTTTAATCTACCTTTTCTATTTTATGTGTTCATAATTTGGAACTCCAATTTTTTTAAAATATTTTATTAATTATTCATTATTTTTAAACATTTTTAACCTCTCATTTTACCGTTTATGAATAAATTAACTTAATTTAGAAAAGTGCAATAACAGGATATTTAAAAATGTTTACTCTAGTGTTAATAACATAAATAAACAAGTGTACTATAATAATTACTTTATTTATTAAATACAAATTATATTAAGTGTGATAATATCTTTTGTATTAATTGAAAATAGCTAATAATAACATGAGATAAATACGAGATAAATATTTAATATTATTAGTTAGTTTTTTCTTACCATGGGCGAAAAATCTAATAAGGTGCAATTCTCATGAAAACATTGTATTTAAATAAATTTAATAGATTTAAATTTGAGATAATGTATTCTTTCAAATCACTTATAGAGAACAACAATTAATCATTAAAATATAGTTTCATAATATGTTTTGTACGATGTAATTTAAATGAATAATTTATTTATTTAATAAATTTAAAATTAAAATGATAAAATTTGAATATGTGCTACACATGTGTGTTATTTTTTCTATAATAACAACAAATAATAAAATTATAATCATAAAAATAAACATAACTAATTTTTATTTTGTTCATACGTCATTTTTTATTATAAATAATTATTTTAGTTTTAAAAAAAGTTAAATTTTAAATAAGCAGTAAAATAAAAAAGAAAGAGTTAAATTTAAAGTGAAAAAAATTAATTTAGAATTTTGTTTTATTAATGGATAAAATTGAAAAACAAAATGTAAATACTAAAAGAATAAATTTTATTTTTATTATATATATATATATATATATTAAAAAATAAATCATTAAACATTTATTTAAATATTTAAATTTGATTAATATGTTTTTGTAAAGTTTAGTTTTAAAATGTTACATTTTAAAATGAATAATTTTAAAATAAAATTTAATCTGAAAAGAGAAATTCAATTACTTATTCAAAACTAAAATATATGATATTTTAATTAATCTATTCAAATAAAATATTTAGAAAATGAAGAGAATTCAATTACAAACAATTTGAATATATACATTTCAATTTTAGAATTGCAATTTCATTGTCTAAAAATAATACTAGAAAAATATACAATATATAGATCTGTTAGTTGGGTGATCTTGCAATGTTAAAATATTTGTGAAAAGAATATAGAAAACATAATTTAACTTTTTCTTAGTATCCCTGGTTGCCTCCAATGATTTAACGTCGAACACGTTACAATGTCATAGAGAATTGACTTATTATTGAAAGAGCTTCAGTTGCAAGAACATTATTTTCTATTTTTGAAAATGATTATCCTACAAGAGGCACAAGATGTAATTGTTCATAGTATTGTAAACCTAATAACAATTTTACACTTGTAGTTTCAATTTTACTAGAAAAGAGTATATATATATATATATATATATATATATATATATATATATATATATATATATATATATATATATATATATATATATATATATATATATACTTATAGATGTGTTAATAATATATTGTCTCACTTTTTTCATTTCCACTTACATATAAAAAAGTTTGGTAGTGTATTTCAATTACTAATTTTGTTAAATATTCGTAAATTAAGTTGGTTAAATAATCCATATATTAAACTAAACAAAAATCCATATATTAAAGAGGAAAGAGATATGATACTTATGACCCACTATACTCATGGGACCAGGTGGATATTCAGAGCCAAGCTTTTTCAAGAACAAACTATAATATTATGAATAATTTGTGGGATATTCTAATAAGAAAAGGGAGCAATAAAAAGAAAAAAATATTCTTTTTACTTTATCCTTTACAAGCATTTTCCCCAATTATAATGGAGCAAAATAAAGCATTGTTTGGGTTAGATAAATGAAAAAAAAACATATATTATATTATATGAAGGGCTTATATAATAAAGAAAGTGACATCACTTTAAAGTCATTTAAGAGTTATATGAATTTTTGGTGCATACCATCCTTCTCAAACATTTTTTTTTTCAAAACAAGTTATATTAACTAATCTAATAGTTTTGGATTTCTTAATCAATGTTGTTGTTTGAGAAGTAGGAAATGGTAAAAAAAATTCATAAATCTTAAGTAACTCTTAAAAAGGAAATGTCTTTTCTTAATTCCAAAAGTCCTTTGTGTCATATAATATATTGAATGTTTTAACCCATTTTCTATAATCAAACAATGCTTAATCTCATTTTGCCCTAATATGATTTGAATGATTTTGCTAGAGGACAATATGTTTGAACCAATAATTTTGAAGATCTTAACTTTGATTGCTCCATTGATTTTCCTACCATGGAAATATGCCACTTGTAGCTCATAATATTATTTAGAAAAAGATGGCTATGAACATCCAACTAGTCCCAAGAATATGAAAGCCCTAAGTATCATTTTTTATCTCTCTCTTCCTTAAAGGAATTTTGATTATGTTTAAGATCAATTAAACAACTTAATTTACATGTGATGTGAACAAAAGTAATGAAAACCCATGATTGAAATACATTACCAAAAAAATAATAATTATATATAAGAAAAATAATAAGACACTAGAATTATAACTTTATTAATATGCAAGCCCCTTTATATTATTGTAATAAAATTAAATTATTTATACAAAATATTGTTGATTTTATACTTTAGTGACAAACCCTTTTAAAATTTGAAAGACAAGGATCAAATATATATTACCATGGTTTGAAACAACTTAAAAAAATATATTTACCTTCTCAATTTGATCAGCAACTTGTTGAACAATAAGCATGCATGTTCTTCAAATCTCATCAAGATCTCAACCTGTTTAATTATGAGCATACTAAAACATATTATAGAGTACACTTGCTTATTTTATAACAAATAAAATATAACTAGGAAGTAGTTCTATAATATGGGTTAAAACATTAGGAGAATCAAAATCACATCTATAAAATTTGTTTGAAGATTCACAATTTCGTCAAATGAAATATATTAATATTAGAATTTAGAAAAGTTCACGTAACCATTATATGAGAACTTAGATATAAATATTTAATATTATATTACAAGTAAAATCACTATCATGTTAATTTCTCTATTAAAAAGTGTAGGTGACATTTGTTTTTCTTTCTTTTCAATTGAACTTTATTGTTAAGTGTGTCTTTCATGGGCGTGTTTCGAAAATAATGAATATATGAACAAAATCAGGGAATAATAAATTGTGTTCTATATGGATACTTACTTCCTTTTAATATTTCTCTTAAGTTCCTGCTAAAAATCATATAAACAAAATGAAATAATTAATTTATGGATATCGAAACTGATAACAAAAGTTGGAAAAAGTCAAATAAGATTTAAAATTTCCACTTGCTTGTAAAACTCAGTCAAATACCAAATCAAATCAAATTCATCCAAGTGTTAGTGCACTATATGAAACTAAATTTTTTTGGACAAATTTAAAATCTATACCTATTGACAGTGAATGCATATTTTTAGAATTTGTAATTAATGATTAAATCATAAAAAAATTAGAGATACAAAAAAAAAAGGGATTTGGGTTGTAAGAGAAAAAAATATTGAATAAAGAGAAAATTACATAATCAACTAATTAGATTTAAAACCATAAAAAAATCTTGATATTTTATGAAAGAAACTATTTCATAGTATGATTTTAAACATTATATCATACCACAAACTAGTGACGGATTTTGAAAAAAAAAAATAATTTTGAGGGTGTGAAAATTTTTCTAAAATTTTAGAAATCCAAGTATACAAAATATATTAAAATTAAAAAATGAAAAGAAAATTATAAAAAACAACAATATTTTTACACAAAACTAAACTCTATGACTGCTGTGACAAAAGAAATTTCTTCGATTCAATTATGGGTGGATTTGAAACACATTTATACACACTTCACAATGATCTATCCTAAACCAAGTGACCAAAAACATGGTTTTACCCAAACAATTTTGGTTGAAATGATACCATCTCCTTTGATCCAAAAAGGGGTCTCATTTTAACTTTTCTTGAACGAACAACCTAATGCAATCATAAACTGTACAAGTTTAAACCAAAATTAAACATATAGAATAGAAAATGGAACAAATAATTTGATCAATTTAAAAAATCCAAAAAATGTTTGCTCAGAGGGTACGTAAATGATTTACAGAATAGAATGTGTTCTTTTGGCATGACAAGGGTATAAGATTCAGACCATGGTAAAGATAAAGGAGGCTTTTGTAAAAGATGAAAATGAAAGGGACTATTTTCTAGGAGTGAAAGCAAAACTATGGAGAAAAGGAAGTAAAAGATTTGGGAAGGACTCGAGAAGAAAATGGATCTTCACAATCAAAGAGATTAGAATGTAAATGAAATCAAGTGTGAGGGAATGTTGAGAGAGAGGAGGCTTTATAAGGTAGATAGATGTATCAAGTTTAGGCTTTGTGAGTTTGTTTTTAGAAAGTTTTTGAAAGATATTTTCAGAAAAGAAATTTTTTTAATATTTTTATAACGTTAAGATTAATATATTTATTATTAAGGTGGTGGGAATTCAACTTTACTGAATCTTATTTATTTATTGTAATTTTGTTTTATTTTTAGTTGATATGAAATTTTTCACTTATTATTTTATAGAAAAAAATATCGAGTATGAAATTAAAGAAGCCTATAAGAGATAGCACGATAAATTCAAATTTCAATTAAGATAAACTCTTATAATAATTCTTATACCATATTGAGTGTAACACCCCTAAAATATAAAACATCTCACACCCAATTTATTTCATTAATAAAGAAAACATCATACAATATTACAATCCTCCATTTAGGAGTAACATAGTTCACACTGGAAATACATTATATTTTCACACATAATTAAAACACTCTTAATCTTTTTTTTTCTCTTAAAACATTCTTCAATTTTCTGCTGCTTCCTTCTTCACTTGAATTGGTTCAGACGTCGTTCCCTCATCTGCTCCCGTATAACAAAAATATTATACGATCATCGCAAAAATAAGATTTTTCCGGCACAAACAAACAAGTAAGGGTGAGCTACCATGCAAAGTTCAAAGAAAAGCATGACACTATTATTATACGTAATACATTCACCATAAATTCTAGCAAGATGCAATTATCATACTAGACTCTATTATCCGGATATAATGTTGATGGAAGTCTCGGGTGGTCATGCACTTGTGGTGATTTCAACAACAAAAATTTTGGCCAAATATAATATATCACATCACCCACAAGGTTAATCCATTAATGTCTATAAACATAGACTAGGACCTCCTACTACTCTCACAACATAACACATCCTTCTCTAATTGAGACTGGAAGATTATTAGAGTTTTAGGATCACCACCAACAACAGGACCCTCAACATCAACATATACACTAATACCATGCCAATTTAGAGTCTCTCCCCGAGACTCATACTATATTTCAAATGAATAATTTCATATCAAACATCACAATAAACACTCATAATAGAATTCATACAAGATTGTCGCAACCGGAATCGCGACGGGACGACGATCCAATAAAAAGATTAATAAAATTGAAAAGAGATTTTGGAGTCGCCACCATAGTTTATTCTGGAAAACTACGGAAAAACCATAAAATGATAAGGCACGGTCAAATTGAACCAGATTCTTGATTCGGGAGTCGGTTACGTGTAGGGAAGGTATTAGCACCCTACAACGCCTGCCCTAAGGCAGTACCTTTAACTAAATGCGCGAATGTGGATGTGGTTTTTCAAAGTGTTTAACATTCCCTTAAAATAAAACTCAAAAGAAACAAACAATATTTTTTAGCTTTTTGGGGCCCGACAAGGATTGACCTTGCTCCTACGTATTCTCATTCAAAATGAGAAATCAGGGTTACGTAGTTCTTTTGAAAACTGTTTGAGAAAATTGTTTGGAAATTTGTTTGAGAATTTGTTATAGATAAATTTGGATTTTTGGGAGAATGAACCTGACAAGGACTGGCCTTGCTCCTACGTATCTCCACTTTTGATGGAGAATCAAGGATCACGTAGTTCTGGCAAGGCGATATTGTTGGGTGTTTTGAAAAGTAGATGTTTTTGGTTTTTGAAGATTTTTATATTTTTGGTATTTTTGCTGTAATATTTATATTTTTTGCGTAATGAGTACTAGGCTGATGCGTACGACCGCACGAGCACTCACACGGCTTTCTCTTTTTATTGTTTTGCGTAATGAGTACTAGGCTGATGCGTACGATCGCACGAGCACTCACACGGCTTTCTCTTTTTATTGCTTTGCGTAATGAGTACTAGGCTGATGCGTACGATCGCACGAGCACTCACACGGCTTTCTCTTTTTATTGTTTTGCGTAATGAGTACTAGGCTGATGCGTACGATCGCACGAGCACTCACACGGCTTTCTCTTTTTATTGCTTTGCGTAATGAGTACTAGGCTGATGCGTACGATCGCACGAGCACTCACACGGCTTTCTATTTATTTATATTTGGGCAATAAGTACTAGGCTGATGCGTACGATCGCACGAGTACTCATACCGATTTATTACATTAAATGTTCTTTTTAAAGTTTTATATATTTTTTATTATTTACAATTTTTATAATTTTTATACAAAATAACACAAATAAGCTTACTATATACAAATAAAACAAAGGGGTGAAGGTTACTATACAAGGGGCTACAAAGAGAAAATTTGTGTTTTTTATCATTTTTTTATCATGGGTCCGAACCCAAGGATAAGGACAGGGGGTGCGTGGGTGAAATATGAGGGTGCGTGTGAAATATGGGGGTGCGTGTGAAATATGGGGGTGCGGCCCGAAACCTTCTGGATCTGGGTATAAGAATGAAAATAGAGGTGTAATCTGAAATGCGTGTGGGATCCAGTTCTTTTCTTTTTACTGGTATTTTGCTGGCAGAAGAACCACACCACAGTCTCTCTGATTCCAACGTTGACAGCCACCTCCCACTTCGCATTCTTGCCGCCGGCGGTGCGGGTTGGCGGACGGACGTCGCGGTAGCAGGCGAGGCAGAGCGAGGCGGCGTCAGCCTTGCAGGTGACATTCGCGGGCGCTCGCTCGCAGACCTCACAGAGTATAATGCGTGGATGGCGCGAGGCGAAGGTAATGAGGTGGATGATGGTAGTTCGGTGATTGCGGAAAATAGTAACAGAGGGCGTCAGCGTCCCCATGCGGTGGGCATGAGGTGCTGGCCGCGTGTAAGAATGATGATGTTGGGTGAGGTAAAAAGGAAGAAGATGATGAAGTTGGTCGTGAGGTTCCAGATGAAGGTGATAGTGGGTGCTCGAGGGTGGCTAGGACAGTGATTCAACTACCGAGAAGCTCCCGGACAGCTTGCATGCATGAGAGTTGCTGCACCGGTTTCTGGAAGTTGCAAGAGTGGTGGGTTTCTTCCAGGTCGTGAGTCTTCTTTCAAGCTTGGAGGGGAGCTACTTGCTGGGACCCTTTCTCGGTGGTTGATGGATTATGGTTGAAGCTGGATGAAGGGATAATGATGTTGGAGATAGTATATGGATGAAGATGAGCGTGATGAATATGGTGGGCTGAAAATGGGTCTCCGTCAATGTGCGTTGGTGATGGTGAGTGGAAATTGTGGATGCTGAATCTTGAAAGTGAGATTGTCGTGAGTTGTTAGTGAATGAAGAGTTTTAGGTTCAGAGATGAATGATGGATGATGGGTTGGAGGCAATGGGCGTTAGAGATGAAAATAGGGAAGATGAAGGGGTTGGCCGAATGGTAACAACGAAGATGGTGTGCTGGAGTGGTGAATATGGGAGTTTGGCCGTGCGCGTTAGTAGTGGAAGGCATGTACAAGTATTCCAGGTGATTGGGTTGCCTCCTGTATTTCTTGTAGGTTTGGTGTGATTCACGGTGGTTCCCTGGTAACGGGTGAATGTTGAGGTATGGATGAAGATGGGGATGATGGAGGATAAAGTTCGGGATTAGGCCGTGGTCATCGGTTGTTGGAGATGAGTGAAAAAAAGGGTCAGAGGTGTAGGCCATGATCTCTGGTTGTGGTCATGAAGTGTCGGCTGTGAGGTGTAAGGATGGCCGTGAGGTATTGGATATGAAAGTGATGAAGTTGGCTGTGCATGAGTATAGGAGATAATGGAGAAAGAGAATGCGATGAAAATGATAGGTGCAGGCCGCGGGTGTCAATATGGCTTGTGGCATTGGGTGAATATGGATGATTGATATTGGACGTTCAGTGTCATGGAGGGATGAAGGTTGATTTTCGGTAACAACAGACGTGCACAAATATTTACAACACTAGCCATTCATTAAACAACAACATATGCAAACTTAACATACGTAAGCTGAACACATGCAAACTTAGCAACAACATAACAGAGGCATGCTCAAAGGCAACTTAACAGAGGCATATTCAAGATCAATCAATCAAATTCAGAAAAACATGGAGTGGAAGGCATTACTTACCTCTTGAAGCTTGGTTCACTCTTTGCTAGCCTCCTGCGTCCGATCTCCTCCTCCTCTCGGTTGGCTTTCCTTTGCAATCAGGTGCTCCTTCCCCAGTTCCCTTTTTTTTATGGCTGGAGTGGATGAAGGTTGTTGCTGGAAGTGAGGGCGAAAATGGAGGGCTGGGTATGGGCGTTTGGCTGTGTGTGTCGGTGGTTGGAAATGGAAGAAGATGATGATGTTGGATATGAAAATGGATGAAGATTAAAGTACAGCCATGAAATGGTATAAGGATGAAGAAAAATGGTCGTGAGGGGTATCGGAGATGAAAGCGATGAGGTTGGCTATGACAGTGGGTGAATATGGATGGGGATGATACTGTATAAGAGTTATAGGTCCAGTGGTGGAACAATGTTGGAGATGAAAGTGATGGCCGAAGGGTAGGGATGTATATGACGGGCTGAATATGGACCTTTGGCAGTGTGTTGGTAAAAAAAAATGAATGAAGATGAGGTGAGGTGGTTACGGGCGAGAGGAGTCAAAGTTTGGGATTGGTGAGGCTACAGTGGAAGGGAGTTTTCGGGTGTTGGAGATGAAGGTGATGGAGACGGTTTTGTTAGGGGATTCGTTTTCTGAGTGATGGTCGTGAGGGGAAATAGGTCAGGGTTGAAAATCCAAGCATGGTGGCTTACAAGTAGGACCAGAGTTGGAGTGGACAGAGGCTCGAAAAAATGTGTGAATGATGATAAAGGTTGGGGAAATGGCGGGTTCTTATGATGTACATGATGGAGGGAATGTGAATCAAATCTGTCTCAGGCAAGCCATTCAGAGTGATGCTCAAGCGATGTTGGAGTTGAAGATCCTGGTGTTCAGTACTGTGGTAAATGAATATGGATGAAGGTGGTGATAATCTCGGCTGTGTGCAAAAAAAAAAAATGGAGGATCAAAGAATCAGGATCATGGTGTTGGTCCTCCGTATTGGTTATTGGGAATAGGTGAAGATGAGGTGAATAACCGTGAGCCAAAACCAAGGTTGGTGTCCCCTCTCCATGATGATGAAAGAATCCCCGATCATGGTGTTGGCCGTGGGTGAATGTCATAGTGGCGTAGCAGGCTTTACAGATGCCATACGGAATCTGTACAGAGATTCCAGATGGGCGCTCGTGGAAGACCAACTCAGGTGGGAGTGTCAGAAAAATGATTCCCTTAATCTGCAGAAACCCATACTGTGAGTGGTTTTTCCGACTGGCTGCGTGTTTGCTTCCCCATGTGCCTCCAACAATTGCTCTGTCGTGTTGGCCTGCTTCCTTTCCAGCCAGGCCACGAATATGGAGCTGCCCATGACGCTGCCAGCGTGTTGCTCCCCATGCTTCCAGTCGTGTATGCCTCCAAATTATAACCCAAAAGTGAAAGCCAGACAAAAATGCCAGAAAGCCATACCGTGAATAGTTTTCCAGACTGTTAATGGCGGACAGCGGCAGCTGGAGGTGGGAATCCTCGGTGGAGAACTCAGATCAATTTTAGCACGCAGCCACCACTATTTGGACGCTCGGTTAAACAGAAAACGAACGTCCGTTCATATTAAATGAACGAACGCTCAAACCAAACGCTCACGAGGTAAAATCCGATACAGGCCGAACGCAAACAGTACCAAAGAACGAACGTTCAAATAGCCAATGAACGAAAACCGAACGTTCACTAACACAAAACAAGACCGAACGTTCATTAACACAAAACACGACCGAACGGGTGCGCAGTGAAAAGGACGAACAGTCACTGTTTGACGAGCGGCCACAGTAACAGTAGGTAAGGACGAACGCTTGATCAAAGAGGACGAACGCTCACAAGTTGAAATACCGGACGAACGGTTGAATAGTGAAAAGGACGAACGGTCGCATAAAGGAGAGGACGAACGTTCGCACGAGGCAAGGACGAGCGGTTTGAAACTGAGGACGAACGTCCCAAATTAACACATGGCCGAACGGCCGAATAGTGAAAGACCGAACGCTCAAGCAGTCGATTCTGGGCGAACGGTCGCAGAAACAGTGTGTGAGGACGAACGTTCGCAAAAGGCACGGACGAGCGGTTTGAAGCGGAGGACGAACGTCCAAACGTGCTGAAGGCTCACGGTTGAGGACGAACGGTCCCAGCAACAGTGGCAAAAACCGAACGCACCCAAAGAAGGACGAACGCTTCATCCTATTTTTATACTTTTTTTTTTTAATAATTTTTTATTATATACTTTTTTTCTTTTATATAAACACACATTTTTTTTAATTTTTCCTTTTATGAGGATAAAACAATAAAACAAAATATTTAGTCAATCCGGACGAAATTGAGTGTTGACAGCTGCCCCTCTTTACTTAGATTTTACTAGATCATATGATAAACAATGTTTTCATATTATCAGAGTAAAAGATAAGTAAAGATAGAAATACTAATTTCGTCTGGATTTTAAGATAAACAAGAAACAAACAGAGAATGAAACAAACAAACAAAACTGAGAATTGAAGTGTGACAACCTTGTGGAGGGTCCACTAAAGCTACACATGCAGTGAACGAGGAAATATATTTTTATTGTTTTTGATGAAAGAAATTTATTAATCAATCCGGACGAAATTGAGTGATGCCCCTCTTTACTTAGATTTTACTAGATCATATGATAAACAATGTTTTCATATTATCAGAGTAAAAGATAAGTAAAGATAGAAATACTAATTTCGTCTGGATTTTAAGATAAACAAGAAACAAACAGAGAATGAAACAAACAAACAAAACTGAGAATTGAAGTGTGACAACCTTGTGGAGGGTCCACTAAAGCTACACATGCAGTGAACGAGGAAATATATATTTTTATTTTTTTTGATGAAAGAAATTTATTAATCAATCCGGACGAAATTGAGTGATGCCCCTCTTTACTTAGATTTTACTAGATCATATGATAAACAATGTTTTCATATTATCAAAGTAAAAGATAAGTAAAGATAGAAATATTAATTTCGTTCGGATTTCCATGAAAAGGAACCAGGATCAAACAGGGGATTTTTTTTTTTTTTTTTTTTTTTTGCATAAATAAAATGAACTGGATTAAATGAAATGAGAAACTTGAATTTGATTGGTTTGACCATTGCCATGCAGAGAGTCATTTGAGAGAAAATTAAAAAATATGTAGTGACCATTGCCATGCAGAGGGTCGTGTCGAAAAAATTAAAATCTGGGCTCGACCATTGTCTTACAGAGGGCCGAGATACCAATGACAGAAAGTAAAATTGGGCTCGACCATTGTCTTACAGAGGGCCGAGATACCAATGACAGAAAGTAAAAATTGGGCTCGACCATTGTCTTACAGAGGGCCGAGATACCAATATTCAAAAGTGCTTTCGACCATTATCTAGCAGATGGCCGAGATAAAAAAAGAACAAAAGGTGCTTTCGACCATTATCTAGCAGATGGCCGAAATAAAAACAAGAGAAAAGTGCGCTCGACCATTATCTAGCAGATGGCCGAGATAAAAACAAGAGAAAAGTGCGCTCGACCATTATCTAGCAGATGGCCGAGATAAAAACAAGAGAAAAGTGCGCTCGACCATTATCTAGCAGATGACCGAGATAAACAAGAGAAAAGTGCGCTCGACCATTATCTAGCAGATGGCCGAGATAAAAACAAGAGAAAAGTGCGCTCGACCATTATCTAGCAGATGGCCGAGATAAACAAGAGAAAAGTGCGCTCGACCATTATCTAGCAGATGGCCGAGATAAACAAGAGAAAAGTGCGCTCGACCATTATCTAGCAGATGGCCGAGATAAACAAGAGAAAAGTGCGCTCGACCATTATCTAGCAGATGGCCGAGATAAAATGGCAGCGAGAAAAAGTTTGATTGCTTTGAATTTGAAAATTGGAAATGGTTGAAATTTTGAGAAGAATTTTTTTGATTTTGATTTTGATTTTTGATTTTTTTTTTTTTTTTTTTTTTTTTTTGAAAATTTTGAAATTAAGAAACAAGGTGGTGCATTTTTGTACAAGTATATGGAATCTTGATATACAAGAGAAACTTGGTTGATGAAAATTTTGAAATTTGGAGAAGAAAAGTTTGATGAATGCTGATTTTTTGTCTTTTTGAAAGAAGGAAAATTTGATGAATATACATGGAGGCAAATTCAAAGTTGATGAAAATATGTACATGATGTATTGGAAGATTATGAAACTATGACATTTTTTTTTTTTGAGTCAATTTGCTTTCTTTGAAATCATCAAATTTATGACGATCTAGACTTCCAATTTCCTTTCAATGGACGTCCAATTCTAAAGTCAACTGTTCAAAATGAAGCTTGTGTGCTACACATTTCTTGACGAGAACTAGTGTGTACATGCTTGATATCAGGGGTTGGAAAAATATGTGGAGGATGATTGGAAGGATTTGGAGAGTACCGGGTTGGCTCAAGCCTTCTACTCCTTAAAACGGCTATAAAGGCCAATGTGAGGTAGTAGATTCCCAGAAGCTACTCTGGAACATGGTAGAAGTATTGGTATGGACAAATGTATTTGTGAATTGTGAGGGAATAGGTCAGGAATCAGGGAGTGAGAAAATCCTGTAGGATTTGCAAATTGCCCCAATTTTGGTGGTTTTAGACTTTGAAGTTCGGGGCGAACCAAGATCATGCAAGGCCCAACAAGGGATGCCTCGGTCTTTGTATGAGCTTTGAATGTTCAGATGAAAATTTTTGAGATTTAACAAAATTGCTCAATACTCTGAATGGGTCAAAACATTTGAAAGTCACAAAGGTGCCTTGGTTTTGGGTATGAGTCAATTAAGCGAGGTTCAACAAAAGGCTGCCCCCCCCCCCCCCCCCCCCCCCCCCCCCCATTTTGGGGTTTACGAATGATAAGATGGACTCAAAATCATACAAAGCCCCAAAGTGTCTGCCCCTGTTTTGAGGGTGGATTCATGAATTTTGGTGCGGACAAAATCTGAGAGGCCCAACAAGGGATGCCCCGGTCTTGGTACGAACTTTGAATATACAGATGAAACAAATGTGAGACTAACAAAGTTGCACCATATTTTGAAAGGGCCAAAACATATGAAATAAAGCTGCCCAAAGTTGCCCCCTAGTTTGGGAATGGGGGGAAGAGTTTGAATGGGATTTGAATGTGTTCAGGAATTTGTGATGGATATGGAAAGGGTTGGCTTGAAAAGATTGCCCCAACGGTTTGATTTTCCTTTGTAAAATTTTGATCACTAGAGAGTTCCCTTCATCCGAGGACATTTTTTTCATCATTTTTTTTCATTTTTTTTTTGATTGCATTGTTGGTCATTTTTGTCTTGTCTCAAAATTAAGCTTTATGAAAATTTAAGCAACCAATATTCAATCTGTGTGGGCTTTTATTGGGCTTGTAATGTGGCTTGGGCTGAAGGGTATTGAAAGAAATGATATAAAGGCTCAAATAAATTTTTGTGGGTTATTTGAAACAAGAGTTATCATCTGCACTTTGTATCAGTCATTTGTCAACACTGTTGACTTTCTTTGCTAATTTGCAAATTTCACTCTTTGTTTGCCATCACTTTGTGATTCTTTGTGTTTTTTGCTTCACTTTTGAGGAATTCTCTTTATTTGATCACTAAGTGTGTTCTTCTTGCAACCTGAGTAGACTTCTACAGTGATGGTAACCCTTGTTTGGGTAAAATTTTGAAAAGAAATTTCTTATTGGCTCAAATTGGGTATCAAAGGATATATTTTATATTTTTTTTGGATGAAGAAAAATGGCCACACATCATTTCAAATTTTGGTTGTTTTATTTTCAAAAGATTAATTAAGAGACAAAGACTAAATGATCTCAACAGAGTCATTTTTTTTATTTATTCATTTTTTCCTTGTTTTTGTTTTGTCCTAACGGATTCAGGAATCTCCCAAATGAACGACAGTGGAGGTAAAGGAAAATCTGCCTCAGTGTAAAACTTGGTGTTTATCGATTGGGCTCAAGAACATGATTGGGCCAATTTTGGTTTAATGAAAGCTGAAGGACGATGATTCCAAGCAATGCACACACAAATACCTCTTAAGAATATGTGATTTGATCATTTGACTCCAGGAGATTATGACATCCATTACATTTTTTTTTTTGAAATCTCATAAAATGGATGATTTGCATCGAAAACAAAATGACTCAACTTTGCGTATTTTTGGCTTTATGCATGAAGAAAAGTAAAATGAAATGAAAAATGATGATGCTAGTTGAAAAATAGATTTTTTTTTTGTTTTAAGAGAAAATTACGTATGGTGGCCAGTGTGAAAACTGGGCTTGGGGGCCAGTGTGAGCTGGGCTTAAGGGGCCAGTGTGAAAACTGGGCTTAGGGGGCCAGTGTGAAAACTGGGCTTAGAGGGCCAGTGTGAGCTGGGCTTAGGGGGGCCAGTGTGAGCTGGGCTTAAGGGGCCAGTGTGAGCTGGGCTTAAGGGGCCAGTGTGAGCTGGGCTTAGGGGGCCAGTGTGAGCTGGGCTTAGGGGGCCAGTGTGAGCTGGGCTTGGGGGCCAGTGTGAGCTGGGCTTGGGGGGGCCAGTGTGAGCTGGGCTTAGGGGGCCAGTGTGAGCTGGGCTTGGGGGGCCAGTGTGAGCTGGGCTTAGGGGGCCAGTGTGAGCTGGGCTTAGGGGGCCAGTGTGAGCTGGGCTTAGGGGGCCAGTGTGAGAACTGGGCTTACGGGCCAGTGTGAGCTGGGCTTTTGAATTTTGAGAGTTTTTGAAACTTGTGATTTGAAAAATATTCGCTAGTGTGAAGACTGGGCTTAATGGGCCAGTATGGAAACTGGGCTTGGGAGCCAGTGTGAGCTGGGCTTGTGGGGCCAGTGAGAGCTGGGCTTAGGGGGCCAGTGTGAGCTGGGCTTAAGGGGCCAGTGTGAGCTGGGCTTGGGGGCCAGTGTGAGCTGGGCTTTTGAATTTTGAGAGTTTTTGAAACTTGTGATTTGAAAAATATTCGCTAGTGTGAAGACTGGGCTTAATGGGCCAGTATGGAAACTGGGCTTGGGGGCCAGTGTGAAAACTGGGCTTTTGGGGCCAGTGTGAGCTGGGCTTAGGGGGCCAGTGTGAGCTGGGCTTAGGGGGCCAGTGTGAGAACTGGGCTTAGAGGGCCAGTGTGAGCTGGGCTTAGGGGGCTAGTGTGAGAACTGGGCTTAGGGGGCCAGTGTGAGAACTGGGCTTACGGGCCAGTGTGAGCTGGGCTTAGGGGGCCAGTGTGAGAACTGGGCTTAGAGGGCCAGTGTGAGCTGGGCTTAGGGGGCCAGTGTGAGAACTGGGCTTAGAGGGCCAGTGTGAGCTGGGCTTAGGGGGCCAAAATGGAAACAAAGGCTTGGGAATCAGTGCAGAAACTAGGCTTGGTGAGCAATGCAGGAAATGATATGAGAAAATATGATTTAGAAAAAACGTTTGAAAAATGTTTTTTTTTTTTTTTTTTTTTTTTTTTTTTAACTTTCTGACACAGGAAAATCCAGATCGGATCAGCCCTGAGGAGAAGTAACAAAAGGAAGTTGGACTTACCAGGCACATTGACCCAATGGATCAGATGACCTGAGCCGTGTGAACTTGACACAAGAAGATGACCAAGGAAGCATTTTTTTTTTGCACAAATAATTGTTCACACAAATGAAAAGGGAAATTATGAATTGAAAACACAAAATCTACACAAACAAGGATTTTTATTTTTTTCCAGAAATTCAGATGGACTGGTTCAAGAGAAACCACATATGCCAAAAGGGCCTAATGGGCTCAAAAACTGTTCATCTTTCATTCTCATATTTTTTTTACTGCAAATTCAACGAAAATCACACAAGACAAATTGAACAAAAGTACAAAACATCATTCAACAGCAAAAATGTGAAAACAAAATATTTTTAAAATATCCAAAAGAAGTATACTCGAGAGAAAAACCACGAAGGCCATTGGGCCTAATGGGCTCGAGCACTGTTCCTTTTTCAATATTTTTGTTCTTAGATTTATTCAAAATGTAGAAGAAGAAATAAAAACAAACAAAATGGTGTGATGTGAAATTACAAACATGCCAAAATAATTCTTCACTCAAATTTATATTTCAGAAAGAATTGGGTTCAAAGAAAGCTAACATGGTAATGAGGCCCAATGAACCTGAAAAATGTCCTTTGTCATGCAAATGAAAAACAATTTTGAACACTTCAAATTTTACATCAATCCAATTATTATTTTTTTTGAAAATTTTCTATTTATCCTATTTTTGATTTTTGTTTTATTATTTTTTGTGAAATCGGGTCATCCAAGAAGTATTGAATTGGGCCGGATCGACCCAACAAAACCCTACCCGTTTCAGATCAAAAAATTTTTATTTATTTTTTTTTTTTTTGAACTCAGAAAGACCGGGACCGACACCAGACGGTTGCAGCGACCGGAACTGTAGCCACAGTGGATTTGCTCAGCTATAAAACGGGTATCCCTTCGGGGTCGAGCGACATTTTCTGATTTCGCTCTCTCTCTATCCTTCTCTTTCTCCCTCTTCTCTCTTCCTTGAGCGTCTGAGTTCTGCGAGGCTCTTCTGCCCCCGCGTGCCGTCGAAGGCGTCTGAGTCCTCCGAGGAGCTTCTGTGTGCCAACACTTCCAGGTAAGTCCTCTAAACTCTTAATCCTCTTTCCTTAAATTTTTCGTTCTTCCTTTTTTCTTTCCTCCTCCCCTTTCAGCTTTCTGTTCTTCTTTTCTTTTACGCTTTCGCTTTCTGTTTTTGCTTTCCTTCCCCTCTCCCATTTATGTTTTTCTTTTCTGCTTTCCTTTCCGCAAGCTCTTCTATTTTCTTCTGCCTTCCGCTTTGTCTGCTTTTATTTCCATCTTGCCCTTCTTTGCATTTCTTTCTGAGTCTTCTTTTCTCTTTTCTTTTTTTTTTTTAATTTTTAAAAAACTTAAAACACTTAAAAACACAACTGTCTTAAACTTAAGGGGTATATAGGCTGGAAACCAGACGTTCATCTCCCTTCGTTTGAAGGTATGGCAGAGACAATCGGGTAGAACAACGCCACGTACCCCATAAAATCAGAAAACTTAAAAAGATAAATTTAAATGATGAACCGGACATGGACAATATGGACAAGGACAAAAGGACAAAGATCCGTTTAGGAACCTTTGCGAGGACCGTGAAACAGATCCGAGACCGGACACTAAAATAACAAAGACCAACTGGACAAAATAAACTAAAAGGAAATAAAAACGAAAAAAGAAAACACTGAAAATACTTTTTTTTTTGTTTTATGCTTCTGTTTTGTTTTTTGTTCTTTTTATTTTCATATTTTTTTTTGTTTCAGAAAACTTAGAGAGGAAAGATGAACGAGATGGAGATGGAGAGGTACACCAGTCAGCGGTGGAGACCTACTGAAGATCAGGTCAAAATGATGACCCATATCTACAATTACGGGGTCACACATCCCAGCAGAGCCCAAGTTGTCGAGATTGCGTCTCGACTAAGAGTTTTCGCAGACGCTACTGAATACAATGTGCACTGCTGGTTTAACAACCACGGCAATCGGGTCAGGCGCTGGCAAGCAGAGGTAGATCCCACTGGCACCCAGTTTTCACAACTGCCGCTATACATGTATGGTAAGTACCCTGATCACCTCCATCCTTTTTTTTTTTTTTTTTTTTTTTGGCGGAAATTTTCTCCTCATCTTATTATTGACAATTTTTGTTTTTTGTTTTTTTTTTTTTGGAAAGAAAACGACTGGGTGATCATGAGGGCGCCGAGGCTGCTGAACTTGTTCCCGGTTCCGATCATCATTGACGACGACAGGGACGGACGACAAATCGCTCCACCCATGCTTCTCACATTCCGGACCAGGGCTCCCTCGACGGAGCTCTCCCTTAGACCACCGCAACCAGCCCGGGAGTATTTTCGCTGAATGTTTTTTTTCATTATTTATTATTATTTTTTTTTATGGTCTGTAACTTAACGATCACCAGTGATCGAACCTTGCACAATCTTTTATTTGCTTTTGTTTTATTTTCAGCTTTTTTTTTTTTTTTTTTGTGTTTGAAATTGTGATTTTGCACTTTTTTTGTTATATCCGCCCTTTTTTTCTTTTTTTTGCATTTTTATTTTAAATGTTAAGATCGTATGAGTGTATTTAAATTGCCGTCCTTGTTCAAAATCAACTCTCCGACCTTACTGTAAATCTTGCTCAAATGATGAAATAAAATTAGATTTTTATGGTTTTTCTTATGTTGTTTTTTTTTATTCGGCCCAAAGAAAAATTCTAATCGAATAAACCTATGAAACAAAGAAGAAGACACAAAAAAATTTACGATGAAGGAAGATAAGGAAAAATAACTTCGGAAAAACCTTTGATGGAAAAACAACGAAGAAAAGGGCTCCAGATAAGCCTTTGATGGAAAATATGATGAAATACACGCTGACACAAATGTAAAGATGGAAAACATGCCTCGCAATAAATTGGGGAAAATCTGACATTGTAACCTTGTTTTTGATTTTCAAATTTGCTATTTTCGGAAAACAGGAGTTTGGCAATTTGCAATAAAGACAAGCGACTCATGATTTTCATTTGTTTTTGTTTTTTTTTTTTTTGTTTTTTTTTTATTTTTTTTTTCACGACACCCTATTAGGACATGATTTCCAGTAAACCTTGGAGATACCAAGTGATGAAAGTTCTCATTAAAAGTTCATGGATGAAAGTGTGATGTCAATGAGCGTAAACCTCATAGTGAGACAAATTAAAGCTCGAGCAAAACAACATCAGTTCAACTTTTACAATAACTTATGCTTTCCAGATAATCCGAGAGTCCTCTTCACTCGTCCATGGCATTTGTAGAGGTGAACTCACGCCTTGCCGCAGTGCTAGATTACATTTCTTCAAACTTTAAACATCCTGAATCGATCAAAAATTGCACTTTATGCTTTAGAGCCTTGCATGCCTCAGTTGAATGTCCACACGCTCCTGCATGATAATCACACCTGGCATTTACGTCATAGTTCTCTGGGTACGGAGGTCGTATAGGCCTAGTTGGACAAATCTTCATGAGGTTTCTACGGAGAAGATCTGGTAGTAACTCCGTATAGGTCATGGGGATAGGAGTGAAATTGGCGACCCTCTCATCACGATTGTAATTTCTTCGTTCAATGGCTCGACTAGACCCATAGGAATGTGACATTTGAGGATAGGCAGTAAAATGGGAATTAGCTCTTCGCTTCTTACCTTTCTCATGTCTAAGACCATACCCGTTTAGACTGGCTACTAGCTCTGGGCCGAGTGCAATTTTTCCACTTCTTATGCCACTCTCAACCCTCTCTCCAATTACTACTATGTCAGTAAAACTTAAGGAAACGCTGCCTATCATGTGTTCATAAAATGGGGTTTGCAAAGTATTCAAAAATATGATAGTCATCTCCTTGTCGCTCAGAGGCGGTTCTACTTGAGCAGCAATTTCTCTCCACCTTTGGGCATATTCTCTGAATGATTCAGACTCTTTCTTCACTATATTTTGCAGTTGTAATCTGTCAGGTGTTAGATAATTATTATATTCATACTGCTTTAGAAACGCGTTAACCAGATCTTTCCATGAGTAGATGTGAGTCGATTCCAAACGCATGTACCAAGTTAGAGCCATGCCAGTTAAACTTTCTTGAAAGAAATGAATCAAAAGTTTTTCATCGTGGACATAAGCTGCCATTTTCCTGCAGTACATAGTTATATGGCCCCTCGGGCAAGTATTTCCCCGATATTTCTCAAATTCTGGCATCCTGAACCTTGGAGGTATCACCACATCATGAACTAAACACAGTTTTTTAGCATCTTCAAATTCAAAACTTCCTTCACCCTCTATGGCTCTCAACCTCTTCTCAAGGACTTCTAATCTGCTCTTATCATCTTTAAAATCTCCTGGTGTAATGACACAAGATGGAGACTTCGTCTTAGGTTGTTTTTTCATCATCATGCTTTCAATACCTGGTTGGATAATCTGCCTAGGAATTGTGAAAGTGGTTGCCCCAGGCTCGTCTTCTACCTCAACTGTATTATCTTCGACCCTTTGAGTGTCAAGATGGCCCGAGTCCACTCCTGAGGGTGGAGTATAATTCGGGGGAAGACCATAGGAAGGGAAAGTTTGTGCTTCTGGAACTTCTTGTTGTAGTCTTTGTGCGGATGGATCTCCGGGGATTTGTAAGGCATTCAGGGCTTCTAAGATTCGACTGATTTGTCCTTTCAACTGTTGGATATCGGCTTCTATTCCTTCTTGAACTTCTACTTGGTTCTCCATGATTTTGCCACCGGTTCGTGTCCTTTAGGGTGTCTTAGATGCTTAGCTGTATTTTTTTTGAAACAAATTAAGAAAAAAGAAAAATAAAATAAAGAAAATAAAAATAAAAAAAGAAAGGAAAAGAAAAGAAAACAAAGTTCAAATTCTCTAATCAGAAACTATAAAGCTGTGAAAATATTTGCCCCGGTATAATTTTGGAAATTAACACGAAATAGAGTCAATAAGGTGGTTCATCATTCTGAAATCCCCAAAATGCTAGACATAGGAATTCTTGGTCAACCATCGCAGGCTTTAGTCATCACTTTCTTCATTTGTCTGATCAGTTTCTCGCAGCAATCGAGGAATGTTTCAATCCCCTCAAGCGGGTTGATGATTGACATTACAAACTCAATATCAGCTAAGAACTTAGGGACGTCTTTAATGGCCTCATTGGCAAGGGAAGCTAGCTGTGAGAGACTTCTCTTCCAATTCTTTTAGCTTGTCCTTATTCAACGACATATTCTTTCTTTATCTGACTCACCAATCTTTTATGTCCCCTTTTAGCTGAACGGCAACGTTCCTTCTCTAGTTTTGTCATTGCTGCTTCTATCCACTACTCATCATTTTGAAATTTCTTCTCACAAATTGGGTAGGGGAAATTAATGTGAATTACAACCTGATTGTCTTAACCCTTTCTGCGATCACATTGGCTAAGGGAAACTTCCATTAATAGTCCCTAATCTTGGGTCTCCCTTGAAGCGAACAACATTGCCCCCAAGTGTCTTTAACTTGATGAAACATTTCACCCAAAAGTTCATTCCTCACAAGATAAAATGGCCATGGAAGAAGATGAAGAATCCAATAGGAAGAAGGGAGTGTTCCCACGAGCCCTAGCAGCCCTCCAAACTTTCCTCTAAGTGAGATGCACCTCCAACGAACCAAAGACAGTAACCCCTTCGAATTTCTGGACTAAAGCGCCCATAGAAAAAATCAAGAGTGGACGAGCGTCCACTGAAATCTGGACGAGCGTCCTATTCTCTGGCCTGGACGAGCGTCCTAAATCTTGGACGAGCGCCCTCTTATCCACTGGACGAGCGTCCTCTTAACTCTCTGGACGAGCGTTCTCTACTGCCTAGACGATCGTCTTCTCTAAACGTCCTGGACGAGCGTCCCAAATTTTGGACGAACGCCCTATTATCCCACTGGACGAACGCCCTCTTCTATCCTGGCCGAGCGTCCATTTCTGCCTGGGCGATCGTCCTGAGCGTCATGGACGAACGTCCTCTTCCCACATCATTTGGACGAGCGTCCCCTTTAAAACGAGCGTCCTCTTAATTCTCTCGACGAGCGTCGTCTACAGAGAGCTGGACGAACGTCCACTTGGCGCTGCATGTGTGACGAGCGTTTCTGCGGGCCTTGTTGATTCATCTCTATAATTTGTTGGAGACTCTTCCGAGCTCATTTTTAGCTCCTGCAAATGATATACAATCTGCGATCTATGCTCCCAAGGGACACACCATTTAACTTGTTCTTCATTTAAACTTGCACAAAGTTGCGCCCATTCATTTACTCTTTTCACATGTGGTTCACAAGGAACAGCCTAAGACAAGCGCAAAAGTGCCTAAAAGTCACTTCTTTTTCCAATGGTGACCCATGTTCACCTGACTGAGTACCTGTGATGGACTTTTTGTACAAAATCCAATTTTCTCTTGGGTAATCGTTTACAATGTCCTTGTAATCGATTACATACTACAATAATTCATCCATGGGGTACAGGGAATTTAAGGGGTCTCCAGTCTCACGGGAAATGAACCGCAAATACACCACTGGTAGACAACATAACATCTTTCCCTCTTTAAGTTCGTAACAACGATTAAGGGTCCCATAAACTTCAGCCAGGACGGGACATGGGTATATTGCCCGATTTAGTTGTATAGAGCTTTGGCCTCAAGACTTGCATTTAATATTTTCCCAAATTCTTCCCCTCTGACAAACTCACCAAATTCTTATACCCCTTGACTCAAATTCCATGTTAATTTCCATTTTTAGCTTAAAGGCCTTAATCACAACTTTATAATTTTTGACTGGAATCCACAAAATGTGACAAGACTATGAAGAAAAAAACAATGAGCGAAGAAAAAGGAAAAAGAAAAAGAAAGAAAGAAAAAAAGATAAAGAGATATGATGATATGTACGCGGTGCGTGATTTTTATTAAGCGAACATGAGGGTTATAAGAATACACATTTCTCCCTTTTGTGCCTTATCAAAGGTTGGATGACCGAAGTTCTAAGGCCAAATATATGCACTCACAAGGACAGCTTCCTAATGCTTAAATCAGGCCACCAGAGCTATGGCTCTTTTCACTGTTTCTCCACAACAGTCAGAGTAATCAACTAGGTGTGGAGACACAAATGAAAAGAACAGACTCTGGCTGGGGTTCTCACGATAGCCAAACAGGAAGTACATCCCAGAGTGACACCGCTACACAACCCCTCTATTTCTAAGTTGCGCTCAGACCCGGGTATAGGGCCTCACTCATGATATGCATATGATGTGTGTGTGTGAAGGGAGAATGCAATTATACACCCTAAACCCTCACCTGCAAAACAACCAGAAAATTCCCAGGCAGATATAACATGTTTTCTATCCTAGGGTTCAATATAATCAAAACAAACATGTATACAAAAAAAAAATGACAAATATCAAACAAAGATAAAGAAAAGAGAAAGGGAAGAAAAACACAAAGAAAAACCACATTAAATTCGCACATCTAACTAAATGGCCTGACTCTCTGGCAGTCCCCAGTGGAGTCGCCATCTGTCGCAACCGGAATCGCGACGGGACGACGATCCAATAAAAAGATTAATAAAATTGAAAAGAGATTTTGGAGTCGCCACCATAGTTTATTCTGGAAAACTACGGAAAAACCATAAAATGATAAGGCACGGTCAAATTGAACCAGATTCTTGATTCGGGAGTCGGTTACGTGTAGGGAAGGTATTAGCACCCTACAACGCCTGCCCTAAGGCAGTACCTTTAACTAAATGCGCGAATGTGGATGTGGTTTTTCAAAGTGTTTAACATTCCCTTAAAATAAAACTCAAAAGAAACAAACAATATTTTTTAGCTTTTTGGGGCCCGACAAGGATTGACCTTGCTCCTACGTATTCTCATTCAAAATGAGAAATCAGGGTTACGTAGTTCTTTTGAAAACTGTTTGAGAAAATTGTTTGGAAATTTGTTTGAGAATTTGTTATAGATAAATTTGGATTTTTGGGAGAATGAACCTGACAAGGACTGGCCTTGCTCCTACGTATCTCCACTTTTGATGGAGAATCAAGGATCACGTAGTTCTGGCAAGGCGATATTGTTGGGTGTTTTGAAAAGTAGATGTTTTTGGTTTTTGAAGATTTTTATATTTTTGGTATTTTTGCTGTAATATTTATATTTTTTGCGTAATGAGTACTAGGCTGATGCGTACGACCGCACGAGCACTCACACGGCTTTCTCTTTTTATTGTTTTGCGTAATGAGTACTAGGCTGATGCGTACGATCGCACGAGCACTCACACGGCTTTCTCTTTTTATTGCTTTGCGTAATGAGTACTAGGCTGATGCGTACGATCGCACGAGCACTCACACGGCTTTCTCTTTTTATTGTTTTGCGTAATGAGTACTAGGCTGATGCGTACGATCGCACGAGCACTCACACGGCTTTCTCTTTTTATTGCTTTGCGTAATGAGTACTAGGCTGATGCGTACGATCGCACGAGCACTCACACGGCTTTCTATTTATTTATATTTGGGCAATAAGTACTAGGCTGATGCGTACGATCGCACGAGTACTCATACCGATTTATTACATTAAATGTTCTTTTTAAAGTTTTATATATTTTTTATTATTTACAATTTTTATAATTTTTATACAAAATAACACAAATAAGCTTACTATATACAAATAAAACAAAGGGGTGAAGGTTACTATACAAGGGGCTACAAAGAGAAAATTTGTGTTTTTTATCATTTTTTTATCATGGGTCCGAACCCAAGGATAAGGACAGGGGGTGCGTGGGTGAAATATGAGGGTGCGTGTGAAATATGGGGGTGCGTGTGAAATATGGGGGTGCGGCCCGAAACCTTCTGGATCTGGGTATAAGAATGAAAATAGAGGTGTAATCTGAAATGCGTGTGGGATCCAGTTCTTTTCTTTTTACTGGTATTTTGCTGGCAGAAGAACCACACCACAGTCTCTCTGATTCCAACGTTGACAGCCACCTCCCACTTCGCATTCTTGCCGCCGGCGGTGCGGGTTGGCGGACGGACGTCGCGGTAGCAGGCGAGGCAGAGCGAGGCGGCGTCAGCCTTGCAGGTGACATTCGCGGGCGCTCGCTCGCAGACCTCACAGAGTATAATGCGTGGATGGCGCGAGGCGAAGGTAATGAGGTGGATGATGGTAGTTCGGTGATTGCGGAAAATAGTAACAGAGGGCGTCAGCGTCCCCATGCGGTGGGCATGAGGTGCTGGCCGCGTGTAAGAATGATGATGTTGGGTGAGGTAAAAAGGAAGAAGATGATGAAGTTGGTCGTGAGGTTCCAGATGAAGGTGATAGTGGGTGCTCGAGGGTGGCTAGGACAGTGTTTCAACTACCGAGAAGCTCCCGGACAGCTTGCATGCATGAGAGTTGCTGCACCGGTTTCTGGAAGTTGCAAGAGTGGTGGGTTTCTTCCAGGTCGTGAGTCTTCTTTCAAGCTTGGAGGGGAGCTACTTGCTGGGACCCTTTCTCGGTGGTTGATGGATTATGGTTGAAGCTGGATGAAGGGATAATGATGTTGGAGATAGTATATGGATGAAGATGAGCGTGATGAATATGGTGGGCTGAAAATGGGTCTCCGTCAATGTGCGTTGGTGATGGTGAGTGGAAATTGTGGATGCTGAATCTTGAAAGTGGGATTGTCGTGAGTTGTTAGTGAATGAAGAGTTTTAGGTTCAGAGATGAATGATGGATGATGGGTTGGAGGCAATGGGCGTTAGAGATGAAAATAGGGAAGATGAAGGGGTTGGCCGAATGGTAACAACGAAGATGGTGTGCTGGAGTGGTGAATATGGGAGTTTGGCCGTGCGCGTTAGTAGTGGAAGGCATGTACAAGTATTCCAGGTGATTGGGTTGCCTCCTGTATTTCTTGTAGGTTTGGTGTGATTCACGGTGGTTCCCTGGTAACGGGTGAATGTTGAGGTATGGATGAAGATGGGGATGATGGAGGATAAAGTTCGGGATTAGGCCGTGGTCATCGGTTGTTGGAGATGAGTGAAAAAAAGGGTCAGAGGTGTAGGCCATGATCTCTGGTTGTGGTCATGAAGTGTCGGCTGTGAGGTGTAAGGATGGCCGTGAGGTATTGGATATGAAAGTGATGAAGTTGGCTGTGCATGAGTATAGGAGATAATGGAGAAAGAGAATGCGATGAAAATGATAGGTGCAGGCCGCGGGTGTCAATATGGCTTGTGGCATTGGGTGAATATGGATGATTGATATTGGACGTTCAGTGTCATGGAGGGATGAAGGTTGATTTTCGGTAACAACAGACGTGCACAAATATTTACAACACTAGCCATTCATTAAACAACAACATATGCAAACTTAACATACGTAAGCTGAACACATGCAAACTTAGCAACAACATAACAGAGGCATGCTCAAAGGCAACTTAACAGAGGCATATTCAAGATCAATCAATCAAATTCAGAAAAACATGGAGTGGAAGGCATTACTTACCTCTTGAAGCTTGGTTCACTCTTTGCTAGCCTCCTGCGTCCGATCTCCTCCTCCTCTCGGTTGGCTTTCCTTTGCAATCAGGTGCTCCTTCCCCAGTTCCCTTTTTTTTATGGCTGGAGTGGATGAAGGTTGTTGCTGGAAGTGAGGGCGAAAATGGAGGGCTGGGTATGGGCGTTTGGCTGTGTGTGTCGGTGGTTGGAAATGGAAGAAGATGATGATGTTGGATATGAAAATGGATGAAGATTAAAGTACAGCCATGAAATGGTATAAGGATGAAGAAAAATGGTCGTGAGGGGTATCGGAGATGAAAGCGATGAGGTTGGCTATGACAGTGGGTGAATATGGATGGGGATGATACTGTATAAGAGTTATAGGTCCAGTGGTGGAACAATGTTGGAGATGAAAGTGATGGCCGAAGGGTAGGGATGTATATGACGGGCTGAATATGGACCTTTGGCAGTGTGTTGGTAAAAAAAAATGAATGAAGATGAGGTGAGGTGGTTACGGGCGAGAGGAGTCAAAGTTTGGGATTGGTGAGGCTACAGTGGAAGGGAGTTTTCGGGTGTTGGAGATGAAGGTGATGGAGACGGTTTTGTTAGGGGATTCGTTTTCTGAGTGATGGTCGTGAGGGGAAATAGGTCAGGGTTGAAAATCCAAGCATGGTGGCTTACAAGTAGGACCAGAGTTGGAGTGGACAGAGGCTCGAAAAAATGTGTGAATGATGATAAAGGTTGGGGAAATGGCGGGTTCTTATGATGTACATGATGGAGGGAATGTGAATCAAATCTGTCTCAGGCAAGCCATTCAGAGTGATGCTCAAGCGATGTTGGAGTTGAAGATCCTGGTGTTCAGTACTGTGGTAAATGAATATGGATGAAGGTGGTGATAATCTCGGCTGTGTGCAAAAAAACAAAATGGAGGATCAAAGAATCAGGATCATGGTGTTGGTCCTCCGTATTGGTTATTGGGAATAGGTGAAGATGAGGTGAATAACCGTGAGCCAAAACCAAGGTTGGTGTCCCCTCTCCATGATGATGAAAGAATCCCCGATCATGGTGTTGGCCGTGGGTGAATGTCATAGTGGCGTAGCAGGCTTTACAGATGCCATACGGAATCTGTACAGAGATTCCAGATGGGCGCTCGTGGAAGACCAACTCAGGTGGGAGTGTCAGAAAAATGATTCCCTTAATCTGCAGAAACCCATACTGTGAGTGGTTTTTCCGACTGGCTGCGTGTTTGCTTCCCCATGTGCCTCCAACAATTGCTCTGTCGTGTTGGCCTGCTTCCTTTCCAGCCAGGCCACGAATATGGAGCTGCCCATGACGCTGCCAGCGTGTTGCTCCCCATGCTTCCAGTCGTGTATGCCTCCAAATTATAACCCAAAAGTGAAAGCCAGACAAAAATGCCAGAAAGCCATACCGTGAATAGTTTTCCAGACTGTTAATGGCGGACAGCGGCAGCTGGAGGTGGGAATCCTCGGTGGAGAACTCAGATCAATTTTAGCACGCAGCCACCACTATTTGGACGCTCGGTTAAACAGAAAACGAACGTCCGTTCATATTAAATGAACGAACGCTCAAACCAAACGCTCACGAGGTAAAATCCGATACAGGCCGAACGCAAACAGTACCAAAGAACGAACGTTCAAATAGCCAATGAACGAAAACCGAACGTTCACTAACACAAAACAAGACCGAACGTTCATTAACACAAAACACGACCGAACGGGTGCGCAGTGAAAAGGACGAACAGTCACTGTTTGACGAGCGGCCACAGTAACAGTAGGTAAGGACGAACGCTTGATCAAAGAGGACGAACGCTCACAAGTTGAAATACCGGACGAACGGTTGAATAGTGAAAAGGACGAACGGTCGCATAAAGGAGAGGACGAACGTTCGCACGAGGCAAGGACGAGCGGTTTGAAACTGAGGACGAACGTCCCAAATTAACACATGGCCGAACGGCCGAATAGTGAAAGACCGAACGCTCAAGCAGTCGATTCTGGGCGAACGGTCGCAGAAACAGTGTGTGAGGACGAACGTTCGCAAAAGGCACGGACGAGCGGTTTGAAGCGGAGGACGAACGTCCAAACGTGCTGAAGGCTCACGGTTGAGGACGAACGGTCCCAGCAACAGTGGCAAAAACCGAACGCACCCAAAGAAGGACGAACGCTTCATCCTATTTTTATACTTTTTTTTTTTAATAATTTTTTATTATATACTTTTTTTCTTTTATATAAACACACATTTTTTTTAATTTTTCCTTTTATGAGGATAAAACAATAAAACAAAATATTTAGTCAATCCGGACGAAATTGAGTGTTGACAAAGATAATTATAAACAATTAACAATAATAAAGTATTACTATAAATGATCATATAAGAATACAATATTTGACAATCATAAAAATAATCTTAATATAAAAATTCATGGGGAAACAAGAAGTTGAATCTGGCAGAGCCGGTTAGACAACCTCTAATCCATCCAAAAGTACAATATAATTAAATAACAAGAATAATAACATATATGGGGAAATAAGAAGTTGAATCTGGCAGAGCCGGTTAGACAACTTCTAATCCTTCCAAAAATGCAATAAAATAAATAAGTAAAGCAATAAATAGTTTGGGGAAACAAGAAATTGAATCTGGCAGAGCCGGTTAGACAATTTCTAATCCTTCCAAAATACAATAAAATAAATAAAGAAAAACAATAAAATGTTTGGGGAAACAAGAAATTGAATCTGGCAGAGCCGGTTAGACAATTTCTAATCCTTCCAAAATACAATAAAAACAAATAAGGAAAACAATAAAATGTTTGGGGAAACAAGAAATTGAATCTGGCAGAGCCGGTTAGATAATTTCTAATCCTTCCAAAATATAAAAATAAACAATTTAATAGCATACATATGGCATAACATAATTAACATCACATTTTACAACTATCACACTTGGATCTAAACACAGAAGCATATTCTCATCCAAAATTCAAAATCATACAGAAACAAAATACTTCACATTCAAGATTTAAGATAAACAAAAGTAACATATACAAGACTCAAAATAATACCAAACAAAATGTAACTCCCCTTACCTCTATTCCAGACTTAGTTTTCCTCTTCTCAAATCAGTCTCCGGAAACTTCCAGAATTTCCCCTCTTCAACTAGAATTTCTTCAAACTCTCTTCTCTCACAATTTCTCTAGAATTTTGGTGCAAATTTTCAGCCTCCCCCCCTTGGCTATTTATAGCCAAAAAATTTTACTATTCATTTTTACTATTCATTTTTACTATTCACTTTTACTATTCATTTTTACTATTCAAAAATTATTTTTTATTCACCATTCTTATCTCTGAATAATTGAGTTTTACGTGGAATGTTCTCTTCCACAATTTATTTTAATTAAATTTTTTTTTTTACTATTCACTATTCACTATTCAAAAATTATTTTTTATTCACCATTCTTATCTCTGAATAATTGAGTTTTACGTGGAATGTTCTCTTCCACAATTTATTTTAATATTATTTTTTTTTTACTATTCACTATTCACTATTCACTATTTACTGTTTACTATTCATTTTTTTTTTAACTCTTAAAATAAATTCTCAAATTTTTAACTCCTTCCTTTGAAATTATTATTATTGGTACCTATCATAAATTTTAATTTTTTTTTTACCATACTATTATTAACTTTATAAAAATAAATAAAAAAACAACTATTTATTAAATTTAAATATTTTACATGGGTCTTACATTCTCCCCAACAACAAAAATTTTCGACCTCGAAAATTCGACACTTCACAAAAAAAGATAGGGATAAGAATGTTTTACATCATCTTCTAATTCCCAGGTAGAGTCACCTGTTTTTCTATCCCAAACTACTCTTACTAAGTTGATAGTTTTCCCTCTAAGCTCTTTGGTTTTAGTGTCTTCTATACAAACAGGTTGCACTTCTACGGATAGATCCTCTCTGATTTGAATATCTTCCACTTCTAAAATGTGAGAAGGATCATGAACATATTTTCTTAGTTGAGAAACGTGAAATACTGAATGGAGTTTGGCTAACTGAGGAGGTAACGCCATCTCGTAAGCGACTGGCCCAATTCTTCTCAAAATTTGATATGGACCAATGAACTTAGGAGAAAGTTTCTTCGAACGAAGAGCCCTTCCTACTCCTGTAGTTGAAGTCACCCGCAAAAAGACATGATCTCCGACTGCAAACTCCAATGGTCTCCTTCTTTGATCAGCATAGGACTTTTGTCTGCTCTGTGAAGCCTTCATTCTTTCTCGTATCAACTTTACTTTGTCTGTGGTCTGTTGTAGTAATTCAGGTCCTATCAGAGCCTTCTCACCGTCCTGGTACCAGCATAAAGGAGTTCGACATCGTCTTCCATACAGAGCCTCGTAAGGTGCCATTCCAATACTAGCATGAAAGCTATTGTTGTAAGTGAACTCCACCAAAGACAATACCTCATCCCAGACTCCCAAGTGATCCAAAACACATGTCCTCAACAAGTCCTCAAGTGATTGGATTGTTCTTTCAGATTGCCCATCGGTCTGGGGATGATACGCTGAACTCATCTGCAATCTACTGCCCATCTCACTCTGAAGTGTCTGCCAAAAGCGTGATGTGAACCGCGGATCTCTATCTGATATGATGCTAGAAGGAACGCCATGTAGTCTCACGATCTCCTTGATATACAGTTGTGCCAACTTTGCCATTGACATTCTCAAATTAATCGCCAAGAAATGAGCACTCTTGGTCAATCTATCTACAATCACCCAAATAGCATCATGTCCTCTGACTGTGCGTGGTAAATGAGTAACAAAATCCATAGCTATGCTATCCCATTTCCACTCAGGTATCTCAAGTTGCTGCAATAGACCTCCAGGTCTCTGATGCTCTACCTTAGCCTTCTGACAGGTTAAACAAGAAGCAACAAATTGCGCTACATCCCTCTTCATACCAGACCACCAAAAAGACTCCTTGAGGTCTTGATACATTTTAGTCATGCCAGGATGCATGCTAAAACGACTCTTATGACCTTCCTCAAGGATTAATCTTATCAACTCTGAATTGCTAGGAACACAGACTCTACCTCTGAACCTCAGAATGCCATCAGCTCCCAAGGTAAAATCTTTACCTTGCTCAGTCCCAATCAAACTTGCTGATTTTTGAAGCTCAACATCTTTCAACTGCTCTACTTTGACACGCCTCAACAAGTCATTGGACACCACCAAATTACTGCATCTGATACTATTAGCTTCAAATTCCACCTGCAATCTCAAGTCTCTGAAGCTTTCTACCAACTCTAACTCTTTGACCATTAAGGCTGAAATATGCACTGACTTCCTGCTCAATGCATCAGCCACCACATTAGCTTTCCCTGGGTGATACAGGAGATCAAAATCAAAATCTTTAAGAAACTCCATCCATCTCCTTTGTCTCATATTAAGCTCCTTCTGATCAAAGAGATACTTTAGGCTCTTATGATCGCTGAATACTTGGAATTGAGCTCCATAGAGGTAGTGCCGCCAAATCTTCAAGGAAAATACCACTGCTGCCAATTCCAAATCATGAGTAGGATAGTTCTTCTCATGAATCTTTAATTGTCTTGAAGCGTATGCCACCACTTTTCTTTCTTGCATGAGTACACAACCTAATCCCTGATGAGAAGCATCACAATAAACTTCAAACTTTTTACCTGGTTCAGGGATTACCAAAACCGGTGCACTGGTCAGTTTCTGCTTTAGCTCCAAAAAACTCTTCTCACACTTATCCGTCCAGACAAAAGGTTGATCTTTGCGAGTTAGTTGTGTTAAAGGCGCTACTATTCTAGAGAAATTCTCTATAAACCTTCTATAGTAGCCGACTAATCCCACAAAACTCCTTATTTCTATTATGGTTTTCGGTTTTTCCCACTGCAGTACTGCTTCAACTTTTGTTGGATCCACCGCTATACCTTGAGCTGATATAACATGTCCTAAGAATTTGACTTCTTGCATCCAAAACTCGCATTTTGACATCTTTGCATACAATTTCTTCTCCCTCAAGATCCCTAGGACGGTCCTTAAGTGTTCAACATGTTCTTCTTGAGTCTTAGAATAGATAAGTATGTCATCTATAAAGACTACGACAAACTTATCAAGGAATGGTCGGAAGATTCTGTTCATGAAATCCATGAACAGGGCTGGAGCATTAGTTACACCGAACGGCATAACTACATACTCGTAGTGTCCGTATCTGGATCTAAAAGCGGTCTTCTGTACATCTTCTGGCTTCACCAAAATTTGATGATATCCAGACCTGAGATCTATCTTTGAAAACACCTGAGCTCCATGCAACTGGTCCAACAGATCATCAATCCTAGGTAGAGGATATTTGTTCTTGATGGTTAGCTTGTTCAACTGTCTGTAGTCGATACACAATCTAGAGCTTCCATCCTTCTTCTTTACCAACAGTACTGGTGCTCCCCAAGGTGACACACTTGGTCGAATAAATTGCTTCTCCAACAATTCTTCAATTTGCTTCTTCAATTCAATTAACTCCGCCGGAGCCATTCGATATGGGGCTACTGATACTGGTCCAGCTCCGGGTATTAAATCAATGGAGAATTCTATTTCTCGTTGAGGAGGCAATCCTGGTACTTCTTCTGGGAACACATCATTAAACTCATTAACTATAGGAACATCGAGATTTTGTTCATTTTTCTCGACTTCCACATGAGTCAAGATAACGAAACACGAAGATCCTTCTTTGACTTCCTTTAACACTTGTTGTACTGACAGCAACTCCGCTTCTTCAGGATTAGGGAAAATCAACTCCTTTTTGCTACAATCAATAAGGATACGATTGGCAGATAACCAATCCATTCCTAAGATTACATCTAAACCTTGTAAGGGTAAAGATATAAGATGTACTTTGAACCTACGTCCTTCTACAATGATTGGACATTGAGGACACATCCTCGATGTTTTTATCAATTTAGAGGCTGGTGCAGATACCATGAGATCATACTGTAACTCTCTCACGGGTAGGTTCAACTCTTGAATAAGAGTTTCAGACAAAAAGGAGTGTGTCGCTCCAGAATCAAATAGAACATTAAACTCTCTACCAGCTATCATACAACATCCAATGATGAGATTACCTGATTTTGCAGCTTCTGCTCCAGTTAAAGCATAGACCCTTCCAGTTGCTTGAGGCCTGTTGTCAGTCCTTCTCTGTTGAATCGGTTGTTGAGGTTGAGCTGTTCCGCTTTTAGAGGGACAGTTTCTAGCAAAGTGTCCTTCTGCTCCGCAAAGGAAACATTTGTTGTGTGAAAGAAGTTGCGGACAAACGCTCTTCAGATGAGGTCCTCCGCAAACGAAACATCGGATTATTCTCTGCTGGTGTTGTTGTTGATGAGAATTCCTATGAGGTTGTGGTTTGACATAAGGTCGATTCTTTACATGTTGTCCAACTCGTGACCCAGATGGTCCTCCCACCCTTTGTAACTTTTGCTGAACTTCCATCTCCCTCCTTAACCTTTCCGCAACTTTGGCATGTTCAACTAAAGCAGAAAACTCTTTAATAGCTACAGGGTTCAAGGCTAGTTGTATGTCTGCTCTCAATCCATTTTTAAATTTTCTACACCTCCACTCTTCATTTGATGGTTGGGTGTAAAAACGTCCCAACTGTTTGAACTTGTCTGCATACTCAGCCACCGATTTGTCACCTTGCACGAGTTTCAAAAATTCCACCTCTTTTGCATGTCTTACACTGTCCGGAAAGTACTCAGCGTAAAACTTATTTTTAAAAACTTCCCAGCTAATAATCTCACCACCTTCCTGTAATACTAGCTTCATATTGTCCCACCAGTGTATTGCTTCTCCGAACAGCTGATACTCGGAATATGCCAACCTAGTTTCTGATGAACAATTTTTCGCATCGAAAATCTTTTCCATATTCCTTATCCATAAATCAGCCTCATCTGGGCTTGTTCTCCCATTAAAAGTAGGTGGACGGTGTTGTAGAAAGTTTTCCAAGGTCCATTCCTGAATCCTTTGAGCTCCTACAGACGTGCCATTCGCAGATAGTTGCCTTAAGGCTTCCACATGTTCTCTTTGACTGGCTTCAGAACTTAGCCTAGCCGCTTCTAATTGTTGTAGAGCAGTTTCGTGCTGCTGCACTAAAGCAGCGCCCTGTTGTTGAAGAGCAGAGGCGATAGTCTCCAAAGCTCTTGCCAAGCTAGGCACATTAGAGGATTCACCATTGGATTGCCCACGTGCCATTTCTCTCTATTCACACAGAGAATTATTGTTATTATGATTTATAATATGAGTTGGTAGGATAAATCCACAACTCTTAGGTCGTCTTAAGGACGAACCGCTCTGATACCACTAAATGTAACACCCCTAAAATATAAAACATCTCACACCCAATTTATTTCATTAATAAAGAAAACATCATACAATATTACAATCCTCCATTTAGGAGTAACATAGTTCACACTGGAAATACATTATATTTTCACACATAATTAAAACACTCTTAATCTTTTTTTTTCTCTTAAAACATTCTTCAATTTTCTGCTGCTTCCTTCTTCACTTGAATTGGTTCAGACGTCGTTCCCTCATCTGCTCCCGTATAACAAAAATATTATACGATCATCGCAAAAATAAGATTTTTCCGGCACAAACAAACAAGTAAGGGTGAGCTACCATGCAAAGTTCAAAGAAAAGCATGACACTATTATTATACGTAATACATTCACCATAAATTCTAGCAAGATGCAATTATCATACTAGACTCTATTATCCGGATATAATGTTGATGGAAGTCTCGGGTGGTCATGCACTTGTGGTGATTTCAACAACAAAAATTTTGGCCAAATATAATATA
Organism: Vigna angularis; assembly: GCF_016808095.1. Taxonomy (NCBI): domain Eukaryota; kingdom Viridiplantae; phylum Streptophyta; class Magnoliopsida; order Fabales; family Fabaceae; genus Vigna; species Vigna angularis. Next base: position 8,908,267 of record NC_068973.1, on the reverse strand, counting down.
TCACATCACCCACAAGGTTAATCCATTAATGTCTATAAACATAGACTAGGACCTCCTACTACTCTCACAACATAACACATCCTTCTCTAATTGAGACTGGAAGATTATTAGAGTTTTAGGATCACCACCAACAACAGGACCCTCAACATCAACATATACACTAATACCATGCCAATTTAGAGTCTCTCCCCGAGACTCATACTATATTTCAAATGAATAATTTCATATCAAACATCACAATAAACACTCATAATAGAATTCATACAAGATAATTATAAACAATTAACAATAATAAAGTATTACTATAAATGATCATATAAGAATACAATATTTGACAATCATAAAAATAATCTTAATATAAAAATTCATGGGGAAACAAGAAGTTGAATCTGGCAGAGCCGGTTAGACAACCTCTAATCCATCCAAAAGTACAATATAATTAAATAACAAGAATAATAACATATATGGGGAAATAAGAAGTTGAATCTGGCAGAGCCGGTTAGACAACTTCTAATCCTTCCAAAAATGCAATAAAATAAATAAGTAAAGCAATAAATAGTTTGGGGAAACAAGAAATTGAATCTGGCAGAGCCGGTTAGACAATTTCTAATCCTTCCAAAATACAATAAAATAAATAAAGAAAAACAATAAAATGTTTGGGGAAACAAGAAATTGAATCTGGCAGAGCCGGTTAGACAATTTCTAATCCTTCCAAAATACAATAAAAACAAATAAGGAAAACAATAAAATGTTTGGGGAAACAAGAAATTGAATCTGGCAGAGCCGGTTAGACAATTTCTAATCCTTCCAAAATATAAAAATAAACAATTTAATAGCATACATATGGCATAACATAATTAACATCACATTTTACAACTATCACACTTGGATCTAAACACAGAAGCATATTCTCATCCAAAATTCAAAATCATACAGAAACAAAATACTTCACATTCAAGATTTAAGATAAACAAAAGTAACATATACAAGACTCAAAATAATACCAAACAAAATGTAACTCCCCTTACCTCTATTCCAGACTTAGTTTTCCTCTTCTCAAATCAGTCTCCGGAAACTTCCAGAATTTCCCCTCTTCAACTAGAATTTCTTCAAACTCTCTTCTCTCACAATTTCTCTAGAATTTTGGTGCAAATTTTCAGCCTCCCCCCCTTGGCTATTTATAGCCAAAAAATTTTACTATTCATTTTTACTATTCATTTTTACTATTCACTTTTACTATTCATTTTTACTATTCAAAAATTATTTTTTATTCACCATTCTTATCTCTGAATAATTGAGTTTTACGTGGAATGTTCTCTTCCACAATTTATTTTAATATTATTTTTTTTTACTATTCACTATTCACTATTTACTATTTACTATTCATTTTTTTTTAACTCTTAAAATAAATTCTCAAATTTTTAACTCCTTCCTTTGAAATTATTATTATTGGTACCTATCATAAATTTTAATTTTTTTTTTACCATACTATTATTAACTTTATAAAAATAAATAAAAAAAACAACTATTTATTAAATTTAAATATTTTACATGGGTCTTACATTGAGAATATATAATTAGTGGGGTCAAATATCACTCTTGTAAAAGTAAAATTGAATTAGACTTAATTCCTCAAACTTAATATATATTAATTAAAAAAAGCGAGTTATGATTTTTATCCTTAAACTATAACACAATTTTGATTTTTGTTCTTATTTCAAACTTTGATCATGTCTCTATATTTAAGAAATGCATAGACATAATCCTCATCTTCTATTTTGTGTTAACTGTTTTTTGAGTGTAAGGTGAATCACGTTAACCTAAAACGTGGGCAAGAAGAAAACTTGTAAACTAAATTAACATAATTTGTCATTTGTCACGTTAAAAAACATTTAATATTGTTAGGCAAAAATGAATGTATCGTGATATTTTTTTAAATATACGTACTTAATATATCAAAATTTGAAATAAATACAAAAATAAAAATTACATTATAGATTAAGGATAAAAATATAGTTAACCTTTAAATAAAAAGTTTAGAAAGATAATTAAAACCTCGTGCAAATTAATTATAACTTAACTTTTAATTTTTAAAATACTTATTTACTTATTTTTATTTTTCTCTTTCCTAAAATTATATATGAAGAAGTTTATTTAATTAGACTCGTAAGATATTATTGACTATTTTTTTAACATCTTAATAGCTTATTTTCTTATAAACATTCGTTAAATAAAATTTTAGCCTTAGGAAGTATATTTTATATTTTTTTACTCAAAAGATTTATTTGTTGGATTTTTGTCTTTATAATTATTTATTTAGTTTTATATTTATCATATTGTTGTAATAATTTCAGTGTATCTATTATTACCTTTAGTTCCAATTTTTTTTTTAAAGTATTGCCTAACAGTTTTTTTTATAAAGACCAGAGGAAAATGTAAAAATATTACAAAGACAAAAAAGTAAGTATATATTTTATAAAGACTACGAAAAATAACTACGATCCAAATAAAAAATAATTAAACTTCACAGACACTAAAATTTAAGAAAACAAATTGGAAAACAAAATACAATTATATACACTAATAGTTTCATTCATTGAATAAAATATTTAATTAACATTTATGATATAATTAAATTTGATATTTGTGAAATAAAAAACTTTTTTTATATTTAATAAATATATCTACGCTAATAGAAAATTTATTCTTTTTTGTCACTATCTTTATTTCTCTCTCTCTCTCTCTCTCTCTCTCTATATATATATATATATATATATAAGCATCTTTATATTTATATTTATTTTTTAATTTATAGAAACACATCTAAAGGTAAATTATAACGTCGGTTTCAGTTGAATTGGTCATGTCTTTTAAGTAAGGTTTCAGATATTTTCTTTTTGAATGAAAAGAATATCTAAATAAATTATGATTGAAATGCAGTCAAAAGGTAAATCATGCACAAAGTTAATAACATGATGGGTTAAATTTATACTACAATCAAGTCTTAAATGTACTATTTATTAAGATTTATTTATATATTCATTTATGATAGCATCAATATATATATTAATTACAATATTTAAATAAATAACATTTCTATCCTATATTAATTACTTTATTTATTAAATATAAGTAATATTAAATAAATCTTCTTAAAATAATTCTCGTATGAACTGTTTCATCAATCAATTGTAATATTTAATTAACATTAATCATATTATTAATTATTAATATTTATTAAATGAAATTAATTTTTTATATCTAATAAATAATTATCAAACATATAAACTGCATTTATCTATTTGAATAAAATCAGTTACTACAAATTATATATATATATATATATATATATATATATATATATATATATATATATATATATATATATATTATTTAATATAAATATATACAAGTTGCTCATCTCAATTCTTGAGAAAGTAACCTCACATTTATTTGACCTAATCAAATGCAAATGTCATCTACTAGATTGTTTTATCCATCTGAACCTTTATGATGTGTTCCATTTGTCAGAATTGTAAGGACATGTATAAGACCAATGATAAGAGGTAAAATATTTAAGAAGGAAAACTCGTCGTTATAAATTAGTATTTATATATTTAACACTATACATCATTGTTTTTTTTAATATTTTTTTAAGCATAACTATTTTTTAATTAGTCTATTTTATAATCCAATATTTATGCTTTAAAAGTTGTAAATAATTATTTCAGTTTCTCATTGTAAATAAAATTTCATCATATTACTTATAATTAAATTATTCAATATTAGTACATATTAAGAAAATATAGGAAAAATATTAATATTAATATTAATATTATTATATTGATTTAACTATAATTAACATCATATTTAATGATTATTTATTTTTAAATGACAATTTTTTCAGCTCAAACATAGATGACAATATAATAATGTAGAACGAGTTATGTGAGTCGATTCATAAATATACAAGAAAAAGTTGAGACAAATTAAGTTTTTGAATTTATTAACCAATTTAGGTCCATTCGCATAAATCGTAATTTGTGTAGGTCAAGGACAGTTCGGGGGGGCTAACCTACATAAAAGAAATTTCAACCCTAAACAGGAGCAACTCTCCATCCCTTCCCCAATGTTGTAGCATGCATGTTTCAAGTTGAACATTGTGGCGTGGGGCTTCCTCTTTAGTTTAAGTGACTCTAGATGCACGAAATGCTAATGTGGTAATGTATAAAAGGGTGATGGTGATGTGCTTTTGGGTGATGAGCTGGCTCGGGCTAAATGTCGAGTTGAGTAAATCTAATATGGGAAGTGAATTTGTGTTACAAATTTTATGTATTATTGTGAAGAATAAGGGATAAGGAGATTTCTAAAAACTTTGTATTCACCATAACAAAATGACGTGGTAAAGAGGAAGACTAGGACCATTCTTGTGGTAAAGAGGAAGACTAGGACCATTCTTGATATGGTCTGAACCATGCTTAAAGGGAATAATATGCCAAAGAATTTCTAAGTCGTGGCTATACAGTGTACTGTATATGTACAAAACAAGCACTTGCGTTCAAAGTTGGATGGAATGACACCACAGGAAGCCTGGAATGGAAGAAAGTAAAGTGATAAGCATTTCAAGGTCTTCGGTAGCATAGCATATGGACATGTCCTAGGACAACTCATAATGAAGTTTGATGATAAAAACAAAAGGTATGTTTTTATTGGCTATGACAAACAAGCAAAAGGCTACAAGTTGCACAACCCAGTTTGAGGCAAGACTCTAGTAAGTTGGGATGTCTAGGTAGATGAAGATAATGAGTGGAACTGGACTGATTCGAAAGAGCACTAGTGCAAAATTTGCCTTTCACGTCACCCAATAGACGTCCGTCCACGAAAACACCAACGTAAATAATTGACCAGTGGCATTTTCGTAAATAAGTTTGACTTTAGACGTCCGTTGTGGAGGGGCCCCGACGTCTATAATATTATAGACGTCGGGAACCCTCCACAACGGACGTTTAAGCGGCTGACAGGGTAGTTGAAGAGTTAACTTTTTCAGCCACTTAAACGTCCGTTGGAGGGGCCCCGACGTGTATAATATTATACACATTGGGGCCCCTCCACAACGGACGTTTAAGCGGCTGACAGGGTAGTTGAAGAGTTAATTGTTTCAGCCACTTAAACGTCCGTTGGAGGGGCCCCGACGTCTATAATATTATACACGTCGGGCCCCTCCACAAGGAACGTTTAAGCGGCTGACAGGGTAGTTGAAGAGTTAATTGTTTCAGCCACTTAAACGTCCGTTGGAGGGACCCCGACGTGTATAATATTATAGACGTCGGGGCCCTTCCACAACGGACGTTTAAGCGGCTGACAGGGTAGTTGAAGAGTTAATTGTTTCAGCCACTTAAACGTTCGTTGGAAGGGCCCCGACGTGTATAATATTATAGACGTCGGGGCCCCTCCACAACGAACGTCTAAACCCCCCGCGAATATCAATATTTAAATCCAAAACACGTCATATTAGTTATGGCCCCGACGTCTATAATATTATAAACGTCTGGGCCCCCCAGTACCGGACGTCTAGTGCCATTTATACTAAAATGGCGAACCCACGAGGAGTTACGCTTACTGTTCATCGTCTTCCCCGCGATTTCACTCTGCGGCATTGCATTTCCAGGTGCGTTTTCTCTCTTTTGGACCATTTAAATTTACTTTTAATCCGATTAAATTGTTCTGTGATGAAATATCTTTGATTTGAACCGATTAAAAATCGTTTTCGGTGCGTTTTGGTGCAATTTCTTGCGTGTTCTTGGGCGGCGTTTTTGACTATTTTTGGCCTACGTTTTAGGTTGTGCACTCCTCGATTTCCCTCCATTTCATTTGGAATCTGCTTTTCAAGTTAGCTTCTTCGTTGATAATTTTTTTGTATGCATGTTATTGGGTTTTGTGTATGCATGTTTTTGACTTAAAGGTCTGCATGTGTTATTGGCTTTTGAATATGCATGTATTAGTTGTGTTATTATAATTGTCATGTTAGATTATAAGTATCAAATCATTGAGTAACACTTAGTTCCCGTTTGAAATTTAACACAAACGATTAATCTTTTAATCGTTTGTGTTAAATTTTGAATTGTCCGATTGGACAGTTTGAGAAAATTAATTTTCATAATTTGCAATAACATGTAAGTTGGAGCTTATAGATAAGATTGATAAAATTTCGGTTCAATATTTGTGTTGTTCTCCGGATGCATATTTGATTGTGGTCATCGTTGACTACTCTCATTTCGTGTATTTCGGAGACCAATGCGAAATGCTGCCGAAATCTTATCAAATTTATGATGTAGACTTCTTTGCATGTGTCTTAGCAAATTATGAAAAATAATTTTTTTGAATGGGTATGGCCTAACCTTGAGAGAGTTAAAAACTTAAACTGATGATTTTACGAACATAGAATGAATCGAAGCTGGATGAATGAACGTCGCATCAGTGAAGAATATGATAAGGGTGTTTCGGAGTTCTTGCAATACGTTGAACAAAATGCTAATTCTGTGAACGAGACATATTTTTGTCCTTATGTGCGTTGTCTTAATCAAATACGGCAAGACTTAGGCAATGTGCCTGACCATCTATTCATGTTCGGCATTATGAGGACTTATACCGTTTGGACTTGGCATGGAGAAGTATTGGACCAGCCTACCACGTCACGAGGAACGGATTATGTGGAAGAATGGATGAGTGATCATTTAGAGGACATGATACGTGATGTCGGTGAAGATAATTTTGGAAGAGCTAATCTGTATGATTCTCTTATAAATGATTCAGAGCAACTGTTGTTCCCCGGATGCTCGAACTTTACACGTTTGTCTGCAACTTTAAAGTTGTTTAGTTTAAAAGCAAGGAATGGATGGACCGATAAAAGTTTCACCGTGCGTGTGACGATTGACGAGATTCGGGATCCCCAGGCTCAGGTGCCTGTACCCACTCCAGAAATTAATTTTGTGGGGGAGGCCATAGGATCATTTATAGCCTGGCCTAGAGCATTGATCATGTCACACATAACTACTCCACAGGTATAATGTCTTTGTTATTAGTATTTCTATGTTAACTTTAAAAATATTTGTTGATAACTCTTTGATGAAATTCTTATCTTCAATTCACACGTCCTCAGAAGCAGCCGATTCATGATAAAGTCATACATGAAGATGATGACATGGTTGAAGCGGAGGATGATCCTCTATCAAAGCTAATGACAAGATTACCCAGGTTGAAGAGAGCACCATTAGAACTATACTGGGATTTGAGAGTATTTGGTCTGCCCCCCCATGTGCTAGTATATATCACATTGCTTGATGCATTGGAGGTGATTGGGGGAGACAGGATGTTGAATATTTCCATCATTCAACTGTGGTGCATGTAAGATAGTTAATTTTGGTCTTCCATATTTCTTTTTGTTTGATTCCTATAGTTTCTAACAACTTAACTTTGTTGTTTTAGGTACATGGACACAATCGTTGTAGACCAAGGTCGGTCTTCCATGTACGGATTTGTTGAACCTCAGACCATTCAACCTTCTGGTAACACACTTGAAAACAGACAACCTTATTTGCAAACATGGATGGATGAGTCAAAAAGAGACGTATACCTTGTGCCATACATTGATGGGTAGGTGTTGTTATATGTAAAAGTTCATTATTAAAGTTTCCTTAATTACTTAGTTAAATAACTATTTATCCTTCGTGATAGGTCGCACTGGCAGCTGATGGTCATCATTCCCAAACAATGTAAAATTATATGGTTTTGTTCGTTGCACAGGAAGATGAAAAATGACTTGAGAACCATGCTTCAAGGGTAAGTGTTTCTCCAAAAATGACTTTGAATTTGATGTTCACCTTAAAATTTTATGATAAATATAGTTATGATAATTTTACTTTGTGTTTTCAATCTATACAGAGTTATTGGTAAATCTCGAGGTCAACTAGTTCAAATTTTATATCCAAAGGTTGTAAGTCATTTATAATTCTAATTCATTTTCTATGTTATTGAATGATCTAAATTCTTGACTATTTAGTTTGTCATTTTAGTGTAACCAACAACAGGATTCATGAGAATGTGGCTTCTATGTCATGTGTTGGATTAAGACCATCATTCGAGCTGTCATTACAGATGACTGGAATGAGGTAATGATGCATACCTTGAATACATAACAAATCAAATTCATCTTTAAACATATATGAAACCATAATGAATCTTTCTTCAATTTTGCAGCGCTTCAAGAGTACATCTCCTATACCAAAGGACACAATTAGGCAGATAAGGCAGGAGTGGACATCTTATCTTCTGCAAAGATTGAGTTAGGAACAATTTTATTTGTTGTTGAACATTGCTTACTTTTAGTTTAAGTTTATATCTTGATAGTTTTGGTATTGGATTATTTTGTACATTAAGTAGAACTTTCTTTATACGAAAGGCATATATATTATACTATATTGTTCTGGGACAATTTTCTGCTTTTTAGGTGTGGTTTTAATGCAAAAATAAATTAATTTAAAAAAAAAACACCCAGTAGACGTCGGTTAGTGCACTGACGGACGTCTATAGACGTCTGGCAGTGCACAAACAGACGTCCAAACCCCTAATCCCTAAACAACCCGTTTCAGGCATATAGACGTCGGGGGTGGCTTCATCCGATGTCTATATAGACGTCGGGGTGTGTGCCTCGGACGTCTATATGGATGTCGGGGGTGTGCCTCGGACGTCTATATAGACGTCGGGCCTGACCACAACAGACGTCTATATAGACGTCCGAGGCATACCCCCGGCGTCTGACTAACGTCACCCACAAAGACGTTGGGTACAGGTCGGACGTCAAAAAGCCAAAAGAACAGACGTCTAAAACCCTTTCTACACTAGTGGAGAAGCCTTTAGAAAACATAATTTTTGGGGGAGAGGACTCGAAAATTGTTAAACAGGAGCCATAATGACACTACTAGGTGCCCAAAGATCACAGTTTGAGCATGATGAAGAAGATGAACCTGTGTAGCCCAGATCTCAGAATCTAAATGATATTTATAAATCCATTGATGAGGTACATGTAGTATGTCTTTTAACAAGTGCAAAAGATGTAAAGTTTGAAAAAGTTATGCTTGATGAAAGATGGACAAAAACTATGGATGAGGAGATTAACTCAATTGAAAAAAAATAAAATGTGGGAGTTGATAGATTTACCATAGGTGTTCAACCAATTAGTGTAATGTGGGTATGCAAAAAGAAAAGTAATGCAGAAGGAGATACAGAGCCTTATAAAGCTCGACTTGTGGTGAAAGGCTACAAAAAGTGGGAGGGAGTTGACTATGATGAAGTATTCGCTCCAATGGTAATAATGGAGAAAATCTGGATACTATTCTCACTAGCAACTCAACAAGGATGAAAGATTCAACAAATGAATGTCAAGACTGCATTTCTGAATGGTTTTCTTGAAAAGGAGGTCTATGTATAGAAACCTCTCGATTACATGAGAAGAGATAAAGAAAAAAAAGATGTTGAAGCGGAAGAAGACGTTATATGATATGAAGCAGACTTCTCGAGCCTGGAATGAATAAATTGATATCTATTTCAAGAAGAATGGTTATGAGCAATGTCCGTATGAACATGATCTATACCTAAAGAAACACAAAACATGTATGTTTTCAGTTGATCTATATGTAGATGATTTGATTTTCATGGGAAGTAAAATCAAGCTAGTTGAAGAATTTAAAGAAGTGATGAAGAGGGAGTTTGAAATGACTGATCCATGCATGATGAGATTTTTTTTTGGGTCTGGAGGTGAATCAAAGCTCAGTAGGAACTTTTGTGTCTCAAAAGAGGTATGTTGAAAATATACTATAAAAGGCAAATATGATGAAGTGCAATTTGGTTTCCACTCCAATAAAACCTAACACAAAGCTATATAAAAATAGAGAAGGGGATCATGTTGATGCAAGCATATATAAAAGTTTAATTGGGAGTCTTAGGTACTTGACAAACACAAAGTCAAACATTATGCTAAGTTTGAGAGAGACAAACTATTTGATGGAAGAACCAACGTATTCTCATTGATAAGCACTGAAGCGAATACTAAGGTATGTATACTATGTCTTTCAGATTATTGTATACTAAGTCGGATAACTATTGACTTAGTAGGTATTCAGACATTGATCAGTGTGGAGATATGAATGATCAAAAGAGCACGATTGACTATATTTTCTTCATGGAAATACAACATTTACTTGGTTCTCAAAGAAACAACCCATTGTGTCACTATCCAAATGTGAAGCAGAGTATGTGACAACATCGTAAAGTGTCCGACATACAATTTAGTTGAGAAACCTGTTGAAGAATTTGGAAATAATAAAATAAGAGAAAGTGCTAATCTGGATAAATAATAGATCAGCGATCAAGTTTACAAAGAATTTAGTAAACCATGAACATAGCAAACATATTGACGTTCAAATTCATTTTATCAAAAAGAAAAAGTCAAGAAAGGAAACGTGGAACTCAAACATGTAGTAAACAAGAAACAAATAGATTATATATTCTTAAAATTACGTGTACAACAAGCTAATCATGATAAAGAAAAGAAAAAAAATTAAATTTATGAAAAAGTTTTGTTAAATAAACTTAAATTAAAAAAAGGTAGCATTCTAATTCACTAATAAGTTTTCATTTCTCCTGCGTCGGGTCTGTTAGCACAGCATCTAGGTAGTTTTTATTTTTCACTTTTATTCACTGTAACAGCTCGACTAAGAAGCTGTTGTTATTGTTTTCATTTTCTATTTCGAGTAAGATTTTATATGTAATTTTGTTACTTTTTGCAGCTATATATAGAGCCCAGTGAATGAAAAATACACATTGAAGCAATGAAGAGTTGTATAATTTGTAGTGTGCAGTTTATTTTAACATACATGAGTCTGCCACATGGCCTAACCATGTCCTTAATTATATGGCTAAAGTCAAGCGGCAATGGTTTGCAAAGCTTAATTCTCACTTACAACACATACGATACACTCAAGCTGATCACTCACTCTTTATTAAAAGAACAGAATTACACTTTTTTGCTCTACTCGTGTATGTCGATGATGTTCTCCTTGTCGGAGACAATTTAGATGAGATTGACGTGGTATCCTTTGTTTTAGATATTATGAACTTTGTTTTAGATACAAGTGAATAATATTTTTCCTGCACGTCTCATTCACGTGGTATCATTTTCCTCCCTTCTTTTTACCTGTAAACACTCTTTAGAAGCTTTTGAATAGTAGTATCAGTGGCCAAAACATGAGCGTCACGTCACAGCCTCTTCATCTTCACCTTCATGACCACCTGCTTCTCGAACCACTTCAACCCCATCTTCCGGCGAAGCACCACCGTCACCTCAATCAACCCCCACCGAGCCAGGTTCAACTCCACCACCACCACCATCACCGGGCTCAGCCACCTCCATAGTCGCAACTTTCTCTCTTGTTTTCACAACCCTTGTAGTCAACTCATTGTTCTTCTAAGCTTTTCTTCTGCATTATTTGTTATAGTCCCTTTCATTATGCCTGCTGCTTTCAATTTCCGTGTTTGATTTCACACACTTCAGTGTCGGATATACGTATAGGTTGATTTCATTATTCGTCGTCATTGTATTTTTGTAGGCTGAAATAAATTTGATCAGTTCCATTGGTTGTTAATTTGTCTGGCTATGCATAGACGAACAATTGTCCTATCGTGGACTATTTCTACATCATTCAGGTTAATTTATACATAATATATTATTAATTTATATGTAAGGTCCTACTTTTCTGCTTAGGAGTTTTTTAAAACCAATTTTGGAATCTTAACGTTTGGTGTAACTTCTAAAATATAAATACTCTCACTTCTCAAAAAAATGTTCTGCCAAATACAACAATTAAGTAATGATTTCAATTTGTTGACTATGAATTATTAAGTGCAACTATTGAGACCAAGAGGTAGGAGGCGGACAAAATAAAAAAATTAATCTCGTGTTTTAGGTATTAGTCAATATTATTGTTGGGCTTCCTCTATCGTTCACATATATATAGAGAGAGAAAGAGAAAGGCTTAAGCGAACATTTTCCAATATCTTAAATTAAAACTACCTAGAATCCTAAAGATATCAACTAAGTTAGCTCACAAATATTGAGGAAGTACAATAAGTATTAAGAAATGCCTAGATTTATTTCCGCATAGGCATAGGTAACATGACGTTTGTAACTAATCAAATAATAATAAACTTTTAAAACTAATTATTATGTAACACGATTAAGATACGTGGGTCATCCTTATAATAATAATAATAATAATAATAATAATAATATTATGTGAAGATAAATATTCATTAAGATTAATATAAATAGACAATTACTTTAGGTATTTATCGCTAACATAATCACTTGTTTACGGTTACATATGAGTTGTTAAACTCAAATATTTATTTGAATATGAGAGTGTCCTTGTAGAAACATCGTCCCTATAAGACCGAGATCTATTGAAGCAAGACGAAAACCTTCAATCAGAACAAGTTTAGTTAAAGAAGAATACATGATTTTACAAAAATCATCCCAATGTTGTATATACATTTTGACACCCATTTATGAGTGTATTTTTATGCATCCATTAAGCCCTTGAGTTTAGCTTTCTTAGATATTTGTTTTGTTCAAATGTTTTGTTTTTACTAAGATTTGTTTCAATTGCGTAAAATAAGCTATGAGAAGGAAAACATGCTAACATTATTTTCTAAGCATCATTAGAAGAAAGTTGTTTTAGATAAACATTAGTATTAGATGCTCTAGTTTATTTGGGGATTTTAATCCACAGGATTACTTGAATTGCATCATCCATGAGTTGAATTTGAAAGTGGATAAAAGAACATCTTAGATTAGGACCATTATGCACACATGGAAGTGAGAGAATGCACTTTTTTTAATATTTTTGCAATGATGGGTGAATATTCTCCCTATCTCATCATTAAGGCTTCTAGAAAGTTATTTTGTAATTTTGCTAATGTATCCATCATCTTTGTATTATTGTTTAATTATGATGTTTTTAAGTTGTGGTTGAGTTTGAGGGATATGTACATGACTTGGTGACAGTTTGTATGAATAATCACCAAAAGCCACCAACAAAGTTTGTATGACATTTTTTATGCGTACTAGATTTGTTCTTTCTTACTAGGAGGGAAATCCTTTTGAAGCTCCAAAGGCTTCATCAGGGAGGCATGTGTGAGAATGAATATTTTTTAAGTTGTTAGAGTCATTGATTATAAAGGTCGAATTTCATGATGAAACAAATAAGACCAAGGTAGTTGGGTTTTTGAGTGGCTTGAGCAAGGAAATTCAAGACATAGTTGTATGAGTATTCTTCTTTAAAAATCTTTTGCATCTTACCCTTTAAATTTGAAGCCCAATGGATGAGACAAGAAGGACTTACTCACATAATGAGTAGTATAACCATTCTTTAAAGGAAAAAAAACATGACAAGTTCCCTCTTAAAGTCTCACCAAGAGCCACCTTCTACTAATTTGCCTAGTAATCACATTCTCTACCATTCCACTTCTCTAAGGTCAAGTTTCATAAAAAGTTTTAAGTGTTTGGGATATGGACACATTGTTTTAAATAGCCCTACCAAGAGAACCATGACCCTAAAGTCAAGTGGTGAGGTAGAGAGTGAACATTCCTCTTCTCCTTTTCCTTTAAGAGATTACTCTTCTTCTTCTAGTGATGACTCATCTCAGGAAGAAAACATTTTTTATATTAGATGCCTCATTAACAATAAAGTTTACTCTTTAATCGTTGATGAAGGATGTAGTGCAAATGCGACTAGCACAAGGGTGATGGATAGGCTTGGCTTAGAAATCACTCCTCATGCCAAACCCTACAAGCTTACATGGATAAGCAAGGAAGGAGAATTTGAGGTAAATGAACAAGTTCTAATTAGCTTCTCCATAGGAAATTACAAGGATGAAGTGTTTTATGATGTTGTCCCCATGGAAGCCACATACTTATTATATAGTAAGCCATGACAATTTGATAAACACATTCTTCATTATGGTCATACCAACATGTATTTCTTTCACTTTCATGGAAAGAAAACCACATAAGCACTTTTATCACCTAAGGAGATTAACAAGGACCAACATAAAATGAAAAAGAAAAGAAAATGGGCAATTCCATTTTTTATGTTGTCACCTTCTAGAGGAATGAAGGGAAGGAGTTTGGCCTAAGGGTGTGCACTCACCACACTCCTAGTTTTGTTAACCCTTGGAAGTGGAAAAGAGAGCATCTTGAAGTTGGGGCTACTATGCACACATGAAAGTGAGAGAATGCACCTTTTTGAATATTTTTGCAATTGGAGAATATTCTCCCTATCTTATCATTAGGACTTAGAAAGATATTGTGATTTTTCTAGTGTATCCCTCATCTTTGTATTATTGTTAGGATATCCCTCTCTTTGCCTATTTAAGAGGACTTTCTCCCCATTTGTAAATGATTGTTGAAGGTTGAATTTAAGACACCTTTGTATGCATTTGTGAGTGTTTATCTTTTCTAGAGTGAACTATCCTTAGTCTTATCTTGAACTTTAGTTCAAGTGGTGGCAACCACCACTCTCATTGTGGTTTGGTCCATCTTCCAAGTGGTGTGTCACCTTCTACGTCCTCGTTCATTTCCTTTCTTTTCAATTTTTACCTCTTTATTTCAAGTTTTCTTATGTTCTTACGTTCATTTGCTTTCACCCCTTTATGCTTATGTCTTGTCATTTTGTTCATTTTATTTTCTTATCTTGAATTCATCTTCTTTTTTCTCTTGAAGTCTCTATGAAGTGAATATTCACATCTATATAACATTGTTATCTTAATATCTAATGAAGATTATTTCTTAAGACTTTTTAAGCAACATAACGCAAACACCTTATCTTTTAAAATCAACAAGATTAACTCTTATTATTTGGTATCAAAGCTTTGATTTAAGGTGTTTTTCTATGTTTGTGCTTAATTTTCTTTTGTGTAGCTATCTAAAATTGTCGTATACTTCACACTTAGTAATCAATCAATTTGTTTGTAATATACAAAAAACTGTTTAAACGAGTTCACATTATGTTATTTCGATTAAAGATGTAAAATTTAAAAATTTGAAAAATGCAAAAAAGAAAACAATAAAGTTTAAATGATTTTTAATTATGAGGGGTAGGTTATTATATTCCTATTTTATACCTGAGGTAAAATGTATCTTTTTTGTCAAGATAACTCCATTCAAACAACTCTATTATATATACTATTTTGTAAAAGGATTATTCTTCTCACTAAGTATTTTGAGATACTATCAATAGGCTAGTGATCGTATTTGACATAGGGTCTATTTTAGAGTTTAGGATATGGTTTTGTACCTAAAAAGAGTCTCACAACCAAGAAAAATATATTTAAATTGTTGAAATTGTATTAGAAGAAGTTTTCAATGGAGATATAAGAAGAAAACATATTCATCTTATAAACTTCTTTCAAAGGTGAATATTTTGAACTCAAACTAACATTCATTGTAAATTTTCCTTACTTTAAACTTGATTTTTTTTTTCTGAAATTCTAGGCAGAAAAATTCAAAAACAAGCCGGTAAGAATTGATAAAATTGGGAGAATTGTTTATGTTGACGTGGGTGGAGAGAGAGAGAGAGTAAAAAAACAATAGAGACAAATTTATACTATATTTTTGAAGCCCAGGACCATGTCTTTGCATTGACTTGATCTGGTATGTTACCCAACAAGTTGTTAGATTATTAAAAAAATGAAAACCCAGCAAACTGTTCCATTAATAATTCGTGGCTACCCTCTCTATCTTCTATATATTCAAACGCAGATAGAACCCACTTTCAACCCATTCTTAATTCTCAGAAACAGCAACAGATTCATCAATCAATCAATCAATCAGGGGCGATCTGATAAACACAAAAGCTCCATGGCTCAGTTACTTAACATGGTGATTCTTGTAGCAATTGCAGTTTCCGCAACGATTCTAACAGGCACAGAAGCTGCAGAATACACAGTAGGTGACAGCACTGGTTGGATAAGTGCTCCCACCGGTGGCGCTTCTTTCTACTCCGACTGGGCTTCCACTATCACATTCAGAGAGGGCGACATCCTAGGTGAGAAAAACCATCATCGTAATAAGAACTGCCTACTCGTTGTTTTTAAGGTTCTGGGTTACAATAATCTTTGTTTGATTGTGATGTTTGGTTATTGCAGAGTTCAGATTCAGCTCAGGCCACACCGTGGCAGAACTTAACGACAAGGCAAGCTTTGATAGCTGCAGCGTGGATCAAAATAAGGAAGTGTTGACCAGTTCACCAGCTAAAATCACCCTCAATCGTACTGGGGAGTTCTATTTTGCATGCACCATCACAGGCCATTGCAGCAGTGGCCAAAAGCTGAGCGTCAACGTCACAGCCTCGTCATCTTCACCGTCATCACCACCCGCTTCTGGAACCACTCCAACCCCTCCTTCCGGCGAAGCAGCACCAACACCTCAATCACCCCCCGCCGAGCCAGGTTCAACTCCACCACCATCACCGGGCTCAGCCACCTCCCTAGTCGCAACTTTCTCTCTTGTTTTCACAACCCTTGTAGTCAACTCATTGTTCTTCTAAGCTTTTCTTCTGCATTGTTTGTGTTATAGTCCATTTCATTATGCCTGCTGCTTTCGATTTCCGTGTTTGATTTCACACACTTCAGTGTCGGATATACGTATAGGTTGATTTCATTATTCGTCGTTGTATTTTTGTAGGGTGAAATAAATTTGATCTAGTTCCATTGGTGTTGTTAATTTGTTTGACTATGCATAGAAGAATAATTGCCCTACCGGTGACTATTTCTACATCATTTCGATTAATTTATATATAATATACAGCTATAATACGATGACTTATAGAGTAAAATAGTTATAAAAGAATAAGTATTTGTAGCTTTTTTTTTTAAGAAAAATGAAAAGAAAAAATATTGAATGATGTAAAATATTTGTGTGTGTGAAATTATGATTTCTCTATCTATTATTAATTTTATTAATTTTTATGTAAAGTCCTACTTTTCCGCGTTTATGAGTTTTTTAAAACCGATCTTGGAATCTCAAAGTTTGGTGTAACGTATAAAATATAAATACTCTCACTTCTCAAAAGACATAAGAAAATGTTATGCCAATTGTACAACAATTAAGTAATGCAATTTCAATCTTTTGACTATGAATTATTAAGTGTAAGGATTGAGACCACAACCAATAAGGTACCAGACGGACAAAATAAACAATAATCACGACTTTTGGGTATTGGTGTTCATACAATAATACAATAAAAAAAAGAGAGGTTTAATCGAACACTTTGAAATTAAGACTATCTAGAATCCTATAGCTAGTTATCAGTTAACTGAAAAATATTCAGAATGATCAAGAAGTATTATTAAGAAAGACCGAAAAAATCTCGAGATAGTTAACACATGATGTTTGTATTAATCAAATAATATAAATATCTAAAACTAAATATCATGTCTAAGCAACTAAATGGGAACTAAGGATTCCATAGATCATCCTCGAAGCTAAAAGTATTCTAACTATTCTAAAAACTCTTTTCTTTTAGAATATTGAAAAGAAAAAACATAAAACTATTATCCCAAACATCTTTTGATATTGACTACTCTCTGTTATGTATTTTCCTTTGCACTTTATTATCATTCTTTTTCATATAAAAATATGATAATCACAAGTAGAAATCACAATCATCAATCACTAAAATGAAAGGTTAGTTAATATAAAATAAACAAAAACCTCATTTTTGAAAACAAACTAATTCATTGTTTAAAATCCAAGACATTTTAATACATACATACATATGTATGTATAACTTTTCAGTAAAAATCATATAATTAAGCAAAACATCATGGAAATATATTGAAAACCATGTTGTCTTACACACAACTGTGAAAAGAAAACATATTATCATACCAATTGTACAACCACTAGTGATATCAACGTTAAGAATCGGGTTTGTAACTCTCACACGTAGCTTACCAATAAGTGTTAACTCATTGGCAAGTGTACCAATAAGATCGACAACAAGAAAACTAACATTTAATGATAAAGGCATACACACACATATACATTTGTGAAAGAAAATCAATTCACCCCCTCTTAATTTATTTGTTCACGCTAATCATTACACTGCACCATTCTAATAATATATTCCATATAATACGAAAAATATCAAATGTTACAAATATTTCAAGTGAGACACCATATGAGAAGCATGAGATATGAGCATTTTGAAGTAGATTAAAAAAACTCCTGTAAGATTTCTATTTGTTTAAGATATTGATCAAACATCACTTTTCTCTCCTAAATGATTATTAGTAATGAAAATATCTTAAATCTCACTTGGATGGAATCTAGTTGAAAAGGACACAAACTCAAGTGTTATCATTTCTACAAAATTTGTCATAGATAACACTAAATAGATAACATTTTTAAAAAAACGCTATTTATTAACGTGTGGAACAATATATAGCGTTTCTTTTTTATTGTCA
The DNA here is from genome assembly GCF_016808095.1 of Vigna angularis. Taxonomy (NCBI): domain Eukaryota; kingdom Viridiplantae; phylum Streptophyta; class Magnoliopsida; order Fabales; family Fabaceae; genus Vigna; species Vigna angularis. The sequence continues at coordinate 8,889,685 of NC_068973.1, read as the reverse complement.
TAGAAATAAATAACACTTTTTTAAATAAGCGCTATCTATAAATAATTAATATTAATTTTTTAATTTATAATTTTAAATAGACTAATAAATGTGTTATCTAGTTATCTATTCAAGCGCAATAGATAGTCCTTTTCTAAGAAAGCGCGATCTATTGTATTAAAATAGTTAGCGTTTTTTAAAAGGAGCTTCTGTTGGGTGTTTAAAAAAAATTTTAAAAAAAGATTTGAGTCTGAGTCCTTTTTTCCCTCGACAACTTCTGTTGCGTTTTCCTTCTAAAGCTTCTTGCGTTTTCGTGGTGATTCTTTTCACTCTGAAACAAAATTTCTCCTTTCTCCTAAATTTGAGATTTTCGCCCAGTTTCACTTCCCCGATTCACTTCCCATTTTCACCCAAGTTTGACTTCCAATTTTCGCCCTAATTTCACCTTAGATTTTCTTCAAGTTTCACGACGCGTTCGTTCCAAACCTACGGTGGACCAAGGCGGTGTTGCGTTGGTGGAACAAGTCGCTCGCAGTGGCCAAGTATTTCTTGTGTGTTGATTATGAGTATTATACTTGACTGGTTGTGATTAGTGGTTGATTGTTGTGTGTTTGTCTCTGTTTAAATCGAGTAGAGTTGGGGGTAGAGGGCTCGCGGTGCATTCATTGTTTTCTCTTCTTCCCTCGACGTTTTAGGGTATAATGCGAGTGAGAGAACGGGGGAACGACAAATATTGTGAGACGAACACTTTTGAGGTTTTAGAAGTGGTTTTCGAGTGTCAGTGGAGATGAGTAATGATCACTCCGACATTCTGAGTCAAGCTTTATGTCTCCGAGAGTATCTAGGTCGTGTTAGGGGAATGGGATTTTGAGTCGGTCATAGAGATTATTTTCTGTCCAAAAAGCGTCATACCCACCATGAGCATGATAAATTAACTACTCAAGTGAAAGACATGTCGGAAAGAATGTCACGAATAGAAAATGAGATGATTTCGCTTCGAAAAATTGACACACCAAATATTACTGAAGAAGCTAATATTAATAGTGGCCAAGGGAGTCGCACATTGTCATCAAATAGTTTTTTCGAGGTAACTAACTTATCTACATTACTTTCATTATTACTTTAATTTGCTTACTTTAAACTTTCATAGGTCTTCATATTTAGTCACATTGGAGATTGTCTTATAGTTATGTTTTATAATGTAGGGGGTCTCAAGTTGTAAATTGTTTTCATTATCACCATCACTTTGCTTGGTTGCCCATGGAAAATTGCATAATTTTAAAAGTGATACACTACATGGTAGACCTCTACCTAAGGGACATGTCAAAGTTAGTATAGATATTGCTTTGGAGCCAAATGTATCCTTGCCTATACCAATTGTTGATGATGACATGATGACAATAGGACAAACAATAGGTACATTTGTGGCATGGCCAATGAATTTCATACAGATTGGTGATGAGGTATGTTTATACAATTCATATTTATGAATATATTTTATATATTACTTAACTTGCTTAATTGATGATGTTTTAGGATTCTACTCAATCTTAAAAGAAAAATATGAATAATACAAATGAATGTGTCGCACCTAAAAAGAAATGTCAAGGGAAAATGGTCATTCAACATACTCCTCGTAAATTATTTCATCTCAATCTTTCTGAATGGTGCAATTGTCTCTCTTCATACATGAAACTAAAACCATCAGAGTTACTTCATCCAATAGAAATGCACAAAAACATATTTGGAATAGATAATCATAAAGAAATTGTTAATGCAGAAATTATTGAAGAAATTACTAACTATGCATGGCTAGGTGCAACTACAATTTCTATATATATCAGGTACAACGTATAGTACTTTTTATCATTAACTTCATTATTAGATTGACACCTTATGATATTGCTAATACATTCTTATATTTTTCTTTTATAAGGTACCTATATCAAAATTTTGTTAAGCCAAATGATAATGCATTCTTTTTTTTATCACCCCAAATCACAACACATGAGCTACCAATGAAAGACAAAATGCAAAAAAATAATTACTCTTTTTCTTGATAATGGGGTGATTGATAAGCTTGTTCTTGCACCTATTAATACCGGGTAATACCTTACTTTACAACTTTATCAACAATGTATTATTTTCAAAGTTAGATGTACAGATTATAATTTTGTTGATTCATTTCAAATTGTAGTCAACATTGGGTCTTGTTGGGAATCGATCTTAAACTGGAGATAATTCATTATCTTGATCCAGTGGCGGTAGACATTAATATGAGACAAAATTTGAAGAAAATGTTTGACATGTAAAAATATATGTGTTGTATACTTTTAGTTGACATATATGTATACTTTTAGTTGTATTATTTTTACTTATACATGCTTTAATTTTATTTATTTACTAGGGTTATACAAACCTATCGAGCTCAAACAAGAAACATGGTTTCAAAGTCTAAGTCAAATAATATTAAGTGGACAACCATCAAGGTACATTACTCTAGTATGTTTTGTATAGTATAGTCTTGATTGTCATAATTAAATTGCTGAATGACCTTATATGACCTTTAGTTCACGTTATGATTGCTTGTATTGTATTGGTTAGGTGAATAACTTGTATTCTTGAATGGTTGAAGACTTGTTTCCTTGTTACATGGTATTGGTTAGTTAAATAACTTGCATTATTGTGAAACTGGTTGGAGGAGTATATGATTGTTATGAAAGCATGACTTATTATTAAGAGTTTAAACTTGTATATGGTATATAGTTATTTGTTATCATGCACTGAATCTATTTGGAGTATACTAGAGTTTTGGTTCTTTATTATGTTCATATTATAAAAATGTTTTTTAATTTTGGAATTCTAGTGTCCAAGACAACCCAACGACAATGATTGTGGGTATTATGTGTGTCAATATATGAAGGAAATTATTACATACTGTGAAGGAGGAACAATTTCAATTGATGTAAGTTATCTTTTTATTGTTATAATTAATTTGTAGTAAAATTTAATTAACTAATTCTACATTATTTTTCTTTCTTGCAGTATTTTTCTAGTTGCAGATGTCAGCAATATCATGAAAGTCAAATCATTGAAGTTAGAGAAAATTGGTGTTTACATGTAATTAGTACATGCATATAGGTTATGTTATGGTGATGTGCATGTTTATAAGTACTGATAGGATATATATGTTATGGTTGTATAGATTATCTTATAAAGTAATGTCATGTCATGATACATACTAGACGACTTAATGATTAAATTTTGAAATATTATTGTACCAATAATTTATATATATATTAATGAACATTCTTTTTGAGACATTTATCATATTTTTCTCAATATTTCATATTTTTTTTGTATATAATAGAACAAATATATAGTGTGGGTTTGTACATAATAGAACCAATAATTTCTATTTTATTTTAAAATTAATTATTTTTTTAAAAAATTTGAACCAATAGATAACGCTTCTTTAAAAAAGTGTTATCTATTGGTGGTTGACAATAGATAGTGCTTTTTTAAAGAAGTCCTATCTATTGTCAACCACAATAGAGAAGTGTTATCTATTAATAGATAGTGCATGAATAAATAGCACTTTTTAAACACTATCTATGATAAAAAAACGTTATCTATGCACTTTTTTGTAGTAGTGAACATGTTGTCTTACACACAACTGTAAAAAGAAAACATATTATCATACCAATTGTACAACCACTAAGGATATCAACATTAGGAATCGACTTTGTAACTCTCACACGCAGCTTACCAATAAGTGTTAACTCATTGGCAAGCGTACTAATAAGATCGGCAACAAGAAAACTAACATTTAATGATAAAGGCATACACACATATACATCTGTGAAAGAAAATCAATTCACCCCCTCTCAGTTTATTTGTTCACACTAATCATTACACTGCACCGTTCTGATAATATATTCCATATAATACAGAAAATATCAAATGTTACAAATATTTCAAGTGAGGCACCTTATGAGAAACATGAAATATGAGCATTTTGAAGTAGATTAAAAAAACTTCTATAAGATTTCTATTTGTTTGAGATATTGATCAAGCATCACTTTTTCTCTTTTCAATGATTATTAGTAATGAAAAACTTAATAGCTTATATCTCACTTGGATGAAATTTAGTTGAAAAGGACACAAACTCAAGTGTTATCGAGTATAGTTCCTAACTTTATGAAACTAAGTCTTGAAATTTGTAAAATGTTGGAAACTGTTATTCACTTTAGTCCTTGTGCCAATGAAAGTGTTAGAGAAAAAGGAGTAGCAACAGGAAAAACACTTGCAAGCTACAACATCCACGAAATTAGACATTGAAATGGGTTTTGTAAAGTGAGGATTAAAGTGAATGGTGTTTTCAATTTTCATGCTAAAGTGAGGGTCTGCACACTATGGGGTTGAAGAGTTCCCAACTTCGCTAATAGAGTCTTAAAATTGATCGAGAAATCATGTGGAGAGTTTTGACCTGTGTTAAAAAGAAACATTGCTTTCCTTTAGCATCTTATCATTGTAGTAGTTTCTTGCTTCTTGGTTTTGTAATTCAAGAATTAAAACTTTAATTTAAAGAAAACTCACAAGATCAAATCAAAAAATCTCAAACTTTGCTTTCTTCTGATTTGAAGAAAACTTGAATGATCAGAACATAACTTTATCCCCTCAACTTTCTTTATTTGATGCCATGCATTATCAAAAGAAACTCAATATAAAGCTACTTTCCTTGAAATATTGATAGAATTAAAGTACATATATGAAATGGATTCATTCATAAGAATGTTGTCGTAAGTATTTTCCAAGTAAAGTCTTTGAGACCTATAACTGATGAATAGGAATATAGGGTACATTAAGATGACAAGATCTTCATGTGTGCTTCAATTTTGTCTGAATGTTTATATCAACCTATACTTGACTTACATTCCTTAGTTTTAGTTTGTAACTTGGAAGTGTGGATAACACTTCTACCACATTTTGACCTTTGAGGTACACCTTAGATTTGGAGGGGATATGTGTAGTGGAAGTAATAACACATGCAAAACTGAAAAAAAAAAATGAAAAATGAAAGTAATGAACTTCTTAACACAATGGGTGAATTGTGTTTGAACTCACTACAAGAAAAACCGCAATTACATACGGTCAAAATCTGTATATAACCTCTAAAATCCGTATATAAATTAGTGTTATATACGAATTACATACGGATAAAAATCCGTATATAAAAGAGGCGTAGATAGATTATATACGGATATATCCGTATATAAGTTACATACGAAAAAATCCGTATATAAATTACATACAGAAAAATTCGTATGTAAAAATCTGTATGTAAGTTACATACGGAAAAATCCGTATATAAGTTACATACAGAAAAATCCATATGTAATCAACCTAACAGTATATCAATCATTAATTGCTTATATCAATCATTAATTGCTTATACCAGTGATAAATTTGGACAAAATGAATTAAACCACAAACAAACATTTTACATTAATATATAAATATTATTTACATGAATATAATTGTCAATTATATAAATGGATAAAAAATGCCTCAACCGTAAAGAAAACTTGAGAATTACAACCACACTAGTGGAAAATATACTTTTTATAGCTATTTTTTATACCTGTTAAAATTTATCAGCTATAAAAAGTGGTGTGGTGGCAGTTTTGTAAATATAAGAAACTTTTTTACACCGATTATAATAAAAATAGGTATAAAAAGTAGTACGGTGGCATTATAGTAAAAAAATACAAATATTTTATACCGATTATGATTCAAATAGGTATAATTTTTCTTTTTTTTTATCCCTGTTAACCTAATAGCCGGTGTAGATTATTGTTTTACACCGGTTAATATTATAACTGGTATGAATTTTTTTTTATCAATATTTTCTCTTTTGTATTATGCAATTTCTTTCTCCTTCTCATTCTTAGTTCTTCGTTCTCCTCTCTTTTTTCAATATCCATTGTAGCCACCTCGCCTCGATCCGCAACATCTCTCGCGTCCACGACGGTGACCTCAACCCTAGCCTCGCTCCTCTCTTACCTCAGCCAACTAACAGTGGCGGCGAATTCGAAAACGAAGAAGAAAGAACTCTTGTCTCGGTGTGCAGCGCCGAATCCATGGCAAGGCTGACGGAGATGGCGACGTTCTGAGTCTCGTTCTGTACCGCAACCTTGCACGGATTTGTGAAGTTCCACAACCTCGCTAAGATTTCGCGGTCAAACAAGAATAAGAAGAGGAAGGAGGGAATGAAAGTGGAAGACGGTAGGCCGTGGGGCATAACGATTTCCGTGGTTAAGGTACAAAGACCAGTGGAACAAAGACGAACAACTAACAACCACGGCAGCAGATGTTCTCTCTTGAGGTACAAAAAATGTTCCTATTTTGCTCTTAGACTCTAATTTGGACTGCAATTGTGTTAGTTATATGGGTAAGTTGTCTTTGTTTGTGTGCTAAACCAAGAAGCTGAACATAGAAATGAAAATTTTGAGTCTATTACAGGTGTTTGAGATGACAGAGGATTATTTTAGGGTTTTATATGTTGGATTTTGAGTCTATTACAGGTGTTTAACTTTTCATGTGCTATATTATTTTTAATGATTTTGTTGACTCCAGTCTTTGAGGTTGATTTTAAGCCACTAAAAGTTTTTTTGTTGAGAAAGAAAGCATGTATTTTACATCAATATTTCCAATATGGTAAATGTTTTCTTTCCAATCATGAAATTCACACTGCTTGTTAGAATTATAGCCGACAATGTACATATACATGTACCAAAGAATCATGGAGTGTTTGTGGTCTGATGATATGGGGATTCTTTTTGCTTACATGTATTGGGTTAGGGATCACTTATAACACAAATCTGCATCAATTTTAAAGTACCAAAGCTTATCAATTTTAAGCTAACTATTGACTTTTCTTCTAGGATATTACTTCTAGCTCTTTTGATTGCAGAATTGGCTTTCTTATGGAGATCTCATCTATCAGAGAATTAGCTGATATGGTAAGAATTATGAATATCTCTTGTAAATAATGATATTTGAATCTAGGGTAACTTTTTGAGTATGAGAAACAGAGCTAAGTGTATGTAACACACGTCCAGTACTTATTTTTGCTTCTGATTGATCTATATTGGATAGTCTATAATACTATGGCTCAATCTTCAGACATGATGCCCTTGCAGATGAATTAGCCATGCTGAAGCAAGTAAATGAGTTTGCTGCAAAGGGTCTCAGTCCTCCAAGAAAGAATGGATTTGCCGGGTACTATTTCTTTTGAAAACAAGTTAATTTAATTTGTCAAGTCTTCCTCTTAAGTTCTCAAAAATATTTGATCTTTGAGGTACTGATGCATAGAAGATATGATGGATAACATATGTTTTCCTGGCTGCTTTTAAAATTGTATTTCCCAGGGCATCCTCCATGTCACCAAATGCAAGAATGACCAGAATAGCTTCACTTGAGAACATGCTAGGTCCTTTGACCTATACCTTTTCTCTCTATAATTAATTATATTTTTTTCTTCAATTCTCTATAAATAAGATAACTAAACAATTTTCTAATTGAACAAAGCACAATTGTGATATTGTATACTGTTATGAATTTGTGTGTTGACAATAGGTGCCAACTCTGGGAGAAGGACATGGAGATAAGGGAAATGAAAGATCGAATAAAAGAACTTGTTGGTCTCTTACGCCAAAGTGAGATGAAGAGAAAAGAAGTTGAGAAGGAACTAAAAGTGAGAGAACAAGCTAATGGAAGCACACTGGCTACACCACCTTCCGTAAGAATATTGTTACTGAGTTATCTGCTAATTACATTTACTAAAAACTTTAATTAATAAGATTGGAATTCAACTTACTTCCTCATAAGGTAATTTCTTCTTTTTGATGGACGTATTCAGCGCGTCAATTTTGTTATATTTGGTATAGCTAGTTATAGATTCCGAGTACCATAGTTAAAGATTCCAAAGTAAAAAGTTTGTCCTAATTATTTAGTTAAAAGTTTTGAAATTTTGACAGGAAATTTTATTTGGTCCAGAGGGATATTGAAAAAGGAAAATTAATTACTGCATTAAGCTTTTGCAAGCCAATCAAAATTTATATATTTTTTATCAAACACCAAACATGCCATCAATCTAATTTATATAATAAAAAATTGATATCCCTTGTAATTCAAAATAGTAAAACCATGAATTTTATTCTTTAATTTATGTTAAATGTAAGAATCTGCGTCATACTTGTTGAGTTGTCTGCTACACTGGTTACACCTTCGGTAAAAGTATATATAACCACTATCAAACCTGTGGTCTCAAAAAATTGTATAGTCCAATATTCTTTAAACGAATACATAACTGACCTTTCAACTTTTCATTTTTGCTATATTTTGTGCTAATTATTAGTTAAATATAATTCGAACATTATTATCCAAAAAAGTTTAGTATGGTATTGATCTGACATCCATCGTTTCTTTCAACAGAGTAATATAATTGGTTGTTGAAGTAATGTATATGCCTGCCAGTCTTCAATAATGTTGTCCAAATCTTGGAAATTTTGCCATAATTTTTCACATATGGATGATCTTGGAGGTATGTTGCAATGTAATGTTTGGACAAAGGTACACAAATAATGAAAAACGAAGATGTCGCTTGCTTGAAGACAATCGTAGATTCTGGACAGACAAACTATCTTGGAAAATAGTCTGTTCATACTAACAGTACAAGTACAAGACACAAAAGAAAGAATTTTTTGTCAAGTCTTGGGAAGCTTATTGTGTATGTTATTCTTTATTGCAAGCTCTTACGGTCCTATGGTGTTTAAGAAAATTGATTTTTGTATATAGGTTCTATGTTGTAGCATTTTTCACATAACAGGAGGAAATTCCTGTGTAGTTTTTTAGTTCTCTAGTATTGGACGTGTGTTATTTTATTATGTAGTAGTTTATGATATGTTTTCTTAGTTATTTAATTGATTGTGGTCATTGTTACTTTATAATTTTATATTATTTTGATAATATTTGTAGAAAACGTATATTATTTGTCTTGGAAGTACATAGTATCAATCTTATTTAATGGTTCTTTACAAGTTTCAATGTACATGTAACTTTATAGGATGTTCACGAGGAGTATGCGATATTTCTTTTAACATTTTGTAGATGGTTAGATGTATTTAATATTACATTTTGAGTTTAAGAACTATTTTTTTGTGTAACTATGTTAGGTAAAAATATTTAGGAACTTTGTTAGGTAAATATAACATTGAGTTTAGGAACTATTTTTATGTGTTAATAATAGAAAATATATTGATTATATTTTGAGTTTAGGAAGTATTCAATATTACATTTTAAGTTTAGGAACTATTTTTTGTACAACTATATTAGGTAAAATTATTTAGGAACTTTGTTAGGTAAATATAACATTGAGTTTAGAAACAATTTTGATGTGTTAATAATAGAAAATATATTGATTATTTTGCTCGTTATAGATTATTTAGACTATATTTTGGAATTGATATGGATAATAGCACATGCAAATCTACATTTTAAAAAACTCACTTTTTACACTGGTTATGACTTTAACAGGTATTAAAAAAATTTCATCTTTTATACCTATTTTAATTTTGACAGGTATAATAGTAAGTGTTTTAGTGTGAGATTTTTCATACCTGTTATACGAACGTTAGGTGTAAAAACATTCTTTTATACCTACTCTTAGACTGGTATAGAAAACACAAATACTTCTATACCCCCCACTTCTATATCCGCTCAAAAATAGGTATAAAAAGTCATTTTTAGCAGGTATAAAAAGCTTTTTTTGGCATAGTGCCAGTGTATTTGGTCAACTACTTTTAATATTGACGATGAAAGAATCACATAGCTAAGGCATAGCATCCCAATTGCATAACTTAGGATTATTATGCTTTCCTAAAATGAAGGATGTTACAAATGCATACTTATGAACATGATCAGTATCAAAGCTAATACATTTAAGCCACATGTAACGAAAGATGTTGTCCAAGAAACTTCAATACAAATATGTCAACCGGTCTTCAAGAATACTCATCTCTTATGAATTTGAAACTCAGGTCTTCATCATCTTCCCAATCACTTTCTTCCACATCATCTAACCAATCAATTCCTTCCTCATCATCAAAACAACAAAACAAAACAACAAACCGCAACATTTCCTTCCTTTTTCTTCCCTTGCAACAAAACAACAAACCGCACATAATCCCTTTAAAGAAACACATGGTAACCATATCACAACCAAAAAAATCAAAAGTTCAATACTAATTTAGCAACTTGTAATCACAACCAGAACAATTATGTTTGAGCTTTATCATCTTTTGTTAAAGCTTTTCCAACCTGCAATGATAAAGAAAAGTTTAATGAAGTTCAATCGAGTATGAAGATTTGAACAAAAAGGTTAGACCATGGTAGTTAATGAGGGTATTAACTAGTAATCACCATTAACTCTCGGAATAGAGTAGCACAGATAGATCAAAATAGCATCCCTACGGTTCTTTCTGCATGATTTCGTATGATCAAATAATTAAGCAACCTTTTACATATTTACGATGCAAATGAAACAATTGATATCTTCCTGTGATGTGATAACTGTCCATGGGTAATTCAATAGTAAAAGTTTGCTTCACTTAGACTTTTTAATTCAAACCAAATTTGTCAAACAATCTTAAGATATATCCGAATACTATCATTTGATAAGAAGGGTCAATAACACCCTTGAAGTAGTCGCACTTGGAACCGAGCAAGGAACCCAAAAATTTCTTAGATGAAAACTCGTTCTGAGAATACCATGAAAAGAATAAGGACCAAGAAATAAACCCTTCAGGCTTCACTATCGAAAATTTGGAAACTTTTTTGAAAGGGGAAATAGAAAGTGAAGTTATGTATACCTAGTTTTGGTGAACTTTTCCATTTATGCCACGAAGAGGCACAAAATCGTTGTGTCTCTCCAATCCTCTTTATCCTTCCAACACTCGACATTGCCTGCATTGGACGATAGAGTAAGAGTTGTTCTAACCCTCAATAACTTTGGCTAGGGTTTTCACCTCGTCTGGAGGCATGAGCTATCGAGCCGCGAGCGGTTGAAGCACGAGTGGTGGACCTCCGCTAGGGTTTTCGCCTCGTATGGAGCTCGAGCAAATGAATCAACAATCTTTCTTTGTCATGGAGAAGGAAGAAGGAAGAAGGAAGAAGCAGGTGCGACTCATTTTTTAGTTCCAGATAGATTTTCCAATGTGAGTGAGTATACAACTCTTATGGTTCAAGGGTACAAAGGAGCACGAAAATTTGTAGTGAATTAGCGCAAAGATTTAGGGATTTAAGGGACGAGCAAAGAAGAAGGTTTCAACGAAGAAACTTACCGATTGAACGAATAACACTCCCAAGTGAGCCTGATGTCCAACAAGGCGAGTGAACGCGAGAAGAATGAACAAACTTCTTCTCTTTGAGTGAGCGTGAGCGAGAAGAACGGTTAGTGTGAGACATTATTCTTCTCTACCAGTGACCGGGAGCGAGTGTGAGTGAGAAAGCTTTAGTCAGTGAGCACGAGATTGTAATGGAGCATAGGGTGGATGCTAGGGTTCGAGGAGAGGGTAACATGAAAGAGGCGTTTGCAGCAGAGGCTAGGGTTTCAATGGTGGCTAGAGAAGAAGGGTTGGATAAAAATGGCTTGATGAGAGCGAAGAACAAGAGCTCGAGAGGGAAGAACAAGAGCTCGTGAGGGAAGAAGAGGGACTCGATGGCTCGATGAGAGGGAAGGAGTCGAGAAGAAATTTGGAGTACTGATTCTGTCTCTTAGGTTTTCTATTAGGTTTAACTTTTTAATTTATTTTTTATTTATTGTAAAATCCGTATATCACATGTGCATAAAGAATCCATTTACATACGAATTTTATATGCAGATTTATCTTTGGCAAAGCTCCCGCCAAAAGGCGCTACCATTATATACCGATTTTACATACAGAAGATTTGTATATATACTTTTTCCTATTATATACGGAAAAATCCGTATCTAACTCATCTGTCCGTATATAATGAGATATTTATCTACAGATCAGAATCTGTATATAATAATCCATATATAAATGACATTTTTCTTGTAGTACTTCTTATCACATTTTTCTTATAATAAGACTCTTATGCAATGAGTATGAGACATGCTCCCATCTATTGAAGAAGGTAAGGCTAAGCTAAACTAAGAGAATGGGTGAACAAGACTTTCTTTATTTCTATACATTTCTTTCAATTTTATCTTGAGCACTTTTGTAATAATGATATGTTTTGCCTTCCGTCAAGCTTTGTTATTTCCTTCATATTGTTAGTCATGATAATATTTTAAACTTTGCAATCTACAAATTTTACAAATAATCTCATTGTCTTTTCAAATACAAAATCTTTCTTCGTAGAATAAGGGGGTATGATTTCAATCTCCTTAGAAAACATATTTAGCATAGACATTTAGATAGAATTTTTCAAGATCTTTGTTTTTTTTTAACTTTCAAAAACCATCTTTTGAAGCCAAATGTTGGAAAAGAATGTGAAGCTAAGCTAAACCAGCAAAGAAGGTAATTGGTTTCGAAAATTATCTAAAAAGATGAATCTTTTGTTAAAGTTTTAAGAAAAACTATTCTTCTTACAAAATCAAATACAATTCATTATGGAATCAAGATTCATAAAAAAAAATTACACAAAAAAACTAATACAACAGTTAACAATATAAAAGAGATACAATGTGTCCTGAGAATATGTCCTCTAACACCCCCAACTATTTTATAAATAATTATTATTTTATAAAAAAATAAGATAATTTCTTTTGTACAATAAGGTTATATTTTGGAGTAACATTAGTAATACCTTAACTTCATATACATATATCTATCAAAATTTTACATATATGTAATTGTTCCTAAAATATTATAAAAATATATGTTTTGTACAATATTGAGAGTTTTACACAAGAATAGAAGATTATTTATATATTTAATATCTCCTAAGGTTATTAATATAAATTATTTACGAGTTAATCTTTAGAAGCTCTCCCAACAATTTTTCAAACAACTCTTATTGAGGAGGTTCTTTTTCTACCATACAATAAATGCATATGAAAGAAAAATATGAAATGAGTGAACCTTAAATATCAATCTTAATAAACTCAACAAATAATACAAACATTATAGGGTTAGAATTGGACCTACAACCATAAGTCTTATTATCATTTTAACAGATATAAGGATCTATATTTTACTTTTGATGATCTACTATGAACATAAAAAGTTATTTTTAAATGTAATTAAATAACAATCTTAAGTTTGGTTTATAAATATCCTAATCTAGGTCATTATTTTTGAGTATTCAAATATTCACCTACTTGATCAAACTTTCTTAAATTCTACCATTATCCTTGTCTTCTATCTCGTAATGCACCAAACTATAACTTTCCAAATACAAACGCTTCTATAGGTAAACCTAGGATTCTTTCCGAACAAACATATCCTTGAAAATCTTCACAAAATATGATAAGGATTACAATAATATACCATCTAAAATACACAAAGATATACAATAACAATGAAACGTATTTTTTTTATCCAAATTCACTCAATAAGTAATATTTACTATATATATATATATGTATATATATATATATATATATTAAATTATAAAATATTATAAAATAAGAATCAAAATAGAATTTTAATTAAATAAGTAATTATATATTAATTGGAATGTTTATAAACAAACATAACAAAAATATATATAAATTAATATAAAAGATCAATACATAACTAAAAATAAATAAAAAATAAAAAAAATATGTAGGACTAATGCATAAGATAAATTAAATGAAATAAATAAATAAAATAAGTGCGTAACTACAGTTAAATTAAAAAAATAATAATTAAGCAAAGACTTGTGGGTAACTAAAAATAAAATTTAAAAAGAATAAACAGGAAATGAATAAATAAAAATAAAGAGTATAATATTTAGAATTAATTTAAAAGAAATAAAACAATATATAATTCAAAATAAATAAAATTTTAATAAAACACACATGAGTTTATTAAGATTTGCATGGAAAGGGTTTAACGTTATTCATCATTGTCTTATTGATTGAAAGAACCCACTAGTAATACTAACATCTTTTCCAATCTTTTGCTTCAAACTCTCTCTCTCTCTCTTTTCTCTCTCTTTTTTTCTTCTCTTTCTCCAATAACTCTCCTTCATCATCCCTTTCATCCATATATTTATAAGCCACATGGATGACCAAGTCATTATTACTTCCATTAATGGAGAGATAATGCTTATCTTTTTAGCTTATCTTCTTTTCTTTTCTTTTTTTCTTATTTTCTTATCTTCTTGTATCTTTAGAACATTCTTCAATTTATTTTTTAATTCACACACACATATTTAATAATATTTTAAATAGTATATATCTTTACTTAATATTTTTTTATTGATATATTTATATATATATATATCTATTTTATTAGTTTTTTTTTCATTTTACTTAGTTATAATATTTCTTAAAATTACTTGATTTATTATTTTTGTAAATGTTCAAAATAATCTAGATAAAATACGAAAAATTAGTAAAAATACAAGATTTTCTAAATCTTATTTTTAAAGCAATAAATCTAGTTATTTAAAAAGTAGGAATGTTGCATGTCCTACTATTGGATCACACCAAGAGAAAACTAACTAGAATCAATCCAACAACACAGAAATAAAAGGACATTACCAAACACAACATAAGTGATACAAGAAACATTATTTCCTAACTACAGTTTGACTGTGTATCCTCATATGGTACATTGTAAAAAAAAAATCAAATAGTTTTTAAGCATAATTCAATTATCCCTTGTATTTTGACATGTTTTGACATAATCTTGAGATGAATTCATCATTTTTCAATGCTTCAAAAGACGCATGAAAATCTTTTCCAGAAGAATGAGGAAACCCTCTAGCACATAATCATTGTCATGCAACAACGATATCATATAGTACAACTTCAAGATATACTATAGTTGATTCAAATTGTAATGGAATGATGTACTCTTTGATGATATTATTTACTTTGTTCAACCATGAAATCCCCACTGGTCATACACTACTGATATTCTGATTTGTAAAACTCAAAATACTAATTTAAGAGTTCAAATGATCAAGATAATTAAAAAAAAATTATAATGCTTATGATAAAATAATATAAATTTATAAATATATGATATAATCAAAAAAAAAAATAAAATAGATGTAAAATGATGAATAACATATCTATATTTCTAGTGACTGATAAACCTGCTGCATCAAAACCGTGGAGAAATTATCATTTTCTGCTTGTATATGTATCTATAGTCAAAAAGCTAGCAAACTAGAAAGGCTATGTAGGTAGGTAAAGCATATCAGAAAGAAGGAGAGAAGACTGGTTGAAATCTTACAGTAAGAATTTTTTCCCTTGCTTTGACAGTGAAAACTTAGTGTAAAAATCTTAAAAAAACTGAAGTTTAAATTAGCAGTTTTTCAGAAGTGAAGAAGGAAGAAAGGGCCTGTTTGTTTCACATGAAGCGACAAAAAATTTTGAAGGAGTTAAAAGCTAAATGAGGTAATGCAGAGGTGCTCTTGCGTCCTATTTAAACAATGGATCTTATATATATATTCTCTCCGGTTTTGCAGCCTGTAGCAATCTGCACCTCTGCATTTAAAGCTGTCTTCTTATTTAATGACCGATGCAGAGAAATAATGATGATGATAGCATCTCCTCTTATGAAACACCAATGACCAAAGTGAACAACAACCCTTGTCCTTTCAAATTCAAGGAACTGTGCTATGTATATTTATGCTTTTTGTTTCACTTTCATTGACAGCTTCTAGCTCTCTTTCTCTCTCTTTTCTGCTGCAAGGTAAGTCAGATAACAATTAATGAGTTATGCAGAGATTTTCCAGGTGTTGTGGTGTTGAGTTGAGGCTCTTCCATGCCATTAATATGATCATATTTTCTATTGGCTTTTGGGGCTGCAATCTGTCTCTCTATCTTTTCTGTCTTTAGGGAAAACTGATCTGTGGTCAGAAACATGGTGGGATAAGAGTTTTCAGGTGTCTGGTAAAAACTCCATCACTTCTATTCAAGACTATATTATCCTATATATATGTATATGTGTATGGGTGTGTGAGTGTTATATACTAAGCTTTCTTCAATTTTTCCGTAGTTTCTATGCTTTGGTTTGTTTATCCTGCTGAAACTAACTGAAAAACCTACCCTTTCCTTCTTCTTTTCTTCTGGGGTTTGTAAGGATGGAGCCACCCCATTTGAGGATGGGAGGTGAAGAGGAATGTCACAGCAATGAATCTGGATGGACCATGTATATTGGGTCTCCGAGAGATGAGGATGCACATTGTGATGATAATGAGGATAAAGGTTTTAGCTTGGATTATGACTATGAAGAAGCAGAAGCTGATGCAGATGTTGAAAGTGATGATTCTATGGCTTCTGATGCTTCTTCTGGTCCGAGTCAATATGGAGTGAGTAATCCATTGGGAGGTGGCTGTGATGGCATCACACAGTTTCAGCAGAAGGAGGAAGGGAAGAACAAGTATTCCTCAGATCACAAAGCAAAGGGAAATCATCAAGTAGTTGAAAAAAGGGCTGAAAAGAATCATAAAAAGATGGTTTTGATCAGTAGTAAAGGTAAGGCTCCTGCAGTTTAGGAATGGTAGCAAAAAGTTAAGATGAACAGTATACTTAATGTGAGGAATAATAGATTTATTTGAAGGTTTAGGTTATTTTCATAGGTTTCAGTTTTTCCTTTTTTTCTGACAAATTACTATGTTTCGTTACTAGATTTTTATCATGTTTTAAGATTTGAATCAAGAAAACATTGGCCACGTTTAGTTTCTGCAGCATGCATGTGTGAGTGAGCACTTTGCAAATCTGCTTAATTTCTACCATTTGTTTTTCATGTTTACCACACTGGTTTGTGTATGAGAAAAAGATGGAAAACTAGGTCACGAGGAGTTCCAACAGTGAGTTAAATTACTATACAATAATTGCAATGTTTATTTTTAGCCTTTCACCTAATTAAACAAGCCACAGCTTAGTCAATAAAGCAGTTGTAATAGGAGGAACGGAAATTCTAAATATGAAAAAGTAATGAAAACGATGCTCTCGTCTTATTTTTATAAAAATATGAAGCACTTTTCTACAAACAAATTTTAACTATTTTAATTTTTTTAATGATTTTTGTCTAAATTATTTAACTTTGATTAATGTTTGTGCTTGGATACGTCATTATAATATGGATTTTTTGTTTCATCATGAAATGTAAAAATCATTGATGACATGCATCGGGGACAAGGTAGCTTTCCATTTAGAAGCTCCCGTTGGTAGATAAACCAACTACATCGGCATACAAATAAGTCATGATAAATAATAGTTTAATACATAAAATGTTTTACATTATTTAACATTCTAAATATCATGGATGAATCATGAATCATCACATTTGAAGTTTATAGTATTAATTTTTATCTTGAAAAGACTATCTTAAAGAGGATTTACAAAAAAAAAATATGTACTTAAATTTGTATAGTATGTACTGACGGGTCAAACAATCAAGATAAGAAAATGGCTCAAACAATCAAGATAAGAAAATAAGTCTACAGATCAATTGGTGAGGTTGATCGTTGGCATCGAGCAAGACGGATTGATTGACATCTTAAGTGATTAACCAATTCAAAAGCAGTTTAATATAAATCAGTCAAGTAATCGGTGTTAAGACACAATTTGATCATAATTAGTTGATGATAAGTAAAAATTCATTATAGATAATATAAATCGGAGGTCCAAGTAAAGTATAGTTGGTTACATTGATTATTGAATTTAATATCTTTGTGCTCAGACACCTATTAACTTAAGTATTAGTGTATTAGTGTCTTTTTCAAGTATCACTCGAGCGCTTCAAGGCAATTGAAATACATTTGAGAACAGACAAATTGAAGACAAAAGTGGAAGAAATCATCCGTCCTTTGCATATTTATTGATAAGGAATATATACAAATTTCAAGCTATAATTTAGGATGTCGTTATAACTGACAAGCTATAATTGAGGCTAACCTTTAGGCAACTAATGCTACAAAATATATTCAAAATAATAACAAATTATTTTATAAAAGATCATATCTAACACACCCCCGCAGTCGAAGTGGAAGGTTTACAAACGCTTAGACTGTCCCGAAAATCATCAAAAAGTATGTGCGGAAGGCCTTTGGTGAAGATATCAGCAATTTGATAGCGGGACGGAACATGCAAGACACGGACTTCGCCACGCGCAACTTTTTCACGTACAAAGTGAATGTCCATTTCAATGTATTTTGTGCGTTGATGCTGAATTGGATTACCTGATAGATAAATGGTACTCATATTGTCACAATACACCATTGTAGCTTTGTGAATTGGGCAATGAAGCTCAAGAAGGAGGTTTCGAATCCAACAAGATTCAGAAACAACATTAGCTACTCCTCGGTATTCGACCTCAGCACTAGAGCGGGATAATGTAGGTTGTCGTTTGGACGACCATGAAATCAAATTATCACCGAAGAAAACACAATATCCAGAGGTAGATCGTCTAGTATCCGGACATCCACCCCAATTGGCATCTGTGTAAGAGAGGAGGTTGCCAATGGTGGATTTATACAGATGCAGGCCAAAATCAATAGTACCTTGAATGTAACGTAAAATACACTTGAGAGCATTCATGTGATTGTCCTTGGGATCATGCATATGAAGACATACTTGTTGCACCGCATAAGAAATGTCAGGCCTTGTAAGAGTAAGATATTGTAATGCACCTGCAAGACGTCTATACTTAGTAGGATCCTCATAGGGAGTGTCATTAGAGGCACCAAGTTTGGGCTTTGTATCAATCGGTGTGGGACAAGTTTTACAATTAGTCATCCCTGCTCTTTCAAGAATTTCTTCCGTATACTTTTTCTGTGAAAGAAACATACCGGTTGCATTACGGGTAACTGCAATCCCTAAAAAATAGCTCAGTGGACCAAGGTCCTTCATAGCGAACTCTGCACTTAATAATGACATAATTGACTTTCTAAGAGAGTCAGAGGAGGCTATTAGGATAATATCATCAACATACAACAGAATATATGCAATGTCAGATTCCTTATGATATATGAAAAGTGAGTGATCAAATTTACTATGATTGAAACCGATTGTGGCCACATGATCTGCAAAACGCTTGTACCAAGCACGAGGGGCTTGCTTTAGGCCATAAAGTGATTTCTTTAACAAGCAAACATAATCAGGATGAGATGAATCTTTAAAACCCATGGGTTGATGCATATAAACTGTTTCATTGAGAGTACCATGTAAAAAGGCATTTTTGACGTCCAACTGATGAATGAGCCATGACTTTGATAAAGCAATGCTCAAAACTGTGTGAATGGTCCCCGGCTTCACTATCGGGCTGAATGTTTCATCACAATCTACTTCTGTCTTTTGTGACCTGCCATCACCTACAAGACGGGCTTTATGCCTCTCTAAAGAACCATCAGAGTTGTGTTTATGTCGAAAAATCCACATAGACCGAATTACATTCACATCAAGAGGTCGGGGTACCAACTCCCATGTCTTATTTTTAATTAGAGCATTATATTCATCAGTCATGGTATTTTTCCAATTTGAGTCATGAAGAGCACTCACCGGATTTTTAGGTAAAGGGGAAATAGAGGTGGTGGTGGAAGTACTCAAATTATGGGCATATTTGGGGTTTGGTTTAATTATGCCATGTTGACTACGAGTGGTCATTTGGTGAAGCCTGGGATTGGGTACTGGGGGCTGATGGGTAGTGGTTAGAGAAGAGAGATGAGTATTTGGTGAGGCTAAGATTTGAATGGTGGGAGCGGGTGGGGTTGGTTGAGGAGAAGGTGGTCGAGAGTCTTGGCCTGGATGTGTGGTGGGGTTTGTAACAGGGAGAGTGGGCCATAGGTGATGAGTTAAATGTGGAGAGGTGTCTTCACTTAAAGGGTCATACACACTTGGGGATGGATCATGTATTGTTGAGAAAGGAAATTGTGTCTCATCAAAAATTACATGACGGGAAATAATAATTTTGCCACTCGAAAGATCATAGCACTTGTAACCTCTATGATGTGATGGGTAGCCAGAAATGCACATGGGGTGGATCTTGCTTGCAACTTATGAATTGTAGTGGCTGGAAAGAGTGGGTAGCATAGACAACCAAAGACATGAAGATGGGAATAGATGGGATCTTTCCGATAGAGGACTTGCGTTGGGGAACAATATCCGAGAACTTTGGTGGGAAGAATGTTTAGAAGATAAGTGGTCATTTGAAGAGCATGGTGCCAAAAGGAAGGTGGCATGGATGAGTGTGCTAATAAGGTCCGCACAATGTTATTGATTGATTTAATTTGCCTTTCAGCTTTGCCATTTTGAGGAGAGGTGTGAGGACAGGAGAATCGAAATTGCATTCCACTTTGTTGGCATAAGTTTTGAAATTGACCATTAACAAATTCCTTTCCATTATCACATTGGAAATTCTTGATGTCTCTTTCAAATTATGTTTTAATTAGAGTTGTGAACGATTGAAAGAGAGAAAAAACTTGTGATTTTTTAGAAATGGGAAAAGTCCACAAGAATTTGCTAAAGTCGTCAAGAAACAATACATAATATCGATGGCCAGAAGAGCTAGATATAGGTGATGTCCAAATATCACTATGAATAATATCAAAAGGCAATTCAGTGAACGAACAAGACGCATTAAATGGCAATTTCACATGTTTACCAAGAGGACAAGAAGTGCAAAAATCATTACTACCTTTATTACAATGGATAAAATTCTGACAACAAAGAGATTTGAGAATAGTAGGTCCCGAGTGGCCTAAGTGATTGTGCCACAAATTAGGAGACAAGGCAGTTAAGGCTGAAGGAAATGTTGGGGAAGATATGGCCTAATTTTTGGAAGGGATGGGGTAGAGATCTCTGGAGCTGTTACATCTCATTAGATGGTTCCCCGTCTGCAAGTCCTTCACAGAAAATCCAAAGGGATCAAACTCAACAGAAACCAAATTGTCACTTGTAAATTTACGAACAGATATTAGGTTTTTAATGAGTTTTGGGGGCATGCAACACATTGTTTAAGTTTAAAGGAGGGTGGGGTGGGGATAGTGTAGTGCTTCCATGACCATGAATAGGAATCAAATGACCATTACCAACAACAATTTTATGATCTTTGCTCGAATAAAAATAAGATGAGAGTGTACCTTGGTCCGCCGTCATATGAGAAGTAGCACCAGTGTCCATATACCAGTTCTCATCTGGTTGAGATAGTGAAAGGCTATGCATGGCTGCATTAATATCTGTAGCTGTGTAACCAACATTGGATGGTGGTGCTACTGATGCATTGTATGCTTGTTGTGGTGGTCTTGATCCAAGAATACCAGCTTGGCGTGGAGGTCTAGGCTGCCATGAGGCTGTTGGATAAGGACAGGGAGGTTGGGCCCACCCTGCCCAAGGATTAAAGAAGGGATGCTGGTACGGTGGGTAGGTTTGGTACTGCTGCTGTTGTGGTGCACCGCCCCTTCCAGCGCCTGCAGCCTAGGCACCACCGCGTTCGCCTTTGCCACCGCGGTTGTTGTTGCCTCTGCCTCGGTTGTTTTTCTTGCCTTGATTGGTATTATTACGACCTTGTGATGAAGTGATGTTGATGTTATGGTGTTGCGGTTGTGAAGAGAAGCCTTCATCCACGGTTACGAGGGCAGTGGAACCAGATTCACGGGCTGCTCGCTCCTTAATCGTGGTCTCTTCCAACTTCAAACGAGAACATGTTGTAGAAAAACTGGGCAATTCATCCTTCTGTTGCATAACCGTGACAAAACCAGCATAGGCTTTGGTTAAGCCAGTGAGCAAGCGGAGCACAAGACGTTGATCTGAAACAAGAGCCCCGACATTAGATAATTGGTCAGCAAGAGATTTGAGGTGGTTGCAATAGCCGGAGGTTGAGGAGAAATCAGTCAAGCACGTGTTTGTGAACTGAGTTTCAAGATACACCGCCCTAGAGTTTTTGTTATCTTGGAATAAATCAGCTACATGTTGCCAGGCTCTTTCAGCCGAATCATCAGCCACGAGGATCGATGTGAGAATATAAGGAGATATAGTCACATAAATCCATTGAAATACAACAACATCAAGATGGTTCCATATTGGGAGCTCAGCGGCCTTGGTTGTTTGATATGCTGTTATGGCTGCAGCATCCGTAGGGGATGATATGTTCAAGCACTGAATGAACTTTAGCTTGGACCTTAAATAAGGTTGCCCATGAGTGATATTGGCCGGTTTTCATGTCCAAGGTGATTGGAATAAGATGCTTCACGTTGGTGACAGCTAAGGCGGAGTGATATTTGGAATTTTCGGCCATTGATGGGCAACAATGGGAAGAAGGAAGGGGAAAAAGAAATTGCTTGGAAGAAGAGAAATAATAGTGACGGTTAGGTGTTTTAGGATTTGAGGAAGGTAACCTAATCTGATACCATGGAAGAAATCATTCGTCCTTTGCATATTCATTGATAAGGAATATATACAAATTTCAAGCTATAATTTAGGTTGCCGTTATAACTGACAAGCTAGAATTGAGGCTAACCTTTAGGCAACTAATGCTACAAAATATACTCAAAATAATAACAAATTATTTTATAAAAGATCATATCTAACAAAAAGTGACCAAAAGATCAAGCCTTTAAGGAGTTAAGAGTGTTTGACTGATCATGTAGAAACAAAATTGTTTTGGTCTCTATTTCTAAAAGATGTAGAACTATTGAGCACATAGAAACAAGCTATCAATTGAGGGTAGATGTTCATCATTTGAATCACTTTTTGATATTAAAAGAGGACAAGTTTCGATAAACTCAATAATCTTACCTTGCTCACAAGTTGAGGTCAAGAACAATTTAAATACATTTTTCTTTTTAATCCTCTAATACACCTTTTTAAATCATGACAAAGCTCTAAAACAAAAATATTGTTGGGTCTAGAGAAGGAGGTTCACAAGGAAAACACAAACACCAATAAGATATGAGTCCAACTATATAAGGGATTGACACCACTCTCTACCCAAAACTTTAAGACAATGAGTTAATAAGTCTTTCATCTTTATATAGTGCTCTACTTTCTCATTTCTAACTATCCAATGTGGGACTTAGACTTACACTTGAATTCCGAACAAATGTCTCATATGTGACTAGCAATATTATTAGAACCAAATTGAGGTTGAATATTGATATCATCATTGGGAATGAAAAAATGGTTTAAAATACCAAATATATCATTATTCTTACATCTTTCTTTCTTAAATATTTGTTTCAATATGAAAAATAATCTTACATAATTTAAGAGTTGATTAACGAAAATCTAAATTCATTTTTCTTTATTAATCTTCTGAAACACATTCAAAGATAAAAATGTGAAATTGAAAAAATAATTGATAATTTTAGTTGATTTTAATATTTATATTTTTTAAATAGTATAATATGTTTAAAACTAGTTATGATGACTCTAATTTTCAAATTAAAATACCAAATTTAATAAACTAAAACATAATAAAGTTAATATTGTTTGTGTGTGAAAGTATATGCGTGTGAGAGAGAGAATGTTTGTCTATGAAAATGGAATACAAAATATATGCTAGAAAATGAGAAAGAAATGGATAGGAGAAGCCATGTATTTAAAATTTAGTGACACACTTTATCTACTAGTTCACTTATACTTTAACTGTAAAAAGCACCACATACTGTGTCGTGCTAAGAAAGAGTCACATCTTTTTTTTTCTTCTTTTGGCAAAATTATTTTTATTATTTTTTTTTTTTTTTAGATTTTTGTTGTTGTATGACATGTGACAAATTTTGTCTTTTATATTTCCTTCGTTTATATATATGGTTTAATCATTTCGAATGCCCCTATTTGTGCAGAATCGTCTCAACTAGGTTCTCTTATTCTTTTTTATCTCAGTTAGGTCCCTATTTATGTAAAATTGAATCAATTGGAACCTTGCCGTTAATTTTAATGAACGACGTTAAAATTGTAGTGAAATAGGATGCTCACTTTGCATGTGTGAGACAGGTGGCAGAGTTACGTGGAATTTAATTATTTTAAATTTTTAAAAATTATCCTCTTCCTCTTATGAATGACTGAAACTTCTTCAATAGCTAGTATATGTATTCCTAAAAACCAGAAAAAACTAAAAACAAAAGGGAAAATAAATAAAACTTCCTATATCACTCAAATCATATCAAACACCATAAAGATAATTTTCCTCCCCAAATGAATATTGAGGAGAACAACAAGGCGATCAAATATTCAGAAAAACCAGTAACTTCATAAACGGGGGATACGGAAGAGTAAAAGAAAACATGACAATCGACATTAAGGAATGCACAGCAGATCCGCTATTTATTTCTCTCATTAAATCTTCAGAAGATATGATAAACATAAAGCTCGAAGAAAGAAAACAAAGAAAGTAAACAAGGGTAAACAAAGGGAATACAACCCCGAAAATTTTGAATGGTCAAAACAAATGAAGAAAAAAAAGGCTTCTGGTTCATTTCTGTAAATTTTCCAACAAAGATCCTAAGAGAAACCACCAGACCAAGAAAAATAGACACCCAAAAAGAAAAAATTGCCATTGGCATATAATTTGGACACGCATCTCCATTCAGTATAAGCGGAATCCAATAACGAAAAATGTTGCATAATGAATACCATGTTCTAGATGGCAGCAAAAACCAAATTAATTTCTATTCCTAATTAATTTCTTCATCAGATTAAAATTGGATTTCTGATTCTAATTTTCCACAGAGAACTCAAATAAGGGTTCAGACTTTGTATTTTTAGAATCTGGAAAACCCAGCCTTGGCTAGCTTTAGAAACCTATTTTTTTTTCAGTTCGTCCTCTTTTTCTTTTATGTGAGCCACTAGAAGCTTCAAGCTTCTTCTTCTCTCTAATCTCGCGGACCACCCAACCTTGGGAAAAACCATCCTTGGCTCGTGCTTAGGGGGTGATCTCGCGAAGACGCGGCGGAGGAGCGACGGAAAGGCGTCGGAGGCACATTGGCAATTGTTATTCTTCTTCCCTCCATTCTAATTCGCGGCAAGGAGGAAGCTTCCTTCTTCTCCTCTTCTTCTGTTTTTTATTGGGTTCCGTAGAGGTTTCTGTGCCGATACCTGATTTTTGCAAACTGAGATTAGGGTTTTCACTTCAAATCGATTTGGGAAATCCTAGGTTCCCTCTGTATTCGAAATTTGGTTGGGATTCTTCTTCCTTGTAGATCGGCGGTGAGGGCTTCTGCGTTTTGCGGCGAGGGTTCGGTTGGAGATTTTGAGGGTTTTGATTATTGCGGTTTTGGATGTTATATAGATTTGGTTGTTCCATTGCAGGTTGATGATTGCAGTTTGATATTCGCCTCTCGAACTGAGGGTTTCTGGCTTGCTATCTGATTCTTGGTTCTTCTCATAAGAGGAAGAGGATAGTTTTTTAAAATTTAAAATAATTAAATTCCACGTAACTCTGCCACCTGTCTCACACATGCAAAGTCAGCATTCTATTTTACTACAATTTTAACGCCGTTCATTAAAATTAACGGCAAGGTTCCAATTGATTCAATTTTACATAAATAGGGACCTAAGTGAGATAAAAAAGAATACGAGAACCTAGTTGAGACGATTCTGCACAAATAGGGACATTCGAAATGATTAAACCTTTATATATATTATAAATTATGTGAAATTAGATAAGTTGGATTTATATAACTAATTTAGAAAAGTTGAACATATATATATATATATATATATATATATATATATATATATATATATATATATATATATGGATTTGCTAACATGCGTAAGGTCTTTTTTTAGTTGCTACATTTTAACCATGTGTACTGGATTTTAATAGATAAAAATATTCTCATATATTATGGATTCTAAGTTTTAAGGTAAGATTATTTAAATAATTTTCATTCTCAAAACTAAAAAAAAAACCCAACTCTTACTCACCTCCTTGATTCTTGTCAACTCTCTCTCTTTCATCTCTCTCATTCCAACCTTTTCTTTGTCATCCCCCAACGAAAAACAATCAGAACACTCACCTAACCCTAATTCACCTTTCTCACTTATCTAATTTGTTTCTCTCTCATCTTCATCCTCTCTCACATCCACACACAACAACCCGTGATCCGTAATTTGTTGCTCTTACTCTGTTCGTTCATTTGTTTTTCAATTTAAAAACAAAATAATTGATGAGGTTGATGTTGATTTTTGATCGGAGGGTTGTATTATATATTTTCCCTTCTGATTGTAATTAAATTTGTAAAAAACTAAAGTCTACAATAATTTCAAAACAAAAACAAAAAATAAGAAACCCTTCACAAAAAAACGTTAGCATCAACCCATAATAGTTGCAAAGCATTTAGTTTCTTAATACCAATTTTGATAAAATCATAGAAATCAAAGGAGTTAAACTATGAGTGTGATTAGTAATAAATTTATTAAGTTTAAATTCCAATATGAGTACGTTTTGTTTTTTCTTAATTTCCCTTATGGGACAAATGATAAATCAGAATGACAATATCATGTTTATAATTTTGATAAAATTATAGAAATGAAAAAAAAAAGTTAAAGTTAAACTATGAGCGTAATGGTAACAAAATTAAGTTTAAATTCCAATTTGAAATTCAATGCATTCTGTTTTTCTTAATTTCACTTTTGCGGTAAATGATAAATCAACTTCATGTTTATATTGACCAAACAAGTTGGAGATCTGAATTGTTTAAAATAAACTTACATAATGTGACTTACTTTGGAATGTAATTTTTTGGTCCAACTGAGAGCTAACAAGTTTATTAGGACTAGTTTACTAATTTCTGGTTGATTTTTAATTAGTTGGTATATCAATGGAGTTTTTCTCGAAAACTACTCAATATTCTGCAATCTGCTTAAATATAGAAGATGTGTAATTTGTTAGAATACTTTTATTCTTTTTACAAAAATGAAACGAAAATATGCTTATCAATATGAAACATTCGAGAGGGAACAAACACTGATTTATTTTTTTTAATAAAGGGACAGAGTCAACAACAACAATTTTCCCTGTTCATAACTCTCTTCAATAATTTGTTCTGTTAAATCATTTAGTACGATGTGCAAAAGCTTCGTTTTTTCGTCCGGTTAAATCATTTAGTACGTTGGTTATAGGTAGGAAGGTGAAAAGTATATTCGATTTTCTGGACAATGACTTACCCCTTCTGAAATCCCCTTTTCACATATAAGGGTTATTCTTTTCTGGAAAATAATTTCGGACAACTTAATAATCAAAATATCAAATCTCTCTGGAGATAAATTTAAAAACGAAAAATTTAACACAACCCTCCAATCAAAAATCAACATCATCAATTATTTTGTTATTAAAGTGGAAAACAAATGAACGAACAGAGCAAGAGCAATAAATTACAGTGTCGCAGGTTGCTATGTTATGTGTGGGTGAGAGAGAGTATGAAGTTGAAAGAGAAACAAATAGGATAAATGAGAAAAGTGGATTAAGATTAGACGAGTGTTTCTGATTTTTTTCATTTGAACTATGGTAAGATGACAGAAAAAAAGTTGGAGTGAAACATATGAAAAAAAAGGGTTAAGAGAAATGAGAGAGGTGAGTAAGGGTTTGAGGTTTCTTATTTTTTTTTAGTTTTGAGAATAAAAATTATTCAAATATCATTGACCTTAATACTTAGAATCCATAATATATAATTGTATTTTTGTCAACTCAAATCGGATACACGTTGCTAAATGTACTAACTAACTATATATATATATATATATATATATATATATATATATATATATATATATATATATATATATATATATATATATGCGAAATTAAGAAAGTTGAGTTTATCTAATATAAACACAAAACTAATTAAGTTAAATTTTGAGGAAAAAGAATGTGGGCAGAGAAAATGAGAAAGATCGCATTTTTGTTGAAGTAAAATGGTTTGTGTGGAACCTTACTAGTAAAAAAAAGGCGTCTTCAAATTACGACAAGTATTATCTGATATTTGAGGGTGGTAATAGAGAATAAGGACATGGTTTTCTCTTCACTACGCAGATACTTCAGTATGAGGTCCCAAAGCTCCAAGGTTCAGACCCTGTATGACCACTGCAAAACCATCTTTTCACCCTCTGGAACACCCCCTCCGTCGTCCCAGGCTTTGCAGAAGCTCTCTTCGATTCTGGGTATGTCTCTTTCGTTGTTCTCAGAGTTCAAGTATGCAATTTTTTCTCCAATTGCTCTCAATGTTCAGTTTGTAATATTGGGCTTTCCAGTGTTGGGAGAATTGTTGAGGTGAGCACGGTCTTTTAATACATTACGATTAAATTAAAGCGTTATGGTTAGTTGGTTTTGATTTTCTAGATGTTGTTTTGCATTGTAATGCATGAAAATTCTATGATTGGGTTGATTTGAAGATTAGGAGTGTACTCTAAATTAATCTACGGAGAGAAATCAACTGAGGAAACTTGGACGAAGTAAGAGCAATATGACTTTTAAAATGTAGAAGCTGTGAACTTTATTTCAACCACCAATTAATCTAGGTTATTTTATTGCAATGTGAGGATTTCTTTTTTGTTGCAATGAATAAATAATCTAGGTTATTTAATCTCTTATAACCTGTTCTTTTGAGTGGATTTGAGAGGATGGATTTGAGAGGATTTGAAAGGATTTGAAGATAATTTTTTTTGTCGTTTATTTGAGTGAATTTGAAGGTAAATAAAAGTGAATTTGGAAATAATTTTTTTTAATTTGTCATGTCAATACAATTCTATATTAATTTTCACAAATTTTATTTCCAAATTCACTCTCATTTACCTCCAAATTCACTCAAATAAACGACAAAAAAAATTATCTTCAAATCCTCTCAAATTCCTTCAAATCCATCCTCTCAAATCCACTCAAAAGAACAGGGCCTTAGAGAGGTCCAAGATGAATTGTGGAAGGAAAAAGTAGCTTTGCCCGTTTATATTTTTTTTGGGTTCATTTGACTAAACTGAAAAGAGTGATGTGAAGAGTTGAATTGTGGGGAATTTGGCCTGTTGCTGGATTCTGACGTCACTGATTTTGGCAGTCATTCAACGAATATCGAATATGATTTTGGTAAATTGTTGTCATGTTTGATCTGTTTAGCGAATGGAACATTACCACTATTTTATTTGTGCATATTATGAAGGTATTTATTGTTTCTGCAGAATTTTATAAGTTGGTGATTCCTATCTAAATCCAGATTATTTTTCATATATTTTTGAACTTTGAAATGCAGATGTTGCGCTGATTTGGATAATGGAATCTTGATTATTGCTAATTATTCATGACTTGGCAGACACTGTTCAACCTGCTGATGTTGGCCTTAAAGAAGAAACTGCAGATGATGATCGAGGGCATGGCTTTTTTGGTGCTAATGTGCTTAACAGAGTAGCTCGATGGGCTCAACCAATAACATATTTGGACATTCATGAATGTGATAGTTTTACGGTGAGCTTTACCATTTTAATATGCACCACAGTAAGACAACTATTTATATTTGCTCGGTGTGTTTACTCTGCATCCGAGCCTCTCTGCATCCGAGCATAGATCTGTTTCTTGTTTGCATGAAAAGTGGCTAAAAGTGCAATGCAGAAAACCAAGAATAAACAGAAAGCATAAGCGGTGCCATTTGAACATTTTGTAGTCCTTTTAAGTGGAATCAGGCTCATGCCAGATTTTACTTGTATGTTGAATGAACAACTAGATTCTAGATATCATTGGTTTCATCCATTTGCAAGTAATACGTGAACATGTTGGCCAGTTTCAACGTCTTCTTGGAAGCAACATGTTTTCATGTCAGATTCTGCATTTATGTTGGATGATTGAGCATAAGAGTTAAGATGTGGTTGGTTTTATCTATTTTCGAGTAGTACATGAACATGTTGGCCAATTTCAACCTCTTCTTGGTAGCAATATGTTTTCATGTCAGATTTTGCATCTATGTTGGATGTCAATATATATGGGTTCGTATGTATGCTGTGTTAGTAGACTGCCTCTGCGCTGCTGCAAGTCTGCTAGCTTCATGTCTACATGTCTGTGCATCTATAGATTTTTCATTATGCTTGCCTTCTGGGTACTAGTATAAGGTGTTTATTGTACGGTTCATTAATTCATATATAGCCAAACTTTTCATGGTATTTTGTTGTTATGTCGTGACATTTTCATTATAGCATTCATTATAGTTGTTTTCTTGGGCCAATCTGATGTGTGGAATGAGGTTTGGATTTTAAAGTAAGCAATGTCAATTGGTGCAGATGTGTATATTCTGTTTCCCAACTTCTTCAGTTATTCCACTCCATGATCATCCTGGGATGACTGTATTCAGCAAACTTCTATATGGCTCTTTGCATGTGAAAGCTTATGACTGGGTTGAGCCTCCCTTTGTCGTAGAAAGTAAAGGACCTGGATATCCTCAAGGTTTGACTTCTATATTTCATTTACTTATGACTTTCTTATTTGTTGTTTCTTTTTTGCCTCTTATTTTATTATTAATTTTTATGTATGCTGTTTTTTTAATAAGGTGTGTGTCTGTGATGCTTTTGCTTCAAATGTCTATCTGTTCCCATAATATATACATCTAAATTTTACATTTGTCTTGGTTACATGAGAACTATAAGTCATAGACATGGAGACCAAGTCAAAGCTCTTGGTCTTGGTGGTGGGTGATTTCTGTAATAATATTGTGCATTATTTTGTAGCAAATGTTTACCACCTTAGATCTATTGAAAGACTATGTTTTTCTTTTTCTAACTCAATTCAAAGGCTTAATTGTTTATTTTGGTTCATCCAGTGCCAATCTAAAATCCTTATTAGAGCAAATTGAATCTGGATATCCTTTGTTTAGCTAATATTACATTCACACTTCCTCCATGTTTTGACCCCTACCAAAAAACCCTTTGAAATCTTTAATAATGTGACAGATACACCCTTAAATATACCCTTTGTTCTGTTAGGGAACAATTTTCGTGAAAATGAAGTCGTCATCTTAGGTTATAAAAGGAGGAGTTCAGGGGGGTTGATGATGCACACTTATGATCTAAGGTATATCTGTAGGGTGGGGGCAGGGTGTTGAATAAAGGTTTTAAAACACTTTGGAAAGCTTTTTGCAACAAGCCATTAATTAGATGAACATATTTCACAAATAATTTTGTTAGACATTTGTTAAAACAACAAAGAGTTGGTATATGAGCAATAGACATAACCGTGTGACACTTTAAGTTTTCATAGTGGTTCACCCAACTTGAGTTACATCCGATATCTTTTACACATAATAAAGGATTCCACTAATCAAACTTGATTTCAAGTATTATACACTGCCATTTTTGGTTCACACGAGTACACAGTCACTTCTAACTATCTCTTTATCACTGGTCAAGATAATGCGCAAGTACTATTTAATGCTTAGCCAGTTTTGGCTTTCTTGTATACATATTGTCATTCTCGGCCTTACAAAAAAAATTGTTTAAACAAGGAAACTCTCACTAGAGAGGATATGATTCATAAGCACATCTTGTATGTGAGAATAGTTTTACATAATGAAGATTTTACAAATAAAGTTCACTCTGTCAATCATCTAGTAGATGATCTTATTATCTAGCACGTAAAAACTTTACGACAAATATTGTATGAATATCAATAAGTTCACGTAGATGACTTAGAATCCTTAGTCCTTTATGTATGAGAAAGCTTCTATATTGTCTTGAATATGATTGGTGGAGAGCTTGGTGTTGATCTTTTTTCTTGTCAGTTCTATATTCATTTGTATGATACATCTACTTTTCATGTTGAGATCTTCTAGATTTCGTCTTATATTCTCATAGGTCTAGTCTTTGTTTAGACTTGAAGTGCGTCTACTCTCTTGCAATGTTGTTTGTGCTTTTGGATACACTATATGCAGCTTTACCTAGCACCTTGTTTGTATATCATTGTCTAAAATTTTGTAGCATCTAGCACTTCATGTAGCATCATCTAAGCTAGTGTAGCATTTAGTGCTCCGTGTAGCATTGTCTTGGCTTCATGTAACGTCGTTTTTTATCTTGTATAGATTTTGATCTTTCGCGTGTCCGGCTTGTTCTTTTCCTAATACACACTAAATAACTTTGGTGGGTCATCGTAAACAAGATTGTATTGATTGATAAAGGATTAGATCATACACTATTAAATTGTCTATCCATGTATCAGGTCATTTGTGTCTAAGTCTCATGTCTGTTTAATGCTATATTCATGCCTAAAATTCATTTTCATTCTTAAAATTATCCAAATATAGTTCCTTCAGACAGTTATGGCTATGCCATGTTGGAGTTTTCTTCAACACAAACTGAGAAACATGTTATTCTCTTCTAATTTAGTTACAATGAGGAAGATAAAATCTTTAAAGAGGCATGTACACCTGATCTGACTGCTTTATATATACTAAAGCAGTAACCTGACAGAACAGCGAGTGCATCTGTCACATTATTATGATGGATTTCTGGGGATTTTTTGTAGGGTCAAGAAATGGAGGTGTTATGAATGTAATGTTACCTAAGAGGAGGGGGTCCTAGTGTGATTTTCAGTAGATCTTTTGAAATGTGACACCGTGAAAATCATCATGTTAATGGCTTATGCATTCTGTTCTACTGCATACGTATTATGAAGCTACTTGTTAATTGAGTTTTTTCTTTCTGGGGCAGTTAGACTAGCAAAATTAGCAGTTGATAAGGTGTTGAGTGCACCATGTGAAACATCAGTCTTATATCCCAAACACGGTGGAAATCTGCACTGTTTTACAGCTGTAACTCCATGTGCGATGCTTGACATTCTCACACCTCCTTATATTGAAGAAGAAAGGAAGTGCACATACTATCATGACTATCCTTATTCAGCTTTCAGTAAGTAACTGCTTAGTAATATTGTTTCTGTTGTATCATCATAATTTTTTTTATCGGTTTGTATACATCATCATCATTTATTTTGGTGATCAAGGTTTTAATAGCAGATCATATCACATGATGCAATTGTTACATGATTATGGATTGCATCAGCCACAATTGACCTGCAACATCTTAAAACCTGGGCAGTTGTGCTATATGTGATAGACCTAAGGGTAAACAGGGGTGGATTGTATATGAGAGGAGAAATAGGAAGGCGAGTTAGAGGGGTTAGTCAGTTAAGGGAGCTGAGGAGGTATTAGTATAAATAGAAGTTGGGTAGTTGGCAGGGGGATATTTATTGTTTTTGACAGTTAGTTGGTTAACAGGTTAAGTCCTGTGGAGGAGGGTTAAGCCTCTTGTATCACTGATGCATATACAATTCTTTGTGAATAAGATACGACACTATTCTTTTCTCTTCTGTTTTTCCTTGTTGCTTGTGTGAGAAGAGTTCCTGATTAGGTTCCCCAAATCAGGAACTTAACAATTGGTCCGACCTGCCGGATCTACTAGAAGTGAGTGACGACGTTCGAGGGAAATGGAAGGAAGAGTGGTGAATGTTGAGGGGCAAATTGAAGCGGTGGAGGTCGCGATAGCAGAAACGAAAGCGGAGACAGTGTTCTTGCGGCATGAAACGGGAACGCTGAGGCAAAACTGCGAGGTGATGCGCCAAGATATTCAAGCAATTTTGACGATCTTAAGGGATCGCAAGAACGACAATAGGGGCCAGCGTCGGGATGGCAGTGAATCGTCTGTAAATGACAACGGAGGAGAGCCAGGAGGCGATGGAGGACAAACAGGAGTAGGACGAACGGGGACGATGCCCAATTGGCGGAAGCGGGTGGAGCTTCCTGTGTTCGAAGGGGGCGAACCCTGGAATTGGATTAGTCGGGCAGAGAAGTTTTTTGAGGTGCAGAAGGTGGAAGAGGAGGAGAAGTTGCAACTGGCGTTCATTAGTATGGAAGGGTACGCCGAAAGCTGGTTCCGATTCTGGCGGGAGAAGACCAAGAACTATTCTTGGGAAGGGTTGAAGCGAGCGTTGGGAATTCGATTTGGAGGAGGAACGAGGGGAACTGTGTATGAGAAACTATCGGCGATCAAGCAGACAGGAGCAGTGGAAGACTATATCAGGGATTTCGAGGTGCTAGTGGGTCAGACGACTCAGATTTCGGAGGAGCAAATCCTTGGATACTTTATGGCGGGACTCAGGGAGGAGGTGGGCAACCACGTGAGGCCGCATGATCCCCCAGATCTCATGACGACGATGCGGATTGCGAGGGACGTAGAAAAATTGTGTACACCGTTAAAGACGGGAGGAGGATCGGGTTTCAAAATTCAGAATTCGTGGGGACGATCGACGAGCGTCGTCACCCGAGTTGATCCAACGAGGGATTCGCAGAACCGAGGAGGGGGGAGGGCTGTTGAGAGTGTCGGGTCTGTGAGGAGAGAGACGACCCCAGGAAGCGGTGCCGCCAGAACCACCGGAGAAGGAAGAGAACGGGGTACGCGTAACTTGCCGTATTCGGAGTACTTGAAAAGGAGGGAGGAGGGAAAATGCTTCCGATGCGGAGGTCCGTTCAGCCCGGGCCATCGATGCCCAGAACGAGGACTTCGAATGTTGATTATGGTGGATGAAGAGGAGGAAGAAGGAGGTGAAACGGAGACAGAAGTGGATATCGCCGGGATGGAATTATCGGCCCTGTCGGCGGGGGGCCTGACTACTTCGAGAACGATGAAATTAAAGGGGCGAATAGGAGAAAGAGAGGTGCTTGTTTTGATTGACAGTGGCGCGAGCCACAACTTTATTAGCCGATGTTTGGTGGCGGAACTGGGTATGGCAGTAAGGGAGACCCAACCTTATTTCGTCAATTTGGGGGACGGTCAGAAGAAAAAGATTAGCGAGTGTTGTGAGCAAGTAGTTTTGGAGCTGGGGGGCACCAAAATTGTAGAACAATTTTACCTTTTTGAGCTTGGGGGAGTGGAAATAATACTAGGCATTGAATGGCTGAAGAAGCTGGGGGAAGTGACTGTAGATTGGGGAAAACTTACGATGGTATATCGGCAAGGAGAGAAGAAGATAACTGTGAGAGGGGATCCCAAGTTGGAACGAAAGGTGGTGGGACCCAAGGCTTTATTAAAAATAAACAATGTAGAAGCTTGGATGATGGTCTGGGAATTGGGCTCCATTGAGGCCCATAATAGCGGCCAGAAGTATGTGGGCCTTACAGAAAAGCAGAAGGAGGAAATGGAGCAGCTTCTAGACCAATATGACGTGGTGTTTGCTGAGCCCACCAGCTTGCCACCTAACAGAGGCATGCAACATCGGATAACACTTAAAGAAGGAAGTGACCCCGTCAACGTCAGACCCTATCGGTACCCGCACGTGATGAAGACCGAGATAGAGCAGCAGATCGCCGAGATGCTCCGGACGGGGGTGGTCCGACCAAGTCACAGTCCGTATTCGAGTCCGGTAATTCTGGTGAAGAAAAAAGACGGCAGCTGGCGTTTCTGTGTAGACTACCGGGCCCTCAATCGCGCGACTGTGCCAGACAAATTTCCCATTCCCGTCATCGAGGAGTTGCTGGACGAACTGAAAGGAGGGACTTTCTTCTCAAAAATCGATTTGAAGGCCGGATATCATCAAATACGCATGCACGAGGAGGACATTGAGAAGACGGCTTTTCGAACACACCAGGGGCACTACGAATTCGCAGTAATGCCATTCGGACTCACCAACGGGCCGGCGACGTTTCAGAGCGCAATGAACAGTCTTCTCCGGCCCTATTTGCGAAAGTATGTCTTGGTGTTCTTCGATGACATACTGATTTACAGCGGTAATTGGAAGGAACATCTTGAGCATGTAGCGAGCGTGCTGTCGACGTTGAAGCGAGAACGGTGGGTGGCTAACCGGAGGAAGAGCGAATTCGGGCAAACCCAAGTTAAATATTTGGGGCATGTCATTTCCAGCAAGGGCGTGGAAATGGACGACGATAAAATAAAGTCCATAGTGGAGTGGGAAAGACCAAGAACAGTAAAGAGCTTGAGAGGGTTCTTGGGGTTGACCGGGTACTACCGGCGATTCGTCCGAGACTACGGAAAATTCGCCAGACCTCTGACGGAACTGCTAAAGAAAGGTGGGTTTACTTGGAACGCAGAGGCAGAGGAGGCTTGGAAGACGTTAAAGAAGGCGATGACGACAGCACCCGTGCTGTCACTGCCCAATTTTAAGCAGCCATTCCACATCGAATGTGATGCTTTCGGCCGAGGAGTGGGGGCAGTTTTGATGCAGGAGAGGAGGCCCATAGCTTATTTTAGCAAGGCGATATCCGAGGGGAAGTTGAGCAAGTCAATATACGAGAAGGAATTAATGGCTCTAGTATTGGCCATACAACATTGGCGGCCTTACCTCGTCGGGCAGAAATTCATCGTTCATACTGATCAAAAAAGCCTCCGACATTTGCTGGAGCAACGTATTACCACCCAAAATCAACAGGACTGGATCGCAAAGCTGTTGGGATACGACTTCCAGATAGTTTACAAAGCAGGGGCTGCGAATAAAGCTGCAGATGCCCTGTCTAGAAAATATGAGGGGGAAGAGGATGAAGAAAAAGAACTGGGCGTGCTGGCCAGACCCTTCTGGCAGGATTTTGAGGAGGTGGTGCGAGAAGTAGAAATTGATGACTTCTTACAAAGAGTAATGGAAGATATAAAGAGGGACCCTAATACCCACCCAGCATATACCCTAGAACATGAAAGACTACACCATAAGGGACGATTGGTGCTGTCGGCCCAATCAAAATGGATTCCCAAATTGGTTGCCGAATTTCATGTGACACAGACAGGAGGCCACTCAGGAGTTTACCGGACTTACAGGCGCATAGCACAGTCTCTGTATTGGGCTGGAATGAAGAAGGACGTGACGGAGTTTGTAGCCAGGTGCGTTGTATGTCAACAACATAAATACCTCTCTTCTTCTCCTCAAGGGCTGTTACAGCCATTGCCAATTCCGAATGCTGTGTGGGAGGAATTGAGCATGGACTTTATCGTGAGGCTACCGAAGTCACAGGGGTACGATGCGATATTGGTGGTGGTGGACCGTTTGAGCAAATACGCTCATTTCCTTCCGCTTAAACATCCTTACACAGCCCGAACAGTAGCGGAAGTTTTCATCCGGGAAGTCGTCCGGTTACATGGGGTACCTCAGTCCATCGTTAGTGATCGGGATCCAATATTTCTTAGCAACTTTTGGAGGGAATTATTCAAAGGACAGGGGACGCAACTCAAAATGAGTACTGCGTATCACCCCGAAACCGATGGGCAGACAGAGGTGGTGAATCGGGTGTTGGAGGGATATCTTCGGTGCTTTTGCTCTGAGCAACCAAAGGGGTGGATGGCCGTCTTACCATGGGCGGAGTACTGGTATAATACCAGCTTTCAGGGGGCTATAAGGTGCACTCCGTTTGAAGCAGTTTATGGGAGACCACCCCCCTCTCTGTATCGATTTATTCCGGGGGAGACTTTGGTAGAAGCAGTGAGCCAGGAGCTTCAAACCCGTGATGAAGCGTTTAGACAATTGCGTTTTCATTTGGAGAGGGCCCAAGAAGTAATGGTGCGACAGGCAAACAAGAGGCGAAGACCAGCAAATGTTGAAGTGGGAGATTGGGTTTTCTTGAAGATAAGACCTCATAGGCAATCTTCAATGCCAACCAGACTTCATTCAAAGTTGGCAGCCAGGTATTTCGGTCCTTTTCAAATAATCCAGAAGGTGGGGGAGGCAGCATACAAGCTGCAGCTTCCAGAGACAGCCAGGATACACCCCGTCTTCCACGTTTCCCAGTTAAAGAAAGCGGTAGGCACGCAAGGGGTGGAGAAGGAGTTGCCGCAGGAGCTACAAGGAGAAGGGCCATCGTTCTGGCCAGTGAACGTGTTGGGAAAGCGGCAGCTACAACAAGGA
This sequence comes from Vigna angularis, assembly GCF_016808095.1. Lineage (NCBI taxonomy): Eukaryota > Viridiplantae > Streptophyta > Magnoliopsida > Fabales > Fabaceae > Vigna > Vigna angularis. The sequence continues at coordinate 8,851,643 of NC_068973.1, read as the reverse complement.
GATGTGGAAGTGCCACAGTTGCTGATAGAGTGGCAAGTTGGAGGCTCAGACGGTGCAACCTGGGAAGATGAAGTCACGATCAGGGAACAATACCCTGATTTCAACCTTGGGGGACAAGGTTGGACTTCAGGAGGCAGGTATTGATAGACCTAAGGGTAAACAGGGGTGGATTGTATATGAGAGGAGAAATAGGAAGGCGAGTTAGAGGGGTTAGTCAGTTAAGGGAGCTGAGGAGGTATTAGTATAAATAGAAGTTGGGTAGTTGGCAGGGGGATATTTATTGTTTTTGACAGTTAGTTGGTTAACAGGTTAAGTCCTGTGGAGGAGGGTTAAGCCTCTTGTATCACTGATGCATATACAATTCTTTGTGAATAAGATACGACACTATTCTTTTCTCTTCTGTTTTTCCTTGTTGCTTGTGTGAGAAGAGTTCCTGATTAGGTTCCCCAAATCAGGAACTTAACAATATGTCTATAGAATTGTACATGTTCTTAATGTATTTATAGCATAATACAAAATCAATCATAATAAATACACCTAATAATTAGGAATCAATCATCCTAATTTCCCATATTATCTAACGTTTAATTCCCTAGAAATATGTAACCGTTGATTTCGTTCTAACACTCCCCCTCAAGCTGGAGTATATGTCATATGTACCAAACTTGTTACAAATGTACTCAAATGTCATAGGTAGTGTTCACCTGAAAAAGAAAGGAAAAAGAAGATTGAAGATCGAAACCCTAAACTACTGATATCATATAGAAATGTATATTTGCTAAATGTATTGTGTGTCTAACGCATACCACATAGTATGTATTGAATATAGTAAAACTAGGTATATGATTAATCTTCCTTGTATCTAAAACACACGTAGTGTAATATTTTTATGATGAAGAATGATAAAAGTATATATGGCAACTAGACAATATCAATAATATCTACCAATATCAAACAATAGCAAAAGTCTAAAACTCCCCCTCAAACTGGTGTATATAAATCATATGTACTAAGCTTGTTATAAAGATGTTTTCTTTGTGCCTTCGGGTTTACCTCTTTCTAGGGCCCACGATCATTCAATTCCCTTGCTTTTAGGTTCTGGCCCTGTTAAGGTCCAACCTTACTAATATCCCCACAACCAAAAAATACAAATAGAGACCATGATACACAACATGTTCAGGAAAGGATTATTATGCCTAGCACCAGTCCATTTTCTTCCCCCATCGTCTTAGTAAAGAAGAAGGTCGGAACCTAGTGTTTTTGTATCGAATATCGGGCCTTGAATGCCATTATAGTGAAGGATAGTTTTCCTATTCCCACAATGGCATGGTGCTCAATATTTTTCCAAATTGGACTTGCGATCTGGTTATCATTTGTTAAGAGGTGGACTTTAAACTTAACTCAACCATACAAAATTGGTTTGTAAGGTGAGGTTTGCACCCACATATATACTCTAAATTAGTTTTATCTCTAGTTGATGTGGGACTTCCAACACACCTCCCTCACATCGAGTATATACATCTCGTGCGTGGAACTAGACATTAATGGGTGGTCCGATAGTGGATGGAGCAATATGCCCAACAAACAACAAGATAGGGTCTAACAATGACTCTGATACCATATTAATAAGTGAATTTTAAGTCTAACTCAACCTCACGAAATCGGTTTGTAAGGTGAGGTTTGCATCCACATATATACTCTAAATTGGCCTTATCTCTAATTGATGTTGGACTTCCAACATCATCAAATATTGGTGAACCCAAAGGATTGACATAAAATTACCTTCAGAACTCATAAAGGCCTCTATGAATGGCTGGTCATGCCATTTGAACTCTAATGCTCCTGATACATTTCAGAGTCACATGAATGAGGTATTTTAGAATTTCTTAAGAAAATTTGTCTTGGTTTTCTTTGATGGCATCTTGGTATATAGTTCTTCTTGGTCTTTACATCTACATCATTTGGAAGAGGTGTTGAAAGTATCACAACAGCATAAACTATTTGCACGACTTTCGTAATGTTCCTTTGGATTACAACAAGTTGATTACTTAGGTCACATTGTTTCTGGTAATGTGGTGGCAATGGATACAACAAAAGTAAAGGCAGTGTTGGATTGGCAAAGCCAAATAATTTCAAGTAGCTATGAGGTTCCCTAGGCATCACTTGGTACTATCTACAATTCATTAAAGGTTATGCCACCGTAGCCGCTCCTTTATCCAACTTACTGAAGAAGGACAATTTCTCATGGTGTTCTTCTGCGACAGTAGCTTTTGCAGCTCCTAAGACTGCTATTACCGAGGCTCCAGTTCTAAGCTTGCCAGATTTTTCTCAACCATTTATTTTTGAAACCGATGCATCGGGATTGGGTATTGGAGCCGTTTTGAGCCAAAACCTTCATCCTATTGCATTCTTCTGAAAAACGTTGACTCTTAGTATGCAAACTCAGTTCACTTATGCCCTAGAGTTTTATGCGATTACGGCTGTTGCCAAGTTTAGACACTATTTACTTGGTCATAAGTTCATCATTCAAACTGATAAACGAAGTCGGAAGAGTTTAACTGATCAAGCTATTCAAACTCCTTAACAATAAAAATGGTTACATAAGTTGTTAGGATATGATTTCTCTATTGAATACAAGTCTCGGAAAGACAATATCGTTGCTGACTCTCTTTCACGGTCTTTCTTTGTGGCTTGGTCTCATCCTCGGTTGACTATTCTTTCTACTCTTCGAGAGGCTTTAGTAGTTGAATCCTAAATTGAAAATCATTGTTGACTTATGCATCGGCAACCGGGCCCCTAATCCTAACTATTCTGTTCATGATCACCTTCTTTTTCGGAAAGGGTGATTGGTTATTTCAGCTGCTAGTGAGATAGTTCCAATAATTTCGTATGAATATCATAGTTCTCTTGTGGGAGGTCATGCTGGTTTTGCACGAATTTCTGCTCAGTTTTTCTGGCAGGGAATGATTCGCAATATTAAAGAGTATGTGGAGAATTGTCTTATTTGTCAGCAAGCAAAAACCCAAACAGTGTTGCCTCAGGGTTACTCCAACCTTTACCTATTCCAAATCAGATTTGGAAGGACCTCTCTATGGATTTTATCATTGGCGTGCCACCCTCCAGTGGGTACAGTCATACTAGTGGTCATTGGCAAATTATCAAAGTATGTTCATTTTGCTCCCTTGAAGGCAGATTACTCGACTAAAGTGGTGGCAGAAACTTTCACGAAGTAAAGCATCGGAATACATGGGTTCCCTAAGACTATTGTTTCTGACCACCACAAGGTCTTCACAAGCCAGTTTTGGCAGCATCTTTTTCGCTTGATTGGCACTTCTCTGAACATGTCTTCGGCATACCATCCACAAATTGATGGGCAGTTGGAAACTGTCAACAAATGCCTTGAAATGTACTTAAGATACTTTACATTTGCAACACCAAAAGAATGGGTTAAACTGTTACATTGGGCTGAGTTCTGGTATAATACAGCCTTCCAGACTAGTCTGGATATGACACCATTTAAAGCCGTTTATGGTCGAGATCCTCCCACAATGATGAAATATAACCCTGCTAGTAATGACCCAATTCCAGTTCAAGAAGAATTACTGCAGCTAGATTATATCCTCGATCAGTTAAAAAGAAACCTGCAGCGGGCTCAACAGTATATAAAAAAGTACGCAGATAAGAAACGCTGATTTGAAGAATGGAAGGTTGTAGACATGGTACCGGTGAAGCTCCAACCTGATCGGCAGCATTCCATTGCTTTGAGGAAAAATTAAAAGCTCAGTCTACGATATTTTGGCCCATTTCCCATCATCGACAGAGTGGGTTCTGTGGCGTATAAGCTGTTGCTTCCCTCTAATGCAAAAATACATCCCGTCTTTCATGCATATCAGTTTAAACTTTGTAAAGGTGATCATGTGCAATCATATGTTCCACTCCCAATTACCTATGATGACTTCAATCCTGTCCTCCAACCAGCTGCCGTTTGAAATCTAGAGTGCTTATTAAGGGTTCTCAACACGTTCGTCAACATCTGGTTTAGTAGGAAGCCCTAGATGTGTCTCAGTCAACTTGGGAAGATCACAAAGCATTGCACCAAGCTTACCCTGACTTCAATCTTGAGGACAAGGTTATTCTCAATGGGGGTGGAATTGTAAGAAATTTGGTAAAAGCAGGGGCAAATGAGGCAGACCAGGAGATTTCTAAAGAGGGACACGTGGCAGCTGATCCTTTGCATCAAGGAATGAGAAGAAGCTCGAGAGCCAAAATAACTAACACTAGGCTGAGTGGATATGAATTGGCCTAGCAAGTAGTATTTAAGTCCTGTTAGAGGGGAGGAAATGATTGTGGAATTCTTCTTTCTAGAACCTGCATATTCTGTTAAAAATTATTCTCTCTTCTGCTCTGTATTTCTGTTGCAATCACGTTTCAGCTTTTGAACCACAATAATACAGTGACACCAAGAATATCACTACAGATTATCTCTCCTTTTGGTATTTTTTGTATTTGCTCATTGATATTCTCTTCTGCCATTCCGTATACATTTTAGTGAGTCAGATATGAGATTTGTACGAGTGATTTTCTTGATGCCTGTGGCTCTGCAGAAGCTGGAAATGCACCTGTATCTGATGGGAAAGAGGAGGAATATGCTTGGCTTGCAGAGTTAGAATCACCTAGTGATCTTTATATGCGTATGGGGGTATATGCTGGTCCAACTATTCAGCCCTAGCTCTGGTTGCCTGGATTTTAAAGCACTTTTATGTTTCCAGTTATGAAGGTGGGTGACGTTAACGCCTGAAAATACAGGTATCTCATATTGCACCTGAAAGCTAGAGACAAGAGGATCTAAATTGTTTAACGATGGCATGTTCTGGTTTATATATGGCTTCTTTTGCAAATGCGTTTAAGCAAAGATTTTGATAAGCAAATCTGCTGTTTCTTTGCTATAAACTTACAAAACTTTTTATCTTTATTCCTTTATTATGCGCAGATGTGAAAGAAGAACTACAACCACTGTGCTTTTATGCTTTGTCGAAACATAAGCTTCCCCACGAGAAATTTTAAGTGCAATGGCCTCTTTCTTTCTCATCTCATGAAATAATAATAGATGACCTCTTTAATTTCAGATTAGATAATTAAAAACAATCTTTTTGAAATTATATTCAAAATTACATAATTTAAAATTGTTTTAAATTCTATACGATAATCTGTCATCTGAAATATATTATGAATTGCATAATATAATCTATAATTTCAGAGTACATAATTTAAAATATAATTTTAATTTACACCATTCGAAATATGTATCAAGATTGCCTACATTGCAAATTACATACTTCAAAACAATAATCTAATTTCATAATCTGTAATTTTATTTGGAATTACATACACTATAATTTTAAATTAATTATAGAATTTAGAACTGTATCTCAAACTAAATAATTCAAAATCATATCCTAAAATATGATTTCAAATTATTTTTAAGATACGATGACAGTCTATTATTATATTATAGATTTTCTAAAAGAAAGTATGAGAGTAAATGAAGAAAATGTCCAAGTCAAAACCCTTCTTAAGGCTAACTTTTGAAAACCGAGAAGTTACAACAATGGAACCAAATTCACTTGGTAATTATTTAAGTCAAAACCCTCCTTAAGGCTAACTTTTGAAAACCCAGAAGGCTACAGCTATTTCAAAACTCAGGATTTTCCTTGGTAAATAAATGAAGTTTATCTTTTATCAGGTCTGGTTCACTCTAAGGTGATCTGAAAGCCTCACCCGCATATGGCACACCTCCAAGTTCTTCAATTCGAAGAAGCTGAAAAGAAATTGAACACATTTGTGGTGGAGAATGCATGTTAGATCATTCATTCTAATGCAAACCATCAACATGATATTAACAATTGCTAAAGAAGCATTCTAAAAAAATACATTTTCTAGATCAATGATATTTCATCTGCTGAAAACAATATAAATGAAGTTTGAAACTGAGAAATACTAAATAAGTATACCAAAAAGAAAAAAAATGAGACACATGGTGACATGATTAACAAACACAATTTGCAATAGTCTAGTTAAGATGTTTTCTGATTTCTAAGTTGTTTTAAAATATTCATTATATCGGCTGAGCTAAAACCTTGAATACAAGAGGAAACACAAGATTCCCATTACCTGATTATACTTTGCCAATCGCTCACTTCGGCAAGGAGCACCAGTTTTTATCTGCAGAACAGAACATGGATATAATGAGTTTAAAAGTGATAACATCACAATTTAAAGTAGCTAAGAATATTTTTATTCAACAAACAAATTATTAAGGATATAGAACCTGTCCACTGGCCAAGCCAACAGAGAGATCGGCAATGAAATTATCTTCGGTCTCGCCACTCCGGTGACTAACCATGACACCCCAACCTGCAGCCTTTGAATCAAGTGCAGCCTGAATAGATTCAGTTACTGTACCAATCTGGTTAACCTGCACTCCATGGATGACAAAAACATCAATTGAAGTGTCAATTGTATTGCAAGTGGTTTTTTATTAGTTTTGATAAGATGCAAATGAATACAATTTTCTGAAAGCAAGTTGAAAAGAAGAAATGTTAGGCAAACTAAACTAAAAATAGAATGAAATTAAATAATCCCATTGCATATTAGCAATTAAGAATTATAATTGAAACAAAAATTGGGAAAGACTGCTAACCTTTAGAAGCAAACCATTGCAAGCCTTCTTCTTGATGGCCTCAGCTATTCTGACTGGATTTGTAACTAACAAATCATCTCCTACAAGTTGAATGTCAACTGAAGAAAGCAGGGAAGTCCATGAACCCCAATCATCTTGATCAAACGGATCCTCAATTGACACAATGGGAAAGTCTTTTACAAAGTCTTTATAAAGTTGACCAAGACTCTGAGCAGAATGAACATGAGTTCCATCATTTGGCTGCTTCTTGAAATTCAAATCATACTTACCATCCTTGGTGTAAAACTCAGAAGCGGCAACATCCATACCTATTTTAATCTGTAACATGGATTTTCATTTCTAGATAAGCACAAGTGAGTATTCAAATTATGCAGTTAACAAAATGAAAGCAGTATCCACCTTTCCAGTATAACCAGCCTTCTCAATGGCATCCATGAGTAAAACCAACCCCTCCCTGTTATCCTGAACGTTTGGTGCAAATCCTCCTTCATCTCCAACATTACATGCATCTTGCCCATATTTTGCCTTGATTATCCCCTTTAATACATGATAAACTGTTCTACCAAAAATAATCAAGTTAACAGATTGTCACCATATCAAGATCACAGGTAATGAGATTAAAAAGGTCATGAAATGTATGCCATATGCAGTCAGGAAAATTGGACTTTAGACTAGCCGTAAAATCATATGCACTACAACATTAGAATAAAAACTAATATCTGAATTCATAAAATCACACTCACCAGAATGATTAAGCTATTGACCAAAAGAGAAGTCATTAAGTTGGATGCAAAAAATGAGAAAACACATGCAAAAGATGTATGATTACATGTCACAAGCATACTTCCCCAGTGGTACAGTCAGTAATAAAGCAGAAGATTTCTAACCTTCACTGCCCATGCGGAGTGCCTCAGCAAATGAAGTTGCTCCAACTGGTAGTATCATAAATTCTTGCATAGCCAAATTATTTCCAGCATGACTGCCCCCATTTATAACATTAAAAGCTGGAACTGGCATAACAAGTTCCTTTGTTCCTGAAATCTCCTGGATGTGCTTGAACAAAGGCACTCCTTTTGCTCCTGCACCAGCTCTACATACACTCAGTGAAACTCCCAATATTGCATTAGCCCCTAGTTTCGATTTGTTGGGAGTTCCATCAATTTCCAGCATAATAGCATCAACATCAGCTTGGTTCCTTGTTAATCACGAAATCATAAATGTCAGTTGTACAGCACAGCATGTCAAAATCAGATCCCCATATTTTTGGTTAGAGTTCATGTAAATATAAGTTTATTTTTTTCTTTATTTCAAAAACAATAACAACCCCAAAGAAATGGTAGAGATATAGTTTATTGAAAGGAAAAAACAATATAAAGAACCAAGCATAGCACTCCAAAAGTGGTGTCCAAATCACTATGTATGGTGTGCTACATACACCAAGTTCAGAATAACTCTTCTAACTCCGTCCATATCACAATATTTCAGATCAATTTCATCCAGAGTTGTTTCTACGGAATCACTACACACTGCCGCAGCATGAGTTCAGGTTATCAACTTTTGGAACGACTTAAGAATCATTAATCATTAATGAAAACAAAAATTTAAGCCTTTAATGTTAATTGCGAGGCTCCTGTTACTTTACAAGGCCCCAAAACTTGAATCGTTTTTTAATAACAGACTACTCGGTAACAAAGGCTGGTATAAAGGAAGCATTAGATCAACAGCTGATAAGTTTCAAAATACGAAAAATGATCGAGATTTCATATACATTCGACATATATATGATTGAGTGTGTTTATGAATATTTGCAAAATTGATTTGTGTTAAAATTATTCTCAATGTCAAGTTAATTATGTTTAGATGTCTTCTCCTAAAAAATAAATTTGATGATAAAGTTAAATTTCCGTGTAAAATGTTCAACCTAAAGCAAAAGCCATTTTTACTACATTAAATCAAACCAAAATTTGGAGGCAAAATCTATTTTAGATAACAAAGAACAAACAAGCAACTTGAATAAAATCACATCTGACAAAATACAAAACCAATCCTGATAAACCGTGATAAACAAACACAAACTGAACATCAGCTTTCATCTCTTAATATGCATTCCCCTCTCTGGTTATATTCGAACCACCCCATACTGGCTGATTCAATTTTTCAAACTTTATCTCACACATAAATGCATTCACTTTTCTTCTCTTCCAAAACATTCAAACATTCCACAGAAACCTTCTGAATCTAGAGCACAACGCTACCTATTGATTTCTTCTACAATTCCACCTACCCTTAATTCCTTCATTCTTCACTTTACCTACATTCAACACTAACAACAATAACTAACCAACAGAGAGAAAAGAAGTCCATTACCTAACGTCGACGCCGACAAGTTTCGGAGCCAAGACCTCGTTGATGTTCCTAACGGCGTTAAGGACGCCCTTCCCTCCGTAAACACTCTTGTCCCCATCCCTCAGTTCCAAAGCCTCGTAAATCCCCGTCGACGCGCCGCTGGGCACCGCCGATCGGAAAAGTTCGTCCGTCACCAGATCCACCTCCACTGTTGGGTTCCCCCGACTGTCAACGATCTGCCTCGCCTTCACCGACTTCACCTTGCACTCCCTCCCCACCGTCGTCGCCGCGCGCACAGTGAGAGACCGCGGCCGGGTGCGTAAAGTCACACTCTGAGGTGTCGGACGGGTACAGAAAGAGGAAGAAGAAGAAGAAAAAGAAGGAGGTGTTTTGGTGAGTGGCTGATATGTCAAAGTTTGAGCCATTGTTGTATGAAGTGTGTTTGAATGAGATTTCTGAGGAAATGAGAACGTGGGTGGTGTGAAAGGTAACGCCTTTATGTATGTGAAGGAAAGTTAGGAATGTTAGGGTTGGTGGGAAACTCCGCTGAGGGGCGATGAAACTTACTTAACTGGAACAGTACAGAACAGAAGCCTTAAAAACAACGTCTTTCGGAGGTTGTTGGGTCTGAAATCTTTACTCTGAGTTGGAAAGGTGGTGGCGTGGTAGGTGGTTTCTTTTCTGCATGCGCTTTTTCTATGCTTTGTACTTGTCATAAAATTACCCACTTAGTCAACTGTCTTTTAAATAATAATCGACTAGAAAAAGATATATAAAATGTTGTGTGATTTTAAAAAATTATTTTAAATTAACTTGATAAGATATTAAATTTTCAAAATTTGGGAATAGAAAAGTTGTTAAAAGAATTTTTTTTATTAGAGATTATATGTCAGTTTGTTAATTGATAAAGATTGAAGACTAATGCAATTTTTCAAAATTTAATATTATTTTTTCAAAACTAATGCAATCTTAGTGAAGAGGGTTTGTGGAAAGAAATTTTAAAATCTAAATATGAGTTTGGATTAAATTTGAATGATAGTGGTAATTCTATCAAATATGAGTTTTAGCTTTAATGGTACTTTACTATATACTTATTTTTGCAAGTTTTGTATAAGAGTTAAAATACTCCAAATGTCTTACATTATTTATTTAATTCTTTTTTATTGATAAAGATCTTATAGAAAAATAGTTTAGATACATGGGTTCATGTTATTGATATTACCCAAAAATTTCTTGATTAAAATTTAATAATTTGAGAACAAACATCTTATATTATAATATTATATTAAATTGAATTAATTGCGAGTAGTTTCGATGTATGTATAAAGTTCATATTTGGTTTTATATATATATATATATATATATATATATATATATATATATATATATATATGTGTGTGTGTGTGTGTGTTTTTTTTTCGTGTATCACTAGTACAAAATATGGTTTCAATTTACCTATTAGGTTTTGGTTTCAACGAAAACAAAGCATAGAAATGTGCGATGATTTTTTTTGCAATTTTCATGAACATATAGGTTTTGGTTAGAAAAAAATCGAGGTCATATTTTCTTTTTGGCATCGATTAATAAAAAACTGAAGTCTAAAGGTGAGTCACAATGTACAAATTTAAACTTTTGAACTCAGTACATACTAATTAGGATATATGGCCTCGGTTCGATGTCACAAATCCTGACATTCCCTCTTCAGAGAAATATATCAAATTTTTCAGATTTTGAACAGGTCTATGACCTCGGTTTTTGGCATAACCATTGCCATATGATCCTAACTTTGCACCCTACAAAAAGAACTTCAAATTGTTTAGATTCTAAAGCGATCCTATGGCCTCGACTGTTCAGAGAATCGAGGCCATAGGCCCTTTTTGCTTCAGTTTTACAAAGAATCGAGATCAAAGGTGTGAGTAAAAAAAATCAGAAATGAGTCCAAAACTTTTATTTTCTTAAATATTTTGTGATGTTTTTGGCATTGGTTCTCAGTAGTAACTGATGCCATAAACTACCTATTGTTTCAGTTATTAAAATAATTGAGACATTATATCTTCACATTGGTAAAATAAGCACAAATTTACAAAACCCTTTATAGTTTCTTTTCGCTTTTCTTGATTGCCCTCAAACCCCTCCTCTTTATTTTGAGGGTATTAACGAATGATGGGTTCATCACAAGATTGAATGAAAATGAGATGATGATTCTGCATCTAATAAAGAAACATAAAATTAATGGTTTAAGAAAAACTTTACCCAAGTTCACACTGGACACCAAATAATTTACCAGGATATTTTGCTTTGAAGGTGGAAAGAGTGGTATCTTTGAGAAACCCAATTGACCATTTTAAGATATAGATGTCAAGTTGTTCATTAAAGGTCGAGAAAAGATCTATCTATAATTTTTTTTATAACTTTTAAGTTGGTAAAAAAAATTGAAAATATCATGTAAGTGTATTGAGTGAATAATATTTCATATATTTAAGTAAAATGTCCATTAGTTGTTAGCTATAAATAAGTAAACATATATAATTATCAATTTTTTATCAAATTATTCAAATACACTCAAGGTATTTTAATATATTATGATAAAATGTTGCCTAATTCAATTATAATTATATTTGAGAGTTTGTTGGATGTAGGTATAGATACAAGAAGATAAAATGCTCTTTCAAAATAACGAGTTGCAAATAACATGAAATAAGAGAAAATAAGAAACACCTAGACAGGTACAAATTTTTTTAAGACATTTATATTGCTAAATGACCTTTACCATGTATTTTGATAAGAAATTTTACAATTTCTAAGATATAATTTGAATTAATCTCATTTCAATTTATTTTATTTTTAAAATATTTTGTGTGGAAAAGAAAATGCAAACTTTAGTAAATTTTATTCTTGTTTGAATAAAGTATTCCAATTATCACTAAATATAAAAAGTATGCAAATATCAAATAATTGTTACAAATTTAATTAAAATATCAAATTTGATTATCCTTTGCGATCGATCATGGTTTGTTATTTTTCAATGAAAGTTCATTAATATTTTTTTAACTTGTTGATGGTTGGAGTTTTTTCCAACTTTTATTCAGTGTCGACTAAAAAATTTCCTCAATGGAGTAAAAAAATTATAATTAATGTTAAGTTTTTTTAGTTAACATTGAAAAAAGTAATAAACTATTGAACAAAATTAACATAATTAATCATTTGATGATAAATAATCTGACGAAAAAATAATCATGACAAACATCAGTTAAAAAAAAATTAATTCACATCCACAATAAAATAGTTTCTTTTGGTAAATATACTTTAACTAATATAGAGTAAGCAATAACAATGGTTTTTAAAAAAATATTTAAATCACAAAATAACTTCTATTAACATCAATAAAAAAAATTTGAATCAACATCAACCCAAAAGTAATTATCTCAATAATGTCTTGATCTTAGTTAAATTGATGGTATCCAAAACCAAATTGAACTTGCAGAACGAATGATAAGATGTGAATTTGAGAATATGGATACTTCCAAATTTTTATATTTTAGGTAAAATTTGAAATTCTCTAATTTTAAATAATTTTTTAGTGAAATTCTAGAATTTTATTATGTTTTGAAATTTTTTTACCTAAACAACATATTTCACATAAAACATTTCAAATTCTCTAGAAACAATGAATTGTCCTATTAAATTTTCCTATCCAAAATAGCCTATTAATTCACAATGGAAGATATATAGTACGACTTAATAACAAATAAATAGATATGTTAAAGTGTTTATCAAAATTTTGACTTGTCACTAAAAAAAACAATTAGTTTATAATTAATTCATAATTATGCAGTAGTGATACAAAAGTAACCGTAACCCAAAATTTGAAAACTTGTATAAGCACGATTTCAAAGTTGAAGCCCTCACAAACCATAACACCGTTACCACCCTTAACTCCCTCTTCCTTTCTCCTAATAAAACAGTTACGCTTCTTTCTCTACTCATTATTTCCACACACACATCGTCGGAAAATGTTCCGCATTAACAACACCTTCGTCGGAATCCTCCACACGCTCCCTCTGCTCCTCGGCCTTGCCGCCGTGGGTGTCTCCGCTTACATCCGCGTCCACGGCGACTGCCAGAAGGTGCTCCAATACCCGCTCTTATTCAGCGGCCTCTTCGTTTCCGTCGTCTCCGCTCTCGGCCTCGTCGGCGCGTTATGCCGCGTAAACGCCGCCCTCTACCTCTACCTCATCGTCACCTTCTTCGTCATCCTCGCTTTCGCCTCCTTCACTCTCGTCGCGCTCTTCGTCGTCAACAAAGGCAACGCGCCGCACCGTGCCTCGCGCGTGGGCTTCACCGTACGGGACTTCTCGCCCTGGCTGCGCCACTACGTCTCTGACGACCACATCTGGGAGGACACCAAGAGGTGCTTCTTGCAAGCGCGTATCTGTCACGGCCTCGCCGTGGGCGCTAACAATGTCTCCCTCGTCTTCAAACACTCAACTACCACGCAGGTTTCCCACAGTTCCCCTTAAGCACTTGCAAAAGTAACATTATTTTCAAGAACAATTACATTATAGATAGTTCTCCGATTCTCCATTGTTATTACTGAGTAGTTATTATTCATCCATTTTAAACGTGATATCAATGATTTTTCACGAGATCCAATGAGTTTAGAAATATTGAAAGCAAATAGAAAAGAAACAAGGGCTATAACTTTTGTATTGATGTTTATATTACCTGAACGACGTACTGACCTTTCTACAAACAGTTTGGGTGCTGCAAGCCGCCGGAGCAATGTGGATTCAAACTGAACGGAACGTTGTGGGAGGCGCCGAAAGCGGGTGCAGCGGTGGATGATTCTGATTGTAGGGTTTGGAGCAACAGGGAAGAGAAAATGTGTCTTGATTGCGATTCATGCAAAGGGGGAGTGCTGGCCGGAGTAAGGAAGCAGTGGAGAGATGTGAGCATACTGAATGCGTGCGTGGTAGTGGTTCTGACCATCATCTACGTCTTCGCCTGTTACGCCATCAGAAACAACCGATTGGAGTACTCCAAATACACCGCCCAGAGAAACATGAGAATGAGAAAACTCACCTCAATTCACGATTGAACCCTTTTATTTCTCTCCATGCCTTAGGAACATCGTCTTTCGTTTTTAATTTTTTTAAATTACGTTTTTAATAATCATAATATCTTAGTCTATTTCTTTAGTAATGTAATGTAATTACAATATATTTTATTTCAGGTAAGGTATTTATCTTTAGTCAAAAGATTTTATTTTTATTTTATTTTATATTTATTTTACCCGACCTTGAAAAGTCTCAGGCATCACTCATATGTTAGACTTGATGTAACACTTTAACATTTACAAGTTTTAGTTTAACTTTAGTTAATAATTTCGTCACTAGTTAGTGGAGAAAACTTAACCTTCAAATATGCTGATTTTACCAATTTAAGTTATCCTGTGTATTCATTTGTTTGTAGATCTCTTTGTAGTTTTTCTATAATTTTAAGCATGTAAAAATATTGAAGCGTTCCAAAGTGCTATTTTCATTTAATACATTTTTTTTATTGTTGATGAAGAAAAATGTGAAGAAAACATAGCTTACGAAATTCTTTTCATTAATGGTCACTCAACTCATGAACGACAAATAATTAATTAAAATGCAAAGAATTTTAATTTTTATGATTTTTCATCTAATAGTTTAAAATAAATTTAAGTTAAACTTAAAGTAAGCGGACTAAACCTAATTTAGCCAAGGAGAGTATACTGTCTCCCCTCATTCCTACACCATCTTGGTGGTACTCTCTTCATCCTCATTCAACCTTAAGAACTCAAGGTAAGGATTCTTTTCTTCTCCTTTTTCACTTGTTCGATCAAATTAGAATTTCTTTTTCAGCATTCTTTTATAATGTTCACGTCATATATTAATCTCATATTGTTAAATAAAAAAGCATTATTGGGACTATGACTTTGCTAAATTAAACATGAAATTGGAAACAAAAGATAACACACAAAAAATGACAACTTCAATATGTTTGGTATTTTATTGTTGTTTTGTGATTAAGTTCATGTTAAATTTCGGGGTTTTTTTTTTAGTAGATGATGAAATCCTTCTTCCATTCTTGCACTAAAAGACTATAATATAATGGGAGATTCAAAACTATTAAACTTGGTTTTTTTTTAAGAAACTTTATTTGGATTTTTTTTTTTGAAAATATTCCTTGGAAAAATAGGAGAAGTATTCATTCAATTACCTTTAGAAGAAGAAGAATGTTTCCAAAAGAGTAAATCAATTCTCATTCGATTGAGTTGAGTCATACATGGAGCAAGTTGTTATATATAGGCCTAGCTCCCTTTTCAAGCTTGATCATTCCAAGGTATGACTAAATGACTTAAATTGAACCTCCAAAACTAGGAAAGCAACACACCAATTATGTCTAAAAAAACTTATTCTAAGTGACGTGGGAATTCATACTTCACGTTCTTCTTCCATTATTGGACACCTATTTATATGGATCTTTGACTAATACAAGCCTAAATTGTGGTCCAAATAAGGTTGAAATTCAACCTACTCATATTTTGGTGGAGTTCCACGATTATAAGAAAAAATAAATCTACTCCTATATAATTTATACAATACTAAGAAGAAATAATATCATAGTATTTCACTCTCCAAAGTAGTAAAGTCTTCTTCTTTAAAGCCTCGTCTTGTCCTCTTATCGTTGGTTTTTGTGGTTGGATCATTATATCCTTTCTTTCGATAAGGATCTATCTTCTTGTTTGAATGATTCTCAAAGTAGTCTTTGAAAAATATACAAACAACATACAAAATTAAGCACCGAAAGAAATCAAAGCTAAAGTAATTAAAAAACAAAGTTATATAATTTATAATTTGTTACTCCTGATAATCACCCTACTATAAATAAATAAACATAAGGATACACAAACTATATATATCATGGAAACTCCAAAGAATAACACTATCTAAAATTTTGTCCAAATCATAACTTTGATACCACTTGTTGAAAAAAACGCATTATCTTTACTCTCAAGAATCACCCTACTAATAGAGAAATAAATAAAAACAAGGATACACAAACAATATAATGTGGAAACTTCAAATCCAGAGAAAAAGTCATAATCATTGTCTAAAGACAACCAGATAATAACATTATGTGAACATTTGTGTAACACATAGAAAACACTTTCAAACCCTTTGACCTCAAGTATACCTACACTCTTTAGAACAAGAATTCAACATTCTATTGCAATAGTATATAAGAAAAAAAGTCAACACTAAATCAAAGTGTGTTAAACTTAAGATGACTAAAACCATAAACCTAGAGTCCATTATATAACCACCAATACTCACTGTTTGCTTATTCTAAATGATATGAAACTTTACAATATACATAATTTTCAATCATACCTATTAGAAGAAGAAAAACAAAATAAAATCCAATTGTTGCGAGAATACTAAAAAGTTCTTCTAAAAGCAAAGGTGAAGTAGCAATGTCCTTTATTGTTTGTACAAAATTTATAGTATGAAGAAATAAGGAACATATTTTTGTTGTTTTTATTACATATATTTTTTTGCTTTTTTCTTCCTTGCTTGCTATGTAACATAAAAATAAAATGGGTTTTAATATAATTTTCGGAAGAGAATTTAGAATCATTTCTTTAGATAGAAAAAAGTTTAAGGTTGTGAAATTTCTCTTAGGAAACCATTTTTCATCTACTTTACTAGATGCTAGTATAATTAAATTTCCTTCTTCCCTAGCTTTTATTTTCCTCCTCTTTTTCTTCTTCAAACTTTTTCTCTTTTCATTTTATTCTCTCTTCCTTCCTTGTTGAAGTGTGAGAGGCAACAAAAAATATTTTTTTTCTTAATAAGTGAAACTTATTTTATTGGTGAAGATGTCATGAATAGATTTAGGATCATATTGGCATGTCCTATCAAGTAAGATATGTCATGCTTCCATAAAAATTATACCACGTAAAATCTCATCTTTGATATTTTTCTAGAGAGATAAGTATACTTAGTTGTTGGTTAAGTACTATACCACCATCATCTTTGATCATGGGAGTATATAACACTTTGTGATTATTCTAACTGAGTAGATAGGCTTTTTATAAGCCTTCTCGCCAATAATAAGTCTCCTTCATCATGAGAAAGAGCTTCCTCCTCATAAAAGAAACCATGTTGGATGAAGAATGAGTCTAGTCATGGCTAATAAACTCTTGCTTTTAAAAGTATTGATCTTTTATTGGAACACTCAATAACATGGTGCCTTCTTCCAAGACATTCAAGCACTTGACATCTCTTGCTCTACTTTGGTTAGAAGGTTCTTTATTTCCATTGTTTTTTTCTTTCTTTTCTCTTATCACTTGACCCTTCATACCTAGGTGTAGACTTGGAGGGTAACCCTCCCTCTTAAGGGCCTCGTTAATGTGTAAGGTGGTGGGATAATATTTCCTATAAGTTGACTTTCTTTATTTGTTATTCTACCCTCACAATGTACAATAATACAAGATTATTCCGGACTATATGTTATGTCATGGTAAGAAAAACACTCATAAAATCATGGCACATACTTAAAAGTTGTATACATGAAAATTTTATTCATTCTTTTTACAAGAAGTTCCAATAACTTCATTAGGAGTCACAAAATATCAATGAGCACTATACGGGCATGGAATCTACCATATTTAAGACATGTTTGAATTATATAACAGTCTTCGTAAAAAAAATAAAAAGTCTAGAGTTATAAGTTGTCTTAATAAGATACACATGACATAGCCAAATTACATTAATACCACTCTTTAAAAAGTTTGGTTCACCAGCAACTAGAGTGAATGGACAATTTCAAGAAAATCAAATTTCGTGTTAGAAATTTATTTTGCGTCACCTATCGTCTTTATCACTAAACTTGGTTTATAAATGCCATGCACACTTCTCTTAATTACTAAAAATATTAACTACCGTTTTCATACATTTTATTACTCAATTTTTTTTTACTGAAAGGTATAAGCCGCATTCTCTGCGCATTATTTTCAAGGCTTTACTTTAATCTCATTGCAGGTAATACTTACTTTCAACCTGATGCTTCAAATGTGTAACTTTTGAAAGATGTTGTACAGTTTTACATTGTTTAAGAGTCTTAAGACATTTAAATACTTAGGAACAAAACTGTAACGGAAAATGTTCCAATACAAATAATACTTATGTGAAACTAAGCCTTCTGCACAACATAATATTATTTGAAATGTTTTATATATCATTTGTGCATTATTTTCTAATTGACGTAAAAGTATTATTTTCCAGTACCAAAAGAAAAATAGTTTTAATTGTGTACCATAATGACCGTGGCATATCTAATCTTGAATATTTGAATAACATGACAGCATTATATTTTAGAACTTTGATTAGTTTCTGTCAGCTGCTGTCGCAAAACCCTTCTCATGACCTTGTTGGATGCCGTCCTTGGAAGAGATGGCAGTGGTACAACTTGAGAAACCTACACAAATGAGCATGTATTTAATGAAAGAACTTGCTCAATAATAAAAAAAGGAGAAAAAACATACACAGCATCATAGATGGCATTGACGTCGTTTTCCAATTACATTTAGACATTCATCTGGGTAATTTGAGATAACATTTATTCTATATTATGTAGATTATTGAAGCAAAATTCTAATTCTAATTGAAAAACAACACCAACAATACCATATGTGATCTAAGTTTTGCCCAAATAAAAGAGACTCGAGAATGGAAATATGAAAATAAAAATGTGAGCTTAATTTGCTCTTATAGCTAATCCATTCGTTTGAGTTCAGTAAAATACAAAGAAGATAAGATAGTTTACACATACAAAGAAGATAATAGCCTACATATGGTGCTAGGTAATGCAAAAGATGAGTTAACCTATTTTAAAAAGGTTAAACCCTTTCACATTAGCTAAGCAATTTTGACACTCCCTCTCGAGAGATGGAACATTCAGAATATGTAACTCTCACATGCAGACTTAGTCAAAATATCTACAAGTTGTTCATTTGAGTTGACAAACTTCTTGCAAATTTTTCAGGACAACAACTTCCAAATAAAATGACAATCAATTGTTATATTAATGATTCTCTCATGAAATATAGAATTGGAAACTATATGAATAGCTATTTGGTTACCAGAGGATATTCTCATTTGTTGTATTTGACAATTTCAGCTATTGAAGGAACTTTTTATCCATATAAGCTCTAAGTGAGTGTCAGAACTCTTTGATTTATGTTGCAAATAATATTTCCTTATACAGTTTAATTACATAATTAGCATGAAATAAGTGGAAACTAGATATAGGATTAAGTCCTCTTATACAGAAAATACATATAGAATAATATATTTATAATAAAGAATAATACCAAAAAATATGGGGTACGTTGTAATATTATAACTAACATAAGATATTGTAACTAACTATATCTTAACAATATCTATCACTCTTCCTCAAGTCGGTGCGTATAAATCATATGTCAAGTTTGTTACAAATATAATTAAATTTAAGTCCTCGTAAAGACAAAGGTGTTGTTTCATCTAGGAGATGTCATTGTGATTAGTACCTCTAAGAACAATATCATCAACATATACTATTAAATAGATACACCTAACACTTGAGTGACGATAAAAGACTGAATGATCTATCACATAAAGATTTGCAAAAATGAGCCAAAACAAAAGACTCCTAAGCAACAAAACCTAGAAGTTGCTCCATATAAACTTCTTCCCCAAATCTCTATTAAGAAAAGCATTTTTGACATCTAATTGGTAAAGAAGTCATTGTTGAAGAGTAGTCATGGCTATAAATAAGAGAATAGAAGCCAACTTTGCTACTGGAGAAAAAGTATTATCGTAATCCAAACCAAAAATTTGTGTAACATTTGACCACAAGACGAGTTTCAAGACGATCAATAGTACCATCAGGATTAACTTTGATAGCAAAGACCTACTTGCAAACAACAACGAATTTCCCAGGTGGTCATGGGACAAACTCCCAAATTCCACTATTCTAAAGAGCATTGATTTCATCAAGCATAGCCTGACGCCAACCACGATGGGCTAAGGCATCACCTACAGATTTTGGAATTGATATAGTAGAAATAGAAATCTATGGTAACTCAAAGCAGTGTAATGAGGAGATGGATTACATATAGAATGTATACCTTTACAGAAGGCAATTGGAAGTTCAAACTTAGTTGTCAGAGCCGAAGGGGATGGAGCATTGGGTAGTAGAAGTGAGTCATCCAATGAATGATGAGAACGTTGTTGTCAACTATATATAGTACACCTAAAGGGTTGGTGGAGGTGGAGAATCTGGAGGTGAGGTGGACTAGAGTGAGACAGGAAGATCACATATAACATGAAATATTTACTCTACTAGAGTGAGACACACGAAGAAGGAAACTTAAAGTAAAGAGAAGACTCATTGAATGTGACTTTAGTTGAAGTAAAATAAGCGTTAAGAGAAGGAGAGAAGCATTTATATCCTTTTTATCATTTAGTAAATCCTCAAAAGACACATTTGTGTGACATAGGAGATAATTTATCAAGATCAGGACTAAAATTATGAAAAAAAACATGTAGACCAAAAGCTTTTAAAGGTAAGGGAGGAAGAGGTTCATGAGGTAACAAAATAGAATGAGGGATTTTGTTATCTAAAGCTGAAGATGGCATGCAATTAATAAAATAGCATCCAGTGAGAACTATATCACCCCAAAAATATTGAAGAACCTCACCATGAATTAAGATTGTGTCAAGTGGTTTCATTCTTGTGCTCAGCCACCCTATTTTGTTGAGGTGTATAAGCACATGAAGTTTGATGAAAAATGTCATGAGAAGATATAAAATGTTTAAAAGAATGTGAAAGATATTCACGGCCATTATAACTGTGCAAAATTTGAATAGAAATCCCAACTTGAATTTTAACTTCTTTGTAAGAGGATTGAAATGTAGAAAACAACTCAAAACGATTTTTCATTAAAAATAACCAAATACATCTCGAATAATCATCATAAAGATAACAAAATAATGAAATCCTAAATTAAACTTAACACGACTAGGTCCCGAAAAGTCATAATGAACTAATATAAAAAAGGACAACACACATTGTGAGACGCTACAAAGTAATGAAGCACGACTATGTTACCCTAATTGACATGACTCACACGACATATCAGATAAATTGAACAAACTGGGAGTAAGCTACTACATTTTGCCAAGATTAGGATGGCCCAACTAAGCATGAAGGAAAGATGGAGAATCCATAATCGTGCAAACATGTGTAGAAGGTCTTAGATGATAAAGACTTTGAGACTCACATTTGGTGCCAATCATCTATCCCGAACTCAATCCTATAAACAAACAAGATCTTTGGTAAAAGAAATAACACAATCAAGGGAATGGATAAGATGACTGATGGATAATAAGTTAACTGAGACTTGGAGACATTAAGAACATTATAAAAGGAAAAAAGAGGGAAAAAGGTTAATAACACCAACACCATGGGTAAGACCTTAGATCCATTAGCCACGATAACCAAAGGTAAATAAATTGTAGAAGATAAAGAAGAAAACCAAGATTTTTTACCAGGAATATGATTGATGGCACCTGAGTCAAGAACCCAAGGTCTAACGGAAGCAGAAAATGCACATGTGTGTACAACAAAAGTAATGGAACTAGGTTTTTGACGATCTTGATACCATTTGAGAAATTCATCAATGTCCTATGGTATTAGACAAAGTAGGATCCACATTAGATGGTTGTAAGGGAGGATTAGTTTGGACCATTGCAATAGATCGAGAGAACGACCATGTAAGGCATGACACTTGTCAATCTTATGAACAAGCTTGTGACAATGTTCACACTTGTGACGTCTTTTGCTTGGCTTGCAAGAACGATTATACTCACCACGTTGAGATACCAAAATAGAGGGAATCATCATCAGCAAAAGCATGTATATGAGCAATCCATTTACTTAGTATACACAAAAAGATGGAACAAGTAGAAGCAAAACTTAGGAGAATAGGGACCCAAAAATCTAATCACTAACATGAGAATAGTCATCAAAAAGTCCATGTAAAGCCAATAACAAAGAACTTTGACCGTTGCTCTAGTTCTTGAGAAGGAATAGAGACAAGAGGTAATAACTTATTAAAGTCATGACGGAGAGAATGGATTTTACCCAAATATTTAGCCACTGGACCATGACGTTTGGAGCAACAACATCAATAAATTTGTGACAAACACCATAAACAAGTAGAATGTCACTGGTGTATAACAATTTCTTCTATTCCCAAACTTTTAAACTATAGATAGCATCAATTTTCAACCAACGGAAAGCTTTATTAGCTTTAATAGAAAACACCCTCTAGGTGAGATGATCAACATACCCATAACTTTAAAGCAAAAGTTTAATGTTTGATGTCTAAGTCTCATAATTTGTGTCATCTAATTTGTCAATGGTTAGATGCCCATTGACATAATTAGTGTACATTGACGAATCAAACGAAGTGGTAACAACAGAGGAAGAAGTCGTTGAGGCCATAGATCAAGAGGAGAGAGAAACCCTCAAAGACAAAGTTCTCCAATAAAGTAAACAGTCACAAATCCAAAACAAGGAGGGGAAGCAATTCAAACACAAGTGATTGTTGCCGAGGGGCTAACACATGCCACTGCGCACGACTGAAAAGCTCTAGTGGACGCAAGATTGGATTGGCACGTTAAAGCACGTGAGAGCTTTGATCAAGGTGATCTAAGCGACATGGTGGTCAACTAGCCAAGACAATCCGATTGGTGGGATCGTCAATCTGAAAGGTGGCTCTGACAACAATTGTTGCGACGACAATTGAAAAATAGAATAATATATGCTAAGAAATGGACTTTAAGTCTAACTCAAGCCCACAAATCCGCTTGTAAAGTGAGGTTTTCACCCACATATATATTCTAAATTGACCTTATCTCTAATCGATGTGGGACTTCCAACACACCCACTCACATAGAGGTATATACATCTCGTACATGAGACTAGGCATTAATGGGTGGTCTGAACAATAGTCCTAACAAATTTTGTTAGGATAGGCTTTAATAATGGCTTTGATACCATGTTAAAAAGTGAACTTTAAGCCTAACTCAATCCTACAAAACCAGCTTGTAAGGTGAAGTTTGCATCCACATATATATACTCTAAATTAATCTTATCTCTAGTTGATGTGGGACTTCCAATAGACTTTTCTCACGTTGAGGTATATATATATATATATATGTGGGATTATTAGATAACCTAGGATATATATATGGGATTATTAGATAACCTAGGATCTGGATATCATGTGACAATAGTGAAAACTAGGTATAAGATTAATTCCCCTTGTGTAGAAAATACACGTAGGACAATATATTTATAATGAAGAACAATAAAATATGGGCTAAGCCCAAATACACCTAATATTGTAAATAACATAAGTTATTGTAACTAACAATATCTTAATATTTAACAACAACAATAGTAGTTTACTAATGGACACATCAGACAATGACAAATAGAGCAGGATCAACCCACTCTGATACCAATTTAAGAATGGAAAATGAAAAGATTTTTAAAAGAGCTTAATTATCTCTTAGCTGATACATTCATTTATATGGGCTCTTATAACAATAAAATATAAAAAAGATATGGTGATGTATGGATAGGTGCTATACTGAGTTTGCCTACTCTTTCACATATGTAAAACAATTGTCACAAAGAGAAATAATGTGCACACAACTTTTTAACATATTCTTTTATTAATTGAATTTTATTGAAAATAATTTTATGGATCTCCCATCATATTTAACTTTTAATAAAATTTAATCAATAAAATAATGTATTAGTAAAGATTTATTCATAGTACTCTTCTAATAGGAAAATGATCAATACCCGAAACAGTGGATTCAGTTTCTTTTGGAGAGCTGAATTAAAAGATATCCTCAATTGGTGTAAATCTTGCTTTGCAAAATTTGCATCCTTGAATACAACAACTATAGTCAACAACTCAGGTCCACCACCAGAAGGTGGAACTCCTATCGCAGCTGTTTCCAGAACACTGTTATCTACTTCATTGCATATGCGTTCAATCTCAACCGAACTCACCTGTCCACACAAACAGCATGAAATGTCAGATCACACTAAAAGTAGAATTCTAAAAGTTTTCAAACTATATACAGAAAAACATTAGGCTTTCTCACTGACAGATAAACCTGTTTATTAAGAAAGAAAACATCAATAGAATTAAGAATGAATGATTAGAAGTACAAAACCGACATAGCAAATTTTACTTCATAAGGCTTTAGGGAACAAGCCTCAACTACTTGATATCACCGAGATATAATATATTTTCTCTGTTCACTGATTAGGCTGCACAGTATCCAACTCAGCCACATATCCCTAGTAAAGACTAACATTCCGTTTTGATGCATTCTACTAAGGTTATTTTCTTATAATATTTTAGTTTCATATGCCAATTGATTCTCTCTCCTTACAATTTTCTACCACCTGTAGAAGATTATTACACTCTAGGGAAATCCTCTGCAATTGAATTTTGAATCTAAAATATTCAAAACCTGCCAGCCTTTGCTTATATCTTAGTAAGAGAAACCTAAAAAATTTAAAATGAGAATGACACGTCAGAGAACAATTGTACCAAACGAAGTTAAACATGAACTCAAGACGAACCATTGCATACTTTTATACATCAATATTAGTGTCAGAACATGAACTCGTTCCCACAAACTACATAAAGAAATAGAGAATGGTTGCTTTGCAACTAAAAGAAGTTAATTTTTATTTGACATATCAGATGTTCATATTCATTAACAATCTAAATAACTAACTAATTATTATCTAGGCAGGATGTTTACCTTGATTCCCCCAAGGTTCATTGTGTCGTCTGCACGACCATGTGCATGATAGTATCCTCTAGCTGTACGCTCAAATACATCCCCATGCCTCCGTAAAACCTGATTAGAGAAACTTAACTGTATAATCTCAGGTAGGCCAGATACCCAAATACCACATAATAAATGCTATGCCAACCTTTCCATTCAATAGAGGCATTCCTTTGAAATAGACATCATAATGGTCAGCATTCAGCAATGTATTTGATGCCCCAAGCATGAGGGAACCAAGAGCCAGCTCACCTATTCCTGAAACATTTTGTGGCTGTAATAGAAAAGAAGATTAAAAATTAGTTAAAGCACTTTGAGTATTATTAGTTTGCTCAAGAAAAATGAAGAGCCATAGACCATTTGAAATTTTATCAGTTTGTAAAACCTCAGCATAATATCTTCTGAAACTAAAATAATAAAATATAGAACAATCTTAGAAAAAATACAGTGATCACAGAAAAGGTTACGATGACAAAATATCAGACCTTACTTACAGAGTCATACATTACTACGTTACGTCCCTTCTAAGAGTTGGCAAACCAAGATAGAGATGACATAAAAACAGACCCGTGTCTGTATTATTCAACAATTACCCACCCAAAACAGAAGCACAAGAATTACAAAGGAATTGCTTCCTTTCACATAGGCTATTCACTGTCACGACAAACTATAATCCTTCTTTTCTCAACACCCAAAAATAAGAATGTATATACTTTCTCAAACAGGCTGGTTGAAATCTAGTATTGTTAGAACGGGAGCTGTAGTGATTTTTTGTTGTTGCATTGCCATATTGCTTTCTTTAGACCACAGAAAATTCCCTTTTTTCAGCAAAGGAGTCAAAGGTCTGGCTATTTTTCCGTAGTTGTAAATGAAGGTTACTTGTTGTAAATGAAGCTTCTATAGTAACCTGAGCCCCAAAAGTCCCCTTAAAGCCTTCATAGTTTTGGGAATAGGCCATTGAAGGATTCATGAGATCTTTTGGGAATCCATTTCTACCCCTTTACTAGAGATAACATTACCCAATTTTTGAATTCTAGTTGTCCGAATTCTCACTTTTTCCAATTACCATATGTCAACACCCAATTTCGTACGGATAAGTAAATAAATAAAAATAAAAAAGAGAATAATAATTAATGGTGTGTAAAGAAAAAAAGAAAGAAGAAAATAATAAAATAAATTTCCTTAAAAAAATGTAACTGCATCACACATTACTAAAAAATATTTTTGGAATAATATGCTAATAATTTGAATCAATATTATGTCAATAATTATAAGCAATAATTAAAAATAATATATTGATATTACTTGTTGCGTCAGTTTCTTTTTAAAAGAGAAAAAACATGATTTTAAAAATGGACAAATTTTCTAACAATAATTATAATCAATGTCTTGAATATTATTTGATTTGTTTTTCTTGCAACCAAAACATTTCGTTTTCTTATTTTGTTCATTGTCAATTAATTTACAATTAAGGTCAGATTACCATAATATTACAATATATGTATAAATATGCACTCTGTCATTGGAAAAAAAGGGACGAAAAAAAAAAATGGAGAGATACTTTGAAATAATAGATAGAAAGAGTGAGAGAGTATAGAGAAAAATAAGTTCTCACGCTAGAGGGACTCTGCCAACAGAAACTACTAAGGAAGAATGGGAAGTACTAAAAGCTGAAAAGGTATGTCACATATGCACCCTTCTTTTTCTCTTTTTATTGAACTTTGAAGGTTTCTCTAAAGGTTTTATTTTTTACTACACACAGATAACATTTTTCTTAAATCATAATTTTTCGACGTATGGCCGATTTCTTTCCTTTTTCCCACCATTCTTGAAATAAAAAAATACAAAATCTTTAAAACCAAAAGAATGTCAATTTTGTTAAATCAAACCCTTTTTTAACAGATACCTGATTTTCCATCATAAATGGAGATACGTAGGAGCAAAGTCAATCCTTGTCGGATTCACTCTTTGGATATACCTAGGAGCAAGATTAATCATTGTCGGGTTCATAAAACAAAAAAATATTTTTTCTGTTTCTTCATAGTTTCTTTATATTATTATTTTTTAGGGAAAATTAAGTATTTTGAAAAACCATGTCAACTTTATACATTTAATTAAATGTATTGTTTTGTGTAACCGATTCCTGAACCTAAAATCCAATTTTCGTAGACCATGTCTTATTTTACGGTTTTCCATAGTTTTACCAAAATAAATTATGGTAGCGACTCCCAAAATCTTTTCTTAAACCCGTTCGTTTTCAGTTCACCGTCCCGTCGCGAGCCCTGTTGCGACACCATAAAATTGGTGTTGTTGTAATGTTCTCAGAACCTGTTTCAACTTTGCCAAATGCCCTTCACATGTTTTGCTGTAAATCAGTATATCATCACAAAAAGCTAACACAAACCTCCTAGGATATGGCTGCAAAATGGTGTTCATGGCACATTGGGAAGTAGTTGGGGCATTAGTCAATCAAAACGGCATAACTACAAGATTCATAACGCCCATTATGATGTCGGAACACAGCCATCTGAATATTCGATTCGGGCATTCAGATTTGATGATATCTAGTCCTCAAATCCACTTTCAAAATAATGTGCCCTATGTAACTCATCAAGAAGTTCTTCTATGATTGAAATAGGGAATCTGTCACAGATAGTTGATTTATTTAAAGCATGATAATTGACAAACAAACTTTCATATTTTTTCTTAACTAAAATGATGGGACATAAGGACTATTGTTGGGTTTGAAGATCCCTAAGTTAAACATTTCCCCCACCTGTTTTTCTATTCAAGTTTTTAAAAGGTGAGGGTATCTATAGGGTCTCACATTAACTAGATCCACTCCAAAATTGATTGGAATTTATGATCCACATCCCTGTGAGCTGGTAGTTCTTTGGGTTCACTAAAGACTCCTTCACAATCTTTTGAGACCTTTCCCAATTCTCTTTGTTGTTTCTCAAATCAGTTGTTCTTTTTATCTCTTGATAATTGTTTTCTATTTTTCACTCCCCACATGATTGAGACAACTTCTAGTTTCCATTTATTTCATCAACACTTGTGGTCATCAAGCTTTTTGCCAAAGTAGGATCCCCCTTAATGCTAACAGACTGGCCTAGTGTGCTAATGTGCTCAAATTCATTGATAAAGTTCTTGAATTCACCTTACATCTCCCAATGTAGCCAACCATTCTACCCCAAGATCAAATCCACTTGTCCTAACTCAAAATAAAAAATGTCTCCTTCACAGTATACTTATCCAACTACACTTTTATGTCCCTTCAACAACCATTTGTTTGTTTTTGATTTCCATCTTCTAATCTTACACTATAAGGTTGGTTTGATTCCACTTGTAAACCAAGTAATGGCACCAATTCTGAAGAAATGAAATTGTGACTACTATCAATCAAAAGCAACATTGGTCTTCCCATCTCCTTTCCTTGCAATTTCATAGTACAAGGTTTTGCCAAACCTGCTGCAGAAAAAATGGACAAGTCCATGCACTAACATTCTTGATCAAGGTATTTTTCAATCTACAAACACTCCTCAGTCTTAGTCTGCATTATATCCCCTGCTTATCCTGATCCCTCATCTTCAACCATGATGATTACCCTTTAAATTTTTTTTGGACAATGATGTCCTGGACTATAGGCTCCTCCACAATGAAAACACCTTCCCTCTTCTCTCATAATATATTCAAGGTAAGGAAGGTTTCTGGTTCCATGATTTCTCAACCCCACTGTTTTGTTTCCTCCTACTCTTGATCCATATCTTATACTTGGTGACCCTATCCTTGCATTGCTGTCTATACTAGTTGAAGCTAGCATATTACTGGTGCTTTTGAAAGTGTCTTCACTTTAAACGACCCCACTTCCTCTATGATACCAAAAAGTGGATGTATTATTCCTAAATGAAGAACCACTACCCACCAAGATCCTTCATAGTTTCCTCCACATCCATACAACTTCCACAGCTTGAATGAAATCGTTTGGATGATGTGGTCGAATTTGATTATGAATATTATTTTGCAGCCCGGTAAAGAAAAATGCCAACAGTTTGTGATGTATGTCTGTGGAGCTTGCGACACCAATGTTTCAAACTCTTTGATGTAATCGTCCACCTTTTCATTTTGTCTCATTGTCACTAATCTTTCAAACAAATTACCACATTCCCTATCTCAGAATCTTCTATTCAATGTAGTTGTAACATCTCAAGATGGATTGTTGAACTTCTAATGCCAAAATTTAAACTAGTGACTTGCATTTCCTTCCATACTAAGAGCCAAACGTAATTTTTCCATTTGAGTGACATTCTGTAGTTAAATTAATTTTAGCACTTGTTATCTGTCCTAACTGATCACCCCCTTTGAATGTGGACAATTCAACCATCCAAGGCCTCAACAATTCTTCTCCATCCGTAAAAGATTTGTTACCATGCACAGATCCTTCTTCCCTCTTTTCATCATTGTTGACTAAATTCTCCCAACCTTTAGACCATTTTCCTCCTTTCTAGGTTTCACGAAGTAGTTCTTTGATTTCTTTCATGTCTGGCAAGTTGTCTTTTACAATGGACAAGTTTGCTTTCAATTATACAAGAACTTTTCCCCGTTCACTGGCCCATATTTCCAATGTACTTAGTTGACTCTCCAATATGTCCTTTTAAGGATCCGGCATGTTGGACCAAACTTGTTACATGTCATCTTAAGAGTTGGAAAAACAAGATACAGATCATGTAAAAAGAGACCCGTTTCTATGTTATACAACAATTAGCCACCCAAAATTTCCTTCCTTTGACACAAGGCATTTCCTGTCACAACAAACTATTATACTCATCACAATACTCCTCATGATAACAATATATAGACTTTCTCAAAAAGTCTCAACCCCCCCCTATAACGACTAATTGGTTGTATTTTTAAACTTCTTCCTATAATAGAGTTTCCAACCCCTCTCATTACTTCCATGAACACACTAGCATGTGAAACACTAATAATTGTGACAAGTGATACTTCAATCAATAGAAAAGTTTAATGAACAGCACTTACAATAGGATGGCCATCATCACCAAGAATATACAAACTGCAGCAAATAGCAGGCATACTAAAAGCAGCTAATGCTTGAGACTGTAGTAGTGATCCACACACAAAGCCACCCCCAATTTCTGTACCACCACAATATTCAATGACCGGCTTGTAGAGAGCTCTCCCCATCAGCCAAAGGTATTCATCTACATTAGATGCTTCACCAGAGGAGCCAAAGCAACTACATTCAAAAGAATATTTCCAATCAAATATTTGATAACCATAAATTATATTCAAATTTATGCCCTACCGCGTTGTTAAAGAGTAGATACGTTTCAACTAAATTACTCACCGGATAGAAGACCAATCATATCCAGATGTGGAATTTGCACTTTTCCAACTCCGGACAATACTTGGAATAACACCAAGCATTGTTACTTTAGCATCCTGAAAAGGACACAAGTATCTAGAGTGAAGAACAAAATATACAAAATACCCCTAAGGATTGACCAAAATAGAGATAACTAGTGCGATGTCTTTTGCTTGTTACATATAACAACAAATGGTAAAAGCTAACTAAATTTTATAGACTAAGAGCTGCAAGGTGTAGGCCACAAAACACATTCCATCCATCTACTTGTGTAATTGAACAAAAATACATGAAATATGTTTGACATCCCCCCAAAACGCACCTACCTACTAGTAGATTATATACTTGAAATGATAAATTAATAAGAGTTAAAAGATCTTAGATGAAAAAACTGCTAAAAATTATAGTTTCTATTTACATTTCAGTGAATAGAGACATAAAATGAACATGCATGTTTTGTTTATGATTTGTTTGCTTGATTTCATGGAAATATAAAAGTAAAACAATAATAATAACATAATATTATCTTCCAAACATGTACTTGTTTTTCTTCAGATATAGTAAATTCTGAGTATGCACCAGTCTATGGATGAACAACAAGCACTCACAATTCAGAGGAATAAAAGCCCATGGGAAGGACTGAAAATTTTGAACATAAAAATAAGTTCATACCTGTACGAACTTGGCAAAGCCAGACCCAAGAGGAGATCCAACATATAAAGCCATAGAAGCTCCATTTAGCAAGGATGCATATACTAGCCATGGCCCCATCATCCATCCAAGATTAGTGGGCCAGCAGACCACATCACCTTTACGAATGTCCATGTTGAACCATGCATCTGCAGCAGCTTTTAGAGGAGTAATATTGGTCCATGGAATTGCCTTTGGATCACCTATACCACCAAATGAGATGATATTAACTTAGCTATTGACCAGCTTCATATGGTGAAATAAGTGTTGACATTGAATTAATTCTTTTTCCTCAAATATCCTTTATCAACAATACAAAGCTTTTTTTAGTCTGTAGTATCCTTTCAGGCCAAAAGAAAAAAATTCTTACCAGTTGTTCCAGATGAAAAGAGAATGTTTGTAAATGTTTCTACCGGTTGTTCTGTTTCTATGAATTCCTTGCCTCTGTAGATTGCATGACAACAAATGAGAATTAGAATTCCAAGAGCATATCATAAACAATTGAAACTTTTCATTTTGTCATTAGCTCTAAACATCAGTGACCATGATAATATGGTATCAAAGGCATATTCTCGGCCAATATTATATTCTCTCTCAGCCAATAATTTATTTGATAAATAGAGAATATCTATGAATAAGTAGATAAAAGTGCATACTTGAGACTATAGACTTTCTCCAAAAAATCATGCCAAGAAAGATCACTGTTGCGCAGTTTCATGCTAAATTCAGATCCTTTGGTAGGGATAACTACCGCCATAGGTGACTCTGCATCTACAACTCTCCTGCATTTGTAAAGCAACAATATGAGAGACCAAACTTCTGAGCAACAAAGTGAACAACTCATCTACAGTGTCTTTACCAAATAGTGAAAAGCATTTTCACCTGTAAAGGGGAATACTTTTGTCGCCACGAATAATGAGATCCTGAAAAATGAAATGTTAAAGGAGAGGGTAGAAAAACACATGAAAAAACTAAATAACCATAACAACACAATTAGCCACAAAATTGACAACCATTTTAACAATAAGAATAATAACCAACCTATTTAGAAATAAACTGGTTCTTTAAAAACATTCAAATTATTGGTTTATATGTAGGAAAAGGAGGAAAAGAGAGAACAGAGATTGGATAATTTAAATATATTGCTTAGATGTAACTCCTATTTATAAAAGGTTGTCATGTAGTCCTTTTGCACTAAATAATCATACTAGTCGTGACATCTCCAACCAATTCATTCAAGTGACAAGTTCTTTCTCCCATGAATCATACCAATGGTGACTTATGATGGGCAAATCACACCATCCTGAAGTAGACTAGCCCCTAACTTTGGTCCAGATAAATTCTAGCCCAAGTCTTCATCACAAATGTTGCCCGGTACCATCTCATGTCACAAATGCAATCTAGCTCCATCTCTATGAACCATGGACTCCTTTCTTGACCTAGATGCTGCACTGTGTTAATATTTTTAATTCACTTTTGTTTTGGTATGCTTAGTTTTATAGTAACCAACAATAGTTTATTATAATGAAAGTTGATCTTCAAAGAGACAACATGAGAAAAAAGAAGGTACAAGTAGCATAATTGAGAACATTAAGATAAATTCATAGCCACACAAAAAGGGACAAAATACATAGCTATTGTTTGTGAAGAAATACTGGCAAGACACCTATTGAAAAGAAGGTGATAGAAAATTGGTTGAAATGGCTTGGACTTTTGTAAAGGACAATTGACATTTACAAAGAAGGCCATTGAGAGATGTCATGGTGAATAAAATCCTAGATATTTTGGTCTACGGGTAAGCATCACATAATCCCATGTAATTCACCTCACCTAGTATGGCAAGGTTATTATAGTTTTTTTTTTTTCTGTCAATATGTTCAATTATAAACTTAAAGCATAATAAGCTTTAACTTGACGGAATTGATGTATCTTCGAATGACTGCATGATTTTTAGTCCATTGAAAAGGAAGAAAAGGAGACCAAGAAAGACACTGGGTAAGTTGTTATGGGAGATCTAATGATCATTAATATTTCTAAAGATTTCAATTTTCAATTGAACCGCGTTATAATAATGCCTAACATGAATTTAAAAAAAAAAAAAAAAAAAACTGAATCGGAGGGCAATTCAGATCATACAGACCTCACCAAGTGAGACAAGACTTTGTTTTTATTGTTTCTATTGACAAGTTTCATTATAATTCATGGTTTGTTACTTAATCAGGATTATAACAAATAGGGGCTGTTACTAATATTTTGTATCACATCAAATGAATATCAATTTTAGATTATTCAATCTCTATTCTCTCTTAGTCCTTCCCTTCTTAAAATCAATATAGTTTCAACTCTAGTAAATGAGTTTAGTTTTCCTAGTAAGAAATCAGAAAAATCATTAAAAAAACCAAAATATACACACAACCAAAAAAGTATAAGAGGAAATTAGAGAGTCGACCTGGGTAAATATGACTTTTGCTTTTGATATTCTAAGCCTGTTCGATATTTCACTAGCAGCAAAACTATCAGCAATCGATACAACAACAAAACCTGCAAGAACAATAGCTAGGTAGATAACCACAGACTTCACATTCATTGGCATATCAATTGCAATTGCAGATCCTTTCTCCAGATCCAGAGAATTGAGAGCATATGCAACTAACCTACAAGTTAAAAGAAATAGCAGGGTATAATTTTAATTTTATTAACATTTGGGTGTGAAGAAGCAAAGTGTAGAATAATCATACCATGCAATGTTTTAGATTCAAAGCTTAACCCAAAACATGCCATGAATTTAAGAACTGCTGCATACTGCTACCACCTCTATCTTCTATCACAATATGATAAAAATAAAAAATTCAAAATCTTAAAATATATAAAATAGCAAGAATGTAGTATAATCTGGACAATGCCTCTAGTCCAGAAAGAGTACTGAGCCCCACTAGACTGGATGCTGTTGGGCCTAAACAGCTACCTAGCCCAAGATGCTGAATGGCAATAGACAAAGTACCTGAATGACTTGGTAAGATCCGACCTCCTATTACAAAGGCTTGTGAGAGAAGAAGTAAGGGAAATGGGAATAGAGCTATTTGATGTAGTTACAACTAGTTAGGAGTTAGTTACCATGTCAGTAGAGTTAGTTAAAGAATAGAGAGGTTTGTGTAAACCATGTTTGTGCTCTAAAGAAAGGGCAGGAAAAATATATGTTGGGAGGATACCGGGTCCCTCAAAGAACCAAAGTTATTGTTTCTGTAATACCATACATTGAAGGAAATATACTGTTTTGGTCTCTCTTATCTATGTAAACTTCATCTTCCTTAAGTTTTCTTATCCAGTTTCTATAAGCACTAAACCCACAAAAGGGTCAAATCACAATACCTGATAGGTTTTGATCACAATCATGAGTAGGATGCCTCTAAATTTAGCATTGACAAGGAACCCTCTTAATTTTTGTGTCACTTAAAGTTAAAATATATAACAAACATTTACTTGAAACAGTTTTGCAAGCATTGCCCTTAAATAATGGTTGAGAATCAACATATAGAAAGTTAGTATTAGAAATCATGGTCAAAATGTAGTGACAAATAATATTAACTTTTTCCAATGATAACTCTTCACCTTTGATTCCTTAACATCACTGTCTTTAAAATAACACTCAACAAAACCAAATTTTCACGTGTTATGATACAATTTACAAATATAATATGTGCAAAAGTATAAAAAGCTAATAATAACAAGGACGGGCTATTTGTAGCATACCATACTTCTTCACGCAGTTCCTTGAGTGTCATCCTTTGTAGAGGGAGATCATCATGTTGTTCTTCGCGCCATATTATTACTGTATCATTCAAACCTCTTTTGCCATTTATATTTATGCAATTCTGTGCTGGATTAATAGATGCTCCAGGAAGCCATTGACCACCTGGGTGTGATAATGGGCCTTCCCCTGTGGGGCTATCACGTAAGATGCATTCAGGTGGTTTGGAAAATGATATGTTCATTTCATCAAACACAGATTTCCAACATATCTGAAACAGTATACGACCACAATTACAAAGCTGCCAAGTGTAAGAAACTCCAGAAATAAAAAAATCCCATCATATATATATATATATATATATATATATATATATATATATATATATATATATAGTGGGAGTGACAGCTTTAAATTAAAGTCTGCAGTTGGAACTGTGACTGCAATTACATTTGCATTTGCCTGCAACTTTCTGGAATAATAAGATTCTGAACTTTCGTACAACTATTACTAACCGCTAAAAGAAGTATAAATTTCACGCATTATCGAAAAAGTGCATTGAAAAGAGTGTTTTCAACCTCAGGGTTTGAGACTGAGAACTTATGGAAATCATCAAAGCTTGTAATTGGATCCTTATAAGCCGAACCCAGAAACTCTTCCCCTCTCCTCTCTAGCAACTGCCAAACATTTGTCAAAGCAGCACTTTTCCTAACCACACATGAAACAAGGTTCAAAATAGAAAGCGTCACCAACCTTTCATTTCACTACAAGAGTAAACACATTTCAATCATTCACCACCATGAATCAAACAACTTCCATATAATCGAAAAAATAACACATATCTCAAACGACATACGGGTCGGGTATCCAAGCGGGTGGGTCGGGACCGAAATCCTTGTAGCAACCATAGTACAGCATCTGATGGAAGGAGAAGGGAAGTTCAGGGTTGAGGAGGCTGCTGCTGATGTGTTGCCACGTGGCAGGGGTGCCATCTCCATGACTTTTGATGATTTCTGTGAGACTTTGGTGAAGAGTGATAGCATCTTCTTTCGCAATTCCGAGGGATTCAATATCCAACACAGTGATAGAACTTAACGATTTATAAGCCATGCGTAATAGTAGTGTCCAGAAAGTTGCACAATTGCACCACCCACTTCACACTGAACTCTGCTTCTTTTAGCTCCTGAAACCCAAAAGCTTGAAACTCGTGTCAATGGCAGATTGATAGAAAGAAAACAACAGTTCGGAGATTGAGAATTTATTCACGATTCAATGGTTAAAAAGTAAAATTGTTGTAAATTTTTGTTCTTATCTAGATTACTATAATAGATACAAAAGGAAAATAAAAACAAAATCTGATCTGTAAGAAAATTATTGGATACTTATCCTCACCTTCCAGGAATGGGACACGCTAGCAACATGGTCACAGTTTGTCAATTCACAATGTTCACTTACATTCAATGTCCGAGATATGGGTACCCATCCCAATAAATATAAATATTTAAAGGAACATTTGGTTTGGTTCACCTTCCACGTTCATGTGATTTTGCAGTGTCACTCAACAAAGCAATAAACTTAATTTTATATAAAAATCTCAAAAAACATTGGCTTCTTGCCTGCTTTTAAGGACCAAAAAGAATGAAGGGAAACAGTTTAGTGAAGAAAAAGAAGAATTTACCGTTATCTTTTTTCTCTCCTTATATGTTACCTTGAAAGTTTAAATTTGTTGAAAGCACAATTCTTCTTGTACAAAACTATAAACGATTGCTTCCCTTCTCTTTGTAAAATTTTTTTAAAAATATTACAACATAGTTTAAACCCGTTCTAATATTTTCTGTGTTTCACAACATTAAAATGAAGTTATGATTCTAACATGCAAAATCCCTTGCCTCATCCCGAGGGATCAAATTTCAAACAAATATGATGGCCTAGAACATTATCACCCTGTTCGCTTAATTTATCAAAAAATTGTTCTTTCGGATCCTTATACCAATTCCCTCATGTGCATGTTTCAGAGAGCCATCTGACCCCATTTATACTAAAAAGTTGTAGGTAAATTTGAGTTAAGTAGACATGAACAAAATACAACATCATTAATCTAGTTGAATCTTTTGTTAAATGAATAAGAGTTTATTTTAAAGTATATGTAGCTAGTAACCTACTAGTTCAATTAGCAACCAATCAACTAACCCAATAGCCATATCAATTCCACTAGATTAATGACAGATTCTATTAGATTTTCACATAAATATTTTCTAATATTCCATATCTTTACTTGAAGGTAAGAGTTCAACTACCCATTTGATATTTTATAATTACCACCTTGAATCTCTATATTAAAAATTATTTTTAAGAAACCAAAGATTTTTAATCACAGTTAAAATAAATTCAAAAATTTAAATAATTAAATATCATGAAATATATTTCTAAAATATAGTAAAAATTACAGCTAATACTTAATGATTGCATATTCTAAATATTAATAAGATGTTGATGTCAAATATTTCAGAAACAATTTGAACAAATATTCCATAAAAAAATGTTATAAATAATTTTATCTCACTTAATCCTACGGGAATAACACCAACTAGCATACCGCTTTAATAAAACACAGTTGTCCAACTGTTTCACAATGTTGGGGTATGAGAAACGACATTATTAGAATGGGAAAAAATCTTATGATAATGCATTTCGAGTTAAAAAAAGACAGACTCTATCTTAACATAAAAAACACAATTCCAGAAATATAGTCTCAACCAGGGAATCCTGAAAATGGATCCCGCCATGGAAAACTTATTACAGAAGTCGAAGGAGTGAGAGACTAAAAAAATGTGGCACCAACGATATTAACTTGATATCGCCACTG
Organism: Vigna angularis; assembly: GCF_016808095.1. NCBI lineage: Eukaryota > Viridiplantae > Streptophyta > Magnoliopsida > Fabales > Fabaceae > Vigna > Vigna angularis. The sequence continues at coordinate 8,813,945 of NC_068973.1, read as the reverse complement.
TTGAGTATATTACAGATTGCTCCCCACAAATTAACCTTCCAGTGCTGAAGCTCCAGAGATAATCTCTGTCAATTCTGTGGTGATAGATGCTTGACGAGTTCTGCCACAAAATTAACAGAGACCAGTCAGTCAAAACAAAAAGTGCAAAACTGTATTGGCAGATAATAATGGAATCATATTGGATAGCCCAGATCCAAGGAATAGTAATAATGATACATGAAATGAAACCCTCTTAACTTCAAAGACATATAAATACTTAGTTTCTCTCTCTTCCAATCACCAATACTGTTTAGACTTACGAGTTCCTACCCATCATTTTATATATTTCCCACTAAAGAATTGAATGTTGAAAACGATTAAACAGGCATGTAGAAGAGAAAGAAAAAGAGACCTGTTATAAGTGAGGGTGAGACGATCAAGCATGTCCCCAGCGTTCCTACTAGAGCTGTCCATGGCTGACATTCTTGCTCCTTGCTCACTGCAAGCATTCTCCAACACCGCATTGTACATGACCTGCATAGTGTAAAAGGAAAGCATGGTCGTAAAAAAAGACATATAAGCTTCTGAAACTGGAACCAAATGATAAGGTGAGACGTGCAATAAAAGGTTAATATGGGCAACTAACAATGTAAATGATTTTTTTGTATGGGACCTCCAACTTCATATTTCATCTTTACCAAACAACCTCAATTTTAAACATCACTTCTATTTCCTCTCAATTCCATGCTATTTCACCAAACCTAGTGTACAAGCAACCACAGGAGCAGTCCACTAAGGAAAGGGAGAGGGAGAGGTGGTGGTGGTGGCGAACACTAAGCATATGTTCGCTATAATGTGTGAATTTTATTTATCAAAATTTTCATTTTTCTTATTGACATGGGAAAACAATTCAGAATTCGTCAATGAAAAGGTCTATTAAAAGGAGGATCACACATTTTACTAGTTAGCATGGTGGTTCTTTCAGTGTATAATATACAACAGGAATAAATTCCGACCATGGAACTTTTGCCAAGTTTCTTTCTTTCTTTTCCTTAGTATAGCTTCAATAGTTGTGGGTTAGTCCTAGCACAACAATAAGGTCGTTGCCCTAGTCTCTGGAGGTCACCAATTGCAATCCTAGAAACCTCTTCCCGTGCAGATAAAAGAACACATACATCCATCCCCCATACACCGCTCATGTTTAGACCTGCCCTGGGCTCCAACAATTAGTCATTTCATCAGGGACGATTTTCTCTTGTGAAGATATTATTTTATTGCCATCAGTTTAGGAAAAGTAGACATATAGGGTGTCGGGTTAAAGGATATTTTTTTCTATCATTTTGACGTGTATGAAAAGATATCGAGTTATCATTTCCTATGAACTAAGTAAAAGAAACATTACCATAAAATTTCAATAGGCCAATACCAGATGTTTATATTAATATCCATTATAGTAAAGCAAAAAAAATGCACTAAAAGCTATTTTGTCAGAATGTTTTTAAAATTACTTACACAAGAAAACTGGAACTCAGCCAGATTCTGAAGAATTTCAGATTTTGTCTCGCCACCTTCAATCTCATATGAATCTAGTTCCCCAAGCTTTCCTCCTGATTCAGCCTCTCTCTCGATAACCTACATGAAAATTACCTTACTTCATAAGTTGAAAGTAAAAGGCAGAATACCAAAGCATATCTTTCCAAAACGTGCCCAAAATATCAAAGCAACAATAAACCAAGATTAGATGACAGGACTCAAATAGAAAATTTTTAATACTGTAGACAATATAAAAAATACAGTAAATAGAAGTACCTCAGGAGATAGTATAGTTGACACTGTTGGCAAAAATGAAACAACAGAATGAAATTTGTTGAAAACAATCCTTAATGCATCATACTCCACATTCTTTAGAATGTCATCTGCCAAGACAGACACCTGAAAGATCCAACAAATAGCATAAGACAAAAGGCCACATTTCAATGCAAAATTGAGTAAATCAAGCATATTTATTTTAAATGTAAATATGTCGGACACAAATTTCATTTGCAGACACCAAAATCAAGTACTACAATATGTTTATTTTAGCAATGAAAAACATTGGCTTAGCTGTATGTTAAGAATGCTATATAGAATATGCGTGTGTATACGTACATACATACAAACACATATATTTATTGTTTCGCTACATCCAATAGTCTCATTTTTTTAGGAATTAAGGTTAAGGGCGATTTAAAAGTGTCTTTCTTTCTTAACACTGAGATACCTTTTAAGGATAAAACTATGATGAGGCCACTCAACAGACAATTCCTTAGATGTATTGATTAATCCTAACAATGTTCAACCTTAGTGGACTTTAGGTTAGAACATCATATGTGGAAAAGGAAAACTGGTTCCAAAAATGAACCCTTGTTACCCTTAGCCTTTGACTAAGGTTTCTTTTAATATGCTCAATAATCTCACATCACTTACGAATTGACCAAGAACAATTTGAATACACCTTCCTTCATTAATCCTCTGAGACACCTTTTAAGAACAAAACATGATGGAACCACTGAATTTCTAAGCTGACAATACCACACATGCAGTCATTGACCTAGCGATGCTCTATCTTAATGGACTTAATATATACATATACATATACATATACATACATATACATACATACATACATATATATATATATATATATATATATATATATATATAAATCTAGTAAACCAAACATGTTCTATGTTTGAATTTCAACAAGAACAAGATTTGCTCACCTGAGTCAGGTTGGCTACAAAGGCCAACGTGCATATTAGGCTCAATCAGAAAATGTGTTATTAAAACCATTTAGAGGAAGGTTATAATTTCAGTTTTTCTTCTAAAAGTTTAATTTTTAAGCAGCTGAGCAGAGAAAATAAATTGCATTGAAAATATTCGACATAGTATTTATTATTCAAAAGCATTCTAAAATTTCACATCTGTAACATATTATGTTACTGTTCTCTGCTTCAACCTCAATATTCTCCATTATTTGATTCCTTTTATCCTCACAAATGGTTGCCTATTGAAATACCAAACTTTCAAAATCTTCAAAATTTTGGTTCTATTACCATCTGTAGTATAATCAATTCAGAGAAAAGCTTAATTTTCAGACTATAGAGTAGATTAAAACAAAAGCAGGCTCTAGAAAAAAAAATATAGAGGCACAAATATAATTGTGCAAAACTTAAGAACCATTGGATGGAAGAGAGACACAACAAGCTAACCTGAGTATAATTCAGAGGATTCTTCTGCAATTCAGTAAGGGAGAGCTCGATATTTTTCTTTGAGTCACGTAACAATTGAGCCTTAGCCTTCTCTCCCAGTATGACATATTTTGTCTCTTTATCAGGCCCTATTGTAGTAAATAGGCACACAATTAAAATCATAGTTATCAATCTCAGATAGGTCAACCTTGAAAACATAACAGTGAGAAAGTGGATTGCGGGATGCCTTCTATTATTAAAGATCATACATACAAATTAAATATTCTATACTACATATAAAATGCTAAAAAGAAGTATCCAAAATTTAAGATATACTCATAATTAATATGCAAAAGTTTATATCTTAAGCTAAAATAAATAAATAATAACAGAAGTCATGAAAATGAGAAAGCAAATATTTTTATACATAAAATTAGTAAAACTCAGAATGTAAAAAAAAATGGTGTGCAACAGTGCTATTAGAAATGGACCAGGCTTAGCTCAACACCAAAAGAAGCTGAAGGGAGAAGTATTGTTCATATATCTTATAAGGAGAATTACATCATATTCTAGCCAATGAGAGAAATAACACACCCTTCACACTGTAGACGAATATCTAGAGTATGAAGTTAGTAGGACTGGACTTCTATACTTGGCTTAATATTAAATCTAGATTGAGTACAATATTAAGTTAAAAAAGAACTTGGCCCATATGAACCAAAACATAGCTCAACAAAGAAGGATACGCATGTCTTATAAGTAGGATTCTGGCCATAGTCCTAACCAATGTGAGATATCTTAACAAACCTTACACCTAAAACTTGATATCTACATGTGACCCAACAGTAAGATCGCCCAGGCTTGATTTTACAGTTAATATTAACTTTATGACTTTTTAAGATTTTGGACATAATACATGTTAAAACCAAATGATCCCCCGTTCACATCATATAATATAATAATTTTAACCCAATTATCAAGGTAAATAATATTTCAGGAGCATACATGATAGTGATATTTTTTCCTCGTTTTCTTGATTGTATAAAAATCTAGGGACTACATCATTAGGACTCGTTGACATTCCTACTAAAGTATATTACATAGCAAAAAGGTTCTGTACATTGAAAATAACATAAGCCCGTCAGTTGGTTAAAAGGATCCAAAACATTGAGTGGTTTAAAACCAGCCAACATTACAAACTTACATTTCCAACCATTTCACTTTTAATGTTTTAAAAACAACACAGTATAAGAAGTCTGTACCAGACACAGCTGCAAAAATTACCGGAATTCAATTTGTGCAAAACCCTGCTTATCTTGACAGATGTGGAATTGATTCCACCACAAAGACCTTTGTCCGAGGAAACGGTAACAACAACATTCTTCTTAACATCAGCACCTTAAAAAAAAACAAAAACCAAACGAAGATCAGGGCATCATCAGAAAAATAAAATTAACAAACACAAATCTAATGAAGCAATTGCACATGTTCAAGATCGCAAATTCCTAACAAAGATCACGTTAATAATAATAATAACAAGAAATGCCATACAATACAATAATTTGCACAACATCAACTTTTGCGTAAATTTCTTTCTATCACGTCATTCGTTACAATTCAAATTCTCTTCTTTTTTTCTCCCTCACTCCGTTGTCGTACAAGTAACAGTTCTCTACTGATAATAGCAAATCTAGACGATTCATAATAAAAATCTAATACAAAATTCATACGCATTTTAGATCACGATATAGGGTACAACAACAATAACAAATAATAACAATAATGATAAGAGAACATACTTGGATTGTCACCGAGAAGGGCAGTGAATGGTTGCCAGAGGCCACGGGAATTTTCAGCTCTTGTTTGAACGGCTCGAAGCTTGGATGCGGCAACCATCTTCATGGCCTTGGTGATTTTCTGGATATTCTTCACACTCTTCATTCGGTTCCTCACTGCGTCAATTTCATTAAACCATTACAAATCAACACTCGTTCAAGTCCAACACAAGGACACAATCAAACACATACACACACAAAATAAAAAGCTTATTCCAAGACCAAATTAAGAAACGGCGAAAGGGAGAAGAAAACCGATCGTACCTACTTGGGTGGAAACGGAGCGCGAACCATGAGGAGCTTGGTCTCTGTGAAAAACACGTTCTAATTAGCGTGTAAGATCGATAATACAAATTCGAGATCTGTGCAAGAGGGGAAACAAGAGAGTGGAATTGAGATTTGAGGAATTGTAAGAGAAAGGGAAGAACTGACTGAGAGATGAGAGAGGAATGGAGAGCGTTGATTGGTTGGGTCAAACGCCTCCCTTCGCGACGCAGAACAGCAGCCATTGCCATCTTCGTTTGTGATCGCTCTTGCGAAACCCTAGCGGTGTTACACACAGACAACTGAAGAAGCCCCTATTTGTTTTCGTTCAGGAACAATGCCAACACTGTTCAATATGGTCTCATATGTATGGATGCTGCGTTATGTATCACATGCCCCACGCACATTTCTATTCCCCGTAGGTTTGTTACTGCTTTACTAGGAAAAGTAAATACTAGCAAAAATAAACGCTGTAAAATTGCAATTTAGTTAAATTTAATTTCCAAAAGAGAGAAAAATGTTCATTTTTAACTCTTTCAAAAAAAAAATCATTTTTTCATTCCTTGAAAATTTGTCATGGGTAATTCTTATTCATGCATAAAACATTAAAAGTAATGAAAAAGAGAATGCGTGATTTTTATAAAGTACATTTTTTTTTATTCTGCCAATCATAAAATTAACTTTTGTTGTATGACTATTATTATGTCTAATTTATTTTTATGTAGGTCAAGTTTTATTACGAGTGATAATGTGACTAATAGAAATTTAAAAACAAGTATTTTATTTTTTAAATATTTTTGGGTTAAGTTTTGTCGGTAAAGCATATTTTTAAAGGATTAATTATTCATTGTCTAAAATATTTTCGTTTTTTCTTAACTCTTTAAAAAAATAAAAATTAATATTTTCAATACTTCTTAATGTTTATAGATAACATAAATAGAAACAATAATTACTAAATTATCAAGATATCAAAACAATGATCATAAATCCAATCTAAAGAAATCCAATGTAACAGTACATTGGTGTATACTCATAAACTAAGAACAGAAGAAGAACAAACTTTTCACAGTAACATATATGAAGAAAATGAACTGTATTAAATGTGTCTCTCTTAACATTTGCAAGACCACAACCGTATGTATACAAAAAGAATTTAAAAGAAGCAAAACAAGAAGACATAGTTCAATTTTGGCGTTATAAACCAACACTCCTCCTCAAACCAAAATTGATACATCAGCAACTCCAGTTTGTTCCCTAAGATATTTGAACCTTTCAGCCTTCAAAGGTTTTGTTAACATGTCAGCAACTTGGACTTCTGACATGCAATGACGAATATATAATTTTTCACTTGAAACCTGTTCACGGATGAAGTGAAATCTGATTTCAATATGTTTGCTCCTCCCATGAGATGCTAGATGCTTGACAAGATTAATTGTATATTTGTTGTCTATCAACAGCTTCAATCTGCACACTTGCTCCACCTTTAATTCGCTCATCAGGAAATCCAGCCAAATGGCTTGACATGCTGCACCAGAGGCAGCTATATACTCAGCTTCTCAGGAAGAAAGAGCCACCACAGGTTCCTTCGTAGAACTCCAGGAAATTGGTGTCTCACCAAGAAAAAACATGCAGTCAGTTGTGCTCTTCCTATCGGTTTTGCCACCACACCAGTCAACATCAGAATACCCTATCAGCTCATCCCTTCCTTTTGACAGTAAAATGCCAGATTTTCAGTTCCATGTAAATACCTTAGTATTCGTTTTACCGCAAGGAAATGTTATATCTTTGGTTCTTGCATATATTTGCTCCATAAACCAAAACTGAAATTCAAGTCAGGTCGTGTCGTGTGTTACAAAGGTACCTCAAACTTTCCATAATGTTGTGATATTGTGTTACAAAGGTATCGGGATTTTTCTCAAGTTTCAATCCTACTTCAGCAGGTTTATTTGCAGAGTTACTCTGCTGCATACCAAACCTTTTCAGCATATCTTTTGCATACTTGGTCTGATCATTGCCATCCCATGTGAAGTTCTCTTGAATTCAATTCCCAAGAAATAGCTCAGACTTCCCAAATCACTTGTTTCAAACTCCTGCGTAAGTTCACACTTGCAATCAGCTATTAGACTTTCACAACTGCCCATGATTAGAAGATCATCTACATACAAGAAAATGATAATATTCTCAACTCTGTTGCTGTTCTCACAAATTTTAACATAAAGTCCATGCTCGGACATACATCTGACAAAGCCAATTTTGTCGAGAAACCCATCAATGCGCTTGTTCCAAGCTCTTGGTGCTTGCTTAAGGCCATATAAAGCCTTCTTCAGCCTGTACACTTTCTGTTCTTTCCCTTTCGATTGCTGCTTTTTCCCTTTTTCACCACTCTAGCTCGGAAAGCTTGTTCATTGCCTTCTCTCATTCATCCTATAATCATGCGCCTCAAAAAGAATGTCGTAAAGCTTCTAACTCAATCTCCTCCACATCTTTCGTTTCTTCAATTACGACTACCACATGATCAAACCTCTGTGGCAATGTTCTCAGAATTTTATCAACTACTTGTTTATCAGAGATTGTGTCCATGCAGACCCTCATTGCATTCACGTACTCCTGAATTTTATCAAAGTAATCAACAATTGTTTCTTTTTCGTCCATGCTGAAACACTCAAATTGTCTCCTCAAGGTCTCCAACTTGACCTTTTTGTTCTTGTCTCCTTCTCCATATGTTTTCTACAAAATTTCCCAGCACTTTTGCTGTTGCAGCTCTGTAGATTTTATTGAATATCTTTGATCCAACACATCTGTATATGAGAAATATTTAAATATAGCCTTGTTGTCTAACTTTTGAAGATTCATGTAATGTTTCTTGACTTCTTCAGTAGCTTTACATCTAGGTCTTCAATCCCACTCATTACCACATCCGCTACATCTTGAAACCCAAAAACAACAAACATCTTTATCTTCAAATCATTAAATCCCTTTCCATCAAACACTGGGTGTGCACCTTGAATAATGCTTCCATTCGCAGCCATCTTGAATCTGTAAATTCAAAAACTCCAACAATCTTGATACCTTCGACACTTCTTCGGTATTTCCAAGACTGTACACAAAGGCTTTTCACAGTAACGATTGGTGTATACTCAGAAACGAAGAATAGAGAAAGAATAGACTTTTCACAGTAACAAATATGAAGGAAATGCACTGTATTAAATGTGTATCTCTTAACATTTACAAGACCACAACAGTATTTATACAACACAAAATTTAACAAAAACAAGACAGCAAAACAACCATAATTGCAATTACTAAAAAACAGAAAAAAATAGAAACATAGTTCAATTTTGGTTTTACAAACCAACGTCCATAACTCATTAAATGTGATCCCGACAAATCATGAAATTTTTACTTATAATATGATAAAATTGTTTTCTTTTACATTAAAATGATTAAATAAATAATATTTTTATTATATATTATTGTGTAAATGGAATGAATTTCATTGATACTCGTAAACCTAACCCAATTATATATATATATTTCAAGCAAATTAGAAAAAGAAACAAAAATATAAGATTGTTGCAAGTTCATCGTATATTTTGAATGAGTACAAGATGTTTGTGTTAATGTTTCCCAAGAAAGTTTCAAGTATTTTCTCACTAGAAATTAAGATAACCAAAAGGTTACATAGATGTGAACGTGCACTTCAAGTGAGCTGGAAAGAGAGAAAAGAAAGATATTCAATTAAGTGAAACAAATAAAGACAACATAAGAAATACAATATAAATAACGAAAGCATGTAAATAAACATAAGACATATAAGCTCAGAAATGAAATAAAAGATGAAGATAATAGAACCTAAGATGAGTGATGGTTGTCGCCACTTGAACCTATGTTCAAGATAAGACCAATAGTAAAACACTTTCACAAGAACAAAGCTCACAAAAGCATATTAAGGTGTTTCAAATTTAATGTTAGTCAACCTTTTACATGTGGTCTAGAGATTCCATTAAATAGTAATGGGTAGGGACCTTTAAACAAATATAGTAAACATGTTTTTAGAAACTAGGCAACCTATGGACATCTCCCTTGCGTTTGGAAGCAATGAGTACCTCAGAATAATTACAAATACATGTTTCTAGAAGCTAGGACAAACAATGAGCAACTCCTTTGCCTTGGAGAGCAAGATGCACGTTTTCCCACTTCTAAAAGGTAAAAGATAACCTTTCTTCAAAGAGCAATCCTACAAAAACAAGAGAGTAATCACGAGTTTATAATTTATTCTAAGACAATAAAACTAAACCAAATAAAAAAGGTGAATAAACTTCTCTTCTAAACATCTTATTTTCCTTAATCATGTGTCTCCATCATTTGTGGGGATTAGGGGCTCATCAAAGACCATCCTTTCAAGGAGCTCATACTTAGTAAAGTCATCAAATTGTCTTAACTCATACAACTCCAAAATGGTATTCATATTGAAGTTTATACAATAAAAGTTGAAAAGCTTAAGGTGAAACTTTATGATAAAACACTAATTCAATTTGAATTTGTTAGATTATCTCAATAAGTTATCAAACTATTGATTTGTGAATCTCTACGAAGACTTTAATGCAATAAAGCTAGTTTATACTATTCTATGTTTAAAGTGGTGTTATCACATGAAGAAAAGGATGTTCATAACTAAAATAACTTTGAAACACAAAAAGTTAAGTATGCCAAAGATTCTTAGGAATTAAAAGACTACTAACTTCTATCATAGTTTTGATACAATAGAATATTGATACATTAGTCACAATGGTAATATTTAAAACACAAGGTTCGTCATGCATAACCATTTAATGATCTTACGTAGTAGAATATCAACGTGTTTCGCATCCACACATGCCTCGATCTTATAAGTTTTAAATCATATAATTCTTTTAAAGTAGTTAGAAATATCCAAGGAACATTAACTTAACTCTAACAAAAAAAATATTCAAAGATTATTAGTTTAACTGATGATCTGCTTTGGGTCACCAAAATCATTAAGCAAATAAGATAAGTTTAAAGTTATCAAATAGTTGATATTATACACATCTATTAAATATCAAACAACCTTTAAGGACAACATCACCAACCACTAAATACACACTTAAAAAAAATGACAAAGATCTACAAAACTCCACCTTGAATTGAAACTTTTTTCTTTTGAAATTAATCAAAGTTTAATCAACCCAAACATTGCATGAACTTACTCCTATAAATGTTTATGAATAAACCCAGAATTATCCAATAATTTTCTTCTCATGAACAAACTCGACTTAAATAAGGATAACGAAAAGTTTGTTAAGGACATGGAAAAAATAAATACAATAACCAAAATAAATAAAAATAAAGAAGCAAAAATCAATAAAAGGTCAAAGGAAGATTCAAGTTAAACGAATTATAATGATAATTAAAAACCTTCAAATTTTGTAAAACTATTAAATCATAAAATATTCATCTATTCTCATAGAATAATTCGCAACCAATAGACACCTAGCAACACATGTTGGATGATTTAAGCATTGGAAAAGAGACACTAGAAGTTTCTAACCATTTCAAAGTGTAATAACTAATTCACATGGTTTTTCCATTTTTCATGCACCACATGTGTTTCTTAAAAGTGTAATTATGAGCTTTTTCATAAATACAGGATCTACCATTTGTTTTTCCTAATTTGAGAACCACCCACGTGCATAAGTTAAGTTAATTAGGAGTCAACTTAGTGCTAAATATAAGATTAGTTAGGAAAATATTTTGCTTAACCAGTCTTTATGAGTTGGGATTCTAGTTGTTATAAATACTTGTTGGGTGTTTCTTCATATTCTTATATAAAGAAGTCCAAACCCCTCTCCTATATCACTTTTTAAAAATATATGAAATTACTTTTTTGAGAGATATTTTCTCTTACATTAATTCCAACTCATTATAAACTCGCTAATTGTGAAAGTGTAACATGATATGGATCATCTTCAATTTTAATAACAACATATGAACAAATGTTTCACTTAAAATCAAACTCGTAACTTTAACTTTGATACCAATTGTTAAATTAAACGTTAACCACTAAATTAAAAGTTATAACTAATACTAACATATTACACCTATTTTTACATAAAAAAATGTAACAACCTAAATCCAATAATTCAATTATGATTTGACCTATCTAACATACACCATAAAACAATTGACACAACCATACAACAAACATTATATCACATTAAAAATAGTTTTAATGTTCTAAACTCTTTCATACGTCTCAAAATTTGATCCATGATCGGTTGATGCTTCTTCCCAAGCTTGCTCACATATTTTCTCACAAAACTAAATTTTTGGGCAATATCTATTGGGTTTATCAATTACTACTAAATCAAGAGTTATACTTAATAATCAAAGTATAATTATTACTATAAAACTAAAAATTATAATTAATAATTTGTAGACTAACGCATAATTAATAATTTGTAGACTAACGCTATGAAGGTACAAATAGACATCTTATGACTAAAACAATCTAAATATTATTTTAAATATTATTTTAACACACAACAACTCTTGGTTAAGATTAAGTATAGTTTGAAATATTCACTAAAATCATAAACCTTAAATCTCAATTACAAATATTTAAAAATTATTTATTTTTTATTTTTTTAATTATATTAAAATAATATATTTCATGTCTTGCAAATATTAAAACTATAAAGTTTAAAACATATGAGATATCTGGCAATAAAAATGCACGAATAGAAATTTGGATACCCAACCTATGAAATATCAAAATATTCTTCACATACATTGACAGCTGGATTTTATTGGTTGGCTTACATTCAAAATATCAATCAGATTTAAAGGATTTATTCACAGTGAAAATATAATAAATGCTTCATTTATAATATATTTTTAATAATTCAAAAATTGACAAGGATTGCGCAAATTTTTTATTTCACACAGAGAAACTCCAAAGTTGTTCATTTTGAGAAACTGATTTCCTAATTTATATAAGAATTTTTTAATTTATATCCACTTATTGTTAAAATTAATATATTAATAAATTATGTAACATCCCAAAAATATAGTATAAAAACTATATAAGGGAATAATCACATATTAATAATATTCCAGATCAGTCTTACAAAAGATGAGACGTACGCTTATGACCGAACGACCTTACAAGATAACATGGAAATTAAAACTGTACAAATATGCAATCTAGACCGAACGATTTACAGAAGACGTACCAAACGGTCATACAAAAGAAGAAAACAACAGATGACCGAACGGTTATCACACAAAGAAACTAACTTCTGACCGAATGACTTTATTGTTCGGTCTTAACTTCTACCTCGACCAAACTTTCTTCTTCAAGCACCTTTCCTAGCAAAGCTTCTCCTTCTGCTCACATCCATACGGATGATCATTGCAACAAAAGGACAACCACCGAACGTACATAACGAACAAGACAAGAAATATGGTAAGCTTATGTAATTTAATTCAATTATCAACATATATCTCACTCAATCAATTTAAATAAGATAACTCATTAACTCTTTCATGCAAAGCCTAATACTAGACTCTGACTGTCCGGACTGTATGAATTCTGTGTAGCTACGACGTTCGTGCACCCGGATGATGTAGTAACTGGGATACCCTCAACAGCTGCCACCTGAGGTTAGTCTGTTCCGTCCAAATTAACCATAAGGACGAGGACCTCCTGCCATTCCCACACATGACTTACCCTTCTTTATGTGAGAAACGAGTAATCACGGAATATCAGGATGAACCGCCAGCTTAGTGTAACGCCCCGACAACTCATAGGGACCATCGACTGCCCCCACAGATCACCACCAGGCTTTCCAGTATGCTTTGTCCTCACTCGCACACTTTCTGGGAAAACTTCCCAGAAGGTCACCCATCCCAGAATTACTCCAAGCTAAGCACGCTTAACTATGGAGTTCTTATGAGTCAGGCTACCGAAAAGCAAATGCATTTTTGGTAGCCTGACTCATAAGAACTCCACAGTTAAGCGTGCTTAGCTTGGAGTAATTCTGGGATGGGTGACCTTCTGGGAAGTTTTCCCAGAAAGTGTGCGAGTGAGGACAAAGCATACTGGAAAGCCTGGTGGTGATCTGTGGGGGCAGTCGATGGTCCCTATGAGTTGCCGGGGCGTTACAGATGGTATCAGAGCCTAGCCTCTCCCAGTACGGTGTGGTTCGAGGACGAACCAGAGCAAAAGCTGGTGGGCATGTGACACCCGGGCACGGAGACGAGGGCGGGGAGTGACGCCGGTGCAAGAAGCATGGTGCAGGGGGCACAGACAATGAGCGGCTCCTGGCAGCTTCGGGTGGAAGGGGTACATGGACGAATCGAGCATACACCGGAATGAGAGGGATTTGGAGACTGTATAGGTATGGGACTATACGGTTGAAGGATAGCTTAAAGGAATTGATTTGACTACTCATATCACCAAAATGCATTTGCTTTTCGGTAGCCTGAGCCCATAAGAACTCCATGGTTAAGCGTGCTTAGCTTGGAGCAATTCTGGGATGGGTGACCTTCTGGGAAGTTTTCCCAGAAAGTGTGCGAGTGAGGACAAAGCACACTGGAAAGCCTGGTGGTGATCTGTGGGGGCAGTCGATGGTCCCTCTGAGTTGACGGGGCGTTACACTTAGCGTGCCCACATTCATACTTTACCATTCCAATATCAAATCATGAGATATTCCTTCCCGGAACATTCTTCCATAACCAAAGTCATTTCATCCATATCGTATTCTATCATCTTTCATTATTAAAACCGCAACTGAACCAATTTGAATAATGATCCCGTAGGATACCAAATATCGCACGTTAGTTTTTAATCCAGAACAAGACCGAACACTTGGAGTGAGACCAAGATGTCTCCAACTCAAACATAATCAAATTGAGAGAGTTACTCACTAGTTGTGAAAAGGACCGAATATAATAATACTTCTCAGAGACTAATATAATCGAATGTTGTTTACCAAGTGAGCCAATTTAATGAACTGACTCTTGAGAGTTTAAATCGAACACCGTAAAGCCTAGGCCGAGTACTAGGACTCTAGGTCGAAACTAATTGAGACAGGTACTGTACGACACCAAATAATAATACTTGACGGAATCATATGAAGAAACCGATCGCCAATGAATACTTAGCTTCTTAATGAGCTAAACCTCAAGGAAATCGAATGTCAGTCGAAGACCGAACACTGTAGAGAGCGAACTCTATTGAGTTTGGACGAACGCTCTTATTATAAAGATAGATTACGAAAACGAGAACGAGCGCCTATTGTAAGACCGAGCACTTACTTAGTACGAGCACTTGGTGTAAGACTGAGCACTACTTAGTACGAGCGCTTGGTGTAAGACCGAGCACTACTAAACTTATAGAAGAAAGGCTTGATAAATATAATAAGATACCATTTAAATAGTGTTCACGAACGAACGAAATATAGAAATACCTATGGATATACTTAAGTTTACCATTAAACACCAAGGAACAAATATCCTTGGTTGAACGCTTATATACAAATATTACAGAACGAAGATGCTCAGTCCTCAACTGGAATTCTTTCCAAAAGAAAGAATCCAGTTCCAACCGAGTCCACAGGAAAACCCAACGGTCAAAGATCTTCAGTGACGAACATAAATTTTCACATAAAACTCTAGACTTAGAATTCATAATCTTATCAATACATTTCTCAACATCTATCTTCATACATTCATACATCCATATCATAGTAAATATTCACACTTCATACAGGCAAAACATATCAACAATCATACTTCATATTCATTCAGAAATCAATGAACGTACATCCATTCAAAACAAGAATCTTAATCAAATTATATAAGCTTCCCTTACCTCTTACGTGACCGAACACTTCCAGATATGGTTACTGGTTCACCTCTATAAGTCCTTCTACCCTCAACGCTCAACAATTTCCAAAACTAAACCAAGTAAAAACCAAAACACTATCAGAACCACTCATTTTAGAAGAGTGATCAACAAATGAAACCAGAACTTGGTTTGCACGTTCAAGAAACCGCACGATTGAGCGAAGAGAAGAACTTACCAGCTCAGATTCACAAACCGATCGGTTCAATCGAAAGCCCTTGACACCGGAAGAGTGGAAATGGTGTCTGAGTGATGATCGGAGAAAGAAAAGATGAGAATTTCTTAGAGAGAAGATGAAGGTTTTAGAGAGAAAGAGGAGAAAATGGGTTCAGAGATTTGGAGGAAAAGGTAAGCATGCAGAGAAGTGGCACAACATTTGAAATTTGACATTAACTACTGCCGTCACAAAAAACGAACGTCCATTCTCCTGCAGCCACCTGATTTTCACTTTCTGATTTCTAGATCTCCTTTCTTGACATTTGTTTTCCACTACTAAGAGTTTTTAATGAATTTTAAATGAGTTCTGACAAATTACAATTATCTTAAAGCATTAAAGTTTCTGGATATATTTTAAAAATTCAGCATATATACATAAAAAATTCATGAGAGAATTCAAATTTAATAAATTGTTACCATCATCCTAAAAAAAAGATAATAAAGGCATATATAGTCTGTTTTGTTAAGCATAATAAATAATAAATTATAGTACTGCTATTTTAAAATACATGTAAAGCATAATTGCTAATTTATTTTTTCTAAGAAAATAAATTAGTTTAAATTATGAAATCTTTTATTTAAATATAAGAGGCTATTACTTAATTTGTAAGTGTATATTTGTGAAACTTCTCTCATTTTTGTTAATTTTACTTTTTCACTTTGAGCATTTCTGAACATGTTCGCTTGACTAAAACCCTTTAAAAACCCTAGAGAAGAAAGTTACTTGTCTATGGCGGTTCAGAGGATCACTTCCACCGAAGCACAAGCTTCGAAGAAGGTTTCGAATGACCATTTCTTTTGTAAGCAGTTGATTCTATCGATATCCGTATTCGTATGCATGATAGGTTTAAGTTTAATAAATGAAAGGAATCAACTAGTTGTTTTGAAAACGGATGGTACAACTTTCCCTTAGGATTAGGATAAATTCCTACTTCTTTGATGCTGAAGAGATGTTCTTTGCAATTTAATCAAAGTGATGTAATGTTATGAAATGAACCGAAAGTTCATGAATGTGTTTGATTTTCTCCCAATCTCACAAATGTAATATAAATTTGTTGAATATGTTTGTTTGAGTTTGGAGTCGTGGCTTATTGGTTTTAACCTAAGGTTTTTGGTTTACTTCATGCGGATTTGAGATTAAGTTATTCAAGTGAAAGTTTTTTGTGTGAGTTCCAATATTATAGCACATAATCTTGCTTTTAAATAGTTAATAGAATGATTGACACGATTACATTAGGTCAAAACTAATGAATGCAGATTTTAAAATTCACACTAATATGATATTTCTAGACTGTGCAATTCAACTGTGTTACATAATTAAGTGAGTTTTGGTTGGCAGAGGCACAACCTTAAGAGCAAACTGAGCCTTGGCTTGGGACCCACATCTGATTTTGTTGCATTAGACATTTTTTATCATTTAATCTCCCTTTTCATTTTCTCATTCATCTCTCCCCAACAGAGTTTAACTGTGGCTGGAGAATAATCTGTGTGTGGAATCGTTTATTCTGTTTTAAATATTTTAGAGCTACTTTTCTAACCTTATGATATTGTTGAAGTATGGAGAGAGTTTGTGTGGGGAGCTGTTGCTGGTGCCTTTGGAGAAGGAATGATGCATCCAGTGGATACCATTAAAACCCGACTACAAAGTCAAGCTATTCTAAATGGACTTCAGGTATGATGGCAGCCTATAGATGAATTAGACAGTATTGTCGACATGTTTAAAAAGTTATGAATGAGCTGCTGTTCATATATAGCTCCATCATCTAAAGTTTTTCTCCTTCTTTGGAACATCATTCTGCCGATAGAACCAGAAAAACATATTGCAGATGGTGCGATATGTCTGGCAGGTTGATGGACTAAAAGGTATGCTATTTTGATCATTTAATATTTTTATTCCTGCCATGGATAGTTTTTATGCTTTTTAATGATGAATTTTCCTTATGTTTAATGGCATTTCATGCGTGTTTGAGTTAACTTTTTTGCTTTCAGAACTTAATCAAAACTTTTAAGAGAGTGCTATTGACTTGAAAGCCTATTTGGCTGCCAAATGATGGAAATCAAACAGGCATTTTGATAGATGAGCAATGACTTCAACTCTTAATTTTTCTCTATTTAAGTTTACTTGTGATCTAAGTAGTCTTTCTCACCTAGTGGTATAAGACTTTGTTGTTGTTGGTGTAAACTTATTCTTGAATCTAGTAACATATACTTTGGACTATGAACTTAGAAATTTGCCCCTTGTGATTAATTAAAATTCTGTAGGCTTTTACAGGGGTGCAATACCTGGTATTACTGGATCTCTTGCGACTGGTGCAACATATTTTGGTGTCATAGAGTCCACAAAAAAGTGGATTGAGGATTCACATCCTAGTCTTAGGGGCCACTGGGCGAATTTCATTGCTGGAGCTGTTGGTAAGCAGATTTGAGCCATGTAATAGTAAATTAGTAATACTTTTGTATCTTTTAGTAATCTGATTTTGAGAAGTTATACATATTGTTATTCTTTATAAAAGTGGATGCTCCCCCGATTAACTTCTAAGGAAGATCATTTTTGAGTTACCCTTTTTTGAAAAAGTAACTTTTAGATGCACTACCGTTATTATCATCCTGGTGTTATATTTTATTCTTGTGCCAAATTTGAAGGTTTTGTGAGTATGAGACCTGTAACCATTTCAGTGGGATCAAATTTTCCTTGTTTTTCTCTCTATTTTCAGGAGACACTCTAGGTTCCTTTGTGTATGTTCCATGTGAAGTGATAAAACAACGGATGCAGGTTCAAGGCACAGTTACGTCTTGGAGTTCGGTTGCTGTGAAAAATGGCAAAGCAATTAAGCCTGGCGCACAGATATATAGTTATTATACAGGGATGATCCATGCAGGCTTCTCAATATGGAAAACACAGGGCTTAAAAGGTTTATATGCAGGGTATACACTAAAAAAATACTAGTTTTCTTTTGACACTATGGTATTGTTTAAATGTCACATTTTTAAAATGCAAGCGGTGAATGAATCTATATCTTATAACGAGTCAATTTTTAAATTAATTCTAAGCACATTTTTTTTTTGGGTCCCATAATTTCATTCATGATTTTGATTCCTTATATTTCTTGTTTCTGTAGATATTTATCTACTCTGGCAAGGGATGTTCCGTTTGCTGGCCTAATGGTATTATATGTAACCCACACAATTTCACTGCTTATGCTCTTTCTATAATTTGCTATATTTTTTGGGGTATATGAAAATATTTTATTTAGTCTCTATTATTTTTTATCAAAAGTCCTTTCTTCTTATTTGATCAAGGCATCTTCTTTTTGTGTACTTTTGGTTACACATCGAATGGCCTATAAAATCATAAATTTAAGGAAGGACACTTGTTTTATTGAACATAAAGAGTTGACATATTGAACACATGTTGTATATTCTAATATCAACTATGTTATTCATAGAGCTGAACAGGGAAGGCTGTCTTTTCTTATCCATATCAAAACCTTTTATGTTGATACACTTTCCTTTTTTGGATCTGATTTATTAGTTCAACTGCCACACCTGGTATTTATTTCAGTTATAAAATTAACAATTATGTTATGTAAATCTCTAAGATATTGTACTTGAAAAACCAGGGAGATCTTTTGCAGCAATATCTGGAACTAAATACACATTTTTCTTCCTGTTTACTTGGAATCTAAAAGAAGTAACAAAAAAATGAATTGAAAATTAAAGAATTATTTTATTGGTATCAATAACACAAATTACATTCTCATCATTCTCTATTTGTAATAACCAAAACCTTTAAAAAATGAAATAAGAATATGCTGAAATAAATGGGAAGATTTTGAAGATATTTTTTCCTAATTACTATGGAGAGATACAGAGAATATTATTTATCCTAATCTGCTATTTTCAACTGTATCCTCGTCAATGGATGGTTGAAAGAGATTGTTTGCATTTTCACTGGCAATTGGAATGACACTTAAATATGAATGACCTGTTGGTGATCAGCTCCGTCCTGATTTCAGTAAATAGACTCACTACTCACAACCATCATATCTTGTCTGTTATATGAAATTGCTGTTTTCATTGTATAGGTCATGTTCTATGAAGGTTTGAAAGACGTTAAAGAATATGTAGAGCAAAGAGGGATATATAGCCCAAATTTGCGTGTTAACCATTCATTCGAGGGACTGGTTTTAGGAGGATTAGCGGGTGGTATGTGCAGTGCTCTGCTTTAAATGTTAAGTGCTGCAGTGTTCTCTGTCTTCCATAAAACTCAGTATGTTCAGTATAATTCAACAGGTCTCAGCGCATATCTTACTACTCCTTTGGACGTTGTGAAAACAAGACTGCAAGTGCAGGGTACAACTTTGAGGTATCATTTCCTTTAGTAAATATTAGACAGGTTATGGTATGCGCATTGTGTGCCTGCCACCAGAATACTGGTTATATTTTTTTATTGATAGTCACAAACAGGGTTTTGTCAGTCGAGTGAGCTGAGTTGTAATATTTTTAATTATTTAAGCTAACTTTATGATAATTTTGCTTTCGAACATTGTCTTAGGTATACTGGTTGGTTGGATGCAATTTGCAGTATATGGGCCGCAGAAGGCATGAAGGGAATCTTTAGGGGTGGTATCCCCAGGATTGCGTGGTACATTCCGGCTTCAGCACTTACATTCATGGCTGTGGAATTTCTCAGAGATCATTTTAATGAAAGATTGCCCAATGATAACTTGCGAGATGTTAGCAGATTATCAGTAGACAAGAAATCACTGCAGGAAGTTGCTTAGAAGATTCTCATCGAATCACGCTTTACTTCCCATCCAGATTTTTACGAAGAGGGGAGGAGGTTGTATATCAAAATTTTGGACATGCTCAAATAAGTCATAATTAGATCCCCATTATTGTGAACATACGCAATTGCAAAGAAATCACATTCAAAATGAAATCGTAAACTTGTTCAAATTTGTGGTGGCCAATTTGTGCCAGTTCAATCTGGTTCGTCTATTCGACCAGTGAGAACCGGCTGAAACAAGTAGAAAGTTGAATATGTTGTCTTTTGAATTTGGAGTAAGTTTGTTTTTTCAACTATAAATGATTTTAGTTATATAATTTGAAAAAAAAATCTTTTTTATTTTGTTCAAATCTTTTTTACATAGTAAATATCTTTAAAACATGGGTAATCTTAAAGTCATTGTATTTTTACTGGGTATGTTGTCGTGGGTAGCTACTAAATATGTAGGTAGTTTCTTTCTACACCCCATCATTTTGTTTAAATCTATTTCTACCCTTGTTTGTTTTATTTGAAGTTCTATCCTACGTGCATGCGGAAATCTAAACTTCCACAAAATATGATCAGGAATTGGAGTGGGAAGTGGAAATTGGTTTCCATTGTTTCCGGATGCATAATATACTATTCCGAAATAGATTTTCTATGTTTCGCAAAGCAAACTAGTTTCGGAAACAGAAATTAATTTACTTCCAGGAAAGGTGAAATTTATTAATTTCGGAATTTGCTGCCCGGAAGAGTGAAAGTAAGAGAATGTTTGTTTTCATTTTTTACCATTCCAACAATCAAAAGAGTCCACAAATTCCATCTGTGAGTGTTTGCAAAGTCTCAAATTCCATTTGTAAGTGTAAGTGTTCGCAAAGTCCAAAATTCCATCTGTATTTGTTTGCAAAGTTTCAAACAAAATTAATTTGGAATGCATCTCAAACTGAGATAATATTCTGGAAAATATTTTCCTGAACTCATTTTCGGATTTTGTTTTCTGGAGGATGCGTTTTCTCCTATTCATTTGAAATCATTTTCCAATGGACTCTTATCGGTGTAGAAAACACAGCTAACTGAGGCTTGGAACAAGATGCCACCGAAGCTGCACAACCAGGTATGAAGGTGCCGTGAAAAAAGAAATTAGGGTACAAGTAAAAAAAAGGTTAAAAGGTCGATTGTGGTATTTCATTGATGGGGTGCAGGAAGCAATTGCCAAATATATATTAGAAATATTTTATATTAAAAAATAGGTTTAAACTCTCTTTTGGTCCTCATATATTTGTTGGTGAATCTTAAGTGGATCATCGTTTTTTAAACTGTCAAAATTGCGTCCATATACTTGTAAAATTGAGTCAATTTTATCTCCTCCGTTAAGTTTTGACAAACGGCACTAAGAGATGCTAACCTGTATTTTTTGTCAAAATTGCGTCCATATACTTGTAAAATTGAGTCAATTTTATCTCCTCCGTTAAGTTTTGACAAACGGCACTAAGAGATGCTAACCTGTATTTTTTTTTTAAAATGACGTGGTATTATGTATTAAATTAATGGGTTATGTGTTTTATCTTTATTTGTCTCCGGCGGCTTCTTCTCTGTCTCCGGTGCCAATTTCTTCTTCTTCTCAATTCTTTCTTCACAGTTCAATCTTTATTTCTCACAATCAAATTTTCCACTATGGCTCCAACCCCTTCTTCCAAACAAAACTACCCCACCCAAATGAAGACTCCACAGTCCAAGCACCGTCTCAATTTCCATGACCCCAAATCAGCACTGCAAATGCACCCTTTTCCCAACCTAAATTGTGCTGCAAACAAGGAACCCCCAAATTGTGCTGCAAACAAGGAACCCCCTTTTCCCTCGTTGAAAGTCGCTAATGGAGTTTATTTTGCTTCTGCTATTGTTCGGGTCGTTGGGTGAAGATGAAGCGAGGTTGAACACGCCCATTGTGATTTCGTTTAACAAAGGTAGAAGAGAGGTTTCGGCTGTGGAGAATATAGCCAACAAACAGATCACATCTTATTGTTTGGATGTGGATTACTCTGGATTTTACGAATTCTTCATCTTGGTGAAAGTATTTATATTCTTGAACTTAATATGGAATGATCGAATACACAATGGAAGGAGGTGCAAGAAAAAAGGTAATCTTTTTTTCTGGTTGGGTCAAAAGAAGATGGTGGATCCGACGAGGTTGACAGTGGAAGGTTGTGGCTTAATGGTGTTGATGGTTATGTAGCACGGTGGTGGTTTGGGCGAGGATGGTGGCGGACATGGCTAACGACTTAATTTTTTTTTTTTGTGAATGGAAATTTCTGACGTGGAATTAACACATAATCCATTCAATTTAATAGGCAATGCCACGCTATTTTAGAAAAATGACAGCTCAACATCTCTTAACGTTGTTTATCAAAACTTAACGGAAGGGACAAAATTGGCTCAATCTTACAAATATATGAACCCAATTTTGACAGTTTAAAAAGCGATGACTCACTTGAGATTTACCAACAAATATGAGGACCAAAAGAGGGTTTAAACCTATTAGGACAATTATTTCCTGTACTCTATCATTTTCTTCCTAAATCTTATCACTTTTTTAATTTATTTTCCAGAATACAATAAACAATTTTAGAATTTATTTTTCCGGAAATCAATCAGCCCTCCTTTTACGGAAAACATTTGAAGCTTTTGATGGGGTAAGAGGTGAAATTTGATGGGGTAAGCTTCAGTCAAAGATTAGGTACTTAATTTGGATAGGCAATTGCTTTTTTAAACCCATATGATTTTTTCTTGCTGAAAGATGAAAATCACCTTAAATAAATTTATATATAACTTTATTCTGTCTCATCCTCACTGCAGCTCTCTTTGACCCGTTAGATTGCTTGATTTCACTCCCACCACCTCTGATATCTATCTATTGTTATTACTCATTACCGTCGGTGAGGTATTATTGTGAAAGGTTAAGGTGTTCACAATTTGTTTTTCTGCTTTTGATTGTCTGATGTGCGTCATACCTCATTGTCTGATCCGTAAAATTTTTGACTTGTAGAAGTTAGAAGTGGTTTTGAATCTTGTAATCTGAGTTTAGAAGTTCTTTTTGATTGGATTGTGCAATGCATAATATACTTTCGAATCTAAGTTTATTATGAATTGAACAATTAGGATTGTTTATGCATAAAAAATATTTTTTCAAATCTTAGATTGTACAGTTCGTTTATGCACGAATAATATCTTGTTCAATGGGTAAAATTATTCTACACCAATGCCTTATGTTAATTAACTCTTGAAAAACTATATATCGTGTACAGTCTTATATCTTCAGTTGTAATTGAGGCCTGATTCCCCTTCATTACGAAAGATCTCCAATGTTAGCGGCTTGTAGAACATTCACAAGTTGTCACTTTTATCATGGAGAAATCCTTGTCTTCATTTGGAGAGGAGATTTTTCTTTCAATTTTCTTAGAAAGACAAACTAATATTTTTTTTATCACATGTTGATCACTCAGTTCTTTACCAATAATGAACAGCATCAAACTCAAATTTAAAACTTACATTCTCTACATTGCCAGACAACTGGATCATTCTCTGTAATTTGTTTTAATTATTTTTCAGGTGTCTTTGTTATTTTTTTTTCTAGATTAGTTATAGTTGTAGAAAGTTCCACTGGTTTATAATTGCTCCAAACCACTCTCTACTGCAGTGTAACTTACTTTATGTATTCTGATGTAGAATAGAACTGTAACAATCTTTTAGATAGAATGAATACAATTTGCATCTTTCAGAAACTGAGCAAACAAATGTTGTAGTATAGTAACACCTAGTGATATTTTTCTTCAACTAGTGAAGTTTGTTCACTGCACCATCTGGAAGGTCTCAAATAATGTGCTGTTAGGCCCTGATCTTCCGCAGCAAGTTTCATGAAGACGTTTTGGTTATTCTTCAAAGCCTGGAGGAACACCCAGATTGTTATCAAACTCCAATTTGGGTGTAACTAGTCCAAGGTGACAAGTTCTTCCCATCGCATCCTTCCCTCCAGACATATCAAAGTCCATATCAAGTGGCTCCAATTTAGGTACTCTTTCAATAGTTTTATCAATTTTCCTTTTGCGAAATAATCCCCACAGGAAATGTCCATCGTTTATTGCAGCAATAGCACCTGTGCACACACTAGTTGATGACATCTTTGCCAAGACAAAATGTAATAATAAATATTAGGTTAAATATGTTTTTAGTCCCTAAATTTGGAAAAGAAATTGAAATTCATTCCTATCCTAAATTTTGATACATTTTGGTCCCAAACGTTAAAATCGAATTGATATAATCCTTTTAAGTGTTAAATTGTTTTGACGTATCAAACATGTTTCTGGCATTCGAGCTGTACACTGTTTGACTAGTTCTAGCTCAAATGTCAATCTGATTAACAAGTCTAAATACATTAATGTCAAGTTTAAAGATCAAACTTTATGAAAGTTTAAGATATGAATGAATTTCAATCTCACCTCATCTAGGAACTAGAAAATATATTTAACCTTAATGTTGGTTAAGTCATGTAGACAAATTGGACAAACATTGAATAGAGGATAGGTTTCAAAAGAAAATTTTAATATTTTGAACCTTCTCTCCCTAATCTTTGATATCAAATATTCATGAAAAAGAATTGTAGATTAGAGTGTTAAGAAAGTAGTAGAGCAGATCTAATGCATGAAACAGTTTACGCACCCCTTGAGTCCATGCCAAGTTGATTTGAGGTAAACATCAGCAACTCCACTCCATTAATATAACTTCTCAGCATTGTTTTTTCATCTTTCATAAGCTTCAATATACTATTCAGGTTCATTCTTGACCTACATTGAGAGCATGTATAAACAGAATAGCTTAAACAATAAATACTGGTCCGACTGACACCAAAAGAGAAAAGGAAAAAAAGAATCAAATAAAAGTTAACCTCTCAGTTTGTTCTGATGGAAAGAAGTACAGTGCAATATCCTGAAGCTTAGGAGAATCATCTTGGAATATGTCAATCAAGACCTTCAAAGCAGGACCGGACTCCAATTGAAGAACCGATGGCATTTCTCTCGAAAATGCAAATGCTTTCCCATTAACAATGAATGGTGGTTGGGCTTCAAACCCATCATAAAACTTGCTAGGTGCAGCAGTATGAAGAATTTGGAATTGACCCCTAGAAAATGGTGAACATGTTAAATTCAGATTAGTAAAACTGTAACCTTCAGATAATACTTGCAATAACTTCCTCAAATGATTGAGACTTGCACATGGTACCCATAACAATCTCTTTAATCACACAGATTTCTATAGTTTACCAATTGTTAACATTTATAAGCTCACTACCCAACATGCCAATATCTGTCGTATGGAATTGAGTTCATTGTAAAAGGAAGGGGCAAAACATTTTTTGCAGACATAAATATTCGAAATTGAAGACAAAATAACAAAAGCACACTACAAACATGTAAATTTATTTAGTTTCTATGCATATTGCTGAAACTGAAACTGATTCGGAGATGTTGTAATTCGTAAATAGTAATATATAAGATTGAAAGGAAGAGACTTTCCTTCTTATGGATCTTTTGAAGGAGGATTTACTAAAGACATAACACCAATAAAATACGAATCCAATCCAGACACAACACCAATAAAATACGAATCCAACCCACACATAAGAGATTGACACCACCTCTAATCCAAAATCTTAAATAATGGGTTTTTGAGTCTTCTTTCTTCTTTCTTACACGATACTCAATTTTTTCATCTTTACTCACTTAGAAGTATTTCAAACAACAAATACCTCTTACTTGTAGTGATATTTATCATAACGAGACACGCTTACCTTATTCTTTGTCAAGAAGACTTCTGATATAGAGATTAATCTAAATCGATCATATAGATTAATCACATCTTTATAGATCTTTTGAAGAAGGATTACTAGGAAGACATAACACTAATGAGACATGAGCCTAACTCACACATAAGGATTAACAACACTTCCAACCCAAAATCTTAAGATAATGGATTTATGGGTCTTATTCTTTATATGTGACTCAACTTTTTCATCTATACTTAATAATATGAAGACTTAGATTCATACTTGGATTTTCCAACACATTAGCATTTCTCAACATATTCTCACACATGTAAGGGGAATAGCAATTTAAGGGAAATAGTTATCAATGATAAGTGAAGAGAGAGGTACGTACCTCCAAGTAGTAATTGAACACGGTAAAAATTTACAATCAAGGTTTAAGCTTTGCTGAATACTCTTGTCATATTTTTTAATGGTGAACTGTTTACCGTCATCATTAACACAAGGGATACCACCTATAGAAAAGAGAGAGAGAGAAACAGAGCAAAAGAAAATGGAATAAAATACGAGATGATGGGTTCAAAAACCCAAAAGGTGCAGTAATACATACCATGATACACAGTAACATACATGCCCACGTTTGCACGAAAAGACTGAAGTAGATGCAACAAACAATTGAAAAAAAACATCAGATATGACAGACAAGAAAAGTATCCTACCTGAGCCGACAATAGGGGAAGATTTTCTTGCGAGTAAAGCTTCAAAAGGTGCCGCTTTTGTAGGCTTCTCTTTCTGAGGATCATGGATTTGAACTTTTTTAGCAGGTGTCACTCCACCCATTGGTCGCTGGTTTTTTCCTAAACATATCTTTGATGGTCCTACAAGATCCATAGTCTCAAAAACAAATCACATACATGTGCTAAACTAGCACAGCAAATGATTTTAACATTCTTTCTGTTACTACCGAGTAGGATCGACCGACCAGATATGCTTAGTCGCTACTGAGTAGGTTAGACCGATCGTCCAAGGACGGTGGGAGTATTAATAAAACCGACCGGGTACGTAAGGGTTATGGAAGCTGGTAAATCCCGGTCGGACGCCAGGGTTACACTCGCGAACTCTTCAGCCGTTGGCTAGAGACAACCTTTTGAATGTCAATGAATGCATAATTAATGATATAACGGTCATTGTCGAGCAGTTAAGGTGAACATTGATCGTCATTAAGAGGTAAATTAATGGATAATATTCTTTGAAACCATATAAATAACAATTGATTGAGAAGGTAAACCCTCTGATTTGATTAACTTTCACTAGACCCGCAAAGATAAATTCTGACTTGAGCGTCGGAGTGTTTTCTGCACGTCACCCCACTTTGACATTGAGAGAGGAAGAGTCAGGAGGTAAGGCAAAAGCGAGAAGGACCGATCGGTGAAGGAGGAGCATTCCCGAGCGGTAGCAGTAGGAGTTTCCCTCGGTCCCTTTCAGCAGAAACATTTTGGCGCCCACCGTGGGGCCGAGGATTGTTGAAGACACCTTACTGAGGCCATAAGGATGGAGCAGGACCCGACAATGTTTATGCAGGAGATGAGAAGAAGGATGGAGGCAATGCAGGCAGAGATTGAAACCCTTAGGGGCGAGTGTGATGCGGCTAGAGGGGCGCAAGCTAACCGTCAATCTTCCGCACGCGCACCAACACCGCCTATCGTAGAGATGCCGGAAACGGAGCCGGACTCGGAAGAAGACACAGATCCTACCAATGACAGTCATTATCACGGGGAGGATCAAAGTGAGGCTGGCTCGCATCGGACCGCAAACCGTCCGGTCCCAGCCGGCCGAGCGAGAGCTTTGCATCCGTTCACAGCGGCAGTCATGGAGGAACAGATTCCGGAGAGGGCATTCCCGGTCCTAGAGAAGTATGATGGGTCAGGTGATCCGGAGGAGCATTTGAGATCCTTCGTCGACGCCATGACCATCTACTCCCCCAGTGAAAATGTGTGGTGTAGAGTTTTTTCCTTGTCGATAAAGGGAGAAGCATTAGCATGGTTCCATTCTTTGAGACCTCGAACCATCAGTAACTTCGCTACCTTGAGGGACATGTTCGAACGACAGTTCTCGGTGGGTAGAGCTCGAAATTTGACGTATCTGGAGTTGACGAATATAAAGCAAGAGAAGGGAGAAAGTCTTAGAGACTTCATGGACCGATTTAATAGGACCGCTCGGCAAGTAAGGGGAGTGGGCAAGAAGTTTACCACCGCGTTGAGGCCTTCCCCTTTCGCCGATAATTTGTTTGCGGAACCCCCATTAACCTTGGATGAGTTGCAAGAGAGAGCCGCTCGATTCATCAGAATAGAAGAGATGAGGGCGGTTCAGAGGCGACAACAGGAGCAGAGCTCAACTTCAAGGCAGGAGAAGAAGGAAGGCAAAAAACCGTTCATACCCGGCGAACAGCCAAAGGGCCAGAAGTACAGAGATGGCCCAAAAGGGGCTAGATTCGAAAAGTACACCCCATTAAATATGCCAAGGGCTAGAGTTTTGGAAGAAGCGCTGAGTGCAGATCTTATTCGTCTAAGACCTTCTCGGTCATCACCCAAGGCTGACGGGACTAAACATTGTACCTATCATCTAAACATAGGGCATGACACCGAAGACTACACGGTGTTGAAAGATAAAAGTAGAAGAGATGATCCGGGCGGGTCACCTGAAAAAGTTCGTTAAGGAGGAACGGAGAGCGAGAAGCCCACCCAAGAGGGCGAGGGTGGAACGAAACGATAGGAGAGATGATAGACGCCCAAATCGTAGGCGGAGTAGAAGTCGTAGCCATGACCGATCGCTGCGTGGCACGATAAACACTATCTCTGGAGGTTTTGCTGGAGGGTCATCGGCGTCAGCAAGGAAGAGAAACCTAAGGGAGCTTAAAAGCGTTCACCGGGTAGATGTGAGGAAGCGCTCCATGCCGCCAATCATGTTCACCGATGAAGATTTTCATGCTCCTGATCCAGATCAAGACGATCCGATGGTAATAACAGCTGTTATTGCTCGGTACAACGTAGGAAAGGTGTTGGTGGATCAAGAAAGTTCTGTTAACATTCTTTACTGGAAGACGTTCCAGCAGATGGACATATCCGAGGACCTGATAGCCCCGTATAACGAGCATATAGTAGGATTTTCGGGGGAAAGGGTGGATACGAGAGGATATGTATATCTGAGAACTTGCTTGGGAACCGAGCGGAATAAGGAGCTGAAGACCAAGTTTTTGCTGGTAGACGCAAACACATCGTATAATGTGTTGTTGGGCCGACCGTGCTTAAATGCATTCGGGGCGATTGTTTCTACGCCCCACCTTACACTCAAGTTTCCGTCGGACAATGGAACCATTTGCACCGTTCGGTCCGATCAGAGGATCGCCAGAGAATGTTATGTGGCCGGGTTGAAGGTTCAGCCATCCTCATCTGATCCACCCAGCCGGCAAAGGAGAGGACGAACAGAGGTAGCCATGGCGGATCTAGATCCGATAACTAATACCGATGATCGGATGGAACCAATGGGAGAAACAACGCCTTTCAGCCTCGGGCGGAAGGAGGAACAAGTTACTACCATTGGAAGTGAGTTGGAGGAGGAGCAGGCCAGGTCGATAGGCGCGGAGTTGAAGAACAAGGATTTGTTTGCCTGGACTGCAGCCGATATGCCAGGAATCCACCCAAAGATTATGTCGCATAAGCTGGCATTGTTTAAGGAGGCCCGACCGGTGGCGCAAAAGAAAAGAAGACTGGGGGAAGAGAAGAGACTGGCGATGACAGTTTAGGTAAAAAAGCTGCTAGAGGCAAATTTCATCCGTGAAATCAAGTATACAACTTGGCTGGCGAACGTTGTGATGGTGAAGAAGTCGAGCGGGCAGTGGAGAATGTGTATGGACTTCACGGATCTCAACAAAGCTTGCCCCAAGGACTCTTATCCGCTATCAAGTATTGATGCGTTAATGGATGGGGCTTCGGGGTTCCAAGTGTTAAGTTTCCTGGATGCGTATTCGGGATACAATCAAATTCCTATGTTTCCCCCGGACAGTGATAAGACGACCTTCATCACCGGACGGTCTAACTATTAGGTTATGCCGTTCGGTTTGAAGAATGCGGGGGCTGCCTACCAACGGTTGATGGATAGGGTCTTTTCCAGTCAGATAGGCAGATGCATGGAGGTCTACGTGGATGACATGGTGGTGAGAAGCCGTTCGGTAGAGGAGCATGTGAGGGATCTTGCGGAGGTTTTTTGTCAAGTTCGAAAGTACAATATGCGCCTTAATCCGGCCAAGTGCACTTTCGGGGTACCGGCGGGAAAATTTCTAGGTTTCCTGCTAACAACCAGAGGAATAGAGGCGAACCCCGATAAATGCAGGACGATACTTGAGATGAGAAGCCCTCAGAAGTTGAAGAAGGTTCAGAGGTTGGTAGGAAGGTTGACTTCACTGTCGCGCTTTATTCCAAAGCTGGCCGAGCGGATAAAGCCGATTGTGAGAATCATGAAGAAAAGTGCGGGTACTGATTGGGATGACCAGTGTGAGCAAGCCTTCAACGAGGTAAAGAGCATACTAATCAGCCCACCGGTCATGGGACGACCTGATTCAGGGCATGCATTACAGTTGTTCCTGGCAATTTCGGAGGACACAGTCAGTTCAGCCTTGGTGCAAGAGCAACCCGAGTTTAAACTCGTGTATTTTGTTAGCAGAACGTTGTAACCCGCGGAAACAAGGTACAAGCGAGTCGAGAAGATCGCTTTGGCCCTAGTGATGGCAGCGCGGCGCCTAAGGCCGTACTTTCAGAGTCACCAGGTGATAGTAAGAACGGATCACCCGATCACAAAAATCCTACGAAAACCAGACCTGGCCGGGAGAATAGTAGGATGGTCAGTAGAGTTATCTGAATTCGGGATACAATTTGAGCCACGAGGGTCAGTCCGAGGACAACACTTGGCCGATTTTGCGGTCGAATTACCTTGGGAAGAAGAATGCCCCCAAGCGTGGACCCTTTATGTGGATGGTTCATCCGAGCGGTCCGAGGGAGGGGCATGAATCGTTTTGGAGGGACCGGACGACTTTGTCATTGAGCAGGCAATCGTCTTCCGGTTCAAGATAAGCAACAACCAGGCCGAGTACGAAGCAGTGATAGCCGGGCTCGAACTGGCTAAGGACTTAGGGGCGGTTTCAGTCAAATGTCGGACTGATTCCCAACTGGTAGTGGGACAGCTGAATGAAAGTTTCGAAACCAAAGATGATCAACTACTTCGTTATTATCATAAGACGAAGGAGTTGGTGAAGCAATTTCGGACGGTGGAGTTTAAGCATGTGCCGAGAGAGCAGAATATGAAGGCGGATGTTTTATCCAAACTTGCCAATTGCAAGGGGAAGGATCACTTATCGTC
The DNA here is from genome assembly GCF_016808095.1 of Vigna angularis. NCBI lineage: Eukaryota > Viridiplantae > Streptophyta > Magnoliopsida > Fabales > Fabaceae > Vigna > Vigna angularis. The sequence goes on along the minus strand of NC_068973.1, from coordinate 8,782,498 downwards.
GGTCATAAGGCAAGTTATGATGAGTCCTTCGGTGAAGTGCCTGTCGGTCCACGAGGTTTCCAGTAAACCTGATTGGAGGAAAGACATCAGAGAGATTATTCAGAAGCAGGAGAGCGGCTCACATATCCGAGCGGTTGGGGCCAAGAAAGCCGGTCGGTACTTACTGATAGGGGAGGATCTGTACAAAAGAGGGTTCTCTTTACCTTTGTTAAAATGTGTGTCCGCGGAGGAAGCCGAGTATGTTATGAGGGAGCTGCACGAAGGGGCATGTGGAATGCATACCGGGCAACGAGCGCTGCGAGCGAAGGTGATAAGAGCAGGCTATTTTTGGCCGACGGTAGAAAAGGACTGCAAGGTATTTGTGCAAAAATGTTTGAAGTGTCAAGAGCATGGCAAGAATCTCAATCTACCACTGGTAGAATTGCACAGTCTGATGTCTCCTTGGCCGTTCGCGCAATGGGGAATAGACATTGTGGGACCCTTTCCAATAGGCCGAGCTGAGAAGAAATTCTTGCTAGTAGCAATTGATTATTTCACCAAGTGGGTAGAAGCAGAGCCGCTCACAACAATCACGGCGGCAAGGGTTCAAAAGTTTGTGTGGACACTCATATGCCGATTTGGAATCCCCAAAACCATAGTTACGGACAACGGGCGACAGTTCGTTGATAAACGCTTGGGGGATTTCTATAAAAAGCTGGGAATTAAACATGTAACGAGCTCGGTCGAGTATCCACAGACGAACGGACAGGTGGAAGCGGCCAATAAAGTCATTGTTGCGGAGCTGAAGAAAAGGTTGGGAGGTGCTAAGGGAGCCCGGGTGGATGAGCTTCAGGAAGTCCTTTGGAGATACCGTTGCACACCGCACGGTACAACTGGAGAAACCCCGTTCAACCATACATATGGAATGGACGCCATGTTACCAGTAGAGGTAGGAGAACCTACCGTCAGAAGGGAAATTCAAAATTTGCAAGATAACAATGATGAGCTCCGAGTGGAGTTAGACACCTTGGATGAACGAAGAGAGATTGCAATGATTCGAGCGGAGGCCCAGAAAAGACTTCTTGCGAGACGTTACAACACCAAGGAGAGACCCCGACAATTCGTTGAAGGAGATCTCGTGTGGAGAAAAACGGCCGAAGCCCGGCGAAACCGAGCGGCGGGAAAATTAGCCGCAAATTGGGAAGGACCCTTCAGAGTGGTTGAAAACTTAAAGAACAGAGCATACCGCTTGGAGTATCCGACGGGAAAGGCTATACCTAATACATGGAATGCGTCGCATTTGAAATTTTATTTCAGCTAAGAATTTTGTATTTTTTATTCCATATCAATAATACTATGATTTTTATCACATGAAATTTTCATCATGTCATAGCAGGCGAGCGGGTGAGTCAGATTTCTTTCGTGAACTCTGACCTTGGTCTTAGGGCACGCTTCTAGAGAGCTCCTAAGACCTAAACCTAGCAGGTGAGGCAGATTTCTTTCGTGAACTCTGACCTTGGTCTTAGGGCACGCTTCTAGAGAGCTCCTAAGACCTAAAGCGGCGATAAAGGACCATTCGCGAAGACTTGATAAATAAAGCATGAAATTAAATGAGGCATATGCGTCCGAAATAAGTGCTCAACAGGTGTGTATTCATTTAAAATAAGTCTATTACAAGGTACAAAGGTAAGAAAGCAGTAAAATTCTATGTCTAAGACCTAGGGTTGGACATCAGCCCCATCGGTCTCTTCGATTACTTCAACGACAGCTTCAACAGTTGGGACGGCCGGAGGTGAGGGTGGAGGAACATGGATCGGAACTAGTTTCTCATCTACCACCATCATGCTCACGTCAAGACGGGGATCGTCGGTGGGAACTTGAAAGAGGAGGTTGCACTGGGCGAGCGCTTTTTCAAAACCGAGCAGATGCTCGTTCATAACCTCATCACCCAGAAACTTGTTGTCTGCCTCCAATTTTGTCAACCGATCCTGAAGCGAGTCTTGATCAGCCAACAGGCCGTCCCTCTCTGCCATCAATTTCGTATTGGAGGCAGTGGCTTTTTGGAGGTCAAGCTTTGCATCGTCTAGAGACCGTTGCATGCGGCGTTGGGTAGCACGGGCCTCAGCCAACAGAGTGCTGGCTTTCTTCTTGTCCTCTTCTGCCATTCTCTCAGTCTCGGCCAGGCGGAGGGTCAAGTCCTGGTTGGACTTCACGGCAGCATCGAACTTCTCTTGAAGAACCTGAAACTCCGTGGAAGCCGAGGCTCTCTTCTGAGCGGCATAGGCTAAACACATCGTCGATCGAGTGGCCAACTCCATAGCCATGTTGGAGGCCTCTTCCTCGGTCATCCCACTGACTAGAGCCTTTTCCTCAGCGAAAAGGTCAAAGTGGATGCGCTTCGCCACCCACGAGTTAGGACTCAACGGCCCAGAGAGGGGAGGCCCGTCGGGCAGACTCCTCTTGGCATGTTTGGATTCGGCAGATAATTCCCGAACGACCTTTCGTTTGCCCTTCTTCTTCGGGATGGGCTCTGCCGGGGGAGCCTTGTCGGCAGGACGACGAGCGGAATTGGGCGTAGGAACTTCGGCAGTTGGCGGAGGAGGTGGTGCCTTTTGGATTGGTAGGGACGTTGCAGGGACAACAGCGGTGGTCGGGGCGCAGGAGGAGCTCCCTCCTGGTTTCCTTACATCGCCCCCCCTCTGGGCGAACAGGCGAGCGAAGGTGCTGCTCTTTGCTGGATCCATCTTGGATAGGTAATCTGCACATAAAAAATAAATTTAGATAAGTTCCAAATGACTGCTCAACAAAAGGTGGTCAAGAATAGCTTACCAAACACGTTAGAAGGAAGATTTTTGTTGCTCAGAAAACCGATCAGTGTGTGCGAAGAGGACTTGGGGGGCAACTGACTCAGTTGGCTTATCAAGTCTAAGTCCTCGGGTGTCATCCGTGACCGAGGCCAAGAAATAACCTTTCTGGGGTTATTGGTCCAGTAAAACGGAAACTTAGCCCGCCCGTCCGGGAAGCAGAAACTTTGGTACCCAACTTCTAAAGGGACGACCTTGAAAAAATCCCCTTTGAAGTCTTTGTACGAGCTGTTGAAAAGAGACAATAAATGTCTAGACCCGATCGTCCGAAGAGAGACCCAGGGTTTCGACGGATGCGGTTGAACGTGAAAGAAGTAGAGGAAGGCCCCAGGCGTGGGGTATAAGGCCAAGCCCGTGCAGATAGCGGAAAACGCTTGCATGAACGCCCAACCGTTCGGGTGCAGTTGGGTAGGAGCAACGTTCAGCTCCCTCAGAACGCCCATTTGAAAATCCGAAAAGGGCATAAGAACCTTTAAATCTTTAAACATTGTAGCGTAGGCATAAAAGAAGTCTGTGGGGTTGTTTTCCGGACCGTGGCATACGCGCTCGGTCATCTGACAAACGGCTAGCTTGAAATGGCTAGCGTCCTCGGCAGCCATGACCAGACTAACACTACCGACAAAATCCTTAAGTGGACGGCGATGGTGGAAAGAAGACGAAATTTGCCTAACCTCGTGGGGAGCCCAGTCATAGCCAACGACGACAGGCCAATTTCGGGGTTTACCGTCCCAAGCATCGGTAGAGTCCAGGTTAATAACAACTTCTTCGGTCGCATCACTGTCTGCTAGGAGATCGGAGGAGTTCCCTGAGTTGGTGGCTGCGGCACCCTGACCGGCGGCGACACCCGAGGAGGACGATGAAGCACCGACTTCATCATCAGCGTACCCCCTGCCCTCTTCGCCGGAGAAATCGGAAGACATGATTACCTGAGAGGATGAAGATGAGGAGGATAGGAACGAGAGTGCGAAGTAGAAGACACTGGTGACGACGAGAAGAAAGGAGTAAAAAATTAGGGCAAAGGTGGGGGCTATTTATACAAGGTAAAAAGCGATTCACCAAGCAAATCTGGAGCGTCAAAAGTAGAAAGATCTGACGGTCTGGGCGATCTGACGGTTCATTAGCAGAAAGATCTGACAGTCTGGGTGATCTGACGGTTCATTTGCAGAAAGATTTGACGGTTTAGGCGATCTGACGGTTCATTTTCGCCTTTCCCGCCTAAATTTTACAGTCGTGACTCTACGACTTCCCGCCCTTGCAAATATCCACAACACAATTGAAGGCTTTGATAAGGGAAGATGCGAGTCGATCAGAGACCACTTCAAAACCCTACGCAAAAATATTTGGCTAGGGCTTGGGAGACTTGTGTTACTATTGAGTAGGATCGACCGACCGGATATGCTTAGTTGCTACTGAGTAGGTTAGACCGATCGTCCAAGGACGATGGGAGTATTAATAAAACCGACCGGGTACGTAAGGGTTATGGAAGCTGGTAAATCCCGGTCGGACGCCAGGGTTACACTCACGAACTCTTCAGCCGTTGGCTGGAGACAACCTTTTGAATGTCAATGAATGCATAATTAATGATATAACGGTCATTGTCGAGCAGTTAAGGTGAGCATTGATCGTCATTAAGAGGTAAATTAATGGATAATATTCTTTGAAACCATATAAATAACAATTGATTGAGAAGGTAAACCCTCTTATTTGATTAACTTTCACTAGACCCGCAAAGATAAATTATGACTTGAGCGTCGGAGTGTTTTCTGCAGGTCACCCCACTTTGACATTGAGAGACGAAGAGTCAGGAGGTAAGGCAAAAGCAAGAAGGATCGATCGGTGAAGGAGGAGCGTTCCCGAGCGGTAGCAGTAGGAGTTTCCCTCGGTCCCTTTCAGCAGAAACACTTTCTAAACTAGTCACGCTCTGGTTCCACACGTCTGTGTGCCAGTGGATGAAAATTAAATCTAACTAAATGTGTGAAATTTGTTTAATACAATCCTGTCAAGTTATTACATTAACAGCATTTCTATTTAATTTTATCATAAAAATACCTAAATCAGCAAAAGGGGAAGAATTTCTTGTTGATGAAGCTTCAAAAGGTGCCTTGTTTGCAAGCTTTTCCTTCAGAGAATAATAGTCTTGAATATTATGATCAGCTATCACTCTACCAAGGGAGTGTTGATTTTCTTCAACACACTCCTTTGTTGGTCCTACATGAGATTCAGAAAATATGTCATCTCCTTAATTATAATAATTTGTTTGCCTAAGAATACGCCAGATAAATCATGAATTGATATCAGTTGTATATAAAAGATTCCTTACCTTAAAAGGCTACGCAAATCAGGCAAAAGGATATTTGTAATGATGACAAGTAATTATCTATAAATGTTCTGATCATTATTGTTTCTTTGGTTTGATTCATTCTTCCTTTCACGTTTTCATGGTGAGGCTCGTGGTTTCTATCTAGTACCTGTTCTCTGCCTGGGATTTATGCTTTTGTTCAAGTTGCGATTTTTATTTGTGCTCACAGTTCCTATTCCTGTCGTGATTTTTGGTTCCCATTTGTGTTGTTGTTTTATGGTTGTGCTTGCGGTTTCATTCTTACTTGTGGTTCCAATTTGTGTGTGACTTTTGTTCTTGCTCGTATTCGTGACTTTTTCTTTTCGCTTGCACTTCTTCAACCTAGTTTGTTGCATTTTCGTAATGCTTCTTCACAGTTTTCTTTATTTCATTGGGACCCTGTTGCTTGGCCATCATAACAACTTCAAATAAAGACAATTTTTGTGTGTTTTAGTAACAAGGATTATGAATGCCCCTTATATGGGTTTTCCAGGCCATTGATGTCTCGGAGTACAACCCCACTCTCCGCCAACTATAACCTACTCTTTTATTAACTACAATAACTACATGAATACATTAGTGGTAGGAGTAATGTCTAACTGATGACACAACCATTTTAATTATATTAATTTTCTTTTATCAACCAACCACCTTAATTGAGGGGATGTCAATCAGCAAATCTTTTATCTCCTTAGTTATATTAATTTGTTCTACTAAAAGAGGATACTAATTCAGGAATTAGGGTATTTGTAATCATGAATAGTAATTATTTGTATATACTCCTATCACTATTTACATAACGCATACATTTCCCCTACAAGATTCATTGTCTCATAATAATAAAAAAAAATTATGGTAAACTTGCAAACCCAAGGCATTAAATACTTTTCCTAGATCCAGTTACACTATGGTTCTATATGACTAATTGTGTAAATTTCTATACAATGACACGGAATGAAAATGAAACAGAGTAAATGTATGATAACACTCTTTTTAAAAAACAATCATGGTTATTAAATTAAAAGACTAGTTCTGCTTAATTATATTATACAAATAAATAGGTTAGTTAGGCCATAGATCTCTAAAGGATTGCCTAACTTATTTCCACTCCATAAATAAGTGCAAGTTCATAAGCACAGTGGTTCAATTCCATCAAAACAGATTAAAGCAAAGACAAATTCAACCTCCACTTAAATTCTGTTTTTGAGAATAAGAACATGTATGATAAACGTTAAGAGGAAATACAAGAATGGAGATGACAACAAAGGTGGAGAAAAATTCTCACCTTTTGATAACGAACAAGAAGCATGTTTACTAGTCATTGTTTTCTTGTGTATTTCATCATTTCTTTGATGTTTCCCAAGTACATTAGTAGATGAAACAGGATGACTTGCTCCAGAAGAGAGTCTAATGACTTCATCCCCTGTAAGTAACTTCACTTTTGCAGTTTTGTTTCTTTGATACATTTTAGAAGCCCTTGAGCCAATACCCTGATCCTCTTTAAGTGGTGAAGTTGACACACACTTGGATCCGCAAGGCTCACAGACCCAATATTCTGGAATTATTAAGGTATGAAATTTCGTGCAATAACTGAAATAGTTTGAAAATAACATGAAACAATATATCAAAGGCACTTAAAGAATGAATATAAATAGACAAAAAACGAGAATGGTATGTGGACGATTATTACGCATGTTCATGTCCTCCTTTGCATTTAGAACAAGTAAGTAGTACTTCTTTCCAACCAATAGCACCACATATCTCACAACATGCAGCCTGCAAAGAATAACAAACACATAAATATAAATATCTACTACAAAGAATAGCCAAATTAGTGAAACAAAGTCTTAATATATACAATTATTCAAACCAACCAATCTAGAATGAGTAGAATGTCTTGCAAACATGCATAACCAATAAAGAAAAAATGACTTGTATACATTTCAGTTTCAGAAAAAGTTTGCATCCTAGGAAAACAAACAAAAGTTAAATATGTAAATTCAAAAGTCCAACTTCTACAAAGACAATTGGTTCTTGAAGATCTGTTAAAAAATTATGCAACATACTAACAAAACACGAATTTCTCTTTGCTGTATTGAACATGTATTTCAATTATTTGAACTAAACAAAATTCTTACTCTAAGGGCCATGTAAAGATGTATGATAGTGCAAATGCTAATTGGATGAACTATGTTTGAGACTGACATTCTATCATAAGACACCGAATTCTCTTTAGAGGAAACTTGACATCCATGAAAGACCAGAAACAAACTGTAATTCTCAAGTGAAGTGGAAAATATAAACATAAGAAAGATTAAAATGTATAGAATTACAGCTAGTGAAGTTTATGTGTGATAATGCAGCAACCTTGAACATTCTATCAAAACATCGAAGATTGATTATCACTTTGTAAAGGAAAAGAAATGAGTGTGAAACAATTGGTATTGGTTTGTAAAATCAGCAAATCCCCACTACCCATAAATGATTCAAATGTAAAAGTTATCACATTTGTGATTTATTTAAGAAAGAATTAATAACACTATTCAAAATCAATGAAGTAATAAGTAAAATTTTGACCCTTAAACAAATTACACAGTACACTAATGTAAAAATGACCAAATCCCAACAGCCCCTCATCACTGATATTAACTGCACAGTAACAATAACAAATATAATCAATGAAAATAATTAATTAATAAACAAACAAACAAAACTATAAAGAAATAATAATAATAAAAAAAGAAACAAGAAAATTATAGCAGAATGAGTTCTTGTATTCTTTTTGTTTACATTGTCATCTTCTTTGTGTGACTTCATTCCTTCTGGAAGAAGTGTGAACTGAAAAGGAAGACAAATCGACAAAGGGTGAGTCCGAGCAACCTTTAATTTTTTTTTTAAATGCATGCAATTAAAACAGTGTTTGGAGAATGCCGGTAGCATCAGCAGAAGTATAAAAAAAAAATGTTTTTTCTGGAAAATTTTGTGTGAACTAAAATGGAAGAGAAAACGATGGAGGTGACTCCTGAGAAGTTTCATACTATTTTTTTAAAGCAATGCATGTAACTGAAAAGTGTTGGAGAATGATGGAGAACAAAACACAAAAAATGATGTCTTGCTTAAATAGGTAGAAAGCAAATAATAGGAAAAAGGGATTAAGAAAGAAATATCTGAGGGATAGAATATGTTATGCTGTAATTCTACTTACAGCAACAAGCTCAAAACAATGTCAGTGTAAGATTGTGCAAAACTTCCTCAATAAGTTTTTACTCGTGACGTTTCGTATTATATTTGACAGAAAACAAATATGTGTAAAACAAATCAAAATATTGTAAGTGACGTTTCAAATTATATTCATTTTAAATAGAATTATAAAAGAATATTGTAAGAGAAAAATGATTGCTATAAGAAATATTTAGCTTCACTTGTCTCTATACTTTTCATGATAAAATTATTTAGGGTTAATATTTTAAGACAAATACATTTTAGAAAATGATTACTTGTTGAAATTCTCTTCTGAAATTATATTTTTTTAAATGAATTAATAAAAACAAATATTAAAATTTATATTTTTATTATAACTTTTGACAAATATTTCAGAAAAACTTGAGTATTTATTTTATGATTTAAGACAAAATATATTCATTTCTTTAAACAAATATTTATATTACATTGCACTTTTAAATAATTATTTAATATTATTGTAAACAAACCTTAATAATAATGAATATCATTAATAATTTTTTTAGAAATTTATTATTGATTTTATAGCATAGAAAATAAAACAAAATAAAATTTTAAACACTCTTAGTATTTTCAAAATTTTATAAAAAAAAAACTCCATTTCATATTAAAGTCTAAAAACTTAACGATATATATATATATTTTAAAAAAAATACTTATTGATGAAAGAGTAAATAATACAGAGCCAAAGGAGCACAAGTATGCAATTAAAACAAATATAAAACATCAAACAAAAAACATTTATCCCAAATTCACTATGTATCAACAAAATAATTTAATAGTGTGTGCAAGTAATAAATATTAGACACTAAATTATATTTAAGAGATAGGTTCCTTTTTAAAATTATTAAATTAATTTTTTTTATCGATAGTATTGCATTTATGATATGATGAGTATATGAGATTAAGAGAATATAAAATAACAAATGAAAATATTTTTCTAAAATTCACTATATATAAAAAAAACAGTTTAATAGGTTGTGCAAGTAATAAATATTAGACATTAAATTATGTTTAAGAGATAGCTTTCTTTTTAAAATTATTGAATTAAATAAAAATTCTTTATTGGTAGGATCAAATTCTGAAATTTACACATATATAATGGATAAATATACGTTTAAGCAAATATAAAATAACGAATAAAAAATATTTATCTAAAATTCAAATATATATATATATATATATATATATATATATAATATGTTTTTAACCTTTTAATTTTCAGTAAAAATTGAAATTAATTCTTTTTAAAATTTAAACCAATTTAGTTCTTCATTTTTACTTAAACTTAACCAGTTAAAAAAATTAAATATGTGCACGGACCAAAATTGGTGACTTTTTTTAAACATGTCTCAATTTATTTGATTTTTGTTTCAATTTAGTCTCTATTTTTGTAAAATTGTTTCAATTAGGTCATTGTCCCGTTAGTTTCGTATTAATACCATTGAAGAAGTGTCACGTATCGGTTTGTGTTTTTCTGAATTTTTTAAATATTTTTTAATTATTTTTATTTTCATTTTTTAATATTTTATTTTAAAAAAATTTTTTGCCACATGTCATGCTAAGATTTGTGTTACATGACAATAATAGTGTGACATGATACTGCTATTTGTCACTATCAAACCACATGCCATTGGAATGAGCTTCTAATTACTAACGACCTAATCATGGATCAATTTGTATTAATCATGTTTTGTTGTAAGTTAATCATTATCAAGTCTAATACTTCTTTAAGGTAATTGTTCGATCTGTAGTAATGACCGTTGAGTCTCGGGAATGGTCTTCGTGGTCATTCTTGTGGTATTCCTGATCGCATGGACCGTCTGATCCATAGTTGACTGGATGGTCGTACAATATAGGCCCCCAAGCCTGAGCATATAATGATAGCCCCACATGCCATAGAGAATTGTTGGTAAATTTTGATAAAACCAAGAAGAGTATGGTGAAATTTATTGATGACAGCACTTCAAAGGTAGAGGGAGTTGGTGATGTTTTTATCAGAAGGAAGAATGGCTCACGTGCCATTCTAACTGGTGTGTTGTTTGTGCCTGCAATAAGGTACAATCTTCTGAGTATTGGACAGTTAATTCAAAACGGCTTTACAGTAGTAATGGAAGGCTTCAATAAGATTGAGGTGTTTGATAAAAGCAAAAACCTGATTTTGAGGATCAAGATCTCGAAGGATAATACATTTCAGATCAGCCTAGTGAAGTCAACAATGTGTGAAGAATTTGGCGTTATAAAATGTGAGATGAATACTGATACACGGACTGGTAGTGAGGAAAGTTTGGTGCACGTAGCTATGTTTGCAGGTGCAAAACCGATCGGTCAAAAGGAAGCCTTGGCAGATGCAAAACCGATCGATCAAACAGAAGCCTTGAAGAAATCCGTATGGAGGGATGCAATGAGAGAAGAAGTTAATTCTGTTGAGAAGAATGAAATCTGGAATTCAGCTGACATTTCAGCTGGGAAGAAGATTCAGCTGACATTTCAGCTGGGAAGAAGAAAAGCGTTGAAGGGAATACTGCCAAAGAAGCATGGGGTGTCACAGGTGAACCGAGACATGGCGAACACCAAAACACCCGACCACAGCGTTCATTCAACCGAGCGGAACATCGCTCAGGAGTGTCAAACTGGAAACCGCACTCACACCGTTCGGTCACGTCACACTCACATCGTTCGGTCACGTCACTCAATTGCTCTTTTGCACGGTTCGATCTTGGTTGCACAGCTCACGCAAATTGGCATTCGCCTTTGCCATGTGATTGGCAGGGATAGTTGTTCAACAGACTGGCAAGTGCAAGTTCTATGTGTCACCGAACACACCATTCGGTCATACACCGCTCGGTCTCGCCATCACACCGCTCGGTTGTTCTAAGAAGAGGATGGGTGCTACCTCCATAGGTACTTGGCTTAGAGGGGAGTGTTGGCGTGTAAGCCAAGTTAGTTTGTTAGTTAGCCTTGACAGCTGGTGTTTAACTGTCCTTGGCAGTTGTTTTTCCTATTATAAATACTGAGTCTCTATACCTTATAAATAGTTGATTTTGAGATCAGTGAATAATACAATTTTATTGCGTTTGAAGTTTGCTCTTTTCTTTCTCTGCTCACCTCTTGACCGTTCGGTACAAAGTGCTTAATCGTTCGGTGCTACTCGTGGCCTGCTGGGTCGTCCTCTGGCGTCAGTGTTGTAGTGCTCTGTTGGTGTGTGTTCGTAGCGTTCGGTGCAGAAGCATTATCGTTCGGTCAGACGCAAAAGGCATCACAAATCGTTCGGTTAGGCGCATTTGGTCCAAACCCTGGTTCTCTTCGTGTTCCAACAGTTCGATACAACACAAAAGCTACCACTAGAATAAAAGTGGATGCTACGGGAGAGTAGGATGGATGGTGCGCTTGTACTGCCCATTTCGGGGTACGGTTGACCTCCTCATCTCTTTATGATGCACACACACCAATAATCAAATGTTTAAATAGATGACTGTTCCAAAATTAGACTAACGTAGATGCAATATTCTTAGGTGGTAAGTTGTTTTTCTTCTCATTTGGTGAACAATCTTCCTACAAAATTTTGTTGAAGGATCCAAATGCAGTCTCAGGATATCATTGACAGACTTCTGATAGAAACCATTTGATTTGTACTTATGCAGTGTAACTATCAAGACTCGAAGGCTTTCTACTTCTAAACTTGGTTACCTTAAGATAGTTGTGAACCTTAGTTGTTTTACTAGGATTATGGTTTGTAATGATGTATAATGAACTTGAAGGTAAGTGTAATACAAAACATATGTGGCACGTAGCAATTTTCATGCAGACATTAAGGTAAATGCTTCAAAACATAGTGGAATAATAAGCAGTCTGTTATTACACTTTTCAAATAATAAGCCTCTTGGGTTTATCTTTCATAATGCGATCAACTTTTCCCTCCACATCTTTTCCTCCAATCATATCAATTTCCATATCAACTGTCTCCATGCCTTCATCACTGTTAAATTGGCGAAAGACTCCCCATAGGAAATGTCCAGCCTTTACTTCAGCAATAACACCTGCCCACATTAATGTCAACAAATGTTGATTGTGTAATGCAAGCAAATGGGACAAACAAATTCCAAATAAGGTTATGTTAAACATCACTATAAAATTTGGCATTTCAGCTAAGCTGACACTCTAAAACCTATCAATCATTTACCATTACATGAAAATTTATTAAAAATAAAAAATAAAAAAATACAAAGCATAAGAAACCAACCAAACTCACGATAAAAATTAATATTTCAAACCTGCTCTCTCCTCCCAGAATTTTGATATGAAGGAAGCATAAGAAACCAACCAAACTCACGATAAAAATTAATATTTTAATATGCATTAATGGAAGGGAATTGTAGATCAGGGTGTAAAGAAAAAGCAGAGCTAATGAATGAAGCCGTTTAGTTTACGTACCCCTTGAGTCTACGTCGAGTTGATTTGAGGTAAATACTAGCAACTCCACTCCACCAATAAAACTTCTTAGCATTGCTTTATTGTCATTCATAAACTTCAATATGTCATTCAGGTCCTTTCTGAACCTACATTCAATTGAGAACATGTAGGATAAGTAGCTTAAACCGCAATTGCCCACATGGCTGACACCAAAAAGAAAAAAGGAAAATGAAAAGATCAAGAAAATAGGAAGAAATGACCTATCAGTATGTTCTGATGGAAAGAAGTACAATGCAATATCCTGAAGGTTGGGAGAATCATCTGGGAATATGTCAGTCAAGACATTCAATGCAGGAAGTGACTCCAGTTGCAGGACTGATGGCATTTCTCTTGAAAGTTTATATGCTTTCTTGTTAACAATGCATGGTGGTTGGGCCTCAAACCCATCATAAATTATGCTAGATGCAGCTGTTTGAAGAATTTGGATCTGACCCCTACAGAATGGTCTACAACATGTTAAATTTGAGATGAGTAAAACTGTAACCTTCACCCAACTAAATGTTTGCTGTTTCAAGTATCATATTCTTGCAGTAAATTCCTCAATTAATGGACACTTGTATGTACATAGTAGCATAGCAACCTCTGCTCTCATATAATGCTAGGAAACCATATAGATAATTGCTTGTTTTGATAATAAATAAGAATCTAAACCTATGTTCTACTCACAGAAGTGTTTTTGAGTAGCCAGAAAGTTTGAATTTACTAACAAACTCAGTTTTAAAAAAAGAAAATAATAATAATAAGTGTTCAATAATTTAGCAGCAGTCAAGATGAAAGTGATCCAATAAGTTCACACCACGGAATGTAGAAGGGATTTTGTTAGGAGATGTCTGGACAAGTATCGTCACCACCATACTTGAACCATGCCCTTATAATGCAGCAACAAGTTGATGAGAAATAAAAATTACAAAAAAAATGTCTTATCATATTAAGTGAGGTTGTCTACTACATGAATCACACATCTTCGGACTTAGAAACAAAATTTTTAAGAATATTATTTATCATGAAATTCTATGATATAATTTCCCATAGATTTAAAAGTATGGGTGATGTAGTAGTGTTGAGAATACAGCATCAATAAGACTTAAACCCAATCACATAAGAGATTGACACCACTCTCTACCCAAAACCTTAAGACAATGGATTAATGTTTCTTTACCTTTATATAGTGTTCTACTTTCTCATTTTTATCCAATGTGAAACTTAAACTCATACTTAGAATTCTAACAATCTGAAGTATGTTGGATAAGTATTCTAAAAATATCCCATTTTTTAAAATCAAAGGTATGGTTGGAATAAGCCTATGATATAATTGCAGCTTATTAAGATGAATTTTGTACTTTATTTATATATTATAATTTCGCTACTCTAACATAGCTAATTATAAAAGTTCATGGCTCAAGTCACATTCAAATAGGGCTTCAATACAACTATTTTCTATATTTTGAATTTAAATTTTGAATATTTCGAATTAAAAAAATTAGATTCATATAATATAGATCATGCTACCTCCTTTGTTGCTACATTGAGCGCATTCCTTGTAAGAAAAAACACATAAAATAAACTAGCCTTCTTTCCTCTTATTTTTCCTCTCCCTATTCCCCATTTATTTGGCCTTTAAACTTAATAGAAGTGTACACATCTGTGCCCATATGCAATTTGTTATTAATGTAAGGTATATTATTAGATTTCGTGTATCGTCAATTTCAAACAAATTGTCCAATCACATAGTGGGGCTTCATAGTAAGTAACCTTTTTTCTTTCACATGTCTAAAACTTTAAAATACCTTAATTGATTTTCTGTCATCTTTCTCTTAATAGGTATTACACTTATCTCCTCATGTATCCTTTATAGGTATGGTATAGAGCAAGAGCATTGAGAATTGTAAAGAAATTCTAATTTATGATTATTTCAATAAGGAGCTAAGGTTTGATTGGATGAATTTTTCCTTAAAGATTTATAGAAGAGAAAAATAAAATAAAGAAATTGAAATTAAATTCTCCATGAATTAAAATTAACTTATGCACAAGCTAATTTATAGAAGTTCTCTCATATAACTTTCCTAAATCCTTATTTTTAATTTGTGCGTAGGTTATGGAAAAGCTTATGTAGTTTTTTCTTCTTATTTTTCTCTTTTAGAAATTTGTACAGAAAAGTTATTCCAAAGAGATCCTAGACACATTAAACCTAATTCTACACGTTCCAATAGTTCAGTTGAGATTTCATAGAGGTTCTTATGTTTTATGAATTGTAATAGAATGTCATTATAGTTTAGAAGGAGGAATTTAAAATTTTTTAACTCTTCGGACTTAATCACGAATTTTACAAGATTAAAACCATTTATTTTAACAAAAATAAGCATATATATCTTGCATATGTGATTGCTTGTAACTATACCCTAACATGGCCGTATTTGTTTATGGAATGGGTTATTTACCACCGTAAAGGGAAGGAACAAAACTTCATAGATATTCAAAATAAGAGAAAAATTCCAAGCACAAAAGCTCATAGCTTTTATCCACCCATGGACAAGGTCATTCCTGAAACTGAATCTGCTTGAAAGAAGTAATTCGTAGATAGTAAAAGATAGAATTGAAGAGAGATCGATAGTTCCAATCTCATTGTAACCACCATACGAAATTTAATGTGCATTAGGAAGGAAGAGCGATGCAAGGTAAAAAGGTTATCAATGTAAAGTTTAAGGCAAAAAAAAGGTACATACCTCCAAGCATGAATTGAGGAGGGTAAAAATTCACGATAAAGGTTTAAGTTTTTCTGAATACTCTGAGGGTCACTCTTTTCCATATTAGACCTGTTACACTCAGCATGGTCGCTAGGTTCACCACCTAAGGAAGAGAGAGAGCAAAAGGAAAGGTGATGAAATAAGATATGACAGCTTGAGAACCCCACAAGATGCAAGTGACTAACATCGTCATACATCATTCATATACTATATATTGTTAGACTTAAACACAAGAGGAAAGTCCAACCCAAAAAAACTAGTTCATTAGATGGAAGAACCTCAAGAATTAAGTGCCACATCATATAGTTTATCCTACTCGATATAGAACTCCTATACATACATAATACAACCCATACATTTGCACGTAGAGATGTTAGGATTTAACACCCGTAAAAGCATCAAACGTAACACAGAATGAAATCATATAAAGAAAGTATCCTTGCTAACCAACAATAGCGAAAGATTTCGTTGCTGATAAATCTCCAAAAGGGGCATCTTTTGTAGCCTTTTCTTTCTGAGGATCATGGGCCTGTACATTTTTGCCAGCTACCAGTCCACCAAAGGGTTGCTGATTTTCTTCTATACACTCCTGGGTTGATACTACTAGAACCATAGTCTCATTAAAAAACAAATCACAAACTTATCTCCTGGTAAATTTCAAAAGCAGAAGATTTAATACGTTTTTTTCTAAACCAGTCATACTGTGGTTCTATATCTCTGATAGTTCAAACTCTTATACAGTCAGTGCCAGTGAATGGAAATTAAATTTAGACTCGGGATCTGTTATTACAAATTTCTACAAAAGCACTTATACGAGAGAAAAATAAAATGAGTTTCTCAATAAGCTAAAATTTGCTTATGCACAAGTTAAAAGTAAGAAAAGTTATGAAAAGCTTTTACAAATTAGCCTATTAATGAGCTAATTTTACCTCATGAAAAATCTCATTTCCTTTTTTCTTCTTATTTTTCTCTCGAAAAAGTGTTATGCAGAAACGTATCCAAAACAGACTCTTTATATCTGATAACTTCTTTTAAAACAATCCAGAGAGTTATTAACTTAAATATTATTTCTCTTTAATTATACATACAAATGAAATGAATCCAAGCAGTGGGTGTAAGAAACTCTGACTACACAGGAATGAGCATGCTCAAGTCCACATTTTATTTCCATCAAATCAGATTAAAACCAAGGCAAGTTCAGCAGACTTAAAACTTTGTGCTTTCATGAACGTGCACCATAAATGCTAAGAAAAATAGACATGGAAGCAAAGATGGAGAGAAATTCCCACCTTTAAACAATGAGCAAGAATCATGTTGGTTAGTCATTGTCTTCTTGTGTACTTCATTATTTCTTGGAAGCTTCCCAAGTACTTTAGGAGGTAATATGGGAGGAATTGATTTTGCAGTCAGGGAGGGAATCTTGGAAATAACATTTTTGGATCCACCAGAAGCCTTCGCAGAAGAAAGTCTAATGACTTCATCCAAGTCAAGGTACTTCACTTTGGCTCTTTTGACATATTGTTTCCTTTTACTAGCACACGAACCGACATCCTGATTCACTTTACGAGGTGAAGTTGAATCATGCTTGGGTTGGCAAGTCTCACAAAGCCAGTCTTTAGGAATTATTGTGGTATTAATTTGAATGCAATAACTGAAATGGGATGGATATAGCATTGATTAAGAAAAAAGGTTCTATGCTGCACTTATGCTACTGCAAGGCATATATAATGAAACATAGGCCAAACCAAAGCCAATAATTTGCCAAGCCATACAAAAATGTGTAAAATGATTATGCCAAATTAAATTGTAAACTTGCACTTTTTTAGTCTTTCTTCATTCTTGTTAATAATGCAAATATTTACAGTTTTTAGGTTTTCAAGCTTCCAGGCAAAAAGAATGCAAATTCAAATAGATAGGACAGATATACCACTTGTTTGCTTTTTTTTTCTCATTTTTTAGTTTTCTTAATAAGACAAGAAAGTAATTATGCCACAAAAATTAAAATACTGAAAGAAAATAAATAAGTATATGAAAGAGAATGGCCAATTTGAGATCATTACACATGTCGAATTGCACTGCATTTAGAGCAAGTAACAACTTTTTCTATCAAACCACGAGCCCCGCATGTATCGCATTGTTCAAGCTGCAAGGAATAATGAACTTATAAATATCTATATGATTAAGTCCAATTAATGTCATACTCCATAAATATAAGGGAAGCGAGGGGATATATTATGATGGAAAAGCTAATTCGGTGAACTCTTCTACAGGGAGATTCAATTTGAAGACACTGATTTTCTTTGGAGGAAACTTGATACCCAAGAAAAGTACAAAGCAAATTGCAATTCCAAAGTCAAGTGGGAGAGATAAAAAAAAATGTTAAGACAGGTTAACGAATATGGAATCACTACCGTTAGGAACCAAGAATTGAAAAGAGAAAGCAACAAAAATAAGAAATAGGAAAGTCCTCTCTCCTTCAAAAAGTTTCCCTCATAAAGGATTTCTCCATTCACAAAGAGCTAATGCTGAATGTACAAAATGAACATCATTCCTCTCTCCTATCCCTCTTCCCTTATTTATATCTAACTGACACCTCAATTAACTAATTAACTCATTAATATTCTAACTATCTTGACTAACTTCTCCTTACACCCTAACAATCCAACCTTCCTAAAATTCAACCTTATCCTCAAGGCTAGAATTGTGGAAGCTAGATCCCATGTTCATCTTCATCCCCATAACCTTCATTTGCCCACCTAAAAGCATTGGAATGCTTTCTTGCCATAGGAATGGGAACCCACTGTCACAACATGCAAGCACAGGTTTGGCGGCTTTGGTGGTGGTCAGGACGAAACTAGAATGTGTATGACATGAAGCACTACTACTGCCACTTAGACCTCCTTTTTCACTGATTCCATTGCTGAGTTATCATCCATAGACACATCAAAGTTTAATGCCAAAGGCTCACCCAACTCATTGAAATTCTAATATTCCAATACCATAGATGTTCGAATCACCTTCATGATTAATTATGAGCTCAACAAAGAATTTTTATTATGGAAATGTTAATTTTAAAAACAGTTATGCGCGGTTGCATCTCCACCTTCAGGTTCATTTTTGTTTAAATCTAAAATTGCGTTATCAAGACTCTAATCTTTACAGCCCACAATTTTCACTCTCTTTATTGATGCATCCACTTCTTCCTCCATCATAATCTTTGTTTCTCTTGCTAATTTCACTTCATTTTTGTTTTCTTCTGCACTACAAAGAATGTGAGTTTTTATTATTGAACCTTCTTTATTCTATTTTCTGATTTCAAGAATTGCAATAGGTTACCATCACACTTTAAAATTGTTACTCTTTGACTCCGTTTCCCCTTCTATGCTTCTACCAAAGGTGTGTAGCTCCAACCTTTTTGTCCAACAACTGGCCTCCACTTCAATGCATTTTGATCCACTTTCCTCCATTTATATATTTGTCTTGCTCAATCAAATGTGGATCACCCTCTTCATTCAATATCTTGGGTAGCATGTGTTTCAGCTCTAAAATGTTGGTCCTCTCTTTCAAGAACACTGAGGAAGTTTCCATTTCTTTGCTACAAACTTCCATCTCGGTTTACTCTCTTTGCTTCATGGCAGTCAATCATTCAATGATGTGGCTACCACAGCTATCTCTGAATAGAAGCAAAGCATTGTCATGCCCTCCATGCTCAAGGATGCATATCGTGGCTTATGCAATGAATGAATTTTTTGAACCTCATGAATTTTTCAGCCCTAGCAATCGATCTGCACCCAAAATCTACTAAAATGAGCACCCTTCTTCTCTTATCTTCTTCTTCCCCTATTCATATCTAGCTAACACCTTCAAGTAACTAACTAACTCATTAATATCCTAATTATCTCCTAACTAAATTGACCTTATGCCCTAATAGAAACAGTGAAGTTTGTAATTGATAACCTAGCAACCTTAAGCAACTCCAAAACTAGTATTCTATCAAAAGCCGTGGTGATAAACACTCAGAAAACTGTCCCCTTGAAAACTACTTTTTAAGGGGAGAGGATCAAACATTTAAGTACTTCATCGAGCATCCCAAACTACTCAAGCTGACACTTAATGCCACTTCAGTTTGCCTTTCTAGCCAGCTCCACTGTAGAGAGCCCGTTTTGAAAAACCGAAAACAAGTTTTGATACCAATTGATAAGCAGTAGGAGAACCCTCTCTTAAAAGATAAGAAGTGATAATAAAAATATGAGCATATCAAACTACTCCACGGGAGACTTAACCCAAATCTCCATCATACCACCCTACCCATGTTTGTGTGCATTTGGGCAACCATCCCTTAAAAGCTAGTTGTTGTTAAGAGAGGAAGAATCAAGTATAAAATTACTTCATCAAGCATCCTTTAATACTATGTGTGGGACTTATACTCCCTATAATACCCAAGTCCTTATTGTACCACCAGCCCCTATGCAGATTGTTCTTTTCAACACACCAACAATATACGTTGATACCAATGATAAGCATCCAAACAATTGGGGAACCCCCCCTTAAAAGTTAGTTGCCAAGGGGGAGAAAGAGAATCAAGCACCCAAATACTCCACCAATCATCCCACCATACTATTCAATGTGGAATTTAAATACTCCATGATGCCCAATCCTTATCACATTCACACCGCCACTTTGTAAGGGAAAAACATTGAATCTGAAAAATTCACCAAGCTTCACATATTACAACCTTGGTGCATATATGACTCGTACCAACGAACATGGCAATTAATGAAAGCTAAAGTGTCCCCAAAAGAAGGAGGAATTTAACAATTTATTAACTCTAATAACAATGGTTGTAATTAACACTTGCCAACTATACCCCTAAGATACCACCTTAGGAGCTTAACATGAAAGCTTCTTACTGTTTCAAGGAAGTATTATTCAAAATCAATGTAGTGAGTAACAAATGATATAGAATTTTGACTTCTAAAACAAATTACACGGCACAGCACGATGCTCTAAAATAAAAAAGAAAAAATACAGCAAAAAACCATACAATACAAAATGATAATCGAACACACAAAGGACAAGTGAAGAGCAGAGATAAGTTGTTTTTTGCTTACCATGATATTTTCCTTGGGTAGCTTCATTATGTTGTTGGGGGTACTATACCCTTGTGACAGAGAAGGGTGAGTCCTAAAAAGCTTCAATTTTTAACATTCTAGAAAAAAACTGAAAGCATGCAATGAAGTGTGAGAATGTATAAATAAAAAAATCTGTTGTTGCGGACCTTGTTCGACTCCAAGGTGATGAACTTGCTGAAATAGAAATACTTGACCAAATAATACGAAAAAGGGGTTGAGTTTGCGTGAGGAAAAAGCTCTTTCTTCTTCCTTCTCACTTCTACAACAGCATGCCGAATGAAAGAGAAAGACTTTAGCTTGGTGGTTTCATTTCACAGCACAAAACATCCATAGCTCTATTCTCTGCAAAACTCTGTGAATGCGTGAAACTTCCTCAACAAGTTTCATTACCTCTTCTGGGTTGAGAAGAAGACGAAAGGGAATGATAAAGAGAGAGAGAAAACCGAAAAAAGAAAAGAAAACCATTTTGGCATTTTGTTCAGGTCAAAGAACAGTCAAAGCATGACCACGAAACAGGGGCACCTATTTTGGATCATTTCCATTACGTGCTTGTTGGCATCGTTTGAACAAAAGGAAAACTAAAAGACTTTATGGTTTATAATTTTTTAAATGGATCAATTCAATTTTATATTTTTTTAATATTTGATTGTAATCCATCTTAATATTTTTCAATAACAAAAATAGCAAAACGAGTAAATTTGTTTATGTTCTAAAGTTTGAAAATTAATTAATTAATTTTAAAAGTGTACAAATTTAAATTGGATTTATTCGTTGTGCATGTGATGGATCATTTATGAACTGTCTCTAAAAGTATATTATAAGGGTACACCAATTATTTCTTATTATCATGATTAATCAAATCACTTATGATTATACTCTCTTAACCTTAAAGAAGGTTAAGGCCTCTCAAAAAAATAATCCTCTCACATATAACAATTCAAGATCAATTGGTATATTTCACAGTGAAAATTATAAAGAATATTACAAAAAAAAAACTATAAAATCAAAAAAATTGTATATTGTACTTGTGCAATCTTTGTCTTCAACTTTAATCTTTTATATGAACTTGAAAGATGATCATTACAACTCTTTTTTTATTAAGTCTGATCTTTGCTTGATATTTAAAAGAGAATGAGAATATTCATCTACACACTTGGTTAAAAGTTCAATATAGAAACACCTAAATGCTATCGTAATATTAATTATCAAACTAAATTTTTTTAACATAAATAAAATAATCATGATTATTTATACCAAAAAATATATAATATATTAAGTTTAAATCGTTAAATACATATAAATAGGAAAAAAAAAGTTGTAATTCTAAATTTATTAGTTTTTATAATACATTAATTTCATACTATTTGTTTGAAAATAAAATATTAATTTACTATCATACATAAATTTTCATTTGTAATATACACTAAAACATTATTATGCTTGTACGTAAATTATATAATAAAACAATTCACAATATGATATATTATCTAACCATATAATAAAATATTATAATCTATAATAAATTAAATAAATATAAAATTTTCCAAATTCTATTATCCATAATTATCTTTAAATATTTTTAATGAAACTACAAACCATAAATCAACTAAAAATAATTATATAAAATCCATATTATTATTTAAATTGGAAAAAAACATAACATCATTAAAGTAATTTCATATCTACATAGCATCTGCTAAAATTATTTCTACATCTTTTGCATGGTCCAATTCTCATGTGATATATTGAGGTTTTTTTTTTAAGGCTCAATAATTTTCTTAGTTTTATCCATCCACTAATACTAATATTCTCAAGATTAAATTAACTCCTTCTAAACAAACAACCCTCATAAAAACTTATTTATCCCTAGAACTTTAGTCTCACAGTCCCGTTTAATCAAAAATTTCATTACATATATTATTAATCAAATTTCCAAAAATTCATTTATCTCAAACTCCACATGGATTAAATCAAAGCTTGATAGTTTAAATTACATTGCCGAACTCCTCTCCATACCTTTCAATCACTCCAATATCAAATGCATCAACTTATTCCCTAACAACAAAAATCTAAATCAATACCACTACAATACAAATCTATAACCCACCACGTGTTTCCAAATAAACAAAAAATTTCATTATAAACTATTTAATGGATTTAATAGTAACTCATGAATTTAGTCTTAATAAATTATCACTATTTGTAATAAAAAAATAAAAAATCTCTTAGTTTATTATATACATTACAACATTACTCAAATAAATGTCCCTAGTTATCCCATTATTACACTAGCTTTGTAGTTGAAAAGCTTAACAAACATTATCAGACAATTGTCAAACAATAAGTTAACCACACTATCTTTTATACGATAAACACAACAACTGAAATAGTTATTTACAAAAAAAAATAAAAATAAAAACAAGCCTGTGGGAAAACAAAGATCAAGGTTCACTGTGGAAATCTCGCATTTAATTTTGATTGCTAATTTGTTGTGATTAGATTAGATTTGTTACTGTTATTGTTCTTTCCTAATTATATGCTCTGAATTGTAACAACTCCTAAAGTTAAGGGAGAACCATGTATTATAAGATAGTGCAGTACAATAAATAAAGGTAAGAGATGATTTTATCCCAAAATATATTTCTTCATGGTATCAGAGCGGTAATCGTATCCTGAACCATGACCTCATCCGGTAAATCATCCTTCACCACCACCGGCAAGAACTCATCCTCAATCGGATCCTCCCTTAGCCAAATTGCTATAGATTCCTTCACTCTGCAAATTACAAACCATAAACTTTCTGGTCACAATTATCTTTCATGGTCACAATCCGTTCGTATGTTCATTCGCGGAAAAGGAAAATATGACTTTCTTACTGGTGCATCCGTTCAGCCTGCTGAAACCGATGCTTCATACAAAAATTGGATTGCAACGAACAGTATGGTGCAATCATGGCTCATCAGTTCAATGATGCCCGATATCGGAGAGAATTTCTTGCTTTTCTCCACCGTAGCGGAAATTTAGGAAGCCGCCAAGTTGACCTATTCGATTACAGATAATACCTCTGAACTCTTTGAGACCGAGAGCACTCTACATGATCTCCGACAAGGTGATAACTCTGTCACTGATTATTTCAATTCATTGACTCGATTATGGCAGAAAATCAATTTATACGACAGTCATTCATGGAAGTGCTCCGAAGATGCCCTCACATACAAACAGGTTGTTGAAACGAAGCGAGTTTTCAAGTTTTTATCAGGTCTTAATAAAGAACTAGATGAAGTGCGAGGACGCATCATTAGCACCAAACCGTTATCCTCTTTACGTGCTGCCTTCTCTACTGTCCGACACGAGGAGAGTCGGAGGAAAGTTATGTTGAAAGAGCAGATTGTAGAAGCGCCAAACGAAACCTCAGCGTTGAATTCAGTTGATTCCAACGCCTTCGCAGCAAAGGGCCAAATCGACAACAGACCACGCAAAGGCAGACAATATTGTGACCATTGTCGCCGTCCGGGTCACTCACGAGAAACGTGCTGGAAAATCCATGGCAAGCCGCTTGACTGGAAACCTTTCAGACCCTCAGGAGATTCATCAAATCGCACTGCCAATGCTTCCGTTACAACACCTGCCTTCAACAAGGAACAAATGGAAATTCTTCAACAACTTATCAGTGGAAATCATTCCACGACACCTTCGGTCCAAGCCAACACTGTCATGCACGAAAATAGTGAGCATAAAGCCCTCCTCACCTCCGCCGACAACCTTTCATGGATTGTTGATTCTGGCGCATCAGATCATATGACTGGTAACTTGTCTCTATTCTCTACATTGAATTCGTGTAATTCGATTGCCACTGTGACAATTGCTGATGGAAGCAAATCACCGATAAAGGGGGTTGGAACTGTTAAACTTTCTGAAAAACTCACATTGACTCAAGTTTTTTACATTCCTGATCTTAAGTGCAACCTCTTGTCAGTGTCAAAATTAAATAAGGATTTGAAATGCTTAATAGTATTTGAAAGCAATTTGTGTCTGTTTCAGGAGCGGGAGTCAGGAACGATGATTGGATGTGCTAAACTCATAAATGGGCTCTACCATTTTTCTGCATATAAACCAAGTCATCATCCTCATCCACGAGAGTCAATATCACCGTCTTATCCTTGCTGTTTTTCTTCAAATAAAATTGGTGATGTTATGCTTCTTCATTACTGATTAGGTCACCCAAATTTTGGGTATCTCAAACACTTGTTTCCAAATTTGTTCATTAATAAAAAGGTGGATGATTTTTTCTGTGAAGTGTGTCAGTTGTCAAAACATACTCGTGCATCTTATATTCCATTACCATATGTTGCATCAAAACCTTTTTCAAAAATTCACTGTGACATTTGGGGAGCCTCCGAAGTCTCTTCAATCAATGGAGCTTGGTGGTTCCTCATTCTTGTTGATGATCATACATGTCTATGTTGGGTTTACCTTATGAAAACAAAATCCGAAACCATATCAATAATCAAGCAGTTTCACTCAATGGTTATTACTCAATTTCAAACTCGAATAACCAATTTTCACTCGGATAATGCAAAAGAATTTTTCAACAAAGACCTTAGCAATTTCTTC
This sequence comes from Vigna angularis, assembly GCF_016808095.1. Classification (NCBI taxonomy): domain Eukaryota; kingdom Viridiplantae; phylum Streptophyta; class Magnoliopsida; order Fabales; family Fabaceae; genus Vigna; species Vigna angularis. Next base: position 8,757,114 of record NC_068973.1, on the reverse strand, counting down.
TCATGTAATGGAATTATTCATACGAGTTCGTGTGTTTACACACCTCAACAAAACGACATTGCAGAACGTAAATTGCGTCATTTGTTACAAGTAGCCTGGTCAATCATGTTCACCTCTCATGTTCCTAAGTTTAATTGGGGTGATGTTATTCTCACCTCGACATATTTAATCAACTGAATGCCTTCAAGAGTCCTTAAGTTCAAAACACCATGTCAGAAACTCCAAGAGTTATTTCCAGCTGACCGGTTAGTTTCCCGAATCTCTCCAAAAATCTTTAGGTGTTCCTCTTTTGTCCACTTATATAATCAGGAAAAACTTGATGCAAAGTCAATTAAATGCATATTTGTGGGATATTCACCAACTCAAAAGGGTTACAAATGTTACTCTCTCTCACACACAAAATATTTCATCACCATGGATGTTACATTTAATGAACAAGAGTCCTTTTATCCAAGATCTCGGCTTCAGGGGGAGAAACAAAATTATGTTGAACCCTCAATCTTGTCCTCAGTTTTCCCAACACCCATACCCTTGCCAACAACCGAACCATCTCAAATTTCACGCCAGTTTGACGTTGCCAGTCCAACCACCACGAGTCTGTCAATTCCAATTATCCCAAACACGAGTCAGTCGAGTGTCCCAAACATGAGTCCATGTCCAACAGAAGAAGATAAAGTTCGATCACATATTCAATCTGAGTTCCTGACTTCTGACACTGAGCAACATGAAGAGCAACCAGGTACTATTAATTCATCTCAAGTTCCTAATTTTAATGATACTAATGTGGATCTCCCAATTGCACTAAGAAAACAATCTCGATCATGCAGCCCTTATCGGATGGAGGACTACATATATTATGGAAATTTGTCAGATAGCCACCATGCATTTGTATCCTCTCTTGATGCAATCCAAATTCCACAATCCATTGAAGAAGCTCTTAGCGTCACTGAATGGAAGCAAGCCGTACAGGTTGAGATGAAGGCTCTGGAAAAGAACAACACATGGGAGTTAACAACTCTTCCTCCGGGTAAGAAAGCAGTGGGTTGTCGATGGTTGTTTACGATAAAGCATAATGCAGACAGAACTGTGGATAGATTAAAAGCAAGATTGGTGGCAAAAGGGTACACTCAATCCTATGGCCTGGACTATAGTGAGACATTTGCCCCCGTAGCAAAACTTAATACGATCTGTATCATACTCTCTCTTGCAGCAAATTTAGACTGCCATTACATTAATTTGATGTGAAAAATGCCTTCCTCAACGGTGATTTGGAAGAAGAAGTATTCATGTGTATTCCTCCCGGTTTTACTACTCAACAAAATCAAGGCAAAGTGTGTAGACTCAGAAAGTCATTGTATGGGCTGAAGCAATCTCCTAGAGCATGGTTTGACAAGTTCACTAAAGTCTTAAAACAAAACAACTACAGTCAAAGTCTAGCCGACCACACATTGTTTACTAAACACTCATCATCCGGGAAGTGCACCATCCTGAGTGTGTATGTAGACGACATTGTAATCATAGGAGATGATGTCGAGGACATAGCTCGGCTTAAGACTCTTCTTGCTGCAGAATTTGAGATTAAAGATCTCGATCAACTACGATACTTCTTGGGAATGAAAGTTGCTCGTTCTAAGCAAGGTATTTCGGTATCTCAGAGGAAATATACGATGGATCTACTCAAGGAGACAAGTATGATCAATTGCAAACCTATTGATACCCCTATGGACCCCAATCATAAATTGTATAGCCGATTAACTGAAGCCGAAGTTGATCGAACACGATATCAAAAGCTTGTTGGAAAGGTCATATATTTGGCTCACACTAGACCTGACATTGGGTTCGCTGTAAGTATGGTGAGTCGTTTCATAAACAACCCATCTGAGACTCACATGGAGGCTGTTATGCGAATTCTAAGGTATTTGAAATCAGTACCGGGCTTGGGTTTGTTATTTAGAAAGTCTGACAGACGGGGAGTTGAAGTGTTCACCGATGCTGATTGGGCAGGTTCTCCAATTGATAGGAAATCAACCTCGGGTATGTGCACCTTTGTCTGGGGAAACCTTGTCACTTGGAGGAGCAAGAAGCAAATCGTCGGTGCTCGAAGTAGTGCAGAAGCAGAACTCCGATCTCTTGCGAATGGTGTATGTGAGGGATTATGGATTCGTAGATTGTTGGGTGATATGAAGATATCAATTAGTGGACCGATTAAGCTGAATTGTGACAACCAATCTACACTAAGCATCGCCAAAGATCCAGTACAACATGATCGTACCAAACATATCGAGATAGACAGACACTTCATCAATGATCACATTGAGAGCAAGCAGATTTCACTGAATTTTGTGCCTTCAAAACACCAAGTTGCTGATGTGCTTACCAAGCCACTTCCACGAGTGAACTTCACTTATATGACAAACAAGCTTAATCTAGTTAACATCTATGATCAAGCTTGAGGGGGAGTGTGGGAAAACAAAGATCAAGGTTCACTGTGGAAATCTCGCATTTAATTTTGATTGCTAATTTGTTGTGATTAGATTAGATTTGTTACTTTTATTGTTCTTTCCTAATTATATGCTCTAAATTGTAACAACTCCTAAAGTTAAGGGATAACCATGTATTATAAGATAGTGCAGTACAATGAATAAAGGTAAGAGACGATTTTATCCCAAAATATATTTCTTCAAAGCCAAAGTAAAACAATATTTTAACACTTTTAAACATTATATACTATAATAATTTTAAAACTACAAATACTATAATAATATTAAAACTAATTTTAACTTCTCCGCAAGCACAAACCCAGTTAGATAAACAATCAATAATAAAAGAAATTCATATTTCTTTCTATAAAACAAAAATAAATAAAAATAAATCACCAATATCAATCCATTCAACAACCTTTTCATGTAATAATAATAAAAAAAAACATATTTATTGATAAATATGGAGTGTCACATCAATGCTTCTCTTCTCAAACTAAATATAGGAACACTTTCCTCCCTGCTACTTAATGTTCATTAGTAAATAAACTATACCTTTATAATTTCCATATTACATGAATCATTATTTTTCATTATAAGGTCATCAACTATTCACTTTCATAGGATTTTTTGTTTTCTCATATGAAAAAATTCAACTACTTAATTAAAAATATAATAAAATTTACAAAGAAAAACCAAATATCCTTGAAGATCACATAACGCAAAGAGGATTAGATAAACAATCTTCTATTTTTCAATAATGACAAACTTTGAACAGAAATAGTTCATCAGAGATATCATTATTTAGTTCATTTTAAAAAAAATTATACTCAATTGAGTTTCAAAGAAGAAGTTCCTAGATGAGCTTGATCAACCACAATCATTTATACTCTTGTTTGAAGATATGATAAAAAAAGAATGAAGATTGAGCGGAAAAAGAAAAGACGTGAGGCATGCCTAAGAAGAGTGTTCATTGGAAAGAACAAAATTGTCAAAAAGAATGGAATGAAGATGCAAATAAGGAGAAATAATGCAAGATTTAGGGAAGATGAAAGTTAGTGAATGATTGATGAAACCCCAAAAGCACTAATTGACAACTCCCATACAACCTATGAAAATTTTAGGTAAAAATAGTTTTAATCAATAAAAATAAATCAAATTTACACTACCACGTAGAAACTTAGAATGAAGAACTTGATTTGGATAAGTAACTCATTTTTTATCAAGGGTGAGACATGGATTCCATGAAACATAATTTGCAACAAATTAATACAAAAGGAGAGGGTTGTTTCTCCTTGCATTTTCGAACATTTCATCTCCATCTCTAATTTCCAAAAATAACTTAAGAGGTTACGTTTCTTTTCAACCAATTTTGAAATCTATTGAAGAATTTTTTTTCTTTAATAGATTTCGAAATTTGTTGAAATCTTTAAAAAATCCTCTAACAGATTTCAAAAACTATTGAAAAAAAAAACTTAACGAATTTCAAAATTCATTGAAGAAATTTTTTTCAACGAATTACAAAATCTGTTGAAAATCTTTCAACAAATTTTAAATTTTGTTGAAACACAAAAGATGAGGTGTAGAATTTTTTGATTTACAAAAAGTAGTTTTGAAATTTTAAAAAAATTAGAGGTATAGAAAGAAATGGTTAGAGATCCAGGGAGAAAGAACCTAGAGTAAATAAAAGAAACATGATAGTAGACAGAGGGTGCAAAAAGAAATATTTATGTTACTGTCGAGATCAGATAGATCGTGACTCATTCATGGGTGTTGCTCCCTCCACTACCCCAAGTGCTCCTACACCTCCTCACTATTTTCATTTATTCCAAAAATACTCTACACCTCTCCACTATTTTCTTTTATTCCAAAAATACCCTACATCTCTCCACTATCCTCAACAATCTTTCTCTTTCTCTCTTTGCATTAATGCAACATTTATATTCTCAACAATCTTTCTCTTTCTCTCTCTGCATTAATGGAGCATTTACATGGCTGAATTGAACTTGTGATATATTGCAAAATGTAAAATAACTTGAATATTATTTACATGACTCAAATAACTTGAATAAAGTATTTAATTTATTAGATAAATAATATAAAAATATTATTAAATACTTAAAATATAAAAGAAAAGTTATTTGTTAAAGATTTGTAATTTATTTAGTTATTTCGTTATTATAAAGTTAGTATATAATAATAATAATATATTATTATTTACTATTAATATTATTATGTTTATTATTTTGTATTTGCATCTAACTTTTAAGTTTATAAAGTGGAAGTGGTAGAAGCACTAATATTGAAGTTTCTCTGAATTTTATATTTTACAATATATCACAAGTTCAAATCTGAGCCATATGAATGATCCATTAATGCAGAGAGAGAAAGATTATTGAGGATAGTGTGGAGGTGTAGGGTATTTTTGGAATAAAAGAAAATAGTGAGAAAGTGTAGAGTATTTTTGAAATAAAAGAAAATAGTGGGAGGTGCAGGAGTACTTGGGGTGGTGGAGGGAGCAACACCCCTCATTCATACACTGAATCCTAAATTCATGCTATATTAAATTCTTTAAACTTTTATAATTTTATTCAAATTATATAAATATTAAATTTTAATTACTTACTAACATGCATTTAAATCACAAATACAAACACAAACTATGTATTGAAGAGCTTTTAGTAACATTATGAATTGTTCCTTAATTTGAATAATAGTAAAATTCATCAACATTTAAAATATAAGATATATAAACATATAAAGATATAATTAATAATAACAGTCAAGTTAAAAGAGGATGGTTGTGCCAGTGGACATATTAGGTTAATGTTATAACGGCTGGATTAGATTTAGTTTAATGATTCAATTATCTTTTCAAGTGAAAAAAAATAATTAGGAAATACAAAGGAATTTGAATGTTACTACTAAAGGATTACAAATCTACTATATAAAATATTATGTATCATGCATATTTACACATATTTACTAATAAAATCATACTAATACTATAAAAGTTAATCTCCTGATTATTATTATTTCTTATTGCACTGAGGCAGCCACATAGCTAGGATCAGGCAAAAAGTGCTATTGAGAAAGAACGACAGGCCACATATGTTTGAATCCGTGAGTCTGGACAACACAAGACAAGGGTCGCTCAGTCAGACAAGGGTAAGGACCGAACGGACAAACTTAATAGCAAAATATTTCTCAAGAGTTGTAAACCAATGTTAAGAGTAAGTGTTAATTAGTGTGTAATGGACCGTGATTAGGGTTTAATTTTAGGTCAAATGTAAGAAGTAAGTGATCACATTTATTGTGAATTTAATATTTTGTTCTGATTACCGTTCAGATTAATTATTAACTTAAGAGTGTATTTGACAAGTACCCTCAAGCAGTTCGAAGCATTGACAATAAATGACTTTGACAAAAGGTGAACAGAGTTACTCGAGCAAACGAGGAACAAAGTGTGAAGGTGTGTCTTGTAGAATTACTCAACCCTACACCCGAAACACTCATGTTTATTCTCCAAATGTATATTTAAATGACAACTATACTTACGAGAATATCTCAACATCTTGATTTAACAATTTTTGAAAGTTATCTTGGGACCAGGGACAGAGGAACAAAGATATCAACATTCTCATCACACTAACCACTGAACCTTAAAGATAATAGAAAAATAGAGAAGGGAGTCTTGGTAGAAATTTTTCTCTCCATGTGAGTTCTAGTCCATTTTGAGAGCACCTATGTTTTCTTTCTCCACCTTCATACTTTTTAAAGTCCAACTATACTCCTTAAATTAATAGAGAAAGATACTACAAATGCAATCCATAAATATTTTGGATTACAAGATCTACAATCAAATTTATATTTCAAATTACATAATTTGTAATACAAAATTTGTAAGACAATTCAAAATTAAATTAAATTTCAGATTATATATATATATATATATATATATATATATATATATAATTTGTAATACAAAGTTTGGAAGACAATTCAAAATAAAATTTCAGATTATACATATATAATTTGTAATACAAACTTTCAAAAAACAATTCAAAATTATATATTTCGTAATACAAAATTATATTGAGAATTATATTCACAATACAAATTTATAATAAAATTTAGACTGTAAATTACATTTTGAATGGTATAATTTGTAATGTAATTATTAATGTAAATTTGGATGATAATTTAAAATACAACTTATATTTCAAAATTATATAATTCATATTGTAATTTTTATTATTTATTATTTAATTTATAATACAAATTCAAACGAAAGAAAATAAAAAATATAAATTATATTTCATATTATACAATTCATAATATAAATTTACATTTTGAATTACGGAGTTATACAATCTATAGTAAAATTCGTAATGTAAATATAGATTACCGATCATGCAATCTATAATGCAATTTGGATTTTGAATTATCTTCTAAATTCATATTACATATTGCATTCTAAATTATATAATTTAAAATATAATTTATATTCTAGATTATTCAATTTACAATATAAATTTAGAAAAAGAAAATAAAAAATAAAAAATTTATTTTGTTACACAAAATTTACATTATGAATTATATCATAATATAAATTTGAAAATGAAGAAGGTGCAAATTTTTAATAAAGGGTAAACTATGGGGTGTAGAACGAAATCCCCAGCAGCTGAGCACTGCTTGTTGGAAAGAACCAAAAACCCTTCCCTTGATTGAAGTAGATGTTAGGAGAAAAATAGGAAACGAATTGAAGAGGTAGAAGAAGAGAAGAAATGCACACAGAGTGATTTATGCACAGTAAAATACAGCATCAGATATTTGTCCCTGATAATAACATGGTGAGAGTCATGCACAGAGAAGAAGACAGTTTTCAGCAGCACCAAAACAGAATGACCATGAAGCCTGAAAAGAAGGAAATGAAGAAAGCAGTGTTCATAAGGCCACCATCACTGTCATCTCCCACCACTCCTCCTGTTGAACTGTACGGAGACGAAGGTGTGCTTGTCCCGCTGCTTGTTCCTGTGCCTGCACTGCTATTTACTGAAAGGGTTATTCAAATATTATTATTAATAGTTATTTATTTTATTATTATCATTTTATTTAGAAGACATTGTAATATCCATTTATATGGGTTGTTTTGTGAGAAAAAAAAAGTATGTATTTTTGCAGTAAAACTTATTCAAATTTAAATATGAATTCTATATTCATATATTTAATAGTTTTACATTATTTATAAATAATTATATACTCATATATTTGATACATCTTTTAACAATAAAAATGTGAAAATATTTTAAACTTTTAGATGAAAAATATCTTAAATTAGTGATTGATGATAGTGATTTTATCTAAATCTTAACGTATACAAAAAGATAATATAAATACAAAAATACTTATATCTACGGCTAGATTTATTGATGGATAATTAATATTTATAAATATTTATTACTCGTAATATTCTATATTTTAATAAGTTTGGTGTGATAAATATTTATTATTTACAAAAAAACTAAAAAAATTATTTTACTTAATTAAAATTATTTTATATTATGTTAAGTTAAATTTAATTAATTAAAATTTTTAATTTCTATTTTAATTCAATTTATACTTTATTTTTTATTTTTTTAATTTTATTTTAAAATATATAAAATATATATCTTTTAAATATTTATAGTATTCACATGTTCAGATTTTAAAAAATCTAGACCGAACAATTTCTTAGTTTGAGTTGGTAAGTCGTTTTTCCCTTCTTCACGTACGTTCTTGAACCTTGATCATGCAATTGTTTCTGTTTGCATGTATTTAGTAGTTTCTTTCTTCAATTCTCAGCTCAATTTAGGTTCTAAGAGTTGTTCTCTATCACCAATCGGTGAATTGTAGGTTCTTGTAGAGTTTCCTTGCGGCACAAGCTTCAATTTGGGGTTTCTAGAGTTGGGTATTACTTATATGAGGTAAAGGAAGCTGGAATTATCTCTCTTTAGTTAATTATGTGGTGCATGTGTGAAGAGTATATTAGATTTAGATAATGAGCTGAATTGTTGACTTTGATGCTATAAGGATTGTGTTTACTGTGGCTGTTTTGAATGAACATGTTGGATTGTGAAAATGTATCAAATTGGATGATAATTGGTCTGTTTTAGATGCATGAGAAATGTAAATTTGTGATAGTAGTAAATGGTGAGGAATCAAAACCAGTGGTCTTAGTTTAAAGCTAATTTAGAGGAAGTGAGGTAGTGAAAATGAGAAATTAGAGTGGAAAGCTTATTTGGTCTGTTGGGACAATTTAGGTAAGTTAATTGTGACTTGTTTAAGTCATAAAAATGGTAAAAAACGTGTGCAAAGTGGTACATTGTGATTTGGATCCTTAGGTTGATAAATTTGATGTTATAGAGTAGGAATTGATCCTTAAACACTTTAGATTGAGGTTAGGAAGGTTTAGAATCACTTAGACAAGTCTAATTAGGTATATAATACAATTTAGGAGCGTTAGAAGTTGGGAAAAATGGATAGAATTGGTAATTAGGGTTTGAGTTGCATAATTCTACAGATTTTTGTTATGTAGATTATGCAGACTCGCTGTGCGAATAGATTCGCATAGCGAGTCACCCTGGTGAGATGCCCTCTGTCAGGGCATTCACACAATGAATAGACGCGCTGTGTGAATGGTTTGAGAAGGTTGCTCTCTGTTTGATGATCCGCATGGTGAATTGGAGCGTTATGCGACTGGTTGGGGTCTGAGACTATTGCCATTTTTATTCGAATAGCGAATAGGTGCGCTCTGCGAGTGATTAGGGAGTCTGAGCCACTGTTTGGGGCTCTCGCATAACAATTTGGGGTGTTATGCAAGGGGTTTAGGGTCTGATATAATTAGGAGTTTATTCGCATAACGAGTTGAATCGCTGTGCGAATGGTCATGAGGAGTGGGTCTCTGTTTGAGGATTCGCACAGCGAGTTGGGTCGCTGTTTCGCTTTGCGAATGTGTGCGCTGTGCGACTGGTTCGAGTTTAGTTGCTCTTTTCTACTTTGTTCTTGAGTGGTTTGAATGATGGTATAATTCATTTAATATTATGTATGAAAGTGTATGGAATTATATGAGTATCATAGTTATGAATGGTGATTCAAAGAGAAGGATAATATGATTTCAATACGGTGTAAGTGAGTAACAAAGTGGAATCTCTCGGTGAGATACTTGTTTATTTAGAATGAATATAGGGAGCTCAGTATAGAGGGTTATCCTAACACTCTAATGATATTTCATTCTCACATAAAGAGGATTGATTCATTTGGTGAGAGTAGTAGGAGGTCCTAGTGTTGGCGCTACTTGGAGGCCTATTGCGTGATAACAGACTAACCTTGTGTGTGTGGTAGGGTGAAACCCATGACAATGGCTTTGCAAAGTAGTAGAGGCCATCTCAAGTGCACAACCCGTATAGCTCAGTATTCATTCTAAAGTTCGAACGAGTCAAGTCTAGAATATAACATGCTAGGATGTTTGATTCAATTACTTTGCTTGAGTTATCTTGTTGATGTTATATGCTATTAAATTAGGTGTTTTCTTGTGTATCTAGCTTACCCTTATGCTTGTGTTTGTATTTTGTATGTTTGGTGCTTTTCTTTTGCAATGATCATACTATGGATGTGAGCAGAGGGAGATGAGGTACCTCTAGAGCAGGCTTTGGAGGGAGATGATGTTGTTGCTTAGCTTAGTTTAGTTAGGTTTTTTTTTTGGTGTATAGTTGTAGAATACACTCCTGTAAATAAAGTTTTAAATTCTACGATTATTTTAGATGACAGTAAAAGTTTATATTTTATTTCCTAGTTTTTAACTGTTCTATTTTATTATTTATGTGACTACTATTATATGGTTTATTACTATATTTTGGAAAGTAACAATCTCTGTCTCACCAACACTTTGATTAGTTTACAAAAGGATAATGCATAAGGAGTAAAGTTATTAGAAAAAGAAAAATACGAGGGACTACACGTACAACACATACATGGATAAGAATTAAAATAAAATACAATAAAAAGTGAAACTGATATTTAATATTGACAATGTTGATATCTCTCTTTTTTTTACTCTAATTTGTTTCCTGTCCATATTTCATATTTTCTTTGCAGTAATGTTAGCCTTTTTTTTTTTTTGCTGTATAACCTTTCGTGAAATAATTAAGTTGTGGTTAATTTATGGATTGACATATATTGTACCATTTTTAAGTGTAATTCTCCTTTTAAGAATGTTTATCACATGTAATAAATCTGTATTGTGCTAGAAGTAGCTTTTACAAAGAGTAGTAATTTTTATAGAAAACACAAAAAAGTATTAATTTAACAAATGCTTAATTAAGTTTAGGCTCATCATTTAATTTTACTTTGAATATTTCGTGAAAATTTTAAATCAGATATCTCATAAATTATAAAATTTTGGTTTAAATTTCTTAAGGTAATTAATCTTTTATTATTGATTTTCTTATCTTATTTGTAAAATGTATCTATATCTTTTTGTATCCCTCAACTTATTCCTTTATCATAAGAACTAATATATCTTTATAACGTAATATTTAAGTACAAATAAAAAGAAACTTAATATCAGAATATGATACTGATCCAAGTATCATGTTTTTTCTTCCTCAACCCTCCAAAACTGACATTCAAATTATCTATTATAGGAATCTTTTGGCACAAAGTTTTGAAATTTTCAGAATATAATTAGGATTTTCAGAAATTTAAGTGTATATATATATATATATGATATCTTTCAAAACAAATTTTTCGAAATGAATTTTCGAAAAATATAAAATGCGAGAAAGAGAATTTTCAAAAGATTTTTTTTTTCGAAACAAGTTTTCTTTCTCTCTTTCTGTCTCGTAAAAAATGAAGATACAACAAAGATGATGCAGTGCCCATTAATAATAACAACGTGATATAGAAAATGCAGTTAGTAATAATGAAATGTACAAAAAAAGAAGTTGTAACTTAAAAAAAATGTTAAAATTGTGTTGATTCTTAGTGGTACCAGTTTTTGCCAGAAAAAATGTGGCTTTTATAAAGAAAAAAATAGATGAAAATATTTAAAAATCTTGTCAGCAAGAAAATTATAAAAAGATTTACAGTTATAATAAAAAAAATAAATGTTAAATAATAATACTGCATATTAATGAATAGACCTTGGTGTTAAACCACTTAAATGTCTTATTTACCTATGGTGTGATTCTCAACAAAAAGAATGTTAGAAACCCTATTAAAAAATAATTTAATACTCAAACCAATATATAACTACATCCCACTATTTGTTAGATAATAACCACCTTAAAGAACAACATTAATCTATAGTTTTTCTTAAAGGACCCATTAAGAAAAACAGTGAATTAATAAGCATATTTGGAAAGATCCATTAATAAAATTATAACTTTTGTCAATTTGGTCATTTTTATTTTTTATAAAAGTTAAATTGTTAATAAATATAAATCATATAACACATGTCATGTTTTTCATTTTTTTATTTTTTCAAATTAAAAAAATATTCATGTATCAAAATTAATATTATATTATGTGATCATGTTATTACTAATAACACGATACAATATTAATTTGACAGGTAACCATTTTGTTAATTAAAAAAAAATTATATATTGTTAACATCGATTAATAATTTAAATATTATTATGAAAAATATTAAATTATCTAAATTTAATGAAAATTAAAATTATATTAAATAAAAAAATATCATATTAAATCAATTCGATAAAAAAAAAAGAGACAAAACCAATTTTAAACCTTTCTTTTATTAAACAATTGAAAATTATTGAATCTCAGCTATTTCAGTAACTATAGATTGATTAAAGTAACTATAGTGGTGATTAAAGTTAGCAGTCCACTATGCAATTACCTATTTTTATTGCATGAAGAAAGGTAGGTAGTGTATTTTTAAAAGTTCTCATTGCATTTTTTTATTGATAAGTATTTTATACAACAAACTTAATGCCAGAAAACCATTTAACTTAAGAGTTACTTAAAATTTTATTTAATATAAATAAAATATTTTAAAATGGGTATGTATTAAAATCACTCTGGTAGCATATAAATGAGCAATGAATGAACCTGCATCATCATCATGCAGAATGGTCAAATGAGAAAAGACTTTGGGACCACCCAAAATAAATAAAAGTAATAATAGATTTGGACTTAGCCTAGGAAAAAGCAACGTTATTCATGAAGGTCCTAGCCTTAAAAAACATATACATAAAGAAAAAGTAATAATAAACATTTAATTGTACCTATGACTTTAAAGGAAACATAAAATAAAAAAAAAAAATACACGAATTACAAAAGTAAAATTCAGTTTTAACAAGAAAATACAACCATAATTCCATAATTATTTTATAGAAAAATAAGTGAGGGTGTCTTTTTCATGTATTAATATTTAAAAAAGTAATAATAACGTAAATCCTTTTCATAAAATGACAACATTATGATCCTCCATTCGAATTTAAATATCATTACAACCACTTTATTTGAATACTGAAATCCTCCACTCACATTTTGATTGAGAAAGTAATAAAGATTTTTTTTTTTACTTTTTTGGTGTAGGGAAAAGACGAGTTTCCAAATAAGATATTTTGCTTTTTCAACTTGAAACAGATTAGGTTTTTGCTCCTCACATAAAATATTTTAGGTGAACTTTATCACATATTTACTTAGTATGCAAATATAATTCATAAAACATCATGTTATTAAGTACTAGCTTGGCTAAGTAAGATATATTTAAAAATACATTAACACTGAATTATAAATGCACAACAAACCCAACTTCAAACACACAATAAAGCTGCCATTGAATAATTTTCTTAATAATATACAATAATATATAAACAAAAACAAAGGGGTTATTTTAAAATCTTCGGACTTTTCAAAACAAGCTAATATTTTCTCACTTGGACCACACATTAATACCATTTTTTACTCAAAATTTTAAGATAATAAATTAATAGATCCTCGTTTTGATATGATTTTCTACTTTTTATTTTTATCCGATTTAAGATTTAAATTCACATTTAATAATTTTAGCATTTCATTCATTATTTCTTTGAATTAAAATGTCTGCTGTGAAGAAAGGTAACAGCAGAGAACCCTTTCATATGAATGGTTCTGAAAATCCAATTACATGATTAGGCACTGATCAATGTATGAGAAAACAAATGAATAATGCATCCTCTTCCCCACTTTCTCAAAAGAAAACCTTTTGTGGGGAATGGATAATTTTAATGTAAGCATAGCTCTCATTCACCATTATTATGAGAAAAGTAAAGTTAGCTACCATATAAAGTCACTAGCCACTATGCTACTAAATGTGTATACTATATACAATACAACATACCAGTTACCACACCAAACTTTAGGCAAAAGAAAACAAAAACTAAACCAGAGCTTGTTGAGGAGCAAATTTGTAAAGTTGTTTAAAGGTTTTGAAGAATCAGATTCCAAACTAAGGGTAACAGAAGATGAAAAACAGAATGGTTAATATGCATACCTGGAGCTAGCAGGGTAGGAACATCCTGCACTGCCTGTTCATAAAAAAAAAAAGACACAAATTTTGAGTTGTCATGATAGCCTTGAGAATCTAAGAATTTTGATGTAGTTAGTTGAATGAATATAAGTCTCACTCTAAAGAGAAAGAGATTCTAAATAACAGTACTAGAATCCTTAATTCAATGACTGTGATCTTGTTGGTAACACAATGGATTTGTGAAGGACCATTTGAGCTGAACTTTTACAAAAACACATAACTTAAAAATGGTGTTTATTTTATTTTTTTAATATAGCTAAATCCCAAGTAAAAAATTATCCAAATTATTAGTAATCTTTCAAACACCAAAGATATTAATATTAGGGCATATGTTAAATGAACTGATGTTGACAACACAGAAAAATCACAGAAAATCCAAGTGGGTTTAAGAAGTCCAAAATTTGCACCTGAAAAAAACCATTTTTTTAGTAAAATGGTAACTAATGAAAATACCAAAATCCTTAATTTTGAAGGATATCATGAAATTCCTCTGATGAAGAAAGAGGATTAAAACAGTGGTGTGGAGGATTTACTGGGATCTGATGCAGTAACAGTGGCAGTTCCTGCAAAGTCACAAGAACCTTGAGCTTGACCCTTCCTTTGGAAATAGCTGTTAACTGCATAGTTACAGTGAGCTCTAACAGTGTTTGGTTGAAAACAAGGGCCATTTTGGTGCAAAGGGTTACAATCAGCCCCAGCTCCACACGCATAGTCTAAGGTTTTCTGCAGTATGGTATCACTTCCCTCCTTGCAAACGCACCAAGTGGCACCTATCACATTCCACACAAAAACTTTAATCCAAAAAAGAAACTACAAACACACACACACACATCAAGAAAGCATGTGTTTGATCATATTTCAACAGTTGCGGAGATATGGCACACACTCTGCATACACTCATCATGGTAGCTATGTTGTTGTGTACTTAGAAATGATAAAAATGTTGTGACATAGAGATGTAAATCAAAAAGGATGAACATAACATGAAGAAAAGAGGCTTTGTTGGTACAGATGAAAACAACTCAGAAATGCTTACTTGAAGAGCTGGTGAAGGCCAAAAGAAGCACTGCTGCAAAAGCAAACAAGGCCATGCTGCAGATTTTTAGAGGTGGAAGGAGATGGATGAGGTTGTTTTGGAAGAGGAGCAATGGGTTTTATTTGCTAGAGCTAGACAGAGTGAGTGTGATATGAGATTAAAAGCTGAGAATGAGCCAGACAAAAATATAAGAGATGTTTTTTATTTTGATGTAATTAAGAAAGGGGTGGAATGATGGACCCATTTGGTGTGGTGTTATCATGAGTACTCTTTCTTGGGCACTCTTTCGTTTACATAGTTACTGATACCAGTTTATGAATAAATAATACTATTTAGTGTCTCGTGTTTCTTCTCCCAGGACCAAATGTTTGCATAGGGACTCAGAAAAATGTTGGTTTGAGCAGAGAACAGAACAGAAAAAGTCTGTGTTACTATTGTAAGCGTGTTTGTCTTGTTAATATACCTGGAGCTGAGCCCCACATCGAAGGGAGGAAACAAAGTTTAAAGATTTAACCTCGAGTTTAATGAGGTGAACTAGTTGAAATTATTTAAAATTATGGCAAGTGATAACATACAGAAGAAATAAAGTATATATAGAAACTAATAAATATAGTTTACTATGTTTAAAATCAACAATAGCAAATAAAATTCATTAACAAATATAATATACATAGTTTAAAATCAACTATAAATCTCTTATAAAAATCAACTGCCTACAACTTTGTTGAAATTTTGTATGACTGTGTTGGAAGTGTTTAAAATATTGTCTGTATTTTTACATCCAAAGATACATTCTGTATAATTTAAGATATATTTATAAATTTTTATATTATGTAATTTAGAAATATATTCATATCATGTAATATATTTATGGATTTTTTTAATTAATTATAATTAAATTATATAATATAGAATACATTTTCAAAATTTGTAAGTTAGAAATATATTTTGAATTAAGTAATTTGGAAAATATTTTCATGTGCATTTTTGGATTTTGAAATGTAAAAATATATATTTTGGATTAATCTTAAATACATTTTCAGATCTATAGATTACATAATCTAAAAATTTTTGAGGAAAAAGTTAGGATTTACTTTTATGGTTGATGTAGGGTATGAAAAATTGCTCTTTGTTTTAATTTATTAAAATGATTTATCATTATCTATCTAATTGTAGTAGGTCCATACAACAAGATATCAATATAATTCTGATGGAAAGAAAAAAGTTAGTGTAATAATACAACGACTTTATTTTAGTAAGGTGGTTGGTGTCCAGGATGGGAATAACGACTTTTTAGGTTCGATTTTAAAGTCTCTAGAGGTTGTAGTGTAACTTGTTCTGAAGCCTATTGTAGAGTCTGTTTTGGAGCTATTGTGAAACTTGTTTTGGAACTCGTGGTGGAATCTATGGTGGAACCTGAGATGGAGCCTATGGTTGAGTTTGTGGTAGAGTTTACGGTGCCCATGGTGGAGCTATGGTGGACTTTGTAGTGGACCATGTAGTGCATCTTGTGGGGGTGTGCCAATTGATTTTGATTCCTTAGCTAATATGTTTTATTTGGAGGATGTTACTCCTACTCCAAATAGTTTGCAAAGTTTATAACATTAATATTTACCTTATTGTAATTTTGAGAAGATTTCTAATTTTTTGATGTATAAGGAATCTCATTTTATGGAGGAATTGAAAATAATCTCTAAATAAGCTAATATGCTTGATGAGAAAGAATATTCTAATTTTCACGAGGATGATGAATCAGTTCAAACTATAAGGAAGCGTGGTTGAGGTAGGCAAAAGAAAATTAATATTAAATCTTCCAAAGCAAATATTTCTAAAAAGCTATAATACATTTTAAAGGCCTTTTGTAGATTGTGAGTTGATTTAGTATACTAAGGAATTTGATTATTGAACTTTAAATTTTTACTATTGCATTACTTTACTTTTTCACATCTATACATTACTGCAGTTAGTAATTATGCAAACAACAACAAGTTGAAGTTTGATAACATTGTGACTTAATCTTAAGCGAAGATGTTTGCTGGAGAAGTTTAGTGGAATATCCGGTTCTAATTCTGGTTCAAAATTTAATGTTGAAAATAGAGGAAGAAACAGCAAAAAAAAGTCGTAATTAAGGTCGAGGCAGATCAAAGTCTAGAGGGAGATCACAAACAAAAGAACGAAATGATATCACTTGTTGGAATTGTCATAAAAAGGGTTCCTTTACAAATCAATGTTGGGCCTCAAAGAAGAACAACAACAAAAATAAGCAAGATGATGATCAATTAACAAATGCAACAACAAATGAAATTTCAAATGCACTATTATGTAGTTTAGACAGTTCCATTGACTCATAGATTATGGACTCAGGTGCATCATTTCATACTACACCTTCCTTAAAATTATTATCTAACTATGTTTCTGGAAAGTTTGGGAAACTTTAGCTTGCAGATGAAAATCTCTTGATATTGTGGGAAGATGTGATATTAATATCAAAATCTCTAATAAAAGTGTGTGAACTTTGAATATGTCAGACATAATCTTGCCTTAAAGAGAAACTTAATATCTATAGGACATTGGATGATGAGGAGCATTACACCACTTTTGGAAATGGACATTGGAAGGTAATTAAGGGAAATATTGCTGTTGCTCGTGGAAAGAAGCAAGGATCTCTTTACATGATTGTAGATGAGGATATGATATCAGTTATAGAAGTTGACAACAATTTCTCTTTGTGGCATCAAATGTTTGGGCATATCAGTGAGAAAGGAATGAAACTCATGATCTCAAAAGGTAAAATACCTAACTTGAAGCATGTTGACGTTGGGCCTTGTGAACATTATATTTTTGGAAAGTAGAAAAAAGTTAGCTTCTCCAAAACAGGCAAGACGTCTAAAGTTGAAAGACTATAATTAGTGCATACAGATGTTTGGGGGCCAACTCTAGTAAAATCCCTTGGCGGTTCCCAATATTGTTTAACCTTCATTGGTGATTCTACAAGAAAGGTATGAGTCTACTTTCTTAAGAATAAATCTGATGTATATTTTGTGTTTAAAAGGTGGGAAAAAGAGGTTAAGACTCAAAAAAGTTTAAAGGTTAAATGTTTGAAGTCTGATAATGATGGAGAATATAACAAGAGTAAATTCAATAATTTTTGTTCAGATAACGAGATCATAATGGTCAAAACAGTTCTAGGAACACCAAAACAAAACGATGTGGCAGAAAGAATGAACAAAACCTTAAATGAGAGAGCAAGATGTATGAAAATGCAATCAAGAATATCCAAGATATTTTAGGCAGATGCTATAAGCACAACAACCTATCTTATAAATAGAGGACCATCAATTCTTTTAGATTATAAGTTACTTGAAGTGATGTAGTCTGAAAATGAGATAAGTCTTTCCCACTTGAAAGTCTTTGGTTATGCTTCATATATTTTATTGGACTTTAATAGTAGAGATAAACTGAACTCTAAGGCAACATGATGTTAGTTTATTAGCTATGGATCTAATATGTATGACTACAGATTTTGGGATGACCAAAATAAGAAAATTATCAGAAGTAGAAATGTTACTTTTAATGAAAACATGTTCTACAAAAGACAAGACTGCATAATTGGTAAATGCAGAGTTAGAGCAAGTATCATTAGAAGAAATTTCAGAGAGTGATGTAATCAACAGAAGACAAAATACAAAGGTAGAGCATGAGTCAGAACTAGAACACATAGTAGAGTAAAAAACTATTGAAGTCATGTTTAGAAGATTTAGCAAGACAATTGTAGCACCACAAATGTATTCTGCTTCATTACACTACTTGTTATTGACTGATGCTGGTGAGCTAGAGCATTTTGCTGAGGCTATGCAGGGAGATGGATATGTTAAGTGGGAGCTAGCAATGAAAAATGAGATAAAGTCTCTTTAGAAGAATAAAACATGGTCTTTAACCAAGCTACTGAAAGGAAAGAAGTAGCGAAGAAGATGATATGACTGGAGAACCTTCTAAAAGAATTAGGAAAATAGCAAGATGACCCTCCATTATTCAGTGATAGTCAAAGTGCTATATATCTTGCTAAAAATCTAGTTCTTCATTCTAGATGCAAGCACATTGAATTGAAGTATCACTTTATCATAAACCTGATAAATGATGAAGACTTGTCTTTGTTGAAGATTCAAAGTGCAAAGAATCCAGCTGATATGTTGACCAAGACTATCTCAACAAATAAGTTGAGGTTTTGTATTGCTTCAGCTGACCTTCAAGAGTAATTGATGATGAAGGCAACTACACTAGGTGATAATGTGAATCAAGCTCCAAATGAGAGAATTGTTAGTATTGTTGAGCTTAATTTGGTTCTACATCGCTAAATACTATGAGATGTTGTTCTTTATTAACCTATATAAGCAATCCTCTGTAAAGCTTGAAACATATACAAAAAATAAATATATTTCCTAATGTAGTCGTGGATGTAGACATTTGTATGTTGAACCACGTTAAATTCTTATGTCGTTTATTTCTCTCTCTCCTCTTTTACTATCTTGTTCCTAACATGTTTGTCTATTTTGTTTCTTCTATTTTGCAATGATTACCTTAATGGTGTGAGCTTAAGGGGTGTCTCTGATGAGCAGATGCTAGGAGGAGATGAAGATGAGGCATATAGTAGGAAGTGGTGTTTTAGTTTCATATGTTTTTGGAAGATCTATGACACTTTGGTTCAGTGTAATATCTGATAGTTGGTTCAGTGTAATTTCTCGTAGTTGTATAAGATCTTGTATATCTTTTGATATTATAAGTTATTTATGGATATATGTAATAACATCTTATATGTTTTTTATGAGTTAATTGATTTGTAATATTAAAGGTGTGACAAATCTTATGATAGTTAAATACTACAAAAATTGAGATATTAGAAAATGTATCAATACAAATATATTATCAATAACCATATTAAAGAAGACTCCAACTTGATCATTTTTCCACCTAGAACATTTATCAAGGCTTCAATTTGATTATTGATGCTTGAAACTCATATTTTAGAGTTGGTTTTATAAAGACTCAATGTGAGACTTTAATACATTAGTTTCATTGTCTTTATTGTTTGAGTAACCATTTATGCTTAGAATGTTAAGGCATCAATGAAATATCACAAGAGTATATAAAAGTCTAATAATCCTAATAGTTTTGCCATATACATCTCATGATTTTAATGATAAAATAAAATTTTAGTTGATTTAATAAACTTACGAATAAGGAAATATAAGTGTGTATAACAAAAGGAAGACAATCTTGAAAGAAAGATCATACCAGTACTAAAAAGCATGTGACACATTATAGTTTATATGAAAACTAAACCTTACATAAAGTTAATACAAAATCTAAATAAAAAAAGAATAAATGCTACTTAATAAGAAAACAATGTTAACAACACGAAAACTTAGACAACAAAAACAAATGGAGTAGATACATGGCTATCACAAGCCACATCATACAATTGTTTACTCTTGAGTTGATTCTAACACAGTGAATCAACTCTCAATTTGGCATTCCCAATATTACAACAAGATTTACAAAATTAAAGTTATCCAATTCCTAACATATTGAGTGTTACAAAAGAAGTGCCATCATAAAAGAATCCAAGCTTTAAAAGGCTTTAACATACAAACAAGCACGGTATCAAATGTCATTGAATAGAAGTCATTCAATGCAAAAAAGACTCATATCTTATATTAATTCACACACAATAATTTATATAATTAGATGTAAGTCTAAATTTGAGATTATTGTTACAATACATTTGTTTGTGGTTTTGAAGATATAAATAATACTGTATTTTGGTTTGTTTAAAACGCTACTGGTAACAAATTACATGATTCTATAAGACTGAACAATCATTCATAGCCTTAGACTTTATGTGACAAACTTCTAAGAAATAGACAAAGAAAAAAAATCTTTATAACATACTATAAACATAAATATATTTTTATAAAATATAGTGTTAGGTTAAAAGTATTGAATACATTTTTTGATATATTAATTTAATATTTTTTTAAAATGTTTTGTACTTTATATTTATTAATATATTTTTTTAGTTTTCATTATATAAAAAAGTTACAAACAAAAATTGGAGTGTTTCTATTGAGATTTATTAAATAAAAATTTAAATTATTTTGTACTCATTGTTTGTATATATATACTTTATTAAAATTTTAATGTTTATTTTGATGGAAATTTATAAATGTTATTTTTATAATCAGTAAAATCATATATATTATCATGCATATGACTTTTATTTATGATATAAAAAATAAAGATTATTTTATAGAAAAATATAAAAATATGGAGTAATTATAAGATAAATAATTTTTATAATTATATTATAAGTAGATAATTTTTTAGAGATAGTTATTAGATTTGAAAAAAGCAATTCCAAAAACAGAAAAATAAAATAACAAAATTATTTATATTAATAAATATAAAATTAAGAGGAATTACATTTTTGATAAAAGTAAATTTCTTTTATAATAGTTATATATATATATTATGAAAATTAGTAATTTTTTTTATAATTACATTTTTGTTTATTTTTTTTATAATTATAATAATAATTTGAATTATATATTTTTATTATGATAAAAAAATGCACTCATATATAAGCATGTCTTTCTACTATTAACAATCCACATCTCTGTAATTTATATAAGGGTTAAATATGTTTTTAGTCCCTAAACTATTGGCCGTTTCTGGTTTTCGTCCCTCTTTTAAAGTAAGGTACAATTTGGTCCTCATTCTTTTCGAAACGTTCGTTTTAGTCCTCGAAAACTAAACACTGTTTAAAATTTTGGTCCTCGTTTAGCAACAAATGAGGACTAAAACCAAAATTCCGAAAACTAAAACGAACGTTTCGAAAAGAATGAGGACCAAATTGTACTTTATTTTGAAAGAGGGACGAAAACCAGAAACTACCAATAGTTTAGGAACTAAAAACATATTTAACCCATATAATTAATGTGTTATAACCCTATTCATATTAACATTTTAAAAAAAGTATTTAGAAGACATATTTAATATATTTTAAATTTTATTCCCACCCAATACATATTTTGTCAGTTTTTATTTTTCCCTTTTGCATCATTTACAATTTAAAAAAAGTTAGGAAATTAGAAGGGACACATCCACCATTGCAGTGGTAACCTCTTTAAGCTTAAGCAAAACCCACACTATTAGAGTTGAAACTTGACTCATAGTATAATAGTAACCATTCAGGTTTCTTTATACTTCACCGACTTGCTGCTTCTTTTGAAGAGTGATCAATTTTGTTTTGGGAATGTTGATTCAGATTCCTCGCCTCACCAACTCTCTCAGAGACCCCTTCGATGTCGACCAGTACTATCTTCATCGCAAAACCATTCTCCATAATCAAAAACCCCGCAAGTAATAATTTTATTCTTAATTGTATTTTCTTTTGTTCCTCTTCATTTTATTTCTGTGTGATTGCTTATTAACAATAGTTAGAAAAAAAAAACAATGGTAAATTTCTTCAGTTTCCGGCAACCGGATAAAGAGTTTGAGATGCTCCTATTGGTTTCGGGCTTATTATTATTTTATAATGTGCCGTGATTTTCAAGTTGGCGATTCTCAGTGAAATTTATTGACTGATGGTTCATTTTGGGTGTTGAATTGTGGCATTTAGTTCTGCAAGTTCTCTTGATGAATCGGAACTGGCGCGGAAGATTGTTCAAGGGTGGGAAGAAGGTACTGTCCAGTTGTGAGATTCATGTGTTAGTAATTTTCAATTGATGAAAAAAGGAATGTTTTTAATTATTCCATGTTTGTGCTTGGTGAATTGGTGAAACAGCTCCTTCGGAAGTGCGACAAGCCTACAAGCAGTTTATAGGAGCAGTGGTGGACATGGTTGACGGGGAAATGCGCTCCGAGGAGTTCCATGAGGTGGCACTGGCTGTGTACCGGCTGTTTGGTACTCCAATGGAGGAGGGTTACATTGATAAAATTATTTCAGACAAAAAGTAAGTATTTACGAATATGAGAGTATACATAAACTTATACACTCATCCCTGAAGCATTTTTCGAATCTGAGAGTATACATACAGTCATGGAACTTATACACTCATCCTGAAAGTTTGTAAGAGTTCACTGGTTATAGAAAATAATATTATTTTTTTAACAATGACATGTATGTATAACTTAATATTTTTAACAATAATTAAAGATTTGAACTTCTTAATAGAGCAAGTAGGCATATCTCAACAATAAAGTATGGTAGTATATTTGTAGTAAATAAGATCAAACTCTATAAATGACCGAATCATATATAAGTTCATGAAAAGATAAGTTCCTCAAGGAAGGACATTTAGAAAATAAGTTAATCTGTTCAATTTTGCATGACTTTTTGATCTAAAGAATTAATGAGCCTTACTAGGTATTGTATAGAGGACTTTTAGTACACTGTGGTGGAAAATCTCTAATTTCTATTGCCTGATGCATGTTACAAATGCTGAGGCTATAATACGGCTTAAGTATATTTTTGCTTATTGTTCAAAACATTAAACTTTAATTGTGACATTGATATGCAGGTTTGAATTACAAAAGCTTATTGGACACACACTTGTTGATGCCAAGTTGAGGCAAGTTGCATCACTAGCACAAAGGCTTTTAAATTTGCAGCCGCTCAATAAAATGTCTGCCATTTCTATTGAAAGAAACTTAGATGCTGATGACGATTTAGAATTTGGAGCTGATTTGTTTTTTCAAGCACCTGCTCGTTTCTTGGTTGATGTATCCTTAGATGACGGAGATATGATGGATTTTGAAAGCATTGTTCCATTAGAATTTCACAATGAACAGTATGGTCATACCAGCCCAGCAGATCATTCTATTGTCGATGGGGAAAAGTTCAACTTGTCTTGGATAAGAGATGCATGTGATAAAATTGTTAGGAATTGTGATTCACAGCTATCCCAAGATGAATTGGCAATGGCCATTTGCCGGGTTCTTAATTCAGAAAAGCCTGGTGAAGAGGTATATTGCTTGGTTTGAATTTTCCTTACAGATTTGCATATAACTACAGTTTTCTGCTTTCTTGAAACTTATAATTTTTTCTCTCTCCTTGAAGATAGCTGGAGATCTGTTGGATCTTGTTGGTGATAGTGCATTTGAAACTGTGCAAATCTTTTTATTGGTGAGAATATGCTAATTCCTCTCAATTTTAAAAACTGTTATTGGTAATTCTTTGTGAACTTAATTCTTCCTCCATCCATATTCGTCCAATCAATGATTGCTTCATATGCTGTGTGAGGTTTTGTTTTGAAATTCTATGTTTTCCTTGCTTTGAATAATTCTTTGTGGTTGTTGATGTACTTCACTTTAAGAGTGAAGGCATACCTACAAACTATCTGTTTGGGTAGAAGGAGAAGGAGAAGTTTATTAAGATAGTAAGAATATTAATTGGTTAATTAGTTGGTCTGATTAGCTAGATAATTGGGGAAGAAGGATAGGAGAGGGGTAGATTTGTTGTTATTGTAAATTGAACATTGGCTCTTTATCTTTTGTGAAGGGGAAACACCCTTGGAGGAAACATTTCTATCCGATTTCTTGTTCTTTTCATCCTAGTCAATAAAAATCTTACTTTTCTTTTTCTTTTCTTGGTTCCTAACAAATTGATCATGAAAAAGGACTGTAGTTGTTTTATGGATTTGTTCTAGTCGTAGTTGACATTTATATGGTAATTTGCAGCATCGAAAGGAGATTGTTGAATCTATTCATCATGGCTTATTGGTATTGAAGTCTGATAAAAATGCTTCAAATGCTCAGTCTCGCATGCCTAGTTATGGAACACAGGTATTGTTCGTATTATTTATTAATTAATCTGTAGTTCTTCACTTGTATATTGTGAAATCCATACTTATATGCTTTTGTTTGGTTGAGAAGAAAGGGAAGGGGGACAGAAGGTAGCAGTAAGTTGGGTAGTTTGGTGGGAGAAAAAGAGAGGAAATACTTAAACAGTGGTTGAATCCACTATATTGTACAAATCCACCTCTTCTCTCTATTTCTCACCCCATTTTTTTTTTTCTATTTCTCTTCTACCAACATATTTAACTTCCACTATATTTTCTCACCTATTTTCATTCCTCCATTTTATTTCTATCTACTGTATTTCTCTCATCTCTACCAATCAGATAATTAAGGATTTACGTTTTTTAGGTCACTGTTCAAACAGAGTCAGGAAAGCAAATTGACAAGCTTCGACGCAAGGAGGAAAAACGAAATAGACGGGGAATAGAACATGCTGGTGATGGTGACTTGTCTGTGCTGGATTTCTCATCTTTACTTCAAGCAAGTGAGAGGATAAAATTGTTTGATGAGATGATTGGGTCTGGAGATAGGTCCGAGTCAATAGCTGTTACTGCTCTTCCTGAAGGAACTGTAAGGAAGCATTTTAAGGGGTACGAAGAGGTTATTATTCCCCCAAAACCAACTGCACCGTTGAAACCTGGAGAAAAGCTGGTATATCTCTTCTATTTGACTTGTGAGTTACATTGAACTATTTATTGTGGGATTAGGAGTATTGTTGTGGACTATAAGATGAAATCGTTGATAGTTTAATGACATATGAAGTGAGTGAAGGGTGTGACCCATGTATTGCTAGTCCTTGGATCTTTGGTTATTGTAAGATGATAGCCACACCACAATTACAAAAAATTAAACCCACCTATGTAATTTTGGTTATAGTTAATTATATATTAACAGATTTCATAGCTATTGCTTCTCCCCAATTCCCAAATTGTCTTCTAAGTTCTGGTTTATGGTAAGCATTATTAATTCATATTTATTGCAATACACACTTTCAGATTGAGATCCGGGAGTTAGATGACTTTGCACAAGCTGCATTCCGTGGGTACAAATCACTAAACCGAATCCAGAGCAGGATATTTTCAACTGTTTATGGAACTAATGAGAATATTCTAGTGAGTGATATGTGGTTGATTTTAAAAAACATAGTAATGATTATAGAACTTGGATTTAGCAAAGAGCGAAATATGGTTACTTTCTAGTGTAACAAGGTGTTTTTTATGTTCTGGCAGGTGTGTGCTCCCACTGGAGCTGGCAAAACTAATATAGCTATGATTTCAATTTTACATGAGGTGAATGGTCACTTGCTTGATACGTATTTTTTCCCAAAATATATAACTTATGTCTGTTGCTGTTTTGAATTGTTTTTTTCCCGGTGTCATGGGCATGGATTGGTGCAATTGGAGTTACAAGATATTCAGATCCAAATTGATTAACTGTAGTCGGATGGGATCAATTCATACTTTAAATATTTATTATCATCAATCTCAATTAAACCAATCTGATGGTTTGGAGCAGTGTTAGTGATGCCGAAAATGGAGAAAAGCTGGTGACCCCAAAAATCCTTACGAAAATATTTCAGAACATAAAGGGTTATGATGGAAGCATCACGAACAAAAAGATAACAATATATATATATATATGTATACATAATGTAAAAAAAATGTAGAGATATAATGGTGGGAGAATCTGATAACGATGTATTGGCCCAAAAACCATTTCTAACCAGAAAAGGGGAGTAAAATGGGAACCCTACAAAACAAAAATGGGAGCCAAACAACCACCCCGCAAGGAAAGGGCAAATAAGGGCTGGAATGGGATGTAAGGCAGATGATGAACCCAACCGTGGTGGGGCAGCATCACTTTAGTGCTTGAGATGCGCTTGAAAGATTATATGTTTGGTGATGCATGAAGAAGTTTTTGCCTTTGGGATTGGCGGGGTTGGCCATCACTTAGAGAGACATTCCAAATCTAGTGGTTGCAGGAGCAAATTCTATTGGCCGGTTGCGGACCTTGGTGCACTGAGTTTCTTTGCCGGACCAGACAAGGATAAGCAGAGCAAGACTAACCTGCTTTTATACCAAGTTAAGAAAAGTAAAAAGAGAAAATATACTTTAGAGAACTTGAAGAAGTTTCTCTGGTGTTTTCATATTTGTACATATAAATTGTAGATAAATCTGATATGCAACGAAAGAGAGAAAACAATAGAAAACAGGTCATCTCTAGGTCTCTAGGTACAGATTGGGACAACTCAACAAATTTTTAAAGCCTATCTTAACATTTTTCGATTCTATATTATCTTTCTGGAAAAAAGCATTCAACTTAAATAAATTTTCTAAAGCTTTTTGTATGAGAACGAGACTGACAAATCTTATGTAAATTACATTTTATTGTCTCTTTGGTTATATGGATGAAAATATGGGAGGAGAGAAAAAATTTAGATTTGAATTGAAGGTAAAGTGGAAACAAGGGAAGTTTTGAATTTTTGTTTCTAGGAGTACACTTTTCTCTCTCTTTTTCTTTCCGCTTTCTATCCAATGTAACAAGAGAGAAGACATTGTTATGTGTGTTTTTCTGCTCTTTTTTCTTTCCAGCAAAGTAAACATATACCACTAATGTTGTATATTATATTTAAGTTGACTTCTATTATAAATGTTCTGAGAATGAGAGAAAGTTTAGATAGAATGACTGAATTTTACTGAATGAGATATAAGTTACGATGTTTTCATACAAAGTTTGTATTTATACAGGAAAAGTCCTAACTAGTAACTGATCTAAGACTTACAGGAAATCAACTGAGACTAGCTAGGTAAAGCTTACATGAGAAGGAACTTAAGCTAACTGAGGACAGCTGTCTCTTTGACATCTGGCAAGTAGAGAGTGATACACAACTTCTAGAAAGTTAAAAAGTAGATATTTTTTTAATAATAGTAGTGGTGTGTGTGTGTCCATTCTTATGGAGTTGTATAGAGGTGTTGGCTTAAGTGTCCAAGACTACAGTTTTTTTTTCCTAGTTGAATGCTTAATGAGAAGTGTTTTGACATGTGTGAAACAAGTGTTGGCATTGGAAATGTGTCTCACATCACAACCTTTTATGTCTTATGTAGCTGAACTGAATTGTCATAATTTTTTTAAAGGCTTGGACACTTTACTGATCCCATATTGATTAAGTATCCAAAAGTATAGATAACGGTCATTTATTTTGTACAAATACGTGAAACAAATTAAAATATCAGTGCTTCATATGCTCTTACTGCTTCTGAAACCCTAATAGCTGTTGTATCACAAAAATTTCCTAGTATGTGGTCATTATTTTGATATGACAAAGTTAGAGCCGTGAAGGGTTTTATTGTATTAACAGGGTTTCTTAATCGATCAATTTGTTTGTGCTTTTTCATGATTCAGCTGTGAAGAGGAGTGACTTATTTTCTTTAGCTGTATAAATGACTTCTGCAGATTGGACAGCACTTCAGGGATGGGTACTTGCATAAAGAAGAATTTAAGATAGTTTATGTTGCACCAATGAAGGTATGTTTATGCTTGTGCTTCTCTTCTTTACATTTTTGTATTCATGTTTGCTTTTTGTTCCTTGCATTTGTGTCATTTCTAATTTTAGATTCTTGTCATCACTAGGCTTTGGCTGCTGAAGTCACCTCAACATTCAGCCAACGTTTATCTCCTTTGAATATGATTGTTAGAGAGCTTACAGGAGATATGCAGCTCTCTAAAAACGAGCTTGAAGAAACTCAGGTTTGTTAAGAAAATGTCAAGGTCAGGATTTCTTTGCCAGCATGCAAACTAAGTTAATTATTTTTGTGGTTTAAATCAGATGATAGTGACAACACCTGAGAAATGGGATGTCATTACACGCAAAAGCAGTGACATGTCACTGTCAATGCTGGTAAAGCTGTTAATTATTGATGAAGTCCATCTACTCAATGATGATCGAGGTCCTGTGATAGAGGCTCTGGTTGCTAGGACGCTCCGGCAGGTAAAATATGTCTTATGTTTGTGTGGACTTGAAAATAGTTTAGATATCTCAAAAAGATTTGATTATATTTCATTCAATTGTAAATCAGTACAAGAGGGTTTGTATAGAGCTTGAAACTCTTAAAATAATGATTACAATATCTTTTTAGTATCCTATAGTATCTTTGATAAAGTAATTACAAAATTTAATATCTCCTTGTAACTCAAGAATATATTTTCATAACTAAATAACACCCCACTTCCCCCTAATGCTGGTGATTGAATATTTATCGTTCCCAGTTTGTATGTGAGATCATGAAAATATTGAGTAGGTGGAAGTGCAAGCAGAAGTATTGGTGGAATGTAAGAAGCGATAAAAAGACAATTATCCAATTTTTCTTTGAAGTGTTTATGTATCTTGATATGTTTTGTCCTATCATACTCAATTAGATTGTGATCAATACAATTACTGATTTTTTATCACAATAAGTGATCATATTGTCAGAATATGTGAATTTATTGCACAATTAATATAGCAATTATGTGTAATCCTGCAATTATGTGTAATCCCTAAAATTAAGGGATTAGGATTAGTAATTATTGGGCATATTTCCTTTTATTAAGATCAGGTATTATTGGGTAGATATCTCCTGATTTAGAGACTTTATTTCAGGAGATTTTTTACCTTAATTAGACAATAGTTTGTTTCTTTTTAAACACCTATGTATTGTTTCAAAAGCAT
Organism: Vigna angularis; assembly: GCF_016808095.1. Lineage (NCBI taxonomy): Eukaryota > Viridiplantae > Streptophyta > Magnoliopsida > Fabales > Fabaceae > Vigna > Vigna angularis. Next base: position 8,727,451 of record NC_068973.1, on the reverse strand, counting down.
GAATGAGAGAATAATTAATTCCAGCATCCTACTACTGTTTTACAACATGGTATCAGAGCTCTAGGTTTTTCCTCGAGCCCTGGTCTTTGTTTTTTGTCTCACGGCCTTCATTGCCGTTCCTCAACTATTGCTGGCCTTCATTGCCATTCTCATCCAAAAAAAAAGGGGCAGCCTTAGTTGCTGCTATTATTCTTTCCGCTGTGTTAACCTAACATCTGATTACAATGTCTGGTGCTACATCAAGTAGAGAAGTCTCTAGTCCTTCACACAAAAATGGAGAACTCCAAGGTCTCCGAGCGTCATACAGATTGGATGGAAAAAATTTTCTCAAATGGTCCCAATTTGTTAGAACCTATCTCAAGGGAAAAGGATGCCTGGTTCATCTCCTTGAAAATGGTCCAAGCATGGAGGATCCAGCATTTGCAGCATGGGATGAAAAAGATTCCATGATTATGTCTTGGTTGTGGGACTCCATGGAAGCTACCATCAGCGACACTTGTATGTTTCTTAATACAGCTAAAGATATTTGGGACTCCATAAACCGCACATATTCTAAAGCCAATGATGCTGCCCAAGTATATGAAATCAAAATAAAAACTGCAGCCACAAAACAGGGAAGCAGAGGAATCACAGAATATGCGGCACTGTTGCAGAATCTATGGCAGGAACTTGATCACTACAGAGTTTTTGAAATGAAGTGTGCTGAGGATGCAATCCTCTTGAAGAATTTCATAGAGAAGGATCGTGTGTATGATTTTCTTGCAGTGCAAATTCTAGGGAGAAAGGATACTCCTTCACTAGAAGAAACCATCTCTATTGTTCATGCAGAAGAAAGTCGGAGGAGTGTAATGCTTGAGTCTCAACCAATAGATGGGTCAGCTCTACTTACCAAACCTGAACTGGTGCAAAAAGGAAATGAGCAAATTCCTAATTCTCTATGGAAAGGAAACAAAGATAATTTATGGTGCACCTATTGTCAGAAACCGAGACACACAAGGGAGAAATGTTGGAAATTGCATGGCAAACCTCCAGGAAAGGAGTGGGTGAATCGTGGAGGACAACAAAAGTCCCAAGTGCACGTAACACAAACAAAGATTAAAGAATCTCCAGCAGTAGACAGTTTCAATATGGAAGAAATAAAGAAATTGAAGAAGCTATTGGGGAATATGGAGGAACCCTCTGGATCATGTTCTCTTGTTTTCTCAGGTAAAACTTCTTGTATGAATACCTCATATAATGTGAACTCTTGGATTGTGGATTCGGGAGCTACAGATCATATGACACATTTATTCCACTTGTTTCATTCTTATACACCCTCACCAAGTAATAGAAAAATTATTGTTGCAAATGGGTCAGTAGCTACTGTTGCAGGATATGGTAATATCCAAGTAAACCCCAACCTTATGCTTAAAAACGTTCTCCATGTTCCCAAACTCTCAGCCAGTCTTCTTTCCATAAAGAAACTAACCTCTGATCTCAATTGTTCTGCAATGTTTTCCCCATCTCTATGTGTTTTTCAGGAACAGGACTCGGGGAGGAGGATTGGACTTGCTAAAGAAAAAGATGGTCTTTACTACTTGGAAGTATCTCAAGAATCCCAAACCAACCAAGGAAAATCCCTTCACAGTATAACAAATAAGGATGAACTATGGTTGTATCACTATCGTCTAGGACATCCATCATTTAAGGTGCTACAGTTTATGTTTCCTCATTTGTATGAAAACTTAGATATCTCAAAACTTCATTGTGAAACTTGTGAGTTAGCGAAGCATACTCGTGCTTTTTTTCCCAACAGCAATAATAGAAGCTCTCAACCTTTTCAATTGATTCATAGTGATATATGGGGACCGTCTACAGTACCAAATATTTCTGGGGCCCGCTGGTTTGTAACATTTATTGATTATTGCACTAGGGTTACTTGGCTCTATTTGCTTAAACAAAAATCCGATGTCAGCACTATCATTCCCATATTTCACTCAATGATTAGAACTCAATTTGGAGTTAACATTAAAAGGTTTTGGACCGATAATGCTAGAGATTATTTCAACCAAACCATATCCTCGTATTTCCAATCTAATGGGATCATCCATGACTCTTCATGTGTTTATACCCCACAACAAAATGGAGTGGCAGAAAGGAAAAATGGGCATTTACTCAATATAGCTCGGGCTCTTCTTTTTCAAGGGAATGTTCCAAAAAATTATTGGGGAGAAGCTGTTCTTACTGCATCATATCTTATTAATAGACTTCCCTCTCATGGCCTAAGTAATAAGAGTCCAATAGAAGTCCTAAATAATTTCTTTCCTCACTTTAAGAAATCAAATGGACTGATTCCTAGAATATTTGGATGTACAGCCTTTGCACATGTCCCTGTTCAAGCTAGAGATAAACTGGATCCCAGGGCTGTTAAATGTATTTTTTTAGGATATTCAGCCACACAAAAAGGGTATAAATGTTATGATCCTATCATTAAAAAATGGTATATCTCAGCTGATGTTACTTTTCTTGTTACTTTTCTTGAAACTAAACCTTTTTTTAACAAAACCAATCCTACAGAACAATGTCTAGAAGACCCTCATGAAAATGCTGAGTTCTTAACTCTGCCATATATCACAACCAACAGATCTGAGCCTCCAACTATACAACATAATTATGAACGAGGATCAGAAGCTATGGATACAGATTTCCCCATTGAAGCAACTCGAATAGAAGCTGACAATCCTCCGAGATTTAACAAGGTTTACACCAGGAGAAAGCAAATTCCAGAGATGATGCAAGTCCATGAATCCAATCCAAGTTCTGCACCAGGAAATGAAGAAATACGTGAACCAGAAAATGAGATTGACCTTCCAATAGCCCTCCGAAAAGGTACTAGAAATTGCACTAAAAAACCTCTCTATCCTCTCTCAAATTATGTTTCTTATGATAGATTATCAGCTAACCATAAAAGCTTTATTGTAAACTTGAATTCTGTGGTTATACCAAATAATATTACTGAAGCACTAACAAAGAAAGAGTGGAAATGACAACATTAGAGAAGAATAACACTTGGGAAATTGTGGATAAACCCAAAGAAAAGAATATCGTTGACTGTAAGTGGATATTTACAGTAAAATATAATGCTGATGGGTCACTTGAACGATACAAAGCAAGATTGGTGGCCAAAGGATACACTCAAGCATATGGAATAGACTATGAAGAGACGTTTGCACTAGTTGCTAAAATGAATACTCTAAGGATTCTTCTATCCTTAGCTGCTCATTTTGATTGGAAACTACTACAGTATGATGTTAAAAATGCCTTTCTTCATGGAGACCTAGAGGAAGAAATCTACATGAATATCCCACAGGGGGTTGAAGGAGATAGACAAAATAAGGTGTGCAGACTTAAGAAGGCACTATATGGACTGAAACAATCTCCTAGAGCATGGTTTGGGAGGTTCTCAAAAGTTATGAAGGGATTTGGCTACAAACAAAGCCAAGGAGACCACACGTTGTTCATAAAACATTCAGAAAAGGGGAAGGTAACAGTTCTTTTGGTGTATGTGGATGATATTATAGTAACTGGGAATGATGAAAAAGAAAAGGAAAAGTTGAAACAAAGACTAGTCCAAGAATTTGATCTCAAAGAGCTTGGAAAACTGAAATATTTTCTAGGAATTGAAGTAGCATACTCTACCCAAGGAATCTTTATATCCCAACAAAAATACATAATTTGTTGGCTGAGACAAAGACTATTGGATGCAGACCCGCAACAACTCTAATGGACCCCAATCACAAACTGAGTAAATCTGGAGATGAACCAGAAGTAGAAAAAAGGATGTACCAGAGGTTGGTTGGAAAATTAATATATTTGGCGCATACCCGACCAGATATTGCCCATTCGGTAAGTGTAATAAGTCAGTTTATGCATGAACCAAAGGAGTCTCACCTTCAAGCTGCCTACAGGATTCTACATTACTTAAAAGGAACTCCCGGAACGAGAATCCTATTCAAGAAGAATGAAAAATTGAACCTTAAGCCTACACCGACACAGGCTATGCAAGATCTCTAATTGATAGAAGATCGACTACTGGATATTGTACTTTCCTGGGTGGAAATTTAGTAACTTGGAGAAGTAAAAAACAGAATGTAGTGTCTAGATCATCAGCTGAATCAGAGTTCAGAGCACTTGCTCAAGGAATATGTGAATTATTATGGATAAAAATTATTCTGGATGATTTGAAAGTTGATTTGAAGGGTCCCATGAAACTGTACTGTGATAATAAATCAGCAATAGAAATTGCACATAATCCGGTTCAACATGACCGGACAAAACACGTTGAAATAGATAGACACTTCATCAAAGAAAAAGTAGATGAAGGTCTATTATGCATGGCGTATGTCCCATCCAGGCAACAAGTAGTTGATGTGTTAACAAAAGGTCTCAATAGCCCTATCTTCCAAGATCTTATAAGCAAGCTGGGAATGACCAATATCTATTCCTCAACTTGAGGGGGGGTGTCAGAATATGTGAATTTATTGCACAATTAATATAGCAATTATGTGTAATCCTGCAATTATGTGTAATCCCTAAAATTAAGGGATTAGGATTAGTAATTATTGGGCAGATTTCCTTTTATTAAGATCAGGTATTATTGGGTAGATATCTCCTGATTTAGAGACTTTATTTCAGGAGATTTTTTACCTTAATTAGACAATAGTTTGTTTCTTTTTAAACACCTATGTATTGTTTCAAAAGCATGAATGAGAGAATAATTAATTCCAGCATCCTACTACTGTTTTACAACACATATGTTCTTCACACTTCACTTCAAGATCATTCAAAATAATTTCCACCATAAAGGAAAGAGGCCTTTCTTTGATTTGGAAACTTCTATCCCTAGGGTACCTTAGTTTTTTGAGATTCTTCATCTTGTATTGAGCAACAAGCTTCTCGTTCAAGATCTATTTCTATTTTCAGAATTACTTGCAACAATCATGTCATCCACATAAACCTAGAGAATAGAAAGTTTTGCTTCAAAGGAATGTTTGATAAATAAGGTATGGTTACATCGACTTTGTCAATACCCTAAGAAAATCATAGCTTTAGTATGTCTATTAAACTTACATACTATTTTCCTTTCTTCAATAGGTCTTATTAGAATGTAATCAACTTTTACAAATTTGAGAGGGTGGCGAGACGAGTCAGATGGTGGTGGTTGCCACTGAATATGGTTATGCATTTATAAAGGGGAAAATACAAAGAGATGGGCCTAAACACTTACAAATTTGGCTTGTAAGATGAAGGTTACTATGACTTTATATATAGTTGAAATGAGATCTCCAACACACCCACTTATTTCAAGGCATGGACATCTTGTGTGTGGAACTGAATATTTTTGGGTGCCTTGACAAATTGCTTAATAGCCGGTGGCACAACAAACCTATCAAATATTTCTAGGGTAGGCCATGATACTATATTAGAAAGTGAATTTAAACTTGATATATCCTTTTAAACTGGCTTGTAAGGAAAGATTTGTCTCTATTTTATACACATCAAATTGATCTTATCTCTAGTTAATGTGAGATCTCCAACCCTCCTATACTATCAATATCTTTTGTAAGAACAAACATTGTAACTTTGTCCATTTTTTCTCATTTTCAATATCCAAATTCTCTCTCTCTTGGTCTTGATCTCTTTGTTTCCTTCAAAAGATTTCTACACTTAGTGAATTGAACTTATAATTAGAAATTTAAAGGGGCTCATCTCCAATAGTATGTTTCAAGTGTTTCTTTTGAGCTTGTTTAAATTTAAATGGTGAATGCTGATTAGGTTAGTTCCTCTTTGGTGGTTTTGAGCTCAAAGATGTAGTTTTGTATTCAAATAGAATTGGGAAAAAAGGAAAGAAATGTGTGTGTTTTTGATAAAACATTTATTTTTATTTTCTTTTAGTTGCATTGAGGTAACATATTCTGCACACATAAAAATACACTGTTTGAAATCAAATTATTTTGTGGTACCACAATTGCAATACAGGAACTTGTTATATTGTTTTACTTCTCATAATAGTTGTCTTTTCTCCGATTATTATTAGGTGGAATCTACACAGACAATGATACGCATTGTGGGCCTTTCTGCCACTCTTCCCAATTACCTAGAGGTATTTGGTCTAAATAATATATGCTTTTTATTATTACATCTATTGACTTTGATGCTAAAATATATTTTGGACATCACTTACAAGTTCTTACTATACTATTCATTATCACCAGGTTGCACAATTTCTCAGGGTAAATCCTGACACAGGCCTTTTCTTCTTTGATTCTAGTTACCGTCCAGTGCCTCTTGCACAACAATATATTGGAATTAGTGAGCCAAACTTTGCAGCTCGTAACGAATTGTTGAATGATATATGCTATAGAAAGGTATTGTTCGATCTCCATTTTCTTCAAAACATGTTAAATCTTGCAGTGTTGGCTATTTTGATAGCTTTGGCCCCTTTTTGAGCAAGGTTGCTGATTCTCTAAGGCAAGGCCACCAGGCAATGGTATTTGTCCACTCCCGAAAGGACACTGCCAAGACAGCTAATAAACTGGTTTGTCATTTTGGAAGCTTTATATGGTTATGTTTGAATTAAAGGTCTTTTGTAGTTGTATTAGTGTTTTTCACATATCATTATTGTGTTTCTGTTTATTTTTATGATTGTGATTGCACTTTTTCTGTACCATGCTTTGCTTCCAGTATCATCACTTGTATGTTGTGTTTGGCAGGTTGAACTAGCACGGAGGAATGAGGATTTGGAACTTTTTAGTAATAATACACATCCACAATACACCTTTATGAAGGTGGTCAAAGAAAACATTTATTTTCATTTTTCTTATGATATGAATGCTTCTTCTGAGTTCATAGATTTTTATGTTTTGCATGTAGAAAGAAGTCATTAAATCCAGAAACAAAGATCTTGTTGAACTTTTTGAATATGGTGTGGGTGTGCATCATGCTGGGATGCTACGTGCAGATAGAGGACTTACTGAGCGACTTTTCTCTGATGGACTTCTGAAGGTAGAGACACTGATTTTTCCAGATATGAGTTTAGAATTTCCCTCTGGTTTCATGAAATGAAGTTTTGTCTTTTTCCACTTTTAGGTTCTTGTCTGTACAGCAACTTTGGCATGGGGTGTCAATCTACCTGCACACACAGTGGTCATTAAGGTTTGTTTCTATAGCAACTATGATATAAGATAATCATCTTTGTTTTATCTAAATATAGTTTCTTTTTCTTCAATCAAATAATTGAATCATGGAATTATATTGCTGTATTGAATTTTCAAAGTTGGGAATCTAGTGAATAATTTTGAATCGAAATTTTGGAATGTGATGGAAAAGGGATAAGGGACTAGTATACATCACACGGACAATGAATTGTAGTTTACTAAACATCTTCTGGCATATTCTTGCATCAATCAATCGTGTAAAAAGTTATATCTTAACATTTACTTTGAGAGCATCAATCATACACTACATGGACTTGTGGAACCCCAATCTCTTTGCAATTGTGCCAAAACTTTATTAGCATGACCTATACGATCTTTTCTCATCTTCTCTTGCTAAGAGTTCTTAAATTTTGTTGAAGCTTTTTATCTTGTAGGAATAAATTATAGTCATATGATGGAATCCCTATGTGTCTCAAGCACAATAAAGGAACATGTTACATATCTATATCTATATTTCTCTCTCTCTCTCTCTCTCTCTCTCTCTCTCCATATATATATATATACACATACACATTGCATTTCATAGAGATGGGCCTAGGTCCATGTTGTAATTAGAGGAAATATCTTCTTAATTGGAGAAAATAGAGAAAATAGATGTGTAATCTTCTAGATTATTTTGTTTCCCTATTTTCCTATTTTAGAAGATTAGATTGTTACAAATAGAGCAAAGGGGAATGTAATTGATATGATTGAGAATAATAAAATCATTCTTATTTTCTACTGTCCATATGTTAATATATATCGAACACTCCCTTTAAGGTTGGTGCATATAAATCATATTTGGAGAAGACATGCAAATAGATCATCGAGGTTAACAAATTGAGTACTATTGTCCAAAAGATAAAATATTTCATGCATGTAGTGACAATATATCTCAACCTGTTTGATCCTCTTGTGGAATATTGAATTGGAGGCAATATGAAGGGTAACTTGGTTATCACGAATGAGAGTCATTTGTGTAACCTTTTTCTGTTGATTCTTTATCTTATATAGTGGCGATAAGCGATGATTGATGAAATGTGTGCTCTTAAATGTAGTGGTACTGGGGATTTGGTTACACTTCACCAATCAATTGTTGGGTATTTGTGTCTATGTTTCTGCTCAACAAATCCATTCTAATAATGAGTATGAGGACAAATATTCTAGTGTTGAATTATCATTTCTACCAGTAACTTTGGCAAGGATTTGAACTCACCATTCAATCAGTTTGAATACCTTTTAAGGGCAGTTGAAACTAAACTAAAGTTTAGTTATTGAATGTAAGTGTTTAAAAACCTTCAAGAAATAAGATGTTTTTCTTATGAAGATAAATCCAGGTAAATCTTGAAAAAGCATAAACAAACAAATGTGGCATAATATTAAAAGCTATTAGTGGACAAAACGAGAGAACGACCCCATAGTCAATATAATCTAGTTTAAGAGAATAATTGTAAACAATTCGAGATAAGGAGGAAAGAATTTTGTGAACACTGGCAATGAACAAAAAAGAAACAACTTTTTCAGTGGTAAAAAGAGTATTCCACAGCTAAAAAGTAGGTCTCATAACATGAGCATTAGGATGCCCTAGTCTTCCATGCCAAACAAATTGAATACTATTTTCATTGTTGGTTTTTCTTAAGTGGAATTTATAGTAACTTAACCTCACAAGACCAACTTATAATGTTGAGTTAGTCTTAAATCCTACTTTCTTAAGATGGTACCAAAGTCATTTAGAGCCTATCATAGCGAGGTGGTTGGTCTTGTGTCACCTGCTATTGGGTTCCTCCCTAAGTCCTATGCTCTAGATGTTCAGTGCTCAATGTGAGGGGATGTGTTGAGGATGTCACATCGACTAGAGATTATACCAAATTAGTATATAAGTGGGTGTAAACCTTATCTTCAAGTTAGTTTTGTAAGATTGAATTAAGTTTAAATTTCACTTTCTTGAGAGTACTCATTGCATAGTTGACAAAAAAAAAATCAGATTTTGCACGAGGAGGAGGTTGAAGCTGAAATGTGGGAAAGGCACAAATATTGTTTGGCCCAAAATCTCCTTGAACAAGCACTTCATTATTCACCAGAGATTCGACAAAATAATGAGTAGCATGAAATTCAAAGTAATCATAATTTGCCTTAGCAAATTTACTAAGTATTTGGATTTTTATTTATAGTAGGAAAATGCAGTAATCGATGAAGAGCTAAAGAAACTTAAAATTTTGTGTAGCAGAAAAATAGAAGAACCAAAAGATTGAATAGGTAATCCTTGAGCATTACCGATATGGATATGTTCAGAACCTTCATTAGGAATACATTGTTGAATATTCTTGTTTTCTGTAGTAACATGAAAAAAAGCCCTATAATCATGGTACTAATTAGAACTAGAATGAGGAACAAGGGGGTTGGCAGCCAACTAGCATCAGTGTTGGTTACCATAGCAGAAGGAGGATGTTGTGAACTGGAAAGATGAGATGAGGGATGATGATAGTTGGATGGTGAGTACTGAAGAGGTGGAGCAAAAATTTGTTGTAGTTGATTGAATGGATAAAAATATCGTTGACCAAAATCCCTGAGCATTATAGTAAAAACTACTTTTTGAATGGAGGGTTTAAACTGTCTTGTAATAACAAAAAGCAACACTGCCCATTCTTCAAGCATATCTGACGCTGAACATTAGCAAAAGCCTCTCTGTGGTCATGCAGACATCCTCTAACGAACCTTGTATGTGACTACTAGATAGCATTACTGTTAGAATTATTGGTTATTGTGTATGAGTTATGTGTGTATGAGTTGTGTTCAAGTGTGTTCCAACTAAGAGTGAGTTGGAAAGGAGTGTGTATGTGCTGTATCTGAGTGTGTGTGAGGTGTGTTCCATTCACTTAATCCTATAAGTATAGGATTAAGGAGAAGGGTGTAAACTAAGTGAGTCAATATAATTCCATTTTCACAATTACTATTGCCTCTAATCTTGTCTTTCATAAGAGGACCAAACATATTTTTGTAGATTTGTCATTTCATAAGAGAAAAGCTAGAGTCTAAGAGACATCACTAGATTTGTCAACTTCAGTGAAAAATTGACAAACATATTCACCAAATCTTTGAGAGGACGAGGATCAATCATATTTGCAGCAAACTTAACACATAACATATATGCTCTAGCTTGAAGGGGACTCTTATAATGATAGAAATAAGACACATTGTTTACAACTAAGAATATTTTTTGTAGTTGTTAGAATTGGAAATATCTAGAGCATATATGTATCATTAGGAATTTTTTTTACTTATTTCTATATCATATCTTTATTATTAGATGATACCTTATTTTCTCTATATACTGTATTGAGTCTGTTTTCTTAACATAAGGTGTGCTTTGTAAGGAACACAGTTTCAACTCAATGTATCTCTATGTCCAATAGTATGTTGGACATTATGTTACCCACTATTGGCCCGTCATTGGACCATCTATTAATATATTGCTAAATTCAATGTTGTAAGCGAATGTAAACCTCATTTTACAAGCTAGTTATGTGAGATTCAGTGAAGTCTAAATCCACTTTCTAAGATTCTAAATGTCATACCCAGTTTTTTCTGTTTGAATTGTTTTTTTCAGTATGTTTGGGTCTTGATTTGATTTTCTCTTGTAATTTATAAGTTAACATGATCGATTTTATTTTCTAGGGTACCCAACTATATGATCCAAAAGCTGGGGGTTGGCGAGACCTTGGTATGCTTGATGTTATGCAGGTAAGGCATGCAGTTTCTTGTTGAATGGAAATGTCAACTGTTTATATGGTCCACGAGATGTTTTTTATTTTTCACTTTTAGTTACCAAAATGCTAACTTATTTTTGTTTTATTTCCTGTTTTTAGAAGTTTGTACAGGAAACTAATTGAAGCACGTTAGACACCTAACAGATACAATGAAAATAACTTTTCCCCGTTTCATTGTTATTCGGAAAATAATATATTTTTGAACTGATAGGAAAAACAGGATAATTTTCTTGAAGCTGACAGCCCATTATTTTTTATAAATTAACTAAGTGGCTTTTTCTATGAAATTTTGATGTAGATATTTGGGCGAGCTGGGAGACCTCAGTTTGACAAAAGTGGTGAAGGTATTATAATTACGTCACATGACAAACTAGCTTATTATCTGCGACTGTTGACAAGCCAACTCCCGATTGAAAGCCAGGTAATAATAACATGTTCATTTTTGTTCTTTGAATCTCTGTTTGCATACCATGCATCAGATTTTCTTTATGTATTTCATATTGTGTTGAGTGGTTTCTTTGATCTTATGCAGTTCATTAGCTCCTTGAAAGATAATTTAAATGCAGAGGTGGCATTGGGTACTGTAACTAATGTTAAGGAAGCCTGTGCTTGGCTGGGCTATACTTATCTTTTTATAAGGATGAAGATGAATCCTTTAGCCTATGGTATTGGGTGGGACGAGGTACCAAACTACAAACTTTTCCTTTATTGAACCAGTTATATGATGCATTTGTATGCTTTTGGCTTGTTTATGTTTGATGTATGTTTTCACTGAACTAACCTCCTATGTAAAAGGTGTATGGTAGGAAGCAAAGGGTAGGGGTAAGTGCAATGGATTGAACCTAATTGTGTTAACATCAACTTTATAACTGGCTGTTAACTGAATACCAACTGGTTAGATAGATATATGGCAGGAGGTTTCGTTTGAGAAAGGCAGTTTTTTGTTATTCTTCTATAATTCCTTTGCCCAGCCCTGGTACTGTATTGGATTCATTCAAATTCAGGGAGAGGAGAGCTCCATCAATATTAGTAACTTTCTTCAATCCATAAAAATCTAGAAATGTAAATGACAATTCTAGTTCTGACCTTAAATGTAGTTGTGTTATGAGGAGAAGGTTCATCTCAAAGTACATGGTTCTCTGTAAGAAATAGGTACCATATAAACCACAATTACATGTTTCTTATTCCACAGAATAAAGAAATAAGAACATATACCAAAAATAAATAACTTGTATTTAATTTTTTGATATGCTGTAACTTCGAAGTCCACACTTTTTTTTGTTTGCATATTCTACAAAAAGAATGAGAATATTGCTAATTTTCTGTGTTCCACACATTTTTTATAATGAAGTGTGCCTGCCAATCATTTTGAAAATAATTTCAGTAATTAGCTATATGTATTTAAAGGTTTTCTATTGATAATTTTTTTATTTACTGTATGGAGTAAGACAGGTGATTTCTTAATCTTATATTCTTTAGGTGATGGCGGATCCTGCTCTTAGTTCTAAGCAGAGGTCTCTTGTAATTGATGCTGCACGTGCCCTTGATAAAGCAAAAATGATGCGTTTTGATGAGAAAAGTGGCAATTTTTATTGTACTGAGCTTGGTCGCATTGCAAGCCATTTTTACATTCAATATTCCAGTGTAGAAACATACAATGAAATGCTGAGACGGCACATGAATGACAGTGAGGTAGGGCAAGTGTTCTGTCAATTACTATATCAAAGGGTGATAGCTTATACCTGAACCTGCCTCTTGTTTCCAATAATTTTCTCAACTTTTTCCCTAAAAAAGGTGTTTTCCTACAATAAAATTTATTGTTCATTTTTATATGCTTTTTTCCCAGAAGATTAGGGAAGCTGTGTATTTTGGTGGTTAGTCATCTAATGTATCTTTATATCTTCTTTGCCATAAGCCTATGAAAACATGCATCCATTCTATTGACATTTATAAATTATTATTATCAGTATTTGTTATTTTATGTTCTTTTTACCTTTTGTCACTCTAGGTGATTAACATGATTGCACATTCTTCTGAATTTGAAAATATTGCTGTTCGAGAAGAAGAACAAAATGAGCTAGAGACGTTGGCGCGCACATCATGTCCATTGGAAATCAAGGGTGGTCCTTCCAATAAACATGGAAAAATTTCCATTTTGATTCAGGTTTTGTTCTTGAGTTTGACTCAATTTTCCAGTTAGGATACCTGAGTAAATGAATGAATAAGATATGGCTTTGTTGTTTGCAGTTGTACATATCTCGAGGTTCTATGGATTCTTTTTCTTTGGTATCTGATGCTGCATATATTAGTGCAAGCTTGGCTCGAATAACACGGGCGTTATTTGAGATTTGTTTACGAAGAGGCTGGTGTGAGATGACTCTGTTCATGTTGGAATATAGCAAAGCTGTGGATCGTCAAGTTTGGCCACATCAACATCCTCTTAGACAATTTGACAAGGACCTTTCTGCAGAAGTTTGCTCTTAACTATTGTTTTCCCTAAATTTTCTAGTTATATAATATTTCATATTGGTGTGTGATAGTATTTTTTGGTTCATAGATATTGAGAAAGCTTGAAGAGCGTGGGGCTGACCTAGATCGCCTGTTTGAGATGGAGGAAAAAGACATTGGGGCATTAATTCGGTATGCACCAGGAGGAAGGGTATGTACCTTTTAGTAGAATAATGTTGAAAAGTTTCTTTCAGAAGTTGGTTCAGATGTTCAAGAAATTTTGATTATTATTTTCTTACTCCTTCACCTTTTTAGTTGGTCAAGCAAAACCTAGGGTATTTTCCATCACTTCAATTATCAGCAACTGTGAGTCCAATTACAAGAACTGTGCTGAAGGTATTTTACAGCTATGAATACCTATCGAGACGGCTTAGTTTCACATTTTTTTCATTAATTTCATCTTATAAAATAGTCTTGACATCCAATTCTACACAATCACTCGTTATTTTCAGGTTGATTTGGTCATTACGCCTGTTTTCACTTGGAAAGATCGTTTTCATGGTAGTGCTCAACGTTGGTGGATTTTGGTTGAGGTGAAATAAATTTTTCTATGATGATGCAGCACTCTGTAAATTCCTTGTTTTTTGTTAAAAAATCTGAACACTTGTTATGGAGGAGAAGTTTATTTGACTGAAGAGAGCATTTTTGAAAGAGAAAGAGGATGAGTAATAGTCCCATACAAAGGAACAAAAGAGAAAACAATGAGGAATATAGAGTTAAGCAGATAACAAATCTTCCCAGTTTCTTATAGTGAAGCACCCTCTAAACTAATTCAGCTGATTTGCCAAACAAACCTCCTAAACTCTAAACTCTAAACCCTAAACCCTAAACCCTAAACCCTAAACCCTAAGAACACGCACAACAATCACTGAAAATGCCAAATAACTATAAATAGACTACAGCACAACAATGTAAGAGTAGTTGGAAAACATTGTGAGCAAGTACCACATATAATCACATACCACAAGGTGGAGCTTTATAATGCCTATACAGCTGTTCCAAGTATTGGTTTTATTAAATTCCACTGTGCAAAGATAAGATAAGGCCAAAAGGGAGCTTTTGAATTTCTCTAACACGTTAATAAGATAAAAAATTTACTCTTCAATGAATGAGTAAGGAATTAAAAATGACTTACTAAAAAATTGCACTAGAAGGTTCAAGGGGCCTAATCCTTTTATATGGGTGAGAAGAGAGGTGAATGACATCAAGGAGTGCCTGTAAGGGAGTCATTCCTAGTTTAAAATACATGAAAACCTACATAAAAATTCATCTTGATTAGTTATTTTTAAATGTTTTATTTTATCCACCCTATGTATTGAAGTTATTTTTTTGGTTTGCATTATCTGACGTGTTAAACTTGTTCATTTGTTAGAAGTTGTTCTTGTCTCTGAATCATCTTAGCTTATGCTGTTCTGTTTAACCTATACTGTTAACGTAAGTACTTTGGCATATGAAACGTCTAATGTATGATTGAAGAATGCTAGTACATTCTTAGAAAGTTTGTTTGGCCTTAATTTAGTCTTACAAAACTGGTTTATGAGATGAGGGATGTTTCCCATTTATATATTTTGATTTGATCTCATATCAGTTGATGAGAGACTAAACAACAACCTCTGAAGTTACAATTGTCAACTTTAAAAATCATTGCAATTAAGGCAGGCTAGGGTGACCCCAATTAAGGTGGCTTTCCAGTATTTAGTGATGATAGATTGTGTAATGTTGCTTTCTCATCTGGACATCAACTTACCCAACAAACTTTTAACTAGTTATGTTTTGATACTTGTTAACTCCAAATGCATGCATGATCAACCATTTCAAGCAGGATTCTGAGAATGATCACATCTACCACTCGGAACTCTTTACGCTGACAAAACGGATGGCTAGAGCCGAACCTTATAAGCTTTCCTTCACTGTACCTATATTTGAACCACATCCACCGCAATATTATATCCATGCTGTTTCTGATTCATGGCTTCATGCTGAGGCATTCTACACTATTACTTTTCACAATTTACCATTGCCAGAGGTATTACAGTGTTCATTTCCTTCTTTTTCTTTTTTCAATTCTAGATCTATTTCTTGGCAACTGATCCTGGCTGTTTGTTATCACTTGTAAATATCTTTTTTTAGGCTCGTACATCTCATACAGAACTCCTTGATTTAAAACCTCTCCCTGTGTCTTCTCTCGGCAACAATGCTTATGAAGGATTGTATAAATTTTCACATTTTAATCCGATACAAACACAGGTATGTTTTATTTTCCATACTGCAAAGTTTGTTAGGTTATGCACTGTGGGCTTAAATACATAAAGAACATATTAAGACTGTTCTGTTACGTCTTTATTGGACTTGGACAGAGTTTTCATACCTTGTATCACACGGACAATAATGTTCTGTTAGGAGCTCCAACTGGTAGTGGAAAAACTATATCTGCTGAGCTTGCTATGCTTCGTCTTTTCAATACTCAGCCTGATATGAAGGTTTGTACTCAAATTTGTTAATGCATTTTTAGAAAGAGCATGGACCTAAGGTGCTTGCTCTTGGTAGCAACTTAAGGTGCTTACTTATGTACTGTCTTGAGACAAAGTGAACGAATAGCAAACATTGTACATTATGTTTATTAATTTGTAGAAATAAATGTCGAACTTTGTTTATACTTTGTTTAAATTTTTCACTATTGATAATCTTTGATATTTTCATTAAGAAATACATTATCTTATGAAGTGTATGACCTACTTTGCTGCTTTAACAAACAGGTTATTTATATAGCTCCTTTGAAAGCAATAGTCAGGGAAAGAATGAGTGATTGGCAAAAGCGTCTTGTCTCTCAACTAAGGAAAAAAATGGTACTAATGTTTTTAAGGAGAAAAAAATGAATAAAATGTACACGGTGCTGGTGGTAATGATATCATGTTTTTCATCAGGTTGAAATGACTGGAGACTATACTCCTGATTTGATGGCTCTTTTGTCAGCTGATATCATCATATCTACTCCTGAAAAGTGGGATGGAATTAGTCGTAATTGGCATACCCGTAGTTATGTCACGAAGGTGAATTCATATATGACTTCAAAGTATGTGGATGTGTATTTTAGGAAATTTTTTATTTTATCTTTGCTGTAATTTTATGCTTTATAACACATATTGCTATTAATACTAGGTTTATGTATTTAAGAACAATCTCGTTATCAAAGGGATTTGTTACTTTAGATTTAGCTGTCCATATTTCCTAAGAGAACCACCCATGGGTTCATGTATTTATAGGTCCAATGACCCCATAATTGATACAATAAAGTAGAATATTATTCCTTCTAAACTTGAAATGGCATAAGAGCTCCTAATCTTTGGGAGCCTTTAACCGTAACCCTAGAAAACAACCTTCATTGCTGCACTACATTGACTCCTATCACATACTTAATTGCAGAATGTTCATTTCGCTTCTTGGTTAAATGGGAAGAATTATTTCAAATCATCTCAACTCAACTCATTGGGACTATCTTGAAAGGAAAGGGAAAGGTCAATCACCTGACTGAGAATGCCCCTTACGAA
This sequence comes from Vigna angularis, assembly GCF_016808095.1. Lineage (NCBI taxonomy): Eukaryota > Viridiplantae > Streptophyta > Magnoliopsida > Fabales > Fabaceae > Vigna > Vigna angularis. Next base: position 8,710,393 of record NC_068973.1, on the reverse strand, counting down.
AATGATGCCAAGTTGAAATGAAGAGATGAAGAAGACTCCACGGTCATGGCATGGCTATGGAATTCAATGGTCTTGCAAATCAGTGATACCTGCATGCTTCTTAGTTCAGCAAAGGAGGTTATTCGTATAGTGGAACAAACCTGTTCTAAGTCCAAGGATGTTACTCAAATCTATGATGTAAAGATGAAAACTATGGCTGTCAAACGGGAAAACAAACCAGTTCCAGTAAAATCAAATCTATGTGGATGGAATTGGACTGCTACCATGTTATAGAAACAAAGTGTTCATAGGACTCAACAATTCTTAGGGAGTAAATTGAACAAGATGGAGTCTATGATTTTTTGGTAGGCCTATATCCATAATATGATCAGGTCCTGCAACAAGCTGCGCCATACATGGAAGAAGTGCTGGAAATTACATGAAAAATCCCCAAGCTGAGAATGGGAGCAAAAAGAAAATTCTCATAAAAGGGAAGGGCAAGGTCAAACACACATTGTTAATAGACAAGGTGAAAAATCTGTGCCTGCCCAGCTGGATACTGAAGAGATACAGGGTGAGATGTTTCCTTAGTAAATTGGAGAAGCCCACATGTATTATCTCCATAACATATTCTGATAGATTTTCATTTTCTTTTGGTTTTAATGTGGTGTCAAAAACATTTTGTGTCAAGGGATGTTACCTTTAATGAGTAAGAGTGCTACTTTGAAGAGCCTCATCTTCAGGTGGAGAATGTAAGAGATGAAGTTGGGTCTTTTGGGCTGCTGAATAGGGCATTTGTACCTGAAACTGAGAAAATAACAGAACCTGCAATTGAACCTCTTGAACCGGAAGCAAGATCTGCACTTGAACCTGCTGAACTAGCAGCGGGACCTGCACCTAAACCTGTATCTAATGAGAGTGGGAAATTTAGGAAAAGTTGGGTTTTTTCAAGGTGAGGATAGGGCATTCCACAATCTGTCTAGTCTAAGAACTCAACCCTCCATCATTACATGAGGTAACTCTTTTTAATCCTATAAATTTCAATAACTCGAATGAGTTCGTCTCTGAAAATTTAGAAGCATGGGTGAACCAAAATCTGGACCTTCCCATTTCCCTTGGAAAGGGAACAAGAGCAGGCATCCAGCAAACACTTCAACTTCAACTTAATTTTCTATCCTTTGAAAAATTCTCTCCTACACATAAAACCTTTCTCACACCTAAACTCTACGACTACACCTTCCTTTGTATCTGAAGTATTATCTAACAGGATATGGAAATAAGAATATGACTTTGGAACTTGTCACCTAACCAACTTGAAAAAAACCAGTAGGGTCCAAGTGGGTATATGCAGTAAGGTATCAGACTGAAGGAACCATTAAATGTTACATGGCAAGGTTAGTGGCCAAAAGACTCACTCAAACCCATGGAATGGATTAGTTGGAGACATTTTCCTTGGTTGCTAACATGCAATTCAAAGTAATATTGTCATTAGCAACAAATCATGATTGGGAGCTCTAGGAGTTCAATGTGAGGAATGTATTCTTACATGGAGACCTTGAAGAAGTACATGGGTTGCCACCGGCTTATGAAGGATATGTTGTTAGCGGAACTTTTTGCAAGCTAAGATGTGATTTATATGGGCTAAAAGAATCCTCAAGAACATGGTTTGGAAGGTTCACCAGAGTTATGACAAGTTTGGGCAAAGTTAAGGGAAGCACACTTTATTTATCAAACATTCAAGTTGAAGGGGAGTAACAATATTATTGGTATATGTAGATGAATTATAATATTTGATGATGACAAAAAGGAAAAACAAATGTTAATTCAATGCCTTGCCACAAAATTTTAGATTAAGACAATAGTGAGACTCAAATGATTTTTAGGGAAGGAATCTACAAATCTCAACATCAGTACATTATAGGCTTGCTTAAAACAATAGGTAAGTCAGACTACGGACCAGCTAGTACTCCCATTGATCCAAATATAAAGTTGGGAAGTGCAGAGGAGGATATTGCCATGGTCAAGGAAATGTATTGAAGACAAGTAGGTAGGCTTACTTACTTATGACTAGACCAGACATTGCTTTTGTTATGAGTCTAGTTAGTCAATTTATGCACCAACCAAAGCAAACACATTTACAAGTTGCTTTTAGAATTGTTTAGTATTTAAATAGGACTCCAGAAACAGGGTGTAAATCTTAAAGCATTTACCAATGCAGATTATGTAGGGTTAATTATGGACCGGTAATCCACTATTGAATATTTTATCTTCTTTGATGGAAACCTAGTGGCTTGGAAGTGCAAAAGACACACTGGAGTAGCTAGATCGAGTGCTTCTAGCCCTGACCCAAGGAATATGTGAACATCTATGATGGAAGATTATATTGGAAAACTTGAAGATAAATTGGAATGAACTTTTAGGTTATAATTTTACAATAGGTCTGCAATTAGTATTAGCCCATGACCCTATGAATTATGAGAGAATTGAACATACCAAATGAACAAAGATTTTATCAAGGAAAAGCTAGACAATAACTTTGAAAAATTATATTCAAGCTGGTAATGCAGAACACTTACTCATGAGGGGTTGTGTCAAAACAGTGGACCGTGGTGCTCATTGTGTATTTTAGAAGTCTTATATTTTATCCATATAATTTTATTCTTTATAATGGTCGTATCTCCCTATTTGGTTTATGTGTATAAAAACAATCTCGTAATGACAAGAATTTGTCTCTTTACAATTAGCTATCCATATTTTCTAAAATAACCAGTAGGTTCATGTATTTATAGGGGCAATGACCTCATAATTGATAGAATAAAGTTGAATATTGTTCCTCCTAATTTTGAGAAATACTAATGGTATGCTAGGAATATAATTTTGAATTATGTTATTAATTAAAATAGCTAACTTAACCACTTTTGTTTGTATTGATGAATTTGTTCCTTGTTTCTTATATATAGATTCAGTGGTAATATTATTAATCTAACTATATTAATGTTGAAGTCATCTACTTCACGTATTAATCTTGATGCAAATGATCAATAGGTTGGACTTATGATTTTGGATGAGATTCACTTATTGGGAGCAGATCGTGGGCCAATCCTTGAGGTATATGCTTATGAATGGTGGCAATATACTAGTGACTACATTTTTTTATCTTATTTCTTTATAGCATATTGGGTATTGTGAATTCTTTATTAAAATTGGAGATGGTGATTATGAGCAATATTTTTGTTTTGGACATGGAAATTTCTGTCTAGGTTATTGTATCTAGGATGAGGTATATATCATCCCAAACAGAGCGACCAGTAAGATTTATTGGCCTTTCTACAGCACTGGCTAATGCTGGGTAAGTTTACTTTCTCTCCACTCTTATGAAAATTTAAGTTCAATATAAATAATTTTCGTTTTCCATTTTCTTAATTTCTATGCCACTAATTTCTGTATATAATCTTGTGCTCTCCACTCTCCTTTAATATGTTACTGTTTTTCCATGTGCACTAGTGATTTTCTAGTGAGTGACTTGGTATGTGTAAATGTAGAGAGAGAAAGAGCATAGGAAAGGAGTTTTTTTGTATTAACTTATATTTCCTTGTTTAATCTCTATATGTAGTGATCTAGCTGACTGGTTAGGCGTTGAGGAAATCGGACTCTTCAATTTCAAGCCAAGTGTGAGGCCTGTACCTCTGGAAGTTCATATTCAGGTATGTGGATCTGGTATTTCAGATAGATAACAGCTTAACTTGTTTGTTTCTTTGTCTATCTATTATTATAACTTTCGTGTGATTAGTAGAAAGTGTGAATGAGGGTAATAGAGGAATAGAAATTTGATACGCATGTCAATGTTTCCATATGCAAAAACTCCACACCTGTTTTCTCCTATTAAGCAAACCCCTACTGTTGCATAATCAAAATAAATTTTTTTAAACATGTTAACATTTTGGTTTTCTTGTAGGGTTATCCTGGAAAGTATTATTGCCCAAGGATGAACAGCATGAATAAACCAGCATATGCTGCAATATGCACACATTCACCTGCAAAACCAGTTCTTATATTTGTCTCATCCCGACGTCAGACGAGACTTACTGCACTTGACCTAATTCAGGTGCAGATTCAATCTCATGTGAGAAATAATATTTATTCCATTATGGATTGCTGTTATTAATCTTTCTTCTTTGTGATTCAAGTTTGCTGCCTCGGATGAACAATCAAGACAGTTTCTTAATTTGCCTGAGGAAACCCTGCAGATGGTTCTGTCTCAAGTCTCTGACCAAAACCTTAGGCATACTTTGCAATTTGGCATTGGATTACATCATGCTGGTCTGAATGACAAAGACAGATCACTGGTTGAGGAACTCTTTGGAAACAACAAAATTCAGGTATACTTTTGTTGCCTTAAAAATTGACATTTGTCATTTCTTATATTGAGAAAAAGAAATTGAAAGCTACATTATTTTTACTTGCCCATAACTGGTTAATTTTATAATATTGTGCAGATATTAGTTTGTACCAGCACATTGGCTTGGGGTGTGAATCTTCCAGCTCATCTTGTGATTATCAAGGTGATATTTCTGTAGGTGTTTCCTTTTATGCTATTTTGTTGGCAATCGTTTGATGTTGTCTTTTCTAGTGTCAAGCCTGTTTGGTTTTCATTTATGGGATTGTTAACTACTTATCATTCATGCATGTTCTAGCTGCTGTCACTTTGCTTTGAATTATAATTGGATTTTGATAAGAGGTTTTATTTCCTGAAAAGCTTTCCTTGAGTGGTGTTCAAATATCCAATGGCATTTCTAAGAGAATGGCTAATATAATTCTTCTAAATTAAAATTATAAAGTACACATTTCTGATTGTTAGGTATATTATTGGATTATATAGAGATATAATTTGATTATGTTTGGCATATGATTTGATTTCATTAAATGAGAAGATGCAATTTTGATTTGATATGGAAATATCTTACCAAACATTTCCCGTTATTATTGTATCTCCTTTATTGTACATAAGAATACTCATGCATGTACACGACCTACAAAATTCAGTATATTCTTAATTTTCTCTGATCTCACAATGGTACTAGAGTGGTACCATCCGGTTTGACCTGTCTTTTCATTTATCCTTTTAACATGGTATCAAAAGCTTAAGGAGAAGAAGGCTCAAATTCATGGTTTTCCTATGGGTCCAACTGTCATAGGAGTAAAAATTTTAGATTCTGTTTTCAGTTTTTTTCCTTGCCACACTGTTCATGTTGAGACACTATTCACCTATGCTGTCATAGTTGACTGCCGACAACATTTTGAGAAACCTTTTCTAGACAGTGTAACTGTTTCATCGTTGATGACACTTTTTAATGAGCTTTTTTCCAGCTAGTGTTATTGTTTAACGCTGCTGTTATTTTGGTGATACAACTGGTGTTATTGTTCATCACCAACATTTTTTGTCTGTTTTCCTTTTTTCGTTGAGCTTTTTCCACTTGGCAACCACCTTGTTATTCAATGGCCATTTACTCTTTCCGTCAGCCTCCTAGTGGTTCTCTTCCTTGTTGATGACCATCTGTGCTCTCCGACAGTGTTTTAGCGGTTTTCTTCCTAGTGTCCTTGCTATTCAATGGCCATTTTTTGCATTCCTGCAGTGGCTGTATCATTTGAACATTTTGTTCTTTTATTGTGAAGCTTGTATCCATTTATATACTATAATTTGATCATATTTTAGTCGATATGTTATGATCCAACTTGTGGAGTGTTAGAGATATGATTTTGATTTTGTCAGAGATATGCTTTGATTATGTTAAATAGGGAGATGTGATATGATTTGGTAGCAGTGTTATCGAAAATCCATTATGGTAGAACCATGGTGGAAATTGGTGGCAATGGTGATACTGGTTTGCATGGTGGCAAAATAAGTAGTGTAGGAGAAGAAAACTCCATTTGTAGGGACGGCTTGGCACGACAGGAAAAGAAAACACTGATTATCTCTTTTTTTATTTTATTTTATTTTTATTTTTCTTATGTTGGGTTAAAAGCCTAAGTGATAATTTTGTTGCAAATTCGGTCATATCTGAACTAACAAAAATATTATAATTTAGCCTGATACTTTGACACTCTACTTGCACCTCCATATTCTTCTCTAGTCCCATTGCTGCTGCTTGCAATGACCTCAATGCTCATTGTCGTGCTCTGATGCTTGCAATGACCTTAATGCTCATTGTCGTGCTCTGATGCTTGCAATGACCTCAATGCTCATTGTCGTGCTCTGATGCTTGCAATGACCTCATAGGCTCATTGCCGCGCTCACCACTGCCACTCGTCATTTTTTAAAATTATCTATATTCAGATATGGTATTTCTTTTGACTACAATACTTGCACTATAATCTGCTATATTTTTTCTCTTATCCAATATTGATAACACTGTTTGATAGAAATATACCTTACGAAATATTTTTCATTATTTGATATTATTTTGTTCTCATTAACAAAAAATTCTTCTATTCCTTCTCAATTTCTCTTTTCTCAACAAAGTACTACTGTACTACCATTTCTATTATTATTATTCCCTTTTTTATTTTCATAACAAATTCATTAATTTTACATGTATCGGGTGACTAGCGAACGAAACTAAAATTTTCTTATTAATGCGTTAACCTTGTGGTGGTGGGGGTAGGGATACTATTTTGTTCTTGGCTTGGAAGATTTTGTGGTCCTTGACCATGTCATGGTTGAGTCCATGACTCCTAACTCCTTTTAGGATTATCTTGTTAAACACATGTACGCTTTTGTATGTTCACTTCTTTTTTTTTATGATAACCAAAAGTAGTAAAAATATTATTATAATATAATTATAAAATTAAATTTTATTGTATATAGGTTTTTATTTATTTTGTTGATAATTTTTTCTATTATAGACAGTTATTTTAGTTTAAAAAAATGTTTGTTTAAAAAATTGGTTAAATTAAAAAAAAAAGTCATTTAAAGGATAAAATTGGTAAGGTAATCATTTTAATTTTAATAATGTTACTTAAAGGGTAAAATTAGCAGAAAAAAAATTGTCTATACCAGATGGCAGAATTCCCTTTATATAATGGTGTAGATAGTATAAGAAAAACCTATCATTGTATTTGGATATTATACTAAGTGAGGTGAACCTGAACCACCATTTGGGAACATGATATTTTGTAAACTTTCCTTGTGTACCAATTATATACCAACAACTCAGGAAAATGAGCTGTCCCAATGATGTTGACAGGAAAAGCTGTCACAGTTATGTTGACAGGAAAGTGGGACAAAACATTTGAATCTCTCTTGGTGTTTATCTTCAACATTTTATTTCAACAATACTTTGCATCTTTTGCAGGGAACTGAGTACTATGACGGAAAAGCAAAGAGGTATGTTGATTTTCCAATCACTGATATTTTGCAAATGATGGGTCGTGCTGGACGCCCTCAGTTTGATCAACATGGGAAAGCTGTGATTCTTGTTCATGAACCCAAAAAGAGCTTCTATAAAAAGGTCAAAATTGAGGTTGCTGATTATATTTATCTTTTAATTTTTAGCCTAATGTGCTCAGAATATTGTTTTTTCTTTTATGTTGCAGTTTTTGTATGAACCCTTTCCTGTTGAGAGTAGTTTGAGGGAGCATTTGCACAATCACATTAACGCTGAAATTATTTCTGGAACCATTTGTCATAAACAAGATGCAGTGCATTATCTTACGTGGACTTATTTATTTCGTAGACTGGTAAGTATGGTTTGGTGCCTTACTTGTACTAAAATAGAAAATAGGTAAATACTAAGTGGTTATATGCTTTTCTCAAAATTTTCAGAGTCATGGGTTGTTTCCTACATTTAGATTAATCAATTCCATTTAGTATTAGTATTACAAATATTAACTTTACTTGAACAACGTAAGAAAATAAAAAATTGTTTATTGATAACAATCACACTAATTATATTCTCATAATCTCTATTTGTATTAATTAAAACCTTGAAAGAAGGAAACAAAATTATGCTAAAAAAGAGTAGGCAGATTTTGAAGATGGTTTTTCCTAATTACTAAGTAGAGAATATGTATTATTCTAATAATCTTTATCTACAACACTCCCCCTGAAGTTGGTAAATGAATATCACTTATTCCTAACTTTCGTTCAAGATTTTGGAATCTGCCTTGGGGAAGTCTTTTAGTGAAAATGTATGCTATTTGAAGTTCTGTAGGGGTATGGATTGTATCTGCCAAGTCCCTCAAGATTATCTTTGATGAAGTGCCTATCAATTTTAATTTTTAGTCTTGTTGGACTAAATTATCGGAAGTGCTCATGGCTTGTTATTATAGTACAATTACACAAGGATGTTATCCTTTATTTTAAGGTCATGAAGTATAATCTTCATCCATATTCCTTTACACACATCTTGAGCAAGAGCATGAAATCCTGTTTTTGCACTAGAATGAGATACCCTATCATGTTTTTTTCTTGTCCAAATCACTAGACTTTCTCTAAGAAATATACAATAACCTAATGTTGATTTTTTTTTGTACAATATCTTAATGTTGATTTTTTTTCTTAAACAACAAAATTTGCATAGTCTACATTAGTAAATATCTTCAAGGTCAAAGTGTCATTTTGCCTAAAGACCATTTCTTGTGCTTGATACTAAGTATTAAAGAATTTTGTCAACTCCTGCATGTGTCCTTTTGTCGGATCATGCATAAACTCACTTACCACACTGACTGCATAAACGTCTTGTGTTTGTTGAATAAATAAATAAAATTTCTCACCAATCTCTAATATTGGGTTTTTTCTATACGAGAGCTCTCTTCACTTCTATTTTTATGGTTCCATTAAAGAGATTGTCAATGCAGACATATCATGAAATAGGATATTTAACATCATCCTTATTCCTTTCTCAACAAAGCGGGTAAATTTTTCAATAACACTTACCTCTTCACTCGCCTCCATGTCTTTTATGATGAATCCATATTACTTTGATTTTTCCCTTGGATTCTAATAGAAACAACCCAAGGTTGTCCAAATTGAGGGTTTTGTCCTTAAAAGGTACCTCAGAGGGTGGAAGGAGTATTTAAACTACGCTTAACCTCGACTCCTAAGCAATGTAGGACTATTGGGTGTGGTAGGAACAATTGTAATTGGTGTAGTTTAGGGTTTACAACAAAAATAATATAACTCCACACCACTTACACAAAACAGGGTAAGGCTGAATACTACTTCTTCAACGAGTGTGACTATGTGACAACAATGGCAAGCGATTGTGACCCAGGCAACGACAAGCGATCGCAACGGCGACACGCGAAGTGGCACGATTGAGATTGGTTCAAGAGAAGGTAGAAGAAAGGGCTGAATAAGAAAACGCTAAAACCCTATCGAACTCGCTAAGTTGCTTGCAAACTCATGAGTTTGAACGAGTTCAGGGATTCTACATCTTAGTTTTAGATGAAAAACGAGTTTGCTTGCGAGTTGACTCGAAAGCCATGATTGGACACGTAATCTCATATGAGGTAATGGGTTAACTTGCAAGTTTGATAACCATCACATAACTCACCATGCTCCTTAGCAATTATAATCATCTTCCTTATGGCAAGGGCTTCAAATAGACACTAATAAGAGAAAAAAAGTTATTGAACAATTGAAATCTTTTGTAAGATTTTTGTTCAAAGATAAGACACTGGGAGACATGTAAAACATCCTTTATTACAATGTGAGACATGTAAAACATCCTTTATTACATGTAAGACATGTTCTAAAGTTATATTCCTGAATCCACATGTGGGCACACTATTAACATTTTCAACTTGTCTTGAGTTGTTCTCTAGTCATACTGATATAAAAATTGATGAACTTAGGAAAAGGAGTTGTGATTAGTTGCTCTTGAATAAAAAATCCAAACAACCCCAAACAAATGGTCAAACTCTTACTTTTGTTGGGTAGGGTATATGGTTTCAGAGGACTTAGTTATTGATTCGTTCCATTGTAGTTGAATCATGAAAAATATCACATATTAGAAAGCTTATTTTTCATATCGAGAATCGTAAGATTCATAAACATTTTAAAAAAGTAACATACAAGACACAAACATGTAAAGATGTAATTTATAATAACAACTACACTAAAAAAGTGTGGTTGTATAGTGGATAAATTAAGTTAATATAATAATGGTTGGATTGAGTTAGATTGTATGTCCCAACTCCTTTGTTAAATGAAAAAAAAAATATGGGTTGATAAATGTTGACCCAAAGAGAATAATTTTTTGGGTTCAATGATAGTTTCTAGAGTCACTTTTTTTTCTTTGGGTGCAATAGTAGTTTAGAGGGAGTCACCATTTACTATTTGGGCTTTAAAATGTTTTAAACAAAATGGACTATAATTTTAGGTTAAAAACGGGTCCCAATTCCAACCCACTAAATTTCCTAGGGTTATCCATCTTTTGTCACGAACACACAAGTCTAGGCCATGCCATCGCCAGGTACGTAGATGTCATGATAGTCGTGACGTGAGTAGCAATCGAGAGAGGTGTCATTGTCGCGAGGTTTGTCAGTTTCTTCTCTTTCATCGTTGGGAGGGATTACACAACGAGGCAACAAGAGGCACCACCATGAGAGGTGTCATTGTGAAAGGCGTCCTTGCGAGAGTTGTTGCAATAGGAGTAGTCGTCGGGAGAGGTGCCATCGTGAGTGACATCTCTGCCTATTGATGTTACTATTCGCTACGATTCGGGGCAATTTGGAGCGATTCATGAGATTTGAAGATCTAGTTGTACAATACGAACACGATATGGAAGCAAGAACGAGTCTTCAAGCGATTTGTATCGTGGAGGTGGAGAATAGTATCATATCGCACGATTCGTATCATGTGTCGTATTATACTTACTACCATGATTCAATAATTTGTTCTAACAAAAGAACTTAAAAATTAGTAAACTAAAAGATAACAAAGATTCAACTCTTATCACTAGAATTTCTAACAAAAGAACTTGTTTGTCAATAAAACCAAATCATACTTGAATGGGATATCACCACCACTTGGTGCTCAAGGGGTCTCGACAACCCTATCTTATGCTGTCACGAGTGGAGCACACTTTTTTGGCATACCACTAACTTGAACTTTGATGGTGAGCAACGGCAATGATGGCAATTAATGTGGCAACAAAAATAGGGCTGCAAATATTGGGAGCTCTAATATCAACTTAAACAATGTTGGAAAATAAAGAATTATTTTATTGATAACAATCACACCATTTACATTCTCGTTATCTCTATTTTTTCCTAATTACTATGGAGATATTGAGAATACTTTTATCTTAATAATATGCTATTTACAACATCCTTCCATATCATCCCCCTCCATCAAAATGAAAGCAATCTTTTTACCTACTATTTTTTACAATCAGTTTATATCCTGAGAAATATAGATTTCTGGTTCATCACTACAGAGAAGGAAATTTGATGGAAATGAAAGCTTATTGCTAAATAAGATTGCAGACAATTGGCATGTTTCATGATATCTTAGCAATTTATAGCCAAGTGAGGTATTATAGTCATTTTAGTTGAATTTGACATGAAATTAGCATATGGGTTATACAAAAAAGTGTCTCCCCCTATATGTGTGTGCATGCACCATGTACATTTCTGCACACTTGTGTGTGAGTACAACATGTCAGAATCTTATAGCCCTTATTTTTCTAAATAAAAAAGTTGAAATTGAGAGAGGAGATTTGGTTAAAATATTGATGTTTGAAAGGTGGTTAATGGGTTACTGTTTATCAAATTTGGTTAAAATTTGTATTTGTATTTATTGTTGTATGAGTTTTCTACATACGTGCTTAATGGGCATTTTGTGACAGATGGTAAATCCGGCATACTATGGACTGGAGAACCCTGACTCCGAGTTTCTGAATTCATATTTGTCTAGGTAATGATATGAAATAATTTTTTTTTAACTTCATGTCATTACAGTGTTGTAGTTATTTTTTTTTAAGAAAAGATCAAGGCAACACTATATCCTTTGGCATCTCGGCTAGGCTGCAACCTAAAGTACATCTCGGCTAGGCTGACACCCTAAAGTACATCTATCATTTGCCATCATATGAAAAATATTATTAAAAAAAATAACAAAATAAATTCTTGAAAAAGAGAATGAATTTTATTATTTTCATTCATATTTATTACATTCTCCTTACCTCTATTTGTAACAATCTAATATTCTAAAAAAAGGGCAATAAGAAAATAATATACTAAAAAATAAACTAGAAGAACCTATAAATATTTTCTCTAATTAGAAAGATTTTATAGATATTTTCTCTAATTAGGAATGTTTTCCTCTAATTACAACACTCCCCCTTAAGTTAGTAAATGAATATCAATCATTTCCAACTTGTCTACAAGATCTTGAATTCTATCCAGAGGGAGCCCTTTTGTAAAATTATATGCTATCTAAAATTCTGTAGGAACATGAGTTGTAATTACAAAGTCTTTGTATAAATTATCTTTGATGAAATGTCTGTCAATCTCAATGTATTTGGTCCTGTCATGTTGTACTGGATTATGGGCAATGCTCATGGTAGACTTATTGTCACAATGTAGTTGATCAAGGTTGTCCACCTTGACTTTAAGGTCACCCAAAATGATTTTCATCGAGAGTCCTTCACATATTCCTTGAGCAAGAGCTTGGAATTCAGCTTCTGCAATATCTTTCTTTTTGCTTCTCCACGTTACCATACTATCTCTAAAATACACACAATACCTAGAAGTTGACTTCAAGTATTGGAGAATTTTATCGACTGCTTGTATGTGTCTCTCTCTTGGATCATGCATAAATTGGCTCACTATTATAATTGCATAAGCAACGTCTGGTCTTATGTGTGATATATAAATCAAATTTTCTACCAATCTCTGATATTAGGCCTTCTCTAATGGAGCACTTTCTTCACTTCCAATTCTATGATTTTGTTCTATAAGAATTGTTGAGGTTCTACATCCCAACTTTCCTCTTTCTTTGAGGACATCAAATACATATTTCCTTTGAAAGATGAAAATTCCATTACTGGAGCAAGCAACCTTTATTCCAAGAAAGAATTTGAATTTTCCTAGGTCTTTCGTTTCAAATTAGGCTGCCAATTTTTTTTTTTGTTTTACCTTCTCCTGCAATAATCATGCCATTCACATAGACAAGCAATAGAGTGAGTTTCCCTGTAGAAGAGTGCTTGATGAATAGAATATGATCTCCTTGGCTTTGTTTGTATCCCAAGGAAACCATTGCTTTTGTAAATCTTCCAAACCATGCTCTAGGGGATTGCTTAAGACCATACAAAGCTTTCTTTAGGGGGCATACCTTGTTTCTTTCATTTTTCACTTCAAAACTTGGGGGAATCTCCATGTACACTGCTTCTTCTAGATTTCCATGAAGAAAGGCATTCTTCACATCCAACTGGTGTAAGTCCCATCCAAAATGGGCAGCCAAAGCGAGAACAACTCAAACTATATTCATTTTTGCCATCAATCTAGCTTTATATCTTTCTGTTGTCCCATCTGCCTTATGTTTCGCTGTGAATATCCATCTACACCCTACTGCCTTCTTGTCTCTTGGTTTATCAATAATCTCCCAAGTTGAATTTCTTTCTAATGCATTCATCTCTTCTTTCATGGCTTGATTCCAATGTTCAAGTTTCATGGCGTCCTTGATTGAGGTAGGAATTTATGTAGCATCAATGGCAGCAATGAAGCTTTTGTTTGTACTTATCAGAGAGATTGTTAGTGCAAACATACTGAGAAATAAGATATTTAACACATGATCTTTTGTCCTTTTTCAATGAAATGGGTAACTCCTTAGTAATACTTACCTCCTCACTGTTATCTTCAAGGATCCTTACCTCCAGCGTAGCAATTTTTCTTGCTCGAGAGTCGAGGTGGGTTGTTTTCTTCTTTCATTTTTTTTGCCACAAAATGTCTTCTTCCTCTTCTTCCTGAATGTGGACTACGGTAGCTTCATTGCTCAGATTTTGGGCATTATGCAAAGTCAAACATGGTAATGACAAGGAGAGTTTATCCACTTCAAGTGCTTTCTCTACCTGAAGTGGTGGACTAACATGAACGAATTGTGTTTCATGAAAGGTGACATCCATGGTGATAAAGACGCGACAAATCTGAGGATGATAACATTTGTACCCTTTTTTATTAGAAGGATACTGCATAAAGACACATTTAAGAGCTTTGGGATCTAATTTATTGAGGTTAGGATGATGAGAGTGAACAAAAACAATACATCTAAAGATTCGACTAGGTAGACTAGTTATTAGGGGAGAAGAAGGAACAAAAGACAATAGAGACTTTACAGGACTAATGCCGTTTAGGATACGAGTAGGTAACTTGTTGAAGAGATATGTAGCAGTTAACACAACTTCTACCCAATAATTTTTTGGAACAAACATTCGAAAAAGAAGAGCTTTAATTACTTCAAGAAGATGACGATTCTTTCTTTCTGAAACCCCATTTTGTTCCAAATTGATTTTGGACAAGACAAAAAAAATTAACAAAGATTTGGAAAACTTCTGATTTATTTTTTATAAGGTATGTCCACATGACTCGGGTACAATCGTCAATAAAGGTAATGAACCATTTGGCTTCGGAAATAGATTGTACGACAGGTCCTAAACGGCAGAGTGAATTAAATCAAATTTAGAAGTACTCTTTTTATTCTTAATTGGATAAAATGCATGATGATGTTTTGACAATAAACAAATATCACAATTAAAAGACTCAACAGAGACTCCTTGGTAAACAAATGAGAAATAAGGACTTGATAAGATTGAATGAAGGATGCCCAAGCCTTTTATGATGTAACCATATTTGGGAATTTGCCCACGTCTCAGATGTAGCTTGTTGACTCATGATGTTTGTTTTGCTTTGGTCATCATACTCCAACAGATACAATCCACTCTACTCCTTAGAGTTAAAATCGTCTTCCCCATGGCAAGGTCCATAAAAGATACTTCTGATAGGGATGGTAATTTTTCTCTTCTTAAGATTTGTACCCGGACTGGGTTGTAGTCATGATTCAGGCCATCGAGAAATTTAAAGATTCTTCCTCTTTTCACGGCTTCAGCATGTGTGGTAGCATCTATTTTACACATCTTAGTTGTTTGGTACTGATTTAATTCAATCCAAAATCCATTTAGGATTCCGTGATATTTTGATACGGGAAGGAAGTCCGGTTTTGTATTAAATATCCTTCTTTCAATGTCATAGCATGCAGCAAAATCTTTTTTTTTAATGAAAAAGTACTATGTAAATCATTCCATATCTCTTTGGCAGAAGAATGAAACATAATTTCGACTTATCTCAGTAATGCCACATCCAAGTCATAAATAGTGAATCTTCATGTCCCAAATTGGAAAATGAGTGTCGTCTGGTCTTGACTCTCCTCCATCTATGTGATCAAGTCTTCAACGTCTCTTACGAATCCTTTAAATGTACTGGCTCCATTGTAAGAAATTCTGACCATCCAACTGATAGGCACCCACCACATTTGGAAGATCATTAGGACCCAAAGGTATAATTTTTACCTCAAACATCCCTTGGAACGCAATCAAGTGTCATCGACCTTAAAATTCAGACGTGTGGGTTACACTGGCAAAAAGGTGCAGAACTTAAAAGTCAGATCTGCTCAAATCTGGGATAAATGAGACGTCATCAACCTCTTCTGTGACGGCGGTGACGAGTGGGTCTCGCCGGAGCTAGGCACATTGGCTTCATGCGCAAGCAACAATGGAGGCGCGTGGCGACTTCTTTCACGGAGCGATTTTTGGCATTGTGTTTGCCGGAGTTGGGCGCACCTTTCAGCCCTATCAATGACCCCAATCGGCTACGGCGGCAGCCACATTGACCGGATAGTGGCGGCGGTGGCTATTGTTGTAGCAGAAACAGAGCTCCCAAGATTGAGAGTTTTGATACCATCTTGAAAAAGAGAATGATTTTTATTATTTTCGTTCATATCTATTACATTCTCCTTACCTCTATTTATAACAATCTAATCTTCTGAAAAAGGGAAATAAGGAAGTAATACACTGAAAAATAAATTAGAAGATCCTACCGATATTTTCTGTAACGAAGAAGATTCTATAGATATCTTCTCTAATTGGGAAGATTCTATAAATATTTTCTCTAATTAGGAATATTTTCCTCTAATTACAACATAAATAGGGCAAACCATACCCATGAACAAAAACTTCAAGACCAAACTTCCCAAGAAGCTAAACTTTCCTAAACATAGGAATTTGATATGTTATGAAAAATAATTCTAAATTGATAACCGAAGGCATAACTGTCTACCATTTAAAATCTTCCCTATTATCCAAGCCTAAATTGGCCAATATATTAGCACAGTGATTCCCTTCCCGAAAAATATCTTAAACTTTAAACTCTATATCACTACAAAATTTCAAACATTTTCACCATCTTCCTCTTAGCATCCAAGGAACCATTGATGGGGATGAAAGTGTTTGGCAAACCAGAGCTGAATCACAATGTATTCCCCTCTATTTTCTCTAAAATACCAGCACAAGCAGCTAATCTTAGACGACTTCTAGCACTCCATCACTATTGACTTTTATCCAATTCACTCTTGGAAACCTCCAAATAACTTGCATAAAGGAAGAAGATCTCCGGGCCAAGTATTGATGCCAAAAAAATTTAGAACCTTAAAATCATATACTGTATTATGCATCATTTTGGTTGAAAAATTACCTACAAGTCTAACAAAATTTAAAATAGAACGAATTGCAGTGTTTAAATCAATAGGATCAATAGGATTTTGAAATCTTGAGTGATTTCTCATGTGCCAAATCATCCAAACAATAGCAGAAACTGCTACAGCCAGCCTAATGAGTTTAACTAGAGGGCTATATTTTTGCTTTAAAAAATTGATCAGAAGCATAGGAGAACCGAAATTCAAATCATTAAAAATTTGCTTCAGCCAGGACCAAATATACAGTACAGTAGACACTCAAAAACGAAATGATACAAAGATTCCTCTTCTTTTCTACACAAGGAGGACATTGAACAAAGATGAACACCCCTGCACTGCACTGCTGTATCAGTAGGCATTCTGTTATGCATAATTTTCCATAAACCCAGAGACTTTGGGAAAGTAAGTCAGGTTCTTCTAATTTCCAATTCGGGACATCCAGATCTTCAAATATAATCAGACCCGACAAATCACCTGAACCTGAGCAGATTGAACTGTGGCTGAGAGCTTTACACTGTCACCATATGGCACACCTACTTGCTTAGATATGCACCTTGACGAACACCAGATGTCATTCCAAAAATTGATTTTATCTCCTTTACCAATAGTTCAAAAAGTATTTCCCAAAATAGTATCATAGAGGCAAAAT
Source organism: Vigna angularis (assembly GCF_016808095.1). Classification (NCBI taxonomy): domain Eukaryota; kingdom Viridiplantae; phylum Streptophyta; class Magnoliopsida; order Fabales; family Fabaceae; genus Vigna; species Vigna angularis. The sequence goes on along the minus strand of NC_068973.1, from coordinate 8,693,015 downwards.
AACTGCAATCACAGAGTTCACCTAGTGGACCCATCCCATCATACTCAACATTTTTACTTTCCAAGACGCAAGCTTATTTCTCACTTTACCTGCCAAAAGCTGAAAGTAGTGTGGTAACTGTTCTCAACAGGGTTATTTTGGCTGACAGTTTTCTTTTAACAGCTTAGTGCAGGACACATTTGAGGATTTGGAAGACAGCGGATGCATAAAAATGGATGAAGAGAAGGTGGAGCCCATGATGTTGGGTTCAATTGCATCTCAGTATTACCTCAGCTACATGACTGTATCTATGTTTGGTTCTAACATAGGTCCAGATACATCACTTGAAGTAAGACATACAATTTTACCTTTTCTGGACTTTTGACATCTTCATTGTTTGAATTATCTTTTATGTTAATTGTTTAAAATCATAATGCATAGATTTTCCTCTTCCTGCAGGTCTTTCTGCATATCTTATCTGCTGCTTCTGAATTTGATGAATTACCTGTGCGTCATAATGAGGTAATTGTTTTAATTGCTATAAAGATTGGAGTTGATAACCTTTTAATAAAAAAAGTTCAGACTTTTGTAAATATGTGAGGGGAGGGATATCAAACCACAAATATGTAAAATTCTAATTTATAGATTTTGTCATCATTCATTATCAATTGTACTTTAATCTCTAAAGTCAATTGCACACTATAGTTACAAGATTTGTGCCTACTTGTGTGATGATCCAATTTATGCATATAAGATTACTGCAGTTTTGCTATATAGTAAGAAATTGGTTTGCATAGTTGAAATGATCCCAATTGTTGGAAATCATCAAAATAAAGTATTTAAATGGATGATAATCCTCTTTACAAATTGATTTTGTGGGGTTGAGTAATTTTAAGATGGTATCAAAGCTTTCTTCTATCAATCATTCTTGGGCCAATTAGACTACAACCACCCATCTATTATAAGACTATTTGCTAGGGTTGAGAATAGGCCAGGTTGCCCAACTGGGGCCTATGGCCTATCCCATTTAAAACCTAACTTGGCCTACCTTGTCTAAAAAAAAGGCTTGGCTTGAGCTTTTATAAAAGCCTATTTTATTAAATAGGCTAGGCCTCATGTTATAAAAATGTCTATTAAGTCTATAAATTAAATATAATAAAAAATAAAAAATATATTAAATTTTGTAGTTAATATTTTTCTAAATTAATAAATTCATTTCATAAATGAAAAAACATTATTATAATTTATAAAAAAATTGTGAGTAGGCTGGATGATTTCTTTTAACTTATTGGTTGTTCATAATTTTATTCAGCTTTATTAAGTTTCTATTAAATTTTTGTTGTCTATTGAATACTCAAAAATTTTATATTTTTCAATTAAGTTTGCATCATTTAGTTTTTTCATCAATTGGGTGTTGTAGCTATTATTTTGTTCCGTCGTCTTTCTTCCTTGTCTTCACGGGTTGCGAGGTTTGGTGGTTAATGAGACAATATTGAAACAATAGAAGTCACTCTCACAATATTTTATATTAATCACAAAATTTCACATTTCAAAATTTCACATTTCTTAACACATGGAGACAAAGAAGTAAGATGACAAGGCAATATAACAATCACTCACTTAAGTAAAAAAATTAAATGATGGGACTTCAATGAAAAATATAAAATTTTTGAATACACAATAGACAAACAAAATATAATAGAGACTCAATTAAAAATATTTAAATTTATGAGGGACTTAAAACTCAATTAAGACTTTTTTATATATGAATTTCTCTCACGAAAGCATTAAGAAAAACAAAACCAAACACAAAATTCTGAAAATATTCCAGATCAACCACCAAAGCAAAGCCTTTTCTCTCCACTATAATTTGCAAACAATATTCTTGCAAAAGAACGTCTTGGTCTGGCCAGTGTACAATCACCCAAAGAAAGAGGTGTTCCAATTCCTCTGGCAAATGAGAATAATGCTCTAGGTTTCCTGTACTCCATGGGCTTATGTTAATTTCACCATAGCTGAGATGAAGTCCTTTGTCTAGACAAAAACCCTTGACACTCCAGGTAAAGGACTCCAAGATCCTGCTTCCTGGACATGCTTCATATCCTCCTTTGAGTAAAACCCGAATTCATATCACCCTTTCCCTTGAGGGATAGCCTTTCACGAACCTAAAGAAGACGAAGATTTTCTGATTTTGGAGCAAAACTCAAGATGGATCATGGGTTTTTCCACTTTGTGAAGAGTTATGCAACCATGTAAGTGGTTCTTACAATCTTCAAAACAAGCCAAGTAGTCCTCCTTGTTAATCTGCAGTGTTACAAGATCTCCTTTGACACAAGGAGTGGGAATTTGGCTCATGAAACGTCAAAGGTGTTATTCAAGGTCTGTGCAAAAGTTTTCTTGTTGCCCCTCATACATTCTTCTCCACCCTTTTGACTGGCTCCACCTGGTGCAGCAGACCCATCTTCTTTTGGGCAACCCCATGATATTACAAAACTGCCCATTAGCATTCTTACCAAGTCTAAGAATGCCCCAGATACAACCCCCTATCTTCTCTGATTTTTGCACAGTATTCTCCCTGGGGAATGACTCAGGTGTATATTTACTTGGCGAAATATAAAGAAGGCCTCTAAATAGGCTAACAGGCTAGGCCATAGGCTCTGCTATTCTAATAGCCAAATCAAACGTTTAGTCCTACAAACTTTTTACTTGAGATCTCTAGTCCTTAGCATGAGATGTGTATGTTGGAGATTCCACATCCAGTAGTGATATGACCAAATTATGGTATAGAAGTGGAGAATAACCTTTCAACTAAAGAGCTGATTTTGCTAGGTCGAGTTAGTCCTAACCCAAGTTCTAAGAAAAACTATAAATTTTATGAAGAATAGCTGAAAATAAAATGAATAACTCGTACATATGACTCTCACTGAGGATCCTGGTGTAGAAAAAATAATTTTAGCCTAATGAAATGAATCATTTCACCTTTTGATTCAAAAAGGAGGAAATGAAATGTGAATTGTTTCATCTAATGACTGAAAAATGTATATAAATAGCTTAGCGAAAATCATGGTTTCAATTTATAGTTTAAAATTCTTCTCCAAAATTAACTGTTTAAAAAAATGAATTAGTCATTTTTAAACAAATTATTAGTTATACAGCAATTTGAAGCATTCCAAATTCTAAGGGGGTGGTTTAGTTGAGCAAATTTCGATCTTGCCTTTGTGTGTATGTTAGACCCTCCTTGCTGTTTGAGAAAATTTTATTTAAGTCCTTTATAAATGGTCTTTGAGTTCAGAGGCTTTCCCTACCTTCGATAGGTATGCCATCCCTTTATTCTGAAATTTTATCTATCAAAACTGAAGCATGCTACATAATACCATTGAATCTTGCCCATGATGTATGGAATTCTTTTTAAATAATGTTTTTGCATCTCCTTTCTTGAATCATGCTCCAAACAAACCATCTTCCTGTTAATTACTTAGCTGTAAAGCTTCCTCTTATTTTTATATATATGAACACTATTGGCTGTCTAAAATAGTATTATCCAAAATTTGGTATATGGTTCTTTTCTTGTAGGAAAATTACAATGAAGCTCTGTCTGAGAAAGTTAAATATCCGGTGGATAAGAACCGTCTAGACGACCCTCACATCAAAGCAAATCTTCTGTTTCAGGTCAGTCAACCATTAATTAGGATGGTAAAATTCTTTTAACTTTCCTTGCTTATGTACATAACCATACAAGTTTTTGGGGCACAGGCTCATTTTTCTCAATTGGAGTTACCAATTAGTGACTATGTCACAGACTTGAAATCCGTATTAGATCAGAGTATACGCATAATTCAGGCAATGATTGATATATGTGCAAACAGTGGGTGGCTTTCTAGCTCAATTACTTGCATGCGCCTCCTGCAAATGATCATGCAGGTATTCTTTCCAGTTTTATTCTGCAGCTGCTCTTTCTTCATTCTGGGAAATTGGATGGTTTATTAGATAGGGCAATTTTGTTCTCATTATCTGTCCATTTTACACTTAATAAAAGGCTTTAAGGTTTTTGTTAAACATTTTGATCCAAAGCTTTTCTAAAAGTAAGCCAATTGAGGTCAAAATATGCACTAAATTAAAGCTTCATTATCCAATGATGGATCAGCAATAAATACTAAATAACTGCCTCAGTTATATTAGTTGTACCACATTACATTTACATTTCAGAGTGTCCAAAGGTTTGGGACTACAAATCTTTTTACCGTCCCTAGAAATATGAAGTCCATGATCTCCAAATCCAAAAACTAATAGCCACTTCCAGCAACAGCTCCTTTCCATGTTCCTTTGCATAGTTGATGACTTATGAATAGTTGCTTTTCATGTCGTTTCCATGATTTATTTTGTAGTTTGTATCATATAATCCACAAATTGTATGATTTAAAGGTACCAATTAATTTCTTACCGCTTTACTTGGTTATAGTAATTGACAAATAAGAACTTAATTTTAAGTGCTAAAGCTAGAATGTTCTGGTGTTGTGGTGTCATATTATTATCTAGGTTTAATTTCTTCAGTTCTCATTTTGAAGGGGAAGGAGATTAGAACTGGATACAGCATAACGTCTTTCATGATTTGATTGTAACATGTGTCAACCAAGACAAGTTACTGTGTTTGTAGTCATCATTGTATCAAAAAGATATTATTTCTTTCCTTTGATTGTTCCACTGCATATATTTGAAATCTGCGCTTTCAATAAAATTGTGCTCATAATGACCTGAAATCTTTTGACCTGCTTTTAGGGCTTGTGGTTTGGCAAGGACTCTTCCTTATGGATGCTTCCTTGCATGAATACAGATCTGATAAGTTCTCTTAGCCAAAGAGGAATTTCTAGTGTACAGGAATTACTAGACATTCCCAAAACAGCATTGCAAACTGTAACTGCAAATTTCCCAGCTTCAAGATTGCACCAGGTAAAGAGTCCTAATAACTTTTATTTTAAATGCTCATTCTAGATTTTTATTTAAATGTACTACAGTTTTAGTCCCTCTAGCTTTAATTGTCAACGTGTTTCCCAAGTTGGTTTTTATTGAGTTAATTATGTTTTTCATCCTTAAAATTTGAAGTGAGTCCAATTTTGGTTACCCAAAAAAATATTCGTTTTAGTCCTTCAAATTTAGTAATTAGAAACTAAAATATCAAGGACTAAAATGAACTTTTTAAAATTTGGAAAGCTAAAATCAAATTTATTTTAAATTTTAGGGACTAAAAACATAATTATTTATATTTTTAGAGACAGCCTATTATTATCCATCCAGTAATTAACAGAAATATAATGGACGTTTGATTTGATTGACTAGTATAATTTGACAAAGGATAAAATATATGGAGTATTTCAAACAATAAAACCAAAAAGAAGTGCTTTATTTAGAATTAAACAGATGGGAACGGACTTTTTTGTGTTTATCTGAATATTCTATGTAGAGTTCATGTCAAATACATTTATTTTTTTAAAATGGAAAACATTTTTAATTATGGGCAGGGAATAGGAAGATGTTAAAAAAATAGATGAGAACTTTTTTTCTTCATATGGACAATGTTGCAAACCCTGGGTTGTTGTGCATTATTGATATGAGTAATAAAACCTATAAAATATGCTAGATAGTCTTAAGTGGACTCTAAGCCTAACTCATTCTTACAAAATTGGCTTGTAAGGTGAAGTTTGAGTCTGTAATATATCATGATTTGATCATATCCTTATTTGATATGAGATCAACACACTTCCTTAACCGAGAAATGAACATCTTAAATGTGGGATTAGATATTTGTGGGTGGTCTAACAAAAGTCCAATAGCAAGTACACAACAACCCCAAATGAATTTGAGTAGGATAAGCTCTAAATAACTCTAATACTATATTAAGAAGTAGACTTTAAACCTAACTCAATTATACAAAACTAGTTTATAAGGCAAGGTTTGCACCTTGCTTGTAAGGTCAATGTGGGATCTCTAATAGTAGATAGAATGTGGAGCATAATAAATTAGGTCAATTTGTGTCATTTTGGGGATATCTGTATCTAGGTTTAATGTTCGTTAGTCCCTTCAATTCGTTTTAGTCCTTACATTTTTTGTTGGTTTCGGTCATAGATGTGGCATGTGACAAACACATCCTAAATATGGCTAAAATTCTTCCCGTTCAACTATATTTTTGGATTGAATTTGGTGAACTGCACTTTTAGTATACCATATGTAATCTACTAAGCTTGCTCTCCTCAAAACCAGGCTTTCTCACTTAACACAATCTGTAAGATATGATAATTAATTTCTGTATATAGATGTTATATTTTCAAAAAGACCTTATTGGAAAATCATCCCTTTTGATTTGTTTATGTTTCTCTTATTTGGACCAGGATCTACAACATTTCCCTCATATTAAAGTGAAATTAAAGGTTCAGAGGAGGGACACTGATGGTGAGAGGTCTGACATATTAAATATCAGATTAGAGAAGATCAATTCAAGACGACACTCCTCTAGAGCATTTGTTCCTCGTTTTCCAAAGGTCTTGTTTTTTCCTTATAAAAAAATGTTATGATTTCTAGTCTGTGTGTGGTAAATATTATTTACCATTTTCTTGACAACAGATAAAAGAAGAACAGTGGTGGTTGGTTCTTGCTAATACCTCTACATCTGAGCTATATGCTTTGAAAAGAGTCTCTTTTTCAGATCACTTAAATACCTCAATGAAGTTGCCTCTGACTCCAGCTAACCTTCAGGTAAGTGATTTCTATCCATCCAATTTGTGGTTCTCCTTCAGCTCTTGTTCTTCATACACTCATGATACAAATAATATGAATTCTGTTCAAAACTTCCAAGAAACACAATGTCTCCCATACATGTCTACAGGGTGGAAGTGAATTGTCAACTATTTACATTACATCAGTAGGATCTTGTAACACCCAAAATGGACCGGGAAATAATGAAGGGATAATCAGAAGCTGAAATGAAAATATTTTCAAGCATCAGTTTTCCATTTTCTAACAAATGAAAATTAGAACATTTGTCACCCTATTTCTTAACTGTTAATTATCGACCTATTACCAAGAACACCTTAAGGACCGGGAAGTTCCAACAACTTTCTCACTCAAGCCCTAGTAATTTGACCATCAAAGCCCTCTGCTTACAAATTATGAAGATTTTAATTGTTTCTTACCAAAATCACCTAGTGGATTGTCATGGGAAGTGCTAGCTACTTTGCCATTCAAGCACTAGTAATTTTCCAGAGACAACCCTTTGCCTACAAACTAATGACCACATGTCTGAATAGGAAATTTCACAATATTAAGGGAATTTAAATACACTCTATTTGAAACAATAAGAGACATTCGGCTGAAACAGTCTGTTCTTGAGACATCACGAATGCTTTATTTATATGAGAAGAAAAGAATCAATATAATAAATAGAGGAGATTTGATATTCTCTAATATAAAGATATTATTAAGGAATAAATAGAAATGTTCCTAATACTTAAGGAAAAAAGTATTTAAGAGATTTTAATTTAGATCTCACTGTTTATTTATGTTCATATATGTATAAGGATCAAATGCTTACAACAAAAGCCTTATGAAAGAGAAAAAGAAAACCCTAGGATACTACAATAGAAAACAGTTTTTTTCTCAAAGGATGATATAAACTATTCTAACACTCTCTTTGAGGCTGAAGCATAACTATTTGACATTTTCAAAAAATAGTTCTGCCTATATTGGTGAACAAAACCTTGGCTAACATTGATTGAGAAATAACCTTGACTTATATTGGACATCCTAATGATGTCAATTGAGAAATATCTTTGGCCTAGTTACCAAAAAATAAACTTGTATTGAAAAACTCTCAACAGTAAAAAAATAGTTCCACTATCATTGATAAAAATACCTTTGGCTAACATCAACCGAAAAAAGAAAAATCCATGTTGATTAAGAAAATCTTGACTGTCAATTGATATATAACCTTGACTTACATTGGCAAAAAAAATCCGGTTGACTTTGCCCAAAATATAGCCACAATCAAAATAGATGTTGACAAAAAGAATTGAATAACGTTGAATGAAAAATAATACAAGTTTGTATCAACAGAAAATAATTTTGGTGATAAACCACAACAGACTTTAGTTTGAAAGAAATTGCTACCAAGTTTCAATCGAAGCCAAGCTAGTGACACACATTGTTCAAGCTAATAGAGAATAAAAAGATAAAATGGCACATGAGAGAAAATAAAGTATGAAGAATTTGAAATTTAATTTTAAATAATCAAATTATTCATAAATGTCTATAATTTAAATTTAAATTTCTTTTATAATTTCTTACCCAAACAAAACATTTTTTCATATAAAGTATTTCAAATTTTCTATAAAAATGAATTACCCTCTAATATAATTTAAATTTAATCTTGACTTACGTAACTTGGGGCTTCTAATATTTGTTCAAGGGAAGACATCAAATTCAGAACAATGAAACTTTGGTACTAATAAAAGAAGCTGCATTGTACAAAATTGGCCTTCATAGTGTAACAAACTGTGTTTATTTACGTTCTTTGTTTTATATTCCTTATTTCTCTTACATCCCAAAAAAGTAGGTTTGGCATTAGAGTCTAGGGCATGAATACACTACATATTTTTTTTTCTCGTATTGGTCTTGTAGCTAAAGCATGGTTAAACAACGTGAGTCTTAAGGCAAAAGTTCATTTTCACAGAATTAATTTGACATCTATTTATTTGATTTGATTTGACTTTAGATTGTCATCAGGTTTAGATTCGGTGGTACTGAGTAACTTTTTCTTGCATCTGGTTGGTAATATTGTCTTGCAGGGTGTAAAACTGATTTTAGTCTCCGATTGTTACATTGGATTTGAACAAGAACACTCCATTGAAAAAGCTTGATGTATGTTAAGACGTGGAGCCATCATTGGTCAGGACCATTTCTACATGTTATATATATATATATGGTGTGGTTTCGTGGTGGTTCTTTTTTTTTTTTCTAACTACAATTTGAGCTTTCCAAGATTTAATCTGTAATACCCATATCCATAGGATTTGCATTTTTTTGTAGTTAATATGTACCATAGATAATCTTAAGGATTTTATTCACATATTATGTCTTTATTTTTATATATTTTGCAAATCATGTCGTCATTCAGATAATCATATGCAAATGCAAATATTTACCGTTCTTAGATCCTAGAGACGTCTTAACGTTAAATAAATGTTCAAGAAATGGATCTCCTAGTATTACTAGATATATCAAACTATACTACAGGTAAACAAGGTAATTCAATTGGAAAAAATGCTACGAATGTAATTGCAGAATGCTTCCCAGGCTCCAAAGGTATTAATATGTTAAATGATATTCTTGAATGTGGTATACTTCATAATAATCTTGATATGAAGTAATTAATAGTTTGATAAATCAAGTATACAAATGATAACAAGCAAATACGTATTTTAAGGAAACTCAAATGAAATATTGTTGGTTCGTTACCTATATGAAACTGTCTTTAGGTTACCTAGAATAAATATCGTTTGTGAATTATTAAAGATAAACTATAATACTTTATATATTTTTAGTAGTTACAAGCACTCTCAATTCTGATTTATTTATTAACCTTTATAAATGCAATTAGAGTCATTAAAAAAACCATATTTAGGAAATCAATAATCAGTATTTAAGTAAATTGTAATTAAAAATAAATAAAACATACAATATAATCGAAGTCTTAGCTTTTTTAAATCAAATTTAGCTGTAATAGCTGAGGCGCGCAGATTGGGAGTCCAAAAGAAAAAAACTTTGCACCTCTGTCACTTTGGCAAGCATGGGAATGGCAAAAATAGAAAAAGTAGAAGAGAGAAAATTGTGAAACCACGCATACAACCATATTAATCCACACTAAGGTTTAAGTAACTGACATTGGATAATGCAATCACCACAATTTCAAATTGATCACTCATCAAGTTCATCAACTACAGAAAGAAAGAAAAAGAAACCGTGAGTACTTACTCTATGGGCAAAAATACCATTCTTATTCATGCAGAATCATCTACTTCTTCTTAAACATTTCTTTTATCATCTTCATATGTGTTATCGTTTCTACAAAACAATTAAATATATCAACAAGTATATTAAGTATTTTACAATATTACAAGTGTTGTATATGCAAGAATTTGACAAAATACATAATATTCTAATTAGTTTGACCGTGAATGAAATAGTTAAAGAATTGCTTAGAGTATAAAATAGAGTTGATTTTTTGTAACAAGGCCATTTTGTTAGTAAAACGCGTCATAAAACAATTTAGAATTGAAAATGATTGACATCCAAAATTAAACATGTGTTGAAGCTCGACTATATTACTTTGTCCCTCTCTTGTAAAGGTTTCAATTGTTAATTACAAAGATGCAATTAATCATGTACTTAGCGTTCTCTTTTAATGAAACTCTAAGTTTATTCCTAGCACCAAGAGTCTAAGATCACCAAACTTCACTATGATTCCTTAGTGACTGCTTGAATGGATCACATGCATTAAGATCAAGACTCTATAACTAATTAGAATCTTATATGCATTTCTAACATTTAGAGGCATGAGGAGAATTGATTGAACCACAACTTTAAACCACTTTCCATTCAATCCCAATCCAGTGAAGTAAGATGAGTGAAAATTCATCCAACAATCACAAACATGTAATTAAAAGCATACTTTCATAAATAAAAAAGTACCAATTACAAGATAATTTTAAAGGGTTATATCTCAATTCAACACTTACGAGATTTCGCTCCTCTTGGAAAAAATTCAATACAAAGAAAAGACCTCATCTCCTAACTCTCTAATAATGTTCTTTAATAGAAGAAAGTGTATAAGAAACTCTCTAAAGTATCTCTCTAGAATCTGTCCAGAAGTCTCTCAAAACAGAGGAATTACTCTATTTTTAAAAACTTTCCAGAGCATGACTTCAATGGTGATAACATGGCTTCAATTGCAAAGGTTTCCTTCCAAGGTGGGTTTCTTTTGTGGCTTATGCCTTGTGCTTTTGTGTTGTAGTTCTTTAGATAACTTCTATGAGAAAGATTCTTCATGGCTCAGTCTCAGATCCAATGCTTGAGATTCCCTGAGTTTCCGCTTCGAAAGCACCAAAGTTAGTTTTTTTGCCGAGATTTGCTTAGAATTCCTCCATATTTCTAATTTTTCTCCTTTGACTCTCTATGGTCATCAAAATCTGCAAAACATGTCAAATTGGGATGATTTATACAAATATTTAACATAATCAAAGCAAGATAAGTGCCAAATTAAAACCAAAATCAACTTCAAACACTATTACTGCAAGTTGTTATTGCATATATGATATTCATGTCATGATAGAGTGGATGGCTTCCTTCTGCTCATGGAAGTGATCATGTGGAGGTGTTGTTGGTTGTTGAGGAGTCTATTCTGGTGCTAGGGTAGGAGGCGTTGGTGATTTATTTCTGAATATAGAGGCTTCCACGTTATCCAAAGGATTCACGCAATTAACCCAAATAGGCATTATGATTGGCAGTCTCAATTTCTTTCGTGGTTGATCAGCAATAAGCACTCCTTTCATCTTACATAGGCTTGTTATTAAGTTTGAATATCTTAATGCCCTAGTTGTCCCCTGAATTGTCCACTACAAGATTGTTGTCTTGAATATATCATCAGTTATAAGGTTTGTAATATCCAGCATATAGCCTTGCATGATACAATATAGCAATTATGCCTTGTCAAATGTAATTCTCAAGACATGGGAGTTGGGGAGGATATTAGAGAAGAGAAATGTCACCCAAATTTGTATTAAGATTCACATGTTTCCACTATTAGGCCTCTAAGGCTAACCACCTTCGCCTAGTTTGAAGGATCAACCCTGAATACATAGAAGCTCAGTCAGCTGGTCCACTATGACATCTCTCGTCATGTTATGAAACTCTGTCCTTTCTTCATCAAACATAAGAGCATAGGGATTTCCAGGTACCTCTTAATTATCTCCCAGTCATAATGTACTTTCTTTCCTCTAATCCATAAAAACATGTTCTTGTCAAAATTTTGATGAGGATATGCATTACCATAAAAATCATGAACTATGAGTTCATTGTAGTAATTCTCAGGCTTTGCTAGCTTCCCCTAATGTCTATTTTCCATAGGCCTTTGAAATTTGCTCTCTAGCCAATATTGATCTTTCTTCTAGGTCCAGAAACCGTTGATGCTTGAACTGTGTCTAAAACCTTATCATGTCCCATTGATTCATGGGTAGCAACAATGGGTTCCCCTGTCGTAGGAGTGGATGTAGGTGATATAGGAGTGGCAAAAATTGTTGAGGAAGGAGTGGAAGCCCTAACTATGCTGGCAGTTCAAGTAGTTGCATGGCTAAGTCTTATTCTTATGCCTCAATTGTGCTATTGGTGATGATGGAATGAGAGTACTAGATAAGGAGTCTTTTGAAGTTTTAACCAATAGACTTGGTTCCTTCCTCTTAATGGAAGTGATTGCAACACCCTTCCTTTTTTTTGAAGTAGGAATATCATGAACAACTTTTCATTTTAGGGCCACCAACAAAGTAACCATTAAAATGAGTTTCCTCTTTTCCATATGGTTTTACTGATTTCACAATGAATGGTCCAGACCATTTAGATTTTAGTCCCTAGGAATAACCTCAGTCTGAAGTTGAAGAACAAGACCAATTGGTTTGGCTTGAATTCATGCTTTAAGATCTTCTTGTCATGATAAGCCTTCATTTTTTATTTGTAGATTTTTGTGGAGACATAAGCTTGCAACCTCAGTTCTTCAAGTTCCAGCATCTGCAATTTTCTTTTCTTACCAACAACTTTTAAATCAAAATTGAGGGTCTTAAAAGCCTAGAAAGCTTTGTGCTCCAACTCAACTAGTAAGTGGCAAGCTTCCCCATATACTAATTGGAATGGTGTCAAGCCTATGGAAATCTTGAATGTTATCCTATATGCCCAGAATGTGTCACTAATTTCAAAGATTATTCCTTCCTGGAGTTCAAAATTGTTTTCTCCATAATTTTTTTTATTTTTTTATTTGAAACTTCAACCTGACCATTGATTTGTTGATAGTGTTGTTAAACGAGTGTACGTAGGCATTTCCTTAAATCAAAAAATTAAATCCTTGAAGTAACGAAAAACTCACAATGACTCCTCCAAGTTACATAGATGGCACAAACTACACTCTAAAAAGTCACAAAATGACTCTCAAAGGCTTGAAGAGTTAAATGGAAGAGCCCAACTACCTATTTGCACTTGAAAGCGACATGTGCAAGTTAGAAGCTCTCTAAAAGTCACTTCTAAACTCTCTAATTTTAGGCAAGACTATCTCAAGTATCTTTGGACTATAGAAAACTCCAAGCAACGAAGGAATATTCTAAAATATGAGGAATCTATTAGTCTACGTGTCTTCTTATCTTTTCTTGGAGTCTCCATCTTTTGACTCTTCATTGAAATCTTCTCTTTTTTTCTTATCTTTGTCATGCTTCTTTTATTTATTCTTGAAGTTTATTTTCTCCTTCTTTATTAGTTCTTCTACAATCATTTTTACGGTAGCAATAGAGAAAGGTGAAAGGCGTGTAAGAGTTAAGATAAAACTCTCTTAAAGAATAAACAAATTTCTTTCATTATAGAAATAAATTTATGAAATTATATTTTAAGTTTAGTAACTTCCATGAAACAAAAATGTAGAGAGTAAAACTAAAAGGAAAAATATTAAATATATAAAAATCAATTGAAGCAAACATGAGCATACAATAAGTAAATACTGACCTTACCAACAAGTTCTAAACCGTTTTTTTTACTTCAACCACTAAAATCCCCTTCTTGTCTCTTACCATCGCTTATACAAGAACAAGTAAAACATTAAAACACATTTATTATAAAGTAGTCTATCGACTTATCACATAATACTTCAAGTAGAGTTTTCATTCCATTAGCTATAGATGGAGAATTGTTCACCAAATAGCATGTTCTGTTGACAACTTCCTCCTATTGTCTTTTATTCAATAAAGAATGCCAAAACATACATCTTTTTATGTAACAATTTCATATTTATCTTCTTAATTATCCCATTCTACTATGACAAACAATATAATGTCTCATAATATCTTTATCTTTACAAAAAAATTTCAATTACTTAAAATATATTATTCTAACTCATTAACTATTCTCATGCACTTAAACAATAACTTCTAAATACAATTACCTTTTTATTATTAAAAATATTAAAATGTGATATAAATATACCCTAAGAAGCTTTTTCATTCACCATTAACTTTCCATTATAAAGTATAATCAAAGTCATTAGTATTGGATGATTAAGAAACAAAATAAAATTACTTGTGAACCATGCATCACAATTTATAGTCCAATAAAAACTTATTGAAAAACAAAAAATATAACTTCGGTCATTAACAATTGGTTAAATTAAGTACATTAATAGTAACGATGAAATTTAAAAGAAATTTAAAATTGATTCTGTTAATTTTTAATTAGATTAATGTTGTTTGGTTTATAACTAATTATCTTTTGACATTTTATACCGTAAAAAGATGTTTAAATGTTTCACTTTTCTTTTAAAACACTGGCCATGTATGTATTTAGATAAAATAAAATAGTGGATTTATCTTAATTGCATTGTTTGAAACAAAAAGCCGATTTTGAAACACGTGAACAAAAACAACGAGAAAAAGAGAAAGTGAAAAGTGCTAACAACACTCTTGGTTTTTTTTTTTTTTTATCTCTTACTTTATCAATTAAAATTTATTATTAGAAAGTACAATTTTGTGAGAGAGATCCATTAAAATATGAAGTAAAACCTACATACATTTTTATAATTTCTAATGAATTTCAGTCAATAAAAATTTATATAGTAGAAATATTATATTAGAAAAAAGCTTTATTAGCATACTAAAAACATGTGGTATAAACAAGTTATGAAATCTCGTCCATATAGCATATATTCAATTATCATAAACCTATATAAATAAATTTTCCCGAAATTAAATACAACTAAAAAGACACATCTCCCTTTTCACAATATTACACAATATCATCGATATATTTTTAATGTTACTACTAATGTTGTGTAGATTCAATATACAGGCTCTCATACCAGATGTTGTGTAAGTTCAATATACACACATATCCATAGGTAAGATATTGTCCGTTTTGGTCTAAGTCCTCACGGATTTGCTTTTAGTACCACTCCAAAAAGTCTCTTATTAAGGGATGTATCTTATGTGTATATAAATTCATGTGTATTTTATATTTTATCTGATGTGAAACTTTGTTTGTATCCAACAACTAAAATTCAAGTTAAGAAGTAAACTTCTTCCAAATATATGGTGTTCACAATTCCACATACGTCTTTCTTTTGTTGTACCTGATGATATGTTGAGAAGTAAACATCTATCAATATCAATGACCATCTACCATAGCTTCTGCTGTAATTTTAAATCATATATCTCAATACAATTTTACAAATTAATATATATATATATATATATATATATATATATATATATATATAAAGAAAATATCTTTTAGACATAGAAAAATGCCTAAAGGACAATGACCTTAGAGTAACTCCCCATCATTTATCTCATATAATTGTAAAATTTTAATGTAAACCTTTGAAAGAAAAATTAAATACTCAATGAAAAATTTAAATAAAAATATTCAAAACTTATAAAATAATCAATATTAAAAATCATAAAATTAAAATCAAATTTAAAAACAAAAAGTAATTAAGCGTTTCATTATGTAAACAAAACACTATTTTATAACTAAAAAATATTCATATATGAAATAACATCGGTATTAATAATAACTAATAATAATCGATTTTATTAACATAAAAAAAATTAATTATTTACTTTTATGTTAAAACAATGACACGCATAAAGCTAAAATGACATAAGATAAAGTCCAAAACCAAAATCATTAATGTACAGGACTTCTTCATTAGTTTCTGCACTTTGCGGTGGTTATGAACTTTCCTGAATTAGTTGAAAATCTAAGAATATTCAAACATAAAATAAGTCGTAAGTCAAAATTATATATTAAATAAATACTTTGAAATAATCTATAGTATTTAAAAATGTACCGACTTATTTAGATTTTAGCGCACTTAAGTATATTTCCACCTTTCGAAATTAATTTAAAAAAAATGTAAAATGCTAAATAAATCAATTTAGAATCTTAATTAAATTTAAAAAGTGGTTCTTTCAAGTACTATTTATATCTTTTAATTTATTGGATAATTTATTCTTCTAAAGATTATTTCTCTTTTTCAAATCTATGAAGAAGTAATCATTTTAAGTATGCTTTTTGTATTTTTGTTATAAGAGAAAAAACACAACTTCATAACCATGGCATAAACATTTATCACCCCACCAACTCCCTCCCTACAGAGAAAAAAATGTCATCTCTTTCTCTAATTAGTTTTATATCTGTACAATACACCAAAATTGAATGTTTCTACTATTTTTTTTAAGAAAAAATGTATAAACACAATTTATTTATAAAAAAAAACTATATTTTCTATTCCTCCCCAAATGTTTTTAAAATATAATCACTTTTATGTTTTAAAGAGGAAATTTTTGAAGTTTTTCTTTCTATTTTCAAAAAGTTTATTTTTAGAGTATTATTGTTTATACTATACGCATACATACTCATTATTGTAGTCTATATTATAATCCAAAATTCCATAAAAACTAAAATTTTCATTTTTTTTATTATTAATCATATTTAGTATTTCTTTTAATTCTTGCAAGAGTTAATATTTGAGAATATCTAATATATCGTGTAATACTCAACGTTTTCTTTTTCTTTACATAATTGCGCTTTTTTTAACTTATAATATACACAATATCTTTATCATTATTTGTAAAACGATTGAAAGAATTGTTTTGTTAACAATTTATTTATGGTGTAGAATTCTTCTTAATTTTCAAAAACAAATTTTTATTTGTAATTCGTTCATTCTTTTTTTTTTTTTACATAACTGTGTATAGTAGTATTGGTAAATTTATAAGTAATTCAATTATTTTATTATTAAAAGTTTAAATTATAAACAAAAAAATATTTATTAATTGAATTTTATTTTATAAAAATTATTATCTTTTTAGAGAATATCATTCTCTTCTTCAATATTCTCTATAAGATTTTGACCAATCTCTTTATCTACTTGAATATCGGAATATACATTAAAGATAATAATTTATCCGATTAGAATTTTAATCAAATTAAGTTTATATCTTTTGTCATTTTTTAAGTTATTTGGGAGATCTACTTGCATGAAGAGAAAATTATGGCTGTATGTAACTTTTTTGGGTTTAAGATAACTCAATGCATTAGGGAAAGAAATAAGAAAAATGATTTCTAAGAAAGGAACTTGAGTTTGGTTACATTTGCGAAAGAAAAAGTTTTCATATTAGGAACCATGAAAACTCAATCTTAAAAAAAATGAGCTACTCTAAATATTTAAAAAGATTAATAATAATGCACATATACAAAATCTTTCTCGTATGGTGTTAGCTCTATTTTTAATAAATATGATTTCCACTTTTTACAAAGACTTTTTTTTAATTATATATTTGATCTCCATATTTTCGAACAAATTTCTAAAATTGGTCCCTAATTTCTTTTTGTCTTAACTAAATTTTTATTTTTGAAAATATCATAGAATTTTGTAATGTTCGTTATTACTGTACTAACATCATTAAATATTAAACATGTGTTACATGTCATTTTATGTTTTTTTTTTCATTTTTTTATTTTTTCTTTTAGAAAAATTGTTACATGTCAAGTCAATCGTGTTACGTGACAATGACAATGTAATGTGGTAATGATAGTGTGATGTGGTAATGATCGTGTCACTATTAACTCCAAGCGTCATTGTCTTAATTTCAATTTAGTCTATGTATTTATTATTTTGATTAAATGCAGTCCTAATTTCTCTTAAGATGGAGTAATTTTACCCTTTTCTAAATTGAGATCAAATTTAATTTTTATATAAATGTTATACTACTCTTTTTATTAAATATTTCTATAATTATTTTAAAACCAACTCTAACATTTGTATGGAAATTCTTAAATGTTATATTGGTAATTCTTTTATAAATTTATATAAAATTATCTGAAATATAAATTAAAATAAAAAAGCAATATTAAAGTATGATGTAATAAAATAACAACACAAACAAATTATAAAATTTAAAACAAAATTTAAATAAAGTTCAAATTTATAAACCTAATCTTGTTAAAAAAATAAACTTAATTTTGTTAAAATATTTTAATAAAAAATATTAGTTTAAATAAAAATATGAGTATAATGTTTATATAAAACTTAAATTTGGTTTCAATTTGGAAAGGGACAAAAATTAATCCATTTTAAAAGTATATAGATTGAATTAAACCAAAATAAACAAATACAAAAAATAAATTTAAATTAAGACAATGACAATTAGCACTGACAATGATATATGACACTGTTATTGTCACTTCACATTGCCATTACCATATGTCACGAGACTGACTTGACACGTGACAACACTTTTAAATAAAATAAAATAAAATAAAAATAACTACAAACTGACACGTGAAACATCTTTAAAGTTATTAATATAGTACTAACAAAAATTATCAAATTATATCACATTTTTAAAGAAAGTGCTTCTCCCTGCACCTCACCAGTCTCACCCCGCACCTCCCTATTTTTCTATTATTCCAATTGTGCCCCTGTCAGAACCACAATCTTTTGACTACTTTTACCCATTCAACAGTTAAAAGCAAGTACACACACCTTACTTCTCTGTCGTTCTGAAATCCTACACCCCTTTCTTCTCTTTTCATAATAGAAATTTTGTGCTTCATCCATGTCCACACTCTCAATTGTCTCAGAGAAAATATTCTTTGCATCAACTTTTTCTTGCCTAAAAACAACTTTATTCCTATGACTCCAAATGTTTCATATGACAAAAATCCATAATCCTTTTCATAGATTGTTCCCTTTGTTGTTAGAAGGAAATATGGAAATTTTTTTAGAAATGAACATGGGTTGATTATGACGTGTAATGCTTATACCTATCCATCTATTGCACATATTTCACACCTTGTTGGCTATGTCATAGATAAAAAAATAAATGAGCTACAGTTTCCTCCGCTAACCACATAATGTGTAAAAGGTGTCTTATAACATTGTTTCTCTCCTCCTAAGGTTTCCCGTTGTTGTCATTCTATTTAAAATTACCTTTCATGCAAAATAGTGTGTAAATGGAAGGAATCTTATACTAAAAAATAACTTGAACATATCATAATGTTCTCCGTTAAATGTGTTAAGCAATTTTATATGTATACTTCCAAATAACTTGAGCAAAGTTAATTTTACTATATACTTTTCTACCTCCTCATCTTTCCAAATCCATGTATCATCACATTCTCTATGTAATGAGTTGTGTATTATTATATGCATGAATTCTGTTAGTTGAAGTTTTTCTCATTCAAACCATTCTCTAATTAGGAATGTTTTCCTCTAATTACAACACTCCCCCTTAAGTTAGTAAATGAATATCAATCATTCTCAACTTGTCTACAAGATCTTGAATTCTATCCAGAGGGAGCCCTTTTGTAAAATTATATGCTATCTAAAATTCTGTAGGAACATGAGTTGTAATTACAAAGTCTTTGTATAAATTATCTTTGATGAAATATCTGTCAATCTCAATGTATTTGGTCCTGTCATGTTGTACTGGATTATGGGCAATGCTCATGGTAGACTTATTGTCACAATGGGATATCGTCTATCCATGTTTCCTCATAAAACTTGATCTTAGTCCTCGATCTAACTTTTCACTTAATGTTTTGATCAAACTATCTTCCTTATTGACATCACCACTTACTTCACTTAAAATTTTCACCACAAATATCCATATTGTTTTTTGAAATCTCCATTTAAATTTCTCCAAGATCCATAATTCTAATATATCTTTCTATAATCCCTATTCATCCATACCTAATCTCCATTTTCACTTAGTTAATGGGGCTTGTTGAACAACCTAGTATCTTTTATTTCTATCCCTCTATCTTATATAGGTTTACATAAGTTATCCCAATGTTACCCAAGTTATTCTTCTACCCTCATAACCTTATCTCCAAAAAAGAAATTCTTTACTTTTTTTATATTGTCTTGCATACAAAGATTGATGCTTTATAGAAGGAGAAATAGAATAGAGGTAGCACAATAATGACATACTTTATAACACAAATATGTCTTGCAAATAATAAGAACATGTACTTCCATTTTTGTAACTTATTTTTTATTTTACTAACAAGTTGCTAAAAGAACAGTTTTCTAGGGTTCCCCCACCAGCAAACCTAGATACCTAAATGACACTTCCATAATATTTTTATGAAAGTTTACTTTAAGGCTTGAACCCATTTCAAAGTATCTTAGTATACTTTTTATGGCCAAAATATTTGGGAGGCTTGCTTCACACACAAAGAACGTGTCATCACAGTAAACTTTAATAAATTAATCACAACATTGTTTGTCCCTAATTTTAATCCTTTGTATACTTGTTTCCTTTAGCATTTCTAACCATTCCCTTATCAGCCCACCCACTTGTGAGTTTAAATTCTTAAGTTGGATTTCTATTTACCAACACTAAAATAGGAGATGACTCACAACCATTATTCACATAATCTACAAATTAGAGAAACCTAATCTATTCAACATATAATAAAAGAACTCTCAACTTACATAATCATAAAATTCACCTTTATTATTACTCCCACGTCTCTTTTATAGAATCATTTATGAGGATGCATATTAAACATATGTCATGGTCCATAACAAAAAAAAATTAAAGTGTAAATTATTAAACTTTTACTTACTTTTAACTATATAAATAATTGTACAAATTTAAAAAAGAAATTAATTTTTTTAAACCATCTCTTAAAAAATTCATAAATAAACATTGGCCATCTTAGGACTCGTTTAGTTATTTTCAATAGATGTCGATTTACAGAAGTTTTCAAAAAAATATTTTATCTATTTTCAAAATATAATACATTAACTATAAGCCAACTTTTTAGTAGATTTTTCACCTACAACGCTATTGAACGACCTCATGTGCACAATATATTTAAGGGTTAAATATGTTTTTCGTCCCTTAAGTATTACTGATTTTTGGTTTTAGTCCCTACTCAAAACTTTGATGGCTTTTAGTCCTCATAGTATTGAAATATGTAATATTAGTCCTTAAAAATGGACGGCGTCAACTTTTTGTTGATCTGGCAAACGGCAAGGCCAACTCTTCTGTCAACTTCTGTCTTAAGTATCTACCACGTTGCTTGTTTAATTTGTGGAATGAAATTAAGTGATTGACACGTGTGTGGGTGATTGAAATCAGATTATGAAAGTTGGGTTCTTCTTCGTCATCTCAATTGAGGGCAAAGCTGGATTCTTCTTAGACATTTCAGTTGGGGGCAAAGCTGAGTTCTTCTTCGTCATCTCAGTTGAAGGTTGGAGTTCGTCTTATTGAGGAGGTAAGATGATACGAAGAAGAACCCAACTTTGTCGAAGAGAGCTTAGAGTTCTGAGGAATTTTTCCTAGGAATTTTTCTTTGATACAGATAACACTATGAAGCATTATGGTTTGGATGAGACTTCAATAAATCCCTGTAGAATAATCTAGAATATGGTGTCTCATTGGATACAAAATTAGGTATGGCCAGTGGTCACCATTTGACTGGTCATGAACAGTGTCTGCAATTCCACTATTAGTAATAAATAATGGTTATCTATGGCATCCTAATTAAACCTAATTCTGTCAACTTCAAAGAGTTGAAGCTGTTGAAATTCCAGAGTGAAGTCACCCAATCTTACTCTTTAATCTTGACCTCACTTTTGTCTCCTTGGATAATTTGACAACTCTATTAGTATTCAACAAAAAAAATCATTTGAATCACCATGACAACAACTTCAGTAACTAGTATTTTTTATGCACCTCAAAAACTAGGTTTTTAGTGTCCTCTGTAATTGTCATCAAGTGTTTATTGGATTTTCTTATAAGAAGTAATTTTTCTAGAGGGTAATAATAACACCTGGCTTGATAGACCCACTTGATGAATTATTTACCAGGAAATTACCACTTGAAAGCTAATTAATATGGTTTTTAAAACACTAACCAGTCTCAATTCTAAGCAATCATACACACTTATAGTAATTTGATGGCTGGTGTTATTTTTCTTAAGCACAGAATCTCATAAAAACTACTCAAATCCCTTGTCATTCTATTCATGATTGTGAGTTCCTAGTGTTCATATATACATAATCTTCAACAACCATTAAAGCTAGAAAATTTCCATGTGCTGTATTTTGCCTCTTCCAGTATTACATTGGAGCTAATTATTGGTTAATGGTTATGCAGATATGGAGGTTCCAATGGCTTGTGTAATACTAGTGTTTTTGTTTGCCCTTCAACATTATGGCACTCAGCGTGTGGGATGTCTCTTTGCACCTGTTGTCTTGACTTGGATACTTTCTATTAGTGCTATTGGTATTTATAACATCTTCCATTGGAATCCACATGTTTATCAAGCTCTCCTCATATTACATGTTCAAATTTCTGAAAAAGACTTAAAAGGGAGAACCAAACTTTGTTGAGATGACGAAGAAGAACCCATCTTTGCTGAGATGATACAGGTTGGAGTTCGTCTTGTTGAGATGACGAAGAAGAAAACAGCTTTGCCCCCAACTGAGATGACGAAGAAGAATCCAGCTTTGTCCCCAACCGAGATGACGAAGAAGAACCCAACTTTCATAATCTGATTTCAATCACACACACGTGCCAATCACTTAATCTCATCCACAAATTAAACAAGCAACATGGCAGCTACTTAAGACGGAAGCTGGCAGAAGAGCTGCCGTTTGCCAGATCAACAAAAAGTTGACGCTGTCCATTTTTAAGGACTAATATTACATGTTTCAATACTATGAAGACTAAAAGTCATCAAAGTTTTGAGTAGAGACTAAAATAAAAAATCATATTTAACCCAATATTTAATATAAAACAATTACTTTTGAAAAGTGAGTATTAGATACTTTCATTAAGAAACTCTCATTTAAAACAATTTTAACTGTCAAAAATCTATTTGTAAACTTCATTAATTTTTGATACCAAAAGGGGCAGATCCATTTATTTGAAAAATTAGAACACAAATATACTATTAACATACAAATGACACATTAATAATTTTTCACTTTTTTTTCTCTCCTTTTTTTTTTTTGTGTCACCATCATTTTTGTTTCACTCTTTTTTCCATTTTCTTTCTACCTTTCACCATATTTGTATAAATAAGTTATGAAATCTCCTCCATATAGCATATATTCAATTATCATAAACATATACAGATAAATTTCCCTGAAATTAAATACAACTAAAAAGACACATCTCCCTTTTCACAATATTACACAATATCACCAATATATTTTTATTGTTACTAAAACTCAAGTTAAGAAAAAGTAAGGAACATAAGCACTATTAAGAAAGCGAGAAGCTTAAAAATTATAAATACATTGAGTAAACATGTGGTGAGAGCCTGGGCCTGGGAACCACTGACAGAGGCTCAGCCCGCTGTAAGGTCAGCCCATAGGCTTCATCCATGTTCATCTTTTCTGGGTTCAGCCCATTTTCCAGTTCCCAATCAAAAGAATGGGCCAAGGTTGCAGTTAGAAGTTGGACCATTCGAAGCCCAAGGCTGAGCCCAGCGCAAATCCTTCGCCCAGCACCGAATGGTATAACCTCAAAGTCATTGCCCTTAACGTCAACATCAGCCTTCTCACCGCCGGGAAGGAACCTTTCGGGCCTGAACTCCAACGGATCGGCCCATTCCTTCGGGTCACGGGCTATGGCCCAAACATTCACCAAGAGAGTCGAACCCTTAGGAATGTGGTACCCAAATATCTCGCAGCTCTCGGCAGCGACACGTGGCAGAGAAAGAGGGGTTGATGGGTGGAGCCTGAAGGTTTCCTTAATCACAGCTTGTAAGTACGGGAGATGGGCCAAGTCCTCCTCTTTCACGCTCCTGTCTCGGCCCACAACAGAGTCCAACTCTTGCTGGACTTGGGTCAGGACTCTTGGATTTCGGATCAGTTCGGCGATGGCCCATTCTGTTGTGCTCGATGACGTGTCGGTTCCAGCCGTAAACATATTCTGCGAAATTTGAACAGAGTAAAAACAATTCATGAGCGATTATTATATAAAAACAATAAAAAAAAATCGGAGTTATTAAGCAGAGTGGTTACTACCAGCAGCAATGCTTTGATCTCTGTGTGAGTAAGATGGTTTCCGTCATCGTCCTTCGCATCTTGAAGAGACAACAAGATACTCAAGAGATTGTTGGAAGAAGAATCGTGTTCTTCAATAATGGTGCTCAAAAATGCATCAAATCTTTGATGCAATTTCTTCATCTTAGCTTGCACTCCTTGAAGATCAAGCCACTCGAGCGACGGAATAAAGTCGCCGATGTTGAAAACGCCGGCCAACACCATCACCTCCACCACCATGTTCTTGAACTCGTCAGCCCTAGGATCGCAGCCGCCGTTCCCGTCGTCGAACACTCGCCGTCCGATCATCACCCTCGCCAATGCGTTCGTGGTGCACACGTTCAACACTTGCCCCAAATTCACTGCTTTTCCCTCTGAACTCCCCAGGTTACGTGTAAGTCTTCCCACCTCTTCCTGAAATCGTGTCGTTCATTTTCTCAATTAGGTTTTTATTATTAATGTACAGACTTCATTAATGTCAACTGTTACACCTACGTCACTCACATGAACTTCAATCTCTATCTTATGGCATTAACGAGTACTTTCAAAAATTAAATATATATTTTCTTTAAATTATAATAAAAGATATATTTTATTTAAGATTTGCTAATAATAAGCTTTTAAGTTTTAAAATATGAATAAAAAAAACAAATGTTTTGCAACACTTACAGTGTGTGACACTTTTGTAAGAAGGTGACGTGAATGCCGCCCATGACCGCAAATAAAACATTGGCGCGGATGCGAGCACACCATGTGTGACACACGCCTTGCATAATTATTAGCATGAAAATTCTACAAGTCGAAATGTGCCGCCGCGTAGTATATGAAGAGAACACTAACATGCACGGAGCACAAATTTTTTCTTTTTGTTGGTTTTATAAACAATAATTGATTTGGTTTGATTGTTGACACTTTTTCTCGTGTAAATTAGTAAAAATATTTATCTTCTAAAGAAAAAAAAATATTGAAAAAAAATTACATTTTAAATATAGTCATATTTATTTTATTTTTTGAAAATTTCTTTTTCTTTTACTCTATGAAATAAGGACCTTAATATATCAATAACCTTTTCATAATAATTTTTTTGACAACAGTCACATATGTTATTATATTATTAATTTGTTTGAATTTATTTTTAAATTTTTTTTTAAAACGAACTAATCACAATTCTTTTTTCAATATTAAAATGTTAAAAAAATATGTTAAAAACAATTTTTTCTAAATGATAAGCAAAATATATCTTAAATAAGTAAACATAAAAAGGAAAACAGTTTTGTTGTGATGAATGAAAGTTGAGCCTGGTGTGGGAACAGGCATCATCAGTAATGCATGATTAGGTTAAAGTAGCGTGTCGGTTCAAAAAACCTTCTTTCAAGTATTATTATCTAATAGAGATATTACAAAAAAGAATAATAATAGAATAAATTTCGCACTAGATAATATTAATTATGCAAAACATTTTTTAATACATGTATTTTTCAAGTAATGATATTTGTAATTATTTTTGTAGTAAAAAATAGTTTTAGCATTGAATTTACTTCAAACTTATTTTATTTTAAATATGTTAATCGATAGATTGAAAGAAAATATTTTATTTTCAAATATTTATTATAAAGTGATAAAATATTAATTGTTTTATCAATATTTTTATAGCGAAGAACAATAAATTAAAACTATATTATTACCTGGATTTTCTTCTTTTAAAAAAAATAGTGTATAGATTGCGTTGTACTTCTTGTTTTCTAGTAGGTTAGGTCTGTCTTCTTGCGCTAAAATGTAAAATTGTACTACTTCTGTACAAACAAGTAATTTTTAACTTTTGTAAATATGAATTCGGGACCAATTTTTAACATTTTTTAAGGACTATCTTGAAACTATTTTTTTTAGAATGTTAACAAAACAAATGCAATAAGTGACATTAAATTGAGAAGCTTTGAATAGAGTTTTTTATATTAAGAAGAGTTATCGTATCTATGAATTAAATTGAGCCTTGATATTAAAACCCACACTTTTAATATGTGGCGTTGAAAAAGAAATGAATTATACTGATTAGGTTGTTACTTTAAATAAATTAGAAAATAAATTGTGCCTTGACATTAAAATCGACACTTTTAATATGAGTTGAAAAAAAAAGTAAGCTTGTTGCTTAAATCAGGTGAAAAGCTTTTATGACTAAGAACTAAGTTCTACATTGATAGTGTGAAATAGTTGAATTTATAAAGTAAAATAAAAAGTCAAAAGCGAAAAGATATTGGTTTGAAAGAAAAAAAATACGTAATTTTAAATTAAATTCTGTAAAAAATTAGAAGAAGAAAAACATAGAGTTAAGAATAATAACTCAAAAAATAGTAAAATAGAAACTATCAATAATAGCATAAGGTTTACAAAATTAATTTTATTTACTTACATACACGTCTCTTCATTTTAAACCACTCAAATCCAAATAAAACTTCCTCAAACTAGCATGTACTTTTTCCCATCACAAAAAGGTATAATCTAAACTAAAACACATAATTCGTGTATATAGAATTAAAGCCCTTGTTATATACACTATGAATAAATTCATAAAAATTTATAAACTCAAATATTCATAGAAGAAAAATAAAATAATTTTTTACATGAAAATAGAAATATGCATGTGTGTATATATATATATATATATATATATATATATATATATATATATATATATATATATATATATATATATATATATATATATATGTATATGTGTGTGTATGTATAGTTTACGTGTATAGTGGAAACAGAAAATTCACCTCACGCAAGTGTCTAAATACATCCAGGGCCTTCCCGGAGAAGAGGTGAACGGAGGTGAGTTTCCGGAGCAACCGCCACCGCGGGCCATAGGGGGCGAACACCAGGTCCTGGTAGTTATAGGCTATGTATTTGGCTCCGGCGTTCGGTGGCCGGCTGCTGAAATTAGAGTCATGAATCTTCAAAAACTGTTCGGCTACCGACGCGGACGCCGCCACGACGACGTCGACGAATCCGAGACGCAGGTGCATCAACGGGCCGTGAACGCGGGCCAAGGCGGCGAGGGAGTGGTGAGGCACTGGGCCCATGTGTGGGAAATTCCCGAGAACGGGCCAGGGTTTTGGGCCTGGAGGGAGTGGCAGAGAAGAAGAACGCTTTAAGAAGTTTATTAAACGACATAGGAGGATCGCTGCTGCGATTGTTGCGAAGACAACCATGAACGGAGACATGGTTAGTTTTGGAACAGTTGTTACTATTTTGAAATGAAACTGTAGTAGAAGAAGTAGTCTGTTGGGGTTTTTCTTCAGTTTGGCTCAAACTAGGTGGTATATATATAGCAAAATATTTTTTTTTTCTCTCACCGTTTTTTAATTTATTAATTTCCCCAACCACGCCAATTGAGACAGAACTTTGATATTTGTTCTACGCTATGATTGACACGGTCGCTGGTGATGATTTTATATTAAACATATATTATCAAATATATGTTTTGAACATCTATAATTATTATTAATACTAGTATTTTCTCTTTATCTTTTGATTGACTAAGTTTTTGGTTTCTCTTATCCATAAAAATTAAAAGTATTTTTATTGGATAATTATAATTATGATCTCTTTAAAAGAGAACTAAAATGGTTTATGATTATCTTAATACATGTTACTTTTTTTAATAGAAATTTATACGTGTTTTTATTATATAAGTATGACACTATAGATAGTAATAAAGAAAAGTGTGATTATTTTTTGTGTATAGAATTTGAAAAACTTTTAAAATGTTTGTAAAGTGAATAAGTAGTTAGGGTGTGAGGCTGAGGTGGTTTGTTAATGGGTATATTTAATATATTTAATGTGATTGATGTGAGTTTCAGTGTTGTCTCGTGTTTTGAACTTTAGCTATACTTGTGTTAGATCTTATTTTACGTGTCTTCATTACTCTGAGGTGTGAAGTAGATCGTTTGGGCTGTGTAGTAGATAGATGTTCATTCTTCTAGTTTTAAATTTAGAGTAAAAAGTTGATGTGTTGTTTGAACATTATTTCGTTAATAAATATTTTTTATACACATAATTTTAGAAATTCAGCACAAGTATACTATTTAGTACGTTGTTTCTCTACATTCTCTTAATTATAAAATATTCTTAATTATAAAATATATTTTATGGAAGCTGTAACTAATAACGGATAAAACTTTTTTCAATAAAGTAAATCTCATACTATTTTAAAATTAAAGATGGAAAAAATTCCTACATCAGCATATTCAAGATTATTTTTTGCATGTCCTTTTTTCATTATTGATTGTAATTTCGGATTAAAATGGATACCCTTTTAATATCAACGTGCGTAAGAAAAATATTTTTCTACACCGTTAATTTTTCTTGAAAAAGTAAGCATAAATTGATGCTACTTTTCTCCATGGTTTGGTTCCGAAGCTAGAACACAATAAACATAACATTTATTACAATACGAATTGAGAAGTATTATTACACGAAAAGGACATTTTTGGATTGTGATTTAAAAAGTTGAACTAAGGAAGAAGTAATGGGTATGATTAATTAGAATGCATGATGAGTTAGGTTTTGCATTGGATACGATTGAGATTGAGGTTTAAGTTTGTAGGTAGGAACGTGCTTGCGTTTAGCTGGTCTTGGTATTGCCGGGGGTTGAGTGCGTGCTAATATTGGACTTATAGTTTCTCACGTGATCATGCATGCGTCAATGTTTGGTAAGCACTGCATCAACTTTTATTTAAAAAACCAAGAATAAGTGATTAAAATTTAGTAGAACTTCATTTTAAATTTATATTATATATTACTTAAATTATTATGTAATATTGGTAGAATAATTTGTTTGTTCTTAAAAATTATCTTAGAAAATTAAGAAAAATAAGTATTGAAATTCTTTTTTATTTTAACTCAATAATCTATGTGATAAGTTTAACTAAAAAAAGATTTCGAAATTAATCAATTTTTTAAAAGGACTATTTGAAGGAATTGGTTGTAATCGTATTAATTGCTAGATTTGAGTAATAGATTGTGGAGATACAAGTTTTTACAATTTGTGTTAATTAATCTTGATATGTAAATCAGCTTAAGTGATCATAGAATCAAAATATAAAATGTTAATGTGAAATAAATAAATAAAAAGTTGTCTTATAACATATTTGGAACATTTTTTTCATGAAAAATAAAACAAATCAAACAAATTTAAGTTAAAATGAATTATTGTACAAAAATTATAAATGAAAACCTGAAACTATTATAAATGAAAGAAAGCGTTATAAACTAGTTTATTTATCTTATAAGGAAATTAATTTTTTTTTCTCTTAAATTTTTTATTAAAAATTTCATCAAGGATAATCGACTATCAAAATTGCACAGCCGTTTTTATAAATTAGTTATGTAAGCAGATTTTTTTTTACTTAAGTTTCATTATTTTTTTTTTGTAATATATTTCATATTTCTATTCTTTTAAATAATCTATTTTATTTTATTTTTTGCTATCTTGTGTTTATCTTATCTAAAATTCTAAAACGTCTTTTGTGTATAAATGATTTACAAAAGAGATGTACATGTTTTGGATTTTACATTTTTAAGTGATTTTCTAAGATTAATAGTTATTCATTAATCTTCAACGAGTTTACAAACAAAAGCCATGAAATAATAATTTGAACTTTGTAGTTGTTCTTAACTTTAGATGATAGAATTATTATTTTAAGGTTAAACTTGTGATTTTAATATAAAAATATATTTAAAGGTGAAACTCAAATTAACAGGAAACACATAGTGGGAGACATCAATTAAATTAAAGTATATGTTGTCTTTCAACTTACGACAATTAATTATGTTGCTTTTATATCAAATGTAACTAACACAAGTTGAAGCGACAACTTAATTTAATTTGTGGCGTTTTTTAAGAGAACTATTGGCTAATATTTTCTTTTATTAAAACCATGAAAAATTAATTTGCAAACCAAAAATACACCAAATAATTTTCAGAATTTTGTAAGTAGTATGAACATTTTAAATATAATTGTAAAGTATTGAAAAATTAGTGAAAAATAAAAAATAAAAAATATTTTTTAAACAACGGAATTTTTAAAATTTCAAAATAATTTTTTTTTGATAAATTGGTCAGCACGTTCGTCACAATATTTCTAACAATTTTATTTTTGAAGTGTCACCATCCAAAAACCCGTAATAAAAATCATGATTATTTGAAGTTTTTTCTCACTAAATTTTTACAATTTTAAATTTGTGACCAATATTTGATAATTGAATCTCCTACATTCGTATACACCCTAATAAAAGTCACACCAAAAAAAATTGAGTCAAAAATAATTTTTTAATTATTTTTAGTGAGTTTTACAAAATCAAAGTTAACCAAAAAATACAAAAATGCATTATTGAGGTCGCACAACAATAACTAAACATCAATTTTAATGTGAAATGCAATGAGAGAGAGTGAAAGCTTGAGCCCAACAAGCACCATAATGCCAAGATGGATTAAAATAGATTGAATAACTTCTTCCTAAAAGTTTGGTATGCACTTTCATGATAGGTTTCACCCAAACTAAAAAGAGAAAGTTGAGAGTTCACCCTATTTCTAAAATTTTAAAACTCAATTGGAAATTAGTGTCGAACATTGGATAATTTAATATATGTTGGCATTTAATATGACTTCAATTTCTAATTTAATGTCTGTTAGGAGAGAATTTAATGTCAATTTAAACAAAATATTTACAAAAATATTATTGGACATTTTTAACTTTGAATTTTGGATCATGCAACATGAAATTAACACCATTATAAACCTTTTTTCAATGTTGTAACTTTTTTTTTTATAAAATATACTTTTAAAAGTACTTATTTATTTTCATGAAATTCTAAATTAACTTTTAGAATGTTAATATCAAATATAAACTATTAATTTTTAAGAATAAATAAATAGTTTATGTACTGATAAAATAAATATTTTTGATATATATATATATATATATATATATATATATATATATATATGTATATGATAAATTTATTAATGTTTAAGATAATATGCGCTGAAATGTTCCATGTAACAATTTATTTGTGTGAATAACATGTAAAGCTTTCTACAAGTAACATTAAATGAAAATTAACTTTATTTTACAAAGTCAATTGTTTGAAAATATCTAAGTAGAACACCATTATGTGGTTAGAGTTTAAGAACAAAAAAACAATGAAGAGTAGTCTCCATTTAAAAAAAAGAATAGTACATCACGTATTTGATTTTTCAATAAGTGCAAGTACATTAGAATAGTATGTTATATAATATCTGATTCGACTGTGTGAAAAAAAGTTTAGATAATATATTTTGACAACATTTTTTTGACAACATTTTAATATTATCTATGTGTCATTCTATAATTGGTTCATGTTGGTGTTTATGATTATTATTATTGATTATGGAGTAATTTTGGACCAATCACAGAATGATACATAGATAATGTCAAAATTTTGTCAAAAAAAATTGTCAAAGTATCATTATCCAAAAAGTTCATCTCCTCTAAAAGTAGTGAGACAATAAATTTTGATAATTTTTAGTAACTATTTTGACTTTATCTAGGTATAATTGTTAGTAATAAAATTTTATTTGAGTTATTATATATATATATATATATTATTGTACTATCTAGGTATAATATAATGTGTTTTTCATTCAAATATCACAGTATATGGACTAAGAAATTACTCAGATAATAAACCTTTTCAAATCAAATTCTGAAATATGTCATTGAAAATAATTTTTTTTCCTAAATTCCTCTTCTTCCTCTTTTAAATAAAAAGAAAAAATAAAAAAAATTCAAATATCGGTACTTCAATTATTGATTTTTTTTTTCAACCAATTTACTTTTTTTCCACAATTTAGAATTTGATTCCTATTGAATTCTGATCTAAAAATATACCGTTTAGATAAATATTTGTCACAATATTAGAAATTGAAAATTTAAGTGTGAGTTTAAATTTGAATAAAAAAATTTAAATATTTATATAAAAAAACTTATAAAATTTCATTGTTTTGAATTTTTTGACAAAGAATAATATTAATATGTGAGTTAGATTTGTATTTTATCAGTGTTGTGTGTTTTTGGTAAATCTTTTTGAAAAAATCCATTAACTGAGATAACTTTTATATTTATGTGTGTTATTTGGAGGAAAAAGTCTCGTAATAAAAGTGACATAGCTCGAAGTTGAGATCAAGTGTAACATATACCTTAGACTTTTAAGAAGGTCAAAACTTTTACCTTTATATTTACACTGTCTTGTTATAATTACATAAAATATATATAATACCCTAAAAATCCAAAAAAGTAAAAAGGTTATAAAATTAATTTGGAAGAAAATATGAAAAGGTTATAAACAACTAATATTTGTCAATAAAAAATTATATTAATTAATTTAAATATATTTTTTAATTTAAAACAATATGTCAGAGTGTTTTTAAATAGAATTCCGTCAAACTCTGACATTTTTAAATAGTATGTCGAAGTTTGACTCTAATAGGTTTGTTTTATATATATTTATATAAATATAATATTTTTATTGAAAAAGAAGTTTATAAGGTTTATGTGGTCATGAGTTTAAGACTGAGAATTAGCAATATTTTTCTTCTTGTTGGATGTGTGAAAATATACGAATAAATAATATAGCATAATTAGAAAATTGTAGAAGACTATAAAATTGAAAGTAAAACTTGGGATTCAAGCTATCACTTATTTTATATATATATATATATATATATATATATATATATATATATATATATATGGAGTTTTAGTAGACAAAAATATCTTTATATATCATCATTCTAAGTTTTAAGGTTAAGGGTATTTGAATAATTTCATTCTCAAAATTAAAGAAAAAAGAAATCCCAAACCCTTAGTCACCTCCGTCATTCCTCTCAACCCTTCTTCTTTCATCTCTCTTACTCTAACATTTTCTCTACCTTACTGTAGCCCTAAGTGAAAAAATCAGAAACATTCGTCGTTAAACAATTTGTCTTTGCAAAGAATTGAGTCATTGGGATATTCGTCGTTAATTCAATATCTCTTCAATTTCATCATGTTCACTAACCTCTCTAATTTCATCATCTGATGTTGAATCATCACCTCTAAAAAAACCTTCTAGGCCAATTACCAATTCTTTCATATGTCATTATGCTTGTAAAAATTAGATAAGACAAAAATTATAAAATGAAAACTCATTATAAAATCATTTATTTAAGAAATTGTTTAACCGCGAGTGTTTATGATTTTTTCCATGCCAATTACCAATTTCTTTGGATGTCATTATGCTTGTGAAAATTAGATAAAATTAGATAAGACAAAAATTATAAAATGAAAACTCATTATAAAATTATTTTTTTTAGAAATTGTTTAACAATTGAGTGTTTCTGATTTTTTTTCCAGACCAATTATCAATTCCTTTCTATGTCATTATGCTTGTGAAAATTAGATAAAATTAGATAAAACAAAAATTATAAAATGAAAACTCATTGTTTCTGATTTTTTTTCAGTTGGGACTACGACAAAGAAAATGTTGGAATGAGAGAGATAAAAGAGAAATGGTTGAGAGAAATGATAGAGGTGAGTAAAGGTTTGAGAGTTTCTTTTTTCTTTCAGTTTTGAAAATGAAAATTATTAAAATATCTTTAACCTTAAAACTTAGAATCCATGATATATAAGGATATTTTTGTCTACTAAAACCCGGTACACATTGCTAAAATGTACCAACTGAAAAACAGATGTACGCGCGTTAACAAACTCTTATATATATATATATATATATATATATATATATATATATATATATATATATATATATATATAAACTAAGAAAATTAAGAATTTAAACAAAAATATAAAAAAGAAATTATAATATTACATAAGTCAATATTATCTTATGTAAAAGTTCCTCTTATATTTATTTTTTATTTTTCTCTTTTGAAAATAATTATAGAGAAATTTGTCAAAACAAAACCTATAACAATAATGTATACACTTGAAGTAACAAATATGTGAAGTTATATAATCTAACAAAGTCTATTCAGTTTTGTTAACTGTTCGAAATATTTTAAGATATATTTATTGTATAAATATTTATATATTAATTGTATATATTATTAAATTTCAGTTACTTCATTAAATCTAATATTCCTTAATAGATTATACTTACAACATATTTGATAAATTAGATAAGGTGTTACATTAACATTATTATTTTTGCAAAGTAGATCATTATATTTATTTATATTACTTAATACTTTTTTAATATTACTAGTTTTATTACATGAGTCAAGAGTTAAAAAAAATCTTATAAATATATACTATCTCACCAATAAATACTTACTTATAATAATTTCTTTATTTAAAATATTCAAACTCTTTTATTGATTTGATTTTATGTCTTCAAAAATACATAACAAGATTCTTCATTCTATTAAGATCTTACTATTTGTCTGAAAATTCATGTTCATAATTCCGATAAACAATTAATATTTTGATTAAATATAAAGTAAGTTACGACTACCTCACCAATATATATATATATATATATATATATATATATATATATATATATATATATATATATATATATATTACATATTTTTATCAAAAAAAGTCACTATACTACTTAAATATAGTGCATCAATAACGTTAAAAAAAATACCCTATGTAGTAATTCCTTTCTAGAATACAAGTTATTTATCAAACGAAACTTTTTATGGGATTAAAATAAGTTTTTTTTTTGTTATTGCATGTGAACAACTAATTAACTATACCAATTTGAAATTTGACAAGCATGATATATCATCAAAGAAACAGAATCATGAAATCCCCGAAGGTGAATGAATGTAACGAGAGGTCACTATGCAACTCACAAGACCTTTGTATTTTTGTTGGGTCAACGACTCTACAGAAATTTTTATGTTATTTTTCATTTTCAGAATTCAAATTAATCTGCGCATAAAATATCCCTTCAAACAATTATGACCATAAAATTGTAATGCATGAAGCTTTCCGAATACAGATATCGTTTGTGCTTATTCTTAGAAGCCAGCTTAGGTGGCAATTTTGAAATTACCTATATAAATATAAGAAAATTGATGATTTTGGAAGGAGAATAATAGGATAACATTTTTTAATAATGAGGTCTATGTTGAAAATTTTGTATTCAAATAGATTGAAAAAATTGACCGTTTTTTTTTAAGCTTGAGTTGTCGAGAACTGGTTTGAAACCATTGCCAAAAATGAAAATTGATGATCTTTGGAAGAAAAGTGCAAGAGAAATTTTTATAATAGATTTATAATTTTTATATTTATTGTTTTATGACATAAAACATAGGGAGTTGTTTCATATGAAATAAAGAAAATAAAAACAACAGCGATGTTATATCTGCATAGTGTGAAAATGAAGACAGTGATTGATTCTATTGACCGTAACATTCTTCGAAAAATGCACTCATATGTATGCGTTTATTCACACTAAAACATTTCGCGAACACGTCGAAGATTAAAGTTTATCCTTTTCTCATGTTTTCGTCACATAAATCGTGATTTTCAACCAAATTTATATGTGTGAGAAAAAGAAAGTAAACTCATAAAGGTTATACTCCATTCTAGTTAACCCATAGAGACACGGTTTTTAAATCGGCGTGTAATGATTTTTAATAATAAAAGTTAACTTAAGGAGAATGGTAACTCAATTTTTACATTACTTATAATATGAGAAAAATGAAAATATCTATTTCTTCTATTATACTTAATAATTAAAAAGCAAAACCCTAATCTATAACTAATTTGATCAAACTTGGTTTAATTATATATTGACTTGATGGAGTATTCAACACGACAACCATATAATCGGCGAGAAAAGTGATTTTGTGTTTGAGGTTGTTGGACTTTTGTGACCATATAGACCTAACTTTGAATATTTTGTAAAAAAACAGTGTGTGACTACAAAATTAGTATTTGTTTAACCTGTTTTTTTAAATAACAATAAAACATATTCATTTCAAAGGTACAAGTTGTACCACATATTCATTTACGGTGGAGCAAAATTAAAATTAAAAAGAAATAGTACTACGTACATACTATACATATATACAAAACTTAAAAAAAAAAACCAATTATTATTTATATCAATCCAACTAACAAAGTGATACTTCCGTACCATTATAGCAATAACAGAGCAAGCATTCCGTATTCAGATATACGGTGTTCACAATTCCACATACGTCTTTCTTTTGCTGTACTTGATATGTTGAGAAGTAAACATCTATCAATATCAATGACCATCTACCATAGCTTCTGCTGTCATTTTAAATCATATATCTCCCTACAATTTTACAAATTAATATATATATATATATATATATGTAAAGAAATTATATATATATATATATGTAAAGAAAATATCTTTTGGACATAGAAAAATGCCTAAATAACAACGACCTTAGAGTAACTCCCCATCATTTATCTCATATAATTGTAAATTTTAATGTAAACCTTTGAAAGAAAAATTAAATACTCAATGAAAAATTTAAATAAAAATATTCAAAACTTATAAAATAATCAATATTAAAAAATCATAAAATTAAAATCAAATTTAAAAACAAAAAATAATTAAGCGTTTCATTAAGTAAACAAAACACTATTTTATAACTAAAAAATATTCATATATGAAATAACATCGGTATTAATAATAACTAATAATAATCGATTTTATTAACATAAAAAAATTAACTATTTACTTTTATGTTAAAACAATGACACGCATAAAGCTAAAATGACATAAGATAAAGTCCAAAACCAAAATCATTAATGTACAGGACTTCTTCATTAGTTTCTGCACTTTGCGGTGGTTATGAACTTTCCTGAATTAGTTGAAAATCTAAGAATATTCAAACATAAAATAAGTCGTAAGTCAAAATTATATATTAAATAAATACTTTGAAATAATGTATAGTATTTAAAAATGTACCGACTTATTTAGATTTTAGCGCACTTAAGTATATTTCCATCTTTCGAAATTAATTTTAAAAAAAATGTAAAATGCTAAATAAATCAATTTAGAATCTTAATTAAATTTAAAAAGTGGTTCTTTCAAGTACTATTTATATCTTTTAATTTATTGGATAATTTATTCTTCTAAAGATTATTTCTCTTTTTCAAATCTATGAAGAAGTAATCATTTTAAGTATGCTTTTTGTATTTTTGTTATAAGAGAAAAAACACAACTTCATAACCATGGCATAAACATTTATCACCCCACCAACTCCCTCCCTACAGAGAAAAAAATGTCATCTCTTTCTCTAATTAGTTTTATATCTGTACAATACACCAAAATTGAATGTTTCTACTACTTTTTTTAGGAAAAAATGTATAAACACAATTTATTTATAAAAAAAAAACTATATTTTCTATTCCTCTCCAAATGTTTTTAAAATATAATCACTTTTATGTTTTAAAGAGAAAATTTTCTTTCTATTTTCAAAAAAATTATTTTTAGAGTATTATTGTTTATACTCTACGTATACATACTCATTATTGTAGTCTATGTTATAATCCAACATTCCATAAAAACTAAACTTTTCATTTTTTTTTTATTATTAATCATATTTAGTATTTCTTTTAATTCTTGCAAGAGTTTATAGTTGAGAATATCTAATATATCGACGTCTTCTTTTTCTTTACATGCGCTTTTCTAACTTATAGATACACACAGTATCTTTATCATTATTTGTAAAACGATGGAAATAATGGTTTTATTAAGAATTTATTTATGGTGTAATTCTTCTTAATTTTAAAAAAACAAATTTTTATGGGTAAATTTATAAGTAAATTTTATAAATGTCGTTTATTATTAAAACTTCAAATTATAAACAAAATATTATTTATTAATCGAATTTTATTTTATAAAAATTATTATCTTTAAAGAGAATATCATTCTCTTCTTCAATATTCTCTATAAGATTTTGACAAATCTCTTTATATCTACTTGAATATGGGAGTGTACGTTGAAGATAGTAATTTGTCCGATTAAAATTTTAATCACACTAAGTTTATATCTTTTGTCATTTTTTTAAGTTATTTTGGAGATCTACTTGCATGAAGAAAAAAATTTGTTTGTATAAAACTCTTTTGGATTTTAAGATAACTCAATACGTTAGAGAAAGAGATAAGAAAAATGATTTATAAGAAAGGAACTTGAGTTTGGTTCCATTTGTGAAAGAAAAAGTTTTCATAGGAACAATCAAAACCCAATCTTAAAAAAGATTATCTACTCTAAATATTTAAAAGATTAATAATAATAATGCATATATACAAAATCTTTCTCCTAACTAAATACGATGTTAGCTGTATTTTTAACATTTGTGATTTGCACCTTTTACAAAGACTTTTTTTTAATTATATATTTTATCTCTATTTTCGTACAAAATTTTAAAATTGGTCTTTAATTTTTTTTGTCTTAATTAGATTTTTATTTTTGAAAATACGATATAATTTGGTAATTTTCATTAGCACTGTACTAACATCATTAAATATGTGTCATGTGTCATTTTATGTTTTTTTCCTTGATTTTTTTATTTTTTTTATTTTTCTTTTTAGAAAAATTGTTACATGTCAAGCCAGTGTCTCGTGACAGTGGCAATCACAGTATGATGTGACAATGACAATGTTACGTGTCACTATTAATGCCAAGTCTTATTATCTTAATTTTAATTTCGTCTATGTATTTATTATTTTGATTCAATTCAGTCCTAATTTCTTTTAAGATGAAGCAATTTTACTCTTCTCCAAATTGAGATCAAATTTAATTCTTATATAAATGTTATACTAATATTTTTATTAATATTTTTATAAATTTTATACTAATACTTTTATTAAATATTTCTATAATTATTTTTAAACCAACTCTAACATATGAAAAATTCTTAAATGTTATATTGGTAATTCTTTTATAAATTTATATAAAATTATCTAAAATATAAATTCAAATAAAAAAACAACATTAAAGTATGATTAATAAAATAAAAATACAAAAAAATTAAAATTTTTAAACAAAATTTAGATAAAATTCAATTTTATAAACGTAATCTTGTTAAAAAAAATAAACTAAATTTTGTTAAAATATTTTAATAAAAATATTAATTATAATAAAAATATCAGTATAACATTTATATAAAACTTAAATTTAGTTTCATTTGAAAAGGATGAAATTAATCCATTTTAAAAAATATATAGATTGAATTAAATTAAAATAAAAAATACAAAAAATAAATTTAAATTAAGACAATGACACTTGTTGATATGAGACTGACTTGACTCGTGACGATATTTTTAAATTAAAAAAATAAAAATAGCTACTACCTGAGACATGAAACATCTTTAAAAGTTATTAATATATACAAACATAAATGATTAAATTATACTACTTTTTCAAATATAGGGACTTAATCAAAACAGACAAAAATTGTTGAACTAATTTAAGATTTTTATGGGATTAAAAACATAATTAAACCTTTTTTTTATCAACAAAGAAGACCATATATTTATAAATGGAGTACTTGGGTACACTTACCCTTACATGATATTTACAACATGGGTTGTGATAATATATCTCTTGATTATATTTTCTTGCCAAACTTGCACATCATCTTAGAAATATACCTACCTAACCCAACATACTGTGGAAACAAATTACAAAATATTAGTCAATCTAGGTCCTATAGAGAATAGTGCACTAAAACTTCAAAGAATTGCATCAAACACACAAGGCAACATTTATCCAACACTTATTACCGCTTCATTCTTCACAAGGTTTTTCACAACAGTTCAACTCTCTTTTCATAACTACTTTTCAAAATTATTTTGGACACCTTCATAGTGAGTATAAAACTTTGTTTTTCTTAGTGATAACTTCAAGAAACCTACACAAAAGTTGGATACAAACACACAAGTATTTCTAGTATATTATACACCATTCTCTCTCTTTCTCTATTATAAATTAGTCTATCTCTCCTTTTCTTATATACCCCATGTTTCTGTTATACCTCTCTATACTACCTATGAGACAGATCTAATGCACTCAATTGGACATTGAAACCATTCTAGGTATGAAAACTTCACAATAGAAATTTTATGCTTCATCCATGTCCACACTCTCAATTGTCTCATAAAGAAAATATTCTCTGCATTAACTTTTCCTTGCCTAAAAATAACTTTATTCTTATGACTCTAAATGTTTCATTTGACAAAAATTCATAATGCTTTCCATAGATTGTTCCCATTGTTGTTATAAGGAAATATGATTTTTTTTTTGAAATGATCATGTGGTTGATTATGATGTGTAGTGCTTATACCTATCCATCTATTGCACATATTTCACACCTTGTTGGCTATGTCATAGGTAAAAAAATAAATGAGTTACTGTTTTCTCCACTAACCCACACAATATGTAAAAGGTGTTTTGTAATATTGTTCCTCTCCTCCTAAGGTTTCCCTTTGTTGCCACTCTATTTAAAATTACCCTTCATACAAAATATTGTATAAATAAGAGGAATCATATTCTCCAAAATAACTTGAACATATCATAATGTTCCCAATTAAACGTGTCATGCAATTTTATATAAGCTAATTTTACTGTATACTTTTCTCCCTCTTCAACTTTCCAAATCCATGTATCCTCACCTTCTCTATGTAATGAGTTATGTATATATGCATGAATTCTATTAGTTGGAATTTTTCCATTCAAACCATTTTTCCTCCAACTCAATTTCCAATATTGTTACTAATACAACTCCTTTACTCAATTGATGTTTTCTTCCCTATTATTAGAATTAACAAATAGTCTAGAGAATCTAACATTTAATGAGATATCATCTATTCATGTTTCCTCACAAAACTTGATCTTAGTCCTCGATCTAACTTTTCACTTAAAAACCATCTTTCTTATTGACATCACCACTTACTTCACTTAAAATTCTCACCACAAATATTCATATTGTTTTTTGAAATTTCCATTTAAATTTTTCCAAGATCCATATTTTGATTCTAATATATCTTTCCATAATTCCTATTCATCCATACTTAATCTCCATTTTCACTTAGCTAAGAGGGCTTTGTTGAATAACCTAGTATCTTTTATTTCTATCCCTCTATCTTCTATAGGTTTGCATAAGTTATCCCATGCTACCCAAGCTATCCTTCTACCCTCAGAACCTCATCTCGAGAAAAAAATTCTTTGCTTTTTTATATTGTCTTGCATACAAAGATAGATGCTTTATAGAAGGATAAATAGAAATAGTATAGAGGTAACACAACAACAATGAACTTTATAACACAAATATGTCTTGCAAATGATGAGAATTGGTAACTTATTTTTTATTTTACTAACAACAAGTTGCTAAAAGAACAACTTTCTAGGGTTCCTGATCCCACCGACAAGCCTAGATACCTAAATGACACTTCCATGATATTTTTATGAAAGTTTATCTTAAGGCTTGAACCCATTTCAAAGTATCTTAGTATACTTTTCATGGCCAAAATATTTTGGAGGCTTGCTTCACACACAAAGAATTGTGTCATCAGTAAACTTTAATAAATTAACCACAACATTGTTTTTCCCTAATTTTAATCCTTTGTATACTTGTTTCCTTTAGCATTTCTAACCATTCCAACTAAACATTCTATCACTATAAAAAACAGGTTTGAAGCGAAGGGGTTCCCTTGTCAGCCCACTTGTGAGTTTAAATTCTTAAGTTGGATTTCTATTTACCAACACTAAAATAGGAGATGATAACTCAACCATTATTCACATAATCTACATATTGGAGAAACCTAATCTATTCAACATGTAATAAAAGAACTCTCAACTTACATCTTTATAGAATCTTTTATGAAGATGCATATTAAACATATGTCATGGTCCATAACAAAAAAAAATTTAAAGTGTAAATTATTAAACTTTTGCTTATTATATAAATAATTGTACAAATTTATAAAGAAAATTAATCTTTTTAAACCATTTCTTAAAAGATTCATAAATAAACATAGGCCATCTTAGGCCAATGATGAGCAAAAAGGCAACACAGTTTTTGTTAAGAAAGTATGAAAGATGCCACTTTAACATTGCAAAGAAAGATATTCAAGTGATGAAAACATCTTTGCATTAAATCTCTCAAATTAAAAACTCGTTTAGTTATTTTCAATAAATGTCGATTTACAAAAGTTTTCAAAAAACTATTTTATCTGTTTTCAAAATATAGTACATTAACTATAAGCCAACTTTTTAGTAGATTTTTCACCGCTATTGAACGACCTGACCTCATGTGCACAATATATTTAATATAAAACAATTACTTTTGAAAAGTGAGTATTAGATACTTTCATTAAGAAACCCTCATTTAAAACAATTTTAATTAAACACGTGTCAAAAATCTATTTGTAAACTTCATTAATTTTTGAGAAGAAAAACACTTGATACCAAAAGCAGCAGATCCATTTATTTGAAAAATTAGAACAAAAATATACTATTAACATACAAATGACACATTAATAATTTGTCACTTTTTTCTCTCTCCTTTTTTATTTTTTTTTCGGTATCGTCATCATTTTTGTTTCACTCTTTTTTCCATTTTCTTTCTACCTTTCACGATATTCTTCTTCTTCTTAAACAAAAAAAAAATGAAATTGAAAAATTCTCACGTCTCTCTTTCACTTCCT
This sequence comes from Vigna angularis, assembly GCF_016808095.1. NCBI lineage: Eukaryota > Viridiplantae > Streptophyta > Magnoliopsida > Fabales > Fabaceae > Vigna > Vigna angularis. The sequence continues at coordinate 8,649,914 of NC_068973.1, read as the reverse complement.
TTTACCCTCATTTATCTAAGTCTCATTTCGTGTGCATTCTGCTTCCACGTCTTTTTCTTCTTATTCTTACATCAAATAAACAAAGAAACAACCTCACGTAATCTTTCACTTAAAAGTATTACTATTTTATATCATGTCAAAGCGTTATAGTGGTATAGGACAAAATGATGAAGTATTTGAGACATTTTCCTTTTCTTTTATATTTAAGTCTTACTAGGTAGTTACCAGTGACTTAAAGAACTTTCAATTCATTCCTGATAAGCAACTGCTACTTCTTTCACTATAAAAATATATAACTTTTCAGGGGTTATTTTTAGTGTTACCGGCGATTTTAATCCTTGAAAAATTTGTTTCCCACAGTTTCAAAAAGTTGTCAAAAAAGCAGCATCATTAAATATTACTAGCGGTTTTGTACAGAATCGCCACAATTTTCAGAGATTTTTAAAAACGGAAATAGCGAGGGTTTTGAAAACCGCTGGAAACAGTATTGGACAAAATCGATGCAGAGCTTTTGTCCAAAGGTCCTGGGATGGTTGTTCCCGGTAGTTGGTGCATAGGAAGCTGATGCCACATGCTCTAAAGGTTGTAGGTGTTGATCATTGGACAACTGTTATTAGACCTTATATTAGCTATGTCATCTAAAAAGTCTGTCAATTCATGTCAAACTCTTTGGATGATTGGACAGTTGTTAAAAAGAATCTTAAAATATCTTACGGGCATTATTTCTTATAGACTTCATATGCAACCAGCCTCAAGAACTCAACCTTTTTCTGTCACAGCCATGAGTGATGTGGACTGGGCCTCTGAGATCAACTACCGAAGGTCTACTTCTAGATCTGCAAGCGGCGTGTCATTGCCAGATCAAACACTGAAGTTGAATATTGCAATTTAGCTCAATCTCCAGAAATTTTCAAGATTCAATACCTTTTGAAAGAACTATATATTTCTTTCTCCACTCCTGTCATGGTATGCGACAATCAAAGTGTTGTTGCCATAGCAAACTATCCTATTTATCACTCCAAAACAAAGCATATGGAGATTGTGTTCTTGACCAAGTGTTATCCAAACAAAACAACTTGAAGTTTATAACTTTCCTAGCTTGGATCAGTGCGCAGATGTTCTTACCAAGCCTCTTCCTTCTAACCCTTTTGAACTTCTTCAGCACAAACTAAATGTGCAGGTTTGTCCATAAAAATACCTCATCTTGAGTTTGATGGGGGTAATAGACAAACATATAAAACATTCACTTATTCAACTGGATGTTAGCTTTTCTATTTTCTGTTATGTTTTTGTAACCTCTTTAGATCCTATATATGATCAGCATGTGTACTCTTTCTGTTTTAAATGAAATAACATTCAGTTCTCCTTTTGTTAAGTTTTTCAAAGCTTTTTCTTCGCATAAAAAATCTGATAACCCACGACCATATTGTAAGGTGAGAACTACCAAACGTTAGACAGTGAGGACTATATATGAAAAGTACCCGAACCTTGTATAAAATAAGGATTATATGTTAGAATTTCCGTTTTTCTGCCTTTTTAATTGATCATACCATCTATTAATATTACAAAGATATTCACAGCCATCAATTGCAGTATCGGCCCAATTATTCTAATTCCTATAATTAAGTTTCAGAACATATGACAAAAATCAATAGAATTCGAACATAATTTTTACCTCTGCACCAAGCTTATTATAGATACCATTTTCAGTAAGCATGGCAACAAACACGAAAGCACCATAAAATCCAAAACAAATGAAACTCATTCATCAGAAACAACCATATTAGTATTTAGAAACAGCCATAATAAAACCAAAACTATGAAACTGCATAATTCTGTCTGCAGAATTATGAACAACACCTAACACAATCATTCTTAACCATTTTTACTAACTTTTAACACCCTTAATTCTTGTTTTATACTTAATTAAATTCATCTAAATGATTCTGAACATTCCTACTACCATTCTAAAGTGATTAAGATCAAGTTTTGTCTTTTGAAACATCAATTTCCACAACTTAAGGACCCAATTTCGATTTTACTACTTTTAACATATTCTAGTCTAGTTTTATCATCCTAACAGGTCACGAATGACTTGCCTAAGATGTCCCAACAGCCCAAATGTGCCCAGAACCCTTACTTCCCAAAATCACTACCTCACTTCCTCTCAAGTGACCCAAAACCCTTACAGAATACCAATTTTTCCATCCATTCACTGTTACAACATGTCTCTCAGCCCAAACGCATCAACATAGACATTATAGAATTTAAATACATCTCAAAACAATTTACATACATTACAATCCAGTTTCACAGTCATTCAACCCAACACATGCAACTAAGTCTTTCCCAATCAAAACACAATATCAACAGTACAGCAGCACAAAACTCAACATACAGTTCATGCAATCAATTTAATAAACATTCTAGCTCCCCTTACCTTGAAACTTCTTTGCTCAGCTCAAAGACCCGCAACTCCAGTACCCCACACGCGAATAATCTAGACAACACCCTACAACCCGCAATGCAGTGATCAAGAACAGCTCTTAGAGCTAGAATGAACCGAGGAAAACGTAAAGGAGGGTACACTAGGCACATGCAACTTGCCTTAGGTCCCAAACAACGGAGAACAAGTGAAGAGCTACTTACCCGCTGAAGAATGAAAATCTATTCGGATGGTTGCGAAGGTCTCTACGCCACGGTCACTTGAGCACCACCTAATCCAACATGCAACCACTAAACGTGAGGGAATGGTAGAGAGAAGGCAGAGAGAAATGGAGGAACAAGCTTTTTAGAGAGAGAATGGAAAGCTGAGATAATGAACTCAAATCTGAAAAATCCCTCCTAAGGTCATAGTGCCCTTAGTGTTATGGGTCTGGCTGCTTCAACATAAGGCCCAACTGCCATATATTTTTAGGCCCTTACATTCTCCCACTCATAAAAAAAAAATTTGACCTCGAAAATTAGACTTACCAGTGAAAAGGTGAGGATAGGACTCCCTCATGACTCCCTTTAACTCCCAAGTAGAGTCACCAGTCCTACTATCCCAGACGACTTTGACTAGACTGATGGTTTTGCCTCTGAGTTGCTTGTTCTGGCTCTCCTCAATTCTGACAGGCTGCACTTCCACAGACAGATCTTCTCTAACTTGAACATTCTCAGCTTCTAGCATATGAGACGAATTAGGCACATACTTTCTAAGCTGTGAGACATGGAACACTGGATGAAGGTTTGCAAGTCGGGGTGGCATGGCTATCTCATAGGCAACTGATCCTATACGTCTTAGGATCTGATAAGGACCAAGGTACCTGGGAGACAACTTCCTAGCACGAATAGCTCTTCCTACACCAGTAGTAGGAGTTACTTGGAGGAAGACATGATCCCCAACTTCAAACTCTAAGGTTCTACGTCTCTGGTCAGCATAGGACTTCTGTCTACTCTGAGAAGCACGCATTCGCTCTTGAATCAGCTTCACTTTCTCTGTAATCTGTTGTACTAACTCGGGCCCTGTTAACACATATTCTCCCTTCTGAAACCAACACAAAGGTGTCCTGCAGCGTCTTCCATACAGGGCTTCAAATGAAGCCATATCAATACTGGCCTGATAGCTATTGTTGAAGGTGAACTCCACCAACGGCAACACCTCATCCCAGACTCCCAAGTGATCCAAAATACATGTCCTCAACAAGTCCTCAAGTGATTGGATCGTCCTTTCTGATTGTCCATCGGTCTAGGGATGATACACTGAACTCATCTGCAGCCTACTACCCATCTCACTCTGAACTGTTTGCCAAAAGCGAGATGTGAACCGCGGATCTCTATCTGATACGATGCTAGAAGGTACTCCATCCAGTCTCACAATTTCCTTGATGTACAACTGCGCCAACTTCGACGTCGACATCCTCAAATTAACAACTAAAAGACTAACAAGGAAAGTGATTCAAAAGATGAAATATACATGGAGACTAGCTCAGGAACTAATGAGGATGATCCTTCCCTTGTTTGACAGCTTTAGGAAAGCACTTAAAGATACTAGCATATCAATACATACACAACTAAAAGGATGGCAGATGATATTTGCATCCTCAAAACTTCATACATTGCATATCAATCCAGACATAACTAATTGTTCATACATGTCTAATTTTCTTCATCTTCATTACATTCATCATTTGGAACGCTTCCTTAATCAGATACCTACAATATAACATAATAGTTAGTCGATTACATATTTTAAAAAAATCATACAAATAAATTTAACAGGCAAACTATGAAGGCAATTAACCCTGATAATTTTGCAAAATAAATGCTATCATTTCCTTCATTTCATTGACTTGTAATGTCATGTTATTGACTTGTGATGTGAATGAAGATACCTGTAACAAATAAAATTATTTAAAAAGTAAGAAAAATGATACCTAACAAGTTAATCATAAAAGAAACAAATTGATAAAATATTCATTAACCTACGTTTGTAATTCATCATTAAAAGGGGGCAGCTGAAGATGATCCACTATGAGAACGAGCTTTGACTCCAATGACTTTAGATGTTAAAAGTAAATGGTGAATAAAACACTAAGTACCAATTATAATAGCATTACTCAAGAATAAATATTTACTAGACTTTGAATTAAATCACTACTTCTAAGAAATAGTTTAATACTATTAACAAAATATTTTTGAATATCATAAAAATAAATTTATATGTATATATATTATGTAAATATGTAAATTAAGAAATAATTTGAACACTGATGAAAACTCATACCTCATAATTTATTCACTTGGACAAATGATGGATGTGATAGCACAACAACTTTCACAAGTTTGGTTTTCACAAGGCCATAACACACCTTATGTTTACATTCAGCAAGGCCAAGTCAATTAAGAAATAAAGAGTACCCAAAATATCATGTTAAGAAGATTAATATCTATTGACATCAATATGAAAATTTGATTGCAATTCTTATTTTAAAGAGAGTATGAACAATGCTTTCTCAGAAACTTATATTTTTATTATAAGTTGAATTTTTTTAATTAGTTGATACTTGACATTAAACATATTTACACTGACAGAGCATATGTATGAAATTTTAAGTAAATGAAATGAGAAGGAATTTGATTTCAATGTTTTCATGCTTGGATAAACTGTAGTTAGATTTCTTTCAAACTCAATTTAAAGGATGGTTGAACTACAAGTTGTAAGTTTTCTGTCAATTTTGATTGTTGATTTCCTTAGATTGGTCATAGTTTAAGAAGGCTAGAATAGGTAAGATGTGATTCGAGAATGATTACAGCTTTTGGTACACATGATGATCCTAGGCTGAGAAATTCAGCTAAACATGATCAAAGAAAAACTGAAGGAAACTAAGTGAAGACGGTTGGAAAAGCTTTTATAGAGGGTTTGGCCCAAGATTTTTTAGCATGTCAGCATGGGGCACTTCAATGATATTGACTTATGAGTAACTGAGTAAGAAACTCTTCCTCTCTGGTTATTGCATTTTATTTATGCATATGTGTACTTATTTTTTATGTGTATTATTTGTTTGTGTTTTCTGGTTTAGTGTAAGCAAATATTGGAATAATTTTTCAACTTAAGCTTTGGTATAATGAATGATTTAATTAATGACATCTAATGTCATCGTCCTAGTACTTATATTTAGATCCCCTCCCACCGTCTTACTTCCAATGTTGCACTTGAGAAAGCAACTGAAACAAAACTGAACCTAAAAGTAGTTACAGTAGAAAAGATAAAATTTAGTTACAGTAGAATGTTCTTTAATCTTCAAATTGTGGAAGAACAATATATTTGAGAAAGTAGATTTGGAGGGAGCATAAGAAATCTCCCCTGCATTGAAGAAAATAGAAAAGAAAACAGTGGGCTAAAGTAGCTAAAAATTGCATCATATTGCAAAGTTGTCCAATATTTTCTCATATCAGCAATAAGAATTCCTTCCTTTTTGAATAACATGAACAAATAACAAAAGAGAGGACACTAACACAATCCTATCAAAGAACATTGGCAGGAAGAGAGAGACGTATTTAAAGTCATATGCATTCATTTTCTATCAAAATGCCCATATATCATAGAACAACCAAACTTTAGGCAATAATTTTGCAATTATGGCCTAACTTGTACTGAAGGAGAATTATAGCTGGATGAAAAATTAATACCTTGTTGACACTAAGAACCAGTTCTTGCAAAGCCCTGATTCTTTCAACTATTCTCTCTCTGCGCAACTGTCATTGAATGGCAACATGAAAAACAAAAATTAGCAAATCATGAAAATAACTTGAGTTATTTTTGATAGTTAAGCAGAAGCAATGATAAAACTGGAAACATAAACTCAAAGAGGAAATACGCGTAAAGTAGAGATGTAGAGAATGAGAGAGAGAGAAACTTTTAAAACTGAATAATACGTTGTGTATTTAACAATACATGGTAAAGTCCTTTATATAAGTACAAATACTGCATAAACAGTAACAAATACAACTAACTAAACAGACTTGAATTACATAGCTAATACTCCTCCTTAATTCAATTCACCTATAGCAAATACCCCAATTTTAGATCTGAGAAAAACAAATCTATTCTGGTTGAGTGCTTTGGTAAATAAATCAGCCAACTGTGACTCGGTTTTACAGTATTTCAGCTCAACGTTACCTTTGTTCACCGAAGAAAATGATACTTCACATCGATGTGCTTGCTTCTTCCGTGACTTATTGGATTCTTTGCCAGGCTCATTGCAGATGGGTTGTCCATCTTCAGCTCAAATGATTTCTCAATTTGCACCATCAAATGCTTCAGGATTTCACTCAACCAGATACCTTGGCACACAGCACTACAACCTGCCACATATCTGCTTCACAACTTGATAGAGCAACTATGGTCTGCTTCTTCGAACTCCATGAAACAGGTGTGTTATTTATAAAGAAAACATTGTCTGATGTACTCTTCCTTTCTACTTGATCGCCTCCGAAGTCTGAGTCCGTGTATCCAATCAGCTTCAAATTTTCTTTCTTCATATCATATGGGAACAAAATGGCGTATCCAGATGTTCCTTTAACATATCTTAGAATACGCTTCGCTGCTGTCAAATGACTCCTATTTGGGTTGCTCATGAAACGACTTAACAATCCTACTCCATACGTTAGATCTGGTCTGTTGTTACACAAAAATCTCAAAGAGCCAATAAGCTGCTTATAACTTGTTCCATCCACGCTTTCTTCTTCTTCATCCATCCTTAGTTTTGTGTTAATATCAAGTGGACTTCTACACGTATTGCACTAAGTCATCTTGAATTTTTCCAGTAAATCCTTTACATATTTCTTCTGATGCATCAGCATTCCTGTAGCTGTGTGTGTGAATTCCATCCCGAGAAAGTAGCTAAGCCTACCAAGATATGTCATTTCAAACTCTGCCTCCATCATCTGCTTGAATTCTTCAATGCATCCTAAGCTGAGACCCGTCACCAATAGATCGTCAACATATAAACAGATGATCAACACTTCTTCTTTATCACTCTTTTTCACATACAAGTTGTGTTCAACAACACATCTTTCGAATCCTTGGTTGTTGAAGAATTCATTGATTCTCTTGTTCCAAGCCCTAGGTGCTTGTCTCAAGCCGTAGAGTGCTTTGTGAAGCCTGTAAACTTTGTGCTTATTTTCCTCGTTGTTGAAACCTGAAGGTTGCTGGACATATACTTCCTCCTCCAAAGGTCCATGCAAAAACGCAGACTTGACATTAAGAGCAAACAATGGCCATTTCTTAGCACATGCAATAGCAATTACAACACGTATAGTTTCTAACCTTGCAACAGGCGCGTAAACCTCCTTGAAATCAACTCCTTGTTGCTGCAAGAAACCTCTTGCCACCAATTGAGCTTTGTGCTTCGAGACTATGCCATTCGGATTCAGCTTGGTCTTAAAGACCCACTTCACACCAATACACTGCTTGTCGGGTGGAAGATCAACCATCTTCCACGTTTTGTTCTTCTCAATATATCTAAGTTCCTCCACCATAGCTTCCCTCCAGTGTGGTTGTGATAGAGCTTCATCGACATTTATTGGTTCCCTTCCCGCTATCAAAGTTAGATGGACTACATCGCCTTCTTCATCCACCCCTGCATCTGAGTACATTTCATATTCGAAGAAACGAAAAGGTCTTACCGTTTGTCTTCTCGGCCTTGTTGAGGATTCTGCATGACTTGTATGTTCAGTATCGCTGTTGACCGTAGTCTCAGCATCATCTCCTTCGACTTGCAATGGCAATTGCATCACAATTCTTAATTTCTTCATGCTAGTTTGATTACTTTCCCAATCCTAGCTTTCATCTTCAAGGATCATGACATCTCTGCTAAGGATCGTCTTTCTTTTAATAGGGTTGTATAGGTTATACGCTCCGGTAGGGTGGTAACCCATGAACACCATAGCTTCCCCTCTATCATCAAGCTTTGTTCTTTTCTACTCTGCAACGTGCCAGAAAGCCAAGGAACCAAAAATCTTAAAGTGTTTAACACAGGGCTTCGTACCTAACCACTTTGTATGAGGAACGTCTTCTGGTAGCCTCCTTGTTGGACACCTATTCAACACATACACAGATGTTGATACTGCTTCTTCCCACAATTCACGTGCTACGCCCTTCTCTTTAAGCAAACTTCTCGCCATATTCATTATGGTCCGATTTCGTCTCTCTGCCAAACCGTTGTGTTGTGGCGTATAGGGTGTTATTACCTCATGTATTATTCCTTGTGCACGACAAAATTCTTCGAACTCACACGAAGTATATTTGTTACCAATGAAGAGCATTGGTAAACTTGAAGATAAATGATTTTGATGATGCTGAAAGATGATACATTGTTATAGTTGTTTTAAAAGCAGTTTGTAGATTATAAATGTATTAGGAAAAGCCTTAAACGTGTAATACTTAGAAAAATTTGTATTTTTAGAACTGCTACGCATTTAATCGATTATTAGAAGCTATAATCGATTATACTGAGCCCTTCTGAAAAACCTCGTTGCTCTGGAATAATCGATTATTACTCCAAATAATCGATTATCACTAGTTCTGATGAGAACTGCCAAAGTCTCTGGAATAATCGATCATTCCTCAGGATAATCGATTACCACTCTTTGAAAACCCTGTAACGGACTCGAATAATCGATTATCACTAACAATAATCGATTATCTGCGGCAGTTATAATTCATCTTTGCGAACTCGGACCAGTTGGCTATATAGGTGAGTTCCAAAACTCTTAGAAACAACTTTAAGCTTTTGAGAATACAGTGTGATCTGAGGAAGTTCCATAAGCTAGTTCATTGCACTGCCTAGTCTCGTGAAAAGGAGAAGCTCTTGCTTTGTGAGTCAAAGGTCGGAGCGATTCTCTTCGAGTTGGCAACGCTACTGTTCTTCCGATTCGTTGGTCGAAGGAAGAACTGTTCTGCACTGTTCCGGAGTCGAAGGAAAGTGTAGATTGCTTGCTTCCATTTCGTTGGTCGAAGGAAGGTTTTATATTTCTGTTTTTATTCACTCTTAATTGTATTTTGTTGAAACTGATTTTTAGTGAAATCGTTAATCACTTTTTATAGTGATTAACAACTGGACGTAGATTCTTTTGAATCGAACCAGGATAAAAATCCATTGTGTCAACTTTTCTATTCCTTACACTCATTACTGTTTTATGCACATCAAGTGTTTGTTAAATTTTCTCTAAGAAAAATGATTTTCTAAAACGGACCATCATAACTTGATTTGTGACCGTAACACGCTTTCCGAGTATTCTATTCCGCTGCGCAACTCTATAACGGTACCGATTGTTCCAACAATTGGTATCAGAGCTTGCTTTGATATTCTTTCAAACTTTTGCGAAAATGGCCGGTCATCAAAATCAAGTATATGCTGAGGGTGCATCCATCAACAGACCACCTCTTTTTACTGGTGATAACTATGCATTCTGGAAAGTCAGAATGGAAATTTTTATGGGGTCTGTTGACAGAGGCATCTGGGAAGCTGTGCTAAATGGTCCCTATATTCCTAAAAGAACTGTTGATGGTGTAGAAGAAGAAAAACCATACTTTAACTGGACTCCTGAGGAAAATAAAAGAGCCAAATTTGACATTAAGGCTCGTAATATTATTTCATCTGCTGTAGTACTTGATGAATTTTATAGAATTTCAGTGTGTAAGACAGCACAGGAAATGTGGGAGGTCCTCAGAGTCACACATGAGGGTACAGACGACGTGAAACGTGCAAGGAAGAATACACTCATTCAGGAATATGAGATGTTCAGAATGCAATCTGGAGAAACAATATCTGATGTTCAGAAGCGTTTCACTCACATTGTGAACCACCTGACAAGTTTGGGTAAGACTTTTGACACTGACGAATTGAATGTGAAAATTTTGAAATCATTAGACAGGTCTTGGCAACCAAAGGTGACTGCCATCTCGGAGTCTCAAAACCTCACTCAGATGTCAACGGCGATTCTCTTTGGAAAGCTTCGTGAGCATGAGCTTGAGATAAGAAGATTAACTACAGAAGAGGATCAAGGCAAAAGAAAGACGCTTGCCTTCAAGTCTGAAATCTCAAAAGGAAAAAGTTCTAAGAGAATTGAGGATGATGATTCCGATAACGATGAGGAAAACATGAGTCTTATGATTAAGAAGTTTGCTAAATTTATGAAAGCAAAGGGAAAAGACAAATACCATGGAGAAAGGAAAGAAAATCGAGGATCTCCATCAAGCATTAAATGTTATGGATGTCGAGAAAGAGGTCATGTGAAGACTGACTGTCCTAAGAATAGGAAAAGTGAAGAAAAGAAAGAAAGAAAGTTTCCAAAGAAGAAGAAAGCTTACATAGCTTGGGAAGACAATGCTTCTAGTTCTTCAAGTTCAAGCGAATCAAATGAAGAAGCAAACTTGTGCTTAATGGCAGACTTAGAAGATGCAGGAAGCCAAGTAAGTGATTCTAGCTTAGAGTCAAGTGATGAGTTTGACTTACAAAAGGCATTTCTTGATTTGTTAAATGAATCTGAAAAACTTGATATTGCTCATAAAAAGCTAAAGAAAGAGTATAATGAATTGAATTTGAGGTATGAAAAAGCACTAAATGATGAAGTTGTTTTGAGAAACAAAGTTAGTAATTTGGAAACTAAATTATATGAATTTGATACTGTTGTACAACCTGCTGAATGTCTATCGTGTAAAAGTCATATGTTTGATATTGACATTCTTGAGAATTTACTTGCAAAGGCAAATAAGTCTAAGTCACATGCCAAAACAAACTTTGAGAGAAGCAATGCTAGAAGTGGAAACACGCATCTACACAAAAAATATAAAGTGATAAGAACTCGTAGAGTTTGGGTAAAAAAAGGAACTCTTATGAAAAATAAAGTGTATGAGGCTTGTTGTTTTTGCTGCATGAAACTTGGTCACACCTCAAACAAATGCAACATCAAACATTTTGGTGTTCCAAATGGTAAATATGCATGGGTTAAAATTGTAAAATGATGTATATTTGCATAAACTAACCCCAAGGACCCATAATAAGATTGGGGACCTAAAGTCTTGCTCAAATTTGTTTTGTACGAACTTACTAAGTCAAAGAAGTCACTGTGGTATCTTGACAGTGGTTGTTCAAGACACATGACCGGTGACAAGAAAATTTCTCCCCCACCATCGGTTTGGAGCAAATTTATTTGCCTTCTACTCTCCTTTTCAACCTAATTCTTGAACCTTTTGAACATTTCCAATGCTTCGCTTTTTAATTTTATGAAATACACCCACGTCATACGACTAAATTCGTCGACGAAAGTGATAAAGTAACGATTTCCTACAAGCGTTGGTGTCTCTAGTGGACCACATACATCTGAATATACCACTTTGAGGCGTTCCTTAGATCTCATCTCTACATGTGTCTTGAAAGGTTTTCTGGTTTGCTTGGCTATGATGCATAATTCGCATGATCTTTCAGGTATGATAATTTCTGGTAACCCACAAACCATTGTCCTCTTGCTCAGCTTTTGTAAGTCTATAAAGTTGAGATGTCCAAACCTGAGATGCCATCTCCAATTCTCATCTTCTGTCACGGCTGACATACATTGCATTTCCACCATATCCATGCAAACTTGGAAGGTACGATTCTTGCAGATATTTGTTCATAGGAGCAACTTATTGTTTCTGTCTAATATCTCAGCTTGACCTTTGTTACCCATGATCACGATGAAACCTTTTTCTACTAACTGACCTAGACTAAGCAAGTTGCACTTCATCTCTGGAACGAGAAGGACGTCTTCAATTGTCACATGCAGTCCATTCTTCTTCTTCACGACCACATTTCCAATGCCTTCAACTTGTAATGTGCTATTATCGGCAACTCTTACCTTGCTCTTCCTTGATTCGTCTAGGTTGATCAACCACTCTTTGGTATAAGTCATATGGTTAGTCTAAATACCAAGACTTGTTCACTTGATTTGTCGTGCTTTCTGAAGAAGTAGTAACCATGAGAATCAATGGTTTTGAATCAAATTCTTCCTTTACAAGATGTGCCTCCTTACTCTAGTCTTTCTTGAACGGCCTTCCCTTGTTGGAATAGCATTCATAGGAGAAGTGTCCCATCTTGTGACACGTGAAACACTCCACGTTTCTTCTATCTTTCTTCTTGTAATGATGATTGGTGTTGTTTCTTCCTTCTTGTTCATCAACATCATCATTCTTCCATCTTCTTTGTACAACCGTTTCACTTTTCCACTTACCTTGAGAAGTAGGCTTACTTCTCCAGTTCTTGAATCTCTTCTTCCCGTCACCTCTAACATGTTGTACCTTCAATGCTTGATCATCAATTCTAACTGGATCTCTGTCGAAAATTTGCATTTCGTAGGCCTCCATGGAGCTCTGAAGCTCTTCTATTTTCAACTTTTCCAAATCTTTAGACTCTTCGATTGCGACAACGATGTAATCAAACCTCCTAGGTAACGATCTCATTATCTTTTCCATTATCAGCACATCGCTAAGTTTCCCTTCACAGCCCTTCATTTGATTTGTAATCGTTAGAACTTTATTAAAATAATTACTGACCTTATCTCCGTCTTCCATTTGCAGCAACTCGTACTGTCTTCTCAAAGTTTGAAGCCGCACTTTCTTGATCTTCTCTCCACCAGCATGACATCGCACCAAGATATTCCATGCTTCCTTCGCTATGTTTGCGTTCTGAATTTTCACAAAGTGTGTATCATCTACACACTGATGAATGATCAGCAAAACCTTGTCATCCTTCTTTTTAAACTCTTCTTTCTGATCTTCTGTGCCATGAATCTCAATTGCAGACTTCACCCCTTCTATCACACTGCTGACGCCTTGCACCCGAAACAACACCCGCATTTGTGTACTCCATCTACTCCAATTCTTTTTTGAAAGAATGGGAAGATTCGTTGCAGAAAGATCTGCCATCACTGCCTTCTTTCTTCTTCAAGACCCTTCTTCTTTAAAACGTTCTCTTGGCCAGTCGCATTGTACCCAATGCATGAACACCCTTCGTCTCTTTTCCGCAACCTGGCTCTGGTACCACTGATAGCTAAGCAGAAGCAATGATAAAACTGGAAACGTAAACTCAAGAGAGGAAATACGCGTAAAGTAGAGAAGCAGAGAATGAGAGAGAAAAACTTTTAAAACTGAATAATACGTTGTGTATTTAACAATACATGGTAAAGTCCTTTATATAAGTACAAATAGTGCATAAACAGTAACAAACACAACTAACTAAACAAACTTAAATTACATAGCTAATAATTTTGTCATTATTCTAAATAATAATCTCTACAACAAATAAAAAGTTTGTATTCTTCAAAATATCTAGTGGCCCACCCTTACAACTATGATCTATAGCTTATCCTCTTCTAGTCGCACTGTTGATGGATGTGGGATAGTTAGAACAGTAATTGGCATAATCGAATACAAGAATTAACAACAACAGCAAAATATAAGAATTAGACACAATCGAATCAATGAACGCATTTAATAGAGTAAGGTACAGGAGACAAACACGTAAAATTAAAATAAAAATGAACGAAAAGTAACCTCGCCGTAAAGCGGCATGAATCACATATGTGAAGAATTCCGAAAATAAATCTACAGTTCAATTCCGAGAGTAAATTTACAATTAAATTTAAAGTGTAATGTTGTGAATTTTGAATTTGAATAAATATTAGTAGAGTTTAATTTTTATTTTATTTTAGTATTTGTATATATGTGTTCTTTTGTGAACTCAATTTATTCTTAAGACTTTTACAATTAAATACTGGTTAGATGTAGTTCAAAAATTAATATAAATGATTCATTATTTTTTAAATTTCTTTACTTTTATATCTCATATATGTTAACATATTTATTTTATTTATCATTATTATATTACATTTATCATGATTGTATTATATTTATTATAATTATTATTATGTTTAAAATGATGAAATTTTCATGTAATTATTATCCAATTATCATACAATTATCATATAAAAAGAACCAATCAAACCTTCTAAAATTATTCTACAATTTATTTCTTAAATATATAAAAATTTCTAATTATTCCCTAAGTATATAAATCAGGTTTCTCTTATTCTGATATCAAATAACAAATATTTCTTTAATCTTTCCTTGTTTACCTATTTTCTGACCAATACTAATATTCTTAAGAAAAAGAAAGTATATACAAACAATTTGCCAAGAAAGTGATTTGAGTAATAACATTCCGTTTATAATTAGCTCATTTCCAGAAACAAATTTCACCATTAGAAGATGCTCAGAACGAGAAAAACATCAACTTACAAATACAAGATTTACCAGACGAGTTTCAGAAGATGCAAAAGTATGAAAGCAACTTAAACCTCTCTTGGTCAAACATAGTTATTAACATTCACTCACATCTCCATTTCACCATCTTCATCCTCATCCATTTGCTCAATCTTTAACTTCTTTACTGCCTGGACAGCATCAGATCTTGATACTGCTCCATTAGGCATCTGAATCAAAATATCAGACTTCTGACCAGTTACGGCATTAACCAACCCTCCATTCTTTTCCACCCGGTAGATTAACTCGCTACCCACAGGACCAGCATCAATGTAAACAGTTGAGTTCTCATCAATTTCTTCCTTCACAAGCATTCTAGAAAGCTCTGTCACAACCTTTTTCTCAAGCCACCTCCTTATTGGTCTAGCACCATAAACCTGAAACATAACACAAACCGTATTAAGTACTCACAGCCTCTATTATGCTGTAAACAATATTTACAATATCGTCATAATAATGGCACCAACCGGATCATAACTTTCACGAAGGATATAGTCAAGTGCTGCATCAGTCACTGCCATTGCAATTCCCCTTTCAGCAAGACGAGAAGCAACTTCTTTCATTTGTAACCTTGCAACCTTCCTTAGTTGCTCATGCGAAAGGGGATCAAACACAACAATTTCATCAAGTCGGTTCAATAGTTCTGGTCTAAAATGTCTTTTTACCTGTTGAAAACATATTCAGATGCTATCAGTCACAACAAAGAAAACAGACAAAAACCTCAATCATTTGTAATAAAAATTGTGCCAAGAAATATACCTCCTGCATTACTTTATCACGAGCTGCTTGCATTGAAGATTTTCCTGAAAGTCCAGTAAGAAGGTGTTCTGCCCCAAGGTTAGAAGTCATGATAATAACTGTGTTTCTAAAGTCCACAGTACGGCCTTGGCCATCAGTTAACCTTCCATCATCCAAGACTTGAAGAAGAGTGTTAAATACAGAAATGTGTGCTTTTTCTACTTCATCAAACAGTACTACACTGTAAGGTCTTCGCCTTACTGCTTCAGTGAGCTGACCACCTTCTTCATGTCCAACATATCTAAAAGTTTAGAATGTGGGTTAGTCATCCGTCTTCATACCCAAAAATCACCCAAAAATCACCATAAGCTGAAAAGAAATCACCATAAGCTAAAAAAGGGAAAACAATCAATCCACATACCCAGGTGGTGCACCAATCAAGCGTGAAACAGAATGCTGCTCCATGTATTCCGACATGTCAATTCTAATCAACTGATTTTCATTGTCAAAAAGTTGCTCAGCTAAGGCCTTTGCAAGCTCGGTCTTGCCAACACCAGTTGGACCCAAGAACAAGAAGGAGCCCGTTGGTTGTTGAGGTCTCCCAAGCCCGGCTCTTGATCTCAGCACAGCTTCTGCTACAGAATTAACAGCTTGGTCTTGCCCTACAACTCTCTCGTGC
Source organism: Vigna angularis (assembly GCF_016808095.1). Lineage (NCBI taxonomy): Eukaryota > Viridiplantae > Streptophyta > Magnoliopsida > Fabales > Fabaceae > Vigna > Vigna angularis. The sequence goes on along the minus strand of NC_068973.1, from coordinate 8,633,652 downwards.
AATCTTTCAGCAAGACCAATCAACTTTTCTTTATCGTTTTGTCCGAGTCTTGTTACTGGTATGCCAGTCCAACGGCTAACAACCTCAGCAATGTGTTCAGGTCCAACAGTTTCTGTCAACATTACATTTTCCTCAGTGTTCCCTTCAAGCTCTTGAATTGCAGATTCCAGTTCCTGAATCGCGCCATATCGCAAATCCGCAACTCTAGCAAGATCATATCGCCTCTCAGCCTCTAAAAGAGCAAAGTTCAGTTCTTCTCTTTTTTGCTTTAGTCTTCGAATCTCATCTATCCTCTCCTTCTCCTTTCTATACTTCATCATCAAAGGTTGCAACTTATCTCTCAGGTCATCAAGCTCTTTCCGCACCTGAATATTAAAGTAGAATTACAATAGTTGTAACACAAACATAATCCAAATTACAAGCGCAACCAATTAGCATAGTAAAATCATCAACACTTACTTCTACTAAACGAGCTTTGCTGGCTTTGTCTTTCTCTTTCTCCAGAGCATGAAGTTCTACTTCTAACTGCATTCTCTTCCTTTCAAGGTTGTCAATTTCCTCTGGCTGGCTATCAAGTTGGACTCTCACATTCGCACAGGCCTCATCAACTAAATCAATTGCCTTGTCTGGAAGATGACGACCTACACAACCAAAATTATTCATTTAAATAACTTATTTAAACATATAACGTCTGTAGCAATTATAAAGTCAAACGTTTTCTTTGAATGGGAACCAAAACAATGTGGAGACTAAACTTTTCATAAGGAATAAAACTTATGATTCCAGTTAAAGACTACACTAAAACAGAGCAGCACATACCAGTGATGTAGCGACTAGACAATTGAGCCGCAACAACCAAAGCACGATCAAGAATCCTTACACCATGGTGACCTTCGTACCTTTCTTTCAAACCACGAAGTATACTTACAGTATCAACAACACTTGGTTCTGCCACGTACACCTGCTGAAACCTTCTTTCAAAGGCTGCATCCTTCTCTACATACTTCCTATACTCCTCAAGCGTGGTGGCGCCAATGCACCTCAACTGACCCCGCGCAAGCATAGGCTTAAACAAATTAGCAGCATCCATGGAACCCTCAGCTTTTCCAGCACCAAGAACCAAATGAATCTCATCAATGAACAAAATAACTTTCCCCTCAGCCTCTTCCACCTCTTTCAAAACTGCCTTCAACCGCTCCTCAAACTCCCCTCTATATTTCGCACCCGCAACCAACGCACCCATGTCCAATGCAATGAGCCTAACATCAGCCAGATTACTAGGAACATCCCCTTTAACGATTCTCTGAGCCAACCCTTCAACCACAGCAGTTTTTCCGACACCCGGTTCACCAATCAAAACCGGGTTATTTTTCGTTCTTCTAGATAAAATCCTCACAACCCTTCGTATTTCCTCATCCCTTCCAATAACCGGGTCGAGCTTCCCTGCTTGTTCCACAAGGTCTCTTCCATAGGTATTCAAAGCCTAAAAACAGAGTTAAATACAATGTGAGTTATGTGAACTATTTAAACTAGTTAAATGTTTGATCATCATGTTCACTCGTTTTAGTAAACAAATGTTTTATTCAAAAGTACAACTCGAATTTCAAAGTTAACTAATCATTATTTCTTTTCAAGAATTATCATCCTACCGATATCAAATTATCGAATTATCATAGTTAAACTCAAATAGTACAAAATATACTAAATTAAATTCAATTGCTTATATTTAATTCGAAAAATAAAACCGAAAATCTCATTTATTAAATCTAATATGGCCAGAATGTCTTTTCAAATTTATCATTAGTGCTCTTCAATAAATTATTTAAGCTAAATTTAGTACCTGAAAGGTTGTGTCACCCGTGGCGCTTTCCACTTTTCTTCCTTCCTTGCCGCGAAGCTTCTCGACTTCTGATTTCACCTTCGATGCCGCCACACCGGCTTCCCTGAGCAACTCTGAGATCTGAGAATCTTCCAGAAGGCCGAGGATGAGCTGGTCAACGGCCAGGTGCGTGTCGCCACGCGTCTTCTGGAGCGACTGCGCTCTGCGGATGGCTTTGATGAGACTCGTGCTGGCCGGAACCTCGTCCGGAGGAGGAGATTGCGAGGGCAACTTCTTCAGCGCTTGGCTGAAGACTCTCTCCGCCGCGCGCGCCGATTCCTCTCCCGCGGCGTTGGATAGCGCTTGGGAGAAGATTCCTCCCTTGTCCGAGAGTAGAGAGGACGCGAGATGGAGAGGAGTGAACTGCGCGTGGCCACTGCTCACCGCTGTCTGGTGAGCACTCACGAGAGCCTCATTAGTCTTGTGCGTAAACTTCTCGGGATTCATCCCTTCGCCTGCACTATTACAACGAATATTCATATCAGATTATCGTTTAACAGTTAACAATTAACAATTAGCAACAATTACAACTATAATTTATTTATAATTGTGAATTATTTATTGGAATAAGAATATGGAAGATTATCACCGCGTACCTTCTTATCACTCGTAAGATGATAGGTTTGATTCGTGAAAATTGAGAGAATAAAAGTGGAGGAAAGAACGAAGAGAATTTGAATCAAATTTGATTTGTTGGAACGAAGACACAAAAGTGAAGAATGAACGAACAGAGAATTTGAATCGGTTTGAGTTTAGATATATCGAGTTTTCGGTGATCGATGTGTGAAGTGAGAGAGGATGAAAGCATGGATAGTATATGAAGTGGGAAAAGATGTTTCTGGAAAGTTTGAGAGTTTCCTTGAGGAAGTAGAGAAGCTCCCAGATACTTCCATTTTGCTTTTATTGATAAGAGGAGGTAATTGAAAGAACTCGTGAGAATCATCTACTATTTTTTTACACCTTTTTTATTTTATTTATTGATAAGAAGAGGTAAGGAAGGAGCTAGACCGTTCTCTTCTTTATTATTTTTCTAAATATGATTTTCAAGAAAATTATTTATGATAATTAGAATATTAGTAAATTTTACAAGCATTTATTTAAATAAATTATAGCAAATTCATGAAAAGGTGTTAATGAATATTTTGAATAATTACATTATTATTTAGCTTATATTTAAGATTTAAACACTTACTTGATACTTTTCAAAAATCTTAATTAAATCATTAAATTAGTTTTTTCTCTTTTAAAAAAATTTATCAAATATCGAATAAAAATTTTGTCACTTAAAAGACAAAACAATACCATATATTAAGATTGAAAAAAATATCATATAAAAAATCTCAATTTAATCACTTTTATTTTTATTTTTTATTTTTAACTAAAACAATTTTAATTCCTTGTCAATAAAAATATCAATATCATGTCCTTTCAAAGATGTATTATATTTGAAAGCTTGTTTAGTAATATATATTGAATTATCTGATGATTTATGCATTAGGTTATGTATGTATTAAAGTATGATTTAAAAAGAGTTTTTAAGATGAAATTATTGATAGTTGTTTTATGTAGTGTATGTATTATTGTAGGAGCTCAGTCTTGAAAGTTATCTCCATACTCTAATGGTCATTCATTGATGAAGCATGTGGTGAGAGTAGTAACAGGTCCTAGTCTAGGACTTTACCTTGGCCTAAGGCGTTTAAGAGACTAGCCTTTTGTGTTATAGATGAAACACATTAGCAATGGCTCTACAAAACAGTATATGCCACCACAAGTGCACAACTTATCATATCTTGACAATAACACATTTATCCAAATATTTGAATCTAGATGTATGATATGTTTAGGTGTTGTGCTTAGTTTGAAAGTGAAAAATATTATATGTTAATTTATGAATTTCATGTTTTATTCTTTTGATATTAGTTTATTTTTGTTGTTTTTGATTATTTGTTTGTTTGTTTTCACTTTTACAATGATCACCTTAATAGTATGAGTTTTAGGAAAATGTTAGAGATGAACAAATACTAAAAAATGGTAGAGCTAAGATATAAAACATGAGGTTTGGTTTCAATATTCTCTTATTTATGTAAAGACCTTATTATAAGTGAATTTTATACTAAATTTGAATTTAAGAAATTAAATATCTTATAAAAAAACCTCGTAAAGTTTCATTGGTCTGAAAAATTTGACGTATAATGATGTTAATATGTGAGTTAGATTTGAATTTAAATAATGTTGTGTTATTGTTTGGTAAATTTGTTTAGAAAAAATCCATTTAGTGAGATAACTTTTATATTTGTGTGTTATTGATGAAAAAGTGTCTTAATAAAAATTATATAGAGCTCGAAGTTGAGAACCAGTGCAAATGTCTTAGACTTCTAAGAAGGTCAAAACTTTAATTTTTAATGTGTGGGTAGGTTGTTGGTAGGATGAAATTGTACAAAAGTAAATTTGGGAAAAGAATAAATTTCATTGTTAAAAAAATATATGATTGATATAAGACTTTAAATTAACCAAACAACCTTTATTATATAATATACATTTCCCAAAACTTGTTATATATACAATTGTGTGTATTTTCTTGATAATTTTACTACTCTAAAGAATATGTATTTATATTAGTTTTAAAAAAATTAAAATAATCTTATAAATATTAGTGAAAACATGTGTTACAAGGTGTGTTCATTTTTTTATAATGTTAAAAAATAATAAATTATTATTATTGTCATTATTATAAATATAAAATTAAATATAAATATTTTTTATAATTTTATTATAAGTAGTTTTTATTTATTTTGTAAATAATTTTTATATAAAAAGTAGTTAAGTTAAAAATTATTAAATAAAAATGATTAAATTTAAATAAATGGTCACTTAAAAAATAATATTGATAAAATAATGTGAACACCAAAAGGAATTATATTTATTTATGTTGAAACTTTAAAATAAAATTAAAAACAAATATGAAAAAAAAATCTTTAGGTGTAGATAGTTGTTATCCTGATTATATGAATTGGTCAAACGTATCATATATTTTTGTTTCATTTTTGTTGAACTTAGTTGATTTTAGTAAATAATTCTCTCTTTTTCAGCTATATTTTCTTAGTTTACCATCTTGCATCCAATTTCTTTGTATAAAGAATGTGTCACATCCCAATTACATATAGAAAGCATACATAAGACGTCATCATTTCATAAGAGTAATTTTAAGGGTTACAGTCATCCTTAGAATAGCGTGGAATTAAAAACTAAAGTATTAGAGTTTCTTTCTAAAAATTACAGAGAATTTAAAACTTTAAATGTACAAAAGTTCTTCAAAGCTAATAAATAAAAGCTAGCGAATCTAAGCTGCAGCGTTGCCGTTCCCATCAAGTATTGTTTCCAAAGTATCTTCTTGCCATCTGCTCCCACCCAAGTGGGTGATCATCGCACATACCCAAACACAAACACAAACAAGTAGGAGTGAGCTAGAAATAAAAAGCATGTTATTCAACCTCACACGACATGCAAAAATCACTCAAACATGGTAAAATGACATCACGGGACTTGTTACTTTATAAACCGACTCGTCCGGACTAGAATGATAGTCGAGCTATGGCGGGTCTTGCACTCGTGGTGGCTTATGAAACTTGGGCTCTCCCACCCTACCACACTCACGATGTTAGTCTATTATCACTCACCTTGGATCATACTGGAAGCACCCAAGACTAGGACCTCCTGCTACTCCTCACCACATGGTTCAATCCTCTCTACATGAGAAGAAAGACCATTGGAGTTTCAAGATGACCCCCAAGACTGAGCTCCTACTTTCATTCTAAACACTACCAGAGCACCACCATGTATCCTCTCCTTGAGGATCATGGAATTACGTCCATGAATCATACTGTCACTTTGAAACGTAACCCAAGACATGAATAACCAGATACCATCATATTATCACAGTGAATCCAACATATCTCATACGTTCACATACGTTCACATACTTCTCACATAAATTACATCATGTTCAGACGCATAAATTCAAATCCAATATAATAAAATACAATCATCACAATTATAATTCATAATTTTTGTATAAATGGTCCAAAAACAGAAATTAAGCAATATTGAGATCCCTGAGAAGATACGAAATTAATATCTCTAAATCTGTAACTCCGATTTCAAATCTGAACGGTCAAAGTAATTCACTGTGTTAGAAACTACATATTAACATTTCCGGTTGATCCAACGGTTAACTAGGTAGATATTGAGGTTTTACCGAGGTAACTCAGGGACAAAATTTTAAGTGGTTTTCTGTTATACTCAAAATGCGGAACAAATTCCTCTAAGCACAGACATCTAATTACAAATCTGAACAGTCAAGATGCTTAATATGTCTTATGAATTACATGATAAATTTTGGGCTCAATCTAACGGTAAATGAAATATATCTGAAGTTTTTACCATGATAACTTAAGAACAGAAATATAGTGTTCATCAGATTTTTCAAACCTTCAAAATTACTTTCTCAAAACATAGACTTCCAATTACAAATCCGATCGGTCAAAGTGTAGTAATATATCCTAAGAATCATATATCCAATTTTCAGGTTGATCTAACAGTCAAATCGGTCAAAATCTATATTTTACCGAGAGAACTCAGTAACAGAACTATAGGGGTAATTAATTTACTCAAACATGCAGGATTTATTTCTCCAAGTACAGACTTCTAATTACAAATCCGAACGTTCAAAGTGTATTAATATATCTTAGAAATCATATATCAAATTTGCAGGTTGATCTAACGGTCAAATAGGTTAGAATCTATATTTTACCGAGAGGACTCAGTAACCAAATTATATGGGTAATTAATTTACTCAAACATGCAGGATTTATTTCTCCAAGTAGAGACTTCTAATTGATGATTCGAACGGTCAAAGTGAAGAAATAGGTCTTATGATTCATATATTAAACTTTTAGCTAAATCCAATGGTAAAAACAATTAAAAGAAAGGTTTTACCATAGTAATTCGAAAATAAGAAAATTATAATCATGAAAACTAAATTTATACAAGTGAATAGATAACTACCATTACCAAAATTTTAACATGTTCATAAGTCATATTCATGATCATAACATGTATAAAAATTTAGCTCCCCTACCTCTATTCCAGACTTCTCTTGCTCCGAATTCGTTTTCCCGAAAACCCTCCAGAGTCTCTACTCTTCTTGCAACTAAAATTTCTTCCTAACTCTTTGTTCTCTATTTCTCAAGATTTCTCACTTGATTCTTCCTCTCTTTGTGCAAAATTAGTCTCCCCTTCATGACTATTTATAGTCCAAAAAATTTACTATTCATCAATTTTTTTAATATATTTTTTTTTATTAATTTCTTAATTTCCACTTACATAATGGATTCATAATGGATTCCTCAATTATGCCTTCAAATCTGAATGCTTTCTCCATTATCAATATTTTAAATTTAATTTTACTTTTTCGTTTTTTTTTTTACAAAAAGGTAGAAAAGAGTTTAAACCAATCACAAAAATTTTCTACCAATTAAGCTACCAAATTTTTTTTTTTAACTTTTCACATTTTATAAACTTATTATATTCTTCATTCCTAAAGAAATATTTTTTTACTAGTAATAAAATTGTAAATATTTTTCATGGGTCTTACAGACAGAATGTATATATGTTTTTGTTCAATTATATCATGCTTTGTACACTTGAATTTGGTTAGTTTCAAATTTCAATTCTTGGTTAGTTTCAAATTTCAATTCTTGGTATACGAATTTGGACTGAATCTTTATTGTACTCAAATTTGGGTGCATCCTGCGTTAGACGTGAAATTTGCATGACCCTTTTGTTTAGTTTTTCTTTAATTGCTTTTATGTTTTCCCGCGTCTTATGAGGTATTTATGTGATTTACATTTTTGTAGCTAAGTTATTTGGATAGCTTGTTGGACCATCTACATGTATGTAATAATATTAGTTTCATAGGTATAATTACTAATTTATTGATACGTAATATTACATATCACTAAATTATATACTAAAATAAAATAAAAAATTAAAACAAAAAAATTTATAGTATCCCAAAAAATATGTTGTATTAATTTTTTTTTTAATTTTACTATTTTAAATAATTTTTTACCAACACATATGTTATTCTTAAATATCAATTTATATTATTATTATTATCATTAAGGACAATTTGATAATCTTAATATTTTATCTATTAAAAAATAATAATCTATTATATTTATTAAATTGTTCATAAACTTTACTTTTAAATTCATTCTCAATTACTTCTATATTCCTAAAAAAATAATACACACTTTACTTTCAAATCCCTTGAAATCCATACACTCATTCTCCTTCAAATCTTTCTACTCAAGTAAATACAGTCTAAAGTATGAAAAAAAATCAATAAATATTTTTAACAGAAAAAAATAAAATTATTGTTATATATATAAATTAAGAAGAATAAGAATTTAAACAAAAATATAAAAAAGTTCATCTCATATTTATTTTTTATTCTTCTCTTTTAAAAATAATTATAGAAAAATTTATCAAAACAAAGCCTATAACAATAATGTACATACCTGATTTAATGTAAGGAATCGTTTAAAAAAAAAAAAAAAAAAAAAAAAAAAAAAAAAAAAAGAAAAAGAAAGAAACGGGGAAGGAAGGGCGCTGGAAAGCGCCAGTTTTGTTGGCCACAAGGGACAACAAATGTTGCTTCCCTTTCCCCATTAAGAAAACAAGAAAGGAAAGAGAAGAAGGGGAGAATAAGGAGTAGGGTAGGGGTTCAGTTTTGGGAGGAGTTCCTTGCTGCAAAACTGAGAGAAAGGTGAGGTGAGCTGCTGTTGAAGCTGCAAGGAGACTTTGGTGGTGCATTTGGAAGAGTTGAAGAGTTGCTGGAAGTTCTGGGAGAGAAGAAGAGGAGAAATTTTGAGAGCTGGAAGTGATTCAAGGAGATCTTCAAGAGGTAAGGGGAGCTAGATTTTTCGCTTTGATTGTTGAATTATACTGTGTTAGATGGGAATCTGGAAATTTTGGGGATGAATTTGGGTTTCTGGTTTTCTGGGATTCTGGTTCGTGATTCTGCAGAATTCTGCAGAAACGCCGCTCGTCCAATTTGATGAAAATTGGACGTTCGTCCAAAATGGCTGAATGTTCGTCCAAGTGAAATTGGACGTTCGTCCTAACTGTTCCGTAGTACTAAGCGTTCGTCCAAAGAATTTGTGTGTTGAACGTTCGTACAAGGTGATTGGTGTTCGTCCATTTGGTATTTCGCGTTCGTTCGTCTTAGTATGGGACGCTCGTCCAAACAGTGTTTGTCGAGCGTTCGTCATCCCACTGAGTGAGCGCTCGTCCTTCCCAGCGAGCGTTCGTCCCAGTGAGCGTTCGTCCAGTGAGCGTTCGTCCTATCGTTCGTCCCAGCGAGCGTTCGTCCAGTGAGCGTTCGTCCTAGCGTTCGTCCCAGCGAGCGTTCGTCCAGTGAGCGTTCGTCCTAGCGTTCGTCCCAGCGAGCGTTCGTCCAGTGAGCGTTCGTCCTAGCGTTAGTCCTTAAGTTGTATGTTGAGCGTTCGTCCTTAAGTTGTATGTTGAGCGTTCGTCCTTAAGTTGTATGTTGAGCGTTCGTCCTTAAGTTATATATATTTGAGCGTTCGTCCTTAAGTTATAGATATTTGAGTGTTCGTCCTGATGAGTGTAGCGTTTGGTCAGGAGAGTTAGTACCGTTCGGTTAAGTTGAAATCATTCGTCCTCAGTTCTAAGACAATCGGCCACTATTTAGGTGTTCGGCAAAGTGATCTAGTTATCTAACCAGGCTCTAAACGTCCGTCTTATATAGCGTTCGGTTGTTGAGAAAGTTTAATCTTTGAGCGTTCGTTCAAGACTGTGAGGAATTCGATAGAGTGTTCAATGGTCTAACGTTCGGCCTAGGTACTTGATATTAGCGTACGGCTCAGTAGTGTTGAATCCAACTTGGTGTTGCTGTGAGTATAAGCGTTCGGCCCAAGTTTTAATATCAGCGTTCGGTCTAATTGTGGATGTTCGGGTTTAGCGTTCGGTCAATTTGTTTTAAATCTTTTAGCGTCCGTCTAATGGGCATAGGGACGTTCGGCTTATAACGTTCGGTAAATAGTGTTCAGGAATTAACATTCGGCAAATAGCGTTCGGTCTTAAGCTTTGTGTCTCGAACGATCGGTTTTGGAGGATTCGTCAGATAGCGTACGTCCCAATAGTGTTCGGCATGATGTTGGAATATAACGTTCGTCCTGTAACGTTCGTTTCATTGTGTTCGGTGAATAGTGTGTGATGAATAGTGTTCGATCAAATAGTGTTCTGTATAAGTTGGATATTTTAAGTGTTATTTTCTCTTGAATTGAATTATGTGTATAAATGTGTGAAATATATGTGGTGATGTGATCTGTGAGAAAATATGAGATTGCATGAAATATGATAAATTACTGCGATTATGTGATGTAAATGATGAATTTGAGTATGATTCGGAAATCTCAGGGAGAGATGGATGAAAGTGGTTATATGGAATATCGTGGTTGTTTCTGTATAATTGTAGGAGCTTCGAAATGGTATGTCTATCCCTACACTCAAAGCATTATTCACACTCAAGTAGAGAAGAATAATGTCAGTGGTGAGAGTAGAGGGAGATCCTCGTCTATAGTCTTTGAATTTAGACATAGGCAGCTTGGGGGATTTATATGGCTAGCGTTGGAGAAAGACCAGCAGAGCTAGCAAGTGTAGAGACGACCAATAGTTCGACAATTATACAAGAATCCGGAAGAGTCGTGTGAATATGTGGATTGTGGTTTAATAAGCATGCCTAAATATTTCTGTATATGAATCTATGTATGATAACATGCTTTTTATATCTAGCTCACCCTTGCATTGTTTGTGTTGTGTGCCGTTGGGATATGATTCTTTGGCGATGATCATCCACTTGGATGGGAGTAGTTGTTGTCGAGGAGAGTCCTTTGGAGCAAGAGCTGGAGAATATTGAGGTTGCATAGTAGTCTTCTTAGGAATTCCTATCTGAACACGTGTAGTGTTCGAAACTATAAACTGTTTAAGTTTGAATTTCCGTTTCTTTTATTTTGGATGACTGCAATTTAGTACATAAATTACACGTCGTATTCTGACTGTTCTCTATATTTGAATGTTGACGTCTTTATTATGTAATATTGATTATTATATAATCGGGATGTTACATTTAACATGTTCAGTCATATAACTTAACAAGTTCATTTAGTGCCATTAACTTAAAGTACTTAAAGAATATTTTAAGATATATTTGTTGATACAAGTATTCATATAATAACTATATATGATCAAATTTCGATAATTTGATTACAATGTAATAGTCCTTAATATCATATATTTACAAATCTATGATAAATCAGATAAAATATCACATTATTACTATTATTTCGTTAATTATTATATATACAATTTCGTTAATTATCAATATAGTCATTATATTTATTCATATTACTAGATATTTTTTTTATATTACTAGTTTTATAATATGAATCACACTTTAAACTATTTTTCTTGAAGTAACATGTCTACTTATATATATATATATATATTTATTGTGTGTGTGTGGCCGTTGTTCATATAATATTTTTTAAACAAGTAAAATATTAGTTATACAGTATGTATTCTATAAATAATTTAGAAGTTGTAGGTAACTTTCAATTTAATATATTTCATATCAAAGTTAACAACGAAACTATAGAATTGTATATTTTGAAAATGCAAAAGTAAAAGTGTTGTAATGAAATATTGAAGGTTCAAAGTCTCCAAAAAAAAGAAGACACTACTACTTAAATATAGTGCATCAATAACGTTAAAAATAAATACCCTATATAGTAATATAAATACAAGTTATTTATCAAACGAAACGTTTTATGGGATTAAATAAGTTTTTTTTTTATTGCATGTGAACAACTAGTTAACTATACCAAACGAAACTAGTTTGATTTTGATTATATACATATATATATATATATATATATATATATATATATATATATATATATATATATATATATATATAAAAGAAAATATCTTTTGGACATAAGACAAATGCCTAAATGACAATGACCTTAGAGTAACTCTCCATCATTTATCTCATATAATTGTAAATTTTTAATGTAAACCTTTGGAAGAAAAATTAAACACTCAATGAAATTTTTTAATAAAAATATTTAAAACTTATAAAATAATAAATATTAAAAAATCATCAAATAATGTAACATCCCAAAATATAGTAATTACCATAGATTAGAATTAATTACAATTAACAGTTAAAACATGCAGTTTTAATACTAAGCGCAAAGATTCCAAAACCGAACGTTCTCACGTACAGAGGTAAAATACCATACAGCAGTATTTCAAAGTTTAAAGACGAACGGTTTTACAAGCTTTAACCGAACGTCCAAAAGCTAACAGCAAGGATATAAACTACAACTTAACGAGCGCTCTAGGGCTCGGCTTTAACCTCTACTTCAACCAGATTGGCGTCCTCCAAATTTTCTTCTTCCAGCGCTTCCTCAAGCAACGCCTCTCCATCTACTCACATCCACACGGATGATCATTGCATTGACAAGACGGACGTACATGGACGAACGACAACACAAGGAAACAACACAGGGTAAGCTTATTGAATTTAATTCACCAATAATTCATACACATAACATTTCAACCTTCATAAAGATATCACAACACATAATATCAGTTCAAACTCTCATAAGACAGACCGTCCGGACTGTATGAATCCATGTAACTACAGGCGTTCGTGCACTCGGGTGGTGTGGTAACTGGAAACACTCATCAGCTGCCACCCGAGGTTAGCCCTATCAGTCCAAAGTACTCAATAGGACTAGAGCCTCCTGCCATTTCCACGCATGACCTACTCCCCTCTACATGAGGACGAGCACTCACGAAATTTCAGGATGAACAGCCATCAATAATTTTACCATGGTCATACTATACACTTCTCATATTCAAATCATAGAGTCGTTCCTCCACGGAACGCTCGCCCAAATCCCACCACCATAGTTTCACCTCATATAATGTTCAGCATTTATAATCTTTCACTTTTATTTTCATTTTTATCTTTCAGTCCAAGTACATAAAATCACAAACGTTCAGCCCTCTTTACAATGAGGACAACCGTGGAGAACAAGACCGAAGAATTTACTCTGTTCCAAAACAGAATAGAACCGATTACCAATTAGATGGACGACCTGTATTAATCAAGGGTACTCGACACTGTCGGTCGACACAGATGGATGATCTGTAGTCACAAGGGTGATCGACACGGTAGGTCGACACAGATGGATGATCTGTAGTAACAAGACTGATCGACACGGTAGGTCGACACAGATGGATGATCTGTAGTAACAAGGGTGATCGACACGGTAGGTCGACACAGATGGATGATCTGTAGTAACAAAGGTTATCAACCTGGTCGGTCGACACAGATGGTCGACCTGTTTCACAAGGGTGTTCGGTATGGTCGGTCGACATAGATGGTCGACCTGTATTCACAAGGGTTATCAACATGGTCGGTCGACACGGATGGTCGACCTGTATTCACAAAGGTTATCAACAGGGTCGGTCGACACGGATGGTCCGGTTCGCAGAATATCAAGGTTGGCCAACTTGTCGGAGGGACCAATTGCTATAGTTCACAGACAGAACACCTATGCTAGTAAACGACTGAGCACGATAGAGAACATTATTAAAAGTAGACCAACACTATATTCATTTAGAGATTTTACAAGAAAAAGAGTATGAGCGCTTGGTGTAAGACTGAGCACTACTCAGTACGAATGATAGGGATAAGATCGACACTACTCATTATGAGCTCTAAGTAAAAGACCGACACAACTCATCCTCCACCAGAATTCTTTCCAAATGAAAGTATTCCAATTCAAAGAAGTTTACTAGAACACCAAACAGTCAAGAACCGTTTAATGTCGAACGTACGTTATCATATGGGAGTTTATATTCAGAGTTTCACTTACATTCATTCATTTCTCAGCATATACATATTTCACCTTTTCAAATACACATATCATAGTACAATTTCATATTCACCATATTTCAACTCATACTTATAATCATACATCAAAATCAAATATCACAGATCATGCTTCACGAAACTCTCAGAACATCCATACAACACAAACAAAAGCATACGACTTAAATTTAATAAGCTTCCCTTACCTGGATAGCAGTACACGTTTAACAGTATAACTTGAATTTGCCCAACTATGGCTTTCTACCCTCCGAGATCTTTCTTACGCTCCTTAACTAAGTCTAACCAAAGAAAACTCAGAAAACTCAGTTTATAACTTTGCATGCAACTGAAATAGGGTTCGCATTAACCCCAGAAACTAGGGTGTGGTTCGGAACTTACCGGTTACCGAATCAGAATGGGTTCGGATCCAAATGAAGCTCACTGGTCCGTGAACGTCCCCACGGTCTCTGAAAATTTATCGGAGTAGCAAGGAATGAGTAATAGTAGAGAGAAGTTTGGAAAGTTCTAGAGAGAAGGTGGAGAAAAATGGAGGTTTAGTTTCTGAGGAAGATGAAGGGTGCGTGCGGGTGAGAGAGGGAGAGTTTTTCAAATCTCAGTTTTGTTGCTTTCCTCGTCAAGACGGACGAGCGTCTCCCAGCCCGACACCTGCACACCACTTCTGATTTCAGAAGCTTCTCCCGTGACATGTGGCGTGCGTGCATGCAGTGCAAAGTGCGCTTTTAATGCTTCAGGGGAAAATGATGGGGTGGGGTTTTCTGTGCACGTCAGAGGGCTGGTTTTCAGATTAGGGTGGGGGGGTTTGTAGTGAGTTAAGCGTTGATGTGGTGTGCATTAATTTGACGTGACAAAGATTTATTGCTACTAATTATTAGGGGTCTCACATTCTCCCTAACTACAAAAATTTTCGTCCTCGAAAATGTAAAATTTACCAGGAAATAGGTGAGGGTACAAGTCCTTCATGGCGTCTTCTATTTCCCAAGTAGTGTCGCCCGTCTTCTCATCCCAAACTATCTTTACTAGACGAACGGCTTTCCCTTTGTAATACTTAATACGAACGTCTTCAACACGAACTGGCTTCATTTCGAACGTTCGATCTTGACGAAGACGAACGTCCTCGAGCTCCAATATGTGCGAGGGGTTTGCTATGTATTTCCGAAGTTGGGAAACGTGAAATACAGGATGAAGGTTGGATAATTGAGGAGGTAAAGCAAGCTCGTACGCTACAGGGCCAATCTTCCTTAGTATTTGATAGGGTCCGACAAACTTCGGGGATAACTTCTTTGGTCACATGGCTCTGCCGACTCCTGTGGTTGGATTAAGCCTAAGGAATACGTGATCGCCAGCTTGGAACTCTAACGGCCTTCTTCTCTTGTCGGCATAGGACTTCTGCCTGCTCCTCGACGCTTTCAATCTCTCCTGGATTAACTTCACTTTCTCCGTCGTCTGCTGGATAAGTTCGGGTTCGGTTAGCACGTTCTCTCCTTCTTGAAACCAGCAAAGTGGTGTGCGACACTTACGTCCATAAAGAGCTTCGAAAGGAGCCATTCCAATGCTGGACTGGAAACTGTTGTTGTAGGTGAACTCTACTAACGGCAGTACCTCATCCCAGGCGCCCATGTGATCTAGAACGCACGTCCTCAGTAAGTCCTCGAGCGTCTGGATGGTCCTCTCAAATTGACCGTCCGTCTGCGGATGATACGCTGAACTCATTTGTAACTTGCTTCCCAATTCACCTTGCAGAGATTGCCAGAACCGAGAGGTGAATCTCGTGTCTCGATCAGAAATTATGCTTGAAGGCACCCCATGTAGACGAACGATCTCTCGGATGTAAAGCTTAGCCAAGTTAGTCATTGACATCTTCAAGTTTACTGCCAGGAAATGGGCGTTCTTCGTCAGTCGATCCACGATCACCCAAATTGAGTCATGATTTCTGACCGTACGTGGTAGGTGGGTCACGAAATCCATGGAGATGCTGTCCCATTTCCATTCAGGAATTTTCAGTTGCTGAAGTAATCCGCCAGGTCTTTGATGCTCCTCCGCCTTCGCTCGTTGACAGGTTAGACATGATGCCACAAAACGAGCGACATCGCTCTTCATTCCAGGCCACCAGAATGATTTCCGGAGGTCTTGATACATCTTAGTCATGCCAGGGTGCATGCTAAGACGGCTGTGATGACCTTCCTCCAGAATAATTCTCTTCAGCTCGCCATCATTCGGAACGCAAGTTCTACCCATGTAACGCAACATGCCGTCCGTTCCCGTATTGAACCCCTTAGCTTGATCCGTACCGAGCGCTCTCAAGATCTTCACCAGCTCTTCATCCTCACGTTGCTTTATTCTGATCCGGTCGAACACATCACTTGCTATTCTGAGGGTGCAGCATTTAATACTGTTCGGCTCCAACTCGAACTGCAACCTTAGGTCTCTAAAGCTCTCCACCAGATTGAGTTCTCTCACCATCATAACTGAAACATGAACCGACTTCCTGCTTAGCGCGTCCGCCACTACGTTAGCCTTCCCCGGATGGTAGAGTAACTCAAACTCATAATCTTTTAGAAACTCAAGCCACCTCCTTTGCCTCATGTTTAACTCCTTTTGATCGAAGAGGTACTTGAGACTCTTGTGATCACTGAAAACCTGAAACGTTGCTCCGTACAGATGATGTCTCCAAATTTTCAAAGCAAAAACGACCGCTGCCAGCTCCAGGTCGTGTGTCGGATAGTTCCTCTCGTGAATTTTCAATTGTCGAGAAGCGTACGCCACTGCTCGTCTCTCTTGCATCAGTACACAGCCCAAACCTTGATGAGAGGCATCGCAGTAAACTTCAAATGGTTTGGTAGTGTCTGGAATCACTAAAACCGGAGCGCTCGTCAACTTCCCCTTAAGCTCCTGGAAACTCTCTTCACACCGATCGTTCCAAGCGAACGGGTGATCTTTGCGCGTGAGCTGTGTTAGTGGTGCTACTATCTTGGAAAAACCTTCAATAAAACGCCTATAGTAGCCTGCAAGACCAACGAAGCTCCGCACTTCTGTAACCGAACGCGGACTCGCCCACTCCAAAACCGCTCGTACCTTTGCCGGGTCCACAGAAATTCCTTCGGCTGACACAACATGTCCCAAGAACTGCACGCTCTTCATCCAAAATTCACACTTTGACAACTTGGCGTACAGTTCCTTCTCCTTCAACACTCCAAGCACGACCCGCAAATGTTCCTCATGCTCTTCATGGCTCGTGGAGTAAATCAGGATATCATCAATGAAGACCACTACGAACTTGTCCAGGTAGGGTCGGAATATCCGGTTCATGTAGTCCATGAAGATCGTTGGCGCGTTCGTTACCCCGAACGGCATTACCACATACTCATAATGCCCATAACGAGACCTAAAGGCCGTCTTCTGAATGTACCCTTCCTTCACCCGGATCTGATGATAGCCCGAGCGTAAGTCAATCTTTGAGAATACGCTCGCTCCCTGCAACTGATCCAGTAGGTCGTCAATCCGTGGAAGTGGATACTTGTTCTTGATGGTAAGCTTATTAAGCTGTCGGTAGTCAATGCAAAGCCTGGAGCTGTCATCCTTCTTCTTCACTAACAACACAGGCGTTCCCCAAGGCGACACGCTCGGCCTGATGAACTGCTTGTCCATTAATTCTTCTATCTGCTTCTTGAGCTCAACCAACTCAGCAGGCGACATTCTATATGGTTGAACCGATATTGGCGCTGCTGTCGTCACCAGGTCGATCGTAAACTCAACCTCACGAACAGGAGGCAGTCCAGGTATCTCGTTTGGAAAGACTTCAGGAAATTCTTCAATGACCGATCGTCCTCCATTCGGCTCATCTTGTGACGATCGTCCCCACTTCCCTCCTTCCATTTCTTCATCTGAATGCGTCATTATCAGGAAGCAGTAGGCGCCCTCTACTATATCCTCCTTCAGCTGACTGAGCGTCACTGATAACTCCTCTTCTCCTTCATCTAGAAAGACTAATTCTTTCTTACCACAGTCTATGAGAATGCGATTGGTGGCCAACCAATCCATCCCCAAAATTACCTCTAAACCTTGAAGAGGCAAGCAGATGAGATTGACTTTGAATCTACGCCCTTCAACTTCTATAGTACATCTAAAGCAACCCGTAGATGTTCTAATCCCACCAGCCGCTGGGGTTGACACCACCAAGTCGAACTGTAATTCCCTCTCCACTAACCCCAGCCTCTCAACGCATGCCTTCGAGATGAAGGAATGTGTTTCCCCCGAATCATACAACACGCAGCAAGGTTTTCCAAACAGCAAACAATTACCAAAGATGAGTGTACCTGAACTAGCAGCTTCAGCACCCGTGATAGCATACACTCGTCCGACTGCCTACGCACGTCCTCCCCTACCTTGCTGTGTTCTTCCAGCGTTCGGCGGTCTTGCTACCGCACGGCCTCCCATATTACACTCCTGATCCGAGTGTCCGCTCCTTCTGCACTTAGTGCAGTATTTTCCACCATTCAGTTGAGGACAAGCCCACCTAAAGTGCGGTCCTCCACACTGGAAACAGGTCAAACTCCTTGGTTGTCCAGATTGGCCGACATTAGCCAAGGTTTGGGATCCACCAGAGGATTGGCCTGGACGAACATACGGGGGTCGTCTCACAGTAGAGTTATTCTTTGATAAAACCGGCCCCCTGCTCAACTGTTGCTTCTTCTGTTGCTCGGCCTCAGCCACGTTCTTCTCTAACACCTTAGCCCTCTCAACCATAGCAGGGAATGATCTAATGCACAAGCTGGATATCAATACCTTCAAGTCGCTCCTCAGCCCGTTTTCAAACTTCCTGCATTGCCATTCTTCGCTCGTAGCCATGGTGTTAAAACGAACCAAATGCTTGAATCTATTAGTATACTCCGATACAGACATTCCCCCTTGTACCAATTGTAGAAACTCCACTTCTTTAGCATAACGTACACTGTCCGGGAAATACTCTTCGTAAAATTTCGTCCTGAAAACTGTCCAATTCACGGGACTATGAGCGTCCGTCAAGATCGCCTTCATGCTCGTCCACCAGTGACTTGCTTCACCAGTTAGCAAGTATTCAGTAAATGCTAAGCGGTTGTCATCTGGACACCTCTTAGCGTTGTAAATCCGCTCCATATCCCTGAGCCACTGATCCGCTTCATCCGGAAGACCTTTTCCACTGAACTTGGCCGGATGGTGTTGGAGAAAACTTTCTAAACTCCACTCAGCAGTAGGCGGGGCAGCGTTAGAAGAGGACGCTCCTGCCGCGCCCCTAGTTGCAGCCAATATTTCCATCAACTGCCGCTGCGTCGCCTCAGAGTTGGCTCGAGAGGCTTCCAGACTCTGCATAGCTGTCTGATTTTGCTGCATCAGTGTAGCGTTCTGCTCCATAAGGGTGGTATTCTGCTGTTGAAGTCTGTCAATCACCGTCTCCAACAACCTAGCGCTGTTGGACGTATCCGGTTCATTGGGTTGAGGTGGCGGAGGAAGTCTAGGTGCCATGTATCCTCTGGACACAGAGAAAACGAACGTTAGAAATGTTCAAAGAGTTGAGAAATAACTCATTTAAACACACATTAAGCACACAACAAAAACATAGTGCACACGTAACCTACAGTGTCCTTCAAAAGAACAAAACTGCTCTGATACCACTAATGTAACATCCCAAAATATAGTAATTACCATAGATTAGAATTAATTACAATTAACAGTTAAAACATGCAGTTTTAATACTAAGCGCAAAGATTCCAAAACCGAACGTTCTCACGTACAGAGGTAAAATACCATACAGCAGTATTTCAAAGTTTAAAGACGAACGGTTTTACAAGCTTTAACCGAACGTCCAAAAGCTAACAGCAAGGATATAAACTACAACTTAACGAGCGCTCTAGGGCTCGGCTTTAACCTCTACTTCAACCAGATTGGCGTCCTCCAAATTTTCTTCTTCCAGCGCTTCCTCAAGCAACGCCTCTCCATCTGCTCACATCCACACGGATGATCATTGCATTGACAAGACGGACGTACATGGACGAACGACAACACAAGGAAACAACACAGGGTAAGCTTATTGAATTTAATTCACCAATAATTCATACACATAACATTTCAACCTTCATAAAGATATCACAACACATAATATCAGTTCAAACTCTCATAAGACAGACCGTCCGGACTGTATGAATCCATGTAACTACAGGCGTTCGTGCACTCGGGTGGTGTGGTAACTGGAAACACTCATCAGCTGCCACCTGAGGTTAGCCCTATCAGTCCAAAGTACTCAATAGGACTAGAGCCTCCTGCCATTTCCACGCATGACCTACTCCCCTCTGCATGAGGACGAGCACTCACGAAATTTCAGGATGAACAGCCATCAGTAATTTTACCATGGTCATACTATACACTTCTCATATTCAAATCATAGAGTCGTTCCTCCACGGAACGCTCGCCCAAATCCCACCACCATAGTTTCACCTCATATAATGTTCAGCATTTATAATCTTTCACTTTTATTTTCATTTTTATCTTTCAGTCCAAGTACATAAAATCACAAACGTTCAGCCCTCTTTACAATGAGGACAACCGTGGAGAACAAGATCGAAGAATTTACTCTGTTCCAAAACAGAATAGAACCGATTACCAATTAGATGGACGACCTGTATTAATCAAGGGTACTCGACATTGTCGGTCGACACAGATGGATGATCTGTAGTCACAAGGGTGATCGACACGGTAGGTCGACACAGATGGATGATCTGTAGTAACAAGACTGATCGACACGGTAGGTCGACACAGATGGATGATCTGTAGTAACAAGGGTGATCGACACGGTAGGTCGACACAGATGGATGATCTGTAGTAACAAAGGTTATCAACCTGGTCGGTCGACACAGATGGTCGACCTGTTTCACAAGGGTGTTCGGTATGGTCGGTCGACATAGATGGTCGACCTGTATTCACAAGGGTTATCAACATGGTCGGTCGACACGGATGGTCGACCTGTATTCACAAAGGTTATCAACAGGGTCGGTCGACACGGATGGTCCGGTTCGCAGAATATCAAGGTTGGCCAACTTGTCGGAGGGACCAATTGCTATAGTTCACAGACAGAACACCTATGCTAGTAAACGACTGAGCACGATAGAGAACATTATTAAAAGTAGACCAACACTATATTCATTTAGAGATTTTACAAGAAAAAGAGTATGAGCGCTTGGTGTAAGACTGAGCACTACTCAGTACGAATGATAGGGATAAGATCGACACTACTCATTATGAGCTCTAAGTAAAAGACCAACACAACTCATCCTCCACCAGAATTCTTTCCAAATGAAAGTATTCCAATTCAAAGAAGTTTACTAGAACACCAAACGGTCAAGAACCGTTTAATGTCGAACGTACGTTATCATATGGGAGTTTATATTCAGAGTTTCACTTACATTCATTCATTTCTCAGCATATACATATTTCACCTTTTCAATACTCATATCATAGTACAATTTCATATTCACCATATTTCAACTCATACTTATAATCATACATCAAAATCAAATATCACAGATCATGCTTCACGAAACTCTCAGAACATCCATACAACACAAACAAAAGCATGCGACTTAAATTTAATAAGCTTCCCTTACCTGGATAGCAGTACACGTTTAACAGTATAGCTTGAATTTGCCCAACTATGGCTTTCTACCCTCCGAGATCTTTCTTACGCTCCTTAACTAAGTCTAACCAAAGAAAACTCAGAAAACTCAGTTTATAACTTTGCATGCAACTGAAATAGGGTTCGCATTAACCCCAGAAACTAGGGTGTGGTTCGGAACTTACCGGTTACCGAATCTGAAGGGGTTCGGATCCAAATGAAGCTCACTGGTCCGTGAACGTCCCCACGGTCTCTGAAAATTTATCGGAGTAGCAAGGAATGAGTAATAGTAGAGAGAAGTTTGGAAAGTTCTAGAGAGAAGGTGGAGAAAAATAGAGGTTTAGTTTCTGAGGAAGATGAAGGGTGCGTGCGGGTGAGAGAGGGAGAGTTTTTCAAATCTCAGTTTTGTTGCTTTCCTCGTCAAGACGGACGAGCGTCTCCCAGCCCGACACCTGCACACCACTTCTGATTTCAGAAGCTTCTCCCGTGACACGTGGCGTGCGTGCATGCAGTGCAAAGTGCGCTTTTAATGCTTCAGGGGAAAATAATGGGGTGGGGTTTTCTGTGCACGTCAGAGGGCTGGTTTTCAGATTAGGGTGAGGGGGGTTTGTGGTGAGTTAAGCGTTGATGTGGTGTGCATTAATTTGACGTGACAAAGATTTATTGCTACTAATTATTAGGGGTCTCACAAATAACAATCAAATTTAAAAACAAAAAATAATTAATCATTTCATTAATTAAACAAAAACACTATTTTATAACTAAAAATTGTTAATATATGAAATAACATCAATATTAATGATAACTAATAATAATCGATTTTATTAACTATAAAAAATATTAACTGTTTATTTTATGTTAAAACAATCACACGCACAAAGCTAAAAGAAAAGAAAATGTTGACATAAGATAAAGTCCAAAACGAAAATCATTAAAGTACAAAACTTCTTCGTTAGTTCTATTCCGTACCGCACTTTGCCGTCGTTATAAACTTTTCTTATTTAGTTGAAAATCGAACAAAATTCAAACATAAAATAAGTCGTGTTTTATACACAAGTCAAAATTATATATTAAATAAATACTTTGAAATAATCTATAGTATTTAAAAATTTACCGACATATTTGGATTTTAATGCATTTAAATATATTTCCATCTTTCGAAATTAATTTTAAAAAAATGTAAAATGTAATTTAGAATCTTAAGTAAATTTAAAAAGTGGTTCTTTGAAGTATTATGAAGAAGTTGTAATTTTAAGTATGATTTTTGTTTTTTTTTTTGTTATAAAAGAAAAACACAACTTCATAACCATGGCATAAACATTTCCCACCCTACCAACTCCTTCTCTTCAGGTAAACAATGTCATCTCCAAAACTAATTAGTTTTATATCGGTACAATACACCAAAACTGAATGTTTCTACTATTGTTTTTAAGAAAAAAAATGTATAAAAACAATTTATTTATAAAAAAACTATATTTTTTATTCCTCCCCAAATGTTTTTAAAATATAATAACTTTTATGTTTTAAAGAGGAAATTTTTAAAGCTTTTCTTTCTATTTTCAAAAAAAAATATTTTTAGAGTATTATTGTTTATACTATACACATACTCATTATTGTAGTCTATGTTATAATCCAAAATTCCATAAAAAATAAACTTTTCATCTTTTTATTATTAATCATATTTATTCTTTTAATTCTTGCAAGAGTTTATATTTGAGAATATGTAATATATCGTGTAATACTTAACATCAAACACATGAGGCAACATTTATCCAATACTTATTACAGTATTGCTTCATTCTTCACAAGGTTTTTCACAACAGTTCAACTCTTTTTTCATAATTAGGTTTCAAAATTATTTTGGACGCCTTCATAGTGGGTATAAAACTTTGTTTTCCTTAGTGGTAGCTTCAAGACACCTACACAAAATTGGATACAAACACACATGTATTTCTAGTATATTATATACCATTCCCTCTCTTTCTCGGTTATAAATTAGTCTATCTCTCCCTTTCTTATATACCTATGTTTATGTTATACCTCTCTATACTACCTATGAGACAGATCTAATGCACTCAATTGAGCATTGAAACCATTTTATGTATGAAAACTTCACAATAGATATTTTGTGCTTCATCCATGTCCACGTTCTCAATTGTCTCATAAAGAAAATATTCTCTGCATTAACTTTTCCTTGCCTAAAAACAACTTTATTCCTATGACTCCAAATGTTCCATATGACAAAAATCCATAATTCTTGTCCTAGATTGTTCCCTTTGTTATTAGAAGGAAACATGGAAATATTTTTAGAAATGAACATGGGTTGATTATGATGTGTAGTGTTTATACCTATCCATCAATTGCACATATTCCACACCTTGTTGGCTATGTCATAGGTAAAAAGATAAATGAGTTACAGTTTCCTCGCTAACCCACACAATGTGTAAAAGGTGTCTTGTAACATATTCTCCTAAGGTTTCCCTTTGTTGCCACTCTATTTAGAATTATCCTTCATGCAAAATATTGTGTAAATGGGAGGAATCTTATACTCCAAAATAACTTGAACATATCATAATGTTCCTCGTTAAATATGTTATGCAATTTTATATAAGCTAATTTTACCGTATATTTTTCTCCCTCCTCATCTTTTCAAATCCATGTATCCTCACCTTCTCTATGTAATGAGCTATGTACTAATATATGCATGAATTTTGTTAGTTGGAGTTTTTCCCATTAAAACCATTATTTCCTCCAACTCAATTTCAAATCCCCAATTGTTACTAATCCAACTTCCTAACTCAATTGATGTTTGTTCCCCATTATTAGAATTAACAAATAGACTAAAGAACCAGACATTTAATGGATATCGTCTATCCATGTTTCCTCGCAAAACTTGATCTTAGTCCTCGATCTAATTTTCCACTCAATATTTTGATCAAACCATCTTTCTTATTGACCTCACCACTTACTTCACTTAAAATTTTCACCACAAATATGCATATTTTTTTCGAAATTTCCATTTCAATTTCTCCAAAAATCCATATTTTGATTCTAATACATCTTTCCATAATCCCTATTCATCCACACCTAGTCTCCATTTCCACTTAGCTAATAGGGCTTTGTTGAACAACCTATTATCTTTTATTTCTATCCTTTTGTCTTCTATAGGTTTGCATAAGTTATACCATGTTACCCAAGTTATCCTTCTACCCTTAGAACCTTATCTCCAAAGAAAATGTCTTTGTTTTTTTATGATTGTCTTGCATACAGAGATCGATGCTTTATAGAAGGAGAAATAGTATAAAGGTAGCACAATACCGATAGACTTTATAAGAAAAATATGCCTTACAAATGATAAGAACTTGTACTTCCATCTTGATAACTTATTTTTTATTTTACTAACAACAAGTTGTCAAAAAAGACAGCTTTCTAGGGTTCCCCACCCCATCGGCAAGCTTAGATACCTAAATGAAACTTTCATAATATTTTTATTATGAAAGTTTACCCTAAGGCTTGAACCCATTTCAGAGTATCTTAGTATACTTTTTATGGCCAAAATATTTTGGAGGCTTGCTTCACACACACAAAGAGTGTGTCATCAGTCAACTTTAATAAATTAACCACAACATTGTTTTTCCCTATTTTCAATCCTTTATATACTTGTTTCCTTTAGCATTTCTAACCATTCCAACTAAACCTTCTACCACTATAAGAAGCAAGAATGAAGCCAAGAGGTCCCCTTATCTCATCCATGTGAGTTTAAATTCTTAAGTTTGATTTCCATTTACCAACACTAAAATAGGAGATGATTCACAATCATTATCCACATATTAGATAAACCTAATTTACTCATATAATAAAAGAACTCTTAACTTATATAATCATAAACCTTTTCAAAATTCACCTTTATTATTACCTCAAGTCTCCTTTGTAGAATCATTTACGAGGATGTATATTAAACATATGTTAAGATCCATAACAAAAAATAATTGTACAAATTTAAAAAGAAAATTAATCTTTTAAAACCATCCCTTAAAAGATTCATAAATATATATCGGCCATTTTAAGCTAATGATGAGCAACAAAGGCAACACGTTTTTCGTTAAGAAAAAGTAAAGAAAGGAACATTACTTGAGAAGCATGAAAGATGCCACTTTAACATTGCAAAGAAAGATATTCAAGTGATGAAAACATTTTTGCATTAAATCTATCAAATTAAAAACTCGTTTAGTTATTTTCAATAGATGTCGATTTACAAAAATTTTCAGAAAAATATTTTGTCTATTTTCATAATATAATACATTAACTATAAGCCAACTTTTTGGTAGATATTTCACCTACAATACTATCGAACGACCTAATGTGCTCAATATATTTAATATAAAACAATTACTTTTGAAAAGTGAGTATTAGATACTTTCATTAAGAAACCCTCATTTAAAACAACATTAATTAAACTTTTTTATACAAGAACTATGTACAAATTTTCAGTTTAGACATTACCAAAAACATGTGTCAAAAATCTATTTGTAAACTTCATTAGTTTTTGAGAAAAATAAAACTTGATACTAAAAGCATCAGATCCTTTTATTTGAAAAACTTAGAAGAAAAATATACTATTAACATACAAATTAATCTTAACACCCAATTTTGTACCGATTGAATAATTCAGATTGATTAAATAATTGATCTATTTTTATTTTGTTTTATTTTATGTTATTTTTTTTATTTTTCTTTTATCTTATTTTATTATTTTACTTTTTTTGTTTACTTTATTATATTATATTATTTTATCTTTTTTCTCTTTCTTTGTTATTCTATTATATTTTATTTTACTTTATTATATTATACTTTATTATATTTTATTATTATTATGTTATTTTATTTTATCTTTATTTTATGCTATGTTATCTCATTATTTTAATTTTTATTTTACTATTTTGATATTATTTTATTTAGTCTTTTTCTTAAAGGCTTTACTTAGACCATTTTTGTGTTTCCAACACTGTCTATTCATATTTTGGAAGCAAATATTTTGCTCCGTCAAGGCCTAAATTATCCGCAAGGTAAAAAGCAAAACTAGGCAAAACTAGTTGCCGTAGGCAAAATATATTTTAATTCCAAGTATACTCTTAACACAGTCAATGAGGATATTTTGGTCACAGTGCGGAAGCTGGACAGAGAAATCGTATTTCGAAGTGCGTTAGTTGTTGTCGGAGTTCAAATGCCGTAGGTTTTTATTTCTATAAGTTTTTAAATTTTTGTTATTAGGTTAGTATATTTTATTTTATTAGTTTTATTAGGCGAGTATAATAAACGGCTTAGCCGCACATGGAAGTGCGTTAGTTCTTGGCTAGACTTCAAATGCCGTTTATGTTTTATTTTTATAGATTTTTTAATTTTTTTTATTAAGTTAGTATATATTTATTTTATTAGGTTTTATTTTTATTAAGTTAGTATAATAAATTTAATTTTTGATGTTAGTTGTTAAATAAAATGTTTTCTTTTAATATATTTTTATTTATTTTATTTGTTTGTTAAATTTTGTTGAATTTGTTATTTTTTAACATATTATTATTTTCGTAATATATCATTTATTATATATTTAATTTTATTTAATTTTTTATGAAATTGAAATAATTATTAAATTTTTTATTGAATTAAATTATAATTATCATGTGTAAATTTTCTTAAATATTATTTTGGATTTATTTGTAATTTTTTAATTATTATATATGTATGTTTTTAAATTCGTAGCATAAAATATAATAAAAAAAAATGCACATATAAAAAACGCATATAAAACGTACTTTGAAGTGCACTTTGAAGTGCGACCACTAAAAATTTAAAGTGCGATAATTAGAAAACGCACTTCAAAGTGCGGTTAAGGAAGTTAAGTTTTTATTTTTTATTAAACGAAGAATAAAGAAGTAAAATTGGGATGCAGAGCAGTCAGGCGCGTATGAAGAATCACTCAAAGAAAAGGCATGTAGTATATGACTGTACCGCAGGATTGCATGGCCTCCTTACGCAAGTTCACAAGACTCCAAGAAAAACGGTTTTTTTTCAGAAAAGGGGAGGAAAAGGCCAGAAAACATGTTAAGGGGAAGGTAAAGGCGGAAGTACGAACCATCATTAGCCTCTCACAAACTTTAATCACCCCCTCCGAAACCAATTCATTCATCAGGAGCATCACAGAAATCCATCATCCCACCCAACTTCATCTTCCAACAATCAAAAACGCCAAAGCCATTTTTCAGATAGACAGAAAAACATTTCTATCTTTTATACACAAAAATTGATTCCTCTTTATCCTCACATCACAACATCATTTTTTCACTCGCACAGAGGAACGCCTTCCTCATCATCAGCTCATCTTTCATTCTCTCCTCTATCTTCTTCAACACCTGAAAAATAGAAAAGAACTCACTCACTTCCTAACATGTACCGTGTTTCCTATCATCTTCACACCAACCCATCTCAACACCCAAAACATAAAAAGACACAGTTCAAACACAGAACCTTTGTTACCATTCACAAACCCTAACCTATTCACGAACACGACTCAGTTCAACGTCCTGTTCCATTATACTCTCCAACCTCCACTATACGTTAGGGAGGGAAGGAACCCTAACGTTTGGAAGAAAAGAAAGGGGAACTCTGATGGTACCCCTGGCCGCAACGAGCGTCGTCGGCGACAATCCCGGCGACGAAGGCCTGACTCATAGGAGGCGTCGGTGGCGGTTGACCTCGTTGGTGATGGTGAGGGCGCTCCCCTCTTATTATGGTCTAACACCATAAACTTGAAACATAACACAATACTCACAGTCTCTATTGTAAAATAAACAATATTTACAATATCATTATGAAAATAATACCAACCGGATCATAGTTCTCATTAAGGATATAGTCAAAAGCTGCATAAGTAACTGCCATTGCAATTCCTCTCTCAACAAGACGAGAAGCAACGTCTTTCATTTATAACCTTGCAACCATCCTTAATTGCTCATGCTCATGCGAAAGAGGATCAAATACAATAATTTCATCAAGCCGGTTAACAGTTCTGGCCTAAAATGTCTGGTAACACACAAAAAAAACTCAGTCATTTGTAATAAAAAGTATGCCAAGAAATATACCTTTTACATTATTTTATCACGAGCAGTTTGCATGGAAGATTCTCCTGAAAGTCCAGTAAGAAGATGCTTTGCCCCAATACTGTGTTTCTAAAGTCGACCGTGCGGCCTTGGCCATTAGTTAACCTTCCATCATCCAAGACATGAAAAAGAGTGTTAAACAGTACGTAAGACTGCTTCATTTAGTTGACCACCTTCTTCGTTTCCGAACATACCTAAAAGTTTAGAATGTGGGTTAGTCATTCGTCTTTATACCCAAAAATCACACTAAGCTTATAAGGGAAAATAGTCAATCCACTTACCGAGGTGGTGCCCCAATCAAGCGTATAACAGAATGTTGCTCTTGCTCCATGAATTCAGACATGTCAATTTTAACCAACTGATCTTGCTAGAGGAGTAAAGTTGAGCTGAGAGGCGATATGATCTTGCTAGAGCTGCAGATTTGTGGTGTGGTGCGGTTCAGGAGGTGAAATATGTATTTCAAGAGCTTGAAGGAAACACTGAGGAAAATGTAATGTTGACAGAAATTGTTGGACCTGAACACATTGTTGAGGTTGTTAGTCGTTGGACTGGATACCCATGACAAGACTCGGGCAAAATGATAAAAGAAAGGTTGATTGGTCTTGCTAACAGATTGCACTAGAGAGTTGTAGGGCAAGACCAAACAGTTAATTCCGTAGCAGAAGCTGTATTGAGATCCAGAGCCGGGCTTGGGAGACCTCAACAACCAACAGACTCCTTCTTGTTCTTGGGTCCAACTGGTGTTGGAAAGATCGAGCTTGCAAAGGCTCTTGTTGAGCAACTTTTTGACGATCAAAATCAGTTGGTTAAAATTGACATGTCTGAATACATGGAACAGTAAGTGAGTTGACTGTTTTCCTATGAAGACGGATGACTAACCCACATTTTAAACTTTCAGGTATCTTAGACACGAAGAAGGTGGTCAGTAAAGCGAAGACCTTACATTGTGGTACTGTTTGATGAAGTAGAAAAAGCATACATATATGTGTTTAACACTCTTCCTTAAGTCTTGAATGATGAAAGGTTAAGTGATAGCTAAGGCCGCACTGTTGACTTTAGAAACACAGTCATTATCATGACCTCTAATATTGGGGCAGGACACCTCCTTACTAGACTTTCAGTAAAATCTTCAATCCAAACAGCTCGTGATAAAATAATGCAGAGGTATATTTCTTGGTACAATTTTTATTACAAATGACTGAGGTTTTTGTGTGTTTTCTTTGTTGTGACTTTTGAATATGTATTGACAATGTGGTTAAAGGCTCTTCAGATTGAATTTATTTGTTCCAAATTTTGTACATACATTTTGTATGTTCGAGTTTGAGGGAAAGTGTTAGAATATTTATCTTATTTATTATTATATTATGACAAGAGTTACCCTATTTATTATGATTATATTATGTCTAGAGTTACCTTATTTATTATGATTATATTGTGTTTAGAATTATTTTAATTATAATGAATTCTTGTATCTATTTATTCTTAAGATTTTTTGGAATTAAATTACTTGTTAAATGTAGTTTGTGAATTACATAAATAATTTTTTTAGAATTTCAAAGCACATCCTTAAATTCATAAGCACAAATAATGAAACAAATTGTTTAGAAAAAATAATTTTTAATTTCTCGATCGACATATGAATTTATAATTACTCCTACGCATATAAATCAGGTCTTCCTTGTTTACCTATTTTCTGACCAAAACTAATATTATTATGAAAAAGTATAAACTTATAATTTGCTGAGAAACTTATTTGAGTGGGAATGATGATTAAAAAAATAATATTAAGTTTATAATTAGCATATTTGCAGAAGAAAAAAAATATAAAATTAGGATATTCCTCTCCAACAACCCTATGCAGAAAAGAAGATGCTCAAAAGGAGTAAAACATCAATTTACCAAAGCAAAATACAAAATTTACATAATGTTCTTCAGAAAAACTTTCAGATGCGAAAGTATGAAAAGAAGTTCAAAAGAACCAAAAGCATCAACTTGAACCTCTCTTCTTCAAACATAGTTATTAGCGTTCACTCACATCTCCATCTCACCATCTTCACCCTCATTCATTTTAACTTCTTTACTACCTGGCAGCATCAGATCTTGGTGTCATCTATCGGCAAGACTGATCAACCTTTTTTTATCGTTTTGTCCAAGTCTTGTCAGTCTAGCGGTTAACAACCTCAGCAATAAGGTCCAACCGTTTCTGTCAAAATTACATTTCCATATGTTCCCTTCAAGCTGCTTGAATTGCAGATTCCACTTCCTGAATCGCATCATACCGCAAATGTGCAGCTCTGGCGAGATCATATAGTCTCTCAGCCTCTAGAAGAGCAAATTCACCTCTTCTCTTTTTTGCTTTAGTCTTCCAATCTCATCTATCCTTTCCTTCTCCATTATGTACTTCATCATCAAAGGTTGCAGTTTATCTCTCAGGTCATCAAGCTCTTTCCGCGCCTGAACATAAAAATATAATTACAACTGTTGTAATACAAACATAATCCAAATTACAAGGACAACCAATTAGCATAACACTTACTTCTACTAAACGAGCTTTGCTAGCTTTGTCATTCTCTTTATCCAGAGCATGAAGATCCACTTCTAACTGCATTCTCTTCCTTTCGAGGTTGTCAATTTCCTCTGGCTGGCTATTAAGTTGGACTCTCACATTTGCGCAAGCCTCATCGACTAAATCAATTGCCTTGTGTGATGATGACGACCTACACAACCGAAATTATTCATTTAAATAATTTATTTAAACATATAACGTCTGTAGCAGTTATAAAGCCAAATGCTTTCTTTGATTTTAGCGGAACCAAAACTATGTGAGATTAAATTTTTCCCTAAGACTAAAGCTTACCATTCCAATCAAAACTAATATACTAAATTTCCAATTAAAGAATACACTAAAACAGAGCAGCACATACCAGTGATGTAGCGACTAGACAATTGAGCCGCAACAACCAAAGCACGATCAAGAATCCTTAAATGACCTTCGTATCTTTCTTTCAAACCACGAAGTATACTTACAGTATCAACAACACTTGGTTCTGCCACGTACACATGCTGAAACCTTCTTTCAAAGGCTGCATCCTTCTCTACATACTTCCTATACTCCTCAAGCTTGGTGCCGCCAATTTAAACTATGCAACAACACAAATTTCAAATGTTTAGATATTTGAACTTGTTAAATGCTTGATTTCACTCGTTTTAGTAAACAAATGTTTTACGTCAAACTAGTACAACTCAAATTTCAAAGTTAAATAAATCATTATTTCTTTTCAAGAATTATCCCACCGAAATGAAATTATCGAATTATCGTAATTAAACTCAAATCGTACAAAATATGCTAAATTATATTCAAGTGCGTTTACTCTAGATAAAATTCTCACAACCCTTCGTATTTCCTCATCCCTTCCAATAACCGGGTCGAGCTTCCTGCATGTTCCACAATGTCTCTTCCATAGGTATTCAAAACCTGAAAACAGAGATATATACGAGGTGAGTTATATGAACTATTTGAACTTGGTAAATCATCGTTTTAGTAAACAAATGTTTTATGTCAAACTAGTACAGCTCAAATTTCAAAGTTAAACATTATTTATTTTCAAGAACTATCCTACCCATATGAAATTATCGAATTATCGTAGTTAAACTCAAATTGTACAAAATATGCTAAATTATATTCAGTTGCTTTTATTCATTCGGAAAAATTAAACCAAAATCTCATTTATTAAATGTAGTCTGGCCAAAATGTCTTTTCGAATTTATCATTTGGCAATTTAGTATGTGAAAGGTTTTGTCGCCTTTGGCGCTTTCCACTTTCATTCCTTCCTTGCCGCGAAACTTCTCGACTTCTGATTTCACCTTCGATGCCGCCACACCGGCTTCCCTGAGCAACTCTGGGATCTGAGAATCTTCCAGAAGGCGGAGGATGAACTGGTCAAGGGCCAGGTGCTTGTCACCACGCGTCTTCTGGAGCGACTGAGCTCTGCGGATGGCTTTGATGAGGCTCGTGCTGGCCGGAACCTCGTGGAGAAGGAGATTGCGAGGGCAACTTCTTCAGCGCTTGGCTGAACACTCTCTCCGCCGTGCACGCCGATTCCTCTCCCGCCGTGTTGGTTAGCGCTTGGGAGAAGATGATTTAAGTAGTTACAAAATAAACTTTTTTATTTATTAAATATATTTAATATTAAAATATTTGTATTTGATAGTAAGTGAAATACTTCATAAAGTCTACAAAATTAAAATTAAATAAAAAGAAAAGAAACATTTGAAATTTAGTGTACCTAAATTCTCTTAAAAGTAATGAAATTTATGATTGAAAAATATTATTGGACACTTAATTTTTTACATTTATCTGAAAATATCTTTTTATTTTTTTTCCTTTTTAAAAATACAAAAATTTATATTTTTATAATTATTTTTTATTTATCTGTGTCCGTAAAAGTATGTCATGTTAACCTTGATTAACGTAGACAAATTCTCATGCAAAGGAAATCACGTATTCAGAAGGCTTATTGGATTTTGTAATGAAAAGGTATAGGAACAGATTCCAAAGGATTTTAAAATTACATTCCAACGTTAGTGGAATAAATCGCTTACATAAATTTGTCCACCTTTTAAAATCGGAGATGTGCGTGACGAAAACACTCATCCACATCAACAAAAGTGTCATTAAACATCCAAAACCATTTACTTTCAAAAATAAAATTATACTATATAATGAAATATTTTAAATTCCAAAAATCAAATTAACAGATATTTATTTACGTTTAGACATATTAAAATCGTAACATAACAGTAACTAAACTTCGATCATCACCAATGAATTTATCATTTAATAAAATCAGGTTGGTATTTGGATATATACATATGGAAGAACACGTTGTTTTCTAGTCTCCTTCTAGAAGTTGGCATTTGAATTTATACATATGGAAGAACACATTGTTTTCTAGTCTCCTTCTAGAAGTTGGTATTTGAATATATACATATGGAAGACCAATTGTTTTCTAGTCTCTCCTAGAACCTGAGTGTGTATGTTTTTAATGCATATTTTTATCAAGGAAAACGATATTTTAATAACTTCTATTTGACAATTTTTTTAGGTGGTTAGATTTTTTCAAATAGGTTTTTTTTGTTTGTTATATTTCGATCTTTAAATATAAAAATTAGTGTAATTGAATCTGTGTTGCTAAATTGAATTAATGGAGTTAAAATCAAGTTGATTTCATTAAATTACTTGGTAGATGGAAGGCATGTTACATAGAATATGATACATTAAATAATTAAAGAAATAAGTTTCTCATTTGAAATTGATAATCACGAAATTAGGGTTCTAACATTCCAAATTGAAAATACATTCATTGAGAGACAGCTAAATTAGAATTGACAAGGATCGAAATTGGAGAGGGATTGAGCGAGGTTCTTCGTATTGGTGTTTATGTTGTTTTAGGGATTAAGCGAGGTTTTTGTTGTATTGTCATAGTGGATTTAGGCAAGGTGGCCTTTGCATTTTGGATTTCATGCCAACAGGAGTTCGCTGAAAGAGATCTCTACAATTGTTGCTACGATGAAGTAGGCGTGATTTTTTCTCTTGTAAAAATTAGGGTTTCACGTTTTGGTGGCTTGTGGGATATTGCGATGGTGGTGACATGAAGCAGCTCGATCTGTGTCTTAGTTTTCTACGATTTGGGATTAGGGATTGTGATTTAGGGTTCATGATTTCTTTGGTTGCATGTTCCATGTAGTTCGCAATTTGGGAAGATGAGATGTAGGTGGTCCGTGGCTTAACTGAGTTTGCTACTGGTTTTTGGAGATTTAATAGCGTGAGACTACATTACGCGAGAGAAGAACAGGTTCTTTGTTTCACGATGACTATCATGATTTGTCCATGGTGATCCACGGTGGTGCGAAGATGACATGATGTCGAACACTCTATGAATACTAAATTCATTGCATCTCTAATCTCGAACCCTATCTAATTTCATTCCCAATTTGGTTTTCAAAAACCCTAATTTTTTCATTCCTAAATTCAATTTTCACAGCTTAATTTTAAAATGTTTAACGACAAAGACCCAACTAAAACAAAAAAAAAATAGAAAAACCTATTTAAAGACTATCAAAATGATTAAATATCTTTTTTACAATATCATGTGTGTCAAGTGTCTTTATTACGTATAATATTTTTTGTAAAAAATAAAAAGCTGACCAAGAGGGCAAAATTAATCCTCTTTTTATTCCTCCACCACGGTCGCCGTTTTGTTATTGGTCTCCAGAGGTATTGAAAACTTGTTTGATCTTATTTAATGTATCACCATTGTCGTCTTCCTTCCTTTTTTTGGTGTCTTGTCTTCCACTTTGTATGTTCTGCTTTTTGGGTGTTCTGCTTTCGTTATTTTGAAAAAACTTGTTTCAAAAGCCTTAATTTTGTGGATTTGAAAAACTTGTTTAGAAACCTTAATTTTGTGGATTTATGTTGGTATTGGTCGTCGGATGTATGTTTATATTTGTTCCTTATTTTCTTAGTTGTCCCGCAGTTGATGTACTTTTTCTCTTTTTGATTTGTGGTTTTGAACATTTTTCCTGTTATCCATTTACAGCCTTTTTTGTTTTAAAAAATTATTCAAACGGACCAATGACACCTGACATTATAAAAAAAAATTCAAATAGAAGTTGTTAAAAT
Organism: Vigna angularis; assembly: GCF_016808095.1. NCBI lineage: Eukaryota > Viridiplantae > Streptophyta > Magnoliopsida > Fabales > Fabaceae > Vigna > Vigna angularis. The sequence goes on along the minus strand of NC_068973.1, from coordinate 8,598,240 downwards.
ATTTTTCCTTCCCTTTTGATTTGTGATTTTAGACATTTTTCTTTTGTCCATTTACAGCTTTTTTTGTTTTAAAAAATTATTCAAACGGACCAAAGACAACAGACATTGTCAAAAATTTGCCAAATAGAAGTTGTTAAAATATAGTTTTCCTTTTATCAAAAGAAAATATAAAGTCGCAAATTAATTTCACGGTTCAATGAGAAAGTAAGAAGGGAAGGGGCGCCCCGTTTCCATTACCTGCCCTAGGGCGAAAGGTTTGCGAACGGAAAATACAGAGAACAAACTTATTTACACTGATCTTTTTTAAAACCATTATCAAGAGATTCAATTACTATATCAATATATCAGGCTCTGCTTTATGTATACAAGGATGAAATATTAATTTTACAGCTATTTAAGGAAAAATATTGAGTCATATCAGCCTCTAAGCTGCAGTCTTACGCACACCCTTCGCTGGAAGGGCACTGCAAGATTCATTTGTGAGATTAAAATAATTATTACAAATTCAACAATCCTACATAGATGATCCGTAGTATTGTAATAAAATTCTAGAGACTAAGAATACTAACCGTGAAAATCTGGCATAAGGAAGTTCATTATTCCTCATCACTATCATACACAACTGCCATCCGTCGATGGGTGGTTGTTTTCTTTGGAGGAGACTCTTCATCTGATTCAAATCCCTTCCTCTTGGCACTGCCTCTAAACTCCTTACTCTTTTGCTTTGGTTCCTGCAACAAAACATCCAACTAGTTTTAAAACCACGGCATAACAATAGAATACTATCCTTATTTCCACCTAAATTTATGAGACATAAAATAAGAGTACAACAATTAAGGAACACTAAGAGAAAACAAAAAAATAGGGGAATAAGGATAATCAAAACGTTGTTGAAACATGTTGGGTGTTTTGAAAATGTCGTGGGATTTCATCCACAGTTGTGACAACTGACAATAAGAGAGAAGTCCATAAGGATATAATATCTGACAAACAATGCTTCATCATCTTATGAACTTTCACCCTACCCACAAGATGTACAAGCACACAGAGGACACACGTACAACAGTCTTATAAACAAAAATATAAATATCTTCACATTACAAACCAGTGCATAAAATGGAAACATTATAAACGAGGAAGATTTAAAAACAACGAAACTGCATGAACTAATCACATGTAATATACCTTCTTATCAACAGTTAAGGAGGGCTGATAAGAACCAATCTAAAACTAAATATCTACGGACCTACAGCCAAAAATTTAAATATGTATTATTTTTAATAAAATATGCAGTACCTCCTCATCTGACGCATCATTAACTTGTTCTGCCTCTTCATAGTGATCTTCCTCTTCTTCATCGTCCTCATACTCTGGTTCAGTATCCTCATCCCTCTTGCGTGGAGGTGGCCTCTCATTTTCCTCTTCCTCGGTTTCGTACTCAGACTCCTCTCTCTCATCATCCTGGTAACCGACTGGATTTCGAGAGGACTTAGCAGGTGGGAAAAAAGACTTGCGAGGGATGTCTCTAGGTCCCTGTGACTAAATTCCAAAAAAATAAAAAAACCCTCATCAATGACAAATGCCAAAACAATCAATATAAAAACAAATTTCCGCAGACTGAGAAACGATACCTTTTTAGCATTCATAATTCGTTTCTCTGCTCGGGCTTCCACTTCCAAATCATCCTCAAAGCGGCGCTGAGAGCGACTTGAATCATAGTACTCTGCTTCGTCCTCCTGAAGGAAAGAACAATGAGTAAATAATGAAACTGTCATAGTTTTATGTACCCAGATATGCTTACAGAAAATTACAGGAGATACGTGACCAAAAGAAAAACAGACTTTTATACCTCATCCAATGCATCCTCTAAAAACCCAGGAGAAAGTTGCCGCCTCCTATCCACAGCTGGAGTATACTTCCGGCTCACCTTCTCACGCTTTCGGTTAAGAAGCACATTAGCCCTAATATTTTGACTTTCAGCCTACAAAAGATATATAGAAATTAGATGATGGTACCCAAGAGACATTTAGCACGTAATTATTGAATTATTAATTATACCTTCTCTTTTTCCTCTTTTTCCCTCTCAGGATCAATGTCAGTAATGCAGTTTTTAACCTTGTAAACCTTCTTATGCCTTGAGTCAACAAGGGCAGTCAACAGCCGATGAGAATTTGAAGACAAGGAAGATGGCATAAACCTCATTTTCCTCAATAACCTTCCTTGTGATTGAAGGATTCCCTGAAGCATGTAAACACAGACAATTAGGGGAAAATGGTAACTCATCAAGACATTCAAAGGAATAACGAAATTCACCTTTCCGTGTCTAAGGAAAAGATGTGCTTGATCATGCTGTGCATCTTGCACTGATATGTCAAGAACTTCATTCCCAATTAAAAGCTGTAGGCTGCCATCAGACCATCTCACAAAGCGGGCATTGCTTTCATACTACAGTAATAGAAAATCCATGATACATTTTTTGTAAACAATTACATTCTGCAACCTGATCATGAATGACAAATCATCATAACACTAACCCACCTGGTTTTCTACAAAGTTAAAGGGTAAACATAATTGAACATGGAGCATTTTATTCCTATTTAGTACTAATGAATTTATTGAAGTACTTCCTCGCCCTCACATATCCTTAAAATATTATAAACTTCCTTAACAGATTACCAATCTACTAAGTTCAAAAGAATCATGTCCATTCATGCACATCAAAACTAAATCAGATTCTCTCAACCAAAAGGCAGATTTATCGACAGAAGACACAGTAGACTCCAGAACCTTAAAAGAATACATTTGGCCATTGTATCCTGAATCCATCCCAATATTAACCTCAAAATTCAAAATCAAATATTTTATGATATAATTAGGAGAGTAAAAGGTAGTAGAAACGAATACAAATGATGTAAAAGCAGTTAAGAAGTTACACACAAGAACATCAGAATCTTCTTCACACCAGTCATTTAAATTTGACCGAAATTATAATTGATAACGGTATACAATTACTTACAGATGCTGTGCCATCAGGATTTCTAGCAGTCCTCCAACGTACAATATTATTCTCCAACCGTATTCGCTTTCTGGCTCCAGATTCATCAGTTACAAAAGTATCCTCTTCCACATATGTTTTAGGATCAAATGGTTTAGGGTCGACACCCATAATATTGGAAACTTTAATCATGTTCGTCTGCCAAGAGAGAGAGAGATTAAAATACAATTGTCTGAATAATGAAATTCAACATATCTTACCAGAATGCACGTCCTTATAATTCATCTATACACAAAACCTGAGAGATTTTACGTATTAAAACGTATTCGTGATGACCTTGTTATCATAAAACGTATTCATCAGCCACCAAGTTAAAAGCTTTAAAATTAAAATATGAAATAAAAATAAAGGGTTCTCACTCGAATAAATAAACTTATTAATTAGAAGCAAACCTTGTCTGGAACAGCTGGAGGAGGTCGTAATGGAACTTCCAATTCTAAAGGGGGGCCAAGTGGCTTCTCTTTAGTTTTTATCTCAAAGTTTTCCTCCTCTGATTCATACTGATGACCTTCATCAGCAAGCATATCTTCTGGTCTCAGGTTCTTTCCGTAGCTTCCTTCCTCCTCCACAGGATATCTCTGGGGCAGGAAACCAATAATATCGTCAATTCTCAAAATTAAGGCAATTCACAGATAAAGGAAAATAATCATTATTGACACCAATGTCACTATTGGCACCTTCACTCACATTTGAATCTTGTTCAATGTCCTGCTGAACAGCATACCCCATTTCCTCTTCTTCATCATCATCAAAATCACCAAATACATCACGAATTTCAGGGGCCGAATGCAAGTCACGAGTCTCGTCTTCTTTTTCATCTCTGGGCGACACACTACATTTATAAAAAAAAAAAAGATAAACTATCAGTCTTAATGTCATGCAGCAGTTATAAAACAATTGGCAAGATTAGTTCTTTGACGTTTGATCTTTTAATTTCATTTAATGTTTCACTTCGGTCCTCCAACTTCCTTTTTGTTTAAATTTGGTCCTCTAATTAAGCGCTGTAAAACAAGTTCATCCTTTCAGTTAGAAAATGTTAAATGTAGTTAGTAGAGAGGATGAATTTGTCAACCGGTACTAAGTTAGATGATCAAATTAGGGGGGGCGCTAGAATCCAAAAATTGAAAAATTATAATAATTAAGCACAAAAAGTCTTGGGTCATCAGTAATTCCCTGTGTTCTATCCTATGCCCTAATCAATGAAACATGTTTCAATATGCATGACAACACTGATAAAGGAAAACATAAACGAGTCCACAAATATCAACATACTTCAGCTACATTTGTCCACATTTTTCCGTGAAACATTATACCTGGGGCTTCTAGCTTCGTCGACTTCTTCCTCCTCATCGTCGTGCTGATCGTAATGATTCTCCTCCGACCTTTCAGATCCGCTCTCAACGACGTCATCGCGGCGCTTACTCGTGACGCCACGCTGGCTATAGCCGTCATCTTTGGCTTCACTATCCGAGTCTCTTCCCTCACTTTCCTCTCTCTCTCCAACTTCCACCTCCTGCGAGCTCTGCTCCCTCTCGCCCTCGCTTTCGCGATCATGTTCTCCTTCTCCGTCTCCGTCGCTCTCGATTTCCACCTCCCCCTGGCCCTCCACCTCGCCCTCTCCCTCCTGCTGCCCCATTCCCTCTCCCTCGTCCTGAAAAAACAATACGCCAAAACGTGGAAAAATGGTTAGGGTAGGGATCCAAACGCGTTGCAAGGAAAACGAGTGTGAAATTGGGGGCGTACGGAGGGGTAATTGAGTTGGGGATTCGATTCGTGCTCGGAATCGACGTCGAGCTCTTCCTCCTCCTCGGACTGGTCGCCGAAGAGGTTCTGCATCATCTGGTGGCGCTTCTCCTCACCTCCCATGGCTTCCGAGAGAAGAAACCCTAGCACGAATGGTTTTTTATTGAACCGCTTCAACTGGGAACCTGCGTTTGTTTGTTCTTGTGCTGTGCTCGTGAAAGGCACCGGATCAGTCGCGTTTGTGGTGTCGATGATGCGATTCCATGCTTATTTAGTGGTAATGGCTGGTCTCATCCCAAATACCAGGAGTGGGGAACTGCACTATTAAAAATTTGCAGTAAATTAAAAATACAAAATGTTTGAATTGAACTGATCCCAGATCAATTGAATTATTTTTTTATTTATTAAATTACATTGTAATATAAACTGAATTGAATTGCTTGTAACTTAACCTCTTTTCGAATTACTTTTGAATTAAATTGTTATACGAATTTTATTAATTTTGAATTCAACTGTAACAATTTTGTAATTAAAAAACAAAACAATAGTATTTATCTACCTCATTTATAATGTAGATTTTTCTACAAATAACAAAATTAAAAAGTTAAGTTAGATCAAAAATTGAAACAATCAAATTGAACAAAATGTCAAAACAAACCAGGATAGAAATTGAGTTAAATTCGGTTGAAATTCACATAATCAAAACTTAGTCAAGTCAATCCCAACTTAAAATTAACCGAATTAGGTTAGGAAAATCACAGACAAAACTCAATCAAATTGGTTCGGTCGAAATTTGATTGAGTCAACCTCGGTCAAAAATCAAAAAAATTCGATTGGAACTACTACAGTCAAAATTTGTTCGATTCAGTCTTAACCGAAAATTGATCGAATATGATTGAGGACTAGTGCTGTCAAAACGGGTAATCTTGCCCACCACAAGTTCGTCACTTAGTGAGTCAACCCAACCGGCTCATTTATTAGCGAGCTAAAACAATTAGGGTGTTACTCCCTCCACCACCACACAATGTTGTATGCACCTCCCCATTCCTTTTCTACCCTTCATTAATATTTAAACGGATGTCAACATCCGACATCAGTTTAAAGGACAAACAAATGCATATACATTTGCATTATATATCAAACTGCTACATAGCCAAAATAATTAGTAATAAAAACTTACTACAAATGGATATATATCTGCAGTAGGAGAAGTCGACGACAATGGAGTTCTCGACAGACACAAGCACAAAAAGGTACCCTTCATAAACAGACACAAGCACAAAAAGTGGCATGCACCTGTTAATGGCATGCATCTGTTAGGTGAGCCAGCAACCATTGTTTTCAGTATCCAACCATTGTTATAAATGAGAATTAATGTTACTAGGTGAGAATCACATGTCCCACATTTTTGTATCCAAGGCTTGACAGTGTCGGGGAGGTGTAGGGTATTTTTGGAATTAAAAAAATAATGGGGAGGTGGAGGGAGTTTTTGGGGTGGTGGAGGGAGCAACACCCAAACAATTATAACCTGACTCGATCCATCACGGGTTGATGATTAAACGGGTTGACTTACTAGTTTACTTAATTATAATTTTTTTTCAAATATAAAAAGATTATTATTTTTTAATTCAAATCTAAATAAATTTCACTCTAAAATCATGTTAAACTCCAAAAGACAATTCAAAATATAATATATATATATATATATATATATATATATATATGTCAAACAATACAAATGTAATCCAAAAGCAAACACAAAATGCAAACAAATAAGTTTCTAGAATTGATCATTTTTGTGTCACTTATCCCTTTATAATATTAGAGTCTTAAATAGATAAATCCATAATATTTTTCTCTCTTGGAAACATATTTTTCTTTATCTCTACCTACAACACAATAAAAAAGTGTTAACTAATAATATTAAAACATAAATTAATAAACAATTAAATTAAATTAGGTGGGTTGTGACCCAACCCAGCTCACCACGGGTTCAACCCGGGTGAGATGGGTTCTAAGTGAGCCGGGTTGAAAATTGACCTATATAAAAAAATGACATTCTTTTCAAATCCAACTCGGCCCGAACCCATGGTGGGTCAGGTTGACCAGTGGGTTCTGGCCCATTTTTACAGTACTAGCTAGGACGATCATGACCAAAACTTAGTCAAGTTGGTCCCAATCGAAATTGGTCAAATTTAACTAAGTCGACACTGGTTGAAATCAGCAGAATTCGTCTAGGATGACCACCAATGGTCGAGATGGTGCCGATCAGAAATTGATCAAATTTGGCTGAATCAATCCAACCAAAAAATTAGTCGAATTCGGTCAAGTCGGACATAGTCCAAACTCAGTCAAATTAGTCCCAATCGAAATTCAACTAAGTCAACCCTTGTCGAAAATCGGCCGATTACAAGAAATTCGACTTAGTCGACTCTTACCAAAAATCGGCCGAATACGAAAAGTCAACTCCGACAAAAATCGATAGAATTGATCGAGTCAACCGACCAAAGTTTGATCTAATACAATAAATTTAGAGACTGTCAAATAAATAAAAAAATATGAAAAAAATAGTTTTAAATTAATAAATAATTAACTAAACTATAATTTTAGATGTTCAGTTTTCCTAAAACTAAATTATAAAATGATATAATTCAGTTTTTATTATAAATAGTTCAGTATTTTTTTTCTTTGATAATTGAGTTTAGTTAATTTTGTCATTCCTACTAAAACCTACCTCACGGGCTTTGAGATGAAAAACTAACCTAAATTAAAACAACCTATTATTTTCATGTTACTTTATTTTTATCACTAAATTTGTTTTAATTACAGTAAGTAAATTAAGAAATTAAAAATAAATATTATATTTATAATTATATATAAAAAAGGTTATACTATATTTTAGTGCTTTGTTAATTTTTTTCAATTTTATCTTCTTAATGATTATATTTTAAATTTAAATAATTATTCATAATAAAAAAAATTCAATTTTATAATTTTAGTAAATAATTATTTAATTCAAATAATTATTTTTTACAAATAAAAAATTATTTACTTTTTTTTATCATTAGTAACTTCTTTAGAAATTTAAATAATTATTTTCATAACACAAAAATATTTACATAATATTATTTATAATATTTTTTTATTTTAATAACTAAAATTTATTTAATATATAGTTATAACTATACATCTATAATGATATATCTATAATTATATATATATATATATATATATATATATTATTTTTTCAATTTTACCATTTTAATTACAATTTTTAAAACTTAAATAATTTATAAATATTCAAACTATGCATACACACCGGTGAAATAGGGTCTGTGTTTACGCTAGTTTTAAATGATGGGATAAATATGATTTAAAATAAGAAACATTAAAATAAGAAATATTAATTTTGACATGTATAATTTTAACTTTTCCATAAATATTATTTTAAATATTTTACTATTTTGTTTGTTTTAGTTATTATTGAGAAAGTTCATAAAAAGACCTTCATTTTTCAATTTTTTTATTTTATTTTCAAATGCAATTTTTGTTACTACATTTTTAACGTGTTTTGTAATTTTGAATTTAAACTTGGTTACCATATACCTTAAATTTAATTTTTTTGTTGACCATATCAATCTGAAATTTAGAAAAAAAAAATAATTTCTTATTGTTAAATATTTATTGCATAGTGCATTATTTATATAAGCACCTTTGGAATAAGCTCTACTACCATATATAAGTTTTGTATGTCATAAATCGAAATCAATTCCTAAATTTAATAATAACAATAGCAAAGTCCATTCCTTAAAGGTACTAGACATCCTCTCTTCATTCTTCCATTTCAATCACCATCCTCAAGATACAATCCTGGACAACATAAAATCTGTCAATAAACTGAGTCATGCAGTTTAATTCATCAAAGTTGTGATATTGAAATCATATTACATTTCAAGCTAGGCAATAAAGAACACTGGTTAATTTTAATGTTTTATTGAGCACCATCATTCCTTCTTTAGCAACAAAAGTTTGTTTTCCATTTAAAAGCCCTAATGGACATTCAAAGACATTTCTCTCATCAGTTGAGTATTCTAGCTCTCCTATCATATGACGAGAAGCACTTGTATTGATAATCCATTGAGTAGAATTACGCTTACCAACTAGCTTTTCAATAACGTCTAATTGACATTATTTAAGAGATTCACCAATGTTCACCATTGCTCGTTGTTCAGCCCATCATGAACAAAAATGTCAACATTTGTTATTGCTTTAGTCACTATACCAAATCCTCTAAGAACTAATGTCTTTCCTTGTTAGATTTTCCTTAACTACTACCTCATTTAGTATCTCGAGGAAGTTGTCCCCACAACTTAGGATAACCAATTAACTGAAAGCACTTCTCAAAGTCATGTCTTGGATTATTACAATTGTTGCATATTATGTTTCGATCCTTGCTTCTCATCCTCCCATGATTTATTCCTACACTTTGCACAACAAAGCTCATAATCTCATTGGATTCCTCCTTGCCCCAAGTAATAGTTTTCACACGTTCTTCTTGAACTAAGATTGAATAGATCTTGGGCAAGTATGTTGGATCTGACAATCCTATAAGTAGTCTCATCGAGACCCATGACAAAGTGATGAATTTCTCCTCTTCACGCTTCTTTTTTAGTTTGTATCCAAGGCCACAGATGTATCTGCCACACGCACATGCAAATGTCTGTTGATGGTTGGCCAAATCCTCCCATAACTTCAACTTGTAGTAATATGCAACGATGGTCATTCCTTTTTGTCAATCAGATCCACTTTAAGTTATTGCATATGTTAAACATTCCTTAATATTTGTCCACAAGTCCTTCGCTACCTCCATGTATGGCATCATTGAACGTAGTTTAGGTTCAATGGTGTTCATTGTCCATGACACCAACAATGACTTATTTGTCCATCAATCTTCAAGATTTGATGATTTTTTTTTTTGTAATTGTTTGATTGTTTCATCTTTGAACCCAAACTTTTTCCTTGTTCTCAACGCAATTCTCAGAGGTTAAGCTCATTCATCATAATTCCCCCTTCATTTGAACATACATCAAGAGACTTTGTGGGTGTTCTACAACAATTATGTCACAAGGTGAGATTGTCTTTCTCACCTTGACTTCCTCAGTCATGTTGGTACTATCAGAGAAATCTCTGGTACAATGTAGAAGAATTTGCTATGTAATTCTTACCTCCTTTATTATTGACCAAGACTCAATATATATACAAACTTTACATAAATAACTATCTTAATCTACGCTAATTACACAACAACTATTCCTAAATAGAACTTTGCTAGATTATCACAATTATAACATATATTATAATTGTAGAGAATATCAGAGAGTATAAAAAGCTATTAAGGAATATCTCAATATGGATATTCTAGAGTAAATGATTATAACCAACAATGATATAGTAAGAATGACAAAGAACACAAATTTAAGTAAGGGTTAAATTTAATTGTGAAAATGACTAAACGGAATGAAAAGGAATGAAGGACAAAAAGGGAATGAAAGAAGTTGCACCACTTGTTGAAGCAAAATGTAATTGCATGCTTATGTAAGCAAATTTATATTTCAATTTCTAAAATCATATAGGATCTTGAATTACATTATTTTTACAAATTCTCATATACATAAATATGAAGGAACAAAGAACTTACATAAATCCATTACAAAGTTCTTTTAATCAATGCTTTCTTTTCTCTTACTTCTCTTATATGACTTCTTGATGATATAGAAATTAATTGGATAGGAAGTCTCCTTCTTTCAAAGTCATTGTTTCCCTATCTTTTTAACAATGTAACCCCTTTATAGAAGTAAAATTGACTATCTTTTATGATATTTTACCAACTTTAATAAAATACAAAAATGCCCTTTTGAAGTGAGAAAAGATGGATTAATTTTAATAACTCTAAAATAATCCTTATAACTTTAATACATTTATATTTTAATAATGATCACATTAAAATCGTTACATCAAAGTTAATCTTTAAATTACATGAATCAAATATTAAATTAATATAATTTAACATCCTCCCACTTAGTTCATGTGATGACTTGAAGATTTAATACTAAACTTTAAGTGTGCATCATTCATTAGAATTATCAAGTCATCATCCTTTATATGAATTGAAATGATCAGATCATGGTGGGCAAAAGTCATGAATGATAAGATTCCTTCCATATATCACATAATCAAACCAACTCAACATAACTTTAATTAATTTTATGACTTCCATGTCTTTAAAAGAAACCTAACATGTTACCACAATCAATAATACATCTATATAACTTAATATGGATAATAATAAAATAAGTAGAAACATAACTTTAATTGAATTTGTAAGTGTCATGACAATACACACATATAATTATACATATGTATATGGATAAATAGCATCATCATGTTAATATTTACTTATCCATAATGCTCATACTTTCAACATGGCCAATACACACATATAATTCTTATTTGTGAGATTAGTTGTAAAACATGGAACTCTTGTGTAATTTTGTGTTATTAATGACATATGTTTTTCCAATTCATGTTAGTATTTAATTTCCATGCTTAATGTTTAATGTGGATTGTTCTCATGCTTGATTTGTGATTCTTAAGGTGTTGGGAAACATTTTTATAATCTAGACTTGAAATTGAATGCCTAATGGATGCTTATATCTAGGAATAATACTTGATTAATTAGTAATCTTAAACTATTGAACTTAATGCATTGTTGCTTGTTGAGGATTCAAGGAATTAAAACTTGATAAGTTATCAAAGACTTAAAGTCACTAAGGGTAATATTTGAGTATGCGTGTGAGTTGATTTTGACTTTAATATGGAATTGAAATGTTTGTGAATGAATGAGAGTGAAATGGATGAACTCTAGTCTTAACAAATTGTAAATTTGATAAAAATACAAAAAAGTTTCTAATGTTTTTGTTATCTTTATGTCTAATTAAGTTGTGAATTGTGAGAGTTATCAAGTGTTGCACGAAATCCTCGGGAGAGAACGATATTTATCACTTGCTATGCTGCAACCGATGCACTTGTCGTTGGTTTTGTAGCCAACACAACTTTCCAGTGATCCATTCTAGTTACTTTGATATTGGCCTAACATTCCAGCAACAAAATTGACATCTGACCGAGTACAATTTTGAGCATACATCAAACTCCAAACCACAGACGCATAAGGAATGAACTCCATGGCCTTTCGTTTCAAATCATTTTTGGGACATTGCATTTGACTAAACTTGTCCCCTTTTTGAATTGGAACTACTCCAAGAGAGCATTTTTTTTTTCATTTTGAATATCTTTAACACTTTGTTAATATAGCCTATTTGAGACAAACTTAACAATCATTGTGATCTATCACGAATCACATAAGATGCCTCATTCGTGTCTTTCATTTTAAAGTTGCTAGAGAGAAATTTATTACATCATCTAACATACCAATATTATTAGCAACAAGAATAATGTTGTCAACATATAGAACCAACATAACAAGCTTGCTCCTCTGGTCTTTATGTATATACACTGGTCAATGATGTTCTCTACAAACCATATGAAGTTATGGTATCATTAAATTTTAGATACCATTGTCAGGAAGTTTGTTTCAATCCATGTATTGATTTCTTCAATTTACACACCAAAATTTCTTTTCCTATTATTGGGAAACCTTCTGGTTGATCCATATAAACTTTCTCTTCTAAGTCACCATTCAGAAACGTGGTCTTTACATTCATTTAATGAAGCTCTAAATCATAATGAGCCACTAAAACCAAAACAACTCTCAAAGAGTCCTTCTTAGAAACAAGAGAGAATGTCTCTTTGTGGTCGATGTCATCCTTTTAAGTGAAACCTTTGGTGACTAATATAGTTTTATACCTTTCAATATTGCCTTTCGAGTCAAGTTTAGTCTTAAGAAACCATTTACAACCAACTTTTTTTGAACCCTTAGGCAATTCAACTAGATCATACTTTATTGTCATCCATTGATTTCAATTCTTCTTTCATAGCATTCAACCAATTCTCTGAATTGTTACTTTACATGACTTGTCTGAAAGAGGCCGAATCCTCATTAATGCTTAAGTCACATTCATGTTCAATAGAGTAAACCACATAGTCATTTGAAATAACAAGTCTTTTTTGCCTTACAGACCTTCTTAATGTTACTTCTCATGGTTCCTTTATTAATTGCTCATTTGTGACTTACTCATTGTTAATTGATGTTCGTTTTGTGGGATTGGAATATTAACTTGTTGTCCCTGCTTGTTGTGTGACTGTGATACAACAAGAGGGATAATAACTTGAGAAGAGATATTAAGTGTAGAAACATTACTAATATTCTCTTGAATGTCCACTCTTCATGATTAATCACTCCCACTGAATTGTTTATTTTCAATGAATCGAGCATTATCAAACTTAACTATTATTGTACTATGGTTAAGGTTTAAATTGAAATTAATAAACCTTTTTGTTCATGAAACAAAAGTAACATGCTTGGCAAATGAGCATTCGGTAGGGATTGTACGATGCATTATTTTCATTTAAAAAACATTTGGAAAGATAGGACAAATGTTTATTTTTTTAACAGTGAAAATATTTCAATTCACATGATCGCATGAACTTAATCCAATAGCATCCATCATTGCACAACCAATTAAAATAAAACATATATAACTCATGCATCTAATTCAAATAAACACATTTTGACATTTTGTTAAATGCAAAGTCTAAAATCTAAACATAAAAGTTATTGCCTTTTGTTTTCTCATCAATAACTTTGCAATTAAAACACTCAATACCAATAAAGTGTGTAACAGAGAAAAAACATGAGTTCCAATTAACATAATACGAAATTACAATTGCGGCCTTCATTTTCAACTCATATGATAGATGATTCAATTTTAATTCAAAGCCAATTAAATGCAATTAACAGCGTAATGCATCATAATATAAATCAATCATTAAATTTTACTGTAAGCATAAAAAATATAAAGTTCCTAAATTTCATAATTTCAAATTAGGATTTTATAATTGAAAAAAAATACCATTTATGAATAATCATAAAATCAAGAAACCTAACTCTGATACCACATGTAAGCAATTTTATATAAATCGTACACTATCTTGAATTATATGGTTCTCACAAATTCTTATATACATAAATAAGAAGAAACAAATAACTTTTTTAGATTCATTGTAAAGTTCTCAAGTTAAGGGACAATGAACATGCTTCCAAACTTTCTTTTTAGACCCATAAAGTTTCAAGTACATTTTCATTTCATAGTCACACCTCTTATTTTATTTGAACTTGTAATAATCAAATTAAGTATATTCTACAATCTAGTGTTTGAGCGTAAAACAAAAAAACTTATAATTTATACAAGCCAAAATATATAAAACAAAGGATATAAATATATTGTTTTATTATAACACAAATATTTTGTCTCATCATCTTTCTACTATTACTTTTGATATGATAGGTTATTGTACAATTTCTTGGTTTTCATTTATGTACTCATACAAATGCCTTGTCCATTGACTGAAGTGGTGTCTCACGTGCATAACACATCTATCTTTAAGCCCTTTTGTTTTGGATGCATCTTATAATTGACTTAAAGTACAATAAATTTGATAATTTGATGACTTTAGATACTGGTAGATTACCTTCTCATATGATAAATTGAATAAAGTGATTCAAAACTTAATATTATTTGTTATGATTAGAATATGTAAGATGAACAAATCTGAACAAAAATTGTATTAGATCATTATTGTCAATAATAGATTATTGAAAATAAGTCTATCCAACTAATTTTTCCAAGAATAACTACATTTTTTATTTTAACACAAAAATGTAAATTTTGTTAAACTTTTCTTAAAATATTTCTAAACATGTTATATATTTTATAATAAATGAGACTTAACTACGTATACAGCTACTTTATCATCAAAATAAAAAATTTAATGTCTAATTTAAGTACTACTGTTATATTACAATATAAAATAATAATATTTATAACATGAAATATAAGGATGTAAATACATTGTAATGATGATTTTTACTTTTAACCAATAACACAATTATTTTTCATGAAAGTTAGAACATGCCACATATTTATATATATATATATATATATATATATATATATATATACACGTTTTTCAATTTCTGTTTGCTTCTACACATTTTTATTTTTAAGAAAAATATTAGAATAAGTTTAATTGATCTGTAAACTCAAATAAACATAACTAATATTTTATGATTCAGTTTTAAAATTTGAATAATTTTAAAACTTTTTAAATTGGTTATTAACTAGTCAAAATATTTCAAATTAGCTTTTCTAGCATGCAATATGATAACTCATGTCTGAATTAGTTAAAAATATAAAATTTAATTTGTTTATTACCACTGAAAGTTCAAGTAGTGCGACATTGAATATTCATATTTTTGAAAATTATAAAAAATTATTTGAATGATTATGTAAAAAAAAAATAAAACATATTTTAGTTCTTTTTTTAGTCATGTAATGCACAAGATATTAAAATTTAATTTAAAATAAAATAATAGTAGAAAAGTGAAAAAATAATTATATTTAAAGATAATTGTGGATAAATATTGTCTAAGAAATTCATGCAACTTAAATTGAAAAAGAATGGTGAAGTGGGTCCCTCCTCGTTGGTGCCACCTGTCGCCAGTCAATTGGATGGCTACCCAAATTTCCATTTACCAAGTTTACCCCCAACAAGTCTTCTCACACCCTCTTCCGTTTTGAAACGCTTCCCGAATTGCGAGAAAAGGCCCAGCCTCGGATCCAAAGCACCCAGCTTCTCTCTCCGAACCTGTCCCTCTCTTGTTCTTTGAAAATTTCACTCACTATTTCGATCACTCCTTTTTATCTGTCCGAGCAAGAATCAAACCGACGCGTCCCTTCCCTCGGTGCTACTGCTCCTGCAAACCCTAGACGCTCGCGTTCGAGGATCAGCTCGGTGCTTCAATGGAGCTTCTCAATGTCACTGTGAGTTGGTGCCCTTTCTTTCTATGTCTAGAAACCCTAGCTACCAATTTGTTCTCCATAGAAATTGAAAAGTATGAAAAAAAAAGACGCGAATGTATGCGTGCTTGTGCTTGTGCTTGTGCTTGTGCTTGTGCTTGTGCTTGTGCTTGTGCTTGTGCTTGTGCTTGTGCTTGTGCTTGTGCTTGTGCTTGTGCTTGTGCTTGTGCTTGTGCAATCTCCAAACCTCATTCAGCTGTTCTGCGGGGTGGCTTAGATTCGAATGCTGCTTTGGAAATGGAATTGTTCCGATCTTACGTGTTATTGCGTGAATGTGGGCGTTATCTTCTTTGGTTTCAGCTCAGCTCGTGTAATTCACCTTTTTTTTTTGTTTGTTTTCCTGGTTCTGTATTGAAGAGAGCTGGAAGGAAAGAAATGAAATTATAATCGATTTTGATTACTTATTTAGTTAGATTTTATCTTTGGCGCTTGGTCTTTCATTGCCTTTTGTTTTGCTGCTTCCAATTCTTGGCATCCCTTGGAAGTCTATTTGTAGATAAGGTTCTGTTTGGATAGAAGTTCTGGTGATACTTTTTTTTTTTGGTTTCTGTGATGATGACTTTTTTTCTAATGTCTAATTTGTAAGAGTTTTGAGAATTCCGTAGGATATTTATTGGGTACTTTCTGTTAAGGTAGAAACAAGAACAACTTTTCAGAAACTTGGAACTTGGTGGGAATCAAAAAGAATATACCGTGAAAAGATAGAAAGAGAGATATACAATTGTGTTTTTTCTATATCAGTTTTACAACCAACAATTCCTATTTATAGGGATTGGTAACTATTGTATGGTCCTATACAAGGTCTCCCCTAGCAATGTTATAACATTGCCCCCCGCTCAATTGGAGAAGTCGAAATAAGAAATTTAGAGGTTGATGTTTTAGTATCTCTGCTTGCTTTACTCTTTTTTTCTCTTCTGGACTCCTGCTATATTGGTGGTACAGCTTAGGAAATAGAGTTAGAAGAAGGTCTTTGAATACAATACTGGTGCAACTTCGGTCATTTGGTCTAATTGTTTGGTTCGCTGTTTTCTTGCTAATTGAGAGTGGGTCGATGATTATGTCAATGATGACACGAAATGATTGCATAGAGCTATTAAAAAATTTGGATGATTATTCTGCATGTATTGAGTTTTTAGTTTGGCTTAGCTTCAAAACTAGTCAGCAGATGTGGGCAAATTAAGTCATTTTGCTGATTTGTGACCTTAGTGCTCCCTGTAATCATTAGCATCCTTAGATAAAATGAATGAAACATACAACTATATGTAAAACTACTTGATATGACCTTTTTTTTTTGAAACACATGAACAATGATGGCTTCAGAACATTATTCAATTTTGGATATTATAATGATTTTATATATATGACCATGGATGGTTAAGATTAAAACATTAACTCATCTAAACTGTATAAAATTTATGTATGTAGATTACATCTAGTTAATTTAGGGTTAGTTGTTAAAATAGGTTTTCTGCCTAAAATTCTATACCTTTGGATGCCATACAAATTAGTTATGTATGAACACAGATGATGGATGCTTTTAGTAAATGTCTTATTCACATATGCTGTTCATTTGTGTGTGTACATGCAGTATAAAAAGGGGAAATTTGGAGATCATGGCTGATTTGAAGTCTTTGGATACTCCTTGAGGGCTGTTAACTGGTTATGTGTTTGCAATGAGTTGCAGCTTTGATTTTCTATTTGCTAAACAGCTGCCATGTAGTACGGTGCCATGAATATGATATATATATATATATATATATATATATATATATATATATATATATGTATAAACTGTTTTAAGGATAGTTGGTTGAGGGAATAGTTAAACACTAGTGGTTTGCAATGAAGTAACACAGATTATTTTGATTAACTTAATGACAACACCCATTTCCAAATATAGGGCAGAGGCTGCTAATAGGGTGTGCAAATTAGAAACATTTCTTTTGGAAAGCTAATTTTGCATTTAATATTACTGGCTATGCTTGCTAGGTGTCACTGTTGTGTATAATCCTTTGTACTCTTTATTGTGTATTTGACTAAAAGAGAGAGAGGCATAGGCTGGATCCCTAATGCCTATAGAGCACATAGGGTTATGCATTTATAAATAAGAAAATACAAAGACATGGACCTAAGCCCGTTACATTTAACATAATGCATTAAAGAGCTTTTGTTAAAAGGCCCCAAGTATGACATGTATGTTACTTTTAACCTGTCACATTTCTGTGCAATTATTCTGGTCGTTAATTTACTCCATATGATCTTTTACCTGCAGGAGTGTTTTAATAATTTCAAGGGTTAAATGGTAGTTGCTCAGAGGTGTGTTTTTGGACAGCATCATACATACTTGGAGAAACTTTTCTTGATCTTCCTGCTATGTAGTTTTTCAAATATTTTAAACTTTTTCCCTTGATCAATTAGACCTTCATATAAATAGTTGTGTGCTGAAAATTTGTGGGCTGGGTTATCTATGCCTGGAAACGAAGTAGGAGACAGGGTCCATAATTTTTTTGGTCAAGAGAACTTGTCTGAGGGACAATATCATTCTCAAGCGGTTGATGGGAACTGGCCAGGACTAAGCAACAATTTGTGGGCTGGTAGCCAGAGACCGATTGGTGTGCCTTTTATTTCCAGTTTGAAGAATTTTAATCAACAACAATCAGGTAAAGGTTCAACGAATGTGGACTTTTCAGTTTCAAATTGTTTGATGATGATATTTTATCCATTTGTATTATTCATTTTCGTATGGTTTCATTGGTTTTAAATAAGTAATCTGTTGTGTTGGAATATTTTCCTTGTGTTTTTGAGGTTGTCTTTATTGAATACTAATCAATCTATCTTTCCTGGAACAAAGATCCTGAGCAGGGGGACACAAGCTCTCCACATTTGAGACATGGTTTGAACCTTTCACAGACTAATTTTAGGCATGAGTCTGGCAGAAATTTGTTGCCAAACCAGCAATCAGCTGTGAATGGCTATATACAGGGACAACAGGTCTTTCAGACCAGGCAGAATGAAGCTAACATTTTAGGAATGGAAACAGAATCTGATTGGCATAGTCTGTCAAGAGGAATTCCAGTGCTGGAGTCCCAAGGGAGTGGTCTTGAACTCTACAAGAAAAACTTGGCTAGGAATGATGCTACTGAATCTCCAGTCAATTTTGATTTTTTTGGAGGTCAACAGCAAATGAGTGGACGACATAGTGCAATGCTTCAACCTTTACCTAGACAGCAGTCAGGAATAACTGAAATGCATTTATTACAGCAGCAAGCAGTACTTAACCAGATGCATGAATTTCAGAGGCAACAACAATTTCATCAAATAGAAGCGAAGCAACAAAATTCTATGACTCCTACTTCCTCCATTTCAAAACAAGCAGTTGGAAGCCATTCTGCATCTCTCAGTGGAATTCCCATTAATGAGACATCTAACCTTATATGGCAGCCTGAAGTATTACCAACTAATGCTAATTGGCTCCAGCATGGTGCCTCTCCAGTTCTTCATGGGGCCTCAAATGGACATATGTTATCCCCTGAACAAGGACAGGCATTGCGTCTGATGGGTCTGGCTCCTAATCAGGGTGACCAGTCCCTTTATGGGGTTCCAATTTCTGGTTCAAGGGGCACTCCTAACCTGTATTCTCATGTTCAAGCAGATAAGCCTGCAGCGCCTCAGCTTTCCATACCACACCAGTATTCTCATGTTCATGGGGACAAACCTGCACTGCAGCACATATCAGCTGGTGATAGTTCATTTTCTCCTCATCAATATGCTGCATTTTCAGACCAAATTAACACAAATGACGGGACTTCAGTTTCAAGGCCAGATCTTCAGGGGAAGAGTATGTTTGGTTCTACTTCTAGTGGTATAAGTAGTGGACTGAATATAGAGAACTTGCAGCAAATGAATTCTGAGCAAAGAATTGTTCCAATGCAAGATTTTCATGGGAGACAAGAACTTGGATCTGTGGAAATGTCACAGGACAAAATGCTAGTGCAGACTCCTACTTCGCAGAATGTGGCTACCTTGGATCCAACTGAAGAGAAGATTTTGTTTGGTTCAGATGACAGCCTGTGGGATGGATTTGGTAGGAATTCAGGTGCTTTCAATATGCTAGATAGTACAGATAGCTTTAGTGTGTTTCCATCTATTCAGAGTGGGAGTTGGAGTGCACTTATGCAGTCTGCTGTAGCAGAATCTTCTAGTGGTGACATAGGCAAACAAGAGGAGTCTAGTGGTCTAAGTTTCCAGAATACAGGACGGTCATATGGAAATGAGCGACCTTCAACTATTGATGGCAGCAAAGGACAATCTGTTTGGAGTGACAATAACGTGCCATCTGCATCCAATATAAATTCAAGACCTTTCCTTCGGCCTGATGATATTAATAGGCCAAATGCCACTGAAAATTATTCTGGTGTTTCTGGGCTTCATCAGTCAGGTTCTGATACTTTGCATGAACAGCATAACAGGTTGCAGAGTAATTCCTTGAGATCAATGCCACAGTTTTTAGAAAGAGGCAAATGGTTAGATTGCAGTCCTCAGCAAAAACAACTTGCAGAAGGGGGTCATATATATGGAAATGCTGCTAACTCTTCAGGTTTCGAGAAAAACCAACAAACCATATTGTCCGGAAATGGTAGTGGTGATCCTTTCAATAAATCCAATGGATGGGATATTATGAAATCACCACCATTTGATAGGAGTTCAAATTTCAAAGTCCATGAGAATGAAAACTCATTACAGCCCCATCATGAGAAAGCCGTGCATGAGGAGATGGGCCAAGTTCCTGCTATATGGGAAC
Organism: Vigna angularis; assembly: GCF_016808095.1. Taxonomy (NCBI): domain Eukaryota; kingdom Viridiplantae; phylum Streptophyta; class Magnoliopsida; order Fabales; family Fabaceae; genus Vigna; species Vigna angularis. Next base: position 8,577,545 of record NC_068973.1, on the reverse strand, counting down.
CTGATTCTGATGCTAATTCATCTGTTGGAATGGAACATGTGAAATCTGCAGGTAATATGCAGGTTTGTGGGGAGGAATTTGGCACCAATGGTATTACTGGATTGCCAAATTCTGGCACTGCATGGTTCAGCCAGCATATCAACAAGCAGCTTCCTAATGTTGATGTATGGAGGGATGCAGAGTCAGCAGGGAGCTATAGAAGAAATGAGATTTCAGGAAAGTATAAGCATCACATGGATAAGAACCCCTTAGTTTTGGAATCATCAAAAAATGGAAAGGTAGAAGGTGAGACACATGATTTAGAGGACTCTAACAAAAAGGAAAAATCAGCAGATAGTCTTGGCTCTAATCCTTCCCATCCTAGAGCTGGTGGTATGAGAGAAAATAGTAGTTTTGATGGCAATGATTTGCATAGTCCAAAGTTATCTGGTCAGGGTAATCGAAGACCTCTTGTGACTCGTAAATTTCAGTATCACCCAATGGGGGATCTGGGTGTTGAAGTGGAACCTTATGGAAACAAGCGTGCCATAAATTCACAGCCTATGGCCCATCAGCCCTTTGGAGGGCTTAAAGGTCAGGACCAAAGCTATCTTGGACAGTCAAATTATGGTCATTCTGACAGGAATTTGAATGAAATAAATAAGGTACTTTGTTAGTTACCTTGATATATACTTTTATTCTTGTCCCTATTATTTGCTTAAAATTTCTTGTCTTGAAAAACCTTGAGTCAATTGTATCCCGTTCCTTTCAAATGTGACTGAAACACGTACCTAATTTTCAGGGTGATTCAATAAGCTTGGATAAAAATGCTTCAAAAAGCATACTCCCGGGTCAAATGCCAAAAAAAATAACCTCATTTGATAGAAGTGTTGGGAATTATGCCTCACAGAAGATTATTTCGCCCAGGTAGCTGAATGTTGAAAATTTTTTCATGCTTTAGTTTACTTGTATAAATTCAGTGCCTTCATGTGATATTGCTTAATTGTTATGGAAATAATCTATTCTGTGTCATGAAAGGTGACCATGGTATGCATTCTTTTTACTTTTGCATGTGGTACTTCCTGCTTAATTATTGTTAAAATTATTTGTTTGGTGGGATAATGTACCTGATTTCTTAAGTCATGTAATTCTTTAAGATAGATTTTATTTGCCACGTTGTAGGTTTTCTTGCTGGCTTTTGGCCTAGTCCCCCTCTCTTTGTGTGACTGTTTTAATTGTTTTTATGGTATTTGGAGTGCTGCAAATGATTGTTGTTATTTGGCAACATAGGGATGCAAATAATAATGATGATATACCACTTCCATATTTTGGCAAAAAATTCTGCTTGCTGTTGTGAAGGGTAACCATGACATTCATTTTTTTTTTTAACATTTGCATGTGCTAAACTTTAGGTCTAATTGGTGCTGATACCTGTTTTTCATTTCCTTTCTTTCCTTCACCTACTATATACTATTGCATGACTGAGATGACCTTAGATCAACTGTTTACCTCAATTTCTTAAAACTATTATAGTCAAAATATTCTAGATGTTTGGTAAAGTGGACCAGTCAAGGGTTGTGGAATTGCAAGAAACGCTAGTCTTTCTAACTGCCATTTATTTTTCAGGGGGCCTGAAACTGAATCTTCTGATGGGTCGGTTGCACATCATCAGCAGAATCAAAGTCTTTTGTCTCAGGGCTTTGGTCTACAATTGGCTCCTCCTACTCAAAGGCTTCCTGTGGTACCTTCTCGTAGCTCAATCGAGAAAGATCACACTGCACCACACATGTCTGAGACGAGGGATAAGGACCAAACATGGTTAGGTACTAATCAGACTTTTACTTCTCGTGATCCATCTCATGGGGAGCTTAGGAGTAATATTTCTAGCGCACAAGGAAATTTTTTTGATAAGGCCTCACAATATGATGTGCTGGGAAGCATTCCACAGGCTTTTACATCTGGCTTTCCTTTCTCCAGGGTCCATTCTCATAATCAGAGTTTGGCAAATTTTAGTGGACAAGTAGCAAATACTCAATCTGCCAATGTAACTTTCACTGCTTCCATGAATCATACTGATGAATACTGTGAAAAAGCTCCAACTAGTCAATCTGAGTTGGCTTCTGCTCAGGATATGTCCCAGATGAATGGTATAGACCAAGATCATCCGAGAGATCCTGGCAACCAAATTTTGACAGCTGAGGCTGACACTAAATCTTCTGTTACTTTCAGTGCATCTCAACGTGGCACTGTTTCAAAAGTTACACAGAATGCATGGGCCTGTTTATCTAGCAAGCAGCATCCTAATGCTTCGAGGTTTCTATCCCCACCCCAACAAATTAATGATCGTGAAATGATCACTGGCTCACAAAATCCAGGTGATGAGGGTTTTGAGAAAGATGGTAATGTTTTCTCTGATACTGGTCCTTGTGCTGCTTACTCCAACAGCTCTGGGGTAAACTTGCTTAAAGATATTTCTGTGCAGCAGACATTACCTGAGAATGATGTTACTACTGAAGAGGCTGCAGGTGCATCACACCTGAAGGAACCTGTTGGGAAACATACATTTGATGCAACTCAACCTAGCCCAGTTGCTACTCCCAGAGATATTGAGGCTTTTGGTCGATCATTAAGAGCAAATATTGTTTTGAATCATAATATTTCATTGTTGGATCAAGTTCAACCCACAAGAAACGGAGAGGCTGATCCTAGTAATCGGGATGTGAAGAGATTGAAAGTATCTGATAATGTGGTGGACAAACAGCTGGTAGATTCCAAATGTGGGCAACAATTGTCACATGGATATGATAATGTGGTCAAAGATGGTACAGGTAATAATTCCTTGCTATCACCAAATCCTAATATGCTCAGCTTTTCGACAAAGCCCCTTGACGAACAGGACACTAATGCATCTTCTCAAGAGGAGGTTGGTTATGGTAAAAAAACTGAGGTTGCTGACAGTAATAAAGGAGCTTCTGTTAAAAGTGATTATTCTCTGGTAAATCCTCAGATGGCACCATCATGGTTTGAGCGATATGGAACTTATAAAAATGGTAAGATGTTGCCAATGTATAATGTACAGAAGATGACTGCTGCTAAGATTATGGACCAGCCTTTCATTGTACCAAACCAATCAATAGAGCAAAATCACAATGTTAGTGATGCTCAGCTAAGTAACCCAAGGGAAAGTCCAATGTCTCTGTCAGTTGCAAATAAGCCTGTAGACTCTCAGTTATCGACTCCTGCCATTGAGCCCGAATTGCTTTTTGTGAGGCCAAAGAAGCGAAAAACTGCCACGTCTGAACTCATACCATGGCATAAAGAAATATTAGAAGGTTCTGAAAGGCTTCGAGATATTAGGTGCTTGTCAAAACTAAGTGATTTAATGTGCTAATTTTTTGTTGTTGCTGTTAGAGTAGAAAAAAATCATGTGTCACTGGTTGATATTATGTTGTATTAGTTGTTTTGCGGAAAAATGCCTAGTATTTACTTTGGTATGTGACTAATTTAGTATTGTTGTATGTTTATTAATATGTCAAGTATTTTGTTCTCCCATAATTTAAATTTCTTATCTGATTTTTGACAGTGCGGCTGAATTAGATTGGGCTCGAAGTGCAAACAGACTGATTGAGAAGGTTTGTTTACAATAAAATTAGTCTACACTCATGAATCTATAATTCTATAATTAATACGTTCACTTTACTCTGTACAATTATAATTATAGGTTGAAGGCAGTGTGGAGGTAGTTGAAGATTTGTCAGCAGTGGTGAAGTCAAAAAGAAGGCTTGTCTTGACTACACAGCTCATGCAGCAACTACTTGGCCCTCCTCCAGCTTCAGTTCTTGTAGCAGATGTGAAGTTGCATCATGAGAGTATGGTCTACTCAGTTGCCAGATTAGCATTAGGAGAAGCATGCAGTTCAATTTCATGGTCCAGATGTGATACACTTTTTGCTCCCGGCAATAAGAACTTGTAAGTGAATCCTCCAAGCCTTGTGCATCTATGTATGCATGCCATAGTTGTTAATAACACCAAATAGTGGTGCTGTTGATTGGAGTTTGCTAGAGAAATAGAATATCATCAGTTTGAGGCAAAACCATGATGGAGCAGGGGGAACTATGTGAATGGATCTCAACAAACCTATTTTAACCATGAATCAGAGTCATTTAGCGCTGTTTTAGGTGGTCGAATCAGGACTTGGCCCCCTGAATAAGAACTGAAACTTTACTTTTTGCTCACTCCTATGAAATAGCACAGCCTACTGTTCTGCTTTTTGACAAACACTTACCCATCTGTGGCAGCATTTTCTGGCTACATGTGACAGTTTTTGGCTTCCCAAACCTTTGTTCTCCGTAGTTTCTGGAAATCCCTGAGACTGTAGTGGCCATTTTCTTGTGAACCTGTCTTTTCTGGCCAACCATGACCTTTGCTACCTTACTCTGTATTGTTCTTGTGTTGGTCTGGTTTTTCAGTCTGTATTCCAGGTTGTTTATCTCACTGTCTTGTGGTCTCTTCTAAGCATCTCTCTTGTAGCTTTGGTTTTTAACCTTGGTGAATAGTGTTGTGTGATCCATGTAGCTGACCTGACCTGCTGGGATAAGGCTTTTGTTGTTGTGTTCAAATTGGTTTGTGTGACATCCATCCTGCTACCTGCTGTAGCATTTTTGGGATCTGTACTGTTATTAAGGATTGACAACAATGATGGATGTATAAGGGATCTGTGTTTACATTGGTGTAGGTCAATCACTTGGATAACATTATACCTCCTAATTTATCCCAAATTTCACCATTGGATTGGAAGTGCGTGTTAATATAGATCATATTTTGTAAGTCAATGAAATCATTCTAATATAGTTATTGAATGATGTGATAAAGTCTTGTGCTGTTGTAAACCGATTCATTATCTACTTTCTATAGCAATTAACATTTTTTATTGATGTTTTCTGCAGAGTGCATGAAAAGTGTAAATCGTCTGATAAAATTGATCAGTACATTTTGAAAGTTACGGACTTTGTTGGTAGAACAAGGAAACTGGAAGACGATATATTAAGGTACTATTGTAGTATATATTTTTATGCTCTATACCCATTTGTTTTTTAATTTTCTAGATTGGGTGTCTGGTCTATACATGTAGCAAACTTGATGCATGGCTTCATCTGTCTATGCATGCAAATGAGCATGTGCTTTGGTATTGAAATCTTGAAGGTTGGCATAGATTTATCATTCTAATCCAACAGTTTTAAATTTGGTCCATAATGGACCACCTTTCAAGGTGTTTCACTTTAACCTTACTCCCATATATTATGCTACTAAAAAGCTATAGGGTTAAAAGATATTTAGCATAATGTTGTATAATAGAGACAAATATATAGTATAAAATAATCTATAAACAGAATGTATATAAATTGATAAAGTATATCTAATATACTAAGAAGAAAATATATAAAATAATAAGCAGGAAGACTATAAAGTATTATTAAGCAAATACATTGATAGTTACATTATTGAAAATATATACGTAGTTTTTCTATTTTCACGGTAGTGGGCATCTCCCTGTAGCGATTTTGGGGGCTCCCCTCTATTATCTGTGATAGTGACTACTATGATATTAGTTAGGAATGTTGGATCGTGGACTTTTGCAAGTCTTCATTATATGGAGTATTTTGTTTTCTGCATGAGCTTGGGAAGGTATTCACTATAATGTATTTCATTAATATTATGAATTTTCCGTGACACCTGTACAATTAGGCTTACAATTTTTTGCCACTGGCTACATAAATTTCATATCTATTTCTCTTCATGCTAATGCTTTTGTAACTTATTACACCATGAAGTTGTTCAAAATTTCTTTAGTCCTAATCCTCCCTGCCCTTTTTCTGTTTACCTATTGAAAATTTTGTATGTCTTGTTAATGGTGGTATATCAATATCTATAACTAATGCAGCGCATGTGGAAACTTTGGCCGTCACATTTGTCCTCTAAGTTGGTTGCCTGCTGCTAGTGTTACTATCATTGTGTTGTATTTCATTCTAATTTAATTAATCTTTACATGACAGCTACAATTTGTTGTACTTTATGTCATTTCATCTTGGTGATGCAGATTAAATAGCAAAGCCTCAATTTTGGACTTGAGGGTGGAATGTCAAGATTTGGAAAGATATTCTGTCATCAATCGATTTGCGAAGTTCCATGGGCGGGGACAAAATGATGGGGCAGAGGCCTCATCATCTTCCGATGCAAATACTAATGCTCAAAAATCGTTCCCCCTTAAATATGTTACTGCAGTTCCATTGCCTAGGAATCTCCCAGACAGGGTACAATGTCTCTCACTTTGATAATTTATTAATTCATTTTTCTATCCTTTTTGATCAACTGACTCCACAACCTCCTTATTCTGGTCCTTTTCTTTCAACTTTTATTATTGCACTTCATCACCATAGAACCATACAACTGGCAATGTAGGGGAAGAATGGTATTTTAGATCACCTCATCAATCGCCGGAGGCTGTAGATCTTGCAATCTATATATTTGTATGTATGTGTAGATCTTTTCAATCTAGTTATCTTGAGATTTTCAGGTTCCAAGCCATATTTGTATATAGAAAATTATATATGCAGTCTATTAAGGTTTAACCATACCATTTGGCTTGGTTTTGTCTGATTAAGCATAGGTCTTCACTTATCATTTTTGTTTGTTTCAATATCAAATCATTTTCTCTGCGCTTTCCTTTGTAGTTCTTCCCATTGCAAAACCCCTTTGACAGGGATGTTACATTCCATCAGCAAAATGTAAGTGCGTCAAAAGTTGTGGACATGATTTACTTTTGGTATTTAATTAGTATTTATTGATGACTATATACACCAATTTGCAGTTATATTAAATCTCCATGTATTACTAATATAACTTGTCTTTAAAATAATCTTGGATAAAAATTGCACTTAATTATTAATATTAGTTGATTGTGTACAGATGATTGTCTTGTGGACATCTAGTCATTGGTTATATCAATTTAAACAATTAATCAAAGTGACGAAGTTTGTTGTTTTTCAATTAAGGTTTACTTAGTTATTTTTCTGTTTTGAATAGTCCCAGTCTTTACAAGTATATTTTATTTCAATTAGTTTGTTATGTAAATTGTGCAGCTAAGATAATGCTATGTTTACTGCAGTTTTTTCTTTTATCTTGCTGTTGTAATGTGGCTATAAAGCCATACACAAATCATTCTCTCCTTTTGAGCATATATTGTTTGAATTGTGTCTAGTAAGTACTATTAGAGCCCCAACTGGGCTTGTGAGAAAAGGAAGTTGCAGTCCTAAGTTTGACTTGCAAACACCAGAGTTTAAACACTTGGCTTTCGTGGAGATGTCAAGGGAGGGGTCATTCTTCCAACCAGCTATTCTGCACTTTGATGGTCACTACGACCATTTGAATATGCTTATGGAGATCTTCTTAAGGTTGAAAGAATATTGGAGCTTGGTTGAACACAAGATATGAGGGGCCAGCAGCGGGAGCAACTGTGACAGAGGTGTGCAACTAAAAACCTTGTGAAACTGAAACTGAATTGAATCTTAAGGTGAGGAACTGCCTTTCCAATCAATTGACAAGCATTCTTGAAACTATATTGGAAAAAGACAATGCTAAAGTTTAGGACTTGAAGAAGAAATTTGAAGGGAGTTCTAGGGTGAAGTGTTGAGTTCGTCAAGCTTTGAGATATTTTGAAATTCTGGGAGTGTAGATAGGCGAGAGAGCATTATGAGTATTTTGCTCTAGTCATGGCAGTAGCAAACAAGATGAGGGTGAGTGGAAAACAATTGAAAGATGTTTCCATTCTTGAAAGAATCCTTAGAACATAGATGGAAAACTTCAATTAAGTTGTAGTCTAATAAAATAATCTAGGATATGGATGCACTCACAATTGTTGAATTGCAAAGTTCACTCATAGTGCATGAACAAAAGTTTCATTGGAGCAATGGAGAAGAACATGCGATGAAAGTGACTGTGGGTGAGAGAAATGGAGGAAGAGGTCACAGGGTAGAGAAAATTTCAGAGGAAAAGATTGAGAAAGATGCCCTTCTGCTTTTAATAAAGCCACTTGGAAAGTTTATCTATATCACCAACTTGGCCATTTTTAGTATGAGTGTCCTACATGGGACAAAGGCAAATTATATCAAGTTTAGCAGAAAAGCATGATTTACTTCTTAGTAGAAAGGTTAGACGCTTTAACCATATAAATGTTTCAAGAATCTTGTTGAGAAGTAGATAGGTATGTAGATCAACTTCCTACACGCTGACAGGATGAATTCCACTCACAAGAGTTTCAGTTTTGTAAACAAAGTGGCATTAAAGAGAACCTTAGCAATGCTTGCACTCCATAATAGGATGGAGTGGTCGAGATAAAGAATGCACAATGGTGAATTTGGTTTGTTTAATACTTTCAGAAAAGAAGATTCCCAAAACTTTGTGGCCTGAGGCAGCAAATTGGACTTTATATTTCTAAATAGAAGTACCACGGTAGCTATGAAGAATGTTACGCCATAAGAATCATGATCCAGTGTGAAGCCTTTAGTGGACCATTTTCGAGTATTTTAAGATGCATGGCACATGTTCATGTACACCGGATGGTTGGAGGACCAAGCTTGAGAACAAGAGTTTGGGTGTGTGATTTTAGGAATTAGCGAGAACATGTGTTTCGGTGTATGATCCTAAGGTGGTGACTAGTAGAGATGTAATATGAGGAAGATGAGCTATGGGAATGGGATGCAATCTTTAAAAAACAAATATTATTAGATCTTGAATGGGGTGATGCTGAGATTAATATAGAGGAAGAACTTGAGGCAGAAATGGATGAAACACTGAGTGAATTGATGAAGGTAGCAGAGAAGATCAAACTACATGACATGGCAATCCTATGAATACAAAAGAGTTCAGTACAAGAGGAACACTGATCACACAGGTCCGCACTCTGATAAAGGACTTTGTGAATGCTGAGGGTCTATCCAAGGAGGAATTTGAGCTCAATGTGGCCTAGTTTTTGCAAATCCATTCTGAAATTACTTAAAAGCCGTGAGGAGCTCGAAGTGGAAATTAGCAATGGATGAAATTGATTCCATTGACAAAATCAGACTTGGAGCCCTACTGATTTTCAGCAGGAGCCAAAACCGTTGGAATCAAATGGTATTAAAAGATAAATTGAATGAGCTTGGAGAAGTTGACAAGTACAAGACTCGATCAGTGACCAAAGGGTATTCCCAACAAGGAGTACATTTCACTAAAGTATTTACTTAATTGGCTTGAATAAACATTTATCAGTATGATATATTAAATCAACATTTCTCCAAGTTGAGCGAGGATATGTATGTGTGGATCAGCCAAAGAGGGAAGTGAGCGTAACTTCAGTGGCTTTTTAATCGTAGTGAAACTCGTTTAATTAATGATGGTTTCCAAAAGTGTCCAAATAATCAGACCTCATTCAACAAGATGAGCAATGAAGGTAAAGTGCTACTCCTAAGTATTTATGTGGATGATTTAATTTACACTAGTGATGATGAAGGCAGATGCTAGATTTTAAGAATTCTATAATGAGAGTATTTGACATGAGTGAGTTGTGGATGATGAGGTGTTTTCCTTAGCATAGAAGTGCTACAAAAATCTGAATGTATTTTCATTTGTCAAAGAAAATACACCAATGAAGTTATATGTGACATCAGTTCAACTAGAGATGAAAAAAAAACAAATACATATCCGAGGATTTCACGAGTAGGATATATGATGGGTATTAAATAGATATCTTTTGTAACACTATGTGATGATACTAAAGTAATATTATCTCACTAATTTTGTAAAGTAATATTACCTCACTAATTTTGAAAATATAAGAAATAAGAAATTTAACAATGATGCCACTGGTTTAGAAAACATCTTTATTCACTAAGTTTTAAAAAAAATACACATCTTGTTCAAAATAAGTTTTAAATACTTTTCAATAATAATCATAAACTTAAACAACACATCATACAAACATGTGTTGTTTTCAATGTAAGGATTTTATACTAATAGGTTTACATAGAGCCACTTGATAAATTATTTTCTTGATTATTATACACTCACAATGTTTCCAATCTTTTGCTCTGAGAATTAAACAAATATTATGTTCCTAATTGTAGCTTATGCATCTAGCTTATAGCCATTTCCTCTCCACTAGAGTTAGAACCTCTCAAATGCTTCTAGAGTTTTACATACAAAGTCTACTATTTATTGCTTATAGAGTCTTACATACACATAAACATGTCAACAATCATCCCTTGCCCATATAGAGTTTTTCACCCAATACTAATACACCAACAAAATTTTAAAGAAAATCTCTTAAAAACAAAGTGTTCTAACCATTTGATGATCCTCAAAGGTATTGTTCATCAATTACAAATCTTTATAAAATCAAAAGACACAACAAAAGAAACCTTTTTCACCAAATCTCGTTAAGATATAAAACAAATTTACACAAGCTAAAAAAATAATTAAAAAAGTTAAAATAAAAACAGTTAGTTCTTCTTACCTAGATACTCCAAAATTTAATAACTTCTTTTAATCTTCAATTAATGCATATCTCTCAATCAAAGAACATATAAACTCTAACCCAATTTGTAGATAACGTTTAACCTAAAAAATTAGTTTTGTTATTACCTACAAGGTTTAAAACACAAGTTCTATAACAAACTAAAAGTTTAATAACAAATCTCACCTCCTCTCACTTCAAAAAAATATATTACAGTTTACATATAGTATGATATATATGTTCATAAAGTTTACATATCATATAATATATAACACATATGTTTACATATTATTATATATTATACATTAAAAAATTACATTAAAACATATTATATTATATGTAAATATCATTAAAATATTCTATTATCTCATAAAATTTGTTTAATAATTTTTTAACTGAAATATTATTTACTATATCATATTTGTTAAAAAATAAAATAAATCTTTTAATTATAATTAATAAATTATTTTATCTTTTACTTACCATATTTAACTTTACTTGTTGTATATTTTTATAATTATTATAATTTTTAAGATTACATATTTTTAAATATTTATGATAATATATAAATATTTAATTATTGGTTTGTTGATGAAATAGATGGGAATATCAGGATGTCTAATTTGTGAATATTCTTACCAAAAAGAATTTACTTCTCATTAAAAAGTATTATAAATCATATACTAATTCAAATATTACAATAAAATAATTAAGTAAAACAGTTAAAAGAAAATAATTCTATACAATTATACGAGTTCAATTCAAATTCAAAGTACTCGAAATATTTTTATCTCCTGGAGCATTTTACTTCTACGAGGGTATCAGTATTCAACCACAAAATTAAAAAGCATATTATAGAATGCACTTTTAACTTTTTTCAAAAATTTTCAAAATGGCAAAGATAACCTTAAGTTAAAGCAACTTTTACCAAAGTAATTTTTTTTTACTTTTCCTTCCCTTTTTCTGACTTTTACCCTTTGTTCACTTGAATGGATTTGAGAGAGAGTGATTGAGTGGATTTGAAAATAAATTTTTTATTGTTTATTTGAGTGAATTTGAAGATAAGTGAGAGTGAATTTGGAAGCAATGTTTGTATAGTGTAGGATTTGATTGATGTGACACATTAAAAAAATTTACTTTCAAATCTACTTTCACCTACATCCAAATTCACTCAAATAAACAAAAAAAAATATATTTTCAAATCCTCTCAAATCCGTTCAATTACTCTTTCCCAAATCTATTCAAGTGAACAGAGCCTTAAATATGGGTTCTACTACCTGCTGCACCCTCTCCTTTAATCCTAAACAACACTTCCTTCCTTCACTCTCATTCTTCTTCTCATTTTCGTATTTTCTTTCTTCTTCGTTTGAAAAAGACCGCTTATGTGGTTTATCAAACTATTCATTAAAGACACTCAAAAGGTAATTGTAATTTGACTTAACACTCAAAAGGTGATTGTAATTTGACTTAACACTCAAAAGGTGATTGTAATTTGACTTAATCATAAATTAGGTTTAAATTTTGAAATATTTGAATCATGCAAACATATGAATACATGTGTTGTAATTCATATTTATTCTTCATTGGTCATTTAGTAATTGAGTTCAATAATAAAAAACCAAAATAAATTCATTTTAGAATATTAAAAAAAATTTAAATATCCTTTTGTATTGGTTTATACAATGTTAGTCCATTCTTTTAATTTTTTAAATGATTAATGATATTATATTGTGTAATTATTACAGAACAAAATGAACTATGAAATTGTAGATGATTAATGTATTAATGATAATTTGAATGATTCTTTATTACCAACCATAGAAGAGATTGGGAATGAGGGTAAGGATTTTGATAGAGAAAGTAAGAGACCTAGGGTAACTACTTCTAAAGTTTGGGATCATTTTACAAAAATTGGTATAAAAGAATGTAAAGAAAAGGTAAAACACAATGCATGTGGTGCAAAATATGTTGCTGGTGGTACAAAAATAGGGACATCAACAATGTTACGTCATTTGTCAAAGTGTGCGGTCATAAAAAAATTAAAAGACAATGACGTGAGAAAAATGATAATTAATCATGCTGGAAAATTAAGTTATGGGGAAATTGACCAAAAAGTAATAAATGACCTTACTTCAATGGCTACTATTCAACACGGGCTTTCATATAATTTTTTGAATATAAGTAGATTAAACGATTACTTGTATGTATCTAAATCTAGAAGTACAATTTCCAAGTAGAAATATATTTGTGTCTATTATTTCAAAACAAATTCATGAACACGAAGAGATGGTGAAACCTACAATGTGCAAATCTCATAGCTAAATTTATTTGACATATGACTGTTGGAGTTTTATAAATCAAGAAGGGCTTATTTGTTTGACTATTGATTTTATTGATGCTAGTTGAAGGTTAAATAGTAAGATTATTGCCTTTTGTAAAATGGAACCTCCATATTGGTCATGATTTGGCATTTTTTTTTTTTGCTTTGTTGCTTGATTAAGGAATATAGAGGAATTTTTTTTATCACATTAGATGTTAGTGCCAATGAGGTGTTGCAAAAAAAAATTGAGTGAGCAATTGAAATTGCAAAATAGTTTGATATGTAATAGTGATTAATTTCATGCAAGGTGTAGTGCCCATGTCTTTAATATTATTATGCAAGAGGGATTAAGGGTGGTTTAGGATGCTTTGCATAAGATTAGAGAGAGTATCAAGTATGAGAGGATTGGAGGCAAGAAAAATTACATTGAAAAAATGTGTTATTCAAGATAAGGGTATTGATATCAAAGTAGGTTTGAGAATGAATGTTATTACTAGATGAAATTCTACCTATCTCATGCTTTAGAGTGCAATTATATATCAACGTGCCTTTAGAAGTTTGTATATCCGTGATAGAAATTATGTTCATTGTCCATCAAATGATGAGTGGCAAATGGCTGGAAAAACGTGAGTTCTTGAAGCTATTTTATGTAATGACTAATTTTATTTCAGGTTCTTCTACTTCATGCAAGTTTTGAAAATTGAATGTTTGTTGCGGGAAAATGTAAAAAGTGATGATCCGACAGTTAAAGATATGTCATTGAGTATAATGAACAAGTTCAGTAAGTATTGGAATCACTATTGTGACATTCTTGTTATTGGACTATTCTTGATCCACGGGTGAAGTTTGAAGCAATTCGATTTTGTTATTCAAAGATTAATCCTTCTACTTGTGGAGAAAAGATTATTGTTTTAAAGGATAACATGTATAAGTTGTTTGAAGAATATGCCAAATTAAATTCAAATACTTCAAGTTCTCAAGCTTCCCCTCCAACACAACTGTTTTCTTTTACGAAGGATTAGTCAGTGATGGATGCATTTGATGTATGTTTTTAATTATCAAATTTCCCCTTTAACAAATCATGCTTTATTTTATCTATATTTTATTTCTTACTTATGAATGACATATTAAATTTTTCGCATATTGTCTTAGGAATATGTTGATTATTTGAGTTAACATGTTAATGATACTGGAAGGTCCAAATTGGATCTTTATTTGGATGGAGTGAATCTTGATCCAAAGTTTTTTTATAAGTTGGATGTATTGAGCTATTGAAGGGATCGTCGAGATCATTGTCTAAACTTGTCTACGATGGCTTGCGACGTGCTTAACATTTTAATCACTACAATTGCTAATGAGTCTGCTTTTAGTCTTGGTTCTCGTGTGCTAACCAAACATCGTTCTTCCATTCTTCCAAAGATTGTTGAGGCACTCATTTTAACTCAAAATTGATTGCATGGTTTTGAACTAACAGGTAACATTATTGTTAGTACTGTGAAATTAGTTTAATTATTTACTACTCAGTCTTTCAATATTATTAGTTAATTTTTTTTTTATAGATATAGATAAAGAAGATGCTTCAAGAGATGAAAATGTTATAGATTTATCCATTCAAGACCCTAATATTATAGTTGTATAAGTGACAACAATGATTTGATGTTAGATAGTAATTTGTATTTTTGTAATTTTGGGTTGTATTTGGAGTTTAAGATAATTTTGGATTATATTTGAAATGTATTGAAGTTTACTTAGATTTTAATTAGAATTATGATTTAGTTTTTGGGATTGAAGAAAAAAAATTGTAATCTTTTTAATTAAGTCAACCCGGTTAACCCATCAATATGTGGTAGGCTGGGCATAGTTCAAATTTTTTGGACTCACTAATAAGTGAGTCAGGTTAGGTTGACATACTAAGTAGCTAACCCATGGTGGGTTAGGCTGGACCGAGTCGGGTGGTCCGTTTTGACAGCTCTACTTGTAAGTTATTTTTTTTGTATTATTTTTGTTGCAAATTTTTTTATGTTGTATATGAGCCCACTAAAAAGGTTGAGAGAAGCCATGAGTAGTGTTAACACGGAAAAGGATCATATGATATTACAATAATCCTAAGATTTGATGGAATGACAAAGAATTGAATTAATGAACATGAAAAGAGAGATGCAAGATTATAGGAGATAAAGATGATATTCAATTTTCTCATATTATAAAAACAAAATATCTGCATAGATAATACAAAAAGATAAAAAGATAGAACATAAGACAAAAAAAAGTTATACAAAAATAATGTAAAAGTTTTTAAGTTTAGTGATAATTTCCTTTTCGATGTACATATAGAATGAAATAGGAAAACATATCAAATTTTGTTTTCTTAGTGACATAAACACTAAAAAATGATGAGTTTGAAGGTTATATATTATTTTGCTTAAAGTGAGTGCATCATCAGCATTTATAAAAATAGTAGAGATAATTACTTAGTGGTAGAAGACTTACATCAACTAGTGATAAGACCAATTTACAGTATATAAGTGGGTGCAAGTCTCACATTACACTAGTAAAAAAACGCTATTTAAACTCGCACCATAGGCATCGGTTTAAGCAGATCCTAAGCCTATCAGAAAGCGGTGGCCTTTTCGTAGTTTAAGCTAACTTTTCTAAATCGGTTCAAGCGGAACCGAGGCATATACAACATATGACCTCGGTTCAAACTCCAACCAATGCCTAACACCCTGAGAAATTCCTGCAAAATTGACTTTTGGCCTGACAGCTTTTTGAATCTTGCTCTACTACCTCAGTTCACTGAAGACCCAAGGCAATATGTCCTGTCCGGCACTGGCACATCTGATTTAAGGAAAGTTCCAATGCTTTCTGTTCAAACCGGTGTGAAAAGGGCTTTATGCCTCAGTTTAGAGGAAAACCGAGGCGTATAAGTTGAAGATAATTGCAAAAATGTCATTTCATATTTTTTTTAATTTTTTTCAGATGAGTATAGGCATCGGTTAGGAGATGAACCGAGGCATATATCTGTATATTGCCTCGGTGATTAGGAAAATCGAGGTAGTATAACTTCTTTATCTGTAGTCAGCGTACAATTTTTACTCTACTGTTCCTCTTTCTTCTTCCCCGCAACTGCTGCGTCTTCTCTCTTCTTCCCCGCCCCGCCTCCATTGTTATCTGCTCTCAGGCGCCTCCATTGTTCGTCACCTCCATTGCTCTCAGGCGCCTCCATTGTTCGTCGCCTCCATTGCTCTCAGGCGCCTCCATTGTTCGTCGCCTCCATTGCTCTCGGGCGAAGCATCTCTCTTGCGCGGTGCCTCCGTTTCACCATCTTCACTCACCTCCATTTCACTCAACGCCGCCGCTGGACCGCCCCCCTACGCCGACCTCGCTGCTCCACCCCCGCTGCACCGCTGGCCTTGGCGGCTTCCTTCACGGCGTTCATCTTTTTCGTGGCTTCGTGGTAAGTTTTATTAAAATTTTGTTTATATGTAATGATGATAGGACAGTGATGGTGTTTACATAATGGTCATGATAAGTTTTTATTGAATTTGTATGGTTTTTACATAATGAGATTAAAGCTGTGGGTTGTGGTTTTCAGTGACGAATGATAGTTTTTGTATGCACTCTTATAATTTTAGTTTTAATGACAATTTCTATCATTTTTATTTTGTGATGTTTATAATGTTGTTATGCAAGTTTTCAAACAAGATTGGATTCTTTCATAGATGAATGTTAATATCACTTTTGTTATTCTTAAAAAGTGATGATTGGATGACAAATAAATTCATTATTTAAATTATTAAAACACTAACTAATGTATTGTTTGTTTTTGTTTAGATATTGTATTTTGTGGTGAGACTTTATACGCGGACATTCTCGATAGTTGATCGGCTTTCACGCTCCCAGGTTCCTATTCTTAATATTTTCCTTTTAATATGAACATGTAATTATTTGTTTGCTTGAATATATTGTTTGTTGTTGTGAATTAGCCTTAGTTTCCCGTTTGAGATTCAATACAAAAATTATTTACTATCTCTAGATTTTTTTGAACAAATGTACTTTTTACAAATGAATAGAGAGGAGATAGTAATAATAATTTACAAGTATTGAATCTTGAATTGTCCGGTTGGACAGTTTAAGAAGAGTAATAAGTTTTCATAGTTTATTAATACATATCAATTTTAATATACATGTTTTAAATTTCATGAAATTTTACAGTTGTGTTTTGTATTGATCTTCGGGTGCATATTTGATTGTGATGTATAATCACTTTCATTTCGTGTAACCTGAAGACCAATGCGAAATGCTGGCAAAATTTCATGAAATTTGATGATATGTTGTTTAAAATTGATATATTTAATAAACTAAAAAAAGTGAATCTTCTTGAATGGGATAAGGTCACACCTTGAATACAAACACGATCAAAGTGATCATTCAAGATTATTGAAATTGTGTAAACAATTTCAGTAAATATGCGTACGGATCGAGGGTGGATTAATTTACCACGCATCAGCACTGAGTACGAGAGAGGGGTAGAAGAATTTATAGAGTTTGCGCAACGTAATGCGAGTACAAGTGGTGATGATGAAGTCAAGTTTAGATGTCCCTGTGTGAACTGTTTGAATGGGAGGAAGTTGAACGCAACCGCTATTAGGGAACATCTTATCTGTGATGGTTTCATACGAAGTTATACAACATGGATATGGCACGACGAGACAACAAACTTTCCAACTGTCTGTCCAACTGAAAATGTATATGATTCTACCATGGATATGGAAGATCGACCGGATGAAGACAACTTAGAGGACATGATCTGCAATATTGGCGCAAATGCTTTTGCCCAAGCACATGTGTATGAAACGATGTCCACGGATGCGGAGACTCCTTTGTATGTCGGTTCAACTAAGTTCACACGGTTGTCAGCGGTGTTAAGGCTCATGAATTTAAAGGCGAGCAATGGATGGATTGATAAGAGTTTTACAGAATTGTTGTCGTTGTTGAATGAAATGTTGCCAAATGGAAATACATTACCCACTCGTAATTATGATGCAAAAAAAATTCTTTGTCCGATGGGTATAGAGTATAAACGAATACATGAATGTTCGAATGATTGCATATTGTATAAGAATGAGTATGATGTTTTACAAAGTGTCCAAAATGTGGGTTATCACGATACAAGGCATAAAACAACTGTGAAAATAGTGGTCACACAGAAAATAATGGTTCTGCTTTGAAAGTAGTTTGGTACCTTTGATAACAGTTGAAAAACTGTTATTTTCATGCTTAAAATTGATACTAAAAGCAACCTTTAGACTTAGAAACTAGCTTGAAATCATACTTTTATCCATATTTTCAGAAATAAGAGAGCTGGACAGGTTTATGCTTGATTTCAGTGTTTTTGTGCAGGTTTTAAGGTGAATTTAGTGAAAGAAGTGAAGAAGGAGAGAGATAAAATTAGAAAAGGAATCGAAGAGTGCAAAAAGAAGAAGTCGAAGTCACCGCTCAGCGGCATTTTACCGCTGAGCGGCACTTAAGAGGTTGCGGGAGGTCCGCTGAGGGGCAAAATGGCCGCTGAGGGGAGAAAACGAGACGCGCAATCACCGCTGAGCGGTATTTTACCACTGAGCGGCACTTTAATGGGCTTGGGCTTGACTTTTTGTAATTTACGAATGGTATTTAAGCCTTAGGGTTTCCTAGGGTTAGGCATCTTTGGCAGAAACGAGGCAAACACTCTCTCTTCCACCCCTTTGAAGGAGGATCTTGGATGCTCAGGCTACCTCTTCACCTTTTTAGGGTTTATTCTTTCATTCTTTCATTGTAATTCATCTAGGTTCACCATGAATATGGTGAACTAAACCTTGTATGTTTGTTGGGGAATTAATGTAATCTCTTGAAGCTCTCATATATGGAATTTATGCTTGCATCTTAATCTAAGATTTATGCTTTCTTTCATCATTAGTTAGGGTTTTTCCTCTTTGCTTAATGCTTGCATAGTTTAACTCATTCAATGCATGATCATTGGTTTTGTTGATACGGGAACGTACGGGGAAGTCTAGATCCGGGAAATTTCTCCCAATATTATATTGGTTGTCGTTAAGCTCCTGCACTTATGAACTAATCATTAGGAATGCTAGGAATTGTATGAACTCGTGATTAGGGAGAAGCCATCTAGAATGGTACTTTAGAGAGTGGCATTAACAATGATGATTTGAATGTTGAATTCCTAAAATGTATGAGAGTGGATGAGATGAAATTGACCCCCAACAACATATTCATTCATATATTCCATTGAAAGTGTTTATCTTTTGTCTTTGCCATTGATCAAACTTCATGCATACATGTTTATTTTTTGTCTTGCATATAAAAATCCAAATATTTCGTTTGTAAGTCCTAGCTAATCAACAAATCACATAACTAAACTAGGCCGTGAGTCCTTTGGGAAGAACGATACTTGGTCTTACCAAGTTTATTACTTGAACGATTCGGTCATACTTGCCGATTGTGAAACAAGTTTGTGACATCATATTTTGGTGCTTACAAATTTGTCCATCAAGTTTTTGGCGCCGTTGCCGGGGACTCGTGGTTTAACTAGTTAATTTGTGTGATTATTGATTATCTTTGACTTTAATTTTGAATTTCTGTTTTTATTTTTTCTGTTTTTATTTTATTTTATTTTATTTTATTTTTCTATTTTTATTTTATTTTATTTTTCTGTTTTTATTTTATTTTATTTTATTTTCTGTTTTTATTTTTATTTTATTTTATTCTCTGAATCTTATAACTTCTCCTATATCTTTTTGTGCTAACAATTGTTTTTAGGGTTTTGTGCCTAATGTCTGCAGAATGCAATTTGGTCAAGAATTTAACTATATGGGCACTCAATTCTACCAAAGTAATCTCAACCACTGGTGGGAACCTCACTCAAGCATGGATCAAAGCCAATTTTGGCAAGCTGCTGGACAATTTGAGAATCAACCACAACAACAATGGCAGCGAAAACCCTCTCTATCAGAAAGTTTGGAGGACACCCTTCAACGATTTTTGAAAAATTCCGACTCTACTCAGAAAAGCATTGAAGAATCATGTAAAAGGATGGAGATGCACTTTCGTTACATTAGTCAGAGATTGAATGATGAGGTTAATACTGAAGTTAACCTTAAGGAGGAAGGGCAAACCAATGTCACCGAAAGTGACAAGATTCTTGATGAGAAAAAAATAGAGGGAGATGCGGAAAAGATAGAGAGAAAAGAGAAAGAAGAGTTGAGTGAGAAAAATAAAGATGAAGAAAAAGAGAAAGAAGTGTTTGAGAGAGAAGAGAGAAAGAAGATTTGTGTGAAAATAAAGAAGTTGAGGAGAAAAAGAGAAGGGAAGAAAAAAATAAAAGAAAAGAAAAAGAGAAAATTTGGGGAGAGAAAGCGTAAGAAAAAGAAGATGAGAGGAAAGAAGAAGGAATCATATGAAAAATCCCATCCTCATCTAAAGAAGAATCATAGGAAGGAAAAGAAATTTAAGTGCTTAATGGAAATCTTCAAGAAATTGGAGATTAAAGTTCCTATGATTGAGACACTGCAACAGGTTCCTGGTTTGATCAAATTTCTGAAGAAGTTCAGTAGGAAGAAGAAAAAGAAGAAGGAACTTGAGCTTTACTGGGTCAAGCTAATGACGTTAAAAGAGCGCTTGCTGGGAGGCAACCCAGTGATTTAAAAACTTTTGATTTTATTTTGTTTTTGTACCTTTTAATTTGTGGACATTATCTTGTAAATATTGTGTTGGATCCAGCATCTACTGAAGGATGCTAGAGGGTTAAGTATCTACTGAAGGATACTAGGTTTGTAACACCTACTGATGGGTGTTAGTGAGTAAATTTTGCACCTACTGATGGGTGTTGGTGGATTTTGGGTCAGGCTCGTGACGTTAAACAAGCGCTACCTAGGAGGCAACCCAGTTGATTGATTGTTTCTGTTTGTTTATTTTAGTTAGGATTTGCATAAGCATTTTTAACATTGAATTGTAGGGAACCCATGAGGGGCATGTAGGGAAGACACGTAGGTTAAGAAAAGAAGGAGAGGAGCACATCACGAAAGTGCCGCTGAGCGGTATTTTACCGCTGAGCGGTACTCTCGCAGATTGGGCTTTAGTTCCCCTTAGCGGGACCCGAGCCCATTAGGGTATTTTTAAACCCTAAGCTGCGCAAAGTCTTATACTTTCTGGCTTTTCTCTGCACAAACACTTCCACACACCTTCTCCTAGGTTTTCCACATCTTTTCACTCTTCCCTCTTAAGAAAATATCTCTTCCACTCACTTTTTCACTAGTGTGCTATCAAAGTTTGGGGTTGGAAGAGAGCATTCTAACTTGGAAGCATTCTCATTGCATCTAGCATCTCCACCCAAGTAAGTAAAATGCATTTTGTTCATTCTAGGGTTCTTGAATTTGAATATGATTGTCAAAGCATGAATATTTAGGGGTTTTGATTTCTATGCATGATTTGATGATATATTTGATGTTTGAACCGATTAAACTGCATGATTATGAACTGGAAAACTGAAAATTGCATTTGGGTGGAGTTAGAACAGCTTTAAAATAGGTTTTTCCAAAATCTTCAGAGTTACCGTTGAGGGGTAATCTGCCGCTGAGCGGCACTCTGCCAGATTTGATTTTTCTGAAATTTTGCGTGTTGGAATGTGGCACTGGTGGCGCTGAGGGGAAATTCTGGCCCTCAGCGGTGGTTTAGCTTCGAAAGGAGTTGTGTTCTGTGTTTTACTAATGATTAACATCATGTTCTGTGGTTTTGTGTGTGTTTTGAATGTAGGAATGGCATCTTCATCAGGAAAAAGATTGAAAACCATGGCAACCAAGAGAAAGGAAAAGGAACCAGAGCAACCCCATTCTGGCAGGTTCCTCTCTAGGAAACATGAGAAGCACTTTAGGGTGGTTCAGGACAGGAGACTTCTGATGGAGAGAAAGGTTGGAATGATACCTAACTTTGCTCCTCAATTTGGAGAGCAAGTGTTAGGGAATGATTGGGGAAAGCTAGCCACTTATCCTGCACCTGCCAACATAGCTGTGGTGAAGGAATTTTACGCCAATGCAAAGAAGATTGGTGATTATCCAGCTGAGAATTATTTGGGCTATGTCAGAGGCCATGCTATCAGGTATGATCCTGATTCTATCAACAACTTCCTGGATACTGTGTGGGCTGGTGAGCAATGTTAGTTTGCTCTTTGCATGGAGGAAGGTGCTGATTTTGAGGATGTGGAGAGAGTGTTATGTATACCTGGAGGACACTTTCAAAGGAATAGATCTGGCTCAGTGGTTAACATTAGGAGGACAGATTTGACTCCTCTTGCAAAATATTGGATGACATTTTCTCATGCCAACATTCAGCCATGTTCACATGTGTTAGATATTACTCTCAGTAGGGCACTATTCATCTACTGTGCTATCAGAAATTTGAATGTTAATATTGGGCAGGTGATAGCTGATGAAATTAGTGTATGTGCTAACACCTCAAACAACAAAGCACCACTAGGACATCCTTCTTTGATTACTCACCTTTGCAAGCTAGCTGGGGTGGATACTTCTGTTCCACCATTTGAGAGGCCAAGAAAAGCTATTGATGAGGCCTATTATAGACAGTACTGTGGAGGTGAGGATGTAGCTCAACCAGTTCCACCACGCCGTGCTCGTAGAGAGAGAGGGCCAGCACAAAGCCAGACATCTGCTGATACACATGAAGCATAACCATTTCAGATGAGGGACATGTATATGTCTCTTATAGGTGCTCAGTTGCAGTCCATTCACAGAGGGCAGGTGGCCACTGCTGAGATGATAGTGGGGATGTATGATACACCTCCAGCCCACAGGTGGACTATGGATGAATTCCACAATGTAGTAGCTTGGCCAGAAGATCCAGTACATGGAGGAGGAGCTGGAGCAGCTGAAGCTTCAGCTAGAGAGATGGAAGAAGATGAAGCTGAGGAGGAGGATGCATTTGATGATGATGAAGATGAGGAGGAAGAGGAAGATACAGAGGACAGCTCAGACTGATTAGGAGCTGAGATAGCATTTACTGATGAATGCTATCATATGATTATGCTTTTGTGGTTTAAGTTTTCTGAACTTATTTGTTTTTGTTTTTAGATTAGGGTTTGATGTACTCTATTGAAAACCTGGTTTGTTATGATGGTTTGCTATTAACTGTGATTGTGTGATAAGTACTGCTTGATGATGCTTATTGATTGATTGATGTTGAGATAGATGTGCACATTAAAATGCTTATACAGGTGATTCACAAGCTTTGTGAACAAATGCATGATATCATGATTGTGATTGTGAGATTAAGCAGGATGTGTATGTCAAATGTGAATGAGCTTATATGTGAGGTTTTGAGCTCCAGAGTTTTTGGTATGATTGAATGCTATTACTTTGAAAGCATGAATGATTTTGCCCAGGTTTTCTATGATTGAATCAATTGCTTGTTTTGCATCATGTGATCAAGCCCATTTGTTGGAACCCTTTTTATTGGCCAAATTCATAAAGTTAGCCTACTAAAAGAGAACACGTTGTGTTCTATCCTTTGAACCCTTAGCCTTGAACATACACTGAAAACCTTTGATTGAAAATCTTTACCTTGAGTTAAGTAGAGGATCTTGTATGGTATTGTTAAATGTTCAAGTTTGGGGTTGTTGGGAAAACATGAAAAGAAAAGCATTGAGCTAAGAGCTAAAAAGTAAGAATATGCAAAGAGAAAAGAAAAAGAAGTAAAGCTCAATGCAAATGCAAAGGTAAAAGAAAGTTGGGTATGAATAAGATGATTGTGTTGTTATGATTCTCTTAACTCAAGGATTTTGTGATCCAGAAAAACCAATTTTCTTGTTAGCCCAGCCACATTATAAGCCATTGAAAAGTCCTTGTGATGATGCATGTTTGTGAATGTTTTTGATTGTGGTAAAATGAAAGGCAAAGTTGATTCATGTGACATTGTGATAGTAGAGTGAATGAGTGATTACCTCTTATACACTTGTGTGTTGAGTGAAACACTTTACCTAGTGAGGAAATATTCCATAAGCACATGAACATCCATGCTTAATTGATTGATCATTCATGAAAAATAGCATTTGTTGGAATTTAAATGACTTTGTGAACACTAAAGCATGTGCACATCTTGAATGAACTATTGGTCATAAGTTTGAGTGAAGTTGTTATTTATCTTGAAAAAGAGGATTTTTGAATGAGTGAACCATCATATGAATTGGTTGGAGATTGAGTTACATTTTGTTTGCTTGAGGACAAGCAAAGTTCTAAGTTTGGGGTTGTGATAACAGTTGAAAAACTGTTATTTTCATGCTTAAAATTGATACTAAAAGCAACCTTTAGACTTAGAAACTAGCTTGAAATCATACTTTTATCCATATTTTCAGAAATAAGAGAGCTGGACAGGTTTATGCTTGATTTCAGTATTTTTGTGCAGGTTTTAAGGTGAATTTAGTGAAAGAAGTGAAGAAGGAGAGAGATAGAATCAGAAAAGGAATCGAAGAGTGCAAAAAGAAGAAGTCGAAGTCACCGCTCAACGGAATTTTACCGCTGAGCGGCACTTAAGAGGTTGCGGGAGGTCCGCTGAGGGGCAAAATGGCCGCTGAGGGGAGAAAACGAGACGCGCAATCACCGCTGAGCGGCACTTTAATGGGCTTGGGCTTGACTTTTTGTAATTTACGAATGGTATTTAAGCCTTAGGGTTTCCTAGGGTTAGGCATCTTTGGCAGAAACGAGGCAAACACTCTCTCTTCCACCCCTTTGAAGGAGGATCTTGGATGCTCAGGCTACCTCTTCACCTTTTTAGGGTTTATTCTTTCATTCTTTCATTGTAATTCATCTAGGTTCACCATGAATATGGTGAACTAAACCTTGTATGTTTGTTGGGGAATTAATGTAATCTCTTGAAGCTCTCATATATGGAATTTATGCTTGCATCTTAATCTAAGATTTATGCTTTCTTTCATCATTAGTTAGGGTTTTTCCTCTTTGCTTAATGCTTGCATAGTTTAACTCATTCAATGCATGATCATTGGTTTTGTCGATACGGGAACGTACGGGGAAGTCTAGATCCGGGGAATTTCTCTCAATATTATATTGGTTGTCGTTAAGCTCCTGCACTTATGAACTAATCATTAGGAATGCTAGGAATTGTATGAACTCGTGATTAGGGAGAAGCCATCTAGAATGGTACTTTAGAGAGTGGCATTAACAATGATGATTTGAATGTTGAATTCCTAAAATGTATGAGAGTGGATGAGATGAAATTGACCCCCAACAACATATTCATTCATATATTCCATTGAAAGTGTTTATCTTTTGTCTTTGCCATTGATCAAACTTCATGCATACATGTTTATTTTTTGTCTTGCATATAAAAATCCAAATATTTCGTTTGTAAGTCCTAGCTAATCAACAAATCACATAACTAAACTAGGCCGTGAGTCCTTTGGGAAGAACGATACTTGGTCTTATCAAGTTTATTACTTGAACGATTCGGTCATACTTGCCGATTGTGAAACAAGTTTGTGACATCATATTTTGGTGCTTACAAATTTGTCCATCAACCTTCCACTCGTGGCCAAACTTAAGCGTTTGTTCACAAATCCCATAGACGCTAAAAACCTAAGATGACATGCAGATGAGAGAACAACTGATGGGATACTTCGTCATCCAGCTAATTCAAAGCAATGGAAAAATATTGATCAAGAATTCCCCCAATTTGGTCAAGAGTGTAGAAATCTTAGGTTTGGCTTATCTACTGATGGAATGAACCCTTTTGGTAATTTAAGTACCAATCACAGTTGTTGGCTCGTTATACTTATAATTTACAACTTATCTCCTGGATTGTGCATGAAAAGAAAGTACATGATGTTGTCAATGTTGATATCTGGTCCAAAGCAGCCTGAAAATGACATAAATGTTTATCTCAGGCCACTAGTTGAAGACTTGAAGTTGTTGTGGGTTGATGGGGTTGAAATATTTGATGCCTTTGCTTTAGAAACGTTCATGATGCATGCCATGTTATTTTACACCATTAATGACTTTTCAGCTTATGGTAATTTGTCGGGGTACAATGCGAAGGGTCATAAAGCATGTCCTATATGTGAAGAAAACACTGCAGCTCAACAATTAAAACACGGAAGGAAGACAATGTATATGCGTCCTCAGCGATTTTTACAATCTAATCATCCATATCGAAGGTTAAAGAAAACATTCAATGGAGAACAAGAGAAAAACAATGCACTCATTCCACTTACTGGACTTGAAGTTCTTGAAAAAGTTAATAGAGTACATCATGTATTTGGGAAAACGTCCAAGAAGTCTTCTGTAACGACCCCTTGGAAGAAGAAATCAATATTCTTTGATCTTTCATATTGGTCAAAGTTAGATGTTAGACATTCCATAGATGTCATGCATATAGAGAATAATGTTTGTGGTAGCTTGATTGGTACACTACTAAACATCCAGGGAAAAACAAAAGATGGAATGAATGCGCGTTTGGATTTGGTTGACATGAAGATCCGAGAAGAGTTAGCACCAAGAGAGATTGATAAACGTACTTATTTGCCCCCTGCATGTTACACAATGTCCAAACAAGAGAAGATAAGTTTTTGTCTTTGTTTAAAGAGTATCAAGGTACCACAAGGATACTCTTCAAATATTAAGAGCTTAGTGTGAATGCAGGACTTAAAGCCTGTTGGACTCAAGTATCGCGATTGCCACATCTTAATGCAACAATTGTTACCGGTGGCAATTCGTGGAATTTTGCCCAAAAAAGTTAAGCAGACCATAACTCAATTGTGCTCATTTTTCTCGTCAATTTGTAGTAAAGTCATCGATCCTACAAAGTTCGATGAACTTCAAAGCGACATTATCATCATCATGTGTCAGCACGAAATTTTTTTCCCTCCATCCTTTTAAGTCCTTCGTCGCCTGGCCTAGACATTTGGTTGGTGATGTATCTGATCCCCCGGTAAACACTTCTACTATATACTTCTCAATTTTAATATTTACTTCTAATTGACATCATAACATAACCATTTTTTCATGTAACAACAGATAGGTCAAGAGGGAAGTCCTACACCGAAGAAGACTCATTTATCTGAGGACGACCCTCTTGGTGCGTTAGACGAGCTTGCTAAAATCATTTCAGATGCGCCGATGATTGTACAGTAGGATTCTACAACATTTGGAAGAGAAGCTTAGATCCCATTGTACTTGCATCAGCAAGATGTTAGGGAACTTGTGTCGGGGAGAGAAGAAATTATTATTACACTCATTCAGCTGTGGATGATGTAAGTTTATGAGAACTTTTTTATATAATTCTTTTTTATCAAGTTACTTATATCAGATTATTTCTTCATTTTAGGTATATGTTTGATGTCAGTAACAAGAAGGAGTTCAATGATGTATATGGGTTTATTGACCCTTCTATGACTCATGAAAGAAATAAATTTGATGATATCCAAACATACATCACCACCTGTTTTGAAATGGGGAAGGAGATATATTTTCTCCCGTATATACTTGGGTAAGTGAAGTTTGTTAACTTTAAAGTTTCATTTATTAATTTTGGTATATGACAATTAAGTTATTACCAATTTCAAGCGACATTGTCAGCTACTTGTGATCTCCATACCGGAGAACACTTCTATCTAGTTTTGTTCATTGCACAAGTCTCCTCCCAGCCCTCTTAGACATGTAGTAGATTGGTAAGAACCTCAATATTTCAACTTTCTTTATTATATAAATGTATGCTAAAACAAGTTTTTTTAATAGTTCCCTTGCAACACATATGATGTTATCTGGGAGATCTACTGCTACAGCTAAAAAGCTTGCATGGGTTGCCCTTAAGGTTTGGTATTTAGTCCATACTTTGTTACATTTTTTTCCATTCCAATGATGTTACTTAACATTTTATAATTATGATGATATATTGTAGTATAATAGACAAACAGGGTCATATGAATGTGGTTACTACGTCATGTTTTGGATGATGACCATTACTCGTGCACATTACACCAGTGAATGGCAAACGGTAATATTTAGGTTTGAATTTTATTTTCTCTATAGTTTAGATTTCATATACACTAATTAAAATCATTGTGTTTTATGCAGAGATTCAATATGACTGCTCTAATTCTAGAGAAGTCACTTTAACTCGTGAGGAAAACACTAGCTAAATATGTCATTCAATTATATAATAGTATGTAGTAGATATTAGGATATAGTAAGTTCTATGTTTATGTTTCTAAGTTGTTTTATGCTTTTGTACATTATTATTAGTTTAACTTTGTACATTGCATTGATTTATGCTTCAAAGTTGATTTATGATTACATTGGATTGATTTATGCTTCTAAAAAGTTGATTTATGATTACATCGAATGTATTTATGTTTTAATACAATTTTCATTCAAAATATACGCTTCTGGGTTATTTTGGACTGTTCTAGCTGTAAAATTATGTGCAGGTCTGTTTCTGCAGTTGGGAATGTAACAAAAACAGACCTGATTTAAAAAAAAAAATAGGGGAATATGCCTCGGTTGAGACCATAACCGAGACAGAAAACCTCCTATGGCCTCGGTTAAGGTCACAACCGAAACAGAAAGGCTGGCGGATGAAAAAAAAAACAAAAAAGGACTCTACTGCCTCGGTTCAGAGGGAACCGAGGCATAAAGTCCTGCGAAAAAAAATTAAAAAAATTAAAACATCTACTCCATCGGTTAACGTTGAACCGATGCAAAATCCTACCCTTTTATGCCTCGGTTCAGAGACTTTTTGCCTCGCCTTGATATGCCTCGGTCAGGAACCGCTGCCTATTGGCGAAAGTAACCGTTGTCGTTTCCTCTTACTACACTAGTGTTACAAGTTAATTTTGTATGGTTGAGATAGATTTAAAGTTTACTTCTTAACATGATATCATAATCCCGAGTAAAAATTTATCATAGTGAAGTTTGTTGCTTATTGAATTTTTTGTTTCACCCACTATTGGGTCATTGTCGTACCACCCATTAATATTTAGTTTTACGTTCAAGATGTATATGTCTCGACGTGATAGGGTGTGATTGAAGTCCCACACTGACTAGTGATAAGCCCAATTTACAATATATAAGCAGGTGCAAACCTCACTTTACAAGGCATGTAATAAGTGGGTTCAAACCTCACTTTAGAAGTCAGGTAAGGTTGAGTTAGATTTAAAGTCATTTTCTTAACATTTAGAAAGAACAATTACCTTGTGTTTGGATGAAAAATTTCAATAATTACAATAAATTAAAATAAGGCAATTTAATTTCGAATTTAAGGCAAACTCAACTCTATCTTGAGCCTGAGTTGAGTTAGCTCGACCTTCGATCTAGGACGACTCGTCTCGACTTTCGATCTGGTCGACTCCCGAAGATTTAAGTGGGGCCAGCTCATGTGAGGCACATGCTAACTTGGCTCAATCTTTAGCCTAAATTGACTTGACTCGACCTTCGGTCCAGGATGACTCGTTTTGACCTTCAGCTCAGGCCGACTTGACTTGACCTTCGATCTGGAAGACTCGTTTCGATCGTCGACTCGACTAACTCGTCTCGATTGTCAGTTTTACCTAACTCGTCTCAATCGTCATCATAAGCTGACTCAGCTTGTCCTTTTGTCCTAGACCAACTCAACTCGATCTTCGTTTCAAACTAACTCAGTTCAACTTTCATCCTAGGTCAACTCATCTCAACCTTCGTCTTAGGTCGACTTGTCTCGAACATCACAAACAGAATGGTAAGAGAGTGGAAAGGAGTAGAATTTCAAATTTTTTATACTTTTCAAGGTATTTGAAAATTTTCTATTTTATTCATTTGAATTACATTTCAAAATTTCTTAAATTTAAATTTATTTTTAATTACGTTATTCAAACAAATTATTTTAGTTCATTTTTTATTTATTTTTAAGTAAATAAATTATCTTTTTAAATTACCTCGAACAAACATAAGGGATGCATGAAAACAAAATTTGTACTGTTATAAGAACTTGATTTTTTATCCGGAGATTGAAAAATCTTATCATATCATTGTTTAAAAATAAAAGTTCAATATATTATAGAATTGTACAATTATAAAACTTTTAAAAGAACTTATTCATCCCATTATGTAGTAAAAATTTAACTTACATAAAATCTTTCTTACATTAATCCAACTAATTATATAATTTTAAGTTTTTATTTTTATTTTTATTAATACATATTTACAAATTATGATCATATTTTTATAGCTCTTATTAGAATTGTCAATATTTAGAATTAGTTACTACGATAAAAGAAATAAAAATTAACTTTCTTTAATTATTATTAAAAAAATGTTATTAAATTTATAAAAGAATATTCACAAGAAAATACTTATAAAATAAACATTTTAAAAAAAACATTTTTTTTATTACAAATAGTTAATTGAGTTAAAAAAATTATTATAGTATTTAACAAATAAAATTATTTATATTGATAAATATAATTATACTCAATATATATATATATATATATATATATATATATATAT
Organism: Vigna angularis; assembly: GCF_016808095.1. NCBI lineage: Eukaryota > Viridiplantae > Streptophyta > Magnoliopsida > Fabales > Fabaceae > Vigna > Vigna angularis. The sequence continues at coordinate 8,547,136 of NC_068973.1, read as the reverse complement.
ATATATATATATATATATATATATATATATATATATCCTTCTTTAATAGGTAAGATAAGAGATAAAATTACAGATTAATTAATGAAATAATTTTTGTAATATAATCCTTTATATATTGCAGATTTCGCACTATAAATATTAAAACAATAAGTAAAAGAAAATTTACTGAGAAACTCGTCAACACCTGTCTCTGGCTTTCGAAGAGAGAAATCGGAGATGTCATCGCACACTAACGATCCCCGTCAGCCATCGGCGGCGAGACCCTACGTGGCACCGCAGATTGCACCGCAGGACCTGCCGATCGATTACGCCGGATTCATCGCCGTCATATTTGGCGTCGGCGGCGTTATGTTTAGGGTTTGTATTTGAAGCACCTCTTCGCCATCGATCTCACTGCAGAATTTTCGTTTCGATGCGTTAACACTTTTTTCTTATTGTGTTATTTGTGAAATCAGTACAAACTGAGCTCCTGGCTGGCACTCATATTCTGCGCGCAATCCGTAGCGAACATGCGGAATGTCGAGAACGATCTCAAACAAGTTATGATGGCTATGATGTGAGTTTCTTCGTTTTCCTCTATTTGAATTCCCGTTTTCTTTTATTTTAAGTGATTTGTTCGTGGATCTGATTGTGTGAGCTGTTCTTTTAAAATAGAAGCATAGCAAAAGGTTGAATAAATGTTCTTGGATTTGGGAGGTAGTGTATTTTCCACCGTTTCATATTTTTTTTTTCAAGTTTCTGAATTACATATAGACTTAGGGCTCGAAATAATAGGTACATGCGTTCTTAAGGGTACGGAATCAGGAAAAAAATGTAGGCAAAATCAACGAAGTCAGATTTGGAGGCTTAGGGCGTGATGAATAGGAAATTGAAATCGGCAGTAAGGATCTTTCCCTTCCTTTTTTTGGAAGTTAGTATTCTTTTACTCATTTGTTCCAGAAGTGTCAGTAGTATAATCGAATGAAACTTTTATTTTTATAAGGTTCAGTGTCGATTATCCTTGAAGACAGGAACCTGCTAAATAGATGACACTCAATATTAGCCTTTGTTAGGGATTGGATCATAATGAGAGGATTGATGTTTAATGTAGAATTCTAAATGTTCGACAAGCTAATTGATTACATTAATCTGGCCTCTGATATCTGAACCGTTCGCTTGATGACATTAATTTGTCAGCGTTTATTCGTCTCACCAATCCATCTACTTCTAAAATAAAACTAAAAGGACGGATCACCATGGATAGTGAACCACCAACCATCCCACATGCTTTATAATCCATTGGATCAGCATGAGATATTCCAAAATTCATTGGTTGGACATAGAGAGAATGAGTCTGAGACTCAAAGGCTATTTGGGAGTAAGAATGTGTATAAATATCGAACATTATTTTCAAAAAATATTTTAAAACAATAAAATACAACATAGTTTTTCTTTTTTTTATCAAACGAGTCATGGATGATGAATTGCATTTTTCTTTTTTCATTTTACTGATTACAAATTTTAGATGTTTTAATTATGTATGTTTTACAATGCATTTCAATTCAATTCAAAATGCATCTTAATAAAATGTTTGGGTGTTTTATAGAGAAGGAGAAGAATCGCTCATAATGGAATAGAACATGTTGATCTATTGTTTGGTTGCTTATTTTTTTTTGTCAAGGAACGGGACTAGGATTTTCTCCCTTTCCATTCCGCCCCCTTCTGTAACTTAACTCCACAACTGTGTTTAAGTATGTTTTCCCTTTCATCCTCTATTGCTCACCCTATTTCCAGCTTTCCAAACATAGCCCTCAACAAACAACAAGGACACGACAACCTTATTTCACTAGATAGGTTATATGAATAACAGCCTATTGGGCTTTATCAAAAAATCATATTTTCATGAATTTTATCCATCATGAGATCCTATTTCATAACTTCTTTCAATGTCATTTTTGTTTCCCTCTACTCGTTATATACAGAAGACAAGCTTCTGGTTTTTTTCTTTCAATTCTTCAGGGCACTCCCAACCTTTTTCATTCAATAGATTCCTTTTACTGCAGAATTTTTTACTTTAGTGGAGTATATGCTTTGCCCCAATCATAGATTAAGTAAATGTTGAATCTTGTTCAGTCGAGTAGATAGGACAGCTACTTCTCACAGGTGATTCCTTCACCTGAAATAGTTATAGGATTGCTGACCAAATCATTTAAGTGCATCGTAATCTTGGTCATTATTTTTAACTGCTTACTATGTAGGTATTCCTATCAAGTAACAATGTTCTTGTGTATGGATTGTTAAAAAGTAACCAATATTATATGTGGTTTGTAACGTCCCTGAAACTTTCTGAAGCATGTTTCAACTCTTACAAGGTTTTTCTCTTTTGTTCTGCTTGTATCTGTTGTACTGCGTGCAAGTTCTTCATGTTCTTACTATAAACCCTGATGTCTCAATTATGTAACATTTAAGGCTTATACAACTAAAGATTGACTTAAAAAATGGCTGGCCCTTGAATTTGTTTCCTAAGTTTGAGACTTCTCTCATGACATGCCTAAATACCTAGCAACACAGAACAGTAGTTAGAGATGGAGAGCACATGTTTAAGGGGGTATTTGAAGTACATAGAGATTTTGGACGGAAATGTCGAAGTATAAGACAGGTAACTTTACATCTGGATAAATGAGTATATATGGATAGCGTTTACTAGTTTTAGGAATGTTTTTCAGAATTCAAATAATGGGAGAAAGAATGTCCGGTATAAAGAAGTGGGGACTGAAAGCCAATAGTCGGGTAGAAAATTACTTGCATTCCCATGTCATGGTAAAACTGCATGTCTTTCCATTATGACAGGGTTAAAAGTCAATGAAAACATGAGAATGGTACTTTTCGAGAAAGAAAAAATGCCCCAAAGATGTTGTGAAAACTCGTTTAAAATATTGAGGATGTTGTGTTGTTTGCTTTTTTGGAGAATAGTTTAACATTCTTTGGAATAAATGCAACCATAGAGCTTAGGAAACTGGTAGGATAGTAATGTCATTTTGCTTTTCTTTGGAGCTAGCATTAGATGGAAGTGTCGTCATAGTTGTGGTTCATCAATTAGGCTTATAGGTTCAAGTCTCCTTAAAACTCTATGGACAGGAAATCCTCTTCAAGATAGGTCCCGGAAAATAATCTGTAAAATGTTATTGAAAAATGTTAAATTGTTGTTTACTGAGTTATTTTACGTTGACAAAAAACTGCTAAAGTTTGATAACTTGTTCCCGCACAAAAAATACATTGCATAATAACCTTTTTTGTTCTGTTTTGATTTTTCACTGCACACATAGAATAGAGGCAAAGGTTTTGGATATATATATTTTATGATAAGAATTTTGCCTGTAAGAATGGTGAATCTAATCTTTTATACCACCATACTAATATACTAAACACAACAGTTTGGTTACTTGCACCTTTTTAGAAGTATATGATTTGGGTATGGCTGAAATTCTCCAAAGGTTTAACTTGCTTTAGTATTCTAAAAAGCAAGTGATAGTATATTAGCAGTTACATGCACACATAGAAAGACATGTGATTTGCAGCATTTTATTTTTCTTCATTCTTCTGTGGCAACGTGAACATAAAATAGTTTGTCCTCAATTTTCATCTATTATAAATTTCGACAGGTTTTCCTGAGTTTAAAATTATTGACTTGATGTTAATCTGAACCTCAGGTTTTCTCTAATGGGATTGATAACAAACTACTTTGGACCTCCCAGACCCGGCAAACAAAGCTGAAATCTCAAGATTTTGAGGTAGAAATACGCCATTTTTTTAAGTGAGGGAAGTTTAAGTTATTCAGTGTTTCCCTTTTCATTATGTCGTCTGTATTAAAGATGCTTGCCAAGTCTGGATAATTTGACGTTTTTCTGATTATATATTAAAAAGATAGTTTACTATGGAATCGAGAGCTACAACATTTTGCACATTTGTTTTTCTAAACATGATTTTAAAAATTAGTTTCAAATGAAATGACTTACATTTTAAATACATTCGTGACTTTTGTATATAATCTCATTCTCGACCAAAAGAAAAAGTCTTATATATATTATTGTGTTCCTTTGATGAGAAATTTTAAAGAAAAAATAAATTTTATTATTTTATAAAAGTAAATGGATTAGTGTATGAAATGATTCAACTTACCAAATTTGCCTTTTTCCTTTTAAAGTTTTTTTGCTTCATTTTATTTGGTTAGAGTGTCGTGAACTTGATTAAAATTCATATTATTGGCTTCATTATATTGTTAGCTTAATTAAGATTTCATATCATAATTTTAAAATTTACCAATAAATAACTTTAATATTTCTCATAATTAGGATTTTCTCGATTAATATCAAATTTAAGAATTGTAGACAAGAAAGAAACAAAACTATGAATTGAAATTGAGAATAAAAGAAACGAAACTATAAATTGAAATTAAGAATTAAAGAAACAAAACCATGAATTGAAATTAACAATAAAAGTAACAAGGTACATGCAGCAGCAAACTAAGGCAAATTTCAATCAAATGGAAGTACACTGATTCTTGCTTCAATAAATGACTTTTACATTATTGAATGAGCTTTTTAAAAATGTTTAATCAATACGATTGTTTCTATTTTTGTGGAATTGTTTTAAATAAGTCATTGTATTTTATTGGATCTCAGTTAGGTTCTTATTTTTATAAAATTAACTTAATTAAAACCTTACCGTTAATTGGAGTAGACAACGTTAAAATTTCTATTGATTGACTTGGTTAGTGCGCAATTTTTATGAAGTGACACGGGTGGAATTTATTTTATTTTAAGTTTTAAATAAAACATAGACGTGTTGACTCCGGTGACTCCTTGCCACGCTCTAGGGGATCGACTTCGATGGTTCACCGTTGCTACAATCGGTGGTTGTCTAAACCCAGTTTCAATCTGTTGTCTCTAAGGAGTAAACATACTTTATCAGAATCAGACCCTTCTAAGTTCGAAGAAAACAAGGTTGGGTAAACTGGGTAAGATCACGGTGATGAAGATTGTGATTTCTTTGATCATATTGTTTGTGGGTATAGCGATTTTGGTGGTTATCCATGTCTGCATAGTGGGGAGAGTCTTCAGAGGGAACAATACTGATGAAGAAGGTACTCAACAGGGGCAGAACATGAGTGGTATGAAAAGAATGTTGGGTGAAGACAACATTAGTGACCTCAAAAACCTTCCTTGCTTTGTGTATGACGAGGCAGAAGCAGCATCAGCAGAGAGAAGAGGTGCAGCAGCCCCGTCGATTGTGTTGTTTGCTTAGAGAGTTTCAAGGTTGGTGATTTATGCAGGTTGTTGCCCAATTGCAATCACACCTTCCATCTACACTGTATAGACTCGCGGATTCTCCACACACCCATCTGTCCCATTTGCAAAACATGGGTTCTAATTCAAAGACCTTTTGCTAATCAAGAACAAAAACCTCAAGAAAAATCCCAACTCCTCCAATCGCAACATCAAAAAAATCAAGAAAAAAACCCATCGCAACATCAAAAAAATCAAGAACAAAATCCCCAAAGGAAAAATCCCAAATTTAGAAACCCTAATACCCAATTTCAACATCAGAACGCAAGAAGCAAAAACCCCAATTTGCAGGAATAAATTTCAAAACCTCCAAAATTCTCAAATTTCCAATTCCGAAAATCTTAATCCCCAAATTCCCAAAACACGACAATCATCAGATCTTCTTCTTTGCGGCTCAATGTGCAAGAAACACAACATAAAACACGACAGTAGAACCCTATGAATCCACCATCGTTCATGCCGGATCGCACCACCATGAAGACATCATCGAACCCAGACCTCAAAGTAAAGATAGAAGAAAGGTGTTTTCTCCTTCCTGCGGAGCCGCAACAATACCAAGAAAAAGAAAGAAGAATGGTTCTCTACAAGCCGAAGTCAATCTCCCTGGAGCGCAGCGAGGAGTCGCCGGAGTCAGGTCTATGTTGTATTTAAAGTTTAAAATAAAATAAATTCCACCTAAGGCAAGTGTTATGTTATTAAAAATTGCGCGCAAGCCAACCCGCATAAATTTTAAGGTCGTCTAGTCCAATTAATGAAAAAGTTTTGATTAAATCAATTTTACAAAAACACGAACCTAATCGAGCTCAAATTTTATTTGAGATAATTTGGGATATCCAAAATGATTAAACCATTTAAAAAAGGAAAATGTTATTTGGACAACGAAATTTTGACACACATTTAACAACGTCACGTGTCAGCTCTGCATTGGATAAATAATTTGAAAATAAAACAGAGAAAGGGTTACGGGGTGAGGGGTATTTTGGGATTTCCAGGGTAAAATTTAAAGAATTGAGTTTGGGCGGTTTAGGGTGGGAAAGAAGTTCGTTCAACCCTTCCATATTGTGTCTCGCTCTCTCGCTCTGTCGTTCGTCTTCGAAGCTTCCATCTTCGCTGTCGTTATCTCGCTCTCTCGCTCTATCATTTTTACTTTGTGTTAATCTCACTTATAATGACAAAAGTAGTGATTGAAAAATGAACGCAACATTATAATAAGAATTTGAAAAGTACGAGACCATTTTCAATAAAATTAATGGTAATTAATGGGAATGAGTTGATCAAATTCAGAGTGGGGAGATGGGTGTTGGTCATTGATGTAAACGCAAGAAGTGTGGAGTGACCCATGATGAGTAGGGGGACAAAGTAGTGCAAGGGATGAGTCAGAGTGTTGAAAAAATGGTCTGGTAATCGTTTACAGAATCCTGGTAAACGATTACCCGAGAGAAAATTGGATTTTGTACATAAAGTCCAACACAGGTAGTCAGCCAGGTGAACAGGGGTCACCATTGGAAAAAAAGCTCAGTTTTAGGCACTTCTGCACCTGTCTGAGGCTGGTCCAGGTGTTTCAGTGGTGGGAGAGGGTGGTTGGTGATGTGATGTGAGTCCAAGGAGTGTGGGGTCACCCCTCATCAGTTGGAGGAGCAAGCTCTGCAAGGGATGAGTGAGGGTGTTCAAAAAAGGGTATGGTAATCGTTTACAGCATCCTGGTAAACGATTACCCGAGACAAAACTGGATTTTGTACAGAAAATCCAACACAGGTAGTCAGTCAGGTGAACAGGGGTCACCATTGGAAAAAAAGGTGACTTTTATGCAAATCTGCACCTGTCTGAGGCTGGTACAGGTGTTTCAGTGGTGGGAGAGGGTGGTTGGTGATGTGATGTGAGTCCAAGGACTGTGGGGTGACCCCTCATCAGTTGGAGGAGCAAGCTCTGCAAGGGATTTGTTGACCAAAAAACCTTACAAGTGAATTTAAGGGTCATTACTGGTTGGGAGGTTATGTTTGATGACCCCAAGAAGTGGGGAAGAAGTCATTCTTACTGAGGGGACCAAGTTGGACAAGTGCAGAGCTAATCTGCAGAAAAAACATTGTCGTAATCGTTTACAGTGGCCTCGTAAACGATTACACGAGAGAAATCACTGTTTTGTACAGAAAGTTGAACTGAAGTAGTCAATTGTAGTGTCCTGGGTGATCATTGGCAAAAACTGTTAATTTAAAGCACAAGTCCACTTGTATTTACTTGGTGTTGATGTTTGACTGGTGATAGAGGGTGGTAGGTGATGGGAGGTGACCCCAAGAAGTGGGAAAGAAGCCATTCTTACTGAAGGGACCAAGTTGGACAAGTGCAGACCCAATCTGCAGAAAAAACACTATGGTAATCGTTTACAGTATCCTTGTAATCGATTACAGTGTCAAAAAAGGTGTAAACTTGATTTCTAAGGCATAATTTGAAAGGTCTTTGAGTATAGATTCCAACAAAACAAGAATCAACTCATTTGGAGTTCGGTGGAGAAAGTTATGAGCAAAAGAACAAGCAAAGGTTAGAGTTGGCAAAAATATATGAAACGCTAACTTGAAAGAATAAACTGTACCAACTCAGATGTCCAAAAATTACAAATTAGTATTCATTGGAAAGATTTTTGAGTCTAGTTTCTAATAAAAAAAGAATCACATCATTTGGAAGTCGGTGGGAAAAGTTATCAGTAAAATAGCCAGCAAAGGTCAAAGTTGACAGCATGTTATCTCACCCAAGTTGCTCATCTCATAAACATTGTTTTTTTCCTCCATCATGGGATGCCAAAACATCACTTCCCACCATTGAAACACCAGGACCAGCCTAAGAAAACTGCAAAAGTGCTTAAAACTCACCTTTTTGGCCAATGGTGACCCCAGTTCACCTGACTGAGTACTTGTGTTGGACTTTCTGTACAAAATCCAGTTTTGTCTCGGGTAATCGTTTACAGTGTCCTTGTAATCGATTACAGTGTCAAAAAAGGTGTAAACTTTATTTCTAAGGCATAATTTGAAAGGTCTTTGAGTATAGATTCCAACAAAACAAGAATCAACTCATTTGGAGTTCGATGGAGAAAGTTATGAGCAAAAGAACAAGGAAAGGTCAGAGTTGGCAAAAATATATGAAACGCTAACTTGAAAGAATAAACTGTACCAACTCAGATGTCCAAAAAATACAAATTAGTAGTCATTGGAAAGATTTTTGAGTCTAGTTTCTAATAAAAAAAGAATCACATCATTTGGAGGTCGGTGGGAAAAGTTATCAGTAAAATAGCCAGCAAAGGTCAAAGTTGACAGCATGTTATCTCACCCAAGTTGCTCATCTCATAAACATTGTTTTTTTCCTCCATCATGGGGTGCCAAAACATCACTTCCCACCATTGAAACACCAGGACCAGCCTAAGAAAACTGCAAAAGTGCTTAAAACTCACCTTTTTGGCCAATGGTGACCCCAGTTCACCTGACTGAGTACCTGTGTTGGACTTTCTGTACAAAATCCAGTTTTGTCTCGGGTAATCGTTTACAGGGATGCTGTAAACGATTACCAGACCCTTTTTTCAACACCCTCACTCATCCCTTGCAGAGCTTGCTCCTCCAACTGATCAGGGGTCACCCCACACTCCTTGGACTCACATCACATCACCAACCACCCTCTCCTACCACTGAAATTGTCCTTCAAATTAACTGGTTTTGACATTGGTCACCATGTTATCCAAAATGACCACTCAAACACCAACATCTTACAAACAAGCCTGCAACTTACGAGACAAAAAAAATGACCACATTCTGAAATCCACAAACTCACAACTCATAATAACAATGGTAGTGAATAAATAAAATATGAGACCAATTCAAACCAAAACTCAAATTTTATTTCATTGCACTAAATCGGATACATTAAACTTTGTTTTCTTAATCTATTTACAATTATTACAATTATCATTACTTTCCAAATAACATTTTCCATCAACTAAAATACACAGATCACTCATTTTTTATTCTAAGCACTACGGTTCCGGTGTATGGAGTCCTAAGTGCTCTTCCCTTGTAACGCCTTCGTGATCCAACCCTAACATACGTCTTCAAAGGTTGTTCATTTCCGTCAATGTCAGTAGGGGATACAAAACCAGTGTTCACAGATGGTTCTGTACGAGGCACACTTTGTCCAACGTCATCTTTATTTTGCCTTCTTGCCTTCTCTTCAGCCAATTGTGCCTCCAAATTTGCAACTCTCCTTTTAAGTTCTTCAATTAGAAATTTTTGTTCCTCTAAGGCACGCATAAAAGTTTCTCTGCGAATTCTTTTTTGTTTCTTCTTTCCTCTTGGTTTAGCATCCTTTCTCGTCTGTCAAGCGTTCGTTCAAAGTACATATATACTTTGTCGAAAAAGAGTGACGAACACTCAACTGCATAAACCAAAATAAATTGATCAAAACAACGAAACCCAATAACCCAAGAACCACAACACAAGGATACGAACCCCAAACCTTAACCCAAATCAAATAAGCATGCTACGATATGCCCAAACCGAATAACCAAGCTACGACATGGAATGGAAAATCACTTACCTTCGTCGGCGGACAATCGTCACCGGAACTTGCCATTCCGCACGATAACAGGAGACGAAACTGGCCGGAGACAACACCATGCAAATGGAACGAAGCGACACGAAACGCGACCTTCGACCTCTCAAGAGAACGGACCTTCGTTTCCAATGGAACAGAGAAAGGGGTATTTTAGGATTTTCACTCAAAATAAGGGTTACGGTCATAGGTTTTAAAAAAGAAATTTTTTTAAACAAACCAATCAGGTGACGACACGTGGCGTTGTCAAAATAGTGTTAAAAATGCGTTCTTGGAATATCGCGGTCCTTTAAAAAAATTAATAACATGAATCATTCATAGTACTACTTTATCGCCTTCTTCTATTTTATTTTTATTTTATTCAAAATTCTCAATTGCTTTATCAGGGCTTAACATTTGCAATGGTCCAGCCCGGTAAAAATGACAATAAGACAAGGGAATTGTTTTCTCAGTGCTTCACCCTTACCGTCCAACATCTCATCCTACGTCAACTTTTTAAAAATATTTATTTTTAATTTTAATAAATAATTTTATTCTTTTTCTTTTTTATTAAAGTCACAACGAGATTTCCAAATCTAATTTATAAGTTTTCTCAAATTTCATTTTTGGATTTAAAATTTAATAATAATTTAATTTAAAATTTTAATATTATTTAATATATGTTTATATCTTAATAATTATTAAAATATAATTTCTATTATTATAATAATATATTAAAATAATAATAATTAAAATAAAATAGTAATAATGAAAAAAAAATTGATTTAATATATTTAAATATATTTAAATATTAAATTAAATTAAACAATTATAAAATTTTAAATAAAAAAACAATTTTAAGATATCCAAATCGGTTAACTTACATTAACAATTTTTCTTTAAAATTTTGTTTTTTATTTAAAATTTAATAATTTTTAATCTAATTCAATATTTTAATATATTTTAATATATTTAAATATACTACATCTTATTTTTAATTATTATTTTTATTTATTTTTCTTTATTTCCATTATTATTATATTTATTTTAACTTTTCTAATAAAACTATTATAAAAATATAAATCATTTGATAATTATTAAAATATAAAATACTATAAATAATATTAAAATTTTAAATAAAAAACAATTTATTTTGCAGCAAATAAAGGATAAGAAATGGTTTAAATATTACGCACTGGAGCCATTTGTTGAAAGATACGTGGTCGCACAAGTCAATAAACCTAAATTCTCCATTATTGTATTATTGTAGTATAAGGACAACCTAGAGTCTAATCCGTAGACTTGATACTTTAAGATAGAATTGTAGAATTATAACTTATTTATTTAGTAAAACTAGGTGGGGAAAGAAAAATTAATTGGAATCTAAAAAGAAAAACTAAAAGAATTAATATCTAAGTAAAACTAATGAAAAAAAAAACAATACATGATATCTAATATAATGATACATATCATTCATCCATCTTGTTCCAGATATGGGGACAAAACATCTCAACCATAGACTGATAGGAAACTATTTGCTAGATCAAATGAATTTGTTCATGCTGCTTCCAAAATATTGTGTTACCGTTGTGAAATTCGTTAGTATCAAATAGCAATAACAAAATTGAAACAGAATTCACTTACAAAAAAAATGAAAAAACAACCTAACAGAGCAAAATTTGTTGGTAATTAGTAATGAAGTCAGCACAGGCATGGAGATACAACGCTATAGTACAATATGTACAGTACATATCCCATGATTATAATCTTTTGACATCTCAATTAGACTAATATGCCAAAAGTACCTAAAATATCATTACAAACAAAAAGAAGATACACCCCAGTATGATAAAAGTCCAACCTTATATAAGTTGGCATAGTCGTGTATCATTTAATCACTTCTGTGTACTCCTGTGGAAGACACGCCTAAACATATCCCATGTTTCAGAGACAATTTTTTCTTCTTCCAAAAGTGTCATTTATTTGTCCTCTTGTACCCGGCCTGCTCCTCGGGGCATTTTTTTCGAATACGCTGCCATAAAATTTGATTCAACTCAATAGCTATATGGCATAAATAACATTCTTATAACAATCAAGAAATTCAAAGTTGACTAATAATATGCTATATGCTACTTGAGCAAAATATTTTCCATAGGTCACAATTTGCATATAATTATCCTTTTTTCACTTTTGGATTAAATTTGAGTTTACTGACTAAAATCTTAAACAAAACGATAATTCACACCTCAGGCATTCTAATTATAAAAGAAAGGATTTGTCAAATAACTATTCATAAAGTTCAGCAAAATATATGTCAAATAAAACAAAATAATATCTAAAACAAACAGATTTAATATATCTTTGAAATAGTTTACTTTATTTTTTAATACTATGATAATATTTTATTATTGTTTATGGGTGAGTTTTTAATACTCTCTTGATGGAAAAAACTGGGAATGAAAAACCCCGCTGAATTTAATTGGGTCCATGAACCTAAAAAATAGCGAGAATTCTTGATTTCTCTCAATATCTCTCTCGATTCGAAAATCCAAGATTTGAATCGAGGTCCTTTCATCGAATCCTCCTAATTGCATTGATTTATCCGAAAGATTTCACTTCAATTGGAATTTGGTTATTCACCATGTACGAAGATTCCCGCTAAGCATTCATGGCTGAATGGTTAAAGCGCCCAACTCATAATTGACGAATTTGTAGGTTCAATTCCTACTGGATGCACGCCAATGGGACCCTCCCTCCAAAAAGTCTATCGGATTTTTGTTCAAGAATGAAATCTTATTGGATCGGTCTAGTTCACCCTTTGGAATCATATCACATCTTCGATAGGATGAAATAGGATGAATTGAGACCGTATTTTGTAAGTACATAATTATCTTGAATAAATTCACTATTTTTTTCTTTTCCGATCGCCTAAACCTAGTTTCTAGAAGGATGCTTTGTGTTAAACCTAGTTTCTAGGAACATATTCTAGAACCATCTAGTTTTCCCTCTCATTCACAGTATTTGATGTATCTCAAAAACTACTATAAATAAATATGAAAACCTAAGAGAAGGCAATACATACTCCCAAATTCATTCTAATTTATTTGTATTTTTCTCACGTACTACTAAACAGCTAAAGATGCATTAACAGTATGACAACCAATAAATTAGAATCATCATTATTAAAACATGTGGGATAACATCCACAAACTAATGGCAGGATCATAGCTAGAATCCAATAACAGGACTCTTTATGATATTTATAAAGAATACTTGATTAATGCTCAAAGGGGAAATGTTGTTAACTCCTTCTAAAAATATAATAGCAATATGAGAAAGAGAGAGAAAGCATACAGTCTTCAACATCCTTAAGCTGGTAATAGTGGGGCGCAATCTCCACCAACCACTCCGGCTTTAATTCTGTCACCTGAAACATGAGTATTCAGTTTCAGCTATTGTCAAATATCCATCGAAAAAAGTCATGAAACATGAAATAGGTAACAGTTGAAATTACCTGTCTCATATATTCCTTGGTTGTGAGTACTAGTTCATGGTATATAACCCATCTAGGAAGAACCTATAAGAGAAACCAAATGATGAAAGAAACAATTAGATCTTTTATACTGTTAGAATGTAATCAGCTATTACAGATTTGAGGAAATTAACCCCTACATAATATAGGAAATTAGGATGATCGATTCCTAATTATTAAGTGTTTTTATTATAATTGATTCTGTAAAATAGTATAAATACATACTGTGTTGATCTACATTAGATACACAATACATTCAAAACATATATAATTCTATATGGAATCAGTTGCGTAGGGTTCAGTCTTGGATATTTTTTTACAGGTGAACAATGGCCACTATGTGCTCGTGTCATCTATCACTGAGCCTATGGTGACCACTACAATCAAGACCATCTTTCTCTAGTGACCACCATGCTTAATTTGCCGCTCTGATCATGTTAGGAAGCTAAAAGTATATAAGAGGAGTAAGGACCGAACGGTATATACATTGATACCGAACGGTGGATATGAAAGGAGGAATAGAAGAGGAGGGCCGATCGGTAACGTTGAAGGCCGAGTGGAAATGTTGAAGTAATATCCGAACGGTAATGTGTTCACACCGAACGGTGTTGCATTGGAGGAGGGAGCTAATGACCGAACGGCTCAATAACAGGGAAGTTTGTTAGTTGTTCATAGAGAGAGAGTATAAATAATTTCAGAATAGGGGAAGAGGGATCATCATATATTTTCATTTTGGGTATAGACTGGCCATATTTGCCAGTGGAGGAGGATAGGCCTCTTTGGGGAAGATTATACTTGTATTTTCTTTCATGTTACAGAACCAATAATACATACATACATACTTTCATTTTTGTTGTTTGAGTATTTGAGTGAGAAGAGAAGGTAGATTTAGGTTACTCGTATAAAGTAACCTAACAATTGGTCCGACCTACCGGATCCAAATCGGAGGGAGAGCAAGATGGAAGGGAGGATTGGAGAACCGAATCGAAGGGAGAATGAGCGCGTTGGAGTTGGCGGGAGAAGAATTGAAGGCAGACAATATGGGCATTCGCCAAGACTTGAAAGAGTTGACGCGAGTGGTAGAGAGGTTGGCGCGAGATCTAGAACGGAATTCGGAAGGAAGTCAGGGGTCAATTAATGACAATCGGCGGAGGAGAAGAGAGAGCTCGGAGGGGAGAAGAGAGAGCTCGGAGGAAGAATTGGAGGACGACCAGAGAGACGCACCACCTAATTGGGTGAAACAGGTAGAATTACCCACTTTCGAAGGGCTCGACCCGATGGGATGGATTGCTCGAGCAGAGAAATTCTTCGAGATCCAAGGTGTAGGGGAAAAGGAGAAACTCTGATTGGCCTTTGTCTGCATGGAAGGCAGCGCCAACTACTGGTTTCGATTTTGGAAGACGAAGGTAACGGAACCCAAGTGGGAAGAATTTTGTGACGCTGTGGTGCGGCGGCTCGGTGGGAGAGAGCGGGGAACTGTGTTCGAAAAATTAGCATCGCTGCAACAACGAGGGTCTGTGGAGGATTATGTGACGGAGGCACAACTGATGGGTTATTTTATCGCAGGGCTACAGAATGACAATTGTAGCCAGATCAGACCTCACAATCCTAAAGACTTACTCACGACAATCGAGGTGGCGAGGGATGTAGAGGAAATCGGCAAGAGCACCAAAACAAATAGCGAGACAATGGACAGAAGTAATACAGGGTGGAGCAAGTATCAGGGAGGAGCAGGAACGGTGGCCAGATTTGAACCGTTCAAGGGGGGACAGAGTAGGACAAACGCTTCAAAGAATGTAAGTGCGCCAAAGAAGGAAAGCATTGGAGGCACGACGGCTTCGAGAAATGGTAGCAATTACCAGGGCGAGACTCGAGGGCGTGGAGTAAGGAATCTACCTTACCCAAAATATATTAAGAGGAGGGAGGGAGGTCGATGCTTCCACTGCGGCGGTCCATACAGCCCGGGGCATGGTTGTCCAAAGAGGAGTATGAGGGTGACCATTTTGGCGGAAGACGAGGAGGAAGAAGAAGGGGAGAACGAGTTAGAGAAGGAACCGGAGCCCATGAAGTTGTCCTATTTTTCAGTAGGGGGCCTCACTCAACCGAAAACTATGAAGCTACAAGGATGAGTGAATGAGAGAAGAGTCCTAGTATTAATTGACATCGGCGCGAGCCACAATTTTATTTCAAACCGATTGGTGGAGGAATTGGGATTGGAAGTAAGTAAGACACCACCTTACAAGGTGAGTCTGGCGGATGGGCAGAAAAAAATAGCTCAGGGATGCTGTAGGGGGGTCCCCTAGTTTTGGAAGGAATGGAAGTGAGAGAGAAATTCTACGTCTTTGACTTGGGAGGAGTAGAGGTGATTTTAGGGGTGGCATGGCTAGCAAGCCTGGGAGAAATTAAGGTAAACTGGGGAGAACTGACGATGCGATTTGCGTTAGAAGAACAGGAAGTAGAAATTCAGGGGAATCCAACATTGACATGTAAAGTGGTGACTCCTGAGGCACTGTTAAAGGAGAGGGAGATAGAAACCATGCCTCTAGTTTGGAGCTTAAGCCAAGCAGAAATGACTGAGGGAGACTGGGAAACAGAGAAAGTGGCACCAGTGCAGGAAGTGGGGTTGCAACATATTCTGGCAGATTTCAAGGGGGTGTTTCAAGAACCCCAAAGGTTGCCACCTGAGAGGAAAATAGACCATCGAATCCCATTGAAGGAAGATAGACTTCAAATTCAAATTAACTCATTACAGTTTGTGCGTGCAATGGAGGTTCTGTACACGAAGCTCCATGGACAAGTACACCGAAGTCAAGACTAAGAAACTATTTGATTGGGAACACCTTAACGAAGAACAGCTTAAATTCATCAATGGCTTGTTCGCTGCAGAAGAGGTCATAGAACAATTGAAGATCGAGAAGGAAGAGCTTCTTGGACAAGTCAATTATTTGAGAGTCGAGCTCACTTCGCTAAAGGTTGCTAAAGACAACCAGTTAGCGGACTATCAGATGCTTTTGAGGAAGGAAAGCCACCAAAATGAAACTCTTTCGGAAGAAGTGGAGAAATTGCAGCAGCTTTGCCAGGAAGGAGCATATCATGATTTGAATAATAGTAGAAGAATCGTAGCTGTAGATGATCAGTTTAAGGCTAAGTCTAATAAATCATATGTAAGAAGGACTAGAAAACGTATAGGACAGAATGCTTGGAAGGACGTAGCAAAGTTTATATCTTTTGAAAGTGATCCAGTTAATTATGTTGAGAGAGAGCCAATACACAATGCCTACAAGGAGATAGCATCTGGTATTCGGTTGGAGTGCAGTAGTGAGGCTAATGTTCTATCAGGCCTTGATTTACAAGAAACTGGACAGGGTGAAGGGCTTATTCCGGTTCTTTTGGAATATGCACTGGGAATGAAATTTTTCACTTATGGCCAAACTGGACGGATATGCCTTTCTGCACTATATCTATCAAGTGGCTACTCTTTCAATTTATCATGGATTTGCAAAGCCCTGAAAAGTGCTACAGCGAAGGAACCAGCAGCAGCCAAGGGAGGAGACACCCCAAGTCTTAATACAGAGCAAGAGGATGGTTTGGACTTCAACCTTGAGGACAAGGTTGATATTGAAGGGGAGGGTAATGTTAGGAAGCTAAAAGAATATAAGAGGAGTAAGGACCGAACGGTGGATATGAAAGGAGGAATAGAAGAGGAGGGTTGATCGGTAATGTTGAAAGCCGAGTGGAAATGTTGAAGTAATATCCGAACGGTAATGTGTTCACATCGAACGGTGTTGCATTGGAGGAGGGAGCTAATGACCGAACGGCTCAATAACAGGGAAGTTTGTTAGTTGTTCGTAGAGAGAGAGTATAAATAATTTCAGAATAGGGGAAGAGGGATCATCATATATTTTCATTTTGGGTATAGACTAGCCATATTTGCCAATGGAGGAGGATAGGCCACTTTGGGGAAGATTATACTTGTATTTTCTTTCACGTTACAAAATCAATAATACATACATACATACTTTCATTTGTGTTGTTTGAGTATTTGAGTGAGAAGAGAGGGTAGATTTAGGTTACTCGTATAAAGTAACCTAACATATCAGCTGATGCATGGACCCACAAACGGGGCCTCTTCTTGGCACATTCGTATCATGCGCCTGTCTCCACTTGCGTTTTTCTCACTATTCCAGCACAACCCACTTGCCAACATGCCCTTTGCCCCCTTCGTCAAACCCAAACACCCCTTTCTAAACCCATTTCAAGTACTTTTCCCATGGCTTCCGAAAGCTCACGCTCAAGTACCCCTTCTGTAGTTACTTTTACCACATTCCGCTGATTCCATGTGAAAAACTGATCTGGACTAGCAACTATAACTGTTGGGTTGCTGCTGTCCAGCTATGGTTTTAGGGTCAAGGTCGTGCCGACCACTTGACCAAACAAGCCAAAGATATTTCGTGTAATGATCAAGCCCAATGGATGCAAATTGATGATGTCAAATTGCAGCCTCAATAGCACACTTTTACTACTTGTTATAATGTTTGGAACAAAGCCAAGAGAGTATACTCCAACGATGTTCATCGCCTTTACATTGTTGTCTCCAACCTTATTATCACTATGAAGCTGGACAATCATGATATACTAACATATCTTGGTAAGCTCGATCACTTAATTGTTGATTTTGAGTCAATCTTGTCGTTTACTAATGATGTAGACAAACATATTGAACAACGTGGCAAGTTTTTTACGGTGCTTGCACTTGCTAAACTTCCTTCTGAGTTTGATTCTGTCCACAATCAAATCTTATCTGCCATGGTTGTTCCATCTTATGACACCTTTAGTGAACAATTACTTCGCCTCTCAGTTCCTCACATATTTGGTCATTCTCCTGCACCTCCAACTGATTCCTCTGCTTTTTACTCACTCTCAATCTTCCTACCATGGTGGACGAAGTGGAAATGGTGGTGGATATCGTGGTCAATGCACTTGTTGCAATTTTTGTCAATAGTATGGCCATACTAAGGCAGAATGTCGTACAAAGGCATGACAACAACACAAGACAACTAATATTGTTCAGGTCAATTCTTCAAAACCATCAGAATGTCGTACAAAGGCATGACAACAACACAAGACAGCTAATATAGTTCAGGTCAATTCTTCAAAACCATCAGGTTCCAATTTTCGTTGATGCCATTAATGAGTTTCTCCAATACAAGGCAGCCATGCAACTTACACAACATGTCATCATCGTTGCTCAGTCTGGTAATCATGTAGCCTGTATTTCTTAAACCTCCTTCCTTGGACCTTGGATTCTTGACTCTAGTGCCTCTGACCATATGTATGGCAACAAGTCCCTTTTCTCTCAACTGACTTATTTGGATTCTTTACCCTCTGTTACCATGGCACATGGCTTTAAAATAAAAGTTCACAGCATTAGCAAACACAACGTTCTTCTAATCTTACCCTAGATTTTGTGCTTTATATTCTCAAGTGTCCTTTCAATTTAATCTCCACAAGCAAGCTTACTCGCACCCAAAATTACTATGTTCTTTTTGCTAATAATTATGTTCTTGTTCAAGATCGGCGTACCAGACAAATGTTGGAGCATGACACAAGTCTTGAGGATTATACTATCTCTCAATCTGTCACACCAAACTCATGGCTGGTTTGAGCAAAGACACGTGAAAGACAGGGTGGATGTGGTTGTGTTGTGGTAGGAGTAATTTGTAAGCAACCTTTCCAACTCGTTACACCACTTGATAAGGTCCATAACAACGTGGACTTAATTTTCATTTGGTTTTCATGCTAAGGATTTAAATCTATATGGTTGAATCCTTAAGAAAACCCATTCCCCTTCATTATAAACCACATGACTCCTGTGTTTGTTAGCTTGAAGCTTCTTTTTCTCTTGGGCTTTGCACAAATTCTCTTTCAACTCTTTCAAAATCTCATCCCTTACTACCTTCATCTAATTAACACTTTCCACCTTGGATGGGATTGTTGTGCCTTTAAAAATGAGAGGAGGATCGCAACCATATACTTAAGATTGAAACTGTAAAATAATTCTAGAGGGCTTGATTGATCCCTCTCACAATCTTCTATTTATAAGAATAAATTGATACACAAATACATGATAAATAGGGTAACCCTAGACACAATATAATCATGATAAATAGGGTAATCCTAGACATAATATAATCATGATAAATAGGGTAACCCTTGACACACTATAATGATGATAAAATAGGATAAATATCCTAACACTCCCCCTCAAGCTGGAGCATACAAATTGTATGTACCAAGCTTGGAACAAATAAACTCAATCCGAGGACCCCTTAATGACTTGGTCAATACATCTGCGAGTTGATCGTTTGACCCAATAAACTCAGTACATATTTCTTTGGTCAACAACTTTTCACGAACAAAATGACAATCAATTTCTATATGTTTAGTCCTCTCGTGAAACACTGGATTTGATGCAATGTGGAGAGCAGCTTGATTGTCGCAATACATCTTCATAGTATGGATGTCACAAAATTTAACCTCTTGAAGGAATTGTTTCACCCATATAAGTTCACATGTTAGTGATGCCATTGCCCTATACTCGGCTTCCGCGGTTGATCGAGCTACTACATTCTGTTTCTTACTTTTCCATGAAATAATGTTTCCTCCCAGAAAAACACAATATCCTGTTGCAGACCGTCTATCAATAGGTGAACCTGCCCAATCTGCATCACAATACCCAGAGACATGAATGCTTCCTTTATCTTCATATAACAATCCTTGCCCGGGAGCCTTCTTTACATACCTTAGAATGCGAATGAGAGCATTCCAATGGTCAATACATGGAGCCTGCATGAACTGACTAACCACTCCAACTGCAAAGGATAGATCTGGCCTTGTAATAGTGAGATAAATCAGTTTGCCAACCAGCCTCCTATACCTCTCTGGATCGGAGAATAATTCACCTTCTTCTGTCCTTAATTTCTGGTTTGGGTCCATGGGACTGTCTACCGGTCTACAATCAATCATGCCTGTTTCTTGTAATATATCAAGAGCATACTTCCTTTGGGAGATTACAACTTCATCTTTTGATTGCGCTACTTCAATGCCTAAGAAATATTTGAGACTTCCAAGATCCTTGGTTTGAAAATGTCTACACAAGTACTCTTTTAGTTGAGATATTCCAACAGCATCATTTCCTGTAATGACAATATCATCAACATATACTATTAAGTAAACACATTTCCCGAGAGAAGAATGACAATAAAAAACTGAATGGTCTGCTTCACTGCGTTTTAGCCCAAATTTTTGAACAATGGAGCTAAACTTTCCAAACCAAGCACGTGGGGATTGCTTGAGGCCATATAGAGATCGATGCAATTTGCATACCATACCAGACTCCCCCTGAGCAACAAACCCTGGAGGTTGCTCCATATAAACTTCTTCCTCAAGATCACCATGTAGGAAGGCATTCTTGATATCCAATTGATGAAGTGGCCAGTGACGAATGGCTGCCATGGCAAAGAAGAGACGAATAGTAGTCATCTTGGCTACAGGAGAGAAAGTGTCACAATAATCAAGACCATAAACCTGAGTGTAACCTTTTGCAACAAGCCGAGCTTTGAGCCGATCAATTTCACCATCAGGGCCAACTTTAACTACATACACCCATCGACAACCAACCGCCTTTTTTCCTGGGGGAAGGGGCACCAGCTCCCAAGTATTACTGTGGTCAAGAGCCTGCATTTCTGCAATCATAGCTTGTCGCCATCTAGGATGATCAAGTGCTTCTTTCACATTCTTGGGTATAACAACAGAGGACACTGAGGATAAAAGAGAAAAATAGGAGGGCGACAATCGATGATAGCTTAGAAAATTATAAATGGGATGAGGGTTCCGAGTGGAACGAGTACCTTTTCTGAGGGCAATAGGCCATGCTGAATCATTTGCACCAGGAGGGGTGGGAGGAGGTGACGAGGGAGAAGAATCTGAAGTAGGAGATTCACCATTGTCTTGGGGAGGTGGACTATCCATTGGGGCCCTGTGTGGGATGATCTCAGTATGTGGAGAAACAGGTGTAGAAGGATTGTGATCATGACTGGGAATGACAGAGACAGTGGAGCTATTTGACTCAACCATTGGAATAGGAAGGACCTGCTGGAGGATAGAAACATCCTGAACAGATGGAGAGAAGTAAGGAGTCTGTTCAAAGAATGTGACATTGGCAGACATGTAATACTTCTTAGTTTCAGGAGAGTAACACCGATATCCTTTTTGAAGTCGAGAATAGCCTAAGAAGACACATTTGAGAGCGCGAGCGGAGAGTTTGTCTAGACCTGGAGACATGTCATGAACAAAACATACACAGCCAAACACTCGGGGAGATGTATGAAAGAGAGGATCATTAGGAAACAAAATGGAGAAAGGGACTTTATTATCAAGAGAGGAGGAGGGCATCCTATTAATAAGATAACATGCAGTTAAGATGGCATCCCCCCAGTGATGGACAGGAATATGGGCACCAAGCAAAAGGGTACGAGCAGTTTCAACCAAGTGTCTATTTTTTCGTTCTGCTATACCATTTTGTTGTGGTGTATGAGGACAAGTAGACTGATGTAAGATACCATGGGAACTCAAGATGGCAGAAAAGGAGGATGAAAAATACTCTTTGGCATTATCACTTCTTAATATTTTGATTACTTGACCAAATTGATTCTTGATTTCATTCAAAAAGGATGTAAAGATAGCTAACAATTCAGAACGATTTTTCATAAGATAAACCCAAGTACATCTTGAATATTCATCAATAAAGGTAACAAAATATCTATAACCAAAGGAGGAGATACGACTAGGTCCCCATATATCAGAATGGATGATGGAAAAACTAGAATTACATATTGATTGAGACCTTTTAGGAAAGGAAGATCTAACATGTTTTCCTAATTGACATGACTCACATTCTAAGGTTTGGAGACCACTAAGTTCAGGACACATCTTTTTTAATTTGGACAAATGAGGATGGCCAAGTCGATCATGTAGCACTTTAGGATTAAGAGCAGCAACACAAGACACCCTTGGACGAGATCCAAAATGGTATAATCCGCCAGCTTCATATCCTTCTCCAATCTGTCTCCCCGAACCACGCTCCTGTATAACAAAAGATTTATGATCAAAGGTTATTGAACAATTTAACATTTTAGTCAACTGGCTTAAGGAAATTAAATTAAAAGGACAATTAGGGACAAAAAGGACTGAGTTGAGATTGAGGGAGGGAGACAAAGAAACATGACCGACTCCTTTGGAAGAAGTTTTAGATCCATTTGCAAGGGTTATGAAATGAGGTTTTTCTCGAAAGGAAATAGATGAGAACAAAGAGGTATTACCAGAAATGTGATCAGAAGCACCTGAGTCAATTACCCATGAATTTTGACATTCCATAGATTGAGAAACGCAGGCTGTTGATGTATTGGGAGATTGAGATGGTTGTGCCAAGCTGTTAGACTTTAACCTTAAATACTCTTAATATTCATCCTCAGAAAACATAGAAGTAGAGGTTTCAGTTTTCAAAGTGGAAGTTTCAGTCTTCGAAATATTGGCGGTTTTGGAAGGGAAACCATGTAAGGAGTAGCAATTCTCTTGAGTATGACCCATCCTTTTACAATATGTGCATTGAGTACGTTCCTGACCTCCTCGTCCTCCTCCTCTAGTGCCACGTCCTCCTCTTCCTCGTGTGGCAACCATGACAGATGGTTCCACTAGTTCATGCGCTTCTTGAGTTTGAGATACCGGGACACGCAGAAGGCGAGTGGTCAATGTTTCCATAGAGGGGACCTCATGACTAGTTAGAAGTTGATCTCTGAGATGATCAAAATCGGGATGTAGGGCACGAAGGATCAACACCATATAGAATTTGTCTAGTTTCTTTTTTATATCCTCTAATGGATCTACTTCCAAAAACATCCTAAGTTCTTCGACAGCAGATTGGGCTTCAGTCATGAAGGACACCATATCATGGTCTGCCATTTTAAGAGATGCAAGTTTATTCGTAGTGTCATAGAGACGTTGAATATCGTTGGCATAAATGCTTTGGGCTTTCTTCCAAAAGGAGTGACAAGTTTTGAAAGCCCTCAAAGATACAAAAAGTTTGGGTTCCACTGATTGCCATAACAGGGCACACAACTGGAAATCTGCTTGTTTCCACTGATCAGCTTTTTCAGTAGGCACATGGCTTCCATCTCGCTCAAGGTGGTCATAATGCCCTTGGCCAAGGAACCACATTTCAACGGCAGCAGACCATGATAGATAATTTTTTCCATTTAGCTTCTCGGAGGTAATTGATGGACTTCCAGAGAAGGAAAGAGTACTGCCAGACGCCATTTCTGAAGAAGACGAATAGTACTAACGAAGAACAAGAAAACCCTAAGGGTTTAGACGAAGGAAACTTTGACAGTGATGGACGACGGTGGCCGGCAATGGCGGGCGGTGGCCGGCGGTGACGGTGGCCGGACGGTGGCCGGACGGTGGCCGGAGACGGTGGCCGGAGACGGTGGCCGGACGGTGGCCGGCGACGGCCGACGGTGGCCGACGGTTGACGGTGGCCGGCGGCGGGCAGCGGCAGGCAGCGGCGGGCGACAAAGAACTGTGGCGCCGGACAAATATATATTACGAGACAGAAACCAGAGCGGGATCGACCCGCTCTGATACCAACTTAAGATTGAAACTGTAAAATAATTCTAGAGGGCTTGATTGATCCCTCTCACAATCTTCTATTTATAAGAATAAATTGATACACAAATACATGATAAATAGGGTAACCCTAGACACAATATAATCATGATAAATAGGGTAATCCTAGACATAATATAATCATGATAAATAGGGTAACCCTTGACACACTATAATGATGATAAAATAGGATAAATATCCTAACACATATAAAACCTTGAATGGTTTCATCAAGGAAGAGGCGTTGTAGTTGGTGTTGAGCCAAAACTCAGCCTAAGGTAGCCAAGTGGGCCACTGTTTTGGTTGAGTTCCTGTCATGCACCTTAAATAGGTTTCGAGATAGCAATTCACAACCACCGTTTGGCCATCCAATTATGGGTGATAGGCAGTGGGTAGTTCAATTTAGTGCCTTCTTGTTTGAAAATCTCCTTCCAAAATTGGCTCAGAAAAACTGTATCTGTTTGAAACAATGGGTGAAGGAAATCCATGCAATCTGACAACTTCCTTTTCAAAAAGTTGAGCCACCTCCATTGCTGAATAAGGATGAGATAAAGCAAAAAAATGAGCGTACTTTGTGAATCTGTCCACCACCACAAAAATAGTGTCTTTTCCCTTTGCTCTTGGTAGACCTCCAATAAAATCCATGGAGACGTCTGGCCAGACTTGTGTTGGAATTGATAGGGGTTGCAATAACCCTGCAGGGGCAAAGGTTCTCTGAAACTTCACACTGCATAACAAAACTTTTTATCTATTTCCTCATGCCCTCCCAATATAAAACACCCGCGACTGGTTTAAGAGAATGAAAATAGCCATTAGGTCCTCCCATAGGTGTTTCATGCAACTCCTTAATAATTGTAGGAATTCAGGATGAATTATTAGACAACACTAATTTACCTTGGTAGTACAGTCTTCCTTTTCTAATCTCATAAAGAGGATGGGCATTAGGGTCTATCAACAAATTTGTCATGATACCACTTAATTTCTTATCTTTTCTCACCTTTTCTTCCCAACCTTCCCGTTCTTGGGGCTGCAAAATAGAGATGCTACCAATATAAGCAAATTTGGATAATGCATCAACGAGTGTTTTCTCTACTAGGTTATATCAGATTTCAAAATCAAATCCAATCAATTTAGTTGTCCATTTGAACTGCTCTTTTGTCAAGAGTTTCTGCTCAGTCAGAAATTTCAAACTTTTATGATCTGTTACAATCATGAAATGTGCCCCCAACAAATAACGTTTCCAATGATGCACTGCTTGCACAATAGCCATCAATTCCCTCTCGTAAATTGATTTGTTTTGGTCTCGTTCTGACAAAGGTTGACTCCAAAAGGCTAAGGGCCTACCATCTTGAAGGAGAACTGCACCCAATCCCTTGCTTGATGCATCTGTCTCAACCACATAAGGCTTAGAAAAATCTAGAACAGCCAAGGTTGTTAAAGTGACACTGCATCCTTTAAGATAGTAAAAGTTTATTGAGTCTCCTCAGTCAATTGAAACACATCCTTCCTCAATAGTTGTCTCAAAGATTTGGCAATGTTTCCATAATCTTGCACAAACCGCCTATAGTAACCCATGAGGCCCAAAAATCGACGTAAAGCAGTGGCATCTTATGGAGTTGGCCACTTCCACATGGAGTCGTCGAAGAATACTAGGACAAATTTCCATAGAAAAGGCCTTAGAACATCATTCATTAAGGATTGAAAAATAATTGGAGCATTTGTCAGCCTAAAAGGCATAACAAGACTTGAAGAGTTGAGGGAAGCTCAAAAGTCTTATTTTTCACTTAGAAAACCTGATACAACTTACTACTGTATTTATAGGAGACAGTAGTTTTGAAAAGTAAATGGGCAGGAAGCCCCTAACAAAACCCTAACATAAATATTAATAATAATAAAGACATTATACTTCATAACAAGGAACTCATAGTGACCTTCATGTTAGCAAAATGATGAAGATGAAGTTTTGATGATGTCCAAATCAAGTCATGAGCAATCAAAAACAAGATCATTTGAAGACTTGTATCATGTTGTAAATCTTTTGTAATAAAGTGTAATTTGTTGTATAGGTCTTAGATTTCTAGTGGTTGTTGATTCCTTGTAATAAGTCTTGTAAAAATTGTGTTTAGAGTCAAAACCGCACTGGAATAATTGATTAAATGGAGTGGTAATCGATTAGTTTTAATCAATTAACACTAGGAATAATCAATTATTATAGCAAAGTCTGAAAACTCAAAATGGCTCGGGAATAATCGATTAACAAAGGTTGTAATCGATTAACATCCATTGGAGTTTTTAACGGTCTTTAGCCGTTGGACTATCTTTCAAATAAGAATGGCTGAAAACAAAAATTAGGAGGTATCCATTGCTTAGTCTATAAATAGACTCTTATTTCTCATTCTAGGGCATCCAAAACACTTGAGAACTTGTGAATTGTCTGAACCACAACAGAAACTTGTATTCTTGTAAGGCTTGGGAAACTTGGGTGTTTGCAAAGCAATAGAGAGTACTGCTGCTGTGACTGAGGAAAAGCCAGATCATCCTTGCTGTGTCTAAGGAGGTTTTCTGAAGAAGGTGTCATGCTTTGTGTGTTGAAGGTGTCAAGAGAGGTGTATTCTAAACCTTTCAACTTGTATCTATGTGATTGTAAGTTTGTTTGGTTTTGTGACAGCGAATAGTTAGCCCTTGTTTTTGAGATTAGTAACTGGACGTAGGATTGGTAAGATTCAAATCAGTGTAAAATTATTTGTGCAAATTTCTCTCTTCCTTACTCTTTTACTTTGTTATTTTTATCTACTAAGTAAGTTTAATTGAGAGAAAATTTTAAAAGGCACAAGTTTTTGTAAGAAACCAATTCCCCTTGGTTTTTTGATAGTGAATAGTTAGTCCCTGTTTGTGAGATTAGTAATTGGACGTAGGATTGGTAAGATCCAAACCGGTATAAAATCATCTGTGCAAATTTCTCTCTTCCTTACTCTTTTACTTTGTTATTTTTATCTGCTAAGTAAGTTTAATTGAGAGAAAATTTTAAAAGGCACAAGTTTTTGTAAGAAACCAATTCCCCTGGTGTGATAGTGAATAGTTAGTCTCTGTTTTTGAGATTAGTAATTGGACGTAGGATTGGTAATATCTAAAGCAGTATAAAATCATCTCTGCAAATTTCTCTCTTCCTTACTCTTTTACTTTGTTATTTTTATCTGCTAAGTAAGCGGTCCAGTAAATCAACATACATTATCACTTATCAGCAACATACAATACCAAAATACCTCTGCCAGCCCTGCACTAGGATGTATGTGAACAGTCTGTGGATGTTTGATAGTTCGATAAGATCCATTCTTTTGGAGTCGAGCAGAGTGTGGGAAAAACCCTGCAGCAGTTAACGATTAGATTCAGTAAACTAAAAGAGTATCTGCAATGCAAGAAATTACCAGTTTTATAAGTTTACCGGAAGTAATAGATTTCTTGATGGCATCTAAATCACTTTCATTTGATATTAGTTCAATTTCAACCCTCTCTAAAAGACCTGCCAGTTGATCACGGATATCCCTTGCCCGTTTCATACTCCTTACCTGGAATCAAGATAAACACAAACAAACTAATAAACAAAAATCATTGCTAGGATGAACAAAAGATAAATAAATTCGAATAAAAGCATTTTTAATTGAGAATCATTGAGGAAATACTCCATTTATAGATCACAATGACAAGAGAACTAAATATAGGCATCAAAGTCACAAGCCTAAATTCAACAAGTTTTAAAATGCTCTTTTATAAAAAGAATACTACTATCAGCAGAAAAAAGTAAAAGGTAATAGTAGAAAGGATAAGAAAAAGCCAATCAATAAAAAGAAAACGATTAGTAATTACATCTTCTCAAAGCTATATCCACTCTATCTGCAAAAGAAAACCCTCTAAAGTAACTATTAACATGGCACATCACCACTCTCAATAATGAGAACATTGAGGTAGTATTTGGTACAATATTTTTTACACACTTCAATTTGTCAAAAAACTTAATGCTCGTCAAATGAACTAAAAAACTTAACCAAATTATATTTAGAACAAGTTAAATAAAGTATCATTTCTCCCCACCATTTTCACTCAATTCCTTAATTTTCTCAAATCACATTATCGCTACTTATCTTACTTAACAACGTATAAATGTGTATACTACTTTCTTCTAGCACTTCCACTAAATACGGACGGACACGCCAAATAATGGTTCGCAGTAAAAGGTCAATACCTGTATATAATTTTCATAACACCATTGCGTTGAATAATTGGTCTCCTTCCACGAATTATAGACCTGAGTGAAACAAAAATAATAAGGTCTAGTAAAAATTTAGAATGACCCACAAAGAACAATGTGGTCACCATGAACTCAACGGGTGATGCAGCACAGCTCACCGTCATGGTGGATGGCACAAGAAATATATCTAATCTATAATTAGATCAAATAATAGAGTCTAACATTTCACATAAAGGAAAAAATGCATATAGATAAAGTTGACAATCAACAAAATACAGAAAAAGTCAGCAGCAACGGAACCTTTAGCAATGCAATATGATCTCCAACATTTCCCGTATGAAAATTCATCCTTGCATTGTCTGCATGTACTTGTTTATCCTTTGGACGGTAAAATATTGAGTTTCCAACAGAAAGCATAGCAGCAATTGAAATGATATCATCTGAACACTTGAAGTTTTCTGAAGCCACTATCATTTTTGACAACATAGGATCAAGTGGAAACTCTGCCATCCGTCTACCGACCTTGGTTAACTCACCGAGCTTATTTAATGCACTTAATGCAAATAGAAGCTCCAAAGCTTTTAATAAGGCCTCAGCAGGGGGAGGATCCATAAAATCAAAGTTCAACAAATCATGAATACCAAGACTTTTTAAAGTCAAAACTACATTTGCAAGGTTAGTCCGCTGTATCTCAGGAACAGTGTTTTCCTCCAAATCATTGTGAAAATTATATGCGGTGTACAGTCGGAAGCACTTTCCAGGACCTGTTCTTCCAGAACGACCTGCCCTCTGATTGGCTGAAGCTTTTGATATGGGAGTTACTAGCAAAGATTCCATTCCTGTTCTAGGATTATAGCTTTTCATCTTAACGAATCCTGGATCAATCACATACTTGATCCCATCAATTGTCAATGACGTTTCGGCAATATTAGTTGCAAGTACCACCTTTCGTGCTCCTTCAGGAGTTGGTTCAAATATTTTAGCCTGTAATTCAGTTGGAAGATTGGCGTATATAGGGCATATTATTAACTCAGCAATTTTAGTCCCCAAGCCTCTAGTTCTATGCTTCAAGATTTCTTCTGCTGTTTCAATTTCTTCTTGTCCAGTAAGGAATACCAATATATCTCCAGGAGGTTGAGTGACATGGATTTGAAGCGAGGTGACAATAGCAGCATCCAAGTAGTCAGCCTCAGGAGCTTTCGTGTAGTTTATTTCAACAGGATATCGTCTCCCTGGAATTCTGAATATTGGCGCAGAATCAAAGTAATCACTGAATTTCTCAGCATCCAGTGTAGCACTTGATATCAGCAACTTGAGATCAGGCCGGAATCGAGCAATATCCTGTCACAAAAACAGAGAGTAGACAAGCAGTTTAGTCCTTGAAAGTGTATTGCTGATTGAACAATGATATTTAGTATTTAGGCACATTAATTAAAGAGAAAATTCCACCAGAAGTCGCCCAAAGAACTTTCAAGTACTCTGCTTACTTTTTTCCTACATGGCATTTGCTATATAACTTTAATATAATAGCTGCTCCTAAAAACATAATAAATGTTAACCATCAGACCCAATACAAAATACATTCCTAAATAACATAACTGAACCTAATTAAACAATACACACGTAACTTCATATTTTCAGCCAATAATTGTCCTATCTGCTCCAAATCCCATCAATAACACTGTCATACTAATTTTTTTAACCAAGAAAATTCCACTGAAAGTGCAGTCTGTCAACCACGTGAGTCAAATTCAGAAATATGACTTAAGTTACAATATAACATGTTTAGGGACCAAAATGATAACAAGTTTAACACTTAAATGAAACCATTATAAATTTCAAGGACTCATTTGAAATTTTCTTAGTTTCAAAAAATAATGTGACACTTATTGGGACCAAAATGATGATTTAGCCCAAAAATATTAAGTACACAGGAGGATATTGCAATGTAAAGAAAAACACTTGCAACAGACTCAACCAAATATATGCCCAAAGTGTCTTCAATATCAATAAAAATGCTTATTTTTCAAGGAATAGACTTCAAAACGTCTCAACGCTGAACCTGTTAGAATTATAAACAAGGCAAACAGATTTAGTTCAACACAGAATGTTCTGCTCACCTTTACTAATCCAAACAAAATATCCGTTGAGAGTGTTCTCTCGTGAGCCTCATCCACCATCACAACACTGCAACATTTGCAAACATAATAAGTAAACAATTATAATGAGTCTAACTAAACCCCAAATATGAATCCAAGAAAAGCTCACCTATAACTTGCTAGATCAGGCTCACCAAGAAATTCCCTCAGTAACATTCCATCAGTCATATATTTCAGAATGGTTTTCTCTGATGTACAATCTTCAAAACGGATGGAGTAACCAACCTAAAATTAAAAAAATTCAAATTAAACAATTAAAAGACTAAGACAAGTGAAAGAGAGATGTGCATAATCCACTTACATATTGACAAGAACTCAACATATAATGTGTATATCCATTTTCTAAAAATTGTTAAATCTTCACAGCAAATAAACTCTATAATATAATAACTACAGAAATAATGTTAAAATATTCAAAACTTAGGGCAGCTTACCTCATGTCCTAATTTAACACCCATTTCTTGAGAAACTCGGGCAGCAACACTCATAGCTGCAACACGCCGTGGCTGAGTACATGCAATCTGCAAAGAAAAATATAACCACCTTAGGTTTCGTCATTTTCAATGCCTACAATACAAAAGGTATGATACAATGTATGAAAAGTTACAAGTAATCATAATTGAATGACAGTCAAAATTAAATTATTAAACCATGGCCACTGTTCTTGAATTGTTTTTTTAGGAGTTATAGTAACATGCATGGAAAAATCAAACAGGTAACTACTTTTTCCCCAATATATAAACAATAGTTGACAAGGCCCACAAAACAAGAATAGAGAAAAATAAAACATCAGCAAAGAAGCACAGCATTGTCAATACTTGCACATTGCCAAAAAGAAGTATTAACAGGAGCATAAAATAAGGTTTTTAGATGTTGTAAGCACATGAATGCAATTGAATCACACCATTCCATGCTTTGTGTATCCAACTTCATGAAGATATTGGGGGATCTGTGTTGTCTTTCCAGAACCAGTTTCTCCAACAATTACAAGTACCTAAATAAAGAGAATATTCGAGTTTTAATTTGAATAGACACAAT
This sequence comes from Vigna angularis, assembly GCF_016808095.1. Lineage (NCBI taxonomy): Eukaryota > Viridiplantae > Streptophyta > Magnoliopsida > Fabales > Fabaceae > Vigna > Vigna angularis. The sequence continues at coordinate 8,515,546 of NC_068973.1, read as the reverse complement.
TGTATACAAGAAAATATTTACACAAAGGCAATGAATACAAATACAAAACAGATCATTGACAACAGAGATGAAATTCACTCGTATTCAGTAGAAAGGAATAGAAGGGGAAAATGCCTGGTGATCATGAATAGCTTGGAGCAATTCATCCCGATAGTGGTACATGGGTAACTTTTTCCTCTCCTCCTAAAAAAACAACAAAAAGGTGAATAATATAGTCTCGTTTCAAAAACTAACCCTGCCAAAAGATTGAGATTTTTAATTTTTAATCCTCAAGTTTGACTAACAGCCAACCTCCTTGTAACTTAATTTCTTTCTAAAGGAATTAAAATATAAATAGTATAATTGTTGTAATTATAGTATGAGGAAAATGATAACAGCATACCACTGTTTGATTCATATGGGTTCCATTAAGATTCAAAAGGAAGTTGTTAAACAGGGAATAGGATCCACAACATTAGTGGATCCAACAAGAATTTCACCCTATACTTCATACAGTTACATAGAAAAGCATGTTAGACATTTAATCGTTAAAGTTCCTCTTAAAATTAATCAGCTATTTTAAATATTTTATTTTCATTTATCTTAACTTCATATTAAATATTAAACAAGAAAAATGACTGGCAAGTCGGTGCCTCTCAATCTACTAGCAGCTAATAAAGTCATGAATAAATTCAAAAGGCTACCTGAAGTGCCTCCAAAGCTGACTTTGGTCTGGACTTTTCAAGAGAATCTTCCAGCTCTTCATAATCAAACTGCAAAGAGAGACTGGTTCAAACAAAAGAATATCACCACTAAATCCCATGAGTCCAGCTGCGTAAATCCACATACCTTATCTCCATCCATTACTGATGCCTTTATAAATTCAATCTGGTCCTCAAACACATACCTAAACAATTTATGAACAAGTTTAAATCAGTTACTTCTATACACAGGAATGGAGGTGATGAATAACACCCTACAATAAATCTAAATAATTAAAGAGATTAAATCACTCAGAAGGTGATAGAATTCTTAGGTAAAGAAATCAATCTTTCACTCCAACAGCACAAACACAGAATACTAGACAAAATGACTGAGATGGCTCGCCTCCAAAATGAGATGATGAACATTCAAAACACTCGCCACGAAGAAATATGTACTCATCTCAGGAATCTAGACACTAGGATTTCAGGATTAAAGCGGCACTTTAATAGTGACGCAAGTGATGATTTCTAGATCCTCTTTGTTTGTTTTGTTGTTTATCTTTATGATTGTATGCATCTTTTTTTTAAATTCAATAAAAAGTTGTTGTTCATTTCTTTTTCTTCTATGCATAATTTCTTTTTATTAAGGGGGAGCACATATTTTTTTCTTATGATCAAAAAGGGGAGAAGATAGTTTAAACTCTTTATTTCTTTATTTCTCTATTAATCTCTCCTTTCGTGAGTTGTGGTTGTTTCAGATTATTAAAAAGCTTTAAACTCAGGAGAATTTTTTATCATCATCAAAAAGGGGGAGAATGTTAGCAAAAATCAAAGATGAAGTTTTGATGATGAACAGATTTGCACAAGTCAAGATCCATAAAGACAAATTGAAGATCTCTGTATTTTATAATCAAAGTTGATGTAATAGTGCTCAAATATGTATTAGGGTTGATTCTTGTAATTTATATTTGATTTATTTACCGTTGAGAATCATCCACAAGCAGTTTCAATCGATTAAACCCAGTTTTAATCGATTAAAACGAGGCTGGCACTGAAAACCCAATTGCCCCTGTAATAATCGATTAAAGCTATTAATCGATTATTCCTGAGAATAATCGATTAACACTAGCCGTTGGGGGTTTCAGATTTGAAAAACTAGCCGTTGTACTCATTTTAATCGATTAATACTTGTGTTAATCGATTAAATGCGTTAGATGGCCCGTTTTCGAAGAATGGAAGGGTATTAGGCTGAGTCTATAAGATGTCTCACTCTTTATCTCAAAAAGAACTCTTCCCTTGTGCTAAAGACCTCTGAACTCTTTGAGAACTCTGTGAGATTGTTGAAGCTAAGGAAACTCTTGTCTGCAAAGTCCTGAAGTGCTACTGCGGTGACAGAGGAATAGCTTGTTCATCCTTGGTGTATCCGAGGAAGTGCCTGGAAGAGAATCATCCTTCGTGAAGCATTCGAAGGAGGTGGTCATCCTTTGTGAAGATTCAAAGGAAGTGTAAGTTCGTCTCTTGTGGTTTCAAGAGAGGTGGTATTTCTAATCTCTTACAAATTGTTTTTCTTTGTAATTAATATTTGTAACTGTTTTGTGTTAGTGAAAAAGGTTTATCTTGTTTGAGATAAGCGACTGGACGTAGGATCCGAGTGATCTGAACCAGGATAAAATCACCTGTGCAATTTTTCTCTTTCCCTTACTCTGTCATTTATATTTAATTATCTGCTCAGTAAGAAAAATTAAGAGAAAAATAATAAAAGGCACAATAAAAGTATATAACCAATTCACCCCCTTCTTGGTTTGTTCCACGCTAATAATTCCATTGCAGCGATTCTAACACCAATCCCGTGTTTCCCTCTTTCTTTCCTTTCATGACAGATTTTTCACTTCCTTTTGAGCCCCTTCCACGATTTATGCGTTCCTGCAGCATGTCTTTCTTTTCTTGGATGATTTCTCTTATGTCTTGCACACTGTCTTTTTTTTCTGTCATGGCTCTTCCTTGATTGTTGGCCCCTTTCTCCAAAGTATTTACTCTTTCTTCCATCACCTCCTCAGGCTCGTCCTTTGTTCCCCTTCTTTCCCCATACACCAACCCTTGACTGCCCTTCGAATTCCTGTCTAAATTCTTGGAGTTTGTCATAAAATCGCTAAACATCTCCTTGAGTTCTTGATGACCCTCTTTTAGTTCCTCTATCGCCCTTTCTACTGCGCTGATTCTTCCTTCCATTATTTTTCCTTTTCTGGATCCGACAAGTTGGACCAATTTGATAGAATTCTTTGGTAAAGAAATCAATCTTTCACTCCAACAGCACACACACAGAGAATATTGGACAAAAAGTCTATCTATTACTCTGATGAACAAGAATACAAATGTTCAGCATCCAACTCTCAAAGGAGCACTCTCCCTCCACAGGAACAACCTCCAATCTATACAACTAATATCAAAATACTCCCCCTGACACAAGACCTCCCTGTCTTCTTATAAAGGCCCCCCAACAAACTAACCAACTAACAACTCATTCCTAATTTGTTTCCTTCTATCCTACACACATTATATCCTATCACCTTATATCCCATGAGAAGGTCCATGAACTATTTAAGAATTTTTAATAGGTCCCTAAACTTCTTTTTTGTCAATTGGGTCCTTGATCATATAATTGTTTTTGACGGGATCCTTATGGTATAGTTTCATCTAACTACCATTTGTTTTGTTGATGGATAACTAACCACAGGAACCCAATTTGAATAATGTTAATGGACCTAATTGACGGAGATCCCTAATGCAACAATAAAGTTTCTAGAGATTGGATGGTCATCAGTCTGAATCTGGAAACTTGTTTCTAGATGAAGAAACTTACTGATAATCATCAGAGACTTGTTTTTTATTCTTTGAACCATACTTCAGCGTTGCCTTTCCTGAAAGATGTTATTCAGAACTTAGATAAAGAATAAGGACTTATGAGTAGAATAATGGAGAATGTCTACCAATTTGATGTTCCTCCCAAGCCTCTTGTTCAGCAAATGGATTCATTTTATCCTCAGCATTTGGATCCCTATAAAATAAAACAAAGCAAACAACATGAGAGGAAACACATGATAACTGGAATAATGAGAATAGACTAATAGCGTATATGTCATTCCAACTGGAATGGAGATCATTTGCCAAGTGAAATACCTGTAACGCTGCATAGCCACAGAAAACCTCTTCTCCTGATTAACACCACCTTCTCCATCATAAGCATCTGGCATTCTATACTGCAATTTCAGTAGAACATGAGAGTTGGACAAAAAAACACAGATGGATCAATTTAACTTATTGAGTGTCCAGATCCCTTTGTGTCAAGATCCCTTTGTCAGTTCCCAGATCCCAAAAGAATTAAACAGTCTGTCAGATAAAAGATCTTCACACCAACTTCCATTGTATTTTAGAACTACACAGCTTAGTCTTGGCAATAACTTGTAATACTCAATAGAAAGTTAAAGCGGAATAAACTGGCAAGCAACTTAAATTAAACTAATAAAAAAATTATTTCAACAATAATCAACAGTTAATAAATAACCAACCAGCATCACATTCTCATGAAGACAAATTAAATTATTATTTACCTCATTCACATTGTCAGCCTCCTCTGTGCGCTTCTTCACAAGTTCATAGATCTTTTTCTTGTACCTGGGGGCAATAAACAAAGCACATAAAAATTCTTTTGGTAATACAGAAACTATACACTCATGGAATACAAATTGATTATACATTTTCAGAACATACAGATTGAACATGAAAAATCAAAAATTTGATTAAATTTCAAAAAACTCTATAAGTACACTTTTGGTAAAAGAACATTTTTTAGTTTTCTAGAATTTTGGCATTTCCATAGTGAAGTGAGAGTCTCTTATCAAATCATCTAACATAATAATAAATTAAAGATTTAAATAAAAATAACACATAATGAAAACTTGTAGAAATATTCTAACCAATATTTTTTACTAACCAATCAGAATTTGGTCATTCCTAGGATTAATAATTCATAGGATTTGTAATTCTCAAGTATGAAAAGATTTCTCGGATATCAAATATCCCCTAAAGCAAGGACTATGGTAGAGACCAAAGCCGGGCATCGCATTTGCTTCACATGATTCAGTTGGTACAATCTTTAATTGAGAAAAAAAGAAATAAAAAACTGTCACATAGTACCACAAAACAAATTGAAGAGGAACTCAAGAAACCACCAAACAGATAGATTACCTCAGTTCACGATATTCTGCTTCCGAAAGCTTCACACCTTCAAACAGATATTGCTCATCTTCTATATCATCTCTGCGGTAACCAAGAAAAACTACTAAACTCAATGATAAAATAAATAACTAATACGATGCTAGCATGCCACAGCAAAGTAATGCAATCAAACTATAATTTATTTATTGACCAAAAATGTGACCTAACAAAGAACCTTAAGACACTTAGTTGCATCATACCTTAGTTCTTCTAATTTCTTTTCCTCCCTTTTCTTCAAGTATTCTTGCCTTGAAACCTTTCTGCAATGACAGTGGTGGAACTGTAAGTAACATGACATATTGTGCTAAACTTAAGTCATTTCAAACCAATAAATGGCAATTTATCCTTAAACAAGTCAAGGAAAGACAAAAACAACAATATGTGATCGGATACTTCAATATTTACCACACAAAATTCCATTGACAACATAAACCAAAATTTCAATATTTCATTAAATTTCATTCAGTTTTCCCCCTATCCATTTTACCCAAAATATCTACCATTCAATAATACAAGATAGCTCTCCAATTCCTTATGCAAATTTACCATACAAAATTCCCTTAAGGAAACCATAAGTTGAGCACAAAAAAGCAACCAAGAAATCAAATCAATCCCAAAGAAATTAAGTTTCAAAGGTTTTTCATTAGAAATGCATTCCTTTTGAGACACTACCAAATATCATTCAGAGCAACTTGGTATAGCACTTTATTTCCTCCGGTCAACAACACATCCAGACATAAACCAATTTCTTCATAGATATAACTTAATTACGTATGAAAAGCAATATGCATTTATAGATAATAATGAAATAAAATAATAAATATAACTAATTTTTGCAATAGTTTTTAAACTTCAAAATAATAATATATATAACAGATATGGTCTGAATATACAGATAAAAAAATTACAGTAATTTAAAATTGCTAGATATATCATACATAATCTAAACTTTGGCACTGAAGTGTTAAGTTGTTCATAGATTTCATATTATGTATTTATTAAAAGAACTTTTGCTAGATTTTCAGTTTTTCCGCCTTTTCTTCCTCAGTGACTAACCGGGATCTTAAACATCAAATTACCTGCTTGTAAGTGTCAATCGCTTAAACATTCCCAAAAATAAGAACACTTTCTTTTCGATTATTATCTTAACCACTACCCGGAAGATGGCAAACCTTGATGTTTTCTCATGTAAAAGACTACTCCCACACCCATGCAACACCCAAAAATGTAATAACAAACCTCAAAGCTTGAATATCCTCCGGCTCTGCAGCACTAGATCTTCGAATTGCCTCTTCTGTTAGAAAACAGATTGAACCAAGATTACAAAACAAGCATATAGAAATCTTTAAACTATAAAGATAAAGAGAAGCATTGAGCTGAAACCATGTTTATATAATAGCATGGATAGTTTTTTCATATTGAGAAAAAGAAGTCAAGGCAATAAATAGACGAGATTTGATATCCTTATTGACAAACATAACCTTAAACCCTAAACCCTTACTTTGGTAATTATAAATGTTAGATATCTTAGATATGTCTACTTAATAGTATATGTTGATGACATCTTACAGACAATGACAACCATGGCAGTTTCCAGATGAAATAACATCTTTGTCACCATTGTCAGACCAAAGATCTTGGAAAACTCAGATATTTCTTGGGTATTGAGGTGGCACAATCCAACAATGGTATTGTTATATCTCAAAGGAAGTACACATTGGATATTTTGAAGGAAACTGAATTGATAAATTCAAAATTTGTTGACACACCCATGGATCCTAATACCAACCTCCTAACAAATCAGAGGGAGCCTATGTTAGATCCTAAGCAATATAGAAGATTAGTTGGAAAATTGAATTATCTTACCGTTACTCGTCTTGACATTTCCTTTGTAGCCAGTGTGGTAAACCAATTTCTTAATTCCCCACGTAAAGATCATGGGAGTGCAAAATTCATATATTAAAGTACATTAAAAGATCTCCTAGAAAATGGTTGTTATATCGTTCCAATAACTATACAAAAGTTGTTTGTTATTCATATGCTGATTGAGCGGGATCACCTTCTAATAGAAGATCTACTTCTGAATATTGTGTCTCCATTGGTTGTAAATTGATTTCTTGGAAAAGCAAGAAAAAAAGTGTGGTGGGAAGATCTAGTGCAAAAGCATAATAGAGCTAGGGCCTCAGGCACTTGTAAACTTGTTTAGCTTAAGCAATTGCTTAAAGAGTTAAAATTTAGAAATGTCACTTAAATGACACTTATATGTGACAATCAAGTTGCTCTTCATATTAGTTCTAATCTTGTATTTCATAAGAGGACCAAACATATTGCGATTGATTGTTATTTCATTCAAGAAAAGGTATCCAAAGATATTAAGACTGAGTTCATTAACTCAAGTGATTAGTAAGCATATAATTTTACTAAATATTTACGGGGACTGAGAATTAATTATATTTGTAACAAGCTTGGTACATACAATTTATATGTACCAACTTGGGGAAGTGTTAGATATTTTGGATTATTACATATCTTAGATATCTTATATTTATCTCTTGTCTTAGTTACTTAACTTTTGTTAAGTTTTATCTTTAGTTTGTATTTTGAGCTTAGTCCATATTTGCTTTATTATAAATAAAGTGGCCTATGTGTATTTTCTATACAAGGGAGATTAATTCCAAACACAGTTTTTCACTGTCTTCAATAATAACAAAGTTAATGTATATAAACATGCATGAAATCACATGGATCGTATTTGTACATAGCAATAAGTTTAACAAACAAACAATAAACATACCTTCCTCCTTTCGTGATAATTTATGTTCAGTCAACTGAAAATCATGAAACAATTCAAACAATTAGAAGGCAATAACAGATAAAGCCAAAAAAATAGTACATTAGATAAGTGTGCACGGAAATAGGTATATGTGCTTCTAATAAAAGCATCAACATATTCTTCAATAATAACATTATTTAAAATAACGACTAAGCTATAAGTATTAACCAAATTGCATTAAAGAAAGATAATAGCACAAGTAATTCTAGCCTTTACTGGGTGTTTCTATGCCTTTACATATGCCATGCACACGTCTACTGTGTACACTTTCTTTGGCTCAACGAACATGGCCAGTTAAGGGGAGGGCAGGACAATCTTATATGTGGATAGAATGGACAATTTGTTGCCAATTTAAAACAGAAAGTTTGAATATTTTTGCTTCTTGATGGCCCTTTGGCCTTTGAGGAATCCTTGATTGGGTTTTCCTTGTCAATAAAACTTCATTCATAAAATAAAAAAAGGAAAAAAAGAAAACAAAAACAAAAAAGATAATATTTTATCAAACAACAAATAAAAAAGTTTATAAAAATATAAAATACTATTTTTTATATAAAATAATGCACATTGTTATCCATATACCTCAATTTTCCTCATTACTTCCAACAATTTTTCTTCTTTTATCTATAACAAAGAATTCATGCAGATACTATCTAACACCATAAGTTAGTAATAGTAGTATTAGCCCATGATAATACTGATAATAATAATAATAATGAATAAAGATAATCATTAAAAGAGTAAAGAACAAGTACACATAACCAAATCAATTGAACATTGACAAGTACCTTCCGCGTCCCAGCTGCATCTCGATCTCTCATATGCTGCTCTAATTCCTCCTTCTCTCTTTGATCTTTCAACCTTTCTTCTTCAGACTGTATGCAAATAAACAAGAAATTACATCGAGACAAGAGATGGACAATAATAGTAATAACAATAAATAATGCTTTTGAAAAATGTAATGAAACACTGTATACACAGGAAAGTTTTTTAAACAAAAGACCCTTTGACAAGATTAAATAGACCATAGAAAATCTAGTTTTCTTTTGAATACACAAATCATATGCAAGACAGGCAATAATAGCTTGGTCGCATCAAGTCATATGGATCAAAACATCACTCAGTAAGGGATCTAATTACCCAAAACAAGACCACAAACCACTGACAAATAGAGTTGGATATGCAGTGGGAAAAATAAAAGCTAGCTGACAGTCAGCCATAACATTAATCAAACAAGTGGAAATGACAGAAATTTCATTATCAGTAACAAAGTTTCTCATGCACAGGCAAACTTAGATATTTATCCGGGAGGCGGGGAGCAGAATACTGAGAAAGTACCTCCGAATCATTATCATCATCGGAGGAAGTTCTTCTCTTCACTTGTCTCTCACTTTCCTTTTTCAAAATCACCTGCAGGATTGCATTTGGTCAAAACAATTCACATGCTGTTAGAAGAACCATCAGTTAGCTACTTACCATGGCAAGAAATATGAAAATGAATCTAATAGGTTATGAGCAAATTGCCTCATCGTCGTGGTCATCTTGAACTTCAGTTTTCTTCCTGAAACGCTTTTTTTTGTGATTGTCAAGCTTTCCAGATGCAGTAGTAGTTATTGAAGATTTATCCACAGATTCATCATCACTATCGTCATCAGCCTTCAAAATTGTGTAAGTCTTCTGCTTCCTGGCCAACATTGCAGCTTCTCTCTCTTGTTTTTGATATTGCTGATAGAGAATGGAAGAGTATCAATAGGCAGCGGATACTAGAGATTTTAAAAAAAAAAAGGGTTTGCTACATGAACACTATGGCAGTATATTTCACTGCACCTTAGAAAAAAAAACTCACATTTAAACCAGATGACTTGCGAGGAACTCTTGAGTAAATTTCTTCCGCAAATGCAAGAGTGTCCATTGATGAGATCCCAAACTCCACTAGCTTGCCCACCAAATCAGCTGGTGAAGTAGCTTGTTTGGCTGCAACACCAAAAAAGTGATTGCCAAAATAAGGCGCATGAATCGCTGACATGATTTCCAAACTGACTATAGAAGAATTTTCAAGGAGCATAAATGAAATTAGATGAAATACTTAGTCCAATCATGTACTGTACGACTGTGGGCTGAGAATATCCCAGTAGGGACATTAATTTATCTGATACCCATGTCTTTAGACTATCATCACCCCCCATTGTTACTGCAAGAACATAAAAATACAATAAATTAGCCGAGTTTTGGAGTACATGGTTAGAGAAAATGAAAAGAGTCTAAGATGCCCATCACCGTAAACAGAACTTGATCAATAGTTGCAGACACAATAAAGAATGTAACATATATGCAATCTTTGCAACAAGTGCTAGTGTTAAAAATGTCACGCAAAATAGAATACTTCGGAGTTTTTTTTATTCAGAGTAAACCGTAAACAAACTGTCTATTAAAAACTTTTTGCTGTATGTTTCTGCAACGTTCAGAGGGAAGCAATGTCAACAAAAGAAAATGTGACTCACAACAACATTTTAAATGTAAGAAGTCAACTCCAAACCTCTGGTACTTTTCTTCTTCATATCTTAATCTTCTACACACAAAAAACAATTTAAATGCCAGTGTTCAGCATTCCCATAAGTTTTAAACAATTTTAAAATTCTTAATGGGTTTTGCCCTAATTTAACTTGGGTTCAATATGTCACCACAGCTGAAACATTCAGGATCACGCATGGTTCTCATGGTTCTAGCTCCACTCACCCTGACCCATTCAAACAACAACACAACCCAAAAATCCTTGCTCACAGACCCCTACACTTATCCACAATCACGCATACCAACACATACCGAGGTATTCAACATCATTAACCATCTCACCCAACCATAATACATCACTCTCACACAATTCAATCATAAATTCACACAACTCAGAACTAATCCGTGCACAACTCATAAACAACAAGCATAACTCGCAACCATATGCATAACTAAAAAAACAGCATACATACTTCAGCCAAAGAAACAAAGGTCTCAACTCAAACAACAACCTTGCAACCTTAAACAACAAACCAAATACTCCTAACAGCTCTTTAAAACTGCAACATAATTCGTGATTCAAACTCATAACACACATTCCATCTTAACATACAAAAAAAAAAACAAATAATAATAATAATCTGAAAATACTTAAACACTTAACCGCAGCTATTTACAACCAACTCTATCCATTTTAAAAATACGAATTCAAAACAGGTGCTGAAAATTTGCCAAAAATCACAATCCATCCACATGCTCGGTATATATATATATAAAAAAAAAACACACACACACACACACAGCATTCTTTTTAAAAAACTGCACCGTACCAAATTCAACCTTAAAACCATTATTGACGCATACACTATGTCCTTATCTTTTTTTCTCAAGCTTATCTACCATTCACGTGCCTATGCTCCCTCCAATATAAACACCAAACCACAACTTATAGGCTCAAAGCAATCCATATATATATATATATATATATATATATATATATATATATATATATATATATATATATATATATATATATATATATATATATATACACATATATTCAGCAATGCATGTTCAGGACTTACACCATAAAATTTTCTTAGCAGAATTACAGTTGTACCATGACTATTTCTAGAACTAGTTTTCAAAATATACACTTTTTAACACCCAAAAATCTCATTGCACTAAGACCCAATTGATGTGTCATCTTCCAGGGAAAATATCCAAAGAACCTACCAATTAAAAAAACCAAAGAAATTACATTCAACCACTGCATATTCAAACCTTAAACTTAAATTCTTGCTATCCAAAATCATCACTCCACGAACCTATTTCCATGCACCAACTTTCAAAATTTATCCACGCCAGACTTTTTATAGTGCTGGAACAACCAATAATAAGTTCAAAACAGTCCATAAAACACTGCACCATAGCCATCTATATGCATAAGCTCTCACAGAAGATATCCAAGGACATAACTAATTAAAATACCAATTACATAACCAAAACAACCCATAAAACACTGCACATTCAAGTCCTTATAACATAAAACATCAATTTTATTTTAATTGACTCAACATAAATATGCCACTGCTCCAGACTTATTCATGCCCAGCTACCGCCATTCATGCGTTAATTTTTTTTCTTTTTAAAACCATATAAGAGAACCTAATTTTATATGCACTAAAACACCAACTTTTCCCAAAAAGGATGCCAAACAAAATAATTATCATCACGTATCATACATTCAGCCAACAATTACAACTCAAGTAAAGTTAGCACCCCATACCTTGGCCGACTCTACTCTCCTTGCTCTACCCAAGGTTTCGCAACACAGTTTAAACCCCTTCCGAATCACGTTCCTGCTGCACAGACGAAACAATCACCCCCTTTTCCACAACTGCCGCACTCAATCACTGCATCAAATAGGAACTGAAAAAGCAATTGAAAGGATGAAAATGTTTCTCAATACACACAATGCATCAAATAGGAACTGAAAAATAATGAAAGGGATGAAAATGTTTACCAGACCGCAGAGAGAAAAGACGCGTGCGAGAAAGAGAGAAGTTCCACAGAGAACGAGAGGAGGGTTCGGAAGCACCGGATCCTCACGAGTAGTTCCAACCTTAGTTTTTTCTTCTGTGACCTTACACCAATTCTCTTCCTAATTTATATAACTTTTAATATATAATTAAAGAAACAAATTTGTATATCTGAAATTAAAATTTAAAAATAAAAAATCTCTTTCTAACTAATAGTAATATAATCTCATAGGTGTCATGTGATAATGATATAAAATATAAAATATGAAAGGAAATAAAAACTTGTTACATATTTAACAAATTAATATGTCATTTAATTATAATATAAAACGATACTTATAATATTAATATATTGTGGAATTAAACTATTATTATTTGATTATATATTTTGTTAATATATAATAACATAATCAATATAATATAAATAATTAAAAAAACACTGAAATTGATTTTTAAACTGATTTACATCATGGAAACGTGACCTTAAATAATTGATCATAAAATATTACTAATGATTACATTACTTGTAGATAATATATTATATTAAAAAATATAAGGAAGATGGGTTGTGATTTTCTTAAAAGATCTAATAAATAAGATTATTTTTCAAAATTAAAAGCAAATACCCAATAACACCTAACTGTTCACTGTTCTCAAGAGCAATGGTATGCTTTCTCAAATTTAAAAAATATTCATCTATGCAACGCTTTCTTTTAATTTTATATTTAATAAAGTTGATATAATATATAAATAAAAAATTTAAGAATTGTCTAGATTGTTTTAATAAATTTTTTGATAATACAATAATATATTTATACTATTAAAGTTATAGCTACCATATTGTCAAAAAAATTAAATTGGAAGATTTATAAAATAAGGGAGAAAGAAAATTAAAAAATGAATGAATAATGAAATATTTTAAAAAGAAAATAAATGATAGAATAATGTAACATCCCACAAACACAAAATCTCACACTTGGAATTTCATAATTTATACATATAAACATTACATTTATGGATTTATGGTAACATCCCGTAATTTTCACACTTAAAAATTCATAATTGATATATGAATTTTACATATTTTACGCTCATATTTGAAAATGCTTAATCATAACTTGAGTTCTTCTATCTCTCCCTTTTTGGGCACTGAGTCAGACGACGTTCCTTCATCTGCTCCCGTGTAACGAATTATACGATCATCGCACATACCCAAACACAAACACAAACAAGTAGGGTGAGCTAACATGCAACCAATCATTTATGAAATATGCATATTTACTTTAATGCACTCAACACACCTCATATAATAATTATGTCGGACACACTCATACCCTCATACAACAATCGTATCCTAGATACTCATCTATTACTTTGATACACTTAACAGACACTCCTTCTACAATACCCAATAGTAACTCCTTCCACAATACTCAATAGACACTTATCCCAACGATATGTTGATGAGCGATACAACGGGAGGTTTTGCACTTGTGATGTCATTCTTAGTCCCCTCACTATGTCCAAAACCGGCACATAGATCAGGACATCCTACCCTCCATACCATCCACAAGGTTAGTCCCCTCACTATGTCCTAAATCGGCACATAGATCAGGACCTCCTGCCCCTCTCACCACATAATTCATCATTCTCTACTTGAGACTGAATGATTATTAGAGTATCAGGATAACCTCCAACTTCATGACCCTCAACATCAACATATACGCACATACCATGTCATTACAAAATCTCTCCACGAAACTCATATCATGCTCACATTCCTCAACTCATATTATACCATTACGAAATCTCCCCATAATCCTCATACACATACCATGACATTACAGAATCTCTCCGCGAGACTCATACCATACTCACATTCCTCGACTCATATTATACCCTTACGAAATCTTCCCGTAATACTCATACATGTTCAGATGCATAAATTCAAATCCAATAAAATCCAATCATTTCAGAAATCATACAAACTGAATATATTCCAACAAGATATATTACACGATAATTTAACAGTACATAATCTGTACAACAAGATTTAAGTTAAAAACCTGTCGAGTAGACTTCCAGGAAAGAGAGGTGCGTCACAATGGACAACTTAAGTACCAAGTCTTTCCTTAGCCAAAGTGTTCCTCAACTAGTTTTTAACAAATTTCTTATTAACAAATTCAAATCAACAGCGTATAATACTAACACCGAAATTCAATATAGATAGGCATACAGTAAGCATTAATAGTATTCACACAAAATTTCAAGACATGCATACTAATAAACAATACTAAATCATATTATAAAAGCATAGAAAGGTTAGCTCCCCTACCTCTTCTCCAGAATTATTTTCTCACTAGAAGTTGTTCCCCGAAAACTCTTCAGAATCTCTACAACCAAAATTTCTTCCTAACTCTTTCTTCTCTAAATTTCAAGATTTCTCTCTTGATTCTTCCTCTCTTTGTGCAAAATAGTCTCCCCCTTCATGGCTATTTATAGTCCAAAAATTTTACTATTCATCAATTTTTCTAATATTATTTTATTATATAAATTTCTTAATCAGCACTTACTTAATGGATTCCTTAATAATGTCTTCAAATCTGATCCTAATTCCTTCCATGCTAAGGAATTCTTATCCTTTCATTTTTATTTTTTTTTTACTATTCACTTGTTGCTATTCACTATTCACTTTTTTTTTATTCAATTTTCTTAAAAAAATCCTAAATAAGTTATCAAAATTTGAACCTCTCCTTCTAAATTACTATAACTTTATATCCAAAATTTACATTTTTCTATCCATTAAAATTATTATTACTAATTGCTAAAATTTACTATTATAAATATTTTTCATGAGTCTTACATGTGACCCGTCAAGCTTTTTAGTTGTCAACTCATTCATAAGAGTTCTTACAATAGACTTGTCAGTTATGTCTGATTGTGAGTACTCCTTGATCATTTTTATAAATTTCTTTGCGTTTTTTATTTTAGGCATAAAAGGCTTTATATTCTCTGTCATGGGCATGCGTATCAAGCTTAGGGACAACCTATTACACCTATGTCAAGCCTCTTAAAGAGACTTCTCATCACTTGTACTGGTCTCCGAAATGGCTATGAGCATTTCATCCATAATAATACTCACATCCAAGTCTAACACATCAGTTGCAACTGAATTTGTTTTGACCAATCAACATAATTTAGCCCATTAAACTCAACCACATTGTTGCTCAAACCTAATAAATTCATGAAAGCTAGAAACAACATACAAGCTCATACATTAATATTTTGATAAAATTAATGGATTCAAAAAAAATATACACTAGTCATGCATTAAGTTCACATTTGAGTGACACTTAAACTAATAGGTAATCATATAAGTCATTCATTTAAGTTCACCTATGGGTGATGCTTAAATTGACAAAATCCATACAATCTATAATTATACTTAAGTTTATGTGTATGTTATTGTTAAATATACAGACATATTTACTAAGTATATCATAAGTTTCACTTTAATATCACTAATTATAAGCAATGCTTCTCTTTTGGATAATCCATAAAAACTTTATAACAATAACTTTCAATTAACCTATAAACTAGTTAATATATTTATAATCTAACATCTTTATATTAAGATTAATTGTCATAATACAACTTCACTTTGAAATTAGACTACATAATAGTACACACTGTCCATACATGCTAAAATGAATTCCAAATTAATTATCTTCAAAACACTCGTAACAGCAAAATATATATATATATATATATATATATATATATATATATATATATATATATATATATATATATATATATATATATATATATATATATAATATCATGCACTCTCCTCTTCTTTTCGTGCTTCCTGTCACCTACTAATATCCTTTTCTTTTCTTTTTTTATATATGAAAATGGAAGTTTATGTTTTGTCTCTGTGAGTATTTATAGATTCTAGGATTTGTGTTTTGCATAGGGTGTACTTTCTGGTTGTGTACCCAAAAATCCAATTTCATCGTTGAATGCCATAAGGAGAATTTTGTATGTCGACCCAATTGTGCCAAGTTTAATTATGAAAACTTTAATTCAATGCACAGTCAAAATATATGCCATCCTTATTAAAATATTGCATATCACAATTCACATGCAATTAAATTTCGAAAACAAAAAACACTACTCTTATGGAATATCATAAAATCCAGTAACATATGATTTCAGTGGTCAAAAATTCAATAATTTTAATTAAATGAAAATATATAAAGTCTTGAATTTAATGATTTTCACGATATTCTTATATACATAATAATGAAGAAAAAAACTTAATAGATTTATTACAAAATTTTTTAATCAATATTTTCTTTTCTCTTGTTTCTTTTAGATGATTTTTTAATGATATAGAAATTACGGGTTAGAAAGTTTCTTTCACTGTTTTTCTATATTTTTAAAAGATGTAACTATTGTTGTATCATTTTAGAAAACATAATCCTTTCTAACAGAAGTAAAACTATCTTTATTTTATAAACTTTAATAAAATACTAAAAGGCCTTTTGAAGTGAGAAGATAAAAATTAATTTTAATAACTTTAAAATAATTCTTATAATTTTAAAGTTATATTTTAAATTACATAAAGTTATATTTTAAATTACATCTATCGAGGAAGAATGAGATTTGAAGGACAACTAGTGAAAAGTTGGTGATCTAGAAGAAAACTTTAGAGAATTCATTCCATTCAAATGTCGTTTCACGGCAAAAGTCATGAATATTCTCTGCTTCAAATTAGTGAAGATAAACGAAGATATATATGTATGAAATCCTAAATTTAGGAGAAACATATTAAATAATCTCTAATATTTTAATGAAGACATATATTCCGAAACAATTGAAGAGATCCTCCTCAAGACAGGTCATCTAGGAAAATATCTCTAATATGTTATTGAAAAATATTTACTGTTATATTACGTTGACAAAAGATATTATGTTTTGTGATTTAGCATATAGAATATAATGTTGTTTGGATGAGAGTTTTAAAAGAAAAAGAATTTTTATAATTTTATAAAAGTAATTGGATTAGTTAATGAAATCTTTCAAGTTAGCAAATCTATTTTTTCTTTTAAAATTTTTTAGCTTCATTTTGTTTTGTCAGTGTCGTTAACTTGATTAAAATTCATATTGTTGGCTTAATTAAGATTTGAGATCAGAATTTTAAAATTATTTATCGATAAATACCGTTACTATTTTTTATTGATAAATGTTGTAAAAAAAATTCATAATAAAATCTATCATATTTTAAGTTTTTTAGTTAACATTAATTAACGATTATTTTTTCATACATTTAAAATACCTTTTCTTTA
Organism: Vigna angularis; assembly: GCF_016808095.1. Taxonomy (NCBI): domain Eukaryota; kingdom Viridiplantae; phylum Streptophyta; class Magnoliopsida; order Fabales; family Fabaceae; genus Vigna; species Vigna angularis. The sequence continues at coordinate 8,497,851 of NC_068973.1, read as the reverse complement.
ATTTATACATTTTTTTACCTAATATTAATATTTTTTTTTCTATTAATATTACTTCTTTTTTTTGTCAAATTTTAAGATATTTTATTGGTAAGTAAAAATTATTATTTTTATTATTACAATTATTTATTAATTAAAATTTTCTCGATTAATATTATTAAATTATTAACCGGATACAAGAAAGAAACAAAACTATGAATTGAAATTAACAATAAAAAGGAACAAGATACATGCAACAAAATAAGCCAAAATTCAATCAAAAAATTATTTTTTCATTCAATTAATGACTATTATATCACATGAGATAGAGATAATCTCAACCACTTGATTTAAGATCATTTTGGCTTACATGTCAAGATATACTAATGAAAAAAAGAGATTTTATAACGACTTATTATGATAGATGACTTGATGGAATCCTGCCTGACGTACTTTTATTAGTGTCCTTTTTTTGTATTTTTACATTTTATTATATACGAGTATCAGCTTGCAAGGAGCATGTGTTATTATAAATACTCAGTTCCTCTCTTGTATTTTGGCACTTTTGAGAATAATGAGAATTAAGTTTTCTGAATCAGAAACTATTCTCTCTTGAAAGTCAGGCAAAAGAGTCCAAAGACTTCCTCTAACCACCTTCCATGCACACTACCTCCATTTTCCTTTTCTTTGATTTTCACGGTGCTTCACCTTATTTCTCTCCCCTCCATAACGTAGCTTCTCCACCACTTCGCTTCAGCTTTGTGGCATGCGCGTCAACAGAGCCATTTCTACCTTGTGCACGCGTCATCCACGCCTCACCAACATCCTTTTACACGTTGCTGCTCATTCAACCACATTCATTTTCCATATTTCAGAAATCATATCTTCTTCATTCCCGAGCTAATTCCTTCAACCTCAAATCTCTCACTCGCGTCTTTACTTCACAAAACCACATCTCCATTTTATTTCTCTCATGCGAGCCAAGTCTTTCTCTCTCGTGAAGGTACTGCTCTGAACCCTTTTTTCCCTCTCCACTTCATCTTTTTGTCATTTTCCTCTGATTAAACCACTTGTCTACCGATTAAAACCCGTTCCATCGCGAGTTCTTCATTTTTCACCGATTGATTTTGATTTCTACCGTTTAAAACACATTTCCACCAATTGATCTTCGATTTCCACCGATTGATCTTCGATTTCCACCGATCAATCTTCATTTTGAACCGATTAATGAATTCATTTTAGGGTTTCTCTGTCAACCTAGGGTTTTAGGGTTCTTCAAGTTGAATCCTCTCCGTTTTTGGAGTGTTTCTTGTTTCCTAGGGTTTTCTCGAGTTCTCGTCATCATTTTCATCATTCTGATGCGTATTACTCGTCGGAGGAAGCTTTTAAGGTGTTACATCGCGCCTTCGGTCACTTATCGGAGCCGCTCTTCCATCATGACTACTACCTATTATAATAAGCTGACTCATGGTATTTTCGTAATAAAGTAAAGGTTATTATGACGTACTTTGAGAGACCTAGGTGGACGTGTTGAAAATTGAAATTATGTTCAAAATTTATTATAGTAGATGTAAGAAAACATGTCATAATAGGTCTTATCACGACGGTTAATTCACTACCTATCATAATAAATTAGACGCAGTAACATTTTTGTAATAAAGTTCAAAACTTATTATGACAGATAGTAAACCACCTATCATAAAATATGAAAATCTCTAATTTCTTCCTCCCTTTACGTTCTTTTCATTTTCACGCGTCCTCTTCACAAATATTTTAAGCGCTCTCTTTTTTAGTTTATCTTTGTTTCTCTCATTGACGTTATGTTTCTCTTCTCTTAGGTTCACGCTCTCCTCACATTGTCAAATTAAATTAAGATAATGATTAAAATATATTAAAAAATTATTAAACAAAGTTAATCAAAATAATTAATCATGTAGACCAGTATAAATTAATTACATTATATTATTACAATATTTATTATTATTTGACGTATTGGATTGATTTGAACAACATTAAAATATCTTTTGCAAACACATTTTGAGTTCGTCTTTAAGAAGATGTAGACATGAGACATCTCAACTTAGAAGAAGTTTTTACAAATTATATTTGATCTGGTGAAAAGAATTTTAATGAATGAGCTTATAATAACATAAAGCATTTAGCCCATTATTTTATCACAATTCTCAAATTTTCTTTTAAGGCTTAACCTTTGCAAAATTGTTCAGTCTAGTAAAAATGACAATAAGATAATATTAAGATGGCAGAATCAAGGAAATAATTTACCAAAGTGTAGCCTTCTAATTCTTAGAACGAACTAAACTCCAATGAACAAATGATATGCTCCCTCTTGCTTGTTAGGATTATGAGTCAAGACTTATAGGAAATCAAGTTGGGATATTACTTTTAAATAATGTGTAAACTATATTTTTTCAATTGAGTTTTTTACAATTTTTTTTATTGATGTATGTAATAATTATTTTTTAATTAACAAAATCAAAGTTATTTTCTTATATTAGTTCATTTGAATTTTTTTTTCTAAGATAGGAAAACGTTTAGATAATATTAATTAGTATTGTAACTTAAATGGCGATGGGATATCAAACCAAAAAATAAGAATTAAAATTAAAATACTGATTTTGAAATTATTAATGTAGTTTATTCTGAAAAATTATAAAGTTAATGTCAATGAAAATCGAATTTTAAATTCAATAGTGAATTATATTTAAGAAATGTATTAACATCTTACCATCCAAAAATGATAACTTTAATTAAATATGTCAAATTTATGTAATTTTAAAAAATGTTTAATTTTATAAAAAATAGTAAGCAAAAATATTTCAAACAAACAAAATTATTTTTGACTTTTGGGCCACAAACCCTCATCCAACCTCTTCTCATTTTAAAAGAGAAATCAATTTTTTTTGATAAATTTAGGTATAAAGATAACCTTTGAATTTTGTAATGGCAACTTTATGAATACTAATAATGACAACATTGTCCACATAAACTAACACGACTAGTTGTACAATTTTTTTTTTCTTAAAATGAACAAGGAGTGATTTGATTGAGAGTGTTGGAACACGTATTGATCAAGAGCATTTGAGAGTTTAGCAAACCAACACTAAAGAGCTTGACGAAGGCCATAAATGAACTTGTAGAGACGACACACCATACCAATCTGAGACACCAAGAATCCTGGAGGCCACTTACTTGGTTTCCTCTAGATCTCGCCACTTACTTGGTTTCCTCTAGATCTCTGAAGAAAAGCATTATGGACATCCATTTGATGGAGTTCCCAGTCTTTGGCTATAACAACTGCTAACATTGTTCAAATGATGATCATATTTGCCACTAAGGCAAAGGTCTCGTCGTAGTCAATCCCTATAACTTGATGATTTCCCAAGGCAATTAATTGTGCTTTAAAGCATGAATCAGAGTGATATTTGATTTTGTAAATCCACTTGCAGACCCATCAGCCTTTAACATAAATAATTTAGTTTAGTCATACTTCCATTAAAAAAATAGGAGAACGGCCAGCCTTTATATAAGTGTTGGTCAGGTTTAAGCATTTAAATATAACAAGAGTAAACAAAATCTGCATCTTATTATGACAAATTTGAACCATAATTGTGCAAGGCAAAACAATATAAAAAGATGTCCACCGAAATTGTTCCAGCTTAAAATAAATGGTATGAACAATTACCAGAGATGGTTGGAGTTGCCATGCAATACAAAGGGTATTCATCAACCTGAACAAGTGAAGTATTAGATAATGACATTCTCACAGTCAACCGCATTACATTGATAAAAACATAAGATAAAGCTTTCAATAATTACAAAGAAGAAAAACAAGAATTAGAATATAATGAAAAGAAAGTTCAGAAAGTCCTTCAAACACCAAAATAATAAAACAAGCTACTCTAAGCAAATAATGATGTTTCACCATTGCTATTCTTTGACCATTCTCGCCACCTACATAGACCACATGTGATTTTCTTGTATATTGTCAGCAGTTCCAACAGACAAACCATGATGTCATAATTGCATAAAAACGTTTTAAATTAAAAATATTGATACTATAAGTTATAATGAAATAGTAATTATAAATATATGATAAAAATATATATTTACAATTATTGTAATATGGTCATTATGTGTATGAAAAGTGTAAAGCACAACATAAAAAGAGTGGAAGAAAAATAAACTAATTAGTAAAGTATTGACATTCTTGAATAAATCATGTTTCAAATTGGGGAATGTAATATTGCAAATAGAAAGGTTGATAAATACTCATAGGGACAGTGAATAAACGCCTCGGTCTTAATTTGATGCTTCATTTCATAGCCTGCACCTCTGGCCTTTGATGCAACCAAACCTTTAATGTCATTCTGGATTCTCCTTGTCCACAAAATCCATCAAATGCTTCACTTCCAAGATATGCTGCAAAAGCAATTAGACGAAAGTACTGCTCCAAGTACTCAGCACCACGATTCAATGCCACCCTCCTTACCCTAGGCTCAACATGTTGTTGACTGAATACTTTTATATACTGCAAGACTGCAAGATATTCTCTGCAGTTATAATTGAGGTTGACACCATCTAATTGTGAAAAACTTTACATCCTTTAAGATCCTGCAGAGGATCAGGCATCCACTGAGGTGTACAATTTTCATGATCCAATCAATCATTTTCCACAAGCAGAACTTAAAATCCTTCAGAGGAATTATAAACATCTAAGTAACACTGATGATCAAATGATGTGATATATGTTAAAATTATATATACAGACAGCAGGAACCTATTGTTTACCTGAGGAAGTAGTGGATCGTGAATATATCGTTTCTCAACTTCACCGTATATTGGTTGGTATCTGTTGATGAACCTTGATAGAATCCTCTGATAGAAACATTTTTTTCCCAAATCACCACTTATCAGACCCATTTGATTCATCAACCACATGTTCCTCCCACTCACAGGCACCGATCCCCAACCAATCAACTTCCCAACACCCTTGGAACTCAAAACCCCTTTCGCAACCCTAATCTTCGCATCCCTAAAGGGAACCAAACACTTCTCCCTGGCGAAGCTAGCACATTTGTCCTTAGCCACGACGAAACAATCCGCCATTTCCTGCACTTCGCACTCCTCTCGTTCCTTCAGATCGTGAAGTGTGAGGTCCGCCAGAGCCTTCCACCACGTAGGCTTACAGTTCCTGGAAGCGCTGACGGCACATCCGATCCTCGCTCCCTCCTCGCATTGCTCAACGATTTTGCGCTCACAGGCAACGAACGAAGACGCCCACGCGCGCAATCCCTAAAGGCGAGCACGCTCAACTATTTCTGGAAACTCAAGCGACAATGACGAGCCACGGGGCGAACGATGCACACTCAGTAACGAAGGACGAAGGGCGAAGGATAAATAATCAATCAATTTCCAAAAGTGAAATGAAGAAGAAAGACCTGTGAAAGGAAAAAGAGCTTGTGAAATGAAGAAGAACTTAATTGAAGAATAAGCACAAATGCAGGAAGAAGAGTCTGTGAAATGAAGAAGAACTTAACTGAAGAAGAAGCACAAATGAGCGAGGGGGATATATTTAACATTTGCTTTACTAAACCGCCGGAAATTTATTTCAAAAAATAAAAATCAAACTTAATTGCTCACCAAAACCGCCGGAAAGTTGGAGAGTTCTCAAACCACCCGAAGATAAACCTCCAATATATTATGTTATTTTTATACTGATGCGGCAAAGTAAGAAAAATTCAATCATGTTTTTTCAATCAATAAATGACTATTGTATCATATGTGATAGAGATAAATCTCAATCACTTTGATTTAAGATCATCTTGGCCTATATATATTCGGTGAAGTAAGAAAAGAGATTTTATGACGCAAGAAAAGAGATTTTATGACGCCTTATTATAACATATGAAATTCATCTGTTATGAGCTGATAGGTGGTAATTTCATAATAAAAGTAAATATTATTATGATGTTCTTTGCGATAACTGTAGATAAACGTAGTGATAAAGTTAAAATTATGTTAAAAATTTATTATGATAAATGTAAAAAAACATGTCATAATAGGTCTTATTATGACGGTTAGTTAACTACCTATAATAATAAATTGGAAGTAGTGACATTTTTATAATAAAGTTCAAATTATGACAGATAGTAAACCTTCTATCATAAAATATGAAAATCTCTAATTTCTTCTTCTTTATATGTTCTCTTCATTTTCACTTGTCATCTTCACAAATATTTTTCATGCTCTCTTTCTTAGTTTATCTTCGTTGCTTTCATTGACGTTGTGCTTCTTTTCTCTTGGGTTCGTATTCTCCTCACATTGTCAAATTAAATTAAGATATTATTAGAAAAAGTTAATCAAAATAATTAATCAGGTGGATCAAAATAAATTAATTACATTATATTATTACAACATTTCTTATTATTTGACATATTTGATTGGTTTGAACAACATTAAAATATCTTTTTGCCGACACATTTTGAGTCCATCTTTAAGAAGACATAGACCAGAGTCATACGTACCATCCAAAAATTATAACTTTAATTAAATATGTCAAATTTATGTAATTTTAAAAAATGTTTAATATTTTCAAAAATAATAAGCAAAAATACTTCAAACAAACAATTTTTATTTCTTTATTTTTGAGCCACAAACCCTCATCCCTGCCTTTTCTCATTTAAAATGAGAAATCATAATTTTTTTGGGTAAATCTATTTAGAAAATTGTTTGAAAGATATTGAATTTATAATTTTAAATTTTTGATATTTTTTTATATTTTAAAATTATTTAAAAATAAAACTATTTTTATTTAGTTTTGTTGAAAAATGGTTTGAATACCGAACATACAATGCATGCTACCGCACATATATCTAAAGTTATCAAAAAGAGTTTTGCAATTGAGGCCAAATTGGGCCATACCAAGATATCCAACACGCAAAAAATATTCATCGGACAGTGATAAGCCTAAATGAATGAAAATATCTAGTGGCAAACAACGTACTTGTGACGGGTTAAACAACATATTTCACACACGATTATTGCAGACATTTTTTATACTGTTTTTTCTATAACATGGACAATTTCTATTGAGAAAGAGAAATCAATCCAATAAAAAGAGGAGAGAGATTTGATATCTCTAATAAGAAGAGAGTAGAACAATACACATTATTTTGACATGTCTAGTTATAAAGATATGATATTGATATGTTGTAACTATAATATATCATAATATGCTAAATTATATGCAGTATGATTTTTGATTATAATATGTGAATATATATAAGGAAAAGGAAATTAATCTAGGATTACCATTAAGACTACAATCACCTAATTGGCATCCATAAACCACAATTTGTCAAATTTGTCCTCTAACAAAGGAGACACAATGATAATGGTAAGATATGAGATCTACAAATAACACGTAGTGCAACACGTCAATGCTCTTCTCATGGTTGTTGCATACATTGAAATAGGAGGTAAACACTATATAATAATTCAGGCCTGGTAAATCACAAGTAAATAAGGTGTCCAACTAAGCATCAATACTAACTCAGGTAAGAGAGAAGATCGTCATTAGCCAATGTCAAATGATGGTTTTCTTCAATGGGAGTGGAAATGGGTTTTGCCCAAAGGAATCACGCTTCAGTTATGATGTCCAACGCATACTTCCATTGGCATAAGAAAAGTCTTGCATAAGACTGGGCAATTTACACCCCAATGAAGTATTTTAATTTACCTAAGTCCTTCATATGGAAACATTGATGAAGATAACCTTTGAATTTTGCAATGGTTGTTCCATGATTACCAACAATGACAAGATCGTTCGCATAAACTAACATAACTAGTTGTACAATTTCTTTCTGAAAAATGAATAAGGAGTGATTGAGAGTGTTGGAACCCTATTCATCAAAAGCATTTGAGAGTTTAGCAAACCAACATTGAAGAGCCTGACGAAGGCCATAAATGGACTTGCGAAGACGACACACCATACCAATCTAAGACACCAAGAATCTCGGAGGCAGTTTCATGTACACAGTTTCCTCTAGATCTCCTTGAAGAAAAGCATTATTGAAATCCATTTGATAGATTTCCCAGTTTTGGGCTATAGCAACTACCAACTGCCCGAATGGTGACCATCTTTGCCACTAGGACAAAGGTCTCGTCGTAGTCAATCCCTTCGACTTGGTGATTTCCCAAGACAACTAATTCTACTTTAAAGCATTCAATACTCCCATCAGAGTGATATTTTATTTTATAAATCCACTTGCATCCCAAAGACTTTTTCCCTACTGGTAAATGGGTAATATCCAATGTGTCATTACTTTGGAAGGCATTGATTTCACTAGTTATTGCATCTCTCCACCGAACATCTCGAACGACTTCAGAAAAATGTACAGACTCTCACTCTTAGAGAAAAGCTGTAAAAAAGATTCCATGTTGCAAGTGGAGAATTTATCACAACTCAAATAATATGTCAATGAATAGGAGATACATGAGGAAGCTGAATGTGGAGTGAGGATTGAGGACCCGATTGGGATGATGGTGTTAGTGACATAATCGCGAAGCTTCACTGATGATTGTCGTACACGATGACCTCTCCCGAGTGGGGCGAGATAACATGTATATTGTTAACCTCTTGCTCTATCGTCAAATTGGAAGTTTGTTCTGATGAAGAAACGCTCTAGGACGGGGACTCTTGTTCAGGGTACGTATCTTAGCCCCTGACCTCAATTGGGGCCACTTCCTCAGTCATTGGATTATTTTCACCAATCTTCACAATGTATACAACATCATTATTTTCTTTCCCAACATTGATAGAGGGAAATTATACTTCTGAAGGTTCTCTATTACCGAGAGAGGAAAATAAGAATTCATGTTCAACAAACTAGACATCTCTCGAAACCCAAAAGACTTCTCTTTCCAAATTAAACAATTTCCATCCCTTTTTGTTCATCCGAATACCCAACAAACACACTCTCACGACTTCTACTTGCAAATTTATCACCCTTCCTATCTTAGTTACGTGCATAACACAAGCATCCAAACACTCACAAATGGTCAAAGGTGGGCGGCTTCCCATTCACTATTTCATATGGAGTTCTTCCTTGGAGAATTGTTGAAGGTATGCAATCGATCAGGTAACTTGCGGTCAAAATGCATTCACCTAGAATTTGAGAGGAAGTTGTCCTTAAAACCGTAGAGCACGTGCTACATTTAGAATGTGTGATGTTTTCGCTCGACTCTTCCATTTTGTTGAGGTGTTCCAGTGCATGAGCTTTGATGGAGTATCCAATGTAGCTGGAATATTGTTGAAGACACATAACTCTGTTCCATTGTCACTTCGTATCATTTTGACTTGTTTCTTGTATTATCGTTCTATTAAAGCGATGAAATTCATTAAAGTCTGTGACACAACTTTCTTATTGCTCAATAGGTATATTCACACATCTCGTGAACAATCATCAACCATGGTTAGAAAGTAAGACGCACCACAAAACGATGGAGTTTTGTGTGGATCCCATAAATCACAATGTATTAAATAAAAAATGATGGACACTTGATAATCACTTAAAAAAAATTTAATCCCACTTTGCTTCGATCTCTCACACACTTCACACATTCTATTTTTATCCTTATCACTATGTCCATTGAACATATTAAGAACCTTTTCAAAAATTTGGTAAGCATGATGTCTCATTCTTTTGTATAAAATCTCAAGTTAACTTTCTGTGTTGATCTGATAAGCCTTTATGTTACTCGCACCACAAAACCAATATAATCCATTTTTCTGTTCACATGCTCCAATTAGTCCTCGAAATGTGGTCTTGCATTGCACAAAACCTATCAGTAAAATGCACTATACATTTTGATTCATCTATCAATTGTGATATTGAAATCAATTACAATTTAACTTCAAAACATATAGAACATTTTCAAGCTTTAATCCTCCATCAAGGAAAATCGATCCTTCTTTGTTTGCCATCACTAATTCACCATTTGACAGTCCCATAGGGCATTTTCCAAAGTTCGACTCTCCCACAAGTTATATAGTGTTCCTGTCATATGGTTAGAGACACCACTGTCAATAATCCACAAGTCACATGGTTTCTTACCGATCATCCTTTCACTCGTATTTGCCTTGTGAGAATTCAACATGGCTGCCAAGGTTTGCCACTGCTCAATACTCAATCTCGCTACTTCTTGATTTCTGGTGTTTGGCTTCACGTCACTACTACATGTACTAGTATGTGCCATATTAACACGAAGTGTTCCTTCTCTTCCTTAGAAGAACCATGTCCTTTGTTGATTTCTTCTGCCACTTTTGTTTTCATTTTTAGCCTTTCTCCCCACCAATTTGGATAACCAATGATCTCGAAGCAATTGTCCTTGTCATGTCTAATCATTCCACAATGTGTGCATATAACTGCTTTTTCTTTTGCTTTTTGCGCAACTTGCTTTTAGTCTCTGTTTTCACAGCCATTCCCACGATCATTCCTTGCTTTCCTTTGGACCTAGTGATTGTTCTCACCCTTTATTCTTGCACCATGGTGATATATACCCAATTTAATGAGGGTAATGCATTTGTTGCCAAAACATTTGACCGTGTTGTTTTATAGCTTTCATGATCTAGCTCCATTAATAATTGATGGACACTTTCTTCTTCTCTTCGTTTCTCAAGTTTGGTAACAATATTACACTTGCATCCACCACTTGTACACTGTGGTATTTGCTCATAATTTTCCAGTTCATCCCACAATATTTTTAGCTTCCCATAATAGGAAACCATTGTCATTCCTTGTTGTTTACATTTTGTCAATTCTGACTTTAGTTGTTGGATTCTTGGTCCATTCACAATCGATAATCGTTCCTTTATGTCATCCTAGATGTCCTTTGCGTTTTCTATGTAGGCAATAGTGGAACACAAATTAGGTTCAATGGTGTTTAGTATCCAAGACACAAGCTTCCATTGAATTGTCCACCAATCTTTCATCTTGGATGCGTCTATTTTTGGTTTCGTATGAGTCTCATCTATGAAACCTCATTTTCTTCGAGCTCGCAAAAAGATCTTCACTGTCTTAGCCCATTCCTCGTAGTTTTCTCCTTTTAGTTGCACCTATGTAATCACATTTCCATGATTATCATTGACACTAAGATCGTAGGACAAGAATGTTTCTTTCACTTCTTTGATTTCAATACTCTCTCATTCCTTTGTCATTTCAACTATGTAGCTATGTTATTAGAGAATGAGATATCATAAATTTGACTCTAATAACATGCCAAATTATATGCAAAGTATGATATTTTATTGATTATAATATGTTAATATATACAAGGAAAAGAAAATCAATTGAGACTACCATTAAAGCTATAATCACGTGATTGGCATCCACAAACCACTAAAAACTGAGATACAATTATAATAGTAAAACATGAGACCTACATATAAGATTTTATTATAAGTTCATAATAAAATATGTAAGATACTCATAACTATGTATTATTTGTAGGTAGGTTAGTATTCAACTCTTTAAAAAATATTGTGAGAATTAACTGTTGTTTTACTGGTTAAATTTAAGTGTACGAGTGTATAGCAACTAAACGTAAAAGATACCAACAACTTAACTGATCATCCTGCAAAGGCCAACCGAATGGATCCTCCGAGTGATTTAGGTTTAAATTACTTTTAATATCTTAACAGGCTGAACTCCTCAAACACAAGAAAAAGAAAAAAAAAATGAAAAAGAAAAAAAATGAAAAAGAAAATAGTATAAGAAAATAACATCACGTCATTTGTGAGCGAAGACCCAATCGAACACCACCCAGACACAACAGAGGTGGGTGGGACAACAAATCGCGAAGAATTGTTAGTATAGTGTCTCACCCTCGCAGAAACCTCCATCAATTTCCACAAACTCAAACAACGAATCGTTCTCCATTGCTAACCTAAAAAATGGGTTGTTTCTTGAGCAAAAACAGTGATACCAAAGCCAACAGGATCGCACGTTGGCGAGCCACTGGAATTGTTGCTTTGCGCGATTCCAAATTAAAGGCAATCAATTCTCTCTTTATCGTGTCTAATTGATTTTTCCCAATTGTACTTTTTTTTTCTTGTTTTTATTTATTTCTTTGTTAGTTGTGATGATGGGTGCATGCTGTGTTACATTTGAAACCTTGAAATGATGATAATGTTATGCTGTTGGCAAAGCCTCTACTGTTGACGTCTAAAGTTAATGACACTTACGTCACTGTTTATGATATTTTCTTCTTTTTACTGTGTTGTTTAAGCTTGGTACATTGAAATTTGAAACGATGAATGTTTAAGTTTTATGAGCTTTTTGTGTGTACTGGTTTGGTAGTGTCAGTTTGGAAACTTTGATTAGATAATCTGTTTAGTTGTTGTTTGAATTGTATTGTTTACATTGTGAAGCTATTTGAGGCGTTTTTTTTTGGTATGAATTGATTTTCAGAAAAGTGATGTTATACTGTTGGTGATACTTGCGAGACTCGTCAAAACATTTGACAGAGATCTGTTGCTTTTATTGAAAATTTGTGTGGACAATTTACTTTATCTCTTTTTGTGTATTTGTATTTGTATGCTTGCCCTTGTGTGTTTTTTCAGAACACGTTTACTTACAATGGAGCCTTTGCAAACAGACATTTCCAGATGAAATTATTAAGTTAGACACATCTGTTCGCACTCTTGACTTGACGCATAATCGAATAGATAAGTGGTTTTCCATTCTTCTATTATATTTACCTTACATTTTGGTTAAGATGTCATTCCTCTAAGTATATGGTTATTTTGACATGTAACAAAAGTGTGTTTTCTCTCTAAAAGGATTATTACTTTGTTGTTAACAATTCATTTTTTCCTCTGCAGTTGACATTCCTATGGAAATCAACAAGTTAATTAATATACAACGCATGGTAAGAACCAACTATTACTTTATGCAGCTATGCCAGATGCGATGGTAGCTTCTGTTGAGCATTTACTATAAACGTTTTTGGACTAAGATATTTTTTTATGGATTTTATCTGTCGTTTTTAAATAAATTAATAGGGTCAGTAAATTAAATAGGTTGTAAGAGAATTTGACATGATATTTTGTGGCCTTCTTTTCTCAATACTGGTATTACCAATTCGTTTTATTTTTCAGGCTTTAGCAACGTACTGCCAAATGATGTGTTCAAACATAATGGATAGTTATAAATCATGGTTGATTTTAAGATATATATATATATATATATATATATATATATATATATATATATATATATATATATATATATATATATATATACTATTTCTTGTCATTTCTTAATTACAAAACCTAGTAAAAACTAAACACTAATTATCTCTTGACTTTCTAATTGGTAGAACCTTAACAAGTTGCATATGTGCTTGTTTTACACCACTTATTGGACTTATAAACTAAAGGGACAAATAAAAATTATTAAGACCAAGTCAGACTGAAGTTTGTCTTCATTTCCACAACTCTGCATTGAACCCTGTCATTTTTTTTATTTCCCTTTGCAAGTACGGTTACTATTTAATTATTAAATTTTAATTTTTTTCTTTCACTTTGAAACTCATTTTCTTTTGACTGTGTTAGGACTCTGCTATCTTTCATTTATTTTTACCATAGTAGTATTTGGGTAGCCACTTCTTTAATGTTTTAAAAATAGGTAGAGTTATATAATAGAAAAGATTGATTAAAATACCATTTTAATTGAAGTTGCATTGACATCACAGGTATTAGCGGAGAACTTAATTGAGAGACTGCCAGTGAGTTTAGGCAAACTCCAATCTTTGAAACTGTTGAACCTGGATGGAAATCGAATTACTTCCTTACCTGATGAATGTAATCTTTAAGTAACTATTTAAAGTAAATATCGTTATTTATTTTCTTAGCATTTATTTAGTCTAACTTTTCTTTGTTTTTTATATTAATTCAATGTATTTTTTCTCTAGTGGACCAGTTAGTAAGGCTTGAACGCTTATCTGTCTCAAGGAATTTATTAGCATCCTTGCCAATGACTATTGGAAGTTTGAGAAATGTAATACATCTCGTAACCTAAATATCATTCAACTTTTTATGTTTTCTTCTTTTCCACGTGCTTAATGCATTTATACCTAGATATGATTATTTGCTTCATGATCATTCAATTTTGAAAATTTGCAATTATCCTTTGAGTGTAGACATTTCAAAAAGGTAGTTGTCTCCACTTCATACATGTATACATGTAAGAAACAATGTTATTTGTCATAATGAAAAAAAATTATATTTTATTGTGCCATCCGAAGTATGTTCTTGTCTATTTGTCAACTCTTCAAGTGAATAAATATAATTTTTTTTCTCTTGAAATCAGCTTAACTTCTGAACCTTGAATAATATTTAATTAAGACTTATAGAATTTAAGAACTCTGATCCAGACACACATATTGTAGTCTATTCCAATGCAGAATTTATGCTAGATAGACTTGTGATTTTGATTTGCACAGAGCTTGGTATAATTATGCACTCAAAGAAAAGAACTAAAAGAGTGGTTTGGCAGACTTTAATATGAAATGCTTACCTTATTTTAACATTAGAGGCTAATACATTGTTTAATATTGTAGTTGGTGCTTTTGAATGTGTCAAATAACAAGTTACAGTCCCTTCCGGAATCTGTTGGCAGTTGCTCCTCTTTGGAAGAGTTACAAGCAAATGGTATGTTTTATGTAGAAACAAATTGTTCATGTATGCATTTCCTGGACATTGTAATGGATATGTTTGCATATTGGCTTGTGCGTGTGTTTTCCTTACTTGTTCTTTTTCATGTGTTTCCTAAGCTAGAATTTTTTGTTTTTAGCCCAAAGAGGATCTGCCTTCATGATCTTTGTTTCTCTTCAATGGAAGTTTTTGTTTTAAGATTTGCTGAACTAGATTGCTTTTCATGTTTTCTTGATATTTCAGGTTATTTCTCTTATTTTACCTCTTATTTTGAAGTTGAAGTGTTTGGAGTCGTTGTGCTTTATAGTTTGTTTATGTTTGTTTTAGTTATTTTCAAGAATGATTACTTTTTTAAATATCTCTTAAGAGTTAGTCAACCCCCATCTCATGACTCCAAAATAAGTTAATCCAAACATGTGTAGTATAACTAAATCAATAGTAATTTTCGGGTTATATGTGGTTATAATTTCGAAACATGCTAATATTTCATGTTGGTAATATATCATAAAATTCTTTGTTAATATAATTTGGATCTTTAGAACAATCTACATTATGTTTTTATATGTTAGATATATTGCATTTTATGTTAATTATGGAAACATATCCCTATGTTAATTATGTTATTTTTACAAATTCATTTGTATTGTGGGCTTACCTATGTGTGTTATCAACATACGGGAGATTAACCTTATGCCTAGTTTTTCTCTATATTCAATATGGTATCTAGAGGTTAGGGTGTTTTGGCATTTTTTTTTTGTCGCCCCTGCCATTGCAATCGTTGCTGCTGCCACTGCCATCACGTCACCATCGGGTGGCCACACAGTTTTGATCGTTTCGACCATGCCGCAAGAATCACCACCATCGGAGGAGCCATGCTCTCTCATGCACCATTCAAAGCTATGCCACTGTCAGTTTTGCACCACGTTGCCACTCCTCTTCGGCAACGATCACCTGTGCTGACATCGCCTCTTCATCTTCTTTTTGGATCTGGCCTCATTGGTCCAATTAGACCTCTTTGGGTTTTTAAGGTTTTTTTTTCTCTTTCTCCATGGCGTCTTTTGCTGCCTCTTCTGATATCTCTTTTGCCACCAGTGTGTCTGACCCGTCAATCTATAGTAATTGTGTTAATGTGCAATTCTCCATTAATAAGTTACATGACACTAATTATGCGACTTGGGTGTCAGACATTAAATTTTGGCTTGAGAGTCAGGGGTATCTTGATCATCTTACTCAAAGAGTGACTGTTATTGCTCTGGTGAATTTTCCTGTTGGAAGAGAATTGATGCTTAGATATGCATGGTTCTCAAGAATACCATTCACTCTTTCTTAAAACAAATGTTTCATGCCTACGACACATGTTTTGCTGTCTAGGAACAAGCAAAATTATTATACAACAATGATACTCAATGTCTTTATGATGTTTGTCACAATCTTTTCAATGTTGTTGCTCATCAAAGACTTTATGACTAATTATTTGGGTAAAATTCATGCTCTTTTTAATGAATTTAATGAACTATGACCTCCTACCTCTACTCCTCCCAAGAAATAGAGCAACAATCAATGTTTTCCATGGTATTGGCTTTACACAGACTTGCTGACAAATATTCCATGTCCGTGATCAAATTTTGGGTTCCTTGTTGTACCGATATGCATGGTTCTCAAGAATATCATTCACTCTTTCTTAAAACAAATGTTTCATGCCTACGACACATGTTTTGCTGTCTAGGAACAAGCAAAATTATTATACAACAATGATACTCAATGTCTTTATGATGTTTGTCACAATCTTTTCAATGTTGTTGCTCATCAAAGACTTTATGACTAATTATTTGGGTAAAATTCATGCTCTTTTTAATGAATTTAATGAACTATGACCTCCCACCTCTACTCCTCCCAAGAAATAGAGCAACAATCAATGTTTTCCATGGTATTGGCTTTACACAGACTTGCTGACAAATATTCCATGTCCGTGATCAAATTTTGGGTTCCTTGTTGTACCCACATTTACTTCTACTTGTTCCATCATTTTGCGTGTGTCGAGTACACCCATCAATGATACACCTTCTATCGATGATTCCTCTGCTTTAGCATCTCAACATGATGATCGTAATCGCTCTTGCAAGCTAAGAAAAGGGCATCATCACAAGTGTGACCATTGTGACAAGCTAGGCCACAAGATTGACAGGTGTTACGCATTACATGGTCGTCCTCCTTGATATGTTACTGTTGCTCAGATTGATCCTCCCTCACAATCATCTATTGTGAATCCTCTTTGATCTAATACCACCGACAAATCTTCTCTCTTCTATGAATTTCTTAAATGGTGCTAGGATCGTCAACCTTCTAGTTCCACTGCTTTGGTTGCACGCACAGGACATCTTTTGTTGGTCTGACTCAATCTACATCTATTGGTCCATGGGTATCGACTCAGGAGCCATAGATCACATTAGTTGTAGCAAATCTTTGTTTTAGCTCATCTAGCTCATCTGGATAATTTACCTTCTATTACAATGGCTATTGGGTCTCGGTTTTAGCTCTTAGTGTTGGGATTGTTAACCTTTTTCCTTTTTTATCCATTGATTATGTTCTTTATGTCCCTAGATCTCTTTTTAATTTATTATCCATTAGTTGACATTGAATGTGAGTCTTGTGGTCTTCATCATTTCCACCCTTCTACACATGTTGGCACAGTTATGGAGTCTCCATCCTTCCTTCATGCTCATCTAGGTCATTCCAGTTTGGCCAAATTGCAATAACTTGTTACCCGGTTGTCCAAGTTATCTATCTAGTTTGGTGTGTGAGTCGTGTCAATTAGGGAAACATAGTCATAGTTCCTTTCCTAGTACTATCTCACAATGTGCTTCGTCTCCTTTTGCCTTAGTTCACTCTGACAACCTAGTCATGTTAAGTCTAATTTAAGTTTTCAATATTTTGTTACTTTTATTGACGATTATTTCATATGTACTTGGTTATTTTTAATGAAAAACCGTTCGGATTTATTTTATATCACTTGAGATTGAAACTGTAAAATAATTCTTGAGGGCTTGATTGATCCCTCTCATAATCTTCTATTTATAAGAATAAATTGATACAAGAGTACATGATAATTAGGGTAACTCTAGACACAATATAATCATGAAAAATAGGATAACCCTAAACACAATATAATCATGATAAATAGGGTAACCCTTGACACAATATAATGATGATAAATAGGGTAAATATCCTAACAATATCTTTCAAACATTTTATAATGAAATTAAAACTCAGTTTGGTATTTCTATTCGAACTTTGCGAAGTAATAATGATCCTGAATATCTTTCAAATTCTTTTAAACAATTTATGGTTTCTCATGACATTCTTCATCAAACTTCATGTGCTTATACACCTCAACAAAATGGAGTGGCTTGAGCGCAAAAATAGATATCTTATTGAAATAACTCGTACTCTTTTAATTAATGGTAGGTTCCTCAACATTGTTGGGGTGATGCTATTTTTACTACATGTTATCTTATTCATCGTATGCCATCATTGGTTTTAGATAACAAAATTCTTAATTCTATGTTGTACTCGTAATCCCTCTCCACATTATATTTCTTTGTGTTACCATAGATTATCTTCACCTTTTTATACCCACCTTTCGTCTGTTTCTTCTGTGTCCATTCCTAAATCTGTCAGTGTTGCCTTAGCCCATCCTAGTTGGCGTTAGGTCATACGAGATGAATTAAGTGTTCTTCAGAAGAGTGGAACTTGGGAGCATGTCCCATTACTGTTTGGAAAATTTGTTGTTGGTTGCAGGTGAGTTTTTGCTATCAAATTTGGTCCTTATGGTATTATTGATCGCCTCAAAGCTAGACTTGTGGCCAAATGTTACACAAATTTTTGGATTGGATTATGGTGACACTTTTTCTTCAGTGGCAAAGATGACTTTTGTTTGTTTATTTTTAGAGATGGCTGCTCTTCAACAACGACCTTTTTATTTACTGGATGTCAAATTTTTTTTCCTCAATAGAGATTTGCAAGAAGAAACTTATATGGAGCAACCCCAAGATTTGTTGCTCAAAGGGAGTCTTTTGGTTTGGTGTGTCGTCTTTGCAAATCTTTATATGGTCTAAAACAATCTCCTAGGGTTTGGTTTGGAAAATTTAGTGGCGTTGTTCAACAATTTGGTATGACTTGGAGTGAGGTAGATCATTTAGTCTTTTACCGTCACTCAAGCACTTGGATGTGTCTATTTCATTGTATATGTTGATGACATTGTTCTTACAAGTAGTGACCACCATCTCCTAGATGAAACAACACCCTTGCCACCATTTTTAGACCAAAGATATTGACAAACTCTGATATTTCTTGGGTATTGAGATAGCACAATACAATGATGATATTGTTCTATCTCAAAGAAAGTATGAATTGAATATTTTGGAGGAAACTGGGTTGATGAATTCAAAGTATGTTGACACACCCATGGATCCTAATACCAAATTCCTACCAAATCAAGGGAGCCTATTTCATATCTTGAGCAATATAGAAGATTGGTTGGAAAATTAAATTACCTTACAGTTACTCGTCGTGACATTTTCTTTGTCGTCGGTGTTGTAAGCCACTTTCTCATTTCCCCATGTGAAGATCATTGGAAGGAAATCATCCATATATTAAAGTACATTAAAGGATCTCTTGGAAATGGTTTATTATATGGTTCCAATAACCATACAAAGATTGTTTGCTATTTAGATGCTGATTGGGCATGGTCTCCTTCTAATAGAAGAACTATTTCCGGGTATTGTGTTTCCATTGGAGGTAACTAAATCCCTTGGAAGAGTAAGAAACAAAGTGTTGTGGCAAGATCTAGTGCAGAAGTAGAATATAGATCTATGGCCTCAGCCACTTGTGAACTTGTTTGGCTTAAACAATTGCTTAAAGAGTTACAATTTGGAGATGTCACTCAAATGACACTTATATGTGACAATCAAACTGTTCTTCATATCAACTCTAATTCTGTCTTTCACAAAAGGATCAAACACATTGAGACTGATTGTAATTTCATTTTAGAGAAGATTGTATCTGGAGACATCAAGACTGAGTTTGTAAACTTAAATGACCAGTTAGCATACATTTTCCCTAAGTCTTTATAGGGACTGCATATTAATTATATTTGTAACAAGCTTGGTACATATGATTTATATGTACCAGTTTGAGGGGGAATGTTAAATATATCGTGTTTTATGTTAATTAGGGAAACATGTCCCTATGTTAATTATGTTATTTTTACATATTCATTTATATTTTAGGCTTAGCCTCCATTCTCTTTATTATAAATACATTATCTTATGTATATTCTCAACACCAAGGAGGTTAACCCTATACCTAGCTTTTCTCTATATTCAATATTGTGTATATGTTGTGTTTGAATGAGGCTAATTCCAACCTTTTTCTTAACATTTCAGATAATCTTATAGAAGATCTTCCATCTTCCGTGTGCAATCTCTCTCACTTAAAGTCACTTTGCTTGGATAACAATAATGTTAAGCAGGTAGTTTTTTGTAATTTTGAATTCTAGGTTATGGACTTCTAGACTTGATTAAATGCATTTTACTGTTTCCATTTATAATAGTTTATTTATTTTGTGAGTGTGAATTGAATTTTTCTATGTTCTAAAATTGTATGGATATCTTCTAAGGACAATTCATCTATATTGTAAAAGCAAAAATTGGTCCGATAATGATTTCCTCTTTATCCTTAAATGTGTTTTGAAGCATTAACAAAACAACAGGAAAGATTTAGCTAAATTATATTAACTATTGAGTTCAACTAACGGAATTCATATGATGAAACTTGTAACATATCTACCTTTATATTAACAAAATGTTTTTAACATACATACCCAAAGAGACTAATTAAAAACTGATGAGTCAATATTAATTTTTGGGCTACATTATATGAGCAGGCATCATATGCATAAACTTTTTGAACCAAAAACATATAGAAAGAATATATAGCTAGCTTTTAAAAAAATAACAATCATCATTTGCCATGAATTAGGATTTGAGTTTCAAAAAATCAACTCTTCTATGGTATGCAGTGTTATCATAACTGAATAGGTCATTAACCCTATCAAGGTACTGGGTTAGAAGGTCACTGGTTGAACCAGTGGGTCTCTAACTAAACCTCTTGACCTGACACATCACTAAATATATAAATTTATATTACAAATATAGTACAAAATAGTTTTTGTTGTTTGCTTATTAAAAGGGTGACTTTGTGTGGTAGTTATATTGCCCTTAAACTGCCCTTGGGACTTTGATTTTGTCCTCTCTCAAACCATTTTATCTTCGTCATTAAAATATTTATGAGGTAGATCCAACGAGCTGCAGCAGATGTATGTAAGAGTGCAATGACAGCATGTGTAGAGAGAGCTTCAAACTGACCACCACATCACTACAAAACTGGAAGACTGTGAAGCACATGGCTGAGTGAAACTAATCAAGTCACTGAATTAATCTCAATTTTGATCTGGGTTGATATTAAGAGAAAGGCCCTATTAAAGGTTTACCAATGTAGGCTCAAAACTATTAAGCAGTAATGAAGGTAGTTAAAATTGAGGTTATGACCACGATCACTCAAAACTATACATGTGTGTGTATATATGTATGTATGTTGTACAATAATATTTTTTATGTAGTTGGAAGGATGTGTAAAATCGATGAGAGGTAGGCTTGTTCCTGTTTCTCTTTTGCATTGGTTTGCTTAAGGGTTTACTTCAATATTAGGAATATCCAGCTTCATTCCCACGGATATGCATGAGAAGTTATTCATTATTATGAGAACTATTTAGAGCCGATCAAGTGGTCGACTAACAATTGCCAAGTTGATATTCGGAAATGTAGCATTTTTTTAACCATACTTGTTAAATTCTACAGATAATTTTTAACGGTAGCTGCTAAATAGCAGTTTTGACTTTGAATTACATATGCCATACTAACTAGAATTTACGTTGGTGGGTTTGGACTATGGCATCATAGTTGTCCATCTTGTAGGTAATAAACTATTTTTACACAATGATACCTTTTCCATTTTTTTTTGTTTATAATTCATTCGCATTTGAATATTTTTGTTTGCCTCTTGAAAGCCCAAGCGTAACAAATTTATACTATAGCCAGTTTCCTTATATTTCAAATGTCTTGATGACGCTTTGGTTTCATTTCGGACAGGCTCCTCGGAATTTATTGAAAGATTGCAAAGCTCTTCAGAACATATCACTGCATGGTAATCCTATATCAATGGATCAATTGCAACAGGTATGATCTTGTTTCGTACTTTTTACCTTTTCAATGATAGAATCATAGGTTTAATTTTCAATACAATTGAACGATTGATGAATGATCTAGATGGAGGGGTTTCAAGAGTTTGAAGCAAGGAGGAAAAAGAAGTTTGACAAACAAATTGATTCAAATGTGATGATGATCGGTTCAAAAGGTCTTGATGAGGGTGTTGATTTATGATGTGGTCAGGCTTGCTGAGACCACTAACAATGAGGAGGAGCTTTTGGATTGGTTTGGAATACTTGGTTTTTTACTCATGCCTTTTCTTTCACATATGAAACAAGTGTGTTGATATTCCTGTCACATTGTATGTGATTCTGTGTCATTATCCTGCGCCAGTTCCTTGTTTGCCTGCAAATATAATAGCTTCAACAACAAAAGTAATACTATTCCTTCGATATAGTGTTGAAGATGTTGTTTGCTTTCTTTTTTGCCAAGAATAAAAATTGTCTCATCTAATAATGCCTCTGAATTATAAGGCTTCTTACTGTTAATGATCTACGAAAAATAATTAAGTGAGCCTTTGGGAAATTGTCATTGATCCATGTTTGCTTCAATGCATGCTTATCAAACTCTAGAGTTAATTTGTTTTCAGACTTGGCTTCCGAGTTAACTCGTTATCTGTGTAAACTCAATAGAATCAATTGTGAAATCGGTAAGATAGTGTAGAATCGCGAGTTTGGAGTGATTGTGCAAACTTGAAAGTTATATATTTAATGAAATACATCAAAATTAGTGACAATAATTTAAGTATTTATGTTTTATAATATTTATTTTTATGAATAATATAAATATAAATTTTATTTATTTAAAGTTATATAATTTTGTAGTTTTATTTGAATTAAGATATTATTTATATAATTTTTTTCATCTGAAATAAATTCTTACGAGTTGAACTCTCGTAAATTTACGTAAACTTTTGAATTTAATAACCTTACTTCAATGTCTTGGTGACTGGGTAAGAATAGGAAGATTCTTCTACTTAGACAATGAAGTCACAGGAAAAAATATTGTAATTTATATTATGTGAAGGCTGGCTGTGGGGAATGCTTCCGAGCTTGTTAAATGAGAAAGAAAAAGAATGCGTTGCCGAAAAAAACTTTTGAGAAGTTATTTCTGAAACATATTTTTCATGTATATTGGAAAATTTATTCTGGAAAATTCATTTTGAAATAATCATTTTGAAATAATCATCTTGAAATAATCATCGCAAAAGGTATTATAAACATTTTGGAAAAGTTGTTCAAGAAATATTGTTCCAAAAAAAATGTTCTAGATACATTTTGGAAAACTAGTTTTGCAAATTCGTTCAAGAAATTCATTTCGAAAATTTCATTCACGAAAACCTTATTCTAAGAAATTCTGTTTCAAAAATCATATTTTGAAATTCTGGAAAGCTTATTCTGAAAAATTTCTAGAACATGATTTTATGAAGGATAATGGCCATTTTGAAAATGGGGGTGCGTAAAGAAATTGTGGGGTTGTAGGAAGAAAAAGCCACAGTTTCATGCTTCATCAAAATTTGCTTCAGCCTCACCTTGAATAATGAACATGAAACAACTAATCAATTGGCATATGAATGTGTGCTATATTTAGTCTTACAATAGTAAACGTCGAATTGCAAGCAATACTTTTCGAATATGATTCAATTCAACATATCTTAAAATTTTGATCAATTGCTGTTAAACAACAAAACATAAATTTTGAAAAAATTTCATCTATATGACAATTTTTCTAAAAGACAAATCATGTCATTTTTCCATCTTGTAGGAAATTTTTCAATGAAAAATTAAATATTATTAAACTCACTAAGTTTATAAAGAAACTTAGTTGGGATTTTTTTAGGAATATTTCAAAAACAAAAGGAGAAATATTCTTAATTTTCATGGTGGGTGTTACAAGAGGTAATGGGTTAAATATATGATTAATCATGTTTTTGGTGCATTAACTATTAAGCAATTTTAGTTTTATTTCTTCTTTCATGATTTAGTTAGCTTCTTATCCTTTTAAAATTTATGGAATCAACTATTAATGAGAAACAACTAATGTTTTCTTTGAAATGACTAATGATAATTTATATCAACATGACAGGTGGAAAATTATTTAATTTAAAAAATATTTTTTATTTTCCATTTCATTTTCTTTTTCATGTATACCAACTCTACACTTCCTCCATTTCGAGTACCATTATCCTACATTTATGGCCCACATGAAACCAATCTTTTTGCAAACTATCACACAGTTGTTGTGCTGTATGAAGTGTTGGGCAACGTTGCTGACATTCAACAATAATATTCAGGTATAACAGAATATGTGGGTGCACGAAATGAATGTTCAACAACAAATAAAAATCATAAACAAAAATAGTAGTGGAAAACAATAATTGGGGTTAAAACAACAATGAATGGCCTAGTCTATTAAACCTCCATCTCTTTTTCTCTCACGAGGAAGAGCTTCCTCCCACTCATGGCAGCTTCACATCTTCTCTCCATCTCTAAATTGTGACCAACAATGGGGGACAAAAAATATTGTTGCTACCTACTATAGTCGTCGCACAACCTCATTGTCGTCAGCACCAACAACACCAACTATATCACTAACACTAAACTTTCCTCTTTCTATGTGAGTGTTTCCCTTGTTCCCCTCTAGATTGCAAACACAACATGCAACAACCATTCTCTAGATTTGTTTTTCATCCTTCGACGAAACACTGTTGTAACACCCCAAATTTCTATAGGATATTACGAGTAGTAAAACAAAATTTTAAATTTAACATCTGATACCCATAATTAAAACTTTATTTTTGATTTAACATAAGTATAATCTTAAACTTACAAACCATAAACACAGTCTTCACAAGTTAACATGAATATGGATTTACAAATCTTAAACAACATAGTTTTCGGATACAAATTTATTTTTATCAAAAAGTCCCGGAAAGTTTTTCCCAAGATATCTCTCGTCTCTATGCATGTCTAACTGCATCTACAACATCATATGCTTACGTATAACAACACGAGTTATACGATCATTGCACAAACAAATAAGAGTGAGCTAACCATACAATCATTAAACAAATTCACCCTATATTCAATCATATATCATTACAATTTATACACACAATTATTTCGATGCTATTAATTCACTTCATTATATCTTTTACTTTTTGTAACATATCCTCCTGTGACTCCTCTCAAAGTTATCCTTCTCGTTTCCATACTCCCTACAAGTATACCATGCTTACTCCTGAAGTCTTATGGTCAAACCACTCTATGCCTGCTTCCTTAAACCTTACAACTATATTATACTTTCCTCTCTGAAGCTTTATGATCAGACAACTCTTTGTCCGCTTTCATAAGCCTCTTAGGTCACTCTACTTAAACTAAAAGCCCCATAGTGGAAATCAAACGTACTACTCCCGAATGTACAATTACGATAATAAAGACTTATACTCATTTCATAGCTAACAATTCCTTATATTCACTTAGCACTATAAGAAAATCAATTAATCATATCATCTCATCCACCTAACTCAATCATATTCATTCATTAACCATAAATTGGTAATAACCCATTTTCATCACGCAAACATGTCAATACCCAAAATTTATAATAAATAAATCATACATATACCTATTGACAAGATAAATATCATACTCTTCTTATAATCTTAACTTACTCATAACAAGTACAACCTCAACATAATTTTACCAATCGAAGGTTATGGATCAAGAATCTAAATTAGTATCACGTTACATAGAAGTTTATTCTTAGTACATGTCTCACATTGAAGATCTGAACGGGTAAATTAAATCATAATATATCTAGAATCTATGGTAAAATTTTCATTTTGATCTTACAGTTACTAAAGTGAAAATCTTAAATTCTGCAGTGTTGAGATCCTTAATAAACACGACATAATTTCCATAAATATTTAATCAAAAATCTGAACGATCAAGGTGAATCAATATGCCGTAGGAACTATAAATTCAAATTTCAGATGAATCTAACGGTTGATTTGGTAGAAAGTGAGATTTTACCCAGACAACTCGAGGAAAGTATTCTAGTGATTTCAAGCTCTATTCAAAATGAGAAATTAATTTCTCTAAGTACAAACATCCAATTAAAAATTCTGGTGGTCAAAGTATAGTAATATATATAAAGAATCATACATTAATATTTCAACTTAATCTAACAATAAACGAAGTGGGGATTGAAATTTTATCGAGGTAACTTTGAGATAGAAATAAAGTGATGGTCATTTTAATCAAAATTACGAAATTTCTTCCTCTAGGTATTGACCTCAAATTAAAAATCATGACGGTCAAAGTAAATTACTATGTCTTATGAATCATATATAAAATTTTCGGATTGATCTAACGGTAGACTAAGTGAGAATTAAGATTTTACTAAGGTAACTTAGAAAATAGAAAAATAAGGAAAACATAATCAAAGAAACCTAAACTTCACAATTCGACTAAGTATCTATCCCAATATCTTTATAGCTCACATATTTAGAATAATAATCACAGTTTATTTGAAATTCACATTGTTAATTATCTTAACATAAAAAACTTATTTTCCACTTTTGAAATAAAGTGAAAGCTTGTTGAGTAGACTTACAGGAAAACGAGGCTCTCTCAATTGACAACTTAAGTACATTGTCTTTCCTTAGCCAAAGTGTTACCCAACCAACTTTCACAAATTTTACATTATTATCATCCCAAGGCATCGATCTAACAAAGAACATAGGATGATAAAAAATAATTAACACATACTTATAATATTAACATTTACACATTCACATATTCAATACAAGATCACATACAATTTACATCACCTAAGTTCACATAGAAAAACAATAGTACGAATAATTCCCTTTACACCACAACAATATTAGACCATCAATGCTTATTACAAAATAAGAATTGAGAAATGTTAGCTCCTCTTACCTGATTCTCTTTTCTTCTTGGATGAAGAGCACCACTTTAGAAGCTCTTTCTACCTTCTATATAACTCAGATTCTAGCCCTAAAATCTTCTTATTTGCTACTAAACCCTTGCTCACTTTTACTTTCTTCATGAAAAACTTCATTTTCTCATCTTATTTATAGTTGAAGTTAGGGTTACTATAGCAATACTACATTTTTATTGCAGCAACACGTTTTATGAGGTATTTTTACTATTGCATTGTATGTATTTTAACTATAGCATCGTACGTATTTTTTTTGTAGTTGTAAAGATATTTTACTGTAGCATAATACAAATTTTTCTAAAAAAAAAATATCTTCTTAAATATAACTATTTTTCAAGGTCTTAGAAAGTTATTGCTTCCCCTACTTATAAACAAGAGCGTCGCTAGTGCCACTAGTGACCACCGCAACACCGCTTCCCCCTTTTTCTATTGACTCCCTATTGCTTTCTGATTTGTGATAATGATGTGTTTGATTAGATATGTCATGAAGGTGAATTGATTCAGGAAGAAGATGAATTTGATTTAAGTTGAGAGTAGTGTTGGCGTGAAGATTTTAAGAGCCAAGAGTGAAGAGTTGGTTGTGTGGGAGGGTTGGTGATGCATGTTGGGCAATGGAGGCAGAGAAGGGACACTTAGATGTGAGCTTAGATGCTGGGTGGTAATGTGCGGGGGATAAGCCTTGGTTTAGAAAGAAGAAAAAGATGAAGTGGAAAATAAAACATATTTTTTATTTGAAACGTACACGTGTCTGGAGGATGTCATACATTGTTAGTCAAGTCAGAAAAAAGTTAATGGCATTGGTCATGAAGGACTAAATTTGAGTCTTTCTAAAAGAACATGAGTGAAAATGGATCAATGTTTGATAGAGAGACGAAAACCAAAATCGCTTGATAGTTTAAGGACCAAAACCATATTTAATTTATGTGTGTGTGTGTGTGTGTGAACAAATGCCACAAATCTTTCTCTTTGCAAATATATGTTATCTTAGACGATATGAAGAAATTATCTAAAAATAACCTCCTGAGGTTTTTCTAGCTCGTAAATGACCTTGGTGGAAGGTAATATAACCAGTCCTCAGCAGGGTCTTGCAAGGAAAAAGGAAATGGTTTAAGATTTATGTGCTCCTCAAGAACTATAGTTGGTCTCATGGTGGTGCAAATGATGTGAAATCCCTTGAGATTTTTATGTGGATCTTTACCTGGAAAACTACACAATCTTGGGAAAAGATGAATTAAACTAGATTTTAATTAATGTTGTAAATCTAAATTAGGATATTAGATAGGCTAAAAACTATAGTTGGACAAGGTATGAAGATGTTTCTCTGATAAACATAAGACTATGATTGGAGATATAGGATTGAGGCCAAGTTACTTTAGAGATTTCAGGTTGTTCTTGGCAAGGTTTAAGTGATGAAGATATAAGGATGAAAGATTATCAAGAACACACAAAGAATGAATGTGGAATTAACAAGATGATAAGAAAGATGACAAAAGTAAATGGAATAAGGGTAAGGTAGAGTGGTAACTATGACTTTTTTACCATTCTAGTTTAATTTCAATATGAAATTATAAATTTTTTACAAGTATTAAAAAAATTGAGTTTGGACAAGTTGTGCCAAGTTGGCATAACTTCAAAACGAAAAAGTCATACCATATTGAAACAACTTTACTATAGATGAACTCAAGTTATGTCATATTGACACAACTTGTTAAAATTTGATTTAAAAAAGAAAAAACTTGCACCTCTCTTATAGTTTCAAATTACACTAAAATGATAACAAACCTAGTGATTACCTTACTAAATGTATATAACCAAATAATTAACTATAAACTTTAAGAATCTCTTAAAACATTTTTTCTAATAGCTTGAAAACAAGAAGCAAATGTTATTTAGGAAAAACAATTCACAATCAACATATAAAAGTCTCTTCAAAATTTTAAATGTGTTGTTTTTTACAAGGCATGGATGGGTGACCTCATTTTATAAGACAAAAAGTCAAATGCTATTTACTTAAATTGAGATACAAGATTCTATTTTACGCATAAAAATTAGGATTAACTATTCTGCCTTAAATTAACCTTATTCTAATATAAAAAAAATGGTTTAACTTATACCTTTCAAGTTATTGTTTTTATACGGTAGACTCTCATCTATTTTTTTATATATATGCATTTTTTTTAATCTTAGAATGTTCTTCAAACTTTATTTAAATATTCTAATTCCAAAATCACATCATATTTGTTCTCGAATATAGTGGTTCATACCTAAAACCTTCTTCTAATGTAATAAAATATTAATTAATTATTTTAATATTCTATACAATTTTGTAAATTCAATCTAATTCATAACTACTTTCTATATGATATTGAAGTAATTAAATCTAAAACCTACAATCAATCTCATTTTACTATATACATAACATCACTTTTAGTTTTAAACTGGACGAAGACAAATTCTACTACTTTTAAAAAGTGAGTTTTAAGCCTAACTCAACCCTACAAAACCGGCTTGTAAGGTGAGGTTTGCACCTTACTTATATATATATATTATAATTTGGTCTTATCTCTAGTCGATGTGGGACTTTCAACACACCCCCTTCACGCTGAGGTATAGACATATCGTGTGTGATAGTAGAAATTGGGTGGTCCGATAACGGCCCGATAGCGGGTGGAAAAGAAGAATATAATGTCCACTTAGAACTCGCTAGGATATGCTCTAACCATGACTCTGATACCATGTTAGAAAGTGGGTTTTAAGCCTAACTCAACCCTACAAGCTAGTTTTGTGGGGTTAAGTTAGGCTTAAAGTCCACTTCTAACATGGTATCAGAGCCATAGTTTGAGCCTATCCTAGCGAGATCTATGTGGGCATTATGTTTCTATTCCACCCGTTATCGAGTCGCTATCGGACCACCCATTAATTTCTACTATCACGCACGAGATGTCTATACCTCGACGTGAAGGAGGTGTGTTGGAAGTCTCACGTCATAAGGCCAAATTATAATATATAAGTGAGGTGCAAACCTCACCTTACAAGCCGGTTTTGTGGGGTTGAGTTATGCCTAAAACCCACTTATAAACTATGCATTGGTCTTATCTGTAGTCGATGTGGGACTTCCAACACACCCCTTCATGCCGAGGTATAGACATTTCTGTTTACACCCGCTATCGGGACGTTATTGGACCACCCAATTTCTACTATCACGCACGAGATATTGAAAGTGAGTTTAAGCCTAACTCAACTCCACAAAACCGGCTTGAAGGGTGAGGTTTGCACCCACTTATAAACTATGAATTGACCTTATCTCTAGTTGATGTGGGACTTCCAACACCCCCCTTCACACCGAGGTATAGACATCTCGTGCGTGATAATAGAAATTGGGTGGTCCGAAGCGGCCCGATAGCGGGTGGAATAAAAACAGAAATGCCCACTTAGAACTCGCTAGGATAGGCTCTAACCATGGCTTTGATACCATATTAGAAATGGACTTTTTTGGATTTGAGATTAGGTGATAATCCATGTATTAGAAAGCAAGTATCAATGGTGTGGTTTGTCCTGCCATAGTGAGTGCATTGTCGAGGTGCACCAAACCTTCCCCTGAGGAACGAGCCTGAGAACCTTGATAATGAGCCTGAGAACCTTGATATGAAGATCTTCCCCGACCATAATCATTGGCAGGAGAGGGTTTACCTTTGCCATTGAAGGTAGAAAAAGAAGGTTTAGATTGAGAAACTTGTGACGCCATGACTAGAGGTTGAGAAAGAATTCCTTATTATAATTTCGCTCATGTTGAATTATGATCGAAAATTTTTTGGGTAAAGAAGGCAATGGATCCATGAGAAGGATCTGAGAGCGAACAACAGAGTAATTATTATTCAAGTCTCTAAGAAAACAAAGAACACAATCATTTTCACGATATTCCTTCATTGTTTTAGAAACAACACAACAAGAAGCAGAAGATTGGCATTCAGGAATAGGGCGAAAATTGCAAAGTTTATCCCAGAGTTGAGGAATGTGACTATGTCGGAGAATTATTATAAGAAGGAACTACTGTAGACGAATCTATTGTAACGTTGTGGACTCTTTTGAGACTTTCTCAAGAGCAAATTCATGGTCTATTGACACTTCTTCCTCAATCTAATCCCACAGTTCCACATTCTACCAATCTATTGAGCTCTCATAATGCTTCCACTTCTTCTCAAGCTCAAGGTAATATCTATTCCCAATGGATTCTAGACACATGTGCTACTGATCATATATCCAATTCTTTGTCTCATTTTATTTCTTATCATAGAATCTCACCAATTACAATATCACTACCCAACAAGAACTCTTCATTTGCTCATTTTTCTGACATAGTTTCACTTAGCCCACACCTTACTTTACATAATGTCTTGTTTGTTCCTAATTTTTCTGTCAATCTTATTTCGGTCACAAAGTTAACTAAATCTCTATCTTGTAAACTTAACATTTTTGAATTTTCCTGTGAAATACAGGACAAGTCAACCCTGTAGATGATTGGGAAAGCGGAAGAAAGAGATGGCTTGTATGTCATGATAGTTCTTGCAACCACACCCCTTGGTTCACCAACTGCTATTACTTCTGAGAATTCTATTGCTTGTTCTACAATAAGACATAACCCACAAAATCGGCTTGTAAGGTGAGGTTTGCACCTCACTTATATATTATAATTTGGCCTTATATCTAGTTGATGTGGGACTTCCAACACACCCCCTTCACGCCGAGGCATAGACATCTCGTGCGTGATAGTAGAAATTAGGTGGTTCGATAACGACCCAATAGCGGGTGAAATATAGGAATAGAATGTCCACTTAGAACTCGCTAGGATAGGCTCTAACCATGACTCTGATACCATATTAGAAAGTGGATTTTTAAGCCTAACTCAACCCCACAAAACCGGCTTGTAAGGTGAGGTTTGCACCCCTTATATATTATAATTTGGCCTTATCTCTAGTCGACGTGGGACTTCCAACACCCCCCCTTCACGCCGAGGTATAAACATCTCGTGCGTGATAGTAGAAATTGGGTGGTCCAATAACGGCCCGATAGCGGGTGGAATAGAAATGCCCAAGAAACAAGAAATATCGCTAGGACAGGCTCCAACCATGGCTCTGATACCATGTTAGAAAGTGAGTTTTTAAGCCTAACTCAACCCCACAAAATCGGCTTGTAAGGTGAGGTTTGCACCCCTTATATATTATAATTTGACATTATCTCTAGTCGATGTGGGACTTAGCGGGTGGTACAATATGCCCAACAAACAACAAATATGGTATCAGAGCCATGGTTAGAGCCTATCCTAGCGAGTTCTAAGTGAACATTTTTTTTTCCATCAGTTGTCGGACCGCTATCGGACCACCCATTAATTTCTACTATCACGCACGAGATGTCTATACCTCAGTATGAAGGGAGTGTGTTGGAAGTCTCACATCGACTAAAGATAAGACCAATTTATAATATATAAATGAGGTGCAAAACTCACCTTACAAGTCAGTTTTTTGGGATTGAGTTAAACTCACTTTCTAATAACTACATTACCCTTCATGGTTTCAAATTTCATTGTTCTTGTTTCTATTATCCCTCCCTTGTCAACATCCTTCTTTTCTCCCTTTCTGTTTCCGTACTAAATATTCAACATTACAACCTTGTTAAGCATAAATAGACAAAAAGAAAAAAAAACATATCAAACCTATTTTTCATTTTAAGGCATTTTTCATGTTGAAAAACATGATTCTAGATGTAGAATTAATTGTGTATAAATAAAGGTAATAAAATTCTGATAAATACAAACATAATTTTTTCTTAAAATAAAAAAAAGGCCCAAAAGAAATATACAAGTGTCGTGTGCAAAACAAAAACAATTACAATTAAAAATATGAATGATAGGGCGGTGTTAGAAATGAAGAAGAAGAGAATAAATATAAAATATTTGTTTTATATATAAGTTAAAAATAAAAATAAAAAATAAGAAAATAAATAAAGGGCCCTTTGATTATTGTCCCCAGATTCCCCCACCCACAAAATTCACGTTGGCCCATAAAAGGGAAAGTCAGAAAAGAAAACACAAAATGATCCTTTGAGAGAATGCCACGTGTCAGATGAGGCTTGAGCAATGATAATTATGATTCGGAATCTACCCTCAAACTCGTTCCCACACTGTCCCATATATACCGCACTCGCATCCCTCACACCTCAAACGCAAACCAAACAAACACCAGGGGTATTTCCTATAATTCACACACAACCATACGGTGTCGTTTCTTCCTTTTATTCCTTTCCCGCACCAACCAAAAAAAAAAAAGTTAACCCTAGCTTTTCCGTTTTCGTCTTTAGCCGCGTTTTTTTTTCCGATCTTGATTTCTTTTCCTTTCTCCCTCGATTCCTCCCCCAATTTTGCCGCCATCCCTCCAATCGACCCGCCCTTCGCCTATTTCTTCATTTTCTGCGCCGACCGGTCCCAATTTTGGCCTTATCGCTTGACGGGATCCGTTTTTAGGGTTTCCGTGGAGGAATATTCTGGATCTGTTTTTCACCTTACGGGATCTGGAAGGGGAAATTTTTCTATTCGATTTGGGTTCTGGGTCTTTGTTGTCTCGTTCGTTTTCTGCGGTTTTTGTAAATTATTTTCGACGCATGTTTGATTTGGGTGCGATCCTTCTGAAACCTGGTCTGGGTTGTTAGATCTTGTGTCGGGTAATTCGGTTCGGTTCGAATCGTAATACTTGTCCGTCGTTCTAGCTGGATTTGGAAAGATCTAGGGTTAGGGTTTTCTCAAATTGGGGCTTTTTGTTGTTTTGCTTAATTCCTTTAGGGAAACTTCAATTCCTTGAACAATTAGGATTCTCCTGTTTGATTACGTTCAATTAGAGCTCTCAATTGTCCGATTCATCCCTGCATATAATTTGAAGGAGACTGGTGTAAGGTATGATAGATAAATTATTATTGTTGTTATTTTTATTATTGGTGACAATTATTGTTTGTGTTTGCATGTTATGGAAATTTCATGCATTTATAAGGTGGCAATTTATTTTTATTTTTCTAGTCAAAATTTTGTCAGTGATCTGAGTTTCTGTGTTTTTGGAGTAAATAATGTCAGTATACCGATTTGTCCCTAAATGTTGCAATTGTCAATGGTGTTCACTGGGCTCTGATTGTACAAGTAAATGTTGCGTTGGTTACTAGGGCCACTAGCCTTTTACGAATGTGTGATATAAATTGTAGTTACAGTGATTTAAATACAAGGCATTCTTATTCAGGACCGGGGTTCAACATCTAGTGTTCTATTTACGCCTTGCAATGTTGTTGTTGTTGTACGATGTCTTATTGCTATTAAATATTTGTTAAGTAGACCTGGATTTTTTATTTGGAGAAGCATTCTACAATATGTTTTTGTCATTTGATTTTGCAGCCAGCAATTGTGTACAGGTTATTTGTTTTTAACACAGTACAACCTACTGGTGAATGAAGTTCTGAATTAATTTTAGTATTTAAGCATGATGAGTTTCCATGGTCAGTGTCAATTACTGATATATGTTGAAGATGTTTAATTTAATGTTTAGTAACAGTTTTGACCTTGTTTTTGTTTAAAAATATTCAATGTTATATTGCATGCATCATCCCTCATTGTAAATGGTTACATCATGATCTTTTTGGCCTATTTTTCTGGTTGTTATAAGCTTTTATTCTGATTAATATCTGTTGTCTTATTCTTTGTTGAATCCTGGCCTGCAGGTAATCATGGTGCAGAAGCGTTCTTTTGATGCTGATGAAATACTTGAGGGATCTTTCAAACACCCAAAACATGCAGGACCCAGCCATGAGCTCTTTTCATTATCAGAATCTGTCTTTCCCGATGATGATTACCATACCCAAATGCCAAAACCTTCGGGTGGGTGTTTAGTTGATGGTCTCTCCAATATTGAGCATCAGCTGTATATTTGAAATTAAAAAATGAGCATTTTCACGAGTTTCAAGCTTGTGCTTTAGTAACTTGAGATAATACTGTAGCTCAACTCCACTCTATTAGTGAAACCGTTTACAATACATGTTTGAGCTTCAGAGTTTATAGTTATTCAACTTTCTTAATTTTTATATCTTTTGTCCCACATTTTTTGGGTGATTTCATTATATTTCCTAGTAGGATAGAGAGTATTGTCAATATGTTTTATTGTTTATTGTGTGGTAGTTTAAAATTTAGTATCATTCATCTATTACTGCTTGAACCAGGAAATGGGAGAATTGAAGGACTGTTTTGGGTTTTTTCTAATAATGCCTTTTAGTTTTTATTTTAGATTTCACCGAATACATTTTGATATGACTGCATTATAACTTGTAGAGGATGGCTGTACACAAGTTAATAGTGAAGGTGTTGAGAAGGTCGAAAGTGGAAGTTTTGGTGAACTTGCTATAGAGGCTGGGAACTCTGGAACAAGCTTTCCTGTTATAGATATTCCTGCTTCTTCATGGGCCACTAGTAGCACAGCTGATGATCTCCATCTAGAACCACCCTTACATCTTTCCCTTTTTCCAGAGTATTTTAGTCCAGAGCGACCAATAAGGACACTGACTCGCTATGAGGACATTTATTCCATACTTCTGGAACACTCTCCTCGCAAACCTGTATCTGTTGGAGCTAATCATCAAGCCGATGTTCCAGCTTGGGATTTTTTGGGGGCCAGTAATAGATCAAATGCCTCAGCTTCTGTTTCAGATACAGACTTTACTGTTGGGGACAGGGAAGAAACTGAGGAAAGACTGTTGGGGACCTGTGTCATTCCCTTGCCGCAAATGGAATTATCTAGTAATGACGATGAAGTTGGCAAGGGAAGAACTGAGTGTGACTGTGAAGATCAGGGATCCATGAGATGTGTTAGACAACATATTGCAGAAGAAAGAGATAAACTTGTAAAAACCTTTGGGCCTGAGAAATTCACTGAATTGGGCTTCACTAACATGGGGGAACAAGTGGCAGAAAAATGGAGTGCTGAGGATGAGCAATTATTTCATGAGGTTGTTTTCAATAATCCAGCATCCCTTGACAAGAATTTCTGGAACTATCTTTCTATTGCTTTTCCTTCACGAACCAAAAAGGAAATAGTGAGTTACTACTTTAATGTCTTTATGCTTCGAAGGAGGGCAGAACAGAACAGGAATGACCTATTAAACATTGACAGTGATAATGATGAATGGCAAGGTAGTGACAGCAATGATATTGCAACTCGAGAGGAAGATGAGGACTCTGTTGCTGAGTCCCCGGTATGTCAAGATGAGTCTTGTATGGCTGACTGCCTAGATAATGATTTGCAAACCTATGATGAGTATGCTGCTGATGAACCCTGTGAAGCTAATGAAACAGTGGATTTTATTACTAGTAGGAACATTGATGATGATTCCAAATACGATCCTGTAGAAGAGATGCCTCACTCTGGTGGTTCCCCTCTAATTCAACCTCAGGATCAACCTGTTTGGCAGGATTCGTGTGATGAAAAAGTTAAAGATGATTCATGCACTTCTTCCGACGCAGGAGTTGCCTCACGGCAGACTAAGGTGAATACGGAAAATGGGGATCATTGGTGTGGTAACTATAATGGAGTAAGCAATGGTTACAACCAAGGATATGTTTTGGAGCCTTGTGATGCAAAAGTGTGGGATACTGGCTTTGTGTCATGCTCTAAGAATAAGATTGACTTTTTACCAACATGCAACATGATAGAAGAGGTTTTTGGTGATGGACGAAGGCAAGACATGAGAAGAGCTTGAAGTGGATCTCAGTTTGCTAAGTGTGATGGCACTTCGATTTTTCCTTTGTATATTTGACATAAGATTCAAAAAGTAGCCTTCATTGTAAAATAGTGTTTTGGAAGGTAATTTAATCTTTCTGAGTTATGTCGTCTCATATTCTTCTCAAGTCCTTCTGCAACTGTAAAATTTTCTTATTCCTTAATTTATGATAGTTTCCACTTTGGGGTGGGGTATAAGATTCGAGGGAGGAAATTCTTGGTCGAAAAGAAAATCAATTATGATGCAAGAGTTCCTGTTTTATCATGTAATTTGGCATTATTTTATCGTCAATGAAAATTCTCATTTGTATATTTTTGCATTCCGTTCATACAATTGAAACTTAGTGGAAAAGTTATGGATAGTAACTCATTTTATGTTTCTAACTTACCTTTCCATATTCGTATTTTAAAGTGTATTGATGCGAACACTTCTGAGTTTACTCCACATATAATCTGGAAGTTTAACTTTATTTTCATAATTTTAATTCTTTTATTTATTATACATTAGACAACATAGTCTTTTCATCGTTGTTCGGGTCCATCATTACCTTATGTGATCGGTTTGTTGGGTTACTCATTGGATGATACAATGTATATTACTATACATAAAACAATTTTGGTATTTTTAACTTGAGTTTAAATTTATTTAATAAAAAAGGTTGAAAATATATCTGAAATACTTCAATACAATGTAATTTTGTAATTTAAATTTAATGATTTCATTACAATAAAGTATTGAAATCTTTAATATAAAAATTGCCTAATGCAGTTTTATAAACAAGATTAAGAAACCAATATTATATATATATATATATATATATATATATTACAAAATTAAAAAATTGAATCAGATCAACTTGATTAATCATATTATTGATCCAATACAATAAATCAAGTCAACCATATGTTCAGCCTTCACTGTAATTTAAAAAGAGAAACAGACAAAAAAAATATTGTTGAGAACATTTATATAGTTTTCTTAAATAAAAAAATAAGATGGGCTGAACTTTTTTCCATATAGAATGATTTTACCATATAGACTGATCTTAAAGATAATAAAATAGTATTTTTTTTTTAATAAATCTTTTATTCTCATTTATCAATTATCATTTTAAGAATTTATAAAGGCTCTAAAGTGTATTTTAATTTTATAGAGCTAAAACTTAGCATAATTTTACTAGTATTATGTATATAGTTGTGCGCCTGTACATACACATAACAGATTAAAATACTTTTCCTAATCGCATTTAGAGTAACTCAAGCATGTAGCTTACAAGTCTTAAGGTGAAGTCCACTTTCCATTATTTTTCTAAGAAATTTCATTGATAGAGGCCACTTCCAATACAATGAACAAAGTACATAGGTTCTATTTTTCACTCTTCTTTCAAATAGTCTTATAAATGAAATTCATCATTTTTCACTCGGTATAATTAATTAAGTAGAGATTAGTATTTCTATTATTCTTTCATAAAGATTCATGGACAAAAATCACTCTCCACAATTCTTCGAAAGAGTTTTACAAATAAATTTAATAGTGAAGATCATTGCTGAGTTCACCCTACACATTCATAATTCCAAATAATCATATAAATTACAAAAGAGAACACTACTATTGTTTAACGTGAAAAAATCCTATCAATGTGAGAAATGAAAACCCACAACACAAATCAACCAATCAAGTTTCACTAAGATCAACTATGGATACAAGAGAATAAAAATCACAAATAAATGGTTACAACCAGCCAATAAATCAAATCAATAATACTCTTAAATTTGAAGAACAAGAAAAAGAAATCTAAAATAGAACAATTATGCGAGACTTATTTTTCAAGCTCAAGCCCTGCAATCGAAAATCTTAATGGTCAAAGTGAAGAACCACATGCCACAAATCAGTTGCCAAAATTTTAGTTTGATACAACAATGAAGGAAAGAGAAATGAAAACTTTACCGGTTTGAAAAAAAAAGGTGATGCCTAGAACCTTACACTTGACTAAATTAAATCAATTCTTCTTAATTTGTTCCAAAAGTAAGATAGTACCATCCTTAAATATTTAAGCAACAATACAAAATTCTAATTTTTACCTATCAAGCGATTAAACTCTAAATTACACCAAATCCATCAAAATCACAAACTATAAACACATCTAAAATATAAAATCTTCACACATTCCTCAAATCAATTGTGTTTTAACACTCAAAAATGATAGTATGAATAACAACACTATATACAAGAGAAAAAAACACAGCTAGCTCCTCTTATAATCCTACTAGTCATATCTACATACATACAATCAAGAAAGAAAATAAGAATGCTAGTTCTCCTTTCTGAATTCAACGTACGTATAAAATTTACTTAAAAAATTTCATGTTGTTTTAATTCATTCCTACTTTATCTTGACAATTATTTCTCATTCTTCTCTTAAGTTTTACTTAAAAAGATTTTCTCTAAAAAGCCCTAATCCTCTTCCACACTTTCCTCTCCCACACTTCTCATATAATAAAAATTGTTTTCTAGGATATATCTCCCCTATCTTTATTACTTATTCTATCTCTTAGAAAATTGTTTTAAATTTATTGTATATAGCCATAATGACACACATAATAAATCTTATATCTTATTAATAAAATTATTTAAAGAATAACATCATATATATATATAAAAGTCGTTTATAATATAATAACCACTTTATATATCTCTTATAGAATTTGTTTAACATCTTAATAATTATTCACCAAATATTTTATTTTTTAAAATATCTTTTAAACAACACAAATTTATTATATAATTAAAAAACTATTTTATCTCTTAAAAAATCTTCTAAATTTGATATATGATTTTATTCTAAAAAAATATTTTAAATAAAATAAATATTTTAAATTAATAAATCATTAGATATCTTATCATAACTTTTTAAATAAATATTTTTAAAATAATTAACAAACTATTTTATCTTTCATCATAATGTAACATCTCAATTTGTATAACATTCAACTATCATGAGATTTGTCACACCTTCAATATTACAAACCAGTCAACTCAAAGAAAACCTATAAGTTGTTATTACATATATCTATAAATAACTTATAATAGCAAAAGATATACAAGATTGTACACAACTATGAGATATTACACAACTATGAGATATTACACTTAACTAAAAGTGTAATAGGTCTTCCAAAACTAAAACACGACATCATACTCTACGCCTCAATTCCTTCTTCTCCCAACAGTTGCTCACCAGAGTCATCCCTTAAGCTCACACTATTAAGGTGATCATTGCAAAAGAGAAGAAACAAAACAGACAAACAAACACAGAGAAGAAATGGTAAGCTAATCTTATAAAAGAAATTCAAGTCATGCAATTACAATTTAGCATACAACGCATTTTACTTTTAAACCAAAACAACCCAAGCATATAAATAGATTTTAGACTTGACCATCCATATACATGAATTATGATTGAGATATAGCGGGTTCTACACTTGTTGTGGCCTCGACTACTCTAGAGAGCCAATGGGTTTTATCATACCACACACAAGGTTAGTTCATTAACACCTTAGACTGAGGTAAATCTCCTAGACTATGACCTCTTGCTACTCTCACCTTATGTCGCATTCATCTCTACTTGAGAATGAATGACCATTAGAGTGTCAAGATAACCCTTAAGGATAAACTCCTACAATAATGGCACTACCGTGAAATCTCTACATGAGAGTCATGGAATTACATCCATCTATCATGCACATGATCAAGACATAATAATCATCATCATCATCAAAACATCATACATGTGTGAACAATTACCATACATATTAATATTTAATATTTCATTTCATGAAGCATCATGCATATCATCACATTCATCCACCATAAACACATACATACACATATTCACAAACTATAAATATCCATTTTCTTATGAGATAATCGATTATCAGGTCTGATAATCGAATATTCCATAGAGTTTTAAGCAAATACAATAATATCTACTGAAATAATCGATTATCAGACTTGATAATCCATTATCTCAGAATACCTATTACAATAATAGATTATCAAGTTTGATAATTGATTATTTTAGAGAACTAATATGCAAAGATATAATTTTGACTGAAAAAATCAATTATCAGGTCTGATAATCAATTATTTCTGTCAGTTTTTTACAACAATATGATTTTTGGATTTGGTTGCACCTAATCCCCATCCAAATGAACAAAATGGTATCCTTGACACTGGGAATGATTCAAGAACATGCTTATATCCAATTTGAATACCATTTTGTTTATTTGGTCAAAATTACGTTGCACCAAATCAAAATCACAATTTAAAACTCAAGATATCATATTTTTCAAGTTACAAATCATACTTTGGTGTACAAAGTGGATAGACAAGTCTTAAAACACCTACGGACAGACTATAAACACCAAGCTTACTCCTACATTAAATGATGGAAGCTACTCCAGGATGTGCAGAAGAAGCTCCACAACTCAGAGAATTGGCAGCGGATGAAAGGAAACAGTGGAGGTTCAGAGTGCACTCAAGGTGTTTGTGAAATTGTCTGGTGGTGTTGAATGACTGTGTTTGGTAGAGGTCTAGCTCAGTAGGCTTTCCAAAGGGGAAAGAAGCTAGAGGAGGTGCTAGATAACAAAGCACAGAGGTGAACTTGAGAGTAATAGTTGGAAATTGGCAGCATTTCTTTACTTCAATTCAAGTTATTCTTACAATGGATTGAGGTTCTCTTTTATAGATGAAGAGATGCCTTCAAACGTGCCTAGCAAGCTATTGGAAATGTAAGAGAGACGTGCTGGAGAAGCTATACGGACTAAGCTGCATGTTCCATGTGCACAACATTGAAAACGTGCTCAAAAGAGATGAAACTACATTGTTGCTTTATGTTTCATATATAACATGTGCTTCAAACTTGGACATTGGTGAGTGGCAGCGGCTGCAAGCTTCTTTGGCTGCTTGGTTATGCTTCCAAGCCTTATTATTGTCCTACAAAACAATGTAGATATATTTAGTAAAGTAATCATTCTAAGACTTAGAAAGAAAAGAACTTTTGTTTATTCAACTTCCCTTTCTTAGTCTTAAGTTGATACTTCTTAGGATGGAAAGTCCCTAAAGGGGTTGCCATCATTAAACCCTTTAGAATTTCACTTATCAAGATCCTTTTTTTAGACTTAAACTAACCTATAACTCTACCTATTTTCTACTTCCCAATTTAACATGAGATTTTGGGTTAACTAAGTTTCTAGAAAAGTTTTAAATGTCCTAAAAATAGACTCCAAACATCAGTTATCTCTCCCAAGTCACTCTTTTAGAAATCCACCTATCAAACCTCCAAATTAGACCAATAACTAGTCCAACAACACTCATTTTTAATACTTTCATTTCTACATAAGTTTTTCTATCTAATTAAATTCCAATTAGCGACATCAAAGTCCAAACAATTATTAATTCACAAGCATA
Source organism: Vigna angularis (assembly GCF_016808095.1). NCBI lineage: Eukaryota > Viridiplantae > Streptophyta > Magnoliopsida > Fabales > Fabaceae > Vigna > Vigna angularis. The sequence continues at coordinate 8,455,575 of NC_068973.1, read as the reverse complement.
CACAATAATATTCATCAACACACAAACCTTCACTCATCAAGATATAAACATCACTCAACAATCATCTCAATTTGTAATAGGTTCAACCAAAAATCAATCTCACAATCTATCAAATATAAATGCATACTTAACATAAAATTAAAGCAAATATTACCTTCTCTTACCTGTTTGAAGATCATAGACTCTATAGAACCCTCAGACATCTCCCACAGATCAAAGAATACTAACTACACTTACAAACAATAAAATCATGATCAGGATACACCATTAGAACCACTGATCAGTAGAGAGTCTTATAGAATACTCAAATGATACATGCAAAAACATTATTACTTGCATGCCAAGGAAACGAGACAGACCAAAGAAAAAGGATAGAAACTAACTTACTCATTCAGAGAAACTGATCGGGTAAACTTAAAGATCTCATCGCGGTGGTCCCTGATCTTCAAACAAATAAAAGTAGAAGAAAAACTCAGAGTGATGTGAGAGAACTCTAGAAAAGTAGTTTATAGAGAGATGATGTGCTTTAAAATAATGAAACTCGTTTATAATGAAACTATTTATATTAAAACCATTCAATATTAAAATAATCGAGTTTCATTATTTTTAAACTATTACTCTGTTCTGAAATACCAACTTTTAGGTCTTTACCCCTAATATGTTTTTAACAAAATAAACATTCTAAATTAAATAGTTAACAAACCAATAATTCTTTTAAATTAAATAATTACCATACCATTTATTTTTAAAAAATGAATAAAATAATTTTCAAATTATATAACTTATAAATTATTTTATCTCTTATTGAAAATATCTATTTAACCTTATTTATTTATTTTCTTAATTATTATAAATTTTCGGGATCATACAAATTCAACATTAGAAAGAAATTGGTTTGCCAGGAACAAATTATTTAAAGTTGTGAAATAAAAAATGGGTAAGTTCCATACATCTTTTTGCATTTTATCATGAAGAAAATAAGATTTTGAATTCTACAAACATAATTGTTTATTTGGTATTGGATAATCCCTTCTCCTATGGTTTTAGTGCTATCAAAACTGACTATTCAGTCTAACCTAATTCGACCCACCACAAATTGGAGCCATAAAAACTAGAACATGGTCTGGCTCACCACAAATTAATGGGTTAAATGAATTGGCTCACTAGCTCACTTAATGACAATTACTTTTTAATTTAAAAAAAAAATATTTTTTTTCTAATTCAAATCTAAATAAATTTCAATCGAAAATGATGTTAAATTCCAAATACAATTCAAAATATAAAAATATATATTACAATCCAAAATCATCTTAAACTCCAAATATAATCCAAAAGCAAAATTAGATGAAAGGTTCTTTCTCGCTCTCTCTCTTTTTCTTTTGAAGATTCTTTGTGAAAGGTATTTCTTTCTCGATCTCTCTCTTTTTCTTTACCTCTCACTTTCTCTTTTTCTTTTTCTTTTTCTTGAGGCTTTTCATACCTCTTTGGACTACCCTCCCTCTTAGGATCTGTCCTATAGTCGGAGGTGGTAGGGTAGTTCCTTTTAGTGGAAGCTTTTCTTCTAATTTGTTCTTTCACTCTCACACATAGCTGCACAAAATCATTGAGATCTAAATAAGGTAAAAGTTCTACCTTATCTCTTATCTCATAGTTAAGACCGCTTTGGAACTTAGCTATGGTGAATCTCTCTTCCTCTTTTATCCCAGCTCTTAACATGAGTAATTCTAACTTTTGTCGGTATTCCTCAACACTCATGTTTCTTTGTTGAAGTCGATGGAGCTTGTCCATGACTTCTCTAGCATAATAGGCCGGGACATGCCTTCTGTGTAAGGTTGCTTTCAATTCATTCCAATATTGGATGGTGTAGTCGCCATGCATCTTTTGATCTCTTATGATGGATGTCCACCAATAGAGGGCTGCTCCTTGAAAGGTCAAAGTAGCTAAGGTCACTCGCCTCCTATCATCTATGTGGTAGCACTCAAAAATCTGTTCGACCTTCATCTCCTACTCAAAGTATTCTTCTACATTGTCTCTTCCATAGAAGGGTGGAAGGTCAAGTTTAGGTTCCACATGATGGTCTCTATGGTTATGATGACGCCTAGGAGGGCGTTGATAGTGATCATAAGGGTGATAACTATGGTGATCACTATGTTGGGAATGATCATCATGAATTGACGAGCCGACTCGGTTCACTACGGGTTAAACCCGGGTGAACCGAATTCTTAGTGGATCAGATTTAAAATTGACTCGTATAAAAATTTTAATTTTTTTTTCATCCGAATCCTACCGGAACTCATGGTGGATCATATTAACTCACATATTTGAATCCATTTTTTTAGCGCACTGTCTTATTTTATATTGTCTCAACTAGACTTTACACTTTTTATTTTTAAGTTTATATTGTTATGCTAACTTTAATGTTAATAAAAATAAATTATTAAATTAATGAAAATAATAATTTATTAATAATAGAAATAAGTAATAATATGCAAATCATCTTTGAAAAATATTTTTTTTATATTATTTTTCTCCATCGAACAATTTTCTTTTTATTGTATTTTACCTATTTTTCTTTCACCAAACAACTTTAATTTATGCCTACTTCTCACCTATTTTCCCCTCTTTAGTCTAGAACGTCTTAGCATATTTCCAAAATCCATTAACTTTTGTTTAAATTAAATTGCAAATAAAGTGATTTATGTGTTTATATTATTGTTTTCATAAAATTGAACATAACATTTCACCGCCAATACCGAATCTACATTTTCTTTTCAATTTTTCCCCAAATAATTTTAAGAACCATTTTAATTGTTCTCATTTCTTTGACAGCCTAAAATGTAATTAAGTGAAAATTCAAGGAAATTTCTTCATGCATCCTATCATTTTGGATTTTATTTTCCAAAACTCACTAAATCAATTCCGGAAACATTTTTTTGAAAGACACTAATCAGACACCCACCACTCCTATTCTGGAAAAACATTTTCAAAATTGATTTAAATAAAATTCAGAATGATGGGTGCAGGAAGAAATTTGATAGGGAGCAAGAAGAAACAACCAATATCCAAGTGCTTAAAAAACTGTAAGTAATGGCCCAAAAACAACTGGAGAGAGAGTAATTTACTTCAAACCAGAGCTAAATATAGGGTATAAAAATAATCAAGTCGATGAACATGAGTTATAACCTTGGTAACAGACTAATTATCTGACATAAAATTTGTTTGATACTAGCATATAAGGGATACAGTTACAAACACAGTAAGGATATCAATTTTAACCTAAATTGGTGGACAAACCAAGCATTTTGCTTGTATTCTTGTGTAAAACCATAATCATGATTATAGCCATAAAGAATATAAATAACAAAACTTATGCAGTTATTCTGCTTCCCAACCCATTTGACGAGCACGTCGCTCCCACACCGCAGTTATCTTTCTCTCCTTGATGAGTATGGCCTCAGCTCGTTCTCTTGCCTGCTCACATGTTTCAGTTGCAGCAATACATTTGTCAGCCTCTCTCTGATACTGAGATGCCACTCTTCTTGCTTCAGCCAAAGTTATGTTCATGTGCCGGGTGTTTGCCTCAGTAACAGACTCTTGCAACTTCAACTCTTCGCTTAGAAGGTCCACAAACTGCTTCTCCATCTCCTCCTTTAGATCCGGGTCATTACTTCCACAATCTGTTTATCAGCATAAATGATTTTATTCACATGCACTATGCAGTCACCAGTACCAAAATTAGTAACAAGTTTGAGCATGATAGTGTCAAGAACGTGATTAGTAGCTGCCATACTCTTTATACTCATCATGACACTGATTACAAATAAGAAATTTGAGAAAATGTGAATTTAGATTTCCTATTTAAAAGCAATAGCACCTCCTCACCGGCCTGATTATATTAGAGTCTTAGTACTTAATGTTGTATAGTTTTTACTCGTCTTTAATTTAATCACTATCTTTTTTTAAATCAGTTCTCCTATTCTCAGATGTTTTGAAATTAATTCCTTCTGCTAATATAGTCCATATAAGCCATTTTACATTGATCGACAGAGCATTTAAAGAAGCACCTACCAAATTAAAAAAAGGTGCACATAATTTGGTGAAATTGGCCTTTTCAATAAAGAAGTAATATATAGACAAAAGAAATTTCCACCAGGTTAGCCAGATGAAAGTGTTATGACAGAAAATGACAAAGGGAACTATTTCAACAATTTTTTAAGTGTGAAGACTGATTTAAAAAGAAAAAAAAAATGTTAACGAACTAAAACTTTAATTTAACCTTCAGGTCTTTAATTATCCAAACATGAAAAACAAATTAGCAAGAAAAAAGAGTCACGCCTGAACTTGAGCCAAGAGATCAAATCACATGGCATAAAGGTCTAGCTAAGAACCTAAAAACTTAGTAAAGGTCTGTGGTATGGTACCACACGGATACAGGGATGCAGAAAATTCATCAAAAATCAAGTCACAACTTAGATGCAACTGTTTACACATAAAAAATGCTGTAAAACAAACAGAATAGAAGAGGATATGATACTTCAATGAAGTGAATGAAACGTTAACAGAATAACAGATGTGATGTGTGAAGCTAGAGAGCATGGAAGAGCAGCAATATTGCAGGATAAACAAGTGCAAAAAGTGAAAAGCAAAAACCGTAAAAATTATGATGTGTGATATGAGAAACCCAAAACACATGTTTGAGAGAAGAAAGTTCCCTATATCCCTTTCCCATTAGGGTTGAATATGAATATCTCCTACCTTAGTCTGATATGCCATATCTTCGAGTGGTTAGTCATATCAGAGCCATATGTATCTATCTAGGCATATTGTATGTGCATAGCTATTGGATACATGTACGACACTGACATTTTGCCAATTTTGAAGTACTTGGTCGATCTAAGTTATTCCTGCTCTTAATAGTCAGCTCTTGACAATTGTTCATGTGATCGTAGCTTCATTTAACAACAGTGTTTTTTGTTGTTAGTTTGCATGCTTAGACACTCTCAGAATTTGAATTTATCCTAACAAACTAAAATAAAATAAACTTCTTCATAAATTAAAACTAGTTTATGCCTACAGTAATCTGTAGAAGCTCAATATTGTCCTTCTCTAGCATTTTATTTCTTTAACAAACGCATAAACTAGTTTTAACAAAATGGAATTTCATCCTTTTCTTCCAATTCATTTCATCTAAAGGAGAAGTTTCTTCAAACATATCATATCCCTCAACCATGTAAGATCTCGGAATCACCATTGTTTCAAAATCCAACATCTAACTCAGAACAGAAAATACGAGAGCGAAAACCAAATGAAAAAAAGAAGATATTTTGCTAGTAAAGACGATAATCAGATCATAAAAACCATAGTAAAGATAATAAAAGAGAAACCATATAAAAATGAAAAAGTAGAGGAGAAACTCAAACCTGAGACAGAGAGATTCGCCAATCCTGTGCATACCCAAAAAGAAACAAATCAGCAAACAATTGGTGGGTATCTTTTTCATTCATTCATTAATTAAAAACGCGTTTTTGATTTGCATGATCTGAAGAAAAAGCAAAAGGTACAAACCAGGAGCGAGTTGGAATAGCGATAGTGGGGGAGGGCAGTTGCAGAGGCAAGGAGGGCAAGAGAATTTGTTGTGGGAATTGCGGAGAGAGATGGCGTTCTTGAATCGCCAGTAGAGCGCAGGCCCACACACTCCCAAGGCGGAAACCACCGCGAACACCACCAAACACCCCCTCAACCAACCACCAGAATCAGATCTCCCCCGTGACATATCTCTCCGACAAGAAACACAGATCTGATCCAAACCAATTCACACTATTCACAGTAATGATTTTATTTCCCACTGCACAGCAGAAGGAAGAACTAGTAATAATAATAATAACAATAATTATAGTAATAACGTTGTTGGACCCAAATCCACCTTTAATGTTGTAAGTGCGTTTTGCCCGATTGAAGAAGTCGCAAGTACACTGCGCGTGTCTCTTTCATCATACACTGTCTTCCAACATGTTTCTTTTTAATTATTTTACTTTCACTGCTTTTTCATATGTTTGGGATAATGCCCACTTTAGTTAGCAAACCACTATCAAACTGTTGCTAATTATAACTAACATCTTCTCCTTTCAATCCCTTTCTTTTAATGGTTCATCAAAAAAATGTGTTCAAATCCTAAGTTAAGTAAGTGTGTAAAATATAATTTTATGTAATTAGATATAGACATTAGATGTAGTCTCATAATTAATTAATAAAGTTTTAAAATTCTGCACTTTCTATTTATGCAAAATCTTATAAAATTTGGGGGCTTAATGTCAGTCGGTTCATTTGTTTGTTCAATTTTGATTTGCAAAGTGAAGTAGGACAAACTGATGCACATATAGTTTGTAGATTAATATATATAATATGTATAATTAAAGGTTTGCATGTGGATTGACCCACATAAATTTAAATTATAAAATATTTTTCATAACTTTTTAATTTTAAATTTGAGTACTTTATAAAATAAGATTTTACTACAAATCAACAATTTAAAAAAAAACCTTCATGATAATCATTTACTATTTAATAAGTAAACATATGAAAAAACAAATTAAGTGGACAATGAAATAAAATGTAGAGTTGTACTTAAAAAAATATGATATTAATGAAAAAAATGAGTTAAAATATTTAATCATATTCAATATACAAATCATACTACAAAACATTAATATTAATAATAATAATAATAATAATAAAATAATAATAAAAATTAATGTTGGTTGATAGATGAGATGAGTCTATACAAGCTGAGAAGCTTAAATATCTAATCCACCTTATAAATTTGTACAAGTTTTAGACCAACCCACATGACTTGCCTCATAGTCTTTAATGAAGATAAGACGTATTTAGCAAAAAAATGATATGAAAATATCACACAATGTAAATGTTATAAGACCAAATAAGTCTTATAAAAGAAGAAGACCAAGATCTAAATAAAAGTGCAAGTCAAGTAGATTAGACATTGTTTACAAGTAATACAAAATTATTGTTATGATTTACAATCTTCTAATATTTGCCAAGTTGACCAATGATATAAATAGGATTAGAGAGAAATAAGGGTGCAAAGGAGAAAATTTTTTTTTTTATTTTAAAAAGAAAAGAAAAAAAAACTAGAGCCCAAGAACTCGGCCCAAGGGTTCTTCAGTAGAAACTTTAGGGGTTCTTTCCCAAGCCTCACATTCACTCAGAAACTAGGAGTCCTAGAAATCCTCTTCCAAACGCAGCCAAGGAAGGGATTTGACTCCTCCGCCTGCACACTGCCGCCTTCGCCAAACCGGTCGCTGCTAGTCGCCGCCCAAGCCGTCGCCAGCTCCACCGCCCACCGCTGGGACCATTGTGGGTCACCGCTCTAGCTCTTCCTCTCTTTTTTCTTCGCTTCATGCATGAGAGGGAAGCTTCACCTCCTGCTTTCATCGACAAAACAAGGGGCCGCAAAAAGCCGCCGCCAACCACCATAGTCGGTGCCGCCCTCGGCCCAGCCTCTCCTGGCCACTTCAGCGTGAGAGAAACTCGTCCCTCCTTGTCAGTCGTCGTTTGAGCGAGCCCGGCCATCGCAAAGCGCCACCAACACCATAGATCACGGCCAAGGCTACCGTGACTTGCAATCAGGGAAAACCCTTTCCTCTTCTTCGTATTCGTGGTCGTCGCCACCAAGGGCTACGGGTTCGACACTCAGTTCGCCGATTGGGGAAGCCCCAACCGTAACGCCTTAAAGTAATGGCAGAAGAAGGTTCGAAAAAAAAACAAATTTCTTAGCTCCTACTTCTAACGATGCCGAAGGGAGTATCAAGCTGGACCGTGTTCAAGATTGAAGAAAAGTTTATGGGTTTGTTTAGTGTGTGCCTATTGCTTAGGGGTCAACTCCTTTGTTGGTGGCTTGAGATGAACAGAGGCAAGGATTCCATCATCTGACTTGGTTTGTGGTTACTGTAATTGATTCAGGGTGTTTGGGTTAGTTCTTTTTCTTGTAGAAAAATGGCATTGGGGATCTTGGTAGTATAAGTCAAGGTTGATGATGGTAAGGGTATTGTATATGAGGGACATCACTTTACAGGTTTGTGGTGAAGTGTGTTTTTTTTGCTAGTATGAATGAATGCCAAACAGTATGCGAAAGCAAATCATGTATATCGAGTGTCAAACAGAATGAAGAGGAGAAGATGACGAGGACATGCATACAAGCTCGGAATATTCGATAACAATCATACATAAGCAGCAGAGTACAAAGGTATTCTAACAACGATTATAAATAAAATGCAATAAGCTTAGTTGTTTACCTCTTGGAGCTCCCTTACTATGGCTGCTATGACAGGATGAATGAGGCTGGTATTGGAGGTCAAGGAGTCAAGAGCTCTCTCCTAAGTTGCGATGGTCCGATGTTGGTGGTGATGGGAAAGGTGGTAGAGGTAGTGAGTAAGTGGTTTTTTTTTAGGTGCAGGACTGAATGGAGGGGAGAGGATGACAAGTTATGATTAATGAGGATTTTCTTTTATGGTGAGCGGTGTAGTGATTTTTTTATTGTGAGAATTTGGTTTTGTGATCAAAAAGTGAGAATCGGTGATGGGAAACGTGGTGGAGGTTCAAAAGTCAGTGATTGATGGAGAAATTGGTTTTTAGAAATAGATGGATCTGTTGAGTGACCGGAGGAATGGTTGGTTCCAATGCAGATGTTAAGGTCAGAGGGCACCTGCCACTCGCACTGCCATCCAGCTACCCTATTTCCTATTTCCTTTCTCCTGCTCCTCACCGCCAAACAAGGCATTTCCACTTGTGGTAATAAGACAAAGATAGTGTAGGTCACTGAGCAAAAGATCTCTATCCAAAAATGGGAGATAACGTAAAGATTTGAAAAAGCTGATAGTATTGTTCACGACAACTGTAATCTGTGTTGTCATGGTGCGCTCCTCCGTGATTGAAAAATTCCATCTCCAGGGGTCCATCTGTTAAATCCATAGAGGGAGTAAAATGGGCGTGAATGATGATGGTGTTTCCGGCTCCTTTTCATTCATTTTTTTTAGTAATCTTTTTTTTTCTTTTTTTTCCTTTTTTTTGGTTTTTCTTTTCTCTTTCTTTGTTTTTTCGTTTTCTCTTTTTCTTACTGTGATAGCAGGCAACTGTACTTCGACTTCCATTAGACTCAACAAATGTCCATACTTCTTCTTGAAGGCTTCTCTCTTTATGGTCTTTAGTCTTTTGCCTAAGTTTATCAGCCCTATCAAGTTTCCACCATGAGTCCTTAGGCGCGGTTTCTTTCTTAAAACGGCAGAGCCAGTCTGTTATGTAGCACCGGATCTTGCATCAACTTCCATCTGGTATGAAATCAAGTGAATACCTGTGATTTCCCCTTAAACCGGCATGTTACCAAATGATGAATGAACACGATGATGATAATATAACAAAGTAAAAACAACATGACTAACAAAAAAATGCATGCACAGTATGAAAATGCAATGTCATTATTTTCAAAAAAGAACAAACAGTGTGAGAGTTATAGGAATATACATTTCTCCCTTTGTGCCCTAATAGAGGTTCAATGCTTCGGATTCAAGGTCAAGTATATGTAATCTCACAAGGATGGTTCCCTGAACCTAAAGATCAATGGTTACTAGAGCTGTGGCCCCCTTTCATAGCATCTCCACAACAGTCGAGTAATCAACTAGGTGTGAAGACACAAATGAAGAGAACAAACTCTAGTTGGGGTTCTCACGATAGCCAAACAGGAAGTATGTCCCAAGTGGCACCGCTACACAACCCCTCTAATTCTAAGTTACTCTCAGACCCGGGTATAGGGTCTCACTCATGATATGCATTGTGCGTGTGTGAAGGGAGAATGCAAATGCACCCAAACCCTCACCTACAAAACAATCAGAAAATTCCCAAACAGATATAAACATGTTTTCTATCATAGGGTTCAATATAGAACAATCAAAACAACTCACATGCAATTATTCCAAGTACCAATCATAGAAAAAGAAAAAGGGAAGGAAAACATAAAGCAAAATCACATCGAATTCGCGCATCGAATTAAATGGCTTGAATCTCTGAACTCCCCAGTGGAGTCGTCATATGTCGCAACCGGAATCGCGACGGGACGACGATCCAAAAAGAGACTTTTGAAAAAGAGATTGGAGTCGCCACCATAGTTTATTCTAGAAAACTACGGAAAAACCATAAAATAATAAGGCATGGTCTATGAAAACCAGATTCTAGGTTCGGGAGTCGGTTACGCGTAGGGAAGGTGTTAACACCCTACATCGCCTGCCCCTATTTGATAAGTTTGTTTGGGAAATTATTGAGAAAATTTATCTGGAAAAGATTTGGATTTTTGGGAAGTGAAGATTTTATATTTTTTGTATTTGAGAAAAGGAAGGTGATGAGTACTAGGCCGACGCGGACGGTCACGCGAGTATTCATATCGTTAAAACATTATTTTTGTTATTTTTAAATATTCTTTAAAGAAAGAGAAAGGGTATATAGCACTAGGACGACGCGAGCGGTCACATGAGTGTTTAACCTTTAAAACACATTTTTGCTATTTTTAAATATTTTTTGAAAGAAAGAGGAAATGTTTTTAGCACAAGGACGACGCGAGCGGTCACATTGTGCTTAACCTTTAAAACATATTTTTGTATCTTTATTTTGTAGCTTTTATGTATTTTCCATGTATTATTATATATTCCTAAAAGTGTAAACATAAAAATGAAATAAAATCCTAAGAAAGAAGAAAGAAAAAAAAATAAAAAAATAAAAATTAAAACGAAAAATGGAAGACATAAAAAAAGATTGAAAATTAAAAAGAAAAAGCCCAAAATGTTAATGGAGAGGTTAAAACAAAGAAAAAGGGGGGCCAGGATGAGAAACAAGGGTGCAAAGGAGAATTTTTTTTTTTTTAAAAAAAAATAAAAAGAAAAGAAAAATAAAACTGGAGCCCAAGAACCTGACCCAAGAGTTCTTCAGCAAAAACTTTAGGGGTTCTTTCCCAAGCCTCACATTTACTCAGAAACTCAGAGTCCTAGAGTCCCTTTTCCAAACGCAGCCAAGGAAGGGATTTCTCTCCTCCGCCTACACGCTGCCACCTCTCCTCCACCGCCCACCGTCGGGACCATCGTTGGTCGCCGCTCCAGCCCTTCCTCTCTTTTCTCTTCGCTTCGTGCATGAGAGGGAAGCTTCACCTCCCGCTTTCATCGACAGAACACGGGGCCGCAAAAAGCTATCGCCAACCACCATAGCCGGTGCCGCCCTCGGGCCAGCCTCTTCTGGCCACTCCAGCGTAAGAGAAACTCGTCCCTCCCAGTCAGCCGTCGTTTGAGCGAGCCCGGCCATCGCAAAGCGCCACCAACACCACGGGTCACGGCCAAGGCCACCGTGAGTCGCAATCAGGGAAAACCTTTTCCTCCTCTTCGTATTCATGGTCGCCGCCACCAAGGGCTACAGGTTCGACACTCAGTTCGCCGATTGGGGAAGCCCCAACCGTAACGCCTTAAAGCAATGGGAGAAGAAGGTTAAAAAAAACAAATTTCTTATCTCCTACTTCTAACGATGCCAAAGGGAGTGTCAAGCTGGACCGTGTTCAAGATTGAAGAAGATTTTATGGGTTTGTTTAGTGTGTGCCTATTGCTTAGGGGTCAACTCCTTTGTTGGTGGCTTGAGATGAACAAAGGCAAGGATTCCATCATCTGACTTGGTTTGTGGTTACTGTAATTGATTCAGGGTGTTTGGGTTAGTTCTTTTTCTTGCAGAAAAATGGCATTGGGGATCTCAGTAATATAAGTCAAGGTTGATGATGATACGGGGATTGTGTATGGGGGACATCAGTTTGTTGGTTTGTGGTGAAGCGTGTTTTTGTTGCTAGGATGAATGAATGCCAAATAGTATGCGAAAGCAAATCATGTATATCGAGTGTCGAACAGAATGGAGAGGAGAAGATGACGAGGACATGCATACAAGCTCGGAATATTCGATAACGATCATACATAAGCAGCAGAGTACAAAGGTATTCTAACAATGATTATAAATAAAATGCAATAAGTTTAGTTGTTTACCTCTTGGAGCTCCCTTACTATGGTTGTTGTGACAAGATGAATGAGGCTGGTACTAGAGGTCAAGGAGTTAAGAGCTCTCTCCTAAGTTGCGATGGTCCGGTGTTGGTGGTGATGGGAAAGGTGGTAGAGGTAGTAAGTGAGTGGTTTTTTTTTCTTTGTGTTTTTTTTTAGGTGCTGGACCGAATGGAGGGGAGAGGATGGCGAGTTATGATGAATGGGATTTTCTTTTGTGGTGAGCGGTGTAGTGATTTTTTGATTGTGAGAATTTGGTTTTGTGATCAGAAATTGAGAATCGGTGATGGGAAACGTGGTGGAGGTTCGGAAGTCAGTAATTGATGGAGGAATTGGTTTTTAGAAATAGATGGATCTGTTGAGTGACCAGAGGAATGGTTGGTTCCAATTTTTTTCTTTGTAGATGCTAAGGTCAGAGGGCACCTGCCACTCGCACTGCCATCCAGCCACCCTATTTCCTATTTCCTTTCTCCTGCTCCTCACCGCCAAACAAGGCATTTCCACTTGTGGTAATAAGCCAAAGATAGTGTAGTTCACTGAGCAAAAGATCTCCATCCAAAAATGGGAGATAACGTAAAGATTTGAAAAAACTAATAGTATTGTTCACGACAAGTGTAATCACGGTGCGCTCCTCCGTGATTGAAAAATCCATCTCCAGGGGTCCATCTGTTAAATCCATAGAGGGAGTAAAATAGGCGTAAATGATGATGGTGTTGCGGGCACCTTTTCATTCATTTTTTTAGTATTCTTTTTTCTTGTTTTGTTTTTGTTTTTTTTTCTTTTTTCCTTTCTTTCTTTTTTCGTTTCCTTTTTTTTCCTTTTTTTTTCTTCTTTCCTTTTTTCTTTATTTTTTTTATCTTCTTTTTTTTACTTTTTTTTCATTCATTCATTTTCTTTTCTTCAAACTAAATAAAATTACTAAAATAAAAATAAAAAAGGACCTATTATTTAGTTGATCCTGACGAAATTGAGTGTTGACATCGGGTAAGGGTGTATAGGCATATTATATACTAACCTCGATGCCTTTCGGATGCACGAATCTCTTTCACCGCCTTTCTCTTTCAAGAATCACACCACACACAACACAACTACCACCAAAGTTGATCAAAATCACCACCAGTGTATCATCACTTTCATAAGGTAAGCACAAATAAGTGAAACAAAAAAAAAGTGAAGAAAATGCCACAACAGTAAAGAAAGTGATGGAATAGAAAAAGGGGTGCATGAAGGATTTATAAAAATAAGGGGGTTTAGGGTTATTAGACGTTGGAACATCGTTAAATAATCATTAAACTTAATTAAAATTTAATAAATGAAGGACAAAATTGTAAAATATGAGGTATAGGATGAGATGGGTGAGGTGCATGGGGCAATACTCCTCCAAAATTGGATGCTTCATATTACTTCATGGTGAAGTTTTCTTTGTGTGTACCTCAAGCATCATCTTCTTTATTTGAGCTATGGAAGCAAAATTTGAATCTTCTTGTAACCACCTTTAAATGCTCAATCTATAATTCTAAGGCTCAAGCTCATGACTCTGTTTCTTCTAAATCTCTACAAATTTATCCAAAAGTGCATTAATTTACCACACATGTTTATAGCCAAATGCTTTTGTTGAATTCCTAAATAATAAAGGGAAAAATCTCATTTATATAATAGAATATAATAAGATAAGTGCTAAAATGCTTATGAATTATGAGTAAAATAAGAACTTATCACAATTCCCCTTTTTAGACCTTTGGTGTCCTCAACAAAGCAAATGGATTTTAAAAATGATTAGGTATTGCAATTGGTTGGACTTAGAAGTTATGACTTGAGACTCTTAATAAACACAAATACAGAAAAGCAACATGAAATGCAATGCATGCTCCTAATAGCCAAGTCAAACAAGGAGATGGCTTAGGGTAATCTATGTAGTAGAAGTCATCCAACAACTCATGAACATTGTGGATTTTCTCATCCTAGTCTTAGATGTGCCCATTACAAAAAGTGTGATGCTTATCTTGGACCACATTAAGCTCTTGAACCTAACTTAGAATAGTTCTTTCAAAGGGTGAATATGCAGGACCCCTATCTTCAGGTGGATTGTAATAACCAACTACATTGGTTCTACACCACTTGGTTCGACATCATCTTGGGAATTACCACTTGGACCAGCCTCACCATCATGATTTCCAATTGTTGCACTATCTCCTTCTGTTGTCCAACAATTGTTCACTTTTGTAATGTCTGTCTTGTGTAGATTAAGCCAGTATATATGATTATGTGTGTTAGTGGTCTCTTGCAACTCATCTTCCAAGTCAACCTTAAAGTACTTTATGAGTTTTGAGACGATTACAACATAGGAAAACGAAAATATGTTAACCTTTTTGCTTTCATCACGTGGTCATGTAGCACGATAGTCCAATCCACTTGAATCTTATTTTGGATGCAGTACTTGAGCACCAAATCTCCCTCATTTAAGCTTGAGTGGTTGCTTCAACGAGGCACCATCATCCATGTGACTATAAAGGCCAATAACCTTTCTTACACCTTGAGATCTTCAATATGAAAATTTTTAATTTCCCTACTAGACTTATGTAAATAATGAGAGTAATACTGGACTTGTTGAATTCTTCAACAATTTGTGTATCTTTTTTCCTCACTTGGATGCCTCTTTGCTTCAAACCAACCACTGCCTTTGAAACATCTTTCTTGATCTCCATTTTTATCCCTTTAACGCATGATTTAAGGATTCTATCAATGAACTGCAGGTTGGTGAATACCACTTTCACCAAATCTAGATAAATGTTTCTAGACAACTCCAAAAATGTCTTCAAACGTTGGTGCTTCAACAACTTCTACATGTTGTCAAAGTTCTTAGCCTTGAGCCATGAAAGATGCATAATTTTTGGGAATGTTGATATGCTTTATGATCATCTCATCCAGAAACACATAGAATTTGTCTTCATTTCCCTAAAACCAAGACTCCAATTTGTCATAGTGTTCATTTATTGAAGAATCAAGGGTAAGAGGTGTAAAATGTTCCTACTCTTACTGAACACGACGATATTAACATCTAGGCATGGTGATTTGGCTAACAAATGACTAAGAATAATGGATGCAAATGCTAGTTCATGAGTGCAGTATTTATAGATAAACACATTAAATGTAAAATCAATCAATTTATTTGTGTAGAATTAATTCTTTAATACAATCAATGCAATCAATATCATGTTTTAGTGGTTAGGATTTGAAGAATCATCATAAAACACTATAGTTCAAAGGGTTTTATAAGTGTATCAATCAATTAATATCATGTAAGATGCATGCACATTGGAAATATGTAGAAACCTTGCTTTATGGTCAAAGTAAAAACAAGAAACATTGGTTGATATAAAAAATTGTTGTAACAGATTATGTACCTTGTCACATGATGAGATTTTGACCAAGTCACCTATAAATTTATGACATACGCACATTAGGTTTTTGAACCAAAATAACACGCGTAACTATAAGATTAACATTCTAAAACTATTTTAAAGCATATTTTTCATATCCAATATTCCCAATTCAATTATCAACTTATTAAGTTTGTCACGAGCTAAAATTTCAGTAAACAAATCAACTAGTTGATTTTTAGTTTCAACAAACTTAATTTCATAATCACTTTTAACACACGATCTCTTATAAAGTGATGTCTTATTTCCATGTGCTTGGTTTTAGAGTGTTGTATAGGATTCATAGTCAAATTAATTGAACTTGCATTATCATAGTGAAAAGATACCTTTACCAACTTGACTCCATAATCTAGAAGTTAATGTTTCAACCAAAAAATTTGTGAAAAACAATACTCAACTGCAATGTATTCTGCCTCAATTGTGGAGAGAGTTCCACAAGTTTGCGTTTTGTTGTTCCATGAGATTAGATTTAAGCCAAGTAGGTGGCAAATTCCACTTGTGCTTTTCCTAACCAATTTACAACCAACAGAGTTAGAATTTGAAAACCACTCAAGTTGACTTTTGTGTTACCTAGATACCACTAACCAATATTGATTGTTTCTTTTCGATACTTTAGAATTCTCTTTACTACCTTATAGTGTGACTCCTTTAGATTGGATTAGAATCTTGCACATATACACACACTAAATTGTATATCGAGTCTACTTGTAGTTAGATAGAGCAAAGAACCAATCAACCCTCTGTATTTGGTTGCATTAATTGATTATGCAACTTCATATGAATCCATGTAGCAATTGGTGGCTATTGAAGTAGTAGTTTCCTTACAATTCTCCATTTTAAACTTTTTCAACAAGTCAAAACAATATTTTGACTGGCTTAAAAATGTTCCACATTCAAGTTATTTACCTTGCAGCCCCAAGAAATAAGTCAACTCACCCATCATAGGCATCCCAAATTCACCTTGCATAACTAAAAGAAAATCCTCATACAAAGAGTTATTATTGGAACCAAAGATTATGTCATAAACATACACTTGAACAAGTATCACATCTTTTTCATGTTTTCTAATAAAGATTGTTTAAAAGAAAATTTATTAGTCTCTCATACCATTGACGTGGTGTTTGTTTTAAACCATACAAGGCCTTTTTCAATTTGAAAACATGATTAATTAGGGTAAAGATAATTTTCGAAACCAGGTGACTATGATACAAATACTTCTTCATTTAAGAAACTATTCAAAAAAGCACTTGTAACATCCATTTAAAACAATTTAAAACTACACTTGCAAGAATATGCTAATAGCAACAACATACTTACCATTGAATGGTGCATTCATGATAGTATTCCAAATCCCTTGGTCAATAGATTTTATAAAAAGTTTCATGTATTTTCCAAAATTGGTAGTTCACACCACTAAACATAGGAGGCCTGTGAATAAAAGCACACCCTTAATAAAGGAAAACTTGTTTTCAAACATTTGAAAATTGTTTTGAGGATCAAACTTCCGTAATTTTCAAAAACCTACTCTTGGTAGGGGGGGGGGGGGGGGGGGAGTGAAGGGAGATGGGTGTTGAATTGGATGTTTTTCTTAAGAAAATATGTTTTGTTTTAAGTCTGTAAAAACATTTTAGTAAACATTTTAACTAATTAATGGATGTTCTTTTTAAGAAAATATGTTTTTTTCGAAGTCTGTAAAAACATTTTAGTAAACATTTTAACTAATTAAAATATCAGTTCAATACGTTAAAATTCTAATAATAAATTTACAATAATATTACTAAATATCTAAATTGCAAGTTTGATTAATTTGATTACCAAGATAAGCAACAATAATCATATATACACTGATGTATCAATTTGTTATGCAATCACGCAAGAATTATTATTAAAGATCAATTAAATTTGTTTTCTTCATAAAATATACTTGAAACAATAAAATGCAAAAAACTAACTCAGTGCAAACAAATTTTTATATTGGTTTACTCCAATAGAACTACATCCAAAGTATCAAGAAAACTTGAGCTTGACCTTTTAGTGACACAAGAAATTATAATATCTTTACAATTGAATTATTGTAAACACAAACCACACAAACCAATGAATCACATAATAAACACCAAACGCACACTAAGAAATCCTTTTGCAAACCTGAATTCACATCAGGATCAACACAGAAACACAAGAGAGATAAAACCTTAGGATTGACTCTTTGTAGCCAATCAAGGACCTTTCTTCAACACATAAATAAGGAGCAATCACAACTTCTAACTTCAGAAAAATTGATCAAGAACAACAGTAACACAATCTTCTTTAGAGATAATGAGCCTTTTTAGATTTCTAGAATGATTTTGGCGAAAATACTCCATCTCACATTCTCACACAAAAAAGACATGTTATATAGCTTGCAAACTGACATGTTTAACCAATTGAAAGTAATTCTCAATCGGTTGATTTCACTTAGTTAAGTGAAATGAGCTTATTGGTTGTTGTTTCATTTGATTGAACATGTTATTCATAACAACTGTATGTACAAACTATTTAACCTATGAAACATCATTTTAAGATATTAAATAACTATAAGACACAAACACGACTTCTATCCTAAGTCAAATTTACACATTATTTCCAAGCTTCATCATTCTCCAAGCTTCATCAAATCTTCAAGCATTATGATTCTTTTCGCCAATAATAGCTCATTGTTAAATATGTTTTTAGTTTTTATATTTGAATGCAAAAATGGATTTCGTCTATATTTCAAACTTTTATATAGTTTGGTTTTTGAAGTTTAAAAATTATAAATATAGTCATTACAATTTAACTGGATGAATTTTTTTTGAGGTGTTAAATAATACTTCAAGCTCACATTTGATGTGTTTATAATATTTGATAATTTCTAACTCAATGCCATTGTAAAACATCATTTGACACACACCAAAAATTGACGTAATTAAATTAAAAAAACTTATCCACTAGTTTTTTAAGTTTATAGACAAAAATATATTAAAGTTTATGATAAAACAAATTTGTTCTAAATTTAAAAATTAAAAACATGTTTAATTTTTTTATTAATTTAAACTTTAATCCCTAACACTAATATAACCAACACATTACACTATGTTAAAAAAAATTTAGACTGTCATGTTTCTCCATCGTAACCAAGTGATAAATGATTTTTCATCACACGATTATTGATAACTATAGAGGTTTGAGAAGGCCTTTTAATAGTTATACAATATTTGAATTGTTACAGTTAACGTATCAGTTTAACTATAAAATAGACCAATAATTATGCTAATGTCACATACACATACTAATGTACTAGTTTAATGAACATGTAAAAACATTGAATATGTATCTTTATCATTTTTCATTATATTTTTTCCATAAACTAAATCATAATTAAAATAAATTTTAATTTATTTAAATGAAATATCATATTAAAATATGAATCCCGAGGTGATATGGCTTGTGTTTATTATTAGTCAAGTGATGTCATGTGATATTTTCTAGTATGATTTTTATTTAATATATATACATTATAATAAATAATAAAATGCAGTACTTTAGATAAACAAAATAGTAAACCAGATATTAATTAAAAATTGAAGGTACAACTTCTTATACATTTTATCTATAATTTAACAGATTAATATGAAGAAAACTTTGTTCTGAGTTTATAATTTGTAAGAATTAAATTAAATGAATGTATGGTAATTATTTGATGTGTTATTGATGAAGAAAAAAATGCAGTTAGTGCATAATAGTAATTTGTAAAAGAACTATAATGGTGATTTAACCTAGGCAAACATGTAGCTGAGTCCACAGAACACCGAAGCTGTGGCATCAGTTGCCAAACCTACAAAACCCTCTCTTCAACATAGACGCACGCACTTTCTGTCTCTCTCTATCTCTCTCTGATTCAAACTCTGTTCTTCACCAATGGAAGACGACGACGAGTTCGGAGATTTATACACTGACGTTCTCCGCCCCTTCGCTTCGCCTTCATCCTCTGCGTCTCAACCGCATCAATCTTCTCCTGCACCTTCTTCCATCGATCTCAACCTCAACCTAAACGCCGCTCAGATCCCCGGGGATGCATCCATCGATATTTCCCCTGCATCCAACCAGCTTTCTCCCTCCGACACGCAAGAACCGCCTCCCGCTGCTGCCGAGGAGCCGACCAAAATTCCCGACGCGGAACCTCAGCCGGATTCAAACCTCGCCAGTGCAGACGCGGGAATTGATCCGATCGATAGGGACGTGAAATTCGACATCGAGGAGGAGGACGACGGTGGCGATGGCTCGCCGGTTATTCCAGGCCTGGCCGGTGAGGCACCGGCTGAAGAAGGCGGGGAGGGAGATGATTGGGATACCGATAGCGAGGATGATTTGAAGATAGTGTTGAATGAGAACAACCACATGGCCATGGAACGGGGAGGGATGGGGGAGGGTGACGAGGAAGAGGAAGATGGGGATGAAGAACTTGTGATTGTGGCAGGTGGTGATCCGAATCAGAGTGTGGAGGAGCAGGAGTGGGGCGAGAATGCGGCCCTGGCTGCTGGGGACGGTGAGAGGAAGGATGTCGCTGGCGAATTGGCCAAGGCTGGGGGTGCTGTGGCGCCGAAGATTGGGTATAGCAATCATGGATATCACCCCTTTCATTCCCAGTTTAAGGTCAGTGTTGATTAGAAGAGCATTACTTGTGTTCAGGTACATTGTAGTGTGAATAGAAGTGCAAAGTTGTGTGTTTGAAGTTTGTAGAATTGTAGTAGTAATTATACAGCTTGCTATAGGAAATTATTTTATTTGTCAAATGAACTTTGATGATTTGAAGTGCAAAACGAACTTCCTGTTCAGGTACATTGTAGTGTGAATTGAAGGAAAAATTGTATGTATGCAGTTGGTAGAATTGTAGTTGTAATTGTACAACTTCCTGTAGGAGATTATTTTATTTGTCAAATGAACTTTGATGATTTGCTATTGAATTTCCTAGCTTTATGTTTAAAAAATGCACAATTTTTTTACGGAAAGTTGAAAAATAAGAAATAAAGGAAAATGCTGAATGACCATGTCAAATAGTGTTGTTAATCTACGTTAAAAATGATGTGGTCATGATAATCTGGATGATTGTGTGTTGAAAATTCTACTGATCTTCTGTAACATTATATGTGAGTGTGATTCAAGTTAGTTTAATTTATTTGTCTTTTTGTTTAGGAAAATATTTTCTGCTTCTTTATGTCATTAAATTATTTAGCAGCTCTTCATGGATATTTGCGTATATGTTTTTTACTAGTTCGTGCATGTTGTGGTACTCAGTCTGTTGTAGTATACTATCTAAAGTCTAGGTTCAAAGACTGCACGAGCTTAGTCAAATGTTTGTGCAATGATAATATTATTTGTTGTGTGGGTAAAATTCTGTTTGGTGTCTACACTTGGAACTTTGACCACCTTTTTTGTTGTGACCTATTCTGGTGGGGTCATGTTAAAAATTTAATGCTTGTATGTATTGCTTTCATCTTTAGATCTTTTGAACTAAAATTGACTTCTGGGTTCATCTTAGTCTTTGGATATATGTAATCAGAGAAACTAGTTTTGGCTGGATGCTGTTTTTTTGGTAAATCATTAGCACAGTTAATGGAAGTGGGGATACTGAAATCAAAGGCTAGGGCATGCCACAAGCCCTGATGGAATTTGTGGCTTTACAAATTGCCTATCAAGGGGTATTGATGATAGCTTGAATTGAACTTGGCCTATCAAGTAAAGTTCTTTGATCTTAACAAGTGGGATTGGTTTTTCTTTGCAATTTATAATGAAAGGAAGAATCTAGCTGCATTTTTTCAAGACATTTGGATCTTTCATCTATTGTTGATTTCATGATAGTTCTTGATTCTCTTATGGATATATGATAAATGGTGGCTTAGTGAAATGGAAAATCTAATTATTTTGTTGTTGCACAGTATCAGTATGTTAGGCCTGGTGCAACACTAATGCCTGGAGCTACTTCTTCTGCTCCAGGTGGGGCTCCTGGTCAGATTCGTCCACTTGCTAACATGGCTGGTCGAGGTAGAGGGGACTGGAGACCACCTGGACTAAAAGTGCCTGCTGCTATGCAAAAAGGTTTTCATGGAGGTCCTGGATTACCTGGTTGGGGCAGTGGTACTGCAGGGCGCGGTTTTGGTGGTGGATTGGAATTCACACTTCCCTCTCACAAGTAATTTTAAATTTTCCTGAACTAACTTTTATTTTTAGTTGTATTAGATCCCTATATTTGAATTTGTTAGATCGATATAGTTGATAGTTAGAGTGCAACTCTTTTTTACTTAAAAACACCATGATATAATCTCCTCTTCAGTCATTGCTATGCTTTGATACCAGTGGTTGGATAAAGTGTTTATCACTAATTCAAAAAGTATAGTTGATAGTCTACATAGGAGCGTAATATCCAAATGCTACGCATTGATTGTCACTTGATCCATTTGACCTCTGCACAGTACAATTGATGTCATTTACTATAAAAGTGATTTAAAGTAGCTTACTTTAGGGGAATAGTCACATCTTTTTGCTATAAACTTCCCGACAGCTTTTTTAATTAAAACATTAATTATTTCCTATGACATAAGGATTGCAAAGTGGAAGTCCCTTTTTTGAGTGGACTAGTATTATTGCAATATAGTTGAGAGGTGTCTAGAATCCTAGACAATAGTTACCGAAAGAGATTTGAATTGTGAATAGTTTTTCATGTATTTTGAATCATGAATCGAGACTTATTATGAATAGTAAGATTTATGATAAATAAACTTTTGTAGCCTAAGAGCTAAAATAACAAGATCCTTAAACAACCACTCATTCTTTATAGAAAAAAAATAATATAACAAATGTAACACCCCAAAAGATAAAGGATAGCATTAAACTATCACCTAGGCGAGGGTATGGACAAAATTACATGCGAAATAGATTCTACTTTAAACATAAAGCATTTATATAATGCTTTATGAAAACAATATAAAGTGGGTCTGAAATTCCTTCCCAAAAACCCATATTAATCATTATCTACAAACACCTTCTGAAAATAGTATATCTATTGATGTCTTCCGAAAGACCCATGTCAAACATTCTTTATCATAGACTAACACCTAGCCTACTTTAGTACCTCAGGTATGCAAACCTCAATTGCATAGATGAAGACAAGTTTATTTACATCCATATCCATACCTCAACATGTGTTTTGAAGATACGATAACTTTTCTTTCAACTTCTTATCATCTGATGTCTTAATTTATGTGACTTAGATTATGAATAAAGTTAGGGATCTATGTTACAATATAGATTTTATATTGACCTCAACTTTCATACATTTCATTCTTGTATATCATGACATGCTCAACATATATTCATATTCATATATATTCCAACTCGATCATCTTTCTTCCTTCATCATACAAAATTTTCATCATTCATAAACATGTCATTCACATTCATGTGACATGCATCTATTACAATTCACCTAAAGCCATTAATCATTCAAGCATACAATTCAATAATTTCTACACGAGCATAACATAAATATTTAGAAAAACTAGGAAAAATCACTTGAATATGGACGTACCACTCACACTGAGACACAGAAGTATTGCTACACCTTTCATCCTCAAGAGCAATACTAATGAGTTAAACCATTCTCCATGACCCTAATCTTGCCAATGATGCATCAACATTCATAATTCCAAAGATAGAGTTAAACCATTCTCCATGACCCTAATCTTGCCAATGATGCATCAACATTCATAATTCCAAAGATAGAGTTATCACTCTCTATTTCCAACAGCCTGTCACTTTTTTCTTTTCTTTTTGTGGTTTATCTACTTCATTGTATACAAATATATTTGCTCACTCCTACACTTTATTAATATAGCAGTGCACTTTCTTTTGGATAACCGTTTACTCTAAAAACTGCCTTGCTGATAAAGAAACCTTTATGCATAGAGTTTGCCATTACACACCCCAATCCATTATTTTAACATTTATTACTAAATCTCTTTTATTTGTATTCGGGCCAGTACTTATATAAACCTGCCAATGTATTCAGGACTATATTTGATGTTGATATTGAGAATTTTGAGGACAAACCATGGAAATATCCAAATGTTGATACATCAGATTTTTTCAACTTCGGTTTGAATGAGGAGAGCTGGAAAGATTATTGCAAACAGCTGGTAAAATTATTAACATACTTCCAGCGTTCTCCACAAATTATGGTAGACTGAAAAACCTTTTCATTTTTCTTTTTAGGAGCAATTACGCTTGGAGTCTACAATGCAAAGCAAGATACGTGTTTATGAGAGTGGTCGAACAGAGCAGGTAGAGGAGCTGTTGTATTTTAAAATTAGTTTTTTTCCTTGTCAATTTCCCAAGATGTTTTTGTATTGATTATGTTATGAAATTAATCATCTATTTGATTTCATTCCAGGAGTATGATCCAGACTTACCCCCTGAATTAGCTGCAGCTACTGGTATACACGATGTTCCTGTTGAAAATGCAAATTCTCAAAAGTCCGATGTCAGACAAAGTGATGTTATGAAAGGTTCTGGCACTGGACGCGTGCGACCACCACTAGTATGTATTTGTCTAAATATTTGTTTTGTAAGAAAATTATTGACAAGATACTTGTGTTTATTGCAATTCTCTCATAGTGCCTGATATACCTGCTTTTCGTATGCTTATTGGGCTTCTTTTTGTTTGTTGATTTAGCACATAATGTCTTTGTTAGGTAGTTTTCCCTTTATTTATCTAATTCTGTCTCTTGGCTTGCACATATTTCTTTCGCACAGCCAACTGGAAGAGCAATACAGGTGGAAGGTGGTTATGGGGACCGGCTTCCTTCTATTGATACCCGTCCTCCCCGAGTCCGTGATTCAGATGCAATCATTGAGGTATTTTATGATTGTCTTATAAGGCATATGTGTTGCCTGGATAACTCTTTTTTATCAGTATAACTGTCATAAGGGGCTCACCCTGCCCATTAGGCCTAGACCACTTTGTAAACTGCCTGGCCGTATCCTATTCACTTAACATTTAATCTAAAAGTTATTGGTATGACGAAACCAACCATATGTGTTGTATACATAACACTTTTTTATCTATGCAGTATAGCCATCATAAGGGGCTGATCATGCCCATTAGGCCTCATCCACTTTGTAAACGACCTGGCTATATCCTATTACTAAACATTTAATCTAAAAGTTATTGGTCTGACTATACCAACCATGGGTTGATGGGTAAAAAATGATTGACCCACCTAGATGTAAATTAATTGTTTTTAAAATAAATAAAAAATATCATTTTTTGATTTTTTATATATTTACCTAAAACAAGACATGAAAATTAAGACTCCATAACTAAAAATTAAAGATTCCCTATAATACATCATTTCATCCATTGCCTCCAATTTTTCACATAAAAACAATGAATTAAAGAATTCAAGTTTTAATTTAACATTATTTTTGCAATTAGGTGTTTTTTTTTTCTCTTTTCAAGCGGGTTAGTGGGTCAGTCCGCTCTCCACTAAGGTGGGTTGGGTCCAATTCTGTGACCTGTTGTACAATTTATCTCCATTTTGGCCCACGGGGTTGTTCACATTTTTACAGCTCTAATATTTTTGTGTGCAGATTGTTTTACAGGATACAGAAGATGACCATTCCTCTGCCGGATTTGCTCAAGATCCACCTGATGCTGGAGAACCCCATAGAGAGGATTTTAGAGAAGACCATGTAGCTGGAGACGAAATTCCAAGGTTGGAGCCAGAGTATTTTGATGGTTTCCCACAGGATTATGGTGGTCGAAAGAAGGAGCTTCCAGGAAGAAGAATGCCATTTATAAATTCCAGTCCTGCAAACACGGCTAATGGGGATGAAAAATTGTCATTCCCACAGGAAGAACCAATTGAGTACTCTGGTTCTAGGGGCCAAAATCATAGGTCCTATGGTGGCAATTTTAGCTCCTCTCATGATGAAAGGTACTGGAGTGTGAATATTCCATAGCAATAATTTAAAATGTCAACATTTATCTGTATGCTTATATTTTCCCCTCTGCTTTACTTTGTTATCATATACTTGAGATAAAAATATGTTCTTGAGGTCTTAAAAGACACCTCTCATGTTCTGTTATTAATATAGATAAAGAGTTGATACAATAGAGAGATAGAAGGTCAAGTCACTGTCCTAGACTGCTAGGTACAATTATTAGAGATAACCCAACACACTACTCCCTATTTTAGTCCTACTGACTACACTAACAAGTAGACTTAGTAATTATTCTAACACTCCCCCTCAAGCTGGAGCATACAGATTGTATGTACCAAGCTTGGAACAAATAAACTCGATCCGAGGTCCCCTTAATGACTTAGTCAACACATCTGCGAGTTGGTCATTTGATCCAACAAACTCGGTACATATTTCTTTTGACAATAACTTTTCCCGAACAAAATGACAATCAATTTCTATATGCTTAGTCCTCTCGTGAAACACTGGATTTGATGCAATGTGAAGAGCAGCTTGGTTATCACAATACATCTTCATACTCTGGATGCCACAGAAGCTAAGCTCTTGAAGGAACTGTTTCACCCATATAAGTTCACATGTTAGTGACGCCATTGCCCTATATTCAACTTCCGCTGTTGATCGAGCCACTACATTCTGTTTCTTACTTTTCCATGAGATAATGTTTCCTCCAAGAAAAACACAATATCCAGTAGTAGATCGTCTATCAATAGGAGAATCTGTCCAATCGGCATCACAATATCCTGATACCTGAAGGCTTCCTTTTTCTTCATATAACAGTCCTTGCCCGGGAGCCTTTTTCAGATACCTTAGAATGCGAATGATAGCATTCCAATGGCCAACACATGGAGCTTGCATGAACTGACTAACCACCCCAACAACAAAAGATAGATCTGGCCTTGTAATAGTGAGATAGATTAGTTTTCCAACTAGCCTCCTATATCTCTCCGGATCGGAGAATAACTCATCTTCTTCTATTGTTAATTTTTGATTTGGGTCCATGGGACTCTCAACCGGTCTACAATCAATCATGCCTGTTTCTTGCAAAATATCCAGAGCATACTTCCTTTGGGAGATTACAACTCCATCTTTTGACTGAGCTACTTCAATGCCTAAGAAGTATTTGAGGCTTCCAAGATCCTTGGTTTGGAAATGTCTACACAAGTACTCCTTCAATTGAGATATTCCAGCAGTATCATTCCTTGTAATAACGATATCATCAACATATACAATTAAGTAAACACATTTCCCGAGAGACGAGTGATAATAAAAGACTGAATGATCTACTTCACTGCGTTTTAGCCCAAATTTCTGAACAATGGAGCTGAATTTTCCAAACCAAGCACGTGGTGATTGCTTGAGCCCATATAAAGATCGGTGCAATTTGCAAACCATACCAGACTCCCCCTGAGCAACAAACCCAGGAGGTTGCTCCATATAAACTTCCTCCTCAAGATCACCATGGAGAAAGGCATTCTTGATATCCAATTGATGAAATGGTCAATGAAGAATTGCTGCCATTGCAAAGAACAGACGAATGGTAGTCATCTTGGCCACGGGAGAAAATGTGTCACAATAATCAAGGCCATACACCTGAGTGTACCCTTTTGCAACTAGCCGGGCTTTGAGTCGACCAATGTCACCATTAGGGCCAACGTTAATTGCAAATACCCATCGACAACCAACAGTCTTTTTGCCCGGGGGAAGTGGCACAAGCTCCCAAGTATTATTGTGGTCAAGAGCGTGCATTTCAGCAATCATGGCTTGTCGCCATCCAAGATGATCAAGTGTTTCTTTCACATTTTTGGGTATAACCACAGAGGACACTGAGGATAAAAGGGAATAAAAGGAGGGCGACAATCTGTGATAACTAAGAAAATTATAAATGGGATGAGGGTTCCGAGTGGAACGAGTACCTTTTCTGAGAGCAATGGGCCAACCAGAATCATCTTCACCAGGATGCGTGGCAGGAGGCGATGAGGGAGAAGAATCTGAAGGAGGAGATCCACCATTTTCTAGAAGAGGACTACCCATTAGGGTACTGTGTCGGAAGATATCAATATGTGGAGAGGGAGGTTCGGGAGGACCTTGAGCATGACTTGGATTGACAGTGACATTAGATATATTGGACTCAACTACGGGAAGAGGAAGGACCTGTTGGAGGATATGGACATCTTGAACAGATGGAGAGAAGAAAGGTGTCTGTTCAAAGAATGTAACATTGGCAGACATGTAGTACTTCTTGGTTTCAGGAGAGTAACACCGGTACCCTTTTTGAAGCTGAGAATAGCCCAAAAAGACACATTTAATCGCACGAGTGGAGAGCTTGTCTAGCCCCGGAGAAATGTCGTGAACAAAACATACACAACCAAAAACTCGAGGAGGGGTGTGAAAGAGAGGATCATTGGGAAAGAGAATGGAGAAAGGGACTTTATTATTGAGAGAGGAGGAGGGCATCCTATTAATAAGAAAACAGGCGGTTAAAATGGCATCCCCTAGTGATGGACAGGTATACGGGCACCAAGCAAAAGGGTACGAGCAGTTTCAACTAAGTGTCTATTTTTTCTTTCGGCTATACCATTTTGCTGGGGTGTATGAGGACAAGTGGACTGATGCAAAATACCATGGGAGCTAAGGATTGCAGAAAAATTGGATGAGAAATACTCTCTAGCATTATCACTTCTTAAGATTTTAATCACTTGACCAAATTGGTTCTTGATTTCATTCAAAAAGGATGTGAAGATGGGTAACAATTCAGAGCGATCTTTCATTAGATAAACCCAAGTACATCAAGAATACTCATCAATAAAGGTAACAAAGTACCTAAAACCAAAAGAAGAGACGCGACTAGGTCCCCAGAATGAATAATAGAAAAACTAGAATTACACATTGATTGAGACTTTTTAGGAAAGACAGATCTAACATGTTTTCCTAGTTGACAAGACTCACATTCTAAAGTCTGAAGACCACTAAGTTCAGGACACATCTTTTTTAACTTTGACAAGTGAGGGTGGCCAAATCGGTCATGTAACACTTTAGGGGAAAGAGCTGCAACACAAGATACTAGTGGACGAGATCCAAAATGGTATAAACCTCCAGCTTCATATCCTTCTCCAATCTGTCTCCCCGAGCCACGCTCCTGTATAACAAAAGATTTTGAATTGAAAGTTATTGAACAATGTAACATTTTGGTTAACTGACTTAAGGAAATTAAATTGAATGGACAATTAGGGACAAAAAGAACAGATTTCAGAGTTAGAGAGGGAGACAGGGAGACTTGACCGACTCCCTTTCTTGGAGGGAAAGGGTTGAGAACAATGAGGTATTACCAGAGATGTGATCAGAAGTACCCGAGTCAATTACCCATGAATTTTGACCTTCCATGGATTGAGAAATGCAAGCTGTGGATGTACTTGGGGATTGAGATGATTGCGCCAAGCTGTTAGACTTTAATCGCAGATACTCTTGATACTCTTCCTCAGTGAACTTGGAGTTGGAAGTGGTAGTTTCAGCCTTAGAGATATTGGCTGTTTTTGAAGGAAAACCATGTAAGGAGTAGCAGTTTTCTTGGGTGTGACCCATCCTCTTACAGTAAGTGCACTGTGGACGTCCCCTACCTCCACGTCCTCCTCCTCTAGTGCCCCGTCCTCCTCTTCCCCGCGTAGCAACCATGACAGATGGTTCCATTGTTTCAGGAGCTTCCTGAGATTGAGGCACTGGAACACGAAGAAGACGTGTGGTCAAGGCTTCCAAGGAAGGGACCTCATGACTTGTCAGAAGTTGATCTCTGATATGATTCAATTCAGGGTGTAAAGCACGGAGGATCATCACCATGTAATACTTGTCAAGCTTCTTCTTGATGTCTTCCAAAGATTCCACTTCCAAGAACATTCTCTCAACTCTTCCACAGCTGCTTGGGCTTCAGTCATGAAGGAGACCATATCATGGTCTGTCATTTTGAGACATGCAAGCTTGTTTGCTGTATCATAGAGACGTTGAATATCATTAGCATAAATGCTTTGAGCTTTCTTCCAAAAAGAGTGACATGTTTTGAAGGCTCTAAGAGATATCAAAAGTCGGGGTTCCACAGATTGCCACAATAGGGCAGACAATTGGAAATCTGCTTGTTTCCATTGTTCAGCTTTTTCAGAAGGTACTTGGCTTCCATCCTGCTCAAGGTGGTCATAATGTCCTTGACCGAGAAACCACATTTCCAGCACACCAAGAGAGGTAATTCTTTTCGTTTAGTTTTTCAGAAGTAATTGAGGGACTTCCAGAGAAAGAAAGAACACTTCCAGACGCCATTGTTGATAAAAATAGGAGAGGAACCAGAAAGGAGCCAGAAAACCGAGAGGAACTAGAAAACCCTAGGGGTTTCTTAGGGTTTTCTTCAAGGGGAGCTTCTGGACCTCACTGAAGTAGGGTTTTGAGGGGCAGAGCAGAGAGAGGAGGTCCAGGCGACGACTATGGAGGTGTCGCGGTGACTTTTCGGCGGCTAGAGGGCGGCGCGTGAGCTGTACGCGCCTGTTCGCAGTGCACAAAGAAGCGGCGCATGGGGAAGAATCAGACGCCGGCACCGGTGGGGTTGGTTGTCGCGTGAAGAGGCGAACCAGATCCAGTGGTCGTCGGATGGAACAGTGACGGTGGACGGTGGCGGACAGATGCGAGATGGCAGAGAACCAAGTTGAAGAGCTTCAAACTGCAGTTGACAGCTGCAGACAAAGGCAAAACAACCGCGGACGGCGGCAATGGGCACCAGACAGATGCAAACAACAATGACAATGCTGGTGGACCACTTAGGACAAAAACCAGAGCAGGATGAACCTGCTCTGATACCATATTAGTAGTGGACTTTAAGCCTAATTCAACTCCACAAAACCGGCTTGTAGGGTGAGGTTTGCACGCACTTATAAACTAAGAATTGGCCTTATCTCTAGTCGATGTGGGACTTCCAACATACCTCCTTCACGTCGAGGTATAGACATCTCGTGCGTGATAGTAGAAATTGGGTGGTCCGATAACGGTCCGATAGCGGGTAGAATAGAATGTCCACTTAGAACTTGCTAGGATAGGCTCTAACCATGACTCTGATACCAACTTGAGATAAAAATATGTTCTTGAGGGCTTAAAAGACATCTCTCATGTTCTGTTATTTATATAGATAAAGAGTTGATACAATAGAGAGATAGAAGGTCAAGTCATTGTCCTAGACTGCTAGGTACAATGATTAGAGATAACCCAACACACTACCCCCTATTTTAGTCCTACTGACTACACTAACAAGTAGACTTAGTAATTATTCTAACACATATCTTATTCATTTGATAAGCATCCATAAATCAATAAACTTTCTCATTAAATTTAAGACACTTAGAAATGTATCCCATACTGAGGCCTTTCTGTGAAAATTAGGTTTGTATGCTAATGTATCATGAACTAGAGGAGATATAAATACCAGGATTTATTGATGCCAACGATAGTTATAATTGGTAAGGAATTTTCTAAACCAGGACAGAAAACTTATAATGGTATGAACAAGGCATGAACATGGCGTAAATAATAATGAAACATTTTCTTGGAAAACAAGTAATATTATAATACTACTACTAAAATACCACAAATGAAAAAGAAAAGCAGTTTTTCTTGTTTTAAAAGTATATCAAAGAACACAAGATATTTTCCTTTTTGTTAGATACTGAGATACATTCTCTTGCTCTAAGGATTTTTTTTAATCATGTTTCATTTTATTAAAAATACGAGTTTAATTTTTTCCATTGAATTTTTTAGTAAGCTGGGGTGTCTGGACCTAATAGGCTTGTTAATCTTTATGGGAAATCATGAATATTGTTATTTTTGTATTTACAGGAAGATGCAAAGAAGAGTGCGTGGTCAGTCTCCTCCTAGTACTCCTATTCAAGAATTAGCAGCTGATAATAAAAAAGAAGAGTCGGTTGAAAGCATGGAAGGTAAACATAATACACTTTCATCCCCTGTCATTAAAAACGTACGGGAGTCCAGTATAGAAGACAAAGATAACGAACTTGAGGACACTGGGACAGCTGATGGAAGTTCCAAATTGGAAAAGGAGGAAACAGTAGACAAAGTAGAAACCCTTGAGGATGGGGTGGCAAAGAGACAGAAATTAACATCCCGAGTTGAGCAACATTTGCTGGATGATGTTGATGATTGGGAGGACTCAAAAGCTGCAAAAAGTAGTGATAACAGCAAAGCAAGATCAGCAAGCAGCAGGGATAACCATAAGCGGCGGGAAGGTTTTGAAGAAGAAGTAGTTCAGGATCCACGATCAGCACATCATAGTAGCATCAGACAGCACCCGGATGAAATTGAGCAGGGATTTTATAGAAGAGAGCATGATGCCAAGCAAGAACCTGAACGAAATCGCATGATAATTAAAGGTAGAGAGAGACCATACACTTACAAGGACCGGCATCTTAGCTTAGGTCCTCAGTTGCACACAAATACTGATGGATTTGATGGACAAAAAGAAAGGGAAAATTCTGACATGGATTGGGCACGGAGAGATGATGATCTCTATAGCAGAAGGGTTAGAAATGATGAACCAAGAAAGAGGGATAGGGCTAAGGTTCGAGAAAATGAGAGAAATGACAAAGAAGATAACATTCATTCTAGAAAACTATTGGATAATGGTAGCTACAGGGTTTCGTATGAAAAGGATGTTGGTTATAGAGACTCAAGACATAGGGAAAGAGATGACGGCTTGAGGATGAGGTATGAAGGTGTGGAGGATTACCATGGCAAGAGGAGGAAGGATGAGGAATATCTTAGGAGGGAGCATATTGACAAAGAAGAAATTCTTCATGGCTACAGGGAAAATGCTAGTCGGCGCAGGAGAGAAAGAGATGAAGCTTTGGATCCACGAAAGAGGGATGACCTGCAAAGAACTAGAGATAACCCTGATGATCAATATGCTGCTAGGCAGAAAGATGAGGCATGGGTATTGAGGGAGAGGGGTGATAGGCAGAGAGATAGGGAGGATTGGCATCGGATGAAACAATCCCATGAAGAACTCCTACCTAAGCGTGAGAGAGAAGAAGGGCGGAGTTCTGTAAGAAGTGGGCGAGGAGCTGAAGAAAAAGCATGGGTTGGTCATGTTAGGGCTAAAGATGAACATAAACTTTCTGAGAAGGAATACCAATCCAGAGAAGCAATGCGTCACAATGATCAATTGAAGAGAAGGGACCGAATTCAGGATGAAAGTCCACATCATAAGGGCCGTGACGATGTGTCTGTGCGCGGCAATCAATATACTACTGAGGAAAGGCGATCTAGGCAGGAAAGGTCAAGTAGTCGTAGTGATCGTGTTGCTAATGCTTCAGATAACCAAAAAGTTAAGCATAGAGAAGGCTCAAGGAAAAGCAAAGAACGTGATGTTAGTGACCCTAATAGTTTAGGCGTGTCCAAGAGAAATCAAGAAAATCAAAGTGGTCCAACCAATGAGAAGGTATGCACACTTGCATGTAGAACGTGAAACTATAAGGAGAGTAAAACAATCTTTTTACATGAAATTAAGTATTCTCTATATGTGACTCTTAGAATCACAAAGGTCTAGAATTATGTTGAGTTTGCAATTTACTGACCGGTAATATTATAAGTGTTGTTTCGAGCTACATAATGTATGCAATGGCACTCTTGACCATGAATAACTAACTAGCTTTTTCATTTTCATTATTCATCCCCATTTTCATATGTTGGGAGGAGGTAGAAATTCAAGAGATATGCCCTTTCAAGGCATGATTTTCTTTCTTTTTTTGGTCTGACTAGGATTGCCAACTTTGAAGATTCAACTTCTGGAAAGTAGTTAGGTGGCTTTTAAACATAATGTATATTGAGGTTTATTAAATCCATCCATTGTTAATTGGAATTTACTACATACTCCATTATGGGATCCATTCTTAAGTATCTTGACAGTTAATGACAAGCTTTTTTCTTAAAATTATTGTGTATAATCATGTTGTTTATCTTGATGTTTGGATGAGAGATTGCTTTTGTGATCCTATTCGATTGCACTAAAAATATCATCTTTGTGACTGGTGATTGGAAGAAATCTTGTTATTATAATATATATTTTAGTCTTGATTTCTCAGAACAGTATTATTATCATTATTACTACAGATGCTGATTTTTTATTCATAAGTAACTAGAGTTGATTAAAGAGGACTGTGTTGACCATTTGGTAATTGGGATAAGCCGTGCTGAAACTTGTGGCATGTATTAACAAATCAAACGTGTTAGTTCTTGGTTGTTACCTGGAAATAATTTTCTACTTAGGAGATACCATAAAATGCCGTTGCTAGAAATTTATAATGGAGCATCCGATCTTATATAAAAATATCAGTGTTATCTTTTTATCAATGTAGATGATTTTCCCTGACAAGGCTTGTTTTGTTTATTTGCCTGCAATTGAATCTAAGAATCACTTTTGAATTGAGTTCACAATTAATTGCATTTAGCGGATGTTAATATTGTTAGTAGTAAGGTCTACAGAATTTAGAGTGTATCTAAAATACAAAATTTCAGTCTTGTATTTATAAAACAAATAGTACTATTAGTGTAATTAGACGAAATATCCTTCAAATCACACTTCATTTTTATTCTCATGAGAATTGGTGGGAAAAGGTAAATTCACAAGGTAACATTGGAAAGTTATATTCTAACCCAGTTATCTCTTATCTGTTATATTATCACATTGGTGAGTATAATGAATTGAAGCTCGCATACATAATTGTAAAATCATGGAATCCTGTGAGGAATATTGTGATCTTAGCAACCCTGAGTAGCAGGGATCTTTTTGAGACCTCACTCACTAGGAAAAATTGATTTTTATTTTAACTACATTTTTCCATAGACTGTCCCTGTCTCCTGAACAATAAAGTTATTGTGGAATGCTCTTCGATGTGTTGTTCTGCCTGTTGCTGATGTTGGAAAACTATGATCGTTCATTAGATGTATGCTCTTGTTTTCTATAATTGTTAGTTTCTATTTGTGAAGGGCTTGAAAGGATCTGGTGACGAAGACCGTGCTGAGCATGATATTCTAGGGCACCACTCATCCAAAAAACAGCGGGAAGACATTTCCTCAGATGATGAACAGCTAGATTCTCGCCGAGGACGTTCTAAATTAGAACGCTGGACAAGCCATAAAGAAAGAGATTTCAGTATCAACAACAAATCCTCTTCTTCGTTGAAGTTCAAAGACATTGATAAGGATAATAATAACAACAACGGTGGATCTTCTGAAGATGGGAAACCTGCGGATGATCCTGCTAAAACTGTCGATGTTAATAACCAACATCTCTTGTCGGCTGAAGCAAGGGATTCTGCAGATATGGAGAATAAGGATGCTGATCCAAAAGAAATGGGAGATCGGCACCTTGATACAGTTGAGAGGTTGAAAAAGCGTAGCGAAAGGTTCAAGCTCCCTATGCCAAGTGAAAAAGAGGCCATAGTCATCAAGAAGTTAGAAAGTGAACCTCTCCCTTCTGCCAAAACTGAAAATCCAGTAGATTCAGAAGTCAAACAAGAACGACCTGCCCGAAAAAGAAGATGGGTCACTAACTGAATAAGAAGTTTTCAGCTTGGCCTGATTTTTTTTATAATTCGAAAACCCTGCAAGCCCAGCCATGCTTAGCAGCATATCTATTGAATGTTGAAAAAGGGCATATACAGGATTTGTGACAATTTGTACTTGGAGTAATGTCATCTTGTAACCTTACTACCTATACATTCAACGTACACTGTATATATACAAGTAAATTGTAAAACATGAACTGCCAGTACAGGTGGGACATATTTTCAGTGTCCAAATATGGCTCTTACCCAGATCATCTGGGTAACAATTATTATTGGTCAACGTGACATTCAGAAACCATTGGCATGGTTGGTGGGGCATTGAGCCTGATACTGGCACCTTCCACTTCAGATCAAAAGGGTCAAAGCTTTTGGAAAACGTCTTGGTGAAGGGCTACCCGAAGAGATGCATGCTGTCTGCTTCTCAAATGTGTTTTCTTAAATTGAATTAAATAGATGGCATGAATTATTTTCGTTGTTGTAGACTCTGTAGGCAAGTGTGGATTACTATTTCTTCTTCTACCTTTAAATTTTACGCGGGAATCCTTGAATACTAGCGATGAGCCTTTGTTGTATCTAGAGATCAAATGACTTACAGTTTAGAGGTTAGGAATTTCAACAAGTAATGAAAGAAAGTAAAAGCGTATATATTATCTTTTTGCTCAAATGCACATTTGGTTCTTCAAGTATGAAATCGATCTTTCCAAGTTTCGACACAGTGATGCAAATGATGATACGTGAGAAACATAAATGGCGTTAAATAGGTGAAGAAGTTGTGAAATGTACGCTTGTTTACATTAATTGGCCCAAACATAACACTATATGTATGAATTTGATGCTTGGTTTACCTAGTTTAAAATATACCTTGTGCTTTTAGTTTTCTAGAAAATAAAAGTGTTAAAATCTCTTTAGAAAATTGTTTTAAATAATCATGTTATTGGATTGATTCCAGACTTATGAACATTTAGATTCAAGTGTTTTGTGATTTGTAAACACTATTGGATTTTCAATTAGGATTTGAGTTCAACATTTAGAAATAAAAAAGAATAAAAGTATTTGAAATTATGAAATGTTTTAGACAATTCAAGCTTAAAGTTTGTAACATTGTTTATTTGAAATTGGATCACATTATTGGGAATTGATAAATTGTTTCTTCACTTTGTCTAGGCTTTGTCTCCAATAATTTATATGTTTTGGTTTATTTTCTTTAGTGTAACCATGAATCTTGTTGTAATTGATTATTATAAGAGGTAATCAATTAAAATGTTCAAAAAATCTCTTAAAATACTTTTGAAAAACCTCAATAACCTTTTCTTAAATTTATGGTGATTTATGCTATCAGAAAATAGATAGAAAAATTTCTCTACATGCATAATTCAAAGATATCAAACAAAAAAGCTATATAACACACATTAGAATTGATTATCTTCATAATAAAAACATCTTCAAGTAATGATCCTTCAAGCATTAGTCTTGATCTCGATCAATTTGATCAGCAACCTAACTTCTAAAATCTATGTAATTGAAAATACATCCAGGCCTTTTGTATTTGTTGATGAACTTTCTTAAAGTGTGCAATTGAGGCATAATGTAGAATCTTAACCTACAATTGCAATTCAACAGAAGTACACTGAAACTAAAGTATTCAACTCCATAAATTTGTGAGTTTTTGACACTACAAAAATTAAAAACAATGAGTTATCTTGGTGAGTAAAGAGATGTTTCTTATTTTTATACTTTTTGTAATTCTTTGGAAACTTTATCAAACATTTTCAATTTGTTAAACATTTTCAAGAGGCTCAGTACCAAGTTTTAAACTACATTTAGAATTCAGTAAGTTATAATAAAATAAAATAAAATTGAAGTAATCAATTCCTTAAATGTGTTTGTCCTTGAAACACCAAGAGATTACTAAGACAGGAGCAAAACGTTTCCTTTGGGAGCAATGAGAAGTTCGTTTTCTACATGACTGTTTCCAACTTCTAATGAATTAGGACTAACACAAAAATAGGTTTTCATGTCTCCAAATTTAAGTCCGAAATAAGCAGTGACATTATTATAAAATTTAGAGTTATTTTGGAGTTTGATTTGCTTACTTACATACGAGTTAGTCCTCCATGTTTTCTTAACTTCAACCTTATAGCTGAAATAACATCATCAAAATATTCACACACCAAAGTTTATGTACAGATCAGAGAGCAACCAAACACACACATCCATGCTAAAGAGGGATTCAATCTATCAGAATACACTCTACATGAAATTCAAATTTAAACGTATATATATATATATATATATATATATATATATATATATATATATATATATATATATATAAAGTCTATTTGCCAAAAAGAGATTTGATCCACCAAATGCCTTTGTTGTCTTGGGATCCTTCTTCTGCCTCTGGTGGCGGATCACTCTGTGGAGTCTTCTGGAGTTTGCTCACATCATATCCTTCTGAAATAGCATTCTGAACAAGTTGATTGTAGATAGCATCATCCATATTGGTTTGTCTGCATAAAATCTACCATTCATAATTCACCAACGTTAGCTCAGCAAAATCAAATTAACACAAACCTTTTTAAACTAACCTCAACACCATTAGTAACACATAACTTTCAACTTATCACTATCAGTTTTGCAGTAACATTCTGAATTGGTAAAGCTTCAAAACAAGAATAAGCTATTTCCCATTCTTCTAATATTTATCTAAAGATAAAAAAACATAAATCTGTGACGAAACTTTATCCTCATTGTTTGTCTTTCAAATACAAAACCACCTTTAAGCACAAAACCCTCTGTCATAGAAGTATATGTTCATTCTCCTTTTGACTAATACTGTCCAATATTAAACACATTTTTTTCTTCCTAATATGGATTTTGAAGAAACTAGTTACCAAGCAAATCATGGAAAAAAAAAGAGGTCGATGAACATTATCGTTTTCGCTTTTACATTTGAAGATCAGCCTAAGATCATCACAATAACCACAAAAATATAATATAGAAACTTCAAATCTAAAGAAAAATCACAGGAGTTTTGTAAAGTTAAATACAAACTTAAAATGATTCGTACCATAAACTTAATATAGTTACTAACACCATATGACGATATATAATTTTCGATCAGCAGAACACAGTAGAAAAACAGAGACAACAAAAAATAAATAGCAACAGAAGTTAAATAGGTTTACTTACCCAAAGGCATTTCCTGCTTGGTTGGCCGATCAAAGCATACTGATAATCGTCATCAAGGAAGAGGACCCAGTAGTCCCCAACGACAGGGATGATGGGCAAGAAAGGTGGAACATAAAATCTTACCTTTAACTTGGCTTCATCAGATTTTGGGTCTGCCTTGTAAGCAGTACCCTCTATGTAGCCTCTCTTTCCACCACTCCATGTCTCGTTCAGCACATGCACAGTACCATCTTCGTTAAGGGTATATGTGGCTCTGCTGTTCTCACCATCCTTTGGCTGAAAACGCGAAGGGAATGAGGCAATCTCATACCATCGACCCATGTACCTTTTCAAGTCCACACCCTTCACAACTTTCATCTCTTCCTTCGCCATTACCACCTTGAACTGGGAAATGACACAACTCACAGATTAAACAAACGATGATCTTCTGGGTACTCTCAAGTTGTGGCCTTTTATGAGGTTTCTGATAAGTGTGTCTATGCATATATACAACTTAGGAAACTTGTTTAACAATTCTAGAATAAGCCTACACATAATATCTATAATTATTGTAGTGGCTATGATTGAATCACTTTTTATATAAGTATTTTTAGGAAAAGATAAGACGTTAATCATGGTAACTTTAATTGGTAGTTAATGTTGTCTATGGAAATTTTGTTTAAATTTTATGAATTTATATGCCACAATTTAAAATATTTATTTTTGTCTCTCATGTATGATGCCATCAACTGTATTAGAAGCTTATTTAGAACAGTTTAAGGTGAAAAATTGACATGATAGATATTAATTTTGTTTAAATAATAATATTTATCACTATTATGTTATTTAAAGTGTGTGTAAACAAAAGACTTTGCTAACTAAATTGTGGGTTTCAAATTTATGTCCTTTTTTTTTCTTTTATAGTGTCTATTTGGAATCTTGGAAAATACAGCCTCTTTATATTTTGTGGTAATATTCAAAAGTAGGCATGTGTAACCTTAACTTTTATTTTGAAATGTTTATTTTCATTTTAAAATAAATTTTCATTTATTTAAACTAGACCTTAACATTATAAATTGGCTTTTAAAATTATACCAGTATGTATAGACAGCAACAACAAAAAAAACAAATGGTTAAGAGGTTAGTTTTTTCTTTTCAAATATAAAAGAATAAATTAGATGAATTTATTTCTAAGAATATAGATTAGCAAATAATGACAGAAAAAGTAGATATTTTCTTGTCTGTAGACCACATTTTTTATAGAATAAACAAAGGAATGGGCTAAGAAAATCGTGGAAGTGTTTGGACCACGTATTCCATCAGATAGAACTTTCTAGTATTCTCAAAGGCTTCCTTCTCTCTTTCAATTATTTCTGCTCTTTATTAATTTTAAATCCTGTAATTGTTTTCTTTTCCATTTTAAGAAAAAAAAAAGGTCAAGAGTGTTTTTCTATGTGCTCATTTTAATTATTCTCAGTAGATAAAAAATAATACAAATATTTTCATATTTTTCTAAAAAGAATTATTTATTAATTAGGGTTTTATTCTTATAATAAAATATTAGAATATTACTTTACATTGAAGTTGAAGTTACCCGAAACACAATTTGTATCAGCTTTTATCAGCAAATTGTTTTATACGACGGTTTCAAAAAATTCAATTGACATTTTCTGTTTTTCATTTATTACTATATTATCATTTTCTTTCTAATATAATTTTACAATAAAAAATTTATAATGAATTTAAATATAATGTCATTTTTAATAATGATAATATAATTTATTTTCTTTATCAAACACAAGAAAAATAAAATACAAATTTCATAAACTTATATATTAAAATTTTATAATGTCACATTAAACATTAATAATATTAATACTTAACAGTTATTATGGACATAATATTCATATTTTTTTCCATGTTCAAAAATAATTTAAGCAGTAAGTAAGTTTAGGGAAAAGGTTAACTAAGATCAGTGTTAATATGTGTTATTTATATTTTACGATTCTAAATTTTTTAAACGCTAAAATATTTCAATTTCATATGTTTAATACTTTTAAAATATTTATTCTTTTTGAGAAGTCTTGAAATAAAATTTCGCATCCAATTTCTAAACACTATTGGGTTTTCAATTAGGATTTGAGTTCAACATTTAGAAATGCAAAAGAATAAAAGTATTTGAAATTATGAAATTTTACAGACAATTCAAACTTAAAATTTATAACATTATGTATTTATTATATCCATATGTTAACTTGACGAATTATAGTATCCATACTTATAGATAACCTAGTACCTCTTAGTCTCTATTTTACTAAAATACCATCTTTTATTTTTATTAATATATATATATATATATATATATATATATATATATATATATATATATATATATATATATATATATTAATAAAAATAGTGAGTGACCAAGTTCACATCTCGTCTTAATTTTTTTATAAATTTTTACATAGATCTTTTTAAGATTTTAATAACTATACATTTTTTATAACTTATGTCATTTTTATATATTTTAATATAATTTTTTAAGGTTAAAATATTTTATTAAATATTTTTACATTTTTTTATAAATATCTACAGATATTAAAAAAATATGTAAATATCCACTTATATGCATGAATATGAAAACAAGTATAAAACAAATATTTATCTAACGAAGCTACTATCTATATCCATTCCCTACCCACTCCCGGGACATTCCTAATCAATCTGATATAAATTCGATATAAGTAAAAGAAATTTCTTTACAATCCATACATTGTCTAACCTAAATTTTTATTTTTTTAAGAAAACAATTATAATTTACGTCAAAGTATTAATAACTAATGTAACTTAACATCAGGAACTTTCTCTTCTAACATAAAATTATATCAGATATTAACTCCGATACAAAATTTACATTTTTAACATTAACAATAATCTTTTTACGTTGTAAAAGACAAAAAAAAAATAGCAAACGTAAAAAATCTTATTTATGGTAATATATTTAACTGAGATTTAATGTGTAGTATTTATCTATAACTAGCTATAATTCAATTTAATAAAAATATTCTTTTGTAAATAAGATGGACTAATTACTCATGTTCAGAAATATTGAAGTTTAAAATTAAAATTAAGCATGGTTTGAGTAATTTCTTATAAAGATCAATTTTTCCTTGCTAAGACGCTACTGAGAGTTGAAAAACTATGATTGATACCATAACTTCTGCAAAGGTCTAGAAAATTCACTTTTGAAATTCTCCATCATCATTTGTATTCTTGAATACAAAATTTATATTTTAAATAATACATTACAAAAACACAAAAGTATGTATATAGATAAAATTTATATTTAAAATAATACATTTTAAACGTATGTATATAGATAAAGTCTATTTGCCAAAAAGGGATTTGATCCACCAAATGCCTTTGTTGTCTTGGGATCCTTCTTCTGCCTCTGGTGGCGGATCACTCTGTGGAGTCTTCTGGAGTTTGCTCACATCATATCCTTCTGAAATAGCTTTCTGAACAAGTTGATTGTAGATAGCATCATCCATATTGGTTTGTCTGCATAAAATCTACCATTCATAATTCACCAACGTTAGCTCACCAAAATCAAATTAACACAAACCTTTTTAAACTAACCTCAACACCATTACACCAGCTCCGTGTTATGAAACTTTACAAGATAGAACACAGTAGAAAACAGAGACAACAAAAAACATAGATAGCAACAAAAGTTAAATAGGTTTACTCACCCAAAGATATTTCCTGGTTGGTTCGCCGATCAAAGCATACTGATAATCGTCATCAAGGAAGAGGACCCAGTAGTTCCCAACGACAGGGATGATGGGCAAGAAAGGTGGAACATAAAATTTTACCTTTAACTTGGCTTCATCAGATTTTGGGTCTGCCTTGTAAGCACTACCTTCTATGGAGCTTCTCTTTCCATCAGACCAAGTTTCGTTGAGCACATGCACAGTCCCATCGGTATTAAGGGTATATGTGGCTCTTGTGTTCACACCATTCCTTGGCTGAAAAAACGAAGGGAATGAAGCAATCTCGTACCATCGACCCATGTACCTTTTCAACTCCACACCCTTCACAACTTCCATCTCTTTCTTCTCCATTACCACCTTAAACTGGGAAATAATAACACAACACACAGATCAAACAAACCACGATTTTCTGGGTACTCTCAAGTTCTGCCCTTTTATATATGAGGTTTCTGATAAGTGTGTCTATGCATATATACAACATAGGAAACTTGTTTGACAATTCTAGAATAAGCCTACACATAATATGTATAATTATTCTAGTGGCTATGATTGAATCACTTTTTTTATAAGTATTTTTACGAAAAGAAAAGACCTTAATCATGATAACTTTAATTGATAGTTAATTTTGTTTAAATTTTTTGAATTTATATATGTCACGATTTAAAATATTTATTTTTGTCTCTCATGTATGATGCCATAAAGTTTATTAGAAGCTTATTTAGAACAGTTTAGCGTGAAAAATTGGCATGATAGATATTTATTTTGTTTAAATAGTAATATTTATCACTATTATGTTATTTAAAGTGTGTGTAAACAAAAGACTTTGCGGGTTTCAAATTTGTGTCCTTTTTTATTTCTTTTTATAGTGTTGGTTTGGAATCTGAAAATACAACTTCATTAAATTTTCTAGTAATATCCAAAAGTAGTGATG
This sequence comes from Vigna angularis, assembly GCF_016808095.1. NCBI lineage: Eukaryota > Viridiplantae > Streptophyta > Magnoliopsida > Fabales > Fabaceae > Vigna > Vigna angularis. Next base: position 8,412,498 of record NC_068973.1, on the reverse strand, counting down.
TGTAAGCTTAACTTTTATTTGAAATGTTTATTTTTATTTTAAAATAAATTTTCATTTAATTAAACTAGACCTTAACATTATAAATCGGCTTTTAAAATTAGGGTTAAATATATTTTTATTCTTTAAACTATTAAGCGAATTTGTTTTTAGTTTTTTTTTTAAACTAAGTTATATTTTGATCTTTCTTTTTAAAGAAACTATAATTTTTGTTCTTCAAATCCAACAACGTTAAAAAAGATGAAAGTGACTAACTGTGAAATTGCACAATTTTTTTTTCTGATATTGAGTCAGTTTTTCTCAACTTTTCTCCCTCTCTTTTCCTCGTCTCCTTCCTTCCATCTTCCACTCCCTCCATCATCTTCACCAAATCCTCCATTATCTTCTTTAAATCCTTCAAACAAAGAAATTCATCACCACCATTGCAATCACTATTTTTGCCTCTCTCAACCCAACCTTTCCACCCAGTATCCCTATTTTGTTCCTCAACTCAAAACAAAAGGAGTGAAATCGCTTTTGTTTCAAATATAAAAGGTTAAATTTTTTTTCAAATATAAAAGAATAAATTTGACGAATTTATTTCTTAGAATATAGTTTAGCAAATAATAGCAGAAAAAGTAGATATTTTCTTCTCTGTATACCAGATTTTTTTAGAATAAACAAAAGGATTGGGCTAAGAAACTCGTGGAAGTGTTTGGACCACATATTCCATAACATAGAACTTTCTAGTATTCTAAAAGGCTTTGTTCTCTCTTTCAATTATTTTTGCTCTTTATTAATTTTAAATCCTATAATTGTTTTATTTTCCATTTAAAAAAAAGAAGGTAAAGAGTGTTTTTCTATGTGGTTATTTTAATTATTCTCAGTAGATAAAAAATAATACAATATATTCATGTTTTTCTTAAAAAATATTTATTAATCAGGGTTTTATTCTTATAATAAAAGGTTAGAATGTCACTTCACATTTAAGTATAAGTAAGTTACCCTAAACACAATCGGCATCAGTTTTTTACTTGCATATTGTTTTATTACAGTTTGCTCAATTCTGATGAGGATATTTTTAATTTTTAATTAAATAAATCAAAACTATTCTTTTATGAATAAACTATTAATTTAATAAATTTATAATTCTTTTGGGAAGGATTAGAGATATAATAAACTTATAGTATACAAGTGATAATCTCTTACCTTGGATTAGAATTAGTATTAATGTCATCATAACTTGTTAGAGTTTTACTTAAGAATTGAAGACTCATGTCACCGTTATTAATTCTCAAAAATCTCTTATAACATTTGCAAATTATATTATGCTTTTCTTGTGAGAAAAATGCTGAATGTTGTATAGTTTTCAACTTGGTATTCTCCTCTCAGAAGAGACATTCTTAATTTTCTGGAATCATATAATTTTAATGTAACATTTGGATAGTTTGGAAAATGCCAAACTTAAACCGACTGTAGTAGCTTTAAGGGCAAGAGATAAGGCTTAAGGGGCAAGAAATAGCTTTGAACTAATAGGTCCATTTCAAGTGTGTATGCTTGGAACTAAAGACAAGCCTTAGTGCAAAAAGGAAGAAACTTTCATTTTTGTTTCCTAAAAAATTGATATTATTTTGCTCCAATATGCATAGGGGTGGATTTAATTTAGATGGGTAATTTTGGTCTTTTTAATTTGGATGAGTGGTATTGGTAGAGATTGAAAATGAACAATTTTTTTTTATCTTTTGTTTATAATCTTTGGATTATATGCAAGGTAAGAGTGTTGGTGTGTAGAAGAAAATGAAACTCTTTTATTTGCAATTTGTAAAGAATGGACTTTATACTTTGAATAATATAGAGACTAAAATTATGTCTAGTTTAAAAAATATTACTTCGATCCCAAAATTAATGATCAAGACTACACATGTATATATTAATATTTTGTAATTACTTAGTATGGAGACCAATCAAAAGATAGGATTCGGTCTGAGTCTTAACAAGATATATAGTCCCTAGCTTTAGGCTCTTAAGTTTAGAGGTTGAATGTAACATCCCAAAAATTCTCCCTTTAAAAGAATTCAAAATTTAAAATATTGTAATAATACAATTACATTGACACCATGTAACCTCAAACTTAAATCTAAACATATAACTTAAGTTCAGATCTAACTATAACTATAACATTGAATCCCTCTAAGTTGTTCTTCCATCTCTTCCTTCATTTGCACAGGATCCCGCGACAATCCTTCATCTGCTCCCGTATAACAAATACGTTGTACGATCATCGCAAAAATATGATTTTTCCGATACATGCACAAAAAAGTAAGGGTGAGCTAACATACAACACATCATTGATAAAACATGCATAATTACTTTGATATAAACATCATATAATATTTATGTCATACATCCTCATATACTATCATATCACAATTCTTACTAGACACTCATCCGGATGATACGTTGATGAGCGGTCACGGGAGGTTATACACTTGTGATGACTTCAAATTTTTCTTACAAATACACTTCCAAAATACTCCATACCATTCACAAGGTTGGTCCCCTCACTATGTCCAAAACCGGTACATAGACCAGGACCTCCTGCTCCTCTCACCACATAATTCATCCTTCTCTACTTGAGACTGAATGAAATATTAGAGTATCAAGATAACCTCCAACTACGGGACCCTCAACATCAACATATACACTAATACTATAACATTTCAGAATCTCTCCATGAGATTCATACCATACTCATATTTCTCCATTCCCTTATACAATTACAAAACCTCTCCATAATACTCATATCATGAGCAATGCACAATCTCATATTAACATCATAAAATGCATTCCTTACAGTTATTATCACATCTCATACATTCACACATATCACATTACAACATATATTCCAACCTTTATACACATAATTCCATTCAAATTCAGAATCTAAAACTATTTGTATAATACATTTGAACGAACACTATTCACCGAAATCAACTGAACAGGACGAACGCTAATGGCCGAACGCTACTGGACGAACGCTAATGGCCGAACGCTACTGACAACGCTACTGACAACGCTACTGGACGAACGCTAACGGTCGAACGCTACTAACAACGCTACTGGGCGAACACTACAGGACAACACTAATGGTCGAACGCTACTTGTCGAACGTTACATGGACAGACGCTCTGAGACCGAACGCTATCAGCCGAGTGCCATCTATCAAACACTATTTGATTGGGTCAAATTTGGAACGAACGCTAGGAAATCATGTACTATTGGGCCGAACGCTAAAACTCTGAACCTTGACCGAACAGTATTAGAACGAACACTGAGAGATCAAACACTAGGCAGGACGCTCAAAACCGAACACCCTATTGACCTCAATACTGTTTGGACGAGCGCTCAACGATTAACCTCCATTAAGACGAACGCTCTCTATGACGAGTACTACCCGAGGACAAACATCATCGAGAACGACCGTTCCATATGAACGATCACTAACCATAAACATCACCAAGATCGAACGCTCACTATGGACGCTCACTAACTCAAAACGTTATCAAGATCGAGCGTTCACTAACACATAATATGACCGAACGCTTCAGATTGAAGCCTAAGACTAAGTGATCAAGATCGTACGCTAACAATCACTAACAGATTTCGAGACCGATCGCTTAAGATTCAAACTTTAGAATATCCGATTAAGGACGAACGCTCTCTACAACCTATGGACGTTCGCTATTGAGACTGTACGCTCAAGTTTGTTACCCAAGAATACCAATTTAAGAACGAGCATTTATACTCACTAATCCACTAAGGACGAACGTTTAAATCACTAACGCTATGCAGTTTGAACGAAGGTCTGTTATATTTCTAAGAGGACGAACGCGAACGCTCGATTCCTTAAATCACGCACTATACGAACGAACGTTCTAAGTTGGCTGATTCGGGCGGACACTCAGAATAATTACTGAACGATCAGAAATTGGACGACTGGTCGAGCACTGTTGGAACGAACGCTCACTATCACTTATGGACGAACGCTCACTATAACACTTATGGACGAACGCTCACTATAACACTTATGGACGAACGCTCACTGATACAATTAAGGACGAACGCTCACTGATAAGGACGAACGCTCACTGATACAATTAAGGACGAACGCTCACTGATAAGGACGAACGCTCACTGATACAATTAAGGACGAACGCTCACTGATACAATTGAGGACGAACGCTCACTGATAAGGACGAACGCTCACTGATACAATTAAGGACGAACGCTCACTGATACAATTGAGGACGAACGCTCGACCCATTCCTGCCGACCACTAATTGGTCGAGCAACTTAGACGAACGTCCAATTTTGAAGCACTAAAATTGGACGCTCGCGCGTTTCTGCAGAATTCTGCAGAATCGTGTTTTCCAGTAACCCAGAAACCCCAAATTCTCATTTCCAAAATTCCCAGATTTGCAAGAGTATAGTTATACAATCACTCATACGGATTCATAGCAAAGAAAGATACTCTAAACACAAAATTATTCATCAAACAATAGTACGATTTCAAACATATTATTTCCACAATCTATAGAAGAAGGTCTAGCTCCCCTTACCTGGTTTTCTCCAAGCACCATGTCCACTACCCGCAACCCCATATCTCAGACTAGCACCTTCACCTCCTCCAGCTTCTTCCATCACCATAACCACCCCTTTTTGCTCCATCTCCGCCAAACCAGCCACCGCGACCCAACCTCCGATCCTGTCTGCTCCCCTCGACGTCTCTGCACCGTGTCTGACTAACTGGCTGTTGCTCACCACTGCGATCCCGCCTCCGCGTCACTGCTTCTTCGATCCATCCACGGGCAACCCAGGGAGGGTTTTCGCCTCCGCCGCACCTGCATATGGGCCACTGATTTGGGCCGTGTGTGAATGATGATGGTCGAGGGGTGAGAGGAATCGAGACTGGATTATGGTTGAAGGGGGGGATGTTAGAGATGGAGAAGAAAAAGGATGAAGATGGGGTGATGAGCAGAGAGGAGTCAGTGTCCCCATTGATGGAATGGTGCGTCCAGTAATAATACTTCCCATAATGCACTCCAATTATTGCATTCTAATAATGCAATGGGTGGTTGATTGCCATGCCCCACCTCCAAAATTTACGGTCCTCACATTGAACATGTTCTTCTAAATGTAAATTAATTTGTAGTTTTCTCACGTTTTTAATCTATTAAAAGAATTATTTTTAGAATTTATAATTCTAATAATATAATCATACTAGAATACCAATTATAAAAGATTTTATAAAAATGTGTTCTTTAATTTTTTTTTCTCTAATATATGTTTTTTATCTATTTTTTGTCTTTCTTTCTCTTCTCACATTTTCTTAATAGATAACAGTCATTATAGTCATACAGAGAACCATAATATCTTTTATTAATCAACATTTATCAAATTAGGTTTTAGTTTATTTTTATTATAGTTTTTCATAATAATTAATAGGTCCTTATATTTTATTAAACTATATTTGAACCCATCAAAATATTTCAAATGAGTCACGTAATATAATTAATTCGTCAATTAATTCTAAATTCTCTCAAGTAATTCATATGATGTCATAATAACATTCTATGTTTTAATACATAAACATAATGCGCATTAAAAGACCTTATATAAATTGGTTCCATCATTATTCATAATTAAAGATACACAAATAACAATATTCATGGTAGTTGCAGAAGTCAACATGTCCCCTTCCATGTATTGCTATATTATCATTTTCTCCATGATATGATCTTACAACGAGAAGTCCAAAATGGTTTCAAACATAAAGTTGTTTTCAATAACATTAGCATAATTTGTTTTGTTAATCATAATTTACATGCATATACACATAAAAAAGAAAACACAAATTACATAAACTTATAAAAAGCTCAGAGTGTCAGATAAACATTAATAACATTAACATTAAACATTCAATGGTAAACATAATATTCATATTCTTTACATGGTCAACAAACAATTTGGGTGGTAATCCTTTTGTCAAAGGGTTACCAATCATAATATTAGTGTTAATGTGTTCTATAGACACTTTATTTTTCTAAATCTCTTTTTAAAGACAATATTTCAATTTCATATGATTAATACTTTTGGAATACTTGTCGTTCTTTTAGAAAAGAATACAACTGCAAAATTATCACAATAAATTTTTAACGGCTTGAAAATCCTGTCGACTACTCGAAGCCTTGAAATAAAGTTCTACAACCAATTAGTTTAAATTGTTGTCTCAAAGCATGCAACAAATTCAACTTCCATGGTGGATACAACAATAACAGACTGTTTCACACTTTCCCATGAAATCACTCCTTCGGTTAAAAGATACACATAACCAAATATAGACTTTCTTGTATCCACAGTCGGTAAAGTCTGAATCTATATAATCAATCACCTCAAGGTGATTAGATTTCCTATAAGTAAGCAAGTGATTTTTGTTCCTAGTAGGTATCTTAAAAATTTTTTTGCAGTTTTCCAATAATCCAGTCATAGATTTCTCTGGTATCTACCAAGCATGCCAACTACAAAGATAATATATGGCCTCATACATGTTTGAACATACATCAAACTCCCAACAATAGATGCGTAAGGGATATCTTCCATTTGATTCCATTTCAAATACTTCTTTGAACATTGCATGAGACTAAACTTGTCTCCTTTCTATATTGGAACAATAGATGTTGAACATTTATCCATTCTGAATCTCTCTAAAAATTTATTAATATATGCTTTTTGAGACAAATGTAATAGTCATTGTGATCTATAACAAAATATTTCTATTCCTATCACATAGTATGTCTCACCCATATCTTTCATTTCAAAGTTACTAGAGAGAAACCTCTTAGTCTCACTTAATAGACCAAGATCATTAGTCACAATCAAAATATCATCAACATACAAAATAAAAAGTATAAACTTGTTCCTACTGATATTCAGATATATAAACCGATCAATAGTGTTCTCCTTAAATCCAAAGGCATAACAATATCATTGAACTTAAGCCGAAATGCTTGTTTAAGTCCATATATTGGTTTCTTAAGTTTACACACCATGTGTTCCTTTCTTTCTTTAGTGAACCCTACTAGTTGGTCCATATAAACATTCTCTTCTAAATTCCTATGCAGAAAGGCAATTTTAACACCCATTTGAAGCAACTCAATATCACAATGAGCTACTAATGTCATGATAATTCTAAATGAATCTTTCTTAAAAACATGCAAAAAAATTTCCTTATAGTCAATGTCATCTTTCTTAGTAAAACCTTTAGCAACAAGGCAGGTCTTGTAACATTCAATATTGCCATGAGAGTCACGCTTAGTCTTAAAGACCCATTTACATCCAACTCTGTTACATCCTTTAACAATTCCACAAGGTCTCATACATCATTTTGTGCCATTGATTTAAGCTCATCATTCATAGCATTTTACCACTTATAAGAATTATCACCATCAATGGCTTCTAAAAATGCAACTAGGTCATTATCAATACTTAAGTCATTTTAAGACTCTTGTAGATAAACCATATAATCATTCAAAATAATAAACTTTCTTTCTCTATGAGATCTTCTTAATACTACTTCTTGTGGTTATTCTACTACCAACCCATTGTTAACATGAAGTTCATTAATTTGTTGGGGAACAACTCTTCAATAAGAGGTACTAGCTACATGAACTTGTACTCTAATTTCTTTAGTCTCCACATTTTGTGAATCTTCCCTTTCACTGGTTTCACCATTCTCAATGAACTGGACATTTTAGTTTTGACAATTCTTGTACTATGGGTCGGACAATAAAACATAGACGCTTTTTATTTTTTCTCGATAACCAATGGAATATCCATTGATTGTTCTTTCATTCAATTTCTTTTCATATGGGTTATAAATTCTTACTTCTGTTTGACAACCCCAAATATGCAAGTGTCTTAAACTAGGTTTCCTACTTGTCCATAACTCAAAAGGAGTCTTCTAAACAACTTTACTAGGAACCGTGTTCAACAAATACATGATAGTCTTTAAAGCATACATCTACAACAATATAGGTAAATATAAATTACTTAACATACTCCTAACCATATCCATTAAGGTTTGGTTATGCCTTTCTGACACTTCATTTTGTTATGGTGTGTTTGGCATTGTATTGAGCACAAATACCACATTTCTCAAGGAACTTAGCAAACAGACCAGGATGTTGTCCACTTTCATCATATCTTCCATAATACTCACCCACGTTTATCTAATCTTACGATTTTCACCTTTTTGTCTAATTGTCTTTCCACTTCATTTTTATAAACTTTTAAGGCATTCACTGCTTGAGATTTCTCATGCAGTAGATAGAAACTCATTAAGTGGTCAATCCAGGGTGAGTTAGGTCGGGTCAGGTGGCCCATTTTGACAGCTTTACCTCCTCTTCTCACACTGTCGACATTATTCTTAAACCCTCTCTTCTCCGTCAATTCGCCCTAATCCTCCTCCACATCTTTCTCATTCACCTTCACCTCCAAACCCAAAGTACCCATTTTCTATCACACCCTTTCCCTCACATACCATTCTCCTCCACCTCCTCATTTTCCTTCAACCTATGCTTCTTTCCTTGCTAACATATACTCCCTCATTCTTCCATAATCCCCAAGTCCAAATTTTCCTCCTAGTTATGAGTTTCTCTACCTTGGCACCATTGTTTAACTCTTGTGACAATAGTATCAATGAACTCTTAAAATTACGCGTTACCATGTTGAACCTCTATAAAATGGATTTGTCAGAGCTTTAATTGTTGGGAGACAAACTTCGCTTAGAGAGAGAACAATGACAATTAAAATATTGTCGTTTTTGTTCACACTATCTTCACCATCATCGAGTTGTGTCATCAAAAAAGAAAGAATTTTGAGGAAAAAAAGATTTGGAGTGACATGTCCAAATAATTTTAACACCAATTTAACAAGAAAAAAATACACATAATTGACTCTATCTAAAAAGATATAAAAAATCAATTAAATAAAAAATATATAGAAAAAAAATCATAAACTTACATACAAAAATAAATTATTAATTAAGAAACTAAAGAATTTATTTTTTATGATAAAAATATCCTAGCACAATGTATTTGTCCCGATTACTTAGGATACTATGTTTTTATATGGAGGAATCATTACAACATTATTAATTTTAATTATTTTAATATGAACTCTTAAAAATTAATTATAACAATTAATAAATTAAAATATAGGAATAAAAATATAATAAAAGTGAAAATAATAAGTATGAAAACGAACATCTTTATAACATTTATCTAACGCGTATGGTGTTAGATAGTTTAATCATGTTAATAAACTTTTATATATCAAATTATCTAACCTCGTGCACCGAAGAAAAAGTGAAAATCATACAACTAAATTAAGCTAAAAGTAGAAGTATCAAAATAATACTAAACATCATTTTTTGTACTTTTATAGTTTATTCCAAAACCAAAAGTAAGTTCGAAACACTCTCTCTTATAATCTATACATATTTTTGTTTCCTGTGAACGAATCCAACTAAGTAAGAGCTGTCTTGTATTTTATTTTCTATATTTTTTAAAAATATATTTTTTTTATTTTTTTCATTATTTTTCTATATTTTTAAAACATATTTTCATTCTTTTTACATTAAATTGCACATATGTATAGACTGCAAATAATATGCTCATAGATTGAATAAAATTTTGTATTGAGTCAAACTATTTTGATTATCTTACATTTTTAGATTTATTTTTGTGACACTTTGCATAGTAGAATGACAAAAAAGTTTATGTTCGGCACACACACAAAAAATCAGAACAACGTTTTTAATTTGGAAATTCATTCTAACATGATCCATCCAATTCTGCATCATTTAAAACCTAAACCTTCATTTTTTAATTCCATTCTATTTTTGTGTAAACAAAAATGCAGCCTTAATAATCCAACATCATCCTAGCATCAGCCTGATATCAATCTGTTTTCAGTTTGCTTTCGTGTAAGAAATAAAAAGTTTCAATTCATTTTCATATGATATTATATTTTCAATAATAAGAAAAAAGAAAACAAAAATTGTCGAGCTAACCTGATAACTCAGTAGGTTTGGTTGTAAATATTAACTAATTTTCAATCAGCGGATTAACCCAACCCAATCTCTTTTGGCGGACCAAAGTCAGATTAAGCTTAAATGGATCGGATTAACCCGTTTTTTCACCCTTACTTTACATGTATAGGTTTTCTTTTTTAGTATTTGTTGAGCTTATTAAAATATATTTCAATCAATTTAAGTACATAGTAATATATTTTGTTTATAAATTATACCTTTTCTTTTTTGTCGAGCTGAATGGAATATATTTTAATTAATTTAAGTGTAGTAATGTATTTAGTTGATAAATTAAAATTTTAAGAGTAAGCTAAGACTTTTTCTTTGTTTAGAGTGTTGAAAAAATTCGGTAAGAGTAAGCAGAGTAATCGTTTAGATAATGGTAATGATTATAGATCAAGAAAAATATGACATAACAATTATTAAGTGAGAGATTATCTATTATTTTGAAAGCTAATCATATATTTCTGTAATATAATATTAGAATATAAAATTGGATTTTGATTAGTCAAGTCGGGAAGTAATGATGATATGAAATTTATATGTACATATATAATGACGGGAAAACACATTAGAAACTAGCTAAGATGTATAGAATTTAATTTTGGTTGCGAAAGTGTTTAAGACTTTAGAATTTTATTTAGAGATATTGATTTATGTAAAAAATAGGTAAAATATACAAGAAGTGGAAGCCTTTTACAATATTTCAAACTATTAATTATAATGAAAAACAATTAGATGATGTTTCTAATTGATAAATTCACTATCAAAGTGTTTTTCCATTATCAGTGTCCTTGCTAAAGATATACAAATGTAATGTTAATTGAATATAAATATTGTCAAGATATAATTATACACCATGTTTAAAGTTAGATGATAATTCAATAACATATGATACAAGAGTGTTGAAGGTAAAGAAATATTTATGTTTGATATTTTTATACTAGTTTTTCAATTAATTATCCTTAGAACTCTCTTCTTTTCGTTGTTAGCTTTTTATTAAAATTTTGTAAATGAATTTTATGTATTCAATACAAAAAATTTATTATAATTTATGAGATATTTTTATCATCTATAATATTTTTAATGATTCACATGTTTATATTCATATATAACTGTTACGATTTTGTTTGAGTAATATTTGTCACAATCTCGTGCCTTCACATATTTAATTCAATTTTGTCAGTTATCTTAAACCATTGCATTGGAACATATATGCATGAGATCATTAAATACTTTTTTTTTTTTAATTTTCAGAAATACCATAACCTCAACAATCTTTTTCAATTCTTCCAACCCACTAGGAAGTGGGGTTAACACCAGAATAAAATACAAAAGAATAGAACAAAAATATTTTAACCATTTATATCTACTCACATATGATACTTAATGAATTGAGTAATAAGTATATTCATACCTATTTAAATATTTATTAGATAACCTGTTTATAAAAATAAATAAAGTCAAAGAAAAGAAAACATAATATCATAAAAGATGCTACACATTTTCTTCTCTTAAATGTCAAATAATAGTAAAAACATTATAATTATAATTACATAAATTTCAAAATAACATGCATAATAAATTAGGAGTGTTTTTGTAATTTAAAAAGATATGGAAATGAAAACAAGAGAGACATATACATATACATATACTTGTCTTAATCCTTGATTTAGAAAATCAGATATTATTTGTACTTGTTAAATCCAAGTATTCTTTGTCAACATTCGAACATGTCTAGACAATATCTATAAGTACAAATTTATTTTCTACTCCAACCCAAGAAACATCTACAACCCTTATTATACCTAATTAAAAAAAAGTAAACTAAATAAATAATAAATAAAATCAGATTCCTAATGTTGGAATTTTTTTATAAAAATGAATAGTATGTTTACCACCACTCAATTTAAAATTGTTAAAAAAATTATCCACAAAAAAAGGTAGTCTTTCAGTTTAAAATGTCTAAAAAAGTTACCATAAATAAATATTTCCTAAAAAAAGTTTGAAACTTCTCATTAATTGATAACAAAAGTAACTTCTACCAATAACTATAGATAATCCAATTGAAATATTCAGTCTACACACACTTTCATATCAAAGCATCTTTAAAATAACGTGTATATTAAAAGTTAACAAAAGAAAAAGTGAGAGAGAGCACCAAGAACCACATTCATATTACAATTATTTTATCTAAACCAATACAGAAAATTTTTATGCACTACAAGATTGAAAACAAGATAGAACAGATAATGGCTAACACGAGTCCTCAAGTAAAGAAATAATGTTGACCATGACAATAAATTTAGTGGCAGAACATGAAAATAAGTACATCAAAGAAACTACACAATCACTCAGCTCCAGAGACAGATAAATGGTCCTGAATTCAAACTGAATAAGAAATCAGTTGCATGATCCAACAGGGTAGGAGGCATCAAATACAATTTCTCCATCCAACAACGTTAACTCATTTTGTTCCTGCATCATAGTAGTCTTGCCTTAAATGGTTTAACAAAAGATACAAATTATATAAATTCTTAGGGAGATAACTTAATGAAGAAACCAAAGGATATAACTTGTTGTATATGTACTTAAACCTACCTCAACCTCAACAAATGAATGGTTGATTGTAAATTATGCAGCATAGTTTGAAAGGATGGTAGTTTAGATAAAGTTTATGCGTGAAATGTAAATGACCCATATATAACTGCAGATTATGTGATTACATTTGGTAATATTTTATATAATGATCTACCACTTGATTTCTCATGTGCTGTTTAACTGAATTGACACTGGTTTGCCTTAACTTTGCAAGATTTGCTAATTCATTTCAAAAGAGCAAAACTACAGAAAAAGTTGCACAGTTAAGAACCTAACATTCATTTCCTTTAAATACGAGCTAGATCAAAAATATGTAACGAATGACACGAGGCTCAACCTAAAATCTTATTTACTGCATATATAAACTGCATAAACCTTCACATTTTCCGTTGCATATGAAAAAGTCATCCTATATGTTAAAAAAGTAACTGCAAAATGGCATTGCTAGATAAAATAAAAACCAGGCAAAGTGTATTATTTTTACAGTCTAACAAAACTTCATAGAAAACAAACATTTACTAGTTATATTGAATTTTTGAAGTATTTCTGAAGGGTAGATTTAACTAATAAAATTACGTTGTTGATTATCTAGATCAAATTGACAAAAGCACAGCAGCTACACAAACATAAATAAGAAACAGTCAGAAGCCCAGAAAAGCATGAAAAAAAGACTCGAATAGTGTGATCTTGCCACCCCAAAAAGAACGGGGTGATCTTGTAGTTCCTGTTAAAATAGTCAACTGTGCTTTTATTATGGTAATCTAAAAACCGATCCTTTATGATCAAATGCGAAAAGAAAATCATTTGAAAGAGGGGAAGAAACATGATGGTTTCCTTTAAAGAATGGAACAAACAAGAGTAGGCTATTTGATCATACCCTTTTGACCATTGCACCCATTATGTCATCCAAGGTACCAAAAGTATTCTGCATAAATCCTTCTTGGGACTTTAATTGCTCCAAAATGTAGGCTTCATTCGACTTCAGTGGAATGTCAGAAGAGAATTTATCAACTTCAGTGCATGGACCAACCAAAGATGCATTAATTCTATTGCTACAAATTGTGTTATTTTGATTTAAGCCATGCCCCATAGAACTTGTTGCTGCACTGGAAGAAGCATATGAATTTACAGGATTGAAGGGTCGACTCAAGTTTTGGTCATAATCCAATTTATGTTCTTCCCATCTTTGTTGTGGTGTGTAGCTTAAAGCCTGTACATCTTCCAAAGGAAAAGTCATTGCCATTCTGGAAGAAAAATCAACCGGACTGTTGCCAATATGAGTGCCTGAGTTGGAAACATTGATGCTAGTGGGAGGCAGTTGGTCATTGCTGAAAGCCTCACACAATGGTAAGGGATTGGACGGAAATTTGGATAGCTGTGCCGCATTCTGCCAGTTTTTGTTGCACCGATTATAATCCAACATATTAGAAGAACCACCTATGCCAAAAGATTCTGCATTCAAGGAAGCTGCTCTAACAGAAGACTGATTTCTAAAAGTTCCTGGGCCATGTGTTTGCTGTGGATTTCCTTGTAAGATTATATGATTATTTGAGCCACATGATAGAGAATTGTTTGGACCATTAACTGTAGTAGCCCTACTGTCTGGAAAACCAGAGGCAACTGTAAATGCACTTGAATCAACTTGGCTTAGCTGCGATAAACCGGTTGAACAGTTGCTTTGCTTAGATTGGTTAAGCTCAATTGATGTTGGAATGCCCTGTAACAAACTTGAGCTCTGATTTGCAGAAAAAATTGATGGCTGAATGTTTCCAAGTGCGTTTAAGGAGCTGTTCATGTTTTGAGTCTGAACAGGACGGATAAGTGCAGAAGTACTGATTCCTCGCATGTTCAATCCAGCTGGGGAATTCAGCCTACTGAAAATTCCAGAAGATGCATATGATGGTAATGTAGTGTTTGAGATCCTTCCAGAACCAGAAGCGGTGCAAAAATCTCCAAATCCTTCGATTGAACCCATTCGTAAGTAAGAATCACTACCACCCAATGCAGCAACCATGTTAGCTTGATGGTTTGCCTTTTTCAGATAGAGTCTATACTTCTGCAACACAGAATGAACAGCAAGAAAAATATGGCACAGAATTAAATGTATACTTTGTCAAGTAAGCCAAACACACATAGGTGTAAAAGTCTTAACACTTTCATTATACTGAGACCATCTTTCAATCAAGTTGAAGTAAAAGTCTTAACACTTTCATAGCTGACATTGCTATACACTTTCCTAGAGTTACTAATTCGCTGTACAAACTCTTTTTCATAATAATTCCATCACAAAATTTAAAGAATCATCTGATCTAGAAGATTTTGCATCCTTGATCAGTCAACAACTGAATCAAACAATTACAATAATAGCTACAAAACCTATACCTGTAGATGGCTTGCCACATTTTCCCTGGTAAGCCCTTCAACATTCATCAGGTCAAGAATTTTCTTGGGAACAGCCTCTGCAGTAAAAGATGAATAAACATGGCACCAGGGATTATAGTACTCATTTTGAGATATTTAAGTTATAATGAACTGAAGTCTAACAAATTGGGAACCTTATCTTTTGCTTTGACTAACTTACTTTCTAGGCCAAGTTGATTAACAGCAGCAACAAATTTTCTATGCAGCTCAACAGACCAAACAACACGAGGTTTCTTCTGTGCTGAGGGGTCATCATCATCTCCATTCCCTTCCCCATCATCTTCTTCTTCCTCACTCTGGTCCTTCCTTTTTTTACCAAGCCTTTTATTCTGGTCAGCACTGTTTTCTGATCTTAGGCTTAGGCTACCTTCCCCAGCAATATTCAGAGCCTTTTCATCATTGGAAGCCTTGCTCTGATCCCTGCCGTCAAAATTCTTTCTTCGGACCACATGCTGCCATATGTTCTTCAGCTCTTCAATTCGAACAGGTTTCAGTAAATAGTCACAAGCCCCATGTGTAACACCCTGCATCACCAGCTTTGTATCACTGTGTGCTGACAACACTGGAACATCATAAACAATAATAACTTATGTCAGTCAACAATACATTCAACCCATTATAGTTAGATTTGGATGATAAAAATTAAACTCCCTAATTTTGGGGAAAACAAAAGGAACACTATTTAAACAAGTTGAGTTGTAAATGGGATAACTTTCATCGATTATACACCAAACCCTCATAATATGGTTAGGAAAAACTCAGGTCAAATGCATCATAAGTTAAAAGAAGTGTGAACTTACTGATGACAGGGAGGTCCATTTCAAGTCCTACCAACTCAAGGAGCTTAAATCCATCCATGTCAGGCATATTCACATCGCTGATTACAAGGTCAAACTTGTTTCTGTTTTCCCTCAACATTTTCAGAGCCTCGACTGCCTGATTAGTTGTAGTAACTGCAACAACAGCAACAAAAGCAACAAATCAGATATGAGATTTGGCAAAGTCAAAGACATCATAAACCATCAAAGCAGATCAATGCCCCCCATAACCAGGGCCTACACAGATTGGTCAACTAATAGCTCTAAATGTAAGAATCCAAGAACTTCATTCAAGAAAATATTCAAATTCGTACCAAAGCCTTCAACTTTAGGAGAAGTAAGAATTTTTATATCTTGCAGAAAAACAAAAACCAAAAAGTAAGGTCAATACATACAAAACACCAAACACTGTATTCATACGCAATGTCAGTTTTTACAGGGCAAGGCTAGCTGTGCCTAAGTTGAGGACACACAAATTTTTGCTTAACAAAAATGATTAAAAGCAACGAACCCTGATACTGGCATTTGCGAAGCAGATTCTCCAACACTTTGAGACAAAGTGGGTCGTCATCCACTGCCAGAACACGCATACCCACGGGAAAACGGTCACCACCCCCATCTTCATCCCCCAAATGATCCCTTTGATTTTCCACAGCCATGTCGAGCCAGAAGCAAACCAACACACCCAGATGGAACAACAGGACTCTTATGCAGAGATCAGAACTCACAGACCCAAAAGCTTCAATCTTGAAAACGGAAACTTTGTTCCCAAGGCCTCTCTTTCACCAAGAATCAAAAGGGCAAGAAAGAAAGGGGAAAAAAATGCGGAACTGGAACATTGTTACGAAACCTGTAGAAAATGGACAGTGATGGATTTGAAGCCAGCAAAA
This sequence comes from Vigna angularis, assembly GCF_016808095.1. Lineage (NCBI taxonomy): Eukaryota > Viridiplantae > Streptophyta > Magnoliopsida > Fabales > Fabaceae > Vigna > Vigna angularis. The sequence continues at coordinate 8,395,642 of NC_068973.1, read as the reverse complement.
CAAAAACATAAATTATTTAGTATTTTAGTGAAATCTCTCTCTCTTCATCTCTTTCTCTCTCTCTTTCTCTCTCTCTCTTTCTCCTCTGTTATTTGTCCTTCACTTTTTCTACCAAAGAAACAGGGAAAAAAAGCCTTTGACTTTAATTATTAGTTAATCGCTGATGCAAATGCAAAATACAATACAATAATGCAGCTTGCTTCCACCCTCTCTAGTTTTTAATTCATGACATTCCCCAATTTCTCTCTCCTCTTCACGCCAATGCCAGTGTGACATGTTCCCAATTAAACCCTTTTGGGGACTGATATAGAAATGCTCATGTGCTCAACTCATTGATGCAAATGCTCTCTCCAAACACCCCTATGCCCTAGTCAAACCAAAAACTAAAGACATCATTTTTCCAAATCATTCCAATCATGTCTACTATCAATGCTTCCTATGATTATTCAAAACATAAATGCCACAACTTCTTCTTCTTTGCTTATTCATCTTTAATGCGATTTAAATTCACTGCTAAATATTGATTACCCAAAGTGCGCCTTGTGGTCAACCCAGTAAAATATCAATGTCTAGAAATTGAGAAAAATCTCAACAAGAATCTTCGTATTAAGGTAATGTGCTATAACTGTTTCTTTTTAAATGTATATACCATTTTAAGGTTTCTGTACATGGAATATGGTCAAAAACTTTTCAGGAGAATATTTTCCTTTAAATATTTTTTTTAATTCCATGGTTTTATTAAAATAGGTCATTGATTGCTGAATACATGGGTTCAAATTTAATCAGGATTAACCTGGTTTTAACAAAATATTTTTCACTTTATCTTTCATACTATGTAATATAATATATTGATCGATATTAATAGAAAAATAAAATTATAAAATTTGAATTTTATTTGAAAACCTCATAAAAACCATAACATATATCAAAAGTAAGTAGTTATAAAAGTAAATAAATATAATATATCGTATTTAAATTCACAACAACAAATTAAATTCCTTAATAATAAAAATCTCTTAAAATAATCAACCATAATAAGGAAAATATATATTTTGAACCCAGAGATACAACCTTTCTTCTTCTTTTTTGCTTTTAAAAGAATATTAGTGAAAGTATATGAAATTTTCTTTTTGGGTTGTACAAAATGTGCCTATTTCTTACTTTTATGACAAATTTTTATAGAGATATATGTAATATTTTAAAAATTAAATAAATATCGTCATTTTTAGTATAATAAAAATAATAATGTTACAAGTGTTTAAAATTAAATTAATATGTTATTAGAATCTTTTATTTTTTGTTTTTGTTTTGTAAAATTACAATAATTGATTGTTCTTTCAAAATTAACTGTATATTAATTTTAATTTGTTCTTGAGAAATTTATGACACAAATACTGAAAGTTAAATACGTATTTAATTACCTTAAATATTAATAAATTTGAAACGAAATTATCTGAATTGAAGATTTTTACAAAACAATGTTGTGACTTTTTTATGTAATAGTTATGTAAAAAATTGACTATTTACCTTATTTTAAATATAAAAAAAGTTGGTATAATTTATAAGAATAATAGAGAAATGTTGTTAAGAAAGTAAATAAATAATTTTGATGAATTTATTGTTAATTTTCGTTAGTGGGTTGACCGAGACAGGTGGAAAGTTCTTAGTCAGTCAGAAATGCATTGTTTTGGCATATGCTCTTACACTAATTATTAAACAAATCCCAATCATCATCATTAACATCTAATTACGCCAATTAATTATTATTAGTTATTATTTTTTCAATTTACCTATTAAAGTAAAAGTTAAACTCATGCCTTTGTCGGTTGTTATGCAATATTCCAATTTCAAAGTCTTCATTTCAGAGTTAACCACTCACCACCATCAACTAACAATTTTAAAACTATTTTCTTCTAAGAATAAAACCTTAATTTTAATTTTTTAAAATTAATTCAAATAGATTATTTTCGTTATTACTTTATCAACAGCCTTAGATTATATGTGTCATTTTTTTTATTCAAATTATTTTTTATATTCTTTTTTATGATTTGATTCAATTCTAATCTTTTTTTAAAATTAAACAATGTTGCTTCTTTTTAAATTAGACTAAATTTATTATTTGTATAAATATTATACTTATATTTATATTAAAATTAATCTTTTTATTAAATATTTATAAAATTATTTTTAAATCAACATATTATTGAATTTTATTTAAATAAATTACTTTTAATCTTATAAAAAAAATATAGATTAACAATATAGTAGTTTTAAATACATGCTCTTTTCAAATGAAACTTAAATTTATTTAATAAATATAATAATATTTATATGGTAAATAACAAAGTATTATCTAACTTAAAATAAAATAATATATAGAATAAATATGTCTGACTTAAAAATATTAAATTTTAAAAATTATTAAAAAAATCAATTTTTACTACATAATTAAAAAATAAAAATATACAATAATTTAAATGATTAATATCTATTGTAATATTTGTAAAGTAATTTAATATGTAATTACTTTAATTATTTTTAATTTAATAAGTTAAAAAATCAATTTTAATAAAAATATCAATATAATATTTATATAAATTATAAATTTAATTTTAATATGGAGAGGACAATATTATTCTAATTTAAAAAAGTTGTGATTGAATTGAAACAAAAATACATACATAGAAACTAAATTAAATATAAGATAGTAACCTGCAACATTAGCATTAACTTGTCCCACTGTTAATGTTATGTAATACTGATAATATTACATGACATGAATTTGACACATGGAAAACAAAATAATTTTAAAAAGAATAATTAAAAATATTGCAAAATGACACATAATATGTATTTAGTATTGTTGGTAAGATATTAAGGAAAAATATCTAATTAATTCGATTTTTCAATTGGTACTTGATTAAAGAAAAATATATTTGAATATTTTTAACCAAACTTAGAACCAAAAAATAATTAAACTAAAATATTTCTAATAACTAATATTTTTTCAAAATAGTTTTGTCATAAAATAGAAAGTATAGATAATGATGATGCAATCGAATATAAAAATTTAATTAAAATTAGGATATTTAAAATAAAAATATTGTCAAATAAAATAAAATTAGATAAGATCTGCTTATATTTTAAAAATAATTTTATTTTCTTACAAAAAAATATAACATGGAGTACCAATTTGGTTCCTTTTCTTGTCTAAAGGATTGATTATACTGGGAAATAATTTTATCTAGTAACTCTGAAATATAATCATATATAATGTTCATATAATTCATAATATATCTTTTTTTTATATATGAATAACTTGAATAAAAGCAATGCATCTATAGTTACCCATAAGTAATAACTACCTATACTAATATATAAGATATTATTTATGTATTTGTTTAACTAAATGTATCTTTCGAATATTAAGTTTTTTTTTATAATTCAAAAATTTATAAAAAACATAATTTTCCAAAAAAAAAACCACTAACTTTTTTTTCAGTTAATTTACGAATTTGAGTGTAAGATAATTTTTTATAGATTATTTTTTCCTCCACTTTAAGAAAATAGTTCAATTTTACGATGACATCGTTCTTTTTATTTTTGAAGTGCAACACTTCTTTTTGGTAATAACATTTTATATTGGAATCGAAGAATTTTTTTTCATATCATTAATTATATTTTTTTTAAAGAAAGTAAAACTACTATTACGTCTTCATTCAATTTTGATATGGACACATGATCCATCAATACCCTTAAAACACATAAGAAAAAGAATGAAGAAACCATTTAACATACAATCACCACCTTACAACATCAACAAGCAGAGAAAAATCAATGGATATGGGACCAATTGCATGACATGGAGCTCGTGCACAACCAACATCAAACTAAATTACAAGCTTACTAAATTGGGTTGTAAGCTCCACATAATCTCCTTGCCATATTTGTTCAGATAGACACATATCAAGGTCTTAGGATATCCTATAAAGTAGGACTTAATGTATAAAGTGAGCTATTGAATTTCATCCCAATAAGACTTCCAATGATAAAAAAAAATCCTATCAAGGTTGTTAGGTGACAAACCATCAAAATCCAATATTAGAAGTAGGTGTTAAGGTGTAAATGTTGTAGTGTACCAATTACTGTACGTAAAATATCAACATTAAACTCTGAACATTAAATCACGACTATGACTCCATGTTACAAAAAGAGTCTTGTAGATATGACCAACAACAACACTATAAAGTTACCATATCAATTCTATTGGATGATTTTATTGTGTAAATTTTTTATACTTCCATATGTTCAACCTTAGAATTATGAGCATCACGCTTCCTCAGAAGTGGAAGTGTCTCAATATTGAAAAACACGACGATTCACCAAACCTAGGCATGCATCTGAAAGCACATATGACACAAGCAAATTTGTTTTCCAATAATTTGGAGGTGCATTGCAAGGTGTTTCCAACTACCCTCAAAGGACCACCATTATAATGATATTATTTTTTACCAAGAAAATTAATAGAGTAATTTCAACCTTTTTGCACAATGTTTTCAACTCATCTTTCAAATAACAAACTCATGGTCACAAACTCAATCTCTTTGAATAGTGACACAAAGAGAAATTGAACCCTCCATCAATTATATAACTTGTTTTGCTAAAGCATCACACAACATTCTTAAACTCCACCATATAGTGTCGATACATACTATGAAAACAAGTCAAATATACAAGAAGGGAAGATTGACTGTGTATTAAATTTTTTTCACGATAATTAAAAAGAGCAATGTCTAATATAATTAAAAAGAAATTAAGTCTAATAATTGATTTGCACAATTTTTCATTGACAAGATCATTACTAAAAGGATTGTCGCAAACCTTGTAAAAAGAATATCCTTTTTACTATGAAATGTTAAATATTACATATCTTATTATCTGCTTGAGTATGATCTTATCAAACAAATACATCTAACGGGATATGATACTTAAAAAAGCAATATACTTTTATTTTTCATATTTTGTTGTAAAACACATCATGAAAATCACTTAGAGTAATGATAGGTTTGTTGAAATATGATATAACACATGTGACCCTTACTAGACTCCAACAAGTTTATTTATGGACAATCTCTTTGCAATAGAAGGAAACATGGAAAAGTTGTGCAACCAAGAAGCACAATACATAACCATCAAAGAAAATACAAAGATGAAAACAAATGATTGATGAATGGTGTCACACAACCATCTTCTTAGATGAATGATTTATAGAAATCTCAAAGAGTGGGAAATACACATACCTCATATTGAGTTTGTAGATAATATAGTAGTTCATTCTACTACTTCTCAATCACCTTTTGATATTGTTTATGTGTTTAATCCTTTAATCCTTCTATATTTATTTTTCCTAGGGATATGATGTGTAATGATGTAAATGCAAGAGAAAATTTTATAAAGGAACTACATGACAAGGTAAAGAATGAGACAAAGCACTAAGAATCATTTTCAATTCCTAAAGAGAATAAACAACAACGCAAATCAATTAGATATACATGAGGAGTATGGTTTGAGTTGTGGCTTTAATGTTTATGATCTCTCTCCATGTGATATAGGGCTTTTGAATTTGTGGGTGAATTCCCTCTTAGATAGGAAAAAATATGTAAATAAGGATGAAAAATAGCTTGTTGAAGATAGAGAAAAGAAACATAAAGTATAAAAACAAGAAACATGTGGCAAAGAAGAATAAATACAAAAAAAAAATCAAGAAATATTTATAAAAGGAAGATTCAAATAGACGAAAGAAAAGATAAAAGACATTTAAATTTGTAGATTCATTATATTATATGATATTCATTTATTCTTTCAAAATATCCTATAATCCAAAGGAATTCTTGACTACTTATGGGTGGTTGTAACTCTTTCACTTGACCCTTTATAGTTTTGCAAGCTAATGTGTGCCTTTTGGAGAATAGTTGGTACCAGTCATAGTGAGTTCCTCCATAAATAAAGGAACTACTTCCTTAGATTTAAGGAATAACCTATGTGCTAATCTAGATTATGAGTTAACTAAAGAGATTAAGAGAGTTAACTTAGTTAAAGTGATTGTTGTTTTTTCTTCTCCCTTAGGAAGAACATTGTCTTTATAGAAGGAGGCATCTTTCAATTGTAAATTTACTTTTGAAGATTGAATAAAATTATTTTCGTGAGTTTAATCTGAAAGTTTTAAAAGTTATTTAAGCCTTTAGAAAGAGAATTTATCGTATCTCTTTTAAAGTTTATTTCTTATGCTCTAAGGGTATAGGCATTGCTTATTATTTTTTTTAGTGTTCAAAATATATAAGAGTAACTAACTCTCTTATTGGCGGGAGTTGAACATAATGTATTTTATCTCTTTGTGATTATTACTATTCAATATATTTATTTTCCACCACTTTTGTGTTTTATTTTTATTCTTAATTGGATTATTATTGTATGCATATTTGGTAGTACCTACTGATAGAAAAATAGTCAGTCTGGAAAACCTAATTGGGATAAGACAACTAATAGATTTTACATGCTAGACACAAATGTAAAAAATCATTGATAACATGAGAATGTTAAACTTAATATGAACTTATAATTAAAATTGCAAAGACGTTAGAGATTTTATTATTAAAGTTTAGACTTGTTAAGACATTAATGCTTGTTTTAATGCTCGAGTAGGAATTAAAAACATATTGTTTGATTTTTTGGTATGAAATTGGATCATGTAATCTCGATGAAATCTTTACCATATATATTTCATTAATTCAATTTTATTGTTTTCTTAGCTTTAGATTTATTTCATACACAAACAATTTTTATTTTTTTTAAAGTTTTTAGTCTTAATTAGTATATAAATATAATTTTTTTGAACAATGTAACGGTAACTCTTTGCGAGAAACAATATTTGGATTTATCCACTTTATTATTTATTATTTATGATACATTTATCAAATTTATAACAAGTTTTGTCTTGATTTTTATTTGGAAAACTTTATCGGATGACGAAACTTACTACACTCATCATTTGATATTTATCACAGGTGACATTCTCTTCCATCTCTAAGTCCCAATCCATTTTCTAATTTCTTTTACAAAATATTTTTGTTTCACATATTATTTTTCACGGGTTTTTGGTGTTATATACAAATTTAAATCACCATATCCATAAGACATGTTTTCACAAGCTTTTTTTCTTTTTAAACATCTCTTAAATTTTTTATTTTTAAATTAATTGTAATAGTCAAACATAATTATGTTGCTAAAATTAGTTATCTTTATTGGTAATTATATATATATATATATCCTATTAAAAGTATTACAAATTAGTAGTAGTATTACTATTATTAATTTTAGTATAACTGCTATCACAACTTTTATTATTGTTGTTAGAACTAATGATAATATTATTATAATGATTATTATTATTATTATATTACTACTAATATTGTTATTATTCCGATTAATATTATTATTGGTAATATTATTATTGTTATTATTTATTACTATTATTATTTTAATTTTATTCTTCTTGACTCTAATCTTTTTCTATAAAAAAGCTAAAAGGTAGAGTTACTAATAAGTTTATATTTAAATTATGACCGCTAGTTCAGTCTCCATTTAAGATTTTCATAGAACAAAACTAAATTTGTTACTTTTGGAAGTCAACGTCGAATAATGTATAACTTTAAATTCAGTTGTTTATTTTGAACTCGTTAATGATTTAACATCAAAATGACTGTTATCGCTTTACTTTTAGACAAAAACCTTATAAGCTTGTTTTGTACGTCATAAAAATACTTAATTATATACTGAATAGTATGTTAAATTTATACATAGAGATATACAAGCTATTTTTTTAAATAGAAAAATATATATTTTTAAAATAAACTTTAATGAGCACAAGCTAAAGTTTATTAATATTTAAAATCTGATTACGAGAGAGATATTCGAGTGCAGTGAGTATATCCTTATAATAATTGCATGCTGAGAATACAAAAACACATGTTTATCCACTCTCAATTGTTACTTTCTTCACTAAAAAGGTCATTTCAACAGGTTTCGGATTAAAGACATCCTTCAATTTTTAAGTAATATACTATCTTCCAAATCTTGGACCTCACTGAAATTAGTGTTGCTCTCAACCTTCAATCAAACCAGACAAATTCTTTGCTCACCTCCATATTTTTCATCTTGCTACTTATGAATATAAAAATTCCTGTTTTATTCTGTTTGGTTTGTATAACCTAGAAGTAAAAAAATCTCTTAGATTTTACAATTCCAAAATCAAGAATGACTTTTGGATTGTAAAATTCAGAAAGTAAAAATAACGTAATTTGGAAGTCACTTTTTTTTTAGAAAAGACTTTCAAATTATACTTAAAACTAAAATAAGAGTTTTGGATTATATAATTTAGAAGTAAAAAATAACTTATAGTTTCTACAGTCCAAACACTAAAATAACTTCCAAATTATGCTAAAATTAACTTTTAGATTGAGCAACCCAAAAGTTAAAAACGATTTGAAATTGTGTAATCTAAAAGTTATTTCTTTCTTAAACTTCTACTTCTAGAAGTCAATTTTAGTTTCCAAATTTAAGATTCTACACTCCAAAAGGGTTTTTTTAAAAGAAAAAATAGATTCCACATGGTGCAATTCACAAGTAAATTTTTTTTGACTTCGTGCAATCTAAAAATCTTCTTTAAAAAATGATTTCTAATTTGAAAACCTTTCGAATTGTACAGTTTGAAAATCATTCTTTATTTCAGAATTACATAATTTAAAAGGGACAAAATGATAAGTTTTATATTCATGGAGGAGGGAAAATATGAAGGTGTGTGAAGAATTTGCCATCAAGCCATGGTCGTGATTTCCTACTTTTAAAAGCTGAAACGGATCCAGCTATCTCATTAGACCAAATCTTAAACATTTGTTTTGTTTGGATTCAGAATTATGTTTGGATTCAGTATGAGGAGGATTTTGGGTGAGTGGTTTGTTTGTTTCTCCTGTGATTGAGATTTTCTCCATGGCATTTAGAAACTTGCGCAAGTGCTTGATGTACTCAGGAAAAGCCTCAAGGTTGCAATGACCCCCACCCTTTACCCACAAAGGGTCATATTTTTCCTTCGAAAGTTCCCACAATCGTTTTCCGTGGGACCAGTCAACGATTTCATCATTAGTTCCCTGCCCATGAAACACAACCAGACAAATAAAACTACTATTTGCACGGAAAGTGCATTATTTAATCAAAGATAAGGTCTTTGTACAGACTACTCAACTCATCAATAGTCACACATAATCCAGACCCTAACATCTAAGTTTGAAATTTTTTGACTCAAATTTTGCTACAATGATACTATGCTCTGTGGTCTTATCTAGTAAGAACTTATGTACAACAGGGTCTTATGTTGTGCCAATGTTTCACCACAACCTAAGAAAAGAAAACATGCGTTGATACTCTAAAATATATGCATTGATTAGATTATGGATAGGCTTCAAGATTAAGAAATAATAGCATGAGCAATAATAGGACAAATTGTGCTGTAAGGATCCATCCTCTTCCAATAGCAGCAGAACACAACTGACAAATAAAAGCATAATTGGAGAACTGTTTCAAATGTAACATTTCATATTAAATATTGTGCCTATGTTTCAAATTTTTATTTGAATCATATATTGCTTTTTAAATTCAGGTTAGAATGGAAAATTTGACTGATACCCCCCTGAAAACAAAACTTAAGATATGTTACCAACTTGTGTCTCCATTGCTAGGCTGTTTCAGTTCCAGAACTAAAATCTATTGTTTGCACTTTGTAAGAGATATTCAGCTAAACAATTGTTGTTAAGAATATGAACTGATTCACTAAAATTATTGAAACAAGATCTGAAGACTTTATGCACACTGGTGAGAAGTATAATGGGAAAATATTTTAGTCAAATAAACTACAGTACCAGGAAAATAATTCCTTGTCGGGTTCAACCAAGTTTTCATATTTACCTAGTCGATAAATATAGCAAGCAAATATGAAATTCTATATAGAACAATTTTATCATATACTCAAAAAGTAGAAGAAACAATAATCTATTTAGGAGGGAAACCTGAAGAAAGAAACCAATGAGCTCTTTTGAACATCGCAAGAAACATGATGCAGAAACTATAATAAGAAAAATAGATAGAAAGATAACCTTACATGAATAACTAAGACTGGACAGTCAACATGCCTTATTTTGTCTATATTCTGAAATTAGTAAAGAGAAGTATGTTAATACAAAACTCTGATAAATTTCAATATAGGTACTGATTAAGAATTAGGAAGATCACTCAGAAAAAACTTACTTTGAATATGTCAAACCAAAATGTGACCTTGACAGGGTACAAGACTCTTATCCCTGAAAGGATTCCACTGTGAATAACAACACCTCTCAAATTCCGTAACTTAGTAGCCAAGTGTATTGTGGGCCCACTACCAACTGATTGGCCATACAAAATCAACTCTTGTGGCTCAACTCCATATTCTCTCTTCAAACAATCATACACAGCCTCTATGTCAGAATATGTGTTGAACTCTGATGGCTATCAAAGTTAGAGATAAACACACATAACAGATTCAGTTAGATTGGTGGAAAGAATGGTTTGGAGAAAATGTAGAATTCAAATGGAATGGATTATCTAATCTATTAATCTTGCATCTTTATATCATATTTCATGGTATGCACAATCCCAAACCTAAGGACAATCTAGACATCTATGATCAATTCAATCCCTTGTAATTTTTTGTTTGGAAACAACCCAATAAAGTAAATAAAAGAGAAGTGAAAGTTGGGGCAAAGGAATCAGGGATGATACTTACCTTACCTGTAGAGGCTCCATATCCTGAATAATCATAGCTGCATGGTAGCATAAAGTTTCAAAATTATATGCCGAAAGGAATATTACTTATTTTACTTCAAACAAGTATGTACAATAACATTTATGAACTATTAGGGTGAACAAAAAATATATAATTCAAGACACAAACAACTGGTTTGGAAACAGACACAACCTTTATTAGAGAGGACTTAACTTTGCATTCAATAAGATTCAAAACCAAGCATCCTATTCTCTGAGGAAGGAGCAAGCACAACAACAAAATAATAAGGCAGGATGGCAGATTTATCATGAAAGGAGTTTAAAATGAAAAAGTAAAATTACACTTGAAAGGTAGTTATTATAGTTAAGAGTTAGTTAGCACAAAGAAGCCTATTAAAAAGAAGCTTAAAGGGAAAAAGGAAGACAATTTATTTTAGACTAGAGAGAAGTGTAACTTGAATAATCCAGTGAAAAGGAAAGCGCTCCTTGGTAATACTTTTTACACTTGGTCAAATAAATTAGTTCTAATTTTCATTTCATTATTTTTCTTACAAAAATGTGGATGCTTAACAATTTTGGTTCGACGTACTGGATTTACAAGATGCGATTGTAACTGACTTTTACCTTTTTCATGTGCCACACGTGCTTCTTGGAAGTGTAATAATGAATTTTTCTCTAATTTTAGGAACTGCCGTGTGTCTCTTCCTAATTTAAAGGAATCAACCATATATGTAAGGATTAATTAAGAGTTAAGTGTTAACATAGGAATTAGTTGAGCTAACTTTATAACTTAAGTATAGTCTTATACTTACATTTGAATTTTCTATTTTTTCTATACACTTGTTCGGGTCATTTATTCTTCTAGGCCATTTTCTATATAAAGAAAGTCTATGTCTCTATTTTAAATCACTCTGGAATATACGAAATCATTGTCAGATATATCTTTCAGATTCTTGAGATAGTTCTTCTTTTGTTGAGTCTTATCTTGAATTGTTTTTCAAATGGCCAATCCTTATACACTTATCTTTTGAGAATCATCTTGAAGGTGACATGTTCTTACTCTTTCTCAATCCATTTTATATTTCCTTTTGCAATTTGTGCTTGTTTCTATCTTGCGTTTCCAGTGTTGTGAAAATAAATCACCACGGAACCCATGTTTTCGCTACCTTTTAATGTTCTTTCATGGAGTCTCTTCTCTCCAACACCTTTTGAATTGATCAAGATCGTTTCATCTCATAAGGATTGCATCTCATTAGTTCAAATTTTTGTGATAAGAATCCAGGAACCAATCTTGGGAGGATCTTGCAACAACACTACAAAGGAGATTTGGAAGAAAAAGTGAAGCATGGCATTTGAGCGAAGATTTCATCGAAAAATTTGAAATCTTGGTCTCACTAGCAAATGAGACATTGGAAGATCAATTTATTGGGTATTTTTCCTCATAGGTAACTCCAGAATATTCGCAATCAGGTTCGTCCACATGACCTAAAGGACCTGATTTGAGCCTTGAAAATTGTACAAGGCGTGGCGGTAGCTATGAAGGATGAGTAATATATCAATGTACCTTTGTATCAAGAACCTTATTTAGGTTTTCGTTATCAAGGTGGAAGAGGAATTATGTCTTGAATGAAACTTCGAGGAAGCACAAAGAACTTACACTGGTTCAATGAATTTAGACAAATATGGCAATGGAGTGGAGAATCGTTCTTAAGATCGTCAGTGACCAAGCCTAGTTCGGGTCAAACAATGTCAGGGATTAGAGGAACCAAGAATATTCCATATCAAGAGAAGTGATATGAATCTCTATTATTGGTGTGACAAATCGTTTGGTCCAAATCATAAGTGTCAGAGAAGAGTTTGAGGGTTGTTCTTTTTGCCGTTGGTGAATTTATTAACGAGGCTTTTGCATCAAACTAGGCATATTTACGTAAATGGGCAATTTTTGATCAAATATGAAGTCGTGGGAGGTCAAAACGACTTCAAATAAAGAAGTTGTGTCCTTCCTGCATGACTTCACACGGTTCATTTGACCAGTGGTGAAGTCGTGAACCCCAAAAATGACTTTTGGGTCCTGTAATCGATTACACAATGTTGAAATCGTGACCCCCTGCACGACTTCAGTGTAGTAGGCAAAAATGATACTGGTAATCGATTACTACACTTCTGTAATCGATTACCAGTGTTTTAAGTGTGCAAGAACCACCCTGGTAAGCGATTACAAGCTTGTTGTAATCGATTAGCAGTGTGTTTTGGTTGGTTTATGAAAATTATTTGGCAGTTTACATATTTTATGTATTGTTTGTGTTATACGAAAAAAGAAATTGTGGTTATTATTTAATGAATGGAGACAAATTTGAAGAAAAGAGAAAAAAAATATTAATAAGAAATATTAATAGTAATATATTAATAATCGATTTGATTACAATTGGGTAAGATTAAGAAATGGATCAATCCGGAAGACCATCTACAATGCGACGCAAGACATTCGGAAGACCATCTACAAATAGGATTCATAATGAAATGGATCAATCCAATCTAGATAAGCCAAAAAAAATGCTCTTACTGCCACAACGAAGGTCATCATAGGGAAAATTGTCCATTTCGTCATTAGTTATTTCTTAATCTTACCCAATTGTAATCAAATCGATTATTAATATATTACTATTAATATTTCTTATTAATATTTTTTTTCTCTTTTCTTCAAATTTGTCTCCATTCATTAAATAATAACCACAATTTCTTTTTTCGTATAATACAAACAATACATAAAATATGTAAACTGCCAAATAATTTTTATAAACCAACCAAAACACACTGGTAATCGATTACAGAAGTCGTGCAGGGGGTCACGATTTCAATATTGTGTAATCGATTACAGGATCTTGTAATCGATTACAGGATCCAGAGGTTGTTTTTGGGGTTCACGACTTTACCACTGGTCAAATGAACAGTGTGAAGTCGTGCAGGGGAGGCACGACTTCTTCATTTGAAGTAGTTTTGGCCCCCCATGACTTCTCCATTTTGGTATTTTGAATTGAATTTGCCTATTCTCGTAATATATGATCCATTTTTGTCTATTTTGATAACAAAGCCTATTAATGAGATCGAGTAGATAGTGCACTAATATTAGAAGAAAATATTTTTGTAGAAAAAGGGGTGGATGATAGCTTTTGCCAACTTCTTTTGAAGTTTCTCCAATAACTTCATAGTTGAACTACACCCAACCTAGAGAAACATAATTTATTTTTTATATCTTTATATTTGTAGCTTGTTTTGGACGGTTCTTAGTAATCTTTTGTTTGTCTTGATTAAGTTTCCCAAAATGGTATCAGAGTTTGGGTCATTCCAATCTTCTCCAAGAGCATCAAAGCTAAAAACGAATCCAAGAACCACGAATTAGTCCCAAACCAATAATATGTTAGAAATATATTGCTAAATCAAGAAACCGGCCTCTATTACAAGATCAGTCTCTGGAAGTTTTTTGGTCAAATTCAATTTTCTTTATTTTATATTATAATTTTACATTTTGGTTGCTTTTATTTGTTACCACTGACGTTGTTACTTGACCTAAGGAGAAAGTATGGGAACCGGTTGTGAAGAAAAAATCCACTCCATCTGTTATAAATTTAGAGTTAAACAATCTTGTAAATCAGTAAAAGACACATAAGAATATTCGTGTATTCCAAGCTCTTTAGTCATTCTTTTTCGGTCTGTGATGTCAGTGTGAAGTCATGAGCGATTGAACACCATGTTGCTAGAAGTTGATGTAACAACCTCCCACATGTAATTTATCTTATCCATTTCAACATTATTTTATTATTCGCTTAAGTTTTTTTTAAAACCCTATTATTAATTCTTGTTTGTCTTGATCCTCCAAAAATGATTTCATAATTTTAATTGTGATTGAAAAACCCTTTTATAAATTAATATTTAGGTAAGAACTGTGATATAGCTACAACTGAGAAAAAGGAATTTGTTTGATCTTCCTTAATTGAGCAAGACATTTTCTCACCAAAAAATTGAGTTAAAGACAATTTTATAACAAATTTAGTTAAGATCTTAAAACTCACCCTGATTCTATACATATTTAAATAAAAACATATATTAATTGATGTGTCGAGCTAACCAACATTAATGTAATTTATTTTTAATACTTATTAAAGCTAGTAACACCTTACTTAATTTTAACATTTATTTAGGTCAGTGTTAGTTACATATATACTAATCTAATTATAATTAATATCTAATAATATTTAAGAATTAGCTTGTTATACGTGATATTAATGTTATTAAAATTTTAATTCAAATACTCATTTAAAAATGGTAAAACATTCAGATCTTTTTTATAATGTTCTCCGGCCAAATCTTATTTCTCTACATATTTTATTATCTCTTCTATCAAGAAATATTCATGGTTGTTGAAACCGTGAAAGTGGAGGAAGTAAAAGCCTAAAATAAATAAATAAACTATAACATAGAAGTAATCATGGTTTCACTGAGAGAGAAATGTAAAGAGAGGAAAAAGAAACCTCATGATATTGACGCGGAGGTGTGCCCTGAGTTCGAGGAAGAGGTCATGCATCTGACCTAAATCAGCGGCATTGCCATGGGAATAGAGCAAGGTGAACCTGGCAAAAGGATGTTTCCAAAACGTGGCAACGATCTTATTCCCACCCTTCGTCTCCAGTACGTGAGCCTCCAAGTTCTTGTCCCCGCTCATGCCGGAAATCACCACCCTCCCGTCCCGCTCCCGCGAAATCTCATACGTCGCTGGCTCCGGCGGGAAAAACGCCAATCTCGCCGCCACCGGTCCTGTAACATTGCCCATTCAACAACGCATCATTTCCAAAGATCTTCCACTCCACGATGATCTTCTTCCTTCTTCTTACAATCGCGTATGGAACAGAATTTCAACGGAAAAGTGGTTTTGTGTGACGAAATCAAATGAGATGAAAGGTGAAAATAAGTGAGGAGTCATGGAAAATAGATCCGAGATAACCGTTACTCCTCCCCCCAAAATCTAAACTTATTATAGAAATTAAAATAAATTTATAATAATAAGAGTTAAAAATAATCTATACAGTAAATTATGATTAAAAAATTTCGTTTTTAATTTATTATATAATTAAATATCAAAATTATTTACTGTAAAATTTAATTATAATATAGTTTACATATTTAAAATATTTATTTTTTAAATATTAAATAATTAAGA
The DNA here is from genome assembly GCF_016808095.1 of Vigna angularis. Classification (NCBI taxonomy): domain Eukaryota; kingdom Viridiplantae; phylum Streptophyta; class Magnoliopsida; order Fabales; family Fabaceae; genus Vigna; species Vigna angularis. Next base: position 8,379,558 of record NC_068973.1, on the reverse strand, counting down.
ACAGTTATCAACAGTAAATAAAAGTTACTCGTCTTCTAATTCGATTTAAACTAGGCATGGTTATGTTATGAGAGATATAGGAATAGATTATTTTTGAAAAAAAATATAATTAAATATTTGTTGATAATTAACATTTTGGTTTAAATAAATTATGGGTGCGTGTGTATATTATTGGGACAAATTACTCATCTTAACAAAAATTATGAATTTAATTTTTGAACTTATAATAAAATGATTACATATTTTTCTACAAATTAAATTTTATTACACTGTTTTCAACAGATTTTGAGACGACTTTTGCATTCCTTAATAATGAGACATGCATCTTCCTTTGACATACAAAGTAAAATGTGAAAATTACTTGCACATAGCGTAGAATATTATCTTATATTATACATAATATAGCAACAAAATTAGAAAGAAGTATCCACCAAAAATGCATCAAGGTCAGCTATATCAAATTGTTTCTCTGACAATATCGTCTCATGAAAATTGATGGAATTACATGAATATATTTAAAATTATATATGAATTATTATTGTTATTAATATAATAAAATGAATATATATTTTAGTATAATTATAATAAAATTAATATATATTTAAATAAATATTTTTTCACTTTTTGCCTGATCTGTTAGGTTAATCTTGTATAGTCTAATCCTTTATTATTATGTTTTCTTCTTTTTGTTCGTTTCATGTAGAATAACTTTTCCGATACTATTGCATGCTAGAAAGATTGTTTCTTTTCACAAAACCATATCCATAATGGATAAAATCCAGATATATCATATTTATTACTATTTACTATTTATTAAAGGTTTCAAAAAGTATTAAGCAAAATGTTTTGATCAAAATTTTAACATTTTCTGAAAAATATTTGTTAATTATTTTTCAATAATTTTGTAATCAATAATTAAATTATTTATTTTATTTATAATTAATTTTAAAAATGATAAATAAATGTATCGTGTTGAAGAAATTTATATTGCAATTGTATAACATCACAAGTAGTTATTGCAAAATAGTTATTCTTATGCATTTAATGTTACAATATGAAAATTATCAATTGAACTTTCTTTTAAAAATTATTAAATCATTAATTTCTTGAAATAATACAAGGTGATAAAGCGTATAGTTAAATGTATTACAAATCGCTATTCATTTTAATAGAATATTAACAGAATATTTCTAGTAAAATAATGTTAAATTAGTTTACTAAGTTAAAAAATATCATAATATTCATGTTAAATTATTTTATGTAGTTTAGATATATCACATTATACATGTCAAATCAATTTACTCGTTCTAAAAATATTACACCATATATGTCAAATTTCATAAAAATTAATATCAAATGAAGATAATTTCTGTGATATTGGCATATTTTTTTCACTCGCTTCATATTGTGAAAATAAAATCATGTTAACACAATCAACAGATATACACAAAATATTAACTTCTATTCAATTATTTAATAATATAACTTTATTTACCGTGTAAAATATTAAATACTTACAAGTAAGTTACTGGCCCAACAAAACATGATATCTAACTAAAGAGGAATATGTTTTCCTTCATTTAGATATCAAACATGACTCTTTCTAGTGTCTTAATTTTTATTTTTATTTTTTCAAAAGTTGTTAATTATCCTTAAGCTAATAATTTCCTTTTTTAATTAAGAACTTTCATTCAAATCAAAATTTGAGAAATTGCACACTACACTACTAAATCCAGTGGTGGGCTAAAATGCAACATTGTAATGGCCTTTTGTAATGTTAGTCCAAATTATCATTTTCAACACTTTACTAGCACACTTATTAGTTGAAATTTCAATAATATAAGTTGTATTAAAAAGTTGAACGGTAATATATATCACAATTTATTAATGTCCTTAAATAAAAAAAGTAATTAATAAACTTATACAAAATATAAGTATGTTGTATTAAAAAGTTGAATGGTAATATATATTATAATTTATCAATGTCCTTAACATGCTATGATAAAGAAAAAATAATTTAACCAATATTTTCTTTGAAGGAAATGAGTTAAACATGACAACATGTGCTTAAGATTCAATTGAATACATTACAATTTGAAGAGTTAAATGGATAATCACAATAGCAATCACATGGTCAAGCAAAACATTGTGTATAACCATTGAAAGTAAATGTTGCATGAGGACGTGACAATCATCACAAAGGCCGATGATCTTAGAGTTTTCATCATCAATGCAACAAGATATCATACTTGAGTAACCATCTAGCATCTTCACATTCTTTAATGTATTAAGAAATATCCTTCTTTGTTCTCATGACATAATAAAGGAATACAATTTAAATTTTTATCTAGCTAAACGTCTTCTTTTATCCTTGTATCTTTCATGTTTTTTTTAATAAAATACATGTCAAACATCATTATCAACTATGACATTTTAGTTAAGTTGATATCCTATAATTCATCATTTGTTATCACATGAACTAGTCCATTGAAAAGAGAAAAAAAAAAACAAAAACACGAGGACCAAACCAAACTCAAGCTCAAAAAATTCAATACAAACTCCTGAAAAAGGAACTAAACAACATGGAAGATATCTTTTAAATCTTGATGAACTTGAAAATGATTTTTTTTTTCATCTTTGAGTATTATATACAACAATTATCCCACATTCTTCTCAAGGTTATGACCTAAAAATTGTACTTCTAATAAGAAAGATTAAAAAATATGCTTTGTTTCTTCAATTGTTTCTTTCATTGGTTCCCTCTACTATTTGATTGAAGATTGCTATCAAAAGTTATGACATTAACCAATTCCATATTTTTTACACACTCATTGTTTCTTTCATTGGTTATTCCAATAGTAAACAACCATATGTTTTAACATAAGGCTATATATGTGTCGAGTAACTAGTATCTTATATTTAAATACTTTCGTTTTGCATGTATTAATTTTAAGATACTTGTTATAGAACCCAAATCCTTCTTAGTTATGGTTTTTTTACTTAATGTGACAATCATCCTTTGATTATTTTATGCAATTGTTAATTGTTTGTCAACTCTCTTTTTTTTTCACTTCGTACAAACGTGAAGTAAAAGAAAGTATGACACAAATCACAACTAGTTTTCAACGGAAATTTGTCCCAAGTCAGATAATTAACACAATCCAACCAATATACAATATGAGTTAATCGTATGCAAGAACAACATAATGACGTGCAACTCCTAATAGTTGAAAAAAAATACTTGGATCCCACTAACATAGATGATGATCATAATTGAGCCTCTAGATAACAATACGTTGACCACAAAATATCTATAGTCAGTATGGGACAACCAACTTACAGTTTTATCTACACAAGTTCATAAATATACATTTAGACTTTTGAAAGGTATTACAAATTGTACATTCCAGAAGTTAAAATTCTTCTGTATATAGTGTTTCAGTTGCACAATCTCGAAGCCAAGTTCAAAATTGTAAACTAGAGAAAAACTTCAAAACAAAAAAAAATGAGAAACTTATCTATCCAAACTTCCCTTCCTTCACAATTCTCACTTCACCACACAATCTTGTGACAATATTCACTCTACGCTTCAAGCATCATCACCACAAACATGAAGTGTGTAAAAACACTCAACAAACAACAACACAACATCAAAACTACAATCCCCATCTGCTGTCAAATTTAATACCACAAGGGCAGACTTGGAGAATTTATGGTGGTGCACACGGTGATTATGTGGGTGCAAAAAGAAAGGCACATGGAGGAATAGTATGTATCTCATTTCGTCCTAAAGATGTCAATTTTCGAGGTCTAGGTCATCAATAGATTATGCTTTTTACATCTCCATCACTATTAGCAAAATACAAACAAAGAATATTAAGATTTGACGTAATACGTTATGCATAACGTATTGGATATTCCTTTATGTGTAGATGAAATATACATGAGTATAAACACAAGATACTCATCGCATGTTAATTCACGAATATCAATGTTCAACATGACATCAATCACATTATCAATATATTATTAACAGTCTTACTTTTTCTTTCCTTCTTTTCTACCTTGTGCCTATTATTTCAACAAAGTAAAACAAATGAAATAGATGTTAGTAAAGTTGCTTACCAATTACAATAACCAGAAACTTTGCATTTTATTCACTTTTGATATGTAGTGACCTAAAACACGAAAGAACGAACCCCAACGACGCAACCAATGCCACCAGGTACCCAGCTATGGTTCCGTAGCTAACAGAAATTGGCCATTCCTACAAATTAAGATGAAATATAACTTAATGCTATGAAACAACAAATTAAATTAACTATTTCATTTGTGTTAAAATAAAAGAAAGAGGCATGGGTTGAATCCCTAACGTGTGTAAAGTACATAGGATTATGTATTTATGAATAAGAAAATAAAAAGAGACGGGTTTAAGCCTGTTACATCTAACAATATGAAAATTATTAAAACTGGTATTTAATCAATTTATACAACTATAACAATCTTATAGGTTTTGGTTTGGTTAATAATCATGGTATCTTGAAAAAGATAGATGATAAGAACTTAAGAACTCAAAGAACTCACCTTGAAAAGCTAACTATTATAGGAATAAACCAAAAACTCAAATACTTTGCCAATCATATCATATTACTTGCATGGGACACAGACATTCCATAATACCCAAATTCATATTGTAGCATGGTTCACAAGAGTTAGCATCTGAATGACTTTCACTCTACAACATTGGTAGAATAGTTCATCTTAGATAGACTTTATTGAAAACCTACAATCTGCTTTGTGTTATACCTAGTTTCTAGATATGACCTTTCTTTTTCTTTTCTCTTTCCTCTCATCCATTGTATTTAAACTACCAATGTCATTATATATATGAAAACATAAGCGAGGGGAATCAAGCTCCCCATTCATCTCTATTATTTTGTATTCATCTCAAGTTGGTATCAGTACAGATTGATCCCAGTGTACTTGTTTTCAGGCTGTCCATCCTTATCCTTCATTGTTTGATGGGTTCTTGCAATCAAGAACCTATGGAAAAAGTACTCGAGAACACACAAAGACAAGTTCTCTAAATTATACAGCCTCCTTTTATTCAAAAGAATCAACAAGAATGGTGTTACAATGTAACCCGAGAGCTTAACCTCTCTCCAAAGAACTACAAGAGTTCCCGCAAACAATAATACTCCAAAACTAATCCCAGCCAACCACTAATCCCCCCTTTTATATCACTTACTAACAGTCCTAACAGAAACTATTCCTAACTGCCTTGGCAGTTAGGCTCTGTGACTTTACCCCTCCTCCTATATACAATTAATTCCCTAACATTGTTGTTGTACAATGAACACCTAGTTTGCTTCATCTCATTGACATAACACATTTCCATTGTGTTTTATTGTCATTTGTTGTCTACCGTTGTTGACCCCCGTTTTTTCTTTGATGACCACCAGATTTGGTGTCTCGTCATGCGACGTCCAACCATCTTGGCCACATCCTCTGACTATTTTCCACATGCAACTTCTTTGTTTGTTGTAGCTTGGCATATCAAAGCCACACACCGCCTTCCCCTCACTGCAGCATCTTCACGTCTCTCTTAATAAGGTTTTCCAAATTCCATGCCCATGTTTCGACCCCTATTTATGTTGTCTCTCAACCTTGGTTGAGATGCTTATCTCTCCTTTGTCTCTCGAGCTTCATCCTCACTCATATTCCTGCTCCACCTTTGTTTGTTGTCTTTTGCAATTGGCATTGGTTGTGATATGCATGGTTATCGAATTGAGATTCGAATCGTGAATCATTTTTCAAATTTTTTAATCGTGAAGCGAATCTGTTATGAATAGTAAGATACATGATAAAAAAATGATATTTTTAAGTAAAAATAAGTGATATAAAAAATATTAAAAATTTCATATATTAGAATGAAGTCAAAATATTCAATTCATAAAACCAAAACATAATAACAATAATAAGATCCTATTTCCTGTATTTAAATCTTACATCTTAATCTTACACTTTCATTCATCATCTTCAAGAAAAATGTCACTTAAGTCATCTTATCCTCTAATATAAGATTCTCTTGCAGCTCATATTCATCTTCATCCTCTTCCTCAACTTCTCAACCACCTTTTCAATTTCATTATCATTTGCTCTTATAGTAAACTTTCCCTTATATAAAAAAAAATAATAATAATAATAATGCAGTGCAGTAAACAATACTTATTTTAAAATATTCATTGAAGTATTTGCAAAAGAATATTTTGCATATAAGAAAAAATATAAGATAACAAATAAAAGGATATAAAGTTAAAATAAAAGATCATGTGATCTAAATTCTAGATGTTTCAGAAAAAGTGGTATTAGAATTAATGTGGATTAAAGTTGATGTGAATGTGCTGCTGTTCCAGAATCAGTTAAATATTATTAAAATCATAATATAGAAACTTTCACAAAAGTGAGATTAAAAATACTGTGTAAGTGTGCTGTTGAGGTAGATTTAGAATATGTCTCAGTTTGAATTTGTTAGTATTCGTTTGAAATAGTGAGGGGTACATGCAAACATGTTCTCTTCTCCAACTTGTTTTCTTCTCCACTGCTGCCATCTCAGAATATTTTCATCTCTCGTATAACATTCTTTTTTTCTCTTCTTTACACTTCATTTCCCGTGTCATGAAGCATATGCAGTGTGTGTCACTTCGTGAAGTGTATGCATAGCTGAATCGGGTGTAACAAAATTGAATCGTGAATCATACAATTCCAATCCGATTCATGTCACAATTCAAGGCATAAAACGAGTCACATTCCGATATTTATCATGGTAGAAGAATTTTGAACCGAATCGCGATACGTATTGCAGAGAAATAGTCAGTCAAATCCAATAATCAACTCGTAGATGTGTTAACAAAATCCTCGAAAGGACCTAGGATTGAATTTATTTGTTCGAAGCTTGGGACATACAATTTCTATGCTCTTGCTTAAGGAGAGAGTGTTAGAAAAGGTCATCTTAAATAGAGTTTATTGAAAAGTTGATATGTGCTTTATCCTATGCCTAGGTTCTAGATATGACCTTTTTTATTCTTACAATTTTCCTCTCATCCATTGTATCTAAACTATCAATATCAATACAAATGTGAGAACCTAAGAAAGGGGAATCAAGCTCTCTAATTCATTTTCTGTTCTTCAAATTCCTATCATAGCATCGTTCGACAGAGTCAGCTTCTCAATGACTTTTACACTATAACACTTTACTCAATGACACTTTCACTTGTTAGAACCCTATGTGGGTATCTCTTTCCAAGAAACTAACAACTAGATTTGGCACCACCAATTAATTCACACCCAAGCACATTGGGTCTATCTTCAAAAGCTAACTACTAAGGGAAAACCAAACAATCAAATACTGCACTGAGTATTTTATAGTATTTATTGGACTGGCATTCCATGATACCCAAATCCCTATAAATAAACAAAACCAAACAGAAAAACAAATGAATTTGACTCAATATCTTAAATTATAATATTTCCACATTAAAGTACAAACTGGATAAAATGTTAATACTTATAGTAAAAACAAGTGAAGAGGTGAAGAGTTTGTGCATAGAGGCTTTTGAAATAACATGAATTTGGTAAGAATTGGTCTTCCTATTTGCTTAACAAAATGGTCAATGAATTTAAAGACAAAGCACTATAACAAAGAAATCAATTACCTGCCATGGCCTCTCCCAGTCAAGTGGCATTGGCCAAGCCCCAAACCAAGCCCCAATAACTGCTCCATGAGCTGGTAAACAAATCAAGTACTCTATAGATCCATTTGGCCTAAAAATATCATAAGAATAACAACAATGTAACTAAAAGTAAATAATTGAAGGACCAAATAAACCCAACACTATAAAAAAAGTATTCAACATACAACATTAAATATATTCATCAAAATCCCAATAAAGAAACTTCATACGAACAAACATGTTATGAATAAGAAATTATTAGCCAAAAGAAACCTACTTTGTTTGAGCAAATATACGTCTCCAATCAGCCCATGATGAACCAAGAACACATGATGCTGGAACTGTCTGAAATAACATCAAATGTGAATTTATAAAGTACACATAAACATGGGACCACAATTTAAAAAATGTTCATCCCAACAAAAGTTGTAAATTTGCAATTCATTCACGGAAAAGGAAGAGGACTAAATAAGTAACCTTTGAAAACTAATTTCAAAACTTGAAAATATAAATTTAGTGGGTCATAATAATTGAAATGGTGTTTGTGTTAAGAATGGTGACAAGACCAAAATGAAGTGGAAATGACCTTACAGGTCTATTATAGGAGGAACATAGAGGTTAAAATGTAGTTAGTTGTAACTGCCAAGAAAAAATACAAGTCAGGCCATTACAAGATGCAGTGTAATCAAATTTCGGCCATGGCGGAAACTGGTGACGGCTTCCCAACAAGGTGGTGGCGAAGCTGGTTTTCCATGACGACTTTTTGCATGGCTGCTGGCGGTGGTGGAATGGTGATGGCAAAAAAGTGAAGTGGATAAAGAGATAAGCAGCAGCAAGTGGAAGAGAAAATGCAGCAGCAGCTGGGAGAAGAGGCTAGGAGAAGACTGATAACAGATTTTTGGGTCGCCGATATTTTTTGATATCTGATATTGATAACATTGATAAGACGCAAATCTTATTCTCATAATTTGGCCATTCGCACCCAAGTTTGATCATGCCAAACAAGAAACTTTTGGTTTGTCTAATATAAGCTAAATAGTGAAAACAAGTATTAGACAAAAACAAAAGACAGTATTAGATCATGAACAAAGAACAAGTTGTTGACAAGATGCAAGTCAACCTTAAAGTAAAAACCACAAGATCAGACTGCACAATAGACACATGTTAAACAAGGACAAGGGAGTGACACTAATGCATCAAACGTAAGAAGTGCTAATTGCCTATGTTTAAACTAGACGTCCATGCCATCAAAAGACATATTGCTCTACTAGAAGATCAAATCAGCAGAAGCAACTCTTACAAGACAAATATACAAAAGACATGAAATGTCTCGTCCAAACACCATACATGTTCAAAATAGACATAGCAAGCAAAATTACATGCATGCTATGCTAGGTGTTAAAGTAAAAAATAGATTATTAAAAGCACAAAGCAAAAATTGATCTTTCACAAGTCAAGAAGAATAGACACACATCTCAAGTATCTTGTACTAGACCCATCTTTATGATGTCACACCGCCTAATCTCTATGAGTTGATGAGTTGATTATGAATGCCTTCCAAGGAAAATTCTTACAAAAAGTACCATTCATCAATATGCATAAAATTACCTCCTTTTGAGGATCAAGATCCTTTACAATGGCTGGCAAAAGTAGAATTTTTTATTTTCAAAATGCAATAAATCAAACTTACAGAATGCTTAAAGTTGGCCTTGATCAACATGGAAGGCGATGTTGTACATTGGTTTCAGTATTGGCAACGAAAAACCAAGAATCTTTTTCGGAAGGGTCTTTCAGAGGCTTTGACGAGGAGATCTAGAAACAGTGGTAGAGGCAAAAGTGATCATATTAATTGATAGTGGAGCCAACTATAATTTCGTGTTCACTAAATTGGTAAAATAGCTAGGTCTCTAAATTGAACAATACACAACCTTACTATGTTAGATTTGGGGATGGCAATAAAAAATCTACTCAAGTTACAAAAATTTGGAGCTCTATTCTTATGAGATGAAAGATATGTTTTTTCCTAGTTCAAATTAGGAGAAGTGGATGTGATTATTGGAGTAGCAAGGTTAGTGACTAAGGGGAGGAAAAGGTAAATTGGAAGGAGTTACTAGTGTCTTTTATGCATCAGTGTCAAAACATTATTATTAGAGATCCCAGTCTATCCAAAACTCTTATTTCTTCCAAATCTCTAAGGACTATGGATAGAGATAAAGTGACGTTAGTTCTATAGGAATGGAAAAATACATATCATATAGCAAGAGTTGTCTAGAGAAAGCAACTATAGGAATTGTTGCTTGAGTTTTCTGAGGTTTTTTTAGAACTAAAAGACATTCCACATACTAGAGATATTGATCATTAGATTCCCATTAAAGTTGGAGTAGACCCTCTGAGTGTGAGATCATATAGATATCATCATTTGCAGAAGAATGAAACGAAGTCATAGGTCACAAATATGCAAGTCTCAGAGAGTTATAGGCTACAATCTGGAAACTTCTACAATTGCATTAAATGTATGTTGTACATGATCAAGAATAACAAGTAGCACCTGACAAATGGATGGGGTTTTCTTTACCTTGTAAAAGACTAAGCTGACGCCTAATGAGCAAACAAGTTCTCAAACAGATACGAAGTGGAAACCATCCAATTTTAATTATCGTATAGTAGAAATAACTAATAAGTTGAAGATTTCACAAATGGTGGCTTTTTTTTTTGTTGAAGTATAATGTCTTTACTTTATTATTAATATTTATGTTAGGGTTTTGTTAGGGGCTTTCCGCCCTTTTATCTTTCAGAACTACTGTCTTCTATAAATACAGTAGTAAGTTGTATCAGACTTGCTTAATCAAAATATAAGACTTTTCATTTTCTCTCAACTTCAAATTGGTATCAAGAGTCAGACCCTTGTGTCTTCTTCGTCTATCGTCGACGGCATCGTCTCTCTGTCATTTCCGTTGTTCGCTCCGCTGTCTGCCGTTGTCGCCGCCGCTGCCGCCCAACATCGCTTTCTCCGGCGAAGTCAAGGGTTAGGTGCGCCTTGAGAAGCGCAAGCAAACCCTAGTGGTCTCGTCCTCCGAAGCCTCCGCACCAGACGCGACGCGTCGCTTCTTTCCGACCCGTCCGCCGTCGCCGCCGTTCAAACAGCAAAAATGACAGGTTTCTGATTAAGAAACCTAATCAAGAACCCTCTAGTTTACCTCTCAGAATAGAAAGATAATAAGAATGGAAACAATTTTGTGTATTATTCACAAAAGAATTCTTTGTACACTTACAGAAACAAGGGCTTCACCCCTTTCACAATCAACTACCAAAAGTCCTTCTCTTCCTAAACACCCAACTATTTATACAACCGTTATTCCCGCCCTTCCTAACTGTAATAAGCAGTTAGGTTATTTAACTAAGTAATTCTCTTCCTTCTCTCATAAACTCTCCATCTCTTCTCATTCCTATCAAAAAAAGAAAAGAATATCCAGACAAAATGCAAAGTATCACGAAGAAAAAAATGGCAGAATAATATGAGACAAATTGATAGGAACTTTGATACTATTGAGTGTCTAAGTCCTATATCGAGTAGTATGATATGTTTGGTGGAGTATTTAAGTGTTTGGTTCTTCCTTCCTTAATGGCTAGTTTTAAAGACTGGCTCCCCCAAAATTTTTGGGTGCTTATCACAAGTCCAATCAAAAACATCAAAACAATCTCCCAGAAGCTGTAATTGCTAGAGAACAGAAATGAAATAGTCACTTACCGTGAATACCGACATCATGAGAGCCCAATTTATAGTCTTAGGAAGATACCTGTCTCAAGTAAAATTGCAAAGTCAAAACATGCTCCGGTTATTTGTGGTGATCTTCAAAATAAAAAATGAAAACCTATTTTTAATTACATAATAGAAGAGACAACAAATTAAAGATAACACAACTTGTCTCGCTTTAAAGGAACAATAGTAATTACAACTAATCCTTTTTCTCATCAACAACGACCTTACGTTAAAAAAAAAAAGACTGTACTGTGATGTAACTACTTTAACATACTGAAATTTAACAGGCGCCCCCAAAGCGATAGCTCCTAAAAAATTCAACAATGCCCCTGCAGAATAAAAAAAAAATATTAGAATGAATAAAAACAAATTTTCATGAAGAAGATTTATTAGTAAAATTAACTTAGGCTAAAACGCCATTTGAGTCCCTGAAAGTGTAATCTGCAAATCACTTTAGTCCATTATTAAAAAAGTTGTGACTCGTAAGAAATATTACCTTATATGCGTAAGAATTAGAGATTTATTTAATATTTTCAAGTCTCATTTGAGTGTGCTTAATTTGAGAGACTGTGGTATAGAATTTCAATTTCAAGGACCAAAACAGTGTTTTACCCAGACAAACTTTCATCCTCGTCTTTAACAACTTACTATACTAAGCCTGAAGTTGAAAAATGCATCATCAAAAAGGGAAAAAAGAAGTTTAGACTCACCTACAGGCACCCCAAGAACACCTCTTCCAACAGCTCTTAGGTACTGCAAAGAATAGAAATCGCAAGAAAACAACATAAAAACTTAGAATATCCCCAGAAATCGGAGAATTACTCGGTTTCTGAGAAATTAAGGAGCACGAATTACCGAGCATTGTTGGGGATTTTGTCGATATCGACTGTATAGAAGGATCACGATCGGGAGCTCTACAATCTAAACGAAGCCATGGAATGAGAAAATGTGAAAGAAACAAAGAAAAAGTGAACGAAAATTTTACAGAAAAAAAAAGAAAAAACGAATTGAAAGTACCGAGATGAGGAAGAGTGTGAGAGAAGAATGAGAAACGATGTCGATGGAGAAGACAGTGTTGGCAGCCCAAAATGCGAAGGCCAGACCAACGACGCACAACGCGTTTACTATAAAAGCCTCAGAAACTGAGATTGAAGGTGACGCTTCCACGGTTGAGGCTTTCGACGCCGTCGTTTTCCTGCTGCTTTTCCGGCGATCCATCGAAGAAGATCTTCGCAAATTGAAATTTTGAATCGAATTGAACCAGGAATTGCGGGGGCTTCTCCAAGCACCTCTTAAAGATTCTCCCTGTAACTCTAAACTCGTAATGCCAAAACTATCCTTGTAAAAACAATTCTCTTTCCTATAATAACCCCATTCACCTACTTTTACTCTCACATTTCTTTAACTTATCATCGCAACTCCTAGCTCCATTTTGCTCTCCAATCCCAGCACCACAACTTACTTTGTTGATGCTCTTGTGAGTTACTTAATAACACTAGCGTTTGTTCATACACGTCTACACTACACATTCATTCACTCCAAGATTACAAGGTATATATTTGTTTAGATATCTTCGTTTACATTTCATTTTAAATTATTAGAACAGTGTATATGAACTTAGAAATTGAGGATATAGGAGTAGGGTTATAGATTTGGAGAAATAGGAGGGAATTTCGAAATAGATTTTATGAAATTTTGAAATTTGATTAAAGGATTATCAAATTTATTAATTGGATTTCGATTGATAAAACGTTTTAACCGTACGTAAGTATTTATATATTTTTTTAATTTTACTTATTTATTTGTGTTATAGTTTTCTTTATTTATTCTTTTTAAATTAGTTACTTTTTACTTGTATTGGTTTTAATTTGTTATGAATTTGTTTGTTATCAAAATTATAAGAATGAGAAGTTTATCAACATATCTGACTAAAAGTTTTTCACAATGTTAAGGCAAAATGAGACTTATAACATCGACTCGTGAAAGATATCGTCTTGAAAAAGTTGAAACATTAAGTTATTTTGATTTTCATGAGGAGTAAGAGAATTTTATCGAGGAGCAGGATGATATTGTTCAAGAATAACATGAAGTAGGTGGATTTCCTAGAGGTCTACATGATATATTATTATTGACGAGTTATATTGATCATGTTGCATTTGTGTTATTGTAAGGCCAGGTTAGTTAAGTAGTTGAATTTTATTTTATTTTTTTAATTTTAATGGTTGATGAGTTATTTGAACTTTATATCCAATTGTTTTGTTTGGGACTAAGAGAAAATCAACTTGATCTAACATGGAAAAAAAATTAAACAAATTTAGAACATGTCATTTGGTTGTTCAAAATTTTGTATAAATTCTGGTTTGGTGCCTCTGTGCAATATTTCTTATTGTTATGCCGATAAAGGATTGATATTGACATTCGTTGAGAGATGACATAAAGAGACAAACTCTTTTCATCTCCTTATTGGTGAGATAGACGTCATACTAGATTATGTGTCTACGCTGCTACATTTACATACAGTGAGATAATTATGTTTGAACGAAGTCCTATATTATGAAGCGACTCGAGATATGATCTTCAACCTATTAAGCATGGATTGGCAAGTGCTACATCTAAGCTGAGATAATGTCGTGGTCCCCAAGTTAAGCATAACGCACTGAAAATGAAAAAGAAAATGTTAGAATGAGAGAGATGAAAAAGAAAGGGTTGAGAGGAATGAGAGAGGTGAGTAAGGGTTTGGGGGTTTCTTTATTTGTTTAGTTTTGATAATCAAAATTATTAAAATATCCTTAACCTTAAAACTTACCATCTATGATATCTAAGGGTATTTTTATCTACTAAAATCGGTACACATTGTTAAAATGTACCAACTTTAATAAAATAATAAGAAATATGAAATAAAAAAATCACCTCATATCATAGGGGTAATCTATTGAAAAGTCCAATTACTATATTTAATTACTCTTTTTTTTCCTATATTCTCTCTTTTATATACAATTTTTCATTTTTTTTTTTGAAAATTCATTAAAATTTCATGAATTGTCTGACTATATAAAATTGCATTCTATGATTCTATATAAACAACAAGAAATAAAAAAATAAGTATGAATATAACAAGAGAGCAAGGAGTTTTGTAAATATATATACAAATAATCTACACCCCTTTTTTTATTTCATTCATTGAATTTCGTTTGTTGATTCGAACGCGTTAGCAAACCCATATATATATATATATATATATATATATATATATATATATATATATATATATATTCAAAACTATTTATTTTATCAGTAAATTATTTATTTATTCTTAACAAATTAATAGTTTATATTTGATATTAACATTCTCGAGACCAGCTAAAGGTACAAACTTAAACCTTTTCAATCTTTTTCCTTTTTTTTCATTTTCAATTATATCCAATGCAAAACCTAACTCATGCACTCTAATTAATCATACCGATTACTTCTTCCTTTCTTCAACTTCTTAAATCACAAACCAAAAATGTCCTTTTCCTGTAATAATACTTCTCAATTCGTATTCTAATAAATATTATGTTTATTGTGTTCTGGCTTCGGAACCAAACTATGGAGAAAAGTAACATCAATTTATGGTTAATAACGGTGTAGAATTTTTTTTCTTACGTACGTTAATGTTAAAAGGTATCCATTTTAATCCGACATTTCAATAAATTTGAAAAACACCGTATTTATTGTAATACATGAAAATCGGGTGAAGAGCTTATATGACAAATTGTATATGCTTGAAATTTAATAAATAATGAAACGAGGACATGCAAAAAATAACCTTGAATATGCTGATGTAGGAATTTTTTCCATTTTTATTTTTTAAAATAGTATGAAATTTACTATATTGAAAATGTTTTATCCGTTATTAGTTACTGCTTCCATTTCCTAATTTTCATAAAGTATATTTTATAATAAAGAATATTTATTAATTAAGAGAATGTAGACAAACAATGTACTAAAATAGTATACTTGTGCTGAATTTCTAAAATGATGTGTATAAAAAATATTTATTAAGGAAATAATCTTCAAACAAGTGTATTTACTCTAAATTTAAAACTAGAAGAGTGAACGTCTATCTACTACACAACTCAAACAATCTACTTCACAACTCAGAGTAATGAAGACACGTAAAATAAGATCTAACACAAGTATATATTTAATACACAATGAATTTTTATGAATTTATTCATTGTGTATATAACAAGGGCTTTAATTCTATATATATGAATTCTGTGTTTTAGTTTAGATTATACCTTTTTATGATGGAAAAAAGTACATGCTAGTTTGAGGAAGTTTTATTTGGATTTGAGTGGTTTAAAATGAAGAGACGTGTATGTAAGTAAAGAAAATTAATTTTGTAAACCTTATGCTATTATTGTTAGTTTCTATTTTACTATTTTTTGAGTTATTATTCTTAACTCTATGTTTTTTTTTCTTCTAATTTTTTACAGAATTTAATTTAAATTACATATTTTTTTTTCTTTTTTTTCTTTCAAACCAATATCTTTTCGCTTTTGACTTTTTATTTTACTTTGTAAATTCAACTATTTCACACTATCAATGTAGAACTTGTTCTTAGTCATAAAAACTTTTCACATGATTAAGCAACAAGTTTACTTTTTTTTTCAACCCAGATATTAAAAGTGTCGACGATTTTAATGTCAAGGCACAATTTATTTTGTAATTTATTTAAAGTAACAACCAAATCAAAGTGTGGGTTTTAATATAAGGCTAATTTAATTCATAGATATGGAAACTCTCCTTAATCTAGAAAACTCTTTTTTCAAAGCTTCTCAATTTAATATCACTTATTGCATATGTTTTGTTAACATTTAAAAAAATAGTTTCAAGATAGTCCCTAAAATATGTTAAAAACCCGAATTCATATTTACAGAAGTTGAAAATTATTTTTTTCTACAGACGTACAATTTTTTTACATTTTACCGCAAGAAGACAGATCTAACCTACTAGAAAAAGACGTACAACACAATCTATACACTATTTTTTTTAAGAGAAGAAAATCGAAGAAATAATATAGTTTTAATTTATTGTTCTTCGCTATAAAAATATTGATAAAAACATTCAATATTTTATCACTTTGTAATAAATATTTGAAAATAAAGTATTTTTTCAATCTATCTATTAGCATATTTAAAATAAAATAAGTTTTAAGTAAATTCAATGCTCGAAACTATTTTTTACTACAAAAATAATTACAAATATCATTAACAGTACTTGAAAAATACATGTATTAAAAAATATGTTTTGTAGTGCGAAATTTATTCTATTATTATTCTTTTTTGTAATATATCTATTAGATAATAATACTCGAAAGAAGTTTTTTTGAACCGACCCGTTACTTTAACCTAATCACGCATTACTGACTATGCCTATTTCCACACCAGGCTCAACTTTCATTCATCACAACAAAACTGTTTTCCTTTTTATGTTTACTTATTTAACATATATTTTGCTTATCTTTATTTCATAGAGTAAAAAAAGAGAATTTTCAAGAAATAAAATAAATATCACTATATTTAAAATGTAAATATGTTTTTTTTTCTTTACAAGATAAATATTTTCCCTAATTTAGACGAGAGAAAGTGTCAACAAACAAACCAATTTATAAAACAAACAAAAAGAAAAAAAATTGTGCTCCGTGCATGTTAGCGTTCTCTTATATACTAGTAGTTATGCAAGGCGTGTATCATGCATGGTGTGCTCGCATCCGCTCCAATGTTTATTTGCGGAGAATGGTACTTTGAGACAGAAAAAAAATGACAAATTACATTCATTTGACACAATTAAATAATAATATTTTCATTATAATTATATTATTTTTTATTTTAAAATCATAATATATATTGTCGCAAAACGGGATGTGTCAGGCCTCATTAAAACGCACCCAAAACCCTCCTGTTAGAATCATTAAAAACGCACTCAAAACCCCTCTGAATGGACGCCAGGTGTCAAACAACGAGGATTTGGAAATCAGATAGTGGAAGGCACGTGTCAGCAGACGAGCGGACGTTCGTCTTTGACGTGGGAAGCAAAACTGATTTTTCTGAAACACCGCTCCACTCTCTGCATGCACCCTCCTTTCCCAAAACTCTGAACTTCTCATCTTCTCCTCCTTCTCACTAAAAGTTCTCCCTTCTTTCTAAGAAATATTACCCTTTCTCTTCTCCGATCACTATTCTTGCACCGTAGAAGCGTTTCCGGCGTCCTAAGCTTCAGTTTGAACAGATCGGTTTCGAGTCTGAACTGGTAAGTTCTTCTTCTTCTTTAGTCGTTCGTTCCCTGACACATGCAAATCAACTTCTGGTTACATGAGTCCATAGTCTTATTCTGAAATAGTTGGTCTGTTGTTTGGTTTAGTTTAAAGGATTGTTGAGCGTGAGGATAGAAGAAGTTTAGTCAGGCGAATCCCATTTCTGCCTCTTGGAACGTTGTTCACGCTCAGAGGTAAGGAAAACTTATTTAATTTAAATTGGTATGCTGTTATAATGTATGAATGTTTGTTGTTTGACTGAATGAATTGGATGCATGATGATTGATATGATTGTAGTACATGAACGTTCGTTTATTAAATAAGTGTGAATGAAATATGACTGAGTTGTGTTATGATATATGAAATATATGAAATCTCTATGTTTGGAGGGTATGAAATATGAATGTATAAAGTTGTGAAACTATATGAATTAAATGAGTTGAAATATAAATGATCCTGATATGAATTCCCCTAAGAAAGTGTACGTTCATTACTGAACAGTCTTCGACCGTTCGGTTTTCTGAGTGAACTTGGTTAGAATTGGATTCTTTCATTTGGGAAGAATCCTAGTCGAGTACGAGCGTTTGCATTTCAAAATACTGTGCTTGAGCATTCGGCCAAGCATAGTTCTTTCTTAATATCCTGTTATGAACTTAAGTATACATATATATATATATATATATATATATATATATATATATATATGTGTGTGTGTGTGTGTGTGTGTGTGTGTGTGTGTGTGTGTGTGTGTGTGTGTGTGTGTGTGTGTGTGTGTGTGTGTGTGTGTGTGTGTGTGTGAAATTGTATATTTTATTTATTCTTAAACACTAATCTAATAGTATCTTAGTATATTTATCAAGCCTTTTTTATATAAGTTTAGTAGCACCTGGTCTTATACCAAGTGTTCGTCCTAAATAAGTGTTTGGTCTTACACTAGGCACTTGTTCTATCTCCGTAAATTAAATTTCTGATACGAGCGTTCGTTCAAGCCACTAGGGTTCGCTCACTATAATGTTCAGTCTTTAACTGACATTCTTATTTCTTGATACTAAATCTAATTAATCTAAGTTTTCACAAACGCTCGGTTTATTCATGGGAATTCCTATACGTATTATTCTTTGAAATTCTTGGAGTGTCTGCGTTCTTTGGCTTCGGCCTAGAGTTTTAGTGCGGAGTATGGTCTTTTAAATATTCGACTAAAGCTCTTAAGAGTCAGTTCATCTACTTGACTCATTTTGTAAGTTACATTCGTTCTATTCGTTGTTCGTATGTGATTTCTTTCTCAAACCGATGGTAAACCTCTTGGTCTAAATTCATTTTGGAACTTGAGACCTCTCGGTCTCGTTCCAATTGTTCATTCTCGTTCTGAGTCAGGGTTGAACGTTCGGTAAATTGTACCTGTCAACACCCAATTTCGTCTAGGTAAATATAATTTATCACAAAAAAAAAAATAATAAAAAAAAAACCAAAATGAAAAATACTATTTATTTTACTTTTTGCACCCCCAAATTTTCTTTTAAACACTTAATCCAATGGCCCAAAATAATCTCACTTTTTTACTTCCTCACCACCCATCTTTTCTTATCACACCCCATTCTCCACATCACCATCCACCTCACCCTCCACATCATCTACCTTTTTCATTTACCTTTTCCACATCATTTCCATATTAATTTTATATATCAAGTTTTCTAATTATTCCACTTACATTTTTTTAATTATATCTTCTCCATTAACATTTTTTATTATCCATTTTTCTTTACCTAATTTATCCACCAACTTTTTATATTATTTCTTTCACTTAATTTCCACACCTAATTTCTCCACCATCTTTTTATATTATTTCTTTCACTTATTTTCCACATTAACTTTTACTATTTACTATATTTTATTTCACCTATTTTCTCCACCAACTTTTTATATTATTTATTCCACTTAATTTTCACACCTAATTTCTCCACCAACTTTTTATATTATTTCTTTTACTTATTTTCCACATTAACTTTTACTATTCACTATATTTTATTTTACCTAATTTCTCCACCAACTTTTTATATTATTTCTTTCACTTAATTTCCACACCTAATTTCTCCACCATCTTTTTATATTATTTCTTTCACTTATTTTCCACATTAACTTTTACTATTTACTATATTTTATTTCACCTACTTTCTCCACCAACTTTTTATATTATTTCTTTCAATTATTTTCCACATTAACTTTTTCTATTCACCTTTTTTTAATTCATCTAAATTTTCCACCAACTTATTATATTATTTTTATTCATCAACTTTCTCCATCCTTAACTCTATAAATACCTACATTCTTTTCACTTCACAAGGAAAAAAATTAGATAATATCCATCTATTCTCTCTCAAAATCTCTTCATTCCATCCCAAAACTCTACTTCATTTTCCTCTCACATTTTACTATTTCCTAATCCCTCTATACATAGTAAATCCCATACCACACTTCTACTACAAATTCATCTTTTTCACCATCAATCTACCTCTTCTCACAACTTATTACAAGCAAAGTCTTGCTTCATCTTTCAAATCTTTAACAAGGTACACATTTTCTTTTCATTCTATTTATATTCATTTTGATCATTTTTTAGTTTATAAATTTCTCCTATTTTCTACCACAATTTTATCCTATGCTTTTTAATATTTTTACGTCATAGATATTTCAACTCATCTCTCTTCTTAATAAAAAGAAAACTAAAATATAAAAATTAAAGATATAAAGAAAAATACAAAATGAAAAAATTAAAAATTACAAAAATATGTTTTAAAGGTTTAGGCACATGTGTGATCGCACGCATCGTCCTTGTGCCAAAAACCTTTTCTCTTTCTTCAAAATCCCAAAAATATGTTTTAAAGGTTTAGGCACATGTGTGATCGCACGCATCGTCCTTGTGCCAAAAACCTTTTCTCTTTCTTCAAAAAATGTCAAAAATATGTTTCAAAGGTTTAAGCACATGTGTGATCGCACGCATCGTCCTTGTGCTAAAAACCTTTTCTCTCTTTTAAATAAAATTACAAAAATATGTTTTAAAGGTTTAGGGACATGTGTGATCGCACGCATCGTCCTTGTGCTAAAAACCTTTTCATTCTCCTAAATAAAAAATACCAAAAAAATATAAAATCTTCAAAAACTAAAAAACATCTATTTTTCAAACTACAAACAATATCGTCTTGCCAGAACTACGTGATCCTTGATTCTCCACCAAAAGTGGAGATACGTAGGAGCAAGGCTAGTCCTTGTCAGGCTCACTCTCCAAAAAAAAACTAAAAAATATTGTTTGTTTCTTTAGAGTTTTATTTTAAGGGAAAGTTAAACATTTTGAAAACCACATCATATTCGCGTATTTAGTTAAAGGTACTGCCTTACGACAGGCGTTGTAGGGTGCTAATACCTTCCCTACACGTAACCGACTCCCGAACCAAGAATCTGGTTCTAATAGACCATGCCTTATCATTTTATGGTTTTTCTGTAGTTTTCCAGAATAAACTATGGTGGCGACTCCAAAATCTCTTTAATCAAAATTTATTTATATTTTTCGGATCGTCGTCCCGTCGCGATTTTTTCGGTTGCGACAGATGGCGACTCCACTGGGGACTTCAGAGAGTCAGGCCATTTAATTAGATAAGCGAATTCGATGTGGTTTTTCTTTGTGTTTTTATTCCCTTTGTCTTTATCTATGTTTAATATTTGGAATAATTGAATGTGAGTTTCTTTTACTGTTTCTTTATGTTTGAAATAATTGTTCCTTATCTATATTTGATATGTCTATTTATTTGTGTTTATTTTTGTAATTGTTTTGCATTATAATCTCCCTCCACACACATTATGCATATCATGAGTGGGGCCCTATACCCGGGTCTGAGCGCAACTTAGAAATAGATGAGTTGTGTAACGGTGTCACTCTGGGATGTACTTCTTGTCTGGCTATCGTGAGAACTCCAGCTAGAATCTGTTCTCTTCATTTGTGTCTCCACATCTAGTTGATTACTCTGATTGTTGTGGAGAAACAGTGAAAAGAGCCATAGCTCTAGTGGCCTTGATTTAATCATTAGGGAGATATCCTGGTGAGTGCATGTATGTGGTCTTAGAACTTTAAGTACCATCCTTCGATTAAGACATGAAAGGGAGATCGTTTTGTCATTTCTTTTTCATCTTTTCTTTGTATACAGCAAATAAATGTACCATAAAAAACGTAAAAAATTTAGAGCAATAAAAATGTACATGTTCTGATTCATATGTATTTTGTTTCGCATTTATCTTGTTATCGAGTTCATGGAATAATTCTCAAGAAAATAAAAATAAAATTGTCAAATAAAAATAATGTTTTTGAAGCAAAATAAAATTGTTTGGTCCAATGACTTAACTGGATAAGAAGAACCAAATTTGTTTATCATTGATTAGAAATATTTATCAGACTTTCATGATATGAAAATGTTCAAGATCATCATTTGTCCACGATCCCCATCGCCTATTTTAGTTCGTAAAAGTAAAATTGTCATACAAGGAGCATTTCTTAGGTTCACCAGTTCAACCTTGTCTAACCCGGTGTGAAACTCAAATCATGATCCATTATGAGTTTAAACCTTGTTTGTCTTAACCCAAGTCGTGTCGAGCCTGGCCCATCACTCGTGTCTAGATATGAACCTTGTGTTTGTCATCAACCTCATGTTCTAACCGAGTCATGTCCAACCTTAAATCTTCAGTCATTAACATGTCTCATTATTGGTTATCAGCCTCTCTGTGTTTAAGCCCGAATGCGTCTCCCGTTTACAAGTGTCATTCGTTTTTAAGGTCATTAAGAGTCAACCCAATCTTCCATTTCCACCTCCATTCAAGTCATGTTAAACATGTGTTTTGTGTAGGGGCATATTTCCGCGTCTGTCTTAATGTGAGTTCATATTGATCAATTTTTAGTCTCTGGGCGCATAAGCTTTTCCAGATTAGGGGCAAATTCGTGTTCATGTCTGTTGAAGCATTTCTAAAATCTTGAACAATTTTATACATGATTATTCAGATGTTGTTTCAAATTCAACGATAACTTAATGGTTTTTCTTTCGGACCAAATAAAAAGAAAACATGAAAATCTAATTTTATTTCATCATTCGAGCAAGATTTACAGTAAGGTCGGAAAGTGATTTTGAACAAAGATATCATTTTGAATATAATCATACGACCTTGACATTGTGATAAATAAAATAAAAATGCGAAAAAGGAAAAAACAGATATAACAAAAAAGGTGCAAAGTTACAAATTCGAAAATAAAAAGCAAAATAAAACATAAAAAAAAACAAAAACAAAGCATATTAAAGATGTTCAAGGTTCGATCAATGCTGATCGTTAATATTACAGACCAAAAAAAAATTTAACGAAAAAATTCTCGAGCTGGTTGTGGTGGTCTAAAGGAGAGCACCGTTGAGGGAGCTCTGGTTCGGAATGCGAAAGGCATGGATGGAGGGATTTGTCGTTCGTCTCTGTCGTCGTCAATGATGATCGGAACGGGGAACAAATCCAGCAGCCTCGGCGCCCTCATAATTACCCAGTCGTATTCTTTCAAAAAAAAAATAAAATAAAATTGTGTCAATAATTAGAGGAGGAAGAGTAAAATTCAAAACAAAAATAGAGGTGATCAGGGTTCTTACCATAGATGTACCGCGGTAGCAGTGAAAAGACAGTGCCAGTGGGGTCTATCTCCGCTTGTAGGCGCCTGACCCGGTTACCATGATTGTTGAACCAGCAGTGCACGTTGTATTCGTTGGCATCTCCGAAAGCCCTTAGTCGAGACGTAATCTCGACGACTTGAGCTCTGCTTGGGTGTGTGACCCCGTAATTGTAGATGCTGGTCATCATCTTGACCTGATCATCGGTAGGTCTCCATCGCTGACTGATGTATCTCTCTGTTTCCATCTCACTCATCCTTCCTCTCAGTATTCTAAAATAAAAAAATAAAAATAAAAATAAAAAGAACAAAAAAATAACAAAAAGCATAACACAAAAAAAATTTAGATTCTTAGTTCGGTGTTTTATTTATTCGTTTTTGTTTCCTTTTAGTTTTTTTGTTCGGTCAGTCTTTGTTATTTCAGTATCTGGTCTCGGATCTGTTTCATGGTCCTCACAAAGGTTCCTAAACGGATCTATGTCCATATTGTCCATGTCCAGTTCATACAAATAGAATCTATGTCCATATTGTCCATGTCCAGTTCATACAAATAAATTTCTCTTTTTAAGTTTTCTGTTTTTATGGGGTACGTGGCGTTGTTCTACCCGATTGTCTCTGCCATACCTTCAAACGAAGGGAGATTAACGTCTGGTTTCCAGGCGATATACCCCTTAGTTTAAGACAATGTGTTCTTGTTTTTAAAGTTAAGAAAGAAAAATAGAAGGTGAAGAGGAAAGCGAATAAAAGTTGAAAATAAAGAAGCGAGCAGGAAATAAGGAAAAGGAAAGCATAAAAGAAAACAAGGAAAAGGAGAGCAGAAAAGCTTAAAAGAAAAACTGAACAGCATAACAGAAAGAAAGAAGCAAAAAACTGGAAAGCATAAGAAAAAAAAACATGAAAGTAGAAAGGGCAACAAACGGAAAGCAAAAGGAAGAAAGAAAGGAATAACGAAAATCATAAAGGAAAGTAGGAAAAGGGAGAGGGAAAGAAAAACACAGAGAGCGTCAAGAGAGGGAAGAAAAGAAAGAAGGAAAGAAAAACAAAGAAGGAAGGAAGGAAAGATTAAGAGATCGGAGCACTTACCCGGAAGGAGAAGGGCTTGCAGAAGCTCGTCGCAGGAGTCAGACGCTCTCGAAGGCACACACAGGCAGGACTTCGTCGCAGGAGCCCGACGCTCTCGACAGACGCTCAAGGAAGAGAGAGGAAGAGAGGAAGAGAGAGGGATAGATAGAGATAGATAGAGAGTAAGATCGGGAAATGCCGCTCGGACGCCGAAGGGATATCCATTTTATAGCCGAGCAAATCCACTGTGACTACAGTTCCGGTCACTACAACCGTCTGGTGTCGGTCTGATCTTATTTTAAAAAAAATTCTGAAAATCTGAAAAACGGGTAGGGTTTTGTTGGGTCAATCCGGCCCAATACCTGACTTCTTAGATGATCCGATTTCACCAAAAAAATAATAAAACAAAATATAAAAAAATATGATAAATAGAAAATTTTCAAAAAAATATATATATAAATGGAGTGATGTAAAATTTGAAGTGTTGAAAATTGTTTCTCATTTGCATGATAAATGACATTTTTCAGGTTCATTGGGCCTCATTGTCATGTTAACCTTCTTTGAACCCAATTCTTCTGAAATATAAATTTGAGTGAAGAATTATTTTGGCATGTTTGTAATTTCACATCACACCATTTTGTTTGATTTTTATTCCTTCTTCTTCTACATTTTGAATAAATCTAAGAATAAAAATATTGAAAAAAGGGAACAGTGCTCGAGCCCATTAGGCCCAATGGCCTTCGTGGTTTTCTCTCGAGTCTACTTCTTTTGAAAATATGTCAAAAATATTTTGTTTTCACTTTTTTATTGTTGAGTGATGTTTAGTGCATTTGTTCAAATTGTCCTGTGTGATTTTCTTTGAATTTGTAGTTAAAAAAAAATCTGAGAATGAAAGATGAATAGTTTTTGAGCCCATTAGGCCCCTTTGTCATATGTGGTTTCTCTTGAACTAGTGCATCTGAATTTCTGAAAAATAAAAAATACATGTTTTTGTAGATTTTGTGTTTTCAATTCATAATTTCCCTTTTCATTTGTGTGAACAAGTATTTGTGCAAAAAATAAAAATAAAGGAATTCAGACCCTTGTCTGAAGATTTTGTCATGGTTGTAAAAATAATAGTGTTGGGCCCATTGAGTCTGGTAATGTTGCAAAATTTTCTTTAGTTCAATCTTGTGAAATCCTCTCATAACAAAAAATGAAAAAATGAATTTCTTTTAGCTTGTTCCATAAACTATGAAAAATAAAACAATGTTTTCTTTGTCATCTTCTTGTGTCAGGTTCACACGGCTCAGGTCATCTGATCCATTGGGTCAATGTGCCTGGTAAGTCCAACTTCCTTCTATGTTACTTCTCCTCAGGTCCGATCCGATCTGGATTTTCCCGTGTCGGAAAGTACAAAAAAAAAAAGGAAAGATCGGTTCGGAGCCCATTGAGTCCAATTGTCCTTCTCTGTCAAAAAAAAAAATAATAATACAAAAAGATTTCTTTCCGTAAATTGCATAATTTTCCTTCAGTAATATATTTGTCAAATAAAAAGCAGCATAATTGTGGAAGATACAAATTGTTAACAATGTGTTTTCAGTACAGTCTTCCAAATTATCATGCGTGATTTTCTTGGAATTTGTTGTCAAAAAAAAATAATTAAGAATTAAAGAGGTCCAGTTTCCATGCTAGTCCGCAAGGCCCAGATTTCACATTGGCAAAAAAAAAATCTCAATTTTCACACTGGCCCAGAAAGCCCATTTTCCATACTGGCTTGCAAAGCCCAGTTTCCATGCTGGCCCGCAAGGCCCAGTTTCCACATTGGCCGAAAAATCTCAATTTTCACATTGGCCCAGAAAAGCCCATTTCCCATACTGTCTTGCAAAGCCCAGCTTCCATGCTGACCCGCAAGGCCCAGTTTCCACAATGGCCGAAAAATCTTAATTTCCACATTAGCTCAGAATGCCCATTTCCCATACTGACCTGCAAAGCTCAGTTTCCATACTGACCCGCAAAGCCCAGATTCCACAAAGGCCAAAAATCTCAATTTCTACAATAGCTCATAAAGCCCATTTCCCATACTGGCTTGCAAAGCCCAACTTCCATGCTGACCCGCAAGGCCCAGATTCCACATTGGCTGAGAAATCCCAATTTCCACAATAGCTCTCAAAGCCCATTTCACATACTGGCTTGCAAAGCCCAGATTCCATGCTGACCCGCAAGACCCAGTTTCCATTGGCCAAGAAATCCCAATTTCCCCAATGGCTCACAAAGCCTATTTCCCATATCGGCCCGCAAGGTCCAGTTTCTAGGCTGGTCCGTAAAGCCCAATTTTAAAAAAAAAATACAAAAACAAAAATAAAAAAAATCTGTTTTTCAACTAGTATCATCATTTTCATTTCATATTACTTTTCTTCATGCATAAAACCAAAAAAAATACGCAAAAGCTGAGTCAATTGTTTTCGATGCAAATCATCCATTTTATGAGATTTCAAAAAATGTAATGGATGTCATAATCTCTTGTAGTCAAATGTTTGAATCACATATTCTTAAGAGATATCTGTGTGTGCATTGCTTGAAAACATCATCCTTCAACCTTCACCAGACCAAAGATTAACCCAATCACGTTCTTGAGCCCAAATAATAAACATAGAGTTTTACACTGGGGCAGATTTTCCGTTACTTCCACTGACTTTCATTTGGGAGATCCTGAAATCCATTATAAAAAAAACAAAACAAAAAGAGAAAAAAAAAATGACTTTTTTTGAGGTCATTTAATCTTGTCTCCTAATTAATCTTTTGAAAATGAAGCAATCAAAATTTGAAATGATGTGTGGCCATCTTTCTTCATCCAAAAAAAAACAAAAATATATCCTTTGATACCAAATTTGAGCCAATAAGAAATTTCTTTTCAAATTTACCCAAACAAGGGTTACCATCACAGTAGAAGTCAACTCAAATTGCAAAGGAACACACTTAGTGATCAAATGAAGAGAATTCCTCAAAAGTGAAGCAAAAACGGAAAGAATCACAAAGTGATGACAAACAAAGAGTGAAGTTTGCAAATTAGCAAAGAAAGTCAACAGTTTTGACGAATAACTGATACAAGGTGCAGATGATAACTCTTGTTTCAAATAACCCACAAAAATTTATTTGAGCATTTATATCCTTTCTTTCAATACCCTTCAGCCCAAGCCACATTACAAGCTCAATAAAAGTCCACACAGATTGAATAATGGTTGCTTAAATTTTCATAAAGTTTAATTTTGAGACAAGACAAAATGACCAACGATGCAGTTGTAAAAAAATGATGAAAAATGATGATGAAGAATAAATGTCATCGGATGAAGGGAACTCCCTTTTGATTGAGATTATACAAAGGAAAATCAAGCCATTTGGGGCAATCCTTTCAAGCCAATCATTCCATATCCATCACAAATTTCTGAACAAATTCATATCACATTCAAACTCTTCGCCTGTTCTTCAAAACCAGGGCAACTACGTGAGTTTCATATGTTTCGGCCCGGCCCATTCAGAATATTGGACGACTTTGTTAATCTCACATTTGTTTCATCTGTATATTCAAAGTTCGTACCAAGACCGGGGCATCCCTTGTTGGGCCTCTCAGGTTTGTCCGCACTGAAATTCATAGATCCACCCTCAAAACAGGGGCAGACACTTTGGGGCTTTGTATGATTTTGAGTCCATCTTATCATTCGTAAACCCAAAGTGGGGGGGCAACCTCTTTTTGAACCTCGCTTAATTGACTCATACCCAAAACTAGGAACAACTCTGTGAGTTTCATGTGTTTTGACCCATTGAAAATATTGAGCGTTTTTGTTAATCTTTCATCTGAATATTCAAAGCTCATACAAAGACTAGGGCATCCCTTGTTGGGCCTCGCATGATCTTGGTTTGCCCCGAACTTCAAAAATCCATCACCACCAAAATTGGGGTAATTTGTAAATCTCACATGATATTCTCACTCCCTGATTCATGACTTATTCCCTCACAATTCACAGATACATTTGTCCATACCTATCTTTTTACCATGCCCCCAAACTGGGGCAACTTTTGAGTATCTACGACTTCACGTTGGTATTTGTAACTGTTTTAAGGAGTAAGAGGCCCAAGTAGCCAACCCAGTACTCTCCACATCCTTCCAATCGTCCTCCATACATTTGTCTCAACCCTTGATATCAGGCATGCATACACTGATGCTAAGCGCACAAGTTTGAACATTTGACTTTAGAATTTGACATCCATCGTAAAAATAAAATGAAGGTCTAAATCTTCATAAATTTGATGATTTCAAAGAAAACAAATTGACTCAATAAAAAAAAAGAGTGCCATAGTTTCATAATCTTCCAGTAAAACGAAAAGAAAAAAATCACAAGTCAACATCATGTACATATTTTCATCAACTTTGAATTTGTTTTCATGAATATTCATCAAATCTTCTTCTTTCAAAAAGAAAAAAAAATCAACATGCATCAAAGCTTTCTCCTGTAATTTCCAAATTTACATCAATCATGTTTCTCATTTCAAAAAAAAATATATGGACACTCATTTCTATCTCAAGAAATAAAAAATCAAAAATAAAATCAAAAATAAAAAAAAATAAAAATAAAAAATTTCAACATCTCAAAATTTCAAAAAAATCCAAATTTCAAATTCAAAACAATCAAAATTTTTTTACTTTCTGTCATCATTCACTTATCCATAGGGTTATGACACCCTCCACGAGGTTTTGACACCTCATCCACGTCATCCATAGGGTTACGACACCCTCCACGAGGTTTGTACACCTCATTCACTTATCCATAGGGTTATGACACCCTCCACGAGGTTTTGACACCTCATCCACTTCATCCATAGGGTTACGACACCCTCCACGATGTTTGTACACCTCATTCACTTATCCATAGGGTTATGACACCCTCCACGAGGTTTTGACACCTCATCCACTTCATCCATAGGGTTACGACACCCTCCACGAGGTTAGGACACCTCATTCACTTCCATAGGGTTACGACACCCTCCACGAGGTTATGACACCTCATTCACTTCCATAGGGTTACGACACCCTCCACGAGGTTATGACACTTCATTCACTTCCATAGGGTTACGACACCCTCCACGAGGTTATGACACCTCATTCACTTCCATAGGGTTACGACACCCTCCGCGAGGTTATGACACCTCATTCACTTCCATAGGGTTACGACACCCTCCACGAGGTTATGACACCTC
Organism: Vigna angularis; assembly: GCF_016808095.1. Taxonomy (NCBI): domain Eukaryota; kingdom Viridiplantae; phylum Streptophyta; class Magnoliopsida; order Fabales; family Fabaceae; genus Vigna; species Vigna angularis. Next base: position 8,349,784 of record NC_068973.1, on the reverse strand, counting down.
ATTCACTTCCATAGGGTTACGACACCCTCCACGAGGTTATGACACCTCATTCACTTCCATAGGGTTACGACACCCTCCACGAGGTTATGACACCTCATTCACTTCCATAGGGTTACGACACCCTCCACGAGGTTTGGACACCTCATTCACTTATCCATAGGGTTACGACACCTTCCACGAGGTTTGTACACCTCATCCATTTCATCCATAGGGTTGTTACACCCTCCACAATGTCTACACACCTCAATTCTGTTAGCCTTGTTCATATTTGTTTTAATTTTTCCTGTTGTTCATTGTCCATTTTGAAATCCAGACGAAATTAATGTTTCTTTCTTTACTTAGCTTTTACTCCGATAATACAAAAATCTCAAATTTTCATATTATCCAGTAATATCTAAGTAAAGAGGGACAGCTGTCAACACCCAATTTCGTCCGGGTAAATATAATTTATCACAAAAAAAAATAATAAAAAAAAAAACAAAATGAAAAATACTATTTATTTTACTTTTTGCACCCCCAAATTTTCTTTTAAACACTTAATCCAATGGCCCAAAATAATCTCACTTTTTTACTTCCTCACCACCCATCTTTTCTTATCACACCTCATTCTCCACATCACCATCCACCTCACCCTCCACATCATCTACCTTTTTCATTTACTTTTTCCACATCATTTCCATATTAATTTTATATATCAACTTTTCTAATTATTCCACTTACATTTTTTTAATTATATCTTCTCCATTAACATTTTTTATTATCCATTTTTCTCCACCTTATTTTTCCACCCACTTTTTATATTATTTCTTTCACTTATTTTCCACATTAACTTTCACTATTTACTATATTTTATTTCACCTAATTTTTCCACCCACTTTTTATATTATTTCTTTCACTTATTTTCCACATTAACTTTCACTATTTACTATATTTTATTTCACCTATTTTCTCCACCAACTTTTTATATTATTTCTTCCACTTAATTTTCACACCTAATTTCTCCACCAACTTTTTATATTATTTCTTTTACTTATTTTCCACATTAACTTTTACTATTCACTATATTTTATTTTACCTAATTTCTCCACCAACTTTTTATATTATTTATTTCACTTAATTTCCACACCTAATTTCTCCACCATCTTTTTATATTATTTCTTTCACTTATTTTCCACATTAACTTTTACTATTTACTATATTTTATTTCACCTACTTTCTCCACCAACTTTTTATATTATTTCTTTCAATTATTTTCCACATTAACTTTTTCTATTCACCTTTTTTTAATTCATCTAAATTTTCCACCAACTTATTATATTATTTTTATTCATCAACTTTCTTCATCCTTAACTCTATAAATACCTACATTCTTTTCACTTCACAAGGAAAAAAATTAGATAATATCCATCTCTTCTCTCTCAAAATCTCTTCATTCCATCCCAAAACTCTACTTCATTTTCCTCTCACATTTTACTATTTCCTAATCCCTCTATACATAGTAAATCCCATACCACACTTCTACTACAAATTCATCTTTTTCACCATCAATCTACCTCTTCTCACAACTTATTACAAGCAAAGTCTTGCTTCATCTTTCAAATCTTTAACAAGGTACACATTTTCTTTTCATTCTATTTATATTCATTTTGATCATTTTTTAGTTTATAAATTTCTCCTATTTTCTACCACAATTTTATCCTATGCTTTTTAATATTTTTACGTCATAGATATTTCAACTCATCTCTCTTCTTAATAAAAAGAAAACTAAAATATAAAAATTAAAGATATAAAGAAAAATACAAAATGAAAAAATTAAAAATTACAAAAATATGTTTTAAAGGTTTAGGCACATGTGTGATCGCACGCATCGTCCTTGTGCCAAAAACCTTTTCTCTTTCTTCAAAATCCCAAAAATATGTTTTAAAGGTTTAGGCACATGTGTGATCGCACGCATCGTCCTTGTGCCAAAAACCTTTTCTCTTTCTTCAAAAAATGTCAAAAATACGTTTCAAAGGTTTAAGCACATGTGTGATCGCACGCATCGTCCTTGTGCTAAAAACCTTTTCTCTCTTTTAAATAAAATTACAAAAATATGTTTTAAAGGTTTAGGCACATGTGTGATCGCACGCATCGTCCTTGTGCTAAAAACCTTTTCATTCTCCTAAATAAAAAATACCCAAAAAAATATAAAATCTTCAAATTCGCGTATTTAGTTAAACATTTTGAAAACCACATCATATTCGCGTATTTAGTTAAAGGTACTGCCTTACGACAGGCGTTGTAGGGTGCTAATACCTTCCCTACACGTAACCGACTCCCGAACCAAGAATCTGGTTCTAATAGACCATGCCTTATCATTTTATGGTTTTTCCGTAGTTTTCCAGAATAAACTATGGTGGCGACTCCAAAATCTCTTTAATCAAAATTTATTTATATTTTTCGGATTGTCGTCCCGTCGCGATTTTTTCGGTTGCGACAGTACCTGAACGGATCTTTGTGTGAAATGGTTAAGGGAGATGATTATTAAAGGAAGATGAAGAAAATGAGATATGAAAAGGTTGTGGTTTATGGACGAGCTTTTCGGGGAGGAACGACTCATGTATGAATATTGGATTTGGTAAAGTATGGCTGTGGACATGCTAAGCTGACTGTTCATCCTGAAGTTCCGTGAGTACTCGTTTTCACGTAGAGGAGAGTAGGTCATGTGTGGGAACGACAGGAGGTCCTAGTCCTTAGAGGTACTTTGGACAGATAGGGCTAACCTCAAGTGGCAGCTGATGAGAGCATTCCAGTTACTACATCACTTGGGTGCACGAACGCTTGTAGCTACACAAGTTTCATACAGTCCGGACGGTCAATCTAGTATAGTAGGCTTGTGTGAATAAACTATGATTTATCTTGTTTGAATGATTTTGTGAAATGTACGTTATTCATGATTTAAATTACATAAGCTTACCCTGCTTTTTCTGTCGTGTCTATTTTGTACGTTCGTCTTGTCGATGCAATGATCATCCGTGTGGATGTGAGCAGAAGGAGACACATTGTTGGAAGATGCGCTGGTAGAAGAAAATCTGGTAGAAGTTGAAGTTAAGACCGAACAGTAGGACTTTCGGTCAGTAGTGTAGTTTTTGAAATGAGGCGGTCTTTCGCCACTTTCTCATCTTTGTATATATGACCGTTCGATATTTGGTTCTTGTAAACCGTTCGGTCAGTTTTGCTTATCCTGTTCAATTTTTAACTGTAATCTTTCTGTAAGGCTATTCGGCCAGAACCGTACGTTCTTATGTAATGTAAGACTGATCTGCTATATTATTAAATGTAATTATTCTATTATATAGTTTATTACTTTATTTTTGGGATGTTACAGGATGGCAAGCCAAAAACAAATGAGTTTGGAAAAAAGATTTTGGAGTCGCCACCATAATTTATTATGGAAAAATTATGGAAAACCAAAAAATAAGACATGGTCTGCGAAAAGTAGATTTTAGGTTCGGGAATCGGTTACAAGTAAGGAAGGTATTAGCACCCAATGCGCCGGTCTAAAAGCAGTATCTTTAATTAAATGTATAAAGTTGACGTGGTTTTGATAAATGTTTAATTTTCCCTTAAAAAATTAAAGAAACTATTAAGAAACAAAAATATTTTTTTTGTTTTATGAACCCGACAAAGATTTACCTTACTCCTACGTATATCCAACAAAGATTTGGTTTGACAAGATTGACATTTTTTTTGGTTTTAAAGATCTCGTATTATTTATTATTTAAGAATGGTGGAAAAAGAAAGAAACTGACCATAAACCGACACATACTTATAAAAAAAAATGGTGTAGAGGTGACATACCTTTTTAGCTTTCCGTAGTCTTGTATTTCTTCTTTGATGATTTGCCGTTGACAAAACCCATATGGGTGAGAACCTATTTTTCTCTATACTCTCTTTCTTTCTTTCTATTATTTTTGCATGTTTCTCTTTTTCTTTTTTTTTCGTCCCCTTAGTGTGCGTGTTTATATACACACAATGTAATATTATGGTAATCTTACCCTTAATTGTGAATTAATTGACAACAAACAAAATAGAGAAAGAAAACGTTTTGGTTCCAAGAAAAAGAAATCAAATAATATTCAAAACATTGATTATATTTATTGTTAGAAAATTTGTCCATTTTTAAAATCATATTTTCCTCTTATATACTATTTTAATTATTGCTTATAATTATTAGTATAATATTGATTCAAATTATTACCATATTAAACTAACATTTCAAAAATATTGTCTCTCATATTATAGTTATTATTTTATCCTTTTTAACCATCATTAATTATTATTCTCTTATTTTTTTACTTTTATTTATTTACTTGCCCGGACGAAATTGGGTATTGACATATATTATTATATTATTAAAAGTAGTGTCAATATATTTTTTTTTATTCTGTGCCAAACTAACTACTTCCTTGCAAATAATCATCGTGTCCCGCTTCATATACTAGCCATGCTTCCATTCTCTCTCACTTCACACATACATCAAAACTCAAACCGATTCAAATTCTCTTTGTTCATTCCTCCACTTTTATTCTCTCAATTTTCACGAATCAAACCTGAGCGATAAGAAGGTACATTGTGATAATCTTGCGTATTCTTATTCCAATAAATAAATGACCGATCATAAGTAAATATTTATTGTTATTGTTATTAATGTTAGCATTATTTTAAATATAAAATAAATATTATAGCATTTTCAGTCTCTATTTTAAGGAACATAAAGCAGTCCATTAAGTTATTATTTTTATCTTTTAACTGCATAGACGTTATGAAGCAGTTACTAAATTTTAAACGTAAACCCATTTATTTTGAATCTGTGATGGCCAGACTTTATATAAGAGAATGAGTTACTTTCAGTTTTGAATACTAAGCCTACGCCTCTCTTCATAAAACACACCATCGAGTTTGAGTGAGTTAAGGTTTTGAAAAATAAAGTTGTTTAATATAGATTGATTTAGATTTTTGATAAGATTTGGTTTAACAACATTGACATTTTTTTTTGGTTTTAAAAATCTTGTATTTTTTTATTATTTAAGAATGGTGGAAAAAAATGAAACTGGCTATAAGTGACACATACTTATAAAAAAAAATTTATGATTTTAAAAAAACATTATTTGTGTGTAGGAAAAATAATACCTTTAGGAAAAACTTGAGAGTACAATAAAAAGAAAAAAAAAGAATGGTGTAGAGGTGACATACCTTTTTAGCTTTTCGTACTCTCGTATTTCGTCTTTGATGATTGCCGTTGACAGAACCCTTATGGGTGCATGTTTCTCCTTCTCTTTTTTTTTCGTCCCCTTTTTCATGACAGTGTGTGTATTTATTCACACACAATTTAATATTATGGTAATCTTGCCCTTAATTGTGAATTAATTGACAACGAACAAAATAGGAAAAGAAAATGTTTTGGTTCCAAGAAAAAGAAATCAAATAATATTCAAAATATTGATTATAATTATTGTCAGAAAATTTGTTTGTTTTTAAAATCATATTTGTTGTAACAATCGGTACCGATATAGAGTCGTGCAACGGAATAAAATATAGATAGCAGAAAGCGTGTAACGATCACAACACAAGTTAAAATAGTCGGTTTCAAAAATTGATTTTCTTAGCGAACTTTTATCGAACAGTTGATGTGCTAAGAGTTTAGGTATGAAGAAAATCAACACAAAATTTTTATCCTGATTCGAATCAAAAGATTGTACATCCAATTTTTAATCACTATAAATAGTGATTAACCTTTTTTACTAAAAATATAGTTGTACAAATTACAAGATAATGAAATGAGCAAAGAATAGAAAACACCTTCCTTCAACAAACGAACCAGAAGAGTGCAACAAGTAACTTCCTTCGACAAACGAACCGGAAGAGCTTCCTTCGACGCACAAACCGGAAGCAACAACTCTGCCAACTTGAAGAGAACTGCTCCGACCTTTGACACACAAAGCGCGAGCTTCTCCTATTCACAAGACCAAACAATAGCACTCTATCACTTTGAGAACTTCCTTAGACAAATTGTATTCTCAAAATGACATAGATCCTTTTCACTCACAGAGAGCTTCCCTTAGGCACAAAGCTCTAATACTCTCAATTGAAAAGTTTTTTTTCTAAGAGCTGTGAAGATCTCTATTTATAAGCCTAGTTTCGTACACGAACAAAAACTGAAAAGACATCTCCCAACTGCCACTAATAATCGATTATCATAAGTGATAATCGATTATTTATGTCCGTTATGGGGTTTCAAAATGTGATAATCGATTATCCTGAGGAATAATCGATTATTCCAAAGACTTGGACAATATTGAATGAAACAGTGATAATCGATTATTCTATGTAATAATCGATTATTTGCGTGAGCAACTCTTTTCTAAAAATGGCTCGTGATAATCGATTATTCCTCTTGATAATCGATTATTTGCGCAATGACTCACTAAATACGAAAACTTCTAAGAGTTTTTACATCATTACAATTTATCCTATACATTTGTTTCTACAAAATTGGTTTAACAAAGATGTACTTAGAGTCTTCAATTCTTCAGCTTTTATCATCATCAAAACTTCACAGTAGCTTCAAGATACCAATGCTCCTCATTGGTAACAATATTTTCCTCTTATATACTATTTTAATTATTGTTTATAATTATTAGCATAATATTGATTCAAATTATTACCATATTAAACTAACATTTCAAAAATATTGTGTCGCATATTATAGTTATTATTTTATCCTTTTTACCCACCATTAATTATTATTCTCTTATTTTTTATTTTTATTTATTTACTTACCCGGACGAAATTGGATGTTGACATATATTGTTATATTATTAAAAGTAGTGTCAATATATTTTTTTATTCTGTGTCAAACAAACTTCTTCCTTGCAAATAATCATCGTTTCCCGCTTCATATACTAGCCATCCTTCCATTCTCTCTCACTTCATAATACATCAAAACTCAAACCAATTCAAATTCTCTTTGTTCATTCCTCCACTTTTATTCTCTCAATTTTCACGAATCAAACATGAGCGATAAGAAGGTACGCTGTGATAATCTTCCGTATTCTTATTCCAATAAATAAATGACCGATTATAAGTAAATATTTATTGCTATTGTTATTAATGTTAGCAATATTTTAAATATAAAATAAATATTATAGCATTTTTAGTTTCTATTTTAAGGAACATAAAGTGGTCCATTAAGTCATTATTTTTATCTTTTAACTGCATTATATAAGAGAATGAGTTACTTTCAGTTTTGAATACTAAGCCTACTCCTCTGTTCAGAAAACACACCATCGAGTTTGAGTGAGTTAAGGTTTAGAAAAACAAAGTTGTTTATTATAGATTGATTTAGAGTTTTGAAAAGAGAATCCAACAAAGATTTGGTTTAACAAGATTGACATTTTTTTTTAAAGATCTCGTATTTTTTTTATTATTTAAGAATGGTGGGAAAAAAAAGAAACTGACCATAAGCCGACACATACTTATAAATAAAATTTATGATTTTAAAAAAACATTATTTGTGTGTAAGAAAAATAAAACCTTTAGGAAAAACTTCAGAGTACAATAAAAAAAGAATGGTGTAGAGATGACATACATTTTTAGCTTTCCGTACTCTCCTATTTGATTGCCGTTGACAGAACCCTTAAGGGTGTGAACCTATTTTTCTCTATACTCTCTTTCTCTCTTTTTATTATTTTTGCATGTTTCTTTCTCTTTTTTTTCGTCCCCTTTTTCATGACAGTATTCATATTTATATACACATAATGTAATATTATGGTAATCTTGCCTTAATTGTGAATTAATTGACAATGAACAAAATAGGGAAAGAAAATGTCTTGGTTCCAAGAAAAAGAAATCAAATAATATTCAAAATATTGACTATAATTATTGTCAGAAAATTTGTTCGTTTTAAATATCATATTTTTCTCTTATATACTATTTTAATTATTGTTTATAATTATTAGCATAATATTGATTTAAATTATTTCCATATCTTATATTATAGTTATTATTTTATCCTTTTTAAACACCATTAATTATTATTCTCTTATTTTTTATTTACTTAACCGGACGAAATTGAGTGTTGACATATATTATTATATTATTAAAAGTAGTGTGAATATATTTTTTTTATTATGTGTCAAACTAATTTCTTCCTTGCAAATAATCATTGTTTCCCGCTTCATATACTAGCCATCCTTCCATTCTCTCTCACTTCACACATACATCAAAACTCAAAACGATTCAAATTCTGTTCGTTTTATTCTCTCAATTTTCACGAATCAAACCTGAGCGATAAGAAGGTACGTTGTGATAATCTTCCGTATTCTTATTCCAATAAATAAATGGCCGATTATAAGTAAATATTTATTGTTATTGTTATTAATGTTAGCATTATTTTAAATATAAAATAAATAGTATAGCATTTTTAGTTTCTATTTTAAGTAACATGGTCCATTAAGTCATTATTTTTATCTTTTAACTGCATAGAGGTTATGAAGCAGTTACTAAATTTTAAACGTAATGCCCATTTATTTTTAATGTGTGATGGCCAGACTTTATATAAGAGAATGAGTTACTTTCAGTTTTGAATACTAAGCCTGCTCCTCTATTGAGAAAACACACCATCGAGTTTGAGTGAGTTAAGGTTTAGAAAAACAAAGTTGTTTATTATAGATTGATTTATATTTTTGAAAAGGGAACCCAACAAAGATTTGGTTTAACAAGATCGACATTCTTTTTGGTTTTAAAGATCTTGTATTTTTTTATTATTTAAGAATGGTGGAAAAAAAAAGAAACTGGCCATAAGCGACACATACTTATAAAAAAAATTTATAATTTAAAAAAAACATTATTTGTGTGTAGGAAAAATAATACCTAACTTCAGCGAACAATAAAAAGAAAAAAAAAAGAATGGTGTAGAGGTGACGTACCTTTTTAGCTTTCCGTACTCTCGTATTTCTTCTTTGATGATTGTCGTTGACAGAACCCTTATTGGTGAGAACCTATTTTTCTCTATTTTTTTTATACTCTCTTTCTCTCTTTTTATTATTTCTGCATGTTTCTCCTTCTCTCTCTTTTTTCGTCCCCTTTTCATGACAGTGTGCGTCATTACTTTTATCTTTTAACTGCATAGAGGTTATGAAGCAGTTACTAAATTTTAAACGTAAAGTCCATTTATTTTGAATCTGTGATGACCAGACTTTATATAAGATATATAAGAGCATGAGTTACTTTCAGTTTTGAATACTAAGCCTACTCCTCTATTCAGAAAACACACCATCGAGTTTGGGTGAGTTAAGGTTTAGAAAAACAAAGTTGTTTGTGTTTGGATTTCAAAATCCCAATGACAGGAGGTACGCACATTATTCTTTCATATTTGGTTCCGCTGGTTTTGATTTGAATATGTTACTGTGATATGATGACATTATAACATTAGGTCAATTTTATACTCTGCTATTTTATCAATTAATTCTTAATTGTTAGTTGTTTACTGTTAATGATAATCTAATATGAATCGTCATTGTAATGGTGCAGGCAAAGTGTTGAATCCCGACGAGTTTACGAACAAGACTAATGAGGCTCTCAAGAGTGCTCACAAGACAGCGGTGAGCAATGGCCACGCGCAGTACACTCCTCTCCGACAAGGGGGAATCTTCTCTCAAGCGCCATCCAACGCGGCGGGAGAGGAATAGGCGAGCGAGGCGAAGAGAGTGTTTAGCCAAGCGCTGAAGAAGTTGCCCTTGCAATCTCATCCTTTACACGTGGTTTCGGCCAGCCCGAGCCTCTTCAAAGCCATCAGCAAAGCGTAGTCGCTCCAGAAGACGCGTCGCAACACGCACCTAGACGTCCACCAGCTCATCCTCCGTCTTCTGGAAGATTCTCAGATCTCAGACTTGCTCGGTATGGCGACACCGAAGGTGAAATCAGAAGTAAAGAAGCTTCGCGGCAAGGAAGGAAGGAAAGTGGAAAGCGCCACGGGTGACAAAACCTTTCAGGTACTAAATTTACCTTAAAGAGTTTATTGAAGAGTACTTTACCTCATCGTTATGCTGAATGTGAACGCCAAATGATAAATTCGAAAAGACAGTTTGGCCACACTGATTTTTTGTTTAATCTTTCCGATTCGATAAACGCAATTGAATTTAATTTAGTATATTTTGTACGATTTGAGTTTAACTATGATAATTCGATAATTTCACATATTAAAAGTAGTGTGAATATATATTTTTTATTCTTTGTCAAACTAACTTCTTCCTTGCAAATAATCATCGTTCCTCGCTTCATATACTAGCCATCCTTCCATTCTCTCTCACTTCACACATACATCATAACTCAAACCGATTCAAATTCTCTTCATTCATTCCTCCACTTTTATTCTCTCAATTTTCACGAATCAAAAACTGAACGAAGGTACACTGTGATAATCTTCCGTATTCTTCTTCCAATAAATAAATATTATAGCATTTTCAGTTTCTATTTTAAGGAACATAAAGTGGTCAATTAAGTCATTAATTTTATCTTTTAACTGCATAGGCGTTATGAAGCAGTTACTATATTTTAAACTTAAAGCCCATTTATTTTGAATCTGCGATGGCGAGACTTTATATAAGAGAATGAGTTACTTTCAATTTTGAATACTAAGCCTATTCCACTATTCAGAAAACACACATCGAGTTTGAGTTAGTTAAGATTTAGAAAAATAAAGTTGTTTATTATAGATTGATTTAGATTTTTGAAAAGAGAACCCAACAAAGATTTGGTTTAACAAGATTGACATTTTTTTTGGTTTTAAAGATCTCGTATTTTTTTATTATTTAAGAATGGTGAAAAAAAAAAGAAACTGGCCATAAGCGACAGATACTTATAAAAAAAAATTTATGATTTAAAAAAAACATTATTTGTGTGTAGGAAAAATAATACCTTTAGAAAAAACTTCAGCGTACAATAAAAAGAAAAAAAAAAGAAAAACTTTAGCGTACAATAAAAAGAAAAAAAAAGAATGGTGTAGAGGTGACGTACCTTTTTAGCTTTTCGTACTCTCGTATTTGTTCTTTGATGATTACCGTTGACAGAACCCTTATGCGTGAGAAACTATTTTTCTCTATATTCTCTTTCTCTCTTTTTATTATTTCTGCATGTTTCTCCTTCTCTCTTTTTTTTCGTCCCCTTTTTCATGACAGTGTGCGTCATTATTTTTATCTTTTAACAACATAGAGGTTATGAAGCAGTTCGTAAAGTCCATTTATTTTGAATCTGTGATGGCCAGACTTTATATAAGAAAATGAGTTACTTTTAGTTTTGAATACTAAGCCTACTCCTCTATTCAAAAAACACACCATCGAGTTTGGGTGAGTTATGGTTTAGAAAAACAAAGTTGTTTGTGTTTGGATTACAAAATCCCAATGACAAGAGGTACGCTCATTATTCTTTCATATTTGCTTCCGCTGTTTTTGATCTGAATATGTTACTGTGATATGATGATATTATAACATTAGGTCAATTTTATACTCTGCTATTTTATCAATTAATTCTTAAATGTTAGTTGTTTACGGTTAATGATAATCTAATATGAATCGTCGTTGTAATGGTGCAGGCGAAGTGTTGAATCCCGACGAGTTTACGGACAAGACTAATGAGGCTCGCAAGACAGCGGTGAGCAGTGGCCACGCACAGTACACTCCTCTCCATCTCGTGCACTCTCTACTCTCCGACAAGGGGAATCTTCTCTCAAGCGCTATCCAACACGGCGGGAGAGGAATCGGTGAGCGAGGCGAAGAGAGTGTTTAGCCAAGCGTTGAAGAAGTTGCCTTCGCAATCTCATCCTCCGCACGTGGTTTCGGCCAGCCCGAGCCTCTTCAAAGCCATCAGCAAAGCGCAGTCGCTCCAGAAGACGCGTCGCAACACGCACCTGGACGTCCACCGGCTCATCCTCGACCTTCTGAAAGATTCTCAGACTTGCTCGGTGTGGCGACACCGAAGGTGAAATCAGAAGTCAAGAAGCTTCGCGGCAAGGAAGGAAGGAAAGTAGAAAGCGCCACGGGTTACAAAACCTTTCAGGTACTAAATTTAGCTTAAAGAGTTTATTGAAGAGTACTTTACCTCATCGTTATGCTGAATATGAACGCCAAATGATAAATTCGAAAAGACATTTTGGCCAGACTGATTTTTGGTTTAATTTTTCCGATTCGATAAACGCAATTGAATTTAATTTAGTATATTTTGTACGATTTGAGGTTAACTATGATAATTCGATAATTTCACATATATTATTATATTATTAAAAGTAGTGTGAATATATTTTTTTTATACTGTCTCAAACTAACTTCTTCCTTGTAAATAATCATAGTTTCTCGCTTCATATACTAGCCATCTTTCCATTCTCTCTCACTTCACATACATCAAAACTCAAACAGATTCAAATTCTCTTTGTTCATTCCTCCACTTTTATTCTCTCAATTTTCACGAATCAAACCTGAACAATAAGAAGGTACGCTGTGATAATCTTCCGTATTCTTATTCCAATAAATAAATATTATAGCATTTTCAGTTTCTATTTTAAGGAACATAATGTTGTCCATTAAGTCATTATTTTTATCTTTTAACTGCATAGAGGTTATGAAGCAGTTACTAAATTTTAAACGTAAAGCCCATTTATTTTGAATCTCTGATGGTCAGACTTTATATAATAGAATGAGTTACTTTCAGTTTTGAATACTAAGCCTACTCCTTTGTTCAGAAAACACACCATCGAGTTTGGATGAGTTAAGGTTTAGAAAAACAAAGTTGTTTATTATAGAATGATTTAGATTTTTGAAACGAGAACCCAACAAAGATTTGGTCCAACAAAGATTTGGTTTAACAAGATTGACATTTTTTTTTTGTTTTAAAGATCTCGTATTTTTTTATTATTTAAGAATGGTGGAAAAAAAAAAGAAACTGGCCATAAGCCGACACATACTTATAAAAAAAATTTATGATTTGAAAAAAACATTATTTGTGTGTAGGAAAAATAATACCTTTAGGAAAAACTTCAGAGTACAATAAAAAGAAAAAAAGAATGGTGTAGAGGTGACATTCCTTTTTAGCTTTCCGTACTCTCGTATTTCTTCTTTGATGATTGTCGTTGACAGAACCCTTATGGGTGTGAACCTATTTTTCTCTATACTCTCTTTCTCTCTTTTTATTATTTCTGTATGTTTCTCATTCTCTTTTTTTTTCGTCCCCTTTTTCATGACAGCGTATTTATATACACACAATGTAGTGTTGACATATATTATTATATTATTAAAAGTAGTGTGAATATATTTTTTTTATTCTGTGTCAAACTAACTTCTTCCTTGCAAATAATCATAGTTTCCCGCTTCATATACTAGCCATCCTTATACTAGCCATCCTTCCATTCTCTCTCACTTCACACATACAACAAAACTCAAACCGATTCAAATTCTCTTTGTTTTATTCTCTCAATTTTCACGAATCAAACTTGCAATAAGAAGGTACGCTGTGATAATCTTCTGTATTCTTATTCCAATAAATAAATGACCGATTACAAGTAAATATTTATTGTTATTGTTATTAATGTTAGCATTATTTTAAATATAAAATAAATATTATAGCATTTTCAGTTTCTATTTTAAGAAACATAAAGTGGTCCATTAAGTCATTATTTTTATCTTTTAACTGCATAGAGGTTATGAAGGAGTTACTAAATTTCAAACGTAAATGCTATTTATTTTGAATGTGTGATGGCCAGACTTTATATAAGAGAATGAGTTACTTTCAGTTTTGAATACTAAGCCTACTCCTCTGTTCAGAAAACACACCATCGAGTTTGGATGAGTTAAGGTTTAGAAAAACAAAGTTGTTTATTATAGATTGATTTAGATTTTTGAAAAGAGAACCCAACAAAGATAGATTTGGTTTAACAATTGACATTTTTTTTGTTTTAAAGATCTCGTATTTTTTTATTATTTAAGAATTGTGAAAAAAATAGAAACTGGCCACGTACTTATAAAAAAAAATTTATGATTTAAAAAAAACATTATTTGTGTGTAGGAAAAAAGATTAATTGTGTAAAAAAAATTTATGATTTAAAAAAGAAAAGCAAATAATTTTGGGTCTTTAAATATTTTCCTTTCAATATATTTTTTAATTCCATGGTTTTATTAAAATGGGTAATTGATTGCTGAATACATGGGTTCAAATTTAATCAGGATTAACCTGGTTTTAATAAAATATTTTTCACTTTATCTTTCATACTATGTAATATAGTATATTGATCGATATTAATAGAAAAATAAAATTATAAACATAAATTTATAAAGTTTGAATTTTATTTGAAACCTCTTAAAAACCATAACATATATCAAAAGTAAGTAGTTATAAAAGTAAATAAATATAATATATCGTATTTAAATTCACAACAACAAATTAAATTCCTTAATAATAAAGATCTCTTAAAATAATCAACCATAATAGGAAAATATATAAGGCTATATATGTGTCGAGTAACTAGTATCTTATATTTAAATACTTTCGTTTTGCATGTATTAATTTTAAGATACTTGTTATAGAACCCAAATCCTTCTTAGTTAAGGTTTTTTGACTTAATGTGACAATCATCCTTTGATTATTTTATGCAATTGTTCATTGTTTGTCAACTCTTTTTTTTCACTTCGTACAAACGTGAAGTAAAAGAAAGTATGATACAAATCACAACTAGTTTTCAACGGAAATTTGTCCCAAGTCAGATAATTAACACAATCCAACCAATATACAATATATGAGTTAATCGTATGCAAGAACAACATAATGACGTGCAACTCCTAATAGTTGAAAAAAAATACTTGGATCCCACTAACATAGATGATGATCATAATTGAGCCTCTAGATAACAATACGTTGACCACAAAATATCTATAGTCAGTATGGGACAACCAACTTACAGTTTTATCTACACAAGTTCATAAATATACATTTAGACTTTTGAAAGGTATTACAAATTGTACATTCCAGAAGTTAAAATTCTTCTGTATATAGTGTTTCAGTTGCACAATCTCGAAGCCAAGTTCAAAATTGTAAACTAGAGAAAAACTTCAAAACAAAAAAAAATGAGAAACTTATCTATCCAAACTTCCCTTCCTTCACAATTCTCACTTCACCACACAATCTTGTGACAATATTCACTCTACGCTTCAAGCATCATCACCACAAACATGAAGTGTGTAAAAACACTTAACAAACAACAACACACCATCAAAACTACAATCCCCATCTGCTGTCAAATTTAATACCACAAGGGCAGACTTGGAGAATTTATGGTGGTGCACACGGTGATTATGTGGGTGCAAAAAGAAAGGCACATGGAGGAATAGTATGTATCTCATTTCGTCCTAAAGATGTCAATTTTCGAGGTCTAGGTCATCAATAGATTATGCTTTTTACATCTCCATCACTATTAGCAAAATACAAACAAAGAATATTAAGATTTGACGTAATACGTTATGCATAACGTATTGGATATTCCTTTATGTGTAGATGAAATATACATGAGTATAAACACAAGATACTCATCGCATGTTAATTCACGAATATCAATGTTCAACATGACATCAATCACATTATCAATATATTATTAACAGTCTTACTTTTTCTTTCCTTCTTTTCTACCTTGTGCCTATTATTTCAACAAAGTAAAACAAATGAAATAGATGTTAGTAAAGTTGCTTACCAATTACAATAACCAGAAACTTTGCATTTTATTCACTTTTGATATGTAGTGACCTAAAACACGAAAGAACGAACCCCAACGACGCAACCAATGCCACCAGGTACCCAGCTATGGTTCCGTAGCTAACAGAAATTGGCCATTCCTACAAATTAAGATGAAATATAACTTAATGCTATGAAACAACAAATTAAATTAACTATTTCATTTGTGTTAAAATAAAAGAAAGAGGCATGGGTTGAATCCCTAACGTGTGTAAAGTACATAGGATAATGTATTTATGAATAAGAAAATAAAAAGAAACGGGTTTAAGCCTGTTACATCTAACAATATGAAAATTATTAAAACTGGAATTTAATCAATTTATACAAATATAACAATCTTATAGGTTTTGGTTTGGTTAATAATCATGGTATCTTGAAAAAGATAGATGATAAGAACTTAAGAACTCAAAGAACTCACCTTGAAAAGCTAACTATTATAGGAATAAACCAAAAACTCAAATACTTTGCCAATCATATCATATTACTTGCATGGGACATAGACATTCCATAATACCCAAATTCATATTGTAGCATGGTTCACAAGAGTTAGCATCTGAATGACTTTCACTCTACAACATTGGTAGAATAGTTCATCTTAGATAGACTTTATTGAAAACCTACAATCTGCTTTGTGTTATACCTAGTTTCTAGATATGACCTTTCTTTTTCTTTTCTCTTTCCTCTCATCCATTGTATTTAAACCACCAATGTCATTATATATATGAAAACATAAGCGAGGGGAATCAAACTCCCCATTCATCTCTATTATTTTGTATTCATCTCAAGTTGGTATCAGTATAGATTGATCCCAGTGTACTTGTTTTGAGGCTGTCCATCCTTATCCTTCATTGTTGTTGTACGATGAACACCTAGTTTGCTTCATCTCATTGACATAACACATTTCCATTGTGTTTTATTGTCATTTGTTGTCTACCGTTGTTGACCCCCGTTTTTTCTTTGATGACCTTCAGATTTGGTGTCTCGTCATGCGACGTCCAACCATCTTGGCCACATCCTCTGACTATTTTCCACATGCAACTTCTTTGTTTGTTGTAGCTTGGCATATCAAAGCCACACACCGCCTTCCCCTCACTGCAGCATCTTCACGTCTCTCTTAATAAGGTTTTCCAAATTCCATGCCCATGTTTCGACCCCTATTTATGTTGTCTCTCAACCTTGGTTGAGATGCTTATCTCTCCTTTGTCTCTCGAGCTTCATCCTCACTCATATTCCTACTCCACCTTTGTTTGTTGTCTTTTGCAATTGGCATTGGTTGTGATATGCATGGTTATCGAATTGAGATTCGAATCGTGAATCATTTTTCAAATTTTTTAATCGTGAAGCGAATCTGTTATGAATAGTAAGATACATGATAAAAAAATGATATTTTTAAGTAAAAATAAGTGATATAAAAAATATTAAAAATTTCATATATTAGAATGAAGTCAAAATATTCAATTCATAAAACCAAAACATAATAACAATAATAAGATCCTATTTCCTGTATTTAAATCTTACATCTTAATCTTACACTTTCATTCATCATCTTCAAGAAAAATGTCACTTAAGTCATCTTATCCTCTAATATAAGATTCTCTTGCAGCTCATATTCATCTTCATCCTCTTCCTCAACTTCTCAACCACCTTTTCAATTTCATTATCATTTGCTCTTATAGTAAACTTTCCCTTATATAAAAAAATAATAATAATAATAATGCAGTGCAGTAAACAATACTTATTTTAAAATATTCATTGAAGTATTTGCAAAAGAATATTTTGCATATAAGAAAAAATATAAGATAACAAATAAAAGGATATAAAGTTAAAATAAAAGATCATGTGATCTAAATTCTAGATGTTTCAGAAAAAGTGGTATTAGAATTAATGTGGATTAAAGTTGATGTGAATGTGCTGCTGTTCCAGAATCAGTTAAATATTATTAAAATCATAATATAGAAACTTTCACAAAAGTGAGATTAAAAATACTGTGTAAGTGTGCTGTTGAGGTAGATTTAGAATATGTCTCAGTTTGAATTTGTTAGTATTCGTTTGAAATAGTGAGGGGTACATGCAAACATGTTCTCTTCTCCAACTTGTTTTCTTCTCCACTGCTGCCATCTCAGAATATTTTCATCTCTCGTATAACATTCTTTTTTTCTCTTCTTTACACTTCATTTCCCGTGTCATGAAGCATATGCAGTGTGTGTCACTTCGTGAAGTGTATGCATAGCTGAATCGGGTGTAACAAAATTGAATCGTGAATCATACAATTCCAATCCGATTCATGTCACAATTCAAGGCATAAAACGAGTCACATTCCGATATTTATCATGGTAGAAGAATTTTGAACCGAATCGCGATACGTATTACAGAGAAATATGTACTAGTCAGTCAAATCCAATAATCAACTCGTAGATGTGTTAACAAAATCCTCGAAAGGACCTAGGATTGAATTTATTTGTTCGAAGCTTGGGACATACAATTTCTATGCTCTTGCTTAAGGAGAGAGTGTTAGAAAAGGTCATCTTAAATAGAGTTTATTGAAAAGTTGATATGTGCTTTATCCTATGCCTAGGTTCTAGATATGACCTTTTTTATTCTTACAATTTTCCTCTCATCCATTGTATCTAAACTATCAATATCAATACAAATGTGAGAACCTAAGAAAGGGGAATCAAGCTCTCTAATTCATTTTCTGTTCTTCAAATTCCTATCATAGCATCGTTCGACAGAGTCAGCTTCTCAATGACTTTTACACTAACACTTTACTCAATGACACTTTCACTTGTTAGAACCCTATGTGGGTATCTCTTTCCAAGAAACTAACAACTAGATTTGGCACCACCAATTAATTCACACCCAAGCACATTGGGTCTATCTTCAAAAGCTAACTACTAAGGGAAAACCAAACAATCAAATACTGCACTGAGTATTTTATAGTATTTATTGGACTGGCATTCCATGATACCCAAATCCCTATAAATAAACAAAACCAAACAGAAAAACAAATGAATTTGACTCAATATCTTAAATTATAATATTTCCACATTAAAGTACAAACTGGATAAAATGTTAATACTTATAGTAAAAACAAGTGAAGAGGTGAAGAGTTTGTGCATAGAGGCTTTTGAAATAACATGAATTTGGTAAGAATTGGTCTTCCTATTTGCTTAACAAAATGGTCAATGAATTTAAAGACAAAGCACTATAACAAAGAAATCAATTACCTGCCATGGCCTCTCCCAGTCAAGTGGCATTGGCCAAGCCCCAAACCAAGCCCCAATAACTGCTCCATGAGCTGGTAAACAAATCAAGTACTCTATGGATCCATTTGGCCTAAAAATATCATAAGAATAACAACAATGTAACTAAAAGTAAATAATTGAAGGACCAAATAAACCCAACACTATAAAAAAAGTATTCAACATACAACATTAAATATATTCATCAAAATCCCAATAAAGAAACTTCATACGAACAAACATGTTATGAATAAGAAATTATTAGCCAAAAGAAACCTACTTTGTTTGAGCAAATATACGTCTCCAATCAGCCCATGATGAACCAAGAACACATGATGCTGGAACTGTCTGAAATAACATCAAATGTGAATTTATAAAGTACACATAAACATGGGACCACAATTTAAAAAATGTTCATCCCAACAAAAGTTGTAAATTTGCAATTCATTCACGGAAAAGGAAGAGGACTAAATAAGTAACCTTTGAAAACTAATTTCAAAACTTGAAAATATAAATTTAGTGGGTCATAATAATTGAAATGGTGTTTGTGTTAAGAATGGTGACAAGACCAAAATGAAGTGGAAATGACCTTACAGGTCTATTATAGGAGGAACATAGAGGTTAAAATGTAGTTAGTTGTAACTGCCAAGAAAAAATACAAGTCAGGCCATTACAAGATGCAGTGTAATCAAATTTCGGCCATGGCGGAAACTGGTGACGGCTTCCCAACAAGGTGGTGGCGAAGCTGGTTTTACATGACGACTTTTTGCATGGCTGCTGGCGGTGGTGGAATGGTGATGGCAAAAAAGTGAAGTGGATAAAGAGATAAGCAGCAGCAAGTGGAAGAGAAAATGCAGCAGCAGCTGGGAGAAGAGGCTAGGAGAAGACTGATAACAGATTTTTGGGTCGCCGATATTTTTTGATATCTGATATTGATAACATTGATAAGACGCAAATCTTATTCTCATAATTTGGCCATTTGCACCCAAGTTTGATCATGCCAAACAAGAAACTTTTGGTTTGTCTAATATAAGCTAAATAGTGAAAACAAGTATTAGACAAAAACAAAAGACAGTATTAGATCATGAACAAAGAACAAGTTGTTGACAAGATGCAAGTCAACCTTAAAGTAAAAACCACAAGATCAGACTGCACAATAGACACATGTTAAACAAGGACAAGGGAGTGACACTAATGCATCAAACGTAAGAAGTGCTAATTGCCTATGTTTAAACTAGACGTCCATGCCATCAAAAGACATATTGCTCTACTAGAAGATCAAATCAGCAGAAGCAACTCTTACAAGACAAATATACAAAAGACATGAAATGTCTCGTCCAAACACCATACAAGTTCAAAATAGACATAGCAAGCAAAATTACATGCATGCTATGCTAGGTGTTAAAGTAAAAAATAGATTATTAAAAGCACAAAGCAAAAATTGATCTTTCACAAGTCAAGAAGAATAGACACACATCTCAAGTATCTTGTACTAGACCCATCTTTATGATGTCACACCGCCTAATCTCTATGAGTTGATGAGTTGATTATGAATGCCTTCCAAGGAAAATTCTAACAAAAAGTACCATTCATCAATATGCATAAAATTACCTCCTTTTGAGGATCAAGATCCTTTACAATGGCTGGCAAAAGTAGAATTTTTTATTCTCAAAATGCAATAAATCAAACTTACAGAATGCTTAAAGTTGGCCTTGATCAACATGGAAGGCGATGTTGTACATTGGTTTCAGTATTGGCAACGAAAAACCAAGAATCTTTTTCGGAAGGGTCTTTCAGAGGCTTTGACGAGGAGATCTAGAAACAGTGGTAGAGGCAAAAGTGATCATATTAATTGATAGTGGAGCCAACTATAATTTCGTGTTCACTAAATTGGTAAAATAGCTAGGTCTCTAAATTGAACAATACACAACCTTACTATGTTAGATTTGGGGATGGCAATAAAAAATCTACTCAAGTTACAAAAATTTGGAGCTCTATTCTTATGAGATGAAAGATATGTTTTTTCCTAGTTCAAATTAGGAGAAGTGGATGTGATTATTGGAGTAGCAAGGTTAGTGACTAAGGGGAGGAAAAGGTAAATTGGAAGGAGTTACAAGTGTCTTTTATGCATCAGTGTCAAAACATTATTATTTGAGATCCCAGTCTATCCAAAACTCTTATTTCTTCCAAATCTCTAAGGACTATGGATAGAGATAAAGTGACGTTAGTTCTATAGGAATGGAAAAATACATATCATATAGCAAGAGTTGTCTAGAGAAAGCAACTATAGGAATTGTTGCTTGAGTTTTCTGAGGTTTTTTTAGAACTAAAAGACATTCCACCCTACTAGAGATATTGATCATTAGATTCCCATTAAAGTTGGAGTAGACCCTCTGAGTGTGAGATCATATAGATATCATCATTTGCAGAAGAATGAAACGAAGTCATAGGTCACAAATATGCAAGTCTCAGAGAGTTATAGGCTACAATCTGGAAACTTCTACAATTGCATTAAATGTATGTTGTACATGATCAAGAATAACAAGTAGCACCTGACAAATGGATGGGGTTTTCTTTACCTTGTAAAAGACTAAGCTGACGCCTAATGAGCAAACAAGTTCTCAAACAGATACGAAGTGGAAACCATCCAATTTTAATTATCGTATAGTAGAAATAACTAATAAGTTGAAGATTTCACAAATGGTGGCTTTTTTTTTTCTGTTGAAGTATAATGTCTTTACTTTATTATTAATATTTATGTTAGGGTTTTGTTAGGGGCTTTCCGCCCTTTTATCTTTCAGAACTACTGTCTTCTATAAATACAGTAGTAAGTTGTATCAGACTTGCTTAATCAAAATATAAGACTTTTCATTTTCTCTCAACCAAGTTGGTATCAAGAGTCAGACCCTTGTGTCTTCTTCGTCTATCGTCGACGGCATCGTCTCTCTGTCATTTCCACTGTTCGCTCCGCTGTTGCCGCCCAACGCTGCTTTCTCCGGCGAAGTCAAGGGTTAGGTGCGCCTTGAGAAGCGCAAGCAAACCCTGGTGGTCTCGTCCTCCGAAGCCTCCGCACCAGACGCGACGCGTCACTTCTTTCCGACCCATCCGCCATCGCTGCCGTTTAAACAGCAAAAATGATAGGTGTCTGATTAAGAAACCTAATCAAGAACCCTCTAGTTCACATCTCAGAATAGAAAGATAACAAGAATGGAAACAATTTTGTGTATTATTCACAAAAGAATTCTTTGTACACTTACAGAAACAACGGCTTCACCCCTTTCACAGGACAAAGCCTCTTAATCAATCAACTACCAAAAGTCCTTCTCTTCCTAAACACCCAACTATTTATACAACCGTTATTCCCGCCCTTCCTAACTGTAATAAGCAGTTAGGTTATTTAACTAAGTAATTCTCTTCCTTCTCTCATAAACTCTCCATCTCTTCTCATTCCTATCAAAAAAAGAAAAGAATATCCAGACAAAATGCAAAGTATCACGAAGAAAAAAAGGGCAGAATAATATATGAGACAAATTGATAGGAACTTTGATACTATTGAGTGTCTAAGTCCTATATCGAGTAGTATGATATGTTTGGTGGAGTATTTAAGTGTTTGGTTCTTCCTTCCTTAATGGCTAGTTTTAAAGACTGGCTCCCCCAAAATTTTTGGGTGCTTATCACAAGTCCAATCAAAAACATCAAAACAATCTCCCAGAAGCTGTAATTGCTACAGAACAGAAATGAAATAGTCACTTACCGTGAATACCGACATCATGAGAGCCCAATTTATAGTCTTAGGAAGATACCTGTCTCAAGTAAAATTGCAAAGTCAAAACATGCTCCGGTTATTTGTGGTGATCTTCAAAATAAAAAATGAAAAGCTATTTTTAATTACATAATAGAAGAGACAACAAATTAAAGATAACACAACTTGTCTCGCTTTAAAGGAACAATAGTAATTACAACTAATCCTTTTTCTCATCAACAACGACCTTACGTTAAAAAAAAAAAGACTGTACTGTGATGTAACTACTTTAACATACTGAAATTTAACAGGCGCCCCCAAAGCGATAGCTCCTAAAAAATTCAACAATGCCCCTGCAGAATAAAAAAAAATATTAGAATGAATAAAAACAAATTTTCATGAAGAAGATTTATTAGTAAAATTAACTTAGGCTAAAACGCCATTTGAGTCCCTGAAAGTGTAATCTGCAAATCACTTTAGTCCATTATTAAAAAAGTTGTGACTCGTAAGAAATATTACCTTATATGTGTAAGAATTAGAGATTTATTTAATATTTTCAAGTCTCATTTGAGTGTGCTTAATTTGAGAGACTGTGGTATAGAATTTCAATTTCAAGGACCAAAACAGTGTTTTACCCAGACAAACTTTCATCCTCGTCTTTAACAACTTACTATACTAAGCCTGAAGTTGAAAAATGCATCATCAAAAAGGGAAAAAAGAAGTTTAGACTCACCTACAGGCACCCCAAGAACACCTCTTCCAACAGCTCTTAGGTACTGCAAAGAATAGAAATCGCAAGAAAACAACATAAAAACTTAGAATATCCCCAGAAATCGGAGAATTACTCGGTTTCTGAGAAATTAAGGAGCACGAATTACCGAGCATTGTTGGGGATTTTGTCGATATCGACTGCATAGAAGGATCACGATCGGGAGCTCTACAATCTAAACGAAGCCATGGAATGAGAAAATGTGAAAGAAACAAAGAAAAAGTGAACGAAAATTTTACAGAAAAAACGAATTGAAAGTACCGAGATGAGGAAGAGTGTGAGAGAAGAGTGTGAAAGAAATCAAATAATATTCAAATCATTATAATTATTGTCGAAAAAATTTGTCCATTTTTAAAATCATATTTTCCTCTTATATATTATTTTAATTATTCTTTATAATTATTAACATAATATTGATTAAAATTATTATCATATTAAACTAACATTTCAAAAATATTGTGTTTTATATGGTTATTATTTTATCTTTTTTACCAACCATTAATTATTATTCTCTTATTTTTTTATTTTTATTTATTTATTTATCTGGACGAAATTGGGTGTTGACATATATTATTATATTATTAAAAGTAGTGCCAATATATATTTTTTATTCTGTGTCAAAATAACTTCTTCCTTGTAAATAATCATCGTTTCCCGCTTCATATACTAGTCATGCTTCCATTCTCTCTCACTTCACACATACATCAAAACTCAAACCAATTCAAATTTTCTTCGTCCATTTCTCCACTTTTATTCTCTCAATTTTCACGAATCAACCCTGAGCGATAAGAAGGTACGCTGTGATAATCTTCCGTATTCTTATTCTAATAAATAAATGACCGATTATAAGTAAATATTTATTGTTATTGTTATTAATGTTAGCATTATTTAAATATAAAATAAATATTATAGCATTTTCAGTTTCTATTTTAAGGAACATAAAGTGGTGGTCTATTAAGTCATTATTTTTATTTTTAACTGTATAGAGGTTATGAAGCAGCCCATTTATTTTGAATATGTGATGGCCAAACTTTATATAAGAAAATGAGTTACTTTCAGTTTTGAATACTAAGCCTACTCCTCTATTAAGAAAACACACCATCGAGTTTGAGTGAATTAAGGTTTAGAAAAACAAAATTGTTTATTATACATTGATTTAGATTTTTGAAAAGAGAACCCAACAAAAATTTGGTTTAACAAGATTGACATTTTTTATTTGGTTTAACAAGATTGACATTTTTTTTTTAAAGATCTCGTATTTTTTTATTATTTAAGAATGGTGGGAAAAACAAAGAAACTGGCCATAAGCCGACACATACTTATAAAAAAAATTCCTGATTTAAAAAAAACATTATTTGTGTGTAGGAAAAATAATACCTTTAAGAGAAAAACTTCAGAGTACAATACAAAAAAAGAATGATGTAGAGGTGACATACCTTTTTCGCTTTCAGTACTCTCGTATTTCTTCTTTGATGATTGTCGTTGACAAAACCCTTATAAGTGAGAACCTATTTTTATCTGTACTCTCTTTCTCTCTTTTTATAATTTCTGCATGATTCTCCTTCTCTTTTTTTTTTCGTCCCCTTTTTCATGACAGTGTGCGTATTTATATACGTACAATGTAATATTATAGTAATCTTGCCCTTAATTGTGAATTAATTGAGAAGGAACAAAATAGAGAAAGAAAATGTCTTAGGTTCCAAGAAAAAAAAATCAAATAATATTCAAAACATTGATTATAATTATTGCCAGAAAATTTGTCCATTTTTAAAATCATATTTTCCTCTTATATACTATTTTAATTATTATTTATAATTCTTAGCATAATATTGATTCAAATTATTACCATATTAAACTAACATTTCAAAAATATTTTGTCTCATTATTTTATTCTTTTTACCCACCATTAATTATTATTTTTTTATTTTTTTATTTTTATTTATTTACTTACCCGGACGAAATTGGGTGTTGACATATATTATTATATTATTAAAAGTAGTGTCAATATATTTTTTTTATTTTGTGTCAAACTAACTTCTTCCTTGCAAATAAGGATCGTTTCCCGCTTCATATACTAGCCATGCTTCCATTCTCTCTCACTTCACACATACATCAAAACTCAAACCGATTCAAATTCTCTTCGTTCATTCCTCCACTTTTATTCTCTCAATTTTCACGAATCAAACCTGAGCGATAAGAAAGTACGCTATGATACTCTTCAGTATTCTTATTCCAATAAATAAATGACCGATTATAAGTAAATATTTATTGTTATTGTTATTAATGTTAGCATTATTTAAAATATAAAAAAATATTATAGTTCAGTTTCTATTTTAAGGAACATAAAGTGGTGGTCCATTAAGTCATTATTTTTATCTTTTAACTGTATAGAGGTTATGAAGCAGTTACTAAATTTTAAACGTAAAGCCCATTTATTTTGAATCTGTGATGACAAGACTGACTTTATATAAGATATGAGTTAATTTCAGTTTTGAATACTAAGCCTACTCCTCTATTGACAGGACACACCATCGAGTTTGAGTGAGTTAAGGTTTAGAAAAACAAAATTATTTATTATAGATTGATTTAGATTTTTTAAAAGAGAACCCAACAAAAATTTCGTTTAACAAGATTGACATTTTTTTTGGTTTTAAAGATCTCGTATTTTTTTATTATTTAAGAATGGTGGGAAAAACAAAGAAACTGGCCATAAGCCGACACATACTTATAAAAAAAATTTACGATTTAAAAAAAATATTATTTGTGTGTAGAAAAAATAATACCTTTAGGAGAAAAACTTCAAAGTACAATAAAAAAAGAATGGTATAGAAGTGACATACATTTTTAGCTTTCCGTGCTGTTTAGGAGAAAAACTTCAAAGTACAATAAAAAAAGAATGATTGCCGTTGACAGAACCCTTATGAGTGAGAACTCTGTACTCTCTTTCTCTCTTTTTATTATTTCTGCATGTTTCTCCTTCTCTTTTTTTTTTCGTCCCTTTTTTCATGACAGTGTGCGTATTTATATACACACAATGTAATATTATGGTAATCTTACCCTTAATTGTTTTAATTGTGAATTAATTGACAAGGAACAAAATAGGGAAAGAAAATATCTTGGTTCCAAGAAAAAAAAAATCAAATAATATTCAAAACATTGATTATAATTATTGTCAGAAAATTTGTCCATTTTTAAAATCATATTTTCCTCTTATATACTATTTTAATTATTCTTTATAATTATTAGCATAATATTGATTCAAATTATTACCATATTAAACTAACATTTCAAAAATATTGTGTCTCATATTATAGTTATTATTTTATCCTTTTTACCCACCATTAATTATTATTCTCTTATTTTTTTTATTTTTATTTATTTACTTACCCGCACGAAATTGGGTGTTGACATATATTGTTATATTATTTAAATTAGTGTCAATATATATTTTTTATTCTGTGTTAAACTAACTTCTTCCTTGCAAATAATCATCGTTTCCGCTTCATATACTAGCCATGCTTCCATTCTCTCTCACTTCACACATACATCAAAACTCTAACCGATTCAAATCCTCTTCGTTCATTCTTCCACTTTTATTCTCTCAATTTTCACGAATCAAACCTGAGCGATAAGAAGGTACGCTGTGATAATCTTCCATATTCTTATTCCAATAAATAAATGACCGATTATAAATAAATATTTATTGTTATAGTTATTAATGTTAGCATTATTTTAAATATAAAATAAATATTATAGCATTTTCAGTTTTTATTTTAAGAACATATGGTCTATTAAGTTATTATTTTTAGTTTTTTTTATCTTTTAACTGTATAGAGATTATGGAACAGGTATTAAATTTTAGGTTTAATTGCTTGCATTGTCCACAGTTTGGCTGCAACGTGTCAAGTTAGTCCATCTTTTTAAAAAAGTTTCAATTTCGTCCAAACTTGGTTTAAAAGTGTCAATTTTGTCCAAACGTATGTAAAATTTGCTTCAATCAAGTCCCTTTCGTTAAATCCACATAAACGGACGTTAATTTTATATTTTATATTATCATTATATTATTTTATAATGTCCAGAGGAGCAGAGAAACAGAGGAGCAGAGGAGAGAGAACTAAAGAATTAACGTTCGTTTTGGTGAATTTAACGGAAGGGATTTGATTGAAGCAAATTTTACATACGTTTGGACGTTCGTTTTGGTGAATTGAACGGAAGGGACTTGATTAAAGCAAATTTTACATACGTTTGGACGAAATTGACACTTTTAAACCAAGTTTGTACGTAATTGAAATTTTTTTGAAAAGATGGACTACTTTGACACGTTGCAGCCAAACTAGGAACAATGCAAGCAATTAAACCTAAATTTTAAAAGTAAAACTCATTAGACTTTATACGAGGGAATGAATTATTTTCAATTTTAAACACTAAGCTTGTTCCTCTATTAGAGAAAATAAGCCTATTTTATAGTTATTTTATCAATTAATTCTTAGTTGTTAACTGTTAATCGTCGTTGTAACGGTGCAGGCGAAGTGATGAATCCCGACGAGTTTACGGACAAGACTAATGAGGCTCTCAAGAGTGCTCGCAAGATAGCGATGAGCAGTGGCCACGCGCAGTACACTCCTCTCCATCTCGCGCACTCTCTACTCTCCCACAAGGGGGAATATTCTCTCAAGCGCTATCCAACGCGGCGGGAGAGGAATCGGCGAGCGAGGCGAAGAGAGTGTTTAGCCAAGCGCTGAAGAAGTTGCCCTCGCAATCTCATCCTCCGCACGTAGTTTCAGCCAGCTCGAGCCTCTTCAAAGCTATCAACAAAGCACAATCGCTCCAGAAGACGCGTCGCAACAAGCACCTGGACGTCCACCAGCTCATCCTCGACCTTCTGGAAGATTCTCATATATCATACTTGCTCGGTGTGGTGACACCGAAGGTGAAATCAGAAGTCAAGAAGCTTCGCGGCAAGGAAGGAAGGAAAGTGAAAAGCGCCACGGGTGACAAAACCTTTCCGGTACTAAATTTAGCTTAAATAGTTTATTGAAGAGTACTTTACCTCATCTTTCGTTATGCAAATTCTGTCTTGGTAGGGCATGTCTTTTTATTACTATTCAATTGAAGTAGTTAATGGTGGGGTTACCATTATCCTTTTTGTGGTAATGAATATATGTATGTTCCTAAAAAAAGCAATTTGTCCATTTTTGCGGGGTCTCGAAGGGGCATGGAAACACATAAGAACTCTTGAATTGAAATGGAAAAATAGATAGAACTCCAGTTACTTCGGAAATGGTAAGATCTTTGGCGCAAGAACGCAAGAGGAGGGGTTGATCCGTATCATCTTGACTTGGTTCTGATTTCTCTATTTTTTAAGAAAATCGAGTCCGGTTCTTCTCCTACCCGTATCGAATAGAACATGCTTAGACAAATCTTCTTCATGGAAAACCTGCTTTATTTAGATCGGGAAAATCATATGGTTTTATGAAATCATGTGCTATTTCTCGAATCCGTGGTCAATCCTATTTCCGATAGGAGCAGGTGACAATTGAATACAATTTTTCCCAGAATTTTCGTATCCGTAATAGTGTGAAAAGAAAGTCTAACTCCAAGAAGTTGTTCGTTATGCTGAATATGAACGCCAAATGATAAATTCGAAAAGACATTTTGGCCAGACTGATTTTTGGTTTAATTTTTCCGATTGAATAAACGCAGTTGAATTTAATTTAGTATATTTTGTACGATTTGAGTTTAACTATGATAATTCGATAATTTCGGTAGGATGATAATTCTTGAAAAGAAATAATGATTTCGTTAACTTTGAAATATGAGTTGTACTAGTCTGATATAAAACATTTGTTTATTAAAAGGAGTGAACATGACGATCAAGCATTTAACAAGTTCATATAACTCACATCGTATATATCTCTGTTTTCAGGCTTTGAATACCTATGGAGAAGACCTTGTGGAACAAGCAGGGATGTTCAACCCGGTTATTGGAAGGGATAAGGAAATACAAAGGGTTGTGATGATTTTATCTAGTAGAAGTACGAAAAGAAACCCGATTTTGATTGGTGAACCGGGTGTGGGAAAAACTGCTGTGGTTGAAGGGTTGGCTCAAAGGATCGTTAAAGGGAAAGTTCCTGGGAATCTTGCTGATGCTAGGCTCATTGCATTGGACATGGGTGCGTTGGTTGCGGGTACGAAGTATAGAGGGGAGTTTGAGGAGCGGTTTATGGCAGTTTTGAAGGAGGTGAAAGAGGCTGAGGAGAAAGTTATTCTGTTCATTGATGAGATTCATTTGGTTCTTGGTGCTGAGGGTTTCATGGATGCTGCTAATTTGTTTAAGCCTATGCTTGAGCGTGGTCAGTTGAGGTGCATTGGTGCCACTACGCTTGAGGAGTATAGGAAGTATTTAGAGAAGGATGCAACCTTTGAAAGAAGGTTTCAGCAGGTGTACGTGGCAGAACCAAGTGTTGTTGATACTGTAAGTATACTTCGTGGTTTGAAAGAAAGATACGAAGGTCACCATGGTGTAAGGATTCTTGATCATGCTTTTGTTGTTGCGGTTCAATTGTCTAGTCGCTACATCACTGGTATGTGCTGCTCTGTTTTAGTGTATTCTTTAATTGGCAATACAGTATATTAGTTTTGATTGAAATTGTAAGTTTTAGTCCTCTTGTCTAGTCGCTACAGCATCGGTATGTGCTGCTCTGTTTTAGTGTATTCTTTAATTGACAATGCAGTATATTAGTTTTGATTGGAATTGTAAGTTTTAGTCCTCGTGAAAAGTTTAGTTTCCACATTGTTTTGGTTCCCATTCAAAGAAAACGTTTGGCTTTATAACTGCTACAAACGTTATAGGTTTAAATAAGTTATTTAAATGAATAATTTCGGTTGTGTAGGTCGTCATCTTCCAGACAAGGCAATTGATTTAGTTGATGAGGCTTGTGCGAATTTGAGAGTCCTACTTGATAGTCAGCCGGAGGAAATTGGCAACCTTGAAAGGAAGAGAATGCAATTAGAAGTGGAACTTCATGCTCTGGAGAAAGAGAAAGACAAAGCCAGCAAAGCTCGTTTAGGAGAAGTAAGTGTTGATGATCTTACTATGCTAATTGGTTGTCATTGTAATTTGGATTATGTTTGTGTTACAACTATTGTAATTCTATTGGCGCAATTCAGGAAGTGGAATCTGCAATTCAAGAGCTTGAAGGGAACACTCAGGAAAATGTAATGTTGACAGAAACTGTTGGACCTGGACACATTGCTGAGGTTGTTAGCCGCTGGACTGGCATACCAGTGACAAGACTCGGGCAAAACGATAAAGAAAGGTTGATTGGTCTTGCTGACAGATTGCACCAGAGAGTTGTAGGGCAAGACCAAGCCGTTAATTCTGTAGCAGACGCTGTGCTGAGATCAAGACCCAGGCTTGGGAGACCTCAACAACCAATGTGCTCCTTCATGTTCTTAGGTCCAACTGGTGTTGGAAAGACCGAGCTTGCAAAGGCCCTCGCTCAGCAACTTTTTGACGATGAAAATCAGTTGGTCAGAATTGACATGTCTGAATACACGGAGCAACATTTTGTTTCAAGCTTGATTGGTGCATCACCTGGGTAAGTGGATTGACTCTTTTACCTTTTCAGCTTACTGTGATTTTTGGCTGTGAAGTACGGATGACTAACCCACATTTTAAACTTTCAGGTATGTTGGACACAAAGAAGGTGGTCAGCTAATTGAAGCAGTAAGTGTTGTACTGTTTGATGAAGTAGAAAAGGCACACATATCTGTGTTTAACACTCTTCTTCAAGTCTTGGATGATGGAAGGTTAACTGATGGCCAAGGCCGCACTGTGGACTTTACAAACACAGTCATTATCATAACCTCTAATCTTGGGGCAGAGCACCTCCTTACTGGACTTTCAGGAAAATATTCAATGCAAGCAGCTCGTGATAAAGTAATGCAGGAGGTATATTTCTTGGCACAATTTTTATTACAAATGACTGAGTTTTTTTGTGTGTTTTCTTTGTTGTGACTCGTGACTTCTGAATATGATTTCAACAGGTAAGAAAAAATTTTAGGCCAGAACTGTTGAAACGGCTTGATGAAATTGTTGTATTTGATCCTCTTTCCCAAGAGCAACTAAGGAAGGTTGCAAGGTTACACATGAAGGAGGTTGCTTCTCGTCTAGCTGAGAGGGGAATTGCAATGACAGTGACTGATGCAGTTCTTGACTATATCCTTAGTGAGAGCTGTGATCCGGTTGGTATCATTCTCATGATGATATTGTAAACATTGTTTACTGCACAACAGAGGCTGTGAGTATTTAATAAGGTTTCTTATGTTTCAGGTTTATGCTGCTAGACCAATTAGGAGGAGGCTTGAGAGAAAGGTTCTGATGGAGCTCTCTAGAATGCTTCTGAAGGAAGAAATTGTTGAGAACTCAACCGTTTACATTGATGTTGGTCCTGCGGGTAGTGAGCTAATCTACCGGGTGAAAAAGAACGGAGGGTTGGCTAATAACTCTGTATGACCAAGAGAGGTTCAAGTTGATGCTTTTGGTTTTTTTGAACAATTTCTTTTCATACTAAGTTGATGATTTTCTTCTTTTAAGCAACTTTTTTTCTGCATGGAGTTGTTGAAGGATGAATATCCCTAGTGTTGAATTTTGTTTCAGGAAATAAGCTAAATATAAACTGAATGTTATTTTCCTAATCCTGATTCTCACTCAAATCACTTTCTCAGCAAATTGCAAGTTTATACTTCATTTTCTGGTGAATATTAGTATTGGTCAGAAAATAGGTAAACAAAGAAGATTTATTAAGGAAAATATTTGTTACTTGATATTAGATTTATTAAAATTAATTTTTTTCTGAATGAACAAATTGTTTCATTATTTGTGCTTATGAATTTAAGGATGTGCTTGGAAATTCTTAAAATCAAGAATCATTTATATTAATTCATAAACTACATTTAACTAGTAATTTAATTCTAAAAAATCTTAAGAATAAATTGAGTTCACAAAAGAACAAATACATACACACACTAAAATAAAATCAAAATTAAACTCTAATAATACTTATTCAAATTCAACGTCCACAACATTACACTTTAAAATCAATTATAGGTTATATTAAATTAAAGAAACGTATGTAGTAAGCGATATCAATACATACTAAAAATATACAAAGAAAAAGGTTTAGTCAACATTTACCAACTTTCATCCAACTTAATTCACTTAAAAATCCAACATTAAATTATAATTCATTATTCAGACATATAAATTTGGCACGATATTTTATTATTGTATACTATAACATATAATTCTCATAATTTTACATAAAAGTTTTCTATTTAAAGAAATTGTAAATCTTTACCATGGTTTGTTATCTGATAAAAATATGTTAATATATAAATGATTTCTTTTTTCTATTTTTTGAACACATACAAACATAAATTTGTAGACACCATCGATCTCAAACTATAACGCTACAGTTGTTTGTTATCTGATGAAAAATATGTTAATATGTAAATGATTTCTTTTTTCTATTTTTTGAAACACATAAAAACATAAACTTGTGGACACCATCGACCTCAAACTATAACGCATAATTCTCATAATTTTACATAAAAATTTTCTTATTTAAAGAAGTTACAAATCTATAGTAATTACACTTGTTCGTTATCTCATGAAAAATATGTTAATATGTAAATGATTTCTTTTTTCTATTTTTTGAAACACATAAAAACATAAACTTGTGGACACCATCGACCTCAAACTATAACGCATAATTCTCATAATTTTACATAAAAATTTTCTTATTTAAAGAAGTTACAAATCTATAGTAATTACACTTGTTCGTTATCTCATGAAAAATATGTTAATATGTAAATGATTTCTTTTTTCTATATTTTGAAGCACATAAAAACATAAACTTGCGGACACCATCGACCTTAAACTATAACACATAATTCTCATAATTTTACATAAAAGTTTTCCTATTCAAGGAAGTTACAAATCTATAGTAATTACACTTGTTTGTTATTTGATGAAAAATATGTTAATATGTAAATGATTTCTTTTTTCCTTTTTTTGAAGCACATAAAAATATAAACTTGCGGACACCATCGACCTCAAACTATAACGCATAGTTATCATAATTTTACATAATTTTTTTCCTATTTAAAGAAGTTACAAATCTATAGTAATTACACTTGTTTGTTATCTGATGAAAAATATGTTAATATGTAAATGATTAATTAAGAGGTGAGGAACAACGTTACAAGACACCTTTTACACATTGTGTGGGTTAGCAGAGGAAACTATAATTAGTTTATATTTTTACCTATGACATAGCCAACAAGGTGTGGAATATGTGCAATAGATGGATAGGTATAAGCACTACACACCATAATCAATTACATGTTCATTTCCAAAAAAATATCCATGTTTCGTTTTAACAACAAAGGGAAATATCTATGGAAAGGATTATGGATTTTTGTCAAATGGAACATTTGGAGTCATGGGAATAAAGTTGTTTTTAGGCAAGGAAAAGTTGATGCAGAGAAAATTTTCTCTAAGAGAAAATTTTCTCAATGAGAAAATTGAGAGTGTGAACATGGATGAAGCACAAAATTTCTATTGTGAAGTTTTCATACGTAGAATGGTTTCAATGCCCAATTGAGTGCATTGGATATGTCTCATAGATAGTATAGAGAGGTATAACAGAAACATAGGGGTACCTAAGAAAGGGAGAGATAAAATAACTTGTAATAGAGAAAGAAAGGGAATAGTATATAAGATACTGGAAATGCTTGTGTTTGTATCCAAATTTTGTGTAGGTGTTTTGAAGCTACCATTAAGGAAAACAAAGTTTTGTACCCACTGTAAAGGTGTACAAAATGATTTTGAAAGCTGATTACAGAAAGAGAGTTAAACTGGTGTGAAAAACCTTGTAAAGAATGAAGCAATACTCTAATAAGTGTGGCATAAATATTGCCTCGTGTGTTTGATGCAGTGCTTTGATGTCTTAGTGCACTATTGTTTATAGGACTTAGATTGGCTAATATTTTGTAATTTTTTTCCGCAATGTGTTGGGTTGGGTAGGTATATTTCTAAGCTGATGTACAAGTTTGGCAGGAAAAAGTAATTAAGAGATATATTATCACAATCCATGTTGTAAATATCATGTAAGGATATACCCCAAGTACTCCATTTATAAATATATGGTTTTCGTTGCTCATAAAAAAAGTTTAATTGTGCTTTAAGTTCCTATTTTTGTATGAAAATCTTAAATTAGTTCAATAATTTTTTTCTGTTTTGATTAGGTCTCCACATTTGAAAAGGTGATATAAATAATCAACGTTCACTAGTGCAACGAAGACATACGGCAACAATTATTTTCACATTATAACAATGGTTTTATAATCAAAACATATTGAGGTAAGGTAAAAAAGGGGATATTTTTGACTTTGGTTAAGAATCAAAAAGCTTTTACTTCGGTTGTAAAAAAATTGAGGCAGTAAACAGAAGAAAAAATTAAAAAAGAAAATAATTTTGGGTCTTTAAATATTTTCCTTTCAATATATTTTTTAATTCCATGGTTTTATTAAAATAGGTAATTGATTGCTGAATACATGGGTTCAAATTTAATCAGGATTAACCTGGTTTTAATAAAATATTTTTCACTTTATCTTTCATACTATGTAATATAGTATATTGATCGATATTAATAGAAAAGTAAAATTATAAACATAAATTTATAAAGTTTGAATTTTATTTGAAAACCTCATAAAAACCAAAACATATATCAAAAGTAAGTAGTTATAAAAGTAAATAAATATAATATATCGTATTTAAATTCACAACAACAAATTAAATTCCTTAATAATAAAAATCTCTTAAAATAATCAACCATAATAAGGAAAATATATATTTTGAACCCAGAGATACAACCTTTCTTCTTCTTTTTTGCTTTTAAAAGAATATTAGTGAAAGTATATGAAATTTTCTTTTTGGGTTGTACAAAATGTGCCTATTTCTTACTTTTATGACAAATTTTTATAGAGATATATGTAATATTTTAAAAATTAAATAAATATCGTCATTTTTAGTATAATAAAAATAATAATGTTACAAGTGTTTAAAATTAAATTAATATGTTATTAGAATCTTTTATTTTTTGTTTTTGTTTTGTAAAATTACAATAATTGATTGTTCTTTCAAAATTAACTGTATATTAATTTTAATTTGTTCTTGAGAAATTTATGACACAAATACTGAAAGTTAAATACGTATTTAATTACCTTAAATATTAATAAATTTGAAACGAAATTATCTGAATTGAAGATTTTTACAAAACAATATTGTGACTTTTTTATGTAATAGTTATGTAAAAAATTGACTATTTACCTTATTTTAAATATAAAAAAAGTTGGTATAATTTATAAGAATAATAGAGAAATGTTGTTAAGAAAGTAAATAAATAATTTTGATGAATTTATTGTTAATTTTCGTTAGTGGGTTGACCGAGACAGGTGGAAAGTTCTTAGTCAGTCAGAAATGCATTGTTTTGGCATATGCTCTTACACTAATTATTAAACAAATCCCAATCATCATCATTAACATCTAATTACGCCAATTAATTATTATTAGTTATTATTTTTTCAATTTACCTATTAAAGTAAAAGTTAAACTCATGCCTTTGTCGGTTGTTATGCAATATTCCAATTTCAAAGTCTTCATTTCAGAGTTAACCACTCACCACCATCAACTAACAATTTTAAAACTATTTTCTTCTAAGAATAAAACCTTAATTTTAATTTTTTAAAATTAATTCAAATAGATTATTTTCGTTATTACTTTATCAACAGCCTTAGATTATATGTCAGGTACTAATTTATAATTTTATTTATTTTTTATTTTTAATTTGTTTAAAAAAAAATTGTTGTCTATGTGTTATGTATGTGGTGAGTCACAAGCTGCCATATGTTCGTTATTAACAACTTACTATACTAAGCCTGAAGTTGAAAAATGCATCATCAAAAAGGGAAAAAAGAAGTTTAGACTCACCTACAGGCACCCCAAGAACACCTCTTCCAACAGCTCTTAGGTACTGCAAAGAATAGAAATCGCAAGAAAACAACATAAAAACTTAGAATATCCCCAGAAATCGGAGAATTACTCGGTTTCTGAGAAATTAAGGAGCACGAATTACCGAGCATTGTTGGGGATTTTGTCGATATCGACTGTATAGAAGGATCACGATCGGGAGCTCTGCAATCTAAACGACGCCATAGAATGAGAAAATGTGAAAGAAACAGAAAAAGTGAACGAAAATTTTACAGAAAAAAAAAACGAATTGAAAGTACCGAGATGAGGAAGAGTGTGAGAGAAGGATGAGAAACGAGGTTGATGGAGAAGACAGTGTTGGCGGCCCAAAATGCGAAGGCCAGACTAAGGACGCACAACGCGTTTACTATAAAAGCCTCAGAAACTGAGATTGAAGGTGACGCTTCCACGGTTGAGGCTTTCGACGCTGTCGTTTTCCCGCTGCTTTTCCGGCGATCCATCGAAGAAGATCTCCGCAAATTGAAATTTTGAATCGAATTGAACTTGGGGGCTTCTCCAAACTCGTAATGCCAAAACTATCCCTGTAAAAAAACAAATTCTCTTTCCTATAATTACCCCATTCACATACTTTTACTCTCACATTTCTTTAACTTATCGTCGCAACTATTAGCTCTATTTTGTTCTCCAATCCCCCCACCACAACTTTGTTGATGCTCTTGTGAATTACTTCATAGCATTAGCGTTTGTTCATACACATCACCACACGTTCATTAACTCTAAAGTATATATTTGTTTAGATATCTTCCTTTACATTTCATTTAAAATTATTAATTAAGATAGTGTATATGAACTTAGAAATTAAGACATAGTACTAGGGTTATAGATTTGGAGAAATATTTTCGAATTTTAAAATTTGATTAAAGAACTATCGAATTTGGATTATGAACTGAATTTCGAAATTCGATCAAACTTTTTATTGAATTTCGAAAGTAAGTATTTATATTTTGTTTAGTTTTATTTATTTTTTGTCTTATAGTTTTCTTTATTTATTCTTTTTAAATTAGTTATTTTTTTATGTGTATTGATTTTAATATATTATGACTTTGTTTGTTATAGAAATGGTAAGAATGTGAAGTGCATCTAGGCTAAAAGTTCTTTACAATGTGAAGTCCAAATGAGACTTCCAACATCGGTTTGTAAAATGGAGGTCTTATACTCGTCTGAGCCCGATCACCAGACCTGAATCATGAGCTCTTATACCATTTGTAGGGAGGGACAACACACACATAGATCTCCACACTGGTAAAATATTGTCCGCTTTGGGCCAAACCCTCACGGATTTACTTTTGGTACTACTCCAAAAGGCCTCTTACCAATGGAGGTATCTTATGTGTATATAAACCCATGTCCATCTCTTGTTTTATCTGATGTGGGACTTTGTTTGTACCCAACAGAGAGAAGATCAACTTGGTCTAACATGGATACAAAAATTAAACAAATTTAGAACATGTCATTTGGTTGTTCAAAATTTTGTGATAAATTATGGTTTGATGCCTCTATGCGATATTTCTTATGATTACACCAATAAGAGCTTGATATTGGCATTTGTTGAGAGATGACATAAAGCGTTAAACATTTTTCATGTCCTTGTCGGTGAGATGATCGTCATATACTAGTTTATGTGTATGTGTTGCTACATCTGCCTATAGTGGGACAATTATATTCGAATGAAGTCTTAGACTTTGAAGCGACTTTGGGTATGATCCTTAACCTATTAGGCGTGGACTGTGCAAGTGCTACATCTGAGCTGAGACAATGTCATGGTCCCCAAGTTAGATTGAGCTGGTTAAGAGACATATACAGCAACTGTGTTGAGAACCAGTAGTGAGAGCACGTCGCATGGGCCTACTTGTTGCATCTTGTTGGATGCATTATTTTTACGGATAAAAGTGACACCCTCATCCGTGTGTCGTACTTGTTTCTCTTAAGAGACTTGCAGTCATATGGCAAATATGTTTGAGGAGTTGTTGCACTAGTCCACTTGTACGAGCAGTTTAGGTGACAATGAGGCAGATTTTCAACCGACTTGAGGCAATGGAACATCTGGATGAGTTGACATATGATGGGGTGATGTGAGTCATTATCAATCACATCAAATTAGTCGTCCGCATATGGTAATCAATATGTTTTTTGGTTGGATTAAAGTTAGTGTGATTGTACACTAGCATCTGCCTAAACGCATGTTAAGGCAATTTGAGTATGAGCAGTCCCTCTCGCGCTCGTCAAATGTTGTTCTAGAGGCTGTCATAACAATCATTGATGATTGTTGGTTGCACTTTGTTGAGCTTGTGTATGTGAGGAGAGGATTGTTGGTACAAACAATGATTGATTTTCATGATGTATATGAGGACATTATACCTTGGGGTTGTACTAATGAGACATTACAGATAATTTGTGTGTCATGTAAAGAACATGCATCCACCAATAGAGGAAGTTGAAATGTTTGCGATAGACGTTCATTATCATCTGGCTAGCAACATCTTTTATTATGTATTTGATTGTTTTGAACTTTTATGTAATATTTGGAATGTCACAACTTTGTTTTTATATAATTTAAGAACTTTGGTAATTTTTACATAATTAGTATATTAATGGAGAAGATATGAGTTTTAATATACATGAGAGTAGTACGTTTGTCAAAGAATTAACAACAACTTTGTATTTATATAATTAACCTTATTTTCTTCTTAGGTCTACCTAACAACATTCTTTTTTATACATCAGGATATGGGGTAATGTCCCACGTGTTTTTGTTGTTAATAGGATAGATAATTGATGAGTAAATTTCTTCATAAGTTGACTTCTGAAAACAAAAAGGTATTCTCCATTCACATTAGAAACTTCATTGTTGTTAGTGAATGACAACATAGTATTCTAATGATGCTCCATTTCCTACAAGTGCATGAATATTCGTCTATATTGACCATAAATTTATCCCCACTTTCTGACACATGTCAAACTTCAAATAACTTGTTTGCATACCAACTTTAACAACAACCCAACATTAATAATGACATACATAATAATGATAACAAAAATCATTACACATAAATTCAGTTTGCTTAGGAATCCAATATTTAGTTAATTGTGCCTCCTTTCAACTATACTCTGGATTTTAGGACAAATGGATGCAGAAAATGATTGTATTTTTGACCTATTTGTTGCCCATCTCTTCATTCTGTAAACCCGGATGTCCTCCAACATGGTAATGATGTGCTTAGTCCTCGTATGAATCAATACAATATTCAGTTGTGATGGTGAATCTTGATCTTGACCAATATCTACATTGAAAGACGTTAACATAAATCATGGGCCTAATCCTGGTATTAACATTAATGAAAACATAAATAATAGTTAATTCATAGATAAAAACCTTGGAGGAATAACTATCAAGTGTCCAAAAGCCTCTTGGTTCACCTCTGTTATTTTTCTCATCTCCATCTCCCATTTTTGTGGGTGTATTGTTGTACTTGCCCTCCACATTAGACGTTTTAGATTTTTTCCTAGGTATTTCTTCCTGAAGTTGGCATACAAGTTCCTTACACAAACTCTCTAATCAACTCTAAGATGTGTATAACTGCTAATAGACCTTGTCATTCACAACATTAAGTAAGTTGCTGTCAGTTTTGACAGTATACATGTTCAAACCATGTAACGTGCAAAACTTAGAGGTTGTAGATGAGATTTACCTTTTTTTAAACTGATATAAATGTAATTGAAGAACAAACTAGAGCCCTACTAAGATCTTCAGTCAAAAGCTCTAAAAACCACCTCCAAGTGCCCTTATTCTCCACCTCCACCACAACACATGCAACGAGCTTTGGTCACTAGCATCTTGACCAACAACACTTAACAACTTCCCACCATATTTGCCTTTCAAAAAAGCTCCATCGAGGTCAATTATTGACTTGCATGACACAAAACTATCTTTGCATTCCTTGAGACATCCATATAACCTCTTGAAAATTGGTTTCCCATCATTCTCGTCAACTTTCACCTTCACTGTTGACCCTGGATTTCGAGT
The DNA here is from genome assembly GCF_016808095.1 of Vigna angularis. Taxonomy (NCBI): domain Eukaryota; kingdom Viridiplantae; phylum Streptophyta; class Magnoliopsida; order Fabales; family Fabaceae; genus Vigna; species Vigna angularis. Next base: position 8,309,080 of record NC_068973.1, on the reverse strand, counting down.
TAACAACTCATGGGCATAATCACATATCCTTTTACATGACATTTTTAATGAGCCATCAACCTTGTTTGAAGCAAGGGATTTTGCCCGATAAGCCATATACCTAGATATATCAATGTTTCATTTCCTACTAATTTTCTCTCGAATTTCAACTCCCTTAACTTTAGGATTTTCTCTCATTGTTTTCTCCAACTTTTTGCTCAAGCACTTCGCATTAAGTAAGCAAAGGTTGTGCTCTCTACTGCATGTGTGGTTGTCTACAACAATCCTCAGCTGCCACGTATCGACTGCCTCTATATAAGCACAATATGCCATCCAGGGGCGTTGTCCTTTTGCACCCACACATATCAGCCTCATTCTTCTCGTATACTTTTTAACAAATTTTAAATTTTTGCGATTTTCTAATGAATAGGTTTTTATTACATCCAAAAAATCTTATTTTTCACCAAAAAATCTTATTTTTCACCAAAAATATGTCCTCAGTTCCCATTTAAAATTAACCATACTTTTCGACATAGAAAAGGTCACGAACTTCCCATAACCCTCTACCTCATTATTTTCTTCATCACTATGTGTTGCACTAATTAATTCTTCAAATTACCATTCATTACCTGACAAACCTCTCTCATTACCACAACTTATATCGTCATCATCAAAATTGCTATCAGACATATCACTCCATGATGACCCTTCATATTCATGTGAAAGACTTTCCACTTTAATGTGCAGACTACCAGAATAATATCATTCTCTTAAGTCACACTCAACATTTATGTCAACTAGCCTCTCCATAGTATCACTATTTACATCAACATTACCATCATCACCTAACGTACTCCAACCGCGAACATCAACTTCTTCCTATACAATTGAGGTAGGTTCATATTCATGTCATCCCTCTCTTGTGTTCAACACCATCTCCTTCGTAGTTAGGGGCCTCACCCTATGTTTCAATATCACCTTTAAGACGCTCATCACATTCACCCTTGTCTTCTGACACATCAACATCTACCTCACAATTAACCACCTCTGTTTCAGTCTCACGTTCAACATCACATCACATTCAACTGTCCCTTGTGACGCACCAACATCTTGTTCACACTAAGCCACCTCAGCCTGTATTTCAGTTTGACCTTCAACATCAACATGACATTGACCCCTCTATTATGTCATACCACCATCTTCTTCACATTCACCATCACCTACACGTACACCTTCACCACTCTCATGCAACACAGGTGCGACTTCTTCTTTAGCTATTTCATCACTAACATATTCTAGCATGTGTATCACCTAAGATTCAGACACTATGTGAACCACGAATAAATGAACCTAACCATTTAAGCTATATAAGTTGACCATGTGCATGGCTCCAGTGTCATCACACAAAGGCTTCAACCTGTCATCGACCACAAAACCTCCTTCTACACAGTACTACAACTCTTTGAATCCAACATACCTCAACCTTTTCACTACACTTTACTACAACAAAGTAACTCCAAAGGTTTGGGTCAAAACTTAAGGTATCAATTTACCTTTCATACTTCAGTGTCTGCCATCGTTTAAGAACTTTTCCCCATGATAGATAACTACCTCAAAATCCTCCTCCATCACACCCAACACAATATAAATATTTCTACACCTATAGAATAATAATATACCAACAGAAAACAACACCTATTAAACGCAGAATGCACTGAAAATGACACACCAAAAAGAACTTTAAAAGTGGACCGCAGCTCAATAAACTTAGAAAGGCATGTCAACATTGTGGGACAACCGCAATATTCATCTTTGGAAAGACAAAAGTCATACGACTACAAAAATCATTGATGAATAAATTGAAACCCAATACAACATTTACTCACCTCCGACGCAATTCACCTCAAACCACCTCGTGATTGACATGCAACCATCTCGTGATTCCAAGCAACAACGTCCGAATGATGAGGTTAAACACTTAAATCTCTTCACTGAATCATAATTTCCTTCAATCAATCCGCAATTTCACTCTATCAAACCTCAATGTGGATGATAGACCCCTAAAGTGCATAAGTGAATCCTAATTTTACAAAATACAAATTCGCTCAAAACATTCCCAATTTGATTTTAATTAAATTTCACTAAATTTTTAATGTTTAAAATGTCAAAATTCATATCATTACCCTACATCAATGTCCTAAATTTGTCGCGTCTTTTAATTAAATCATGTCATTTAATTAAATCATGTCATTGACATTTAACATTGTTCAACCAATTTAATAATAAAGATTCAATTGCATTAATTTTTCATAAATAAAAACCCAATTAGATAAAAATTAATAATAAAGGTTCAATTATATTAATTTTTCATAAATAAGAACCCAATTAGAAAAAAAAAGTAAGAAACTAATTTAAGACAAGTCACCATGAATATTTAACCAAATATAATAAGAAACTTCTAAATTGAATTTCAAGTAAATAAATAATTTTATTAGAAATAAAAAATAAGAGCATGATTGTATCCGTAACGAAATTCTTCTGATCTACAATATATAATAAATTAAAATAAATTTTACAAGCAGACTGTTAAGGTTAGCTCTAGCCCTATGTTCCGCACTGTACAGAAGATTCTGCTGCACGCGTTTAGAAGTAGCCACGTCTATTGAGCAGCAGCAACTCAATTCAGGTATTGAACATCACCAACATTAAAATTCTATGGCGTGTCCCTTCTCCAAGGTGTGATTATAAATTTCATGGGAGATAAAAGTTTATCTCTTATGCCGCCTTATGTCAAATACATCTCGACACCAGCTATAGCCATTCTAGAACAAGAAATTTTTCAAAATATTTTCAGAACCTGTTTTCTTTCCCTCCTGGTCTTCTCCAGAAGAAATGTTGGATCATTATTCCCAATTCCAGAAAGGATGAATTGCAACCCATACGGTCATCCGTATTTTGCATTGGAAGTACGAATACTTTGACTGCAACTTATAATTGTTGACTGGAGAATTGTTCAGTTGAAGAAGTACGGAGAATCAAGAACCTTCTCTAAGTCAAACTCACCTCTCTTTGGCAATGAGGGGAAAGCCAATCCTGGATATGTAGACTCGAAGCCCTCGAGCAACTGCCAATAAATCAAAGTTTCATCATGAAAATAGCCTGAGTTTTGTTTGGTATAAAATGAAAAGAAGTTTTGAATTACACGAACAATATATTTTAGAGTGAGTTTTTACTTTCAACTTAAATGTTATCTAGTTTAATATTGGCCAACGATACTTTCATAATAAACATAGCATTCTCTCAATCAAAATCTGTAATAGTTTGTAGTGGGATCAGCTGAGCTTTAAGTGCTCCTAGTTCACACGGAGAGTAATTTATACATACAAAGCGAATAAAGAAATAGTCAATTCAACAATAATGCAAGAGATAGATAAAAGGCACAAGACTCGCACCAAGAGGGGTTTGGAGAGGGTAGATGCAGGTAGGCTTGCAACCATAAGAACAGTATATTTCCAAGATTTAAATTCATGACCTTGTCTCTAGGCAGCAACCTTACAGTCGCCCAAGACTTGACATCAATTCCACCATAATATAAATTTAATTTAAATTTTCAGGCAGTAGAAACCTTCCAGTTCTAGCGTTTGTGTCCTCAACCAAATACCATTATAGCATAAGGCCAAATCCACGACCAATCATGTATTTAAATGGCTGTTAATGAACGTGTGCATATGATGTCTGTCTATTGGCATGTTTCAGAAAAATTAACCACATAGCAAGTTTCTTTTCCTTTGCAGTTTTGCTTTCATTTTACATAATTATATTTTAAATATAGAAAAACATCGTTTCACCCACAATTAAGGTCAACTGAAATTTGTATATGCTTGATAGTGAGAGAAAAAAAAAATTAGTTTTATTCCAAGTACTTCAAGAAAATAAGCATACAATTCTTGAGCCAGAGAAAGTACTTACATTTTCAAGTATGGGCATGTTATAAAGCTCCACAAATTTTTCTCTCAGAATTTGATTCATTTTCTCAACGTCGCAAGGGTGGGTCCAAAATGAATCATGAACCCCTGCAACAATAATTTCACAATAATTAAGCACTAAGATATCACTTCTTAACAGACATTTCTTCTACAGACACTGGCCCCAGCCCCTCCAAATTTATCGAAGTTCAGCTTAGAATGTGAATAAATGTAAATATATTTATAGAACCTGAAAGCTAAAACGGGTTTTTTATTCAGAAAAATGGATTAAGGTAAGATATTTTGTGTTATTGGTATTTTACAGATTAGATGTCTTGAGCATTTCAAATGCAAGTTGATTCAACCACGGTTTCAAGAACTTTTGTATACTCACTATTCAGAACACATTTAATGAGACTGTTGAGAATCAGAACAGCATATTTTGTTTGCTAAAGCTATGTATTATTTATTTTAGAGGGAAAAATATATCCTCTCTCTTCATGCATAACTGATGTAATGAGTCTATATAAAGTCATATACGCTGTATGTTCCTACACACGGTATACAGTCTAATGTATGTTCACTATTTTAACAAAGACAAATTCAAAGGAATGAGTTACTCGAAACTAGATATGACGAAAAACCAATGAGTACAAACCTCAGTGATGTAAATTTTAATTATGAGAAAAAGGAAAAGTGCATTACAAAGAAAAAGTATATCATATAAAACTCACCCTTAGACTACGCACATATACCCAAAAAGCAGCTTTATGAAAGTTTTACAATACAATAACAACCATAATGTTAACAATGCCCTCAAGCTGGAGCACATAAATTGTATGCACCATGTTTATAACATGTAAACTGAATTCTAGACCCTCTCAAGAACTTAGTAATTTTTGTAAGTTGGTCTTGGAGTTGATAAATCCAGTTAAAGTTCCTTGGACAACAACTTCTCCCATGATAAAATGACTATAGATCTCTATGTGCTTGGTCCTTATTTGAAACTCAGAATATTTAGCTTCTACAATTGATCAAGCAACACGATTTTGTTTCTTGCTCTTCTAGGAGACAATATTCCCTCCAATGAATATACAATATCTTACGGTGAATCTTCTATCAATAAGACAACCAACCTAATCTACATATTGTGTTTTATGTTAATTGGGGAAACGCAAACTTTTGATATTGTTTGATATTGGTAAATATTGTTGATATTGCTTTTTAACAATATAACAATATATTCTATTTACCATATTTATGTTTGGTTGTCATATATACTTGTATCATTCTTCCTTATAAATATATTACCATATGTGTGTTTTAGACACAAGGGAGATTAATTTTATACCTAATTTTACTATATTCAATAGTCCTCATAACAATCTTTGACCTTGAGTCAGAATGCAAACAACATCACTCCAGTAATCAGTGTGAGGATTCTGGATGAATTGATTAACAACTCCTACTACATAAGAAATATTAGGTCTTATAATATTGAGATAAATGAGTTTTTCCACCAACCTCATATAACCATCTTGATTTGACACCTAGGTCTACCTTCAACTTCCGATTTGGATTCATAGAAATATTAATACGCTTGCAATTTTCCACCCCATCTCCTTTATGTCAAGAGTATATTTTCTTTGTGAAATAAAAATACCTTGCTCTGATTGAGCCACTTCTATGCCAAGAATATACTTCAAATAACAAAGATCTTTAATTTGAAAATGGTTGAGTAAGTGGTCCTTTAGTTTAGAGATCTTAGTGGTATCAATCCCTATGATAACTATATCATCAAAATAGACAGACTATTAGATAAACACACTTTCCAAAAGAAGTACAACAATAGAAAACTAAATGATCTGTCTCACTTCATTTCAACCCAAAAACCTACACAATATGACTAAAATTACCAAATCATACTCGAGGTGATTGCTTAAGACCATTGAGAGACTTACACACTATACTAGACTCCTCTTGAGCAGCAAATCCAAGAGGTTGGTTCATCTAAATTTCTTCCTCAAAATCACCATGAAGGAAAACATTTTAACAGTGAAGCTAATGAAATGGCCAATGGGCGAATAGTACCCAAAAAAAGCCTAGTTGTGGTGATCTTGGCCACATTAGAAAAAAGTATCACAATAGTTAAGTCCATAAATTTGTGTATATCCTTTAGCTTCCAATTGAGTTTTAAAGAGATAAACTTCACCACTTTGCACAACATAGACCCATCCGCAACCAACCTTCTTCTTTCTAGATGGGAGACACCAAGCTTCCACATGACATTTATTGCATTTCATCAATCATGGTTAATCGCCATCTAGGATGATCAAGTGCTTCATGAACAATTTTAGGAACAATGGTGATACACAATGAAAAAAAAAATAATATGATAGAGACACACTATGGTAACTCAAAAAACTATAGGAAATGGATTATGTGTAGATTGAATACCTTCCCGAGTAATAGGCTAATCTAAAGTGGAGTCATTGAACGAGTTGATATAGAAGGATCCATAGCATGAGAGTTCGTTGGAGGAGGATATGGATCATGAGAGTTCGAAAAGAATGGGAGGAACTTTGTGCCTCGCATTGGTATGTGAAGAGAGGTGGTGGAGTTGTCAGATTGGTAATCAGTTGAGTTGGTGTTAACAAAACCAAAAATAATTAGAGGACCAAAGGTTGGAACAAGGAGAACATATTGAATGGAAATAGGGGTCTTCTTGGAGGACAAGAAAAGGGTTGTCCTAAGAATTGGTGACATCAATTGACATAGTATCTTTTGGTAGTTGGCGAATATCATTTGTACCCCCTTTTTTAAAACGAAAATATCCCCAAAATTTAATAGCCTTAGCATAAACCTGAAAAGACATTATGAACAAAACAAGTACAACTAAATATACTCTAGGAGAGAGATGAAATAAGAGATCATTTGGAAAAACAGCGGAGTGAGGAATTTGATATCAAGAGATGAAGAAGTCATTTTATTTATTAAAAAACAAGCACAGAGAGAATTGCATCTCACTAATGATGTACAAGAGATTTGCATTCAACATTAGAAAGCACGTAACTTGAATAGGTGTCTATTCTTCCTCTCTACATGCTGTTTTGTTATAATGTATGAGACAAGTGCACTAATGTATTTCATGGCTCTCTCTCTCCCTCCCCTCATGGAAGGCTCTCTCTATTTGTTAGCCATTGTCGCTACTCCCATTTCCTTGTGCAATTTCAGATTTAAGGCTCGCAGTAGAGGGTTGAGTCACGGGTTTTAGCTTTGTTATTTTTATTGCTCTGTTTCTATGTTGGGCCTCCATTTAAAGTCCAACAACTTCGTTATTACATGTAAAGTATAATATATCATATAACCAAGTAGAGTTATGATAAAAGAATAGCGGTATTAGAAAAATATATATTTTAAAATATATATAATATGATAAACTAATAATAATATTCCAGTAAGAAAATATAAAAAGTTATTTATAGCATCATATAATATCAAATTATCATATCATTTATGAAATCTCTCATGTTTGACAGCATTGATTATAGTGAAGCTGGTTTAAAGAAACTTCTATTGTACTAAGATTGAATTTTCTATCTCACAAAAAGAGAGCAAATAAGCAATTTTCAAAAAAAAAACAAATTAATCACTTATTATACATATATCAATTCTATAAGTTTCCCTATTGATGAACTTCACCAGAAAAAAATTGGATCTGGTTAGATGTATTACAGATGTATTTTGTATATGGGTTAGGGCCATCCCTAGGTAATGCTAGTATGATATATGTATACATGTTCCTCAGCCTAGGCAACACACCAAAGGGGGATTCTATCACATGAATATAGACTATTTCTCTCTACAAATTCCATGAGAAAGGAACTCCTCTAAACGCAAGCGTAAAGAAAACTGCACTTTCTTCACAATGGTAAAAGTAATAGATTTCAACTCCATCTGTACTTCGTGGTGCAATTAAAAAACACAAGACAAAACAAACAATTCCAATACCTTTAAAAAGTATAACAAAGTACCAACTACTATTTATTAATATTTTACTCCAAAGGGAAACTTCACATATATTTGTTGTCATCTTTGGTAAAATGAGAATTTCAAACCTGCAAAACATAATCCAGCATCATTGCAGGCTAGAGCAGTCATCATCATGTGTGAACTATCCAATGAATGTACAAAGTTAGGAGGAAATGCACTTCTCTGCTTCTTGACAGATACCTGGAATACTGTCTTAATAACCAAAATAGTTCAGAAAGAAAATAAAATTGCGATATAAAGATTGTTTACACTTACAGCAGTCCCCTCCCTTTGCAAAGCCAAAAGCTGAAGAGATGTTCTTATCTGCCGTAAATGGTGAGATTCATTAGTAAAACATAAGGAGATCAACCAAAAACTTAAAAATCCATATAATTTGATTGAAATATATAATTATTGGCACCTGACAATAGTTTCATATTTTCTATAATTTAAATTGGATAAATAGTCAGTTGAGTACATTAAGTATTGTCATGTTTCATTTTTTAGTGCAATAAGAAGAAAAAGAAAAGAATAGCCTTAGTACCAAAACTTTGATTCCATTAGTTTTGCTTGAACTCTGTTAATGTTTGAAGTAATTGAGCATGTGTTCGGTCTTTAGTAATTGTCATGTGTGTTTATTAATTGGAATATCCACATTAATATGGAATCAAAACTCTAGATTTAGAATACATGTGAGTAGAGCTGGGATAATTGCCAGGTTAATTATCATTAATTTCTATGGCGACATTTGCATCCCCTTCATATATTTGGTTATATTTTTAGTTGATGTGAGATCTCCAACAAATACTTTAGCATCTATGGTACCTCTAATCTTTCTAGAAATATGCACATGTTAGAGGTGGTAAGAATTTGGAATGGATCAACAATACAACATTTAAGATAATAAGGCTGAAAAAATGGGAAATATTTGGGTGATTCTAACAAATTGAATATGTTACAGCTAATTGTTGTTGTCTTAGATCCTAGATATAAAATGAGATAAATGAAATGGACAAAAATGATCAACTTTTTGATCCAAAAAAGACAAAAGATTGTTAAAGTCAAAATTGGATATTTCTTTGAAGTTGGTGTTTGGTGAATATAAAAGTCATAAAGGGGGAACTCAATGTCACACAACAAGCACATGTAGACAAACCTAGTTACAAGAATGATCCATATGGTTTGAATAAATATTTGCAAACAAGGCTAAAAACTTTTCACATAAATCCGAGCTTCAAAAGTATTTAAAGGAAGAACTTGATATAAGTGCTGATTTGTATATTCTAGATTGGTGGAAAATTAATTCATCCAGATTTCCAATCCTTTCAAACATAGCACGTGAGTTATTAGTTGTGTTGTGCCGATTTCTAAGTCTGCATTCAGCACAAAAGGAAGAGTATTTGATCCATATTGGAGTTCTCTATCACATGAAAAGGTGGAGGCATGTATTTGTACACATGATTTGCTAAAAGATTCACCTTTACCATCATTGTTAGACCTATGAATTTGAGGAGCTTCCATGTGATGACCAAAGAATGTTATTACAATATTTAAGTAACAAAAGTTTTACATATTTTTACAGAATTGGTTTCTAAACAAGACGTTGGCTGGTCAACCACTATTTCTCTTGAAGTATACTGTAGGATTTAAGATTATAGTATTTTATTTATTTTTCTAGTTAAGTTGAACTAATTCAAGATTACATTTTTTCTGCCAATAGCTACGCGACAATCATTTTTCTGGTGAGGTCATTATATATGCATGCAAGTTTTAGGATGATTTTGGAAGTTAAAGAAATTAGAATTTAGAATTCAGTCAAATATAATCTTAAATTTAGTTAGTTTTTGACATATTAATATATTAGATAAAGTAGTTACTTCATTTTTAGAAAATATGGATTCAGTTGTCTCTTCTTTTTATAACCCATGTCTCCTGGTTTCTCTTCATTTCAACACCACCAAAATAAAAATATATAAAAAATATTGATATGCTGAAGGTTCACCTGATAACGTTCACTTTTACAGTATGGTTGTACAACAGGAAGACCAAGAGGAGTGGTCCAGCAAACAGCCTGATTTTCACTAGCAATCACCTGTAGTAGAATTGTTCAAAAATAACTAAACAGAACCGAATTCTTAAAAATTGAATTAAATTGTAAGAATAATTTATCCAAATTGAATAGAACTGAAAAATGGACCATACAGACTAATAATGTAAAATGAAGAGACAAGTAACAAAACTCTTCCTAAACATAATAACTTTCATATTATAGCTGTCGTCTCCAACAATTTGGGCATTATAAAATCAGCAAAAATTCTATGAAACGAACATAAGTTGTTTTTCTATAGAAAACATTTTAGGTTTAGTGCAAGTGCACTGACCTTTTTCTATAACAAATCAGTACTGAAACTGATTTTGGAAGACAGTTCAGTTCTTTTGAAGTTACTAAAAGTTTTGATTCCAAATAATTATTTCTAGACAGCCCTAACCTGTACAAAGCTTCAAAGCCACCCTTTTCAGGAAAAGAGACAGAAAAATTGCAGAAACACATTACATACATGCATAAGCCCACAAGAAAAATGCCAAAAGTATACTGTGGGACTAATAGCATCATTTGGAATCCAACATACAGTGACAAAAGAGCTACCTTTGCACAATCCCCAAGCCAACTCATGATGCCACGTGCAGCCTCAAAAACTTCTCCAAGGGCAGCTAATGTCACCTATTGAAAATAAGTTCGAGAATTTTGATAAAAATTCCTAACATGACTCAAAAAGACAAAGAGTGTTTAAGTACATAAAGAAAATGTCTATAGAGATTTTTCTTTCTTTCCTTTTTTTGCATAAATGCTGAAATTTTAGCGAAAGCAAACTTCATTTTTCTATTCTATCAAGAATTGACTGTTCCAGGAACAAATGACCTAACAAAAAATTGTTGAACTATAGGAAAGAGAGACATCGAGTTGAAACAGTATGTAACTAAGACAGCACGAATACTTAATTTACAGAGACAAAGGAATCAAATACAACAAATATAAAAGATTTAATATTCCCTAATAATAAAAATATGATGTGGAAATAAATAAAAACATTCTTAATAATAGATATATTATCCAGATATTCATTATAGAACATATACTCCTTATTTCTATAATTATAATACCCCTCCTCAAGTTGGAAGATATATGTTGATGTGTGCAACTTGCTACAAATATAACTGATCTTTTGGTCCTCCTAAAAACCTGGTGAATATGTCAGCCACCTCTGCACTAGAGTTGACCATTCTAATTATGATATCTCCAAACTCAAGTTATTTCCCTAATCAAATGACAATCCAGCTCACTCCCGTGAAAGACAGGATTAGAAGTAATGTGTGATGTTCTATGTGTTGAAATATGGGTGTAATTATTACACATTTACTGTACAATAAATATAGATTGATTATTTAATATATAGAGAGGTTTTTGTAAGAAATCCCTAAAATTAAGGGATTGCGATTAGGAGTTTATTTGCTAGATACACTCCAAATTTAGAGTCTTTATGTCTAGAGATTTATTTCCTTTATTTTTAGGAGATTTATTTCTTTTATTTGAGGAGATTTATTTCTTTTATTTGAGGAGATTTATTTCCTTTTATTAGGATTTCATTTTTCCTTTAAATACCAATTTGTTATTTCCTTTTGAGATCAAGAAAAGTAGTTTCATAATTATTGCCTAGTGCCTTCACATTTTTCCACAATATGGGTGTCACATATAAGTAGCATTTAGGAACTTTTTTAAAATTCAAGTTCTTTGAGGAATTGTTTTACCATATAAGCTCAAAAGTGACTAATGTCATTGTTCTGTATTTTGTTTCTTACTTTTCCATGATATTAAATTACCTCGAACAGGAACCCGATACCCTAAAGTTTAATCTCCATCGCTTGGTGACCCTGCTAGTCATCGTCAAAGTACCCAACAATTTGACTATTTCTCTTATCTTTGTAAATAAGGTATTTTCCAAGAGCCTTCTTAATATACTTTAGGATTTGTATGACTACACCCTAGTGGTTTTCACAAGACACTGCAAAGACAATGTCAGGATGAGTTATAGTGATGTATTTTAGCTTACCAACCAACCTTCTCTATACCACAATTAGCATGTGATTCTCTTTGGTCAGGTACAAATTTGATAGTCACCTCCTTTGAGTTTCGTTATTTTGTCACTTTTATTAATGAGTATTCATGTCATACTTAGGTTTACTTAAAGAAATATTGGTCAAAACTTTTGAATACCTGTCTTTCCTTAAAGAAATCAAAAACTAGTTTGGCCAAGGAATAAAGATCTTAAGGAGTGATAATCTCAAAGAATATTAATCCTAACTAGTTGAAACTGATCGTACCTTATTGCTTGGTGTCAATCTACCTATCTATCATTGGGGTGATGTTACTCATAGTGCTTGCTATCTTATTAATAGAATGTCCTCTTCTTCTTTGGACAATAAGGTTCCATATTCCAAGTGTTTTCAAATGAACTTCTACTTTCCCTTTATCCTTGAGTCTTGTGCGAATTTTAAACATGGAGTGTCATCAAGTTTGGTTAAAGTCTAAGGTCGAGTTACCAAATGTGTCTTTTTAGGATATTCTCGTCTTATAAGGGTTGTGGTGTCATTCCCCTGACAATAGAAAATATTATATGTCTACAAGTGTCACCTTTTTTGAATAAACTTCTTTCTTCTTTCTCCACCCAAGATGATAACTTTGTCCAATAGGTCTTGCCTATGCCTTTAGTTAATCCCTTTGTGTATCCTATTCCAAACAGTTTTCCAACTTTTCCCAATAATTCAAATTCTTCTAGTTAGCACAGCTCACTTAGACCAACGCTCCCTCCTAACACTTACCAACAATGGATTCAAATGTACATGGTGAGTCCTCGTCATCAATTTCCTCATTGTCATCATTCCATACTACGAATTCTAATAATGAAGATTCAAATTGACCTAATGTAATTTGCAAAGGTACCCCTAGCTCGACACACAATCTTCATCTTATTTCCAATTTTTCAGGCTATCATTGTTTGTCTTCTTCCTATTTTTCCTTTTCTCTCCTTTGTATCTTATATTACTATTCCTAGAAATGTAATTGAGGCACCTGATCATTTTGGATGGCAACAAGCTAGTAATTGTTGAAATGCAAGCTCTGGAACATAATGATAGATAGGACTAGTTCCTTTTCCTCCTGGACAAAAGGTTTTTGGTTGTCTCTAGGTTTATGCCGCAAAAGTTGGGCCAAATCATAAAGTTGAGCACCTTAAAGCTAAATTAGTAACCAAATCATATACTTTGATCTATGACCTTGATTATGGTGATACTTTTTCTCCCGTATCCAAAATGATTATTATGCATCTCTTTTTTGCCATGATAGTTATATGTCATTTTCCTATTCATCAATTAGCAACAAAAAATGATTTCCTTCATGGTAATCTAGAAGAGAAGATTCACTTGTAGCAACCTTATGATGTTTACGGGGAGTTTGACTATGTTTGCAAGTTGCAATATTCTATGATCTCAAGCAATTCTCCTCATGATTGGTTTAAAAAATTTAGTCATGTTCAAACCATTGGGCTTAAATACAATGAGGTAAATCATTTAGTTTTTTATTGTCATGAAAATGTGTTTACTTTGTCTGTGTTGATGACATTGTCACAACACAGAATGATGCTTCTAGAATCTTAAACAAACACCTATGCAATCACCTTGGATGTCTTAAATACTTTATAGGAATTGAAGTGACTCAATAAAAAGAAGGTATTGTAGTTTCTCAAAAGGAAATATATTTTAGATACCTTGAAAGAAACAGGCATGACTAACTCTAGACCAATATATAGCCCTATGGATCTAAATAAAAAATTAATGGTAGATCAACGTGAACCTCACTTTGATCTAGAGAGATATAGAAGAGAATTTGTTACTTTGATCAACGTGAACCTCAATATATAGCCCTACCATTACTATACCTGATCTATCTTTTTGCAATTGATGTTAATGAGTTTATGCAAGCAATCAACAAGTGTTCACATCTTTTGTATGAACAAATTAAGCAATTGTTGTGAAAAAGGATTTGTAGCTACACCCACTTAACCATAACCCAAATTCAGAAGTCCAAGTGGAATAGTTAGACAAGTCGACCTTCTGAATACCAACAATATAGTGTGCAAATACAAGAGAATCTGTTATGGAGGTCTTATTTATGTTCATACGATATTAAATCTCCTTTATTTATTTACTCTTCTTTCTCAATATACATAAAACATTCATATTGTCTCAGACACATGGCTTTATCTCAATTTCTCTCTTTCATATAGTTTAACATTAATGATCATAGATTAATAATGGCCCATCAAGGAAGCTATTGCAATCTCAAAAAGCTAAAATCCTAGAATATAATATTGTTGATACCCACCTTAGCTGCATAGCAAGCTGCAGCATATAAAACTCTATCATCATCAATCACACCTTTCTCCTCTAATCTTCTCTTAATTTGCTCCCGCGCCCCAATAAAAGTAACACCATAAACAGAAGTCATTACCGTCTGCTTGACCAGTTTCCTATCAATCTGAATATTTCCAAAAGTTTAGAATAGGAACAGATAAAAAAGACATAATCAATATCATTTAGCAATCAGCACAACCTTGAAAATTTAAATAAAGACTGACCTGATCAATCAACACCTTTGCTAACAAAGCATTTGGAAAGGTATCTGGGTCCTTGTTGCTGTCTCGTCTCATTATATCATAAACCCTACTCATATTGCAATTAAGTGACTAAAATATTAATTTTCCAAAGCAATTATGACAAGAATTAATTGGACATACATGGGATGATGGACCACAAAAGTTCTGAGTTTGGATAATTTACTCAAAAGCATAGTCGGTCATGAAGTAAGATCACACAAAAATGCAACCACTCCATGAAAAGAAATAAATGTAAACATTTTTATAAGGTGAGGGAGTACGGAAGTAACAAGAAATGCTCAGAGGTGAATATACTGTAATAAGTTTAATATACCTAACAGCAATCTCTGTGTATACATCAGCAGGTTTCTCCTTAGCTACTAAGTTAACCGCTGCAGCCTCCGGCTGAGAAAGTACATTTATTCCAGTAAATAGAGTGGTAAATCAGAGATTAGAAAATAAAATCAAATAATTTATCACTTAACCACCCTAGTAATGGAAGGAAGCATATAAAAAAAAAATAAAGTAACCAAATATCTATGTGGGAAAGATTAATGAATTCTGCACTGACTACGATTATGGTAGCCATTTTAGAATGTGACAAACACCTTAATTGTCATACAAATGTAATTATCAATCATTGCAATTGTGAAAAAAATGTATAGGCAGTAAAAAATAATTATGGAATTACTTTTCTTGATCTCAAGAAGAAACAATACATAGGTCTTTAAAGGAAAAACGAAATTCTATTAAAAGGAAATAAAACTCCTAAAATAAAAGAAATAAATTTCCACAAGCAAAGGAAATAAATTCTTGACATAAAAGCTCTAAATCTGGAGCAAACCTACCAAACAAATTCCTAATCCCAATCTCTTAATTTTAGGGATTTCTTACAAACAAATATATATTTATTATCTAATTGATATATATTTATTGTACAGTAAATGCAATATTTATACCCATATTTCAACACCCTCTCTCAAGCTGAGGAATAAATGTCCTCAATTCCCAACTTGGTTGAGATTATGGAAGTCTGAGGTATTGAGTCCTTTTGTCAGCACATCAGCCACCAATTGCCTGGACGAAGTGTATGACATGCATACTAAACCTTCTTCTAATATTTCCTTGATGAAGTGTCTATCTATTATTATATGTATTGTTCTGTCATGTTCAACGGATTTATGTGCATTGTCTATTGCTGATTTATCATCACAGCAGAGCTTCATGGGTCCCTCCAAATTAATCTTCAAGTCATCTAAGATAATTTTTATGCATAATAACTCACATAACTCTTGTGGACCTAAATTCTGATTCAGCAGATGATATTGCCACCACATTCTGTTTTTTGCTTCTCCATGTCACTATGTTCTCACCTAGGAAAGTAACAATATTCAGTTGTTGATGTTTTATCAACAAGAGAACCTGCATAACTTGCATTAGTGTAGGATCCAAGAGTTAGTCCTCCATTTCTTTTGAACAGTATTTCCCTTTTCAGGGGCTTCCCTTCAAGTACTGTAGAATTCTACAAGCAGCTTGAAGATGAGATTCCTTCCGTTCATGCATAAACTGACTGATGATACTCTCACTAAATAAGCAATTTCTGGCTGTGTGTTAACCAAATATATTAATATTCCAACCAGCCTCTAATACATCTTTTTGTCTCCAGCTGATTCTTCTTCAGCCTTACATAACTTGTGATTGGGATCCATTGGAGTTGACACTAGTCTGCACCAAATTTTCTCAATTTCTACCAGCAAAAAGGTTATATATTTTTGCTGAGATTTGAAAATTCCCTGGTTAGTGTTTGCTACCTCAATACCTAAAAACTACTTTAATCTTCCCAGCTCATTTAGTTCAATTTACTGGACTAGTCTCTGTTTCAAGTCTTCCTTCTCTTTTTCATCATTTCCAGACACTATAATGTCATCAAGATAAACTAGAAGTATTGTTACCCCCACTTTCTGTGAATGTTTAGTAAATAAAGTGTATACATTCTGATTTAAATGTTTAGTAAACAAAGTGTATACATCTGATTTAAATGTTTGTAGTTTCAGGTTCAGAACTTGGATTGGATTCATGGACTTGTCACATGTTTGGTATGCTCTTCCTTTTTGTGTAGACATTGTTGAATCTTGGGGCTGCTCTGACCATTCCAGTATTTTTTATGGGAATCCTTTTATGTGGATTGGATTCATGGACTTGCCACATGTTTGGTATGCTCTTCCTTTTTGTGAAGACATTCTTGAATCTTAGAAAATTATGGGTACAAACTCTTGGGGCTGCTCTGAGCATTCCATTCCAGTATTTTTTGGGAAAATTATGGGTACAAACTCTTGGAGTGCTCTGCCCTAGAATTAATTTGCTCAGTTGTAAGTTCATTTTTGTAGGCTTCTGTTAGGTTTCTAGATAGAGGAAACCAGGAAAACCACTGCAAACACCTAAACTCACTAAATAGATCTCGTATTATTGATTCTATGCAACAAGTACAGCCTGAATGCATCCAAGGGACAATGTTCCCTTCACATAGGATGGCAATGATCCAAAAAACATATCCCTGCAAACAAAGACCCCCAACTATATATAGAAAGTCTCACTCAACCTAACCAACCAACAACTACTTTCTTTATACGTTTCCTCCTAACATACACATTACATATCCTATCAGCTTCAGTTAGAGCATGTGACAGAACAAAGGGTTCAAGGTGGTCATCACAATTTCCTGAAAGGACTTCTTGGGAGCCAGAATTGCAGAAAAAGATTAAGTTTCAATGAAAGTGACATAAATGGAGATATACAATTTTTAAGAAAGTTTATAACATTTGTAACCTTTTTGAGTTGGTGAATAACCAAGAAAGGCACAACTAACTGCCAGAGTATCAAGTTTGTCTCCATTGTGGTTGTGGGTATGTACAAAAGTTGACCCAAATATTCTAGGAAAGAGGCCATTTGAGATCTGGAAGTGAGCGAGATAATAGTTTAGGGTTTCAAGTGGACTTTTGTTCTCTAGGCTATGTGAGAGAAAGCCTATTTATCATATACACAGCAGTGAAGACAGCTTCTCCCCAACAACTTTTTCAAATTTTCCCTTGAAAGAGAAGTGCTTGGGTGGTGTTAAGCAAATGCCTATTTTTCCTCTCTGTCACTCCATTCTGTTGAGGAGTATAGACACATTAAGAGTCATGAATAATCCCTTTGGAATGAAAATAAGTATACACATTTTCGTTCAAATAATTCCTAGCCTTGTGGAACCTAAATCCTTTTATGTGGAGCTCGAAATAATTTTGAATCATTGAATGAAAAATGGGAATGATAGTGCTCATGTTAGATTTTGTTCAAGCAAATAGTGCCAAGTAATTCTAGCACAATCATCAATAAAGGTTACAAACACAAACCAACAGCCCCAGGGATATTACATGTAGTATATGGTCTCCATATATCACTATGGATTAATTGGAAAGATTGTGAACTTCTGTTATTGTTAATGGGGAAAGACACACAGGTGTGTTTGTTAGGTTTCTTGATAAAAGAAACCTATTTATCAGCACTCACACACAGAAAGGAATATCACACACTCCAAAACACTGAAAATACTCTGATTATTAGATTGTAGTCAACAAAACAACCTGTACAATGTTTCCAGGGACAATGTTCCCTCCTACACAGGATAGCAATAATCCTGTTCTCTATTCTTCTAAACCAGAATCCTCATTCCCAGACAAGGCTACCTCTCACTATATAGACTTTCACTGAAAGTCTCTCCCCCCTCCAAACCTCCTGACAACTACCTACAACAACCTATTTTTTAACAACCTTCCTCCTAACATATACATTCATAATCCTATCAATTTAGCCAATTCACAAGCCTCACAATGCAACTTTGAGGTGCCTAGATTTTAAAATTGAGCGGAAAACATAATTTTAAAAAACAGAAAATGATGGATTTCCTAAGCAACAATGATACAACCAAAGAGTGGCTTCATTTGATATATTGAGATGAGACATGGGTCGGTCAACTTTGGATTCTTGGAATGGTTCTAGGTAGTAGAGCCCATTTCTTTGCTGACCAAGTCCAATCCTCCTCCCTGAGTCCTGCTCTTGAAAAACACACAAAGATCGGGAAAACATTTCAAAGCAATTGAGGTCATATGTTAATTTTTTGATGGAGAAAAGACTTGTCAAGAGTTTTGGAACATGGAGAACATCTTTAAGAATAGGTTTGGAGGGTAAAAGGATATCTCCAAATCCTGCAACTGTAGAAGAGTCATTGGCAACAATAATTTTCCTATTGCTTGGACATGGGGCATAAGAATGAAAGAGTTGAGATGAGTACGTCATATGATCCATGGCTACTGAATCCACAATAGCACCATACGAGACACTCATACAAGAAATGTTACCTCAGAGATCATGAGACCATGATTCAGAGAGTTTCTCATTTAACCTATACAAAGTTCTAATGCCTTGAAGTTCACCAGTCTTTTGTAAAAAATTGGAATCTTCTTTTGTTGATTTAGGATCAAACATCGTGGAGATGCAAATTAGCAACTGCCAGTCTAATGGGTGATTTTACAAAGATAAAACAGCAATAAACGCTGTTACGATGAAATTGCAGCAACTGTAAGAAAAACCTAGAGCTTTGATACCATTATACATATATATACACACACACAAAAACATACATATGTATATACATACATGCATACAAACATACTATATACATACAGTAAATGTGCAGTATATACACCCATATTTCAACAATTATCAAATCAATATTTTGATTGCGTATGTTTGGTAAAAAGTTGTTTTAAGATCAATTTTGTTTTGATACAACATAAATAAGATTTTAAATAAGAAATTGAGCATGAATGAAGCTAAAAGAGGGAAAAAAAATGTTGAAAAATAATCTGAGTGTAAATGTTGAAGAAAGCTATATAAAAACATTAAACAACAGAAAAATCATAAACAAATGAAAGAACAGATTATATAAAGAGTGATTGCAAAACAAAAAAAGTCAGACAAGTAAACCTACCTCATTTCTTCCCAGTGCTGCATAGTGTTGTAAGCCATTACAGGAACCGTCCTAAAAATTCAATAGAGCAGCATTACTGAGAAATATTTTTATTCATACAGAAAAAATTATAAACTGAAAAGTAATCTCATACCATAGAGTTTTGCAACAACAAAAAGCCCACAGTGCGTTCACTTAAAGTGTTTGGGTACCAAATTTATATTTTCTTTTTTTCGTGTTTTTTGGTTTTCTCTGTGATTGCATGCTACCTTTCAGATAGTAAAACTTTATTGAAAATCTAATTTTGTCTTGAGGGTCTACACTTAGACTTGATTTGATTAATATGCAAAGAACACCAAAAAGGCACAGTTTCCTTTTTACATTGTTTAAAAGCTTGTAATGAAGAATTTACCTGATGAATTGGAAGATGTGAGATAAAAGAATTTGGTGAAGAGCTTTTTAATGCCTCTGATAGATTAATACAAGCAGTAAGGCACTGAAAAGGATCCTCAGCCGTTAACCACCAACGATTTCCATTAACAGGGTTATCAGCAGAATCAATTATATCATTAATATGATTCTCTATAAATGCTAACCGCCCGTCATAAGATAGCTTCTCAATACCACCAGCATACAAATTTGCTAGATGTATCTTCAACCACCTTAGTCCACACTTTCCCAGTGGCTTCCCTTCAGCAAATTCAAGTAGTCCTCGACACAGATCAGAACCTAAATGATTCAAGTGAGGATGCATAGGATATGCTCTGCCACGGAAGTCAAGATTGTGTGGATAATAAAAGCCTTCCTCGTCCTTCATTTTTCTTGCCACCTGTTTTAATAAATTATTTGGTTTTAATTATCACTGGTCTAGTGAATCATTGGATAGATTAAATGTATCACATGAAAGTTATTCTATAATGAGAGGGGAGATCTTACAGAAAGCTTAAGTTCAGTGTCACATCTTAGAGAATGCCTTTCCATATTAATTTTTTTTGCCTTCCTTAGACCACATTTCCACTCCTGAATTAGCTTTAAATCCTCTACAGGTGGCTTATCTGGTAAAGGAACCTACAAGTCAAACAAGAATATATGCAAAGTTGAGAATTAATTACATGATTGAATAAACAATTTCCAGGCACTTGTATGGATTTGGGCCATTTGGATGAATTTGGAAATTTATGCTGTGATTACAACAATTCATTCTGGTCCCATCTATAACTTTAGAAAATCTGTCATATAAGGTTGTCAAATGAATGCATTTTCAGTTCATGAAAAGCCCCTTTTTACCTCACTTAGTTGGATAAGGCTTAACTTTTACAGAGAATGTCTATCAAATTCAGCATATTCTGCAGTAAAAGGCAATACAGGAAGAAACAGTCTGCATCCCAAGCCCGAGATACTATTATCTTTCAAAATGAAAATCCCTATCCCCAAATTCCATTATTTCCCTATATAATAGATTTCAGTATCTGCTCTGTCCCGTAACTAACTTATACCTACAGTTCCATTTCTTACCTAAAGTGAGAATTAAGGCCTATATGTTTGAGCCTTCGAGTGTACACCTTAAGAGGCTTATCCACTTGGACCACCAACTGAAATCTATTAAGAAATGAATTTTAAACCTAACTTAACCCAACAAAACCAAGTTGTAAGGTGAGATTTGTACTCACTTATATATATATATATATATATATATATATATATATATATATCGTAAATTGACCTCATCTCTAATTAATGTGATATCTCCAATACACACCCTTCACGCCAAGACATGTACATCTCAAATGTGGAACTAAATATTTGTAGGTAGTCCAATAGCAACCCAATAATGAGCAGCACAAAAGGCTGAACAAAAAACAAAAACCACGCTAGGAAAGGCTTTGATACTATAATAAAAAGTGAACTTTATGCCAACAAAACCAATTTATAAGGTTGTTACAAACCAACACCTTAAAAGTAAGAAGAAAAAGAAAGAAATGAAGTAACCATTGATGTTGGATTATTTTGTTAATGGAAGCATAATACAAAAGGATAACAAATCCCACTACCCAGAGCTATGCTCCTCTAGAGCAATTTTTACCAAAAAACCTAACTTCCCTTAACTAGCAGTGAAAACTACTACAAAAAGGATTCCCATTCCCCCTCTACGATTGACTTTTTCTTCTCACCCAAATTTTCTTCCCTTTCCTCTAACTCCTCTGCCACTATGTCATGCCACCTCAGCCATCCAATTTTTCTTTCTCAGATACACTTTTCCCCATTTTGTCTTACTACCTTCATGGGCTAGTGGTTCATGAAGCCCACTCAATCTCTAGGTCTCATCAAAGATGAGGTTTTCACTCACTTATATACTGTAAATTGACCTCATCTCTAGTCGATGTGGGATCTCCAACAAAACCCATTGGACTTAGGTTCCTATCATTTTACCACTGCTTCTAGAATCTTCCTTGTCCTCAAGCCAAGAGGGATAAATTTGTTCCATAGTGTATTCTACCTCCCATGTAGCCTCGCCTCTTCAGCTTGACATCAAAAGTGCATTTCTACATGCCAACCTTAATGAAGAAGTCTACATGAAGTAACCTCTTGGATTTTTTGCTCGAGAGAAGTCATCTATATGGTATGTTGTTTACACAGGTCCCCCTATATGGTCTTAAGTTATCACCTGAAGCATGGTCTCAGTATTTTCAAGCTACCATCCAACAATTTGAAATGATGCAAAATGATGCTCATCATTCTCTATTTTATCAACATTCTCTCTAAAAATATATCCATCTCATTGTATATGTGGACAACATTGTTATCACAGGTAGTTATTAAGAGGGTATTGGGTAACTAAAATAAGACCCTTGCTCAAATGTTCCAAACAAAAAGACCTTGGACACCTGAGGTATTTTTTTAGTATAGAAGTGGCATAATCCAAAGATGGTTTGGTCATCTTGTCGAAGAAAATATGTTCTCAATATTCTAACTGTTAGGATATTTATCCTATTTTATCATGATTATATTGTGTCTAGGATTACTCTATTTATCATGATTATATTATGTCTAGGGTTACTCTATTTATCATGATTATATTGTGTCTAGAGTTACCCTATTTATCATGTACTCTTGTATCAATTTATTCTTATAAATAGAAGATTATGAGAGGGATCAATTAAGCCCTCTAGAATTATTTTACAGTTTAATTCTCACCAGATACGAGATAGATCCTCCAAAGAAGAGGGCTTTTTTCGAATAAGCCAAATTTACAAAGATAAGGGAAATACTCTAATTGTTGGGTGTTCTAAAACTAACTAGGCAAACTCACCAAGTGATAGACGGTTGACTTCATGGTATTATGTTCTTGTTGAAGGTATTTCAATATCATGGAAAAGTAAGAAAAAAAATGTTATGACAAGGTCAAGTGCACAAGTGGAATATAGGACAATGGCATTAGGCACTTGTGAGCTCATACGGTTAAAACAACACCTCAAAGAGCTTAATTTTTAAGAAAAATCTTAAATGCACCATGTATGGGACAGCCAAGCAACATTACACATTGCCTCTAGTCCCATCTTCCATGAGAGGGCCAAAACTAATGAGGTGGATTGTCATTTCATAAGAGAAAAACTAGAGTCTAGAGACATCACCACTAGATTTGTGAACTCTTTGGCTAACATATTCACCAAGCCTCTAAGAACCAAGTGACTATATTTGTAGCAAACTGCCCTACAACCTATGTGCTCTGGCTTAAGGAGGAGTGTTATAATTATAGAAATAAAGAGTTGATCCTCTATAGTGGAGAATATTATTGTAATTATATAAATAAGGAATTGATCCTATATAGCAAGGAATATTTAGATTATATATGTATTCTTAGGAACTTTTAACTAATTCTCGTATCATATATTTGTTATTGAAGAATGTCATATATTCTCTATTTATTGTATTAATTCATTTTTCTCAATATAAATAAAGCACTTGTGTTGTCTCAAAACCCTGTTCCAGCTTAATGTTTCTGTCTTCCTAGAACTTAACACACTCCTAACGAAAACACCATATATAGAAATTATTTTAAATTATGTAGTTAAAGACAATACAAGAGAAAAGAGTTAGGACCCCAATTCAATATATTATTTAATCACTATCAAATAAACCCTTGTCCCCACTATTCCTTTATTTCCCTATATAATATATTACACTATCTTCTCACTGCTAAAATTAACTTCTCCATCCTTGCCTTATTAAGGCCCTATGTGTTTGGGACTTTAAGTGTACACCTAATGTGCTTCTTCTTATTGGGTCACTAATTGAGACCCATCAGACTTGGATTCCTATCAAGTTTAAAGCCCATTTTACATAGCTTAGTAGTCTAGCCAGTAAAAGCAATAGGTAATCAGGGGGAAATATAGATAATACAATCAATCTTTTATAATGACTTCAACATCTGCCACATCCCCTTTTATACTTTGAAACGTGTTTATTCATTTTTTTGCAAATATAAAATATATTCATTTGCATAGATAGAAGAATTTTATAAGTAACTAATTATAATTTTTTACTTGTGCTTACGTCTTTGCAATTAACCAGTCCTGCAATGTTACCTCCTCCTGCCCAAATTGACTCAACAACTCCAAGCACTCTTTTATTTACTCGCCATTTGGTGTTTCCAAGAATATCCAAAGCCTGCATAAAACAATTATGCTTTTTGATAAGAAAACAATACACCCTTAGCAGTTAGAGATACAGTTCAGTGAATCTGAAAATGTAGAAGACTACAAAAATTGAAACTGTTCATAAACACTGGTTTGGTAATGCATGCAATGCATCAAATCTTTTAACAGATCATATTTTTACACAGTACAGTCACACACTTTCATTGAACCCAAAAGAAAAGGACTTGAAATTTACATAAACTACCTCAAAAACCTTTTGTATTTGCTCTGCATTTACACTCTTCATTACATCTTGTTGCTTTCTAGATCCATGAGTACGCATAATATAAGATGGTAAGAAAAAGTGTCCGCCCTTGTCATATCTACAAAGAGTGTGTTATAAAATGTTAGACAAACAAATGCATAAACAACTAAACTATGAAGCATTATTATTTTTTTTAAGAGTTAAAAGTTACCTGCATCCTTCACTATTCTCATATTTTGTTTTTTGCAAATTCAGGTTCATTTTTAATTTTAAAAGAAAGCTATAAGTTCATTTACTAGTTACATTTCTTTCTCCTGGATCTTGAAATTTCAAACTCCACATAATAAATCATGTTATAATGATATAAAATCAAAGAAAATTCAGGCATTTCCAAATTTCAAAATACAATACAAGAGAGACATTCATTCCATTTGTCATACCCTTTCCATTTTTTGGGAGGTACTAACATAGGCATGTAAGGTATGAACATATGCTTAGCCTGCAGAAACAAACACTTATAAGTGAGTCAAAACCTTATGTTACACACTTTTTAGTAGTGCATGCTAACTAACTTAAATGAATTAGTATATCATGTTTATCTTAAGTCTAATTGCATGCTTAATAGCAAAAAAAATTGAGAATAACAGAACAAAGGAACAGCATTTATGGAGAAGTCCAGATTTCACTATTTCAACAAAACTTGGTGATTTTAGATAGAAAAAGACGTTTATACAGATTCATAAAAACAAAGGAGTGAGCATCTATCTTCACCTGCATCCAAATGCTAGCTCTTTTGGGAAGAGGTGAATGAAATTAAAAAATAGTTGTCACTTACAAGAATATCACACATATAAGATAATACTGGATTTACTTTATAATCATGAAGCTATCACTTCAGTAGTTATCCTATGAACAGAATAACTTCATCTATGACATAATATTGCTTAAGAAAAAGAAGACAGTGTCTCAACTTACACATTGTTCAAGCCCAACTAGGACTAAGGGATCACATTGTATAACACCATACTTCTTTGAAAACTTTTGCCTACAAGCAAAAAACAGTTATTTGAAATTGCAGTTTATAAACAAGTGTGATAAAGGAACTTCAATTAATCCCTTACCTACTCTTTCAAGATATACAGTTAGTCAGAGTGTAAAGAATATCTACTTTGTTTTAAATACATATAGTTGTGGAGCAAGAACTGCCATGTTTATATTTCCCACTTCCCTAGATATGAGTTATAGCTTGGTTTAATGCACCATAGGAAGTAGTGGTATCTAGTTCTTCTCTTTTAATATGCTGTCATAAATTACCTTTTTTAAGAACATTGAAAACAAATAAATCCATTCTGCTGAGTGAGATAACTACTCAAACAAATTTGAAAAAAAATTGTTTCTCTACTAACATGTATCAAAGCTCCAAACCTATGAGTTGTGCTACCACAAATATCACAACAGGCTTCTTTACCCTAATTTTGACACAACATCGCAAAACAGTGCAATCTCTCCAAATTTGGACGTAAAATGAAACTTGACCACAACACCAAAGTTGAACACAGAGAAACCTTCTATTAGGGCTCCACTCCAGTGTGATAGTAGCACTATCACACACTATTTACTACTACGTACAAAACAAAACTATTAGTTATATTAAGTTTATGAAACCTTTATTTTATAATGAAAACAAAAAAGTAAATAGCTAAATAGAGTACATGCATTGAATGAGTGACATAAAGATGAAATAAGGAAATAGGATAAGCTCAAAGTATTTTTTTCAAATTCCCTTTCATTTAAAAATTTAAGTTTACATGACTTTTAATTTCTTTTCTTAAGAATTGGTGAAGTAAAAAACATAAATCGTTGAATTGTAATAGGGATACAAAATTACATTGATTCATCCATATACTGTAAGATACAAAACTATTTAAGATTAATCTTGGAATACAGATTGGTAGATAGCCAAAGTGTATCAATAGTAAGATTTGAACCAAGAATAGTAAGATTCTAATAGGTATGTGTCAAAAAATAAAAAATATATCAAGCAACATTTTTCAATGAAAATTATTTTACTTGGCCACACTTGAGATTGAAACTCTAAAATAATTCTCGAAAGCTTAAAAGATCCCTCTCACTCTCATTCTATATATATGAAAGTTTGATACAAAGTACATGATAAATAGAGTAACCCTAGACACAATATAATAATGATAAATAGGGTAATCCTAGACACAATGTAATGATGATAAATAGGGTACATATTCTAACACTCCTTCTCAAGCTGGAGCATACAAATTGTATGTACCAAATGTGTCTCTTAGAGGCCTCAAATGTGATTATGATAGGATGATGAGGGTGTATGTTAGGAAAAAGAAGAGTATGTGAGTAGTTAGTTGCATTAGCTGGCCTAACTGTCTGACAGTTAGGAAGGGGGAACAATGATGGTTGTATAAATAGTTAAAGGGAATAAGGGGAGGGACTTTTGGACTGTTAGTAGTTTCTAAAACAGGATTTGGTTATCCTTGTTGGGGAAGGTTAAGCTTCCATTGTTCTTCCTATTCTTGCATTCTTTCTTGAAAGTCAATAATATCAGAGGTTATACACACTCTCTGTACTGTTTCCGAGAGTGGTTGAGTGAGAGATAGGATTTCTTTAACAAGAAACCTATCAATTTGGTCCGACCTGCCGGATCCAAATTTTGTGAGAAGTAAACGAAGATGGAGAACGATACCGTTGTGAGACTGGAGGCAATTGAGATCACGATGGAGGGAATGAAGGCTGAGTCAGCGGCTGTACGACGAGACTTGCAGCAAATTATGAGGGTCTTAGGTACGCGCGTTAATCCATCGGAGGGGAGTTCCGATGACAGTTCGGTGAACGACAACAGACACCAAGTCGTGCGGGAAAATGAGAATGGGGGAAATGGAAACCGAGGCGAGGAACAAAAGCTGTGGCGGAAAAGGATTGAATTGTCGACATTCGATGGAGACGAGCCTTTGAGTTGGCTCAACAGAGCGGAAAGGTTTTTCGACATTCAGAAGGTGATGAGCGATGAAGACAAAGTGGAAATCGCGTATGTGAGTATGGAGGGAAGCGCAGCGTACTGGTTTACATTCTGGAAAGAGAAAGCAAGAAATCGCTCCTGGGACGGTTTGAAGGCCGCGATGATCAACCGGTTCGGTGGGGGATTTAGAGGAACGGTGTTCGAGAGGTTGGCGTCGTTGAGACAGGAGGGCACGGTGGAGGAATTTGTGCGCAACTTTGAGGTATTGACGGGACAGACAAGGGGCATACTGGAGGAGCAAGTACTCGGATATTTCCTCGCCGGACTGCGGGAGGACATAAAGGGGCAGGTTCGAATCCAGAACCCGCCGGATTTAACGGAGGCAATGAGGGTCGCTCGGGACGTGGAGGATGCGATGGTGAGAGCGCAAGGGGGGTTTGTGAGTGGGTTCAGAATGAATTCCGCAGGCGTGCGATCATCGGGAGGAGTGATACGAACAGACCCGATTCGTAATCCGGCGAACCAAGGAGGCCGAGTGGAGACGGAGGGAAATGCGAGAAGAGATGGGGGTATCGCGAACGCGAATACGAGACTGAATATTGCTGGTGGGAACGATAACCGTGGAAGAATGGTGAGAAACCTACCATATCCGGAGTTTCTCAAGAGAAGCAAGGAGGGCCGTTGCTTCCGGTGCGGTGGCCCATTCGCGCCCGGCCATCGTTGTGATGAGAAGAGTTTGAGGGTATTAGTGTTGGCGGAAGACGAAGAGGAGGAAGAGGGGGAAGAACCCGAAACCCAAGGAGAGACGCTCTTGGAGTTATCGGCCTGTTCTGCGGAAGGGCTAACGTCGGCCAGGACGCTGAAATTGACAGGGATGATCGGAGAAAAGAGGGTGGTGGTGCTGATAGACAGCGGCGCCAGTCACAACTACATAGGCCGGAAGCTGACGGAGGAATTAGCACTGAAGGTGACGGACACCCCGGCGTACTGCGTGAGTTTGGGTGATGGCCACCGGAGAATGACGCAGGGCCGGTGTGAGAAGGTGACGGTGAAGCTGGAGGAAGTCGATGTGGAGGAAGATTTTTACGTCTTTGAGCTGGGGGGTGTAGATGTAATTTTGGGAGTTGCATGGCTGGCCAAACTAGGAGAAGTAAGCACCAATTGGGGAAAAATGACTATGGTCTACAAAGTGGGGGACAAGAAGATATGTATAAGGGGTGATCCATCATTATCGCGACAGGTGGTGAATGCCAGGAGCTTGTTTAAACTAGTGGAAGCTGACTCAGGGGCTGTGGTTTGGAATCTGTGCAAAGTGGAGGAGGAAAACTGCAGTGAGTGGGATAATGATGTGACGGAAGAGCAGAAAAGACAATTACAGGCGGTGCTGCAGGCGCACTATCCCGTTTTTCGTGAATTTCAGGGGCTGCCTCCAAACCGAAACAGAGAACACCGCATCCAACTAAAAGAGGGAGTAGACCCCATAAATGTGAGACCATATCGCTACCCTCACCTCATGAAGGGGGAGATTGAGAAGCAGGTGGAAGATATGTTGAAGGCGGGCATCATTCGTCCAAGCACGAGCCCATTCTCTAGTCCGGTGATCTTGGTGAAGAAGAAGGATGGGAGTTGGAGGTTCTGTGTAGATTACCGGGCCCTAAATAAAGCTACTGTCCCCGATAAGTTTCCTATCCCTGTGATAGAAGAATTGCTAGATGAGCTGACCGGTGCACGTTATTTTTCGAAAATTGATTTAAAATCTGGATATCACCAGATTAGAATGGAGGAAGGAGATGTGCCCAAGACTGCTTTCCGTACTCACCTCGGCCATTTCGAGTTCCTTGTTATGCCATTTGGGCTCACCAATGCCCCTGCTACGTTCCAGAGTACGATGAATGAGCTATTGCGGAAGTATCTTAGGAAATGGGTATTAGTTTTTTTTGATGATATCCTTGTTTACAGTTCCACATGGGAAGACCACTTGGTGCATCTAGACGGAGTGCTACGGTTGCTAGAGGAGAATGGATGGGTGGCCAACCAAAAGAAATGTGAGTTTGGAAGAAGGAGGATCCAATATTTAGGCCATCAAATCTCAGAACAGGGGGTGGAGATGGATGGTGATAAGACGAAAGCCGTGGTGGAATGGGGAGAGCCGAGGAGCTTGAAGGCATTAAGGGGCTTCTTGGGGTTAACGGGTTACTATAGAAGATTCGTGGCTGGATATGGAAAATTGGCCAGACCGTTGACGGAGCTATTGAAGAAAGGTAAGTTTGACTGGTCCGAGCAAGCAAAACAAGCGATGGATACGTTGAAGGCTGCGATAACCTCAGCTCCCGTGTTAGCTTTGCCAAACTTTGAACAAGAGTTTCACATCGAGTGTGATGCCTCTGGAGGTGGGGTGGGAGCTGTGTTGACCCAGAATAAGAGACCGATAGCTTTTTTTAGCAAGGCTTTGTCTACGGGTTCTCTAAGTAAGTCAATTTATGAGAAAGAATTAATGGCTCTCGTTTTGGCCATTCAACACTGGAGACCTTACTTGGTGGGGCGGAAATTTACCGTGCACACTGACCAGCGCAGCTTGAAATACTTGATGGAACAGAGAATTACCACTCAAAGTCAGCAAAACTGGTTGGCAAAATTAATGGGATATGACTTTGAGATCGTGTATAAAAAGGGAAGTACCAATAGGGCTGCTGATGCCCTTTCGAGGAGAGATGAAGGAGAGATGGAGGAAGGAGAATTACAGTTCATTTCCAGGCCCTTCTGGCAGGATTTTAACGACATCCTGCGAGAGGTGGAGGAGGACGTGACATTGCAGAAAGTGATTGTTGATCTCAAACAGGATTCAAACTCTCATGGAGCTTACACTTTAGAAAATGAAAGATTGCATTACAAAGGCCGGATGGTGATATCGTCCAGTTCAGTTTGGATACCAAAGTTACTTGATGAATTCCATGTAACCAAAACTGGGGGGCACTCGGGAGTCTACCGTACATATAGGAGGATAGCCCAATCTTTGTATTGGGTGGGGATGAAGAAGACAATCACTGAATTTGTGGCGAGTTGTGCAGTATGCCAGCAGCATAAGTACTTGGCAGCAAATCCTCAAGGGCTGTTGCAACCCCTACCCATTCCACAAGCTGTTTGGGAGGAAATCAGCTTGGATTTCATAGTAAGATTACCTAAATCCCAAGGGTATGATGCCATTATGGTAGTGGTGGACAGGTTGAGTAAATACGCGCATTTTATGGCATTGAAACACCCATATTCTGCTAAAACCGTAGCTGATGTGTTCACCAAAGAGATCATCAGGCTACATGGGATTCCGGTTTCGATGGTGAGTGATAGAGATCCCTTATTTTTGAGTATTTTCTGGAAGGAATTATTCAAGAGGCAGGGAACACAGCTCAAAATTAGCACGGCGTATCATCCAGAGACGGATGGGCAAACTGAGGTGGTTAACCGCATTGTTGAAGGATATTTGCGGTGCTTTTGCTCTGAACAACCAAAGAGTTGGTATGCTATGCTTCCTTGGGCTGAGTTTTGGTATAACACGAGCTATCAAGGAGCTGCAAGATGTACGCCGTTTGAAGTTGTATATGGGAGAGCCCCTCCCTCGTTTAGCCGGTTCATTCCGGGGGAAACACCAGTGGAGGCGGTGGCACAGGATTTGATGACAAGGGATGAAGCCCTCAAACAGTTAAAGTATCACTTGAATCGGGCTCAGGAATTAATGAAGCAGCAAGCAGATAAGAAGAGGAGGGAGATAGATATAAAAGTGGGAGATTGGGTGTACTTGAAGATTAGACCACACCGTCAATCTTCAATGCCAACTAGACTACACCCAAAACTTTCGGCACGTTATTTTGGGCCCTACAAGGTGCTACAGCAGGTGGGGAGTGTAGCTTTTCGATTGGAGTTACCTGAATCTGCCAGGATTCATTCAGTGTTCCATGTGGCGCAGTTAAAGAAAGCGGTGGGGGACCATGGGATTGAAAAGATGTTGCCAGAGGAGTTGCAAGCTGACGGTCCTGCTTTTTGGCCAGCAAGAATTTTGGAGCGGAGGCAAATTCAAAAAGAAGATGAAGTATGTCACCAAGTTCTGGTAGAATGGCAAACAGGGGGAAAAGAAGGAGCAACTTGGGAAGATCGAGCCACCATCCAGGAACAGTTTCCAGAATTTAACCTTGAGGACAAGGTTATGGATGGAGGGGGGGGGGTAATGATAGGATGATGAGGGTGTATGTTAGGAGAAAGAAGAGTATGTGAGTAGTTAGTTGCATTAGCTGGCCTAACTGTCTGACAGTTAGGAAGGGGGAACAATGATGGTTGTATAAATAGTTAAAGGGAATAAGGGGAGGGACTTTTGGACTGTTAGTAGTTTCTAAAACAGGATTTGGTTATCCTTGTTGGGGAAGGTTAAGCTTCCATTGTTCTTCCTATTCTTGCATTCTTTCTTGAAAGTCAATAATATCAGAGGTTATACACACTCTCTGTATTGTTTCCGAGAGTGGTTGAGTGAGAGATAGGATTTCTTTAACAAGAAACCTATCAGATTATATATAACAAGATTGGAGCACATCAACCATTTAATTTATATGCAGCTTGTGGAGTGTTACTTTACCTTTGTAAGCATTGGACGCTCAAGCCATTAGGTAAGCTCTGCAACTATATTGTTAACTTGTAATCTCTTACTTAGTGTAAAGTATTTTCAGTTTCTAAAGACACATTACATATAACAATCAAATTTCTCGATCACAGAAACAACCAATCTTAACTTCCTATAACCATATAGTGTCACTTATTTGTTAGGGGGCTCAAGCCCCGGATCTTAATTATCAAGTTCTGCCCATCTCCCAGTCCCACCCTCAAAGAAAAAAGTGAAATCTCACCCTGGATGCCACGGTGCGGCTTTAAAACAGTGCCTGAAAGCCGGTCGGATATCAGGTGGAGTATCACCAAACTGGTTAACCGGAGAGTGTACATATGCTGTATCAACTAACAATTCTATTAATCGACTTCCCAGCTGCACAATACAGTTAACTTGTTAAATTCCATGTTTACAACCAAAAGAGATACTACATTTGTAACTATTAAAAGAAACCTTGGCCTGCGTGTCCCGGCTCCAAGGACTGCATTCTTCCTTTTTCAATATCATCTGCACTTCTTTCAGTCTACTTTTTTTAATCAAACTGTTCAAATGATTCCTTTGCTTTTCTTTATTACTATCCAAACTGTCTTGGTCATCAGCCTCTATCTTGTTACTCCGGCTAGTTTTTCTTCTTTCAATGAACTTATGAATCCTAACCTGAAATACAATAAGTTAATTACAACATCTATAAAAAACCTGCCACAATTATGTTTCAGTCAAGCCCGAAATAGAGGTAAGTTTTCTACGGACTTGGAATAAGGTCCAGTTTGGGTTGATTGTAAACCCTTGTGCTAAGACTTTCCTAAAGCAAGAATTGGTGTTTTAGTTACAGTAGAAAGATTTCTAAAATACTGCAGAGCATAATTTCTTCTTTTGGTAGAATTTTAAGTGTATAAGTTAAAATCATGAAATATGTTTGACTCATTTAACTTCTTTATCCATCTTATTTCTTTATCTCAAAGTGTTTGCTAAGAAGTTAATCCAAATTGACTCCAAAATCCAATACATTACTAAACCACTTAGGCGTTAGATGGTTATGTTGTTCTATTATTATGCATTGTCGTCACTAGTGTCTTGATACAATCAACTAACTGTGTCTTACACATGAGTGGTTGGCCACATCAAAGTATAAGTCAACGACAAGTGGACTTCGCCGACAAAAATGACTAATATTTCAAAAGGTAGCTAAGGGGAAGATTTTACCCAACCACTACATTGATGCCCAAGGTTAGTTTCAAGCTATGCACAGTATACCAGACCTAAAACTAAACCATTCTTGTAATTTGAAAACAAAACCCTGACATTACCTCCTGTTCTACCGCCATGCCAATATGAACAGCCGCATGAACAAGCTGAACGCAGCCTTCCTCATTCTCCATTACCATGGCCATCATCTTATGCATCACAATGACCGCCACCTTATCGGACGGCAAGTCGTCGACATGGGGTGCAATAGATTCCTGCTGCTTCTTGGAACGCGCACGGTGGGCTTTCTGCTCAGCCTCCACTACGGTCCTGAAAGGCTCGAACCAGCCCAATAGAAGCGCCTTAACGTGCGGCAAATTGGGCGCCAACATCTTCTGGCGCATCTCCCTCTCCAATTCCCTGTACTCCTCCACCATCTTCTGCCACGCCTCGGTCTCCGCCTCAATCTGCCTCCGCCGCAGGCAATTGTACTTTTCCCTCTCTTTCTCCTTCTGCCTCGTCTCTTCCTCCTTCCGCCTCATCTCTTCCTCCTGCATTAGCAACCCCTTCAGGAAGAGCCACGGCGGCTCCTGGACGAAAACCATCGCCGTCGTTGGACTCGCTTCCTCCTCCACCGCCGCAGCAAGGTCTTCGACCACAAAATTGCCATCGGTGGAGAGAAGGTGGTTGTGGCGAAATTGTAGGGTTGAATCTGAATATGTGAGAGGGAAGGATGAACAAGAGAAGAGGAACGAGGAAGGTGAAGAAGTCGGTATTAAGAGAAAGTGGTGCGTGCGGTTAGGCTTGCGTTTTATCTGAAAGTGGCTTCTTCTGCTTGGGTTGTGGTATGCGTGAACCTGAGGAGTCGGGAATGGATAGGCCAATGTCATTGCGTTTTAGGTATTGGAGCAGCCAACAGAACGATGAAAATGGTGAAATTTGTGTTCGTCGTTACCAACACGAACCACGCTTGGTGTGAGAAGCAAAGAAATCACAGGATATGGTTCAAACCTCTCTTAAACCTTGCAATGCTATGCTCTGTGGACCCGCACCAGATATTTTTTTTATAACACATTTTCTTCATTTAACTTATTTTCTTAAAATACGAAAAACAATTTTTTTTAATTAGAATTTTGTTTTTAAAAATTAAAACTTCTAAAAACATTTATTATACACTTTAGATACTTGAGAATTTTATCTTGAGAGACATTTTACAAAATAAAAATAAGAGAAAATTTAAAATGTATTTGACTTCTACTCTTATGCGATATTATTGACGGTAAACACTAAGAATTCACTAATATTTTTAAGAATTTTTTTTTAAAACTGGAATGATATTTTAAGAATAATTGTTCTGATGAAACAGACGTTCTATCAACAAAACAAATAAATGGAAAAATGACTCAACCAAAATTCTAATCAAAAGTAAAATTTAGAATAATACTTTTAGGATGAAATTTGAATATATTGAGACTATAGATTGTTAGGTATGTTAGATTGGAAAATAATATTTCGAGTAGTATTAAAGATGTGATGGTGACAACTGTATCTGACAAACATTATGCAGGAAAGCTAATTTTCCTTTGCTTTCACAAGATCGTGATATTATTAGTAACAATGTTGTTTGTGATGTGTTGCGTGTGCAGTTTGGAATTAGCCTTAAAAATTTATTCGATAAAATATTGAAATCGGTATAACAATGAAGAAAGAAAAAGAAGAAAACAAAACTTGATCAAAACTGGAAAACTATGCAACAAAGAGAATGGTGCAGTGTAAGCAGAGCATGATTAAGTTGCTCTTATACCATATTATGATTGTATGTTAACATCAATTTGATTTCTGATGAGGTTTGTAACGAGATGAAGCTCAAAGAATCTATTGTCCTTTGTTGCATTTCTATTATATATTGTCCTCTGTTCTATAGAGAATCATATTGATTTATCTATTTAGGCGTTCTGCTATGAGAATTAGAATCTTAGTTCTTTTAATTGTGCTATCTTTTCAATAATATCATATACATTTCTATTATCTATTGACCTATATTTTTTATGGAAATTAGAGTCTCACTTCTTTTTCTGATTTTCCTATCTTTTCAATAATATCATATACATTTCTATTACCTATTATCCTCTGTTGCATTTTTGGTATCCATCAATTTGGTCTGATTTACTAGATTTGTCACGTTGGTGGATGCCAAAAGGAGGAAGAAGCAAATTGTCGTATAGATCAAGAAATTAGCGGAGGAAGATAACATAGAGTTATGAGTGAATTGGTGAGCTTCAGGCTCAGGCAAAGGCATAGACAAAACTGGTGGAGGTGATCTCTCTTGGCTTGTCACAAAAAGGAATAGAGGAAGGAGACAAGTCAGTTGACTCGAATAAGAAAAAGGAAAACAAGAGTGTTTCTAGTTATGGGTCGTGCCCCCTTTAGAGGGGTGCAATGGAAGAATTTAGACAATCAATTTGGCACAATTGTGCATGGAGGGAAGCATAATTCATTTCTTCAATTCTCTAGTGAATGACAGTGAAGATTTGTCTTGGAAACAATTGAAGAAAGCAGTTATGAACAACTTACCGTGCTTAAAAACCTTGGGATAGTAGAAGAATATATTAAGAGTTTTGAGTATTTGGTTGCTCAGGTATCTCGTATTCTTGATGATCGGTATTTTTCCTATTTCATTACGGGGTTAAAGGTCGATACTAGGGCATGTCTCATGAGCATACAGTCACTGATGTCATTGACGTGTAGACTTATGTTGAATGTTGCTAGAACGCTAGAAATGGAGATGACTCTGTGAAGCAAGAGTGTGGTGGGATGGGCCATCAAGACTCTTGTTTTGAGTCTGGTAGTAAAGCCTAAGGAAGGACTCATTCAAATGGTGGGAAAAGTAATTTAGGTGTGGAATTTCAAAAGGGAGCTAAGAGGAACCTTGAAAGGGATATATCTAATGGGTTAAGCCTAAAGAATGAGATGGTAGAGAAAGGGAGACATGGGCCACATGATAAGGGCATAAGACATTTATCCTATCAAGAGCTATTTGATAAAAGGCATAAAGGATTATGTTTTAAGTATGGTGGGCCTTACCATCCTTCCCACACGTGTCCATATAAGTAGATAAAAATAATGATATTGGAAGAGGACAATGCGCAAAATGAAGGGAAAGTTGACAAATACACATTTTAAGGTAATAAGACCGACAATCGTAATTGAAGGAAACTACAACATTTTAGTCTCCAAAGTTTGGTGGAAGATAAGTTCACTCGTGCCTACACTCTGAAATTCAAAGGCAAAATTAAAGATGTGTTGATTTTGATTTTGGTTAATAGTTGGGCAACCCACAACTTTATTTCTCATAAATTGGTGGTATCTCTAGATTGGGAACATGAAAACGCGAGAAATATGAAGGTCCTCATGGGTGATGGCCATGTGACTCAAACACAAGGGTTATGTTGCGGCTTGGAGGTGGAGCACGAGGGAGGAAATTTGAAATCGGATGCCTACTTATTTAAGTTGGAAGACATCGATACGATACTTGGAGTATCGTGGCTAACATCATTGGGGGAGACATTGGTCAATTGGGGAGATCAAGTCATGTAGATCAAGATGTCGGAGGGCACTCGCATCTTGAAAAGACTGATGCATGCATTCTAAAATCATCCTGACTATGTTAAAGGTGATGATTGAGGACAAAGTTGAGGTGCAAGGAAAGGTCGAATTTGAACTATCTTCAAAGCAAAGTAAAGAGTTGTAAAGGTTGTTGGGCCAATTTAACGTTCCAAGGGATTACCTTTAATGCAATCAAAGGAACATGCAATCACGTTGCTACCAAGGGAAGGTCCTATCAATGTACACCCTTATCATTATCCTTATCACCAAAAAAAATGAGATAGAAAGACAAGTTCAAGTATTGTTGGAAGATGACCACATTAGGCCTAGTCATAGTGCATCCTCTAGCCCAATACTATTGGTAAAGAAAAAATATGTTTCTTGGAGTATATGTGTAGATTTCAAAGCACTAAATAAGGTCACTATAGCAGACAAATTCCCAATTCTAGTGATTGAAGAACTGTTAGACAAATTACATGGGCCTCGTCTTTTTATTTTCAAAATTAAACCTGAAATATGGATACTATCAAGTGAAGATGAAAGAGGACGACATTCCAAAAATAGCTTTCAGAACCCATGAGGGCCATTATGAGTACTTGGTAATGTCTTTCGAGTTGATGAATGCCTCGTCAACCTTTTTGGCCCTCATGAATGAAGTTTTCAGGTAACATATGCAAAAGTATGTTTTGGTCTTCTTTAATGACATTTTAATATATAGTGTGCATTGGAAAACTCATTTTAGCCACTTGGAGGAAATTTTGGGCATCCTAAGATCCCACTAACTCTATGCTAGTACAAAGAAATGCTTATTTGGTCAAAAGAGTGTGGAATACTTTTAGGCCATATTATTTCCCAAGAAGGCATAGAAGTGGACCTATCAAAAGTCTAGAGTGTACAGGAGTGGCTATATTATTTTGTGAAACCTAAATTACCAATATGATTGGACGGAGAAAATGAAATGCACTAGGAACCCATAACGATATTGGTTATTCGTAGCATTTGGAAAGTTGGAGAGAGAGTCAATTAATAGCTCGTGCAGTGGAGTGGAAAGGCGGTTGATGAGGCCACTTGGAAAGATGAGATCGTGTTTAGGAATCAATTTCCCACTCTTAGTCTGAAGACAAGACTATTGCTACAAGTAGGGGCAATAATGAGACTCGTATGGAGATTAAACCTAGAGAACCATTGGTCCATTCTTATTGGGAGAATATGAACCCTATCAAGTAAAAAGTGTACATGAGGAAAAGGAAGAAAGACATTATGTAAGGATGTTGAGCTAACATAGGTAGTAGGATCAATTCCTTGAGGCTATTAGGGGTTGTTATGGTGAGAGAAAGAGGAATTTCGTTATTGGAGAATGTTGATAAAGTGAGGGGAGAAAAATGTTTTGAGTATAAAAAATCATCCTGATTTCTTTGTTTAAGAGCTTTGTTCTAGGAATTGAAGTCTCATTCCTTTTTATTTTTCTATCTTTTTACTAATATCATATATATTTCTACTATCTTTTGTGTTATGTTCTATTTATGTATTTTTGGTATCCATCAATTTCTCTTCATGTTCCAACAAATTTATTTTTGGTATTCATTAAGTTCTCTTCATATTCCATCAATTTTTGGTATTCATCAATTTCTCTTCATATTCCATCAATTTTTGACATCCATCAAATTCTATTATCAAATTTATTTTTGTACTCATTGTAAGAACCTATTTTTTTATATAGAATTTATTTCCTTCTCCTTCTCTCGCCATTCTTTCCTGCTCCTCTTTCTTGTTTCAAAAAACCCCTAGGATTGAGAAAGTTGTGAGCGTGAGAGAAAGAGAACGACGGGGGAGACTTCTTTTCCTCTCTACGGCTGGGATCGTTACATGCATGGAAGGGAAGCGTCTCCAACAGTAAGCGCGACTTCATCTCAGCGGCACAACGACCTCCGCTCGTAGGTGCGACGACAACGACATTTCATGACTTTCCTCTTTCTGTTTATGGTGATTTGGGGTTAGGGTTTTGTAGGGATTTTCTTCCAACGTCTCGCACGATCTTGGGTGTGGTCGTGAAGGAGAAGAGATCTCAGGTAAGGGAAGCTAGTACTTTATTTTGTAACAAAAATCTGATTTGAATGGAGTTGTTTAGATGTGTTGGGTGTGTGGAATGTGATTGAAAGTAGAGGAGAATGAAACTAAGGGGAATAGTAGGTGTTTTTGGTCAAATTAAGGGGTTTTTTTGGTATGTGAGTTTATGCGTTAGGGGTTAGAAAGAGTGAATTCAGTTTTAAAGCATGTTTAGAAGTGTATTAAGACTTGTTTGAGTTGTTAATTAGTCGAAATCTGATCTATAAAGAGTTAATAGTACTTTAGTGGAGTTTTGGTTAGTTTTTTGGTGCATTTTAGGGGTTTTAACTAGTGAGATTTCAAATTAGAAATTCTAGGCTATAGGAGATTATTTGAAATATGTTATTAAGTCTATTAGAACTTGTTCAAGTGGCTAGGATGTAGAAATTTGGTGTAGAAGGTGTAAATTTGAGTTTAGGTGCTTTTGTAGTGTCAAAGAATGGTTTGATGCAACTAGTCTTGGGTCTAACAATCAAATGAATACTTATTTCCACTTATAAATGTGTTTTCCTATCAATTCTAATGTTTAAGGAACCAATTTGATCAACAAAACAAGTCCTAGGTGCATCAAAAGCCATTCTCGAGCGTGTTGTCAACTGGTTCGGGGCTTGGGCGCCCCTTGAGTGCCTTTGTTCCAGGGGTCTGGCGCCCGGGCGCCCCTTTGGGGCGCTCAGCGCTATTCAACAACTTTTTTTTTAGTTTTAGGGATATCAAATTCGGGGTTTTGGGTATCGGTTTTGGATGTTGCTCAGGTCGTTTTTGGGGTTTTGGAGCCTTCCGGAGCTATTGGTGAGAGTTTCAAAGTTATTTTCCTTACCTAAATGTGAGTATCAAGATGTCATGAAGAAATTGTGTTATTATGCGATTTCTGATGACTTGTATGGGTGTTTCTATTTCTTTAATGTATGATCAGTAATCTCATGTATTGGTATACTATGTGAATGTAAAAGTGAATGGATATGTAAATGGTTTCAAATGATATCAATGGTTTCAAAGTTGTAAAAATGAGTTCCAAGGAGGAACTTCGTGGTGTTGGTTTCAAGTTTCATTAGTATAAATGTAAGAAGCTCAGTTCTTATGGGTTATCTTGACACTAATGATCATTCATGCTCAAGTAGAGAGTGATGAGTCATGAGGTGAGAGTAACAGGAGGTCTTAATCTAGGTGCTTCGAGTATGACCTAAGACACGGTACAGTCTAACCTTGTGTGGTAGGTTTGATGGTTGTCAGTTGTTCCACCACACAAGTACATAACCCACTATGGTCCTAGCCCGGGGGCCTTTCTTCATCTAGCAAAAGGGCATGTTGAAGGACTAACCTTATGTAGAAGTTTTGATGGTTGTCAGTTGTTCCACCACACAAAGGGCAGAACATGTTTTAGCTCGACATTTATTGTATATCTGGATAGTCAAGTCTAAGTCTGTTACATGTTTAGGAATGGTTTTGTTGTGTGAGGTGTAAAACATGTTGTAATGTTGTTTTATTATGATAAATTGTTTTACTACTAGCTTAGCCTTGTTTTTGTTTTTGTTTGTATATATTTCTCTTTTCCAATGATCACCTTAAATAGTGTGAACTTAGGGAGGGATTTTCTTTAGTCATCTCAGCGTGAAGAGTAGGGTGAAATAACAACATAGATAAAATTTATTCTTAAAGTGTAGGATCTCCTTTCTCAATAATTTTAAAAAGTTTATAGTAAGTTATGATCTATATAATGTTTTATTTTGGTAGTTTTATTCTACTAAAATAGAAGGTTACACTCATCAACCAAATTTATTTTGTTTTTCAGAACACACTAAATTAATTCTGAAAATATTATTCCATAAGACACTCATTCCATGCCTATTCCGAAACACTCCAAAAATCCAGCCTGCCACATAGAAAATAAAATTATTTTCTTTGTTATTTCTACTATAATTTTAGACAATCAAATTGAATATGAAGATAACTTTTAGGATGACAACAAACTGAATATGCACCAACAATCAATGAAATTTGTCCGGCCAATGTAATTGAATATGAATATAACTTTAAACTATTGAATTCACATCTTTAAAATGAGACCGGCCAACTCGATCCTTCATTTTGTGACCCAAATACAAAGACAAACCTAAAGAGGCCGATCAGGGCCACATTGCCACACTATTACAACCTCACAATAATAAAAAAAGACTCAAAATGCCCCACAACTTCAATCATCACTGTCAAAGTAGAAGAAAAGAAAGAAAACACTACAAAAGAAAAGAAAAAATGCAGACAAAAAATTGTTTCAAAAAAGTTTTTCTAGAATACATCTAGTGTTTCAGAAAACTCTTTCCAAAAATACATTTCAAACAAGGATATTTCGAAAAACTCGTTCTGAAAAACATTATACAAGTTATGAAAAATTTGTTCCAAAAATCTTATTACGAAAAATTCATTCCACAATAGATTTCATATATTCCAAAAAGTTCTGTTCCAAAAAAAAATTGAAAATTCCAAGAAGCGTTGTCCGGAAAGTTTTCAAAACAAGTAATCTAGATGTCAATTTTTCAAAAGATAAAATGGTCATTTTAATTCTTTTAAACCCATTATTAGCCTGAATCCACCCAAAACTCGTTATCTTTTTTTCGATTGTTCAGGTTTAGGTCTTTTTTCTCAACCTTATCTAAAAGCAA
Source organism: Vigna angularis (assembly GCF_016808095.1). Lineage (NCBI taxonomy): Eukaryota > Viridiplantae > Streptophyta > Magnoliopsida > Fabales > Fabaceae > Vigna > Vigna angularis. The sequence continues at coordinate 8,267,281 of NC_068973.1, read as the reverse complement.
GGACAATTGCTGACCAAATACAACCTTAATCTAAAACAAACCATGCTTCAAAGTCAAAGCCAGTTTTTCCTCACAAAGTAATAGGGTGAACGGGATCAACTTCGTCATCAAACAAACAGAAGACAGGTGTACAGGATTTCAAGGGAAAATAAACAACTCTGTGCCCTCATTTAAGAAGAGTCTTCACAATTGATTTGACATTGAGTTTCTTGAGGTCAGTGTAAGACTGTCCACAGCCCACAAACATCACAGGAGCTCCAGAAATGTAAACCATGGAAAGTGCTGCTCCTACCTGAAAAAGGAAACCATATTAAAAAACAATGTTATTCACGAACATGTCATGTCAACTGAAAAACTCATACTTCCTTAAAAAAAAATTGAATTCATGTACCTTATCATCAATGGTGTCAAACTTCGTGAGCAAGATCCCATCAATCAAGTTTGGGTTGGGTGATGTTGCAAGGTCGGCTAATTTCTGAGGTGCCATGAGACAGTTGAGGTTAAATATAGAGATAAAATAGAATTTAATTTTAATATTTTGTCAATATAAAGAAAAATCTTTACACAGTTAAACAATTATAAGACAATACTTTCAATTTTCAATTATGTAGAACGATACGTCCTACAGATACGTGACATAGATCTAAGTATCAGTGCTTCATATGACAGCATAAAATATCTTTGTATTGTCATTATAGTTTAGTTAAATCATAAAGATAAGGGAAGAAAAAGCATTATCTGGGAAATATTGAGCAAATATGAACAATACCTGATTGAACTTTGAAAGCTGATCAACTGCGTCATTACCAACCAGTGCTTCTCCAACAAATAGGACAAGATCTGGATTGTTAAGGTAGATGAGTTTTGACAGTGCTCTCATAAGTGGTTCATTATCCTGAAACCAGCAGCAACGGTTAGATGAACAAAAATACATTCAAATAAACAAACACCATCCCATATTAATGTATTGGAATTAAAAAGAAAAGAACATAAACAGGCATGTCAATTATTGGAGTTTCATAGTATTTATATGCCAGCGATCTTCATATAAATGACCCAAAAATCTGATACAATAATCATATTCATGACCAAGATAATAACTAAATCAGTACCTGCATACGACCAGCTGTGTCAACAAGAACCACATCCGAACCATTGTGTGAAGCTTCTTGAATTGCTTCTTTTGCAACAATGGCAGGATCTTTCTCGTAGCCCTTTTCAAATATAGGTATCTGAAACATGGAATTTGTAAGAACACACGCATGCCTCTACTAAAGAACTTTGCCATGAACTAGGAAAATAAGAATATGAAGGTTATAGAACTACATCAATCCTTAAGCAGTAAAATTAACATAAACCTGAAGTCTCCGAGCATGGGTCCGCAGCTGTTCAACAGCTCCCGATCGAAATGTGTCACAGGCAGCCATCATGACACTGACCTTGTGCTGCAGAAGCCAATAAGCAACCTACACCGTGACACAAAATAAATCACCATTATTCAAGTAAAGAAAAGACATGCAGTATATATGGAATCACGACCGTATTGAGAAACAGTATGGTTCACCCACCTTAGCTAGATTAGTAGATTTTCCAACACCATTAACACCAACAAATACAACAACATATGGTTTCCTTTGCTCTTTGGCAGCATGCACATCCCTCAGTATATCAATAGAACGTCTAGGAGTTAAAATTCGAATAAGAGCTTCTTCCATTGCCGCCTACAGTAGTATTTTTTTAGTATACTATTAGTATGACTGTTATACATGTAAGCTCATAAAGTAAAGGCAGTAACACATGTATATATGAAAGACTACAGAAACCAACATGCACTGTTGAAGATATCCTTGTAAATGAAGCCAGCTTTTTGCCTTCAAGACTTGCTGCAACTGATTCACAGAGTTTCTCAGCTATCTCCTCAGCCTAAAAGAGACATGGAATGCAAATAGTATTGGCTAACATAAAGAACCCAACAGATAACCATTAAGAAATACAGAAAGAAAAGAAAAACAACTCTGTTGAATGTTGAGTAGAAACACATACCACATTCTTGGTCATGAGCCTATCCTTTAGAGCTTTCAAAGCTGGTTCTAAGTCTGACTTCTCCAAATTTGCCTTCCCTGCAATGCTGCATACGGGGATATGTGAAAATGTTCTAATTAGTTTCAGAGAAATGATGAAAATATAAGATAAAAATGTAAAAATTAAACAAGATATCTGTATCCTTGCCACTAAGCTTTGAAATCAAATAATGACATGTGGGTTTTTTTTCATGCAATAAATAGCCTCCATTAAGAATAAGATGTAGAATTCCACATTTTGTTTATTTTCGTTTAAGAACATGATAGCAGGATATTAGGAACTTGATCCAAGTTTGGTCTTATGCTTAACCTCAGTAAACAAAAAGAAGGCCGGACCGGAGATAGGATAGCTTCCCTTGTTTATCCGCAATGAAACCAGATTCATCATGCAAGAGGGTAAACTTTCAAACTATTTATTTTGTTCCCCTCCTCTACCTCCATTCCTAAACTTTTGGGTAAAGTGATAGAACAATATAATTGCATTACAGTTTACAAAGTGAACTAAGAGGATCTCTTGACGATGCACGCATATAAACTACTAAATCTTCCATGACAGTGAGCTGATTATTCACCAACAAGGTTGCAATTACAGAAAATTTACAGAAGATAATTCTATTTGCAACACGATAATGCTGAAAAACTAGTAACACAATACTGCAAAAACCCATAGTAATAAGTTACAAATCAATTTTGAGGACTCCAGCATGCGAGAACAAATCCACAGGTCAAGAGTAATATAGCCTACGTTAAACTACAGATCATTCCAGCAACATATTCAGACAACTTAAACAAAGATAAACAATAGCCCTGGGAAAGTCGAAAATATATGAAGTATACACACGATTGTCTTACCTCTGGAACATGGATGAAAACCAACCCTTGTTTTTGGCTTCAGGCTTTCTCTTGTTTCCGACATTCTCCTCCTCCTCTTCTTCCTCCTCACTTTCAGAACTAACTATCTCTTCTTTATCCATCATACTTTCACCTTGATCTGCAACCACAAAATCTATGTTCCTGTCCCCGTCCTCTGCAGAATGATCTGTAAAGTCCAATTTAGTTTCCGTAGTAGCACCATCATCCCACACCCTATTTTTCTTTATGGCTTTTTTGTTTGGCTCTGCCTTGGAAGCCTTTGCAGCAGTATCTACCTTCTTCCCACCTTTGGTCCTAAGCTTCTGAAGCTTATGTACATCAAAAGCCCCAGCATTGGGACTTCCATTCTGTCTACCATTCACATCACTACTCAGGTTAGTATCTTTAGCAACAACAAAATTTCCATTGGAGTGTCCATTCTCAGACCTCCGTCCATTGCCACCGTCACCATCTTTCCCACCACCATCCTTCGCCACACCACCACTCTTCTTCTTATTCCCTCCCTCGAATTCCGATTTATTGTTCCCCTGCACCTGCTTCTTAGCATTCCCAGCAACAGGATTTGGACTCGACCGCTTCAAATCTTCGGCACGGGCCAAAGCCTCCATCTTTAGCTGCCTAAAGGTCTCATCAAAATCAGGGTAAGCAGTCCTTTTGGGATCATAAATCTGCGAAAACTCACGCTTCACCATAGCAAGCAGATCTTCCACATACAAGAGATGAAGAATCCGTTGGTAAACAGCCACAAACACAAGGCCAAGTTCATTGTGGAAGGTCCACTTGAGAGTGTAGGAAGCACCAGGAGCATCATAATTGTATGATGCCGCACCGGATCGCTCCTCCAAAAGACATGAACGAATCAAGGTATCTATAGGGGAACCTTTCAGAGCGTTCCCAAGTTCTTTACATGTCCAGAGGATTAACCCTCCTCTTGTAAATATCAGTAACTGCTCTAACATCCTTGATGACTTTCAATTTTCCTGTTGATCAATCAAGAGTAACAAAGAATGAATAACAAGAGAAAAAAATGGGATTTTTTTTCATGTTCTCAAAAACCTAAAATCTAAGACCGGCGAAACATAATCATGGGTAACACATGCCCGTGTTCGCTTTCGTTGTCGTGGTGATGATTATTACGTTGAACAAATCGAGAAAAAGAGGAAATTCGATTGAAAGAACACAGAAAAACATGGCCGTGAAAGGTACCTGTTGTTTCCCCGAGGTGAAGAAACGCGTTCTACTACAAGGATGCTAGAAAATTAAGATAGAAATAACTTATTGAGTTTCTTTTGTTTTCTGTGTATCTATCTAATTTAATTCATTTAATAATATATATATATATATATATATATATATATATATGAATTTGAATAGGATTTAATTATTGTAATAAAAATTTTAATTTTAATCTTTTATTTCATTCTAAGTTCATTGTTCAAATTATTTGAATAATATGTGTTTAATTTTTTATTAAATAATTATTAACATCTATCTTGTAACGTGTTTATAATGTGTTTGTTAATGTTACCACCTTTTCTCCATTCCTTATAAATAATATTATCGGTTTAATATAATATTATAAATTTATTAAATATTAACGTCGGTGCATTTATTTAAATTTTAATTACTTTATTATTAATAAGTATTTTTTTATTGACAACTATATAATAAATAATAAAAAACATGTTTATATTATTTTTTATTTAATTGTTTTAGAAATATGATAATCATTTACAAAAATTATGAATACAAATTTTATATTTATTCATTATTCAAAATCATAATTCCTTATATTTTCAATTAAAATAAACGAAAATTAAATATATTATTGTTCAATTAGAATAAATAAAAAGTTAAATATATTCCTATATAATTTTGATCATTATAAAAATACTAATATATATATATATATATATATAGAATAAAATTGCATTTAAAATAAATATTTAAATATAGTTATATTATGTAGAATACGTGCTGGATAGAAATTAAAGTTATGTATTAAAAAATTAATGGTATAAAAATATGTTTTATTGTTCATTATATAATTATCTATAAAAATTAATTAACATTTTAAAGAATTATAGTTTATATTATTAAAACATTAATTAAAATATAAAGTTAACAATTTTAATAAAAGTAGAGTAATATTTTTTCATAAAAAAAAATGTTTGTTGTTCATTTATGAATAGCAAATTTTTTCATATTGTTCCTTTTTCTATATTAAAGTAATTATTAAATACATATTAGTGATGATAAAAGAAAGAGAATGGATAAGTAATGATTTTTTAAGAATGAATTGAATACATTTATTACTTATCAATTTCAACAGTCAGTTAATAAGACCGAAGTTTAACGTCATTTACTCTAAAAAATATATTAAATTCGGTCCTCAATTATTAAATTTTTTAATTAATTTTATAGTATTTAGAATTGAAAACAAAGGTAAGTACGCTGACATAAATGGTAAATATAATAAATAATTACATATTAAACTAATATTCCCTTTGATATTGATATCATGTGTGTTTAGAATTTTTGAACTTTTAATAATAGTGTTAAATAATAAAAAGTGTAATTCTTTTGTAAATAAATAATGCAATATTAAATTTTGAATTTTAATTCAGTACTTAATTGTTTGAATTAATAATTAATAAATAACCGTGTTTAATTAGTATTTGTAATAATCATAATACATATACATATTGGATATTTTAATTATGTGTAATAATCAGAGTATATATAAACTGGAATATCTTAATAGCAGGTATGTATATAAGTTTTTCAACCCAAAATTCATTAGTTATTTTGAATTAGTGGATGGATGATTAATTTTTAATTGAGAATAAACTAATATGATGATGTCAATTTATTACAATTAATTTATGGAAAGTTAAATCTTTAAATTTGTTTGGCAAGTTTTACAACTATTTGTTTGTATGAGTAATCATTAATCTCTCACTAATGTTTGTATTTATGAATAATCATTTAGAAAAAAAAAATGCTTTATATCATGTATTTTTATCTTTTAATTTTCTCATTTTTCTTATGGTGAAATATCTTCTCACCCTCTAGACACTTAAACTTATAGATATTTTAATTATTATGAACAACATATAGTAGTTCATTACTCATTAGCTTAAATTAATAAAATACTTCTAAGAATTTTTTTATAAATAAATATATTTTTTGTTATTTGACCTTATTATGTCCAGGATTCTAAAATCAATAAATATCCATTATATCACATTAAATTATTAGATCATACTCAATTATTCATTATATTTATCGTTTAAAGTTATTATTTATTTCAGATTATTTTCCATAAGTGCACTTTCTTTTGTATAACATTAATTGGACATTAGTGTTGTCTATGAAAATAAAAAAGGGATTCAAAGGAAGTTCAACAACAAATATTTTTATTCTTTAGTTTTTTTGTTAAAGGGATTTCAATATATTAAGTATTACACTTAAGAATTGAAACTAAGGATCATTTATATATAACTTCCTTTCTTCACTCAATAAAAGAGAAAATTGTGATGTAGATACAAGTTTCAAAGTGGGCAACATCATGGATGTGATAATTGACTCCAATATAGATATGTCAAATTAGTCAATTTCATAGGACTTTGTCCTAACCCATGTGTGTTAGGAATCAAAAAAGCTCACGTGATCAAAAAATTCTTTATTAAAAAAGTCCACAGAGTTAAATATTAATAAAGTTCTATGGGTTAAGACCAAGTCCTATGAGTTAGGACAAACACATAAGTCTTCTTTTAACATGTTAACTATTTTATTTCTAATAATATTCAAAATTTTGTGACTAAGTTCCAGTCATGTATTCCTAAATCAAATTATGCAATTGTATTAACATTTAGTTTTTTTTTAATTTCAAAAAATTATGTGTATTTTTATTCACTTTTGAGATACAAAATGTTTATGTTATATTTACATTGTTTTATAAAAATAATAACTTATTTAATATTTTATAGATAATTCTTTTGAAAAAAATCATTTTTTTAAAACTTAAACGCAATTATTATATTTTAGATGTCAAAACTAAAATTATGGTAAAATGTTATTTATGTATAATTTTTTTAAACAGTTTATCAAAATAAGTTTATTAAAACTTTCAAAATACAAAAAGACTAAAAGAATGTGTTTTTACGATTATATCCAAATATAAGTAATTTTTGGACTAATAAAAATGACTTATTTTGAACATTTTTTTCTTTCAAAATTAACTTATTTTTAAGCTTAAACAAATTCAATATATATTATACTTTTAATTTTTCAAAGTAATGAAAATGTATATCTAAAATATGGTTACAATTAAAAATTTATTTTGAATTTTTTTTTACAAAATCATTATTTATATATTCTTTAGGAATAATAAGTTTTTATGATTAAAAGCAAATATAAATTACCTTATGTTTTTTAAAATTTGTACAAAATAATCATTACAATAATTTCTATAAAACTACCTTTTTTATTAGATAATAAAAAATTATTATTGTACAGTAAAATTTTTAAATTATAATTTTTCTTAAGTATTCAACATTGCAAAATGGTGTTTGGAGTGAAGAAGAAAAAAATATATTAGTAAAATATCATGCAAAACTTGAAAACTGTTGAAAAAAGATTGCAATGTTTTTCTTAAACTATAATTTTTTTTAAGTATTCAACATTAATGATATGCATGTTTTAGCCCATAAATGGAAATTTTCAATTTGTAAACTCTATTGTTCGGGTCTCCTAACATAGTTTTTTGCTTGCATTATATAAATTGTCTCGTCAATATTGCCATTAAGAAACACCATCTTGACATCCATTTGATGAAACTTTAAATCATAATGTGCAACAAGAGTTATGATAAAGAATCTTTTTATGAAATTGGAGAGAAAGTCTCTTTAAAGTCAATCTCTTCCTTTTAGGTATAGCCTTTCGTCACAATATAAATCTTACCTCTCTACATTACCTTTGGAATCTTGTTTGGCTTAACAGAAGTTGATTGAGTCATCTTCAATCATACCATTATTTTCCTCATTTTCTTAGTAAAATACCATATAATAATCTCGAATAACACTTCTCCTTTTTTTCTCATTAATCTTCGCAAAAGTATTGGCTCATGAAACATAGGTTCTTGAGGATCTTGAGTTTGTTCTTCATAAACGAGCAAATTATCTTGAGTAGGAGATTCAATAACAATATCTTGTAGAAAGACATGCCTCTTCCCATAGTGACTCTGGCAAGGTGGAATAAAAAATCATGCTCCTTACCGTATCCATAAGAGTTTGTTTTGTCTTTTAGTCACACCATTCATGTTATGTGACCCTGACATGGTGTATATGGGATGATTCCACATTCCTATAGGTACTTGATAAAAGGTCCTAAACATTATTTTTCTGAATCGTCATATTTATCGTAGTATTCACCACCATGATAAAACTTGACATTTTTAATTTTTTTTAAGTTGATTCTCAACTTTGACATTAAATGATTTGAATACGTCTCATGATTGAGATTTTTCAAGTATAAAATATATGTATGTATTTCTACAGTAATTATTTATGAATGATATAAAATATTGTTGACCATTCCATATAATTGTCAATGTGTCCAAATAATAGCATAATCCATCTCAAAATACTTAATGCATCATGAATATCAAATATTTAGTAAATAATATTAGTTACTAAGAATATCTTGTTACAATGATCAAACATGAATAATAAAACATATCTTACAACAAACTCATCTTTAAATTGATTTATTATTGACATATAAAACCTTACAATTATCACATGTTTATCATATGATATGCAATTCCATCAAACATTAATTTTCTTTTGAATTGATCAATACTTACTTAGACATACATTTAACATTTCTAGTGAACAATATCCTTAAAAGAAATTATTTAATTCAATTTAATTAATTGATTTAAAAAATGCTAAACTATCAAAATTTGAGTACTTATATTATAATAAAATAAATTGTTTGTACAATTGACATTCAGGTAAAAGGGTATTGATTTTTCAACGAAACCACTCAATTAGCAATTAAGGCACTTAATACACTTCAATAGGAACAATGACATTCAAAACGTGCATTACCCTAATTGAATTCCACTTGGAAAACGAAATTCAAACTCATGCACAATTTGAACGTCGATTTCACTGGGAATCAAAATCTGATGAACGTAATAGGAGTGGTTAAAGGTTTTCAATTATAAGTATTATTAATTGCATTCAATTCACCACTGAAAAACGTTTTTCAACTCACTGTCCACCATTCCAATTAAATGTCAAATCATGCAATTAAATACTATTCACGTAATTAAATTGATTTCTCAACACGCCACTTCGCAGACATTCATAAGGTGAAGTAAAATTAAAATCCCTAAAATCAATAGTTAGGGTTTCTTAAAATTCAGAAAGAACATAACAATATAAAAGAATCATAATTTTAGATACCAATTGTTAGAGTATGTTTTTCATATGAAATCAGAATTACAGCACAATTAAATATCAATTCTTATAAACCATTTATCAATTTATGATGAAAATAGAATGCGTACTTAAATTTGTCATTTAAAATAATAAAGATGATGAATAACGAGTATATGATCTTTTAAATATAAAACACCTTAAATTTGTTATTGGGTATATTAGAATAATGTTTTGTCTCTAAAAATCAGAATTATAACTTTTTTTTTTCCGTAACTTCTATTAGTTACGTTTAGAATTATAAATTTTTTAATTTGATAATATTTTTTCATCAAATTAAAATTATTGGTTATGACATCTACGTAATTATTCTTGACATATATGTCTTTAGCTAGCTTATATAGAAATGTCATATTTACAATAAGAAAATGTATAGTTATTGACGAAAAAAAAATCTGGAAAAAAGTTATTGATAAATTTAAGAATTTTAATTACAGATAAATATTTTTATCAATAATAGATCTATCAATAAAATTCGTTGAAAAATTAAAAAAATTATTACTACCAAAAATATTAGTCAATAAATTATCATGTTTATTACTTATAGATAATTCTATCTATAAATGTTTTCAGTGAAATATGCACCAAAGTCCTTGCATTGAGTTTTCGAGCATGTCATGGTAAAAATTTGTTTGTAATGTTTTTTTTTAAATTTATTGGTCATTTAGTCACTAATAGATATTTTATCTAAACATTAGTTGATGATTTAATTTTTTTAAAATTTGTCAATAATAGACAAATTTGTGATATTTACTTTAATAATTTTTATTCACGACCAAAATTTATCAATAAATTTTTATCAGATTTTGTTGTTGATTTTTTATTCGTTAGCAAAATTTATTGACGAATATCAACAATTTTTGTATTATTAAATGAATTTTAATGATTACTAAGTAATTTTGGCCATTAAGTAATAATTTTAAGTAAATTATTTTTAAAATTGACATAATATATAATTTTTTAAAATACAATCATCGTTTTGAAACCAAATAAACTTCAACTTGTAAACAAGATTAACAATTACAACTAAACAATTATATTTAGCCAATTTTAACAAAAGCAAGACAATTGTAATAACTAAATTGTTTATTTTAACCTCAAGTACCTAATATTGCAAATGAAATAAAACTAGAACCTAACTACTAAATATATTAAAGAATATTTATTACCCATTGTTGTCATACTTGCAAATGTTAAAATTGTGTTCAAGTTTGGATGATAAGACGAATGTAGATAAAGAAAGAAAGCTATAACAACATTTCAAGGAGAATAATCATAAACATAGTTATTAAGTTCTTGGAGTCATAATGTGAGATTTATCTTTTCCTTTTATTTGTAAAATAGGTGTAAATAGTAATTTTTGGTGTAAGTTTTGATGAGTACATAAATAAATAAAAATAAAAAAAGGTAAAAACACATTATACCCAAAGAAATACAAGAAGCATGTCAAAACAAGTAATTCTAGCTCATCAAAGTATTTGTCATGTTTATCTATACAATTCCTTGAATTCACTTTGATCTAATTGATCAATCAATCAAAATGTTTAAAGACCCTCTCCACATCCTAATTACCCATTGAGCAACCTATGATCGTACTCAGAGTCCAAGTTTAAGGGACTGATGTATCTACTTATATTAAGATAGTCAATTATCATCTTACAAATTGATTATTATAGCACAATTAAAAATTAGTCACTTTGCTATAAGAAATAAAGTCGAAAAACTTAACCTATCTCTAACGTATATAGATCAATTATGGATGATAGCATTTGGCCACCAACAACTTGATAGAAGTTATACCATAAAACAACCTATAATTGACAAGATAAAATCATGCAAGCTTAAATAATAACATAACCACAATAGAAAATCTCATTGAAACCCATACTCTCTTCATACAATTTCTCACATATTTTATTATATTTTTACTGAGTTGTTCACCTAAATCCCTTATCCAAGAGAATTTCCTCTTGAAGTTCTGCCCATTATTTATTCCATAAAGTCAAACACCCGATTTCAAACTCAAGAAACCCGAAGAATAGTTGCCTTTGATAGAACTCAACCATGAGACTTTCAGACTTTGGTAATAATAGGTTATGAAGAGAAAAGTCGTGCTTCATATGCGTACTTTACAACAATCACGTCCTTGGAATATCTGAAAAGAGATTGTTAAGAAATGCAATTCTCAATATACCACAGCATGAGTTACTATATACGTACTTTACAACAATCACATCCTTCAATATCTAAGGAGAATCCTATGGACTAGAATATATAGCCACACTCTCATGATTTTTTTCCCTAATAGAACTGCCATAGATATATGAGCCAAAGCCCCAAATGGTGATCACTAGGGAGAGGATCTTGAATCCACTCATTGGATCATTCAGCAGAATAACAGCTGCAATGCTTGTTATGGGTGTTCTTACTGCGTTAAGTACACCAGCTAGCACAGTAGAACCCAAGAAAATAACAGCAGTGCCTCCCAAGACCCCCAACTGAAAAGTGATTGCACCCCAAATAAGAATAAGAACATAAGCAGCTCTACCACCTTTGAAAGTGGTAGCCTCATGTGTCATTCCCTGAAAATCACCACTCACAATTACCCCTACAGTGGTAAACAGAAAAGCAAATAGAGAAACCATGACTTGCTGTTCCAAAACCACAATGAAGGATCTTCTTCCCAATAACCTCACAAAGACCAGCTCTGAGAGGGCAAAAATAAGCCCATGAAGAGCAGATCCCATAACATCCCATACAAATCCCATGATGTATTCACTGTCACTGATATTGGGATATTTGTCTGAACTTGAGTCCAAGGCAACGATGGTCAATGCAGCAGTTATGATAAAAACAGCATTTACTATTGAAGCATTCACTTTGTTCTTCACAAGAAAATATCCAAATAGTGCAGAAAACACAAGGGATGATGATGCCACGAGTGAGGCAGTAGATGCAGGGAGGTAAGCATAGGCGTAAGCATACATGAGGTTGTCAGCAGCACTTAATAAACCCAAAATGATATAAGCCAGAGTGAGTTTCAGGTTCAGAGGGGTAGGAAAGGTTTTACTGATAAAGTATGTAGGAAACAGTATTAAGGCAGTTAGGGGCCATCCAGCAACAGCCACCCAAGATATGATCCACTTGCTCTGCCCACCGTTGTCATAGTAAACACGAGACACAATGCTGGAAGCAGGAAATGCCACAAGCATTGCCAAGATGCCAAGAACAAGAAAAATCCAATAATGGATTGGCTTTCTTTTGTAAGCTTCAGTGGCCAAGGTAGTAAATTTGGAAATCTGAGCCCGGAGTGAATCTGAGGGAATCGATGCTTCAGCCTCCATACTTTCTACACCATCACACAAAATAACTCAGAAAGATTGAAGTTTGTATTGTTATTTGCAAAGTGGTCTAAATGAATTTCTTTCGTCAGATTGAGTTTGCAAAAACAGTAATCATTTTACTCTCATTTCAAATTAAGTTTCAAGACATAACTCAAGCAAAACTCAGTTTGCAGTTGGACCTAAGTAAAAATCAAACATAGACTGATTGCTCTTGGAACATCATCTAGATAAAAAAGGAAAATCTGAGATACTTTTTTTCTTTTGCTGTACTGGTGATAACCAAAATCAATCAACAACGGCTTTAAGTTTAAGTTATCATACTCTACAAATTTTTAATATCATAGAGACAGAATTTCATCCATGGAACAATCAGTAGAATAACTAAATGAGATAATTAATAATTCAAGTATAGATTGGGAAAATATAACGTTTTTTAATCGTACTTTATCAATATTTCAGCCCAACACCGATGCATTTAACAATCAACCAAAAGTAGCATGCACTTTCCCTGTTCATCCTTTATATTACAACCAAATCAGCAGAAGATTTTTTTTTTCTTTTTTCTAATCCTTTTTTACTTGTAGCAATCAATATATTGACTGAGAAAAATCATAGAAGCAAATTATATTCCACATTTTGTAATTGCCTGGGATAATCAAGCTAGTATTCAAATAAAACGAAGGAAAATCTAAAACCATATTGATAAGAAATTTCAAGATTGAGCCAGCAGGGCATACTGATTGGTTGGGCATTGCTTCCCATCCCACCAAATTTAACTTTATCAATTTCACTAATTTCGCGTTTAAGTTAAAAATGATATAAAGCCTAACATCGTTGCTCTCAAGAAAATACTAAATTCCAGACAGAAAAATTCCGGAAAAAACAGAACAAAAATCCTTCAATACCAGTACCAGGGTCCGCAGTAAAACTCTAATTTGTCCAACATTATGCAGACAATAAAGGCAAACATAGGAAAATTAAAACAATTTTCTTGTTTATTTAAAACTTCTCAACTCACTGTAATGAATTCAAAAAGTGAAATTAAAGAGAAATTGGAGACAACAAACCAGGTGCAAGCAGTGGCATTGACATTCCGACACTGTTCCTCGGATCTCCTTAAAAAATAGGGGCAAAAAACGAGAAGGATAAACGCACGTGTAGTGTAGTCAATGTTCGCGTCAGTCTTCCATTAAAGAAATTATAAAAACTCCAATGTCGGCCTAATGATTTTGACTCTGTGAAGTGCTGACTTTTCCACCAGCGTTCTGAACCGTTAGATAAATCTAAGGGTTATCCAAAAGGGTTTCGCCAGACAGAAGTGATAGATTCGTTAGGCTTGAGAGTGTGTTAGAGAAATTTCAGAGATCCTAAACGCGATTCTTGTAAAAAGCATCTTTTCAGGAAGATGTTTATACACATACTGGTTAAATATAATAACAATAAATAAATAAATTATAAAAAATTAAAATGAAATGTTTTCAATGTTTATTCCGTTAAATATAATAACAATAAATAAATAAATTATAAAAAAATTAGAATGAAATGTGAGTGGGTAAATACCCAGCCACATCTTAACTAACACCAAGTCCATAGCCTATCTTTGAAATTAGAATTAGGGTTATTGATGATTAATCATTGCCAATCTAAGAAGAGAAACTTACATACTACTTACAAACAAATTAATTTTGTAATTTTGATAGTATAAATATATTTTTTTAAACTCATTCTATAAATATAATTAATACTTTTATTATTCTAATCAATAAATAGTTATATTGTTAGGATGACACACATAAGGATTCATCTCAATTAGCAATTAATAATAAATGTTTTATTGAAAACCTTTCATATTTTGTTTAGGATATTGATACTTGGACAACATTTTAAAATCATCTATGTGTCATTTTATGATTGGTTCAAAATTACTCCACAATCAATAATAATAATCATAAACATCAATATGGACTAATCACAAAATGACACATATATGATGTTAAAATGTTAAAAAAATAGTCAAAGTATCTATATCTTTTTTATTAAAAGGAACATAGGAATATAAAGTCTTCACCCACCTCATTTAATGAAATATTAGTTAACAAACTCTAGAATTTTGTCTTGTATGATGTATATGTTACTATGATAGATATTGTAAAGAAATATTGGGAAGATATTATATTTATTGGACATGAGAAAATAATTCTTGCATGATACATTTATGACAGAAGAGGAAGGAAAGAAACTTGAGAGTTTCAACTTATCATCTTACGGTGAAGTCCTTATACTTCTTATGTATCCAATGAAATGAAGGTGTATGCAAAAGACTTTTTCACATTCAAGTTAGTACTATCTCTAGGTAAGATAATATAAATGCATAATAAATATTTATAGTGTTCTTATAGGCTTCTTACCTTATTTTTCTTATAAACAACTGCTAAATTGTATACTTCTGATGCATGAAATTTAAAAGTATAATTAAAATTATTTAAGAAAATAATTATAAAACTTTAAATTTAATATCTTCTTTTTAATATTTTTACTTTTTTTAGTTGGACGTGGTTATACCTTTTTATTATTGGTGATTTATTGTAAATCTCCTACGCATTTTTAATTTAAACGAGTAAAAAATCATTTATAGTTACAATTTTCAATAGCTTTTGTGAATTTTAAGATATTTCTTTCATCTTAAAAAATATTTTTTTTCATTATGTAAATTTATTTGTGTAAATAGTTAAAGATAATGAAATCTCTTTGATTATATTATAGGCAAATTACACTTATATCATATGAAGTCTGCTTTTGCTAAATGTACTCACGTCCTTCTAGTTTTAAAATATACACTCCATTTTTCTAATAAAATAACACTCAATATTCTTGAATTATTCCTTATATTTTTAATAAATGACGTTCATCTCTTTTATTTTTTCTAACAAGTAACATTCAGTTCCATGCCTAAAGCCAAAATGAAAATTTATGAAAATTAAAAACTAAAGTTTTGAAATTTTATAAGTAAAACTCAGAATAATTTAATTAGGAAGTTACTCATCTTTTTATAAGATGTCATATTATATTCATCCTCTCAAAATTTTAAAATAGAGGTTATTAATAAATCAACACTCACTCTACTTATTTTATAATATTTCTACCTGTCCTAAAAGTAAACATAATAATAAATTAATAAATTTTATTATATATTTTATAACTATTTAGTTATATATTCCATCAATATTGCTCAAAAATATATATTTTTATACTTTTATAAGACTATGTATAATGACAATGTATATTTTTTGTCAACCATATATAATTGTTTAATTATTTGTATAAAAAATTGTTAACAAATTCTTTGATTTTATATTTTGCAATTTTAATTTTAATCTTTCACAAACTTTTAGTAAAGTGTTATTCAGAATAATATATAAAGACGGGAAAAACTTATTGTTAACCATTTTCTTATATTATTAAATTTCAAAACTATAAATTTATCAAAAAGTATAATAAACATATTTCAATAATTTTTAAATCAATATTTTTGCTGCTTAAAATTATTAGATATACAATTTATTTTGAAAAAAAAATTGATACAAATTTACTCTCACATATTTAAAATATTCCTGGTATACGTTGTGAATAATATTAAACATTACACTTTCACAGTTTTTGTATCCAGTATCTACAACCAATTGTTTTTAAAACATTATTTGTCATTTTGCAGTTTAATATGCAAAAGGAAGTTTGTGAAATTATAACCTTAGCCGAGAAGTTTGTACAATCAAATTACATAGCTATTAATAAATATGATAATAACAAAAGGTAAATTCGAATGATATTTTGCTCCATTGCTTTTCATTTTCTTTTCCTTATCCTGATAAAAAAATTACAAGTTGAAACCTACGGCCTCTAGTATTGGGGAAAAAGAAGAAAAAGTGTAATAAAACTATGGATTCCAGCATATTTAACTGGAAAAAAAAAAACTATTAGAAAATTTACAAAGGTAAAGAACTTAAAAGATTTTAGATATGGATACTATGGCAGAAGCCGCAAGAAATGAGTTAAAACTTGTTAGGTAAGCAGCAGGTCAGGTTCCCAAATTGGCTACTTGCTTTGTCCCCAAAGCTTATTTGATTTGCATAAGATGCGTCAAAAGGCTACTTTCTTCAACCTGGTTTTGAGAAAATTAATGAGAAAGTAATACCAGTGTGATAATGATGGTGATGAAGAAATGCATTCTATTCTATTTATGCATCGAATGCATGATAAAACATATTACAATATCTCCAAAAAGAAAATAAAATATCTGGCTCCCTATGCACCATTTCAGAAACATGTTTCTCAGGTGAAAACGGTCAATCCAAAATTTTATCAGGCAAACAACATCAGATCCAGCTAACTGGAACAAAGGGAAATGGTCATGTTACAAGAGAATGCAACGTGGACAGATATATCCTTCCAAAAAGCATCTTCAGCAAATTTTCACTATTCTTAAAGTATGCTGACATCATCAAAGAAAGGCAGAACAAAATCAAAGACACCAAAGAATTCAAAACATTAGCAAGAG
Source organism: Vigna angularis (assembly GCF_016808095.1). Lineage (NCBI taxonomy): Eukaryota > Viridiplantae > Streptophyta > Magnoliopsida > Fabales > Fabaceae > Vigna > Vigna angularis. The sequence goes on along the minus strand of NC_068973.1, from coordinate 8,249,919 downwards.
TAAGGAAAGGATATCAGAAATGGCATTCGTTTTGTTAGGTTTTTGCTACGGTAATCCTAAATGGTAGCTATGTTGCAGTGTAACGGAAAAGACCAAGCCATAAAGACTATAAGAAAAGTTCCATGTTTCATCATTCATGAACAATAAATAACAGCAGTTCTCGGGCAACAGTGATGTACCCTTGTTACAATTAAAAACACTGAAAGAAGTGAAAATAAAATAACACCATTAGATGCGCTCTTGTTTTAAATGTAATCGGCTAGCATTTGGACCTTGTAAGGCCAGAGGTATGTGACCTAACAATACCAACCACTTTAGCAAGCACTCTATCCTCAAAGTGGGAAGACTGGGATGGTTTATGTTGGGAAGGGGGAGGCTAGGGCAAGGAAGAAAAAGAGGGGATGCATTGTCCAGTCAGTGCTGTGAAGTAGGTATGTGATTGGGAAGAATGAGAGAATGGAAGTATAAGGTAGACTGTAGCTGGTGTGGGGGTACAAGGATGTAGTGACATGTTGCACTGGGTGGTGTCATTAAATGGGACATTGGGAAACTTAAAGAGGTCAGTGAGCTAGGGTGGTTGTGATCTAAAGCATTCAAGGCACTTGTGTGTCTCGAGGGGGAGAGAGAAGTAATTAGTTTGGTCCTTTGAAGGGTGAAGGATGGATACATGGAAGAAGGGGTGCACATAGGAGGATAGTGAAAAGAATCGCTTGTATGTGTTGGAAGTCCCTCATCAACTAGAGATAAGGCCAATTTATAGTATATAAGTGGGTGCAAACCTCATTTTACAAACCGGTTTTGTAGGGTTAAGTTAGACTTAAAGTCTACTTCTTAACATGGTATCAAAGCATGGTTAGAGCTTATCCTAGCGAGATTTGTGTGGACATATTGTTCCACCCCCTATCGGGCCACTATCGGACCACCCATTAATGTTTAGTCTCACGCTCGAGATGTATATACTTCGGCGTGAGAGTGTGTTGGAAGTCCAACATCGACTAGAGATAAGACCAATTTATAGTATATAAGTGGGTGCAAACCTCACCTTACAAGCCGGTTTTGTGGGGTTGAGTTAGGTTTAAAATCCACTTCTTAACCGTATGAAATACCACTTATATGGCAAGGCTCTTGGTAAGGCCCAAAGTAATCGGCTGATAGTCTGTGGGAGGGACAAAGTTAGACGAAGTTTTGGCAGAATGGTTGTAGGCATAGCCATACCCAATCGTTTGGCTGCGAAAATGTAGTTTGGGTAGTGGGTGCTTGATGAGTGCATTAATAGACTAATTTTTATCAATATTAGTTTTAAAGAATAAAATACTTGTTTGTCTCTTTTTACATTGATTGTAATTTCCAGATTAGAATTTGAATTGATTGTATTGTCTTTCAAATGTAATTGTATTTTCTTAAAAGTTGTGTTGAAAATCTCACATAGACTAGAGATATAACCAAACTTCACCTTATAAGCAGATTTTGTAAAGCTAAGTTAAGCTTAAAATCCACTTTTTAAGATGATATCAAAGTTTGTATGACCTTACATGCCACTTGGCATCTAGTCCCATGCTAGAAATGTTTCATCCCTTATGCAAGGAGGTGTATTGAAGATCTCTCATTGACTAGAGATATGGCCAAAGTATAGTATACAAGTACAAACCTCGCCTTACAAGTAGGTTTTGTGAGATATAGTTTGACTTAAAGCCCACTTTTAAAGAATTCATGATGGTAGTTTGGATTGAAATTGGGCTTAAATTGAAGATGGAATTCAAGCCCAATTAAGGGACATGGTTTGGCCCAAGGAGAAGAGAGAGGTCAAATAAGCATGGAAGGCAAGCTGCTCAAATAAGCAATGAGAGCGTGTATGACTCAAGTAGTTCGGTAATCATGGTGTTGGCAAGGATTTACAAGAAATCATGTTCACTCACATTGAATTTTGTAGTTCGGTACAATATTTCAAATTGGAAACCTTCTAATTTAGTTGTCTACTTCAATTGTTTGAGTGTTTTAACTTTTCGGTAAGGAGAGCATTGAGGCATTGTTGATCAACATATATTTTGAAAGGGTGCACTAACAAATATTGATGCCACTTTTTCACTACTTCTATTATTCCATACATCTCTTGGACATACATAGAGGCTACCCGTAAGCAAGGGCACATTACTTGTTGATACTTGCGGAAAAAGGAGAGTGGACAGTCTTCTTGGCTGAGATTGGTGTTGATGCAACAAAGGGATCGGTATCCAAAACAAATGGTAGAGCAAAATCTGGTGAAGTGAGAACTGGAAGTGTAGTCATGTGTAGCTTTAATTTTTTGAATGCTGTCTCCTTGTGTATTGACTGAAATTGAATATTGAACCTTCTAGTGTTACACAGGCTATGAAAAATCGAAATTGGGTTTCAGCTATGAAACAAGAATATGATGCTCTTATTCACAAGACTTGCGATCTGGTTTCTTTTACTCCTGACAGGAGAGCAGTTGGCTGTGAATGGGTTTTTTGGATAAGAGAAAATGTTGATGGAACGGTTAATAAATATAAAGCCAGATTGATGAGATCTGTTTCATTTGAATGTTAATAATGCCTTTCTCAATGGCACTCTTGACAAAACTGTGTATATGATTCAACTTCCTGGACATAAGGTATTAGATAAATCTTTAGTTTGCAGACTTAATAAAGCCATCTTATGGCCTGAAACAAGCCCCTAGACAATGGTTAGACAAACTTAAAACAACTCTTTTGCAGCTTGGTTCTCTGTCCAGCAAGTGTGATGCTTCTCTATTTACCTATCAGCATAACTCTAAAACAGCCTACATACTGGTATATGTTGATGATATCATAATGACTCAAATTGCACTCCAGTTTTTCTCTCAAACAGCTGGGTAAACTTGATTAGTTTTTGGGATAGAAATCAACTATCGTTCAGACAAAACTGTTGTGAAGACTCAGTAAATATATTAGAGATATTTTGCATAAAACTAAGATAATAGAAGCTCAACCTACATCATCACCCATGGTCTCATCCTGCAAACTATCTAAAACAGGATCAAATTTATTTAACGGTCCCACTTTGTACATATCCGTTTTGGAGACTTGAAGTATGCTACTCTTACAAGACTTGACATTAGTTATGCTGTCAACAAAGTTTGTCAATTCATGTCGAACCCTCTGAATGCTCAATGGACAACTGTTAAAAGAACCTTACAATATCTTAAGGGAACTTCTTATGGTCTGCATATGCTACCAGCCTCTGGATGTTAGTTTTCTGTTTTCTGTTTTGTTTGTGTAATCTGTTAAGAAGGTTTAGAACCTATATAAGATCTGCTTGTTTCTCTTTCAGATAGAGTGGAATAATATACAATTCAGCTTTCATTAATACATCCATTTGAGCTAGTTGAGAGTATCGTCCTTCATATGAAAGGCAGTCATGGATTTGCGTTGTTCTAGGATACTTGATAAAAGGAAAAGTATTGTTCGACCCAGAAGAGTCAGTCCAAGGGATCTGGTCCTTCAAAAGTGTTGAGCTCAAGTTTTGGAGTTTAGGAAAGGAAGGTTAGGTGGCGGTGCCAAGATAGGCTTGGTAAGCGTTGGTAATCAACAATAATGGTATAACTGGACTGGCCAAGAGGGGTTGTCATATGTCATGTGGATGTTAGTTCCCCCAAGGGTGGGTGGGGTGAGGCGGTTTTGTGAGTCACTGGAGTAGGGGAATGGGGATGACGGGAATGGGAAGGAAATATGTTCAAGTAGTAAAGCCATTAAAGATTGCAACCGGTCATGTTTGGTGTTGATGTCTTGCTGCGGGTGGGTACCTTGGGTTTTGAGGTGGGACTTGAAGGAAGATAAACCGCCTTGGATGGACTGGAGGGTGTCATCCAAATCTTGAGTTGTTTTGGAGGTATAGAGGACGAATGAAAGCACCAAGGTTAGATTTTTGTTTGCAGCTTGTATCCGTAGGTTGGATAACATGATATTCATTCTCTTCCCGTAAACAAGTGTATAATTAAATTACCTATATCCATTACTAATAGGTATCCATCAAACTTATTCATTTGATATTCATTGCAAATATCCATGGGCACAGAATTTTTTGACATCCCTAGACAGGTGGGAGAGGCCATACCATCTCAATTTCTCTAGTGCTAGTACTTAACTTTGTGCACTTTATCTGTAATAAGGATTTCAGGATTTGATATCAAACTGATTTAGGCCTATTCCTTCAAATATTTAATACAAGCTTAGTTTTTGTTGTTACTTAAATTTACCAGTACCTCCTATCAGTACACTAATACGATTCTTAAATACAGCATAATTTAATGTTAAACCCTACATTGAGTAAATAACATCAAATTTAAATCATTTAATGCACACAGTGATAACTGATGCTTAAAATTGAAATTTATTTGCAACTAATTTATGGTCATATGCAATATAAGATTGATTTGAGATATTTGCGAGCGTAACTCATTTTCTAGAAAACATATATCATAACTCACCTGCATAGCTGCTACTGAAGCCATTAGCATTTCACATTCGTGAAGCATGGTCTTTTCCTGAACTGCTATGACAGCAACTTCAGAAATTAAACTGTTCATGCCCTCAACCTAGCACAGACAAAAATGCAATGGTGTGGGAACCAAGAATAGACCTTATAATCTGATCATGATAAAAACTTTACAGTTGGGCCTTTAACAATATTCAATTGCTTAATTTTACAAAATTTGGATGTCAAGGAAGAAAAAATTAAATATGAAACTTCAACCACTGAAAAAACGGAGGTTTAAATGTAAAAAGACATATTGGCTAGAATAATAGTTGATATACACGTGCTAGGCAATGATGGAAATTATTGAAGTTAATTTGCTATATTAATCCCCACCACTGTTAATATATACTATATAAATCTTGTAGAAAACAGCTAACTCACCCGTGAGAGCAAGGAACAGATACCAGATCCCATTGCTTGCATGACATCAACTGCTTGACAGATAGCAACTTTCAAATGCTCGATATCTGCCTGTAAAAGTATATACCAATGACGTCATTGTTTCATCTTCAGTCACCAAGAAATAAAAAACATCCTACCAGCATACATACAATTTCTCCTCCAGTTACAGGAAGACGAAGAGTGCTGGCCTCCAAGTCTTCCACGGCTCCAGATAGAGCATCAATATGGTCTCTTTCAAGTACAGCCCAATCATCAAGATAGGTCATCAGCTTCAGTCATTGTCAAAAGGCTCACATTTAAAATGCATGGCTAAGTCTTGAAATTGGAAACAATTAAAAAGACGGAGAAAAATAGAATCACACTCTGGCAAGTGAAATTGGAATCTCATCATCGTACAATACCAGATATCTAATCACAAAGATAAACCCTCTATTTCAGATATTTCTATTCTACTCCTTCCAAAACTTTAAACAAACAGAATCAAAAGCTTTGAGTTCATAAAAGATTAAACTCGTTTAAGAAGCAAACAACAATATTGCATTACTTATATTTTCATTATGAATTGTCTGAAATTAAATTATCTACAATGTCTAATCAACAATAAAGCTGGCATAAAATTAATATATTTCATAAAAAAATTACTTGATCATTCAAAACAGAATTCAGCTTAAGGTCAAGCTTTAGCTGCTGAAGATTGATCCTCTTCCTAAGCACAGACTCCCACAGGGACAAAGTAGTAATCCATACATTATAGAGAGTTTTCTGCACCATTAATTAAGGACTTTTATAAGAACAAATTGGGAAAATTATATGATATAAACCATCATATGAAAAGCCGAAAATAGATATTAATACCTCCACAATTGCATTTTGGATATAAAGAACATCCTCAGCTCTTGCATTGGCAAACCTCCATTGCAAGTATCTATTGTAGAGAAGCCGTAATTGGTGAGCATCTTCTATGTGGGATACACCCTTTTTCCCCATTTTAAAATCAGCAATAAAGCTGAGCACTGAGATTGAATTGTTTGATCGAATGGATGAATTGGTTGGCCGAATTCGAGAAGGACTGACCCCTCTAGAAGGAGGAGTTAACGGTCTTGACCTAGATGGACTGACACCTCTTGAACTAGGAGAGGATAGCACCGAGGTCTTACTCGGTGAAGACACTCGTGATCCTGGCGTTGACACGGACTGAGATCTGACTCCAGCCAATGCAATTGTAGTTGCAGAAGCAGATTTGTGAGGTCTCAATTCACGTGGAGAGCAGTCATCAACTGATCTCACCCCGCTTCCTATTCTGCCACTTCCAACAAGTGATACCAGCCTTACAGCATCACTGGAAGACCTTTGCAAGGGTTTACGTGATTCATCTGATATAGACAACCTTCTCGGTGAAGAAACACCAGTTCCCTGAACTGAAGTGTTCAAAGCAGCACAATCAAAGCTTTTGTTCAATGAATTAGAGAATACCTTCCCACCTAACCTACTGGGCCAACGATGTTGATCTATCAACCGAGAAGACAAGCTATCAACTGGCTTTGAATTCTCAGACTGATCAGAAGCGTTCTTCCCTCTAAGAGGACTCCTCTTTCTCTCTGGCGTAGGCTTTCTTACGGATGGAGTTTCAGCCTGCTTGTGCGCCACATTTGAAGACGGTCGCAGAGTCCGATCAGAAGCACTAGCAGCTGGCTTCTCTTTCTTGCTAACAGGTATGGAAATGGTATCTGACTGAAAAGAAACACTCAGACTTCGCATTGTGGAAGGCCATAGACTGTCTGGTAAACGGCTACCCGTGACCCTTCTGGACAACAATTTCCCATCAACAGATGCATCATTGGTTGGTGTAGAAGGTCTTCGTGCAGTTGGGGAGGGAGGAGTTGAAGGCCTCTTCCTTTCTGCAGAGAGAGACCTCTTTGGAAACAACTGTGAGGTTGAGGCAGACGTCGTTCTTGTAAGGTTTGGTGATGGGCATCTACGAGTACCAGACGGAGAAGCAGGAGTGGGTGACTTATATCTAGAACTAACTTCCCTTGTTGTTGAGCGTCTGGTGGTGGCTGCTGTGGCTGCATTGTTCTTTTCTGCCAGAACCAGCGGTGGTCTTACTCTTGGGCTCTCCGCAGCTTTGCTCTTCCTTGATGCTTGCCCTGATTCACAATCATCCATTCACCCTAACTAACTTTCCCTATTGGACCACATTGATCGAAAACTTCATTGAGCTAACCAGATTCGTACCAAGTTATATACAAAGGAGATCCTTTGCGGTGCTGCAAATCTGCGACAAATGCACAGTTTAAAAGTCAGACACAAAAGGAAAGCAATTCAATCGTCAAAAAAGGAAAAAGGGAGGAGAAATAAAAGAAGATAAATGCAGAAAGCGCACATCTTTACAGAGACTCAGATCTGTTGGAGAACTAATTTGCCAATCATGTCCAAGAAACGGAAGTGGGTATGCTTTTCTCATCAGATAAAGCCCAAACCCAACTAGATCGGGACACAGTAAGTAAAACCCAGAGAGGGAAAACAACATTTGGGGTAATGGGTGAGAGAAACTTGCTGAAACTGTCTCGACGTGCATTTAACGCTTATTATTATCATTAGAGGTTAGTTATCGTTTAACTGCACTAAAAAGAGGATTCAAAATGCAGTGGAAAGGGATCCCTTGAAAATTGGGGATATTGGTGGGTGGAGTAGGATAATGGGCGGTGTAAGGTACAGAGAAAGTGCATAGGGTAAGGTACGGGCTATAAAAAAATTTCCCCTTTCGTTTATCTCACGAGAGTGCCATGGTCCTGTGTGTGCTGGCAAATGGGTTCACTCCACATAAAATCGCACCTCCCTCTGCTCTCCTTCAACAAACCACTCTCATTGGGATGATGGAACCGAACTAATACATTGCATATCAGTTGTTAGCACACTTTCTTACAAAACAAACAAAAATACTAACTGTTTCATTAATGATTTTCCTATAAATTACAGCTCTTGTTTTGTTTGTAGGTTGCGCGCAATTATTATAATTTTCTTAATTTAATAACAGAAGTGGTAAGGTTCGCGGGGAGATGGGTAAAGACATGCATGTCCACGTGCAAGTGGGTTCGTTGTCCATCCCTATGAAACTAACTACATTACCTTATACAGATAAACTGATCATGTCCATCCTCTATATTTATATATTTATATTTATATATTTATATTTATAACTATTTTTATATTATTTTTAAATTTATACTTCTATATTATTATATAAAGGGTATTTTCTGTTTTCTATTTTTATCCTTAAATAATTATTTTGTCAATATAATTATTAAATATCAGAAGTATATTTTAAAATATTTTTGCAAAAAATTGTCATATGTTTTTCATTTTTATTATTATATTTGAAGTTTCTACTACTAACAAACAGTTAGTTATCTCTTATTATTTTAATTGTTTTTCTCTTATATAACTTAATCCGTTAAGTAATTAGTTAAAACTTATATATATATATATATATATATATATATATATATATATATATATATATATATATATATATATATATATATATATATAAACAAATTTTAAAAATACAAAAATTAAAAAAATGGCAGGTCAACTCGCTAGCATGCCCTTCGGTAGGGCACATTAGGATTTTCAACCCATTTTTCTAGGTAAGCCAACCTGCCTCATCCTATTTTTTAGTGGTCGACGATAAGGCAGACCTAAACAAGGAATGTTAGTCCATTTTGCCACCTCTAATATGTAAAATTCTTTTATAAAACAACATTCAAAATCTTAAATTGTCTAGACTCAATAACATCTCTTACAAAGTGCAGTCTAACATTGATACCATTGGTTCTCTCATTGTATATTTGATCATCAATTAGATGTATGACACTTTGACTATTACAATGAATAGTCCAAATCATCACGCCTTGACCTTCTTCAATGAGAAGTGGAAGGTTGATTCTTGTTGTTTAATGTTTTGTTGTCTAGTCCCACTAAACAATTTGATCCAACTCTAAAAGACTTGACCTTAACATGAACTTTCTCCCTGTGGTTCTCTATATCTCTAGACAACATGATCATTCCAATCTCATTAAATATGACATCCTTGCTTGTGAAATATCTAGCTAAATTTATAAATTGTGTAATTATGCATTTCCTCTTGTAATTGTATGATTTTATAGAAATATTAGTTGACTAGCTTAGGCCATAATTGAGCCTTAAATTAGGCTTACAAAAGTCAACCAAGAAGCCTAGAAGATGACACCTAACAATTAGACAAGAAGCTCATGGAAGAAAGTCCTATATCATGTAGAATATTGTCTTATGAGACTTTTTCTCGTCATAGGAAGGAAATAGAACACGTGAGTTTTTTAGTATTAGACAAAGCACAATATGTCTCACATGATCTATTGTATAAAATTTGTGCCTTACAAATGAAGTATATTCATGATTTATATTTTATTGTTTGATAACACTTAATCAAAAAATAAATAAGTCTAATGGATTTTTCTCTAACAATGTTTGAATACATACTTTTCTACATTGTTATGAACACAAATAATGTTATTTTTCAAAAGTTAGAGGCTATAGGATTTCTTAAAAGCACAAGAGCATTAAAACTTTCTTGTAAGCATTCTCATCGTTAACTTTTCTTCTTCATAAAGATCTTTATATAAAGTTAAAAAAAAAATCATTGCATATTAATTTAGAACGTTGTGAGGTTATTCACCTTTAATCTTCTTTCAATTGTGTCTAACATGTTCAAGTATGTAAGCAAATTAAATACTCTTCATAAACCATTAAATTCATTTGGTTTCTTTACACAAAATCTTTGGTACTGACATGACTTGTGAGACCTATTATAGGCAGCTTCTTTCCACTTTTGAGTGAAATATAAAACCTTATATAATTGGCTAACTTCATAGGATTCTCATTCCACTTTTTAAGAAAAGTCATTTGTGTGGAACAACTTAAGCATGTTTTTCAAGATATCTTGATATAAACATTTCAATGGGAGATACTCTTGAGAAAAACAAAGAGACAAATATTTTGTGCGCATACAATAAACATTATAAATCTTTGAAGTGTATTATGAATGCTTAAACTATGTATTAACTTGGTTTGTTCAACAAAAACTTATCCAACGAAATGAGTACACTTGTATTTGTTCAAATAAAAAGGCTTATCAAATGAAACATATAAGCTTGCATTTGTTCATGAAGCTATAAGAATAACACATCTGTGTAAAGTCAAATGAAACACTTGCATTTGACAAAACATGATATTTATAAAATTATGTTTTATTTGTTGTTTAAGCACGTAATCAAAACCAAATTAAAAAAGTATATTGAAATTGATCTAACAAACAATACTAACTATTATGTTTCTATTAGCAATAAAATATTGATGAAAAACTAATATATCAAAATTTATACATGAATACATAATATCCATCAAGTGTTGCATGTTTTACATACAACCAAACAACATCTAATACAATTTTTTTAGTCCGATTGACAATCTAACTAAACTTAGTAGTACTTAACACTTGTAATTAATTTTGTGTAGTCTTCACTAAATGATAATAATTCAGAATCAATGCATCACATATTTAACTAAAATAACTTTATTATTTATAGTTGAATACCCTCATTGTTCAAAAGTGACGTCTAATTCCTCGTCTAAAAAATAATTATATAATTTTCAACTTTTATTCTTATAAAACTACTTAGTATATTTTTTAAAATTTATTATTGTGATCTATATTATATGAATGCAATTTTTTAATTGTTTTTTATGTCATTTTTAATCATTCACTTTTCCTTCCTATTTAATTTAAATAATTTATTATTTAATTTAAAGTAACTGTCCTCCTATTCAAATAAAACACTTATAACTCTGAACTCTTATCTTTGTAAAAATTATTTACTTTTTATACTTTTAAATTTATATTATTTTAATATAATAGATATGTGGAAACCTATATATGTTTTCACAATACTTTAGATTTAACCAAACCATATAAGTAAACCATCAAGGATAAAGTTAAAGAATTATATGTTATTGTAAATATTTTTAATTTTATTAGTTTAATAAGAGTCACGTGTTATTTTTTCAATAAGGTTCTATTTAAACCTGAAGAAGTTACATGCGTATATCTCTACATTTTTATTTTTTAATTTTAATGAAAAAAATCATTTCTTAAGAAGATATATTTCTACATGTCTATTTGATAAATTAATGTTATTATAGATGTACATAACACTTATAAATAGATTGTATTATAATTGTTTTATATAATAATTATAAATTTAATTAAAATAAAAAATATTATGTATAGATGATCATTAAAAATTGTACATGATTACACTAAAATATTAAAAATAATTACTTTTTGATTTATAGAATAAGACTAAAAAATCATATACTTTTATTTAAATAAATAATTAAATTATTAATTAAGTCAAATTAGTTTTAGTTAATTTAATAATTATCTGCTTGTATTTTTTAAATGAAATTAGAACAGGTATGTTGATAAAAAATTATTTTTTGAATTTACCAAAATATATTAAAGTATTATTAATTATTATTTCCCTTCTTTTTGTTTGATAAAATAAAACAATTAATCAAATATTTTGTATACAAAAATTAAAAAAACTATAAAGCCAATGGATATTTTTCACCGAAGTATAGTCAAATTAAGAAACAACTCATCTTTTGTAGTACAATATAGTCAAATTAAGAAACAACTCATCTTTTGTATTGAAGTTGGATGTGAACAGCGGAGATTCCTCTTCTATGCTACAGCTCCTCCACCCAATATGCACACCCTCTTAATCACCATTTCAAAGAATATGCTATAAAGAAGAAGAAAGAAAAAAAAAAGATGGGAGCTTTTTGATCTTGAATGTCATGCACCTTTAGATAATACTGAAAAAATTATATATCTTGTGTAGTGTCCATACTCAAGTATCTATGAAAGAGGAGAAAGGGTGTAGTAGACTGTGAAGAGAATGTAAACAGGTGTGATCTAATAGGTTTGACTTACGGTCCAAAAATACACTCATTTCACACAATATTTTAATACATTCATTTTATTATAAAATCTTCTGTCAGATAAATCTAAAATAAATGTACAGTATGTCAATTTAACACTTCCTGATTTGAGAGGTAAAGATAAGTAAACAGCAATTTGTAAATTCAAAGTGACATATTGAATTTGCACTGCTATATCATGACTCACCTAACAAGGTCAAGATCAAATATCGGAATCACAATACCTGTTTAACCAAGATCTAATTATAGAATCTTCTTAATAAAAAATAATTCAAAAACTAACGAATAAGTCTTCCATTCATTCTTTCAAATTATTAATATTTTAATTTTTAATATTATTTTTCTTTTTTTTGAGCATGGTGTTTTCAAGAAATAATACTAGAACTGTAAAATAGAAATGGTAATTTCGTTTTTGACCAGTCGCATATTTTGCATTTTAATATAAATGAGTATAGATGAACGTACCAGAAGTGATGTAAACGCAAACTTTCCCGGAAAATTTAGGAAGAAATAAGAGTTCTGAAAAGAATATTGAATCTGGATGGACGGACAGATTCCTCTCTCTTTCAGAGAACACGGTGAGTCTTTCACTGCTGTGAATTTCGCAGAAACAGTACAAAATGCTAGCTCGTTGAATAATATTATTCACCACATAAACTTTCGTTGGATTCCAAAAATTGAAGAACTAAACCTCAAACTGATTTAGAAAAAAAAAATTAACCATTGAAAAAAAATTCTCAGAGTAAAACACACAGTAATTTCTGCATAATGAAACTGTAAAAGCTACCTAGATCGAAAGAAGCATATAGAACGAAATCGGATAAATGAAATTAAGCAGACGAAACGAACGTTTTCTCAACTACAACAAATTTTGCAAATTCGATCGAAGCAGAATACATAACCTTACTATTCTGCCGAAGTCGAAGGAGGAAACCAGTCGCCGGAGTTGGACGGAAGGAGAACAGTCGGTGTCGGAGATGAGTTTCCCGGTGAGAGGTGTTTTTGGAATTTTGTTGCAGTGGTGATAAATTAGAAGAGGGAAAGTTCTGATGATATATTACTGCACAAAAGTTTTCTTAAAAAATAACAAAAAAAAAAAAGAAATGAAAACTACTAAAAATATAATAAATTATAAGGCCATAAAAAAATAAATAAAAACTGTTTCAGTTAGGAATAGAGGGAGCACTACGAGAAGCAGTTGTTTTGGCGCCACCTACTCAGTTTGAAGGGGCTTTCCAACAAACTCTTCCGTTAGAAGATTTTTTTTTTTAACATTTATATAAATTAATATTAACTTAAAAATAAATTGAAAATCTACTTAAAGATTTTTTACAAATTTACTTATACCTAAATCCATTTTAACTATTTTTATTTTTTATTTTATCTTAATTGAGTTTATAATTAATTTAGTGCAAACTTTTAATGGTTTTATACCAAAAATAAATAAAACTTAAACTTAGACACTGCATATACGAATTATAAATATATACATATAGGAAAGGATGTTACTTAACATTCCAAAGTTGAAAAGTTAGTTAGTAGCCGAAATTTTTTTAGTTGGTTTATTAAATTGTAATTTTTTTATTAGAATTATCAGTTAAAATAAATAACAAAAGTAAAATAAGAAAATGGTGTGTTAGTTTATATCAGACTTTTATATTAAGTTAACTTCCACATTTCCCTATTCGTTTATAATATTTTGTAAATTTTAGGTTCAAATATCTATTTTACTATTTTATCAGTTTTTGCAAATTTTTATAGGTTCGGTCAATTTTAACCAAACTGATGTGTAAAATAAATTCAAAATAAAGTCTATTTGAAAAAAAAAATCATAATGTAGTTTTTTAAAACATTTTGTGGTAAGTCACTTAATTAGAAAGTTAACGGATTGGTAAAGTGTACAAACGTCATAAAATAATTATCATTAAACGAAAGTTTGATGTAAAATCTGCATAATGAGCAGAGATAAGTGCTAAATATGAAATCAAATATTTATTTTACTGATAAAATGTATTTTGACGGCATTTTAATTAGTTTAAAAAAAATCTGTTATTTATAAACAATTTATTTTGGAATTCATTTCAAAGTCTGGTCAACTTGGTGCGGTTGTCAGTAAAAAAATTTTTTAGAGTTATGATTTCTTAACACATTAAATGACTTCTAAAATAATGGTTGAATTTTAAATGGTTTAAATTTTTTTCATAACTTCAATCACATTGTATGAACTGAGATAACTAAGGAAATATAATGTATTTTTACTTTTTCTCTGATTAAGATATTAGAATGACACTTAAGTCAGTTGAGATATTAGAGATAAATTTAGTAAGAATAGATTTTTTAGATATCATTTATTTATGAATTAATCATCTTTATATACTTGACCTCTATTTTAGAAAAGTTTAGATTCTTTCGTAAATACTAATGATTTTATGTAATTGTAATAACGATATACTAGTTGATTACTGAGTTATTATAGTTTTGACATGATATCGACATGCTTGATTGAGATGATTTCCCTTCACACGCTGAGTTTGACAGAAATGACCTTGGCAACTTATAATATATTACCAAAATGAGAGAGTACTTTTATTAAGAAGATTATAATTCAAAATTAACAAGAAAATTTTAACATTATTTTTAAAAGATATTATTCAATATAGTATCACTAAAAATATACATCTTTACTAGTTTGAATATCATCCCTCAACAATTATATGGTTCTTGAAAATGTGTATGTAAAAGAAAACCAAAAACAAATCAAAATCAAAACTCATGTAATGAGGATGGTTTATATTTAGACAAATCAAACTTATTTCTAAAACATACATTATAAGATTTATCAATAAATTATTATATACGAATTTAGATACGATTTTACATATAAATTTTATTTATAGATATATAAAATTAAATTATATATATACGAATTTTATGAATTTTTTTATAAATAATAAAAAAAATTATTTATAAATCTTTCGTACGTAAAATTCGTATATAACGTGTTTTTGTTAAAAGTGTGATTGGTAGATAAAGTCCATAGGTAAATCAAACAAATTTTACGTACGAATTTAAAATTTATCTACAAATGTAAAATTCATATATAATGTTGATACATTTTTTACACAGATCTTTCACAGCAAAATGACCAAGTGGAGGGTATTCACAAAAGGTTTCAACCACCATGGACTTAGTGAGAATCATCTTCACGAAACCAACATCTTTGTTCTTCGGGAATTTGGGTTCTTCCTCTGACTCTTTACCAATGTCTGTCCATTTTGGTTATGAAAATATGTATCGAAAAGATGATTCCGAGACCATCCAAAAAGTTTTTTTCGGCAAGTACTTTGGATTCTCGTTTCCGGTTTGCGTTTTCAGAAAAATCAACTCGACTATTATGGAATGAAATTTTTTGGAACCATATACTACAACTCCGGAATTAGTAACCCCTCCCACCTCTGTTTTGGTTCATGTTTTCCGAAAACCTGCTCTGTTTTCCAGTAACCTAGAACGTACCTCGAAAATGAAAACCATATTTGTTTTCCTATATCCCACAATGTGCTTCAGTTGTACAAATCGCACCACTTCCCTGGACCTCACCAACAGCAACACATTCACCATAGTTTTCAGAGACCACACACCACAACACAGCTATGCACGGGAAAGTCTCCACAAAGCAGACAACTTCAAGTAAAAACCAGAATGATTGGAATGGAATTAAAAAACATTGATGGGGTGCAGAAAGCAATACCCAATACAGGGGTTCGACTCCATCACAACTGCAGCTATTGTTTTTTATACCCCACAGTTACTAACTGCATTCCACACTAACATATAAAACATACCCTTCACCATTGCACTACATTATCACTGTCACTGTCACCATCATTACTGTTTCTCTTCTATCATCACTGCTGCTACAAAGAAAGAACAGAGAAAAAGCTATGCAAAGGAAGAAAAAAAGGAAAATTCAAACATCTTTCTAGAACGCATTTAATGTAAGACTGTTATGAAATACTCCTTCCGGAAGACACTGTATGCCTTTCAAAAGATGTTTTGAAAATCCTATTCAAAAAGCTTATTCGTGTTCCAGAACCAGAAATCTTATTTCAGAAAACTTATTCCGAAAATTTTCCAAAATATGTAATTCAGAAATTATTTTTACAGAGGATAAAATGGTCATTCAAAAAATATGGGGTGCAAGAAGTTGTGCGGGTTCATGAAATAAAAGCCTACAATTGTTTTATATTTAATCCTAGAATTTCATTCCATAAACATACATTAACTAGAATCACCGAAGCAAAAAGTATTAACAAACAGACTGAAGTCGATTAACCAGTATTTATTCATACATGTTTAAATACACTGTAATAGACCTAAAAGATGCCACACCTTTTATATCCCTTCAGTTGGACAAACTACAATTGGACAAGATTTCATTTAAGATGCGTTCTTCAAAACCCATTCTACTAAAGTGGCAACACCAAATCCTGTTGCACAGCGCTGCTTTTCATTCCAAACTGGACCAGCCATGTCAATATGCATCCATTGAACCTTCTCATCAACGAACTGTAAAAAGCACAACTGTTTTATAAAACCGTGCCAGAAATTTCCATGAAGATTGCAGATAAAAGCTAGCCAATTAAGATGCGCTTCAGTATTTAAAAAGCATCTGTTTTTCCTCCCATTAAGTTCTTTCATAAATAGTCTCTACATAAACTTTTTCCTCTAACAATAGTCCAGTCAGTTCTCGTATCATCCTACCCACTTCAAAATAAGAATCACAAGCATTTATACCAAAATTTGTTATTGTCTTAAATATTATAACTACCCATAACGGCAACGAACCATTATTTTAAAGAGAGAAATGAAAACATAAAATGTTCTATTAGCACATACCTGCTTTAAGAAAAGAGCCGCAGTAATAGCACTACCTGGACGAGCACCAGTGTTCACCATATCAGCTACTCCTGATTTCATTGACTCCCAGTAGCTTTCTTCTAATGGCAACCTCCATAGTTTCTCCCCACTCGCTTCTGAAGCTTCAAAAACTTCTTTTGCCAGGTCATCACTTGGCGTAAACACACCTTCGAAAACAATAGTTCGCATCAATAATCAGCTGAAAATGAATATTCCTTGCATATAATTGCCAACAAGGGAAAAGACAACATCGTGCGGCAACTTTCACAAGTTCCAGATGTCACTTTCAGGTTCTTCCACCCCAACTCCCAAGCTCGCCTCTTTCCCACGATATTACGAGTTTAAGTTGGCAGCTATAAATTTGGGCATCTTTTGTACTAACAAATATTGGTAAAATGATCATATATAATAATTACCTCCAATTGAGGATCCAAGACCAATTATACATGCCCCAGTTAATGTTGCCAGGTCCACTATCTGAAGAACAGTTAACCAACCTGTTAGAGTTCTAAAACCAAACTACACAACTAACACGTGGTAAGGTTGTTTCAAACTACATAATCAAAATTAAAAAATACAATGACAACCGACCAGCCATTACTAAACACAATTCACAAAGTACTTTCTGTATAAATGTTTTTCCAGACTATACAGGAACGGCACACGCAGGTATTTTAACAATGAAAAATAGCACTATTCAAATAATTGAACTTTAGTTCAACAGGACAAATTAGAAATGTTACAACATTTTCTAGAACTTGTATTAGAAATAAAATAGTTATCGGTCAAATCTAACACTTGCGAAATATTAAACTATACACCAATACATTATGATTTATGTAACTGTAGATTCAGATTCTTAGCACCATACCTTTTCAGCACCCTGGTTACAAGCATACACCAGAGCATCTGCAAGAGTAAGCCTACCCTCTGCATCTGTGTTATTGACCTATAAAAGAGATTAATCAAACCAAGGTCATACTCTAGTGCAATTATATAGATCTCATTGGTCAAACTTGAAAGCATAGACTTTCACATATTTACATAAAATGTATTTATTTATTGCGATGGATATGGCTAGTAATAGCACAAATTTACAAAAATTCATTAAGAACAATTAATTATTTTGAAATGAAACAAAACATATCAGGGAAAGGTAAAGAAAAAATAGAAAGGAAGAAATCTGCTTCATTCTCTTGCTCTTACACTTATACTGAAATTTCTAATCAGTGTGGATTTCTCTACTACTAATTTCTCTACAGTCTTCAGATTGAAAATCAGGACCTCCTAGATAGGATCAAGACTCCATATTGACAGAGTTTCACCAATTAAAACTCAAGTTCTGGGCATAGAGGCTCAAAGCCGACACATGCAAAGCTTGTGTGAGGGATAACTCATGGGGGTGACTTTTTGGATAGCTTGACCATCAAGAAGACGAAACAAGATTTGTCGCAGCTTGGCTAACTCATTGGAGGACACTAACAACAAACTTGATAAGTTATATACGGACCTAATTCAGAGAAACTTGCATTCAGATTTTGATCATATACATGATCAAATCCCTCCAACGAATAGCTTAGTCGCTAGACTTCTCCATGTGCCTACATTGATGAAGGATGAAAATTCAACTGAAGTTATTGAAACTTCAGCAATGGTAGGAAGAGGAGGTTGTAGCACTTCATGTGTCTAACACTTATGATATGTTTTCTTGTGAAAATGATAAGATCAATGGTTAAAACAATCAAAATCCACCCTATAAGGCCAACATTCTGTCTCTATAACATATATAGTAAGTTAAATTTGCACGTGTATTGTTAAAAATATAAGAAATACCAAAAGATATAATCGTAGAAAATTTAGATGAACTATTACGATTTAATCTTCTTTTATATTTTAATTTGTTTCCTTATTTAATTTAATTGGGATCTTTATAGTTATGGGAAATATCTTATAAGAATCAGATTTATTAAAGTATTGGATAGGCATTTATTAATTCTTTTGTCACTATTCCATTGATGAGTTCCCAAGCACGCTGGCCCCAGTTTTTTCTAGATTCACTAGCCCTGGCTTTTCCCAGATGCATTGCCCCTCCCCTGCACCCTCACGGCTTTTGCCTAGTTGCACTAGTCCTGCCTTTATCTCAAATTTTATGTTTTTTACTATTTTTTTATTTGCGAGAAAGTGAATTATTTTCTTGTGATAAACTAAAGCTTAGTAATTCAATTTGATGGGCGGTGTTAAAAAGATAAGAAACATTTAAAGATATTATCTTCCGATATTTCAGAGTATCTTAGATGATCTCCGAATATTTATTCTACTTTTATATGTTTTTTTTTTGTTTCCTTATTTAATGAGAATTGTTATGACTATAATAAGAATATCTAATTAGAATCAAATTTAGTAGAATATGATTTATAGGCATACCACATCATCTTATATAAAATGGACGACATTGTGTAGCCAACACAGTTTTTCCACTACATATCTTCCATCTAGTTTTCTCTCTCTCTCAACATGTATAAATGAAAACAAAGAATATGAAATCCTGACCTCTATAGTCTTTCCATTTGAAGCTGTGAGAATGTCTCCAGGCCTCATACCTGTTCCACTTATCATATTCTCACAAGCCGCAACTATAAAATGAACCTGCACATTCAGGACTTTTAAACAAATGTAAAATGTACTTTTTTGTGCAAAGGGATGCAAAGAAGCTACAAGTACCATCCTATTCAAAAAAACATGCAAGGGCTAAAGAGATAGATTAGAAACACGAGCATTCTACCAAAACAACTGCATAGACTACTAGTGATCAATACTAGTACTACAAGATTTTCACCTCCGTACTGTAACCAAAACCTTTAAAAGGATTCAACAGAATAGATTATCATATAGCAAAGTAGCCACTCGATTCATAATTATTACTTAACTGCAGAACATCTAAAACGAGATAAAAAAATTCCAATAAATTTTATACGAAGTCACCATCAAGTACTTACCAAGCAGAGGCTTTAACCATTACTTTGAAAGTCAGCAGGATAAAAAACAATGTGTGATAATAAAAGGAAAAGAAGGGAACAATGATATAGACATCACACCTCCACTCCAAGAGGTTTGATTTGACCAAGAGCTTTTGCTGCCCCAAAAACTGCAGCAGAACCGCCCATATCAAATTTCATGAGTTCAATCATACAGCCAGGTCCTGTCTTGATATTGTAACCACCACTAATAAAACAAAAGAAAACAAAGAAAAGTTGTAACAACTATAGTGTTAAATCAAAATAAGAAGCTAAAGGAGAAATTCCATTTGTCCACCATCATCTATCTATCCAATAAAACCACCTAAACTACCAATTTCAGCATATTCCACAATGGTAAGTTAGTTGTAGCCCTCTAATCATCGAGTTGTCCACAAATTGTAATGGGAAAACTTGAACTGTGTAAGGAAATAAAGAGTTATTTTATTAATCACAAACACACAAATTACACTTTCATTACCTCTATTTGTAGTAATCAAACTTATAAAATAAGGAATAAAAATATGCTTAGACGAATAGGAGGAAGACTCAATATAATTTCCTAACTAATAGAGATATTGAGGATATTGTTATCTTAATAATCTACCATTTACAACACTATCCCTCAAGTTGATAAATGAATATAAATCATTCCTAGTCATTAAAGTTAGAAAGGCTTCGAGAAAATCTTCCTCCCGGATACATACCGTACAGGGAATTGTTTAGAATAATGATTTGAAACTGAATTGTGTAATTTGGGATTCTGCAACTGTCATGCATCATTCATAAGGTGTGCAGGTCCACTCAACAAACAAAGCATCATAGACGAAAAATGAAGAAAAGGAAAAGATGCGTCAGTTGCCTCTTTGATTGGAATGATGCTACTGAGAGGCATCAGTGAAGAAGAGGATGGTACTATCTGCCTCTTTGAATATAATAATAATATTTTATATTTTACATCACACATATGCCATGCTCAATTTTTTTTTTTTCGATATTTTGCTCAGATTTTCATTCTCCTTATTACCATTGTAGGCTTTGTTATTTTATTTACCTTTATTTTCTTTCTTTCCTTTTCTCTCTATTACCTGTTATAGGCTTTACAAGCAAGAGAAAAACAAGAGAGACAGAGAGACAGATCAAAGTATAACAAGACAATAAAGTTTAATAGACACTAATTTTATAAACAAGAAAGACTCTTTGTAAGTCTAACGCAGCAAAAATGGGCATGTGCATGTAAGCTATTCTACAAAACGTACAAAAGTTTTATAAGCTATACCAAATCGTACAAAACTATGTCAGGATCATCATAGTCGCAAAGCGTCCATCTGATCAACAAG
Organism: Vigna angularis; assembly: GCF_016808095.1. Taxonomy (NCBI): domain Eukaryota; kingdom Viridiplantae; phylum Streptophyta; class Magnoliopsida; order Fabales; family Fabaceae; genus Vigna; species Vigna angularis. Next base: position 8,228,669 of record NC_068973.1, on the reverse strand, counting down.
TTCAGCAGCAGCTAATGGTGGGTGGTCTTGAGGAGTGGCCAAGAAAGACAAAAAAGACGTTGCTAATGGAAAGAGAAGGGAGAAGATGGACAATATTAATACCATGAGTGGCTTGGGAGCTAGGAGTCGGCAAAATTAATTGCACCGAACTATCAATTAATTGCACTATATTGAACAAAAAAAACTAAATTGTACTATTTTAAAATTCAATTTTAGAAAACTGAACTTCTAAAATTATAGTTCAGTTAACTACTCATTAATTTAAAATTAATTCATTTTATACTTTTTACTTGTTTGAGAGTCTCTAAAGTTGCAGCTTAGTTTGGCTGTTGCCAATTAGACCAAACTTTTGTCGAGGCTGAGTTGGCCAAATTCGGTCGATTTTCAGTTGGAGCTGACTCGTCAAATTCGGACGATTTATGGCAAGGGCCGACTCAGTCGAATTTCGGTTGGGACTAACTCGATCGAGTTTCAGTCGTGCCCGACTCGACTGAACTCAATCAATTTTGGATCGGGGTCAACTCAACCATTCATGGTCGTCCTGGCCGAATTTTGCTGATTTTCAATCAGTGCCAACTCGGTCAAATTCGTCCAATTTTGATCAAGACTAACTCGACTAAGTTTCGGTCATAGCCGTCCCAACCGAATTCAGTCAATTTTCAATCGGGACCAACTCAGACGATTTTCTATTAAGACTGCATCGAGAAAGTTTTGACTGTGATTGTTCCAACCAAATTTGTCTGATTTTCGATCGCGGCCGACTAGATCAAATTTCGCTCGAGACTGACTTGATTCAGTTTCATGTGTGGCCTTCTTGGCCTAATTCGATTGAAGACCGTCCTGATTAAATTCAAGAGAATTTCAGTCGCAACCAGTTTCGACATTTTGCCTGATTTGGCCCATCTTAACCTTTGGTCCGACTCGACTCGTCTCAACTTTTTAATTTTGTTGTTTATATGAGAATCAATGTTATTGAGTGAAGACAAATCTTTCCTATCTACTAAGTGAATTTTTCATTTTTTTTAGAGGTTTTTAAATAATAATTTAATTCAGTTAGTTAGAACAAAAAGTAGTTTAGTTTAGTTCAAATGAACTATTTTTTGGTTCAGTGAAATTTTTAACGATTCAGTGTAGTTCAATTAATTTTGTCCATCCTTACATATCTGTGTGTTTAATTATTTATAATTGTTTCTTAATTTTTTATTAAAGACTTAGAAATAGTCGATGAAACAATTATGAAAACATTTAAAATAACTAAATTTTAAATTGTAACTTGATTAGGATAAAGATTCAATGAGATCGAATCTCATGAACTCATTCAAATACATTTTTGAATCAATGCATATCTAATATGATTTTGATATCTACAACAGGTAGTCCTATAGAAGAGTTCTAAACTTTAATGTAAAAGAAAAAGAAAAAGAAGTCATTTTCTTAACTTTTATTAACCAAGCTTTACTCGAAGATAAATTGTTATAGAATTATTAAGACATTTGTTTATGGAAGAACTTATGTTCTTCAGTAGAGACAAATTTTTTCTATCTACTTAGTTTTATGTCTTTTTTTTTGTTTATGAGGAACTTATATTATGAATGAAGTGGGTAAATACTACCTTTTTTAGTTCTTTAATTCAAAAATATTGGAGTTCGATTCAGAATAAGTACAGTTCGGTTCAAATATAATGCATTTCAATTCAAAAGTAGTGCATTTCAATTCAACAATAGTGCAATTCCGAATCAGGTTAAGGTGCATAGTAATTCGGTTGAATTATATTATAAGAGAACCAATGTTATTGAGTGAAGACAAATATTTTCTATCTACTTAGTTAATTTTTCTTTTTTTACAAGGTTTTTAAATAGTAGTTCAATTTAGATAGTTAGAACAAAAAGTAGTTTACTTCAGTTCAAATGAACTACTTGTTGGTTCAATGAAATTTTTAACGGTTCAGTGCAGTTCAATTAATTTTGTCTACCTTTATAGATATGTGTGTTTAATTATTTGTAATTGTTTCTTAATTTTTTATCAAAGACTTAGAAATAGTCGATGAAGCAATTATCACAACATTTAAAATAACTAAAATTTTAAATTATATAACTTGATTAGGATAAAGATTCAATGAGATCGAATCTCATGAACTCATTCAAATACATTTTTGAATCAATGCATATCTAATATGATTTTGATATCTACAACAGGTAGTCCTATAGAAGAGTTCTAAACTTTAATGTAAAAGAAAAAAGTCATTTTCTTAACTTTTATTAACCAAGCTTTACTCGAAGATAAATTGTTATAGAATTATTAAGACATTTGTTTATGGAAGAACCTATGTTCTTCACTAGAGACAAATATTTTCTATTTACTTATTTTTATGTCTTTTTTTTGTTTATGAGAAACCTATATTATAAATGAAGTGGGTAAATACTACCTTCTTTAGTTCTTTAATTCAAAAATATTGGAGTTCGGTTCAAAATTAGTACAGTTAAGTTCAAAAATAATGCATTTCAGTTCAAAATAGTGCAATTCGAAAACAGGTTAAGGTGCACAGCAATTCAATTCAATTCATATTCTAGTTTAGTGCAGTTCAGTGCAATTTGATAGAACAGTAAATAGTTCAATTTAGTTCGTCTGAATTAATTTTCCGTTCAATTCAGGCAAACTTGTTTTTGGTTCAGTGCAGTTTTTAACCGTATAGTTCGGCAATTCATTTTGTCCACCCCTATTGGGAGCCACTAGCCATAGTGACAAAGGACAAAAACCCAAAAATGAAGAGAGATGAGAAAAGAAACTTGTCAATAGATATATGATTTGTGTCACCAGAGTGGAGGACCCAAGGGCCAAGAGAGGTGAACTAAGTGAGGCCAACAAATGAATTGCTTGCTTGTACAACAAAATTAATGAAACTAACGTCTGACTTTCTTCATACCATTTGAGGAAATCGTGGAAGAGAATTGGAGGTCCAAAACTACCAAAGGGGGTGACACCAAAATAAGGGGGTATAGAGGGGTTGCCTAAGCAATAGCTGATCAAGGAGGACAACCAGGCATAGCATGACATCAGTCAATTTTGTGAACAATTTTGTGACAAATAACATGAAGGTGTGTTGTTGTTAAAGATCCTAGGCAAGAGCGGCAACAAGAGGCAATAGTTTGTTGAAGTCATGCAAGAGACCATGAACTTTTGCAAAGTACTCCGTCATAGAGCCATCAATATGTCTAGGAGTAATGATACTTGAGATTTTATCAAACGCCATAAAGGTGTTGAGTATCACTAGTGAGCATCTTCCCAAACCTCGACACATGTCTCATGGGCTCAAAATATCTACTGCAAGGAAGGATGAAGAGTTGACTTCAGAACCCTACAAACTTGGGCATCAACTTTGGACCAACCATGGGCATCTTTTTCATTAAAGGAGGTCGTTTAATAGGTAAGATGGTTGACATAATGTTGTAATTACAAAGCCTCTGTCTAGATTATCTTTGATGAAATGTCTATCAATCTCGATGTGTTTGGTCCTGTCATGTTGTACTGGATAATGGGCAATGCTCATGGCAGACTTATTGTCACAGTGTAGTTGCACAGGGTTGTCCATATTGACTTTAAGGTCATCCAAAATAATTTTCATCTAGAGTCCTTCACACATTCCTTGAGCAAGAGCTCGAAATTCAGCTTCTGCACTAGAACGAGATACTATATCTTGCTTTTTACTTCTTCATGCTACCAGACTATCTCCAAGAAACACACAATACCTAGAAGTAGATTTTTTGTCAATAATAGAACCAGCTGATTATGTGATTTTGTTCTATAGGAACTGTTGAAGTTCTACAAAAGGTACAACGAAAAAGCGTAGCCGAAATTCAACTTTGAGACACAATTCCCACAAAAAAAATGGCATCGATGAATAGTGGGTTCACCAAGAAGGCACGAATTCGGATTAAGATCTACATGTGGAGAGCAACAATATACATTCATGTGATGTAATCCTCTTGTTATTCTATTTGCACAACTTAAGAACGTATATAAATAATGCATAAATGAAGGATGGCCCAAGCCCATGTACACAATTTATCTAACAGAGACAACAATGGCCAAGAAAGCACAACTAAAAGTGAAACGCCCAAAGGGGGGATTACCCAGTTTTTAGGGCAATAACCCTTGGGATGGATTACAAGAGCAGAAAATGAAATTGGCATTTATTATTACCATGGAGGGAAACACCATTCATTGGTGATGATATTGGAGGAAGAATTCCAAGAATCCATCTTTAGAAGATTTTTCTTTAGTGTTGCTGAGGAGATTTAGAGGGAATGGAGATCTAGAGGGAAAAGAAGGAGCACAATGTATGAATGATAAGCAGTGGTACAACAAAGAGGAACTATGGAGAAGTATGCACAAGAAGTTGTGTTAGTGTCACAAACATCATCACGTTGAAAGATCAATTGTTGAGGTATTTCTTGGCGTGTCTACCACAAAATATCTAAGCCAATATTTGCTCCCATTACCTAAATGAATTTTGGGGAGGCTAAAAATCATAACCCAATGGCAAATCCGAGATACCAAGGCAATGCAAGAGTGATAGCACAAGTGGAAGGGGCAAACCCAAAGCCAAATTCGACTTATCAAAGTAAAGGTTCTCTAGGAGGAACTAAAGCCATGACTACAATTCATAATCTAGAAGACAACAATTGGCGCAAACAACAAAATCGAGCACAAGGAATTATAATATAAAAAATATGTTAGAAGGAAGTATGAGAAGTTATGCTTTTACAGTGGGTTGCCATTTGTAACTGGACATCGATATCTAAAGAGAAGTTTGAGGATTTACTTTTGGAAAATGGTGAAGGGGAAATTGCAAAATTAGAAAGTGGGGATGAAGGGGACAGGGGTAAAGATGCTTTGTGTCAATGGATGGATTTTTCCATGTCTTTTTTAAGGGTATTTGACCCAAATAATGAAAGTAGAAGGAATAATTCAAGGAAGAAAGTGTTGATTCTGATTGAAAATGGAACCAGACACAATTTTAGCAAATGGAAATAGAAAAGGAAAACACAAGGTTGCTGCCAACAAATTGCAGTCAAGATGGGAGAGCACGAATTCTTAGCAGATTTATTCTTGTTTGAGTTATGATGGGTAGGCTTCATTTTAGGTGTAGCATGGTTGGCTACTCTGGGAGAAGTTAGGGTAAATTGCAGAACTTTAGTGATGAAGTTTATGAGGCAAGGCCATGTAGTTAAAGTTATGGATGGATTTTTCCATGTCTTTTTTAGGGTATTTGACCCAAATAATGAAAGTAGAAGGAATAATTCAAGGAAGAAAGTGTTGATTCTGATTGAAAATGGAACCAGACACAATTTTAGCAAATGGAAATAGAAAAGGAAAACACAAGGTTGCTGCCAACAAATTGCAGTCAAGATGGGAGAGTACGAATTCTTAGCAGATTTATTCTTGTTTGAGTTATGATGGGTAGGCTTCATTTTAGGTGTAGCATGGTTGGCTACTCTGGGAGAAGTTAGGGTAAATTGCAAAACTTTAGTGATGAAGTTTATGAGGCAAGGCCATGTAGTTAAAGTTATGGAGGGGTCAGGTTTATCTAGAATCTTGGTTTCTTCTCAAGCATTACTAAAGAATACAAAGGCGGAGGCATCATTATTGTGGATGGTGGAAGCCAAGAATGAACCAGATTCAGCAAAGTCAGAGCATGCAGAAACTACAAAACAGAAGCAATTATAACAAATGCTAGTAGAGAAGTACCAATCACACTTTTCTGACCCACAAAATAGTAACAAAGTACCAGTGGGTTTGCCTCCAAGAGAAATCAACCACAAAATCTAAAGAAAGACAGGTGTATATCCAGTGAATGTAAGACCTTACAAGTAGCCGTACATCCTAAAGAATGAGATTAAAAAACAAGTTGAATATGTTGGCCTTAGGAATTAATCAGCTTAGCGAAAGCCCTATTCAAGTCCAGTAATCTTAATTAAAATGAAAGATGTTAACTGGCACTTTTTGCATAGACTATAGAGCCCTCAACAAAGTGAAGGCAATTTATCGTCATATTAGGATGAAAAAAACAACTGTTGAGGTTCAGGCAAGGCTTTTGGGCCTTGGGTGAGAGAGGCCGCAAATTTTGTAATAGAGGTTGAAGAAGTAGCAGTGATCTCAGGTCAGTGAAGATGCTTTCCTCTATTATTGGTGTTGGGGTTATAGAAAAGTTGGTTTTGGGACTTGGGTTTTTATGATTAGGTTTACAAAATCCTAAAACCAAAAATAAAAGAAAGAAACTTGACCCACTGCTAAATGTTGGCGCACAAAAAAACATGGAAAATCTTTTATTCCACCAATTTTAAGATTCTACACGGGCAAATCACCAATTCTGCTTAGCAGCAGCTCCAAGCATGAAGAAACTTGCTAAGGCATGACAGAAATGTAGAATCGTGTGATTCTTCAAAGTGGAATAAGATTCTGACTACCATGGACACAACACCCAGAGAAATGACAATATACAACTTTATAACCAATAAAAGTTATAATCCCAAAATCAACACAGAGGATAACATCGGGAAAATCTCATTGCATGTTTCTGTTGCAGCTAAAATAAAATGAGACATGGTTAAATCAAGTACCTATCAAAAGTCAAACCTTTTCCAACTAATGCTAACTTGACATTTACAGGTCCAGTTGGTGGTTTATAGCACAAATGGATAAAATGTGGAGGATTTGCTGAGGCCGCAGCGACACCAAGATAGGACCCCATTTTCAATTCCTTGCACTGCTCAGCATCTAATATTTTGGCAGTAAAAACATCACTATATGCTGCAGCAATATTTGATGCCTCTTCAGCCAATACCCCTGAGCCAAATAATTCATTGAGGACGCATCAATTCCTTCAAATGCAAAAAGTATCTCACACATGTAGCAATGGAACATTGAAATGTTCAACTAACTGCCCTGTTACTTCAAAGCCAAGGATGCGTGTGCATCCATATTCTAGTCTATATTATAGCTCCTAGAACAGAGAAATTCACTTTAGAGAGAAAGAAGTTATATCCATCAATGAGAAAACCAGGATAATATATTTAAATATAGGCTCATAACTTGTATACATGTGCATATCATGCATTTTGTCACAATCTCAACCACTGATTTTCAAATCAACAGCTACAACTTGTGTCTTCTCCCTCTAAGGAGAATTCACCTCTTCAAAAAGAGGACAAATGCATACATATAGAGGGTGTCAAACGAGAGCATAAATATTTACTGTCAACACAACATTAAGTGGTCAAGTTAAAACCTCTCACTTTTGAATTATATGATCCACACACATGGTTGTTGAACCTCTTGAATCTACTTTTAAATTCTTACAACCATAGCATATAAGAACATGTTAACTCTCTTTATTTTTCATACAAGTATAATTAAACTAACAGAATCTTTGATTCTACTACAGAATTTAAAAGACTAAATTTTCAAATTGTTTTAGCCTCAAAATGCATAATTGTTGCCAATGTTGTAGGAGTACTTGAATAATTTTATGGAATTCAGTTTACAATTTCATTAATATCTTTGTCATGTCTTATTAAACTACAAAATAATGCACATATCACGGCAATTGCATCTGGTATTGACTTATATTGTTATTTCATTTACTCTGTTATAGAGTTGAAACATAAAATTGTAAGTCGTTAACAGTAGAATTTAACAACCCTGTGTGCATGTGTATGCATGATCCAGCTTGTATTACCTTTCAATCTGCAAGAACCTTTTAATTGCCAAAGTTCCACAGTCAAGTCTTAAGTTTTTTTATTATAAATGGCATCATTGTATTTTAACATCTCAGTTAGGCGGCACCTTAAAATACATCTATCATTTGTCATCACATGACAGATATTATTAAAAGAAAATGAGAAAAAAACAAAAAAACATTGGGGGTCAAAAAATACAAGACTAAAGTTGAGATATATGAATTAATTTTAAATTTTTTCAAAAGTTTGATTTATTTTACTTTCTTTATAGAGCTTGGTAAGAAGTTTACTCTGTTATAGAGTTGAAACATAAAATTGTAAGTCGTTAACAGTAGAATTTAACAACCCTGTATGCATGCATATGCATGGTCCAGCTTGTATTACCTTTCAATCTGCAAGAACCTTTTAATTGCCAAAGTTCCACAGTCAAGTCTTAAGTTTTTTTATTATAAATGGCATCACTGTATTTTAACATCTCAGTTAGGCCGGAACCTTAAAATACATCTATCATTTGTCATCACATGACAAATATTATTAAAAGAAAATGAGAAAAAAATAAAAAAACATTGGGGGTCAAAAAATACAAGACTAAAGTTGAGATATATGAATTAATTTTAAATTTTTTCAAAAGTTTGATTTATTTTACTTTCTTTATAGAGCTTGGCAAGAAGTTTAGTCAAATTGACCTATATAAACATTAGTTTAATATGAACCTGGCGTTAGCACATTGGCAGGAGAATTCACAAGCTCCCTTCCAAAAATGATTCCAGAAGAAACATCTGCTGCAAACTTAAGTTTCTTCTCCAATTCAGGCCCAGACCCAAGCCCGATAATATCCACTGATCTAAGTGCCGATTTCTTAGACTCAGACTTGTACCTGTTATCTTCAAAAGTTCCCAGCACAGTCCCTGCCACACAACACAACTCAATCTTATTTCAAAATCACAACCTTTCAATTAAGGTATAGACTCTATTTAGATAAACTTGCACTTATAAGAACAAAAAATAAAAAAGCAAAACAAACAAAGCTTCTTGTGTTAACTAGAAGATTCAAGGAAAGAATCTGTTTCTATGGTACTCAGATCAAAAGTGACCCAGGTATTTGTACTTTCATAATGATGATCCAGGTCTAAAACTTGTCAAAAAAGTGTGAATTTATTCTCACCACGTGGCTTATAAATTCGAGACCACCTTCGTCTATATGCAATCCAAAGTATTTGAAAGAACAAGAACTAGAAAAACACGTTTCCTATAATCTATTATACACTTCGCCAGAAGTTGATGTAGAAACGTTATCTTAAGTTAATTTTAACTTGAGAAACTCAATTCCTTTGGATTTCATTTGGAACATCCAAACAAACCTCAGTGTCCATGGAACACTGTATCAGAATGTTTGACTCTCTTTTTTTCCAGATTCATTTAGAAGCAAAGTTCACCTCAAACTCTAGTAAACTTAAATGCGTCAATGAGTTACTATTCTTCACCAACTCAACTTAATTTCCTAACTGAAATCCAAATAACTTTCTATTTTGGTTTTTATTTTTCTACTTCCTGTTTTGCTCTAAGAGAGTTTATTGAAAAATTTAATCAAATAAGACAGCTTAATGCTACAGGCGGATCTTAAGAGAAACAAATACCAGATGCTATTGCAGAAGCTGTGTTAAGTTTAGACTCCACGGAAAACGCGTCTGGAGAGGCAAGCGAGACGGCGACGTGGCCAGCCTGGGCGGACTTAGCGGCAGAAGCAACAGCCTCACCGAGAGACTTAAACGCGGCGAAGGTGGACGCGGACGCGCCGAGGCCGAGCAGGGCCACGCGCTTGGATCCGAGTCCACCAGCGATTCTGAGAACTATGGACTGGCCCGGTTTGCCGGTGAAGTCCTCTTCGGTGGAAGCCTCGGCCAACAATCCGTCCAACTTCGAGTCCACGGAATTCAAAATCGCATTCTCGAATCTCGCTTCGGCGTTTCGCGCCAAGTCCTTCTCCGTGACGCCAATCGCGAGCAGGTCCCCTTTCCATTGCACCACGTCAACCTCCTTCGACGCGAAAGAAATCTTCCATTTCCACACGTTTATGTCAAGTCAGAGTAAATTCAAATTCAAATTCAACTGAAATCAAGAGAAATGAAATTCAACCTTGGGGGTTTCGGTGTTGGATGGGCGAGTGAGGCCAAGGGTGGCGTAAGCCATGAGGTTGCGCAGTGGTCGTCGTGACGTAAGAGAAAGACGCAGTAACGGCGCAGTTGACCTTCGAGTGAGTGTTTTGAGAAAGAAAGAAGAAGACGAAGAAGAAGGAATGAGAAATTGAGCAGTGAGGATAGTGGAGAATGCAGAGGAGGCAGCAACTATGGATGCCATTTTCGGGTGTGGGAAGGTCTATCTATTTATCGTGGGGTAAAGTGGTAATATGGTGTGACGGGTGGCTTTTTTGACAGTGCATCCCACTCGCTCGTCGTTATTCTATCTCTTTTGGTAGCCATGGCTACCTGTCCATGGGCCACTGTGAAATTATCAAGGCCAAGTGCTTTTAATTTTTCATTTCTTTTTTATTATATTTTTATTTTGAATAATGATATTTTGACAATATTTTAATATCATCTACATGTTTTTATGTTATTGGTTCAAAATTACTTCACAATTAATAATAATAATTATAAACATTAATATAGATCAATCACAAAATAACATATAAATGATGTTAACATGTTAAAAAATGTTGTCAAAGTATATTATCTTTTTATTTCTTAATTTTAGAATTGAATTTGCTTTTATTAAAAATTTTGATTTTTAAGTTTTAAAAATTTATGAATATATTCTTTTAGTTAATTTATGTTTTTTACGTGATAAATATGTTTTACGGAAACATTTAATTATTTGTCAACTGTTTGATACATTTTTATTTTAATACTAATTAAAAAATATATTTATCAAGTAAAATAAATAAATATAATTGATTTTAAAATTTTATATTTATTTACTTTTAAAATTTGAAATCAAAATAAATTAAAATTTTAAACATAAATTATTTTTAATTTTGAGTAAAAATTCATAACTCTAAAAACATATTTAACTTTATTGCGATTTTAAGTTTTCAAAGTTCAATTTTTTTTCTTAATCTTTTAACTAAAACACTAAATAAATTATTTCAATATCGAGTTGCGTATTTGTGTTGCTGAATTAGATGAGATATTCTGAGAAATCAATAGAAAAAGACGTGTTGAAAAATTATCAATAAATTATTAATGTTTCGTTTGATTTAAGAATGTAATAAATTATTTTAAAAAGGTTGTGTATTAGACATTGACTATCAATAGTGTAATACTAATGTTCTATATTGCCAATAAAGGTATGTACCTAGACATTAATAATAATAAAAAGTCAAATATTTTGTTTTATTTCGAACATTTATTATAATTACATCATGTAGTCTTTCTTTTAAAAATATAATAGTCCAGACAACATAAGTATTATATTTTGTGTATTAAACCCTATATATAGTAGTCTACAACATCAGTTGATAATAACTTGATCCATGTAACATAAACAAATATTTAATAAGCATGAGATTAAATAATTTCTCAAACAAAACAATTTTTCTGTTGAAAAAGTAACATTAATTTTATTCCCAATAATGGTCGTGGTTTGTTTGTGATTGATGTACTAGATATTATTTTTTTTATGTTCAACTTTTAAAACTTTAAGAGTAATTTCAAGTTTATGTAGTTACATTTCATATGACATATTTATTGTTTTGAAAAGACCTTAAGCAACGGATCTCTTATTTAATAACTCATAAATCTATTTGTACAGATTATTTTATCTCTTGGTAAAAAAAAAAGAGTAATTTAATCATTTTTTATTACACATTTGTTTTTGTTGAACGAAACATTACACATTGTTATATAATTGACACGTGTTTGGTAAATTATCTTTAACACGGTTTAATAATAAAATCTTATTAATACAAATAGTATAACTCATAGTTAACTTCTTAATATCAATTATATTGTGTTTCTAACGTTTGTCAAATGTAATGTTTCTTTGACACTTTTTAAAGTGTAGAAATAAATATTTATTGTATAATTCAACAAGAACATCCGTTGTCCAAACATCATGATAAGGGTTTTTTTCCTCTTATGAAACACATTTATAATGTAATTCATTCTAAATGTTTTCAAACAAAAATACAAACTTTTTGTTTCACCTTTTTAAGAATATACACGACAAATCTACCAGATTTGCTCAGTAACGATCCTAAGCATTGATGAACTCTATATGACAAAATGTAGAATTGTGTTCAAATTTTAAAATTCAAAAAGGCATAACATGCATTTCTTACCTCGTTGTTTAATCTCCTGATTAAGAATAGCAAAAAAATTCACACGCAAATATTCGCAAATAAAATTCGCGATGTATAGTTAGTATCCGCAAATACTTTTGTTATCTGCGATAGTGAGTATTTTAATACCCATTTATAAACGGGTCAGATGCGGTATCTACGGATATTCACCCGTAAAAAAAAGTAATTCATATTTTATTAAATTTATTAACATTAACATTAATTTATATTTTATAAGGTTAAATTTAATTTTAATTTAATTTTAATTTATATTTAATTTAATTTATATTATATTTTATATATTTTTATAATTTTATTTAAACTTTATTCTAATAATTCATAAAAATGTATATTTTTTGAATATTTATGGATATTCACAGACATCCGCGGGCTTTAAAATATTCGTGGGATATTTTTTAAACGGATATTTATGTTGGTAGCAGATCGAGTAGCAGGTAATTTTTTTTTATCGGATCGGATTAGTGATAAACATTATCCATGTCCAATCCTAACCTATTGTCATCCTTTTCCTAATTAACAATTTGGAGACATGTTTTGATTTGATGGTATTCCATTTTCTTCTCACTTTTTAATAGTCTAATATTTACATCTACTAGTCGGTTACGTTTAATGAACTCGAATACAACATCATCATCTGCACTTGTTTTACAAATTAAAGGAAATGAAAGTAAAGTTACAATCAAAATAAACTAAATCGTGAAAATAGGCCAAAAACACAAATGGGGTTAAATTGTGTTTTTGGGAATTTTAAAAAACAATTTTGCAAATCTTTAACTTGATAAACACACAAGAAGTTTAACGTCGTGTAAGAGATGTATTTGACAAAATTTGTCATATTCAATTTCAATATGACAATTGTATTATAGCAACTTATTTAAAATTTCAAAAAGTTCTCATCTTTAAGTTAGTTGAAGATAAATGACATGAATATATAGTTTTATTCATTATGTTTTCATATTGGTTTGTTTTGAAGAAACGTAAAACATTTAATTTTTTATTAACTTAATCAAGTTTCACCACTACCACTGCAAAATACAAATATTATTTAATCTCTAGTTCTAACTAAAAAAATAAGTATTATTTATATATAATGAGTCTCGATTGAGCTATATGTATTCTTTGGACACAATCAATTGCTAAGTTACAAATATTTTTTACATACAACCACTCCTAAATAAGTTACAAAAATTATTTGAAGACAATTACATTTGATTAAGTACAAGTATTATCTAGACAAAATTACTCAGTAGCTAAAACTGTAACATCCCAAAATATAGTAATTACCATAGATCAGAATTAATTACAATTAACAGTAAAACATGCAGTCTTTACAATTATAGAGTTCAAGGTTCAAAAGCCGAACGGCTTGGATACAAAAATAACGAGCGTAACACAGAAACAGGAAAGTAAACTAGAACGAACGGTTTTACAAAAGAATTAACCGAACGTCCAAATAAGCTAACATTTACATCCTAACATCTACGAGCGCTCTAATCAAAACGAAAGACGGACGTTCTACTGCTCCGCTTTCACTTCCACCTCAACCAAGTTTTCTTCTTCGATCACATCCTCTAGGATGGCCTCGCCTTCTGCTCACATCCACACGGATAATCATTGTCAGACAGGACGAACGTACATAGACAGCAGGACAACACAAGGAAAACGAAAGGGTAAGCTTATATAGTTTAAGTTATACATCAACACATACAATAAAACATTTCATTCCACACAAACACATAGTTTAACATATAACATCATGTAGCATCTATATATATATATATATATATATATATATATATATATATATATATATATATATATATATATGACGACCGTCCGGACTGTATGAACCGTGTAGCTACAGGCGTCCTTGCACCCGAGTGATGTAGTAACTAGGATACACTCAACAGCTGCCACTCGAGGTTAGCTCTATCCAAAGTACCCCTAAGGAATAGAACCTCCTGTCATTCCTACACATGACTACTCTCCTCTACTTGAAGATGAGTATCACGGAATATCAGGATGGACCAAGCCAGCATTAGCAATAGCCACAGTCATACTTTACCAATTTAATATCCAACATATATGAGACGTTCCTCCCTGGAACGCTCGTTCAAATTCCATAATCGTATAATCATGTAATATAGTGTTCACACGTCTTAATATTTCATATTCATAACATTTTCATTCTATGTTCCACTTTCTTAAAAGGACGAACGTTCAACTTTCTGAAGGAAAAGGACGAACGTAAAAAGCCAGATTTAGAAGAACTCAATAATAATCAGGAAGACTCCAGAGTAATAAGACCATTTTCATAATAATTTAAGTACCAAGAGGTCAGGTTGACTCAACTTGGACGAAGATACCTCAAGAAAATACTTAACTACATTGAGAACCTTTTGTTTAAAAGGGGTCGACTGCCAATCAATGACCGAACGCGCCAATATTCATTTACTAAGTATTTTGGACGAACGCTATTTACTTGTGTTAAGGAATCAAAGATAAGGACGAGCGTTCGGTTTAAGACCGAACACTACGTTAAAACGAACGCTAGGTAGATGACCGAAAACTAATCATGACGAACGCTTGGTACAAGACCGAGCGCTCTTTAGGACGAACGCTTGGTATAAGACCGAGCGTTACTTAAATTTAGTGCCATTTAATTTAAGGCGTATGACAACTCTATGCTGAGCCGAACGCTCAAACATAGTAATTCGAAATAAGGACGCTCGTTCTCAAATCGAATTCTTCCCAAATGAAAGAATTCTACTCTAAGTAATTTTTTTTTTAGGGAAACCGTACGGTATAAGACCGTACGATGACGAGCGTAATTTATCATAGGGAAATTATCATATCCATGATTAATTCTCATACTATACAGATCTCATCATTTTAATAAATCCAACCATACAATAGTCATACACCTTTCATACGTATCCAAATCCACATGCATTTCAACCAACAGAAAACATATACAATATCAGTGATCGTTCATAACAGCGCAAACAGCATACTTTTCATACATCCAAATCAAATCATACAACATGCAAGTATAAATTAAACATATAAGTTTCCCTTACCCGGATCAATGAAGGAAACGTTCTAACACAAGATTTTTGGTTCGTCCAGCTAACGGTATTCTACCCTCAATGCCTCTTGACTCTTCTTAAAACAAATCTAACCACAGAAAAATGAATCCTTTAGACTACACATTTGCATGCAGCCAACAACCTGGTTTCCAGAAAACCTAAGGACGAGCTACTGAAGGAGAACTTACCAATATCAGTTCTTGAAACTGTTCGGTCCAATGTGTAGCTCTCGGTTCAGCGAACGTTCCTACGGTGCTGAAACGTGATCGGAGAAAAGCTTGGTGAGTTATAGTAGAGAGAAGTTGGGAGGTTTTAGAGAGAAGTTGGAGAGAAATGAAGGGGTGAGTTCAGAGGTAGAAGATGAGTGCGTGCAGGTGAGAGAGATTTTCGAAAAACTAAAGTTTTGTTAATTTCCATGCCCCACTGACGAGCGTCTCCTCTGCTGACACCTGCACTCCCACTTCTGATTTCAGAAACTTCTAACGTGACAGGTGGCGTTCGTGCATGCAGAGAGTGGGAAGAAGATTTTCAGAAATTGGTTTTCTTCCCAAGTCAAGCGGACGTCCTCTGATACACGGACACTTGTCTTCCACTAGCATTTTCAGAATTCCCCTATTTGTGACACTTGGCAGTGGAGTTTCAAATTAGGAAGTGAGTTTTAATGACTGAGTATTGAAGTGGCGTGCATTAATGGTGATGTGACAGAAATTATCATTGCTAATTATCAAGGGTCTCACAAAAACACTTTGATTATTTAAAAGATCACAAGTTACATACACTATACAACATCTTAAACATTTATCTCCATATTTGATAGAGGTTAAGGACTTGTCACTAATCTTCTTTGTGTAATGAATAAGTATTTATAAATTTTCATTGTGTACAAGAAACATTCAAGGTTAGAAAAAGTATATAAATAAACCACTTGTGTCTAGTAAACATTTGATGAGACGCGATGTTTTTAAAAATATGTATTTATAGTTTATTGATTTTTAAGTACATAGTCGAAATCAAACAAAAGAATTGGTTGAACTTTGATTTATTATACAAGATTTTGCTTATTTAAAGATATTCAAAATCATTCTTATCCATGCACTCGTAGCTTTTTGGAGGATTGTCTTTTTCTTTTTATCTTAGCTTTTGTCTTAGACTACCATCTTTGATGTGACCTAATTTATTTCACATTTTGGGAAATTTGTATGAGATGAAAGATAATGCATTTTAATGTGAGTTTGATGACTCTTATTCATGTTCTTATTCCACTTTGAGTATATTAGTTGGGTTGAGCTCGGAGTGGCAAGCTTTAAAGATAATGATATTAATTTTCTTCTTGATGACACCATCTTATACGAATCATACAATAGGACTTTAAAATAAAAAGTTGATAATACCCATGTCAATTGTGATGTAATAACGCGTCAACTATGCAAAATATAATAAAGTTAAACCTATTGAAATTGACAAACACACGTAATGAAGATAATGCTTATGCAAATTTGAATCTATATATCTGTACATTTGCTCACAAAAGAATTTTTTCATAAGATATTTCAAGACAATTGTAAATAAGTATCTTCAGTATGTAAGATAGTCATCAGAAAACGAATCTTTAAATTTTTCTATTCAGTCTAGTATATATTTATTTGTTTATTTTTAAAAAATAATTATTAACTGATATAACAACAATTAAAGTGATGGTTACAAATAAAATAATTATATAGTTTTCCTTTCCAAGTTAAAGACCTTAGAAACCCTGCACGCGCATAGGAAAAAAAAACCCTAAATAAATAAATACACCAGTTCATCGTTATTTTATTAGAAGAACAACCAAAAATCGTTTCTCTCGAAGGTGACTATGGTGGCGACGAACGTGAAGGCGGAAACCATGTCTCTCATGGACAAGCGTAGCGCGCTGGAGGCGGAGATGAACGCCGTCATCGCTCGCCTCTCCCAGCCCGGAGCTCCTGGTGTGTCTGGTGGTCTCGTCGATTCTGAGGTTTTCCCTTCTCTATCTTTTCTCACACCACTAATTCCAACCATCTATTCATTCCAAAGTTTTGCATAAGCTTTTATTTATTCGTTCTTTACGAGACGCCGCTGCTACATTTTTTAGGGTTTTCCTCGTTCCGATATCGACATCCCCGTTGTTCGAGCCGAACGACGTCGCCTTGCAGGTTCGCAGATTTGGCTTCGAACTACTTTTATTTGTGTTCGATGGCTTTTTTACAAGCGTCAACATGCTGATGTTTTATGATTTCCGTTCTCTTTGTAGAGTTGCGCAATGACCACAAGGAGATAACTGAGAAAATAAACAAAAATATTCAAATTCTGCATTCTGCAAGACTTGAAAGTAGGTCATCGGTCTACAAGAATCCAGGTATCACCAAAGAGTTGGTGTTCTTGTGCATATAGATTTGCATGTTGGAACTTTGATTTTATATGCTACTATGAACTTAGGTTTTGTTTGTCAATAAGGTGATTCATAGTGGTCTAGCTGCTCCTTTTACCATGGAATTTGGGATTTTGAAATTCTGTTTCTATGTCTATCTTTTATGGGTTATGGGTATTGCTAGCAGTGCATTTATTCTTTATGAATTATTATAGCATGAATGCATGATTCTTTTTGTTTTAAGGTTGTCTTTTTTTATGTATGATTTTTTCCTTGTGTATGTATGTGTCTTGCCTTGTAGCTTTCTTCTGCTTAGTCACCGAATGCACGTGTTAGGGTCAATTTTTTTTCTGGAGCAACCTTGCGCTCTGTCAAATTTGATGTTGGGTCCTCCTTACCCTGATTCCCGTGCCAATGCCGTAATTTTCTTTTTAATCTCAAATTATGACAACTTTTTATAGTCTATTTCTTTGTCATTAGCTTATGGGGCATAAATTGTTGTGCAAATAATTACTTGGTCCGTTTATTGTTTTAGGTATAATACTAATCATGTTGAAATGTTACTAAAATATAAAGTCTAAACCACTGTAGTATTTTTGTTGTTGAATCTGACCAACTTGAAAATTTTACTTCCATATGTTATTATCCATGATAGCACCCTTCTTTCCCCTGCTGCCAATTCCATCAGCATCAAAACTTTAACACACTCATAAAGAAGCCAAGCTACCACTCTATCTCATGAGAAGTTCCAGCATGTCCTACAATTACAAGCACATCAACCCTGCAGAACCCACCCACTGCAAAATCTTTCTTTCAAAATCATGGGCATGCTAGTAAAATATTGGTCCAAAGAGGCTTAACAAAGCCACTCTTCCTTGAAGATGCAAAAAATCCCATTGCAAAGTTGCCTGTAAACCTGATGTAGGAAAAGATGATTGTTTGTTATTGTGTTTTGTTGTTAAAGTGACTAATCTTGGTTTGTGCAAAGCTATTGTTTTTGTTAGACTTGAATAAATGTAATGAAGTAAAACAGTGTATATTTCTTACACTGTTACAGCTTTACTACTGTATTTATAGAATGCAAAGGGCATAATTCAAAGGGGCAAGACACTGCCTTAAAACCCTGACCCTAAAGTTGGGTTCCCATACATGAATAATAAAACAAAGTAAAACGTTACATTTCAGCACTCTACTCAAGCTGGAGTATATAGATTATATGCACCAAGCTTGGAACATATAAATTGAATTCTAGGCCTCCTTAGAGATTTAGTCAAATGTTTGCAAGTTGTTCATTAGAGCTGACAAACTTAATATAACATCCTTGCACAATAGCTTCTCTCTAAATAAATGACAATCAATTTCTACATGTTTTGTTCTCTCATGAAACACTGGATTAGAGGCAATATAAAGAGTTGCCTGGTTGTCACAATACAACTTTATCTGCTCATTTTCACAAAATTTCAACTCTTGAAGGAGTTGTTTAATCCACACAAGTTCACATGTAGCTAGAGCCATAGATTTATATTCAACTTTTGCGTTAGATCGAGCAATAACATTTTGTTTCTTACTTTTCCAAGATACAAGGTTTCCTTTTAAGGAATACAAAGTATCTTGTGATAAATCTTCTGCCAAATGGACAACCAGCCCAATCTGCATCACAATACCCTTCAATTTGAGTACTTCCCTTGTTCTCGTACAACAATTCCTGTCTTGGGTTCCCTTTTACATATATGAGAATGCAAATCACAACATTCCAATTATCAATGTGGGGATTTTGCATAAGTTGACTCACAACTCCCAGTGCATAAGAAAGATCAGGTCTTGTTATAACAAGATAGACGAGTTTTCCAACCAACCTTCTACATCTCTTTGGGTCTTAAAAAAGTTCACCTTGCTCTTTCAATGGGCTTGCAATTTGAAAGGTCTATCTCCTCCCAAATATCAAGAGCTATTTCCTTTGTGAAATGATGACACATTCTTTTTATTGTATCACTTCAATACCAAGAAAATATTTTAGACCACCCAGATCTTTGGTCTGAAAGTGGCGAACAAATGGTTCTTTACTTCAGCAATTTTAGTGACATCATTTCCTGTAATAACAATATCATCAACATAAATCATAAGATAAAAACATTTGTCAGGAGAAGTATGACTATAAAAGTATGACTATAAAACGTTGAATTTCCATATAAGCATGTCTTATAAGGTCTCAAAATTTCTTGTAGTGACAATGGATTTCCACAAAACAACACAACTCAAAATCCAGTTTTTGCCACTAAGGTTTTTCTTCATCTGAACAGTAGAGACATTGTTTTAGATGATTATGGTATCCTTGACCAAGAAACCATAACTCCACAAATGCGAATCAAGATAAGTAATTTTTCCAATTGAGCTTTGTAGTGGTAATATAGGAGTATAGATAGAGAGGAAGTCATTCCAAAATAAAAAAAGAACATAGCTTGGAGAGAAAACCCTAGGATTCCAAAAAACCTTAACTTTGAGAGGAAAACCCTAGGTGAAAGCTATTGCCACCAAAAAAGAAGAACAAGGACAAAAACACGTCCAAAAGGATGGGTTACCACGAAAGATGGCACGTGGCGGCGTGTCTGACAGATTTTGAGGTGGCGACCACTAGGGATGGGTTGCGCTTCTCGAGGCACACCTAACCCTAACTTTGTCAAAGGAGATATGATGGTGGATGACGGACAACAATTGCGAACCGCGGATGGAAGACTATGGTGCTGATGACAGACATGAAGATGAACCAAAAAAGATGGTCTGAGTGTGATACCAACTTGAATAAATGTAATGAAATAAAATAGTGTATATTTCTTACACTGTTACAACTTTACTACTGTATTTATAGAACACAAAGGGGCAAGGCACTCCAATACATGAATAATAAAATAAAATAAAACATTACATTTCAACAATTAGTATTGGTATGAATTCTTGTATTAGTCTTTCTCCCTTCTTCTTTAGTTTGATTAAGATTACTCTCTCTATATGAATAATAAATGATATTTATTATGACAATGTTTGACTTCATGCTAAGGTACTGTTGATGGTTCGGATAGTCAGACCTCATCAACTACAGACGCTGTTTCATTGATGACATCACAAAATGTCCTTATGAGACATTCCCCCAATTCAATGGATGTGGATGTGTTGATTAGTAGACCCTTTGCAATGGTAGACGAGATAGCAGATTCGTCTCCAGCAGTGGAGGATGGTTTACAACTTGGAGATCAAATTCTTAAATTTGGTGATGTGGAAGCAGGTGATAATTTGCTCCAAAGGCTTTCTTCGGAGGCTCAGTCAAATATGGGTCGTGCAGTACCAGTTGTTATTGTGAGGCAAGGCATAGTGATAAACTTAACTGTTACACCTAGATCTTGGCAAGGCAGAGGACTACTGGGGTATGCCTGTTCTCCTTTATTTTATGAAATCAATAACATTAAATGGATATAACTAGCATTTTAATCTGTGTGAAATTTGATCATTTTTCTTATATTTAAGTCTAGAGGTTGAGTGTGTCTCTGTGTATATATTTGGTTTTTAATTCTTTAAATTTTTAAAATGCTTTTTATATATTGAATTCATGATTCATTCATAGTATTTTAAATTTGAAAAAATGCACTTCTTTTTAAATTTAATCTTAGAAAAATAAAACGAATCAGCATTTCTTTAAATAAATAAAAAAATTATAAAATTATGTTTTTTTGTGTGGATAAGTGAGATTTTTAAAAAATAATCTTAAAAAAAATTATAAATAAATTAAATCTTGAATATATAAATGATTCCTATAATATACCCACTTTTAACATTTTTGGTCTTTGTAACATAAAATTTTATTGTTTTGTTCCACCTCGTTAGTTTCATGGTGATGTAGTATTTTGATTATCATCTCATCATTTGAACAGAAGATATTGACAACGAGATCAAAATAGTAAAATTTTATGTTATAGGGATTAAATGGTCAACAAAGACCAAAACGATAAGATCGATGTAATACAGGGACTAAAAATAAATTAATGCATACTTTTTTCATGTTATTAGGTTATTATTTCTCTTCAATTGATCTAGATACATACTTTTTTCTTGACTTTTTTTCCTTAAATTCTACATGTATCTCCAACCACAGTAATCATACAATTGGATGTATACTTGATCTTCTTAGTATCATTTTTTATTTTTGGTTACTAAAGGAGATTATTGACATAAGTGGAAGGGAGAGTAATAGAATATAATGTGCACAAGTTAAGAGACAATGGGATCGAATAGTTCCCAATAGTTACCATGATATTTAAAGTCTAAGTATTTTTGTGGTGATATTCTATCATCCGATTCTCTGTATCTGGGCTGATAGTTTGCTCATATAAGGTGGTGGTTAACTTTTCCTCAATTATAAATTAACTTTTCTAGGTGAACAAACTATATTACTTCAGGAGGAAAATGTTAATTTATGAAAAATTCTTAATTGATCTCAATACAAGTATAAGGAATGATTGAATAGAGCTTAAAAGATTTTAACAAATGTATTGTCAGACTATGATGATTAGATGTCTATGAGTGATCGTTTGACAGTCAAATAATGTTTTAAGAGGGTTTTTGCAAGCTGCTTGTAAAAGACAGCAAAAAGCTGTTACAGGTGCAATACTTGAGGCAGTGGCATACCTATGAATTTTATAACGATTTACCTCAGTACTGGGCTACGTATAGTTTCTCCTATTGTAAAGAATTTCACTAATCAATAATTGGTTACAATTATTCTAACTATCACTTCTGGCTTATAACAAATGTATAAAAATCATTCTTGACTATCTCCTTTATCTTCCCAAGCTAAAGAACAAGTCTTTTTTTTTTGTTCATGTAGCCACTTTTGACTTTCCCGAGTATTCTTTAAGTGTGACTTCTTGCTACAACAGAAGAGTTGTTTGAAAAGATTACTAAGATAACACCCAATAGAGAGGATACGGACTTAGTAAATTCACAAAGTGAAGGCTTTAGAAATAAGAAGCATTCTCTATTGTCGTGCTAGATGCTCCTAAGGTCTTGCACTAAGAGAAGCCTTATGACATTATTGCATGCAAAGAGCTTTAACTCACATAGAGTCATTTAGAATCGCTTGAATCATTATTCTTTTTCTGCTGCATGGGAGAACTTGTATATATAGCTATATTGAATAAGACCGTTAGAGCTTGCTTGCAGATCTTCTATCTTTGTTTCAATGCTTTATTAGAGGTTGGTAGCCAGCCTTTTAGTTGACATGTGCTCAACTCGCAATGCTGATGGCAACTTTTTCTTTGAACATCCCTTCATAATACTGACAATACCAAATTAAGCATACGATCTCAAGATGAGTTGATATACTATGTTAGAATAAACTTGGGAACCTGTGTGTCCAGTTTGGTTAAGAGTAGATGGTCTAGTAAATCAAATTTGAGTCTTGTGTTACACATGGGTTTTCAATGTCTACATTGTCGTCAACATCTTGTGATGGTTGTAGTCTAATCATTAAACGTGGTCTAGACTTTCTTGCTTTGAAGGGTTTGACGATCTTTGTGAAGGTTCATTTTGTTTTTTCTTTAAGAGTAAAAATTTGATTTTTTTGTGCATTTAATTAAGATCTTACTATTTATTATATGATCGAAATCATGGGTAGTCTTAACAAGACCATATTGATTGATGAAACTAAACTGTTTATGGTAGATTGTTTATCTACTTATCATAACAACTACGTCTTAAAAGTTGGTGCGGGTGGAATAATGTTACTTGACTAGCAATTGTTAAATTATTCAATGTTCCATATGAAGTATGGTCAACTGATCATGTAGAGAAAATTTTCTCTTACCCCTGACATTAATTTAATTTATTTTGTTGAAATAATTGTTTTTTTAAATAAGCTTCTCGAGACAACTACTGACAATGGGGTTATATTCTTAAAATTTATTGTTACCCAATATGAAATGTAATTCCTTTGTTACTAGCTATGTGTTCATATTTATTGCTAACATGTTTTCTATGTTGTATGTTGGCAGATGTCATTTTCGGATCTTGTAGGTGTCATACTTATTCTTCTTATGATGGTGGTGACGGTTGTTTCTTTTCCCATATGGATTTCTTTCCCTTATCATATTTGTCTTGGCAAGACTATCTAGTGTACAATTAGTTATGGTGCATTTCTCTTACTCAATACCTAGTTACACTTTTTTTTATCATCTTTCTTTTGGATCCAAATTAATTTTAGATCACCATCATACGCTTTTGCAACTGTCTCCTGACAGAAAATATTGAGCCTGGGCTCACACTGCGAATGGATCATATCCTTCATGTGACTTGTAAGCAAGGAAGTTGTTAGAATTTGTCTTTAAGGAGAGATGAAGCAAAATTTTCACATGACATGATCATCTAAAAATTCAGCATTAGGGAATTCATTCTCAGAAAAAGTCATATATGAGAGAAATATATAACACTAACACAGCCCAACACCCTTTGATTATGGAGACTATAAGTAATAGCATTTTAGGAGTACTACAAATTGTAAACTATAAGTAATAATCATATGTGTAGAGAAATATATAACGCTAATGCGACCCAACACCCTGTTGAGTATTCACTCCACTTGAGGCTTTAAGTAACAACTTTTTGGGAGTCCTACAAATTATAGACTACTAACGTGTTCTTCAAAATTAATAATTATCACAATTGTTAAGCACTCATAATGGACTGGTAATTAAGGAAAATTTAGGAATTCAGAATTATTCTAAGTCAGGATGGATATAAACTGTAAAATAATTCTAGAGGGTTTAATTGATCTCTCTTATAATTTTCTACTTATAAGAATAAATTGATACAAGAATATATGATAAATAAGGTAATCCTAGACACAATATGATAAATAGATTAATTCTGGATAGAATATAATCATGATAAATAGGATAATCTTAGATATAATATAATCATGATAAATAAGGTAATCTTTGGCACAATATAATGATGATAAAATAAGATAAATATCTTAACACTCCTTCTTAAGCTACATCATACAAATTGTATGTATCAAGCTTGGAACAAATAAACTCAATTCGATGATCTCTTAATGACGGTTAATACATTTACGAGTTGATCATTTGACCCAATCAACTCATTACATATTTCTTTAGTTTATAACTTTTCACGAACAAAACGATAATCAATTTTTATATGTTTAATCCTCTTGTGAAACAATGAATTTGATGCAATGTAGAGAACAACTTAATTGTTGTAATACATCTTCATAGTATGAATGTCACAAAATTTAAGCTATTGAAGGAATTGTTTCACCCCACATTCAGTGGTTGATCAAGCTATTACATTTTGTTTCTTACTTTTCCATGAAATAATATTTCATCATAGAAAAACACACTATCCTGTAGTAGACTGTTTATCAATAGGTGAACCTGCCCAATTTGCATCACAATACCAGAAACCTGAAGGCGAACCTGCCTAATCTGCATCACAATATCGAGAGACTTGAATGCTTCCTTTATCTTCATATAACAATCTTTGTCCGGAAGCCTCTTTGACATACCTTAGAATGCGAATGAGAGCATTCCAATGGTCAACACATGGAGTATGCATGAACTAACTAATCACTCCAACTACAAAGGATAGATTTGACCTTGTAATAACGAGATAAATCAGTTTTCCAATCAGCCTCCTATACCTCTCTGGATCGGAGAATAATTCACTTCTTTTGTTTTTTAGTTTTGGTTTGGGTCCATGAGATTGTCTACTGATATGTAATCAATCATGTTTGCTTCTTGTAATATATCAAGAGCATACTTTCTTTGGGAGATTATAACTCCATCTTTTGATTGCACTACATCAATGCCTAAGAAGTATTTGAAACTTCTTAGGCATTGAGCGGTTGACAAACGAAATAGAATGAATAGTTAAAGATTACTTAACCGAAAACTGATCGGGATAGAACCCGTTGATGTAAAGTCTTACTGCTACTACCTCTGATTCTGGGACCTCTTACTCTCTCTAAGCGCCTACGTAGTCGACTATCGCTAATGACTTCTATTGTGTATCGCAATCGCCTAAATTGGACATCTTGCCGAGAAGAAAAGGATTTTGAGACTCAACCACTGGTGTACAAATGCCCGCGGAAAGTGCGGAGTTCTTAAGACAACGAGTTAGAAAGGTTGGGTGATTTAGCAGAGATCCTTGGTTTGAAAATGTCTACATAAGTACTCTTTCAGTTGAGATATTCAACCAACATCATTTCCTATAATGACAATATCATCAACATGTATTATTAAGTAAACATTACCCAAGAGAAGAACGATAGTAAAAATGATTTGCTTCATTTTGTTTTAGCCCAAAATTTTGAACAATGGAGCTAAACTTTCAAAACCAAGCATGTGGTGATTGCTTAAGGCCATATAGAGATTGATGTAGTTTCCATACCAGATTCCTCTTGAGCAACAAACCCAAGAGGTTGCTCCATATATACTTCTTCCTCAACGTCACCATGTAGGAAGACATTCCTGATATCCTATTGATGAAGTGGCCAATGACGAATGACTATCATGGCAAAAAAGAGGTGAATAATAGTCATCTTAGCTACAGGAGAGAAAGTGTCACAATAATCAAGACCGTAAACCTAAGTGTAACCTTTTGCAACAAGTTGGGCTTTGAGCCGATCAATTTCACTATCAGGGTCGACTTTAACTGCATACACTCCTTGGCAACCAATCGCCTTTTTGCTTGGGGGAAGGGGCATTTGCTCCCAAGTATTACTGTGGTTAAGAGCCTACATTTCTGCAATCATAGCTTGTCGTCATCTAGGATGATCAAATGTTTCTTTCACATTCTTGGGTATAACAACAAAAGACACTGAGGATAAAAGAGAAAAATAGGAGGGTGACAATCGATCATAGTTAAGAAAATTATAAATGGGATAAGGGTTTCGAGTGGAACAAGTACCTTTTCTGAGAGCAATAGTCCATGCTGAATCATTTGCACCAGGAGGTATGGGAGGAGGTGACGAGGGAAAAAAATTTGAAGTAGGAGATTCACCATTGTCTTGGGGAGGTGGATTATCCATTGGGGCCCTGTGTGACATGATCTCAGTATGTGGAGAAATGGGTTTAGGAGGATTGTGATCAAGACTTGGAATGATAGAGACAGTGGAACTATTTAACTCAGCCACTGGAATAAGAAGGACCTATTGGAGGATAGAAACATCTTGAACAGATGGAGATAAGTAAGGAGTTTGTTCAAAGAATGTGACATTGGTAGACATGTAATACTTAGTTTCAGGAGAGTAACATCGCTATTCTTTTTTAAGTCGAGAATAGCCTAAGAAGACACATTTGAAAGCGCGAGCAGAGAGTTTGTGTAGACCTGAAGACATGTCATGTACAAAACATACACAACCAAACACTCGAGGAGATGTATGAAAGAGATGATAATTAGGAAACAAAATGGGGAAAGAGATTTTATTATCAAGAGAGGAGGAGGGCATCTTATTAATAAGGCATCCCCATAGTGATGGACAGGAATATGGGCACCAAGCAAAAGGGTACGGGCAGTTTCAACCAATGTCTATTTTTTCGTTCTAATATATCATTTTGTTGCGGTGTATGAGGATAAGTAGACTGATGAAAAATACCATGGGAACTCAAGATGGCAAAAAAGGAGGATGAGAAATACTCTTTTGCATTATCACTTCTTAATATTTTGATCACTTGACCAATTAGGCTTCAAGTGGCTAGTTTTTGCTTTCACTTGAAACAAGACAATCAGGCTTCACGTGGCTAGTTTTATGATATTCAAAGCATGTTGGGACAATAGTTCTTGTATTTCATAAATTTTGGAAACCTCTTTTATCATAAGATTTAATGCTTCATCTTCTAAATATATTCGGTTAGATTCAATCTTTTTGGCAGTATATTTTGCACAACCTTGACAACAATTTTCAAGGCTATGGTATGCTTTTTTTTCTCCTCTTTTTTCCTCTTTAAGTCTTTCCCGTTCTAATTCATGTTCTCTCAATTTTCCAAAGAAGATGACCATATTCAGTGTTGTAAGATCTTTTGATTGAGATATTGTTGTAACCTTGAGCTACCATGTTCTGTTTAAACTCTGTAGGATCTTGATGTTACCTTCAATAAACCTTTTTTGAACATCAAATATGTTTTCTCCAACCTTCATTATAAACATTTCGTATTCTTAGAAGATGTTTTTTCTTGACCTATTGGCTTCACCTATGCTTTCTATGTCACCTCCAAGACATCCCACATTTCTTTGGCTATTTCACAAACTGAGATAATATAAAATTCATCCAATGTTAGTCTAGAAGATATGATATCTTTGACTCTAACATCATAATGTGTTCTCTTGTTTTCATCATGTGTCCATGAAGAAAATTCTTTAGGTATATTTTTACCATTTTCAATCTTTGTCGGTTGAAAGGTTCCATTTATCACAACATCTCATATACCTTTCTTGGTTAATTCTATGAAGATTTTCATTCTGAATTTTCAAAATAGGTAGTTTTCTTCTTTAAATAGAGGTGGTCTATTAATAAATGTTCCTTCAACAAATGTTTGAGAGATATTAGCTATAGTAGGATTTTTTAATTGATTAAATTTTTATTATTAGTTCTAGTGCCAATTATTAAAACAATAATAACTAATACTTCCCAACCAAGATGGGTTAATTAGTTTCACAAAATTTTAATCTTTATAAAACCATTATTGAAATGTTAAAGTCTTTAATTTTTTTCTAACCATAAAAAAAACACAAGATTGATGAAAGAAGAGGAAAAAGAATGTAATAATTTTATACTTGAATCTACGTCCAAATTTCCTTCAAGCAAATTAAGCTTGGAAAATTTTCATATAATCATAGAGTTCACATAATTATAAGTTTACCTTAATAATTCTAGACCCTAAGAATATGAAAACCTAATGCATTGATTCACGCAATTACATCAAGATAATTACCTACATAGTAAAAAGAGTGTAAAGAATGAAAAATACATAAAATAAAAGAAATGTATATACATGAAGTGTAAGTATTACAATCAAGCAAGAATCCATAAAATTAAACTCATCTTTTTGTTTATGAATTTCTCAAAGACTCAACTCTTACTCTCTTCAAGAACTTAAAACCACTTCTTTATAAGATTTAGAAAATTGTGTTGTTGAAATGTTAAGAAAACTTGTCTTTAAAAGAAAAACATCTTCATGATATTATTAATCGATTATAAAAATAATCTAATCAATTAATATAAGTTAGATTTGAATTCTAAAAGATTAGTTATGTTTTAATCTATTATTTAAGTATGTTAATTGATTAAAAGAATTGAGATGACAATTATGTATTTCAAATCATTCTTTTTGTGTTAAAAATGCTATTAATTAATTATAGTTTGATTATAGAGAATTCAAACATGAGTTACAATCAATTTTACTAATGTAGACCCTTGAACTGCCGAGTTGTTATGTTGTCGGTCTATTAGCTACGGGCACTGTTAGTGTTCGGGCTGTTAGGGCTGTTAGTTGTTGAGTTCCAACATGATCAACAATCTCCTTCTTTCAACATTCAAAAGTTTTATTTCGTGAAAAAAGAAAATTAGATTGTATGATCTTGAAGTAATAAAGGTTATACAAAAAATATTTTTATATTGTAGAATTTGGAAATAAAAAAGTTTTTAGATTTTACAATTTGGAAGTTATAAATGTTTGTGGATTTTACAATTTGAAACTCATTTTTGGGACAAAAATTTATGCCAAAAAATGACGTATGATGTATAATCCATAAATACTTTCTAAGAACAAGGTGAAAATTTTCATATTTATGGGAGTACAGAAAAAAAGGATGGAATGATACGAAATGGTAACCATAACATCAATTAGAAGTTAACCTATTAACGAAATAGGAAATTTGTCCAATTTAAGATTCTTGAATCAGAAATTTTCTTTTTTGTAAATACTTAGTTTTTTACAATGACTATTTATGTTTTACTTCTAGTACAATAAGAAAAAAAAATATAACCTTAATATAAAAAATTTAGTTTTATTAATTTTGTTTGAATTGAGTGAATGATTAAACTAATTGTATGTGTGTTTAACTTAATGTTAAATATACAAATTATATATTACCATTAATATTTCTTTTCATAAACATATGTTACAATAGTTCAATTTTAAACATATGTGCAATTATCTTAAATTTTAACAGCTTAAATAAAATTAATAAAATTAAAATTCTATATTAAAATTGTAATTTTTTATTGTATTAAATATAAAATATGTTAAAAGTTATTGTATTGAATGACTATTTATTTATATATTTATTATATTATTATAATGTGGGCATGTTGCAAATATGGATGAACTCCTTTCAGTGCATGATCACCTGTCTAAAGAATTTTTAAAACCAACCTTAGTCGATATAATCACATTGGATGAGAACCGTAGTAAGCATAATGACGTGTCTATAAAATATTAAATTGTATTAAGCACCAAATAAACTTCATTAAAATAGATTTTAATGAAAAATGTCATTATCATATTTCCCCAGAAATGTTTATCATTAGTGAAAGAAATGTGAAAAATTATAAATTAGAGCCTCACGTGTATTAGAAGAAATGTGTTAAGTAATATGTTTATTAGAAGAAATATGATAAGGTGTTCACGTCACTCTTCAATATCATGTAATGACAAAATTGTATTAGCAATATCAAGTAATAACCAAAAATTGTGTTTGAAATATTAAGTAATCAAAAAAATGCATTTTAAACAGAAAACATTGACAAAATGTATTTAAAAAGTCTTGTAAGAGTTTTGTTAATAATTTTCATATTTAAATTTGTGGGAATCATTAAAGTAAAAGAACAATAACAACTTATATTACATGTTTTTGTTTTATTGAATGATATCATTACATATTATCCACTTTTAAATTAATAAATAATATTGTCCAAAATTTTGAGCTTATAGGGTGAGTAATATCTTTTCAACATTATTTCATACTCAAAGTGATACTAAATCTCTGGACCATTTAATTAAAAACACAAAGTACAGTTTGCTAATTTGCTATTGAAGTTTATCTTTTTTAAGTATTATTCATTTCCAAAGTAATTTATTATTCCTTCATTTCACAAATTATTCAGACAGTAGCCTCTCAGCTTCGTGGAGTCTGCTTTGTACTCTGCAGGTTTCAAACTAGGATTCGGTTTTCGATTCCTGCACCCCCAAAATTTCTTTTCACCATCCTCTAATTTTTAAAATAAGACTTCTGAAATATAAAATGCATTCTGGAATACTTCTCAGAACGAACTTTTGGAAACGTATATAATATATTTTGGAACGAGTTTTCTTCCATGTTCTCTCTGATGATTATTTTTCTTCTCTTTTTCTTCTTTTATAATGGCAACAATGATGACTGCAGCAGTGGAAGAAATATTTTAATCCTTTTTTACTAGTATGAGAGTATAGTTAGTAATTATAGGGGTACAGGAAGAAAACATGGGATGAAGGAAGAAATTCTCAGAAATATATGAAGGTGCAGGAAGAAAAAGCCCAACTTAAATTAAAGTATTTTGGCCCAAAAGAATTTCTTTTTTTATCCCTTAACTAAAAAAGCAGAGATTTAAAATATCATATCTACTTTCTACTCTTGCTATTTACACTCAAAACTATCAATGTGTCAGAAATTGAATGATAAAATGATCTTCACCTATTCTCATTCTCCACGAGAGAATAAGATACTAGTCAATTCTATATTCGCTGGACTAAACAAGCTGAACATGTGTTCAATTAAACATAACTTCTGAACCAAAAAGCTAAACGGGTAAAAACACAACAAAGAGAAACATTGAACAGCACAAAAATTACATGAGACCGACCAATTAATTTATAAATGGATAAAAGTTGCATGATTTCTGAAAGATACATTCAACAGGGTTAAATTTCAAAGCCAATACTTAAAAGAGTTCGAGCTGATTCGATTGCTTTCTCACCACCAAGGTCCAATGCTTCATCTTCTGTGTCCTCTGAGCATTGAGCAGAAGAAGTTTCCTCGTTTTGTACCAAACCACCTTTTTTGAAGTGCAAATTTTTCATTGAAGCAGGAGCTGCAGCAGCCACAAGGGAAGCCCTTGGTGGACCCTGTCGTTTCTTGGCCACAGGCATGTCATGATCATGCACTCCCTTGTATGTTATAATCACAGTTTTTGCGTTATCCACAGCAGTCTCAATGTGCTTTCGAACAGGACATCCAGCAGAAGTGCATCTGTAGTAGTTTCTGGAAATTCACATTGATAAGCACAGAAGTAAGATTTCAACAGTCGTATTAAATAAAACAAAAGAGAAGTTAACATCTCACAGAAAAGTGGGTTTTTAAGTGTTTTTAAGTTAACACTGTACAAGAAAAAAGACAAATTTTTTGGGTTAAAAGTGATGTCAATCCTGATTGAACTTATGTCACTTATGTAATCCTTTATGTCACAAAAATTAAATTCAACATGTAAACACAGTATTTGAAGTAAAAGAGAATGAATACTAAAATTTAATTAATTATAAGTTTATATCTATTACAATTGATTTTTAATTTATTGTATACATATAGTATCACTATTATTACTTGAAGAAAGATCAGATAATAATAAATTTAACAATTACTAATATTTTTTAGGGTAACATGTGTTCAATTAAAAATATAATTAATCATCTTCAATTTTAATATATATGTTTTAAAACTTGTTTTTATTTTTAAATAAATATAAAATACAATTATAAAAAAAAAGTACAATTTTAATAGACCTGTGCATACCAAGCATATAAGACTAGCTATATCTTGGAATATTAAAAGGAGACATGCAACCCTTGATTTAAAACAAAACACTCAAACACTTCTTAGCATTCCATTTATTGATTAACCAAAACAATGGCATCTATGAACATAAGCACGAGAGATTTTTTGTGAAACCAATATCTTCAATTGATTTGACCCAACAAATCAAACAGGAAATTTATTTATAAAATTCCACACTGCAGCTACGACTTCCATAGAAGAACAGAACTACGAGTAGGGGTATTATTTAAAATACAAAAAGAAAGCAAGATATAACCATGAACCTGAAATGTGGGTTTCCCTTCACCAATTTTTGTCCATATTTGCGCCATCGGTATCCATCACTTGATATCCCCATATCCTCTGCTGCATGTACAACAAACTTCGGTTTCTTTCCAGGTTTTATTGCTGAATCCAAGCATGTTAAATCACCTTTGTTCAGTCTAGTTATCATATTAAGGACAAGAGCATTAGACATTACATCCAGCCACATGTACAAGAAAAAGAGTAAATTCCTCAAAAATTTCCTATGAAAAAAAATTAATTCATATGCAACTTGCCTTCTTTTTGGCTCAGGGTCATTAACATGCTCTTTTTTCAACAAAACTTTGTCATTCTCATCATGGGATGAGTTTTCTTGATTTTTATTGGCACTGCAAGGTGATTCATATAAAGGTTTTCTTGGAGAAGATGGATCAGAATCAATTTGAACTCTGCTAGACTGCTTTGGAATACTGCATTTTATTTTAGGTTCACTGTAAGGCAGGAATTTACTTTCCTTAGTAGAATCAACTATGTGTGGGGGATCATGACTATGTTGACTTTTGTAAACAATCTCTATCACATATCCTGAATGGTCACAAAATTTAATCTTCTTTGCACAACAATTTGAATGGGTACACCTGTAATAACTTCGAGAACCTGTAGGACTCTTCACTTGCTTCTGACCATACTTCCGCCAGTTGTATCCATCAGATGCAGATGTCCTTGAAACAGAAACTGAAGACAAGGTTGTATCACCAGAAGGAGTTCCTTTGTCCATTTTTTGCACTTTTACAGCTTTGGGAGATGGTCTCTGTTGTGGTACACTTGAACTAGGGGCAGATGATAAATACATTGATACAGAAGTTGGTGATAGTTTAGACGATGAAGTTGAACAAACAGACATCTGAAGTTGACTTTCTGTCTGTTTTTGAGGTGCCTCTACTGTCTCCTTTACAATAGTTTCCTCATCAGAATGCTGTGCTGACTGCTGTACATAAAATGGTGCATTTCAGTGCTGAAGAAATCAAATAAATGGGAAGCAGAGAAGGGAGAGCATGAATCAAAGTATCAAACTCCGATCCATTTATTCATGGAAGATCTAATACCAAACATCAAAAACTGGATTTTGCAGCTGGATTCATGGCAGTTTTGGTCAAATTAATTTTTACTGTCAAGGAATAATTCTATAATTCGAGACTATTTGCTTCTTGTTTTCTTTTATAAGCTTCATGTAACCTCAGGTTTCTAAGCCTCACAAATACCTTTAAAGGCCAAGAAGTCACGAAACTTTCAAACAGTGACAGAAAAATACACTGAGGGTGTGTTTAAAGAGCTTAATCATAGCTTAATTGGGGTTATCTAATGACATGAACACTCATTCGGAAGAGATTACAACATAGCTTATGATACATTTAAGCTTATTTCAATAATACTAAACCTCATTTCGTCTTGGATTCTAGAAATATCTTATACACAAACACTGATTTAAAAAGCACTTAATAAAGCTGGGTAGCCATAGCCATAGTCATTCTAAACCTATATCTTCAGCACTCATAAGAACAAGAAGCAACAACAACGGCTCATAAACCACGTCCAGAATCCCTTTATAAGGTGACTGAGACCAAGCAGAACATTTCAAAATTAAAAAAAAAAAAAAAAAAAAATCACACCTTTGAAATTCACAATCTCAATGTTTTAATTTTTTTAAAATTAATAATTTAACACAGATGCTCTAACCTTACTCTCATCTTGACCAAGCTTACTTGCGGTAGAGCTTCTTTGCATATCTGCCGCATGAACACACCATTATTCAGTATTTACTACTATCAATACAATATAACAGAGAAGAAAAAAGTGTTATTGAAACGCAACTTACGAGAAGAAGAATGCAGAGATAGGGTTTCTGAGTGGGGTTGCTCTTCATCGGAAGCAGTGGAAGTTGATGAATGGGTGGTTAGCGACGAGTCTGTGAGCGGTTGCTGCATCGGTTCTTCCTCTTCCATGACAGTGCACGACAATTTTTGGTTTGTTCAGTTTATGATTCGAGCACGAATTTTCATTTTCTGGTTTTGATTTGATCTTGTTTTGTTGATTAGCGAACAGCCGAGTGAAAGAAAACAAGATGTGTTGACTGCTATTGACCACTCTCTTTCTCTCTCTTTCAGGTGGGTTGTCGGGTTTTGCTGCGACTTGGAAACGGAGGTTGTCTGCACTGTTATTAACCGTTTGCCCGCGTTCGATGTTTGTCTTTTGGACCTGCTCATCTTCTATTCCATTTCACGGTATTTGTTAACGCCGTTTGTTTTATTTTATCGCACCTTCTTCAAACAGCATTTGAGTAAGGAACCTGTGACAGCTGAATGAATGATTTATTTAAAAGTAAGAAAATGAATAAAAAGTTAATTAGTTTAGTTTAATTGAAAGATAATAGATTTGTTCAACATGCATAAAATTAAACTATAAATAGAAATCATTTCAAAAACTAATATGTCTTCCAATATTTAAACAATAAATTAATTGTCATAATACTATTATATTAATCAGCGTCATATACTTCATCATTTTAGACACCCTCATGAAAGTCTTGTTTGACTAATTTGAAAAGCATATATTCAACCTAAAAAAATAATTGCAAAAAAAAAAAGTGTTCTTGAACAAGATATAACTCTAATTGTTGTGTAAAAAATGGAAGAAAAAGTGACTAGAACTGAACAAAAAAAGCCAATACTACAGTGAAACTTGTACGTTTTGACCCTCCTTTTTCATTGAATAAACTATCATTTGCCACTTAAGAACTACAAATTGCAATAAAATTCTTAGATGTAATAACAAATTTTTACTTGCAAATATTTTTATGCAAGTAGATGATTTTATTAAAATCAGGTTGAAAGAACTAAAAAACAATTTATAGAATTTCATCTTAAGAGACAATAAACATGTAAAAAAATCCATATTTTAATCTTTACTTCATATAAGAAATTGTGCTGTAAACAGTAGTCATAACTTAACTATTAATAAACAATTGTTTTTGTAACTATTAAGTACATATTTTTTCCAAGCTTATTCATTTAAGTAACTATTTTCTAAACTAAAATAATTTTCTTACTAATTTTATTCTGACCATTTTTTTAAAATTTAACTGTTTTTCTTAATTTGGTTATTTTTTAAATTAAACAATTTTTTAAAATTAAAATAACCATCTGTGATTAAAAAAACATCTAAAAAATAAATAAAAACTATCTACGACAAAATTATTAGAATTATTTAAATTCATTTTCATAATTATAATAATGACCCTTTTATTTTTTATTATAGTTAAAAGAATTAAACTTACATGCACATAACAGTATTGATAAAGATTATTGTTTTATATTCCCTACCAATGGCTAGAACCATGTAAAGAACTTAAGTATCCTAAATGTATAATCTTACAAGATTAAAAGACTAATTTGAAAAAATCAAATTGTTATGTGCTTTTAAAAAAAATATTAGGTTAGGAATTTGTTAGTAAACCAAAAAGTTGTAGTATCTACTACTCCGATCAGTTAAAGCAGATCTTATGTAACATTGTTGATCCTTCTTCATCCATTTTTAGGAAGTACTTCAGTTTCCAGCCTAACAGTACATTTCGATTAATTGGTAAAATTGATTTCACCATCCTTCACGATTTAGAAATAAGAATACTTCAAATTTTAATCAAACACAAATTTGATACTGGTCATTATTCAACACTGATGTGTGCTATCTCAGAAATATCAATTTACATGTTTTAATTCCTGGGATGAAAATTTGAGTGACAACGCTGTCAAAATCTTGAATCAATAAATTGGCATTTCCCTCTACAACAATGGAACAGAATATTTGAGATATTCTTTTGCCATCTTTTCTTACACCCAGACCTCTCCATCCGACCATCCCTTTTCACTTTTCTGTCTACATTACAACAGTGATGGATACACTTAATATATTGGCATATCATACAGTTGTTACCAGCGTAATGCAAGCATTTGATGATGTTCGCTTGCGTTTAGAGCCCCAACAGAAATCTAGCTTGCCAATCTTCTTTTTGGTCCCTAGAAAGCCTTGACAATTTGCTGCACCACAGTTGCATTTAACCTCTGGACCAAATTGTACAAATCTACAAAGCCAATAACCACATAACATTAAATCTCTATTGTTGGAAGTTTCAGAGAAAAGCTACTGCAGAGTAAACAAAATTAAAATTATCTGATAGATCCTTTAGTTATTAGTTAGCTATGTTACTAGTTTAGTTAGTCAAAGAAATACAAGACATATGTTTGAAAGGAGAATGGGGCTGCAGCTAATTCACGACTCCTACTAGCTAAAAGTTAAGTGGGGACAGTCTTTGCTCCATTTTTCACTCAAGTAGTATTCAAAGACATTGGTATCTTCTCTCTTCAAGCAAGCTTTCTAACCTAGAGCATGAGTTTCTGCCCAATCTATTGCACTCTGGCCTAGTTTCATGCCCAGGCAGGGCATTCGAAAGGAGTTTAAGCCAACATTGCACTTCAGTGCAGTATTTTACCAACCCATACCACTCTAATGGAGTCTCCAACTGCGCCTCACTGAAAGTAAGAAACTTTATTCTCTGGTCTCTTAACGTCCACATTTTATTTGTACAAACACTGTTTAACTTGTCTAACCCTTTTTTAATTAAAATTTAAAAACCTATTTTTTTGTTGCATTTACACGTCAACACCTTTTTGAAACTTTAACAATGCAGACAATAGATGAGGTACATTGGTATTATTAAATGCTTATTAGTCTTTTAACTAGCAGAAGAGGAAGTACAATATAAAATAAAATAATGTCTCACTTTTTAGGTATGCAATCACAAAAAAAATTAAAAAAATTTGAGTTCATCATCTTATTTTATTATTCTACTCATTTCATTAGAATTTTTCCAATTGTATATGCAACTCTCGTCCCCTATAATTTAAACATTAATAGTGTCCGGTGTCCTGTATTTTCAATTAATAGTTTAAGCTTATAGGTCCTCATCCTTTGTGATGTGTTCTATTCATGTCTAAGAAGGGTCAGTACATTATTCTATATTCTTTCTTTCATGTATATAGGATGAGGAAGAATTCTTTTAAAGATATATATTATCATCATATTAGAATATACTTTTTTTATGTAAAAAGAAGTTTAATAATCTAAACTGATAAATTAAATAGAAAGACTGGATCAAAATACATACAATAAATTTTCTAAAAACGTAATCAAACAAAAATATCAGACTCTAAAAGAACTAGATCATCTCATCACTCTTTCAAATTTATTGTAAAACCACCACAAACATGTTCAACATCCACGGATTATTATTGTCTATCCACATTGATTATTACAAGATTATTATTATTGTCATTGTTATTATTCTCATTACAATCATCATTAATGTCATGATGATCAGTGTCACTTTTGCAAAAACCACTGCAACAACTACTGCTAACATCAATGTCATGATAACTATTGCAACCACCACCAACGTTCATACAGTGATAGCTGTGGCAGTCATTGCATTGGCGGCAAATATGGGAATGGTGACACTAACAAGAACAGTGGTGATAAAAACAATCATGATTATAATTGTGATAGATTCATCACAATCTCGAAAAAAAAATAGCGTAATAATTGAAACCTTTTTATATTTTGATTTTTTTTTAAAGAATATTATAGATATTCGATCTTATATATTTTAATACAGGTTGTCCCTTTCAATTTAACAGTCAAAATCAGTCATTACCTAAGAAAGGCATGCTTAAGGGGAAGAAGATGGGCATCAGTCTATCAACCATCACCAATATTTAAACTTGGAAAGTGTAGTGATAAAATCAATCAGTTCCGATAGATCTAGAGGTTGTAGTAACTTCGATGTGGATTGAGTTTGGTATTTCCATTGTTGACAAATGTCGCGCCCCAACAAAAACATTAACTTCCACTTATGCCACACCAATAGACTTCATATCTACAAATAATTTCAGTATAATTTCTTTATTTCCTTACTCTTTCAACTCATCTATATAAGGGTATACAAATTTCACTACGTTTAGTTTTACTTCTATCCATCCGAACAACACTTTTCTTTATTTCTATCAAATTTTCTTCATATTTATTTTGACTGTTCATTCCTAATCCAAACAACCCAAAATCCATTCACTATTTTTAACTAGACATGTTAAAACACAGTATATAAACTTTGACCCACAGATGGTATTTAGCCTAACTTTTTCAAGCTTTTTAAAAGGAAAAGTTAAACATAACATAATTGAAAGAAACTCTAGTATGTCACTTTTAATATTTGCCAAGTCTTGTAAACAGGATTAGCTAGACCCCTAATTTATTTCTTTCTTATTGATGGCCTGGACAGATTTGCGTACATTTGAACAGCTGATTTACTGGCTGTTTTATTTCATTAACGGATTTGCATAGTTGTAAACTAGGCAAAGTTTCCTTGTACAGTTATACACAGTTTCTATGCATAACATTAAAGATTCTCATTAAATGGGGTCTCTCAATGACGCGAGGTAATCAATCAGATTTGCTATGGTACCAAAGCTTCAGAATGTGTTTGTCACTTTGATCATCTACTAATTTGATTTCAGTTGGATACCTAGTACATGATAACTACAATATCTTTTTCTCTAAGAAATGCTTATCCTGTACAACATCGAGTGTCACAGAAACTGATCATGAAGGGAGCTAAAGCGTGAGGACTATTTCCTCGTCCTATAACCTTGTTTTTGGCTTGTAAAACGATTGCTAATTGGATTGAGGTGCAGCATAAGAGATTAGACCACCCTAACACTCAAATTTTAAGATATTTGTTTCAACATGCCTTTCTTTGAAATAAAGACCAAACTTATGATCCTAAATTCTCATGAAATTTTCAACATTTCACGTCCTTGTAGACATCAACATATTGAAATGGCTGAAATAGATCTCTCACAATTTAGGGTAGAATAATTGATGTATTAAATTATGATGAGAATAGAATTATATATACAAGACTAGAAAGCTATTTTAGGAAGTATAATAATAGCACCTAGACAACTACATCCCTAGGATTAAGGGATATTCCCATCATACACTATAATTGTAATCTGCTAAATAAGGAAACAATACAACTAATAAAACACAGATTCTGATAGAAATAATACAAGCTAATAAAACAGATTCTAACAAGAACCATCATTTCTATTGTCATGTATGCACTTTGCATCTACAGTCCTTGATGCCTTTTAGATTTTGGGTAGAAACTTTATAAATTGTTGTTTATCTTACGTTACCATCTGAATATGTGTCCCCATTGTTGGGAAGATAACAAAAAGCAAGCGGAAACCAAAACTCGGATCAAATCTTGCCTCAATAAATAATTGTAATGGTAAGATGCACAAAAAAGAGAAGGAAGAAATCAACAAGCACCAAAACTTTTAACATGGAAAAACTTGAATATAGAGG
This sequence comes from Vigna angularis, assembly GCF_016808095.1. Lineage (NCBI taxonomy): Eukaryota > Viridiplantae > Streptophyta > Magnoliopsida > Fabales > Fabaceae > Vigna > Vigna angularis. The sequence continues at coordinate 8,188,490 of NC_068973.1, read as the reverse complement.
AAAAACCCAAGGAACCTAGACCAGAAAAATCTTCCACTAATAATAATTAATACTTACAAATCTTGGAACTTCCAAGGATCAACAGAAAAAATATTCTTTTCACAAACAAGGTGGATAATGCAAGAAAGTACCCCAATGGGTACTTAATTAAACAATAGAGAGAACCACTCTCTAACCTCACCAAAGGCACTCTCTAGTGACTTCTCCTTTTTCTTTTCTCAACACTCAAAGCTAAAGGAGTGGAGGATCAATTGCACACCCTATTGAATTTGGCTTGACTTTTGAGTATTTACACAAATACACTGAACGAAGGAAAACCAGAAAGACAAGCTTTTGATTGGTGTGCAAAGTAAGCTAAATGCACTCACAAGTTGTAAGATGGAACAAACTTTAGTTGATGTTGAAGTAGTTGGTTTGCTTTTTGTGGAAAAATTTAACGTGCAAACAAAACTTTCTTCTTCTTAAAATTAGTGTGGGCCCATAATTGGTGACCCACCTAACAAATCTCCCTTCACCAATTAATTGGAGCTATAGTCAACCAAACTGTCTTCTTCCCTAGAGTTTGCAATTTTTCTGCATGTAAAATCTTAGTCATCATATTGACCCATTCTTGTTAGTATGGATTTCCCAACAATCACCGCCTTCAAGTGTCAATTTCTTCTCATTGGCACTTCCCTCTTGAACTAACCATGAGTACCACTAATTGTATTGTCGTTTATTATAATGAGACATGCTTGTCTGACTCTTGTCAAGAAGACTTTTGATAGAGGGACTCATCTAAACCGATCACCAACACTAACCATAGACTTTGATACCAATTGTTGAGAAGAGAATATTCTTTCTTGTCGATCCTTGAAAGTTCCAAAAGGAGTTTTGGTGGACTCATTAATAATTATTAGTGGAAGACTTTTCTAGACTCGATCCCGTGGGTTTTTGCTCAATATTCAGGCTTTCCCTCATTAAAAGTTTTGGTGCCTGTTGAATTCTCCCTTCTCTATTTTATGCATCTTATCATTACACATATTATTTATTAAGGGAAGATTTCATCTAGGTTTTCGCTTTGGCTTGTTATTTTGTTATCATCCAAACAACAAGTATCGATGTCGATGGTTAGTGTTGGTGACTGACTTAGACAAATTCTTGTATCAAAAGTCTTCCTGATGGAAGGTCAAGCATGTGTGCCCCATTATAATGAAGGACGATACAAATAAAGGTACTAATGGTTAGTTCAAGGGGGAAGTGCCAATGTGAAAGGGCTCACACTTGGTGGAAGATTGTAGGAAAATCAATATTGACAAGAATGGGTCAGACATAATGAGAAAGATCTTATTTTTACAAAAATTTGCAATTTGAAAGGAGGAAGTTAGTTTGGTTGACTATGTCCCCAATTAATTGGCAAGGGGAAGATTTGCAAATGGGTCACCAATTATTCGACCCATACTAACTTTAAGAAGAAAATTTTGTTTGCAAGTGAAATTTTTCCAAAGAAAGCAAACTAACTACCGCAATATCAACAAAAGTTTGTCCCTACATACAATCCATGAGTGCATTAACTTACTTTGCACAACAACCAAAAGCTTGACTCTTTTTCCTTTCCTTAGTTAGGTTGTTTTTATAAATACCCAAAAGCCAAGATAGATTCAATAGGGTGTGTAATTCATCCTCCACTCCTTCAAATTTGAGTGTTGCGAAAAGAAAAAGGAGAAGCCACCAAAGAGTGCCTTTGGTGAGACCAAAGAGTGAAAAAGAAGCCACTAGAGAGTGGTTCTCTATTGTTTAATTAAGTACCTAATAGGGTATTATTTTGTGTTGTTATCCACCTTATTGGTGAAGAGAATATTTTTTTTATTGATCCTTGAAAGTTCCAAGAGGAGTGAAGTATATTGATTAATTATTAATAATGGAAGATTTTTCTAGACTAGGTCCCATGCATTTTTACTCCACATTAAGGTTTTCTCACATTAAAAATTTTAGTGTCAATTGATCTCTCCCATCTCTGTTTTGTGCATCTTATCGTTACACATTATTTATTAAGGGTAGATTTGATCTGGCTTTTTGCTTCCGCTTTTTATTTATTATTTTTGTTATCTTCCAAAAACACCTATATTATTAGCTATTTGGTCAAGATTTGAGTTATCATAATTTACATCTATTAGTTGTTTCGTTCATCTATCGTCTTTTGAATGTCTTACACTCATTGAACAACCTGCTCAATGTGTTTTTTCGGAATAGTTCATGTGAAAAAGGTTATGTAGGTTATGATGATATGGTTAATCAAATTTGTATTTCTTTAAAGAACAGTACTTCTTTCAAAAACATAGTTCACCTCACTTTGATCAAGTGTTGCTTCCTCAATTTGATTATATGCCCCTTCACATGAAGGCTTATAAAGAACATAATCATTTGGAAACAATGATTAAATCAATGATTGTGCCCTTTAGATCGTATACCATGCTCATGAAAAGTACAAGACATTCAATACTATTGACTAAGAAATGAGGTTACAAGGACAAGCATTGACAAGATGAATGTAATTTATGTTCAAGGAAGGAGAGAAGGAGAATTGACCAACTCCTTAAGAATCATGTTTGGACCTGTTGGCTAAAGTAATAAAAAGAAAAACTCTACAAGAGAAGAAAGCTTAGAAGTATTACCGAAAACATGATCAAAAGCATCTAAATCAAGAATACACAAACTTTGGTTTTACCCAAAGATATTCCTAATATTCTTCATAAGAAAACTTAGGATCCACCATATTAGATTTGGAGACATTGGTTGTCTCCAATCCTCTTACAATAAGAGCATTAAGGATGACCACAACCACTTCATCCTCTTCTATATGTGTAGCCACCCTTCTGCGAGTACACACCATGACAAATGATTCAAAAAATCATGCAAATTTAAGGTAATGAGAGTGAGAACACGAAGCATTCATGTTATGAGACTTTCCATTGATGGAATTTCTTGACCAGTCAAGATTTGGTCTTGTAAAAGATAAAAATTTGGGTGTGTAGCATGAAGAATTATAACCATGTAGAACTTATCCAACTTCTTAATCTCTTCTAAAGAATCAACTTCTAAAAATATCTTCAATTCCTCAATAGTTTATTGGGCTTTAGCAATAAGGAGGTCATGTCATCATGTATTTGTTTCAAAGATTCCAGTTTATGAGCATAATCATAAAGGTGTTGAAATCATTTGCAAGAAAAAACTCAGCCTTCTTCCAGAAGGAGTTACAAATTTTAATTGCTCCAAGAGTTTCCCAATATATTGGGTAGCACAGGCTGTCATAGTAGGATACAAAGCTGAAAATCCATCTTCTTCCACTGTTCCACCTTGTCAAATGGTAATGATTATGGAAGCCTTGGCCAGGAAACAAGAGCTCAACTGATGAAGACCAAGACAAGTAATTTTCAACATAAGGTCTGAAGAAATTATTCGAGAACAAAAAAAAAAAGTGGGCAGGTCTGCCAATGGCCATTTAAAAAAAAAAGGCAGGTAAAAAGAAAGGAATCTGCAAGGTATTCAACTATGATTATGCGTGAACCAATACAAAATGAAGACAAGTTGGAAGAAAAGCAGTTAGTGAGAGCAAAAAGGGTGGTGTGAAATTGTTGTAGTGGTCAAAAGGTTGTGCATGGACAATACACACTGTTGCACGGGGAAGAGATGGCCTCCAAGACTGGTAGGATCCTCCATTGCTCAGATGGGCACTTCAGATCCAACTCTTTTGAAAAAAAGTCAGTGGGCAATAGCAACAGACAATAACATGTAATGGGTTTTGTGTTTCTAGACAAGATAGACACAACTGCTCAAAAGCAGCAAGGCAATGCAGCTATTGATGGTGGACAGCAACAGAAAGTGAAGAATGCACCAGATTATGACAAATTGAGCAAACTCAACCTGCTTTGATACAAACTTAAGACTGGAAAATATGAAAAATGACAAAGAGAGTTCAGTGATCTCTAAGCTAATTCATTCATTTATATGGATTCTTACATCAATAGAGAAATAAATATAATATGATGATCTACACATAGGTAATACAAGACCTATTCTAACAAGTTAACTCTTTTACATAAGCAATTATGGCATATACTTAGGTTGAAAAATGGATGTAAATATTGCACATTTACTGTACAATAAATATAGATAGATTTGTTTGTAAGAAATCCCTAAAATAAGGGATTGGGATTTGTAGATTTGCTCAAGATTCAGAGTCTTTACATCTGGAGATTTCTTTCCTTTATTTTAGCAGATTTATTTCCTTTTATTAAGGATTTCGTTTTTTCAAAACACCAATGCATTGTTTCTCTTTTATATCAAGAAAAGTAATTCCATATTACTGCTTACTACCTACACATTTTTTCACAACTTTTAGGAGTTAATCACTTAGGCTAGATTGTAAAATGCCAATTTTACCCAGACTCCCGTGGAAGTGAATGTGAAAGCACTATAAAGATGAAGGAAAACCCATGTCTAATCCTTCCCTATATAGTCAATGGGTTAGCAACATCAATTATTTAATTATTACTCATCTCAACCTTGCTTTTTTGTTCAACTAGTCAATTAATGCACTCTCCTCTTTTAAACTTGGTTGACGCTCACTGAATAAATTAGGTACTCACTAAGTACTCTTGCTCAAGGTATTTTACTCAAAGTAGCCTGTCACTATATTCATGAATCCTATGATGCCCACCTTATGTGTCTTCCTCATGTCTCCAACAATCTGAAGATTGTTGATGTCTTTTACTAAGGCCATGTCTCACCTCGCCATCAACTTCTGGTAGGCAAATTGATGCTTCAAGATCCACCAGCAATATTTACTCAAAGAAAATTGCACAAATTAGAGAAGTTGGTTTAATTGCTTTATTTCATTGATTGACATATTTAAATGGCACTAAATTAGTTATGCACTAGGTAAAGTTTCCTTGTATAACATTAAAGATTATTATTATTAAATAAGATTCTCTTAGTAATGAGCCATTCAGTCAAATTTGACATGTCACCATTTTCTAGTCCACTTCTAGAGAATTGTCAACTCTCTCTCAACCATAGCATAAAAGGTAGGATCAAATTTACCTGTAATCATATGTTAATGGCTCTCCAGATTCTATTGAACGAGCAGCAAATACACCCACACGTGTTTCACCATCTACTTGCCTAGAAGAAACCAGATAAATTTAGACCTAAATATAAAACAGATGTTGCGACGAAATACATAAATAGTTTCATTTTGTTAAATGGTAGTGAATATGCCAAATTATTCTAGTTATACAACATATCAATCAGCTGCAAAGAAGATTATCATAAAGTAGAAAACCTACCAATTAACAAGTTAAATGTCAATAACTTAAGCACAAAAATATAAACCACTTCATCAATAGCAGTGTATGGCTTATAATAAAAACATTATTTTAGGGGAACATGGTACTTAGTACTAAAAATTTAATGGACACCTAAGTCAGGAATTCTATATTAGAATACAAATTCTAAGCTGAGAACATACAAAATTAAGAACACAGTATAAGAAAAGAAAGATATGTTTCATACATGAGCATTAACAAACTCCTGTAGAACAATATGGAACATACAATTCACTTGTGCAGGAAATTGACTGCCTCATGCTCTCTATACTTCCTGCTAAAAGCATAAAGAAACTATTTCACTATATTACAGGTTGTCAAGCTACTAATTTAAGTTGCCTGTGCACTAACATGCCAAATCCTCTCATGTTGCATATATAACAAACTTTGGCCAACCTTCCTCCCTAAAAAATTTCCTACCTCCTAGGCAAACTGTTAGGCACAACCAAATACAACAAGTTGACAATAACACAAGATTACAGGTTTATTATAGGATAGAAGAAGGTTTAAAAATAATAACTAAGAATACAGTTGTAAGATAGCTTTGACAGCAATATTTTGTTGGCAAATAGGTTCCCTTTTATGGGAAGCTTAGAGGGAAAAGGAATTACTTTTGGGAGTTTAAAGAGTTTTGTAACTGGAATAATCTTAGTGAAAAGGAGAGTGCTTCTTTGTATCTTTTGTTGTACGTGTGGTGAATCAAATTTACTCTTCATTGTTTTTCTCAAAAAGTGATGTTTCCTAACAATTTAAACTAACCTTCAAGATCTGAGTGCATAATGGAAAACGTAGTGGATACTTTGGAGAAATAGGCCAACAAATAGTGGAAGGAGACCTAAGAACAAACATGTCTTTGGTAAAAGAAAACATAAATGTTAAGGGGACTTTGAGTCTAAATCAACCTTACAAACTAGCTTGTAAAATGAGATTTACACGCATTTATATAATGTAAATTGGTATTATCTCTAGTCAATATGGAACTTCACCTCTCTCACACCAAGACATATAAACCTGCTAAGATTAAACTAGATGATTTGGTATATTTAAAACTTTGACCACATAGTCAGACCTCTATATCTAATCAACTTCTTCCCAAACTGTTACCACATTACTATGGATCATATTTGGTACTTTAGCAACTCAGTGAAGTGGCTTTTGTGAAAGTTTGAGAGAGAAAATCTAATCGTAAAAATATTATTACTGTGTGTGTTGAAGTTTCTATTACACAAAAATGTACTATATAAGGAACAATGGACCAGCACCTAAAAGTCCAATTATACAATACAATATATTTCAACACTCCCCCTCAAGCTGGAGCATATAGATCATATGCACCAAGCTTGGAACATATAAATTGAATCCTAGGCCTCCTTAGAGATTTGGTCATAATGTCTCCGAGTTGTTCATTAGAATTGACAAACTCAGTAACAAGTTCCTTAGTCAACAACTTCTCTCTAATAAAATGACAATCAATTTCTATATGTTTTGTTCTCTCATGAAACATTGGATTGGAGGCAATATGAAGGGCTGTTTGGTTGTCACAGTACAGTTTCAACGACTCATTTCCACAAAATTTCAACTCTTGGAGAAGTTGCTTGATCCACACAAGTTCGCATGTAGTCAAAGCCATAGATCGGTATTCAGCTTCAGCACTAGATCTAGCAACAACACTTTGTTTCTTACTTTTCAAAGATATAAGGTTCCCTCCAAGTAGAACACAATATCCTATAGTAGATCTTCGATCAATTGGAGAACCAGCCCAATCTGCATCACAATATCCTTCAATCTGAGTGCTTCCCTTGTTCTCATACAACAATCCTTGTCCTGGATTTCTTTTTATGTAAGATATATGAGTTTTCCAACCAGCCTTCTATATCTCTCTGGATCTAAGAAAGGTTCACCTTGATCTCTCATTAGCTTTTGATTTGAGTCCATAGGACTATCAATAGGCTTGCAATTTGTCAAGCCTGTTTCCTCTAAAATATCAAGAGCATATTTCCTTTGTGAAATGATGACACTTTCTTTTGACTGTGCCACTTCAATACCAAGGAAGTATTTTAGACGACCCAGATCTTTAGTTTGAAAGTGGTTGAACAAATGATTCTTTAATTGAGTAATTTTAGTGTTGTCATTCCCTGTAATAACAATATCATCAACATACACCATGAGATAAACACATTTGTCAGGAGAAAAATGACCATAAAACACTGAGTGATCCGCCTCACATCGTTTCAATCCAAAATTTTGCACAACCCGACTAAATTTACCAAACCAAGCACGAGGTGATTGTTTCAAGCCACAGAGGGAACGGCGTAATTTACAAACTAACCCAGACTCCCCCTGAGCAACAAACCCAGGAGGTTGCTCCATATATATCTCCTCTTCCAGATCACCATGAAGAAAGGCATTTTTAATGTCCAACTGGTAAAGTGGCCAATGACGAATGGCAGCCATAGCAAGTAAAATACGAACTGTACTGGTTTTAGCCACAGGAGAAAAGGTATCACAATAATCAATGCCATAAACTTGAGTATATCCCTTAGCTACTAGACGAGCTTTTAGACGATGTATTTCACCAGTAGGACCAACCTTAATAGCATAAACCCATCGGCAGCCAACAGGCTTCTTACCAGGAGGAAGAGGAACACGGTCCCAAGTACCATTGTGGTCAAGGGCCTGCATTTCATCAACCAAGGCTTGATGCCATCCAAGATGATCAAGTGCCTCATAAATATTATTAGGAGACTTAAGGGAGGATAAGGAGGAAACAAAAGAGAAATAGGTAGAAGACAAACGATGATAACTCAAAAAATTATAAACAGGATATGGATTACGAGTAGAACGAATACCTTTCCGAAGGGCAATGGGCAAATTATCATCTGAGTCAGTAGAAGACGAGGAGGATGAAGAATCCATGGTCTGGTGAGCTGATGGAGGAGGAGATGAGTCTAGAGGATCTTCATTGTTCTGAGCTTGAGATTGTCTCTGACGCTGATATGTGAGAAGAGGAGGAGGAACAATGTCATTCACATTTTGAGTTTGAGGTATAGAAGTAGGAATAACCAAGGGATCACATGATTGTAGAGGAAACATTTGTTGAACAGATGAACGATCCTCCACAGAGGACGAGAAAAACGGTGTATCCTCAAAGAACGTGACATCAGCAGACATATAATATCTCTTGGTGGAGGGGAGAATAACATTTATACCCTTTCTGAAGACGAGAATATCCCAAGACACACTTAATAGCCTTTGCGGATAGCTTATCAAGACCTGGAGAAACATTATGGACAAAATATGTACACCCAAATACACGTGGGGAGATATGATATAGAGTGTCATTTGGAAAAATGACAGAATGAGGAATTTTATTCTCAAGAGAGGAAGAAGGCATTCTATTGATTAGAAAACAGGCAGTGAGGACTGCATCGCCCCAGTGATGCAAGGAATATTAGTATTCAACATCAAGGAACGTGCAGTCTCAATGAGATGTCTATTCTTCCTCTCTGCAATACCATTTTGTTGTGGAGTGTGAGGACATGTTGACTGATGTAAAATTCCTTGGGAAGATAAGAATGAAGAAAACGCTGAAGAAAAATATTCCTTAGCATTATCACTACGAAGGATTTTAATTGTCTTCTCAAATTGGTTCTTAATTTCATTAATAAAGGACACAAATATGGACAAAAGTTCAGATCTCTCTTTCATTAAATAAACCCAAGTACATCGAGAGAATTCATCAATGAAGGTTACAAAATAATTAAAACCAAAAGAAGTAACACGACTTGGTCCCCAAATATCAGAGTGAATAGTTGAGAAAGGAAAATTACATAGTGTCTTAGACTTTTTAGGATGAGAAGATCTAACATGTTTTCCTAATTGACACGACTCACAATCTAAGACTTGAATGTTCTTGAGACTTGGAACCATCATCTTCAACTTGGATAAACTTGGATGGCCCAATCGATCATGCAAAAGTTTTGGGGATGAAGTGGTAAAACAGGAAACTGAAGAGCTATGTTTCAAAAAATAAAGTCCTCAAGACTCATGTCCTTCTCCAATCAGGCGACCCGTACCATGTTCCTGTATAACAAAGGAATTAGCAGTAAAGGTTACAGAACAATTTCAGGAACGAGTCAATTGGCTCAAGGAGATTAAATTGTAAGGACAATGAGGAATATACAAAACAAAATTTAAATTTAGTGAAGGAGATAAGGAAACTCTGCCAATTCCCTGAGATGCAACTTTGGATCCATTGGCAACAGTAATGAAATGAGGGATTTTCTGAGAGGACATGGAAGAAAATGAAGAAATAGTACCAAAGATATGGTCTGAGGCACCTGAGTCAAGGATCCATGGATTGTGACCTTCCACAAATTGAGATATACAGGCAGTTGACACATTGGACATGGAAGAGGATTGGTCAGGATTAGAAGATTTTCCAGACTTATACTTCAAAAATTCTTGGTATTCTTCATTTGAAATTTTGGGTTCGAGATCATCAGATTTCGAAACATGAGCGACTTTGTCTGGATATCCATGTAAGGCATAACATTTCTCTCGAGTATGGCCTATCCTCTTACAATATGTGCACTGAGGACGCATACCACGGCCACCACGTCCTCCTCAGTTGCCTCTGCCTCCTCCTCTTCCTTGTGGTGCTACCATAGCTGATGTTTCAATACCACCAATTGAACTTTCGTCTTTAACTAATGAAGGTACCCGAAGAAGTTGAGTAACTAAGCTGTCCATTAATGGAACTTGATCACCAGCTAACATTTGATCACGAACATGATCAAAATCTGAATGTAGACCTCTTAAAATTAAGACCATGTAAAACTTATCAAGCTTCTTGTTTAGGCCTTCTAAAGCATCAGCCACAAAGAAATTCTTCAATTCTTCTACAGCAGCATGGGTCGTTCCTATGTAAGTAACCATATCATGATTGTTTTGTTTGAGGGAAGTCACTCTTTGAGTTGCATCAAAGAGACGTTGCACATTGTTAGCAAAGATATCCTGAGCTTTTCTCCAAAAGGAGGAGCACATTTTGTAAGGTCTCAAAATTTCTAAGACTTCTTGTTCAACAAATTGCCATAGGACAGCACATAGTTGAAAATCAAGCTTCTACCATTGAGATTTCTCTTCTTCAGGAACGGTGGAAACATCTTGTTCAAGATGATCATGGTATCCTTGACCAAGAAACCATAACTCCACAGAAGAAGACCAAGATAGATAGTTTTTCCAAATGAGTTTTGCAGAAGTGATGGTTGGAGTAGCAGAGAGAGACAGTGTTCCAAGACCAGCCATTATAAAGCCAAACAAGAAAAGAGGGGAAAAAAAGATTGTGGGAAGAAACCCTAAACGAAGCAACCCTCAACGGAACAGCAAATCAAAGACCACAATACACTCAGGAGACGAAGGCAAAACGACCGGCAGTGGCGTGGTGAAGATCTGATATGGGAGAGGCGGCGCGTGAAGCCCACGCGCCCGAGAGAGGTCAGAAAGAAATGACGCGTGACGGCGCGTCGCGAGAAGGATGAGGCGGCGACCACCAGGGATGGGTCGCGCTCGTCGAGGCACACTGAACCCTTAACTTCGCCGGAGAAAAGGCTGCGACGGCGGACAGCAACGACGACGGCGATGGCAGCGACGGTGAACAACGGCGGATGCGGAGGCGAGCAGTGAGCAGTGGCGAACGGCAAACCCTAACCTGCTCTAGATACCATGTGAAAGTTTGAGAGAGAAAATCTAATCGTAAAAATATTATTACTGTGTGTGTTGAAGTTTCTATTACACAAAAATGTCCTATATAAGGAACAATGGACCAACACCTAAAAGTCCAATTATACAATACAATATATTTCAACAACTTTCAAATTAGAATTACCACAAGCTTGAATTCATCTTGTGTTTCAAGTATCTTGGCTTAAGAAGGCCAAAGGGAAACATTCAGAGGAAGTTGCTCTAAAATTGCAAGGAACTATCAAATTGTTCATTCAAGCTTACATCCAAGGAAGACGCAAGATCACTAAAAATGTTACTCCAATACAACATGTGTTAGTGCAATGGAAAGGAAACAATTGACGGATCCACGTGGGAAGATTTATCTACTATTCAAAATCAATTTCTTGATTTTAACCCTGAGGACAAGGTTAATTCTGAGGAGGGTGGCATTGTTAGGAAAAAACAAATGCAACATGTTAACAATAAGACAGGATTACATGTTTATTACAAGAGAAGGTTTTAAAACAATAACTAAGAATACAAATGTACTGTTAGGATACAAGGTATATGAGAGATGAAGGTATAGGAGAGAAGGAGAAGGCCGAACGATGGAAGCGGAGAGAGGTCAGGCCGAACGATGGAAGGCGGAGAAAGGTCAAGCCGAACGGTGGAAGGCAGAGAGAGGTCAAGCCGAACGGTGGAAGGCGGGGAGAGGTAAGGCCGAACGATGGAATGCAGAGAGCGGTCAAGCCGAATGGTGGAAGGCGGTGAGGAGTCAAGCCGAACGGCTAAAGGCGGTGAGAGCTCGAGCCAAACAGTGAGAAGCATAAAAGAACTTGAGCCGACCGGTTGAGGAGCGACTATCCTAACTGTTGTAGCAGTTAGGATAGGCGGGAAATATTTAGTATATTTAGAGTAATATTCTAGACAAAATTTTTAGAGCGATATTCTAGGAAAATATTTTATTTAGGGAAATATATTCTTGGGAAATATTTTATTTAGAACAATATTCCGAGGAAAGATTTAGCACAAGATGGGCAGGAAACAATTAGTATAAATAGAGGGAGAGTCTATTGTTAGGGTTACGCTTTTGATTATTGAGTTTGTTGACAGGCGACTATGCTCCTATGAGGAAGGTTATGCTCCCAATTATTGTTTACTTTTGTTTATTCAAATATTACCATCAATAAAAGAGATTCATTCATCTATTATCATTCATTCATTGTCTTTTCTACCTATTGTGATCGTGTTTAATTATGTCTCCTATTCGGATATGTAACATGTACGGTAGCTTGTACCACTATAGTTTGTTAGGAGCTTGTACCACTATAGTTTGTTAGGAGCTTGTACCACTATAGTTTGTTAGTAGTTAGGATCTCTTTTAGAGGAAGCTTATAGGGAAAAGGAATCAGTTTGGAAGTTTTAAGAGTTTTGTAACTGGAATAATCCAATAGAAAGGAGAGTGCTCCTTTGTATCTTTTGTTATAAATTTGCAGAAATAAAGAGGCTCAAATTTTTCTATTCATTGTTCTCTAAAAACAGTTTTGTTTAATAACACAAACAAACTTCAAAAATAATCTAATTAATTGGAACTTCAGAATCCAATTAGCCCATGTTTTGAATAAGACTTAAACGAATTTACATCTTACAAATTGTGAAGCAAATTAGTCTTAATGGTCTTAAAGGGTCAAATACATCTTCAATCTCATTTAGAATATAGCAGCATAGCTTTATAGAAGACCAATTAATCAACAAAGCATAATATTGAACACAAATCACACCATATAGCAATATACAAGCTATGCTACAGAGAATGCTCTATCTACAAACTAAAAATAACAGTGTAATGAAGATGGGGAAATGGTAATTGTAGGATTGTTTTTCTCAATGTATAACAAGACTCCTACTAGGGATGGCAATTTTACCTGCGGACACGGGTACCCACGAGTAAAATCCATGGCAAGTAATAACTATCCGCAGATATTTACTATCCGCGGATAGCGGATATTTTAATACCCGTTTCTAAACGGGTCGGGTACGGGTAGTATATTACCCGCCCCGCGGGTACCCGTTACCCGCAAAAAATTAAAAAATAAATAATTTATATTTTTTAATTAAAATTATATTTTATTAGTTTAAATTTTATTAAAATTAAATTTTAATTTACATTTAATTTAATTTATATTATATATATATATTTGTATTTTTATTTAATTTTATTTTTAAAATGTATTAAATATTTTTTTTTGCGGGTACCCGCGGATTTTAAAATAACTGCAAGTATTTTTTAAACAGGTACCCAGCGGGTAGCGGATCGGGCAGCGGATACGATTTTATCCGGCGGGTCAGGTTGTGGGTAGGCACTACCCGTATCCGACCCGACCCGTTGTCATCCCTAACTCCCACGATCCTTTTTATAGACTTACTTAACTAATTCATTAGGAATTAAAAAATGAATTAATTTGGTTACTATCGTAAATTTGTTATAAATTTATTGATTTTCCAAAATTATCCCCAACATTAACAAGACATTTTTTTCAAAACAATTGTTTTAACTTTTTTAATCTCACATCATGTATATATATACACACACACACAATATATATATATATATATATATATATATATATATATATATTTCTTTAATTTTTGCTAGCTATGCATGTGAATAATCAAAGTAAATTTAAAAAAAAAATGCTCTATACACAAAACGAAGTTAAACTCCCACAGAGCCTAATACATTAACATACTTTACTTTCTATTACTTGAACTCAGAAAATGACTCGTAATTAAGGATATTTTTATGAAAAACAATTAATGTGGAAGACATACCAGATTGGTTTTATATAAAGGACCAAATCAAACACTATATTTGGTTCTTATAAAAAGGACCAAAGAGCATATTGGCTATTTTAGAAACACATCCGGACTCAAGATAGCTTATGGCATACTGAAGAATTCAAAAGAAATCTAATAATCTAAGAAACGCATCCCATGTCCTTTTGTCTTGATTAACAGAGATACACGATTGGCAGCATAAATGCTATCTATACCAGCCACTTTCTAAGAAGTTGAAATGAAAAAAAAAAAACAGTAATTCAGTATCTGATCTAAAAGCATGCATAGTAAGCATATCTTATTTGAGTACATGTTGTAATCTGGGATTGTTTAGGGCTTTCTTTCGGAGGCAATAAGGCAATAAGCACACCATTATAATGAACCTTCTTTTTCAGATATCGGCACATCTATGCCAAGGGTTGAGTTTCTATTAATATTCAGTTTGCCTGTAAAATAATATTTGATTACATCAAGGAAATCAAAGTACATAATATCAGGCCATACTTCTCACAAGTTTTTAATAATAATTTGGTCCAGTAGGAAATATCGAATATGTTGATTAGTCTCTGAAGAGTGAAAAAAAAATGCAGCCTAGGATGAGTATGATGGTATTTGACACTAACCATTTTTCCAAAACACAGTTGGGATCACAGCTATGGTTCAAAAAACGTGAAGTATTTCCTTTGAAAGTTGCATCAATTGTGAAGTCTTTCCGAATCTCACACATGTAAAAATTTTGTACACCCATGTATTTCATATCCCAGAGCCTCTTCTCACATAAAGCATCGTCAATTACTGCAGCATAAAATTTTCTAGTTAAATAGATTAAAGACGTAGCATAAAGACATAAGCTACAGAAAACATGTGGTATAGAAGATCATATGCTTTTAAAACTTTCCTGATTAAATGACATTTTATATTTTATAAAGGGCACACTCAATTATGGTTACCAAAGAAAGGGGACACAAATAATATTTGACAATATGAAACTAGAAGCCATATAGAAACTACCTTCTCCAATATACTCAACTATAAATCCACCTTTATCAATGGTTTCAGCAGCCTCCACTCCCCATCCACAATGCTCAGTCTATAAAAAAATAAGACATTTGATAATTTATATCAATATTTTTTAATTCTTAAGATTAATAGAAGAGAAACCCACAAAAAAATAAAAACATGCTTCAAAATATAAATATATTGTGTCCATCTTGATGCAGTAAAATTTCACACCTTGACTATCTTGATATTTTTCTCCTTGCGAAATGGACGATTGTTGCAATTTTCAGAGCAGCGACACGCTTTTGAGCAACTTATGCATTGAACCCTGATGGATGATATGCAATAATTAATGTATAACCCTGTTGATTAAATCTTAATAAACTATTATATTAGTCTTACATGTTCACAACCAATTACAGTGACATGTCATATAATGTGCCACGTTATTTTAAGTGTATAATTGTCAGTGTACAACACTACAACCTCTTCCATTAAAAGGGAGAAGGTGATCATAATTTTATAGACCACACAAATAATATTTCTCTATAATTTGTAAACTCAATAGGAGTAGCAGGCATCAATATTTCTATCCTTCATGTCTAGGATCAACAAATTTTCAACTGTTAAAAATCATTTATGTCTAGAATAAGCAATAGAAAAATAATTCATTGTCAACTAAAATTAAAAGACCTACACTATCTCTACATGATCCACATTTACAAAAGAAGTTTCATCCAAAAGAAAAAGACTCTGATACATGTACCTGCACACACAATCATCAGAACATGTAGAGCTGCAACTGGTGCACCCTGCACCATCATCCACATTACTACGTTTCTTCTTTACTAAGTATATATCTGATATTAATTCAGGCTAGCAACAAGATGAGCAGTGTAGTACTTAACTTCAAAACTATTAATTATACCAAGAGCAAAATCAAGTTGTTTGACTTAACATTCTAAAAGGACTACGCAAATTCTAATTTTATTGAATACAATAGCTGCTTCACTATAGCACACAAGAAAACATGTAGGATACTCCGTCTTATGTGTACATATGCTGGTGGCTGCTCCATCTTACTGTCCATGTCTTTCCAGGTGGAATCAATCTTAAACTCCTCACTGATAAACGGAAGAGGCAAGCGACAGAATACTTCCTGGAAAAAAGGTGAGTGGAAATTTTAAAAACTTATATTAGCAACATTACAAAAGGTATTATGCAAGTAGCTGGCTTCACTCATTCAAAAGAAACCAGCATATATAATGAACAATCAAAGTCATTAAAATTAAAATTAAAATACAGAATCCTTCATAATTTCGCATTAATTAATTTAGTAATATAGATTCCTTTCTTTCTCAAACAAGCTATATATTTTTCATCTTACATCCATAAATATCACAAAAAGTCAGAACAGTAGACACACACGTACATAAGTGCATTAGATGTAAAATATTTTTCACAAGCCTTACCGAAATGTCACTTGTTGAAGCATCAGGCTGCTCATCCAACAAATACAACATTCCTGTCAGCCAGCCTAATCAATGAAAAATACCAATAAAAAAATAAAACTTTGAAAAGATATATCTAAATCAAGTGAGGCTCTACAAATATATTAATCCAAGCAGAAGCAGTAAAACCTTAAAAAGTATATTTTTGCACATGTGACAACTAAATCAATTTAAACATCAAGAAAGCTTATGACTGTGTAGAGCCACTGGAACCATACGCAATATCTAACCATCACGGTGAGATATTTATAAAAGGAGATATCCAAGTGGGTAAAGAAAGAAACGCAAAATTAGATATCCTAAGCAGAACAAATAACTGAATTTGAATATGGCCGGGAATCTAGCTGAAAGAGATACAGCAGTTTGCAGTATAAACAATAAGCAGAAACAGTAAAAGATTCTGGTGAAAAGAAAAAATTGACCTTCCTATCCAAGCGCCAATCAGAAGGATGCCTCCAGCAAACAGCTAGCCCAGGATGATCTTTTAGCGGCAACACTGCGTCTGGCCACGGTGCACATTTATTATGGAACGCAATTTTACAACGTACACACCTCAAGTGCTTTTTTTGCTTGCAAATGAAGCATACCTATTCATTGAAGAACTTGGTAAGAGAATTGCAAGACAAAGAAGACAAAAATAAAGAAAAAGACTGTGGTTGCAGCAAACAGCTTAATTCAATAACTATTCACTAAGCTCTTGTTAAATGAGAGTTATTCATAAGTTTGACAGTGTACTTATGGAAGAGTTTAGCACACACACATCAACATTTTAGAACTGACCAATCTCCATTTCCACGTGTGTTCATACCTCCCCGAGCTCATCATAAGAAACAAATACTCTAAAATTCACTCAGTGTGTTAAACTACGTATCAGAAAAATGATAAATTACACATCCAATTAATCTTCCACAAATTTCATTGATCAGAAGAAAACCATAATTCACACGAGAAAAACCAATGCTGCATTCACTAAAAACCTACATGCTGTGGACACTTGTACTTTTTCAGACTGGTAGCTCCACCAGAATCTTTTGCACATTCAGAATGGCACCGCGCGTCGCATCCGCGAACCGAACACAACAGCTCCTCCCCAGGGTAGATAAAATGGCGGCAAAAACAACACTCCCACTGAACCCACGCAAGTGACAGTCAGTTGCATGCAAAATCAATTAATCAAAAAAAAAAATTAAAAAGCTGGTTAAAAAAATAATACCAATTTGGGAGCGCCAACAAGAAACGGATGAGAGAAGGGATCTTTGAGGCGATCCTGAAAAGCTTTGTCGGAAGCGGGCTTCTTGACCCGATCCAGGGAGCCGCGGGTGCGTTTCAAAACCCGAGGCTCGAAGGCGGGCTCGGAAGCGAAGGCATTGGGTAGGGTTTTGACGGGAGCTTCGGCGACATCGGAGGAGCAGTGAGAGAGAGTGAGAGTGGAAGAGAGAACGAGGTTCCCTAAATCTGGCATTGCCGAAACAGTTAGGAGAAACTTGCCGACAGAAGCGAAGGGAGAGTGAGGGAGAAAAAATGCAGAAAGAAAGAGCGAAAGATAGATGAAGAAGAGGAGGAGGAGGAAGATGAAAAAAATGGGCGGGAAAGTCTGAATTTTCAGAGGAAGCGGTGAAATACCGAAGGATGCGTGTCACCAAATCTATATTTACTATTTTGCCAGATCCTTCCTTGCACCTTCCTCTGTCTAATATAAAGGGACAAAAGTGGCTATTCGACAGTTTTGGGTATAGAAATTAAATTTTATTTAACTTATATTTTTTTTAGAGAAACAGTTTGTTGAAAGGTTAAATATATATATATATATATATATAAATATATATATATATATGAAAAGGGAATTCTCTAACTAAATTTATTTTAAAATTAAAATAATTATTTTATTAATAAGTGGTTGTTTATTTAAATTTAATCATTTTTTTAATTTGTTATTTTTTTAAATTAACCACTTTTTAGTTAAAAAATTGTCTACAAAATATATAAAATTTACTTACAATAAATTTATAAAAAATATTTATATTTAATTTTATAATTATAATGATAATTTTATTGTTTTTTATTATAAAAATAAATAATTATGAATACAAAAAAAATAAACATATAGCATATATGTTTTCACTTATTTTTATAAAATAATGTAAAACATCTACCTGTATATGTGTAGTGATTATAATTATGATATAACAATATGAGTTTTATAATGGATTAATATAGCTTTCGCAATGTTTACGTAATATAGGACAAAGTAATGTATATTTAATATTTTTAAATAGTTTGGATACAGAAAATATATTTAAGTTTTTATTTAATTATAATGGTGGAAACACATCATTTGACAAAACATGTACCCATTTTTTACTTATGATGATGAAAAGTAAAGTAGTCATATCAAACTAACAAAAATGCTATTAAATTTTGAGAAAAAAAATATGTTCATAAAAAATAATTACAAAATAGAAAATTTTTATAATTTTATTTATAAATAAAATTTATCATAAATAATTACTTAAGATTAAAAAACATAATTACAGGATTTAAAAGGTAAAATAACAAATTAAAATATATTAATGAGAAAAAAATAATAATAAATTGTGTACATTAAAATAATGGTTACAAAACGTTTATATTGTTTTGCTAGGAGACACGAAGTTATTGTTTTGTTTATGTATTTACATTAAAATAATTATATACAACAAGTTAATCTAACAAATGTTGATGTGTTTATATTTATATTAGAGCTGTCAAAATGGGTCACAACCTGCGGACCAATTTGACTCATCATGGGTTTGAACCGGATTGAGTTTGAAAAAATTATATTTTTTTTATACGGGTGAGATTTCAACCCGCCTCATTTAAACCCGATTCATGCGGGTTGAACCCGTGGTGGGTCGGATTGTCTCCCAACCCACCTACCTATTTCAGTTCCTTGTTTTCAAAATTAGTTAAACAGCCAGTTTACCCACCGACTCGTAGTGGGTCGGGCCGGGTTCGAATTTTTCTGACTCGCTAATAAATAAGTCGGGTTGAATTGGCTCACTAAGTGACCGACCCGTGGTGGGTCGGGTAAGGTGGCCCGTTTTGACAGCTCTAATTTATATTTTAAGTTAAAGAGTATTAATCCATGTAAAACTTGTTGGGTATCATATCTTGTTTATTCTTGCATATTTTTCAATATTGTAAACTTATGAACAAGCTCACATATGTTTAACAAAATTGAAAGAACAAATTTTTATATTATATTTAATGTTAGCTTTTGATGATTAAAAAATGAAATAAAGCTTTTAATAAACTTAAATTTGTCATAGCATGTTTCTTATTTTAACCTTGTATTTAAATAAAGATGAATTTTAGATTTTTATGTCATTTAAATACATTAAAGTTTTTATCTTGTTGCAAATGTTTTATTTGGGTCATGATGGATTTGATAGCTTGAATATATTTAGTTGTTATGTGATCTTGAATGCAAAAGCCAATACTATGAGAAAAGTGTTTGACTGTCTTATTAAGCATTTGATGAGAAAAATCTTTATTTATAATATTTACATTGTTGTGAAGTTTTTTCGTAAAAATAAAAGTTAGTTTTTCTCTCTATGATAGTTTTTCTTTATATTTTAAAAATATCTTTATTTTATGTAATCAAGAATGATAGTTGAATAATACTCACGGAAGTTATAAATGACTTTATGTTAAATAATGTCCATGTTCCTTGTTCTAGATAGGTAGAGGATATATATTGTATATTGTATAATATGTATATTGTTCATTGAAAATACTCGTATAATAATATGTATATTGTAGTGAAACTTTTCAAGAGTTTTTTGGAAGAGAAATGTATGTAGTTTATATTGAGTGATGTTGCTCTCTTTATTTACTTTACATAGGACTTGTCAAAACCTTTGTGAATATTTTTTTAACAAATAAATGTTGCTCATTTGGTTGCATCCTCTCGCCTACAATGTGAAAAGCTTTGGAAAATATAATGAAAAGTGGATAATATGTTTAATAGATTTCATAGCGTCTGTTAAGGCATAAACAATGTTTATATGATTAGACACAAGTCAAAACGTGAACTGCATTACCATAGTCTAATAATCCAACTTGAGAGATGAAACTTTGGTGATGTTCGTAATGATGATAACTTTTAAATCAATTTCAAAGATAACAGTAACAAAATCCTTAATGCATGAGAATATTGATAGATTAACATGCATAAAGTATGAGAAAAAACTTGAAAATACGAGTAATATTCTTTTGTGAGTATTCATGGCTAAGGATGTTTCATTAAATAAAAAACATGAATTTTTATAGGAAATTTATTAAAAAGGGTATAAGAAAAACTTTGACTAAAAAAATAAAGTTCTTAAGTTTGTCTATTGTAACCAACATTTCTTTCATATAAGTTTACTTAGCAAACTTTCAACAATATTTTTCTCTAGAAAACTTCTATGCACCTCATTAGGTGGTTCCAATATCAACTTACACCATCATGTATTAAATGCTCAAAGCTTCATCAAAATCATCCTCATCCTTCCTCGTAGAAAAAAAGGGAATTACTCATTGCTAGTGTTTGGCAATATAACACTTTGACGAGGAATAAAACAAGGAGGATAGTCACCTTGATCTAAACTTCATGTAAGACCCAGGAAAATTAAGTATCATAAAGGTGTTAGGCATTGACATTATTAATTAAAATCAGAAAAGATAAGTATTATAGAAGTGGAGTGTAACACAGATGGTTAGAACTCTTAATTATGGATCGATGGTCATGTGTTTAATCTCTGTTGTGTGCATAAAATACGTTTATTTATTTTAATTATGCTACTTATTGACGTAGTGCAAAAATGACATTTCATGTCTAGCATTCAACGTTTACATTGAAAAAAATCAATGTTAAAAATGACGGGTGGTATTGCTGTAAATAATTCTCCTATTTAGATGTTGGAAATTCCCACATTCATACGTCATATTAACTCATGTTGCAAACTTGGTTTCCAACCTTTGAATAACTCAAATGGTGTCTTTAAGACGACCTTGGTTGGGACTCGGTTTAATATATACACAGTCGTCTTTAATGCTTCAGTTCACAAGAATTGAGGAATTTTTTTATTACTCCTCATACATCTCACCATGTCCATTAAAGTCATGTTCCTTCTCTCTGTCACACCATTCTGATATGGAGAACCAGGCATTGTGTATTGTGGCAACAATTCCATGTTTTTGAGGAAACTTCGTAAACGGACCAAGTGTTTGTCCATTCTCTGTGTATCTACCATAATACTTTCCACCTCTATCTGATCTCACAACTTCACCTTTAAAAACTTTAAAGGCATCCAAAGCTTTATCCTCAGAATAAAGTAAGTAGAGATACATATAGCTTGAGTAATCGTCTATAAAGGTGATGAAGTATTTTGGACTACTTGCATTCTTCTCTGGACAACAAATAATTTCCAACAGATTTGAACTCCTCTTGGCATCAATTTTAGACTTGTTAGTTTGCTTACCCTTTATGCAATCCACACAAGTCTCAAAATTAATAAAATCCAAAGTATTAGGTACTCCTTCATTTATTAATTGCTTAATTCTCTCAATGGAGATATGTCATGATCTTCAATGCCACAACATAGAGGATTCCTCATTCACAACACATTGTTTTAACCCGGCAGTAACGTGCATAAAATTATAAGCGATATTGTTTTGCAAAATAATGGAATAAAGACTATCACACAATTCACCAAAACCAACAACTTCATATTTATTCATTAAGATAGAACTAGAATCTGAAAAATTAAAAGAAAAACCCAAAGGTATAATAAGCCTTGAAACAAAAATCATTTTTTTAGAAAAACCAAGAACATAAAATGTCTTTTCCAAAATGCAAAACAAAACCACTACTTAAAACTAAGTTGCACGTCCCAATGGCCTCCACATGTGAACTCATCTTACTCCTTGAATAGATGTATTGCTCACTTCCCACTAGCCTCCTTAGGTTTTCCATACCCTGCAAAGTATTAGAAACTTGGATTGTAGAACCAGAATAAATCTATCATGTGTTATGATTAACACTAACTATATTTGATTCATAACAAACAAAAGCAAATGGAGTACCTTTCTTATCAAGCCAATTCTTAAATTTTAAGTAGTCTTTCTTCATGTGTCATTTCTTTTTACAATAAAAACACTTTGACTCCTTCTTTATGTCTGGTTTAGCACAAATCTTCCCTTTGTGATTATCCTGACTCTTATTATTCTTTCCATAAGTAGTTAAGTTCACATTTTCCCCTTCTTCCAACAATAACATTTCCTTTTCTTGAACACGCATGGTTAATAATTCATTAATAGACCACTTATCCTTGTGCGTATTATAAGAGATCTTAAGGAGGGCATAAAATACTGTTAAGGCAAGGTGCACAAAATACAATGTACTATGAACGAATCTGACATAGTAACCTCCAAGGCTTTCAGTTGAGCCACTATATCCCTTATACGAATGATATGATCATGCACTCCTCTAATCCCAATAAGCTTCATGGATGAAAATTACATTTTAAGGGTGCTGGCAAGGGATTTATCAGATGTTGTAAATTGTTCATCAATAGCCTTTAATAAATCCTTAACTTTGTTATGTTGATCAATAAAATCCCATATACCAATAGAAATACTGGTCTTTATGAAATCCATAAAAAGACGATTATACCTCTCCCATTTTTCATAAAGTTTAACTTCATCTTAAGTGTTGGGTCTTAATAATAGCATATGGTTCTTCCTTCATAATAGCATAATCAATGTTCATCCATCCCAAATGAAGAAGAATTATCTCCTTCCAAATTTTATAATTATTACCGTTGAACTCGGGAATACAACATTTAATATCAGAAATATTCATGGGTTGAAAAACTACAAAGTTCAAAAATACATGTTTATCATCATAATATTGAGGAAAAATTAAATGTCATGTTTCACCAATGCAAACATGTTTTAATTCATGAATCTAGTGACATAAAACATGTCTGTGAACTAAAGTCCTACTCAATTAAATTCATTATCTTAATGATAAAACTATCGTGTTTCTTTTTCTTAATTCCTGTGGATAAATTAAGAAATATAATTTAATATTTTATCCTAATTAATTATATAAATATAACAAAATTCTTGTGAGTATATCTTATCATATTAAATACAATTGGTCACAATTAATATTTATCATGTAGCAAAACTTTATATATAACTTGATTTGGTTAAAGATGTTGTGGCTACTCTTTAATTTATTAAAACTATACTAATACCAAACATTAGTAATATGTGAATATTTACATAAAATTCTTAATATGCAAAGAAAATAATAATAATAATGCATATATATATATATATATATATATATTTTATTTTTAATTTTGCACGTATAGCAACAAAAAATATACATACAAATAATATCAATAGTATATGCATAATTATTAACCCAAAACATTTAAACATATATCATATAAACATTTAATATTATATGTTTAAGAAAACAAAAAAAAATAGATAAACATATAAGCATTGTGTACTCAATTTCAACTAATAATGGTTGTATTGCAATTGATGTTCACATATGAATATATATTCATATATCAAAAGAAGCTACAGAGATAATGGCCAAAAAACCGAAACATAAAAAAAAGTCTTGAGACGTCAGAAGCCTTCTCTCTTTATTGCAAATAGAGTGACATAATCCCTCTTTATTTATTATTAAATAAAGGATTATGATACATTAACAACTTTTTGACAATAGATTATGTGTTATTATTTTATTAGTCTGTATATTTGAAACGAACCAATCACAAGCTATTACATACGCGGTTGTAAAAAAGTTGTCAAAAAAAGTTATTAAAAAAACATTTTCCTTAAATAAATGACAAAAAAGCAAAAGGATTTTTCAAAAGGATAAAAATTCAGATATAGAAAAAAAAACAAGCTCAATGAATGTTAAAAGCGAAATTGTTCATTGTCTTCAACCTTTAGGCGGGTCATCTTGATTCGGTTTCAACCCGCAAAACCGAATAACGATCGAGCTTGTTTTTCTTCACTTTTGAATGATAAAAGCTTTGTTTATCATTACAAGAATATTATAAACATGTTTTACATTCATTTGTTAATATTAATTTGGATTAAATGAGTCAAAACAATAAATTACATGAATTTAAAAATCCAAACCAATGAAAATTATGCAAGACAGAAGAATAAACATAGAGGCTCTGATTCCAAATGATAAAATTAATAGTGTAAAAGTTGATCTAAACATGCTATATAAAATTATAATAACACATCCAGATCTACACAGCGAAAGTAAAAAATCATAATGAAATGCGTACCTCCTACCATTGTAGCTTAAAATCCGAACACAACTTTGTTTTCTAAACCTTCACTCACTCAAAAATTGATGGTGTGTTTATTTGAAGAGAGGAGTAGACTTAGTGATCAAAATTGGGAGTATCTCATTCCTTTTATAAAGCTTAACCATCACAGGGTTCGAATGAATGAATTTGTTATTGTCGTTTAAACAAAAATCAGTAAGCGTTCCATAGCCTCCATGTAGTTGAAACAAAAAATAAAACTTAATGACTTAATGAACCACATTATGTTCCTAAAAAACAGGAATCGAAAATGCCATAATATTTAAAATATTGCTAACAACCACAAAACAAAACTTCACTTAGTAATCAATCAACATAACTTTTGGCAAAGCTTATTGATGAAACGGAGGCAAACAACATTGGAAAAACTATGACATAAGATGAATTTGCAATACCAACTTCTGTTTTAGAGGTAAGAAGTTCATGAGATAAACTATGACATAGTATCTAAGTCAATCATTTGTGAATGACGTGGCCAAACTTTTTTGACGTGGTTGTCCACCTCATTGTCTTTATTCTGGTCACTTCATCATCTTCCATCTTCAATCTCAGGAACCTTAGCTGTCATGACCTTCTCCTTTATCGCACTACCACCGCAAGGCACAACACTTCACCATCGTGAACCAAGGTTCATGCCATCGTGAAAACCAATCCATGGTCAGACCATCTTTGTGGCGTCAGCCTCCATCACCATAGTCCCACCACGAAACTATCGCGCCTCCGTCAACCATGTCCATCACAACATCGATAAATAAAAGCAACATAACCCAAGAATAAAACCCAATTTCCTTCACGAACCACTGCAAGACCAAAGCAATCACTGTGACGCTCATCTCCAACAACCATTCTCTTTTTCATTGCAATCTCAGAACTTGCGAATCGCAAAATGCAAGCCCATATTTGTTATGTGCCTTTTCCACGTAAGTCACTGCAAAAAACAATACCTCTCGCGCCTCCATGGAAACCTACTAGAACTAAAAACCCAATGGTAGAGAACCACCACTGACCGCGAGCTTCATCGCGCCACCCAGAGCATTGCGAAACCACCAGATCTTCTTCGCACCAGCTTCTCGACCTACAAAAACCACGAAACAGCAAGACAACTTCTTCGCACCAGAATCTCACAAGCTATTGTGCCTGCAACCTCACGAGCACACAATAAAACACTAATTTTGGATAAAAGATGAAATTGTCACATGACAATCTTTCATTGAACAATTACCACATATGTCAAAAGAGTTACACCTCATTGAATAATGATTGACTTAAACATTGTGTCATTAATGATTTAGACATCGTTAGAGAAAATGACCGAATTGAATAAAAATTACAAAAATTGAAATTATTTAAATGGGGAAATCATTTTAAATAAAACTGATAAAAATACGAATCAAAATATATATTAAACCTTAAAATTATAAATTATTCACTAGTGTAAAAAGGGCTTTAGACGCCTGTTATTTTGGGCTTTTAAGGTCAGATTGGGATCCGACGTCTTTATGGGTGACGTTAAAGGGACGTCAGACTCTATAGGTCCGACGTCTTTATAAACGTCGGACATGCATTAACCGACGTCTAAGGGCTCTATAGACGTCAGACATGGCATTAACTAACGTCTAAGGGCTCTATAGACGTCAGACATGGCATTAACCGACGTCTACTGCAGCTTGTGTCTCTGGGTAGCGTAGTAGCACCTTCTTCCTTTGCTAGTTTCGTCATAGAAAAGGTTGCGTCTTTTGGACCTCTTATGACATTTCAACCGAAAACCGAATATGGGTCTTTGCCTAGTTCCATTCCAACCGGCAATGAAAACGAATACGGTGACATGAGAACTAGGCCAGGACCCAGGTTCGATTTTGGGTTGAAACGCTATAAGACATCCAAAGGACGCAAGCTTTTCTTACGAGGAAACTAGCAAAGGGAGAATGTGCTACTACGCTACCCAAAGACACGAGAAAAACTGCACCAAAACACATCGAAAACTCATTTTAATCGGTTCAAATGGAGGATAATCCATCAAAGACTAATTTAATCGGAGTAAAAGTAAGTTTAAATGGTTCAAAAGAGACAAAACGCACCTGAAAATGCAATGCCGCGGAGAGAAAAGGCGAGAAGGAAGACGATGAAGTGCGCGTAACCGCAGGTTCGATTTCTGTTTTAACAGCAAACAAGACGTCAGACGCAGAGGGGACAAACGTCTATAATCGTCTAGACGTCCGGGCCCTCACTAATATGACATCCAAAACAACTTTTCACCTACCCTGTCAGGTCATTTAGACGTCGGATGACGGGATCAGACGTCTATATGACGGAAAAAAAAAACTTTTCATCTACACGTCTATTAGGAGGGACATCGACGTCTATAACATTATAGACGTCAGGGTCCCCTTAACAGACGTCTATGTGTCAAATTTATTTACGAAAATACCACTGGTCAATTATCTACATTGGTTATTTTATGGTTCGACGTCTAGTGAATGATGTTAAAGGCCAATTCTACACTAATGATTGGAAAGTATGTCAAGTGGGTGACGGCTAGGCTGTCGATAAAAAAGAAGAAAAGAAAAAAAAAGCATTGAATGAAGACCGTGCATCACAGCTGGGCTGTGAATAAGAAGAGAAAAAGAGAGCAATAATGAGTAGTAGTGTTGACAAAGACGAAGACGAAGACGAAGTGAGTGAATGAGTAAGATTATCCTCTGCGTTCCCTTGTTCATCTCGATATTCATTATTCTCTCTGAAAGGTAAGTAACTATGATCGGTTTAATTTCCAACAGGTTTCCTGTTCTTATCCATTTCTGCCCTTTCCTTTATTGCAGTACACAACTTCTTTCTCACCAACTCTTCTATCTTCTGTTCCATCTCTTGCTGGAATCTTCTATAGTTATCAACGACAGTATTTGAAAGAAGACGAGGTGAGCTTACCAATTTCTGCTCGTTTTCTATTTCCAATTCTTTTGGATCTCTCATCATTTAAGAGCCTTAAGAGAAATTCCAACAATAGATTGATTCCTAACTTGAGCAATTCTGTTTAGTAGGTGTTTTTAATAAAATTAAGTTAACAACGGATTCCTAACTTTAGCAATTCTGTTTAATAGGGGTTTTTAATAAAACTAATTTAACAAGTGAGTGTGATTCCTAAGAGCATATTAGCATATTTTATTATTTTTTGAATTATTCTTTTTATTTGTTGAAATTAAAATATAAACGTGAGTAATTTCATTTTCAATTTTTTTTTTCAGTGAAAAATGTTTTTCATTTCTAGTGTAATTTTCACATGTTTTTCTTCCTTTTTTTTTATCCTCTTCTTCTACTTACTTTTTTTATCAAACACATGATAAATTATTGTATCAATTACATTAAATAACCTTTAGTTGCGATTAACTATTCCCGAAGTATTTGTATTCAAAGTATTTTAAATTGATAAATTGGTAAGTTTTGCGTATCATTTGAGAAATTAACTTGTTTTTTTACTAATAGAAATTTGTACTTATTTTAGTCCACAACTATTATTAGACAACTTTATTGAGTGGTGGAAAATTTGTTTGCCATTTAAGTATATTCACATTTGAATTTGAATTTTTGCGTGGAGGAAGGCAAAACATTTTTTAAATAAATTTCATGCCGACAAAAAAAAATCCATGTCAGAATAAAAAAAAGATAAAATAGTAGAAAATGTTATTTCATTTATAATTTTCTTTTAATTTTACTATAAGATTGTTTTTGGGCAATTTGAAAAACAAAACTAATCTTTTAATTTATAGTTGGTTTTTAATTGGATATAAAACTCATTTATTTTATCTTATATTTGTATTATCAGGTTAATTAAGTTGAATCGAGTGAAGTGAATTGATGGACATTCTGAATGATTTTTTGTCTGGAGTTTTGAAAGACGTGGCGTGTGGAGCGGTTAATCAATTGCAATACTCATTTTGCTTTAATAGTTTTGTTAAAGAGCTTGAAAAAGAAGAAGACAACTTGATCGAAACGAGAAGAAATGTAGAAGATCGTGTCATACATGCTCGAAGACAAACCTTAAAGAGTGCTCAAGTTATTGATAAATGGTTGGAGAATGCAAACATTGATTCAGAAAATGTGAATCGTTTGCTGAGAGAGACAAATGCCAAAAAGAGTTGCTTTTTTGGATACTGTCCAAATTGGATTTGGCGATACCGTTTAGGAAAAAAGTTGGCAAACAAAAAAGCAGACCTTCAAAAGATCATTCAAGAAGGCAGACAATTTATACAACTTGAACGCATTGCCTCAATTCCTTCAAACACTTTCGATATTCTCACAGATAAATGTATGAACTTTGATAGTAGAAAATTTGCTTTTGAGCAAATAATGGAAGCACTGAAAGATGATGGGGTTGCCATGACTGGATTGTACGGGATGGGAGGTTGTGGTAAAACCACATTAGCAATGGAAGTTAAGAAGATAGCAGAAGCTGAGCATCTTTTTGACACAGTTATTTTCGTGCCTGTGTCTAGTACAATAGAAGTTTCAAGAATTCAAGAAAAAATTGCAAGTTCATTACAGTATACATTTCAAGAAAACCAAGAAATGGAAAGAGCACAACGCTTGTGCATGAGATTAACCCAGGAAAAAAAAATTCTTATGATTCTGGATGATGTATGGGAAAAGCTTGATTTTGGTCGCATAGGGATTCCCTCCTCTGAATACCATAAAGGCTGCAAGATTCTCATTACCACTAGATCAGAAGAAGTTTGTATTTTAATGGATTTTCAGAAAAAGATTTATCTGCCAATCTTAACTGATGAAGAAGCGTGGACTCTCTTCCAAAACAGAGCACTTATGTCTGAAGACACTCTTGAAAACATCAAGCATTTGGCAAAATCAATTTCAGAAGAATGTAAAGGATTGCCTGTTGTCATTGTAGCTGTTGTTAGTAGCTTGAAGGGAAAAGAAGAGGTGATATGGCGTGCTGCGTTGAATAAATTGAGAAGTTCTAAGCCGATCAATATTGGAAAAGGTTTGCGAGATCCCTATAAGTGTTTACAATTGAGCTACGATAATCTAGATAATGAAAAAGCTAAATCACTTTTCCTTTTGTGTTCTGTATTCCCCGAAGATTATGAGATTTCAGTGGAATGTTTAATAAGATGTGCAATAGGGTTAGGTGTGGCTGGAGAAGTTGACACATATGAAGAGGTAAGGATTGAAGTGACTGCGGCCAAAATGAAGCTTGTAAGTTCTTGTTTAATGATGGAGGCGGATCATGAATGTGTCAAAATGCATGACTTGGTTCGTGATGTAGCCCATTGGATAGCAAAGAATGAGAATAAGATCGTCCAGTGTGAACCGAAAAAGGATGTAAGTTTAGAGCAAGGTTCAATAAGATATTTATGGTGCGAGAAATTTCCAGATGGTTTGGATTGTTCCAATCTTGAGTTTTTAACTATACAAACAAAATTGGAAGTATCGAATGGAATTTTTGAAAGAATGGGAAAACTTAGAGTTTTGATTATTACCAATAAATGCGACTATGGGTTGCAGTTGTCAACAACGTCTTTCAAAGCATTGACAAATCTGCGTTGTCTAGTGCTTCGATATTGGAAATTGAGGGACATCTCATTTGTAAGAGACATGAAGAAACTTGAAAGTCTTTCGTTTGATCGTTGCTCATGGCCTTCATTCCTTGACTTGCAAACTGATATTGCAGTTACACCACTTACAAACTTGAAGTTGTTAGAGTTTCAAAGTTGTGACATTAAAAGCAAGATTTTTGAAGAGATCAAAAGAATCCCATTTCTTGAAGAATTATACATTTTTAAACACACCTGGATGTATCACGAGGAAGAAAAGGTTAAATTATTCTTTAACTCGTTTAGTGTCCCCCAAACACTACAAAGGTATGGAATTATATTAGGATATGATTATTTTTATACTGAATATGTATGGCAAGAGTTTTGTTCTTATGAGAGAACTTTAGTACTTAATTATTTTGACATATCAAATGAGGTTATTAAAGGTTTAGCAAAAAAAGCAAAAGAGTTATCTGTAGCAAATATTAAAGGAGGTGCAAAAAATATAATTCCTGATATATTTCAAATTGAAGAAGGCATGAATGAGTTGAAAGAACTCAGGATTCGTGATTGTGAAGAGATAGTGTGTTTGGTTGACACTAGCAATCATTTGAGTAAGATGGAAAATCTCTTCTCCAAGTTGAATTTGATGAGGATAGTCAACATGAAACATCTAAAAGCTTTATGGCATGGTTGTCAACCTGCCAATGGGTGTTTTGAAAAATTAGAGAAGCTGTATATAGAAAATTGCCCACAGTTTACATCTCTCTTCACATATGTCATTGCTCAAGGTCTGACAGAGTTGAAAATATTACGCATATGCAATTGTGACATATTGGAGTATATAGTAGCTGATGATGGCAAAACAAAAAAGAGTGAAGATAAATTCACAATTGAACATTCTGTGCAATCCAGAATTTTCCAGAATCTTCAACAAGTGGAGGTACATAAATGTGGAAAATTAAAACATGTATTCTCGGTCAGTGTTACAGGAGGCCTAACTCAATTGAAAATGCTTGAGATTATAAACTGCAATATAGAACAAATAATTGAGGATGTTTTTCCACCAACACACCATGAAGAAACAAATGAAATTGTTGAGGAAGATGACCATCAACATTTTGAATCTAACCAATTTAGATTTTTGGCCAGAATCAGTTCAATTCCATCAACACCCTCAGGTACCTTTTCCATATTGCATATCTCATAAGAATGTTATTTTTTTCTTCAAATTCAATAAAGTTTTTGGTGATAGAATTAAATATCATTATTAGCCATTATTAGCTGATTATTTGATGTTTGAGTTTGTGATTTTAGTTCGTCAAGATCAATCTATTGAAAACAATAATGAAACTCTTAATTGACTAACATTTTTGTTATTAATTATAATTGTTTTTCAGGATCGTTTTTTCTGTCTAGCCTTACACTTCTTAAGATATATTCATGTCCAATGTTAGGCTCATTGTTTACGACATACGTAACTAAGACCATGACTTCATTGGAAAAATTGAAGATATTTGACTGTCATGGTTTGAAGTATATAATAACTCCTCCAAGAGTCAAAAGAAATAAAAAGAAAAACATGGCTGAAAATGAGCATGAATTTGAAAGTGATCTTTCAATGTTCTCAAGTTTGAAAAAGGTAAGTATCAAGAAATGTGAAAAATTGGAAGTAATATTTCCTCAGTGTATGTTGAGATCCCTACCAGAGTTGAATCATCTAGAAGTAAGTGGATGCGAGGAATTAAGACAGATCATTGAAGAGGATTTGGAGGATAAAAGGTTGCCCAATATCGTTTCTCCAAAACCATGCTTCCCCAAACTAGCATCATTGCTTATTCAAGAATGTCACAAGTTGAAATGTTTCACCTCTGTATTTGTATGCAATGATCTTTCCAACTTGAAGATTCTAATCATAAAGGGACCCACTGAACTACAAGAGTTTATTTCATGCGAATACGATGAGACAGGAAAGACCGAAGTTAAACTTCCACAACTGAAACTTATAATATTTATGCATCTTTCAAATTTTCACCAAGAGACTATATTTTTAAATGTGAAGCATCGCATTATCCGCAATTGTCCAATACTCTCTTTGACTTCAACAACTACGCCTGAAGAACTCCAACAAAATTTTCCTTTGAAAGGTAAAATATTATGCATGGATATGTTGTTGCAAACATTACATGTTACGATGGATACTTCATATATAAACGATTCATAGTGATTTGTGCTTAAATATAGTTGTGAAATTTGAAATCTTCAACTAACATTTTTAATTGTTTATAGAATTTGAGCATAACTACATTTCAAATAACCATCCTCAAGTGCCAAATATTTATGTTTCTTTGTTCCACCTAAAGAAAATATGTACAAATTAACTATTTAATTCATATTTCAAACCAAATATTTGTAAAAAAAAATCACTAGTATTTTTAATTGTTTACACGTTAATTTCTTTTCCATTTTTTTAATTGTGACAATATATTGATCATTCATGGAATATTGAACTTGCATTATTTTTTGTCCTTGATTATACACTTGAGCTACAGGTTTGGAAGACACTAAAATTTCTTCCTTGTATATTGAGTCACTGATGGATGAAATTAAGGAATTAGATAAAGTTTCTACAAGCAACAATTTCACTGAATTTCCTTCTTCACAGGTCAGAACTAATCAACCTGTCCAACTTAACCTTGTGAATTTCAATCATAATAATAATTGCTTCACTAAAATTTGACAAACTTCATTTCATTTTTCTGAGACTCAATTCATTAATCGAAAAACAGTCTTTTCATATATAATTACTATTATTCTCAAAAAACTGACTTATTGAGATGGTCCTTTTCATATACTTTATCATTGATTAGATCAATGAAAAGTCAGATAAGAAATTTATCGAGAAAGATTATGGTCCAAAGGAAGTGGCTCCTACAACTTCAATAAATTCAAAGGTGGATGGTAAGTCTAATCATGAAACATATTCACAGGTAAATGCACTTTATTAAGCTCTTCTAAATATATGAGGAAGTGAATGACTCTCAACACTTTTTATCAGTTAACATTCATCACTTCATATAGGAGTTGTTGGGTGGAAAATCAACGACTGGATCATACTTCACAGACCAACAAATTCCACTTGGACAAACTCAAAGTACCATCAAAATGACATCAGACCCGCAAGCGATGGAGCAAAATTTTCCAGTCATTTCTTCTCCAAACATGACTCAGGTATTTACATATTTTCTTTTAATCTTCTGAAAATGATACATTAGTAAACTACATGATGGTAGAAATTAAAACAACCACAACTAAACTTCACTTACTAATCAATCAACATAACTTTTGGAAAAGCGTACTGATGAAATAGAGGCAATAAACATTGAAAAAACTATGACATCAGATAAACTTGCAATACCAACTTCTATTTTAGAGGTAAGAAGTTCATCTCAAACTTGTATGGTAACTCCCTTGCATAAAATACTTTTACTTGTAAACATGGTAATATACACAAATGTGGTACCAATACATGATGTACATTATGAAACAAATGTTTTTAAAAGTTATAACTTTAATTATACAAAAACATTACTTTTCCATTCATGACGAATAGAATACTGAGGAAATAGGAAGAGAAAGGAGCAGAGGTGGACCTGCAACAGAGGGAGCTACAATTAAAACCTTTCCAATTGGTAGAGATAACATTAGCTTGGTTAATGGTGTTACAATTCACAAGTCAAGCGGTGCAAATATACTTCCACAAGATTCCCATGTTGTTAAACAAGATAATGAGATGAATGAAGACAAGACAGAAATAGCACCATACAAAACTATCAAAATCCAAGAAGGGGTGAACTTGTTGGATAAAACAGAGGGAATAGGAATTGTTTCCCATATTGACGTTGTGGTTACTCCAGGTTATTGCTCTTTTCTTGTCTCCTGTCCATCTTATATATATATATATATATATATATATATATATATATATATATATATATACATATATATATATATATATATATATATATATATATATATATATATTGTATGTATATGTCACGTACTTCTCAAACTTTTTACAGCTTTTGCAGATACTCGTACAAGATTAGAAAAGTATAAGCACTTTGCTGATCTCAATGATTCATAAATTTCTCTGCTAGTGGAGGCGATGGAAGCATATCCTTATCTTTGGAATGCGTGTGAGAAGTTCACTGATCGCTTTCGAGCTTGGATGTTGAAAACATTGGCAGATATGTTGTTGTTCCTTCGTAGTGAAAGTGTTGCTAGTGTTAATCCTCATAGAGAAAAGGACTTCCTTAAACTATGTGATGAAGTTGTTCAACTTGGATTTGAGAGGTCGTGGGTTGATGAAATGCGTCAACGTGTTGTGGGAAGGGATCCTAAGTTGGACCATGCAAGGGCAAAAATGAGTGAGCTTCTTAAGAGACATGACCATTTAACTGAGGAACTAGATAGTATAAAGACGCCGATCGATGAACTTCTGAAGAGACATGATCATTTAGCTCAAGAACTACACGATATGAAGAAAGAACTTAGAAGTCTTAATGACTTTTTTGATGTTCCGAAAAAATGTTTCGACTTTTTGTGATTAGCAAACACTTTAGTTTTATGCATTTTATGTTTCTCCTTAGACATACATTTCGTCTTAGAAGAGTTAGATAGAATTTGCAATTACTTAGTTCTGAACCCGGCCTCTAATATACTTAATTATAAAAATTAAGTATTTTAAAATTTTATTCAATTTTTTCTATATTTAGAAGTAACATTTTCTTTTGAATATATAAATCACTAGTATGTATAAATCATCTTCTCTTTCATACGAAAAACCCTATGATTAATTTCATAAAATAATTCTTTACCCACAAATATTTGTATGAAAGTATATGAATTCACCAAAAAAAGTTTAAATAACTAAAAGTTGATGGATTTTCATCTGAAAAGACAATCAATATATATATATATATATATATATATATATATATATATATATATATATATATATATATATATATATATATATATAATCATTATTTAATCCTTATTGCATATGGGAAGATGTATGGAATAATATATAACTTAATTATTAATAAAATATTTTTTTTTGTAATTATTTTCCAACCAAACAATTTTTTTATTTTATCTTTATCAATATATTCATTTTGTTATTTATATTTTATAATTATTTTTAATTACATATAATAAATCCATTTAAATTTGAAATTAGTATTAGAGTGTGAGTCACTCTATTTACTAAAAATTTATAATAATCACATTCTTTTATCAAGATATTTAACAACACCATCTGCTTTTTGTTTATTTTTTTAATTATTATTTTAGTCACTTATATTATACTATATCTACATTTATTTATTTTCCTTAACCTTAACACCAAATTTAATTGGACATAAAGCAAAAAGTAAGAAGCCATTATCAAAAGTGATTTTTGCATGAGCGGTGACAATACATTTCGTCACGCTTTAGAAACGAGCTCGTTAATTTATCGTTTGAAAAATGCTATTTCTTCGTTCACAGAAATCTCACTCTTCACCTTCTCACAAAACGTGATTCCCCTTTCCTTAGTCTAAAATCACAATCCCTAAAAAAAACACATTTTCAATTTACGGTAATCTTAGTGTATTCCACTAATCCCTGCACGCACGCAATCAAATTGCCTTCAAATTCTATTGCTTTGCGTCCACAACCAAACAATTTTTTTAAGCAAAGAAAAATGGTTCACACTTCAGATAGCATTGTCTTTTACCCGATGCGCATAAATAGAAGGAAGGGGGAAGAAAATGGATTAAGGCGTGAGGGGTGAGAGCGAAAACAAAGCGCTGTTAACCCACTCGCCGGAAAAAAACGGTTAGTTATTTTCCGGCGAGCGTGGAGGAACGGTCGCGGGAAAAGAGGGAAGAGGAAGAGAATGGGGAAAAGGCGATTGGTAAGGTTTGAGGAGTTGCCGACGTACCTGAAAGACAACGAGTTCATCTTGGATCATTACCGGTCGGAGTGGTCCGTGAAGGAGGCATTGTTGAGCGTCTTCATGTGGCACAACGAAACGCTCAATGTTTGGACGTGAGAATTTCTTCTTCACTTGTTTATGCGTTGTTTATTGGGAATTTCTTCTTGTTCCTTACACTTTCTTAAATTTTAATTATACTTACATCGAAATTAACTTAGGTATTTGGATTGTGTAATCCAGAAATATTTTTAATTATCATCTTGATTCAAATGTACATTTTAGATTATGTGAATCGTAATATAAATTTAAAAAACATTCAATAATATAAATTATATTTTGAATAATATACTTTGTGATCAAATTTACATTCATAATTTTACATATAAATTTGAAATGCAAATTATGTTTCCTTGAAACAATATGTAATATATGTAATGTAAATTTATACTACAAATTCTACCCTCTGTAATACAAATTTATAAAAAAAAATGTTTCACCAAATTGTAAAATTTTGAATTTATATTCCAGATTTATATAATCCATAATATAAATTTGAAAGTCATGTGAATTTTTTTAATAAGGGATAACTAAGTAAGATTATGGCACAGTGTTTTCTCGTCCAATCGTTTTGTTCTGCGGCGAACACAACATGTTTGTTTCTTTGTCTGTTATTGGTGCAGGCATTTGGTTGGGTTTCTTATATTTGCGGCGTTGGCAATGCTGGGATGTTGTTTTCCGAGTATCTTCAGGTATGATTTAAGGGTCTTTGTTTGGAGAGAATATGATAAAGATGAATGAATGAATGAAGTGATGCGACGCTACGTCGTATTGTAGGGTAGGGGCGATGGAGATGGAACTCTTTATTATGGGAAAGGAATTCAATGGTTCTCTTCCGATCACTACTGGATTCTTGGTTTGTTTTCTATTTATTTAGAGCCTAGTATATTTTTTTTTTTGCAAAATTGAAAATAATTTCTCCAGTCCAATTTCAAATAAATAATTTACGTAAAAGTAGTATTTTAATTAGTTAAAAGCTTTTAAGATAATTGGCTAGAGATGTTATAATTTTCTGATTTTGGAAACTACAATTGGATGATGTATATGTGGGGTTAAGAGATTATTATTAACAAGGGCGGTGAAACACAAATCATCCATCTTTACCTCAACTCCATCTAACACCGACAAAATAATACTTTTAAATTCGGGAAGGTGCACAAAAGTTTAAAAGAGGTCCATGGAAAATTTTCCTATTAACAAATACTATTGAGATTTAAATTTAAGTTTGATGATATGTTTAATTTCTATATGTATTTTAAATGTTAAAATAATGTAAATTTATATTTTACTTAAGTTTTTAAAATCTCACATCTATGATATTATATTTATATATCATTATTATAATAATTGAATTAATATCTAGTCGATACTAGTATAGTTTTTGGTAACTAGGTTTTCTAACATATTCTTTAAAATATATTTTATCTGCTCCAAAACAACTTTAGTCTTTTAAGCCATTTTTCAATAACTACATAAAATTAGGAGTAACCAATGCAAAATTACTTGTGTTAAAAATAGATACAAAACAATAAAAGTCAGGAATAAATTTATATTAATTAAATATTTTTCTAATCAACGTGTAAAAGTTTAAAAACTATTATTATTTAAAAATAGAGCAAACACTTATTATTAATTTTTTTAAAGAAAATAAAACTGTGACAGTCACTCTTTACATGATAAACTTTCATGCATAATTTTGTACTTTTTAATCGATGATAGTAGTGGATTGGCTTGGATGTATTAGAGAGTCTTCTGACAGTACTAAATTGTTTTTTGCATTATGTTTGATTACTTTTATGATAAACTTAGTAATTCATTCCATGTTGGTGATTTTATTTATTTATTTTCAGAATTCGCATTTGAGCTACTTATTGGTACCATCTATCATTCCTGACCTGGGAGATGGCGCAGAAGCAGAAACAATTCCTAGATGGCCGTGGTTTGTTTTCTTAGCTGGAGGAATGGGCTGCTTGGCTTTCAGTAGTATTTCCCATCTAATGGCATGCCACTCAAAATGCTTCAACCTGTTTTTCTGGCGTCTAGATTATGTAGGAATTTCTCTCATGATAGTTTGCTCCTTCTATGCTCCAATTTACTATGTCTTTTTCTGCAATCCTCACATAAGGACATTCTACTTGACCTCAATAACTGTGTTTGGAGTCCTCGCCATCATCACCCTTCTCGCCCCTTCACTTTCTTCCCCTCACTTGCGACCCTTCAGAGCTTGTTTATTTCTCTCCATGGGATTTTCAGGTGTCATTCCTGCAGTTCATGTTCTTGTGACCCATTGGG
The DNA here is from genome assembly GCF_016808095.1 of Vigna angularis. Lineage (NCBI taxonomy): Eukaryota > Viridiplantae > Streptophyta > Magnoliopsida > Fabales > Fabaceae > Vigna > Vigna angularis. The sequence goes on along the minus strand of NC_068973.1, from coordinate 8,149,778 downwards.
AGCACCCACAGGTTGTTGTTGCACTAGGATTTGAGCTTCTAATGGCCATTCTATATGCCACTGGAGCTGTGTTCTATGTCACTAGAATACCAGAGCGATGGAAGCCTGGGGCATTTGATATTGCAGGTCATAGTCATCAGATTTTTCATGTTTTTGTTCTTCTTGGGGCGCTTGCACACACTCAAGCCACGCTGCTAGTCATGGAATTTCGACGGAGATCGCCCACATGTGCATTTTAGAAAAGTTGGCATCATTGTTATTTTTTGGTGATTGTTTCCGATTGGATCATCATCCTTCCAAAAATGGCTAACTTATTATAAGCCGCCACCAGTTGATGTAGATATTAATTCAATCATTCTGTAATGTTAGAAACAGAAAAGTTTAATACACAGCCTTTCAAACAACCAGTGCCAATAACGAAGTTTAAAAATGTGAACCTAATTCAAAACAGTTTATTAAAATAGGAATTTGAAGTAAATCATCGCTCCGTCACTATCAAACCCGGAATTTTAGTGCCAAACACTGTCACCGTTTAAAAATAAAATTATGGACAAGTTCGTAAGATCTAAGGGTTGCTTCTACAACTTGAAAAAGTTAAACACAGGCCTGACAAATGCAGCCTTAATTGTCCGGCAATTTCAACCTAGTGATCAGCCGTAAGAGTATTTCCATTTTGAATAAGCAAAAAGAAAGTAGCAGGAAAAATTAAAACAATTCAAGACATGGCCAATTAGCTACCAAGAAAGCCTTTCCCCCTCCATTATCATGGTGACCTTCACAAAATCACGCACTAAATTTGAACCTCCAGAGAAAAGTATGTACCGGCGTGAGGCCTTTCACAAATCCTCAAATAATCAGTTCTGCCTCAAAGACCTCCTCAGTCCAGTCAATTCTGGCATCAGATTTTGGTATCTCGATAGGCATACAAATCCCCTAGCTAAGAGGAAACGATTTCTTTTTTATTTTATTTTTATCATTTTAATAAGAAAAGCTTACCACTCCTTAGCTTGTGACCTCAATCATATCAGCTTCACTGTCACTGTAATCTCCCCAACACTTGCTTTGCTTTTTCTGATCCACTGCATCCTTCTTGATCACTGTATCTTCGTTACTAAAATCAGACGGGGGGCTGAGCTCTGCCTGCTTTTCTTCTACTTTAGGAGTAGAGTTTTCACTGCTGGCAGATAGTTCTTGAGGATTTTGCTCAACATGTTTCTTTTCAGAACTTACATCTGTTGGAAAAGAACTTTTACTTTCCTCATCCAGAGTTTGACTTTTGTCTTCAATATCAGTTTCAACACATGCAACTTGTGATGAATCAGTTGAAATGGTTGGAGATGGTACAGACCCGTTGTGATTCACTTGGATACCATTTAGAGTAGCAGGATATCCACTAGGTGACACTGGCATGGCATTGGGAGACACTGGGGCAAAATTATTTGGAGACCCTGGAATGGCATTTGGAGAAGTCACATATCCGTTGGGAGAAACAACATAGCCATTAGATACCCAATGTTGGCCTGGTACAAACTCTGTGGCATGTGGATTCATTATTCTAGGAGGACTATTGGGGTTACCATCAGGGGAGGGTTCACCTGAGAGGAATACAGCTTTATTCCGCGGAACACGGTTCCCATATCTGTTATAGCCACCAGATATTCGTGGACCATATGGAACCCTAGCCGTAGCTGACTGATGCGGTGATCTTCGGGGACTGACTGGAAGCAAAGGAGCAATATTTACTGGTGGGGGCAAAATACCTCCGTGATCCTTAAAGCCTGGAACAGGAACAGATCCAAAAACTGGAATTGTGGATGGATTAAAGGGTGGTGCAGCTGCAGAAAGTTTCTTGGTCGGTTCCTTTCCTGTTTCTGTTTCTTGCTTTTCTCCTTCTAATGGTAGTGGCTTACAGACTGCATTGCTGCTAGATTCATGTTTGTCATCTCCCTCGTTACCCGTATCTATCAACAAATAGGACTCGTTGTCAAGTACCTGTTTTTCGTCTTCAACTAAAATGGTTAGGGGGTTTGGATTGTCGGATGTTGCTTCACAACTTTCTTGCAGTAGTACCTCGGATTCACCTTTAGAGGTAGTCTTGTTTATATTATCTATGCAACCAGAATTCGCAATCTCGACAACTGTGATGTTTCCAACTTCACTTTTCTTCTCTATTATGGAAACAACGCTAGCTTCCTGGATTTTAAGTGCAACCTCGTCGTCGGCCTTATTATTTACTGTTTCTGTATTACCGTTCACCACCGTGGTTTCCCTTTCTTTTTTTTCTTCACGGACAGGGATTTGTATTTTCTCAATAATTGATTTCTGACCAAAATCTTCCACGTCATTCGTTGCCACAATATTTTGACTGTCCTTTATTGAAACTATCATGCCACTAATCTCAGAATTTTGTTGGATAGGATTTCCTTTTGGTGACTGTTCAGCCACCGCCTTCACAATTGTTCCAGGTGGGGCTAAGGCTACTTCTTTGTAGGAATAAAGTTTACCTGCTGATTGAACACTGACACCCGTGCTAGAAGGAGCTGGTTTAGCAATTTGATCACTTGGAGCAGGGGTGGCTGGAGCTGACTTAGAGTCTGTTACTGCTCCACCATCGGGGGCACTACCGCTATTCAGCTTTGGACTGAAGCTTGCACTCTTAACAAACTTTTTTGGAACAGAAGGGGGTGGTCCCACAACGGTCTCATTTAAATTTGTTCTTGGAGAAGAGAAGTTATTAGGCTTGGCTCGATATCTTGACTGAGAAACATTCATGAAGTTAGTGTTTAGTTTTGCTAGGGTGGGCCTTCTAGATGAAGATGACTTGCGCCCAGTGAGTGACCGACTCTTGGGAACAGCTTCCTGCCACCCTTCATCCGAGCTGTCATCCTGTGCCAGTTTATTATTACTTTCATTGACCATCGTTTGGTCTATGTGAGTGGACTCAACTTTATCAATCCCGTTGTCTTTAATTTGAGCTTCAGATTTATTTTCTTTATCACTAGTAGTCTCTGTAAATGAATAATCTTTAGACATGTCTTCATCCTTCTGATTTTCATCTGAAGCTGTTTCCCAGTTTTGGCCCGGTTTTCCCTTTAACTGTAAAATAGATAATAATTTAGTTTGTTTCACAACGAGATATAAAATTAATTTTACAAGTATTAAGTAATATAAGAAAGGCGAGTGCATTTGCAGGTATATCCTGGGTAAAAAGAAGACATGTATTACCTTGGCACGAGCCTTTTTCTGTGCTTCCCGCGCTTTCTGATCTGCGTCCGGTGTTATGTAGTCCAAGAGGTCTGACACACTGGTAGAAGGCATTTTTTATTGTCATGAACAGATTTAATAAAACCAAAGTCATATAGGACTGGATGTAAACAGTGGTTAAATTTTTCAGTAGACATTAATGATGGGATTAGAAGTTATGACAGTTATTGGAAAAAATTAGGAGCAGTTACATATTAATTTATTAGGTTTAGGAGCAATTATTTTAAATATGGTCTACGTAGGAAGTTATTATGTTATTTGTATAAACGATAGACTGCAGGATAGGGGATACAGAAGTGTGTTCTTTTGGCAATGATCATTCTGAGGTTGATGTTCCTTTGGATACAGTTGACCAGATTCAGCAAAACATTGACAAAATTGGTCCTATAAAAAATCTGTTGGATGCTGAAAACTATGCTCTTCTGGAATTAGATAAAGTTTGCATGTTTGAAGAGGAATTAATGAATTAGATAGAGTTGGCATTTTTAAAAAGCATATATTCTCAACATAATGTAATCCTGTATTTCAAAATTTTGTTGTAAAATCAAAACATAGGAGAAACTGTGATTGAACTGGCATTGTCCATGTTTACTTTATTCATTTAAACGCTCAAGCACTCCACAACATTATCTTTTTACTGTGTTTTTTAAATTATAACAAATAAGCTTGCTTATTGTTCCACCAACTTATTAACCTTGGCCTGTGATACTGATAAGTGCATATGCTTACTCAACAGAAGTCTAAACACATTCCAATTGGTGATTTTATAAAAGATGAAATATCTAGTAGAGGTCAACAAACACAGATCAGCTCTTATGTTAGATCATTCAACCAAAATGCATAGAGTGAACCAGCTAGATTGACATAAGTGGATCTTGTTCTAAAGTTCGCATGTTTGAAGAGGAATTAATGAATTAGATAGAGTTCGCATGTTTAAAAAGCATATATTCTCAAATTTTGTTGTAAAATCAAAATACAGGAGAAACTGTGATTGAGCTGCATTGTCCATGTTTACTTTAATCATTTAAATGCTCAAGCACTCCACAACATTATCTTTTTACTTTGTTTTTTTTCAAATTATAACAAATAAGCTTGCTTATTGTTCCACCAACTTATTAACCTTTAGCTTTGGCCTGTGATACTGATAAATGCATATGCTTACTCAACAGGAAGTCTAAACACATTCCAATTGGTGATTTTATAAAAGATGAAATATCTAGTAGAGGTCAACAAACTCAGATAAGCTCTAATGTATAGATCATTCAACCAAAATGCATAGAGTGAACCAGATAGATTGACATAAGTGGAGCTTGTTCTAATTGTAATCACTACCTTAAATGACCTTTGCTGGAGATTGAGGCATCTGGCTTAGGTGTACCATTCCGTGCAGCCTCCTGTTGCTCGAGAGACTTTGACTCGAAGTATTCCAGCCATGCTGCCGCATCCTATAATGAATTCAAATATTTGCATAAGTAACAAGGATTACCATTTATGTGACTTAATCCATCATCAGAAAGGGATATGTAAGACTACCTGTGTCCTTAGATCGTCAGAACCAAGTTTAGCCTGCAGGATCTGGAGGGTGGTCTGTTCATGCTGAACACTTAGAGAGTATGCTTCCATCAAAGAAAGAGCAATAGCTATTGCATGATAGCTTGCAGCTGTCTGAAAAGCCAAATATGTATAAAACAAGTTAAAAATGCAAACTACCCTACTCTAATGCATATTTGTGAAAAAATCGAGCATGAACAAGTGCTTTCATGAACTTAATATTTAGCCTACACCTTACATAACATGACTAGTACTCAAACAAAATTGCATTTCATATGTTAAATAGTGGACTTTAAGCCTAACTCAACTTTACAAAACCGACTTATAAGGTGAGGTTTGCACCCACATATACTCTAAATGAGTCTTACTCTAGTCGATGTGAGACTTCCAACACATTCCCCTCACGCTGAGGTATATATATCTCGAGGGTGCGACTAGACATTAGTGGATGGTTCAATAGTGGCCTGATAGCAGGTGGAATAATATACCCAACAAACATCAAATTTTGTTTAGATAGACTCTAACCCATGACTTTGATACCATATTAAGAATTGAACTTTAAGTCTAACTCAACCCCACAAAATTAGCTTGTAAAGTGAGATTTGAACCTATTGTATACTAGGAAATTGTTTTATGTCTAGTCGATATGAGATCTCCAACAAAACCCCCTTACATCGAGATATATATCTCGAGTGCAAGTTTGAACAATAATGGGTGGTTCAATAGTCCTAATAACGGGTGACACGATAGGCTCAACAAACAAGAAATATCTTGATAACAGGTGGCACAATAGGTGGAACAAAAAATAAATCTCATTAGGATAGGCTTTAACTCATAAGTAAAATAAGGGAATTTAGTTATTTAAAATTGATTTCTTTTTGTAGGAAATTGTAGTATTAATTTGTTTTGAACTAAATGAAATTGGGGGATGAGATGAATTGGTTAGGATGTGCATTTGGTTGACTTGATAGTATTATTAGAGTTTATTATTTGTAGTTGTTATTTGTTGGTGTGTTGGCCTCAAGGATTTTGTAAATTGGACTCAATTGGTTTCAAATGGTGCATTTGATGAGGAAATTGGCTGGGAAATCTATTATAGATTGGCATGTTATAATTGATTAACTCAGTATGATAAATAAAGAGTGATTGAATGTGAATATGTGTTACATGTTAACTTAACATTTGATGTGTGAAATTTGAATTAAAATTGTAAAGTGATGCCTTTGGCCGCTAATAAGTCATGTGAAGTGGTACGATTTTAGAGCCAAAGGTATCAATTTTGGGTGTTTGTGCTATACAGACTCTTGGGCAAGCCAACCATTCGTTGAGCGAGTGCCAAATTTGAGTCTGGTAGAGAGGCAAGGAAGGCCTTCTCGTTGGGCGATGACTTAGGGTTAACTTTACCCTTTCTATTTTGTTTGCTACTATCTTAACAATATTGAAGTTATTATAGTTTAGTAGTGTTAATTTGATCGTGTCAACGACAGCGTTATCGCCTAGCAAAACCAAGCTCTGATACCATGTTAAGAAGTAGATTTTAAGCCTAACTCAACTCTATGAAACCAGCTTATAAGGTGAACTTTGTACCTACATATATATTCTAAATTGACCTTATCTCTAGTAGACGTGAGACTTCTAACATCATAGAATGAAAGTCACTATATTTGTCAAATTTTACACTACTCTTGATGCCAATCTCCTCTTTTGAAATTTCCAACAATACCCCCTGCTTTAGTGACTCCAACACAATCTCTTGTTGCAATCAAGCACTACATTATGTCAGTACTAGGCAAAAGTTACGCTAAGTTAGTCAATAGGTTTGAGACTAAATAGTTTTTGAGAAATGATACTTTGATTCACACATTTTTTAATTTATTTAACACTATCTTTTCTTACTTTTTTCTTTCTTCTTTTTTGAAAAAATACAAAATTCACTTTTCTATGACCATTTTACCTTTATAATGTGTGTCAAATGAATGTAAATGTGTGTTATCCTATCATTACTCATAATTTTTTTAAAATTTACAATGGGCCCCAATTGGTTTTAAACATGTAATCTCCACAGTTTAAATTGTGTGTATGGGGTTGCTACAATGCTTTACATGATAAGTTGACACTAGGAACTGAATAGAAAATTCACACGATAAGGTTAACCTACATATGATCAGGTCAGGACAACAACTCAAATATGTTGGTAATTTGCTGTTGTAAGTTAAATATTTCAACTGGTGACAGAACTATAAAGTTAAAATTGTCAAGTGAAATTCTTCAAAAATTTCCAAAGCATATGTTTCCTTCAACCAAGGCCAACTATACAAAAGACTGGGTTAAAAAGTAGAATACATCAGCTATTTGAAGCTGGGAGAGCAGATGTTAAACAATGTAAGATTTCATCCTAAAACTAATTTACATTACAGGAAGTTTCCCGGTAGATAATATATAAGATGCATTCCAAGAAGTGAGACACGTACAAAAATCAATTGGAAAGTTCCATAACTTCACTCAATGTAAATTAGTTTAAATATGAAATTGGATTTAGTATTGGAACCCATTATTATCTTGATAATTGCCTATTCTAGTAGGTTTGCCTAGTTTGACAAGAATCTGTGGAGGGAGGGGTATTGGAAAGTTCCATATTGCCTGGGTAAACTTTTGGGATGAGACTTATATGTCTATTGGACAATTTCATTTAATGACAATTGGTTTTAAGATGAAATATGACAACGGAAAAGAGTAAAGGCATGTACAAGACATATTAGGTTGCATTGGTAGTGGTGTATAGCTAGTTTTCTGCTTTGAATCTTGAAATAATGCATGGGTTAACTGATCCACTATTTCAGCCAGTTGTAGTTCAATCAGCCTAAGAGCTCAGGTCAAGATGAATGCTGAAACAGTGATTTGTTCCAAAGAATTAATAATCAAGTTGAATAGAAATTTGAACTGTCATGACTGGTGAAGTAAAATGGATAAGTAAGTTATTGGCTTAGAGTCTTAAGTCAGTCACCAAGTGAATTTAGTTTTTCTTTTTTTCCTTTATGATCTATTCATAAGTTATATTTATCATATTACCAGACCAACTTATGAACATGAAGTCTCATGCGACAGTAACCTGTAAGGTTCGTGCAAGGAATAAGGGAGAACCTGAATATGATCAGCTCCAAGTAATCTTTTGTTACATTTTAAAGCCTCATGAAGATATCTGAGAGCAACATGGACATTCCCTAATCCTTCTTCCATCATTGCTACGTTAATGTAGGTGGCAGCCGTGTTTGGATGTGAAGGTCCGCAAGTTAAGTGCAGAAGATACAAAGCACGATTAACATACCTAGAAACAAATAAGATAAAAAGATTAGTGTAATTATTTACAGGAGTTTTCTTATTTGTTACATAACTAGACAAAGGAAAATTTTTACTAAACCCGAACAGCATAGTATGTATCCATCAAGAAAATCACGTGTCCGTCAACAAATTCATAATAAATGAGACCCAATTCACGCGCTTTTTATCTTAAAAGCCCTATAATGATCTAAGATGAACGCAATTATAGATCAACACCAGCTAATTTTGGAATTTTCTTAATATTCTTTCATGAGACAATATATAACATAGGAAACTGGCCCAGTTCTGTTGACTTTTCTAGGATGTTTGCCTACTCATTTTTATCCAATAATATTAGTTTTGTTAATTTTTACTAATATTAATTTAAGTTGTGTTGCAATTTTGAAGAAAGCATTTTCATAGTAAAGCCTTCAGGAATTTCTGAAATGCATAGAATACTTCAATCAATTATGATCTCTATGTAACCCCACTATCAATTGTAACAATTTCTATCATCAGAAGTAGAAAGGGTACCAGATTCTCACATGAAGAACCGTGAAAGCTATTTCCATTATTACAATCAAACAGTTTATCTTACGAATATGATGTCAAGAAGCATACTTTAAAGCCAATTCCGTATGTTGGAGTCGATAATAGAAAACAGCAAGATCCCCATAACTTTTCATCGTATCAGGATGGTCCAGTCCAAGCTCTCTTTCGTTAATATCTAGAGCCTTTTGCTGATAAATAGTTGCCTAGCAAAAGCACATATAAAGTCATTACAATGATACTAATTTGATTGGAATTAACTCGGAACCTTTTTCAAAAATGTTTCTTGATTATGTGAAGCCTCTTTTATTCTTTGATAGTGTTTGCAGTTACTAAAATGTACTTCAGAAAATTGATGCCGTACCCAAGGGATTCTCTGCACTGACCTAATATTGATTTTCTTTATTCACTAATGTCATGTTCTATCAAAACTAAGCAAAACAACCACCAAAAAAAGTGAAATATATAGTTCGCAAAAATACTTTTAACACTTTTATGTATGATTCATAGAAGAAAAACAATATGTAACTAGTATTGATAAATTAACGGAGAGCACTTAAGGATATAAAAACATACCTGATTGAAATCTCCAGTATGGTACAGCACAACAGCCAAGAGACTATATGCTCCTGCTGTCATTCTATGGTAAGGCCCACATACCGACACTAATTTTGAGAGTGCCTTCAAGATTCAATGCAAAATGTCGGTAAGTATAGTTGTTGGCTTCAGGAACAGATATAATCTGAGATGGAATAAATTATTTATACCTTTGTGCCATAATTGACAGCATCCTCCAATTTACCTTTATCCAAGGAAGTCTTGGATGATTCCAAAAGTGTGCGGCCATCAGCAGATGAGCAAGCTACATGCTGCGAAGATAATTCAAGTTGTAATTTAGTGATTAGGGCTTTAGAAAGTATTAGTTTCCTGCGTAAAAGTGAAGGTGTTGTGTATTTCACCTTATATATGGGGACCATGCTTACAATATCCGTCTTTCTAAAAGGACATGATGTATCTATATCATAGTCCCTAGGAACCAGTTCAAGCCCAACCTGTTAGAGGATTTTTTTTTTAATTGAAATAACAATGGAATAAAGTGATCAGAATCAATCTATTACAGAATGGGCCTTTTATTTTACCTTATGGCAGAGTCCCCGAAGAATGGCAAACTTTCTTAAATCTTGACCATTTTCATCCTTCCATTGCCATCCAAACCTCTTCAGAAGAAAGTTTTCTACCCATTTCCATTTCAGTTCATAACTAGTAATAATATCTTCATCACTAGTTTCAGATGTTGGTGTTCCCAACAATATATTTAGGCATGATGCAATAGATGGAGCCAATTCAGAAACATTATCAACTGCAGCAACAACTGCTTGTAAGATATGCTTGTAGGCTCGAACAACCATCTCATGTATACATAGAGATTGCACATGAGGGAGTTTATCTGAAAGCTCAACCTGGCAGGCATAATTTGAATGAAAAAATAGTATTGGATTATTAGTGAAGTTTCCTATTGTTAAATGGCATGTTTAATGTTAACATTAGAACATCACATGTTGATATGAGCTGCTAATAGTCAGGGATTTGATCGTATTATCATTTACGTCTGATTCTTTTTGTATAAACAGGGTAAGTATAAATACAGCTATGTGTGTTCTCCTTTTAGACACAATGAAACAATACTACACCTCTGTATATTTAAAAACATTCAACCTAGACTTCATAACACATGCACATGGAGAGAGAGCATATAGTTCATTATTATATTTAAGGGTGTTCATCCATTTGGATCAACCAGACCAACTCAAGAATCCAAATCAAACCAATTAAATTTATTTGGCATTTTAGCTTAATCGCATCTAATTCTAACCAAAGAAATAAAATCCAATGTTAATTGGTCCAAGCATGATGAACCAGAACCAAACCAAGGATGAATTTTTCTATTATTAATTGTTATATATCAGATTTTAAGATATAATTATATAATTTTTTGTTTTTATTTAGTTGATGTAAGTCAATTACACTTCAAAAATGTTGTTTATCTCTTTTAATGATAGAATTATTGGCGAATTTTGGACAAAATTTTGTATTCTGACATCTTCGCAAAAACAAAATTTTGTATATTTAAATATAATTGGATCCAATTGTTCTGAACCAAATCGAGAAGATCAAGAATGGGCAGGTTGGATTTCGATTTTGAATTTGTTTTTTTCGAAAAATTCAAAACAATGAAAATTAATTGGTTCAGATTTTACTTTCAACTAAATTTGGCCCAAACAGACCTGTGAAAACCCCTACATATATTTATGAACCTAATACTGCAGAAAAAAATATATAATTAAAAAATAAAAATATTATTCTTTAGTATCCTAGGGAATGGGTAAGGAATCAATAACTTGGTTTTCTCATTGGAAATCAATGTGGTGCATTTGTAGCATTAAATATTACACTTTCTTATAGAAACTTTCCACTTTTGATTCCTTGACCAATGCCTTAGGACACTAGTTAACATTATCGTAAGAATATTACCACTTGGCCTAAGGAAGACATTTGCAAGCCCCTAGTATGCATGAAATCAGTCAACGTCCTTCCATCAACAGGTGAGAGTTCAAGGGACGCAAAATCTGCCACCTATGAATTTGAAGTAACAATCACTAAACACATTCCAAAATAACTCAGTTTAAATATAAATAAGTTCAATGTTAGGAAACTCACCAGCTTTGGAAGTGCAGTATCAACATAATATTTATGTGCCATCTCCATCAATTCATCAGGTGACTGAGAAGATGGAGAAGATATCAAATAAAAATATATTAATAAAAATGAATACATAGAATAATAAGCACATTGCTGACTAGAAATCATAAAATTGACATATTCCTATTGAGAATAACATTCCAGTTACAGCGTCAGAAAAATAAAGCATCATTTAAGTCAAAAAGCAGAGATGAACCTTCAGATGAAGATCAGTTTTAGATTCTTTAAGACGTGTAAATGCAGCTTCAGAAAGTAGCTTTCTCCATATAGTTTCCTTTTCTTCCCCTTGTCTCTCTAATTCCTGTTTCGTGGCTTCTTGCTTGTTTATGTCATTGTCATTATTAGATGGGGAAATATCCTTTCCTACTTCAACTTTGGAGTTTTTGTTATCAATTTTTTTCTTTAATTCCTTTAGTAATCCACCTTGCCTCCCAAGACCTTTAACAGCTGGCTCAATCTTAGCCTCTTCTTCCTTTTTTGGCTCAGTTTTCCCAGTAGCTTGATTTTGTAAATGTTGTACCCAACATGCCCCAAGCTCCCATCTGATAGATTTTCTGTGTCTAGTGGTTTCTTCCTTCAATTTTTGTAAACTTTCTTCTAGGACTTTCCTTACCAATGATTGAGTTGAACGTGAATATTCAATGTCTGTGCCTTGGATTCGCTGACTTGCATTTGATGGTTGGAGTGTAGATGGCCTATGCAATATCATCCGTAAGCTGAGATAATTTTGAAAAGAAACTTTTATCAGGTGCTTTATAAAACCATATTTACCCAAAGAAAAAAAAGTAAAAGCACCGTTAAGCTAAAGCTAATCATACAAAATAAATTACCAAAATAGATTAGTACTGCAGCATTATAAGTTCCAAATGCAACAAGTTTTCCCCGTTATTGGTGTATGAAATTTATAATTTTTATGATGCAAAAGTTTATTAGAAAGTAATGCAAGAACTAATTTTTAATTAAATAGTCCTCGTGATCCTCTAGTACTAAGATAAATTAAATGGTGCTAGAGAATAAATGACCTGTTAACATTCAATGCGTTTGCACCTCCTTCAGGCTGCTCTTCAACATCAATTTCTGACGAATTAGGACTCCCCTCCAAATCTCTGTCAGCGGAGACCTTTACAACAGCTGTGTAGCCACAGTGTTTTATAAGTACTGCACCTAGAGTAGGGGTATCCTACAACAAAAGGCAAGAACAATTTATCAAAACAAAAACCATTTAGTGCTACAATAGGTTCATGACACTTAGCTAACTTACATGAACAGTTGCACTCTCATCAGCAGTTATGCCTTTGAGAAGGTTTCTTTGAGCTAGTTCTTCTTCAGACAATCCAAGAACTCGATTTCCATCATTTTTGCAATCCAACTTCAAACTAGCGTCGGAAACATCTCTTGTTACTTTAATAGTTAAATCCCCAATACTTTCTTCATACGAAGTTGGCAAAGAAGAGTTTTGCTTAATATCCACTAAATTTTTTATTGCAGAAACAGCTTTGAAGACTGATACATCAACAAATAAACTATGAAGTAGAAAAGCTTTCCTATCCCGAATCTGTCTCTCCTCTGCAGTTTGACATGGCATTGCAGCTAGAATTGCAAAGTCTCTCGCCCACTGTCTATTTTCGTGATTACAACCTCTGCCTTGTCCACCCCCATTTCCTCCCCAAGTTTCATCTTCCACGGGAAGTGGTGGAAAGATGGATGAATTATCAGAAACAACCGGAGGAACAACCCATGTGTTTTCACGAAAACCGTAAGGAAGATTACCAAACTGAAAGGAGCCACTGTAACAGTAAAATCATCTGGTACAGTTAGAATAGTAATGTGAAAAATTGTGGGAAGTACTTACTTTGTTGTGTTCCGTGAACGCCTTCATAAGTGCCTTGTAAGCCTGCAAGAAGGGTTATTATTTATTATTTTCAATCATGCAATATAAACATGCAATTATATACAACATTAAATATTGGAGGATGACCCCAGCATAGCAGTAAATTTGTGTCCTGGTGACCAGTTGGTCATGGCTTTTAATCTTACTTTTTATAAACGGTTACTACGAGAAAAAAAAAATGTTCTGGAATTGTTTAAAGCAGCAACAGTAACGAAACATCAATGAGTTAGAACTTACAGCATCAAAAACCCTGCTTATCTGCTGAAGCAGACCCACCAATGTATGACTCACAAGTGGATGTTTTCCAGCAGGATAGAATCCTATTCTAGAAGCAACAATTGTAGTAGGTTTTCCACTACAAACTCTAACCTGCATACGCGAAATGCACAAAAAAATCACTTCAAAGATAGATTATTTGCTAGAGCTCATTCAAGAGAAAGGAGCAAAACAGTATGTGCATAAAGCTTTATCTTTTCACAACTCAAATTTACACTACCCTTATAGGTTCCTCTCCTATATCCTCCTTTTAACATTGCCTAACACATCTACTATTGATTATCTCTCTTTCCTCCAAAGGTATATCACATTCACCACCAGTGGTTGTGGAAATTCCTTTTGGGTTAAAAAATTTAGAAAACGCGAGACAAAAGTTAGCAAAAGAATAAATCTCACATCAATCTGAAAGAAATCATCTTCTGTTTTCTCCTCAAGGAAAGGTCGATTTGATTTCCGTATGTCTGCATCAAAACCAAAAGAACATTAATAAAAACAAGGTTTCCAGCTCAATTTACTATCAAGCATATTCATATTGCTTAAATAATTTGAATTATATCCAAGCTAACCGAAATCCACTGGCACAAACCACTATTCATGTATCTAATTGCAGTGTAACATATCCATGGAAGAGGAAACATAGTTTAACAAAAAATATACTCGGTCGTAAAGTTGTTGGAGCTAGCAGCTTGGCACAACACCATGTTTCTAGTTTGTTGAGCAAAAGAGCATTCATCACTAAAACAAAATACAAAGAAAATAAAAATTCCAACACCATCGCTACAGTTCGAAGTATAAATTTTACCCAATTGTTTTCACAGAAGATTATTTCACCAAAGCAGAGGAAAATAACCAAAAACATAAATAGATTTCATTAAAATACGCATATAAGATGCACTATCACTCGAAACAACCAGTTCAAAAGTCACTTTTATAGGGGCAAGAAAAAAATTACAATGTATACTTTAAGATTAAACTCAACATAGATTTCCACAGCAATTGAATTAAAACTATAAAATTTTATAACTACGGTTGTACCGGTTTAGCATTGCAAAGCCCATACATTTCCTCAAGCAAATTTCATCGGGCTCAAATAAGATGAAAAGGCAACTAACTAAAAGGAAAACACAGTGGACATTTAAAATACGGAATACACATTTTGCATACTTTTATACACACATACATTCTATATATATATATATATATATATTTACACACACACGCACACACACATATAACTTACATTGAAACGGCGGCGTAAGGTGAGAAAACGAAAAGAAATCGTAGAACTGTCCAAGCCTGGGAGGTGGACACATGGAGATGTCACCGTCCACTTTGTCGGTTTTGGCATTGCCCGAGTCCGAATTCGGATCCACGGGTTTGACTCTTGGGCTTGTTTCCGATCCATTTTCTGAACCCGGTTCGGTGGGGTCTTTGGACTTGCAGGCGGGAGGTTTTGTGGCGGAGGCAAAGGAGGTGGTGCAGGCCACGATGTCAAGGAGTCGCCGAATGTGTGCCACGGCAAGCTCTTCCGTGTAGTCCTCTGACAAAAGAATAAAAAAACTGTCAGTGGGCAGTGATAGTCTACAGAGGGCTCCGGTTTAGTGCTGTTCGTTACCTTGGACGATGGTCAGATGGCAGGGTTTCAAGGAAACGATTTCGACCGTGTCTTTCAGCCTCGCGCCTCGTACCTGTCCAACTTATTCTGTTAGCCGTTATTATTATTTATTGTAGTTATTTTATTTTATTTTTCAGAAAGACAAGGGCATTGGGAGGGTTAAATAATTCGAGACTCTCTTACTCTTTGTAGTAAACTTACAAATTTTTATTACTTAAAAAACAAATAAATAAAACATTTTTCTACCTTTAATTAGATTATTTATTATTATTATCACTTAGTCGACGTTAGATTATTTATTTACAACTTCCCAATAATTGCATCGCGTTTTCTTCTTTGTTTTTATATTATTCATCATTAGTTTTATGTAAAATAGTTTATTAAATTAATCAATATTTTATGAGATTAGCTGAAGATTCCAATTTTTTAGAAATTCTACACGTAATTCTCTTTTATTGTAAAAGATTACAGAGTAAAATTGTTAAATAATCATAAGTTATCGTATGTGTGAATTTTTAAATAGCTTTTGTAAACGTAAATACATCTATTACATACAATAATATTTTATTACATGTACACTGTTTTCGTAGAAAATTTTTCTTAAAAATTTCACTCAATCAATCAAATTTCCTAATTATGAAAAAAAAATTATGGTATATGAAGATTTGTAAATAAACAAGGATGTAATTTATATTATTTATCTATGATTTATTTTGACATAAGCTAATAAGGTATTGAGAAATTATTGCTTCGCCGTCCATGTTATACACATCTACAGAAAAAAAAAAAATGTTAACTGTCATATTAGGGGACGCCGTCCATGTTATATACATCTACAGAAAACTTGTTAATTGTCATATTAGGGGACACGCATATGCTTCACGCATTTGTTTCCTTTCCTTTATTAATAATAATTAATTAGTTTAAAAAACGGTTAAATTTAAATAAATAATTTTAAAAAAGATAAAATGATAATATAATTATTTTAATTTCAAAAAATAAATATTAATAATGTAATATATAAAAAAATATATACAAATATATATATATATATATATATATATATAATTTTATGAATAATTAATTACAAATAAAGGAAATATAATTTAAAATATATAATTATTTATTTGACATAGGAAAATTGCAGATAAGTTAAGTTATAATACACTTGTGGAAACTCATACACTTAAATGTATCGACCAAAATTGTTATCACTAACATTTTTTAAAACCTTTTCTAACAAGATTATAATTGTGACTACAACATCAAAAACTTTAAAATCTCGCTTTTAATTTTCCACAGAAGAATTGTACAGTTTCCACAAGAAAGAAAAAAAACACACAAATGAAGTATATGGATGTGAGCAGTAAAAACAGCTAGTATATAAAGAAAGGAAGATTAATTGAACATACAAAAAGAAAGAAAATAAATTAAACGTTTGTAAGAGTTTTATGAAATAACAGTTAAACAAGTTAACATAAACAGTTGTATTATAAAAAGATAAAATAAGAAAACTAAATGTGTATATAAAAGAGATGTATCTTTTTTATGTAAAGATACAAATATTACAAATATTTATTATTATTTAATTTTATTATTTTTTAAGAAAAAATAGAATGATAAAATTAATTCAATTTTATATAAACACTTTTTGAAAGATATTTTAAATATGTAAAATATTTTCTTATTATATAGAAAATATATTGTTCCATTTTCAAAGTCATGATACATGTAATTCCCAATAACAAAAAAGAAAACATGTTTATATTACTGTAGCATTATAATCATGAATGTGATTTAAGAGACATGCCAAAACAACTTAAAAAACGAGTATGTATGCATATATGCATATGCAAAAGATGGAGAAAAACTGTCCCACGTTCCAAATCCTCGAGTGGTCACTAGCTATAGTTGGAGAATGGTAAGACACCAATTAATGCAACTGCACGTCGTCCTCGGCCATTCATTATCTTACCATTTTTTTCAATAAAATATTAAACTAAAATATCTAAATTGGGTTTATCAAAATAAATGTATTTAACTCTTGTACATTTTATCAATCAAATTGAAGAATCGATTAGAAAAAACAAAATGCAAATATATATTTTAGGAAAATTAGAAATATTTAGATTAAAAAATATAAAAGTTGTATTATTTTATAATTATTCTATGTAAGACTAAATTTTTTTAAAACTGAGCCAAAATAACAAAATTTTCAATTATTATGCAAACAATGTAGTTTTCTATATATTCAATTGCGTGAGAGCAGTTATACTTTGATGTAAACAATTTATTTTGTTAGTAAGTCAGGACAAGATTTACCAGAAATGGAGTAGAATAAATGGCCTAAAAGGTAAAACTAGTTATTTAATCCTTCGTTTTATTTTTATATTTTCATCGAGTTTTAATTTGTAAAAAATAATTCATTTTAGTATGATAAAATATTTAAAAATGAATTATGTTTGTAAGATAAAAGTTTGTAAAGTATGAGTAAAAAACTAGATTATAAAGTCAAGAAGTGAAATAATTATATTTACATTATCTTAAACAATATTTAAAAAAAAAAGTACAGAAGAAGCTTACCTCATGAGATAAGGAAAAATTGGTCAAGGAACAAGTCTCAACGTGTACCGCCAAAAGTTTTCTCACGTCTAGGATCCTATCCGTGGAGATGCCCTGCCACACACAAATGCAAATAATTGTTATTGAAAAAAAAAATACATGGTTTAAAATAAATTAAGCATACCATATACGTGAATAATCTTAAAATTTTGCATGAATATACTATATCTAAATAATTTAAATATAAAGTGAATTTAAATATGAAAACATAATATTATACGAGGAAAATTTAATAACAAAATAAATGTGATTAATTTGGATTTTAAATAAAAAAGCACTTTTAGTTTTAACCATGACGTCATATAAAAAGAGAAAAAAAATATAAGTGTTTGTTGCAGAATAAAAAATGATTTTATTATTTAAGAATGATTTATAGGACCATTTTCAACTTCTTAAAATTCACAAACACTAAAATCCCGAGTTACACTTTGAATGTGTCAATATCAAAAATTAGGTATTCTTGAAACTTAAATCACAAATACATTTCGGAAAATAGACATTATCACAACCACCAAGTTGATAGAGTGTAGGAAAGCCAAAAATATTTCTCAAACTTTTGAAAACAAATGTTGACATTTTGATATTTAGTTTGAAAGGTGAAATTAAAAGGAACAAAATCACAGTCCAGAAAACAAAAATTAAAAACGAATCTCTATTACACACACACACACACACACATATATATATATATATATATATATATATATATATATATATATATATATATATATATATATATATATATATATATATATATATATATATATATATATAATATCGATCTGACGAAAGAGCAGAAAATTAAGCGAAACGACTCCATAGGCGTTACCTTGAGAGTAACTTGTGATTCGTCTGGTGTTTCTACTGTAATTTCGATGACGGTGGGCAAAACTGCAGAGGGAAATGTAATTTATATGAGGAGAGGATAAGGTGAAGAATTTGGCGAACCAATGAGATTAAAAGATAAGCAATGCATTGGATACCAGAACGACGGCGTTTGAATGTTGATTCTGTTAGCACGTACGTTAATGGTAATGCAACAAGAAAAAGCGAAAAAAAAGCCGAAACTGATTTGGTTCCGTTTGGATTGAAAGCAATATTTGAGAGTTGGAAATACGAATTAACCTTTCTCTTCTCTTTTCTTCTTGTCTCCCTTGGCCTTGTGCGGTTTGGTTTTGCCAGTTTTGGGAGCCATTGCAGTGGAACGGAAGGAATCAATCAGTCGAATTAATAGTGATTAGACGTTTCGGAAAATTTATACACCTTCGGCAGCTAGCTTCTCGTGGACGGAAATTACTAAGAAACAATAGTTGGATTCATCGAGTAGAGAAAACAGAAATATCTGTGCATGTGAAGTGAGAGACGAAATAGAAACAGCATCTCCGTCGTTGAGAGCTCTGGAATTTTTCTTTATATTAAAAGAAAGAAAGTAAGAAGATATATTGTTATTATTTGGATGGCGCAAAAGAAAATTAAAGCACCGACGAAGCTGCTGTATAAGAAGATTGATATATAGTGTGGAAATGAATGAGATAGAAGAGAGATGGTGAGGGAATTAAGAGAGAAGAGAAAGAGTGGTTAGGGAGAGAATATAGATTGCGAGCGAGAGAGAGATAGAAAAAGAAATAGCGTGAGTGAGGATAGGATAAGGTAAGCGAAAGCCTGGGATACGCAGGTTAGAGAGAATGTAAGGGTAGCGATTTGGGGCCTCATATATTTTTGTTCTTTTACACCTCATCGTTCTCGATCTCGCTATAACAACCTTTCACCCTTGTTGACACGCATAAGAGTCTCATTTGAGGCTTTTCTTGTCCTCTTTCACACTCTTTGGATTGGGCTGCCACCGTTCAGTGGCACCCTCACAAATCACCAACACTACACACGCCTTTATCTATCTATATAATTCTCGCAACAACTCTTCATTTTTTTTATGCCTTTTCTATGCTTTCTTAGGGATAATAATTACGGTTCTTGTGTCCTACTCTCGACACAAACTAAATTGTCATTCTTCGTGTCTTTCTTCTTGCAAAGTTTCTTATTTATATACAAGTGGAACTTTAGAGTGTTGCTTCTCTCCATCAAGTGAGATGAAAGTTACTAAGGATAGTTTTTTCTAGCTGCTTCTAATGTTAGTGTGTGTTTCGATTTTAAGAGAGAAAAATAGTTCATGTACAAAAGTTTTATTATTGTATAACTTTTTAAAAAGTCTTGTCATGATTAAATATTTTACTACACATGTTTTTGAGCACACCTTTACCATATGTGTATGAGTATTATTTTGTTTGAATACATCTTAGTTATCTGATTTGGCATATAATCAATTCAAACGTATTCGATCAGGAAATAACAATAATTTCACATTGATAAATTATGATTAGGTTAAAACAAAATAGTCAAAGAGATTGACATATAATTAAGTCATGTTGTCTAGATCCATTAATAATATACATAAATAACACATTCTATAAGATACATTAATTATATTCATTAATTACTGTATTTATTGTCATCTAATTTATTGATTCGAGTATTGGAATGTTTTTTATCGACATAATTTATATTTGACTTGAAAAAGATGATATCTAAAGATTGACCTGTGAAAGTTTAGATATTAAAATACAAAGAGATAATGGTTAATAAATATATTTGTATATTATAATTTATTTTACAAATAACAAATACAAAGAATTTGGAGATTATTTGGTTGATTCACTTATCTTTTTAAACAATATCTTTGTTTTTAAATTATGAACTAATAACTAAAATTCTATTTGAAAAAAAGAAAATGTATTTTATAGTTTTTTATTTATGAAGATGTTTAAGGAAAATTTGAGACACGTATTTTATTCTAATATTGTATGCATTTGTGTTGTAAGTCTTCTTTAATAGTTTTGATAATGTGTTTTAAACTCTTATTGTATTTATTCTCTCTTTTGCTTTTTGTACCAATTCATTGTCTTAGACCTTCTTTAATTAGATCTTATCATGTGTTGTTTCTACTGTTCAGTCAAATGTTTTAAAATTTTACCAATACGATTATAATTATCATAATTGTATAGTATGATAGCAAGCGGTTATCAACCAAGACCGAGTGCTCTACCCAATGTAGAAATGTTCGCCAACTCTATCAAACACTCGTCAAGTCAACCAAAGTTAAAAACGTTTGTCAAACCACGATAATTAGATCAGCGCACGTTAAAAGTCAAGCGACACTCAACCAATCCGACCAAACCGGGTTCAGCGGACGCTCAATTCAGTCAAACGATATTGGGCCAATTAGCTCAATATTTAAGTAATTGGACCAATAGTCCAGCAAAAGAAGAAATAGTCAAAAATATCTGATGTTAACAACGCGGATTACGGGGGCAACTAACCGAATTTTAAGAATAATGTGGATCACGGCAACTAACCGGATTTTAAGGTAATCAGTTTGTTTTACATTTTGTTTACGTTAAATACAACATAGACCAAGGAAAAAAGGTATGTTTTCCTCTAAGACTAAAAAGACCATATTGTGAGAAAAGATTACTGGTTTTGAGAACTGAGGTTCCACAGCTCATATCTGATTTTAGCATCGGAGTATCTTCGCAGGTACCCCACCCACTTCCATTGAGGATGACGCGTTACACCAGTGAGAGGAGTGCGAACAAGTTACAGGAAGGTGAACATTTGATATCATTGGAGGAAGAGCAATTGTCCCAGACGTTCAGAAGTAGTAAAGCATCATCAGTAGGGTTCGTATCTCGGTCCTAAATAATCATACTGAAACATTTTGGCGCCCACCGTGGTGCCAAAATTTGGAGATACCCAAAGAAGACCACAAGAGCTATGGAAGAAAACAACACCAGAGATTTGATCAGACAGCTACATGCCCAAATTGAGGCGTAGGCAAGAACCATACAGGAGCAGTAGGAGACTCAGCGCAAACAAGCAGAGGAAATTGCAACGTTAAAAGCGCAGTGACCTCCACCTAAGGTGTATGCCTCAAACAGGCAGGATGATAATGAAGGAAACAGTCATGGAGGACATTTCGAACCTGGCGCAAGGGGGGGGGGGGGGGGGGGAAGAAAGGGACAGGTAAATAATAGATACTCGAGGATATCTCGACTTAAGAACTCGACTCGGGACAGGTAAAGAAGCAAGAGAGCTTAGGGTAAGGTTCCTACTCGTAGAGGCAAACACTTCATACAATGCATTATTGGGACGACCTTGTTTGAACGCCTTCGAAGCCATCATATCCACCCCTCACTTAGCTATGAAATTCTCCTCGGAAAGAGATATTGTCTGTACAGTAAGGGCAAATCAACGGACGGCTCGACAATGTTATGTTGCTGGTCTAAAGGTCACACCCTTTGTACCACCAAGAAAAATCAAAGGGGCGGAAATAACAACGATCGACCTTGACCCCAGAACCAACGTTGACGATCGCATTCAACCTCAGGGCGACGTCAAGGCATTCCTACTGGGAAAGGACGAGTCGCAAACCACGACCATCGGTGGTAACCTAGAGCCGAACGATGAATGTAATCTGGCGAAGATGTTGGAAATCAATGCTGACCTATTCCCTTGGGTAGCCGCCGATATGTCGGGAATCCACCCTGGAGTAATGACGCACAGGCTATCCACCTTCAAAGAAGCACGCTCAATCACTCAAAAGAAACGGAGATTCGGTGAAGAAAAGCGAGATGTCGTACAAACGGAGGTCACCAAACTACTGAACACTCGATTCATCAGAGAGGTAACCTACACAACGTGGCTATCGAACGTCGTCATGGTTAAAAAGTCGAACGACCAATAAAAAATGTGTGTCGACTTCACAGACCTCAACAAAGCCTGCCCTAAAGATTCTTACCCTCTGCCAAGTAATGATTGGTTAGTGGACGGAGCTTCAGGGCACACGGTGTTAAGCTTCCTCGACGCGTATTCAAGGTACAACCAAATCCTCATGTATATACCTGATCAAGAGAAAACAACCTTTATAACCGAATGTGCTAATTACTGTTATGAGGTAATGCCGTTTGGCCTAAAAAACGCAGGTGCCACCTATCAGCGTCTTATGGATAAAGTTTTCCATTACCAAATCGGAAAATGCATGGAGGTATACGTGGACGACATGGTCGTCAGAATTCAATCTGTAGAGCAACATTTCAAAGATCTAGTAGAAGTGTTCCTTCAAGTACGACGGTATAATATGCGGTTAAACCCATCAAAATGCACCTTTGGTGTATCGGCTGGAAAATTTTTGGGCTTTATGTTAACCTGCAGGGAAATTGAAGCCAATCCGGATAAATGCCGAGCTGTCTTGGAAATGCAAAGCCCAAGTAATTTGAAGGAGGTGCAGCGTCTAGTCAGTCGACTAACTGCTTTATCACGTTTCATTCCGAAATTGGCAGAGCATATCAGACCCATCCTTAAGAATATGAGGAAGGGTGTCACTCAACATTGGGATGATCAATGCGAAAAAACTTTAATTTCGGTCAAAGATATCCTCACCAGTCCTCCTATCATGGCTCGACGAGTGGCGGGATTTGATTTACAGCTGTACATAGCTGCATCCAACAATGTTGTAAGTGTCGCTCTTATTCAAGAGACACCGATTTTTAAGTTGATCTATTTCGTCAACAGAACTTTATAAGAGGCGGAAGAAAGGTATTCCCAAATTGAAAAGGTGGCTCTGGCTCTGCTAACAGGGCACGCCGTCTCCGACCGTACTTCTAGAGCCATCAAGTGGTAGTACAAACAAATCATCCAATCGCCAAGATTCTCAGGAAGCCTGACCTGGCAGGTAGGATGGTCTCATGGTCTGTTGAGCTTTCTGAGTTTGGTTTACGCTTCGAACCTCGGGGATCTGTCAAGGGCCAACATCTGGCAGATTTTACAGCTGAATTAACACCCATACCTGATAGCTCAGAGCCGCTATGGTATATCAACGTAGATGGCTCCTCGGACAGAAGGGGTGGAGGAGCTGACATTGTACTGGAAGGACCGAATGGTCCTATCATTGAGCAAGCCATAACATTTCTATTTCAAACCAGCAACAATCAAGCAAAATATGAAGCTCTGATTACCGGTTTGATTCTAGCCAAAGAATTAGCAATAGCTCGATTAGAGTGTCGAATGGACTCTCAATTGGTGGTCGGTCACGTGAAAGGAACTTTCCAACTCAAAGATAATCAACTGCTGCACTATTTCCATAAAGCTAGTAACCTTATCAAAGATTTTGTCAACGTCAACATTGTCCACGTGCCTAGGGAACAAAATGCTAGAGCGGATCTCTTGTCTAAGTTGACTCACTCAAAAGAGAATGCACAACTGTCTTCAGTCATCAAGACGACGCTCGACAAACCTGTAGTGGAAGCCTTTGCCACTGATATAATAACACCAAAAGTCGATTGGCGACAAAGCGTACGAGAACTAATGATGAAGCAGGAACAAGAGAAAAGGTTAGTACAACCGACTCTAAACGCATTGCTCGTTTTCTGTGTTTAGGTGAAGATTTGTACAGACGCGGCTACACAACACCGTTGTTAAAATACTTGTCAGTAGAAGAAGCAGATTATGTTCTGCGAGAACTTCACAACGGGATATGTGGCTTGCATTTGGGAAAATGTACGCTCAGGGCTCGAGTACTGCGAGCGGGGTATTATTGGCCAACGATCGACCATGATTGCGAAACGTTCGTTAAGAAGTGTATATCCTGCCAAGCACACGACAATGATTTCCGAGTCCCCCTGAAGAGTTGCTGGCATTGTTTCACCGTGGTCGTTCGCCCAATAGGGAATGGATATAGTCGAGCCATTACCGATCGCGAAAGCTCAAAATAGGTTCCACCTAGTGGCGATCGATTACTTCACGAAGTGGATAGAGGCTGAGGCATTAGCGGTCATAAGTGCTCAACGTGTACAGAAATTTATCTGGCACTTGATATGCTGATTCGGTCTGCCCCAGAAAATCATCACTGATAACGGCCGGCAATTCATCGAGAAAAAATTGGAAGATTTCCTCAAGAGCTTGGGAATCAAACATGTTACCAACTCTGTGGAACACCCACAAACAAATGGATAGGCTGAAGCTGCCAACAAAGCTATACACACATAATTGAAGAAGCGACTCGGTGAAGCTAAAAGCTTATGGGTAGAGGAGATACCCAAAGTACTATGGGCATACAGATACATCCCGCACGGATCCACTAGAGAAACTTCATTTAACCTCACATACGACACGGACGCCATGCTTCTAGTAGAAGTTGGAGAGTCGTCGCTAAGACGAGGCATCCAAGATATGAACCTCAACGTCGAGCAGTTGCAGATTAACCTTGACATGCTACCCGAGTGGCGAGAAGTTGCCACAATTCGTGCGACGACTCAGAAAAGAGTGCTTTTTCGACGCTAAAATACCAAGATAAGACCCAGAACATTCAAAGAGGGCGACCTCGTGTGGCGGAAACGAGGGGAAGCAAGGAAGAATCGAGCCCACGGAAAGCTAGCAGCCAATTGGGAAGGACCGTTCCGCATTGCAGAAGATTTAATGAATGGAGCCTATTGCCTCAAACTCCTTAATGGACAAGCCATCCCAAACACCTAGAACGCAACTCATCTTAAATTTTATTTCAGTTGAAATTTGTTTTTTTTTTCATGTTCATGAAACACTGCTCCTCTGTTTATAGTAATAAATTTATATTCATTTTTTACTTTTGTCATCTGCAAGAGAAACACAAGAAGGTTGCTTTCAATCTACAAGTTTCACAAGTTTGCTGAAACACGATTTAATTACTCACAATTATCAAACTACAAGGGCGGACGCTAGGGAACCGTTCTACCAAGGCCTGGTAGATGTTCGCTCTAGAATACCCAGCTCATCACACATAGGAATATACACTCCCTCTAGTAGATGTTCGCCCTAGAACACCCAGAATATCAAACCTAGGGAACCATCCCCTAATCTAGGTTACGTTCGCCCAAGAACACCTAGCTCATGCCAACATAAAGGCAATCTACCAACTACAGAACAATAGTCACATTCGACAGCAGGTAATTATCACATATACCTTAAGAAATTATCATAGGTAATTATCACAACCGTATATGAAATAGACAATGCGAGAGTTATTAAAGCAACAGGTACCGGGTACCTTAAGTTCATGCAAAAAGTAGACGGCGTACACAAAACAAGTTCGAAAGCCTAATCTATTGAATATGCACAACATCATCAACATTGGTCGAGGGAACTGCGGGGTCCTCCTCCTTAACCTCCCCAGCAACAGTTGTTTCCGTGACAACCTCTTCTTTAGCTCTAGCAGCATCAAATTCCAGAAGAGCGCCTTTAGGAATTTTACTTAAGGGTACCAGACGCCCCTCGTATACATATTTTCTTGGGTCAAAATCAACCCCTTCAATAGATACGTTGAGGAGATGAGATGCTAGTCTCAAGGCCTTCTTGAAACCCCGGGTATGCTCTAACACAATTACTTCACCCATCTCCTCTTTTAACTCCTTATCTTCAGCAGTATTTAGGAGCAGTGTGTCCCTTTCTGCCCTCAACGCAGTAATGACGCTCTTCTGGTTAGAGACCTCCTTCCTCGCCTACTCTAAATCAGCCGCCAGTTGGTCACGCTCTTTCTTCAGTTCGAGGTCGGCCTTCTACACATTCTGCAACAGTACGCGAGCCTCATTCAGAAGTTGCTCAGACAGTTTTTGTTTCTGCTCACATTGAGAATGAGCATCCACCGCTTCCTTCCGTTGTGTCTGGACTTTTTGTAGCTCCACCCTCAGGACACCCATATCTGAAGCGTATGCCAGATGCCAGGTCGCCATAGCCGCTCGGCCCATGAGCTCCAAGGCTGTATCAGTCATATGTT
Source organism: Vigna angularis (assembly GCF_016808095.1). Taxonomy (NCBI): domain Eukaryota; kingdom Viridiplantae; phylum Streptophyta; class Magnoliopsida; order Fabales; family Fabaceae; genus Vigna; species Vigna angularis. Next base: position 8,123,075 of record NC_068973.1, on the reverse strand, counting down.
GCTCGGTCATTTTTTCGACTACCTTATTCTCAGATTCATCCAGATTGAAGGCAATCTTATGACCCAAATTGAAGGCTAGATCCCACACGCCACCGGGAATAGAGCGATCGCTAGACTCTTCAACTTCTTTCATTTTCTTGGAACTTGTTGGCTTGTCGACAGACTGTCCTCCCTTACGCTTCCTTATCAATCAATGGTTGATCTTCGAAGACCATCACGTCTGGGGAAGGAGGACGCTCAACCTGCGGAGGATTGGTGGCCCTTCCTCTTGCGACACCTTCAACAGTCGTTTGAGCGACACGAGTGTTATTCGGCTTAGGATCACTCATAGCCTTAAACCAATCGCAAACGAGACCTTTTCTTCCCATAGTATCTACAGGCAAGCGGCAATATCCACAGATCAATCACAAATAGATAATAATCAAAGAGGTCAGTAAGAAGAACATACCAAATACCTTTGAGCCAGCATCATCATGCTCAAGACAATTTATAATTCGGCGGGAAGAAACAGAGCGTGACAGCGCGGTCAAAACATTCAAAGCGTCAAGTTCTTTAATAGTCATTTTATCTTCAGACCACGAAGTAAATTTCAGAGGGTCTTGCGTCCAGTAAAGCGGGAACCTAGGGTTGTTATCTTCATTGAAAAAGAACGGGCGACCTAGCTCCGCGATCGTCACTCTAAAGAATTTATCCTTAAAACCTCTAAATGATTGGGAATACAATTCCAAAATGGCATTCCCAGGCTCAAAAATCAAAGAAACCCAACCCCTCTTTGCGACTGGGCGAGCCCTAAAAAAGTGCAAAAACAAGGCTAGGGTCGGTCTAATGGCCAAAGCTTGGCACATAACGGCGAAAGCCTGGATATACCCCCAACTGTTTGGATGTAAATGCGTGGGGACTACGTTTAGGATTTTCAACACATCCATCTGAAAAACGCTCAAAAGCAACCTCACATACATATCATAAAACATACAAGAATATATATAAAAGAAATCATCGACAGAATTCTGTTTCCCGTGAAAAACCCTTTCACTCTCCCGACAAGTAGTCAATTTTGTACAAGATTTATAACCTAGAGTTCTAAGGATACAACTATTCTCTACCCAATCTTGCAATACAAGTTTGCTCTTAAACAGACTAGCGAAATCACTTACATCGCGGGATGCCCAGTCATAACCACTAACACTCGGCGACAACGAAGATGGATTTTTCGGATTCTCGATGACGACATTACCGTATAAAAACGCACTTTCACCACTAAGTATTGTGGTGATTTCGCGATAACTTACGACAGACGACGCTCCCGGCCCTTCGGCGTTGCTACTTTGCCCCATTTCTTCCCCCGACTCTGGAGTGCAATCTAAAACAATGCAAGGTTCCATGGTTATTTGATAAGTGCGAAAGAGAAGGAGAGAAAAATCGGAGAAACAAGAAACTGAAGTAGAAATGATAAATGACGGTTGAATGACTCAGGCTTTTTTCAAATATTCGTTCGCATTAATGAGGGGAAAACTTACACAAAGCGTTGTATACCACAGGATCAAGATAATCTAACGGCTCTGTTTTTAAGACGTTACAACTGCCTCCAAAGCGGGAAAACCTAACGCATTATTTGGTTTACATTTTGTTTACGTTAAATACAACGGAGACCAAGGATAAAAGGTACGTTTTCCTCTAAGACTAAAAAGACCATATTGTGAAAAAAGATTACTGGTTTTGAGAACTGAGGTTCCACAGCTCATATATGATTTTAACATCGGAGTATCTTCGCAGGTATCCCACCCACTTCCATTGAGGAGGATGCCTTACACTAGTGAGAGGAGTGCGAACAAGTTACAGGAAGGTGAACATCTGATAAGAGCAATTGTTCCAGACATTCAGAAGTAGTAAAACATCATCAGCAGGGTTCGTATCTCGGTCCTAAATAATCATACTGAAACAATAATGCTTACCAAGCTTACCCATTATGATTTGAAATATGTTAAACATTTTTTTTTGTATTTTTATTTTGGCTTAAATGCTTACTTCGTCCTCATGTTAAGAGGTGAATTTCTGTTTAGTACCCGGTTTTAAAAATGAATACATTAGGTCCCTATGTTATGAAAAGTGTATGAATAAGGTCTTATCCGTTAAGTTGACAGCAACGATGTTAAGTCCATGCTGATGTGGCCGTACTTTTTCTCTTCTCTCTTATGTTGTCCAACTTTTTTTCTCTCTTGTTTAGCTTTTTCTTTGATGATTTGTTGAACTTGTTCTTTCTTTGTGGACCTTATTCATGTACTTTTCATAACATAGGGACACATTGTCTTCATTTTTAAAACCGGGTACTAAATAGAAATTCACCTCTTAACATGGGGACGAAGTAATCATTTAAGCCTTTTATTTTTAATGAATAGTGTTGAACTTGAATAGTTTATTTGATGTTTTGAACCCCTTTAAACAAGATGAAGAGTTTATGATTTTATGTATTTGTTTTGTTTAAATTGTAAGCCTTAGGCTTAGATTAGTCTTAGATTAGTGTGAGTGAGTAGATAACGTTTGATCTTAATATTTTATGTTTTAAAATTGTGTCCAAACTAACTAAACTATTGATTTAAATTAATGTCAAATTATTTATCTAGTTAAAACTTTCTTTTTTAAATGCTTACTTATAGCATGGTGAGATTTCGTTTTTTACATAGAAAACAAATAATCTTTTTTATTAAATAATTTTGTCTTCCACGACCATTCTATAACTTATGCCTTGACTACAAAGAGAAAGAAAGTATTCTAACCTCTCATGGTTGATCAAGGATTTTTTTACAGAAATAGTATATACTTGTGTACACAAATTACTAAATTGGTAGATTCAAAATTAATTACAGAGCTTTTGAGTAAGTAGCGTTCTATGAACACAACTTCAACTTTAAATTTTATAAAAGTCGTTAACAATTTTAGAATTAGAAGTCGTACATTCCTTTTACGATAATTTTATGAACACGATTTTTAATTTCAGCCGTCAAAATTAGAAATCGTCTTGCCCCTTTACGACTTCACTTAAACTGAATTAACACTTAAATTGTGTAAGGAACACAATGTCTTTTGATTTAAAAATAAAATAAATTAAAATTCGTTCTTTATCTTTATGACTTTGGCAATCACCTTTTAACACACAAATCGTGAAAGAGGTATACGACTTCTCGTATTATAACTATATTCAACGTTGAAGTCATATTCTATAAAATTCAAAGTTGAAGTCATGTTCATCCAGCATAGCTTATCCAAAAGTTGTAATTTATTTTGAATATGCTCATTTCAGTGATTTGTGTAAAAAAATACACTATTTCGGTAGAAAAAAAAACTAAATACCTTCACAAAACTGAATACATTATCAATTTTGCATTTGGCAGCACTTTGTAACATTTTTATAGCACTTTGGAACATGCAAATATATCAATGTGTGCATTTATGTAAGATAATTATTTATTGCTGCATGGAAAGACACTTATATTTATAAGGTTGAAAAACTTATAATTGTTGGTTGCATGTTAACGAGACATACTTATCTGAAAGTCTTTCAATACATAGAACTGGAGAGATACAACACTAATAAAATATGAGTTTAACTATATAAAGAATTGACATTACTCTCTACCAAAAACTTTGAAACAATGAGTTAATAAATATGCAACTTTATATGATGTTTTATTTTCTCAATTTGATCCAATATGATACTTAAACTCTCACATTTAGAATTCTAACTGTTAATTATCATTGTACATAATTGGTGATCTTTTTACAATAGTTACTTTATTTGTAAACTTTAAAATAATTTTGTGATTTGCAGTAGGTAAGAGGATTCTTTTTGAATGTAAATATTATATCATTTAGATTACAATACCATTAGTGCGATTATGATTGATTATTTGATGAAAGTAATATATCCCTGCAATTGATTTAGTTTAGATTTACTTTCATGAGAATTAAATGTTAACATAAGTTATGCATTTGATTTAGTTTATATTTATTTTTATGAGAATTAAATGTTAACATAAAGTCAAATGTATAAGTTGTTTCATAATTAGACCATGAGGAAGATAAATAAGACAATATTAGACAACTTATCTTCTTTAACATAAATAATAATTAAGTTTAATTACATTTTATTCGAATATTTGAGGTTTCTCTTATCATTGTTTGCAACACTATGTAGTTTAATTACAATTGTTTGGTTTTAATTACATCCTGGATATGCACGAGTAAACTTTTGCATGTTGTAGATGGTTTGATGTTCAAAAATGAATTCATGTTTTATGTAGGACGACATGTCTTGTAAGTTCTAACTTGCTCTATTTGGGTCTTCTTATGTTTTCTTTGTTGCATACAATTTGGGCAAGTTCTTCCCACACCCCCATACATTTCTCCTTGCACCTCCATAAGCTAATTGAAAATATACTTTTTGCCCTTATAAAAAGACATTTCTTATATTGTGAATTATACAATTTATAATGATTTTTCTTTTACATTTTAAAATGTACATTCCAAAATATATTTTTTATTTTATATTCTAAAATGTGTAATTTAAAACAATTTTTTATTTTATATTTTGACACAATTTAAAATATAAAATTTATATTCTAGATTACAATTTTTGTAATATACAATTCCAAATGCAATTCTAGATTAGATCATGTTTTTCTTTATTATCTCACTCAGATGAGATACTCATTCCATCAAAACTTACTATTATTATTTGTTATCATCGTACATTAATGGTAGATGATAATTAATATTAGACTCCAAAACCAATTACTTCAAATTTTCTTTGACTCGATGTTCTTTTAAAAGTAGCTTCTTCTATAATTATTATTTTTATTGAACTCGTGATCGTATTTATTCTCTGTCAAAATATCTGCTCAACAAAATTTCCTATAACTTTATTTTATTCTCTTGTTTCAAAGTTTAGAGTTTAGTTTTTCAAGTTCATGACAAGTTTATTGATCTCTTTTATCGATTTCACTTTTAATAAAAAACAATACATATCACCATCTTTCATACTCCTTGATTTTTAAAATCTCATAATACTAATAATATATATATATATATCACTGAATTTAATTAAAAGTATGCTCAATAAGTTAGGCATAAACTCACTTTCTAATATGGTATCAGAGCCTGGGAAGAAGTGGAAGCATTATGAGAGCTCACTAGATTAGTAGAATGTGGGATTGTGGGATTAGATTGAGGAAGAAGTGCCAATAAACCATGAATTTGCTCTTGAGAAAGTCCCAAAATTGCGGAATGTGATTGTGCCGGAGAATTATTATAAGAAGGAACTACTGTAGAAGAATCTGTTGTAACATTGTGGACTCTTTTGGATTTGAGATCAGGTGGTAATCCATGTATTAAAAAGCAAGTATCAATGGTGTGGTTTGTCCTGCCACAGTGAGTGCATTGTCGAGGTGCACCAAACCTTCCCCCTGAGGAACGAGCCTGAGAACCTTGATAACGAGCCTGAGAACCTTGATATGAAGATCTTCCCCGGCCATAATCATTGGCAGGAGAGGGTTTACCTCTGCCATTGAAGGTAGAAAAAGAAGATTTAGATTGAGAAACTTGTGACGCCATGACTGGAGGTTGAGAAAGAATTCCTGATTGTAATTGTCGCTCATGTTGAATTATCATCGAAAAAATTTTGGGTAAAGAAGGCAAGGGATCCATGAGAAGGATCTGAGAGCGAACAACAGAGTAATTATCATTCAAGCCTCTAAGAAAACAAAGAACACAATCATTTTCACGATATTCCTTCATTGTCTTAGAAACAACACAACAAGAAGCAGAAGATTGGCATTCAGGAATAGGGCGAAAATTGCAAAGTTCATCCCAGAGAATCTTCATTTTAGTGTAATATGCAGTAACACTTAGATCAGATTGATGCATTGAATAAAGATCTTGATGCAATTGTGAAATTCGAACAGAATCACCTTGGGAGAAACGATCTTTGAGATCCTTCCATGCCGTAGCAGCAGAGTCAATCCAAATAATACTTGTAGCAATCTCATGAGAAACAGAATGATTGATCCAAGATAAAACTAGATTATTGCAACGCTTCCATGCTTGAACCATTGGATCTGTACCAGCTGGACAAGGAATGGAACCATCAACAAAGCCAAATTTATTCTTCATTTGTAGTGCCATAGACATCGAGCGAGTTCTAAGTGGGCATTCTATTCTTCTCTTCCACCCGCAATCGGGCCGCTATCGGACCACCCAATTTCTACTATCACGCACGAGATGTCTATACCTCGGCGTGAAGGGGGTGTGTTGGAAGTCCCACATCGACTAGAGATAAGGCCAAATGATAATATATAAATGAGGTGCAAACCTCACCTTACAAGCCGGTTTTGTGGGGATGAGTTAGGCATAAACTCACTTTCTAATACAATATAACCATTGAAATATATACCATTTTTATACTTTTTTTTAAACTCTAGTCAATCACTGTTGCCTTGCCAGACAACAAAGTCACCAAACAAAATTTAACAGAAATTAATATATTGCACAGATTGAGCATTAAGAAATTGAAATGCTTAAAATAATTTGTTCTTATTTTCGTTGAATTTATTTAATTCAATAGTAATATTTTTTTTCAATTTAATTCTAAATTTTATTAATTTTATTCAATTAAAGTTAAATTAAATAAAATTAACAAAAAATAGAACTAAATTGATACAAAAAATTAGAACTAAATTAAATAAATTTAATGAAAATATAAACCAAAATAGTATTTAAATTTTAAAAGAAATGGAAAATAAAAAAACGTAACTAGTAAGAATGTATCGAGAAGATATCAAACATGTATATTAAATATCAATGTAGCAGAGTTGTAAAAGGAAGAAAAAAAAATAGACAAATTGGTACAATTTTTTAGAAAAATTAATGAAATGGATGGATTTAAAAAAGTTACTAAATTAAGTATATAGTTCTAAAACGATATGACTTTAATTCAAACATTTTATAACACATAATATTTTATATTGAAGTTGTACTAGCTTAATACCATCCAAATTTAAAAATATTTTATACTAAATTTGTGTGACCCTCCTTATATATACAACTTAACTTATTCATATTAATTTTTTTTTTAAAATCAATAAATAGTTTTCAAAAAAATTATAGAAGAAGGATGCTTTTGTAATAAAAGAAAAAAACTACAATAAATGATTGACTAAACGCGTTGCATAACTGCCATATTAAGAGGTTGGTCAAACATGGAAAACATACTTTGAATATTTGAAGCGAGTTACATTTACTTCATGGTTTGACGTGACACTCATTCTCCTACAGTAGCAAAAGTCAAAGTGATAAAATGAAAAGAAAACGACAACATTTGTTTATGGTGATGCTAATTAGAAGGTTCGATGTCTTTAAGAAGTCCAAGTACCTGCTGCATGCTGGGTCGCTTGGAAGGAAGATCAGCAGTGCAGAGATAACCAATCTTAAGGGCTTCTTCCATTTGCTCTTCTGCTCCAGTATAACGAATTTTTGGATCAATGGCTCTTGAACCTCTGTTCTCTCTCACTAACCCTCTCACCCAGCTAACCAAAGTTGCTTCCTTTACATCAGGATAATCATCTGCAACCGGTTTCTTCCCAGATAGCAGCTCAAAGAGAACAACCCCAAAGCAATACACATCAGATTTTGGAGTTGAGGTGCAAAATTCTTGTTGAGAAAACTCTGGTGGAACATAGCCAGGTGAACAAAGTGCACTCTCTTCATCCAAGCCACTCCCAAAAATCTTAGCCAGCCCAAAATCAGAGAGTCTTGGCTCTAAGTTGTAATCCAAATATACACTGCTAGCTTTAACATCTCTGTGAATGATTGGTGGGGAGCATCCATGATGCAGAAATGCCAATGCTCGAGCAGTGCCAAGTGCGATCTTATGGCGAAATCTCCAAGTTGTGAGACCTCCTTCTGATCCAGCATTTTCAATCCCATTACTCACATCTTCTTCCCATGTATCTGTGCTCCAGTCATCTGTACTTTGAAGTACACCAAGTGGCAAGTCATAGAGCAAATTTTGCAAGTTTCCATTCTCCATGTAGTCATATATAGCAATTCTCTGATCCCCAGCTACACAATATCCTGTTAGAGGAACAAGATTGGGATGCTTTATTCTTCCAAGATACTCAAGTTCTCTTGCAGCTTCTTTATCCGTAAGAGTGGATCCAACCACCAGAACTTTTACTGCTACGTGAATACCACCTGGTAGAAATCCTCTATAAACTGGCCCGAATTTCCCTTCAGCCAAAAGGGTACCCCTATCAAAATTTGAAGTTGCAGCCAAGAGGTCTGCAAATGTGATATTTAATAGTGGCTTGTCAAAGATTACTACTGGGACTGATGTTGCTTGCTTAACATCAGCCACCCATGTTGTTGAGTCAGTGTGGAATGAAAAGGGACCTGACATGTTATGCACTTCATTGTATGAAGTTTGTTTAACAGGCCATGGTTCTGTTTTCTTATGGCAACGAAAAGCTAGAAGCATAAGCCCAGCAATCAAGCAGATCATTGAGAAGGTCAATGCTAGAGCTAGCTTCATTCCCTTATTTTCAGTGGCTCTTTTTTTCAGAAGACTTGGGTTTGCAGCAATGGGGCAACTGTTCACTGATCCATAGAATGCTCTTTGGATGATGGCTGATTTGATTTCCAAAGCACAGAAGGATAAGTTATTATAAGAGAAGTTGTATTTCTGCATTGAAGGAAGTTTCTCTATGACTGATGATGGGATATCTCCACTCAGATTGTTGTTTGAAAGGTCAAGAACTCGGAGGTTTCTATTTTTTAGTGAAGGGATTTTCCCTGTTAGATGATTCATAGAAACATCAAGTGTACTCAAATTTCGAAGTTGGGAGATTTTAGCAGGAATGTAACCAATGAGACTAGTTTTGGACAAGTTCAGATATTCCAATCCAGATAGCATTTCAACCTTGGGGAATTTCTGTCTGCTAAATCTATTGTGGGCAATATTAAGGTGTTTTAGGTTCTTGTATTCAATCAAATTTTGGGAAATTTCTCCATCCAGCAGATTCTCTGACAAATCCAGATAAACTAAATAAGACCAATTGTAATTAGAGATGGAATGTACCTGAGAAATGCGACCTTCAAATTGGTTTCTTCTAAGATCCATGACCTCAAGCCTTCCCTGAAATAACTTCATCACAGAACCCTGAAAGGAATTTCCAGATATATTCAGACTCACAATGGACTTCAACCCAGAAATATCAGAATCACTGCCATTAATACTATTCCCAGCAAGGTTCAAGGTAACGAGATTAGGAAAAGCAGCACCAAAATCATCCGGAACTGTCCCACTTAGCTGATTTGAAGAAAGATCAATTGAAACAAGAGAACGACACTTAAGAATCCCAGAAGGTATTCTTTGCTCAAACCTGTTGTGGTCAAGTTTGATGACTTTCAGACTCACGAGGGAACTGATAGCTTCAGGAATTGGCCCAGAGAAATTGTTGCTGGACAAGTCCAATACTTCCAGCAAACCAAAGTTTCCTATGTTGTTAGTCAATGAACCAGAAATCTTATTGCCGGAGAGGTTAAGGTTGTTGAGCAAGCTAAAACTCCAGAAATCAGGAGGCAAGTCGGTGATTTTGTTGTGGCTAAGGTCCAAAGATCGAAGCTTGGTGAGCTTACCTATGGTGGTGTCTGGAATGGGACCAGAAAGGTCCATGCCAGAAAAGACTAACCCAATAACATGTTCTTTCTTGGCATCACATGAAACCCCTCGAAATGAACAGACAGAATCAGAAAAGTTGTAGACCTGGGAGGATGCTAAGCCCATCTTCTTCAAGAACTCAGACACAAAGAAATCATCAGTGTTTGGTTGCTGGGATGATAAGTGCTTGAAGAAGAGTGTCAGAACTAGAACAGAACGGAACACTCCCAAAGCCATCACCAAGGAGAGATGTCGGTTACTGAGAAATGATGCAAGATTAGTCACTCACGGCAAAGCCTCCACCAACATGGAAAATGCCCCTCTCAGAACTTCAACACTAGAATAGTTAAGCATACTCCAGTGCTTTTCTACATTCCATATCTCCATGCACTATCTGTAATACTCAGTCTCCGAAGGAAAATACTGATAAAACAGAAAAAAAATCATGCTTTATGTTTTTGCTGTAGTGAAGAATAGAGTAGAAGGATTAACTTACAACAGGGTTGCAACTTGCAATTACTAGTACTAAGATTTTTTAAGGAAAAATGCAGTACCTCTGTGTAACATAACACAAAGGTTGTGGACTTCTACAAAAAACATCTGAGAGACCCTTCTTTGACTGGATTTATAGAGTTTAAAGAAACAAAACCATGCTTTAAAAAGTCAATTTTAACTCCAACTCAATCCTATACCATTATATTTGTTGTAAAATGAGATTTGCAAAATTTCCTTTTGTAAATTGATTTTATTTATGCTCAATGTAAAACTTCCAAATACATTTCAATCACGTTGAAACATATAATTTGTATATGAGAATAGACATAATAATTAATTCAATAATATTGATTCGATAATAGATAAACAATAGATATAATAAATAATAAATTTTCTAATAACAAAATAAAATTTAATAAATAACAAATATTATTAAGGTATATTTAAATTTATGATTTTAATATCATTAAAAAATAAATTTTAAATCTAACTTGATCTTACAGAATCAAATTATAAAATAAGATTTTAACTTAATTATATATGGTAAACAAGTGAATGTGTTCTAACCTAATGCAAGAAACAAACTATATATTGATGTCTTTGTCTTAAACTTAAAGCTAGGGTACTTTATTTCTGTGGCAGAGCATACGGAGCAAAGCTAGATCTCTAAGAAACAAAACAAGACTTTTTTATTAGATTTTTAATTTTTTGACTCAGTAAATGAACAAGGTAGAGACTGTGAATCATGCAGGACAATATGAATGAGAAAGGAAAAGTAAAGAGCAAGGTTGGGGTGTGGTCGGGTCATAAATGAGAGGGAATTGAATGGGAATAGCGTTGAGGAAGAGGTTGGTGAATGTATGAAGAAATGTTGGTGGGAATTCAATGATTCTTCATTGAGTATTTATCACTTTTTTCTGGGTCCATTGGCTGTTGTTTCTCCGTTACGGTTCAAAGTAAGAATATAATAAAGCATGCTCTTCTCATAATGATTCATTCCTAGAAGGAAACAAGAAAAATCATGAAATCTGGTCACCAGGAAAAGAATATTCAAACGACTCAAATATTAGTAATGAAAGTAAGGATGATCAATAGTAAAAGAGTTGTTGGAGATTAATTTTATTGCTTTTTTTCTTCTTTTTCATACCAACAAGTTTAATTACTGAGTTAATTTAATGATATAAAATGATTATTTTAATATGATTCTTTGATAAGAAAAGACTTAGATTATTTAAGGAGAACTCAATTCTTTATTGGACAATCGTAAGTAACGAACATTACCTGACAGTTCTTGTCTTAACGTGGAGTTTAGGAGGATGATAGGATTTTGATTAACTTGGAGAAGGAAAAACTTGCAATGCCTTATAGTAATTCCATTTCCAATATCACCAATAGAAAAAAACATGTAAAATAAAAAATATTTTGCAAAAGAAATTAGAAAATAGATGGAGACTTAAAAATGAGAAAGAAAATGCCTTCTTTGTAAGGAATTCCGAAGGATAACTCTAAGAAAATTAGCCACTTGAAATAGTATCTCAAGATAAGAATCAAGGTAAGGTAAATAACTCTCACAGCTTCGAAAGTGAACTCAAACTATAAAAGGAGTTGAATCTCTTTGATAAGGACATTACAGGAAAAACATCTATCTTTAGAAACATAACAAACCCAAATGCAAATATAAGACTATTTAAATTTAAGTTAACTCAACCAATTTTATATTTGACATTTAGTTAATTCTTAATTAACCCTAGCATACGAGTGATTCTTTAAAATTAGGAAAAGACACATAACCCTATTAGCATGATTCTTTTAATGGCAAGTCTATCAATTACACAATAACAACTAGTAATTAGACGCTAGTGCAGTTTTGCATTTTGACATCCCCTTGTATGCTTTGATTTTTAGAAAACCAAAACATAAAAAAGATTGTGAAAATTTTAAAATTTTTCGAACTTAGAGGTTCTAGTTCCTCATAAATTGAAACTGTAAGATTCTAGAAAATCGAGTATTAGAGTTGATAGATGTTTTAAAATAATAAGACTGAATATTTTAAAGTTAAATAATTCAATAATATAAATATAAATTTTTAAACTCGTCTCATTATCAAAAACACTTACCATTTCTTTATAAACATTTCTCTTAGCTCTCTCTGCATTCTCCCTACAATTTCTAACGCCTAATCATCTGTTTGACGATCAAGAGGTGTCTGAGTAATCACGGTGAATAATCCTTCATTTCTGTCCAATCACTTTTTCTTATAGAACAAGTAAGTTTATGCTCATTTTTCTTTAATTTCTCGGTCAAATTCATGCGTAAGGGTTCTCTTCGCATGTGTTAGGTTAGTTTTTTCCCCACCTCTTTGTCGATCAGAGGTCCTAAGGGCTTGCTCTGATCATGCTCTTGTGGTTTATAGATTTCTCTAGAGTTCCTTGAGCCGAAGCAAGGGTAGCGAGCTGTGTAGAGCAGTGATATTTTCTTTTAAGGTAAGGGAATATAGTTTTTATGATTTGAGTATTTCATTTCAAGTATGCATGATGAATTTTATAATGATGGTACGATTTAGTTATGTTAGAAATAAATGACTTGGTGAAAATATTGTTTTGATTAAGTGAAATTAGGGGTATCATGCTCAATATATTTTATGAGTATGTGTATGATTAGATTAACCTTGTTGATGATAATTTAGTGAGATGGTACTATTATTTTTGGTTGGATTGTTGAATTTAAAAATTTAGATTATAGAGATTTTAGATCATTTGGGTCAAAAGGGAAGGGTTGGTAGTTGACTTTTAGAAGAAATGATAAAATGAAAGAAATGATAATTTGATATCTCTGGTGGGGTCATTTAAGACTAATTTGGATGATGATTGAACATATAGATGGTCTAGAATAGCATAGTAAATGATAAGTTGTGTTGTTTATTGACTTTTAAGTATATTTTAAGGTTTTGAGTAATGAATTTTAGAAATAGAAGAGTTTAGGTAGAATGGAGAGTTTGAGGTTTGCTTTTTAGTCCATTTGGACTTGTTCAGACCCCTAAGTTGCTTGGTTATGAGTAAGAATTGATAGATTTGAATTTTAGTCTATAAAGTGGAAATTAAGTTGATTTTGAATGGGAATTTCATGGTAGAAGGATTTAAAACTTGTTTAGATTGGGTTATGTGCATATATATAGGTTGGTTGTAGCTTATATTACCATTTAGAATTGTTAGAAATTAGTGGAAGTGCATGAGAGAGGACATGTGAGGTTGGAGTGGTGTCTTTGGCATAATTGAAGGCCTGCTGGTTTATGGAGAGGGGCTGAGTGAGCAAATTGTTCGTAGAGCGAGTAAATAAGGGTTTTGGCAATGAGTTTTAGGGGCTGAGCGAGCTTCCTCCCTGGTTTGTGGGAGTTCTCTGTTTTCGCACTACTTGAGTGAGTGATTTTGACTCGCTGGGCGAGTTTGTAGGGTATTAGGTGTTGGTTTCAGGAGAAGTGAACCAGTTCGCTTAGCTGTGAGAGCTCTCTGGTTTTTCTCTCGCTAAGCGAGCAAGTCTAGGTTTTCTTGCTAATTTTAAGAGTTTCTTTACTATGTTTATTTGTGAATGGTTTAATGATGTACCTTATATTTTGTGATATGATTGAAAGGTATGATGGCATGTGAATGATGGTTATAAGGAGTTCATGGAGAATTCCTTTAAATGGTTATGTGTGTAAGTGTAAATATTGATATAGGAAGCTAGTAATTAGAGGTTATCCTGACGCTCTTAATGACCTCTAGTCTCAAGAAGAGAAGGATGATTATGTGGTATAGAGTAGTTGGACGTTCCTAGTCTATTAGTTATTTGTTAGCCATAGATGCTTGAAAGGATTAACCTTGGAGTGTGGTGATTGTTGATGAGGTTGTTGTTGTTGTGGATATACCACCTCAAAGGTAGAGCCTCTATAGTTCGATATCGATACATGTATCTGGATGGTCAGTCTAGAGTTAGATGTTGAAATGTGTGTGAATATTGTTTAGTGATTGATAGTTGAATTGTTTGAATGATGGATATAAATGATGCTTATGTGTGTTTCTTTGATAAACTAACTTACCCTTTTTTTTGTGTTTGTATTTGTTCATCTCTTGGGTTACAATGATCATATTCATGATGTGAGCAGATGATAAGCTATCTCTAGATTAGATGTTAAGTGGCGATGATGGAGTAAAAGACTTGTCTTAGACTTCTTAGTTGTTGATGTTGTGTATATGTTTATATTTTAGTGTAGTTTCTTTTGATAAACTTCTACCTATGCTTTAAATCTCAAGTGTTAAAGAGTTGTGTTGAATAGTAGTTTATCTCTTCTCCTAGTATATGTTATACTATTATGGTTACTCTTGGATAACTATAAAAGTTCATATATGTTTTTCTTCTGACTGTTCTAGTTTTATTGACATGTGAACTATCCTACAATAGTGTTAATACTATTGAAATTTTGGAATGTTAGAAAAGCATAAATGTTGTATGCACTTCGATTCCTAAGGAACCAGAGCGTACAAGTTCATAAAAATTTCAAAATTTCATTTTTTTAATTATTTTATTTTAGCATAAGATATAATATGCTTCGATTTCAAGAGAGTCAAGATCTAAACATTGAAGAAAATTTTAAAATTGTCATAGAAATTTATATTTTATTATTTTAGTAGAAACTTGTAGGCTTTGATTATTAATAGAACAAAAGCCTAAGAGGTATATAGGCACCAATTTTATAAATAATCGAAGCCTAAAGGTTATCTAGGATAAATTTACGCAAATTTTTTACGAAGGCGTCACTTTTCTTTCGTCGGTGCGAAAGTCATTTTTGAAACCTCCATTGTTCCATTCCACCATTATCACCTTCCAATTGCTTTCTCCCTTCCTCCACACTTCGTCTGCCACTTTCCTTCCTTTTTTTCTTTCTTTTTTCGATCTGCATTGCACCCTTCCCATTTTGCTTTTATCATTCTACACTATCGCCACTACTTTCACGTTGCCATTACCCTTTCATCCCTTCCCTTCTCTCAAATTTCCTCCTCGTTGTTGTTGTTACGACCACCACCAATCTTTTTCCTCCCTTTTCTTCCCATTGCGAAAGTGCAAGGTTCGTTCATCATTTTTTTCTTAATGCTTGGTGTCTAATGCATTGTTTCTGTATTTTTGTTCAAGTTTCTTAATTCCCCACTTACTACTCCAAACATTTGAAAGCCAAGCTATAAGTAGTTTCACGTTCCCAGGTTCATAAATTTTATTTATTTATTTTTACATATATTTTTAATATTTTTTTGTATATTTATATTAAAGTATTTCTTTTATGTTTAATGTATTTTTTTGTATGTTTGATATATGTTGTATTATTTATTTTTTATAATTCGTAATATGCTTATATTTTGTTTATGTGATATTGTTATTGAGTTAACCTTAGTTTTTCGTTTGAAATTTAATATAAAAATTATGTACTATCAGTTTTATGAAAAAAAAATGAAACTTTTTAAAAACACATTATACACATATGACTTGTCACATCCACCCCTCTTTTGGACAAGTTGAAACTCCATTAATTAGTAGTTTTCATGGAAAGTTAAAGTGATGGTAAAGTTTAAATATTGCAAAACTGCCAAAAAATATTAGTGTCTGCCTCATTATTCTATTTCTAATTTTGTTGTATGTTGATTTCTATTAATGAAAAAATGACAAGTGCATCGGTCGCACCTAACAAGTAATAAATATAGTTCTCCCCATAAGGACTAACACATGACAACTATCACAATTCACAACTTAATTAAACGAGACACAATAAAACACAAAGAAACTCTTTTTGTATTTTTATCAAATAATTGGAGTGCAAGGAGAAATGAACATAAAATATTTACAAATGTCAATACTAGATTTCATCAACTTCATTCTCATGCATATACAATAATTTCAATTCTAAATTCATGTCAAAATCAACTCACAATATTACTCAAATCCTATATCTAGTGACTTTGAGTTTATGATAACTTATCAAGTTCCAATTCCTTGAATCCTCAACGAGCAACCATGCATTAAGTTCAAGAGTCTTAGTTGCTCTAAAATGATATTTTCTTATTTGAAACATGCTTCCTTGAGTCTTAGCTTGTTTTCTTCCACTACAATGCTTCTTATTCACTTTGCCCAGTCTCCATTTCCCGTTATCTAATAAAGCTAGATTAAACACTTTTAAGTCTCTCACATTTAACTCACCCTCTTCCTTAAGTAGTGAATCAAACTTCGTTCCTAGATATCAGTTTCATTAGATATTTTGTTTCAATTCTAAATTAAAAATTATATATTTTTTCTCCAATTATGGATAATTAAACCACAACAAGCATTAAACATAAAAACTAAATACTAAAGTGAAATAAAAGTTTGATATAAAAACATTACCAAATACATAATAATTTAGTTGATTACATCTGACCTCAATAAAATGAATAATTTTTCATTGTCATAAGAACCTAAAAGGAAAAAAAAATTAACAATGAGAGAGGATGGATAATTAAAGAGGAGAATAAAGGACTAAAAAAACCCTAACAACCCTAAATGTCTTCGGAATTGTGTTCACCACTTTAGAATTACCAAAAACCCCTTTTCCTTTAAAAACTAGGGAGAAATTAGCCATAGATGCCATGCCATCAAAATTGGTGCCCAATGCCACATGTTATGAGCTGAGCACGTGCACTTAAACGAAAATGGTGCTCGGCACGAGTAAAGTTGCACTCAGAGCGAGTTTTGTGGTGCTCAGTTCATATCACCACTAAGAGTTAGTGTTTATAAACTTGAGGTGTGCCTTTTCATGACATTGGGCTTGATTCATGTGGCACCCAACATAGACTTCATCATACTATATATTGCAAAATAAAATCAAAAGTTTTTAAAATAGGTTTCAACTCTTATATTTTATGTTTTGACTTAGATGCATTTTATATGTAATAAACACAAGATAGAGTTACAAGTAGACATCTTAAAGTGGTAAAATGTTGAATTGAAACTCATCCTAAGAATGATTTTGACACAACATTATATGTTCAATCCAGAGTTGATAGAACAACTAATGAGTTTTAAAAGAAAAAACATGTCCCTAACAAAATATGTTAGATAAGACAAAAACATCTTAAAAAAAAGCATCAACATAAAGACAAACATCAATGGTCCAATTTAGGAAGTTTATAAAAGGAAGTTTTTGCAGGGAGAATCAACTTAAAAATGTATACGACATACCACTATGTAAATTCTTACATAAAGAAAACCGTAAAGCTTTAAGTCCTAAGTAGAATCATTGCATGTTATAAACAAATTTTTAGAGATGATTTATACTTATAAATTCTTTACTCAATAAAGTTAAAATTCTAGATAAAAGGTTTGTAACACCCTCTCAGTTAGAATTTCCTCGTAAACACAAAATAACTTGTTATTTAGTCTATAAAGACGTGTGAAGTTAGTCTAAAGAAACGTATACCCAATACATCTTAAGAAATTATTAGTAAATAAGTTAGAGAGACTCGTACTCTTATAAATAAATAAAAGTGAGTGACAATGCATACTACTCATAATTATACGTAATTAGTGAAAGATTTAATCATACATATAGTTTCTATTTCTAGTAATTTTTCTCAAATAGGTCTCTTGCTTATTTTTTGTCTTAATTAGGTATTTATTTTTTAAAAGCTCAAGTAATTAGGTTATTGTCGTTAGTTCCATACTAACACGGTTAAAGAGGATATCACGTGTCAATTTGTATTTTTTGAATTTTTAAAATATTTTTTAAAATATTTTTAGTTTTAATTTTTTTTAAAATAAAAAAGTATCTCGTGTTAAGCTCATATGTGGTATATGACAATGACAATATGATGTGATACTATTAGTACAACGTGTCATTGTCATTGGCATACTACATGTCATTGCATTAGTCTCAACTTGATTCCTGTATTTTGATTTTGTCTTAATTCAGTTTTTATATTTTTATTTTGTCTCAATTTATGTTGGGTACAAACAAAGTCTCATATCGGATAACATAAGAGATGGATATGTGTTTATATACACATAAGATACCTCAATTGGTAAGAGGCCTTTTGTAGTGATACCAAAAACAAATCCGTGAGGGCTTGGCCCAAAACGGACAATATCTTATAGTGTGGATGTAAGAACCTGAAAATTTGAAGAAAAAGTAAGTTTTGGGTAATTAGGAGACTAAGAAACTCAAAATGTAACAAATTGTAACAAAAGTACAAAGTATAGTACAAAATACAATGTTGTCAACTTTGACATGGTTTAGTATTTTAATTATTAATAATTGTTACAATTAGATCTTGGGTTGATTCTTCTTCCATTTGAAAGTAGACTCGAATAGCTTCGGTTCGAGTACTCATACGCGTAATTCCGACATCGGGAAGGGGTTCAACCGGACTGACAAAGTTGTCAGAGTGAGTGGACACGTTTTTGACTGTTTAAACGCGTTTTTGGCCAAATTTTTGGCTATTTAAGAACGTCCCAGGGGCTGGAATGGTTCCTAAGTTGAACCAAAGGCTAGAGTACGAAGGTTTTAGAGCAGAGGGACTTTAGAGCTGTGATTTGAGTCGGGGGAACGTTCGCAAAGTGTTTTCGAAAGGCTAACTAAGGAAAAAACTGTAAGGGGAGCTAACCTTGAGTCTTTTTGTTTCTGTATGATCTTAAATTTGGTATATGTTTAGGATTTTAATTCTCTTTATGATTTTAGAATGAAATTCTGCTTCTGTTGTATCTTTTGAATTGATGTACGGTTTGGAATTGGGATATGCTTCTGTTTTGATGATTTTGAAGAGATCTTGTTCGTATTAAGTATTTTGAATCGGTGGAAGTTTTTAGGTATACGTATAGATCGAAGATTTTGAATCTGTTTATGGATTTAAAAGGAGACTAGGTTTTTTTATATGAAATTTTGGATTGTACTATTTATCCGCTGCCTTTTATTTATATGTTTAGTTTAGATGTTTATAAGATTTGGATGAATATGAGTTGTTGATAGGAGATGAGTTTTTGGACGTCTAGAAAGTCTGTATGATGAAAGGAATAGTCGGTATAGCCCGGAAAGTGAATTTTCGTGATTTTGGAATGGTAAATTCGATTGAGCGAATGAGTCAACTCGCTGGAACGAGTTATGCGTGACAAATTTAGTGTTTTGATGTTTTTGACGTTTTGGGAGTTCTGGATGTCCGTTTTGGATGTTCTATAGGTCGATATGGGGGTTTTTGACCCTTCCGGAGCCATTGGTGAGGGTATCCAAGCTGTTTGAACTACTTAAGGGTTCAAATTAATAGACCATAAAGAATTACGTGTTAATAAGTGATGTTTCTGTGAGGATGTGAAATGTCTGAGTATGTAAGAGTTATTTTCTTGAGATATGACTAAAGATGATAATATGTTGACATGTGTATTTATGAATGGAAAGTGTGGAGTAGAGTTCCAAGGAGGAATTCCTGGTTGATTTGGTGTCAAGTACCGTACGTATGAATATAGGAACTCCGATTTAGGGGTTCATTCTTATGCTCTCAATAGTCTCGATCTCACTTAGAGAGAAAGCTATGTGGTGGAGAGTGGGAAATCCTTATCCGAAGATCCAGTTTGGGGGACAGAGTAGGAATGATGTAGTTTCAGTGGTTGTATTCATATCCGAAGATCCAGTTTGGGGGACAGAGTAGGATAGAATACTTGAGCTAGCAAGTAAGTGCATCCATATCCGAAGATCCAGTTTGGGGGACAGAGTAGGAAGGATGTAGCTTCAGTTGTTGTATTCATATCCGAAGATCCAGTTTGGGGGACAGAGTAGGATATAATACTTGAGTTAGCGAATAAGTGCATCCATATCCGAAGATCCAGTTTGGGGGACAGAGTAGGAAGGATGTAGCTGAGTAAAGTACCACTGTAAGTGTAGAACTAGCTAAGAGTTCAATATTCATACGATTATTCGAATGAGTGAGTTTACGATGAGTATGGTATGTTCTTTTTATTATTGAGTAATTTAACTTGAAATTTGGAAATTTGGTTATTAATTTAATTTACCATAACATTTTATTTTGCATTAGCTCACCCTTGCTTTGTCTGTTGTGTGATTGTTATTTTGCGTTATGTATTTTGTCTGGCGATGATCATCTGGTGGATGGGAGCAGAAGTTGGTGATATGCCGGTGGAGCAAGCTTTAGACAGAGGATCGACGGAAGCTTAGTTATAAGAATGAGACTTATATTTTTAGTCTCTGTTTTAAGCTTGAATTGTATTTAGTTTGAAATTTGAGTGAGGGTTTGTATAATAATGAGGAAAACTGTTATTCCTCCTCCTATCAACTGTTCTATTGTATCAATGATGTAAGAACTCTATTATAGTTTAATGCTATAATAATTGGGATGTTACAGTGGAGATCTATGTATATATGTGTGTTGAACCTCCCTACAAATGGTAGTCCTAATTTAAAAAATAAATAAATAATTTTGTCTCTCTCTAAATTCAAATAAAATTTAATTTGTATATAAATCTTTACAAATAATTTTATTAAAATTGATAATTTTGTTAAATATTTTTAACAAGATTAAGTTTATTTATTTATATTTAGTTAATTATATAAAGGTTAATTGTGTTATTTAAAAATACTTATAAGAGTTAAAAAGAACAATGAACAAATTAATGATGTGGACTTTCATTTTTTTAAAATAAAAAATTGGAGAAAATTTCATGAAAATTTTACTTAATATAAAATATCATAGAAGAAGAAACAAAAGTTCTAATTAATATGGAAGATCATAGAAGAAGAAACTATCTTTAATTACTGTTCTCACGAAAATATTTTCCATTTTTTTCAAAATGTGAAATTTCACATCAATGATATGAAATTTCATTTTCAGGTCAATAATTTGTTCATTGAGTCTCATCATTTGAAAAATCCACACAAGCGTGTCATGTTTTTTAAAGAACATAATTATCCTTTATATAATTAACTAAATATAAATATAAATAAATTTAATATTGTTAAAAATATTTAATAAAATTATCAATTTTAATAAAAATATTTGTAGATATTTATATACAAATTAAATTTTATTTGAATTTATCGTGGAACAAAATTGTTTAATATTTAGAAAAAACTAAGACTAAATTGAGACAAAATAAAAATATAATACAAGACTAAATTGAGACAAAAATAAAAATATAGGGACCAAATTAAGACTAATGCATGACACGATGACATGAGAATGACACACGACAAAATTTTTATTTTTTTAAATAAATTAAAAAAATAAAAATAATTAAAAATATTGAAAAAGTTTAAAAGAACATCAACAAACATCTCTTTAACGGTAAGGAACTAATAGTAATGATTTAATTGTTTTAATTTTTCAAAAATAAAATTTAATTAAAATAAAAAATAGGTGGAAGACTTATTCGAGACAAAAAAAAAATTACGTGTACGATTAAACCTCAGTGAAATGGTTAGGCGGGATAACTAGATAAAGGGAAGGGTATAAAATTAGAAAGTTCGCTGCTTTATTGTATAAACCCATTTAAAGAAAAAGCTAAATTAATTTTTTAAAATATAATGAATAAGATTTAATTAAAAACCAAAATAAAGGGCTAAAAAATATATTTTTTAATTTTTTAATTTATATAAAATCCTTTAATGCAACCAATGCAAAGGGTGTGAATTATCTGTAACCAGTGACAGATCCAGGGAGTTCCGGCGTCGAGTGGCAAATGGCGCAACGCGGGTGGCCGGAAATGTTGTGCATAGCCACTCTATTGTTATGCGGCGGTTTTGCAACCTCCTTTTCCACGGACCCTCCGTTGCTCCAACAACAAAAGGACCGGGTCGGTACGCTCCCGGGTCAAACCTTCAACGTTAGCTTCGCACACTACGCTGGGTACATCACCGTCGATGAAAATGCTGAGAGAACACTCTTCTACTGGTTCATGGAGGCCCTTGAAGATCCTCATTCCAAGCCCCTTCTTTTATGGCTCAATGGAGGCCAGTTCAATCTTACACTTCACTAGCTAACTATTCACCTTTGTTTTAGTTCTTCTGCTACTACATATAACATTGTTAACGATCGATTGACACGAAATCAAACATTTGGTGTTCATGCACGCAGGACCTGGTTGTTCATCCATTGCTTACGGACAGTCCGAGGAAATTGGACCCTTTTATATAAATCCAGATGGCAAGACTCTTCATCCCAATCCCTATTCTTGGAACCGAGGTGAGGTGCCCCCAACCTTCCTTTTCCACTTTCAGGTCATGTTGGGAGAAACTTTTCCGTACAATTTTGTAGGAGAGAAAATGTAAAGAAAAAAAAAATTGTTTTGGAAGAGTTATGAGAAAACTTATCTGAGAAGAAAACATAGAAGATGAAAGTTGAAGAGGTTATATTATATGAGAACAGTTGTATTATTTAACCACTTTTTTGTTTTTTTAGTTGCCAACGTTCTTTTTCTTGACACTCCTGTTGGGGTTGGATTTTCATATTCAATTAACGGATCCGACCTGCTGAACAATGGCGATAACAGGACAGGTAGTGCAATTTTCATTCAGCTTCCTGTTTCAGGTTCACATTTGCACATGTATACACACATAAGCATATTAGGAGATAGCAGGGATCTTTATCGTTCAGTGATTATTAATATTGGTTTTGGTTAAATCAAAGAAGATTGAATGGTTAAGGTTAACTCCCCTACAGCTGTCACCTTATATTGCTACGTATAAATTTGTGCAAGTTAAATTAATCAAGCTTTTTGTGCAGCTGAGGACAATTTAGCATTTCTGCTGAAATGGTTTGAGCGTTTCCCTCAGTATAGAAGAAACGACTTTTTAATTGTTGGTGAGAGCTATGGAGGTAAACAATGTTGCTCAGCTTAAGTTTGTGCTCAAATTGAAAGTAATTGATATTCTGATCTTTAGATCTTTCTGTTTTTCTGTTTTGTTTCATTTTTTTTTTTAAAGTCATTGTTTGCTAGTAGTGGTTATGTTGTCAACTGAAATAGATTTGGCACTTCAATACTGCTCTGTTTGTTTTATGTGTATGTTCGAGTTCTTTGATTTTGGTCTTATAGATTTTAACATGCTCTAATTCATATTGTTCAATCATTAATCTCATGTATCAGGGCATTACGTTCCTCAACTTAGCCAAGTTATTGTTAGGTACAACTCAGCTAGTAAAGAAAATGCTATAAATCTGAAAGGTTTCATGGTATGGGTTCTAATTTTGCATAAAAATAAATATTTGATTTGTGTCACTTCTTATTATTAGTTTAATCTATATATCTCTGCTGCAGGTAGGAAATGCTCTGACGGATGATTATCATGATCAATTAGGGATGTTCGAGTTTATGTGGTCAACTGGTTTGATTTCGGATCAAACATACAAGCTTTTGAACCAACTTTGTGATTTTCAATCAGTTGAACACCCGTCACATGCTTGTGATAAAATTTGGGATATTGCTTATAACGAACTTGGAAATATAGACCCATACAGTCTGTATACACCACCGTGCCATGGCAATGTTAGTCAGCTAAGTGGGCTGGTGAGAAGAAAGAATGTAAGTGTGAATATATTTTAAATATGATTGTACAGTGCACGTGACAGGTTTGTAGTACATATAATTATTATTGTTGTGTTATGTCATGCTACAGAGAATTGGTAGACTCGGTCTCAATGCACCATATGATCCATGCACCGAAAGTCACTCCACTGCATACTTCAATCGACCTGAGGTCCAAATAGCTCTTCATGTTGATCTAGATCATAAGCCTGCTACATGGGATACCTGCAGGTAATGATCACTTGAGAAGCACTTGAAAATTTTCTATTTGCATCCACAGTATTTGATGCGAATATAAAATGATTTGATTTAAAACAAAAATATAGAAGGAAAAACAGAAAAGTGTAAGCTCCAAATAAGGTTTATGTGAACTGGGATGGGAAAGGCTTTAGAATGTCACAGGTGAAAATATTCTGTCTTGCTTTCTCTCCTATGGCAACATCCACCCTAAATTACTCTAGTGATCCCTTACCGTCTCCACCACACTGGACATATCTCATTCACCTTCTCTCCCATATCCATGCAATTTTTTCATCATTTCGTTGCTGCCAAGTGTTTGTTTGAGACACAATGGCACATTTCTCTTGAATAACTTTGCCCTACTCTTTGACTACATTTCTTAACTCATTCTCCGTCACCATGATTTTGTATGGTACTTAATACTGATCAATGTATGAATGATGTCATCGTACATCCTTATCTGTACAAAGCCTACACCAATTGTCTTACAAGAAGTATCTCTGCCCACCAAAATGTTATAACCTTTCAACTCATCAAATATGGTAAACCAGTCCCTTTGAGGACTCATGTGGTTCAACACCCACCTATCAAATCACTGTTGTCTTGAGACAATGCTCAACACGTGATCATCACAAATGACTCCACTTTCTGAGCTATAGCTGCCACCTAATCCTATTTTCCCAATATTGGACAATCTATCTTCTGATGCCCCGACTGCTTGCAATATATGTAAGCATCTTTAGGATTAATCTATCTTCCTCGACTTTTGGATGTTGGGTTTTTCTTGAAGAACACCAACCCAAAAGAAGACGCATTTTCTACTCTCTCAAATGTTAAGGCGAAACTGCCTTGTCTAGAGGCTAGACTTCACCTCTTCATGCGTAATGCAATCCTTTCCTATACTCAAAAGAACTTGCCAAGTTCTAGTAGGATGATGAGAGAGAGGTGAGCAAAATTATCAGTGCATCTTCATCTTCTACCTTGATATCGATGTCTTGGAGCTGCTCCATCTAGATTGAATTGAATTCATCAAGATGAGCCTCGAGTACACACTCTCCTGTTGGGAATCCAAGTGAGTCTAAGTCCCACATTAAGTAAAAATGAGAAAGTTGAACACCATATAAGGATGAAAACCCATAAATTCATTGTCTTAAGGTTTTGGGTTGGAGGTAGTGCTAATCCCTTATGTGTGGATTGGGCTCATGTCTCATTGAGTTGTATCTCTATGTGATCTCTCTCTCGAAAGACCCATTAGTGGTATCAAGAGTCAAATGTTTGTCTTGGTGACCGGGCTCGAACAAGTTCCTATATCGAGAGTATAATTGACCTAACATGCTTCCAATCTTCTTCTATTGGCCCACTACCATAATTTTTGGACAATTCAACACCAAAATTCTTGTCTTACATATCCAACAAATTAAAGGCATCTTTAAAAGTCAAGAATGCCTCTAACATTAGGTAACTTGAATGCCACCTAGTTTCATCTTCGAGATAAAGACGACCTTTGTAAGAATTTTTCTCTTGCTCTTTTTTTCAAATATAAGACTCTAGTGTGGGGTTTATAGGGCTTTGGTCTCCAACTACCATAGGTGGTTCTCATCTGTCTCCAAGTCATTTTAACTGATTTTTTGTTAATCTTTTTTCACAATCGGTGCCAAAGAAGCCCATATCTCCTTATTCACAAATGTATCTTGTCTTGTCATTTTTCATATGACCACACATGTCTTGATATTTTCATTTCTTGTTATTTTTACTATCGCTTTAATAATTTAAGAATCCCTGCAACTACATCATTTCGAGATTTTGATAATTGGTAGCAACTTTAGGGATTGTAGGAACAACATAAAATGTATTGTCGTACCTTTTGTTTATATCTCTCTATTTGCTCCTGTTTGGTTTCTTTTACCAAACTTACAGGCAACACAATCCTCTTATTCTCATTTTTTGCAGTGATGTGGTAAATTCAAACTGGAAGGATTCTCCAATAACAGTGCTCGATATTTATCATGAACTTATTGACGTGGGTTTGAAGATATGGGTGTTCAGGTTAGTGTTATTTTCTTATATCTAGATTTAAACCTATAGGTTACAAAAACTTTACCTTTTAGTCTATATAGGTAAAGGATCCATTTTATTCTTACACCCCGTTTTAAATTTCTCTCTCCCTGTAAATATTTTTTTTTTACATATACCGTTTTAAATTTCTCTCCCTATACATATTTTTGTCTTTTAGTCCCTATGTAAAGGAACAAAAGGGATTAAAAATGATATTTGTACAGACCAAAAGGAGTTCTTTTAAGTGTAGGGACTAAAAGGACAAGTTTTTGTAAAAGGATCAAATGGTTAATTTAACCTAATACCTCTGTCTTTATACGGGTTTACTCGTTTGTTTGATGTCATACATATATATGTAAAGTGGGCCAAGAGCTTGAAAGTGATTCTCAGCATCTGTTACGCTGCCTTGTACAATTGGCTAATTACTTATGATCTGAAACCCTCTTGATCAAATTCATGATTTCACATCATCTAAATGTACAAAATAATTTCAATGTCCTTGATCATATCAGTGGTAATACGGACACGGTGATACCTGTCACGTCTACTCGCTATAGCATAAATGCTCTGAAGCTACCTACCGTGAGTCCTTGGCGTGCATGGTATGATGATGGGGAGGTAAGTGATTCCACAATGAGTTTTGTATTTCTTGTGACTTGGTTTCTCTTAGTTTATTTTCTGTTATTAAGACCCATGTGCACTGCTACGTGATATAAATGAAACAGGTAGGAGGATGGACCCAAGAATACGATGGCCTTACGTTTGTGGTTGTAAGGGGTGCAGGGCATGAAGTTCCTTTGCATAAACCAAAACTTGCTCTCACACTCTTCCAAAACTTCTTAGCAGGAACATCAATGCCTGATCTTAAGCTTCACAGTGCCTCTTGAAATTTACCTTTACCGTTACCACGGGACCCTCCTCTGTTGCATTATTTTATGTTTTAAAATGTTCTCTATTGACTCCATTTTTTTTCTACTTTTCTTTTTTATTTTTAATATTGCGTAAGTCAGACTTGTGCTGTTCACTGTTTAATTTTAGCATCGTATGTAATGATGGAAATAAAATGGATGAAGTTTGGTATGATAGATTTATCCAAGAAAATTATTGAGGAAAACGATCGCTAGGAAAAGTTAAGAAAAAATTAAATGAATTGAAAAGGAAATGAAAAAGATCGCTTGTTTGATGAAATTTTGAAAATATATTAAAGTAATAGATAGTGTAATGTCCATAATTTTTGTCTAGCAATATGATTCAGTATTATTCTATTTAAATAAATTAAATCTCACATAATAAAGTTTAAGAAGAATCAATCTGTACATTAAAAGAATATCATCAGAATACAATTTAAATTAACTCTGCATTAAATTAATTTAATGAAGGTACGAAAGATTATGAATACGTAAAATGGTAGATTTATCTTTACTTTTAAAACATTTAAATTTTATATTCGCTTTCAAAATAACAATAATTTGTTATAAATAGGCTAGATATAAATAGATAATAAATTAAAATAATAAATCTCATGCAAAAGAATGATTTAGCTTAAATATACATATATATATAATCATACACTTCTAACAAAAAAAATACCTCTAGATATAATTTGATATTAGATATAATTTTTTTTTCATTCTTTCAGCTTTCAAATGATTTGATCTTAAAAATATTGTGTTTTCCCCTGTTTTGGTTGTTTGATGTTTGTATATTACATACAACCTCAAACTCTTTTGTTACAGGTACATTCAGAGATGAGAAATAGAAATATAATGAAGCTGTAACGAAGAGTGCTCTTCCAATGGATATCAGCATAAATCTTTTGGCCACTCACTAGCCTATTGCTTCAATCCCTCGTGGAATATTCTTCAACAGCATATTATCATCACAACCTTTTCCAACATTTTCATCCAACCAACTATTTCATTGAAGCTTTAGAAGAATTTGCCTGGATGTTGATTGTGTGTATATATCAAAGAATTATGACTTTTGAAACACAGCTTCATGTTGTAATATGTAGTTTATCTTTTGAAGCGTAGTTTCCTGTTGTAATATCTAATTTATCTTTTGAAGTAAAGCTTATTGTTGTAATATCTATTTTATTTTATTTAAGGTATTGAAAGCTTTGTATTGTAATAATGTACAATTTAATTGGTCTAATAAAAAGTTGTTGATGGAATTACTTCTTTTTCATTCTTGTTTATACAATTGATGCTGCAAAGTTTATCACACAATCATATCAGTAAAAAAAACATTAACTTACTCATATCATACAAACAACTAATCATGAGTTGCCTCAATTTCTAATAAAGCTTCATTGAATTGTTGGAACGATGCAACAGCTAAGATAGTCTAACTAAATTCTAATTATTCATTTGATGCAATATTGCAGTTATTCTGAACATCCGAAACAAAATAAAATAAGATTTATGTTAGTAACTTCAATAAAATATCTTGTAATTTATTGTTACATTAAAAAAATACATGTACAAACCATAAGCACGTGAAACTCATTTGATATGGTTGAGACAAAGAAGGTACTAAATATGACTTTACTGGGAATGAAGTTGATGACTCTAATAAACTTCATAATCCACAGTGTATGCTTCTGGATAATCTGATACATTATGAACTAATCTTAAAAGTATTGAACATCTTTGTTTGCTTATATTGTTTTGAGCTTTCCAATCTAAGATCAACATTAATTGGCTTTCCACCATGATCAATCATTGTATCATTTCGTGCATGTCTTATCCAATTCTTTAATATATATTTTTCTTGAAGAAGCTTGATATCCTTACAAAATAATATTCTTAATGAATGAAATCACAATATTCTTCATTGTTCAAATTTTCTACAACTACAAGTAATTGTCCACTCCCTATTCTCTCTCTCTCTCTCTCTCTCTCTCTCTCTCTCTCTCTCTCTCTCTCTCTCTCTCTCTCTCTCTCTCTCTCTCTCTCTCTCTCTCTCTCTCTCTCTCTCTCTCTCTCTCTCTCTCTCTCTCTCTCTCTCTCTATATATATATATATATATATATATATATATATATATATATATATATATATATATATATATATATGACGCATGTGAAACTCTCCATTCTTCTTTTTCATCCACCATTGTGATAACATAGTCATAACATGCATTTGTTTCTTTCTTTTCAATTATGTTTGTTGCAATTACTATATCTTGTTCTCTTTGAAACAAGTTGAACATAAGAGGAATGTATACGTGTGAGAGTGATCAAAATAAGATTAACTTTGTACTATCATTTCTGATAACTTTGTATATCATTCCTTGTAACTCATTATAATTTTTTCTTAAACAATATGTTCAAATTGTTGAAAAAGTTGATTGATATTCAGATTAAGCGTAGTGCAACTCTTTATATCTTTATATTTGAATTAATGTGCTTTTACTTAGTTGTGTGCTTCTCATGCCAAGCGCAAAAGTAATCTTCGTATAAAACGTTACCCCATTTCTCTTTTTTCTTGATATATTGAATTCAACCATGTTTTTTCTTTAACAAAGTCAATCGAAGTCGAAGTCGAAGTTTGAGTTAATCAATCCAAGACGAAGGTCAAGCCAAATTGGTCTACATAAACTTTAGTATGCTCGATCGAAGGTTAAGTTGAGTTAGTTGGGACTAAGAGCCGACATAAGTTGGTTTCAACTGAAGAATTGAACTTAGTCAATCCCAACCAAAGGTTGAGCCGAGACGGTTCCAACCAAAGTTCTAGTCAAGTTGGCCTTAATCGAAGATCAACTCAAGTTGACATAGGCCAAAAGATCAAACGAAGTTAACAAAGGTTGAAAGTCAAGTCAATATGTTCTAGGCCGATAGGCTAGAGGTTGAGTCAAGTTAACTAAGACTGAAGAATTGAGATGAGTCGACCTAGTATGAAGGTCAGGATGAGTTGACCCAAGCCAAAGAATTGAGATGAGTTGATTCGAGTTGAAAGCCTAGTCGAGATGACATGAGCTAAAAGTTGGGTAGAGTTTGCCTAGGTCGAAAGTTAAGCTAAGTTGACCCTAACTAAAAGTTAAGACAAATTGGTCCAAGTAATTAAAGGTCGAGACAAATCAATATAAACTCAAGTAAAGGCAGGTTGATTTAGAAGCTTTAACTGATGTTGAGACCTAGACCCAAGTCGAACCAAGTGAACCAGACTCAACTTAACATAAGTCAACCTTAGTCAAGTTAAGTCAAGTCAATCCAATCCATATCTAATATTAGACTTAATAGTCAAATATATTATATCAATATCGTTGTATTTAATTTAATTGACAAAGTGAATTCAATCTAAATTCGATCCAATTTAAGATAGATTAGAAAAATCTAAATTTTGTTGATATACACACTCAAATATTTTCCTAAAATTGAGTCTTATTATTCATTGATAATTGAAGGCTTTAAAATAATTACAGGAATAAAAATAGGTTTAAACCCTCCCTTGGTCCTCAATTTTGTATGGAAATCTCAGTTCGGTCCTCGTTTTTTCATCTGTCTCAATTGGGTCATATTTTTTGTAAAAATGAACACATTTTACCATAACCGTTAAGTTGTCACAAACGGCGTTAAGAGGTGCTAACGTGGTGTACAGATAATATGTTGATGTGTATTATTTGATTACGTGTACTTTGTTATTTAAATAAGCAGTGTTTGACATAGCACAAATCTAATTGTCATTTGATCTCTTCGTCTTGTCTAAGCACTTGATACTCTTCGTCTTGTCTAAGAAATCTGCGTTGATACTCTTCGTCTTTTTTTTAAAAAATTTGTGTTGGTGCAGTAAGAAGCTCTTACTTTAGGAATTTCTTCCATTCTTCTTCCTAGCTAGCCGCAACAGAGGGTTTCTCTTCTTCAAAAAGAAAAGGGTTCTCCTTTTGACCAGTGTTGCCGCGCACCTCCGTGGTCGGCCGAAATCGCTGCCGACAACCTCACCCATGCTGGAAACGCCGCTGTCACCTGCAACGTTTCTCCCTTCACGCGCTGCGACTCCTGGACTGTGCTCACCTCCACGACCAAGGCTCGCCACCAAATCGCCACACTATGCCACTGCCAACGCTCATCATCACGTCGCCGCCGATAATCCTAGTCGTCGCCGAAGGCATCACCGATGAGGGAAAAAACACACTCCGTTATGTGAATCCTGAGCCGTCGTGATCGATTCGCCTCTACTCGGAATCCACACTCGGCGCCGGCGATGTCGCCGACGATTATCTTCTTATTTGTACTGTGTTTTATTGGGTATGGCTTTGGGGTTTCTGGTGGTTGGAGGTTGAACATGGTTGTGGCTAGGATGTTGAATCTGTTTTTTAGTGTTCTCTGTTATTGGGGGCAATGAATAGGTATTGATCAATGGGTTTCAGGTCCTTGTCTCTTTTTCAGGTGACGATCAGTGTTTAAATTGGGTGATGAAGACATTACAGAGCCCAAATAGTATCTTTGAAAAACATATTCGTATACACAATAAGTACAAGAATTAAAATATTGAGTTGGGGTTGTTCGCAAAACCGAAAGAGATATGGGGAAGAAGATAAGTACTCGCGTGAAGGAAGAACCTTTCCCAGAGTTGGGGTTGTCCGCGAGACCGAAAGAGATATGGGGAAAAAGATAGGTGCTCCCCAAGCAGTCCTTTTGCACGAGATCAAAGAGCCCTCAAGCTAGGTTTTATTTTTTGAGAATTGGGAGCAAAAGTCTGAACCTTTTGTTCAAAGTTCACAGGATAGATTGAGAAAAAAAACCCTAATGTATTTAGAAGAGGAAGAGGGACTACCCAGATTGGGTTATCGAATTAAAGAGAGGATAGCAATATTTGGAGTTCAATTTAGGTTTTCTGGGTTAAATTAGGATTAAATTGGTTTAATTACATTCCCCATTTCTTCCATGGGGAGGTTTGGTGGCCGGCGACTTGCGACGAGGTCCATGGGAAGCGAGTCTCTGTTAGAAACCAATTTCTTTGTTAGATTAGAAATAATTTTTGCCACGTCAAAAACTATTACTTTTAAAAAAAATCCACATAATCAGACACTTTTACATCAACGTGCCCCACGTCAGCACCTCTTAACGCCGTTTGTGACAACTTAACTGTTAGGGTAAA
The DNA here is from genome assembly GCF_016808095.1 of Vigna angularis. Taxonomy (NCBI): domain Eukaryota; kingdom Viridiplantae; phylum Streptophyta; class Magnoliopsida; order Fabales; family Fabaceae; genus Vigna; species Vigna angularis. The sequence goes on along the minus strand of NC_068973.1, from coordinate 8,090,894 downwards.
ATGTGTTCATTTTTACAAAAAATATGACCCAATTGAGACAGATGAAAAAACGAGGACTGAACTGAGATTTTCATACAAAATTGAGGACCAAGGGAGGGTTTAAACCAATAAAAATATTACGAGAATAAAAATAAAATCTGAAAATAAAATATCAACTTTCTTAAAAATAAAATCTGCTTAATCTGTCATAAAATAATATTGTACGAGATAAACCAAAAATCATAACTACGTATACCCATTTTATCTCTATCAAATTTAACTAAATATTACTATACCCAAAAACTAATAAAATAAGATTTAAACAAAATTATTAATAAAACCCTAAAATTTAAGTTTATCCCAACAAACTCCCCCATAAACTTAAATCTTTCCTTCCTTCATTCGACTTTTCATGTGCATCATCCCACACTGGGTTTACTTCTTTCAATCAGATCTGACTTCTTCTTTTTTCTTATGGCCCTCTTGTCTTTTACCTTGGTTGACCTCTTTAATGTTTTGACTGACTTTGTTATGTTCGACTTCTCAATAACCTTGACCAACTCATTTCTAACCTCAGGCGATTTCTCAATAATCTTGGCCGACATCTTCATCGGGTTCTTTTCAACATCTTCATCATCCTCTCCGTCTGGTTCAAGAACATTAGATGCTTTCTCTTCTTTTCCAAGAGTCGCCTTCTTCAGCTCCTCAATCTCAACCTTTTGTTTATTCATAATTTCATTAGCTTCATCTAGAAGCCTCCCTATCCGCTGAATCTCTTCATCTTTTTGTTTGAGTTCTTTCTCCAGGTTTTCCTTCTCCACAATTGTTGCATCCTTTACCGAGATCACTTCATCCACTATTGGGATTGGGTTCTCCATGTCCATTGCATCCGAGCTCTTTGCTATCAACAGGATTCCACACTCTTCTTCAACATCTTCAGTAACGAGATTTGTCTCCCCCATTGTCTCGGACCTGCAATACTTTGCAATATGGCCTACCTTACGACAATTTTAGCACTTGATTGATCTACACTCGTTTGCATAGTGGTCGTACTTGCCACACTTAAAACACTTCACTCCTGACCGATCTCCTCAGCCTTTCCCTTGTCCTCGGTCACGCTAGTTCTGTTGACCGGTTTTCTCTTCTCTATCATTCTCAAAATTACCTCGGCCACGTCCACCTCGTCCTCGGTCTCCTCGTCCTCTTCCACCAGGACCTCGGCTCTGAGTAATCCGAGTTTTATTCGAGTCAAACTGTACCTGTAGTGCTTGATCGTCGGGTTCCCTCCTTTTCTTTTTCTTCCCCCTCTTTTTCTTTTTCTTCCTCAATTTGTGGGCTTTTAATGACCCAGCTAACTCCTCTAGAATGAGAGTTGACAAATCCTTTATCTCTTCAATAGTGACCACGATACTTTCAAAATCATCCGTCAAATTTCTCAAGATCTTTTTCGTAACAAGGTTAGGAGGAACCTCTTCTCTGTTCATTCCGAGTTGGTTGACCATCTTCTGCACTCAAGTTATAAACTTGGCAACTCCCTCATTTTCATCCATCTCCATATGTTCAAACTCTCTTCTGAGAGCTTGTACTCGGACCTGCTTCATGGGTGTATCTCCTTTGTATGGCACCTTCAGAATTTTCCATGCTTCTTTTGCTGACTTTGCATTAGCGAGTAACCCTTTCCAAGGGTTTGTATCTTAATGGAACTTGCTTACCTGGATACCTTTCCCCGGAAGACTTTCGGTATAGGGATCATTATACTCGTTCGAGCCGGTCACCAAGAGAAACCATCGGCTCTGATACCATTGTTGGGTCTATCGAGGAGGAGGTTCCCTGTGTGTTACACAAACACTAATAACATCTGAGCCAACTATATAAGGGATCGACACCACTCTTTACCCAAAACCTTAAGGCAGTGAGTTAATGGGTCTTTCATCTTTATATATTGTTCTACTTTTTCATTTTTATCCAATGTAGGACTTGGACTCACACTTGGATACCCAACAGATATCTCAAGAAGGCAACTCAGAAAATAAATATTTATAAAAATTAGAATAAAATCTCTCACATAAAACAAATAGCTTATATAAATTAACTCATAATAGCTCACCCTAAGTTTGAATAAGAATAAGAACGTGTGCTGATACTTAGCTGGGAATTCATGTCTTACATTTGCAAATAAAGTTTGAATGGTCACTGCAAAAATCTCATGAATAAGAGGTTCTGTGAGTGTTTTGAAATTCTTTTTGTGTTGTTTAGCAAGTCCAAAAATATATGTAGATAATCAACTCTTAGTGGGCCTAATATTGAAACCAAGACCTTCAATAGAACAGGAACAAGTTAAATCTGGATAAATTAATTATTTAAATTCAAAATTTTCGGGACAATCAATTGAATCCAAACAATTAAAACATAACTGATGTCATTCCTGTTAAACTTAATTTAGTGTCAAATTGTAATCCCTCGATTTTATGGCTTATTTAAAAAAAACAACTTTTTAAATAAAATGACCAACTTTTTAAATAAAATGACCAACTTTTTATTCATTGTTGCTTATCAAATATGCTTATTTTAAAAATATATAATCTCTCGCCTATATCAATAGGCAAATTCTAGCTACTTCCAAAAATAGTGATTTAAAAATATACTTTATTACAGAAATACTTATTGTGTTTAAATAATCTGCCCTAGGTTAGAAAGCTGCTTGACCCTTGTTCATTTAATTTTCCGCTATCCGTTTGCGTTAAAGAATGACAAAGTGACAAACAAAAACCAAGGTAAAGAATTTGTAAAGGCAGAAACTGCAGAAACTGATGAATAATGAGACTAGTATTTTGAATTTACAGACTGAGATTGCTAGTGCGATAGTATTAGCTCAAGCTTATCTCGATTACATAGAAAGATAGGGATACCAACCATGAATAATAGCCTGATAGAACAGGCAACACAAGATTTTACTTACAAGTAGATAAATACAGATATAAATCTTTCAAAAACAAATACAGAGCTAAAACATCTACTCTGACAATTTTTTACATGGGCACTACTTGGATTCTTCATTAAAACAACTTTTCCAAATCCCAGTGGTTCCCAGGGTAGAAATTAAACCTGCACTGCTACAAAGACACAACATACTCCCTATGCAGGTAAACACTGCTAGGTAGCTCCGTACTTGCGAAATTTGAAAGTTCGGAATAAGAGAACTAATTGGCATGACTGTCGCCATCCTCTTCTGATATGTTAAACAAGAACTTTGGAAGAGATGCGATTCTAGGTAGGTGGAGAAGCAAATCACTAAACGAGTCTTTCCTAGACATGCCTAGTGCTTGCTTGCCACCAGAAACATCCCTTAATTCCTCTTCGGCAGGCTTGACATCTTTTCCATCATCAGGTCCTTCAATAGTACTACTATCTTCAGTAAAATGAGAATTCTGCACTGTTACAGGGTCCTTCTGCAGAAGACAGCAGAGAGAATTAACCCTTGACATGAGTGACTTTTCATCAGAAGTTGCTGCAACCTGATTGTCATTGAGAAGATGTTGTGCAATATCTTCTAGGATCTCCTTGTACTCTGCTCTTCCATCAGAGAATGGTGGATTCCCAGAGGATATTTGCTCTGATAGACAAAGTTCAATTTGGCCAATAAAATCACTAACTGACATAGAAGGTCGAAGTCCAGGAAGTTTTATCTGATCCCTATTTCTTGGGCCCTTCGAATCAGTTTCAGAGCTTGTACTCCCTTCAATTGAAGTACAGTCCATGACTTGTGTACAAAATGCAAACAAATAAAACAAGTAAGCCAAACAGCACCAGAAAAATCAAGGTACTGTATACACTAAAATAATATCTAAAGATGAAAAAACATGGACTGGCAAATAAGGTACAGAAATGACTAATCAATCAAACTCAACTATACAGATAGAATTTTTGCTCAAGAAATCCTCATCATATTCAATTGGAATACTAGGTAGAGCCCAAAATGGAAAACCAAAGCTGAAAGTTCTGGGATACACCCCAATGTGAACAGTACATTAGAACCTTTGGATAGAAGTATGCATTTCATTATTAAATATCTTGTTAGAATATTTTCCTATTTTATCATCATTATTGTGTCAAGGATTACCCTATTTATCATGTTGTATCTAAGATTATTATTGTGTCCATTTATTCATATAAATAAAAAATTATGAAAGGGATCAATTAAAACCCTCTAAGAATTATTTTAGAGTTTAATTCTCAAGTCATCTGTTTCCTTTTTATTTTTATATTTTTGGGGGGCAATGTGAATTGGTCATGAAACAGAAGGCGGAGTGAACTTAGTTCTTGTATTAATACCTGAACTGGGTGAATGTACATCTTGCAGGAGACTATCCATTGTCATTCCAGGTGGATCGTTGTGTTCAATCTTAAGTGATGATGACAGGGATGCCACAGGTGATCCACTGTCTTGAAAACAAGATGCGGAGGATCCTTTACCACTGACTTGAAGCTGCTCATGACCTTTTGAATTTTCTGGATCCTCAAAAGCAGAAGGTTGTGGGTCAAAATGTGGTGACTCCAAAATTATCTCTGGCTGTTGGCTTAAGAAATTAAGGCGCATGTCGCATTGAATAAGCTTTTCAAAATGTTTTGCCAACAGCCCTTGTGGACATTGCAAAAAGTGCAACCTACAAACCACAATATCATACTTTCAATCTCATTCACTCAATTACTCCAGTACACTTCATACCGCCTTTTCAAATTTCAAACATTTCAAAGCTGAATAATGGGTTTATTGAAATGCTTTATTTTTTTATGACAACTTATGATAAATGAATAAAATCATCAAACTTTTCAAAGGGAAAAAGCTGAACCCATCCCAGAAGAAAACAGTTTTAAAGAATATACCTATGTTTGCTACACTGTCCATCAGTAAAATCCGCTGTTGCCTGCCATAGTGTATGCTTTCTAGGCTGAGGATTAGTCTCCCTGAAGTAAAGAGGCGGTCTAGCAAGCTGAGACAATAATTGAAAAATCATACTCTAATCTCAAACCCATACATATACATAAATGATTCATAAAACTCAAACAGCTAAAACAGATAAATAAATTACCACAACAGTCAATGTACTAGGCCCATTATCAGGACAATGTCCCTTAAGTGCGGCGATATCTGACCATTGGATTTCTATTTTGCTCTTCAGACCACCTTCAAGAACTTCCCAGACAAGTTTATGTTTAGCAAAGTAACACTTCGCAACCAAGTCACCCTCATATCTCGATTTATACTGCCAAAAGTAGAACCTTCAGCCAGTCAAAGTTGAATAACAAAAATACAGTTACAAAACATAGCCCCAACAAATCTCAAATATACCTCCCATGCACCAATCTTAAGAAGCGAAGCCGGAAAATTTGAAGCTTTAAGCTTGTCAGCAGCAGTACCAGCCCTGTTCTCCGTTTTCATTCCAGGACTTAAATTCTCGTTTTGCTGCGCTGTTCCCTGAGAGAGCTTCATCTGAATCAAATCCAGTAGCGAAGGGCTCTTTCTCAGGCGCAACCCTAAAGGACTCGGCTCGTCGAGAATATTCAGATTGGGAGGAGAACTGGAATCACTCCATTGCTACACGATTAGCACAAAATTTCAATCTCTCCAGCTAAACAATACAAAACGCTTGCTCTATGATTTGGAAAAATACAATTAGGCAAATTAGGCAATTTAGATAACGTGTAAATTAATACAGTCTGGAAATAGCAATTGCCAACGCAAAAGAAGGATTTAACAAAGAAATAAAAAAAAAATCTTTTGAACGCAATTTAGGTCACTAAAAACGCGATCCATGAAAGGGAGATAGACACTTAGATAAAACGTTTACGAAATACCTGAGACGAGGGTTTGTGACGCTTGTTGAGGGGGCCATGCTCTTCTTCCAGTGGGTCCTCGACGATCTCCAACTTGACGGTGTTCTTGTTCTTCGCATCACCGCACGAAATGGTTTCGGCCTTTCCAGAATTCTTCATCAGCTGAACCATTACCACTAACGAATTCAATCGAAGACGGAGAAGAAGGTGTTGGAGATACCGGAAACCCTAATTGCAAACGAAGAGTAGCGATGGGCTGGGCTTTCGAAATGGTTGTTCGTTGAGGAAGAAAGGGGTGTCTATGTCCACGTAATGTTTATTTCCTTTTCTATTTAAATAAATTTTTACAAAACATATATTTTAAGCATATGAATTATATTATAATTAAAATTTACATGTGTTTTTAAATATAGAAAATTATATTATAAATTTATAATAGATTACTATTAACTAATATTGTGGAGTAAAACCGTTGGTTATTTATAACTTAATTATTTTCTTAAAATAATAAATTTTCAATTTATAAATAATATATAAAAAAAATCCAGAAAAATTCTAAAAATATTATTTTTGAAGAAAATCATTCATATTTTGTTTTTTTAAATAACATATTATAAAATACATATTTTAATTTATATGTAGAATTACTAAAGGAGTTTAATAGGTATTTATGAAAAAAATATAGTTTTTAAAATAATTATTATTATACAATTTAACTATCACTATTTATAGTTAAATGGTAATGTAAATTATATATTATTATTATTAAAAATGGTAAGAACATTGAAAATAGTTTAAAAGTATTAGCAATCTTGAAAGAAAAAATTCTATCATTTATTTAATTAATAAAAGGTAAAAGTTCTAAGGGTTAAATATGTTTTTAGTCACTTAACTATCACACGATTTTGGGTTTAGTCCCTATTCGAAAGTTTTGTTTCTTTTAGTCCTTTTAGTTTTGAAACTATTATAATTAGTCCTTAAAATTGAACGGCATTAAGTTTTCTGTGAGGTGGCAAACGACAAGTCACGTGTGATGTCACCTTCCCTTACTACTTTTAATTGACGTGGCAGTAAAGGTCTGGTGGTCGGTCGGCCTGGTGGGTGGTTGACCACTCGGTTTGGTGGTCGATCGGTCTGGTGGGTGGTCGACCACTCGGTCTGGTGGTTGGTCGGTCACTCAGTCTGGTGGTCGGTCGGCCTAGTGGGTGGTCGGCTTGGTATATGGTCGGCCTGATGGCCGACCACCCACCAGCCAACCGATCACCCACCAAACCGACCGACCACCTGAACGAGTGGCCGACCACCAGGCCGACCATTCACCAGGCCGACCACCCACCAGGCAGACCGACCGACCACCAAGTCGACCGACCACCAGGCCGATTGACCACCAGGTTTTTATGGCTGACCACCTATCAGGCCAACCGACCACCAAACCTTTATTGTCACGTCAATTAAAAGTGGTCAGGGAAGGTGGCATCACACGTGGCTCGTCGTTTGTCACCTCACAGAAAACTTAACGTCGTTGCTTTTTAAGGACTAAAAATAAGAGTTTCCAAACTAAGAGGACTAAAATGAACAAACCTTTCGATGAGGGACAAAAACCAAAATCGCGTGATAGTTTAGGGACTAAAAACATATTTAACCCAAGTTATAAATATAATTTCTATGAATTGAGTTTTATTTTATAAAATCTATCATTTTTTATAATTTTTTTTCTAAAGTTCATTTCTATTTTATTTATAGAATTATAATCTCATTTTTTCCTTTTAAAGATGAAATACCATAATATTTATTCTAGTAAATAATTTTACAAATTCATTACATCAAAATTAAAAATAGAATAAATTTATTATTTGATATTTTTTAAGATCAATTTGCATTTTTAGTTGTAGGCTTAATACCTCTTTTTGTCCCTCTTTATAAGGAAAATATTCAAGTTCGTCCTACCTTTTTTAAAAAGTTCAATGTGATCCCAAGTTGTGAAAAAAGTGTCCAATTTAATCCTTTTTGGTCACGGCGTTAAATATTTAACGATGAAACTGCTCCTCTGGACTAAACTTGATGAGCTGTTTATTTTTTCTCTTACGTGGCATGGTGACGTGTCAATTTTGAATTTAAAAAAAAAAAATTGCTTGACACATCATCTTCTTCTTCCACCTCCGCCAATCTTGAATTTAGGGTTTCTTCTCTCACATCCTTGGAGAGGTACCTGAGGTCCTTTGGCAAACCATTTGCAATGAGGATTTTCTTCTTGCCAATTCTGTCAGGACCCACAAACAGTACATGATTTTCTTCTTGCCTCTGATTTGAGTTCAATATCTGATTTCTCAGTTTCTTTCAACATTTGTGCTACTTCTCGCTCGCAGTTCTGCATACATTGCGGGCAACAAAATTGATACAGCATCAGGATCTACGTTCTCAGAGGCACGCCTCAATGGAGAGATCGTTGTAGTTGGCAAGGTCTTTAACGAGGATAAAGACCGGTGAAACAAAATCGAAAAAAGAACAGAAACAAAACAGAGTTAACATATCAGATAAGATTCATTTACCAACTACAATCCCAAGTTTAATCAATTCCATGAAAGAAATTGCTTTATCTCCATTCCATTAAACACGAAACACTAATCTTTATCATTTAATCTGATCTTGCTATGGAATAACCAGGGAAATAAGTTTTTGGAGAGAGATCATCGGAGTTGGAGTGGAAATGGAGGTGGGAGCCGGCGGAATCGGAGTGGGAGGGAGAGGCGTGCTTGGAAAGCTGGCGGGTTTTGTGGGGAGGAGAGGGAGAGGGGGAGGAAGAAGGAGACGGCGGCACATGACTCTGAGTGTCGTGGTGGACAAAGGAGTGGAGGGAAGAAACCCTAAATTCACGGTTGGTGGAGGTAGAAGATGAACCTGATGTGGACTTTAATGAAAATCACAAGTTTACCCCTTATGCAGCCACGTTATAAACCTAAACAGCCACGTTGCACAGATCAGTCCACGCTGTCAGATGGATCGTTAAATATTTAACGCCGTGACCAAAAAGGATTAAATTGGACACTTTTTTCACAACTTGGGACCACATTGAACTTTTTAAAAAAGGTAGGACGAACTTGAACATTTCCCTTATAAAGAGGGACAAAAAGAGGTATTAAGCCTTAGTTGTATGTGGATTGTTATTCAACTAATGTGACTCAAAGTGAACCTTTGTTTGTCTATGATTATAAATATATGTTTAGATTTTTAATTGAAGTTTTGTATGCATAATTAGATCATCATGTGAGCAATAGAACTTTAAGAAGCAATTTTTAGTTAGAGTTATCTAACTCAGGTAAGTAAGGGAAACTAGTATTAATTCTTACTTGTAGTACTTGTTGTTAGATTATATGCTTATACTTGATTAGATTTGATTTGAATTGCTAGATTGATCTAATATGTGAAACTATGTTGAATGAATTTGTGGTGAAGGAGAATTATGTTAAATTATGTATGTGCTTAATTATTGTTTCAAATTGTGAAATGTTTGAATGTGAGTATTTGAGTTTGAACAATTGACATCTACTGATACATTTAAAATTATTTTGCCACAATAAAATGGATAAAAGTGCCAATTAGAGTTAATTGAACAAGTTGGTATCCTCATGTTTATTGATTTTTTAGTATGGCACTAGGCAATAAGTTAGTAACATTGGGTGCCACCTTAATATTTGAAGTCAGTGAGCTTTAGTGGTTATAGCATTGGACGCCACCCTGAGATCGTTAAAAGCTCACTTGATAGTGAGCTCTGGAGGTGGCTAACATTGGGCACTACTTAGGTTCTTAGGGGTGCTATTTGGAATTTAAATTCCAAAGAACCCTAGGGGCATGAGGCATTAGGTACTAGGCAATTCATTAGGCAAAAATATCAAATCAGTAGCCATAAATTCAAAATTTTCTCTCAAGGAGCTTTCTGCCTTAGTCAGCGTTAGGCCTCCCTTTGTATTTGTTGGGAGATTTTGGTGAATTAATGCTAAGAGTATTAAGAATTTTTATGTTATTAGAGAAATAATTTCTTTAATAAATGTTCAATATGATGAGATAATGAAATTATTGGATTGAAATGTTATGAGAATTATGTGTATTGTATGGATAAGGTTTTTCCTAAAGAGGAATATCATATCATTAGTGTTATGTATGCATTGAGTAGGATTGCCAAGGGTGCGATCATACTAACTCTACTAAACTCATACAAAGGATGAAGTTTAAGAGGGATTAAAGGAGTACCTATGACAAGATTTTGTGTGGGTAGCCCATTTATGGCGATGTCATGGTAAACTAACCTTGTTATGGGATACTTTAGACATGGTGAATCTAGGTCGGTCTTGATTTATGGTACATCATTCCATGACAAGTACAGGACTACATTGATCGTCAACTTAATGCATACATTTTCCAAAAATGAGTTTAGAGTAGGTATTTTTGAAGTCTTAAATGTGTTTGAATTGAAATGAGGGTGCATGAATTGCTTGATTGTTTGTAAATTATTTACTTTATTAATTTACAACTTTTAATTGTTTGAAATTATCATTGAGTTACCCTTTTCTAGTTGTTGTTTGTGTTTCTATTTTGCTATGATCTCATTGTATGCATGAGTAGGTGAAAGTGACAGTGTTAGTGGACCTCAATCTTGGGATAGTATTTTTTGGGAGTTGATGCCAAGAAATGTAAACTTATGTATATAATGTATCTTTTATGTAGTAATAGTATCTTTTTTATAAAAAAAAATTATAATTAGTTGCCTATTTATTTTGAAAATCTTAAACTCAAATGATTTTAATTACATTACATGCATGATGCATGTAGGTTATCCTATTATCTGAAATGAATCACTTAATATCAATAATGTATTGACTCTAAAGATAGTTTCATACTATTTTTGGGGTTGTTAGAAAAATAAGTTAGCTAAAATTTTAATTCGAGAGAGACTATTTTAGTATTATTCTTGCCAAACTAATATTTCCAATTCAATCTTCTTGTTATGGTCTTCTATTTTCGGACTATGTTTTCTTGATCGAGATTTTCTAAGTTTAAAAGGTCTAAATGCATTCAAAGATATTTGACGCTTAAGTTAGCAATACATTAAATTGCATAATAAATATAATAATGAATCTTGCATCATGAAATATATCCTATTTATTGTGATTGAACGAACTCGTACCTAGATGGATCTAAGAACTCTCTAGATTTTAGGTCTCTTATATCTTTTAATTTTTGATTAGTTGATCTTTAACTTAATTTAATATCTTCATCTAGTTCACATGTTTCAAGAATGATGTTGTTTTAGAAAAATGATATTTGGATTATACAAATACATATTTTAAAGATTAAAATTTTATTATTATTATTAAAGGTATTTAACATTTCTACCTATTAATATTGAATAAATAATGGATTATAGACCTCTAATATTACTAGTATGGGTATTATAATTGTAATAACTCAAAATAAAAATATTTTGTATGAAAAAGTTTAAACATTTAATATTTTGGAACGACTCTTGAGACATATTCATAAGAAAAGCTGTAGAAATTAAAACATTTTTGTCTTAAACATTTTTGGAATGAATCTTCTCGCCTTAAATTGAAACATGAACCTTTTTTTTTGCGAGAAAATCCATTTTAAAGCATTTTACATGATAAAAAGGACAATCATAATGAAATTCGTTAATCAATTGATAAAAACAAGTGAAATATTTAATACTTAAGATTTGAATAATAATTTGATATTTATTATTTATGATTTATTTTGATTTAAAATGACTATTTTGAATTATTTATCATTTTAAACTTTTAAAAGAGTTAATTATTATTCATTTTATAATTTATTTTTTATATTCATATATCTACCCATAGAATGCAAAACTTATTAGAGATATATGAGTTTATGTCGAATATGATTACATTTAAAAATTAATAACATTCAATAAATTTAATCATGTTATAAAAATATTAAATGACAATTATTGTCAAACTAAAAATTGTAATTCATTAATAATTAATAATTAATGAATTTTATAAAAGTTTCTTTAATAATTCAATTAATGCTAATATTTTTTTTTCATAGGAAGAGGTTAGCTTTTACTTTTGAGTATTATATGAGATCTCTCCTTCAATTTTCTTTAGAATTTAGTGAAATGAATAAGGTTGGTTATAAATTGGTGAGTTGAATATTAAGATAGATACATAGATTAGGTGAAGAATAGTTATATATGGTAAATGATTTTGTTTGGCAACTTTGTCTTTATTGTTATATTTAATTTTTGATTTGTAAAAGAAAATGATGAGTAAAATATTAAGCAAAGATTAGGTGGAGATTAGATGTATATTGTCAATGAATTTGTTTGGCAGATTAAAAATTTGTTCAATTTTTATTTTATTTTAAGAATTTAATGTATTTTAAATTATTGTTGAATTTATACGTAACGTATTTGTTGGACATTTAATTGATGAATGAACATTAAATGCCTTTTAGAAATTTAATGCAACAATAATTGCTATCGTCTGAATTGATTTATTAAATTTTGTACCGTCCGGTCCTCCTGACACATAGACCGAATGTCCACCCAGGTCGGCCATCAGATTGAGTGTCCAAGTTAACGTTGTTCGACCACACATGGACCAAGCGATCCTCCAAGGTCGACCATTCATAAACCGAACGTCCACCCAGATCGGCCACGTCTAAGGGCCTCAACCTCTCAGTCTAAATTCTCAGCCTCGAATAGTCTCAACAAGCATGATTGTTCGTCTTCTGTCCACTCACCAACGAGTAGAAAGGACTTAGAAAAGAAAGCAAACCAGGAATCTCGTCCTTTTTCATGAAAGCCATCTACAAAACCCCTTCGCATAATAAAATTATGCTCGGGCTTAGGGGGCTTATGTACCGTCCGGTCCTCCTGACACATAGACCGAGCGAGCGGTTAACCCAATGCCGCCCACCCAGGTCACAATCATGACCGAGCGTCCAAACTAACGTTGTCCGAGCTGACGTAGACTGAACGGTCCTCCAAGGTCGTCCATCCAAGTCGACCATCAAGAACGAGCGGCCCGCCAAGGTCGTCCATCCAGGCCGACCGACAAGACCGAGTGTCCATCGTGGCCGATCATCCTGCTGACCGGCCGTCACGACCGTCCCTCCCAGGTTGATATCCTTGGTCGGTCATCCTGCTAGCTGGCCGTCACGACCGTCCCTCCCAGGTTGACATCCTTAGTCGGTCACCCTGCTGGCCGGCCGTCACGACCGGCCCTCCCAGGTTGACATCCTTGGCCGGTCACCCTACTGACTGGCCGTCACGACCATCCCTCACTATGTCGACTACGCGGTTAAATACTAATGACTCATTAAAGCCCTTAATGAAGATTAAGGTGTGATTGGGCCGTTTTCAGGCCCATGAAAGGTAAAAGCCCATTACAATCAGTATAAATAAAGGCCCCAGGTATGATTTCTGGACAGATTCCTTACGATGCGATATATTCATGCATCACAGACTGCTCTGTCATATTACTGACTTGAGCGTCGTAGTGCCTTTGACAAGTACCCGACCGCCCGACTTGGAGTAGGAGGACGACCACCTGGAGTGCATAGAGAGAAACCCGCCCGGCCTTCAACCTAGAGCGTGGAGCAGCGTCCCTCCGTCACCAGGCGTCTTGAAGACAAGAAAGCCCATTTCAACCCTTCTCAGCGCATCCAACCTTCGGCCAAGAGGTAACCGCCCGTTCGGTCTTGGCCCGGTCTTCTTCAGTTCGTGGGATTCAGCAATGACCGTCCGGTTTTCGTCAGCTAGTGTCCCAAGTGCCAGAGCCGCTCGGTCTGCTTCAGCTCGTGAGAAGACGTTCGTCCGTCACCAAGCGTCCGTACGATCCGTAGCATGCGATATCATCCGTTCGTCAGTCTTTACCGTTTGTGAATGTTTTAACAGGGTCCCACCAGATCTGATCGAAACAAATTTTAATGGGGTTTTGATTATTCGTTTGGAAAGAGTTTTTTTTAGTATTGAGAAAGAAAGATTCACTTGCAAATAAGATGATTAAAATTTATATAAATATAGTATATATTAGTATTTATGAGAATAAATATTTTTAAAAAATATTAATTATATTTATAGATTAACATTTAGTTTATATTTCTATTAAAATAATATTTATATGGGAGTATAATAAGATGTAATAAATAATAATAGAATAATAAATAAAAACACACCAAATTCTTAAAATTTAACTATAATATGTGTTCAAGTAGACATAGGTCTCACTTGCTTCGTGTCACGCTTCAGAAAAACGTGCACAGTGGAGTCCACGTGGCAGGCGCAAGGCGAGCCACCTCAGCCCGCACATGGGCGACAGCAGCGCCTGGCATCCACTGACGGATGCCAGCTGTCGCACGCCAAGCTGATCTGAGCGCAGTGGGAACGTGCGTCCGGCGTAGTGGAATACACGTGTCTGCCTAGGAGTGGACGTCCGGCATCTACAGTCAGAACGAACGTGCGTTCGGCGTGGTGGAGTCCAGGTGTTCGCTCGGGAGTGGACGACCGTCCGTTGTAGGCTACTGAGGCATAGTGGAGTGCGCTGGTGGGTGCGGACGTGTGCTGGCGGAGTGCGGACGTGCGCTGGCAGGGTGGAAAGCAAATCTGAGAATTTCTGAAATACTCTCCACCCTCTGCACGCACCCCTCTTTCCTTCATTTCGGAAACACAAATTCTCTCCTCCTTCTCTCTACACCTGAACCTCTTTCTCTCTCTAAGGAACCACCACTCAAACCTCCTCCGTTCCACACTCCGGCAAGATTGAAGGACGCTTGGCGTAGGAGTTCCAGAGAGAACGTTCGGCTCGTGATGCTGGTAGGTTCTTTCCTTCCTCTCTGACGTTCGTCCTTCATGCATGAAAACTATGTTTGAATTGTACGTTCGTTATTCTCTTAGAGTAGCGTGGTTATGACTTTTGGTGTTGGGGTCGTTCGCTCGCACAGTGGATTAACGAGCGTTGGCAAGTAGGATTTGAGTGGAGAAGCGTTTGTGTGCGTCTGTGAACGTTCGGTCATTTCCAGGTAAGGGAAGCTTACTTAATTTAACTGTTTTTGATGTATGTTATGTGTAAACGTTCGTTATTTTGACTGTATGAAGTTGTTATGATTGGGTTATGTGAACGTTCGTTTTTATGGAATGAAAATGATATATGACTATGTTACATGTGATGCATGAGATGCTGGGTGGAATAAAATATATGAAATCTGAGATTTTGGGTTGATATGAAAGAATGAAAGTATGTGATTTCAATGAGATTTTGAACTGGAATGTATATGGAATGAAATAATAAAACACTCCCCTGTAATTACGTACGTTCATTGCTGAACGGTCTCTGACCGTTCGGTTTTTCTGATGAAAATAACAGAAGTGGGATTCGTTCATTTGGATCGATCCCTTGTTGAGGACGAGCGTCCTCGTGTCTAAAGTCTACTAGCGTTCGGTTTCACACCGAGCGTTCGTCCTGGTGCTCGCTTGAAATATAGAGCGTTCGTCCTTTCGTGTGCTCGGGTTGAATATGAGCGTTTGTTCAAATTGGAGTTCGGTCTCATACCGAACGTTCGTTCAAATTGGAGTTCGGTCTCGTACCGAACGTTCGTCAAAATTGGCGTTCGGTCTCAGATTGAGCGCTCGATCTAATTGGTGCTCGGTCTCACACTGAACGTTCGTCCTGATGGTGCTCGGTTTGAAATGAGCGTTCGTCCTAATAGTGCTCGGTTTTGAGCTGAGCGTTCGTCCTAATAGTGCTCGGTTTTGAGCTGAGCGTTCGTCCTAATAGTGCTCGGTTTTGAGCTGAACGTTCGTCCTAATAGTGCTCGGTATTATTTTGAGCGCTCGTTCTCTGAACGTAACTGTTTCTCTGCCGTTCGTACTTTAATACGAACGAGCGTTCTTTTGGTCTCGCTGACAGCGTTCGTCCAGTGAACAGTACCTGACTTGCATTTTTCTGAACTTAAACCGTTCGTTCTTCGATTCGAACGAGCGTCTTTCGGTCTCACTTTTGGCGTTCGTTCTTTGATCCGACGAGCGTTCTTTTGGCCTCGCGGATAGCGTTCGTCCTCGTTCCCCTTGTGATGGAACGTTTGGTATTTAAATGATGAATAGTTCATGATGAACAGTAAATGATGAATAGTAAAATGACAAATATTAAATGATGAAGATTGCATGAGATGAATGGAAATATTGTGACTTTTGAAAGAACGTTCCTTTTTAATGGCTTCCTTATGAATGATGAAAATGATTATGGATTGATGAATAATGAATGATGAACAGTATTTGCGATGATATGAAAGTTATGAATATTGAACGAGCGTTCCAGGCAGGAACGACTCATGGTTGAATGTTGAAAGTTGTAAAGTATGACTGTGGATAGTTAATGCTGGCTGTTCATCCTGATGTTCCGTGAGTGCTTGTTCTCAAGTAGAGGACGCACGTCATGCGTGGGAATGGCAGGAGGTCCTTAGTCCATAAGTTAACGTGGGCGACGTAAGAACGGACTAACCTCGGGTGGCAGCTGATGAGGATGCCAGTTACCACACCACCCGGGTGTGTGAACGCCTGTAACTACGCAGATTTCATACAGTCCGGACAGTCAGTCGTGTTGAGTTTTATTTTGTACATGCGTTAAATTATGTGATGTATGATGAATGCGTACGTTGATATGTATGTGTGAAATGAACTGTTTGCTGGAAATTATATGTTGATGCATGAGTTAAATTACGTAAGCTTACCCTTTCGTTTTCCTTGTGTTGTCCTTTGTCCTTGTACGTCCATCTTGTCATTGCGATGATCATCCGTGTGGATGTGAGCAGAGGGAGACGAGCGTTTAGAAGAGTTGCTGGAAGAGGAGAATCTGATAGATGTGGAAGTGAAGACCGAACAGTGTGACCGCTCGGCCAGTAGTGTATTTTTATTGAACTGAGTGGTCGTTCGATCACCTCTTGTTTTCGTTTAAGTTTAAATTCGACCGTTCGGTAATTGTTCTGTAAACCGTTCGGTCAGCTTTCTTGTACGTTCGGTTTGTTCGTTCGTAACTCTTGTGGAGAAGTGCGGTTTTAAGCACTCGTCTTTATTGTTGAAGTTGCACTCAAGGACGTTCGTCTTTGCGCGTTCGTTCATTTGAAAGTTTTAAAATTTTCAAATTTCTAGTGGAAAACTGTTTTGAAATATTATTAAATGTGATTTTCTAAATTTATAGTTTTGGCTGTATTTTTGGGATGTCACATTAGTGGTATCAGAGCAGTTTTGTTCCTTAAGGAACACTGTAGGTTATGAGCATACTATGCTTGTGTTGTGTGCTCAATAATTGTTTGATGGGTTATTCTAAACTCTTTAAGCTTGGCTAACGTTCGTCTTCTCTATTTATCAGAGACAACTAATGGCATCAAGACCACACCCTCAACCTATCGAGCGTGATGCGTCTGACCATATCAGACTACTGGACTCTGTAATAGAGGCACTCCAGCAACAGAACACTGCTTAGTACAACAGAATATGGCCGCCCTACAGAGTTTAGAGGCTATAAGAGCACACTCTGAAGCTACCCAAAGACAACTGATGGAGATCATAGAAATCACTAGGAACATTATCGGAGCATTCACTTCCTCTGGGGATCACAGGACCGAGTTGAGTTTGGAGTGTTTCTGTCATCATCATCCAGCTAAGTTCACTGAGAAGTGTCTCCCTGATGAGGTGGATAGGACTCAAGTATTAGAGAAGAGTGTGACGGAATTGGAACAACACAAGGAACAACAACAGCAGACAACAAGAGAAGCCATATCCTCAAGGAACAATGATGATCCAAGGAGGACACCTTACGATCATTCGGTATCACCATCTGCTTCTGGTGGGTTGCTATCGCAATGTTTGGTGACTGCCGGTCGGTCTGGACAGAAAAAGGACGTAAAATGTTTTAAGTGTGGAGGACCACACTTCCGATCATCGTGTCCGCAGTTGTTAGGGGTAAAGACCTGTATTCATTGTGGGAGGAACGGACACCTAAAGCGCGAGTGTAATATGGGAGGACAAACGGTGACGAAGCCATCAAATACTTGGAGAAATCAACCAGGGAGTGGTGGCCAAGCACAGGCGAACGGTCGAGTGATGCCATAACGGGCGCTGGAATATCACGTTTAGGTACGTTCGTCACCAATATCTGTTTTTATTATTTGGAAAGCCATGTTTGTGTGTTGTATGATTCGGGGATGACACACTCCTTCATTTCGAAGGCGTGCGTTGGGGATTTGGGTATAGCCGAACGCAAAATGTAGTTCGACTTGATAGTATCAACCCCAGCAGCGGGTGAGGTTAGGACGTCTACTGTATGTGTTAAATGTCCTATAGAGGTTGAAGGACGTAACTATAAGGTAAACCTCATCTGCCTACCCCTAAAGGATTTAGAAGTGATCCTAGGAATGAATTGGTTGACTATCAACCGTATTCTTTTTGACTTTGGTCAAAAATAGTTGGTGTTTTCCGACCCACATGGTTTAGAGCTAATCGCGAACAAGGAAGTCTTGACGGATGTTAGTAATGGAGCCGTGTGTTTTGTAGTATTAATTCAACAGAAATTGTGATATACGAGTTCGGGTATCTCAAATTCAATTATGCTACTTTATTGGTTATATTCTCTGACGCGGTTAGTGGTATAATGTGTGTAGATACTTGAAGGATATAATTTTTTTTTTTCACTCTTGTTTCATATTTGGAACAATATAAGAATGTGTTAGTTTAAGAGTATAAAGAGGAGAGTTATATTCGAAGAAAGTAAATCTTATTTTCAGAAATAAGACAAATACCATATAATTCATTAATTTAGGCCTTTAAGGCCATGAAGACTGCACATATTTTTCAAACCTCATAAGTTATAACCAGATACCATAATGTTCGTGTGAAAATGGTACCACACACGTTAAACGGGCAAACATAAAAAGTAAAGCAGATAAATATTACAGTCCATAAAATACGCAAATAAGCAAATAAACAAAAGCAAATAAAAGATGTTCGGGGTTCGATCAATGCTGATCGTTAATATTACAGACCATTAAATAATAATATTTAGTGAAAAAATTCTCGAGCTGGTTGTGGTGGTCTAAGGGAGAGCTCCGTCGAGGGAGCTCTGGTTCGGAATGGGAGAAGCATGGGTAGAGGGATCTGTCGTTCGTCTCTGTCGTCGTCAATGATGATCGGAACGGGGAACAAGTTCAGCAACCTCGGCGCCCTCATAATTACCCAGTCATATTCTTCCAACAAAGAAAATTGTGTCAATAATGGAGAAGGAAGAGTAAAATTCAAACCAAAAATAGTGGTAATTAGGGTTCTTACCATACATGTACAGCGGTAGCTGAGAAAATACGGTGCCAGTGGGGTCTAATTCCGCTTGCCAGCGCCTGACCCGGTTACCATGATTGTTGAACCAGCAGTGTACATTATATTCACTAACTTCTCCGAAAGCCCTTAGTCGAGACGCAATCTCGACGACTTGGGCTCTGCTGGGATGTGTGACCCCGTAGTTGAAGATATTGGTCATCATTTTGACCTGACCATCAGTAGGTTTCCACCGCTGACTGGTGTACCTCTCCATCTCCATCTCATTCATCTTCCTCTCAAAATATTTCTAAAGCATAATGAAATAATAAAATAAAATAAAAAGGGCAAAAACAGAACAAAAATATTCAGTGTTTTCTTTATTTGTTTTGTTCCCTTTTAGGTTCTTTTGTCCAGCCAATCATTGTTGTTTTAGTGTCCAGTCTCAGATCTGTTTCACGGTCCTCGCAAAGGTTCCTAAACGGATCTATGTCAATTTGTCCATGTCTGGTTCATACAAATAAATTTCTCGTTTTAAAGTTTTCTGTTTTTATGGGGTACGTGGCGTTGTTCTACCCGATTGTCTCTGCCATACCTTCAAACGAAGGGAGATTAACGTCTGGTTTCCAGCCGATATACCCCTTATCTTTGTTAAGACAGTGTGTTCTTAGTTTTAGTTAATAAAAGGAAAATAGAAGAAGAAGAAAGTAAATGCAGGAGCATAAGTAAAAATAACAAGTGGAAAGTAAAGAAGAAGGCAGAAAATAATTGCGGGAAATAAAAGCTCAGAAAAAGAAAAAGAAAAGTACATGAAAGGAAGCAGAAAGAAGAAAGGAAAGAAAAGAAGCGAGAAGTAAAGAAGAAGGAGAAGCTGAGTAAAGGAAAAGAAGAGATAAGAGAAAAGAAGTACTTACTCGAGTCGGAGCAAAGCTCTGGAACTTCAAGATCGAAGCTTACCGGAAGACTCTCCGATCTACCACACTCAGTTGTTCAGATCTCGCAAAGTTTTCACACTCAGAACCCTCGATGCTCAGATCTCACTTTCTCACTATCTCTCTCTCTCTCACGTGCTCTGAAAATCTCAGCGTTTCGAAGTGTCGCCTAACGCGGCTAACGCCTTACTTATAGCCAAAGAACCTCACTGTGCTCACAGTTCCGGTCATGTATACCGGAACCTTCAATAGTAGCGGTTAAAAAAAAAAAAAATATATATATATATATATATATATATATATATATTTAGTATGCGATTTTATCACATTTTGGGAGTATGAAATATTTAAATTATAGAGGATCTCTTGCTATGAGGTTGAGTGTAAATACGCCCTGGTTTTGGTGTGAGTTATGTGATGTGCATGATGATCCAAAATTATCTCCTCGTATGAGTGGTTGAAGTTGCCCTGATAAGCTCTTTGAGTGGTGGGAACTACCAGGATGGGTTTATTATGTGAGTAGTGGGAGGCAACACTACACATCAGGATGTGCTTAGACTTCGACAATCTCTTTTATAAAGTGATGAGAATAACGCTGGAAATACAACCCGTTAGAATTAAAGATAGCATCACTAAAATACTACAAAGCAGTCAGATTGGTAAAAATCATATGGGACTAGAAGAAGGTCGACTCTACTTGGGAAGTGGAAGATGCTATGAAGGACTTATATCCTCATCTGTTCGATTCCCCGTCCTAATTTTCGAGGACGAAAATTTTTGTAGTTGGAGGGAATGTCACGCTTCAGAAAAACGTGCACAGTGGAGTCCACGTGGCAGGCGCAGGGCGAGCCACCTCAGCCCGCACATGGGCGACAGCAGCGCCTGGCATCCACTGACGGATGCCAGCTGTCGCACGCCAAGCTGATCTGAGCGCAGTGGGAACGTGCGTCCGGCGTAGTGGAATACACGTGTCTGCCTAGGAGTGGACGTCCGGCATCTACAGTCAGAACGAACGTGCGTTCGGCGTGGTGGAGTCCAGGTGTTCGCTCGGGAGTGGACGACCGTCCGTTGTAGGCTACTGAGGCATAGTGGAGTGCGCTGGTGGGTGCGGACGTGTGCTGGCGGAGTGCGGACGTGCGCTGGCAGGGTGGAAAGCAAATCTGAGAATTTCTGAAATACTCTCCACCCTCTGCACGCACCCCTCTTTCCTTCATTTCGGAAACACAAATTCTCTCCTCCTTCTCTCTACACCTGAACCTCTTTCTCTCTCTAAGGAACCACCACTCAAACCTCCTCCGTTCCACACTCCGGCAAGATTGAAGGACGCTTGGCGTAGGAGTTCCAGAGAGAACGTTCGGCTCGTGATGCTGGTAGGTTCTTTCCTTCCTCTCTGACGTTCGTCCTTCATGCATGAAAACTATGTTTGAATTGTACGTTCGTTATTCTCTTAGAGTAGCGTGGTTATGACTTTTGGTGTTGGGGTCGTTCGCTCGCACAGTGGATTAACGAGCGTTGGTAAGTAGGATTTGAGTGGAGAAGCGTTTGTGTGCGTCTGTGAACGTTCGGTCATTTCCAGGTAAGGGAAGCTTACTTAATTTAACTGTTTTTGATGTATGTTATGTGTAAACGTTCGTTATTTTGACTGTATGAAGTTGTTATGATTGGGTTATGTGAACGTTCGTTTTTATGGAATGAAAATGATATATGACTATGTTACATGTGATGCATGAGATGCTGGGTGGAATAGAATATATGAAATCTGAGATTTTGGGTTGATATGAAAGAATGAAAGTATGTGATTTCAATGAGATTTTGAACTGGAATGTATATGGAATGAAATAATAAAACACTCCCCTGTAATTACGTACGTTCATTGCTGAACGGTCTCTGACCGTTCGGTTTTTCTGATGAAAATAACAGAAGTGGGATTCGTTCATTTGGATCGATCCCTTGTTGAGGACGAGCGTCCTCGTGTCTAAAGTCTACTAGCGTTCGGTTTCACACCGAGCGTTCGTCCTGGTGCTCGCTTGAAATATAGAGCGTTCGTCCTTTCGTGTGCTCGGGTTGAATATGAGCGTTTGTTCAAATTGGAGTTCGGTCTCATACCGAACGTTCGTTCAAATTGGAGTTCGGTCTCGTACCGAACGTTCGTCAAAATTGGCGTTCGGTCTCAGATTGAGCGCTCGATCTAATTGGTGCTCGGTCTCACACTGAGCGTTCGTCCTGATGGTGCTCGGTTTGAAATGAGCGTTCGTCCTAATAGTGCTCGGTTTTGAGCTGAGCGTTCGTCCTAATAGTGCTCGGTTTTGAGCTGAGCGTTCGTCCTAATAGTGCTCGGTTTTGAGCTGAACGTTCGTCCTAATAGTGCTCGGTATTATTTTGAGCGCTCGTTCTCTGAACGTAACTGTTTCTCTGCCGTTCGTACTTTAATACGAACGAGCGTTCTTTTGGTCTCGCTGACAGCGTTCGTCCAGTGAACAGTACCTGACTTGCATTTTTCTGAACCTAAACCGTTCGTTCTTCGATTCGAACGAGCGTCTTTCGGTCTCACTTTTGGCGTTCGTTCTTTGATCCGACGAGCGTTCTTTTGGCCTCGCGGATAGCGTTCGTCCTCGTTCCCCTTGTGATGGAACGTTTGGTATTTAAATGATGAATAGTTCATGATGAACAGTAAATGATGAATAGTAAAATGACAAATATTAAATGATGAAGATTGCATGAGATGAATGGAAATATTGTGACTTTTGAAAGAACGTTCCTTTTTAATGGCTTCCTTATGAATGATGAAAATGATTATGGATTGATGAATAATGAATGATGAACAGTATTTGCGATGATATGAAAGTTATGAATATTGAACGAGCGTTCCAGGCAGGAACGACTCATGGTTGAATGTTGAAAGTTGTAAAGTATGACTGTGGATAGTTAATGCTGGCTGTTCATCCTGATGTTCCGTGAGTGCTTGTTCTCAAGTAGAGGACGCACGTCATGCGTGGGAATGGCAGGAGGTCCTTAGTCCATAAGTTAACGTGGGCGACGTAAGAACGGACTAACCTCGGGTGGCAGCTGATGAGGATGCCAGTTACCACACCACCCGGGTGTGTGAACGCCTGTAACTACGCAGATTTCATACAGTCCGGACAGTCAGTCGTGTTGAGTTTTATTTTGTACATGCGTTAAATTATGTGATGTATGATGAATGCGTACGTTGATATGTATGTGTGAAATGAACTGTTTGCTGGAAATTATATGTTGATGCATGAGTTAAATTACGTAAGCTTACCCTTTCGTTTTCCTTGTGTTGTCCTTTGTCCTTGTACGTCCATCTTGTCATTGCGATGATCATCCGTGTGGATGTGAGCAGAGGGAGACGAGCGTTTAGAAGAGTTGCTGGAAGAGGAGAATCTGATAGATGTGGAAGTGAAGACCGAACAGTGTGACCGCTCGGCCAGTAGTGTATTTTTATTGAACTGAGTGGTCGTTCGATCACCTCTTGTTTTCGTTTAAGTTTAAATTCGACCGTTCGGTAATTGTTCTGTAAACCGTTCGGTCAGCTTTCTTGTACGTTCGGTTTGTTCGTTCGTAACTCTTGTGGAGAAGTGCGGTTTTAAGCACTCGTCTTTATTGTTGAAGTTGCACTCAAGGACGTTCGTCTTTGCGCGTTCGTTCATTTGAAAGTTTTAAAATTTTCAAATTTCTAGTGGAAAACTGTTTTGAAATATTATTAAATGTGATTTTCTAAATTTATAGTTTTGGCTGTATTTTTGGGATGTCACACTTCGCAATAAAAAAGTTTAAATAACTTTATATTCTTATGATTTTTTATATATAAGTATCGTGTGGTTGTGATGGATTTAATTTAATTACTTTATGAAAATTATTGTAAAATATTGTCAAAATCTTATAAAAAAATGAGATTTTTTTAATGTATATTAATTAAATAGAAAAACATATTTTTGAACACTTTTTGTAAAAACAATGAGATGTATTTAAAGACTTAGAAAATAATTTAAGGGATAGTTTTGATTTTAACAATATCATTCAATTATCTTACTTCTAAAAAAGTTGAATTATAAATAAATTTTCTATTCGAGTTTTATTTCATAAAAATAATCTTCTCTTAAAATATTTTTCTAAACTATTTCTCAAATGTACCTGATCCTGCAATTGTAAGGGAGATAGACAGTTAGATAAAACGTTTACGAAATGTGACGCTTGTTGAAGGGGTCATGCTAATTGGAATTTAAATTCCAAAGAGCTTCAGGGGCTTGAGGCATTGGGCACAAGATAATTCATTAGCCAATGTTAGGCTCCCATTTGTATTTGTTGGGCGATTTTAGTGAATTAACATGTAAATTGAAATAAATAATAGGTGATTGATGTTGATAAATGAGTTATGTGTCATATATTATTTTTTTTCTTGTGATTGTGTTTTTTATATTCTTAAAGTTATTGTAAATAAATATGCTTGTGAATGGAATGATGGCATAGTTATTTCTAGGGTGAGAATACTGAAACAAGTTGGTTGTGTGTTGAGTGTATTGATGTCAGAGACTGAAATGAGATTATCTTAACTCTACTAGTAATTGGAAACATATAAATGAAGATAATTAGTTGTGAGAGTCGAGGGATGTTCATATATCTAGAGTGAGTCAAAGAAGTTGAGCTTGTAAAATATATATAATTTACCTTCACTAGTGCAAAAAGACCTTTAACGTCACCTTTTAGACGTCTGACCCTCGAATATCCAACGTAAAAAATGACCAGTGGCATTTTTCGTAAATAAAACAACTATTTAGATGTCGGTTATCTAAGGGCCCGACGTCTAAATACTCATATACGTCGGCTCCCCCTAATAGACACCAAAACTAAACGAAAAAGTTAAAAAAAAATAATTTTTTATTCTATTTAGACGTCTGTTATGGAGGGAACTGACTTCTGAAGCACTTTAGACGTCTGTTAGTTGGGGAACCGACTTCTAAACCCTAAATCCAGAAATTTAAAAAGTCACTTTTTGACTCCGTTTAGACGTCTGATCCCGCCACTCTGACTTCTAAAGCACTTTAGACGTCTGTTAGTTGGGGGAACCGACTTCTAAACGCTAAATCCAGAAATTTAAAAAGTTACTTTTTGACTCCGTTTAGACGTTTGATCCCGCCACTCCGACTTTTGAAGCACTTTAGACGTCTGTTAGTTGGGGAACCGACTTCTAAACCCTAAATCCAGAAATTTAAAAAGTCACTTTTTGACTCCATTTAGACGTCTGATCCCACCACTCCGACTTCTGAAGCACTTTAGACGTCTGTTAGTTGGGGGAACCGACTTCTAAACCCTAAATCCAGAAATTTAAAAAGTCACTTTTTGACACCATTTAGACGTCTGATCCCGCCACTCCGACTTCTGAAGCACTTTAGACGTTTGTTAGTTGGGAGGACCGACGTCTAAATACTAAACCTAGAAATTTAAAAAGTCACTTTTTGAATCCGTTTAGACGTCTGAACCCGCCACTCCGACTTCTGAAGCACTTTAGACGTCTGTTAGTTGGGGGAACCGACTTCTAAACCCTAAATCCAAAAATTTAAAAAGTCACTTTTTGACTCCGTTTAGACATCTGATCTCGCCACTCCGATTCTGAAGCACTTCAGACGTCTGTTAGTTGGGGGAACCGACGTCTAAATTTTGGCATTAAAACACCGTGAACGCGAGACAGCCGTTACGCGCACTCATTGTTCATCATCTTCGTCGTGTTTTCTCTCTATGGGTTACGCTTTTCAGGTTTTCTCACTTTTGCACCGTTTTAAATTAATTTTACTCCGATTACATCACTCTTTGATGCATTATCTTTCATTTGAACCGATTAAAATGCGTCTTCGTTGGGTTTTGGTGCAGTTATTCTCGTGTCTTTAGGCGACGTTCTATGGCAGCGATTTCTTGCGTTTTGTACTCCTCAAATTCCCTCCACTACGTTTTTAAAACCATCCAATAAAAAAAATGTACAATGCATTATCTTCAACTAAAATATAAAGTTGTAAACTCGAATCACCATGAGTCAGGAGCAACCTCAGAGACGTCTAACCTGTATGGATCGGACGTCTATATAGACGTCGGACCTATATAGGTCTGACGTCTATAAAGGCGTCAGACCTATATAGGTCCGACGTCTATAGAGACGTCTGACCTAAAGGGTCCGACGTCTCATTAACGTCACCCATATAGACATCGGACAAAGATCAGACGTTAAAAGCCCAAAATAACAGACGTCTAAAGTCCTTTTTGCACTAGTGCTTATCATGCTCTATGGACGGAAAGATCCTTGAACATGTTATAACTATAGCTCATGAGAAGTAATAGTGATTGAGTAATGATAGATGTAGGGTATTAGAGTGTTAGTCAATACATCAATCCTCGAGAAGTTGTGTCAGATGAATGTTTGTATATACATGTGCCACGAAGCTTGTATATATGATTTATGTTATTTAAATGTTGTTCTTTTGGATATGATGTGTGATTTGTTAAAAGGTGTATGTATGTACTAAAGCCATTGTTTAAATTTAGTACTATAATTTACATTTATTCTGTTTTCTATATTTGTTTGTGGTCTATTTGTCTTTAATAATTGTATGTTATATGTGAGTAGAGAATGCTGCATATAAAAAGACTGAGAAGTAATAAAATAAATAATGGAAGATTAAAGTATAATTGTTATTTAGTTATATAACTTATGTATTGTATAGTTTTTCATTAAAAACACTTTATATATATATATATATATATATATATATATATATATATATATATATATATATATATATATATATATATATATATATATTGAGATTTTTCTTAAGTTTCACGGCTCTCAAGGGTCAAAAATACATATTATATGTTTACATATTTAGTAACAAATTAATCAGTACCATAAATATGCTAAATGTTACCCTATGTATTTTGTTTATTAAATTCAAATTTATTAAGCAATGATTGTGTACATTATATATAAGATTTTATAACGTTAGTTTGTAGGTTCTTAAGTCATTTGCCATTTTTTATCTCTTTACTTGACTCGATAATTCAATTTCTCTATACTTTCTTTCTATTTTAAATTAGTTTCTCTAAAGTACTTTTACTTTGGGTACTTTATAAAACTTCGGTACTTTTAATTCAATTAATCTACTTTGTCTTTCAATTGGTCCATTCTTCTCTACTTTCTCTTTACTTTCCAATAATGCAATTTGACTTTCTGTAAATTACTTTTGTATTGGTTTTCTAATTTTTTAATTGATTCTCACTTCATTAGTTGGGATTTTCTATTCTATGATTTTAATTGCGTTTGTTTCAATGATCTTAATATCTAGCTAGATTTGTTCAGTTAAGCGTTATTTATAATTTCATCATGAATTGAATTTCGAATTTTGGTATATGTGGTTACTTTTCTTATATTTAATTCATAACTTTTTTTTTAAATTACATAGATGATTCATTCATAGATAAATACAAGTCTATATCTAATTATTATACCCAAAAAGTCATATATAATTTTAATGATAATAAATAATATTAATTCATGGTTATCTAATGAGTTTACGAATGCATTACAAAGTTAATGCGGCAATCCGGATTATGATGGGACAATGAAAATAATTTAAAAAACAAGTCATCATTGAAGTTTATTAAGGAAACTACGAAAGATCTTAGAAAATTTATAAATATATATTTATTTCTCTCCTTCTATATATATAAATAAATTAAGACGTCCTGCAAAATTAATGTAAATGTTTTAAAACATTTATTTTTCTCTTAATATTAGTAAAATATATATAAAAATATTACATTATTCTTTAACTAGTTATTTTTTAAATAAAATATTTAGTCTCATACAAATTAACTACTACAATTTTTTTAAGAACTACAATTAAATATTCTTATCCATACAATTACAGATTATGCAATGAACAAAGATAACAAAGATATCATTTTGTTGTAGATTTTGTATGAATTTTATTTAAAAGAAAATATGAGTTAAAACAGAGTTTATTACATATTAATTATTTTAAATAATTAAATGTTAAAAAAACACAAATGATTCTAGAAAAGATTAAATATACATTTCCAAACCTATTTTTAAAGTTTATTTATTGAAATAATTTTTTTAATATATATATATATATATATATATATATATATATATATATATATATATATATATATATATATATATATATATATATATATATATATATATATATATATATAACCTAAAACTCTTTAAAAATGTTAGAATTTACACGAAGATGTTTTTACAAGCCAATTAACATCAATATTACATGTACAATTATAAATCAAACAAGACCACCTCCACTAATTGATGCAATTTCACATTCATTCCAAACAAGGTAAAAACTTTGTACAGAATTTTCTATCTTGAAATTTATTAATAAATTGATACTTATTTGAATTCAATCTTTCACCATTAAACTAGTTTTAATCTCTAACGTCAGTCCAAAAAATTCTGATTCCATTCCTCCAACTTCATTTTGCAGCATAATTCATTAAAATACATTCATGTACATTGTTTAATTCGTATATAAAAAACTATAAAAAGGATGCTCACCTAAACTTGCTTAAGTGATATCTTGTAAATGGAGACAAAAATATTAAAATACTCTACTTAATAATAATAACAATTAATAATAACTATTAATAAGTAGTTTTACTCAGTAATATTATTGACAATTAATTTACTATTATTTTATTTTAATAGCATTAATATCGTAATAAAGTACCATGATATTATTACTTAGAAATTTAATACCATTTAATAATTAGAAATAATAAAATAACGTTTCATCTAATACTATTGCACATAATTTTTTTAAGATATATAATAATATGATAAGTTTCTTAACATATTTCGTTACTAAAGTATATCATATGATCAATTATCTATAAACCAAAGGGAAAATTAAATTTGTAAAAAAGAAAAAACACAAAATGTTACTTTTTAATATATTTTTCATCTAAAATGTGAATTTTCTAAATATCGAGTGAGCATCAAAGTTACAACTATATTCCTTTATAGAAATAATATTAGTGTAATTAAATACATATACGAATATAAAAACATAATTGTAAGTTAATTGTTATATTTGGTTAAAACAGTACAATTAAACTATTTTTAATTTCCTGCCTCTGTAATTTAAAATGAAAAAAAAAAAGAGTGTAACAACTTTAATTTCCTCCATAAATTCACTCTCCCATCTGAATCAAAAATGTCATTTTTGCCTTTATAGAGAATCTGACAATCTTTGATTAAAAATATTTTCTGAAGGATTACAAGAAACCAACAAAGCAAGGGAGGAGAAAGGAGAAATGATTTCTTGTAACCTTCCTGAAAATCTTTTCAGTCAAAGATTTTTAATGTGTATGGCCAAAATGACCATTTTGGTTAAAATGGAAGGTGCATGGGTGAATTTTTTTTAAGCGAGGGAGAGCTCTAATATTATAATAACATGGTTTAATAGTAGAAATTTTCACTTATTAAGGAATTAAAGGCTTTTAAAAACTGAATTAACCATCATAATAAAACTTGTTAATATTCAACCAAAGGGTGAAACTGAGAAATCACATCGTTAATAAAATAAACCAACAAGAATAATTGAGGGCATTCATTTACATCCACTTCCATTCAACACTATGATTGCCAAAACCTTAATCTACGAATAGATATCATTTAGGTTTATCTGCCTAAACAAGATTATCTCAATCGATAAAATGATATGAAGAACAATGCCAAAGTGTCTTGTACATCCCTTTTTCAAGAGCTCGATTCATACACAAAGATAAATCATCATGGACAAACGACACTAAGACTTGTAAGGATATCTCTGTCTTTGTGTACAGAAACCATTATCAAAATGAATACATTTGTTGGCAACTGTTCAGGTTAGAGGATCTAATTCTATCTTTTTGTAACAACTCCACTACCAAAAAAATAAAACTGTGTATACAAACCGTATGTACATGTAATGCAGTGAGTTCATTGATTTTGTGAGATGGTCATTCTGCAGGTACTTCATCAAAGCCAAAAGTGCAACATTGCCTGTTCATAGAAATTTACTGTCATCAGTTCTTATTTGAAATTTAAGAGCACAACTAATGCATAGCTTCATGAAAAGCCAGTACCAACCTATCCTACCCCATGATCATCACATTCAAACTGATACTAAATGTAAAGTGTACACCACAAAGAATCAAAGAAAAACATGAAAGATTCAGTCCAGCAATATAGTATTTCTTGTTCCCCTCAAAAGTCAAGGGAAAAAAACAGGAAATTCTAACTACCTCTTGGAGAGAAGCCAAAGACACGTTGTCCCTAGGAGCAGCTTTTTTGGTTTTCAAGTCTCTCATCTCTGATTGTATTGATTGGAGTTGACTTTGTATGTCCTTTAACAGTCTCAACTGTTCTTCATCATTCCCTTCATGGATAATCTCTTGCTTTGCAGTAATTCTCTCCTTCTCAAGCCTCTCAATTCTCTGATTCAGCTTACGAAACTCAGCTTGAGAATTGTAAACTTCATTCATCCCTTCCTTTTTATGGTCACTGACTGCCATCATAACTGTAGGACAAGCAGCTTTTATTTCACTATACACTTTAAACATACTCTTTCTCTTTTCTGCTGCGCCAAGTTTAACAGGTTTTTCAACCATTCCCTGATAGTCAGAATCTGGTTTTCTTAATCTGTTCTCTGCATTCAAATTCCATTTCTCGTGCTTTTCACTAGTTTGTGGGACTTCATATACATCATAGACATTACGCAAACAAGGAGAATCATTTGCAACTCCTCCATTATGTGTACTTTCACCTTGACTAACTTGATCAATGCTAGCCTGCGATGAAATTGAATAGGACCTCCCTCTTCTACTACTCAAATTTGCACTCTTTTCTCCTTCAGCACAATCTGAAATGATCTTCACTTGTTCATTCAACTCCTTTATCTGGTTCAAATAAGAATCAAGAGTTCCACTACCACCTGAAAATTCAACTGGTTTTCTTGCCAAATCCAAGCCAGATTGAGCTACTTCCTTGTCAGTACTCTCCTCCTCTATTATCTTAGGGATCACTTCAAGAACTGGACTAGGTGATCTTTCCCTGGTAGCAGCTCTCAGGGAACTCAGAAACTGAATTGCAGGCATTGATTGTAGCCTTCTAACAGTGCTACTCTGACCCCCATTTTCTCCATTTCTTTTATCACTCCTATTCAGAAGGAGATCCTCTTGGAACTCAAACTCATTAGCACTAAGATCACACCCCAAGCTCATAAGTTTGTGTCTATAAGCCTGGACTTGAAATTCGAGAGACACAATTAACATTTCCTTCTGATACATAAGTTCCTCAAAAGCCTCGAGAGAGGCCTCAGCATGGCCTATCTTCTCTTCTGCCACTCTCTTGTAGTGACTGGCCTCCATCTTCACCACAGCCTTCTCTCCCTGCAAACGCAGTATCATGTCCAGTGCTTCACTCGTTGCAGTAGCTGAAGCTTCTCTTTCCTCATCCAACTCAGCATATAGCTTTTCCAGAAGTTGCTGCTGGGCACGAAGTGTCTCCTTCATTGCTATTTGATCACTTTTACTACGAGATATCATAGAAGAACACCTCATACTTTCTGCCATTCTAAACCTTTCTTATTGAACCTATCACCAACCCAGAACACAGAAATCAAGTACAGCACAACCACCCTTCGATTCACAATCATTCAAGAATCATAGGGCGAAAATATTATTATTCAAAACCCACAAAAAGTAAGAAAGCTAGACGAAATTTCAATCGTTAAATAAAACACTATTTGCAAAATTCCATCAATACTAAGAAGATCCATTAACATATATATCAAAACGAAGAACAAATCGATGAATAAAACAAGCACTTACCAGTTACCACAACAGAATCTCAACCAAACCTAAATTCAGGAATCAGATTTTGTGAGAAAGAAGAAAGTAAGTGCAAATGGGATCTTGCAGGAAAAGGGTGTTTTGAGGAAGAGGAAAAACTTCACAAACAAATGAAAAAGATTGGTTTGCTTAGAAAAGAGGAGAACTAGAGTGTGAAACTGTACAAGCTTTTCAAACAAGTAAAAAGACTTCACACCACACACGGAGAATTTATGAACCTTCCAATGGGACAAGACAAACATGAAAATCTCACAATGGAAAGAAAAGAAGCAATCTGCTGCAAAATTGGGTCAGAAATTCGAAAGAACCACTCACTCAGTGTGTGCACAATCCTCCCAAAAAGTAAAAAAGCTAGCCTTTGGTGTTTGCTTTTGTTATACGTGCAGGAACTGTACTGGGTCACGCGCACAGCAGAAAAGGACAGAGTGTGACTTTCTGTTTCCAGTTACGCGCATAAGACAGAAAGTCCATGATTGCTAAGGTTATTCGTAGGTTGGTTTCAGTGCCGACCATATTTCATATTTTTAGTAAATTAAATTATATTTATTTTTATATAATATTTTCTTAAATTGCACTGAAATTTCGGTGATTTTAAGATTCTATCAAAATATCCTATTTTATTTTGAAAACATTATGCTGTTTTTGCTTATTTTTTACATTACATATATATTTTATTGGTGATTAATCATTTCTCATTTTCTTGTAGTGAGGGGGGAATGGATTCTTATTTTTTTTGGAACCTTCGTTGGTCTTAATTCTTTTTTTATATTTGGTTTTATTGAGTAAAAAAGAGAAAACTCGAAAGAACAGGAAATTGTTTTATTGGAAATAACTCATTGAAAAAAATAATGAAAAGTAAAGATAATTATTGAAAAGGAAAATAATTTTTTTTTATTAGTGTTGTTTATTAATGTTAATACTTTTATTTATCAATAATGTTTTATTATAATTAATATATATACATATATTAGTGTTATTAATATTTTTTATTTTTTAATAATTTATAACTATAACTCTGCAATACAACCAATAATGTGAATTTTCCCATAATTTTTTTGTAAATACTTTTTTGCTGTTTTTATTCTTATAAACGTAGTGAATTTTATTAATTTTATGATTGATAATAAAGCATCCACCATGACTAGTTATTTTGATATAAAACAACAAATATTTTTATGCAATTATAGAATTATAAAAATTAATAAATGATTTTTTCCTTATATACTTATTTTTTATAATTTCAATATAAATATTAGTAAAAAGTCCATATGTACGCCAAGGAAATTATCCTGGTCACTGTACACATTAAAAAGAAGATAATAGTCTCACCAAATTCTTTTCTCACAGGATTTATTATTCGACGGAAATTTGGTTACCTTACTCATCTTTTACATACTCATGTGAATGAAAAAATTGGATTTTAAAATAATTAATTTTTCATTTTCTTTAAAAATTCTTAAGTTTAATATCATTATTATTTTTAATTATTTTATTTTTTATTAAAATATAATTATAATATCAATAACACATGTAATTGTTTTATTATCGTATAATAGATAAATATAAATAAAGTAAAATTAATATTTAAATTTAATTCCTTTAAATAAAATATCATGATTAGATTTCACAGACAAATGAGACTTTGTTAGTTTCACTTATTTCCTATAATTATAACGAAAAACTGAAATTTTGTAGTATAAAGAATAACGAAAATCTTCCTTCGTTACTTTTTCATCTTTATGTTTTTCTTTAAATTTAAAAAGAAATAAAGAGTATATAAAATCACTCTTGACAATTTGATTTTATAAAGTCATTCTAACTAAAATATACAAAGTGTTTCTATATGGATATGTGTAAGGCTGAGAGATATACCTTTCTGATATAATTTTCCTGTTTTTCACTGGTACTATTTTATTATCTGCTGGATTATTGACCTAACTATAATATAAATGTTGGCCCAATTATGGCCCATCATAAATAACTCAGGCATTTGTCTTACCGCGGTCCAATGACTTATGTGCTAGACCAACGTGCCTAAGACCATTTGCTTTGATCGGCCTTCGTTGGCTGGAAGGGTAGACCGAACAGTTGTAAATAATGACCGCTCAGTCACTCCTTATACCCTACATATGCCCTACAAGTTCGTGTTAACCATTCGGTCTGAAGAAGGGTTAACTATAGGACTTATAGAAGGCGTTCGGGTAAAGGCTGAGTATTGTAACCGTTCCATACGTTAAAGAGTGGGTTATACATCGTTGGATAAGGATCTGGCAATGTCAGATAATTATTTGCATTTCCCGCCTTTGAGGCAGTTGTAGAGTCCTGCAATAAAGACTGTAAGATGGAAAATGATCCTACGACTCATATCAACTCTAAGCGCGTCAGTTACCCCTCATAAATGCAAAAGACACTCAAAATCACTTTGATTTTCTAACCGCCGTGTCAAAGCGGCGCAGCGGAATAGTTAATGCGTTCAACAAACCAAGAGAGGGTGAATTGGTTTTTTATCTAAAATCGTTCTTTTAATAATTTTCTTAAATAAATATAAAAATTCCTTAAAACAATTTAAACAAATTAAAAGAGTAAGGAAGAGAGAAAATTGCACATGTAATTTTTATCCTAGTTCGGATCACAGAGATCCTACATCCAGTTGTTAATCTCAACTGAGAATTAACGCTTCACTAGCACAAATCAAAAAACTGTTACAATCACAAAGAAATTAAAACAGTTTAAGGTTAGAACATCTCTCTTGTTACCCCAAGAGATGAAACTCACTTCCCCTGTGACGCACAAGGGATGAACACCTCCTCTGAATCTTCACAAAGGATGAACACCTCCTCCGAATGCTTCACGAAGAATGACAGGCTTTCAACTCGGCAACAACAACAACACTCAATCACACTCCCTGGGAAAGTTTTTGCTCTATGCCAACAACAACAACACTCAATCACACTCCCTGTGAAAGTTCTCGCTCTATGCCAACACGCCAAGTTCTCAAGCCACAGGACAAGGGTTCAGCAAACCCTAGAACACTTATCACCGCACACTACAAATAAGATTTTTCTAAATACACTTATTTCGTATTTTAGAATGAGAGTCCCCATCTAATTTATAGAGATCTCACTCAAGGGTACCTCCAAAAATCTGTTGTCAACTAATTAACGTGTGATAATCAATTATCCAATTATGGTAATTGATTATGCATTTAATGAATGCACAACAGTAAAAAACTTGCTTAAAAATGCTCATAATTGCTCGTGATAATCAATTATGGCAAGTCATAATTGATTATTGATAATCGATTATTATAAGTTGATAATCAATTATCTTGAGTATAAAATGAGGTTTTTTGATTCAAAATAAATTTTAACGCAACCTAAGGCAAACAATACATAGAATCAAAGATAAACCACATCCTATACATAAATCTACTAAGTTATAAAAGCTTTAATATAAAAACAAGTCTTCATGAGGATCTTATTTCAATAAGAGCACTTGAGACCTGACTTTGAGACATCATCAAAACTTCTTCTCTTCAGCTTTATGCTAACACGTCGTTTCTCCTAAAAGCACGCCAACAATCTCTTCATCCCTAAAGCTTTTCTCTTTGCAAACTAGAAGTAATCATGAACCCTACTATGATCAGCGGCGACGACTCGCCAATCACCGTAGAAATAACACCACTCAGGGAAGCTAGTAATGTAGAAACTCTTCTTAGTGGCGATAGTGCCTTTGTTTATGGCAATGTCAAGGTTGAAGGTATCGAGGAAGAGGAAGATGTATCTTAGTCTTTGCCCAATATCAGTAGATACGACTGGGCTTCTCGCGATGTTAGTGAGTACAATAGTTTATTTTCTAGTAGAGCAGAATTAGAGAGAGGGGTAGAGAACAACTGCTTAGTAAAAACCCTAGATTGTAGCCCTTTAATTAAATTGTCTGCCTATAAGAACAATGAGCGAGTTTTTCACGGGAAAGGCACCCATCCGCATGATTTCTTTTTCGCTTACTCTTATATATTTCGTGAAATGTATATACGAATGCCATTTAATTCCTTTCAAATAGGAGTGTTGAAGGCGCTGAATACAACACCCTCCCAACTACACCCCAACAGTTGGGATTACATTCAGGATTTTGCCATAGTGTGTCAAGCCATTGGAATAAACCCTACCCCGACCATATTCCTTTATTATTTCCGCACCCGACCGGTCGCCAAAAGGGGATGGGTGTCACTGATATCCAAACCGGGGAACTCACTGTTGAGTTATTCTTGTTGTCCTTTAAAGGGTTCAAGGAAATTTTTTTAAGGTAGAGATAACAAACCTAGGTCGACCGCACTTTTTTAGTGAGGATGGTCAACCTAGATTTCCTCTCTATTGGACCCAAAATTCTATAAGAGTTTCCTCTTGGTCTAAGAGTGATATGACACTCGGGGAGTTGGAGTCTTTAGACTTGTTTGACAGCTTGCCTCGTCAGCTCGTCTCCTGCCATATAATAAACTGCCTTGGAAGGGACAACCTCAGCTTTGAGGTGTTTGGTATGGTACTTTCTGTTTACCACTTTTGCAATTTATGTGATTGTGATCAGGCTGAATTTCCTGTAATTGTGTAGATATAATGGCAACGAAGAACCCCAAGAAGAACTGGTTTGAGTTGATGACTGATAAGAGTAATCAAGGGGAGCCTTCCCTTCCAACATAGAGCATCCTAAGTAGCTTACCTGCACCTAGCCGTGTAGTCGCGCCACACAAGAATGTTGAATCGCTTGTTAAGGAGACCATTGTTGCTCCCTCTAAAACCATTCGGCCACCTTCGCCTGAGCGAGCGTCGCTGGAGATGATTATTATTGAAGACCGTCCTTTTACCAGAAAAAGGAAAGGTGGTCAACGCATTGAAGAGGGCAACAGTACCAAGAAGGGTAAGGACACTGAAGTTCCCCCCTGTTCGCTTTCGGACGATCTTTGGAGCTCTAGCTTCTGCTTGGGCCATAAAATAGATTTCAACCTGGCCGAAGACGAGAAGAGTATAGTTGAAAATATGTCGGAGCAACATCTAGTCGACATCTCTCTAGCCTGTCGAACAACGATAGTGAATTAGCATCTAGCCTACGCTTCGGACAAGGGTAAGCTAAGTACTGAGCTGAAAGAGTCTCGGGATGAAGTGGCCGCCTTAAAACTAAAGTTAGAGGAGGAGATAAATGCTCACTCTCAAAGTAAGAAGAAGCATGCAAAGACAACCCTTCTACTTGCTAACATTGAAAGCGCCATGGCGGACATCCGCAAGTCTGGCCGCGAGCTTCAAACAAAGAATGAAGAGCTTGTAAAAACAAATGCAAAACTTACCGCCACCATCGAGCATTTGAAGGAGCAAAACTCCAAGCTACTGGAGCATGGCAGGCATCTTGATACAGCTTGTCGGGATGCTCGTAATGGGATGCCTTGAAAGCAAGGGTTCAAGCCCAAGATGTCCAAATCAGGGATATGGGAAAAGCTATAGTTGAGGAGCATACCTTGGGCTTTCAGAAGGCACTGAGACAGGTTTCCTTTCTCCTGAATGCATCCACCAAGGGGGTTGGCTTCGACATGATGAAAGATGTTTATCAAGGGAAGCTGGTGCCCATGAAAGACATTCCGGATGAGGAGTTTGTAGAAGCAGTGACCTCAATAGCAACTGAAGAAAGGGTTGAAGGGGAAGCACTTGCGGAGGTGCCCGCCAATGAAGGTACTGGGAAAGAATGTCAAATAATGGCTCCAAAGGGTAATGTTGCCCTTGTGATTATCAGTTAGTTTTAGCTTTTCCTCTTTTGAATGATTATGTAACAGTTTAAGCGTATCCTAAACATTTGAACAATTTTATTGTTTTGTTGTTGTGTTTCCTGTCTTATATTATGAAGTTGAACGTCTTTGTATTTGATGTTGTTTCATGTGAGTTGCAAACAACCTTGTATGTGCCATTGCCTCACATCCATTAGCTAGGTGGTCGAGACACCATTATTATGCAGTTGATAAACATCAATCGGATGATGTTGAATGTGCTATAAGTATTCGCTTGAAACTCTTATATTGATAGAAGAGGTTATGCGTAACATTTCCTCCTATGTAGTTGATATTTTAGGGGCTTTATGAAGAACTTTTCTTCAATGGACGAGAGTGGTAGTTCATTTCACTGGGAACTTCCTAGTGAAGAGTGACAGTCCATTGAGGGCTTCCTCCACTGCTCGATTTTCGACCTAGGAGTTACCTAGAACTTCCTAGTGAACGAGAGTGACAGTCCATTGGGAACTTTCTTCATCGCTCGATTTTTGACCTAGGAGTTACTAGGAACTTCCTAGTGAACGAGAGTGATAGTCCATTGGGGACTTCCTTCACCGCTCAGTTTTCAACCTAGGAGTTATTGGGAACTTCCTAGTGAATGGGAGTGATAGTCCATTGGGGACTTCCTTCACGGCTCGGTTTTCGACCTAGGAGTTATTGGGAACTTCCTAGTGGATTCGCCACTTCATTGAATAGAAATTGTTCGGCTTTATTTATTCCAACATGCAAACACAAAAGAATTTAAATAACAAAAGTCTATGTCATAAGAAACTTAAACATGACAGTAATGTTCAACTAAAGTAGAATTTGAGATGAGTCGCATTCCAAGTGTTAGGGATAACTTTCCCATTGAGTAACTCGAGTCGATAAG
Organism: Vigna angularis; assembly: GCF_016808095.1. Classification (NCBI taxonomy): domain Eukaryota; kingdom Viridiplantae; phylum Streptophyta; class Magnoliopsida; order Fabales; family Fabaceae; genus Vigna; species Vigna angularis. The sequence continues at coordinate 8,052,174 of NC_068973.1, read as the reverse complement.
CTTCATTCATCAAATCTTCCATGACGTGAAATGGTCCCTCCCAATTAGCTGCTAGTTTTCCATGCGCTCGATTTTTCTTGGCTTCACCTCTCTTACGACATACGATATCTTCTTCTTTGAAGCTTCTTGGTTTCACCTTGGTATTTTACTTTCTTGAAATCAACCTTTTCTGAGCAGCGGCACGAATCACGGCTACCTCTCGTCTTTCTGGCAAAGTATCGAGGTTAACCTGCAGTTGTTCATCATTGACATCTATATCCTTGATGTCTCGTCTCAACGAAGGTTCACTCACTTCAACCGAAAGCATGACGTCTGTTCCATAAGTTAAGTTGAAGGGGTTTCATCAGTAGAACCGTGCGGAGTACATTTGTATCCCCATAGCACCTCGGGTAACTCCTCTACCCATAAACCTTTTGCTTCGCCTAATTTTCTGTTAACAAAATTATGAAGATGAAATTTTGATAATGTCCAAATCAAGTAAAGAGAAATCAAGATTTAAGAAAATATTGGAAAGACTTGTATTATTATAGAAAGCTTTTGTAGTAATTGTAATTAAATGTTTAAGTTCACCTACATGATTTTTATAATTTATTTGACATAATTTTTATAATAAGAAAGTAAAAAATAGTTACCTACACTAGTTCCATGATTTTTATAATTCATTTTGACATAATTTTTATAATAAAAAATAATCATCTACACTCATTTATTTGACATGATTTTTATAATTCATTTTGACATGATTTTTATAATAAGAAATGATTTTTATAATAAGAAAATAAAAATAATGTGTAAAATGAATATAAACGTGTCTCAAGAATATTTTCTCAAAAATCAATATTTGCTAAGATTCTTGATCGGTTTCAATGCCCACCATATTTCTTATTTTTAGTAAATTAAATTATATTTATTTTTATAAAATATTTTCTTGCACTGAAATTTCGGTGATTTTAAAATTCTACCAAAATATTCTATTTTATTTTAAAATTTTATTGTAAAAAACTCATTCAGAAAATAAAGATAATTATTAAAAACGAAAAGAAAAGAAAAATATTTATTATTATTGTTTATTAATGTTAATAATTTTTATTTATTAATAATGTTTCATTATAATTAATATATATAGTTATTAATATTTTTTATTTTTTAATAATTTATAACTATAAATACAACAAATAATGAGAATGTTCTCCAAACTTTTTTGTAAATATTTTTTTTGCTTGTTTTTATTCTTATAAACATAGTCAACTTTATTAATTTTATTATAAAGTTAATCAACTTTATTAATTTTATGATTGATAATAGAGCATCATTGACTGTTATTTTGATATAAATCAGCAAATATTTTTATTATGCAATTATAAAATTATAAAAATTAATAAACAACATTAATTTTATGAAGAAATCCAAGATAACAACACACTATTTATAAAGCGGTTAACCTAAACATTGTACTCTAATACGGATGCTTAAAAAAAACACAGAACTTAAAATTCCTTGGTTGAAAATCAAGCGTATACAGTGTTACGCCAAAATTTTTAGACAGACTTAAATATATAAATGTTCCTTAAAGACAAGGTACTTACAATTTGGATTAAAGCATACCTTGAGATATTTGGTGCACTATCTTTCAAATTTTTTTTCTCATCTTTAGATTGCAAAATTTCTTTCTCTTGCATTTCTTCCTCTTCCTTTGGTGTCCGACAAGTATGACTAAAATGACTTTTACCACCATAATGATAATTTATACTTTCATCTTATTTGTCATCATTTTCACCTTCTATTTTTTCCTTTTTCACATTAATGTTTCACTTCTGATGATAAAATGTTTCTTTGAAATTTTTTTTATATTCATGTTCACAATCATGATTACTACTAGCATGATCACGACCAAGACCAAAGTCACGACCAAAGCCACAATTGTGAAAACATGAATAAAATATTGTTGCATTCACTTTTAGGAATGGAGCAAAATCAATTGGATGCTCTTTGTTTTGTTTAGCCACAAAAAGCCATGAAATTAATTTAAAACATTTGTAAAATTCTTTTTTTGATATTGTTATTGCAGATGTAAATGAGTTGCTCAAATGTTTGATTTCTTTCTTTAATAACCTCACCAAAATTCATTGTATCTAAATGTATTTCAAGATCTAATACCCAAGATAAGTAATTCTAATATCAAGGATCACAAATTCAAATTTTGGAAGAAAGTTTAACATATTTAAAATTAGCACATAAAATACTAATAATAATAATCAAATATTAAATTATAAAATACTAATAATAATAATGAAATATACGAATAATATTTTATGTATGAAATTATAAAATTGATATAACAATATTAAATGCTAGAGAAATAATCAAATATAAATAATAATTAATATAATTATCATAATAATAATCACAATAAAAAAAAATAATAATAAAACAAAGATGAAATTTGATAAAGTCAAATAAATTTTATCACAAAAATAAAATTATAAATGTGGAAAAAATTATAAAAATTATAAATTATAAAAATTATACGCTTCTTTTTCACTAGTGTGAGCAAATAATGTCACCAAGAGATTAGAACATAGTTGACTCTATCTTTAAGAACATAAGAAACAAACATATTAAGGAATAAATATTTTATCTTTTAAAATGTTTTTAGTCAAACAAAATTTAAATAGTTCACTTATTTACCTGTACATCGTGTAGGTCCATAGTTATTATTACAATAATGAAAAAAAAAAAGTAAAAGAGATAATGCTGTAATATCGCCGACAAATATGCTTTTTCAAACGTTGAACATGTATGTTTATTTCCAGAAAAATTGTCACCTAGGATGTCTTGCACTGTTGAACATTTCTTTCACCTTTGAACATCTCCAACGGCCAACTTGATTCAGATGTAAATTTCTTATTGCTTTTTCATTACAGTAATAGTACAATTCAATAAAACCATTTAAATTCTTAGAAGCTTTTTTTCATCTTGTTTAAATTCTTGTGTTCTTGTGTATATTACTCAATTTGTTAATTTGATTCTGATATTTATTGTTTTAAACAGGTTTATAATATCTAATATGCTTGAAGATGCATTTGAATTCTTTTATCGGAACCTTCTTGAATAGTTTGAACAATATTATATTCTTCAATATCATTTTTGCCACAACATTGTATTAAAATGATCTTAGTAAACTGTCATAGCTAGCTAGAGGTGTTAGATATGTATATATTAATTCATTAACTTTATCTACTCCATGCAAAGCTGGAATCTACGTGAAACCTAATGCTCGTTCATTAACTTTGTTACATGAGATTTTTTCGATCATAACAATGTTTTAATATATATTAAAATTAGTGTGTTTTGAAAATATAAAAAAAAAATATAATTTTTATAACCATTTCATTGTGTTCAAGCTTGAAATAACATTATTATTCGATTTGGTTTGTGCAATGTTTACAAGTTTAATATAATGAATTTATTGACTGTATTCATTCATGATTAATTATAGTTATATATAGTACATAATTTATTTGTCTTAATTTAAAGTTATTCCCATTTGAATGTTAGATGAAAAAAGTGAGCATGAAGAAGGCTTTAAAGTTGGCAAAATTCAGTGGTGAACTTAAGGTATACTGCATCCAATTTCTTGTGTGACTAAATTTGTTTGTGAATGTTGCTTAAAATGTGGTGATGAATTGCAGGGACTAGATGCAGCAATTGCTAAGGCAACTAGCTATAAGCATAAATTACCAAAGGAAAAGCACATTCGTAGTAAGTGATTTCTAGTAAATGTTTAATGACTTTTGGTTAAAATATAAACAAAGTTCTACCTTACATAAAACAAAAGTATAATACGAGTTTATATATATAAAAGATATTTTGGCTGATAAAAGATTTTTGAGAGTGATATAAAAAATAAGGACCATGATATTTTAACAATTTTTTGACAACAGACTATGTATCACTGTTTTATTAGTTTTTGTATTTGAAATGGACCAATCACAAACTATCACATAGGTTTTTATAAAAAAATTATCAAAAAAAAGTTGTTAAAAAGATATTTTCCAAAAAATAAATATGTTACAATCTCGTTCAAAACGAACAATGTTCAATGTAAAGATTTATGTGTGTTGATTTTTCCTACGATTATTTATTTCAATATTTTTAGATTTAATTGAATATGATCACTTAATTTTTTTTATCTTCAATTCAGTTTAGAAATTGACACTTTTTTTTTAATGTTTTCAGCAATTTTTCATTCACTGTCTCCGTCAAAACCTCGCAGTGAGGTGATTTACTGTATAGAGGGTCTTACAAAGCGTTTTAGCCATTCTAATAATTGGAGTGTATGTTCCTAATTAACGATTTTCCGATCTGTTTTTGGTTGGTACAGTAGAAGCTTGTTCATTGTGTATTTCTTCAGGTTGCCATGAAATCACTTTTAGTCTTACATCGTGCCATAAGGGAACTTGACTCTTCCATTTTTGAAGAGCTTCTCCACTATCGCAATGCAAAAGGTTACATCATTGACTTCTCATTCTTTCATGGAAAATCAGCCCCCAGCGGTACATGCTTTGCTCATTTTCACTTTTCCAACCTTCTCTTTCTGTTCGTATCTAATTTATAGAGTCCGACGTACTTTTACATTTATTTTGACAAATAGTATAAAGATAAAATATCATAAAATAGTTAAATTTTATATTTTTTTATGTTAAAAAATGAATTTTAAACTTTATTTATTTTATAAAACTAGTTTGTAAGGTTAGATTTTTGTATTTATTTATATATTTTAAATTAACTTTATTTTTAATTAATGTAAAACTTTCAATAAAAAATAATAAAGAGTAGTATCAAAATAAATATAAAAAGTGTTAAAATATATATTTTCATTTATATTATAAGAAACTATTAGGTATAATAAGTATGAACTTGGCTTTCCAATTTGTATTTCATGAGTGTTACTTTACTAACTTGGATATTTTGGTGAAAAACACTAGATTTTTCTATTTGGATTCGTCATTATGCCCTCTACCTTGAAGAACGCATACAATGTTTCAATGTAATAAACTATGACGCTGCAACAAATAGCTCGGTGAGAAATTTAGGTCGTAATCTTTTCCTTAGTTTTTGGATTATTTGACATAACAAATTGTGAAATAGGTTATGCACATTTATTTGGTAACTCTTATTAGGGTGAGCAAAATTGAACTACATCAACTTTGGATTGAATTATTTTAAAATTAAATTAACTTTAAACGTGTTTTAAGATAAATGCATTGAACTGTGTCTTAAATGAATTAAACTGAACTTCGTCAAGATTTGAATGAACTAAATTAAATTGAATTAGGATAAATTGTTTGAATTATTATTCATACACATTCTATTTTAGGCTATATTTCTCAATATCGTAGGTTGTATTTTGTTTTGGTTTAAATGGTGTTATTTAAGAATGTTCAATTTCCATGAATCAAATTTATAGAATATTTCAATGTAGATTTTATTTTAAACAGTCGAGTTTTTTTTTTATTAAGTCAACTTACTATATAAATTTAGTTTCGTTCACATATTTTTTACAACCCTAACTCTTCCATGTCCATCATTGATTTTTGCATGACATTCTCTTTCTATGTGCTGCATTTTATTACTTTCATTTTTCAACTTTTCTGTCGCTTCCTTTGCATTTTCCCATTGTTTTAGTTTGATGACCAAGCGATGCAAAATTCTTGAGATAGAGCAGTTGGTCCAAATTAATTATCTTGTATTTAAAAAAAAATATTCATGATAACAATTTTGGTGGTTGAATTATTAAATTTTTGTATGCGTTTTCTATTTTTTACTCCTTGTCCACAAAAGTGATTGCTTTATTTTTGTGCTGTAGTATTATATGAATAATTTTCATTCCCTCTTGCTCCAAAAGTATATATTTTCTTGACTTGATGTCTTTTTTTAAGGCTGAATATGTTTTTTGTTTAATATTTCATGGTTTTATTTAATATGATTTCTCAATTTTTTTTCTCAATTTTATCCTCATTTTATTTAAATGACTACGTGTAAATAAACATTTGATTCTATGGACATTTAGAAATATAGTGAAAAGCTTGACACCAAAATCTTGTTGGAGCAATTGCCAGCCTTACAAAATCTCCTCTCCAGACTTCTAGATTGCAGGGTAACATTAATTAGTACAACAACCTAATCATGATGTTTAATTTCCATTTGATAATTTTAATGTATGGCTCACAAGAAAACCACTTTCTATTGACTTTTACAGCCAAGGGGTGTAACTGAACAAAATCGCTTAATTCAATATGCTACTTCAATAGTAAGAAATATCATCTTTTATTAAATGATTTTCTTCGTTTTAATTAGATCTCTTAAGAATTTTAATTCTGTGCATATATAGTTTTTGATATTGACTATTTACTGATCAGTCTTTAAAATATAATTTTTACGTTTTAAAATATATTCAATTTTTTTAATATATCAATTTTAAAGATTCAGTAAATAATAAAAAAAAACTCGATAAATAATTGTACTCATCTTTTGATGACGTGTTTGTTTGTGATATTTATCAACTAGGTTGCTGGTGAAAGTGTGAAACTATATGTTGCAATAACTGTTGGAGTGGTTGAATTGCTTGACAAGGTGAAAAAAGCTCAACACTTTAAGAATGCAATTTAATTTTATAAGTAGTTGTTAAATTTTATTTATTTCTATTTTGGCACAGTTTTTCGAGATGTACCATAATGATGCTCGTAGTTCACTTCGAATTTATAAAAAATCAGTGACTCAGGTACTTTACATATTGTCAATTTTTTATTTGCATTTATGCATGCTTAATTCTTTTACAAAATTCGTATTATGCTTGCTGATTTATTTTTTACTGTAGGCAGAATGGTTATCTGAGTTCTTTGAAACTTGCAAAAGATTAGAATTTGGAAGGGGGAGAAAATTCATCAATATTAAAATGGTATTATTAAGCTTGTATTTTTAATTTATATATTGCTTCATAGTGAAAATGTTTGACATTTGTTTTGCAGCCTCCTGCTTCTTTTATTAGTACCATGGAGGAATATATTAAGGAGGCCCCAAGCTCCTTAATGCTAGAACACAACAACATGGTATGATGCTGAATTGTGAATTACATCATATGTTTTTTCTTCTAAGAGGTTGATGGGAAATAGGTTTCAATGAAAAAAAAAGTACACCTTACTTATCATTTAGTTCACATGTTTTCATTTTCACAGTATTTTTTCAATGCATGTATCTTTTAGAAGGGTTGAATGTGTAGAGATGTTTATTGATTCAGATTACTCAGAGACTCAACTTATTCAATTAAATCTAATTAATTTAGGTTGAATTTTAATTATGATTGAATCAATTCCAATCCAATTCAAACTAATTTATTTTTATTAGGTTAGACAATGAGTTAAGTATGGAAAATCCAAAACCCAACTCAAAATCCACCCTTATATTTATATTAATCATGAACAAATTATGTGTTGAGTTATTGATTTAATTTTAAAAAAGAATGGATTGAATTAGATTTTTTAACATAAAATATTTAGAAATTCAATTCAACCTAACTCGATATTATTTTAAAAGTTGGACAATGGATTTATTATCCTATCCTACCCAGGTATATCATTTGTATCATTAGGGATTTTATCAAAGTAATATGATTGGTTGGATACAGATTACATTATCCAATAAGGTAGGTTTGAGGTTCATTTATTGGGAGTTTAAGGTTGATTTTTTATTTGGGATTTAATGGGTTTATAGAACATTAACTATACGTATGCCTAACATGCACGCTGGATTTATGGAATCATTAAATTCCTTTTGAAATTGTTAAATATATTAGGATTTCATTGCTCATTTACTTGTTATTAAAGTGTACAACTTGCTCTTTCATCATGTTTATCTCATTTATCTGTGCACTACATATTTTTCTTTGATGCTTTTGGGGTAATAGTTTATAGTATTAGGGTCATATATGTGTATGTGTGCGAAGACGAATACTAGAGTTATTCTTTGATGCTATTTTAAATCTAAAGAGAAGTGAGTGTTTTTATAAATTAGAAAAGTCTCTGACTGTCATGAAAGAAGATCCAAGCCATGACAATTTTCTCATTCTAGATATTTTATAGTTAAGCATTAATTTACAATGAAATTAAGAATAAAAAAGTCTAGGTTATTTCGTTTTACAATGAATAAATTAGTTTGAAGAAAAAAAGTTGTAATTTTTTTAGTTAAGTGAGTCTATCTATTTAATTTACCAATCTGTGGTGAGTCGAGTTAGACTCTCAACAGTAAGCTGGTTTGAATTGACTCACTAAGTAGCCTATCTGTGATGGGTTGGACAAGTTGAATAGCTCGTTTTACTACTCTACCAGTACATCACTATTAATTTAGATGGAGCTGTAAAGTTGACTTAATGGTAACAGCTGGAACGGAGGATGAGAGAGGTTGTATAGATTCAACTCTCTCCACCAACAAAATACTAAAAACTAATACTTATCGATGGATTAATATTCGTCGGTGATGGAGGCACAAAGACAATGCAATGACAAGTGTAATGACACAACAACAACAAAAGCCACGACTAAACTTGTCACTTTGATATGTTCTTATTCATTGAAAATTAACACATCATTAGTTATATTTTTTCTAATGATGATCTTGATGGAGTAATTCCTTACAAACATGGCTTCATTGTGTTTGATTAAGTGTTGTCACAATAAATTGTAAAATATAAAGATATATCTTTTGTAAGACTGAAAATAGTAGATCATGTAAAATGCAAGTGTTTCATTTGACAAATGATACATCACCTTGCAATCTTCGCTTTGTCTAATAAGCGAAGCCTTTATGATATGGTGAGCACACAAGATCTTTAAGCTTACATACCTAACAAAAATATTCTTGAAACTTATTTTTGTATGGAATGTCTTTGTTTTTTGTTTACCTAGATGATTCGTGCAAGCATGGTCTACATCAAGATCTCTTGGGATATAAGCTAAAGTTGCTTTATTTCAAGAATCATCTTGACACAAGCTTGTGTCTACTCTGATTCACCAATTTGTCTCGTAAATTCTTAGATTTTATTTGTTTTTGAGTAAAATGACTCTTCAAACTAGCGAAAAGACATTTTATGTTGTATGGAGTTCTTTTAATGCATCTACATCCACACTCGTTAAATGCTGAAAGATTAAGTTATCTTAGTTCAAAAGCCCTCAATGACTAGAAAAGGATTTTCAAGGAGTCTTTCTTTCAAGCTCTATATAATTTGAAGAAGAAGAATATATAGAAGAGAACAATTGTTAAGTGCTGAAATGTTACTAAAATCATTTTGCACCCATAAAATCTACAAAAGAATAGTGTTATGTTTGGTTAACAAACTAGAAGAGAGTTTATATCTTTGTATATGTCGTAAGATGGTAATTCTCTCTAGTGAACAAATTCTTATGATATTTTATCACATATTTATACAAACCTTGTTTGCTTAGTCAGAGGTGACTATGTTTCAAAAAATACTCATTGTCTTAGTCAAGTATAATTGTTGTACAAAAATTACTCTATCTTGACCAAAAAAGATTGCATTTCAAACAATATTCAATGGGATAGAGATGAGTGATTGGAGTCTAAAAAATACTTGATTTGTTTAGCCAAGAGTAGATGAGGTAAAAATATCCAACATTTTAGAGACATGTTAACTTAAAATTGTGTGCTTATCATGAAATCAAAACTCCATTTATTAGATAAAACATTTGCAACCTCTATGATTTGTTGTTGTTGAATAAAACAAAATATGATGGAAAGCATTTGCTTTTGTCTGCCACCTTCACCCAAAAGCACCACTCACTTCCGTAAAATGCTCCAAGCCACCAACCTTCTATTTGGACTCTTGCACTTCTTTGCTTCATAAATTGAGAAGCAAAGCAGCGTGCAAAACACACCAACAGAGAAGCCACTCAAATTTTTTGAGTGAGAAACCATAGGAGAAGAAGGGAACGTGAGAGAGAAGTGAAGCCACAATTGTGTGAGAGAAAAATAGAGAGAGTCTATTTTGTGAGTGTGTGATACAGAGAATTTTGTATACCATCCGAGAGGGTGAGATTTATTGAGAGATCCTCAGAGAGTGAGAGAAACACTGTAATCCTACTTTCATAGTGGAGATATTTTTCTGGACTAGGTCCCGTGGTTTTTTCCGAGAGGATTTTCCACGTTAAAATTTCCAGTGTTAATTTTCTCTTTACCTACACTTTCATTTTTACGCTTCCGCATAGTCCCCATTTTGGGGTTCACAGAGGAGGGAACAAATACCGCTGTTTCCCAACAGTGGTATCAGAGCTACCGGTTCGAAAAAGTCACGGTCCTGTGAAACTCAAGATGGAAGGAGACATGTTCAAGCTAACTGCGGATAATTACTCCTACTGGAAGCCGATGATGGAAGATCATCTATACTGCAAGGATTTGTATGAGCCGATCACAAATCTGGAAATTCCGGAAGGGAAGACCGAAAAAGACTAGGAGATTCTGAATCGTAAAACAGTGGCTATGATTCGGAAATACATCGACAGAAGTCTCTTTGAGCATGTATCGACTTATACCAATGCGTATGAGTTATGGACAAAGCTTGAATCAATGATTCAAAAGAAGACTCCCAGGAACAAAGCTCACCTAGTCAGACGACTCGTAAAGTTGGAGTACACTGACAACCAGAATATGATCGAGCACCTCAACACCTTCAAAGGTATTGTGAATCAATTAATGAAGGCGGATATGAAGATTGATGACGAGCTACAAGCTCTTCTACTCCTTAGTTCTCTACCGGAGAGTTGGGACACGTTGGTGGTCACTCTCAGTAACTCAGCACCAGATGGAAAGCTCAGTCTGGATAACATCACAGACAGTTTACTGAATGAAGAATCCAGAAGGAAAGAAAGGGGATCGAGTAGTCACTCAGAAGCCAATGTTTTTGAGAATAGAGGAAGGAGTGAAAACAGAAGCAAAGGAAAACGTGAAAAGTCACGAGGAAGATTCAAGTCTCGTTCCAAAGGTCTGACATGCTTTTATTGTGGAAAAGATGGTCACAAGAAGCCAGAATGTAGATTCCTGAAGAGAGATCAGAAGAATGGAACTGTACACCCTGATATGGTAGATCCCAAAAAGAAGTTGGAGGAAAAGACTACAACAGCGGTGGTATCAAATGATGAGAATGTGTTCCTTATCACTGAGGTAAACTATCTAAATATTGCTTTTGATGACTGCACTTGGATAGTAGATACCGGAGCATCTTTCCATGTTACTCCTCATGAGGGATTCTTCTCATCCTATCAAAAAGGAGACTTTGGAACAGTGAAGATGGGTAATCATGTCACAAGCAAAATTGTGGGCATAGGAGAAGTGACTTTGACGACACAAAATGGAAACAAACTTGTGCTGAAGGAGGTAAGACATGTACCAGAGATACGTCTAAACCTTATCTCAGTCGGTAAGCTAGATGATGCTGGAATGAACAACCAATTCAGCGATGGAAGATGGAAACTCTGTCAAGGAAGCATGATTGTTGCTCGAGGCAAGAAGGAAGGCTCCTTGTACTGCATGCAAGGAAAAATATACAAAGGAGAGACGAATGTTGCTCAAGAAGAAAGTAAGGAGTTGTGGCATAAAAGACTGGGCCACATGAGTGAGAAGGGATTAGAGATCCTCGCAAAAGATCATCTCCAAAGTATAAAAGGACAACCACTTGAATTATGTGAAGACTGCCTAGCAGGTAAGCAGCACAGAGTATCTTTCCATAAATCTGATAATAGAAGTAGAAGAGAGCATATTTTGGATCTTGTGTATTCAGATGTCTGTTCAACATCCGAAAGGTCCCTTGGTGGTGCTCAATATTTTGTTACCTTCATTGATGACCACTCTAGAAGATTGTGGGTCTATCCATTGAAAAGAAAAGACGAAGTTCTACGAATCTTCAAGGAGTTTCACGCCTCTGTTGAACGTGAAACTGGTAGAAAGTTGAAATGCTTGAGAAGTGATAATGGTGGAGAGTACAGAGGTCCATTCGAGCACTATTGCAAGACTCATGGGATCAGACATGAGAAAGTACCTCCCAAAACACCTCAAATGAACGGTGTGGCTGAAAGATTCAACAGAACGATTGCCGAGAAGGTCAGAAGCATGTTGTCTCACGCAAAACTTCCCAAGACATTCTGGGGGGAGGCAGTGCTAACAGCAACTCAATTGATCAACTTATCACCATCAAGACCATTGAATGGTAAGATCCCAGAAGAAGTATGGTCTGGTAAAAAGGCCTCATATCGCAACTTGAAAGTCTTCGGATGTAAGGCATCAGTTCACATTCCGAAAGATGAAAGAGCAAAGCTCGATGCTAAGGCGAAAGAGTGCATATACCTTGGTTCTCCAAGAGATGAATTTGGTTTCAGATTATGGGATCCTGCAAACAGAAAGATTGTTCGAAGCAGAGATGTGGTGTTCTTTGAAGATCAGAAGATCCAAGACATCAAGAAAGTGGAGAAACCAACATTTAAGGTGATAAGAGATCAAAGCCCTATTGTCATGAACAACTTAGGGGGAGAGACTCGACAAGCTGAGACAGTTCAGGAGTTACAACTTGATGAAATGGCTGAAGAACCTGATCAACCTAATCTGACGGAAGAAGATCAACCAATTGAGGATGCTCCGCAAGAACCCCAATTGAGACGATCAACAAGACAGAAGCAACCGTCAAGAAGGTATTTTTCAGATGAATATGTTAATTTTACTGATGAAGGTGAACCTCAAAGCTTTGTAGAAGCAATGGAGACGGAAGACAAAGGCAAATGGTTGCAAGCCATGGAAGAAGAGATGCAATCCTTAAAGGAAAATGAGACTTATGATTTGGTAGAACTACCAAAAGAAAGGAGAGCATTGCAGAACAAATGGGTGTTCAAGCTCAAGAATGAAGAGAACAATCCAAGCCCAAGGTACAAAGCACGAATTGTCGTGAAGGGATGCAACCAGAAGAAAGGAATAGACTTTGATGAAATTTTCTCACCAGTAGTGAAGATGACATCCATTAGAGCGATTCTCGGTCTGGCAGCAACACTAGACTTGGAGATTGAACAACTGGACGTCAAAACAGCATTCTTACATGGAGACTTAGAGGAAGAAATTTACATGAAGCAACCAGAGGGTTTTGAAGAACCAGGCAAAGAACACTTGGTGTGTCGTCTGAAGAAAAGTCTCTATGGTCTGAAGCAAGCTCCAAGACAATGGTACAAGAAATTTGATTCCTTCATGATCCAACATAATTTCAAGAAGACCTCCGCAGACCATTGCGTGTTTGTGAAGCATTATGAAAATGGTGAGTCCATCATACTTCTCTTGTATGTTGATGATATGTTGATTGTAGGGAAGGACAAAATTAAAATAACTGCTCTCAAGAAGGCATTGAGCAAGTCTTTTGCCATGAAAGACCTGGGTGCAGTGAAGAAGATACTTGGAATGAAAATCTCCAGAGATCGTTCTAGAAGAATGCTATGGGTATCTCAAGAAGATTATATTGAGAAGATTCTCAAAAGGTTCAACATGCACAATGCCAAATCTGCTCGTGTTCCAATCGCTGGACATTTCAAACTCAGCAAGTCGCAATGTCCAAAGAATGAAGAAGAAAAAGAAGAAATGAGCAAGGTACCCTACTCTTCTGCCGTGGGTAGCCTTATGTATGCAATGGTTTGTACAAGACCAGATATTGGCTATGCTGTAGGAGTTGTGAGCAGATTCCTGTCGAATCCAGGAAAAGAGCATTGGGAAGCTGTTAAATGGATACTAAGGTATCTAAGAGGATCTGCCAAAAGAAGCTTGTGTTTTGGCAATGGAAATCTAAAGCTAATCGGATATTCAGACTCAGATATGGCTGGAGATGTCGATTCAAGGAAGTCAACATCAGGTTATCTGATTACTTTTGCAGGGGGAGCTGTTTCTTGGCAGTCAAAGCTACAAAAATGTGTGACATTGTCTACTGCTGAAGCAGAGTATGTAGCGGTGACTGAAGCCTCTAAAGAGATGCTATGGATGAAGAATTTCCTAAGTGAATTAGGACATGATCAAGATGATTATGTGGTGAATTGTGATAATCAAAGTACCATCCATCTAACCAAGAACCCCATGTTCCATTCACGCTCGAAGCATATCGACGTGCGATATCACTGGATACGAGAAGCGCTGGATGAGAAGAAATTGAAGATAGAGAAAATCCATACAGACTTGAATTGGTCTGACATGATGACTAAATCGGTACCAACCAAGAAGGTTGAAGATTGTTGTCAAGGTGCTGGTGTCATGGTACCTTCCAACTAAGTCAAGATGCAAAGATGGGATGAAGGGATGGAAGACCCATTTTTGTTTTATGGGGGAGTTTTGTTGAATAAAACAAAATATGATGGAAAGCATTTGCTTTTGTCTGCCACCTTCACCCAAAAGCACCACTCACTTCCGTAAAATGCTCCAAGCCACCAACCTTCTATTTGGACTCTTGCACTTCTTTGCTTCATAAATTGAGAAGCAAAGCAGCGTGCAAAACACACCAACAGAGAAGCCACTCAAATTTTTTGAGTGAGAAACCATAGGAGAAGAAGGGAACGTGAGAGAGAAGTGAAGCCACAATTGTGTGAGAGAAAAATAGAGAGAGTCTATTTTGTGAGTGTGTGATACAGAGAATTTTGTATACCATCCGAGAGGGTGAGATTTATTGAGAGATCCTCAGAGAGTGAGAGAAACACTGTAATCCTACTTTCATAGTGGAGATATTTTTCTGGACTAGGTCCCGTGGTTTTTTCCGAGAGGATTTTCCACGTTAAAATTTCCAGTGTTAATTTTCTCTTTACCTACACTTTCATTTTTACGCTTCCGCATAGTCCCCATTTTGGGGTTCACAGAGGAGGGAACAAATACCGCTGTTTCCCAACAGTTGTATATATTAAATAACAAATCATGTAGGTTTAAGAAACATTTTCGTTAAGCACAACGATAATTTAAGATTGTGTGCATATCATTGGATAAAGAATCTACTCATTAGACAAAACATTTACGTCTTACATAATTTGTTATATATATTAAACCCATAATATTTACATACAACATTATCATGTTTTATACTTTATTATGAAAATATTTAACCAAAACTAAACTTGTTAAACTTTATTTTAACATATTTAATTATGTGCTTATCATGGAATTAAAACTGCACTTATTAGACATAACGTTTGCAACCTACATGATTTGTTGTATATATTAAACAACAATAAACGATAAATCATATAGGTTTAATAAATATTTTCATTAAATAAATATTTTTATTATACAACATTAACTTAAGATTGTGTCCATATCATCAAATAAAGACTCCACTTATTAGACAAAACATTTACCTCTTACATAATATGTTATATGTATTAAACACATAATATTTACAGATAACATTTTCTTGTTTTATATTTTGTTGTGAAAATACTTAATCAAAAGGAAACTTGTTGAACTTTATTTTAACATATTTAATTATGTTATTTCAGTTACCACAGATAGATAACTTTAATAATTTGTGTGTTTATGTAAAGGAGATATATATTCTCAAATGTGTGGGTGGTGGAAAGGAGATGAATAAATATATAAATTGTTACTGTTAAAATAATAAATCAAGATTATGGGTAATGAATGTCACACGATAAGGATGAAACTCAAGTTACTTTGAGAATTTAAATAAATCTTACTCAAATTTTTATTCAATACATATATATATATATATATATATATATATATATATATATATATATATATATATATATATATATATATGTGTGTGTGTGTGTGTGTGTTATAAATTTGTTATTTTAATATTACTTTAAATGCATTTTAAATTAATATTCTTATTAGGATGACAATAGTGAAAGACTTATCAACAACAACAATGCAAGTTCAACAGGTGATATCTTGACTATAAATGACGATGTTGTTGATAAGCCAACAAATGCTTATACTGAAAACAACATGGTTGTGCCACAACCTGCTGAACTTATGGTAAATGTTGTTTCTAATTGTACATTTTCCATTTCCTTTGACAAAAAATTCTAAAATTCAATGTTTTGTTTTTATTAGGGTTTGCATGACTTACTCACAGGAGCATCTGAATTTGAAGAGAAATCTCTAGCAATGACATTTATCCCAAATGGTAAATTATTCTCTTACCATAATG
The DNA here is from genome assembly GCF_016808095.1 of Vigna angularis. Taxonomy (NCBI): domain Eukaryota; kingdom Viridiplantae; phylum Streptophyta; class Magnoliopsida; order Fabales; family Fabaceae; genus Vigna; species Vigna angularis. Next base: position 8,035,925 of record NC_068973.1, on the reverse strand, counting down.
TAATGTCATGCAACAAAACATTATTAAAATTTATTTGTTTATTTTGTTGATATATAATTGAACAGAAAACGATGAGAATCGGACAACCCCAGAACTAGGTTGGGAGGTTGCACTTTTTGCTGAACCAGAAACTTATAATGGGAATATAACAACTGAGATGGAGAATAACAGAGAGGTTAGTAGTTTTTGCGATTTAACTATAATTATAATGTTCTTAACTATGAATGTTTTGATAGAGTGATTCTGACTGGTTTTTGTTGTGATTCCTTTGATGTTTTGAAAAAGAAGGTTGGTGGAATGGAGTTGTGGAAAGATGATGATGAGATGAATGCTGAGAAAGAAGAAAGTGTAAGTGAGTTTAGTAGCAAAGTAAGGTTTAATCCTTTTGATCATGAGGATGAGCAATTTAACATGCCATCTCCAAATTCACTTCCTAACATTCCATATGAACTGGGTGAGATGCCTTACCAACATTTAATGCAGCAACAAAAAAAAACAGCCAATCCTTTTGATCCTTCAACTGTGCCAACACACCCAACCCAAACTACATAGCTTTCTTTAGGAAAATTGATTGTTTCATACCATCAAATGGGTCTAAAAACATGAGTGTTAAAATGTCATCATCAGTTTGTTTATGAAGGTAGGAAACTCCCAGGATATAGGTTTATGCATGTAGGAAACTCCACTGATGTTGTTGTTCACTCATTTTTTATTATAAAATCTCTGAAAGTATCAAAATTAGAGTAAAACACCATTTGTAATTTTTGTTCTGCCACTTTGTTGCATATGTATCACTTTAAAAAATCAATACCATGCTAATTTATAGACATCCAAACTATTTACTTTTTTAAACATATATTTAGATTTAAAATCTAATTCTATTATTTAGATTTGGATCTGTAAATTTTTAAACTATTTAAATATATATATATATATATATATATATATATAAACTTAGATTTAATTTCGATTCAATTCAAATATATATTATATATGTAACAATCAATTTTCCTGAATTTTTGTCAATCTTTTCAATTTAATATTTTTTTGTTGATTTCCTTTAAATAATTATGAGACAATAAACTATGTATGATTTGTGTCAATTTGTAATTTTCTTTTTAATTTAAAAAAAAGATATTCATGTGTCAGTCAACATTGTGTCACATGACAATAATAACATCACATTTTAGAGTTAGTGACACATGTCATCGTCGGTACCACGTGTTAATATTAATGTTATATGTTAGTGTCTTATATTCAATATGGTCCTTGTATTTTTTATTTTTTGTTCAATTTAATTTTAATTCTTTTTTAAAATGGAGCAATTTTTTGTTCCTTTCCAAATTGAAATGATATATTATTTTCTCACATCTCATTAGTGTCAAATTTCTTTTATCTCTTCTCTAAAAAAATATCTAACATAAAGTATCACTATTTCGAAATCATTCTCATTTTTATTAAATATTTCTAATTTTGGGTTAGAGTTGGTCTAAAATTGGAATAAAAATTTTAGAAATGGGACTAACACCATTTGTTTAAAATTTTAAGAGGTTAAAAATCACATAAAGTATTTAAATTAAAAATCAATTAAACAATTTAACCTAAAAATCAAGATAACATTTATATAAAAATTAAATTTGCTCTCAATTTGAAAATGGATAAAATTGATCCACTTTAAAAAAACTTTAAAACTGAATTAAACACAAATAATGAACATAGATACCACATTGAATATAAGATACTGACATGTGACATGGACATTAACATATGACATTGTTACTATGTGATACTGTTCTAGTTTGAAATATATAATTTTTTTAAATTAACAAAAGTAAAAAATAATTTAAAAAATAAAAAAATAAATAGAAAAACCACGTGATATACATTTTTTTTTGTTAATTATTTAAAAGAATCAAACGAAAAGATAAACTAAATTATTATTTTAACCTTATTCTTATCCGTGAAAACATTTGATTGTTTTCGCATTTTTTAGATATCTATAATATTGTGTTAACTGGTAAAAGTATTGTAATTTAATTAAGTTAATTTTGTTTGTATTTATTATGAGAAAAATATAATATCCATTTATATACATGTATTTTGAAAAGAAAAATATTAATTTTGTTAAAAAGGCATAGTATACTCTTCAATAAAAAATTTAATTTCGTATAAAAGACGTCATCTATAATTTTTTCAAATTTTAAAAACCGAAAACAAAAAGTAATATAATTTATCTATGACACATTAATAGCTCGTGAAAACACAGACAACTTTTTTATAATAACTCAAATTATTTTCATTATTTATGATTCACCACATGTTTTGTTTTTCAAATATCAGTCCTCATTACTTGTGTAAATTCTACAATATTATTTTATTATAAATACTATCATATTTTTAATTTTATTAATATTATAATTAAGAACATCAATTAAGTTATTTTATTATTAAATAATTTTTGAATTTAATAAAAAATAAAATTATTAAACCAATTATTAACCATACGTGATAGAGAGATTAACCAATTATTAAAAATCAAATTTACGAAATTGTTTTATTTTAACCGTCCTAAACAAGCATCACCACAAGGTAACAGTGCACTACACTCTAAAAATAAATAATCAAAATAAATAATTTGATACTCAAAGTAGTACAATGAAATGAAATTATGACAAAAAAAATCCAAGACTCGTCATATTTGTACTGAAAAGTAAAAGGAGACTCTCAAAGTAGTCCAGAACAAACAAAATTGGAGAAAAAGAATATAGGAAGAAAACCTGAATGTGAACAATAAACAGTACATAAATTCGTGAAATGAATAGATTAAAAAAAGAAACTGATAATCAGTTTTATACAAAAAACAATATCTCAAAATAACTGTTAATGTTTAAAAAATCAATAAACAATTACATTAAAAATAATTAAATAGAAATACTAAATGTGTACACAACAGAGGTATCTCTTTATAATAGTTATAGATATTTGAAATAAACATATATCTCCCGTTAATAAAGGATCATGAAATTTTTTGTTTCATCTTTTTCTTTATAAAAAAATAAGTATAATTATACATGTATTATAACAATAAATTATCATATTATATTAAATTAAATAATTTTACATAATATTAATTACAAAATGATAAAATTACATTTATGAGAAAGATTAGAGAAACAATTAAATTTATTACACTTATCATACTAGTTAAAATATTATAAACCAAAAGTCGTGTTAACTAGACGAACAAAAAGTTATGAGAATATTTCCTGTAAATCTAAACAAGTAAAACTTATATAATTTTCTTAAAGATCAGTGAAATCCTTTAAGAAATTTTAAAGGAAGATTAAAAAGTGAATTACTAAAATTTGTGCTTTATTGATTTTATTTTATTTTATTTGAAAAAAATTTCATACACACATTTCAGAAAAACTAAACGTCTAGATATCTTACTCAGATTATACACTTTTTATAATTCATTAAACAATGTTTTGCGAAACACTATTTTCAAACACTATTAATATACTAATTCCTGAAAAATATTTTTACTAATGATCCTTTTGTTAACATGGTTGCATTACTTAATTATAGTTTTGATATTCTTATAAGTACTAGAAAAAAAAAAGGAGAACTAATGTTGATAGACTATTATTTACAATACATAAAGGTTGGTCAATTTTTTTTATAAAAATCAATAAAAAATCAAGAAATGAGAGCAATTATAGAGTGTAACAAAGTAGTGAATAATTGTTAGAGATGAATAATGTTCTCGTATACACGTACTTTTTACACCTTGTAACTTAGTAACTAGAAAATAAAAGACATATAATGTAACATTTAAAATAATACAATTCTCTCAAAATAATTAAATAACAGATGTAATAATGAGTTCTCAAAAGCATAACTATCTCAAAATAAAATAAACACATGTAAACATAATTCTATTATCATAACTATTACCTAAACATGTGTCACTAACTGCAGTAATAGAATAAAATAACATGATATATTATACAAATGATCTAATTCAGAGTGCATGATTCAACAAAACTTTATTGGATTCAAAACAGTAAATTGAATAATATAAATGTGAAAAAAAAACTCAAAACTTATTATTTTTGGGTTTTGGATTAAAGGGTAGTATCAAATGTTTTTATGTAATTGAATAATCAATTGATAAATATCTCTCCCATATTTCTCCTTCATATTATTCAACAAGTTATATTAGTGTTGATAATTAGTGATAGTTTATCATTAAAATCTTGAGGTCAAGTGTGATTGAAAAATAAATAAATTGAAGAACATATAATTAAGATAAATCCTTGTATGTGTTGTCTTTTCAAGGTTTTTTTTTTCTAAGATGGCTTTAAATTTTTTGGAATTAGTTTTTTTATGTTTAAGTTTTATCAAGTTGATTTCATGTATATTTAGCTTTTTGTTTTTATTAAATTGAATTTGGGTTCCACTTAATGATTAAAATATTGACAAGAAAAATTTGATTTGGGAAAAATTACAACAGTTGATATCATTTGGGAATTCAATTTATTGATGGTATATTTTGATGAATAATTGAGTTTAATATGATTATTGAATGTAAGAGATTTAACTAACAGTTTAAATAGAAATTCATCCGAATTTATATTTACTAATTCAAACTTTAATTTAATTTGTATTGATTTGTACCGGATAAGGAAGATTTTCACGGTGAAATTCCATTAGAAAAAAGAAAATAATTAGTTAGTAACAATAACATGGTCGTTGTAGTATAGTGGTGAGTATTCCCGCCTGTCACGCGGGTGACCCGGGTTCGATCCCCGGCAGCGGCGTTTTATTTTTTTTACAGCCAAAAAATTAGAATAATATTATAAAAACGACGTCGCCTGAGAGATTCGAACTCTCGCGGGAAAATCCCATGTACTTAGCAGGCACACGCCTTAACCACTCGGCCAAAGCGACTTTACAATTCATACTTTATTTTTACCTTAGTTTTTGAAAGAAGGTTGTTTATAGTTTGGTTGCAGGTTAGGATTATAATTCATCCTCTTTACTTATAATCTTGCCTGATTATTATTTATATTTCAATACATTGTGATCTAATCATCAAACAGGACAGAAAAGGAGATTGTCCTCATTGTACAACCCGGTGAAAAAAAAAACGTAATTACACACGATTAATCATGATAAATCAAACATTAATTTTATGGGTTAAATTATTAAAACCATAATGAAAATGAACTTGTATTAAAAAAAGACTTTAAATATTACATCACAAATTATGTTAACATAAACATCCATTTCATATATATTAAATCATAACTCAATTAAAGACAAATTCACTTTAGAGAAGAAGACTTATATGATCCTAAAATACTTTGCATTGCAATTTTTTTTAACACAATATCATTCGAGCATGATTCTTTATCCCCTGATCTCAAAAGAAAAGAAAAAAGAGAACAAAATGATATATGTGGTTGTGGTTGAAAACTAAATGACAAATGAAACAATAGTCGTGAAACAATATTCTCCTTTTTGTCTCCTAAAGTTTTGATATTGGAATTATGAGTAATTTACACAGCTCTCAAGTTAACAAATATCTTAAGATGTGGATTATTATTTATTATTAATCTTAAGTGTCCATTCAAAATACATGTTGAATATTATGAGAAAATAATATAATTGTAGATATAAAAAACGAGAACTACATTTACACGTTAAATTATTGATGCACTAAATTTAAGTATATTTTTTCACGCTAGCATAATATTATTTAAATATCATTTTTATATATATATATATTTTTTTTTTTCAAAATCAATTTCTAAAAGTTGAGATTGACTAGTAAGAGAAGGTTGAGATGAGAGGTTTGGAACTAAAGCTTAAGATGAGTCCAATTGAAAGTCAAGATACCTTGGAGTTGAAGGGCATTAAGGTAGAAGATAAAGATGTCAATTTTAGTGTTGCAGTGACTAATAAATGATAAAAATGGATATCGATTTTGTTGTTGGATTGTTGATGATGAGAACCACCATAAGAATATTCATTTTGTTGTTGTGGTGGTGGTCCTTGTGGTAGTTTCTGGGACTAGAAAGACCAGAAAATCTTGAAAAGAAATAAAGGGCATACATCAGATTTTGCAGATCAAATCCAAAGTTGAGGTCTTTGAACTCCTTGAGTCTGATTCTGAACTGAAAAGTACAGACACGAATAGAGATAAGAAGAGGAAGAAAGTAAAGAGGTGTGAGGGTAGAAAACGAAGATTATTATTTTGTCTTTGGATCTAACTTTGTCTTTGTCTTTGGATCTAACTCTTGCCGTTGACCACTAAACTCCTTCAACATTGAGGCGCGACAAGATGGTGGATGCGTGAAGAAGGTGGCGGTGCAGCGAAGGCGCTACTGGCGTTCTCACGATGGCTTCACGGTTGCGGTGTAGCAAGGTGGTGACGGCGAGACTGAAGGCTTCGCAGCAGCTTTACGGCGGCAACACTAGGGAAATTAGGTTTGTGCTGTTGGAAAAGATGACTCTGACGTAGTATGAGTGATGTGGCAAAAACTGGCCACGTCAACGTTCTAACCTGTGCACAAACTTAACCCCGTTATATAAATTTAATGGTAGAGGCTCCATTGATTCAAATTAGCACTTTTAAGGACTCAATTGGAGATTCTAATAAGAAAGGGATCAAAATGGGAAAAACCCACATAAATAGGGACAACTAAAGGGTTTAAACCATTATTTTAGGCTGAAATTAAATATAGGTCATTTAAAACCAAAGGTAGAGATAAGTCGCATCATGTCCAAGGTTGAGACAGGTCTTTCCAAACCAAAAGTTGAGATGGACCAACTCGGGTTGAAGGTTAAGATTAGGGATGTCAAAAAAATTTGCGCGCCGCAGATATCTTCAGATAAAATCTGTGACAGATAACTCATACTTAAGGTTGAAATGAGTTGTCCCATGCTAAAGGTCGTGACGTGTAGGTCAAGGATGAAAACTAAGACGAGTTGGTTGAATTGAAGGTCGAGACGAGCTATTATAGGTTGAAGGTAGAGGTGGGTATGGCCGAACCAAAAGGTCAATACTGACTAACTTATGCTGAAAGTTGAGACTGGTTGTCCTGAGTCAAAGTTCAAGTTCAAATGTGTTAGATTATAGGTCAAGATGAGTCTTTTGGACCAAAGGTTAAGAAGAGTTATCCCTAACCAAAGTTTGAGATGGAATAGCCTTGACCAAAGGTCGAAACTAGTCTCTCATATCAAAGTTTGAAACTGATTGTTTCAAGTCGAAGATATTTAAAAATATTAATATTTTTTATGTGCAAGAAAAATCTATATTAATCAACTCTAATTCATATAAGATTTTTTTAGATTTTAATTATGTAAACTTTTTTTAATAGAGGTCTTTTAGTTATGTGGGTCTCATGTAAGTAGATAACAATATGTAATATACCAAATTTACATCTCTACTAAAATAAAAAAAATAAACAAATCAAATTTAGGCTTTTTAACTATTACCAATAATTAAACTTGTAACCAAGAACTAGTGTTAACTAGTATAAGTAATCTTTAACTAGTTCATTATACTCTTTGGATATTTATATATATATATATATATATATATATATTAATTATAGTTATATAATTAACTCATTCACTAAATACTAAGGTAAATGTAATGTAAAAACAGATTAAGTAACAATAAATTGTACATTAATGACAAAACAAATTATTTTAGTGGTAAAACTTGTCAGTAATTTGAGACAAACGTGACACGAGTCACCGTTTTTGACAAGCTCATTTCCCAAGAGAAATGACAAAATAGTGTAAAAGAGACAGAAACAAAAGACTGACATAATTTTGAAACGGTAATAAAACAAAACAGTGTCTGCATTTATTGTCCCCCAAAATTCAAAGATCACTTACCCAAAAGCTACAGGATTGGCTGTTACAATGTAGAAACCCAACGTTGAAATAAAAAAACGTCTTCTTCCCAATTTTTTCCTTTCCATCGCAGAGTTTACATGGTAAAATTTCTCTCAACAGTGTCATCAAATATATACTTTTTCTGAATTTTATATAGAATAAAAATAAAATAAAAAAGTTGAATAACTTATAAAATAAACATCATATATTTATTTTTTAAGCTCAAAAAATTCATATGCAGTGATTTCAGAAGTATACACTCTACTATTAGCATTTTACAAATATAAAACATTAGAATTATACCAGAAACCCAATTGAAGATGCAGAAATCAATGCTGAAAATTACCAAAAACCTGAGATCATAACAATAAATGAAAAGTGTGGGAAATCAATAGAAATACTATTTTGTTTTGCATAAGTTAATCTCCAGTTCTTCTTTCATATTAACATTGGTCCAAGAACAAAGAGAAAAAGGAAACAAGAGAGTAAGCTAACAGATTGAGCCGTCTTGCCAATATCACGATCGGCAGCATCAGAAATCAAAACTCAAAGCAGAAGATGAAAAGAACAAAACTTCACATCCACATCAGCTAAGAATGCACATTTGCCTGAGGAAGATTCTGCAGAAAAAGACTGTATTCTTCGATCCAGTAGGCTCTGACAGCTACAATCCTCACCATATTCACCTCTCTCAGCTTCAGCAGCTGCCACCACAATCATAATGGAATCATCAGATCAATAAATATATATATATATATGGGGCAGGTAAAGAAAAAAAAAACTAAAACTTTATAGCAGTGTTTGAAGACAGAAGTGTGAAGGGACCAAATAGTGGGTGGGGATGAATATTTTGGGAAGAAATAAAAAGAAAAAGAGAACAAAGAGAAAAGGTTGCATGAAGGCAAGAAATGTGTATGTTTGAAAATGAAAGTAGTGTTGAGAATTCAATGTGTAGCTGTTAGCAGCGAGTGCAATTTTGTCCATAAAAAATTACAGGACCCCATGAAAATGAAGAAAGTATAGAAGAAAACAAGGGAAAAATGAATGGTGGGTGCGTGTGTGGGCGCGCAGAGTTTTAGACATGAGATAAATCTGCTTGGTTCGGCTTAACAACCACATTCTCTCATCCCGAATCACTTCTTCTTCACTTTACCATTCCTTTTTCTTTTCATTTCTTTTCTTTCTTTTTTCGTTTCTTTTCTTTTCAGATGATGCTCGACACCCAAGACCAAATTACCTACATTTGCGCAAGCAACCTCTGTCCCTCTTGTTCCCCTTCCCTGCCCTTCTTTAAAAGTTCCCAACTTTTGACTTTCTTCCCTACCTTATCTTAAAATATTTATCATTCTTTTACAAATATAATTTACATACCTTACACAGATCAACTATATTGTAAGAGAATTAGTTGGTGCTAATAATACAGTGTCTATCAATTTGACTGTCTTATGTTGTGATATCGATATAATATTTTTAAAAGTTAAATATGTTTTTAGTTCTTAAACTATTAAGCAAATTTGTTTTTAGTCTCTCTTTTAAATTAAGGTACACTTTGATCCTTATATTTAGAGAAACTATAATTTTTGGTCTTCCAAAACTAACGACGTTAAAAATCTGCTGAGGTGACTAACAATAATACCAAGTCATTTTTTTTCTTCTGACACGAATCAACTTTTCCCAGTTTTTTCCATTCCTCTCCCTTCCTCTTCCTCAATCTTCTCCTTAAACTCCTTCTCAGAAATCGTCACATCCTTCAACCTTTTCATCGTCATCACCGGCCCTGCCTCAAGCACCGCCTTCCTCCACGCCATCACGAAGAACCCTCCGCAAGGAGAGAATGGAGAAGAGGTCACTAGAGAAAGAGAACAAGAGAGAAAGTTAATGGTGCGGTTATTGATTCTTAACGAATCATTGATCTCTATTTGGATTTTCTTGAGAAAGGTTTAAACCCTTGGTTAGTCCATATATTTGTTGATGAATCTCAAGTGGGTTATTGTTTTTTAAACTGTCAAAATTGGATCCATATACTTGTAAAATTGAGTCAATTTTGCCCTCTGCGTTAAATTTTGATAGACGACGTTAAGAGATGCTTAGTTGTATTTTTTTAAATGATGTGGTATTGTAATTTAAATTGAATGGGTCATGTGTTATTCCACATGGAAAAGTAAATTAAGACCACAGTGCTTCTTCCTCAACTGCACACTATCCCGACGAGCCACCTTCCCTACTGCTACTGTGAGTGGAGGAATCTGACTCATTGGAGGAGTACAAAGCGTTCATCCAAGACAAGTTTTTCAGATTTTATATTGTGTCTGTATCTCTCTTTTTTTCCCTTTTGCAGTGAGACCAAGCTTTTATTGACACGAAAAATAGAGGAAAAGAATGTGAAACTTGAAATCCAGAAATTGCGTCTTTCGTCAAAAGATTCAATTAGACACTGTCCATGTGTACTAATCAATCTATTTTCATGTCCTTCTCTTTAGCATATATAACAGTTTTTTCAGTTTAATTTTCATTCCACGTAAACGTTAAAATAAATATATTAATTAATCATAAACAATATATATTTTTCTATTTTTTCTGCACAATAGTGTTTTCAGATTCTACTATAATAAACGAATCCGAAGAAGATGCATTGCGGTGGTGCGTTTGAAAGCACCACCGACTTCTTCTCTGTCTTCGCCGTCAATTTCTTCAACGACTTCACCGGCTTAGAATGTTGGGGGTGCAGGAGCAGTTTGCAGTGCTGTGGAAATTTGTGGCCTAAGGCACGCTATCCTTCGATGACGACGGTGGAAGCGGGAAAGACAATTGCAAAACTAAAAGGATCAGAGAGCAAAGTGGTTTTGTTTGGCGATATGGGAATGACGTGTGCTGCGTGCACCGGATCGGTTGAGAAAACCATCAAACGCTTACCTGGAATCCGAGAGGCCATGGTTGATGTCTTGAATCATAAAGCTGAGGTTTTTTACTTTCCCTTAATGGTTAACGTCAGTATCAATCTCTCTCCATACACTTTATTTCAACATTTTCATTTCTTTCACCTTTTCAACACATTCATGTCTCTACATACACGAATACTGAGTTCTGTAAAAAATCACAAAAGTTTATATGCAGCACAAAGTTTATACTGAAAAAGGTAGAAGCTTTAGATTGCAATGTTTGTGTGGTTCGGTCATGGAAGCTGAAATGGGAGTGTAGAGTGTTGAGAAAATTGCAGAGAAAAGTAAGAGAGTGAGAGAAAGTTAATGGGTGAGATCTTGCAATTTCGATAAATGGGTATTTGTACATGTTCACTCTCATAAGATTTAGTTTCTTATGCTTCATTTATTTTCAGATCTTCAAATTACTTTGATTGTTCATTTCATAATTTCTTCTCTTTAATAAAAATGACAACTTTAAACCCTTTTCGCTATCATAATCCCTGATACTTTATTGGGTATCATTGTTTTTTGATGTTTTTGCAGGATACATGTCTTGGGGGTGATTTGATACACAATAAGAGTGATGGGTCGGTCAGCATTTTCTAGAACCGGGACTTTCTGGCATGAGAATTTAGGTCAGAATTATTGGGAACGTTTGCTTCTCATTTTTTGTTATTGGGGTTTTGGTTTTCATGATTATGGCTGCCACTTATGAACTTGAGATCCTCTGTTTCACCCTTCAACCAAGATCACCACATTCCTCACTTCCCCTCCACGGCAATGAAGAACACTAAGAGTTCAGGAGTGATTGTCATGTCATAATCCTTTAATTTAAATAAAAATTCCATGTAATCAAACAATCCACGTCAGCATAAACACGCCATCACAATTTAACACCGTCAGAGAAAACTTAACGGAGAGGGCTTAATTGGCTCAATTTTACAAGTATATGGACCCAATTTTTATAGTTTAAAAAACGAGGACCCACTTGAGATTCACCAACAAATATGAGGACTAACAGAGGGTTTATTGGTGCGGTTATTGCTTCTTAACGAATCATTGATCTCTATTTGGACTTTCTTGACAAAATTCCCTTTCTTTTAATTCTTCTCTGTTTGTTGTTGTCCCTACCTCTTTGATCTGCAGCTTCAGCATCCACATGGGTTTACCTCTCAAGCCCTAGGTATGTTCTTGATCATGGATCTTGCTGATTTGTTTAAATTAATACGCAATCATTCATTTATTTCTTTGAATTTCAAGTTCAATTTTTTATTTAATTTTTTCCTAATGGCAAGATGTTGGTTGCTTGCGTGCTGTATTAAACCAGTTTTTTCTTCCATTTACAGAACATGAAGAAAACCCTTATTGTCCTTTTCTCTCTATGTTGAAGTTGCCTTTCATATTAATCAAATTGCCTACTTTGATGCCCTTAGATGGCTTTGGTTAGATTCAACTTCAATTATATCATTTGCAAAAGCAAAAGCAAACTGTAATTTTTTTACACACTTTTAGTTTACAGTAGCCAAAAGGCCATTTTTTGGGGTTCATGTAGCCATCTCTTGAATCAGATTTACTCAGAAGCCAATGACATCATGATCAACCCTTTTGAAACATTAGCTGTTATGATTTTGATGTTCCACAAAAAATAAACTTATTCTTAAACTTAAACACAATTCAGAGGGGACTCACATAGCTTCCACCTTATGCAGGTGATGCAGCAGCAGCATCAGACGTCGTTGGTGAAAGTCGAACTCAAACACTTCATTATGTCTATTCTCGACGACCCTATCGTGAGTTGCGTCTTCGGCGAAGCTGGTTTCAGAAGCTACGACATCAAGCTCGTGCTTCTTCAACCACTTCCACCTTCAAGAATCTTCTCACGATTGACCCCTCCGGTTTTCCTCTACAACCTCAAACCGGTTCAGAAGACCGGTTCTCGACTGTACGAGAATTGTTGCAGAATCGTGGAGGTGGTGACGAGGAAGAGCAAAAGGAATCCTCATTTGATGGGGGTGTACGCGAAAAGCGCTTTAAAGAGCTTCATCGAATGCGTGGAAGCTCATAAAGGTGGGGTATTGCCCTGTGAGCTGAATGGGTTGAGGCAGGGCCGACGGCTAGGGCGTTCGATTTGGAGGATTTGCTCGGGGCTTCGGTGGAGGTTTTGGGGAAAAAGACTTTCAGGATGGCGTGGAGGAAGGCGGTGCTTCAGGCAGGGCTAGTGGTGACGGTGAAAAGGTTGAAGGATGTGACGATTTATGAGAAGGATTTTAAGGAGAAGATTGAGGGAGAGGGAGGGAGAGGGAGGAAGAGGGAGGGAAAAAGCTGGGAAAAGTTGATTCCTGTCAGAAAAAAAGAAAATGACGTGGTACCACTGTTAGCCACCTCAGCAGATTTTTAATGTCGTTGGTTTTGAAGGACCAAAAATTATAGTTTCTTTAAGGAGAAGGATCAAAGTGTACCTTACTTTGAAAAAGGGACTAAAAACAAATTCGCTTGATAGTTTAAGGACTAAAAACATATTTAACCCTATTTTTAATTGAGTTTATATTGATTTTTTGTGTTTATTTAGTATTCAAATGTTTTATAGTTTTTAGTGGAGTATTATTATTTTACTTTTTTTTCTTTTAATTGGATGAAGTGGTTGTTATTATGTGGCTTAATAGTACTGATGGTCCCAATTTTTGTCAGATTTGTTCGAAATGGTCGTACTATTTTTAAAATATTCAATGTAGTCCTAAAGATTGTAATTTGTGTTCAATTTAGTCCTTTTTGCAAACACTGTTTAAATCGTTAACGACCAACTGTTCAGCTGTGCAAAACCCACATGAGATGACATTTAACTGCCCACATGGACGCCTTAAGGCACAATGAGGTGAATTTATTGATTTTGAAAGTGAATTTCTGATATTAGGGTGTTTGTTTTGAAAATTAAATTAAGGGTATTGAGGATGAAGCTGCCACGTGTCCTAATTGAGGAGGGTCATTCACTATTGAGATGATGGAAGCGCGCCAGTGGTGGTCACGATTCTTGTTCTCTCTCGCAGCGATGTTGGCTCAATGAGGAAGAAGATTAAGACGTTGCAACCTTGTCCTTGTGATGGATGCTGATGGTCTTCACTAGGTGGATGTGCAATTCTAGGGTTATGTGGGTTTTTGATTTGGGAATTTTTGGGTTGGTTGTGCTTCCTTGCAGGTAGATGAAAGCATGAGGGAGAAGCAGGTTCGCAAATATGGTGGTTCTTAGGTGCAATTGGGATGAGGGTTTCGAACTGCTAGACTGCGTCAATAAAGAAGGACGAACTCGCGAAGACATCGCGAATCGCAACGGTGTTGTTTCTGGGTTTTGGTGGGTTTTCTAGATTGGATTTGATGTAGGTTTATGGTGCAGTTGATGATGGTGGAAGTGCACTTCGCGGCAGCTGACCCGAGGTTGATAGTGGAAGGAGAGGATGATGGCACGACGACATGGTGCTGGTGGCAGCGTAAACTAGGAAGAAGATCATGGTGAAGGAGCGCGATGAAGATGGTGACGTGTGGAGGTGGTCATAGCGGCGTCCTGGTTGTGGTCTTCTAGGTTGTGTTTGCAGGTCTGTGGTGATTGTGGTGGCGGTCTGAGGGTTTAGGTGTGGTGGCGCTAGGGTTAGGTGGGCTAGAAAGAAATTAGGGTTTCAGTTTTTGTTTGGGCTGAAGGTTGAAGAAGATGGTGACGTGGCAGCTTCTTAATGCCCAAATATATGTGTAGAGGATTAGGACACGTCGCAAAATCTATTTGGTCCACCTCATTGTGCCTTAAAGTGTCCACGTGGGCAGTTAAATGTCATCTCATTTGGGCATTGCACAACTCGACAGTTGGCCATTAACGACTTAAACAACGTTTGCAAAAAGGACTAAATTGAACACAAATTACAATCTTTAGGACTACATTGAACATTTTAAAAACAGTAGAACTATTTCGAACAAATCTGACAAAAATTGGGACCATCAATGCTATTAAGCCTTATTATGTTTATATTTTTTTTCTTTGTTTTCATGGATTAATGTATTAATAAATATAACGTTTTTTGATTTCATAAAATAATATTATGAGTAGTCTAATACATGGCAACAGAGTATGGTAACATGGCAAAAATATTTTTTTAAAGTTTACATATGTTTATGTGGTTATAAATGGGAGCTTATATGTAGATATCCTAATTATAATTATAAACAAATTAGGGTTGGATTTTCCTTTTAATTACAATTAGAAATAAATTAAGAGTTAGGATTTCTTTTGTTAATTACTTCTAAAATTCAATTTTTGATTAATTCTAAATCCCTCTATCATTACAATTGAATATGACAAACCCTAATTTGATCCTCAAACATTAATTTTCTTTCTCTTAACCAAAAACCTAAATTTTGGGGGAAGGGTTTATGTGGTGGTGGTAAGGCTCTAAACTTGTTATTCATGGCGTGGAGAACTTACAATTCCCAATTGCACGAAGAAGACGACAGTGATGCAGTGTCATGATTCGTGTGGGGTTCTTCGTCGTGCATGAACGGTGGGTAGGAGGGTTTCGTTTCCCCTTTTCGATCTGGTTATTTTCGCAGGGAGGGGAAGCACACTCAGGCAGCGCAGGTGCGACCTCTTCGCGACACAATGGTCACAGCAGTGGCATCTCCGCGACACAAGGGTTTCTCTCTCCGAGGACTTCGCGACAAGGGTTTCTATTGGGTTTCTGGGGCTTATTGTTCTTGTGTTTTTTTATCTAAAATTTGGGGTTTTCGGGACATATGTTTCTTGGGTTCCTTATTTCTTCTCTGAAATTTGGTGGCGCAAGGAGCAATGGCGAGGAAGGCTCCTACTATTCTCTATTTTTTGTTCGGCCTTTTGGAAAACCATTTCTTCCTTTTTCTTTCTGGTTTTTATTGGGATTTTTCTGTTTCTGGTTTTTGGCTCACGATGCACGCAGGTGTCGCCACGAAGAAGACATGATGGTTGTAAATTTGGGGTTCTTGGTTAACTGAATTTGGGTGGTTCTTTGTTGTGTTATGATAGGTTGAGGTTGAAGAAGGTCTATCGTGGTGGTGTCCGGCGGTGACCTCTAATTCTATTAGCATTAAGTTTTTTCCCCAAATGTAAACCTTAATTCCACAACATCCTCTTATTGGCTTACACGTCACAATCAATATCCCAGGACAATGTCATGACAACAAAATATGCACAACACAGATTCAAAAATAAGTCAACATTATCTGTTTAAAACACTATCAATAGAATTGGACTTGATTGATGCACATTATACACTGTGAATAAAATTGGACTTGATTGATGCACATTATACCACGTGTGGACGAAATTGAAACTTTTTTAAAAGGATAGACCAAGTTGACCCACTGTAGTAAAACTAGGAATAAAGTACACAATTAAATCAAAAAATTATCATAAACTCAATTCAAAATATTCGAGAGACTTGAAACTTAGTTAAATTTATTTAAATTATTTATCTTATGATAACTAATTCTTTCTAAAAGTAAATAAGGTTTAATAATTATTAATTTTGATGATACCAAATAATATTTAAGTTTACTATCACAAATAATGTTAAATATGACTATATGATAACTTTTTAAAATAATAGTTTTTCATGCTATAACATGATAGTTATATTACCTTCGTAATATCATTTAAAGAATTATTTTTAAGAAGTGATTATTTATTTCTTACTTAATTATATTGTTTATTTTCTTGACAACAATTTTTCCTTTTGCCTATTTAAAAAATATTTTCTTTTTCGAATTCCCTCATTAACTAAGTGATTTATTTAGAAAGAAGTAAAATTTTGATGATGATCATAAATGAAGGTAAGTTTAAGACTTGATAATGATGGAGATTTATCCAGAATGGTTGAAGAGTTAAAGTGATTTATGAAAAATTGTTGAAGAGTTAAAGTGATTTATGAAAAATTGTTGAAGAGTTAAAGAATGTTTGGATTCAAGAGTTATATTAAAGACTAATAAATTTAGTTGTTGAAGTAAGGTAATATATGTATCTTTAAGTAAGATAATAAAAATTGAAGGTCACAAGTCAAAACTTAAGACTAGAACAGTAAAAAAAACTTGAGAGAATTTTATTTATGCAATAAACACTAGAATAATCAATTATTTTTAGTGATAATTGAATATCTCATTGAAAAATTATTATTTTAAAAAAGTTTTTGAAATAATTGATTATCTCATAAAGTTTGTTTTCCAAAATATTAGTAGAATAATCGATTATTTCTTATAACAATTGATTATTCAGAACATTTTTTAGACTAACTTTTTATTTTCTTAACCTAATTTTGAAATGGAAAATTAGTGGTACGGTGTCATTCAAAAATTGAGAGAAAAACTTTCTATAGCTAAGCTTTTGAAAAGTCTAGTTCTTATGAATGGCCTAAATTTCATCAAGTGTGACTATTGAGTGGTTAGGTGTTGTTGTCTACTATATTTTGTAAACTTGTTCATTTGTTATGTGATTCAATAGAGGTGTGTGATAATCCTTTGTGTGATTCAAAGGAGGTATTCATTCCTTGTAGCATCAAGGAAGATATTTCTTCATCTCTTGTGACTCTTCAATAAAGGTATGTTCTTTCCATATTCTAAACTGCTTATTACATTGGTGATTGTAATTTTCAGTTTTAATAGTATTTGATTAGTCACTTTAGTTGAGTTTGTAACATCCAAATTTCTCACACTTTATAATTCATAATCGATATATTATAGCATTACATAGTCATTCATAAGAAAATATAAAGAAGATCACACTAGTAATACATATTTTTAAACTCAGATTTCAACTTATAAAACTCATAAAGATAACTCGAACACTTGTATATTATTCTTCGGTCTCTTTCTTCACTTGCACTGGATCACACAACATTCTCTCATATACTCTCGTATAATGCACACGTTATACGATCATTGCACAATATATATATATATGTCAACACAAACACAAACAAGTAGGGGTGAGTTAACATGCAATAAACGATTTATAAAACATGCTTAATTATATTACTTCACATAACGATAATCATATCATCATGTAGTAATTAAAGTAGACTTAATGATCACAACATATAATAATCATGTCAAACACATTTATCTCATCATACAATAATCACACCATACACACTCATCCGGATGACACGTTGATGTGCTATCACGGGAGGTTGTGCACTTGTGGTGACCTCCTATTCAGATACACTTCAAATACAACACTTCATGTCATCTACAAGGTAAATCCGTTAACACCTATGCCCAAAACCGACACATAGACTAAGACCTCTTGCCTCTCTCATCACATAACTCATCATTCTCTACTTGAGACTGGATGATTAGTAGAGTATCAGGATAGCCTCCAACAACGGGACCCTTAACATCAACGTGCACACTAATTACTTACAACCATAGAGTCTCTCCACAAGACCTTGACCAATCTCACATCATGTTCATATCTTAACATAGAATAATATTCAAGTCAACGATACAATCAGAGATACCAATCAGTAAATAAAATTACTCAAAATTCTACTCAATATTATCAAATATTATTAGAAATTTAACCAGTTATAGTATTTCGTAGAATGATTATTCTCATTACAACCTTTAATTAAAGATCTGACCGATCAAAATAAATAATAACATGTTTAGAACTTACTGTAAAAATTTTAGTTTGATCAAACGGTTAATAAAGTGAAAATCTTAATTTTACTCAGCTGACTCAGAAACATAATTTAAGGTGGGACTAAATTATCTAATAAATCCGAAATTATTTTCTCTAAATATATACAACCAATTAAAAATCTGAGTGGTCAAGGTGAATAAATATGTCTTAGGAACTACATATTAAAATTTTAGGTTAATCTAATGGTTAACTAGGTTGAAATTGAAGTTTTACCGAAGTAACTTAAAAACAGAATTTGAGTGATTTTCAAATCTAACCAAAATGTGAAATTAATTACACTAAGCATAGTAATCCAATTAAAAATTCGAGCGGTCAAGATATAATTTAATACGTCTTAAGAACCATATATCAAATTATCAGGTCAATCTAATGGTAAACAAAGTGGAGATTACAGTTTTTATTGAGGTAACTTAAAAGACAAAATTATAATGTTAATTAGGTTACTCAAAAATGCGAAATTTATTCCACTAAGTACAAATCTCTAATTAAAAATCTGAATGGTCAAAATGTCCAAAGTGTTACAAGGTGTTTACCATTTGAGCTAGTGTAAATTTTTTGTTTAACTTACCACATAAATTAATCATATTTTTTACCCTTCAAATAATTACTACTAATAATAATACTTAGAGAAAATTACTACATTTTATTAAGATAAATATATTTATGGGCTTTACATAGTTGGTTAACAATTATACACAAATTTTTTATCTAGTATAAAATAACTTTATAAACTTCTCTTATCTAATACTCTTTATTTTACTATGGTGATTGCTTAGTTGAAAATAAAAAAGTTAAGGTTTCCATAAAATTCTGATTTTTAAATTTTAATTTTTAAGTTTAAAGTCCAACAATTTTAATATTTTGCGCTACTATTCTAACACTTTCTACTTCCTCACATTGCATATATATCAAGATTATATAATTCGAATTGAGTTTTTGACAGATTTTTTACTTTGTAAGTTTGTCTTTCTAATTTTCGATTAATATTTTTTTAATATTGCGTTTCAAATCTTAGAAATCATATTAAGATTCGATAGACTCTTAATTTAATAATTGGATAAAAAATTATTTTTAATTCATATATTTTGTTTAATAATCTTCGTTCAATTGAATTAATTAATTGAATTAGTTAATTCAAACTATAATTTAAATATTTTAAAAAATTATAATAAAAAATCGTATAAACTTTGAATTGGAAAAAGTTAAACTCAATTTTTTCTACTCTATCTTCCAACTTTATCACTAAATCACATTGTAACACATATTTGTATATGTTAATATAAAATTGTTATTTATACTATAGATTCTAAAATCATTATTTATATATTTATTGGAAATTGGATATATGTTCACTTACTTACATAATACTAACTCAAAATTCTTCCACAAATTATCTAGAAACTTGAAAATACTAAGTTTTTCCTCTGTACACCTATGAAGTAAACCACTCTAACTTTTCAATAACATGTGTATTATTCACCTACATACATCGTGCTGCCTAGACAATTTTATATACTTATACATAAAGTTGTTAAAACGGATAATTCAATTTGACCCGACCCGGCTCGACCCGACTCGGCTCACTACGGGTTGGTCACTTAGTGAATTAATCCAACCCGACTCACTTATTACTAAACTGGAAAAATTTGAACCCGACTCGACCCACCACGGGTTGGTGGGTTAAACAGGTTGGCTCACTGACTCACTTAATTATAAGTTTTTTAAATAAAAAAATTATAATTTTTTTAAATTCAAATTTAAATAAATTTCACTCTAAAATGATGTTAAACTTCAAAAACAATTTAAAATTAAAAAAAAATCATACAATTCAAGCTTAATCCAAAAACAAACACAAAAGGCGAAAACAAATAAGTTTTTAATATTGATAATTTTTGTATCATTTGTCCATCTATAATATTAGAGTCTTGAATAGATAAGTCTATAATATTTTTCTCTCTTGAAACATTTTTTTAATCTCATCTACAATATAATAAAAAAAATGCTAACTAATAATATTGAAACACAAAATAATAAATAATTAAATTAAATTAAGTGGATTGGTGAGTCAATCCAGCTCACCACGGGTTCAACCCGAATGAACCGAGTTTTAAGTGAGCCGGATGAAAAACTAATCCACATAAAAAAATTACATTTTTTCAAATCCAATCCGGCTCAAACTCATGGTGAACCAGTTTGATTCGCGTAATACAACTTATTTTGACAGTATGGTTTATACATATAACTTTTTTTCTATTTTTCTCTTTCTTATCATATCATATAAATGTAAAGAAAAAGAAAATCGTGTATACGAAAAAGAAAAACACTTTATTTATATACAATAAAAAAAAGGTTTAATACCCAATTTTGTCCCCACTTTGGTTCGGAAATCTCAAGTTAGTCCCTTTATAGAAATGTGAGTGCAATGGATCCTTACTTGTAATTATTTGAGTCTAATGAGTCTCTTCCGTTAAATAGAAGGAAACAGAGTTAGTGGGCTGATGATGTGGCAGTTGTCTTTGGTGAGGTGTCAAGACGCAATTGTTTGCGTGCTTACGTGGTGTTAGGGTTCCCCATTTTCAAATTGGGTTTTATTAAAAATTGGGGATAAAAGGATTTGGGGGTGATTTGTTCGAGATTAGGGCATGTCCGTGTGCGAGAAAGAAGACAGAGGCAGGCAGTGATCGCGGGAAGACGGAGCAGTGATGGTTCGCGGTTGGCGAGTTCTTCTTCGTTGTCAGTGGTTGTCTCTGTTTGGGGTTTGCTCTTTTGGGTTCGCTCTTTGGGGTTCGCAATGTCTTCGAATCACGGTTGTTCGTCTTGCTCATGGGGGAGCTGTCGTGGTGGTTCATCCAGAGGATTGGTTGGAAGCCAAATATGCCACTGTGGGGAGGCTGCTGTGTTGAGAGTGGCAAAAACAATTAAGAACGAGGGGAAACAATTCTGGGGCTGCCCTAACTACAAGCGGACAAGAAATGAAGAACTTCAAGGATGCAATTTCTTTAAATGGCTTAGTGAAGATTGCGTAGATGATACTGTTAGTACTATTGCAAGGCAAAGGAGGAAGATTAATAGTCTGGAGAAATGTGTTAGGGAATGTCAAAAAAGGGAGAAGATGTTAATAACAATGATATGTTTTCTGGGATTGATTAATATCATTGTTGTATGTTTTTTGTTTAAAAGTCCATGATGTGTTCTGTTAGATAGTTTATGTGAAGAGCACTTTGGACAAATTGTAATATGATGTTATCAAATGAAGGTGAAATTTGAATTCAAGCTTCTGAAATTATGGTTTGAATTTACATTTAGTTTGATATATACAACATAAAATGAGGAAGTGGTGTGTAACTGGCAATAAAATGAGGAAGTGGCTTCTGTAATCCAAAAAGAAAAATTTGTATACAATTTGAATTCATAAATATGTGATAAAATGAACGTCTTAGAGGCTTAAAGATTGAAAGTGGTTGATGGATAATGAAACAATATGGATGAGATGTTGGAGAATGATGGTAATTACTACGCTATCATGCAAATTCACATTACTACTTCATGAATTGATTGCGTTTGTCAACCTTCCTATTATACTCAGACCCAATTCCTTGGTAGAAAGAGCCTAGACTCACTTTTGCAGTTCCAATTCCGGACGAGCGTCCTCTTCTCCTTGCTGGATCCACTTCTGAGCGTCCGCTTCTGAAGGACGAGCGTCCTATGACAGGACGAGCGTCCTTTGCCAGGACGAGCGTTCTCTTCTACCTGGCTGGGACGAGCGTCCATTTCTACCTGGCTGGGACGAGCGTCCGCTCGTGCTTCTACTCTTGGACGAGCGTCCACTTATCCTGACGAGCGTTCTGAGCGAGTGGGCGAGCGTCCGCTGAGAGTCTTCTCTGGACGAGCGTCCTCTGCGCGTCTTCGCTGGACGCTCGTCCTCTCGTGCTGGACGAGCGTCCTCTCGTGCTGGGCGAGCGTCGTGGGTGAGAGTCGCTGTAAACTCGCGCCGGGCGCCCAATTTGGTAGATTTGGTACGAAAATTGGTAGATATTAAACAAAAGCTTCAAAAGGAGGATTGGGTAGGAAAATTGGTTCAAAGATAATGGTAAAAATTACCGTTATCACATTCATAATTACATCATAATGAAAACAAAAGCTGTCATTGAAATTACAAAGTGGAATTCAAATCCACGTCTGACAGTTTACCAAGCAGATGTCTGTGATTACAAAATACATGTCTGTGATTACAAAATATATGTTTGTGATTACAAAATAGCCATCACTTAAGCTAAACATACTGTCAGTCCTAAATCAGTTTTAAACTTGTGTTGTAGATGGCTGAGTATGTTCCAAAACGCGTTGAGTAAGTTGACTTGGTCCAGTAATTGGCTGACTTTGTTCAGGTTGGGTTGCAGGTTGCTCACTTGATTGATATTGAGTTTGGTTTGCTGGAGGAGCTTGTGGACAACTATTTCTTTTATGACCAACATGTCTACATATGCAACATCTCTTACGAGTTCCATTTTGCTTCAGTTGTGTGTCATCCTTCTTTAGCTCCCAAGCCTCTAGCCTTCTCTTCTTCTTTGGTCTACCAAGCAACACTCTTTTAGTTGGAGGCAAAACATCAGGCTGAGAACTTTTTTCCCATAGCTGAGGACCATTGACAGGGTAGATGATTGGAATGTATGTTTCTTGGTAGGTTGACTTTGTAAACCAATGTGGCACGTAGTCTTCTCCATTGATGTTGATAAATGTCATGGCAGCTAGTGCATGACAACATGGGATAGCTGTTAAACTCCACTTTCTGCAACTGCATTCCAGTTTATCTATGTCAACGACATACTTGTCACTCATCATTGAAATGTGTCTGACCTCAAAAATTTTCTCTCCAGACCAACTGCAAATTTTTAAAAGACAAATCAGTGTTTGTAGTAAAAAAATTGCATACATAAAGAAGTGAAATGGTAATGTGGTCATGTCAACATACCTAGGTAACCAGTATTTAGTCAAGTGCAGTTCCTTGTCAAATCTTTTCTTAATCTTTGGACAAATACTACCTTCATATGTACTTATTTTGTTTCTATTTGTTGCCCATCTCTTCATGAGGTACAGACGAATGTCTTCCATCATTGTGATGATGGGCTTACCTCTTGCATGTAAAATTACACTATTAAATGCTTCAGACATATTATTCACTAAGGTGTCACAAACAGCATTACTTGTAAACCTTGACCGTGACCAAAATCTACTTACACAAATAACAATTGCAAAATATCAGCTATGAAAACAAACAACAATTAATAGGACCAATGAATTTTAAAGGCATGTGGATTGGCATACCTTGGTGGGATGGCTAATAAGTATTTAAAGGCGTCTGGATTCACCCCTTTAATTTCTCTCATCACTGCTTCCCATGTTTGAGGGTATGTTGATGCTGCTGCCTTCCATAGTAGACGTTTTAGAATCTGGCCAGGAAACCTCTTCCTGAAATTAGCATAGATGTGCCTCACACAAAACCTTTGCTCCACACCAGGTAGAAGTTCCTGTAAGGCTGGTAAAAGTCCCTATTCACATGAAGCTATACAAGTTAAAATAAAACACATTAAGGTTTAAAACATAAAAAAATATGGCAATGGTAATAAGTTACTAACTTTTTGTTGATCTGACATAAATGTGATGGTTGAAGAAATCTCCACACCACCAAGATCATCAATGAGAAAATGTAGAAACCAACTCCAAGTGTCCTTATTCTCCACTTCCACAACAGCATATGCCAAAGGACACATTTGGTCATTCCCATCTCTTGCTACTGCAGTTAACAACTCACCTCCAAATTTTCCTTTTAAGAAACAACCATCCAAACCTATAATCTTCCTACATGACACGAAGCTGTCCTTACAGGCCTTCAAACACACATATAGTCTCTTGAAAATTGGAGTGTCCTCATTAGGTTGAACATGAACTTTCACAGTTGAACCAGAATTTGACCGAAGCAACTCATTGGCATAGTCATACATTCTTCTATATTGTTCTTTAAAATCACCTTCTATATGTTTGGATGCCATTGCTTTTGCCCTACAGGTTGTGGACCGTGAAACACCAATGATCCACTTCTTAGAAACTTTGTTATGGAGGTTATACAGATTAATATTTGGATTCTCTTTCATAGTCTTCTCTAACCTCCCACTCAACCATTTTGAAGTCATTAGACGGATGTTAAATTCTCTACTGCAAGTGTGGTTGTCTACTATTTTCCTTAGCTGCCATGTATTTTCAGCTGCCTTATATGCACAATATGCATTCCAAGGACATTTTCCTTTTGCCCCACAACATCTGACACACACTCTTCTTTTGTCATTTTTATAAACTTTTAATTTTCTACCATTCTCTACTCCATAGGATCTTATAGCTTTTGTAAAATCTTTTTTGTCACTGAAGTACGTGCCCACTTCCCATTTATATTGTTCCATAGTTTTGGGCATTGTAAAAACACCAAAATCCCCATAGTCATCCCTGTCATCATCTGTGTTATCACTTTCCACAACACTCTTCAAACTGTCGGATTCCCAATCACTATCAGATAAACCCCTAGGTCCACCAAATTCAACTTCATTAGTACCTTCAAATACATCCTCTTCGGACCCATTCCAACTGCTAACATCATACTCATCAGTTTGTACTCCATTACCCTCTACCTCACCCTCTACTTCTGCCTGCCCCTCCACATCAGACTGGACGTCTACATTCACACCATTTCCCTCACCCTTTGAATCATTCTCTGCCTCCACACCAACATCCTCTACCTCAACCTCTGCCTCCACACCAACATCCTCTACCTCAACCTCTGCCTCCACACCAACATCCTCCACTGCATCCTCCACACCAACATCCAACACACCAACATCCTCTACATCCTCTACCATACCCTCTATATCAGCCAGTACATCAACCTCAACTTCTATCATTTCTGGATGAACCTCTGATTCAGGTTCTACCTC
Source organism: Vigna angularis (assembly GCF_016808095.1). NCBI lineage: Eukaryota > Viridiplantae > Streptophyta > Magnoliopsida > Fabales > Fabaceae > Vigna > Vigna angularis. Next base: position 8,010,396 of record NC_068973.1, on the reverse strand, counting down.
TACCTCAGGTCTATCAATTTGGGGTTCAGAAAAGTATTCCAACTGCAGAAGATACTCAGGTTCACACACCCTATGTATAACATAAAGGTGAGCTTCACCATTCAACATAGCAATATTGATCAGATGACAAGCACCCTTGTCATCTAATAAAGGTTCCAAACAATCTTCTAATACAGGACCACGACCCAATGAATACCATAAGTCCTTTACATTCCTATAACCCATCTCCTTTAGAATGCTTAATATTTCAAAATAACTCCATCGATCAGGGTCTATTTTTATAATTGTGGTTTGACCATAGTGATATCCAAATGTCCCATTATTCTCAAATTTCCCCCCATGGTGAAACACGACTTCAATGTGTGAGTTGGCCATATTATCTAATATAAAATTGGTCACAGTTAGTTAATCTATGCTTAACCTTTAACCCAAATGATATCTAAGCAAAAAACAAAGCATAAACATACTACTGTACAGACCATAAACAACTCAAACAAAACAAAACCACATTTATGACATTAAATAAAGCAAATGCCACAACACAGTACCACACACTATGAAGGGGGACCACAACGACAACGTCGCAACAGAAACAAAGCAAATGCACTGACAATGGGGCACACAACACAGACAAACCATAAAATAAATCAAAACTTCTGGGGGGACCACACTGAAAGCAACGAAACACAGAACAAAACCTACCATAAATGCACCTTCGAAAGTCGCTTTTCGTTATTTACCCCACCAATGGTCGTCCACTCACAAATGCTTTGTCTAAAAGTTCTTACGAGTTCCCGCGATCACTGCCTGCCTCTGTCTTCTTTCTCGCACACGGACATGCCCTAATCTCGAACAAATCACCCCCAAATCCTTTTATCCCCAATTTTTAATAAAACCCAATTTGAAAATGGGGAACCCTAACACCACGTAAGCACGCAAACAATTGCGTCTTGACACCTCACCAAAGACAACTGCCACATCATCAGCCCACTAACTCCGTTTCCTTCTATTTAACGGAAGGGACTCATTAGACTCAAATAATTACAAGTAAGGATCCATTGCACTCACATTTCTATAAAGGGACTAACTTGAGATTTCCGAACCAAAGTGGGGACAAAATTGGGTATTAAACCTAAAAAAAATAAGTCTAATAGTTTTGCATAGTAAACATTAAAAATACACTCTGAATATATTATTTTGATATTCCAAAATTATTAGTAAAAAAATCCATAAGTGCATATATTTTATAAATTTTTAATTTGTATTTTGTGTCTATACGATGATGTTGATATGGATTTTAGGAATTTGATAAATGATTTTGATTAAAGATAAGATCTGTGTGAATGATATGAGATTCCCGTTTCCAACTTTATGTTGGTTTCTATTCGGGTACATGTTCTCTCTCGTGCTCCTATTTTCTTCTCCCATAGTAAAATTCATTTCCTTTATCTAATATGTGACTTTTTCTCAGACATTATGTCCCTTGTCGTGACAGTATTGCACAAAAGCTTTGATTTGAACTCAAACTGTTTATAAGAAAAAATGCAAATTTAGTATAGAAAGTTGAATTGGAAGTTTTCAGCAAACTCCGAAAGATAATTTGTTGAAGAGAAAGGTTGAAATAGTTATTAGAGTGATTAGAGTAACATCATCAATTACCCGAAAGGGAAATAGCCGCATAACCTTTTTTTGTTCTGTTTCCTCCGTGTTCCTTTTGGTCATTTCATGCTTCTTTTACTTTACCCTGTTCATTATTGCCACTGCCAAAAGCTTTTTTTTGGATCAAATAAGGTTTCTTGTTAAAAATATAAATTCTTACACCCAATAAATTATTCAGTTTAGGTTTAAGTCTATGGAAAAAAATTATTTATGGTACATTTACTATATAAACTTCCAATTGTCGTAGCTATTTTGTGGTAGAATTAATTTATTATATGACTCACTTGTATAAATGTGATTTAATAAAATATAAAGATTATTAATTATTATAGGATGTTATAATAGAATAAAATAAAAATCAATTTGATTAATGTTAATCTATAAAAGGGATTATGATTATGTATTTAGTTATAATGTTTTTTCACATTAGGTCAGTGAGGAAAAAGAGAGACAAAGAAAATAGATTGAAAATAAGATATGGGAGAAAATAGAAATAATAGAAATTGAAGAACTCATTTTCATTAGATCTTTCATGTATCAAGGTTAATATCCCATCAAGATTATATTGTGAAAATTGTAAATCTTAAAATCCTAAAGTAGTTTTTTTGCAATGAATTAAGAACGTAGGAAAGTTAGAAATTAATTTACACGTGGTATCATAATTGGATTTATGATTTTTCATATGATGTTTGTTCTATATTATGTTTTACCAAAATCTAGATAAATTTTAATTATGAATTTAGGAATTTCTCTACAATACTTTTGAACTCTAATTTAAGTTTTTTTTTTCAAATTAGTAGAACCCTAATTATGAAATTTAGAAATTTTATATATTTTTTTATGTTTTTGGTGATGTTTCATTGCATGTTTGATGTTTCATTGCATGTTTTATTTATTAATTTATCATTGTAAATTAAAAAAGTATTTTTCACTTGCCATGGATGGATGTGTTTTTGAAAGCAATTCAAGAATTGACTTTGTTACTTGTCTTGAATTGCTTTATTTATGCGCTTCAATCGCATTTAATAAGCATTGAATAAATTAAATCCTAGTGTTATGTGTTTTAAATGATGAAGAAAATTGCACCTGTTAGGATGTTAACGTGGATTAAATGCAATAAAGGTTTTGTGTTGGAAAACAATTTTCTATTATGCAATTTGAAAATTGATCCATCCCTATTATGAAAATCTAAATGCCTTTATTGATATGAATTGCAAATAAAATATTTGAATTGGAAAATTTCTATTAAAATTAATTTTTTAATTTTATTATGTAAATAATGTATCCCTATTTTTATTTAAAATTAAGGAAAAAGCGGTTTATAACCATTAAGATATTTATTTATTTATTTAAAATCAAGTAGGATCAATTTTGTTGGTCATGTGGTCAAAATTTTAAAGTTATTTGATTTCAAATTATTAATGGCTTTATTTCAATTATCTAGTATGGATAATAAATAATGAATAATTGATTTATAGATCAATTGAAATTATTATTATAAAACATTTTAGGACTGTTCAAATGTTGATTAATTGTTCTGTATGAGCATAGTTATAGATAATTTTGTATGTGTCACTAGTTTTGTTTATATATCTAAAGGAAGTAAGTGACACAAATTGATGTGTATTTTAATTATCATTAATGTAATATCATTAACATCATTATATTTATATATTAGTGGATCTTTCAAAGGAGAACATTAGCATACATAAAATGATTATTTTTGTTTGAATCTGTATTTATGTTTAGTTTTCTTAATTAAAGCATTAATGTTTGACATGTGTGAATTGCAGTATCTATTATGATATCTTTACATTCGTTCTCGCTACGTTTGTTTCAGTCTTCAATGGATTGAATTTACTTTACTAGAGTGAGCAAGTCCAATTTCACTTAGGTGTATTAGATCTTGATTTGGCTTTTTAAGTTTGTTGCTATCATTATTGATGATATTAGCAATAAAGAGAAAGCCCATTACAAAGCTTGGAAAAGTTCGATCAGGCTTAACCTAATATTTAAGCGCATGAGCATAGTGAGCAACAATATGTTCGCTAGAGTTTAAGAAATTTGTGGAAGAGCGCTCCCAAACTGATGACAACTCCCTCACTATGACATTGATGAGTACCTTGACCACCATGAAGTTTGATGGTTTGCTTCTTATGCACGATCATGTGATCGAGATGACAAACATCACAACAAGACTCAAGTCTTTAGGAATGACAGTGGATGAAAGTTTTCTTGTGCAAATCATTTTGAACTCATTACTGTCTGAGTATGATTTGTTTCAAATAAGCTATAATACCATGAAAGACAAGTGGAATGTGCATGAATTGCACAATTTGTTAGTTCAAAAGGAGATCGGACTCAAGAACTTAAGGAGTCACTTTGTTCATTACATAAGAAATCAAGGAGTTGGAAAGAAATTTGTAAAGAAATATGGAAAGGATAAATGACCATTAAGGATTGGCGAGTCCTACACCAAAATCGAGAAGAAAAATGACAAATGTCATTTTATCAGAAAGTCTCGACATTTTTAGAAAGAGTACATAAAACGTAGAAATTCAATTCCTTTGTATATGCTTGATGTTGTTGGATATTCTTTTAAGATTGGGAATGATTGTTTCAATTTGTTTACGCGTACTTGTTTGATTGTATCTGATACATTTTATGATGACTTATATAAATTGAATTTGGATAATTTATATGTTGAAACTCTTTTGACCTTCATCATAATGTTGACAACATAGTTTAGTGGATAAATGATCTGCTTGCATATGGCATAAGTGTTTAGGACACATTTCCAAAGAAACGATGGAAGGATTAGTAAAAAATTAAATCCTTTCAAATTTAGATTTTAGTAGTCTAAATGTGTGTGTGGATTGTATTCAAGGCAAATAGACAAAACACATAAAGAAAATATCCATAAGAAGCACTAAGCTTCTCCAATTCATACACATTTATACATGTGGTCTGCTTGACATAAATTCTTTCAATAAAAGAGAAGTACTCTATCACCTTTATTGGTGATTGTGTTATGAACATGGTTATCTGCTTCAAGAGAAATCTCAATTAATGACTATAAAAATATGGCCTCAGTCGGTGGGCTGCTGTGAGTTGCACTAGCATCACCTTCTCAATCTAATGATAACATGTCTCTGGATCTTGCAAAACACTACTAACAAAATAGATTGTTTTATGTTCGGGGGCGTCTTGGATTAGGGTTACACTTATCGCTTCATTCGAGACGACCAAGTAGAGTTACAACTCATTCCCTACGACCGGTCGTGCCATGATAGGTGGGCTGGCCAAGAGAGTCTTTTTCCCGTAAATGAGGCTTCACACTGCTCATCCCACTTGATATGAGAGCTCTTCTTTATCGTCTTTAAGATAGACTTTATTTTTTCCATCAACTTGGGGATGAACCGGGAAAGAGATGTCAGACGACCCACTAACCTTTACACTTCCTTGAGATTCTGTTGACTCCTCATCTCTAGGATGGTCGTGCACTTGTTCGAATTTACCTCAATGCCTTCTACATTGAGCATGAAACCCAAAAACTTGTGCACTTTGAGCAGTTTAACTGCATGTTGTAGCATCTGATCTAATCAAATACCTACTTCAGATCTTTTGTGTGTTCTTTAACTGAATGAGACCTCACCACCATATCATCCATGTAGAAGTCCATGCATCGACCTATCTGATGGTGGAAGATCTTGTCCATCAGTCGTTGGTATGTGGCCCCAACATTCTTCACATCGAACGATATAACCATGTAGTAGTAATTAGTATGCTCGGTGATGAAGAACGTTTCGTCCTTATCTGGATGGTACATGGGCATTTGGTTATACTTAAAGTATGCATATAGCAAAATTGAGGATTTGATGACTTGGCACATCATCCACCAATCTGTCAATGCTAGAAAGGAGATAGGCATCCTTCTGTCATGTCTTGTTTGGGTTAGTGAAGTCAATGCACATCCTCCACTGCTCAGTTTTTTAACCATGACCATGTTTACTAGTCATGTGGTATATGTGACCTCCTGAATGAAGTCGGCTTCTTCTAGCTTATTGACCTTGACCTTTACGATTCTTTTTCCTTACCCAGGTGATGCTTTTTCAGTGTCATCGGGCAGGCCTTCTTAAACAAGACGAGCTTGTGGGACATCACTCTATGGTGAATGTCCAATATGTTTATTGTAGTCTAGGTAAACAAATTGTTGTTGGCCTTTAACACTTACACCAAAGCTTGTTTGTGGTATTCACTCACACCATTGTCATGTTTGTTAATTGGTCTTCTTATTTCTTTAGGCTCAATTGTTTGATTTCACTTTGTAGCTCCATGCGATCCTTTTTATTTGTCTTGGGATTTAAGTAAGTCACGCCCAAATCTGATCTTCTTATCTCTGAATTGAGTCAGCCAATTTTTAATAACTATTTTTTAAATGTAAATAATTGTTTATAATAAAAAATTATATAATAATAAAATTATACAAAGTATTTTTTATAGTTACTAGTAAAAAACAATTTGTTGAATATGATAATAAAAAAGTATTATTATTATTATTATAAAATTAAATATAAATAAATTTTACAATATTATAAATAATTTTTGTTTATTTTGTGGAGAGTTTTATAATTAAAAAAAGAGTTAAGTTTAAAAAAACAGTTAAATGGAGAAAAACGGTTAAATTTAAAAACAATAATTGTATAAAAGATAAAATTAATTAAATAATTATTTTAACTTAAAAAAATTATATTTAAAGTATAAAATTATAAAATAAATGTCAACTCCAAAACGGAAAATTCTCTTTACCTATATATTGTTAACAAAGAAAATTTATAAATTATAATTTAATAAATATTTGCTAGAATAAGAAAAATGACACATACACACATTTGTTTTTATTTTATCTATCAATATATACATATTTCTTTTAAATATAATTTAATAAAAAATTAAATATATTTTTACCTCTTAACTTTTGTAATAGAATTATAACAAATTTTAGCATCAAGTACGATTATCAATTAATGTTGAAAAAAATATATTAAATAATCTAAATATTAAATTTAAAAAAATTAAATTAAAAGAATTAAATTCACATATTTTTAAAATTAAAAACTAAATTAAATTACAAAACAAAATAAAAACTAATTCTAATTTTTACTTAAAATTAAAAAAACAAAACATGTTTAACTTTTAAATAAATTGTTTTGTAGAAAAAAATAAGTCACTTTTATAATCTTTTATTGTAATTTTATCTTATACATATTTGTAGTGATTTTTTAAAATAAAAATAATAATTACATAATTTTTTAAATTATATTTAATACCATAACAATTTTAAAATGTTTACATTTACAGGATTTATATTTTCAATAATAATAAAATAATCTTAAAAGCTGCCAGTACTTGCTTTTAACCTTATTCTCGGAACAAAAGCTACTTCTCACTGTGCCACTTCTTCCCTGGCATGCCCAGAAGCAACCCAAAACTCCAATTCCTCTTCGTGTTCTGCCACCGCCACTAAATGGAGGCAGTCGGTTCCAGACTCGGCCGCGCCTCCTCTCGTTACGGTTCCACCACCGTCTTCACCGGCCCCGTCAGGAAGTGGAAGAAGAAGTGGGTCCACGTCACTCCCTCTTCCTCACCCAGTAACACCAATACCAACAACAACGCTCACGCTCCTGCCAATTCCAACGCTTCCTCTCTTCTCCTCCTGCGCCGGTGGACCCCAACCACCGACGATGACGCTGCCGCCACCGATGAGCCTCCTAGGAGGAAGTTCCGTTACACCCCTGTATGTCTCTCTCTGTCCCTGTCTTTTTCTGGTTTACCCTTTTGAATTTTGGGGTGAATATTTAATTGGGGTTTTGTTTTGTGGTAAAAAGTTTCCAATTTTGTTCCTGCGCTGTGTTGATGGGGTGTGGTGTTTAAGTGGGTTTGGATTTTTGCTCTGTAATGAAGGAGTGAGTTGGGGTTTGGGGATGTGATAAAGGGTTTGTTAGCTGCCTTATGTGTGAATTTTAGGTCGTGATATATGTGTGACAGAGAGGGAAGAAAACAGAGAAAAGGAAGTACAGATTAAAGTTTTTCTTTTTTTTTTTGTGGAAAAATGTGTTTAGGACCTCTGCTTTGCCCGAAACTGAATTTTGGTGCATGTAATCTCAGATTGATGAATTCTGATCCCTAATTTTTCAAAATATGTAATTTAGTCCCAGTCAATGATCAAACTTTAGTTACTGATTTTGATTTTTAGTATATTAGAAAAGGGATTAGAGTCATATCTTTGGAGACTAAATTCTTAATTTTGAAAGTATAGGAACTAAAATGTAGTTTGACCAAAAGTGGGTAAAAGAATACATTTCTCTTTTTTCTTTTGGGTGAAGGAAAATGAAAAAAATAAGTTTAACTTCTAAAAGTACAACAACAACAATAACTAAATATTACAATTGAGAAATAAGGGAGAAAAATAGAGAGGAAATGATATAGGAGAAAAAAGTGGACATATGCACAAGGTTGCTTTAGTCCTTATTTGGGTGGAAATTGTGATTCCACTGAGGGTTGAAATTTGTATCTTTTATTGTCGGTAGAAACTAGTCATGTCATAAATTTGTGTATGGGATGGTGGATGGGTGGATCATTGTTTCTGTCAAATATGTCATTTTCATTATAGTGAGGATTGGTCAATTTAATGATGCAGATTGCTGTTCTAGAAGAACAGAAAAAGAATATGGTGAAGGATGAAAATGAACCTGCAACTGAGAGTGATCAATCCGAAGCTAGACAGACAAATGTCATTCATGAAATGCAAGGGAAATTGAACATGAATGAAATGTCGGAGGAAACAAAGGTAAAGTAACAGAGTCCTTCATTCCTGTTATGAATGGATTAGGACATTACTCTGCTTTCGATTTTCGGGCTTTCAAAAAGTTGACGGTATTTGATATGCTTGAAAATTTTCTTTTCCTCTCTTTCATTATACTGCGCTTAGATTATAGTTTGCTTACTAAATTCCAATATTGACACACAAACCTAGTGTTAACATTCAAGAACAATCATGTGTGCTTGCTATAAACCATAATGCCATGTAAAGATTGCTGCTATTATTTGCCTCTAGTAGATTAGAAAACCATTCTTCCAACTCAAGTATAACACTATAAACATTGCCTATGTTGTACTAAATAAAAGAGGAGGGTTTTGTTGCAAAATTGAGAAGTTGATCATTGCCAACTTGACCTTATATTTGAAGATTTGGAGTTTGATTGAGGTAACTGATATAGTGTGATTCATAGAATGCATAGTACATTGGTGATATTTGTAGCCAACTGCTTATCCCACTTAATAGAAGAATAAGGCTTTTGTTATTGTTATTGATGGTGAGTATAGCATTAGGATCATTATTAGCATTGGTCTACATATCAATGTGTTGCAGGATTCAAACATCGTTAGAAAGGATGATGATGGTTTGGTGGACTTGCAAAGCCACAATGATGAAACCAGCCAGAACAGTGATACTCAATTGGAAAATAATGTGTAGTGGTTGGTCCATGAACTGAGTATGTGATATGTAAGTAGAAAATCAGTGTGAGGCAGCGAAGTGTTCATTCAAGAAATACTGAGCGAGTATATAATACCTCTTATCTTCTACCTTCCTACCATCATACATTGACATGTAATGTAATTAGCCATAATCTTGTTTATAGTGCTGCCAGTAGTATAGGAATGATCAGTGACTAGTTTTGGTCAACAAGGGATGATCAGTTATTTTTCGTGATGGATCATATGTATGATGTGATGTTTACTGTGTATTGCCTTCTTATTGTGCATTTCAGCCTTTAGAAATTAATTACTGTGGAGGGCAAAATTTAGATGCAATTTCTCAAGTTTTAATTTGAATTTTAAATGGAAACATCTGGTATAAAGGGAGTGTGGGGGAAATGACAAACCCTGTGACAGTCTTTTTGATTGTGGTATGCTTTGTTTTAGTGTAATGCTTGGCCGGGAGGGGAAAATGGAGTAACAAAATTTCTCTCTATTTAGATTCATAGAAATTAAGGGTGAGGTTCTTTCAGTATTTTTTTTTTTTTGAGAAAAAGTCGCTTTTAACAGAAAAAGCAATTACTATATATTTCTTAGATATTTTTCAAAAATTATTTTAAAAAGGTATAACAAGAAAAAAGTTAAAACCAATTTATTTCAATAAATTATTTGAAATAGTTTATCAAAAAAATTGTCATAGATTTTGGTTTTATAGACATGAACGGATACTTTTAGCCAAAAAAATATTTGTTTTCTAATTATAACCTAATGTAAATCATTTTATTTTTGTAAAAATTATTTGTTAATAATAATTTTTTTCTTAAAAATACTTTTAAAATTAAACAAAACATTCACATTGGAAGGAAGTTTAAGATAAAATGTGACTTGTCTGAATAAAAAATTAATTAATGTAAGAGCAAACGTGACTTGTATAAATAAAAATTTGTTTTTTTATTCTTGTACCTCTTTTTTTCAGTTTTAGATGCAAAACTTATTTTGTTTTCCACCCAACTAAATGTACCTAATTGCTTCTAAATATTTCTGAAGTGCTTTTTACCCTTGATAAATGCACATTTAGTGTATATGATTAGACGTTTAAAGGGTTGTTATATGAAAAATAAAAATGTATTCAAAATAAAAATGAAGTATATAACAATTGAATTTAAACTAAACCCACGTTTAGTATTGTCAAACTATCCACATCCACATAATTGAATTTAGAGCTATATTATATAGCTTTCGGCGTCTTCAGGCTTCTTTCAAACGTTTTACTAAACGTTAAAATAACTTTTTCTATTAATGTGCATCGAAATTAGATTTTAACATAAAATTATTGACTTTGGTTTTTTTTTATAAGATCGAACGGTCATTGATCAAAGTATTTTCACGACGAAATATAACTGTGATTATGTAATTATGATTAATAGACCGAATAATTATCTTACATGAAAATTGGCCTTAATATTAAATAATGTAAGATAAAACATAATTACTTTCTATTGAACTGTAATTAGATAATAATAATAATAATAATAATAATAATAATAATAATAATAATAATAATAATAAAAGTAAGTAATCACATTTAATAGCTTCGAACAGTGTTAGAAGAATATGCGGATCTAGAGCTAAGGACAATGTTTGAGTACTTCACGGTAACATTGCTTGAGAGATAATCTCCACCTTATATTTCGAAACAATTTTATTTCTTAACCTTTGTTTTTTAAAATGACAAGACACATTGTTTAAGTACAATACAGATTCCTTTCATTATATAACTATTTCAAGAATAAATTCTATGTAAATGTTAATAACGTTTTTCAAATTAAATGAATCTGTAACATGAATCAATTTTGTTTTAATTTGGATTCAAATTTGTCAATTTACATACAAAATCAAATAAAATTAGTTCTCACTTTAACCTATTATCCGTCTTCCTTTCTATATCACTAACCTACTCCGTTTTCTTTTTGGATGAGTTATATAAAATACCCATAAACTAAATCGACAATTAATGTTTGAAAAATGACAATTTTTTCACTTTTTACTGATAACAATAATAATTGAATCTTTATCGCATACATAAATTCTCAGAATAAACTGTAATTCTGCAATTTTCAGCAATTCTGCAATTGAACATATTAAGGACGGGTAACACATTCTTGCTAATAAGGCCTGCCAGAAGAAATTAGATTCCTCGGCCTAATTTTTGAATAACACCATCTAAGCAACCTTAGTGAAACAAAATAATATAAAGCACAAGATTATAAAAAATGTGATATGTAGAACACCATCTAACCATCTATTTTTTGACAGTAAAAAATCTTTATACTTACCAAGTATTGACCCAAGTAATCATTACATATAATGATATGTAGAAAACCATACAGAATCTTTATACTGACCAAGTATTCATTAGATATAATGGTATGTAGAAAACCATAGAGAATTCAATAAATGGACAAAAATGGGGGAAGGGGGAAGCTGCATGTGAAAATTAACCATCAGGCACAAAAGTCCCCTTGTAAAATTATGATTTGCAAAAAGGGACTAAAACTCCTGAACTCAGTGCGGGTACTCAGAGGTTACAAAAGATGTTACTATATTGAACATGCAAATAGCATGTATACTATCAAAATCTCATGGAATCAAGATCGTCGTACATGGTATTTTTTTTATTAAAAAATAAGAGTCCGAATAATAGAAGCATATTGCAAAAAGACGTTGAATGGTATTCAACAAGAACTCACTACTCAGGCTTTCCTTCATGCCATCATCACTCAGTTGCTTTGCTATCATCTACTTCTTGAGTTACACCAACTTCTGCCGGACGAAGAACACGATCATAGAGCATATATCCAGCCTGCAAAAATGACCAAGGGTTAAGCCATGTAAGGATTGATGGTAAGGGATGTAAACAAAGGAAATTACTAACGGTGGCATTGTTTGAGTGTTTATGAATGAACCGTCAATCAAACCTAAGAACAAGACCACATTTATTCCAAACTCTCAAAAAATGGATTTTAAATCCAAATCACCCTCATCAAAATGTCATCAAAGATGAAGTTTGCATTCGATTATATACTATAATATGATTATATATTTAATTAACGTGTGATTTCCAACACACTTCCTCACACTGGGAATGAACATCTTGAGTTTGAAACTTAATATCTGCGAGTGACGCAATGACAGCTCAATAGCAAGTGCCACTATAGACTTATTAAACCTTGCCAAGATAGGTCCTAAATTTAGACCTAACTAAATCCTATAAAACTAACTTGTAAGGTGAATTTGCACTCATTTATAAATTATAATTTGGTTGTATCTCGGATCAATGTGATATTTCCAACACACCTTTTCTGTCAAGGACACAAGCACAAACACAAAACCTCTTAGAGATCTTTGATAAACATTGATGGAAATAATCAGTGGCAAATACAATAAACAAAAAGCTAATCATTAATAATGAAACACCTCAACCTAGACTTCGTATAGTTTCCGCGTTCGAGAAGGTTTTCCAAATACAACCCAATTTTGAAAAAAATTGTCGACATTGGGAAAAAAATCACAGTACTACAACAAAGAAGTATATAGAATACCTTTAGAACAATTCCAACAGTGCCAGGGGCCTTGGTAGCATCAGGGATTTGAAACATGGCATTGTGCCTGTGTGGATCAAATGGCTCATTTGTAGGATCATATTTTTCTACACCATGCTTTTTCAGTACCTATAAGCAATAGTTGTCAACCAAAATGAACAAGATTACACACTGGAACTATTTCTAGGAGCACATTAAGTCAAGCAAACAATATAAAAAGGATTAACTTAGCCTCACTTCACTCCCTTACGAACCACTCTCAAATCAACTCTTTTCTAACCTCCCTCCCAAATGAACCACTCTAAACAACTCTGTTCTAACCACGGACCTATTGTTAGGGTTGATTTTAATATTCCATCAATCACTACATGACTGTTACTTACGTATTAGCCTAACTATGCATTCACTTTTCTTGTACTGGTCTTTCTTGGACTCAGGCTTAAATTGGGTTTTAATGCGTTCTTTAATTTGTGTCCAAGCTTCTCTTAAATCTTAAATATAAGGGACAATAACATTAGGATTTTAATCATAATGCTTGAAGGACGTCTAATTGAAAACGCTTTTAAAAAAACAGAATGATTCACCAAAAAGTTATTACAATTCACAGCAAATTTGTATCTTCTAGAGGGTGCTTGCACAATCAGACCCTAGGTTTGATTCCCTAGTTTTCTTCTAATCTTTTCTATTGTTTTCTTCGATTTTCACTACAACCAGGCTACTTCCCTTGCAGACAATATGGACAATTCAACCCACCAAAACCAAAGTACCAGAATTAATTTTTCCTTTAAGATTTTCTAAAACCAGTATTAATCCTAGAAAGTGTGGATAACACCCTGACAGCTTGACAGTCACCAACTTAGCCAAAGTCCACTTCCTATTCCTGGCACATCAACTCCCCAAAACCCCTTTCATACAGACCCAAAGAACCTTCAAATCCACCTGTTATCTATCATGTACACAGAAACCCATCTAAACACTGCAACAAAAGGTAAAACAACTTTATAAATGACACTGAGAAAATACATTATTCTAGCTAGGACTATTGCAAATAAACAACATAGCCATAGAGTATAACAGTCTACCTCTGCAAGTTGTTTCTCAGTCATTTCCACACCTTCAAGAAGTGTTTTCAGGAGTTGTGCTGCTTCCGAAGACTCCTTAGGAGATTCAATTTTTGAAAAACTCTCCTTTACAACAGAGGAAGCTCTTCCTAAATTGTCAGCAACATCTAGTAGACTCTTCGCAAAATTCTACATCACATTAAAGCCACTCAGCACAAAAATTGAAGAGCGAGTACCAAGAGGTGAAGACTCTTCCCAAATCACAAAATAACAATTTAAAAAAGGTCAAAAATCGACCTGTATAGCAAATTTTTTCGAATTTTCTGCTTCACGCTTTGTTCTGGCCATGACATTCTCCATCTCCGCATAAGTTCGCAGAACTTTGTCCTGCATTTGCGCAATCTCCTTGTGTTTCAACTTCAAAAGCTGTTCCTTCTCAGCAACAAGCTTTATTAAATCATCCCTGGATTGATCACATTCACTCTCTACATCTGAAGCAGAAAACGCAGTTCACTCAAAACTTCAAATATTTCTTTCGACCAATCAAGCTTAAGACCGAGATTTCGAAACGAAACCTGATTCTTCGGTTTGATCAGCAGCTTTGGCTTGTTCAGACTGATCAGTCACCTTTTCTTCCTCACATGCCTTTACAGGGTCATTACTAGCAGGTTCAGATGAGGCCGAAGAAGAAAATCCGAATCTCGAAGTCAAAGATGAATTCAGTGGATTCCGCAAAGTAGCTTCAACTGGAATCAGCTGGAACATTAGAAATATCACATGATGAGAATACTTAAACAAAGCTAAATCTCCTGAACACAGAATTCTAAGGAACAAAATAGAATAATTACAAAATCTACACAATAATTCATTGCCAAAATATCATAATGATAAACACAACTCACACATGGAATACAAAATGCCAAAACGGTAATGTTTTCAATAAACCCTAAAACCCTAGTTAAACCCCAATACTAAAATTAGCAAAAAAAAGAAAAAGGAAAACTGTGTTCAGATTTTTAGAATAGGGTTACCTTGTTGGGTGATGGGTGGAGGAGAGAATGAAAGTGATTGGAGAAAGGTTGGGAATTTCGTGAAACAGAAAGGCTGAAGCTTCGACAAAGGGTTGCAGAGGAACGGGACAGCACCCTGTGGAAGAACATGGCCGAAGAAAACGGATTGAGCAGAGATTCGAGTTGGGATTGAAGAGAGAAAGTGGTTTTTGAGGAGAAAAGTGAGGAAATGAAGAAGGGAAAATTTGCTTGGACACAAAGAAAACAATGTTTGTGGGGTTAGGGTTTAAGGGAAATATTTATGTGTTGACGATTTTACCCTTCTGTTTTGGGTTTAGAAACTGCAATGTTTAGTTTCTGTTCTGTGTGATGAAATGGGAATTTCACTTTGGGTTTCAAATTAGAAGAATCTAGACAAATAGAAGATATGCAATCATCTATTGTTCTAGTTAATGTTTTGTTTTTCCTCTTTTTTTTTTATAATGTTTTGGTGGGAGAAATCTATAACTTCTAAAAATATTTAATTACAATCTTTAGGGTGTCTATATGTATGTCTCATGTATTAAATAATAAAACATCAAATAAATTTGTGTTAGTTTGAAAATTAATATTTTGAAGAAAAATATGTTTTTAACAATATTACAAAGGCTAATTTCGTATAATTATTAAAGTTTTGGAATAAAGAAGACTGAAAAAAATTTAATATCTATTAATTTTTAGAGTTACTCAATTTATTTAACCTGATGTTAAATTACATTAAGTTACTTTTTAATTTTTTGTAAAATAATACAAATATCTCTCATTCTTTTTATATTTATGGCGACTCTTTTCAAAGTCCCGTTATAATGTTTTCAAATACTTAAAGAACAATAATATAATATACAAAGAGTTTTCGGTACAAAGTGTTTTAGAAATTAAAAAAGTACATATATAAAAAAAATTACATTTACAATTTATTATATTATCACTGATTCTTTATGTTATTTTAGGATTAAAAATATTTTTATTCTTTTAATTTTGACGTAAAATTAAAATTATTTTTGTTCAAAATTTTAATACATTTTAATTTTCAAATTAATATATATATATATATATAATTTTTTTAACTTAATTACTTTAAATATTTTAACGTGAAATGTTTTTGAAATGTTAAAAATATATAATGCAATTGGATTAAAAGAATTATATTAATTATTTTTAAAGTTTAATCATCAAATTGTATTAAAATTTTGCATAAATTCCAATTTTGCATTTCGTATATATATATATATATATATATATATATATATATATATATATATATATATATATATATATATATATATATATAAACAGAAATAATTATTTTTTTCATAATGTAAGAAATTATGATAAAGAAATAATCTCATGTTTTATCAAATATAATTGATACTCTTATATCACGTGACAAGAAATTTATCTTACTGAAAAAAATTACAAACACGTATAAGATTGTTGATAAATGTCAAATAGGAAGAGGACATCATGATTTTGGATGATAGTAGAAACTTTTTTTTTGTCCCTCAATTAACTTGTAAATTGTTTTCTGTATTACAATTAGTTGATGTCTCTAACTTAATCATTCAATTATAAATTGTGTGTAATATAGGATAAAAGATAAGAACATTGATCGGAGTGAATGAACAGACGAACGGACTTTTTTTTTTCATATTCCAAAGATGCAAGCATTAACATTTGACAAGGATTTGTCAATTAATTTATGGTATAGATATTTAGGTTACTCATCAAACAAAGTGTTAAAATTCATTCTTATGTGAATTAGTTTAGTAAGAGTAACAAAAATAGAATAGTGATGATTTTCTTTGTGCTAAACAACAAAAGAATATTTTTTTACTGAGCATAATTGTAGTTTGTTTTTATAAAAATTTCATGATATATGTCTCTTTACCTTTACAATTTTTCCGTAGCTTTAAGTAATAAATTACAACCCATCTATTTAAAGTGAAATCATCTATTCAAAGCTTCAAACTTTAAATCCAAACTCATCAGGTTAGTTGGCCCATTGTGACACTTCTTCGCCTAACTGGAATTTCTCTCCGACTGTTAGCTCAAAACTCAACATTGGATCATTTTTTCATTTTTTTATAAGATTGAACATTGGATCATAAGTAACAAAGGAACATGATGAAAAGGAAAAAATATACAAAAGATAATTACAAGAACATGAGATCACAATCTATTTACAATTTCACGTACACACAGATAATTTTATCTCATGCCCTTGATGCAGGTTGACACAGTAATCCAAGAAAATGAAGCAATTGATCAGAGGTCTTGGTTTTTGGGTCCTGCAAAAGATGACTTGACCACACTCTTTACGTAGAGTCCAATAAGCAACACAAGAAAGACAAGAACAACTAAGTTGGCTACTTTATTCTGCTTCTTAACCTCCAAAACCATGTCAGAAATCTTCTCCAGCCTTGTGTTCATCTTGGCCACACTAACTCTACTTAACCCTTCAAGACCAGTTCCTTGAGCCTTAGATGCTACAACTTCCCTCATCTCTTTCTCATCATTATCTGTTTTTATTTGTGATTCTGCCATCTTCTTTTCAGAATCTTCATGACCTTCCTTCTGCTCCTTCATTGTTGTTTGTGTGGTTTCATGCATTTCTTCTCTTTTGTCTTCAGTTTCTGCTTTGCTCATTTCCTTTTGCAGCATCACTTGAGAGATTTCATGAGCTGGCGGTGGTTGTTCCTCGATCTTGGATTCTTCATGAGTTGTGTCCTCTTTTGAGTCTTTTTCATGATCATGTAGTTGAGTAGCATCTGGTTTGTGATCATCATAAGTTATTGGACTTGTTGGTCGGTGGGGCGTCGAAGGTTCTTGTGGTCTTGGTGACGGTGGTGGTGGTAGTTTGATGAGTTTGGGAAGCTTTACATATAGCATTCCAGCTTCAAACTTGGCATTGATTCCAGTGGTGTCATGAGAATCAGAAAGGATTACTTCCTTGTGAAATCTACGCCATTTGTTATCACTGATCTTTCTTTCACCTCTCAACCTTAGCACACGGTTAGAGGAAACTTGAACCTTCAATTGCTCTTTTCTAAACCCTGTTGAATCAAACATTCATTATTTCATTTCAAACAAAAATTACTTTTCCTTTGTATTTAGAAAAATATACTTTGATGTTATTTTTTTAAAATTTTTATTTTCTTCTTTTTTGAAAAATTACTTATTGTTGTGCTTTTATTTTGTCTGTAATATTAAGAAATGAATTTAAACCTAATTTATACAGAATTCCTTTAGTCTTAGAATCCATTCCTTAACAGTAATATTATGAAAATGATACAAACTAAAAGCAGTGAACCTGGAAGCATAAGAATGAGGGTGTCACTATTTTCCTGGCGATCCCAATCGGAGGGTGGTATAAAATCTTCATGAACAGGTTCAGCTGCTGCTTGTGGATTTGTCCTTTCATCTAACGACATTCTCACACCTTTGTTTTTTCTTTTCTTTTTTTAAGTGTAAATATCTTTGTTTCTTGTCTTGGTGAATGAAATCTGAAGTTAGGTTGATTATATAGACATTGGAGAGCAGATAGATTTGTTTTCTTGGAACCTAGTTCTTCCTTTTCGTGCAAAGATTGATTTAACTATGTTGAGGATTTTTCTTTGTTGTCCTATGCAAGAGAAGGAGAAAATAACACATTGTTTCTCCAAAGAATACTTTGCTTGTATGCTTGGCAATATCAGTTTTTTTTCTCTCTCTTCCTCATGCGCCTCTCCAAAATAAACATTAATGTGTAAATTAAGATAAGAACTTTACATTGTTCCTTGCTAAGGGTTTTCTTATTCTTTATATATTGTCAAAACCAAAAAGAAAAAAATATCCTACCCACCAAATTTGCAACTATATTTTGGTGTTTAAATTTCATTCATTCTCAATTTTAACTTATTACATTCTATTTATTTCTTCTTACCTCTTTTTTTTAAATTAATTTCTTTTGTATTGAATATATATAAGGTTTTCTATTTATAATAAAAGAAATATGATTAAACTCAAAATATAAATAAATAATAATAATAAATTAATTAAAAATAAAAGATAAAGAAAAGATAATATCTAATTGTTATAAATTTTATTAATTTAAGAGAAAATCAAAGTAAGTTAAAAGTTTTATATGTAATAAAAACGAATAAAAAAATATATAAAAGAAGAATTCATCAACCTATTATCTTAAAAAAATTGTTGAGAATGACATATTCATATATTATATAGACTTATTTACCTTTCATTGATAATCTTCTAGTGTCTCCCTCTTAAAACTTAAGACTACGACTCTCTAACTTTGCACCATTTTTATACTTCTTCTTGTCTAAGCCTAACTATTTGATTTTGATTTAAAAAGGTTTTCATGCCTAACGGTTCAATTTCTCTTATTTTCTATTAAAACATGTTTTTGTAATCCTTTACAACACATTTTTAAGGATAATATTATTATTAAAAAATATATTTTTATAACTGTGAAATGAAAAGAGAAAATAGTGTAGTTGACCCATAACAATAAACAAGCATTGTCCAAAATAAAAAGTAAAATATCGAATTAGAATTGTCTGAATGAAAATATCAATAGAAGGGTAATTTTAGCATAAAACAAATATTTATAATTCAAATAAAAGTTTTTAAATAGATAAAGTAAAAAACAATAAAATATATAGATAGATAAATATATAAATAAAAAAAAGTCAAAAAACAACTTTGAAATATTGAAGGTAAGTTTTCTTTTTTAAATATTTGATAACAAATAAATGAATGATGAGACGAAGATTATTGTTTTTTACAAATATTTTAATTATGTGGAGAAATATTGGTAAGTATTTTATTATAGTTTTATAAAAAATCTTAAAATGTTAACTTTTTTCATTATTTTAAATCAGTTTTTTTAAACCAGTATTTCTCTTTTATATACTATTGCCTATTTCCTTTTTTTCTTCTTTAAGATATATATAAAAGAAAATAATAGCACGGTTTATGTTAATTTTATGTGCACATTGTCTTTGCATTTATATATTTTCAAAGTAGCCACTTAAAAGTGTGAAAAAATAAATACTCAGGCATGAATTTGTTTCTCACATTATTATAAATAAATATAGCTATTGATAAAAGAGTTACAAGATATTGAATTCTCTGGCCTTTTTTTTTCATCTTTTTCAGAAGTTTTGGTATTTATAAAGTTATTATATCTTAGAAGAGAAACATACAATGATTCTATACATAATCACTCAATCTATTCGTGCAAGGAGACTCGTAATAATCTTCGGCAAGTGAATAATCAAATCTGTACTGTATGTGTGTAATGAAAACCTTGGACAAATTCAATGTAGCACAGAAATTTAAAATAATATTTACTGTGATGTATTGATGATCTTGTCTTATGAATTTAAGATTCTAATGTGTTCAGATAATCAAATAATACAAATGATTATTAAGATCGAGATGAAATGATTTTTCAACTTTAAGATTCTGTATTGATGATCTTGTCCTAAGAAAAAAGACCTTGGAGACACATCTGTATTAAAAAATCTTTTAATTTTTGGTAGAGGCTAATGGAAGTAAAACGCTTGGGATTAAGGCTTATTATTGTTCCAACATTTCTGACATTGAAAAGGGGTAAGGAAGGAGGAAGAGCATACAGATAAAGAGTACTCAATACCGACTTCGAGAATTACAGACATACAAAATTGAAAGGATAGCGTACGAAACCCAAAATCCTCAAAATTTGTTAAGGATTCTAACATAAAAGACCACTAAATGTTTGCTAAAGTATCATGACCCCTAAAAAGCAACCTTTCTAGGAGGAATCACAACATTCTTGTTTCCTGGAAATGCATTTCGCGATACATCAACCAAAGACTTGAAGCTATAGGGTTCATGCATAGATAACTCTGATAGAACCTTTCTGTTAAGTTGGATGTTTTCCTTCATCAGCCCATGCATAAAGTTCCCATAATTGACCTGGCAAATAAAGGAAAAAATGTTCACCAAAGAAAATGGCAGAAGATTAAATAACTCGTGGCATGCAAATATAAACTCAAAATAAAGGTGTTAATGCATGAGAAAAATTACAGATTCTAGACGCATGTTCTCCTAATATTCAATTCGTTTGAGGTTACATATGTATCAGTTACAGACACCATGTATTCAGTCCGTTGTCATTTACTACAGCGAATAAGGTTCAGATGCAAGTTCACCAAATAATCCAATCTGTCTACCAAGTCAGCTAATTTACACCAAAGAACACTTTCGTTTCCATAGTATACTCCTATCACACATCAAAGACAAAATCCATCTCTGGATGATTTGCTCATCCCGTGCATCCTCCTATGCTTCCTTGATAAATAAAGCATTAGCGGAACATAAATTCATTGATCCCATTTATCATCAGCCAAAGCTCACATCCTCCTGAGCTTCTAACTAAAACCAATTAACTAGAGAGGAGTAGCAGTTGCTCGGTCTAGAGATGCTGGATAAATATGACATGATTGGGGAAAGAGAAGACTCATAGAAAGTTACTTCATATGTTTCAGACAATGCTAAAGCAAAGAATTATTCTTATAGGTAACATCATAACAAATCAAAATTAGTACGGCAATGTGACTATATTTTTCATGCAGCCTATTTAAAGAAGTCATAGTTTAACTATATAAAGCACAGGTTTTACTTCCACAGCTTTCAAGTGAAACTGTTGCTAAAGTTAGACATCTATGTGTAATCACATCCTGATAATAAGAGCTCTAGCAGAAGATTCAAGTGGAGAAGTTGTTAGAGTTATATGCGTATACATGTGTTATGTATAAGAAATAGCAAAAGGCTGACAGTCATAATAATTGGATCACCAACATTTTAGACAATGTTTGTTTTTCTGATATCACAAATCCCCAAACATGCAAGTGCAACAGTAATAACTATTTCTCTCTAATAAGCATATTTTAGGCTCTTTCTCAATGAAAACCTAACACGCACTTAGTAATGACAGTTTGAAAACTTAACACTGAATTTTTTGGTCAACAATAAAATTGTAAAAGATTATGGATTTGTAAGAGAAGAAAGAAGCAAGAAGACATACCCCATGTACACGGGTACCAGCATTGATCCTTTGGATCCAAAGAGATCGCATGTCCCTCTTTTTGTTACGACGATCTCTGTAAGAATATTGCAAGGCCTTTTCCACTCTCTCCCTTGCAATCCTTATGCAATTCTTGGCTCTACCCCTGAACCCCTTTGCTAACTTGAAGATCTTATCCTTGTTCATTTTTCCCCTCTTTGTTTTTTCTACAATGAAAAACACATATTCATCAAATTTCAAACTAAGGATGAAGTAAGAACACTCCCTATTATAATTTATCAAACATTGCTCAAACCATGCCCACCCCAGCAGTTGTGGATGACAACAGGTAGAGACGAATGGCAAATATACAGACACCCATAAAAAACACCCTGTTACATGCTACATTTCAGTTGAAAATTATTGATATAATTTTATACCTGCAGGTATCCATAGACAGCTGTGGATTTTAGGAGCTTGCTAGGTAAAAGTTTATCCTGATTATGTTTCACAACTAATATCCCATCAAACAAAGCAGACAGACAACAGTAAAGGAGGCATATTTTGAGATTGAACTGAATAAAAATAAAGGGATAAAGACTGAGAAATCTAATCTGGAATAAGATTTTGAGAGCAGTGAAGAGTGAAATCAAATTCAAGAATCAGAATCAAGGGCAGAATTCACCAAATATGTAACCACACATTCACTGCTTCTCTCCCCTATGAGGTTGAAGTTGTAGGAATAATGGAAAACTAAATCAAGTTGCGACTCTGCAAGTTTAAGAATTCAAATCTAAGATGATAAAGATCCAGAGTCTCGCAAATGAATAAACTTCAGCATTTTCATTGCCAAAATCTCCACTTAAGGGTAGTCAGATAGTGTATCGATAATTGAGAGTAGTTAACAGTGTGATTTGTGATACGAAATTGATCATAGTGGTGAAAATAAATTAAACTTATGAGTGTGATTTGAGCAAAGAAATTGGGTACATGATCATACCCTGTCATTAGAGTACCAGAGAGGGACTTGTTCTAGTCCTTAAGGCAAATGCTGTCAAGCAAGAATTATGGTGGTTGTTATGTTACCATAAGTTATATTTCTCTCATTCAAAATATCAAGAATAATGACATGGACGCTTGAACTGAAAGTACTGAAAGTGAAAGTGTCACCGATGGGCACACAAGCTTGAGTATTACACTGCAGTTTAAAAAACTTACAATTATGTACCTAAAACCGTATTTCTTTTCTGGTAAGGGAAGGAACAGTTAATTCGGCAAGCAAAAGGTGTCAAGGTGTTCAATTATGATCAAAGTGCAAACTTTTGATTTAGACGACTATATGCTGATGCAATATGCCACTCACATAACATATAACCCAAACCCATCCATGCTTAGGGACATTATTTATCTAACATTAAACATACATCACCCATATATCTATATTACAGAAGAATAATATTAATTTGATTGATACCAAAGAGAAAAAGAATTTCTGATTTCTTAAAACCTGCAAACGGAATTTGGCTGAAGAAAAAGAAAATGTCCTTCAAAAACCCTAGAAGAGGCAAAATCACTCACAGAAATCACGCGGATGTGATGTAAGTTTCTCACACGGATGACAGCGGACGAAAGTTCTGACGGGTCTACTGGCGGAGTAGAGCGGGTTGCGGAATGAAACAAAGAAAGATCGCCGTCACGATCAAGCACGGAGGAGAGCTTGGTTTAGCTTACAAAAGGGTAAGATATTAAGAACGGATAGGAGGAGAAATCACCTTTGTCAGTACCAAGTTAATACAAAATACCCTGTTCTTTTTGTTTTAAATTTAATAGTTTGAAGTAATATTATTTCATATTATCAACCATAATATTTAATATATTTTTCATAATTTAAAAAATTACATATAAAGTTCTGAAATTTTATAAATTTATTTTTTAATAAGAATGAAGTTATTATGATAAGTGATTATTAATATTTAATTTAAATTTATGAGCATTATGTTATAAAATATAATTATGTGTAATAATAATAAGTAATTACTATTTTAAAATTATATTTATATAAAATATTAAATATTTTAATTAACTACTATTATTATCATTTAATTTAAACAATTAATATTATAAAAATGTTATAAAATATAATTATGAATAATAATAATAATAATAATAATTTTATTATTCTGCTAACATGAAAATAATAAAAACATTTAATGTATGAAAGGTTACCTTTAAATTACTTTATTTAAATTTTGATAAGGTGGATTGATTTTTTATTTAAATCGTACTTAATAATTCTTTTAATATAAAATTAAAAATATTATTACAGAGTTGACATGATTGATACATGTTAATATAAAAGAATGTAGTAATTGAAACATACTAATAAATTAATTTTTTATTAATGTATATGAAGAGGAAATGTTATGCTATCCACTCTACATACTTGAAATAATATTAAAAGTAAATATTTAACATTAATAATGCTAAAGCTAATGTATAAAAAGAAACTCTTACAATAAAATTTATCAAATTTTATATATTTTAATTAAGTATTGTTGATAAAAAAAATATACACTAGATTTGGTCTATAAAACATGTTAGAAATGTAATGTCTTTGTTATTATTAATATTTATGTAAAGGATTTTACTTTTAGGGTTTTGTGAGTTTTTCATCTTTTTGCTTTTCAAAACTACGGTCTTTTATTCATGCAGTAATAAGTTGTATCAAATTTTTGAAGTGAAATAAAACTTTTTTTGTCTTTCTCAACTCTTTAATGGTATCAAGAGCCAAACTTTTGTATCTTTCTTGTATATCAGTTAGCATTGTGGTTTATATCATTTTTGTTGTTCGTCGTTGTTGTCCGTTATTGTCATCATTATTGTCTGTCATCGTCGCCGTTGTCAACCGACGCTTTTTCCGACAAAGTCAAGGGTTAGGTGTACAAAGCGCGGCCCAACCTTAGTGGCCCCTTCCTCAAAAGCCTCTACATGTTTCGCCACATGCCGCTTCTCTCCAACCAGTTTCGAGCACATGTTCCTCACGTGTCGCCTTCTCGGTCAGAGTTACACCGCACCACCGTCGTTCGTCTTGCCGATGCTTCCTAAGTGTGTTTTGGTTATTGTTTCTCAATTTTGTTGGTTAGGGCTAATACTCAGGGTTTCCTCCCTCAAGTTATTTGGAACCCTAAGTCATGTTTCTTCTCACAATATTAGAATGACCTCTTCTACTTGAATTA
Source organism: Vigna angularis (assembly GCF_016808095.1). Taxonomy (NCBI): domain Eukaryota; kingdom Viridiplantae; phylum Streptophyta; class Magnoliopsida; order Fabales; family Fabaceae; genus Vigna; species Vigna angularis. The sequence continues at coordinate 7,985,202 of NC_068973.1, read as the reverse complement.
ATTCCTCTTTATTTGCTACCCCTATCATTATGTCTGCAAAAATCAATTGGAAAAATTATTTATCATGGTCTTCTGCTGTGGAATTTTGATTTCTTGATCAAGGACACTATAATCACCTTGAACAAGATGTTTCTATGGTCCCAGTTGAAGAAAAATCTCGATGACATAAACTAGACTTTCAGTTATGTGTTGTTTTATGGAAATCGGTTAAGCAAGAGGTTCTAAATATCTTAAAACCCTATAAGACATGTTCCTCTTTTTGGAAAAGGGCACAAGATACTTTTGCTAATGATGTACAATGTCTTTTCGATGCAACCTAAAGAGTAGGTTCTCTCAAACAAGTCAACCATGATATGATTTACCATATAGCAAAAGTTAGGGTTGCGACAGAAGAGTTAAAGAACTTATTTGTAGTTGATTCATTAGAAAGTATCAACAAAAAGCTTGACAAGTATTACATGGTCCTAATTCTTAAAAGTTTACACTCAAATTTTGATCATGTACATGATCAAGTTTTAACTCTCGTCGATGGATGGCTTAGTTACTAGACTTCTTCCGATACCTACATTGGTAAAAGACGAGAATTTAAGTGATATTATTGAAACATCAGCAATAGTGGCACCACGAGGAAGAGGGGGAGGTAGGATCAACTGAGGAGGATGTGGTGGTCGAAGTGGACATCCTCAATGTGTAAGAGAATGGTTCATACCTAAGATAAATGCTATTCCTTGCATGGCTTTCCAAACAAAGCCGCTCATGTGTCTAAATCTGATAATTCATAATTTATAATTTTTTATGAAGAGTACCGAGAGTTTTTGAGCTATAAGTCTGAAAATCTTCTAATCTTGGTCAACTCTCCTCAATGGCAAATGTGTCAACTGTCTGCATCTCTCAATTTGTGAAAGGTTATAGTCCATGGATTCTTGTGTCAGGTGCCTCAAATTATATCTCTAGTAACATTCCTTCATTTTCTTCCATGTCCTCTCCGAAAATTCCTCATTTCATTACCGTTGCTAATGGATCCAAAGTGAAATCTCGAGGAATGGACAAAGTTTCCTTATCTCTTTCACTAAATTTGAATTCTGTTTTGTATATTCTTCATTGTCTTTACAATTTAATCTCTTTAAGTCAATTAACTCGTTCCTTAACTTGTTTTGTAACATTTTTTGCTAATTTCTTTATTATACACAAACATAGTACGAGTTGTCTTATTTGAGAAGGACACGAGTCATGAGGACTTTATTTCTTAAAACCTAACTCCTTAGTTTCTTGTTTCGCAACTTCATCCCCAAATTTTTTGCATGATCGGTTGGGCCACCCAAGCTTATCCAAGTTTAAAATGATGGTTTCAAGTCTTAAACACATTCAAGTCTTACATTGTGAGTCTTGTCAGTTATAAAAACATGTTAGATATTCCTATCTTAAAAAGTCTAAGACGCGATGTAATTTTTTCTTTTTAACTATTCACTCTAATATTTGGGGACCAAGTCATGTTACTTCTTTTGGTTTTAATTATTTTGTAACCTTCATTAATGAATTCTTTCAATGTACTTGTGTGTATTTAATGAAAGTGAGATATGAACTTTTGGCTATATTTGTGTCCTTTTTTAATGAAATTAAGAACGAACTTGGGAAGACAATTAAAATCTTCAAAAGTGATAATAAGGAATATTTTTTTGTAGCATTTTCTTCATTGTTATCTTCCCAAGGAATTTTACACTAGTCAACATGTCCAAACACTTCACAACAAAAATGACATTGCAGATAGAAAGAATAGACATCTCATTGAAATTGCATGTTGCCTAGTGTTGAATACTAATGCTCTTATTCATCATTGGGGTGATGCAATCCTCATTACCTATTTTCTGATCAATAAGATGTCTTCTTTCTCTTTTGAGAACAAAGTCCCTCGCTCTATCATTTTTCCAAATGACCCTTTATACCATATCTTTCCTCGTATATTTGGGTATACTTGTTTTGTTCATAATGTTTCTCCAAGTCTTGATAAACTCTTTGCAAAAGCTATTAAGTGTGTCTTTTTGGGATACTCTCACCTTTAGAAAGGGTTAAATGTTATTCTCCCTCAATCGAGAGGTATTATATGTCTGTTGATGTCACATTCTTTAAGGATACACCTTTTTTCTTTTCCTCCATGGGAGATCATTCATGTGTTCAACAAATGTTTCCTCTACTATTATGTGATCCCTTAGTTACTCCTGCATTTTTACCTTAAACTCAAAATGTAAATGACATTGTTCCTCCACCTTTTTTCACATATCATTGTCAGATACAATCTTAAACTCAAAACACTGAAGATCCTCGAGAATCAGATCCTCCTCCATCAGATTCCCATACCATGGATCCTTCATCCTCCTTACCCTCTCTTGACCTAGATAATAATTTATTTACCTTCGGAAAGGTATTCACTCTACTCGTAATCCTTATCCTATTTATAATTTTGAGTTATCATCATTTGTCTCCTCTATACTTTTCCTTTATTTCCTCCTTTATCTTCCATTAAGGTTCCTAATAATGTTCATGAGGCACTTGGTCATCTTAGATGGCGACAAGCTATGATTGATGAAATGTAGACACTTGAACACAATGACACTTGAGACATTGTTCCTCTTCCTCCTGGTAAGATGCCTGTTGGTTATAGATGGGCCTATGCTATTAAGGTTGGTCCTACTAGTGCAATCGATCGTCTAGTAGCTAAGGGGTATACTCAAGTCTATGACTTCGACTATTGTGATACCTCTTTTCCTATGGCTAAAACTAATATTGTTCGTATTTTGCTTGCTATGACTGTCATTCGTTAATGACCCCTTTAGCAGTTGGACATTAAAAATGCATTTCTTCATGGTGATCTAGAAGAAGAGTTATACATGGAGCAACCTCCTAGGTTTGTTGCTTAAAGGGGGGGGGGGGGGGGGGGGGGGGGGGGGGGGTATGAGTTAGTTTGTAAATTACATTGTTCCATCTATGGTTTGAAGCAATCACCTCGAGCTTGGTTTGATAAATTTAATTGGGTTGTGCATAATTTTGGATTAAAACGATGTGAGGTGGATCATTCAATAATTTATGGTCACTCTTCTCCTAATAAATGTGTTTATCTTATGGTTTATGTTGATAATAATGTCATTACAGGAAATGACGTCACTAGAACTGCTCAACTAAAGAATAATTTGTTCAACCACTTTCAGAACAAAGATCTGGGTTGGCTAAAATATTTTTTTAGTATTGAAGTGACACAATCAAAAGAATGTGTCATCATTTCACAAAGAAAAGTATGCTTTCAATATTTTGGAGGAAACAAGCCTAATAAATTGCAAGCCCATTGATAGTGCTATGGACTCAAATAAAAAGTTAATGAGAGACCAAGGTGAACTTTTCACAAACTTAGAGATATATAGAAGGCTGATTGGAATACTCATCTATCTTACCATAACAAGACCTGATCTTTCTTATCCGGTGGGAGTTATGAGTCAATTTATGCAAAATCTACATGTTGATCATTGGAATGTAGTTATTCGCATTCTCATATATGTAAAAGGGAACCCATGATAGGGATTGTTGTATGAGGACAAGGGAAGCACTCAAGTGGAAGGATATTGTGATGCATATTGGGTTGATTGTCCAATTGATAGAAGATCTACCATAGGATATTGTGTATTACTTGGAAGGAATCTTGTATCTTGGAAAAGTAAGAAACAAAATGTTGTTGTTTGATCTAGTGTTGAAGTTGAATATCAATCCATGACTACATGTGAACTTGTGAGGATTAGACAACTCCTTCAAGAGTTGAAATTTTGTGAAAATAAGCAGATGAAGTTGTACTGTGATAATCAAGCCGTCCTTTACATTGCCTCTAATCCAATGTTTCATGAAAGAACAAAACACATAGAAATTGATTATCATTTTATTAGAGAGAAGTTGTTATCAAATGATATTGTTACTGAGTTTGTCATTTTAATTCATTTATTATTAAAAACTATCGAATATTTATCAAACAAAATCACTTATTTATAAAACAAAATATTGTTTAAATCTTAATCACTTAAAGATAAAACACCAAATATTCTTTGAATTGTAGTTACTCATAGTTAAACAATCATATCACAAGCATTGTGATATAAAAGGCCTATGCCATAGGCTTACTAACCAAAAGAAAAGACAATGTCCTTCAACAAATATAAATATAATTTACCCTTCTATATAACTTATGAATACAAGAGTGTTATTTCTAAAAAAACTAGGGTTAAATGAATTTCTCATCAAGAACACAAGAATAGCTAATTTCATCAACTTTTCTTTTTCAAAAGTATCTAGAAGATAAGTAGAAAGAATCATTGATAGTCTTTTTCTAATCATTATAAGACGTTAGAGAAGTACTTTTTCAGGTTATGATTATCGAAGTTTAAACTTAAAAATACATTATATGGTCTTATAATTCGCGTGCAAAACACAATGCCTTCTCTCTATCATCTATCCAAGATTGGCATACAAAATACTATGCCTTTGTAAATTAAATGAAACATTCACATATATTTAAAAATGATATATTATACTTTATTATAAAACCAAAAAAAAAATTGAAATATATTGGACTTTATTCTAACAATCTTAAAAGTTAAGTATATCATTTTTTATTTTGTATATAGAAACACATAATCAATAACAATATAAGATAATAGTTAACAAAATTAATAGATAGAAACTCTTGCAAAAGTATAAATTTTTTAGATACTTACTAAAATGAAAATTTAAACTTAGTTAAAATCTTTCAAATTTAAAATGAATTTAAAACTTATTAACCCGCAGTAATAGTTAGATAAAATCTCCTCAACAAAGACTTAATATTCAAAACCTTAGACAATTCAGATATAATTCATTTAAATAATATTCAAACCCATTTTGACTAATCATTAGCTATTTCGAAGTCCATACATACGCAAATGGCAAAATTGAAAGACTATAAAATCTAATATTTAAAAAGTGAAGTCAAGAAGTTCTTTTTTTGTCAAAGTATAAAATAAATCAACCTAACTGCCTCCTTCTGTAGGCATATTCCCTTTACGTGACCTTTTCCTTTTCCTACTTCTCTTCGATGCATTGTCTCCTTTAGCTTCCTGCAAAAAAAAAAGCAACGTGTAACAAAATGTGGAATTTTTTTTTCAAAAAAGTATAGCATAAATTATATGATTTTAATCTGAATGACTGATACATCAACATAAACTAAACTCATCCAATGATTTACATAAAAGTTGAAACAAAATTAACTCCAAGATTTCCAAGCCAAGTGTTTATGTGCTCACATTAAAAAATAAATAGAAATTGCAACCCCTACCTTCGAAAGATCAATGTTTTGGCTTTTACTTTTCTTCTTGCACGAAAGTGGGTTTGGACCCTGCAAAGTTTAAAAGCACTGTTACCAAACTACAAGAATACTAAATGGAAATCATAAACTGCTAGAAGTAATATAGTATAAGAATCTTTCCCAGTAATTAACGTAAATACTTTGGTCATCAATCTTTCCTAAAACAATGTCGCCAACATTTCCTGTTAAGGAATGCCTGCATATTGTCAAACTTTCCATAAATAACCTTAATGCATGAAAATACTTTGTTTTCCATTGACAAGAAATATGTCATGAAGATGACAGGCCTAATATACATGATAAAACACAATTGAAAATGCCTCACAATACTTTGTTTTCCATTGACAAGAAATAGGCCATGAAGGTGACACGCCTAATATACATGATAAAACCACATAATTGCACACAACGGAAATAATACATTGACCATATGTTTTCTTAGGACCGTGTGATTAGGCTTTTTTTTTTAAATGAAAAAAATAAGAAAAAAGATAAAGCACAAGCTTAAATTATAACCTTAGCTTTTTTTCTCTTGAACTGAGGTTTATCCTTGATTTCCATCCGATTCTTTGTAGCAGTACTATTTTTAACTGCCTGAATATTTGTGGTCTGATATCCTGAATCTACATTTTCCATTATTTCAGTAATCGAATTGTTAGCTTTCTCGTCAGTCAGTCTATTCATCACCTTATGCTTCAATATCTTGTACTCTTTCTCAGTCATATGCAACCGTCTTTCTTCAGAAGTTTTGACATACTGTCGTTGAAATGCAGATGGGGATTCAAGAAAAAGAGCATTTCTGAGACCATATATGAGAGGCACACCAGGTACCTGATACAAGTATTTAAAAAGAATAATATGTAAGAAGGTACAATTCTGCACATCTTGCAGCATTTAAAAGCATTATAGCACTTCAACAGATTTTAGACAAAAATATGCACAAGTTTTCTATTTTTTCTTTTGGTGAGAATATCACACCAAAGAGGTGCATAAAAATAATGATAATATATCATTTATAAGAAAATTAGGAACCAAATGAAACACATTAAAACTTAGAAATAAAAAAAATTATAGATGCCAAGGCATCAAGATGTTAAAGAAAATTCTATTCAACCATTCTAATTAGAGACAACTATTCCAAATGGCTAAATCCGCAACCTCAGTACGAAGATGCTTCAGGCAAGGTGATGCAACACAGGGTATTGATTGAACGAGATTAGAAATGCGAGAGAGATAATAGTAAATGAGGTATTCATTGAGTCTGTGTCAAGAAGAATAAAAAATAAGTACCGGGATAAGGCAGACACTCTAGACAAGACAGTATCTTGTTTTACACACTTCAAATATCAACTATTTTCAAATAGTGTCACAATCTTGCATTTAAAGTAGTTCCACCTTCAAATTGGTTGTTTGGATAACTTCAAGATTATGTAAATGTCAACTAAACACTAAGCTCATCAAATGACCAATATTCCATATTCGGTAACATTATATTGTTGTTCAATTCAAATCCACCTCATTCCCACAAACCAAGATTTTCACACAAAGTTTTTCTCAGATAATGAGCCCGCTACAAAAAATCTAATACCAAGATAAATGTATTTTAAGTCCAATAGGAGAGATAATTATGATTGGATATTATACAAAAAATAATTCAACATTTATATAAAAATATTACCACGATTACAAAGACAATACTAAAATGAAAAACGTATCTAATAATTAGAATCAACTTTTCAAACAAATAATATATGATGCAAACCTCTTGCAACTTTTTCCGGAGGTCAGTGTCCTGACTAGCAACAAAGAAATGTTCAGAATTGTTTTCTCCAACAACCTCCTTGATGCATACATCTGCACTCACACATTTATCATGCTCACATCTGCAAATTGGTTGGAGTCAAACATTTTCACAGACATACCAGCAGTCAAAGTATTAAAATAACATCAAGTGCTCATCCTAACAAGTTTAGGATGAATTTAAAATATAAAAAAAAAATACAGTGGTCAGAGAGTGCAATTAATAATACTCTAAGTATTATTCTGTATTGAAATTTTCACAAAAGCACCACATCCGTTATTTTTCTCGTGGACTCAAGTTCAAAGTAGAGTCAACGTCACTTTGACACTTCACAGAGTAGGGTCAACGTCCAAAGTCTCAGTTGTTTTAAAGAATGACCCTCCAACCTGCACTACATAAATTTTTCTTATAGAGTAGTGAGTTGGCTCATTTGAGCAGTTGGTTGTGGGCTCAAATCCAACCACAACCTCTTTACCTATGCTAGGGAAAGGCTGCATACAATTACCCTCTGACATTAGGGTACTTAAGTTAGTTAATTAGGTATGGAAGGGGGAGAGATAAGGACAAAATACCATGAAATTAAAATTAACTTAAATGATATGATATATTCCAATGCAATTATGATATGACCATTAGTCCTAAGAGAAAGGGGAAAATAGGAAACAGAATCTAAAGGATAATCTATACATTCTAATAGAATCAAATAATAATTTAAGTAGTAGAGTCTTGCATCCGCATTCCCAACGAGTATCAAATATTTTAGCTACTCCAGTCATTGTCCAGGGTATTTAATCCAAGGGTCTAGTTATGATAGAGAACTAGACCAAGGGTCTATTTAATCCAAGGGTTTAGTGACCAAAACAAGCATAAATCCAAACGGTCTGAGTTATTTGCATTCAGTTATCATTCATTGTGCATGAAATACATTCATTGAAACAGTAAAACTAATGAAACAATCCACATCACATCATATGTGCTAGAGCAGTGTAATTACCTAGCAACTATGAGTTTATGAGCCACCTCCAGAGTCTCCGAATATGAGCTACCAAGTCGCTTCAACTCATCCAGAACACACCTGCATCATCTTCATCAAAAATCCCTAAGCAAAGTAAAAAACAAAAACAAAAAGATCCAATTCCAACAAAAACAATAACAATTTATAGAAATAAATCTTGACACAAAAAGAGAGAGGAACCTGGTAGTGTAGAGTTTGACAGTAGCACTGAGGATATTGCCAAGTGCGATGTCAGCAGGGGTTATTCGATTCACAAGAAGGTGGTGCACAAATGTCCCATCACATAAAACCTTGAAAGGCTTCCGAAAAGCAAAGCACGCAGTGTAAAAAGTCAAAGTTTTTCTATGTCTCTTCTGCTTTTTCACCTTCATCTGCAAAAATGCATCGAATCATGCTTCGAAAACAATAATTACCTCGGATATTAAACCATTAGTTTTGTAAGATTGAACCAAAGAAACAAAAAAAAAAGGTTAATAAGCAAAAGGTAAGAATCGGAATAAGAGTAGAGATCACCAAATCATGTAACCAGACAACTTTTACTGCTTCTCTCGCCTATGGGATTGAAGTAGTGGGAAAAATGGAAAACTAAATCAAGTTAAAACTCTGCAAGTTTGAGAATTCAAAATCTAAGATGATAAAGATTCAGAGTCTCGCAAATGAATAAACTAGAGCGTTTTCATTGCCAATATCTCCACTTAAAACAGAAGAATAATATTAATTTGATCGAAAGAATCTCTGATTTCTTAAAACTGCAGACAGAATTTTGCTGAAGAAAAAAAAAATTGCCCTGCAAAAAATCTGATTTCTTACGGGTGCACTTGAGTTTGCTTACATATATACCAATCTTAACGTGAACTAAATACAAAGCACCTACCCTTTGAATTACACGAAAGTCAAGACTTCACGTCATGAAACAAAACAAAACCCTAGAAGTGGCAGGTCACACACAGACGAAAAACTAAATACAATCAAACCACAAATGAGAATGAAATCCAAATAAAATCAAAGTAAATGCGAAAAAACTCTATCAGATCGTAGGCAAGTGATAATCGAATGCCAAACACGATTTATACTGAACCTATGAAAATCAATACCGAACTTGTGAAAATCGTAAACAGAGAGCGTATGAGTTGTGAGTGAGCGTATGAGTTGTGAGTGAGCGTAAGTGAGAGTGAGTTCAGTGATAAAATGGGAGCGAAAACAACAAGAAACAATACTGAGAGTGAGCGCACTGAGACCAGATTTCAAAGATGTAGTGAGAAGGTGAAAATTCTAAAGTAAGTAGAATGCATTGCAGAAACTTGCAAAATTATGAATTACACAGCAATATTTATGACAAATACATATTTGATACTTCAAAATTCATAATCTAAATGCCAAATAAAAAATGAAATACAGCATCGTATGCAACAATGTTCCAATAGCGAAAAGGTAAAAAGGAAAGCCTAACAAATGGTAAATGCCAATAAAACTACTGGCAAATCTTCCTGAGAAGGATAGTACTCATCTCAATGAATCTTCATATAAAAAACTTGAAGAAAAGCATATTTCCATGAGTATTCCTGAATAAATTTACCTAATAAGTTGCTTCCGAAGTACAATAGAAAAGAGACAAAGAGACTGAAACTTGAATCTTCCGAAGTGCAGAAGATTCGGTATGGTTCTAGCCGCAATAATAGGAAAAACCTCGCGATGAGCCTGTAGGTTTTGAGTTTTTGCTACTGTGTTTCCAATTGAAAGTATTGTATTTACTCATGAACACTTCATAATAATAAAAAAATGTTCCAAAGGTTTCAATAATTTTCAATAACTGTTAATTGAATGAATATAAAAATAATTTATATTTATCATTTCGTATCTTTTTTTTATTTATTTATCATATAAGATTATCTCATAAAAAATTATATTAGAATTTTATATGTATTAATAATATTAGTAGTTTATGATAATTTTCAATAGAAATATTTAAATAAAATGAAAATATAGGCTATCAATTTTGATTAAATAAATATTTAAAAAATGTTTTACGATTTAAATACATAAAGCAAATATATAAAAAATTAATAAAATGATTATAATTACTTTAAAAAATAATCTATATTTTATTTTTTTTGTTAGAAAAAATATTATTCATAGGAAAACTACAAATAGATTGTAGATTTCCAGTAAATTTTAAAATATTATAAAGTTTATTTACCAATTATTTTTTCCAAACAAATATGCATTAAAAACTTTAAAAAATCAGCAACTTTTCTTGCTTCTTTTAATCCGCGAAATCAAATAAATAATATTAACACTAATGTAAAATTCACCAGAATTTTATACAAAATATTTTTGCAAGATAATTGATAAAAAGTTCTTATAAATTAATATGCATAGCAAAAATTATAAGTATTTCTTGACTAAAAGTTTTACACAAAAAAAGTTGACAAAGAAATATATAAGTACAAAAAAGAGTTATCAACCTAGAGATTTTCATAGTATAACATATTGATGTTAAGTATGTTTTCTGAAATGATTTCACTGTTTGAATTCTCTTAGTTTCGTAATTTTAAAGTAAATCATTAAAGAAATAAATAATCATGTCATAAAATTATAATTTTTGTTCCAATATATTCAATAATATATTTAAGAGTTAGGACATATGATAAGTTAAAATAATTTTTTTCCTCTTATTCTTTATATGTATTTAAGAATAAAAGGATCAAACTTCAAAACAGACAAAAAAAAATTAAGTAAGATAAGAATTAAGAATGTAAAATATTGATTGTATACATAAGAGATATTGTACAAATTAAATCTGAAATTATAAAAGGGTCAAACTTCAAACAGACAATAAAAAAAGTAAGATAAGAATTTAAGAATGTAAAATATTTATTGTATACATAAGAGATAGTGTAGAAATTAAATCTGACATTCTAAATTATAGGAATATATAGCTGATATATGGAAGATAAACCTGTCATTTTAAATAATAAGAATGTATGATATAGAGATATGTAATTCTAAAGTATAGGAATACAAACTTATTAATTATTCTAATAATTGTTAATTTCAATCATAACTAATTTCATTATCTATTAAAAAATTACTCACAATAAAATTCTAAATAAAATTACTTTTGTAATATTTTTTATTTTAATATTGGCTATAATAATTATTTTATTATCCTAAAGACATGGATATAGAGCTCATATTGTCTATTATTCCACTAATATATAATTGTTTTTATTTTTCATTTTTTTTATTTAAATAAGTTTTGCCTTTTCTTTTTCTGAAATTAAGAACTATGAACGAAACATGTCGTGCAACATCTTCTCAAAATTTGCCCCTTTGTTATATTCTTTTTCATTTTTCCTTTCCCTCCACGTCCACTCTCGGACCAAACGATATTAAAGTTCGCAACCCAAACTGATCGCTCCAACTTCAACTTTTGCGACAACCACTCCTTTCTCACTAAACATTCTCAGGTACTCGTTTTTCGCTCTCTTAAACTCATACTAATTATTCGTATGCTTCTGCTTCTCTTTCTTGTCCGCAATTTTTGTTTTCACTCTCACAGTTTTTTGCTCCTCAAAACCCTAATACCATTCACGGAGTTGCCTTTGTTTGAATTTCCCTGTTCTTGTACTTTGATTTCGCTGCTAAAACTCTTTATACCCCGATTTTGCCCTAGATTGTTCATTGTAACAGTATGTTTTGTGGTTTGGAAGTCAAATTGTATTGATTTTTGAATTTCCATTTGAACTAGTACGTGTGGAGGATTCGGTCATTTCATCTCTGACTCTGTGATAGTTGCAGTGACTTCCTATGAATATGCTTAATTATATTTTTTTTAATGCTATCGTGATTGATAGTTCCCCGTCTTCTGTTTTATAAAAAACCGTTGTTGTGACTCAAGGAAGCGTGTACAGTACTGTGGCGTGGTTGTAATGTGATTGTGCTTATGGAATTTTTTTCATTTGCTTTTGTAGTTGCGGTTAAAAGTACGGTTATGACACTTTGAACATGTACATCAAACAGGTAATTTAATTTTGGAGTTTGTTTATTTAATTCACTTTTCACGGTGAGATAAACTACATTAGATTTGACTAGATTCTGTTTTGTATTATGATTCATAAACACTTCCTCTGTCACAGATACCACATATTATGCTGATATTTGCTTGTTTGTGCTTTTAGGTTGTGATCGAAGGTTTTAAGAGTTATCGAGAGCAAATTTCCACAGAGCCTTTCAGCTCTAAAGTGAACTGTGTTGGTAATAATTTTATTGACAATTTTTTAGATCCTATCTTCTATTGATTCTGGAAACTCTTCGGCATGTATGATGTGGGCATTTCATTCGTAACATGTTATGATGACAGCGAAATGCAACATGTAAATCAACATAAAAAGAAGGTGTTTGGTCGATTCTTATTTGAATTCAGACATATTTTCTTAGACTACGTAGTAAGGTAGATATAATAATAGTTCATATTTATCATCAAAATTAGTAAATTATTTATTGTTGCAAATATACATATAATAGTACTTATTAGTATATATCTAAGAAAGAAGGTTATTCGTCAATACTGTGATGAAAGACTACCCATAAAAAAAGTGAAGGATATGTAAGAAGAATTTTATTGTAAAACTGATAACAATGTTATGATTCGGTAGTACTTGATTATTAGCTGATACGTTCTCACACCAAGGTAAAGGGCACATGCGGTATTTTTGGCATAGATGCATTATTTGCTCTCTTCATTACCTTCCTTTTCATTACTTCCTTAGTTTTTTCCACTCTTACACATCATTCCTTTTTCTTAAATTATATTTTAAAGATGAACATCATCTTTTCTTTCAGCTCAAATGATGAACGCATCTAAATTGTATTTATTTGTAATTTAATATATCTGTTAATTTTTTATTTTTGCAGTTGGTGCTAATGGATCTGGGAAGACAAACTTTTTTCATGGTAAAAAATGATCACCGTTTCTTCTGTGTGCAATTTGGAAGTAACTACGGCCAAATCTCTGATCTTCACTTTGCTACACCTTTTTTTTTCTTTTGTAGCCATCCGTTTTGTATTAAGTGATCTCTTTCAAAACCTACGTGGTGAAGATCGACAGGCACTACTCCATGTATGTCACACTTCATCCATTATTTATACTTGTAGTTGTCGCCTATAAAGAATCAACTATAGATTTTGAATATGCTTAAATAAATTATTCTTTGTGCACAGGAAGGAGCTGGACACCAAGTTTTATCTGCTTTTGTGGAGATTGTCTTTGATAATTCAGACAACCGTATCCCGGTAATATGTTGAGGATAATAACTTGTTATTCTAGTGATCAATATCATGATTTCATATTTATTTGATGGTGCATATTTTGTACTAGCTGAGAAGTAATACAATTAATGACGTGTTTTGCTGTGTTTTTTGTTTCACAGAGCTTCTACACCGCAATTTCAATTAAATAACCTTTTCAGCTTAAACTGTAAAATTTTGTTAGTGGTTGTTGATGTAATAATTGCACTGCTTTGAACTGATTCCCTTTTACTTTTTTGTCAGACCAAATGTGCTTTATTTTTTGTGGCAATAGTGATTTTTGCTTGATAAAATATGCTCTATCTTAGCATCTATCTGTGTTGGGTGAATAGGTTGACAAGGAGGAAGTGCGATTGCGTCGGACTATTGGTTTAAAAAAGGATGAGTATTTTCTTGATGGAAAACACATAACGTGAGTTAAATAGAGCTATGTGTCAAATGTATTTTTCTTTTATTTTTACTATTGAGAAAAATTACCTATTTTATCTTATTTTATTTGGTCATATGAGTATTTACTCTGATTCTAAGCATCATATACTATCTGCAGGAAAACTGAAGTGATGAACTTGCTGGAGAGTGCTGGGTTCTCCCGTTCAAATCCTTATTATGTTGTACAACAAGGAAAGGTATTGGCTCTTGGTGGCAGTACTTGAATTTGGTTTGGGGTTTATTGTTGTTATATTCAAACACTTTGAAGTTGATTTCTAAACTTGTTCCATTTATATATTGTGTAGATAGCATCATTAACCTTGATGAAAGACTCTGAACGACTGGACTTGCTTAAGGAAATAGGTGGTACTAGAGTTTATGAGGAGAGGCGCCGTGAAAGTTTGAAAATAATGCAGGAAACTGGCAAGTTCATGATTTTATTTTAAGTTTATGATTTATCTAGTCTTTCCTATTTATTTATCATTCAGTTTTTGAGTTCATGATTTCTAATCTACGTATAATAATAGGGTTATTCTTCTAAAATTACCACATGACACTTTCTCATAATTTTCTTTTCTAAATTCTGGAGTTAAGAAATGGATTATGATTTTTAATGAAATATCATATTCTTACACACACACATCAAATAAAGAACAATGAATATATACATTAACATAATGTCCATTTAGTACTTTCTTTACTTAGCTGTAGATTTATACTTGCCAGACCTGACAAATTTTACAAGTTTATTATAAAACTGAATTGTTGTGTAGATATGATTAGTATCAGCTAGTTAGTACACTAGTGGACACACATGCACTATGCCCATGTGTGTCCACTTTTTTCTTATTATAGCAAAATCTTTATTAAACTATAAAATGATTTTTAATTATTGGAATAAAAAATATTAATAAACTATAAAATAAATTTCACAAAAAGGTAATTATAAAAATAAATTATTCTTATAATTCTATTATAGGTAATTATTTTATTGTGTAAATGGTTTTTTTATTATGAGTAATTATTCGAATTCAAAAAAGTAGTTACTAAAAGGGTAAAACTGAAAAAGTTTTGTACATCAAAAAGGAGAATCCCCTTTATTAATGGTATAGATACAAATTCTTGAAAGTTTCAATAGAAGAATTTGATAATTTATTTTATTATACTTGATTTTTATATTCGTAATGTATTTGAATTTTATTTTTACTAGGCATTGACAAAAGAAACACATTTAGAACTTGTTTGATTCAATGCTAGCATATGTGTCTGCGTTTTTTAATAATCTGGCTTATAACTTTCTATATATATATATATATATATTATTTTCTATTTTATGTGATTTTATTTATGTGAAAATATGATGATTAAATATATATTATATTCTACATTTTATTGAAGTTATGTTATAATAAAAGGTTTAATTATATAGAATCAAACATTCTAAACTTTTAAAGCTTAATTGTACGGAGGATTCCCACTACATGTTAGTCTCTTTGCTATTTCTTATTTTTTCTCCACCATATTTTATTTTATTTTTTGCTTTTTTACATCGGTTTTGAATTTTGCATCGTCCCTTAAAAATTATTAGAAGTAAAATAGGAAAACAATATATGTACACCAAATGGGGGATAACCGTTATATATTATTATAGATTATAGGCAAATGACGGAATCCCCATTATATATTGTTATAGATTAAATTTTTTTTATGTAATTTTCATGTATATTGTAAATTATTTATTCAATGCAATAAGATATTTTTTTTGAAACAACTCAAAAGTAGTGAAGGTTAATTAAACTGTTAGTTGCATTTGAATGTATTCAAAATTTTCTATCTTTGAGTTTAAAACTAATTGTTGTTATAATGTTAAAATTATGATCAATCAAATGGATTGTAAAATAAAATTTTGTTAATTTATTTGAATTAAATTGATTACTATTAATTAATGAATAAATATATTTATTGGTTTAAAGTATCCTGATGGGATGAGAGTAAAAAGAGATTTTAATAGCCTTCAAATTCTTACCTTTAAATTTCTTTCGACGAAATTCAATTTAAATTAAGTTTGATTAGATTAATACGTTTTTTTACTTGTGAAAAGAATTCTTTGGTTTAGGGTAGGGAGACATAATTTATTTTTTAATCAATATTTCATATGTATGTATATATGTGTATATGTATGCATGTACGTGTGTGTACTTGATGTAATATGAAAATTATAGTAAATTATAAATTAAATTTTCAAACTTAATACTTTAACATTTTTTAGGAATGAAACGTTAATTTTCTATTTGCTTGATAATTATATATGTGAAAAAGAAATAACTAATACATCAAGATCAATAAAAGTGGCTAGGTTAGTTTTTCGATTAATGATAGCATAAATTCAATTTTTATTCCAAGTATACCCTTATTGTTAAATGTTTGATGTAGTGAGTGCTCTACTTTTTATATAGAATAAGTGAATACTTAATAAATGAACTTTACAATAAATTATGGGAATAAGAGAAATTTAATATCAGGTAGGTTTGAAAACGAGTCATTGTTTCTTTGACATAGAAAATCATCTTTAGTTTCTTGTACATATGGCCAGAGGTAGCATTAATTTAATCCTATAAGAATTGCTATTAAGTTCTTCCAATAAGGAATTAAAAGGTGTATAAAATATTATTTTGATTTGTAATAATTAGATTAAAGAACTATTTTTATTATGTGAGAGACATTTTATATTGTAAGTTTATAACTGAATAATTTAGTATGAAGTTTTTAAGATTCCAAACACATATTTTAGTATTTTAGGATTATGTATTAAAATATATTTATATTAAAAATAAAAAAATTGGGCTAATATCATCATTGTTAGTAAATAATGGATAATATGAAAATAAAGTATCACATTGTAGTGTTTATTACAACTTATAGTGATTATTATTCCTGTTATTCTCATGCATTTTTCTGTTATACAGGTAACAAAAGAAAGCAAATAATCCAAGTTGTACAGTATTTAGATGAAAGGCTGAAAGAACTAGATGAGGAAAAGGAGGAACTTAGAAAATATCAACAGCTTGACAAACAAAGAAAATCATTAGAATATGCTATTTTTAGCAAAGAAGTTCAAGATGCTCAGCAGAAACTTACAGAGGTTACGGGTTAATTGTTATCTCATAATTATTTGCACAATTTCTTACTGTTGGACTTGTTGGTTTTTTATTTTTGGTGATTATTCTTTTGGTTTGGTTCTTCAAAATCACAAGTATATAACTAAAGATAAGACAATGAAAGTTTAAATAAATTATTATGGATATGCCAATTTATGTTTTCATGAGTGTGCCTCTCTGCAATCATGGATTGTCACCGAGGATTGGAAAGAACAAAAGGAAGGTGCCAACTTTTGATAACTAAAAAGTCTAAATAGGATGTGAATTACTAATAGAAAGAGTACCTTTTCAATGGGCAATGGGCCAGGTTGAATCATCATCACTAGGAGCCATGGTTTTGATTGATGATTGAGAAGAACTTGAGGAAGAGGATTCATTTGGAGCATTGGACTGGTCTCGGGTGAGAGGAAGGTGGCATGTGAGTGTCACGGGACCAACAATGTTTGAAAAGTGAGGAGTGGAACAACCTTCTGGGACCGATGGGGTTGGTTGTTGCCTAAAGAGACGCTCTAGATCCCGTGGACACAGGAGAAATCTGAGATAGTGGCCGACAGCGAACAATGGACACAATATCGAAAAGACTGTGATTAGCAAAGTGGGATCAACCTGCTTTGGTATCAACTTAAGATAATGCATTTTATAGTGCTGGAAATCATCTCTTATGATCTCATATTTATAACCATAGAATTTTGGTGCAATGAGAAGATGGAAGATTTAAGATGAAAAGTCTGAACTAGTAACCTCGGTACTGAATTAGGTACAATTTATTTGTGTAGCAGGTAGTAGTTTCCAGTACAACTACTTCATGTTTAATACTTATTCTAATATTACCCTTAAATAAACTATACCTATTTATCTAAACGATGTTTGAACAGTTCTCATTTAAGAAATATGTCAGAATAATTTTTAGATGGAAATATATGTATAAAACATGATATAAATATTGGAATGCTAATATATGCTTATCAACATTCTTGAAAATGATCTAAACTCAAACAAATGTCTCCATATTATAATTTTGTGTGTGGGTTTGGGTACTTTGCTACAGACTCGTGTTGGGTATCGAAATGACATGTTAGATTGGGTTATGTGTTCGGTACAATTATAAACACAAGTGTTTGCAAACTGTGTGCCGAATATTAATATTTCAAATGTATACTATAAATAACTAATAATAATAATATAATATTATTGGAGTAGGCTAACATCTGTAAGTCACTTTTTGTACTGAGAACATTTTTATTTTCACTGTGAAAATAGTTTTCTGATGATAGAGCTTCGAGTTTGAATAAATGATGATGACCAATAGAGGAAATCTTGTAAACAGTGAAAATAAAATTTTAACATGAAAGTTAAATTAGAAAACTTTGGTTAAGATAATCACATATGGTCTAGAGGGTTGTGACATGCAGAACTGTTGTCGAACTCAACTTTTCCTCCAATTTCAAATTTCCTTCTTTTCATTTTCCTCTGATTCCTTTCTGCTTTCCTTCTCCTTTTATTCCCAAGTCATCCACCTCACGGAAAACCCTAACTTCTACACAATTGGTGTTCTGCCAGTTGTCCACTGTGCTATTTCACTTTCTATCTTTTGATTTCTCAATTTGACCCTTGGGTCCATTCATAATTGCCTTGATATCCCTGGCTTCTCTTTCTTGCTATAAATACTGGTAAAAGGCCTGCTATATACTTGATACAATCATTTGGAGTTTATAGTTGTACACTTTTATTTTCTCTGCTGATTCTTATGATCAATCATAATATTGAGTGTCAAATATTTATTGTTCAGACATTTTTAATCCCTTTTCTGTTATTCTGATTTCTATAATTGAATGCTTGTCACCTTGTTTTAGATAGAAGATGTTCGGGCCAAGGTTTCTGAAACATCAGCAAAAATGTATAATGATGTTCTTGATGCCCATGAGAAATCCAAAGATTTAGAGAATACATTAAAAGATGTATCAAAAGAACTTCAAAACTTTAACAAAGAAAAAGAAGCTATTGAAAAGCGACAAACAGTTGCATTAAAGAAGCACACAGAACTTGAGCTTGATGTCAAAGACTTGCAAGAGAAGAACTCTGGAAACATCCGAGCCAAGGTACTAATTTGAAGAAGACCTTTTGAGTTGTTTTTGATGGGATTGTTTTGTACATGGCTCATCTTTTTCTTACATGCTTTCAGGAAGATGCTGCAAGACAACTGGAGATACTTGAGAAAGAAATTCAAGATTCAACCATTGAACTGGGCAAAATCATTCCCTTACATGAGGATCAAATTCAGAAAGAAAAAGACATTGCCATGCAGTATGTTTATGGTTGAATGTATCGTTTATTTGCTTGAATCAGCTCACCGTATCTAATCTAACTCTCCTAGTTTATTGTCTCTGACTCTTTAACATGGTAGTTACATATTTTAGTGCACTCTATTATACTGGATTAATCTTATCTCTTTTAGTGTCTCATTTAGCTATAATCTTGGATTAGGTAGGATATAGGACAGTAAAATATATTTTTTAATCTTTAACATGCTTGTACTGCTTTCAAGAAAAGAAATATAATAGTGAAAGCCATTTGAAGATGGGACTGGGGAAATATTATATTTGAAGAGTTAGCACAAGAAACGGAATTATAAATTATACACCTAGCAGAAAGAGAAACTTGAGAATGTGGATGCTAATGGAGATTTGAAAACTGGTTCAAGCCATCAGCATGACACTTGAAAAATACAGTTGTCTTTGGAAAATTTACTCACTAGGTTTTTTGTTATAAGCAAATTATGTAATTGGAGTACGACAGTAAGTTTAAGATGGGAGGGAAAGTAAGAACAAAAGGAGGTAATATGCTGACCATGTCTATTACTAATGTGAATCTGGTCCTTTCCTTATAAAGGATCCAAGTTGATATGATGTGAGGCACCTTAGGGGACCAGGCTTAGCTGGTTGCAGGGCTGGAGTTACTGATATTGACGCTGGGTTTCTTATGTTTTTGGGAGACCCAAGTAATGCAAGATTCCGAAATAATACAGGATTGTGTATGTGTTAGCATTTTGAGGCAATATGGCCATATTTGAAGCATACTTTGCATTGCATGTTAGCAAAGTGACTGCAATAATGACTGCAAGAATTACAATCTCTGACCTCTTAGAGGTGGTTGTGACTAGCAGAATTGGACAGTGCTCGAGTAAGATGAACTTTAGCAAATCATATAGAACTTCCTGGAAAAACTTCTGAAGTTGCATTTAATGAGCAAGAATAAACACATTGATTTCTTCAATAGGAAGAGGTTTACACTTGCTTCTGACAATTGAAATATGTTCTTGAAGTGAAATTGGATCGCAATTGAAGCAAGCGCATCAGCATGAATTTTGATGTGAAGGAGAGTGTTGTAGATTGCAGTTCTGTATGCAGCTGTGTACTTTTGTGCATCTTTGCTTTTGAAAAAAGTCAAGAATTTTATCCTTAACATGATATGCATTGCTCACAAAAAGGCTTGTGAGAGAAGGGAACTATAAAGTGAAGACTGAAACCGTGATAAGAGTATTTTCTGTTGTTGTTAGGCTTTGTACACTGGACTAACTTTTGCAACGTTGCAGTTGGCTTCACTCAGAAATCAGAAAGGAATCTTAGTCACTTAGAAATGTTGATTCAACATTCTTGAAGTCATTGAGCCTGGCTTATAGGTTCTACTTGTTGTTGGCATAGGAGAAAATTCTTGTCATTAAGTTTCTTTGAGATCGAGTGCGAGAGACATTTTTTGAGGAAGAAGATAGAGTAGAGTATACTGCCATCAGGATATTGGTTCCCAACTGTGTCAAAGTTTACAAAGAGTATTTCATTCTCTTAGCGTTCTGTTACAAGTTAAAACAGAGATTATATAACTCAATGTCACTTGCCAGCTAGTTAGGGTGAACTAACTTGACTTAAGTTCCTTTGAGATCGGGTATGAGTGACAGTGTTTGAGGAAGAAGATGGAGTACAGTATTCGGCCAGGATATTGATACCCAACTGTGTCGAAGTTTACAAAGAGTTTTAGAGACAGAATTTTGAAAGAAGAAAAAGTGTATTTCATTCTCTTAGCATTCTGTTACAAGTTAGAACAGAGATAATATAACTCGATGTCACTTGCCAGCTTGCTTAGGGCAAACTAACTTGACCCAACAACCCAGCATAATATTCCCATTCTACAACTCTTTAATATTTGTTACATGTTTATAGCTAGTATATGTTTGGGCACATATTTCTATCATTTATTGAGGATATTCAACAGGTCTAATCAGTATTTCTCTTAAATAAATGAATTGTTAGAATAATGGAGCGTGAAAAGAAACTCAGTATACTCTATCAAAAGCAAGGTCGAGCTACCCAGTTTTCAAGTAAAGCTGCTCGTGATAAGTGGCTTCAAAAGGAGATTGATGATCTTGAACGAGTGCATTCTTCAAATAAGGGGCAGGCAAGTATTCATTTATCTATGTGAGCTCTAATTAATTTTGTCCTAAACACTCTTTTAACAGATTCATGACATGAAGATGTCTGTTTTTATTTAATCTTGATTTCTATTAATTTTAAGTGTGATAACAAAATCATTTTCCTACCCTGTTGTATATGCTTATTTTAATTAATGTTTTTTCTGATTAACAGATTGAATGCATATGTCTATTTGGGAGAATTATTACCTACTTTTGCCAACTTCTTTAGATAGCTTTTGATAACAAGGTGATTATATCTTGTGAATGATCGTATTTAAGATGCAGTGTGCTATTAGGGAATAAAAAAAATTAAAAATCATGGGAGGCTCTCCATCCCGAAACATTGTTTGGCTATCATCGTTGTAAAAATTGAGATTTCAAGTAAACTCTTTGAGGTTCCATAAGCACAACTTATACATTCAGAATATTTAATGTTAAAAAGTGTTAAAATACCAATAAATAGCATACTTATTCTACATTTTAATTCCATAATAAAGCTAAATATAAAACTATAATATCCACTATTACACTAAAAAATTGTATATACTTTTGGATTGAAACGAACATGACAAATCATTCAGTGTTTTGTTGTCATACTTCTCTTCGGAAGTGTGATTATCTTATGGTTTGTGTTGATGATATTGTTATTATAGGAAATTAGAATAATAAAATTGTTCAATTAAAAAAGCATTTATTTTTACCACTTTTGGACCAAAGATCTGGGCTATCTAAAGTATTTCTTGATATTGAAGTGGTGCAATCAAAGGTGTCATGATTTCACAATGACAATATGCTTCTTATTTTTTTGGAGGAGATGAACATGGCAAATTGCAAGCCCATTGATATATGGACTCAAATATGAAGTTAATGAGAGACCAAATTGAACTTTTTCCAAACCCATAGAGATTTAGGAGGTTAGTACAAATAAATACTCATTTATCTCACTGTAATAAGACTTGATGTTTCTTATCTGGTGGGAGTTGTAACTCAATTTATGCAGAATGCTCACATTGATCATTGAAATGCTATGATTTGGATTCTTAGATATATAAAAGGACCTCGGGACAATGATTGGTATTGGAGAATAAAGGAAATACTCAAGTCTTTGGATATTACGTAGATTGGGCTGATTGTCCCATTGATAGGAGATATACCACCAGATATTGTTTATTCCTTGGATGGAATCTTAGAAAAGTTAGAAACAAAGTGTAGTTACTTGATCTAGTGCAGAAGTTGTGTATAAATCTATGGCCCTAACTAATTGTAACCTCTTTCAAGAGTTGAAGATTGTTGAAAATGGGCAGATGAAGTTATATTGTTACAATCATGTTCTTCATATTGCCTCCAATCTGGTGTTTATGAGAGAATTAAACATCCAAAGATTGATTGTGATTTTGGTAAAGAGAAGTTCTTGTGCAAGGATCTTATTAATGAGTTTGAGTTCTAACGATCAACTCACTAACATTATAACTAAATCTCTAAGAGGATCTATGTTCCAATCTTGGGGCCATGACTTGTATGCTTAAGCTTGCGAGTGAGTGTTAAAAATTGATGTTCTTTTAATATTATTTCTTTTGTATGTATCGAACTTGAGGGTTAAGGTTTAAGGTAAGTGTCTTACCTTACTTTGTAACTCCTATATATACATAAATTAAAATCACACCAATGAAGGTTGAATACATTGCTTTTTCTTCCTTGTTTTTTCAAGTAAGACGAACAAACATGAAGATTAAACCAATATGCACTAAGAAGGAAGAAGGAAGAAGGAAGAAGGAAGAAGGAAGAAGGAAAAGAGGATGAGTGTGGGGGAGAGGGAGAAGGGGGTAATTGAAGAAGGAAATCTATTCAATAAGATTGAATGGTTTTTCGGATACATGAAGTGTATGTTGCCTTCTTGTCCATCCTTAAAACCGTCGAAACTAACCTAGAGTAAGATCTATCTTTCACATTTGTCTTTGTAATAGAGTTAGTTTGATGATGCGATATGATCAGTGACATATTAGTTGCCTCCTTGCCTCAACTTGGCATGATAGGCGACAATTGACCTGTCATTTAATGTTGCTGACGTCCTTAAAAGCATCAAAACTAAAATTTGGTAATAAGAGAGTGAGACCTTTCTTTCGCATTTGTCCTTTTTAATAGAGTTAGTTTGCTCATATGGCATGTTAAGTGACATATTAGTTGCCACCTTGCCTGAATTTGTCATGGCAGGTGACAACTCACCCATCATTTAACGTGTGATGTCAATGAACTTTGTTAACTAACATTATCCATATAAAGAACTAACGTGAAAGATGGATATTACACTTAAGAGTTGGGAGAGAAACCAAAAACTTCATTATAATTTTCTCTTAACCCTAATACATCACTAATCATACTTATATAAGAGAAAGGAATAGTAGTTCAGCATAAACAAAAACAGAAGGCTCCTAAAAAGCCTACTACCAAAATACATTACATATCAACAATTACTAGAGTCTAGTTTTTAGTTTCGACATTTATATGGACTGACTAGAAGGTGATAATTACTTTCAAGGACTTGAAAGACTATATAGCCTCTTGATTTATTTAGGATTTGTGAAGAGTGGCGCAACATATATATATATATATATATATATATATATATATATATATATATATATATATATATATGAATATCCTTTCCACATTAGTACGTGCTCCCCATCCAGTGGTAGCACATAAATAATTCCTAATGTACTTCTCAGTCACCAGGATGAGACTGATTCTGATACCATTATCCTATGGTAGATGTCTGATCAATGGGTCATTGGCCACCTACATAAGAGAATATGACACCACTGTCAACTAAAAATTTTAACATAGAAGTTTTATGGGTCCTCCTTATATTTGCTCATCTTGCCTATGTCTATTGAACGTGAGACTTTAACTCACTTTACACCAATAATCTCCCCCTTAAGTATGAGTTTCTTCCATAATTATACACACTACCCCTGTAGCGGAAGCACAAAAGTACTTTTACAATGTTACCCATGTTGTCTGGCATATTGTACTTCTACAGCAAATTATCCAGACGGACTTGTCGATTACCAGAACAGAACTGGCTGGCTTTGTTACTAGTTTGTTGTGTTCCATGAGGGTGAGCAACATATGGTCATGAACCAACTACATAAAAAAACATGATAGTACTTCTAATCTAAAACTTTAAGGCAATAAGTTTATGGACTTTTTTCCTTATACGGTGGTCATCTTGGGGGACTCAAGTTAACAATTTACTCCAACACTATCAATATCTCGGCCGATAATTCTCACTAATAGTCATTAATTTTTTTCCTTATTGCTATATCTCTTCTATGCTGTATTGATGTAATGGTGCTCAACTTGTTAGTGTTGACATGAGTATTCTCAGTAACTTTGGATGTGGTCGTGACTCTTGCCATAATTTCCATTATTTATTTCTGTATTTTCAAATTTAAATCATTATTTTTATCTTCTGTTGTATGAATAGTGATCTTTTAAACCATGCTCCCATGTTTTTAATTGTGGTTTTGGTCTGCAGGAGCAAAAGCTTTTGGATGAAATTGATCGGCTTGAAAAAGAACTGCGTGATTGTGATGAAAACATAAATAAACGTAAATCAGATATTACTGTTTTCGAATCTGGCATTGCTGAGTCCTTTAAAGGGCTTAATCATTTCAAATTGGAGAGAGACAAGTTAAATCTTGAGAGGAAGTATGTAAAAGTCCTCCTTTTGTCACCGTTTTTTATTTTAAATTTCTAGATATACTTTTTCCCAGATTAAAGAAGAATTAGGTACACTAAAGAATGAGTACACTGAAAGTGTAGGATACCTGCCCTCCTAACCAACAGCAGAAAGGAGGAACATAGTAAACTGCGAGTAAATATAATATTGCTAATGAGTGTATTAAATTGTTACATTTTAGGTCCCTATGGACAAAGGAGAATGAAATTACTGCTGAAATTGATAAGCTGAGTGCAGAAGTTGAGAAGGCTGAAAAGAATCTTGATCATGCAATTCCTGGTGTGAGTAATCCCTCTTTTGTAGCTTCTTTTACATCCCTTTTCGTAAATACCATTAAATTATCAAGCATACTCAACATGGTATTTCTAGGCATAGCATGTTTCAACATGTACAGCCTAATACGGGCTTATTCAGTGTAGAGTTTTATTTTAACTTATAACCTACTCGATGTGAATTAACATAGTGTTATGACTCTCTAAAGTATATGAAAGATTTTGACATGGCTTTTGTTGGTTTTTCACATCTTTTATGCAGCATATAGATGAAGGGAATTGCAGAAACACTTTTCTTCCATATATTATGCGACACTTAGAATGATAGAAGATATAAAATCATTTTGTTCTGTTGGAAAATGCTTTTAATTTTTTGATTTTGTAAATGAGTTGAGTAATTGCTGGTTTGCTACCACTTATGACAAGGTTGCAACCTGTGTAAGTCAACATCCATTTAGGAGTTTCTGAGAAAATTAAGATTGAGTCTCTTAAACAGAGACTATAAAAGAGCATAATCTGACTTTGTTATTTTGTTGGAGCCCATCTAACCACAACCAAGTGACAAAATATTAGAATACAATTTAGATGTGTTCTTTGGGATATCCTAAAATCGGCATCTTTTTGGACTATAATAATAGGTTGAGAGGGAGAAACGGGAGGATAGGGTAAATTTAATGTTTATAGACCACAACAGATCTATTAAATTTATAAGGGTGAAAACATAATAACAAAACATTCAGTTACCCTATTTTAGGGTAATAACAAGTATATATAAATTTAGTTAGTGAAAATCTTCACTCTTGCTATATTTACAGCATTCTAACACAATTTTAACTCAACCAATGCAAATAGGTTCCGGCTTGTTGTATAAGTGGTGTACATTTGCTGCATTGGATTTGAATATTTATAAATTTACTGTTGTGGAAGTGTATTATATAAGTATTATGTTTGTAATCTTTTATAGAAAACATACTTGAATATTTGTTTGATTACTCTGTTGCAGTTAATTAAAATGTGGGTAGCATATACAGATATGCGTAAATAGATATCCAACTGGTAAGGGGTAAGATGATTAAAATTATTATCGACACGAGTATGAGTCCAAGTCCGTGTATATATTTTTTTGAATGTGTACGGGTACTTAGATCTTATTCCATTGTTTATCTGTTGAGTGTTAGGGTTAACTATCATGATGTTTGGATTTATTATGACATTCAGGATGTGAGAAGAGGGCTGAATTCAGTTAGGAAGATTTGCAGGGAGTATAATATTTCTGGAGTTCATGGTCCAATTATTGAGTTGCTGAATTGTGATGAAAAGTTTTTCACTGCCGTTGAAGTTACGGCAGGAAACAGGTCATTTCTCACTGATATTTATTTTAATACCACTTGTTGCATTAAGTATATTTTCCTACATTGTTTTGGGTGACGGGAGAGAAAGGAGAATTTGCCTCATCTTTAGCATGTAGCTGTTCAATATTTTTATTTTCAGTCCTTTGTTGGGCTAATTTCTTGACTGGTTTTATACTTTTGCACATTTGGCGTAATGTTTTTTATTTTTAACATCTTTGTTTGAACAGCTTATTCCATGTTGTTGTTGAAAATGATGACAAGTCAACCCAGATAATTAGACATCTTAATTCACAGAAAGGTGGTAGAGTTACATTTATTCCGCTTAACAGAGTAAAGGCTCCACGCATCACTTATCCGCAGAGTTCTGATGTCATACCTCTTTTGAAGAAATTGAATTTTAAACATGACTATACTCCTGCATTCAGTCAGGTTAGCTTCTGAAAATTGTTATATTTTATTATTTTATTTCACGCAGGTACAACTTCTTTAGGTGCTATTTGGTAATAAAATAATTCTGAAGTTTTGGTCTACAAATGTCAACTTAACATGAAAAAATTGATGCATAATGGAGAAATGTAATTATTGTAGTTGTGATATTTAATGATTATTATTTATTGTGTATGGCATATTGTTATGTTTTTATTAAAAGTAAATATAACATTATCTCTTATTCAAGCGATCTTCCTTACTCTTAGCCTCCTAGGACAATATTTATCATGTTGGATTTCGTATTTAATTTTGTTTCATTAGGATACGCTTTAGGAAACTAATTTTATATTGGAATTGTCTAGGATTTTTATTATCTTTGGGTTATCGGTGCCATGTGTCATTCTCTTAATGAGTTGAGTTGATTTCCTAGACGATTGTGCTTTGGAATTGTGAGAATTTGTGGTTGTTGGCATGCTTTTTCTTAGTGCTGTCAAAATGGGTTGTAACCTGCGAGCCAACTCGGCTCACCACGAGTTTGAGCCGGATTGGGTTTGAAAAAAATGTAATTTTTTTTATGCGGGTTAGTTTTTAACCTGACTCACTTAGAACTCAGCTCATCCGGATGGAACCCATGGTGAGCCGAATTGGCTCATCAACCCACCTAATTTAATTATTTATTATTTTGTGTTTTAATATTATTAGTTAGCATTTTTTTTATTATATTTTAGATGAGAATAAAAAAAGGATGTTTCAAGAGAGAAAAATATTACAGATTTATCTATTCGAAAACTCTAATATTATAAATAGACAAGTGATACAAAAATTATCAATATTAAAAACTTATTTGTTCGTCTTTTGTGCTTGTTTTTGGATTACACTTGAATTGTATGATATTTTTATTTTATTTTGAATTGTCTTTGGAGTTTAACATTATTTTAAAGTGAAATTTATTTAGATTTGAATTAAAAAAATTATAATTTTTTTTACTTTAAAAAAAACTTATAATTGAGTGAGCTAGTGAGCCAACCCGTTTAACCCATCAACCAGTGGTGGATCGAGTCGGGTTCGAATTTTTTCAGCTCGCTAATAGGTGAGCTGGGTTGGGTTGGCTCACTAAGTGACCAACCCCTGGTGAGCCGGGCAGCTCTACTTTTTCTTGTGATTGTGGGTAATAGGTGCCATGTCTTTTTCTTGTTTCATTGAATTCTTTTTATGTTCGAAAAAGAAAATGAGTTAAAAGTCTGACGTTGAGTAGAAATAAGAAAGTTTAGTAACATATAAAGAAAAAAGACCCGCAAAGACATTGTTTGCTCGTGACTCATTGGTGATGAATCTTCTCGGTATATCCTTATAGAAAAATATGACAGCAGTATCTGAAGTGATGATTTGTCTTGGTGACCGGTTCAGATTGAGGTATGCATGTCTTGTTGTGCTAAAAGTCAATAGTAGCTAGGGTCAGGGTAGTGTGCTGAGATAATTGGTGGGAGCAAGCATGTCCTGTGTTGGCAAAAACCTGTGGTAAAGAAAACCAAACTCACTTGAGGGGAAGACTGTTAGGAATCTTAAGTAGAAGTTTAAAGTCACATGTGTTGAAATGATGAAGTTGAGTAACATATAAGAAAAAATGACCGGCTAATGCAACCTTAAGGTTTTGGGTTGAAGTTAGTGTCATAATCTATTATATGGTTTGCTCATCACATGGTGGTGAATCTTTCCAGTGTATTCCCCTGAAAGACATTATTATTTTAACAAATGGTTAAGGCGAGGATGGTTCA
The DNA here is from genome assembly GCF_016808095.1 of Vigna angularis. Classification (NCBI taxonomy): domain Eukaryota; kingdom Viridiplantae; phylum Streptophyta; class Magnoliopsida; order Fabales; family Fabaceae; genus Vigna; species Vigna angularis. The sequence continues at coordinate 7,956,077 of NC_068973.1, read as the reverse complement.
TGTGGAACATGGAAAAATGTGGCTGACCCAATAACTATCCCCTTGATCTTAGACATTGACATCTAAAGCATAAACAAATATAGATGTGTCCATCAGTGGATATAAGCTATGTTATCAATAACTGCTGGAGCGGCCACCATTGTGGTGGAGCAGGGTTCTGTGACAGAATCTGTCATGTTGCTTTTTGGAGTTGTGGTTGGATAAGCTGCAATAGTGGCAGTGTGGGGCCACTAAGGGTATTTGAGCATTGTGGTTATGAAGCCGAACTGTAAACTGCTGTGCCTGACATTCAACAACCTCCGTTATGCTGTTGTGGACCTTCACTGTGTTCTGTCACAGAACCACCGCTTCACTTTGAGGGTGTGGCACTAACTAATATAACTGATGGGTTGTGGGTCCTTAGTCTTTCAGTATGTAGTTTTTTCATTTCTCATTTTCGGGCCTCAATTTGAGTCCAACATCTTAGATGGGTTGCTTTTAAACTTATAGTATGTGAACAATTAATTTTAGTATACTGTAATAAACTAAATAACAACAAAAATAATAAGAAATATAATAGTTTTAAAGTATATAAAATTTATTTAAATCCTTAAACATTAAATAATAAACAAAATAACAACAAACTAAATAAGGTGTAAAATATGATATAAAAAAATAAATAATAAACAAGTAATAAAAATAATAGGAAATGCAAAAAATAATATATATATATATATATATATATATATATATATATATATATATATAGTAAACAATCTAAAATGATTTATCTTAAAAAAAAATTAGAACATTAATCATTCACTATCTGCTATCGTACTTTTGTGGTCAACAGAACTATGGATATAAGATTAATCATTCATACCATATAAGAATGTAAGCATAGGGCATAATTCCCTAGAAACACAAGGTGATGATTACCCAAAGTATTACAAAATGTAGGATTAAATTTTTGACTTTTCCACAAAACACACTATAAACTTTGCTTTGTCCACCTATCTGTGTCTAGTGGCTAAATAACCTGGTTGTGTTGCCCTAATGGATTCCTCTGCCTTTGTTACAATGTGTAAATACTTTCAAACTATGTTGGCTCAAATAGGTTGCTCTAAGAACTAAGGTTTTCCGAAGTTTTGCATATGGCTATCATGTGGCAACCAAGCTGCCTTCATATTGTATTAAGCCCAATATTTAATTTTTAGACCAAACACATTAAGATAAAATGTTATATAGGGGAAAGTTCTTATTTGGAGACATGACTGTGGATTTGTCAATTCAAATGATCTAGCAGATGTTCTCACAAAGTGGTAGAGGTTTTTGCATTAGTTATATATTTAATAGGCTTGGTATACATACAATTTGTAAACATTATATAAATAGTTGTAAAAGATATTTATGAGATATTTTGAGTTGTACATGTTTTTGTAAATTATTGTAACTATGAATCGTATCGACGTATTATGAATAAGAACCTGTGTGTAAATTTGATGTAGAATTCATCACGTGTCTCTTGTTTTTTCTTCCTTAACAGTTTCCTACTGTAACACAACACACGCATCTAATGATATGGCCTTATCTTAACTATGAACCTGCTTCAGGTGTTTGTAGTGATCCAGATTACGCTTCAATCAGACTCATCTCTTTTCCTTTGTTTTAGATTTTCACTAGACAAACATCATGTTTGGCATTTACAGATTCATACAATCACTCTGTATTTGGATGAAAATTCAAAGGTACCGTGTTGAGGGCCGATCAATGTAATGTTCAAATTAAAATGTCACAGTTAACTTAAAAATGTCTATGTAAACATTTTAATTAATAATAATAGTTGATCTTTAATAAATTTTTATTGTATTTTTTTCTTCATGAATCTAGGGTATCCCTTGGCTAAAATCCAATTACTAATGCTTTGAAGTATTGAGATTCATTTAAGGGATTCATGTCTCCCTACATATGTTACTCAATATACATGAACCAGGACTAATATTTTTTAGTAAAATTATAAGATGTATTTTTCTGTCATTTTGATGTAATGGTCAATCGCCTGGGATTTGTGCAAAATGTTGTCTGGGAAAATTAAAATTATTCTTGTGAGATACACAAGGTGGGATTTGAACACCTTTATAGAAATTTTATAGATTTATTGATCTGGATTTTCACGGAAGGTAATGTTGTTCTGCTTGTTATTTATCTTAGATTTACAGTTACATATGTATGCTGATGCAGGGAAAAATATTGGATGACAGTATATTAATACATAACTATTCAGTTGTTTTTTATGTCCCTTAACGTCACTTGTGATATTTCTTTTAGGTTTTTGCGAGAACGGTCATCTGCAAAAATCTGGATGTGGCTTCAAGGGTTGCTCGTACTGATGCTCTGGACTGCATCACACTGGATGGTTGGCCTACATCTTTTCATTGTCTGTCTTCTGTATTTGGGCTGGTCTTGTGTTTCCCCTGACAAACTCACCAACTTATTACAGGTGATCAAGTAAGCAAGAAAGGTAGTATGACTGGAGGATTTTATGATCACCGAAGATCAAGATTAAGGTTTATGAATATCATTACGCAGAATAAAGGCACTATTCGCATTAGAGAGGAGGAATTGGAGAAAGTTAGATTTAATCTACAGGATATCCTTTGTGTTAATAAATTTACATTAATTTTTTAATTTTTGTTTCTCTTAGGTGAGAACTCATTATTTATAAGTTGCAAATTAAATGATTGATGAAACATAGGAAAGAACATCCAAATTATCTGGTTTGCCTGATCATATTTTGGTCGGAAATAATAGTTCCAAGAGTGAGTATAAAGGAAACTTTAGTTGCATTTGTTTAATTTATGTTATGATGCCTATTTCTCTGATTAACTGCAGTTTTACCACTGTAATTTTATTCCAATTTTCTGGTTATTTGTTTTTGGTTGTTGGGGCATGTCATATTCATCTTGATGCCTTAGGTAAGATGTTTAGTTGGTAAAGGGCGATTGGTCCATCAAATTGTTTTATTTCAAATTTGTCAAGCTTAAGTTAACCATAATGAGATTCTCTACCTGGGTTTTCAGGGACAAAAGTTAAGTTTTACTGCACTATGCATTTTTCTTTGGGACTCTATTATCTAGAACTTTTTTTTTTGAATTATTTATTTATTTATTGGTGATGGTTACTTTTCCTTTCGATGATTTATTTGCATCATCTTGTGCTAAAAGTTTTGCAGGAGAGTCTCAATTTGTTTTTGTCCTGACAATGTGGGTTATGTCTATTTCTATTTTGTGAATGTCTTCTCTGATGCCTAAGCTATTCCTTGTCATGAAAGAATTTCCTCCCATTGTTTTTGCTGAATTAGTCTTACAGATAGACCAAAAGATTAATGAACTTGTTGCTGAGCAGCAGAAGATTGATGCCAAGCGTGCTCATGACAAATCTGAGATAGAACAGCTTAAGCAAGATATTGCTAATGCTAATAAGCAGAAGCAGTTGATTTCTAAAGCACTTACAAAAAAGGTGTTATGGAATTTTTAGGTTATACTTAATTATTGTCAGGGAGCTACTTTTCGGTTGTTTGTTACCTTGAGGAATTTTTCACTATTTGTTTTACCTTTTTTCCTTTATTGCTTGTAGGAGAAGTCTGTTGGGGATGTCCAGAACCAGATTGAACAGCTTAAGGCTAGTATCGCAACAAAAAATGCTGAGATGGGCACTGAGCTAATTGATCATTTAACACCAGAGGAAAAGAAACTCTTGTCAGATTTGAACCCTGAAATCAAAGACCTTAAAGAGAAGCTTGTTGCTTGCAAGACTGACCGTATTGAGGTTATTCAATCAATTGTATTTGTGTTCACAATCTTTTGAAGTTAGTATTATTATTTTGACTTGAAATTTTAACAGACTGAAGCAAGGAAAGCAGAACTGGATACCAATCTTACTACTAACCTTAGGAGAAGGAAACAAGAGCTGGAGGCTGTAATATCGGCCGTGGATTCTGACTCTCTGGTTGGTGAGGCTGAATCCAAGGGGCAGGAGCTTAGTGATGCTAAAATGTTGGTTGATGACTTAACAGAGCAGCTTAGAAGTAAGCTCTTCAAATTTTAAATCAATATAGTCTTTTATCTATATCTTGAATATGTTTCCTTTTTTGATCAAATTTCATCCTCAGGAGTTGCTGAAAATATAAATGATCGAATGAGGCAAATTAAAAAGATTAAAGATGAATTGAATAAATTGAAGGTAATGATTTTTTTAATTTGATGCTGGTTGTATGTAATTTTGCTCCAAACAACGATGAAATCTGTTGGCTGCAGTCTTTGGAGGACGAATATGAAAGGAAACTTCAGGAAGAAGCAAAAGAATTAGAGCAATTGCTGAGTAAAAAAAATACATATGCAGCTAAAGAAGAAGAGTATGCCAAGAAAATTAGGGAACTGGGACCATTGACATCAGATGCTTTTGAGGCGTAAGTATTTTCTTTCATCGTATTTTCCCCTTTTCTGTGTGCATAAGATGAATTATATTAGAGGGATATGAAAAGATTAAAAAAATGACAGTTCAGTTATATGGAAAGTATTAAAGCTCTCCATTCTCTTTATTAGCAATATCTCAGCGTAAGGAAAAGTGACAATTTTCATCCACAATGAATTTGATGTTATCACATTCTTAAGTAAGTCTTGTGCTCATCAAGATTCTGCTTTGACACATGTCCAGTGAACACATTCGTTTTGCTTCATTGTCTTTAAATATGGCACTGGCAGAAGTAACTCCTGCAGCCATGGAGACAGCTTATGAACAAACAAGAACATAAAGTCCGTTGGAATTGTTTAGCTTTTTTTAATAGGTTAACTTGTTAGGATAGTTTAACTTATTTTTTCAGTACGCATCTGTCACCTAGGTGTAACCTTTTCAGTCTTTTTGTATGTGATGTAAGGATTGTTCTAAACAAGAATTAGCTAAAAGATAAATTAATTTCTTTAGCCTTCTTATTTTCACTGTCAAGTAAGTCCATAACAAATTTCCAAAATCGTTATCTGGATTGTTTTGTTACTTCGTTTTTTATACTTAATGGTATTCAGTCTTTCCTTGGGGTTAATCATGACTTCTATACCATGATAGTTTGAGGATCTGGCGGATATGATGCTATTACAGTTTATTTCTAGTTGTGTAGCTATATATCACTTCCTTTATGCTTTGGTTTTAGCTACCGTTAATTAATTTTTTTTCCTTTCCTCATTGCAAATGACAGGTATAGACGACGGAATATAAAAGATTTGCACAAAATGCTGCACAGGTGCAATGAGCAATTGCAGCAGTTCAGTCATGTAAACAAGAAAGCACTGGACCAGTATATAAATTTTACAGAACAACGAGAAGAACTTCAGAAAAGACAGGCCGAACTTGATGCAGGAGATGAGGTACTTTACAGGGATTTCAATTATGAATGCCCTTTATAATTGTTTCCAGAGAAAAAAAATTGATGGCTACACTGCCTAGCATATATTTTTAGTTCTGCACTTTGCTATCTAAATGATTTGGGTGCCACTGCTCTGTAATGATTCAAATCATTGTTGTTTCTTTTTGTGCCTCTTTAGTAGGTTTTATTTACCAATCCCCTATGCGTGGGGAATAATCTAGGAATGTTTATATTATTTGGTTTCAAGCTTGATTTTGCTCAATCAGACTGATTCCATTGCCAAGTTTTTCATTTTTTACTATTTTGTATCATGCATTACTAACTTCTTTGACCAACTGAATAATTACAGAAAATTAGGGAGCTGATATCAGTGCTAGATCAGCGGAAGGACGAATCTATAGAACGCACTTTCAAAGGTGTTGCTAGGCATTTTCGGGAAGTATTTTCTGAACTTGTGCAGGGTGGCCATGGTCATCTGGTTATGATGAAAAAGAAGGTCTGTGATGGTTCTTGAATTATACATTAAGTTCTTTTTTGCATAGGAAAAAGTAGTGCTTTATAGCTCGTTCTGTTGGTTCATGTTTAAAAGTTAGTGCCATTGTTCTTTTTTATGTTTTCATGTCCTATTTTCATTCTGTTGTTTCAATGTGGTGCTTGATTATTGCTTTATTTCGTTGTGCTTTGCAAAATAGTGAGGATTCTCCAGAAAGGTTATTTAGTTATCGTAATTGATATAACTGTGGTATTTCTGTATTAAATTCTGTTTCCCTCAGGATGGTGATCATGATGACGATGAAGATGAGGATGGTCCTCGTGAAGCAAATCCAGAGGGGAGAGTAGAAAAATACATTGGAGTGAAAGTGAAGGCAAGTGTATTCCTTTTGTGCCATTTTAAAAAGAAAATTAATGTAATGTTTCTACCTGAAGGCTTGTGGGTTTGTTTTGTACATTAAACAGAGAAAGAAAGGTGACAGAAGCATACTGCATTAAAATGTGACAGAAGCATACTGCATTAAAATGTGACAGAAGCATACTGCATTAGAATGTGACAGAAGCATACTGCATTAAAATGTGACAGAATCATACTACATTAAGATAGCCATGCCTTATTCACTTATATTACAACTACATAGCATCTTAGTTCTGACATTTCTTGTCTCCTTATTGCTTGCAGGTCTCATTTACTGGACAAGGGGAAACACAGTCCATGAAACAGTTGTCTGGGGGTCAAAAAACTGTTGTTGCCCTTACTCTTATCTTTGCCATACAGCGATGTGATCCTGCTCCCTTTTATCTATTTGATGAGATTGATGCAGCTCTGGACCCACAGTACCGAACTGCTGTTGGAAGTATCCATATTTATGTTTGCTACCATATTGTGTCAATTGATTGGTCCTGTGCATTTCATCCATCTCTATTGAGTGCATACCTCATCTTCCATTGAAAAAGTGGCTCAATTCAGAACTCTGGACATTTTACTGTGTGAAATGGGATGGGATGCAATGAAATGGAGTGGAATAAAGTTGTCACTTAATTGTTTGGATGTTTATTTAGGAAAAAAGGTGGTTTTATATTTGTCCCCTTAAATTGGAGGGGAGGGAAAAGAAGGGGTTATTAGGACTGAATGGAATGCACTATCATTAGATTCCGTTTCATTCTATCCTATTTTACAATTTATTCTTAACTATCTCGGTAGACATGATTCGTCTCCTATATTATTTTGAAAATCTATTATCATATCTTAAAAGAGTATCCTTTAGGGTTAATTTCCCTATTTAGTATAATCATGTCAAGTAAGTATATGTAAGCCATATAATGATATATAGTATCTATTCTCTCCGTTTTGGTGGTTCTGGTGAGAAAAAGCTTTTGTTATGGTTGTGTGTTTCTGGTGCCATTGAAATATAAAAAGTTAATTCATGCTTGTGATATTCTTTCTGAATGACACGTAGATTTCAGGGTTTTATCATGTCTCTTTTGGGATTCTTTTCTATTGAAATTTAAAAAATTAATCCATGCTTGTGATATTCTTGCTGAACTGCATATATAGATTTCCTGTTATATCGTGTCCCTTTTGGGATTCTTAACTATCCGTAGATATGATTCGTCGCTTGGCTGACGTAGCAAACACTCAATTTATCACAACAACATTTCGCCCAGAGCTAGTGAAAGTTGCTGACAAAATATACGGTGTAACACATAAAAACAGGGTCAGTCGTGTTAATGTTGTATCCAAAGAAGATGCATTGGAATTTATTGAGCATGACCAGACGCACAATGCTGAATAAGGTAAGCCTTATAACTTTTCCACAATTTCTCTTTGTGATTACTTTAGGGTTTGTCATGATCCCCACTTCTATTTGGGGTCATTCCTTCTCTTATTAAAAATAATTGCATTTTTATGACCTTTGTTGCATGCTTTTCATTGATAAATACAAGGCTTTTAAGCGTCTAACTTTTCAGTCGGTTATGTTTGATCTGTTTTTGAAGTGGTGTTTATGTGCTCTTAGGTGCTTTCACTCACACGTTATGAAGTAGATGTCAACACTAGGCACTCTTGGAAGATTGTTTTTGTAGAGATTGCAGACTCAAGTTCATTCAAATTCCTCGACCTACTATTTGTCTGTCGTGTAGTGGCTGGTGTGAGGCCAACCCTTGGCCAATCCTTGTCTGTTGTAAGTTACGATTATGTGAAAGTGAATCATGATTCCAATGAACCTTTCCGAATCCTAGGGAAAAAGTACTTTATGTAATATGATTACACTATTCCTAACTCCGTAGATGGTCTTCATAATTTAGTCAATATCAATCAAAATTGTAGATCTACCATCAATTTCTGAAAATATTTAGATTCATTTTTATTTTTAAATATTTGAAACAATATTCGTTCTTAAGTCTCTTCTTTAAAATAGAAATTAAAATGAAAATTAAATGCTTTTAAATAAATGTATTCTGAAAAAGAACTTATAACTCTATTATATTTATCTATCCCAAATATTTAAATATCCCATGTACAAATAAACCGATCAAATAAACTCTTTACATAAAAATGTTATAATTTAATCAAATTGTTAATTTGATTACAACGATAAAGTAAAGTAAATGTTTTCTACAATAATATTCAACTATAAATTGTTGTGCAATAAAATATAACCTTATATAATAACTAGTTTTAGAGTCTAATATTGAGTACCTTCTAGTTGATCAATGCATGATGATTATATCTTTACAAAAATAAACTTTTGAACCTTCTTTCTTTAATTTATGTACGAAGCTAATTGTAAAGTAGTGCCATGTCTATCGGTTATAATCTTTACAATATGGTTTCAGAAATTATTTGTGATAAACAAGAAGTGTATATAAGTATATTAGCCTAAGCATAAACATATTTGATGTTTATTTTGGTTCATCCCATCATTAAATCATTAAGCGATGTTGAGTTTTTTATAATTTGTAAATGATTTTACTTATTATATTTACTACAATTATTCTTTTATGGTAGATGTGAATACACAAGTCACTTTTAAATAATTCGTTAACTTCCCACAAAATAAAAAACATAAATTAAGTCACTTCTGGTATGAATATTCTATTAGTGTTACTTTTGACAATAATAAAGGAAGTTGATTAAGATATATTAAAATTATCAAAAGAGAGGATACACAAGTATACTCTCCTTTGTTAAAAGATATCTTTCACAAAATAAAGATTTTACAATGACACTCTCTCTATATCTCTATAAAGTAATATGTTATTTAATACTTATATTTGAACCAATGGCTCATGTGAAGTACGTTGTAATTGTACGTGAGATTGTTGTATAGATTATTATTCATTTGTTCTCTACGATGAAACTTCTATTTATAGACGCATTGAACAAGATTGTTGTAATTTTGCATACTAAAAGTTGTATCAAAGGTTGGTAATCCTTTTAACTAACATATATCTATATTGCAGTCAATTTATTATTCTTAAAGTACATTTTATATTATTTATCCCTTTCTGAACTAACAACTCCAAATTTAACATATAAGAACATGAAAATTGATTTGTTGTGTTAGAGTCCTACTTAGACGTGACTCAACTAAAGTTTCTTTCAAAGCCAGTTTAACAAATTTGTAAAATGACATATCGTTATAATAGAAGGGGTTGAATACAACTTTAAAAAACTTTTAAATTTTTTTCATAAGGTAACCTATTATAAAGGAAGTTGTTTGACTGTTTATAAAACATGTTCAAAATACTTTTGCAACATAGATAAAAGAGACGACTAATAATGTCTCTCCAAGATAAGTCCGTATACAGTGCAAAAAGCAAGAATTGATGATACGACAATAATTCCTTACAACCCTAATTGATTCTTGACCATTGGTATTTTTTAAAATTCAGGCAACTATATGACACTAGTTACCATACAATTGTCGTCATAAGTGACATATGACAACTATTGCATTTGAGCCATTGTTGTATCCATTTTACAATGAATATTTCTTAAGAAACTGCTGTCGTTTGATGAATATATCTACAATGATTGAAATGTAACCATCGTCATAGGTCATCTTTTGGGTTTAATTTGAAGTATGAACAAGTATATCCTCCATAGAGTTGCTCCTTTTTCTACTCCTGAGCTTCTCTTATTACTCTATTTTCCTTATTGCCATCGTCGTAGGTTCATATTTCTATCAATGCCACCTTGAATTGAGTTTTTTCACCCATGTCGTTGGTTGTAGCTCCACCACAATTGTTGTCATCATGACGAACATTAGGTTATTCACTCCATGCATTCTTAAATTCATGCCTTATAAGCCATCTAAATTTCATTGAAAAAGACATCCCGACTAATGATACACTTTTTGAATCATGACTCAAGAATCATGACTTCTTGATAATTGTATGATCAAGGTTTTAATACAAAATAGGAGTATAATATAAAGGTATTAGGAAGAAGTTAATAGAGATTATGCACAATGTTTTGAAAAACAGGTTCAAGAAACTACACTAATTTCATGTTAACTACTGTTTTGTATCTAAATTATTGGTCAATTTTACACCCAATAGCCTTTATTTACCAGTGAGATGTTAATATTAGATGATAGAGTTTAATATAATTTTGTGGAAGTGATCACGATTAGCTCCTTCCATAACACAACAATGGAGTGGCTCATGTTTATGTTTTTTTTTCTTAGAATGTTCATAATAAGCAACGATTTTTGGATTTTCTATCAATATTTTTGGGTATTATAGTTCTCTTAACCAGTTGATTGATGGATTTTTAAAGAGATTTAAATAAAAATACAACACAAATAAAATACAAGTCCGACACTAATAAGAAATTAAAATCAATTCTAATTCAAAATTTTAAGTAATGAGTTTTACACTGCTTAGAAACTGATATTAGAATAATTTAAATTTATATTTCTCTTACTGTTTTTTCAAAGATAAAATATAAACAAAAAATTGTTTAAAAACATACCATATATTAAAATGTAGTAATTGATACTTATACTAGTTGGAATTTACATTAAAATATATTTATTTTATATTTATGATTTTTATTAGTATTGTCAAAATGAATATTGGACTAAACCTGACTAGATCTTTTATGAGTTGGTTATTAATGAATCAATCCAAGTCTGCTTACTTATTAATTAGTCAAAAAATTTTGAACCCCATCAGATCAAACACGGGTTAATGGATTAAATAGGTTGACTCACTAACTCATTTAATCACAAGTTTTTTTCTTCAATTAAAAAGGTAACAATTTTTTAATTCAAATATAAATAAAGGGGAATTATCTTAAATTATATTTATGATTAATCAAACATAAAATTTCATTCATACAAAGATATCACATAAAATTCTCAACAAAATGTGTAGTAGTTTCATAGGGATTTAAATTTGTTTTTTGCATAAAAATTGAGTTACTAAGTATAGATTTGTGGATTTTTCATGTTTCTTAATTATTTCATACAAAAGTAATTTCATGTGAGCCTCCATTTCAATATATTGTAAAATGATTAATCCAATAAAAAATATTTATTAGAAAAATTAAGAAACCAACTCAACTCACCACAAGTTCAACCCAGATGAACCGAGTTGTTAATGAATCGGGTTCAAAATTAATTCTATTAAAATTTCAAAAAAAAATTCAACTCAACCCATCAAAATTTGTGATAAACCGAATTAACTTACAGGTTTCAATCTGTTTGGACTGAACACTAATTTTTACGCGTATGTATGTATATATATATATATATATATATATATATATATATATATATATATATATATATATATATATATATATATATATATATATATTAAGGAACACAGTGAAATTGTTATTTAAAGTGGTTTTAGTTAAAGAAAATAAAATGAGCGATTATGATTGTGAAATAGGAGCATGCATATATAGATGAGGATCTTAAACAGTGGTTTGAGACGTTTATGCAGGAACTACCATAGTTGATTTAATTATGCACCAACTACTTTGAATTTGAACAAGTTAAGCATGGTGTAATTATTGGAAGTGAGTAGATAATAATGAGAAATAATAGAATCTGACTGAGCGTCAACTTCGTCATGATGTATTACATGTGCCAAATGGTCCCAACAATATGCAACAATATATAAATTGGATAGCAACACTTTAACCCTAGTTTTTGGCTACTAAATTAGCCGACTAGTTTGAAGAGTTTAGGTACAAAAATCTATTCAACTTTCAAAATCATTTGTTTATTGTGCCTCAGATCAAATATATGCTCATTTCTATGTCTTCACGGAACGCAACAACCTATACATGTTCACTATATCTAGTATAGGTCTCTTCATTTTGTAAATTCATCCACGACATATTAAATAGCCTCTCATTTTATAATTTTATAGATTATATAATCATAAAATTATATAATTATAAAGTTATAAAATAATAAGTTACATCATGCAAACTCCTATCTCTTTATTAATCAAATCATCAATATAAACAATATTCCTTAAAATTAGTAACCTCAAATTGTTGAGTAATGTTAACTCATTTGTAGTTGTTAATAAGCATCACTCAACTAGTCAAAGAATGTCTTATAAGTAGACAACTCGCTTAATACAATCACACCATCTTGTAGTTCTAATTTACAGTCACTAGTAAAAATTTGGGTTTTTACAGCGCACATTATGCCACGGTTCATTAGAAACCGCAGCATAATGGTGCGCGGTGGCAGTTTTGTAAATAAATCGAAGGAATATACCGCGGTTCAGAGGGGAACCGCGGCATATACGCCAGTCAATCATCCCCTTTGACGCCACGTCTGAAAAAAAAATTAAATAACAGCCTATATGCCGCGGTTCTCAGAGTAACCGCAACCTATTCTCCTACATGAAATAAATTTAAAATGAATTTGAAATATTTAGAGGAATATACCGCGGTTGCCCTCCGAACCGCGGTATATAGTTTAAAAATAATTTTAAAAATGCCATCTTCTACCGCGGTTGCCGCCGAACCGCGGCATATAGTTTAAAAATAATTTCAAAAATGTCATCTTCTACCGCGGTTGCCTCCGAACCGCGGCATATAGTTTAAAAATAATTTTAAAAATGCCATCTTCTACCGCGGTTGCCGGCGAACCGCGGCATATAGTTTAAAAATAATTTCAAAAATGCCATCTTATACCGCGGTTAAGTAGTGAACCGCGGTAGATTCCCCAGTCAGAGTTAAAAAATAAAACTTTGGAACAATATCGTCTTGTTCGCGCAGACACTCTGGACTTCGAGTTTTCTTCTCCCGTCAACCACCCATCTCAGTTTCGTTGTTTCTTCACCGTTTAAACTCAACATTGTTCGGTCATTTCCCATTTTTGACGATAAAAAACAGTTTTAGCCGATCAAAATCGTTTGAAACGCCTGTCATTCCTCTCCGCTGCCATTCCCCTTTGTTGCACCAAGCTTTTTCGCCGCCCCTGTTCCAGGTATTTATGCCCTTTTACATTCTTAACATGATTTCTTCATTAGTGGTAACTTTAACAAATTTTGATAACTTTAACAAATTTTGATTTTTTCCCAAATGTTGAATTCATATACACTAATTAATATGAATTGTCTTTTGCAGAGATTCAAGACATTACTATATGCAGGTCTGTTTTTGTGGTAGTGGATATCACAAAAACAGACCTGCAATTTTAAAAAAATGCAGGGGAATATGCCGCGGTTGTAACCCCAACCGCGGCATATAGTGGACAAAAATTTTTTTTTTTAAAAAGGATTTAGGCCGCGGTTCTTTGGACAACCGCGGCATATTCTGCAACTTATATACCGCGGTCAGAACCGCGGCATAAAGTCTCTGACTTACTATCGCGGCTGAATATGCCGCGGTTCGTAAACCGCGACGTATAGTGAAAAATAACCGCGGTAAAAGCCCCTCGCTGCACTAGTGAGTATACTGTAGTAGAATACCTTATGTTTCTTCAAATATCTAATAATCCTTAATGTTGTTTCTCATTGTTCTGTATGAGATTTATGTATAAACTGAGATAAAATGTTTACAAACTAAGTAAAACAAAATATATTCATAGACAAATATTAATTGTCAAATTAGATTTTGATAAAGTCTCACAAGTCAATGGTAACTTATGATGTTGCATTGAAAAATTTATAGGCTTAACACCTAATAAACTCTTTAATAAATTTCATATTTTAGCTGACAATATAAATTTTCTTGAAATTAAAGACTATCTCCAATCATAAAAAACATTTGAAGACCATCAAATCCTTCTTATAAAAGTTTGAACCTAAGTAACCTTTAAAATATATATATCTATTTATATTACTTTACATAATTTAAAAAAAAAAATAGACATTATCTATCTATCTATATATTATGAAAATGATAAAGATGTTCTAATAAGATTGTTTCCCTAGCGCAGAAAAAGTACATTAGGGAAGGATTGGAGTGGGTGGAGAGGAAGTGAAACACGAACATTTATTGAAAGGTTAGTTGGGTTTTGGAAGGAGAGTATCTAGGTGAGCATGTTTAAATTCAGTAAGAGAAAAAGGTTTTCATTAAACTCACCTGCTTCCTCTTACTTTTCTCTCCCTTTATATCTTCTCATCACTCTCAATCCAAAATCACTCACTTCCATTTTCAGTATCATCATCATCATCGTCGTCATGGTGCAAACAAGGAAGTTCCGAGGTGTCAGACAGCGCCATTGGGGTTCTTGGGTATCGGAAATTCGCCACCCACTTCTGTAAGCTCTTCTCTTTCTCACACTGACATCCTGTTTTTCACTCAAATTTTATTATTTTACTCTTTTTACCAATGGTGTTTTATTGGGTGCATGAAACAGCAAAAGGAGGGTGTGGCTGGGTACGTTTGAAACAGCAGAAGAAGCAGCACGAGCATACGATCAAGCTGCGATTCTGATGAGTGGACGAAACGCAAAAACGAATTTTCCAATGCTTCAAACACCAGAGGGTGACCCAAAGACGCTAACAGCCACGCACGAAACCCCATCAACCTCAAAGGAACTGGAAGAGATTCTTCACGCAAAGCTTCGAAAGTGTGGGAAGCTTCCTTCACCTTCCATGACTTGCTTGAGACTGGACCCAGAGAACTCCCACATCGGCGTGTGGCAGAAGCGCGCCGGTCACTGTTCTGACTCCAACTGGGTAATGATGGTTCCCTTTGGAAAGAAGGGTGATGAAGGTGGAAACAGTTCTACGAGTGGTGCTTCGTTTGATTCGTTTTCTGAGTGTGATCAGACGGTGCAAGTTAGACGACAGGAACATGTGAGAACAGAGATGGACGAGGAAGAGAGAATCGCTATGCAGATGATAGAAGAACTCCTCAGCAGAAACTGGCCCACTAGCCCTTCTTCGTGTAATAATAACATCTGTTAATTAAGGTTTCTTCTCCAATCACTTTCTTTAAGAATATTTTCTCCTCAGTTGTTGTCGCCTAAGAACTAGAACCACTATGTTTTGTTCTTGCTTCTGTTTTTAGTCTTCTTGTTGTACTTGATTTTTCGAAACTTCCATTTTACACTTGATGGGTTAAGTCTCGCTTCTTTTTTCCTTCATGTGTGTAAATGAAAAGTAAAGAAAAATCATAATTTGGATCATATATGCTATATATAGATATATTATTATTTCATATAAACTTCTTAAACACTTGCTGCATTTTATTTTTTCTTATTATGTCCTATGTTATATAGATATATTGTTTTTAATTACTCTTTTTCTAGTATCGATGAATCTTTTAATGTATAGTTTTACTAACTTTATTATGAACTTTTCATGCAAAAAAGTATTAATGTAATTTATTTGCTACATAATATGATACGATTTGTGTTAATTTTACGTTGTATGCGAAGATGAAGGTTATGCGTATACAAGGGTAGGTTGTCCCAATCACATGGTTGGGGTTGTTAAGGGTACTTGCAAGTCAAGTGTTAGAGGAGATTTAATACTATCATTCAAAATTTTGACTGTGTATTAAAACTGACATTAATGGCAGATTCACTGTTGTAAATATGAGTTAATTATACTCATAAATTATTGTTATAATGGAATAACGTAGCATATGACGATCGTATTTTTAAAATATTATCAAAAGTATAAATTATGATTAAGTAGAGACCCCACAACGCTATAGCCACAGCGTCATAGTGTTCAAATAAAAGACAAAAGGGTAGGAATGATATTAAAGAAATGATGGGATGTCAGGAAGCAATTGGTAAATCAATTGAGGGTATGAAAATAAAAATGGAATGGGCTTACTAGCCCATAGAAAGAAAGTGGAGGGTTTCTTCCTATATCACCCCAAATTTCTTTCTCCACCACCTTATTCCACAATTACCCCAGACAGAAAGTTTAAACAGGATGCAGGAAGAAATCTGGGATGGTGTAAAGAGAAACTTTCAAGAAAGTGATGTCAAAAGAAAATGAAGTGGGTATTTGTGTAAAAATGGGTCGGGTTTTTAACAAAATAGAAACAATGTGTAAAAAGGAAAACTAGGTGTCAAGGATTTAGAATGTGGGTTGGGTTGCTGGCCCATTGAAAAAAAATATATAAGAAAGGATAAATGAGATTTAAAGGACCTTTCTTCCAGCACTCCTATTCATTTAGAAAATTTTAAGTTTTGATACCTAAAAAAACACTTATTAATAATACCAGTCAAATATTTAAGTTTATAATATTACATTTATTTGTAATATATTTTTAAACATTAATATTATTTTTACAGATTTAATATTAAAAATAACTTTACCTTAATAATAATATTAGTAATAAATTCACAGAATGGTTAAATTAATAAAATATAATCACTAATTTTTAATGTAAATATTAATTTAAAGTTCTTTTTGCATATTTAAATTATATTTGTATGTTTTAATCTAATACATTCACAACTTTGCAATATTAATAAATTCAAAATGTTTATTTTGGCTACATAAATTAATTTGGTCAATAATTTAAAATAATTGAATATATAATTATAAATTAAATATTGATAATAAACTAATGAAAACAGGTGTTTATTTTTTTATGATAAAATTATTATTATTATTATTATCATAAAATTAAATATAAATAATTTTGTTGTAAGAGAAATTTTCCTTATATATAAATATAGATGATAACATAATTATTTTAATTTAAAAAACTTTAGCTTAAAGAGTATAATTGAAAAATAAATGTAGACGTCAAAAAAGAAATTCTTTTTATATATACATATATGGATATAGACATAGTTAGGTTATAATAATAACTATAATAATAATAATCTGTATTTCTATTATATTATATAGTGAGAATTTATCTTTTAATTGTATATTGTTTTTTCCAAGTTTACACTTTATTAATCGTTTATCAATTCTAAGTTTTTTTTTTTTAATTTAACTATTTTTTTTAAATTTGATCATTTTTAAACTAAAAATTACTATTTATAATAAAATATTACCTACAAAAAGTAAAAACTATTTATAATTTTATATTTTTTATCATAAAAAATTACACACATGTACGTGTGTTTCAATTAGTAAGAATAATAAAATTATAGTATGTTTTAAATCATAAACAACAACTTTATATGAAAAAAAAATAACAAATTTAAAAGACAGTCATAATAATCTTTTAATATTAATTAGTTTACAACTAATTGTTCTATTAATAGCTTTAGTACTATACTGACAAATATATCTTTTAATAAAATAATTCCATTGATATTTTAATTAGAATTTCAAACTATTTTTCATTTTTAACGAAACTTAAAAAAAAACTAATTCAGTGTAATAAAAAAATTATCGTTTAAAATTTATTGTTTTTAAAAACATTTTTAGTTTATTATTTTATAATTTTAATATTTTTTTTTCAGTAAAAAGTTGGGATTGGATGATTGTCTTTACAAAAGTGGTATACTGTGGGAAAATATTCTTCAAGCAGAGTACAATAAAAAGTTGGTAAATTCTCCTATTAAAAAAGATTAGAACTGAGGCAAAACTTAACTAAAAGAAATAGGTTTCTGTTGTTAATAAATTTTATTTAATATAAATTTTTGACAGAATAATAGTATACAAAACATGTTTACTTTAATGGAAACAAATGTCTTAAACCATTTAGGAAAACAATTATTTAAAATAAAATAAAATATTATTTTATTGAAAAGTTAGAAGAAAGAAGGAATAATCTGTGAATAGATAACTAAACGACCACGTTCCAAACGGAAGGAATAAAACCCTAAATATACTCTTATTCGCATTGGATATCCAAAAACACCCACGAATATTCTCTTCCTCGTTACCCTTATACCAGTCACACGATTCCTCTTCCCTCCTTTTAACCCCACCATTTCATTCTTCACCACATTCACTTTCTTCCTTTCTCAAAGTTTTTCTTTTTCTCTCTCATTTCTTCAATCTGTTAACGTAACCATGAAATTCGGGAAGAGTTTGAGCAACCAGATCGAGAAAACACTGCCTCAATGGCGCGACAAGTTTCTCTCCTACAAGGAACTGAAGAAGAAGTTGAAACTCGTGGAAGCCGCCCCCAAATCCTCGGAGGAACGCCCGGCGAAACGCGCAAGGCTCGATGCGGACATGTCTGTGGAGGAAATCGACTTCAGGAACTCGCTCGAACAAGAACTCCACAAATTCAACACCTTCTTTGAGGAGAAAGAGGAAGAGTGCATCATCAAATTGAAGGTAGTAGAGTTTTCATTTTCTTATTTCCTCATTGCATAAATACCACTTCACTCAACTCTTTTCAAGTTGTTTATTGTGTGATTTGTTTTTTTGTAAAATATATCGAATAATATTAATTGAAATTATTTAAAAGTAAACTGTTAACAAATTGATATCTGGATAGCTTTGGAATCTGATGCGAATATAGCAGACATAAACCTTTATTAATAAATAAAAAATTGTTGATATAAAACTGTAAGTAAATCATAGAAGCGTTTCAGTGTAGTTGTATTTATGGAAGCGGTTACCCCCTTAATATTTGTAGAGGGATACCATGGTAACTTTTATAGAATATTGTAACTTAATGTGGCCTACGTTTTTTAATATATTCACTGTAAAACATTGTACCACTTAAAAAAATCGACATGAATAATGATGAAAATAGTGAATTCTAATTGAATGATTGGATTGACAAAAGTAATCTTTTATGAGTTCATATATATAATTTACATTTTGTGTTTAATATTTTTTTTATTTAATTTCAGTTCTAAAAATAATATCTTGGTATTAATTGTTATTGTTTTTTTTTATATCTGATTAGGAAAATATTAATCATTGAAAAATTATTTAAATTTTAATTCTATAAATTGATATTTTCTTAGAAAAATATTTTTTAAAAAAAATTACTAAATTTACTAATCCAATCTAATTCAATGATAATTAGGTTTGATTATTAATTAAAAGAAGATAAACCTTACCTAATGAATTGAAAATTTGGCAGCACCTTTGCCCCTACTTATTCTTAACCTTTAGCTTAATAAAGAGCACCCTAGATTTGGCGCGCAAGTAACAGTGAGTTGTGGTTGAAACGTGCAGGAGCTACAAGATAGGGTGGCCAAAGTAAAAGATTCTAATGAGCAGTTAATGGAAATTCGCAAGGAAATTGTGGATTTCCATGGAGAGATGGTCTTGCTCGAAAACTATAGTGCTCTTAACTACACAGGTACATTCAACTTTTGACATATTAATGTTATGTTTTTAAATAAGATTCCCACAATAGGCACTATTTTTTAACATATGAACTGAAGCATGCTATGTAACTTACGGTCTGACTAAATGCAATAGAAAGTGTAGTAGTATATTAGAAAAAGGGTTTCGTTTCCCATATAAAGATTTTCTATAGATCATGACATTTGTGTGGGCAGCTTTGTAAAACAATGAATATAAAGAACGTTAGGAGACAGACTTACATGTGTTTCCAGTTAGATATGTGTTTGAGTGCGGCATACTGCCTATACAAATTACTATTTAAATTTTCAGATGTGTGAAATATTATGAGCTAAAAAAAACATTTCGAAATATCAAGCATAATTTTCATTACTAGAGGATCAATGAGATCAAAACTTGATCTTTCAACCGATTTTGAGTTGAACATTTTGGTAAACCCACTGCATGAGTTAATCACAATAACGAATTCCACACTTATTCCGGCATTAAATTTTCGGAGATGACATCAACTAAAAGCCAAATTGATATTTCGCCCTTTAATGTTCGGACATGGTCCTATAACCAAAGATATACACAACCCACATGTTATGTTGGGGGATAAAATCTGTTGCTTAAAATTGAATTGCAGTGATGTTTTTAATCTAAAGTATTTTCTGCTACAATGAAGTTTGATTTGCCTAAGAGTCATCTCAATGCTTCAATTTTGTCACAGGACTAGTGAAAATACTAAAGAAGTATGACAAGAGAACTGGTGCTCTCATTCGCTTGCCTTTCATTCAGAAGGTCTTGCAACAGCCTTTCTTCACCACTGACCTTCTCTACAAACTTGTGAAGGAGTGTGAAACAATGCTGGATCAGCTTTTCCCGGTGAATGATCCTTCCATTTCCGGTGAGGCAACTCCCCAAGCTGAGGGGTGTGAGGCTTCAACTTCAACCAGCACAAAGAATAATGAGGATCCGCTGATGCCTAAAGAGTTAGCAGCCAACCAGCACATCGACGAGAGCCTCTACATGAAGAGTACCATTACAGCTTTACATGTTTTGCAGGAAATTAGAAAGGGAAGCTCAACAGTAAGCATGTTTTCATTGCCACCGCTGCAGATGAGTGGTTTGGAAGAAACATGGAACAAAATCCCAATTCTGGAACAGACAGCCAAGTAATCTACTGGATTACAGTGGTTGATTGAAGTCGAGTTAGTGTGCCATGAGAGTTCACCTTTTTGTTGATTTCAAAATCCAGTTGTAACATGCCGCAGATAACAAACAACACGGATGTAAAATGCTGAAGATAGAGAATATATTGACACAAAAGAATTTTAGACTCATATAAGAAAGACGAAAAACCTTCTCCAACTATGATCATGTGCAAAAACATGTATTTATACTTGAAGCTCACGTACAAACACTTTTATACGCACACACGTCTCATAGTTGATAAGAATTCCTTGAGTTCTACGCATAAATTTAGTTTATAATGTTATTGGGTCCTTCTGAAATCTTTGCAAGCCTTTATCAATTTGGTTTATGGTGTAATGATAAAGTGTGAGTTCATATACTTGGGAGAGAAACTTTTCTTAGAGAAGGAAGAGAAACTTGTTATTTGTTGTAAACTGGATCATAAAACAGTTGTAAAATACGATCTAGAAAAGGAATATAAAAAGGACAAGGTATTCATTTGCATTTGGACAAGGAGATTATTTCATGGATTATCAACTAAGAAAAAACGTATTCTCCCTATAATTTTTGTTAGAATATGCCGCAGACATTTGGGTTGGTTTAGATTGTGAAGATTCTCGTCTAGCTTGTACAGTAAACCTTTTACTTCCTCTACCCCCACAACTTTTCCACACATCCTTTAAAACATTTTACCTTTCGTAAAATTGATTTTTAATTTACATGTTCTAAAAAAATTTTAGAACAAGCTTTTCAAAATTTTCGAAATATGATTTTTGAAATAAGATTTTCTCAACAAAAGTTTTGGAATACATTTCCTTCCAGAACAATACTTAGAGGTGTAGTTAGTAATCAGGACGTAGAAAGCAACAGTCGAACAGTAAACATCTTCGTGAAGTTGGTTCCGTACATAAGGAACATTATACAGAGCTGTCTCTAGAGCCCAACAAAAATTTCAAAGTTTTTTAAGATAAAAGATTATTAGAAAAAAGAGTATTTTTAGAAAGATAGGTATTTGATAATAGCTCTAATATTTCTTTCCCGTGATTGCTTTCTTGATTGAGAGTGCTCAAATTGTGGGTTTTGAGAATGGCGGATTAGTAGTTAATACTTGAGGAAGATTGAAGAAAAAATGGAGGAAGAGATAAAAAAATCACTAAATGAGAATTCTAGACTTATGACTAAACTAGTTCTTCTTTCTTTAAAGTTAGTAAAAAATGCTTAATAGATTTTACTTTACAAAAACTTCTCCCAATGCCCCAAATACAAAAACTAATAACTAATGTTGTGATGTTAATATCTGTATTTTCCCCTCTTAGCATAGATATATCGGATCTTAAATTACATATATGTATATTCAAAACATGAAATAAATAATTCAAAATTGGTTGAAAATTTACTCATTTGCACAATGAGAAGAAATAAATCATTTTGCAATATATAATGAAAACAAACATATTAAATTAATAATTAAAATTATTATTTGTATACTATAAAGTATAATATAAGATGTTATAACTATTTTACCATTTTCGATATTTTGTCCCAAAATTTTATTGATTTTAAAAATATTCAAATATTCTTTTCTCGTTGTATTTTTTAAGATTTTTATGTAGAATATTTTTCATTAAGATTTTAAGTCACTTTTACTAGAGAAATTATTTTAGAGCTCAATTGCTTGATACATTAATCAACGATGTTCATAAGAAATGCATCATAAGTGAGGTTATCTCGAACTTTGATAGGTTCAAGTTTGATTACATAGAATGAGCCGAAGATGTATTTTCTATAACATGGAATGAGACAAAGATGTATTTTCTAAGTTAATTTACGAAGAAAACAAAGTGTAAGTTTGATAGATTTGGTGGCAAATCAATTTGGTAGATAAAAAAAAAATCCTTTTTAAGACTTTGTAAGGTCTTACAAATTCAGGCGAGGTTTCCTAGAATTTAAGGCTCTACTAACTTCTATAGTGGGTGAGACCTCAAGAAAACATAATATACAACTTTAAATTTTAATAACTTTCTTCCATTATCATAATAATCTTGTTGACTACCTCGTAAAGTCTTTATCTTTTCTCCATTCATTTTAACTTGTTCATGATGTTTTTGTATCATACTTAGAGCAAGTGACATTGTCTGTCCCGTCTCATACGAATATAACAACTACATTTCTCTCATACAATGTTTCATACGGTGCATTTGAATGCTAGTGTGAAAGTTGTTGTTATACATCAATTCAACCTAAGATAAACGGGTGTCCTATGCTCCATGTTGTTCATCACATAAGCTCGTTGTAAATCTCCAAATGATTGAATTGTTTTCTTTGTTATATCATCTACTCCAAAATGATTCAATTTGCTTCCTAAGACTTTTTGGAAACTTTTCCAAAAATTTTGAGTAAATCTTGAATCTTTTCTAATACAATGATTGGGAGAAAACGAGTAATGTTTGTTAGTTAATCAACAATCACTCATATTTTTGTTTGATGAGTCTAACCACATAAGAGATTGACATCACTCTCTATCCAAAACATTAAGGCTATAAATTAATGAGTCTTTTATCTTTATATAGTGCTCTACTTTCTCATTTCCATCCAATGTAGGACTTAGATTTACACTTGGATTCCCAACAATACAATTTTATCGTACTTTTGTACTTTTTGTCTTGTCTTTGACAATCCTAACATCAAGCCACTTAAATATTGTCTCCCTTCAGTATGATTTTTTTAGAGATTATAACTGTTTTAACATACTTTGATATTCAATCTTAGATTTTCTAACAATTTTAGAATCCAAATTTAAAAAGGAGGTGAATTCAACCATACAAATTATTTGAAATAATAAGATGATAAATTATTAAAGTTGATTGAACATATTACAATGGATCACACTAAGTGCATATTAAATATCACATCTAAAAAATATCAAGACACATGGTATACTATGGAATATAAGGAAAGAGAAAGAGAGAGGTATACACAAAAATTCATTTTGGTTTACTATATCACAAAAACTACATTTAATTACTCAACCACATTAGCCTATTGTTACACTATATACTTTCAAGTTTTACAAGTAAATAAAACAACAACAAAAATACAAGACTTTATTCCATAAAACCCTGTTACAAGATCGACTTGGAAATTCTATCCAAGTTGTAAAATCAACACAAATACATGAGAGAAAAATAAGTACAATATTGGCTAGAAAATAGATAAACACAACAATATTAAAATACATCAAGTGAATAATTGTTTTCTTGCTCCAACCAAAATATTGATCACAATTTGCTCAAATAAAAAGCTTCAAGAAAGAACAAATTAGTTTTCTCATCACCCATTCTCTCTCAAAAACTGATTTTCAAAATATCTCAATCCAATATTCGCTCGTTTTCACACTTTATTTTGAGAGTGATATATATATATATATATATATATATATATATATATATATATATAAATTCCAATTTGATATGTTATAATTAATTAAACTTATTAAAATAATCAAATAATCAATTAAACTTTATTTGGACTTTTGAAAGGTTGTGAGAGTTATTTTAGAGTGGATGTCCTCTCCCATGCCTTTGTCACCTATATAGATCTTATTTTAGTAAATGTAATTGATACTATTTTTCCCAAAGTTTCTAACCTTAGTAAGAATGAATGTTAAAGTAAATTATAAAATGTTAGTATATTTTGTATAGGCTTGGGAGATGATCATGAATGTATAGAGGTGTGATGATTTTTTCAAGTTGTAATGCCTTTAAGGGTGTGTGGTAAAAGTTTTAAAGTTTTTCGTTCATCATGAAAATTATATGTTGAATATATGAATCATGTGCTATGCTAAATAAATATGTCAAAATTGTTTTTGATCTTATATTTAATTTGCAATGTGAAAACTACACAAGATATGCTTCAAAGTAGTATAGGATCCTTGTGTAACCATGGGGACACATGTGTCATCATTACCTTGTATCATAATGAAACAAAAACATCATTTTAGATAACAAGGGTAAGTCATTACAAACATTACTTAAAGATGTTTGTGAATATTGTACACGTCAAATTGAAAAATGGCAATATATGGTCATTGTAATATTCTCTGATCTACTCATTGATATGTGAAAGCTAAGTAGTTGTATCAACACCACTATAGTTATTATTGCATCTAAATTTACCTCTGCAAATAATTCTCCTATTATAAGTACTTACAAGAGTGCAAACAAATGTGCTGATGATCCACTAACAGATAGATGGAAACTGTTTATCTTTTTATTTTATCTCTCTACAAATGGAGGACACTAACCTTTTATTCTTTGTCTCATAATCATAATTAATGTTGTAGAAGAACAAGCTAAACTCCTACACCACAATCACAATTTTCTCTTGTGAGACATTATAAAGTTATCATAAAAAACAATATTCTTTTATCTTCTTACACATAAACACATTTCTTAGCGCATAAGAAACATGTCAATAAAATTAATTTCATTTTATCAAACACTTAATTTTGTTTGGATAAATAATTTTTATTTCCAAAAATTTCAAAAATAAGATATGTAAATAAAAAAGATTGAGATAAAATATTTAAAATAAATAATTAAAATTAAAATAAACACAAAAAATAAAAAAAGGAAAAAATTAAAATAAATTAAAAAAATTAAAATGAAAAATGAAAAATAGAAATATATATATTGAATTTTTTTTTAATAATAATAATAAATAAAAATAGACAGAAAAGCATAAAAATAAAATAATAAAAAATAAAAAACAATAAAATAAAAGAGCAAATAGGAAAAAGAGAAAATATAGATTATTCACTGTAAACATTTGGATTTTGGATTTGGACAAGTATGTACTCAAAATCCTAAACATTCTTTCCATATAAAAACATAATTTACAAGAGGGAGAAGATTAGGAATGACAACCGATCATATACAAATAGTACCTACCCATTACTTGATTAGTAAAAAAATCAACACGTTAATCGATCTGTTATCTGTCAAATACCTATTTAAAATTTATTTATAGGTTTAAAATTTGCGATTATCCGTAGATACCCATGAATATTTAAAAAAAATATTTTTACTAATTTTTAAAATAAAATAAAAAATAAAAAAGTATAATGTAAATTAAATTACATCTAAATTAAATTTAAATTTTAATTAAATTTAACCTAATAAGTTATAAATTAAATTTTAATTTTAACTAAATTAAATTTAATAAAATATAAATTAAATTTTAATTTTAGGTTTTTCAAATAACAAATACTCGTGGATAATATTAGAAAGTGAGTTTTCTCACACGCCAAGGTATAAACATTTCGTGCGTGATAGAAGAAATTAATGAGTGGTCCGATAGCGGCCCGACAACGGGTGGAAACAAAAATGCCCACGTAGAAATCGCTAGGATAAGCTCTAACCATGACTCTAATACCATATTAGAAAGTGGGTTTTTAAGTCTAACTCAACCCCACAAAACCGGCTTGTAAGGTGAGGTTTGCACCTCACTTATATATTATAAATTGGCCTTATCTCTAGTCGATGTGGGACTTCCAACACACCCCCTTCACGCCGAGGTATAGACATCTCATGCGTGAGAGTAGAAATTAATGGGAGGTCCGATAACGGCCCGATAGCGGGTGGAACAGAATGTCCACTTAGATCTCGCTAGGATAGGATCTAAACATGACTCTGATACCATATTAGAAAGTGAGTTTTAAAGCCTAATTCAACCTCACAAAACCGGCTTCTATCAGACCACCCATTAAAAATAAAAAATAATAAAATAAAAGAGCAAATAGGAAAAAGAGAAGATATAAATTATTCACTCTAAACATTTGGACGAGTCTCGTACTCAAAACCGTAAACATCCTCTCCTTATAAAAACATAATTTACAAGAGGGAGAAGATTATGAATGACAACGGATCATATACAAATAGTACTTACCCATTACTTGATGAGTACAAAAATCAACACGTTAACCGACCTGTTATCTGTCAAATACCTATTTAAAAATTATTTGTAGGTTTAAAACGTGCGGTTATCCGTAGATACCCATGGATATTTAGAACAAAATATTTTTACTAATTTTTAAAATAAAATAAAAAATAAAAAATATAATGTAAATTAAATTTTATTTTAATTAAATTTAACCTAATAAGTTATAAATTAAATTAAATTTAATAAAATATAAATTAAATTTTAATTTTTTTCAAATATCAAATACTCGCTGTTAATATTAGAAAGTGAGTTTTAAGCCTAATTCATCCTCACAAACCAGTTTGTAAGGTATGGTTTGCACCTCACTTATATATATTATAAATTGGTCTTATCTCTAGTCGATGTGGGACTTCCAACACACCTCCTTCACGCTGAGGTATAGACATCTCGTGCGTGATAGTAGAAATTAATGGGTGGTCCGATAGCGGCCCGACAACGGGTGGAAACAGAAATGCCCACGTAGAACTTGCTATGATAGGCTCTAGTCATGACTCTAATACCATATTAGAAAGTGGGTTTTAAGCCTAATTCAACCCCACAAAATCGACTTGTAAGGTGAGGTTTGAACCTCACTTATTTATAAATAAGTGAGGTTCAAACCTCACCTTACAAGCTAGTTTTGTGGGGTTGAGTTAGGCTTAAATCCACTTTCTAATTTGGTATCAGAGCCAATCCTAGCGATATTTCTTTTTTTTTAGCATTTCTATTCCACCCGTTGTCGGGCCACTATCGAACCACCCATTAATTCTACTCTCACTTTCGAGATGTCTATACCTCGGCGTGAAGGGGATGTGTTGAAAGTCTCACATTGACTAGAGATAAAGCCAAATTATAATATATAAATAAGTGAGGTTCAAACCTCACCTTAAAAGCCGATTTTGTGAGGTTGAATTAGGCTTAAAACTCACTTTCTAATAGATAACAGTAATATGTTACTTATACCTTATTTATTTATAAACAAATATTAAAATACTCATTCTCTACCTATTACAAATTTTTTATTATCATTCCTATAGGAAACACCTCTTGGATTGAAATAAAAAAACTTAGAGAAGGAGACACTAAAAGAAAAAAAAAAAAAGAAACACACTTGAATTGTAAAAAAATGTGAAATAGATACAAAAAAGAACAAAAGTTTGCACTAGTAAGATTATTTATCCATTTATTATTTTAGCATTTCTCATTACTCTAGTCCTGCAATAATTTTACAAATTAAAAGAAAAAATTGTTTCTTATTTATTCATGTTGCTGTTTTGAATAAGGGATATATGTTTTTATTCCTTACATGCGAAAATGCTAATTTTTTTCCTTTTAGTTATGCATTTATAATTGACCATTATATTTTTGTTTTAAACAATCTTAAAACTTTTGTATGCTTAAACTATTATATTATTAACTTTCTTTTATTAAAAATTTTATATCAACTAAAAGATAACATTAAATTGTAACATATTATATTGTAACATATAAACCAGGACAAACCTACCTTATTGATGTGATTCAGTGAAATTAAGTTAAGTTTAATCATTATCTTATCTTAATATGATATCAAAATTATTTAAAAATTAATTTTATAAAATTTATTATTTGTTGGATTTATTACATCACTATTGATAAATATGTAGACTTAAATTTATTATCTTGATATTTTTTGATTAATTTATTTTACAATAATTACTTTTACATATTATGTAAGAATTTAAAAAAATAGAGAATTAAATTTGAGAGGTGTTTTAGAATAATAAAACCAATTATTTTAATGTTAACATAATTCAATAATATAAATAGAATTTCATAAATGAGTTTCATTATTTAAAATACTAATTATCTCTCTAAAATTTAATTTTCTAAGTTATCTCCCCTTTCCGTCTAAGACTTCTAACTCATAAGATATATGTTTGATGATTAGGATACCTAAATGATCACGACAGCAAGACCTCCATTTCTAACTGATTGGTTTTCTCTTTAGAGTAAGTTAGTTTCTACCCTTCTTCTTTGTTTCGTTGTTTTAAGAGGCATGCGAGTTTTGTGTCATCACATGTAGCATCCATCTTTTCTTGTTAGTTTCTTATCGATCAGTGGTCCTAAGAACGTATTCTGATAATGATTCTATGGTCTATAGATACTAATAGAGTTATTTGAGCTGAGGTAGGGAGAGTTTGTTTTGTAGAGTTGTTTGAGTTTTCCAACCAGGTAAGGGAAGCTAATTTTATCTTTAAATTTGTGGTAAGGTGCATGAATTTTGGTTTGATATGTTATTAGAAATTTTGTTTGGTTGAATATGTTATAATAGAGTTTATTGTTGAATGATGTTTATATCTTAATGAATATTGTTGGGTATGCTTGAGAATTTGTACTAGTTTGAACATTTGATGATGTTGTGTCAGAGTCTAATTAGGTACAAAACTAATGTAGGATTGTAGGTAGTGAAAAGGAAGTGTTGTGGGATTGTTTTAGTTTGGGGTTTTGGTAGGTAAAGTTCTAGAGGAGCAACTTTGGTGTGATAAATGATGTTTGGGATCGGTATTAGAGGCATTTAAAACTTGTATAGAATCTTAGGTAAGAAAAAGGGATGATATTAAATTGAGGAGTAGTGAATTGGTAAGAGTTGTAGGCTAGTTTAGAGCTAAAAGAAAGTTTTGATAGGTGAAATTTTGAGAAAGGGTGAGATGGAGAATCTTGAGGTTTAAAGTGTGTTTCTAGGCTATTTAAGACTTGTTTAGAAGTTAAGTTTACCAATTGTGATAAGAAACGAGTAGGAATGAATTTTGAGCTTTAGAATGGTGTTTTAGTTGAGTGAGTTAAAAATTCATGAAAAAATAAGACTAATAGAGTTTAAGTTGAATCATAAATACTTGGATGAGTTCAATTAAGGTTTAAAATAACAAATGAAAGTTATAGATGTATGTGGAGGTGTCGGAGTTAGAACATTTGAGGTTGAGGAATATAAATTATGTAGAATTGATGTTCTATAGAATTCTACAAACTAACTGGACTAATAAAGGGATCGTTAGATGAGTAATATTGATGTTTGATAATGAATTTCGATAGGTGAGATTTCAAAAACATTTATTCCTTTTTATATACTTTTTACTTGACTCTTTTAGTTTATTTTTTTATGTTTCCATAATATTGTTTTATATTATTTAGATGAAATGTTACATTTTAACTATCAAATACTTCAATTCTTTTAAGTTATTAAAGTGAATTATCATAAAAGGAAAGTCTAATTAATTTTTAAATTTTATTTTTTTAAATCAAGCATGTTTACCAACTAGTAATAAAAAAAAGTTATTGATATGTAGAATTGTACTCCAAAAAGAAGTAATATAAATTGAGGAAGAAATTTATATGAAAAGTAGTTATACTGTGGTGGGCATTTCCTTGTGTTGCCACTGTGTGCCTCACATTGACATAAAATATTATTGGTGGACTAAGGGAGATTCTTGAAATGCATTCCACGTTACATTTTCTTTCTCCCTGTTTAAGGCATCTGAAAATTGCTAAATTTATAAACTATTATACTCTCATACTACCAAAATGCTATCTGACTCTACCAAAATCAATTAAACTCAATTCTTCTCTTATTTTGTATTTATCTGACATGACTGAACGCACTAGGCAGATAAATTGTGATTTGTGACTGTAGTGTCACTCTGCAACAGTGACAAACTTTTTTTTTATTGATCAAATTGAGTTAATCTCAGAATTAATATCTCTATTATTATATTAACTATTTTAATTATATTTAGATGTTTTTTGACTTCTATTTTTTTTTTACTTATATATGTTCAAGATCATATGATACATATCTTGTAATAAAAAAGACTTAACATATATTATCTTTAAACATTTCAAATAATATAACATATATTTTTTAATATGTATAAAATGACACTTTTACGTTTATTTGATAAACAATATAAAAATAAAATGATTATAAAAAATAAATTTTTATATTTTTTTAAGAAAAGGAAAAATAACAAATAAAAAAAATAATATTAAATAAATGTAAAAAATTTATGTATATAAAAAGTATAATTTTTCTATACTTTTACTTAATATAGAAACATGAGTTTAAATCGATTTCAAATAACTCAATATACTTAAACTAAAATGTTTAATATATTAATTCTTCAATTTACAAAATAAAATTAATGATCAATACTGAAAAATAATCACAGCCATATTAAAGTTAGTAACATGACACATATTAAGAAAGCCTGATTAACAATATGATGATGGAAGATCCACTTCTTCCCACTTAGAACACCCTTATATAAGTGAGCAAATGCTTGCAACATATATGAAGAAGGGAAAGTGAATAATCAAATACCAAATTGTTTGAAGTTAGCACCAAATGGGAGACTTATGGTTGGGTTCATTAACCATTTTTTTGACCATTATGGGTTCACAGGGCCAGCTCAAAACCGGGTTTTACTCCTCTTCCTGCCCAAACGCAGAGGCCACGGTTCGGTCCACTGTTCAATCCTACTTCAATAAAGATCCTACCATTGCTCCTGCCCTTCTCAGGCTTCACTTCCATGATTGCTTTGTTCAGGTTTCCTACTTTCATCTTCATCTTCAACCCACAATAACAAATAATATTCATCTTCATGATTCTTTTACATAACTTTTTTATGTTATTGTATGACAGAAACGTTACATGTTTGTTTATTTAGTTATGTTACATGTTTTCCCCAGGGCTGCGATGGTTCAGTTTTGATTGCAGGCTCTTCTGCAGAGAGGAATGCGTTACCTAACACTGGTCTAAGAGGTTTTGAAGTGATTGAGGATGCAAAATCACAACTTGAGGCCAAGTGTCCTGGTGTTGTCTCATGTGCTGACATACTAGCATTGGCAGCACGTGATGCAGTAGACTTGGTACTAAATAAATACAATCTCTAACTCCACACATTCAATTCATAGAAACATCACTCTATCAAATGATTCACCATATACTGAACTCTCACTTAAAATGGCAGAGTGATGGTCCAAGTTGGTCAGTAGCTACAGGAAGAAGAGATGGGAGGGTTTCTTTATCATCTCAAGCTTCAAACTTGCCATCTCCACTTGACCCTATTTCTGTGCAAAGGAAAAAGTTTTCTGACAAAGGCCTAGATGATCATGACCTTGTAACCCT
Source organism: Vigna angularis (assembly GCF_016808095.1). Taxonomy (NCBI): domain Eukaryota; kingdom Viridiplantae; phylum Streptophyta; class Magnoliopsida; order Fabales; family Fabaceae; genus Vigna; species Vigna angularis. The sequence continues at coordinate 7,924,179 of NC_068973.1, read as the reverse complement.
TGTTGGTGAGCTTTCTAACATTGTTATTGCATGTGTTATACTTGTCATTCATATATATGCTTATATTAAATGATAGAAAAGACTCAGTAGATAATCTTGACTCAATACTAAATGGTGTAGAAAGAATATGATCGTGACACTTGAAGTTGTCCTCTACAGGGGCACATACCATAGGTCAAACTGAATGCAGATTCTTCAGCTACCGATTGTATAATTTCACCACCACTGGGAATTCAGATCCAACTATAGACCAAGATTTCTTAGGCCAACTTAAAGCACTGTGTCCAAATAAAGGAGATGGCTTGAAAAGGGTGTCGTTGGACATAGATAGTCCGACCAAATTTGATGTTAGTTTCTTCAAAAATGTGCGCGATGGTAATGCAATTCTAGAGTCAGATCAGAGGCTGTGGGGAGACCCTGCTACACAAAGTATAGTGCAGAATTATGCAGGGAATATAAGAGGGTTATTGGGGTTACGATTTAATTACGAATTTCCCAAGGCTATGGTTAAACTGAGTAGTGTAGAGGTGAAGACTGGTACTCAAGGAGAGATTAGAAAGGTCTGCTCAAAAGTTAATTTATATTAAACAATTATCTGTGAGTATTCAGTAACTTATGCTTTGCTTGGGTTGAATAATTTGTAATGTTCTAATTGTGGAAATCTAATAATATTTCCCTTGTTTCGTAAAAATGTTAAAAAAAAATTAGATTTTAAGTCTAACCTTATACTATAAATTGGTCTTAGTGAGACTTTTAACACACCTGTGTGGTCCCATAACAGGTGAAAGAATCTAACTTGCTTATAATACCTTATTAAAAAGGAAACTTTAAGTCAGATTGAATTAAATTAAAATAAATAAAAAAACAAAATTAGGACATATTTTGTTAAAGAACATAATGAAACTTTTAAAAACCATGTAGAAAAGCCGAAAAATGAAAAGAAAAGGTCAAAGGATACAGATGTCGGTTCATGAGGCTTTGTCAGCAGCAACCGTGCTGAGTTTCCTTTGTCTCCTTCTTACATCACCGTTGATGGAACAATCATGCTGAAGCTCCTCAATCTTCTTCCATCCTCATCTTCAAAACTCTTCTCACGATACATTCTCTCACTCTCCACCAAACTCCCACCACCGCTCACACGACCATTCTCTCACCACCCCGCCACCACCACCATGTCCATAAACCTACGCACACACGCCTTCGCCGGCAACCCGCTCCGGTCCCGGACTCCTAACCGGGTCGAACCGTTTTCCCCTGCCGCGGCGCACGAGACCTTGAAAACGCGAATTGCGGAGACCGCGGGCGAGTCCGTGTCCGTGAATTTGAAGGTTTTACCTTTCAGAAACGGGAGGCCCCTGGCGTCTTCGGGCAGCAGTGACACGTGGCGGCTGGCGTGGTTGGGGTTGGAGGAAGTGAAGAGGCTGCTGGGCGCGAACCTGAGCGCGGACTCGTTCGTGTATTTGGGGTACGACGCGGACGAGGATTCGGTGTATTGGGCGATCGACTTGTCAAGGGAGAGTAGTTTGGTGGCTGAATTTGGTGCCATGAAGCTCTGCTTTGTCGAGCTGAGAACGCTCATGGTTGCTACCGACTGGGTCGATTTGAAGGCCATGGGGAGCTTGGCCATTGCCGGTCATGTAAGTTCCGTTTCTTTATTGTTTCTGACTTGGGTTTGCAATACAGAAGTACATCGTATATACTGGCATGATCTCCGAATTTTCAATTTGGTCATTGAAATTGTGTTTAAATTTAGTCCTACAATTTAAGTAAGCTAAATAAACGCTGAAAAAATCTCTCATTTCTCATGTCCATTCAGTGCTTTTATATTATTGTTAATGTTAAACTCTGACATAACATAGAGAAACATTGGGGTATAAGTTATCACAAGTATTTTATTTGTAGAGAAAAGTAAATACCACCAGTATGTTGTCTATAGAGAACAATGAATCAATACGTTAGACTTTTCATTGGAGTTCACAAATATAAGTGTGATGTTTCCACATTCCGTTCTTTTACTTTTGAAATGACAATCTACCTCAATATCTTTGGAAAAGACAAGATTAGAAACAATGTGTCATGCATGCTTGGTTGTCACATACAAGGTGCATTTAAGAACTTTTATTCAAATTTAAGGCCTTTGAGGAGTTGTTTTAGCTTGATGAGCTCACAAGTGCCTAAAGTCATTGCCCCATGTTCTTCTTCTACACTTGGCTTTGCCACAACTTTTTGTTTTTTACTTTTCCATGATATTAAATTACTTCCATCAAGAACAAAATACCATGAAGCAGAGGATCTATTGCTTGCTGGCTTTGCCTAGTCAACATCATAATACCCAACAATTTGATTTTTTCTCTTATCTTCAAAAAATGAGTTCTTTTCTAGGGGTCTTCTTAATATACTTGAGGATCTATATGACTGCATCAATGGTTTTGACAAGGAGAGTTTGAAAATTGAATTACTACACTCACTACAAAGATGATGTCAGAAAGACTTATAGTGAGGTAATTTAGCTCACCAACTAAATTTAGCTTGCCTATATGGGAGATGGTGTTGGGGGAAACATTAGGAATGACCTCTACTAAATATCTGTAAAAAATTGATCCTGTATTTTAGACATTAATGGTTAAATATGCCTTACAAATAGTTATAGTGTTTAAGGATTTCTAGTGATAATTAACTTTGTTAACTCAATCTTACATAGAAAAGTGTCAAGGGGTGGGAAATTGATTTTGGTGTTTGGGCAAATAAACTTTGATTCCCTCAAAGATATAGAATGTTTTTGTTTTAGCCAAATTCCACTTTTTAATGCTCAGCCAATGTCAATAATCCTCTCAATGAATTGACATTCGATGTGGGATACATTGTACTGTATTACTACTTACGAGCTTGGAATCAGTTATACATTGTACTGGATTGTTTTATGGATCAATCATATTCTTTGAAATAATTATGTAAGCTGCTTGCAGTTAGTTAATTTTCTTGGATTTTTGACCTTTTATCCTACTTCAGTTTGCAATACTGATAGGCAAAGGGAAATAGGCAATTCTACTTTTCTAATTACTGTGTTTGGCCAGGCCAGGGCACTTCTTGAATGGTATAATATATCACGATTTTGTGGACATTGTGGAGAGAAAACAGTGCCAATGGAAGCTGGGAGGCGGAAACAATGTTCAAATGAATCATGCAAAAAGAGGATATATCCACGAGTTGACCCGGTTTGACATCCTGTGTTCTAATAGTTGAGTGATCAATGGTTGATCTAGTTTTTCTGAATTTCAGTGGTTATCTAAACTTATGCAGGTGGTCATTATGCTAGTAATTGATTCAGACAATGATCGTGCCCTTTTGAGCAAACAATCAAGATTTGTACCTAGAATGTGGAGCTGCTTGGCAGGTTTTATAGAGGTGCATGCTTGACCTAATCTAAGACCACTTAATATTTTTAGGAACTGAACTTGTGCTGTTATTACCTGAAACAGTGTGGCTTATTCCAGTAATTTGATTACATGTAGGGGGAACCTAATTTGAATTTGCGTATCCACTGCAATAGCCAATAGTTACCTTATTTCCAATACCATTTATTTTGCTAAAATGACAATATTTGGTCTTAGATCGTATAGGCTCTTGTTTATTTAGTCTGAACACCGGAACTCTTCCACTTCCTTTTACTGGGTACCCTTAGCACTAACATCCAGAACATGTATGAATAAGCTTCAAATTTTTTTCCTTATCAAATATTTTTTATTATAAGTTACTTTGAAAGCAAAATAAGCTAGCTTTAATGAACAGCTGCACTTAGGATATGTATGGGTAAACAGTTTAGTTAATTTCATGTTGAAGATCTTATCACATATTAGATCTTAAGTCAATAATTGCTAGTTGCAATTCAGAGGGTATTGAAATAAGCTTGTTTTGATAAGATTCATTATGATGCTTATCAAACCAAGCAAAAATAAACTTATCGGGACAAAGTGCTACTTGCATAAGCTTAACCAAGTATGTGTATGATAAAATAATTCTAATTGGTGTCCATAGAAGCCCTTGCAAATGCTTCCTTAGGTGGTTTAAACAGTCAAAAGTTTCAACCTTCTACTACCGATTAAAGGATATCTTTAAAGTCAGGTTTCTTTGATTTGAGAATTCATGATACAATTGCTTTTTTGTTTAATTTTATTCCTCCTCGATCAATACAGTAAAACTTTTCTCCTGTGTACTCTCATTGCCTATAGCCAGGAGAAAGCTTAGAAGAGGCTGTAAGAAGAGAAACATGGGAGGAAGTTGGTATTGAAGTGGGAGAAGTTGTATATCATAGTTCTCAACCATGGCCTGGTATAGTGTATTCTATATAACAATTTTCATTTTTCTAGGCTTTTGTACTTTTATCATTTCACCAGTGTTTGAGATAAAAATGTGAAGATTTGTCTGTATGAACATCTGATAGTAAATCTTATAGGCTATTTGTGCCATTAAAATTTTGTTTGTGATGACTTGATGTTTCTATCTATAGAGTATCATATCCAAAGAATTTAATTATCAGTATTCTTTTGGAGTCAGTTTGAATGAAGCTTTTAAGTGTATAAAAATAAAATATAATGAATCAAGAGGGTAAAAGAAACTTAGCTTCTTTCGTAAGTTTAAATCAACTTATACCTCAACTTTGTAAGATTCTATTTCATTTAATGTCTTGATAAATATTCATAAACCAAAGAAAACTTAGCTTTTGTGAGCTAGAAGTTAATTTAAAGTGAGACTTACTTCTTTTTGTTTATTTTGCTTAACTACACGAGGTTAAAAGAGGATGGTGTTCGGTCTTTAGGTTTTAAAAGAAAGGATAGAGAACTGAGTAGAAATAATCAATGACTTAATGTTTGCTTCCAACTGAAATACAGTTCAATTACAAAGAAAATATCCGCTCCTTCTGTTAGGAATCTCTTGAACTAAAATGAAAAAGATATACAAAGATACCTCAAGACATAAAAAGAACTGTGTAACTTCTGCATTGATTATCAACAAACCTCTTACAAGAACCAAGGTATACAAAGTATACCCCTAAAAGGAGTGCTCTCCTGAAGAGGAAGGAATCCTATATGTAAAAGACTTCCAACAGACTTAAAGGAAATAACTAACTACTTGACCTAGTCAACTGTACTCAACTTTTGTTTACAACCCTTTTTTCTCTTATTTTTCGTTCTATAATAAACCTGTAAAGGCTTTTTCTATTTTAGATGCTCCCTAAATTCATTCTTAACAATACTCCATCCCTTAGAAACAACCTTGTCCTCAATGTTGAAATCTGTAAACTGATTACAAAATAGGAAAGATCTTCCCTAGTAGACTCTTTGGGAAGCTTGTCCTGCCAATTCAGCAACACCACAGGAATTTCTGTTTCCAATTTATTCACTGTTCCAGTGCCTAAAATCAGTAAAGGTTGATAATTGTCCTTTGTTCACTGCAACGCTCCTGGAAAGTCAGGTTCAATTGGATGATCTCTTATAGCCTTAATCGGCCCAAACATAAAGCTCATTTCACATATCAACCCCTGCACACCCAAACCCTATGTTCACTGCCAATTTTCTTTTATACGTAACCCTAATCACTCGCTTGATTCATGCAACTAGACCCCACCGCCTCTACAATAGACTAAAACGTCACCAATGATCTAACAATTTTCCACTCGAACTCACTATCTGTACAAGGTGCGATCTTCTATGCAATTGAGCACGAAACTCACCCAAAACTCGTAGGATTGTATGAGTTCACGAGTTTACTTGTGATTTTGACAATACTAATTGTGATGCCTACTTCTTGATGAACTCTCTATTGGAGATTCTAAATTCTTGACTGTAGCCTTCATCACGGTGTAGAAAGAATCAATAAACTGTTGAATCAGAGACTAATTCTCTACCTAGTGAAATATTCCTTACAGCTGAAATACAATTCAATTACAAGAAAAAACCCACATGTACCCCGGCTATTCACTCAATTTATACTATTCCTCCCCTATTCATTCTCCGTAACATTGATTAATTTTTCTTTCTTCTGCAGTACATTTTTAATAATGGGCCTTCTATGTTAAGGCCTATGTTTGGACCCTAAGTTCTTAAAAAGATGAGAATATTTTCTTCCAGATTTCATGTTAGTTCAGGATCTGTTTGTTGCAGGTACCCTATTTCTTCCTTTACAATAATATAGCTAGTAAATCAATCACTTGCAGTCCAATGGTGCTTAGATCATGTTTAAAGTAACTTAAGTCAAAGTTAATGTCTAGAATATGTTTAACACCATAATTCTAAAATGTAAGTACTGTTGTGATTCTTTTAACATACAGAGAGCTTTGAAGAGTTATTAGCTTTTATTGTGTTCAAAGATTCTATCAAATGTAATTTAAATCGGAGTTAATGTAGATGTTTGTCAAAACTGTAATTTTTTTTTCTTTTGTACACAGGATTTTCAAATGCAAACAAGTAAAGGTTAAGATAATCTAGTGTACTCAATTAGCATATTTTTGTGTTTTCTTTCTCATCAAAATTACAAATTTTAACGTTTCCCTTCTTTTATATTTATTGACGGTTGCTTCTATTGACTTTGTTTCTAGTTGGACCAAATAGCATGCCATGTCAGCTGATGGTAGGGTTCTTTGCATATGCAAAATCCCTTGAAATAAATGTGGACAAAGAAGAGTTGGAAGGTATATCCAGCATTTACGTGCATTGACGTACTATTTATTTCTCACCTGACGCAACTTTCAATTCATTTAATTATAATGTGTGACTGTAAATTGTGTGTGGAGAATCTGTACTTGTGCCACACACTCGGTATAGTTGCATTGTCTGGCTGAAAATTGAGCCTTAGAGGATGCCAGTAGTTTTCTTTTCTCATGGTGGCGTGGTAAACCTGAACCTCTAGAAGTCTTGCTGGTTTGCAATCATTGTTGGCCTTTGTTTTATTTCTTTCTTTTTCGAAGCAACAAGAAAAAGATTGGGGAGGATGGGAAATATTGGATATGCATGGAAACTGTTAAGCTTAAGTTTTGTTATCCTTCACTTCAATTTGCATTCCTATCTTGGTGACAATGTAAATCATTCGCCTGCTCCTCACTTTGCACTTTCTACCTCCTCTGCTTTTGTTTTTGGAACTGTGACAAATGATATGTTACAATTTTCTGACCTAGATGCTCAGTGGCATAGTAGAGAAGAAGTAAGAAGAGCTCTGACATTTACTGAATACAAGAAAGCCCAACAAACTGCAGCAGCAAAGGTAGAACAAATGTGTAAGGGAGTAGAAAAGACTCACAGCTTGTCTACAGAGTTCAATGTGGAAAGTGGTGAACTTGCTCCAATGTTTGTTCCTGGACCCTTTGCAATAGCACATCACCTTATATCCTCCTGGGCATTCCCAGATAAAGATATAAATGGCATTGAATGCCGTTCAAAACAACCTAGTGGCTCTATGTCAAATTTGTAAGAGTGGCAAATTATTTTTCAAGGCATGTTTAGTTATAATGCTTTTCTTATTATTGTTGTGTATCTCACGAAGGTGAAGGGGTGTCCTCACCAGTGACGAGATTCTCATGAAAAATTGTGAATAATCCACACACCAAGAATTGGAGACACCTACCTTTCATTTTACATACCTTTGATTTTTTTACATTGTTTTTCATACTAAACACGTTCGATATTATGAATCATCATAAGACTGACTACATTATATTTCATTTTTCTTTGCTGAGCACAGACTATCTAGGGCAGAAGTTTGACATCAGGTATGAGTCTTTACGACCAATGAAAGCTTAATTTTTAGGCAAACTACACCCTTTCTTCCTGCATTCCAAATGACTATTTTACTTTTAATAAAAAATTAAATTATTTCCAAATCTTGAAAGTATATTTTGGATTGTACAATCTTAAAATGTAAGAAAAGTTTAGACGAATGCATGCTTATTACAAGAGTGTCTAAGAAGTTTCATTTGTATTTAGTTTAAGTTGTATTAGCTCATGAATTTCAATGATTGAGTATTATAGAAGCTAAAGTTCAAGTGTAAAAGCTACAATATCATGTAAGCTTCATTTGTATTTCATTTAACTTACATTAGTATTTGAGTTCATCTAGGATAGAGTACGTGAGAAGTTGTCCAAGAATATTGTTAAATATATTAGATTATTTGACATTTTAGATAGATATATTATTTTTGTCTTTTATTTACAAGTATTATTTTTTATTTATATTTTAAACTTAGTTCATATTTTTTTTTATTATAAATACAGTAACTTATATGTATTTTATATATAATCTCTATCCTTCTACACATGCTTAATTAAGTTATTTTAGTCTTGTCAAATTATAGTAGTTTGTGTCCAACTTATTAAGTTATCCAGTTTATTGTATTGAGTTGTGTCAATTAAAAAACATTATCATAGTTTCTTTTCTAGTAGTATCTCTCAATGTATTTCATCTCTCTCTTTTTGTCTTAGTTCACTTTGACATTTATGCTCTGTTCACATGTGAGGATTTGTGGGAGATGATTTGGGGTGAGTGATTCAATGAATTTGAGAGGATTTGAAAGTAAATTTTTTATTATTTGTTTGAGTGAATTTGGAGGTAATTGAGAATGGATTTGAAAAGAAAGTTTGTGAAAATTAGTGTAGGATTTGATTGATTTGACAAATTTAAAAAATTTGTTTAATTGGTATAAATTAAAGATTACGAAAATGTTCCTAGTTATTAAAGTAATATAAAATGTTATTTGTTAATGTTATATTTAATTGTAAAAATGTTTATAAAGAGTAAAAAATAAAATATTATAATTAAAATTAATTTTTAAAAAGTAACAAAAATATAATTTAGTGAAATGAATTTAGTTTTAAATGTAATATTTGTGGAATAAGAATAAATATGTTAATAACAAAAATTCGTGGAATAAATGAAAAAAATATAACTATTACTCTTTGAAAATTGAATAAAAGAATATATTATAAAGAGTAAAGTAGAAATAATAATTGTGGACACAAAAATATATAAGTTATAAATGTTATAAAAGAATCATTCTTCTAAAATATTATTAACTTTATATATCATGTAGATAGATTTTGTTACGTAAAAGTGAATTATGACTAATTATTCATATTATACACATGCCCAAATATTAATTCATGTAGATAGGTTTTTTCATTATATGTCATTTCATGTTTCTTTCCTTTTATGATCTTCATAACCGACTCATGTACCGCTTCACAGCTTCTTTCAAAGCTTTCTCTGACTCCATGTTCAGCATTCTCTTCATCTTCCAAAGCAGAAACACTGGAAAATCCATCCGTGTCAAATCTCATCACATCCGCGGTGAGTGAGTTGTAGAGGGATCCCACGTTTCGCTTCAAATCCATCCGTGCATTTTACTTCAAGTGAACGCATAACAATTTAAAATTATCGCTCACCAATTAGCGTAAACAGTGTAATTACTCCAAGCGAACACTGCATTAGGTACTTAGTCATTATGATGATTATTCTAGATGTATTGTTTTTAATGAAAAATCATTATGAATTATTTTATATATTCTAATATCTTTTTAATAAAATTAAAACTTATTTTGGTGTTTTGTTTGAACTTTGCGAAATAGTAATGACTGAAAATATTTTTCTCATTTTTTAAATAATTTTTGGTTTCTATCAAACTTGATATGTTTATACATCTCAACAAAATAGGAGCTGTTAAGCGAAAAAAGTAGACATCTTATTAAAATAACTTATACTCTGGTTTCTCAATATTTTTATAATGTTATTCTTACTATATATATTATCTTATTCATTGCATGTCTTTTTTTAGTTTTAGATAATAAAATATTTCATTCTACTTTATTTTCTCATGAACATCTTCATCCCTAATCTCTAAAAGTTTAGGTCTATAAGCTTTGTTCATAATTTTAGTCTTGATCTTGATAAGTTATCTACTCAATCACACAAATATTATTTTTACATAATATAAAATATATAAAGAATAAGTTTTGTATCGTATAACTATTCAGTCATTCCATGAATTGACCGGTCTACTTTTTTACACAAGTTTTCTTCGTGATTGTACAACAGGACTGCACTGTCAATCAACAAAGATATTAATGTTAATTCTGACCAACTTAAGATAAATGTGTGATTACCACCAATTAGATCATAATTATGTTGTTTTATAATTAGGTTGTTGTTAATCAATATCTATTCCAAAATCTATAAATATTAGTAAGAGATAAAGAAATAAATGATTGTATTTAATACAACATTAATACTTGAACAATTAATTTTTTTAACATTAATACTTGAACAATTAATTTTTTAATAACTTTGATATCGAAATACTGTGATAATTTCTCAACTTAATAGAACGAACAACAACTTTTACTAAACGGGATAACTTGAAATTGAACATGGTTGATCTTAATCCACATCCAAAACAAGTTTATATTATAAATATTTAAAATAACATGAGTTTCCAACGTGTTATTGTACATATAAAGAAATAAATTATTTTTCAAATATTTAGAAACTACTCACTTATCGAAACAGTAAGTGAATATGATTATATTTTGAATATTAAATAAAGTCAAATCATTGATGAATATTTCCAATCAAGTTATCAAATATCAAACATAAAGAGGTATTTAACTATCCACGTAAGCATCAATATTTAAATAAATCATCTTCATTTGAATCTTGCATAATCCTTTGATTTTATTATTATATTGAACACATGTTGATATATTAACCAAATTGTCTCAATTATTGAACATGTGAATATATTCATATATTTTAATACAATATATGGATCTCCTTTAATGTTAACATGACATTTAATAAAATTACTCATTACATGCATTACTTGATTTACTATTGAAATAAAAATAAAGTAAAAAGAAGAATAACAGCAACATATATGTCTAATTTAGTGGTTGATCAATCCTTAAATAAGTTTTATTCTTCTACTTCTGAATTTCAAATTCTAACAAGTAGTATTGTTGTATGGTTGTCATTTTCGGTTGTTTTCTTTTTTCTAATTCCATTTTTTCTAAATTTAGTAGTCACGTCATTGTTTTCTAATGTACATTTTCTTAAGTGTTTTTATGTGCAAAATTTTCCTCTTTTTGTTGGCTATGAACCTATGCACGAAAAGGAAAGGAACCTTAAAAAGTTAAGCCTATAAGCTATTTCAAACTAGGGAGAATCAAATTAAAGAGGCCGTTGGGATTTCCCTATAAAATAAAATTGCACTTTTTAATTATGTGCATATTAATATTTTTAGGCATATAAAGTAGTTTTAGCATAAATTTTCAATTTTATTCCAGTGAAGATATATGATTTTTTATAATTTCATTTTCATTTTAACGGTACGCCTCATTTTTAAATTTTAAGTAATTTTTATGAGTTTTACAGTAGTTCTTTTCTCTAATATTATCTAAAGCAAGTGAGTTTATAATACAATTTTTTATGTCTTTGAAGAAAATTATATTCTCTATATTGAAAATCAAAACTCTTTTGACCAATATTAGATCTTCTAAACTATATATATATATATTATGTTTAAGATCTATAATAAAAAATATCACTAAAATTAATTTTGCTTTATGTATTAATTAATTAAAAGTTATGGGAAGAATTTAATTTATTTTGTCTTTTATCTTTATCTCTTTTGTCAATAGTTTCAAACATTAAAAATAAGGGAAATAATAAATGAATTTTTACATTATTATTTTGACTTGTAAATTTTATATGAACATATAAAAGAATTCAAAAAGAAAAAAGAATCTTAAATGTTTGTACTTGGCAGAACTCGTAGACAAGCAAATTAAAATTGAAATATTGGCTGAGAAGCTAAAATTGCTAATTGAAAGTTGAAATGAATGAAATTTATCGGTAAAGCTAATTCATGATAAGTTACATAATGAACACAAAATCACATAATTAATTAAGATCTGAGTGATTCATTTATTTTATTTTAAAATGTTAAGACAATCAACGTGCAAGTTTTTTTTTTCTTATAGAATATTCAACTTTCATATTTATTTACAAACTGACATTTGAATTCTCAAAATAAAATGACATAAAGACAAGAATAGATTACATGATAAAGAAGAAAAAGACTACAATGAATATTTTAATACTGCAAGTAGATTCTGATAAACTGGTAGTAAAATAATCAGAAATGGTTAAAAGCTATACGAAATGAGTATAATTTTAGCAAAACAAGTTAAACCATGAAACAATCTAAAAGGGTAGCTTGAAAGGCAAAGACACCGAGTTCATAGTGGAGTGACAGAAGAAAAGACTATGAGAGCTTTCAGAAGTTTAGCTACAGATTAATCAAAGTCATTGAAATGGAAAGGAAAATTAGAAAGACCCAAAAGTTTTTTGGAAATAAAATGCAGTTCCTATCATTTGGTCATAAAAGGAATCAAGGTAGGAATGCATCAGACCCATCTCAACTCCTTGATGGGACACAAAGCAAAACATTTACTTTCATCAAATTAAAGAGATTTTCAGAATCCTTGTTCAGACCAATATATATGTACATGTTTGTGTGTGTGTGTGTATGCAGCAAAATTCTGAGGCAGAGACAGGACCACATAGTAAGAATGGTTGGAAAAGCACAACAACATCATAGGAATTCAGTGAGCTTAAGTGGAAAAGGAAAAGGGAAATGACACTAAAGAGTGGTGGGAGTTATATTCCTTTATAAGAATGTTGTTAATTCTTGTTAGGCACTCTCATAGGATGGTTGTTTTCACTGGAAATTATTTATCAGATTCATAGTACTACAGATATTATTCTTTTTAACTTAGATATTGTTAAATACTATAACTTTTACACTATATGTTTGAAAAAAAAGTGTTGGCAGGAACCATTTATGTTGCACTTTTGTGATTAGGGGAATGATTTTCTAGCTATGCCTATGGTGGGTAGGTGCTACTTAAGCAGCTAAAATCACTCCTTGAGGAACAATGAAAGCAAGAATTGTCAAAAAGGAGGCACTTTGTTTTTAGTGGTTTGAAAGTTGTAACGGTAACTTCAGTTATAAATGATTACACTTGTTCATTTTCTTTTACCTAATTTTATCTGGGGTACTGCTAGAAATTGGATGGAAATGATCAGAACTTTTAGACCATTACTTATTGAATCAAGTAAGGAAAAGGAGTTTGTATAAATGAAGCTGTTCACGTTCTTTTATTCATCACATGTGTTGGAGTTGTGAAAGCTGCAGAAATGGGAGTTCCTTGCAGCCCAAAGCTTCCATGCACAAGTTGCTGTAGTTTTGGACTGAAGGGAGCTCCTAATTCTTCACTTTTTCATATACTTTTTCTTTTCCTTTACCATATCAAAGCCTTCTCAAACTTGTTCTCATTAGATATTGGTGTCTTCCTTGAAAATTTGGCCAAGTAATGAAGGGAAAATCCAAGATAAAAAGTACATTATCATTCTCCTTTCCTTTTTTCTCTTGTAACTTCCGCAATTTCTTTCTAAGGGGCCAAATTTATGGATTGATTAAGTTATTCACTTCATGTTCTTGTACATTTATGCAGGTGGTGCCATGATTATGGTGAGGTCACCTTTATAATTTCATGTTGCTTTTGCTTTCAGTCTTCTTAGTTTTTCACTATACTTAACTTTGGTTATGTAACCAAAGTTAAGGTTCATTAAGAATGCTCAACTCATGATTCAAAACAACATCTTTCTTTTGAGCTGTATTGTTTTAATCACATCACAACAGTCCTTGCTGTTCATTTCATTCCCTTGGTTTTCAAACACACAAGATCTGAACCTTAGAAAACAACATCAGGGACTTTTTGAAGAACTTGACTAATCTCTTTTTCCACATGTGATTCAATAAAACATCTAGCCATTTTCTGCCAGAATCAGTTCAGTGTCAAATTTTCCATTACAGAACACTAAGCATTTCTTTCCACCTGAGATTCTAAAGGAAAACAGATCACTTATGCAGAGGAGCCAAGCCCCACAAAGATTTTGAGACAAAACTCAGTGTACTATAGTATAGACTATGAAAAAGTGTTCATTCATATGCAGTCCAGAACTCATGGTAGGTGAATACTTTCAAGTTGATTTCCTTAATTTCTTTCTCCTCCAACTATATATAGTAACAAGGATTATAATATTATTATGTTTTGATTACTCTTACTTTCTAAAACTAAACTTGAACAGCTTGTCTTAAGATTATTCATCTGTTAAAAAGAACGACTTTCATTTTGGTATGAAGACATACTGATATATATAGTACATGGTTAATCTAGGAAAGCCTCTGCATTATGGCTCTTTTCTGCTTTTAATTTCGTTTCTTTTGTCATGTTTAACCTGTTTATCGGAATTATAGCCTCAATTTGAAAGATGAATAAGAGGTTTGTATTCATAAATTTTTCAGAATTCAGTTATTAAGGGTAGAATGTGTTACTGTGTCTTCTGCTGCTCCATGAGATCACTATGGTGATGGTTTTGGATATCAGAATTGTAGAGTGAAAAAAGAATAGGAAATTTGATCATCTGATGAATGTACTGCATGTATGTCACAGTTTCAGATTGCATCATTGTACCACTTTAGCAGCAATTAGCAATTCATTCAGTTATGAAGACACATGATAGATGAATATGGTTGGAAAGAAATGTAGTTGTCCTTATTATAATGATATTGATATGACATCAAATCTCATGCAAAGATTTGTTTTACAAAATACAAAGAGAAAGAGAGATAATGTGCTATGGCATAGTAGTGTTATTTATAGAAATGCAAATGCAGTTGGAGAGGGGTAGGAAATTCCTAACTAAGATTTTCACTTCGTTTTTCTTCCTTCCCTACACGTAAGGTTGTCTTCTCTTTTTATCTATTTATATATAGCAGACAGAAAATGTTCCAGCAAAAACTCAATCAACTCATCTTTCATACATTCATGGATTAAATTTATTCTGATGACCAAGAGTCTAACTTAAATTAATTTAATTAAAGATAAGAAACTTGAATTTAATTTTACAGTTTTATAACTTGAAATACAAATCATGAATCTCAAATATACTAAACTAGATACAAATTTAATCCATAAGCTTGTATAGTGTGAAAACTTGCATTTATGAGTAAAATGAGGATTTGAACACAATAACAGGAACAAAACAACACGAGATAGTTATTGAACACAAGTTTAATCCATTAAATTATATAATTATGAAAGCATGCTTCAAAAAGAAGATGATGAACATAAGCATATAACAATACTTTAAGACGAGATTTACAATGCTTTAGGAGAAAAATTTTGAATTTTAAAAGTCAAATTAAAATCAAAGAAATGTTCAATAATTGGCCTAAATTTGAGAGCATGTTACTTAGTCTTTAAGGAGAAATGTCTTTCACCTTTATATTTTCTCCTTAAAGCATAATTATAGAAGATAAAAAAAATAAACTACTATCACATCCAAAAGATACATAAAAGTTAAATCTACGAGAAATTACAGGAAGCATGTCATGCTTCTTAAGTTTAAGTCTAACTAATGAATGTATACAAGAAAAAGAAACTAAGGTCATTTAAAAATCATAAGAAACATGACAAAAGACAATAGCTTTTTTACTCATAAAAATAATTATTTGTTTTCTTTATTGCGTATTCATGATCTCATAAAAATTAGGAGTTGCTTTCTTTTTATTGTATTTCTTTTGGATTTTAATTCTAGTTTATTACTTGTAATTCAACCTGGATCAACATGTGTTTAATGAAGGACCAAATGCATTTGATTCTCAACCAATAATGAAAATAAAGCACACCTAAATAACCGGGTGTACCTTGGAGAGCAAGGAAAGTACGAAATCACATGTTTCATACCTCACATTCTCGATCAAGATTAAGTAAGGTTATACAAGGTTGGGTTAAAAATTCTAATTGTACAATCTATCCATAATAATTCAAATTTATATTAATTAGATTTATGTATTTGAATTGTAAGTACAATTCCAAATTAGACTTAGATTGAACATTTTTTAGCTTTTGAAAATTCAAAACTAAAGTGTGTTTAAATTAAGCCAAAACGATTAAGAACTACATCAAGTAAAGTCGAGATAGATCCAAGGTTGAATAGAGTCAATCTGACCACCAGTTGAGTCAATTTGACCACCAGTTAAGCCAAGCTGATCTAAGATGAAGGTTGAGCCAAATCGGTCTAAGTAAAGTCAAATTTTTCTAAGTTAAAGAATAAGATAAGTAGGTGTAGGTAAAAGGTCAACGAATTTAAAAGGTCAAGCTAAACAAATTGAGTTGAGTCGACTCTACTCAAAAGTCAACTCAAGTCATCTTGGATCGTAAGTCAAGTTGAGTCGGGCCTTACTCAAAGTTGAGATTAGTCAACCTGGATCGAGAAATCTAAATGAATTTGCTTAGGTCAGAGGTTGAGCCGAGTTGGCCCCGAGCGAATGTCTAGGCGAGTCGATTCAAATCGAAGATCAACCTGAGTTGGCCTAGGCCGAAGTTCAACCTGAGTCAACCCAAGCTGAAGGTCAAGTTGAGTCAGTTCAAGTTAGAGGTCGGGCCAAGTTAGCCCTTGCCAAAGGTCAGGACAATCAACCTAGGCCGAAGGTTGAGCATGGTCAACTCGTGCTAAAAAATCAAATTGAGTTGGCTCGATAGGAAGGTTAGACGAGTCGGTCATCGCTTAAGGTTAAGGCAAGTTGGTCCAAACCAAAGTCCAAGTCGAGTTAGCATGGGATGAAGAATGAGTCGAGTTGACCTTGAACAAATGTTGAATCTAGTTTTATTAGGTCAAGGAGTGGATTTGAGTTGGCCTAATATAATTTTTGAGGTGAGTAAGCCTAAGCTAAAGAACCAAGCCAAGCAAGCCCAAGTTGATGGTCAAGTTGAGTTGACACTAACCAAAGGCCAAACCGAGTTGACTCGGTATAAAGGTTGAGATATGAGTCGACCAGATCGAAGAATCAAAACGAATCGGTCCTAACTAAAGGTTGAACTGAGTCACTCTAATCAAAGATCGAGTTGAGTCGACCTGACCAAACATCGAACTAAGTTGCCCCGATTGAAGGTTGAGTCATGTTAGCCCCAACCAAAGGTCGATTCAAATCATCCTAAGGAGGAGGTTGAGTCGAGTGGTTTTGGATCGAAAGTTGAGTCGAGCCCTCTCAGGTCAAAGGCATTGACTGAAGACCTAGTGAAGTCACCCTGGTCAAAGGTCGGACTGTCAGAGGTCAAACCGAGTTATCCCTAGTTAAAGTTCAAGTCAAGTCTTCATGGGTTGTAGATCAAGGCGAGTAAGCCCAAGTCGGTGGTCGAGATGAGTTGGCCTAAGTTGTAGGTCAAGACGGATTGGACTTGACCAAAGGTCAAGACGAGTTGGTCCATGCCAAAGATTGAAACGAGTCAACCCTAGACAAAGGTTGAGATGAGTCGGTCTCGATCGAAGGTCGAAACGAGTCAGTCCTGGTCGAAGATCAAGACCAATTAGTTTGATTCGAAGGTGAAGGTGAGTTGGCTCGAGCCAAAAGGTCAAACTAGGTCATCTTGAGACCAAGGTCTAACCGAGTCATTTCAATCGAGCCCAAGCTTAAGTGGAGTTGAGTTGACATGGTTCAGGTCAAGTCAAGTTAGTTTAGGCTTAGATTTATTCAAGTCAGCTTTGGCTATTGTTGAGGTGAGGTGTCCCAAACCCAAGTCAAGTTGAGTAAACCAAACTCAAGTCGACACAAGTCGATCTAGGTTCAGGTCCAACGTAGTTGGTTTGGTTCATGTTTAATGGATCTAGTGCTCAAGTATATTAGATTGATATCATTGGATGTAATCTAATTAACAAAGTAGATTTAATCTAGATTTAATCCAATTTAAATTGGGTTGAGAAAATTTAAATATAGTTTATCTAGTTAAAATGGATATGTATTATTGTTTCAATATATTTTATAGGATGTAGATTATAATGACCAAAATTTTTAAAATCTATTCCATTACCACCTTTAAGGTAAAAGAATATAAACATGAAATCATAAGTATTTTGCCTTGAGGTTCATCTCATTTTTGGTTCTTCTTAGATTTTACATTTGAATTTGGGTTTCGAATGTCTCTCGTTTGTATTAAACATCGTATTAAAACCTTATCTGTAAAAGGCCATATTGAGTCATTGTTTTATCCTTTCAAATTAAATGCATTTCTTAAGTAAACTATGAGAACTTTTCTCTTGTAGGTGTGGTTTTTTTTTCTCAATCAGATCTTGAAGTTCTTAAAAAAATCTAGTAATTCTTCATCTCAATTGTCTTTATTTATTCTCTACTTCTCATCTTATTCCATGTTTTTTCATTTCTTTTGTTCCAAGTTTTGACACTAGGATATGTTATTGAATTTGTTTCAAGTGTAAGATTGAATGTTCACTTAAAACAATTTCTTAATCTTCACATTCTGATTATGTCCTCTCTATGCTAAGGTAATATGTTTGCCAATCGACTAGAGATACCTATTATAAGTGTTCTAATGCTAAAGTTTGATATGTTAAAATAATTAATGCTATGATAAAAGCGTAATTAATGTTGTAACAATCATACTTTTAACCTATATTTATAGTTTTTTATTAACTTTTAATTAGATTAATCTAATGGTACCAATTCCTTTAAATCTGATTACTTATTTATTTATTTATATATATATATATAAGTTATATTAAATAAATTAAAAAATATCAGTATTGACTACATTAATTTAAATAAATATAACTATTAAAAAATAGAATTAATTAAACTAAAATAAACTTTAATGAATATTGCAAATAAATTAAAAAAAAATAACAGTGAACTTAATTAACATATTAACCTAAATAAATATAAATATTAAAATTTAATTTTGTTTAGTCTAATTTGAAGTCGGAGTCAACTCTATTTTTAATATATTTACTAGTTAACTACAAATATTTTTATAGTTGAAAAAATGACGATTTAATTATATTATTTGAATAAGAAAGAGACTGTGTAATAACAGATTTAGACCAACTTCAACGTCAACGCATACAACAATGCAAAATTATATTGGCATGCATTCTCATATCTGTTATTTAAGTTAATTTTAAGATTCTTAAAATATATAAACAATTATTTTAAATAAAAAGCAAGAATATAAATTAATTAAAATAAATTGTAATTGATATTCACCTAAAACTCTTGAAACAAAAGTTGACCATAATATTTTTAAAACAGTAAGTAATTAATGTATTAATAAGTTAAGATGCAAAGGAAACACAAAAATAATTAATAAGTTTCAAATGTTTGACTAAACTATAGTATGACTCCAAGGAAAAAGGAGAAAAAATATGACAAAAATAATCTGAATTATTTCAAGCTTAATATGAAGTCTATATAAATAATGGCATGCTAAGAATGATAATCACACAAGTTGATAAGATTGAAAGCTAAGAAGCTGACATAATTAAGAGAAAAGATGGTGAAGAAGGTTTTTGCTTTGGTCATGTTTGTTATGGCTTATGGTTTGGCCATAACAAGTTGGAGTGAAGGTCAAATGCCTGCTACATGTGATGAATATAAGCCATTGTTTGCTCCATGTGTGCCTTATTTGGTTAGTTCAGAGTTTGGGACTCCAACTCCAAGATGTTGTGCTGGAGCTGCTTCGCAGTTTAGTAAAGCAAACAATCCTTTAACCATAAAAAAGCTTTGTACTTGCCTGGATGCCTCTACAGCTAATTTAGGGTTTCGTTTTCAGAACCTCATACAACTCCCCAAAGCCTGCAATATTAAGCTTTCATTTTCTATTGAAAAGTGTATAAATGGTTAAAATAGTTATCAAACTATTGAAACCATACATTCACAACACTTGATGGGATATGTGTTGATGCATGTAAAACAACTAAATATTATGTAAGGAGGTATCATCAATTTATAAAAATGACTATTACTATTTATTACTTCTATATAAAAGCATAAATATTTATTTATCAAATTTATGTATGTATCTTAATGGTTAAGGGTTCTTGTGTGTGGCTATATAACGAAAGTAATCATGTCTTATAAAAGATAAATAATGAAACAACTAATTAATATTTAGTTTAGTGATTCATAAAGGTGGTTAAGTACATAAAATTTTGAGTAAGACTCTAATATGATTTTAAATAGACTAGATGCAAATATTTAGTGATTGAAAAAAAAATAGAGAAAATCTGAATAAAGGGAAGGCGTTACAAACTAAGGTTTGATAAGTCTAAGGATAACACCCATTAGAATTGGAAAATTCTTGATAAGATTGCAAGATGTTGGGAAAACCCTAGTAGAGATAAACAATTATTTTATGCAAAAATATTTCGATCCATTCTAAATTCCAATAAGGTTAAAAATACAATCCCTACATTCCAAGAAAAGATAACATGTTCTAGTGGTCATGTTGACATATTCTAAATGGTCATGGGATTGAATCTTGATTATAAGCATAATATTAATATTTTTATTGTAATACTCCAGCCATGTAATACACATAATCAACTTTGTCTTTTCAAGGTGTGTGATATTCAATTGGGCTTCCAAAAGAGGAATCACCTTGTGTTGCAATGTCTCATGTGCCTTCTCAAGCCTTCTTCTTGTCATGGCTTCACCTAAGTCTTGATGATCCTCATCATGCCCTTGGGTTTTGATGCTTGCATCATTCTCTCCCTCTTGAGAAAGACTTGAAGCCATTTCCAAAGCTTTATCATCAGTAGTGAAAGGAGATAAATTAGATATATTAAAAGTATTACTCATAAAATACTTACTTGGAAGATCAATGTTGTAGGCATTGTCATTATTTTTTCTAACACTTAAAAAGGTTAATCCCCTCTAGGTTGGAGCTTAGATTTTCTTTGTTTAGAAAACCTTTCTTTCCTCAAGAGTACCCAAACCCAATCTCCAGGTTCAAATATTACATTTTGTCTTCCTTTATTTGCTTGTTTGGAATAACTTTAAATTTTTCTTTCAATTTGTGCTTTGACTTGTTCATATGGTTTTCTCACAAAGTTATCCTTAGCCTATGCATCTTTAATTTTAAAACAGAAATGTTAGGAATAGGTAACAAATCTAATGGAGTTAAGTAGTTTAGCCCGTAAATAATTTCAAATGGAGAACAACTACTTATGTTATGGACAACTCTATTGTAAGAAAATTCAACATGAAGTAAACAGTTTTCTCAAGATTTCAAGTTTTTCTTCAAGATAGTTGTAAAGTACCCAAAGTTCTATTCATTACCTTTGTTTGTCCATTTGTTTAGGATGACAAGTAGTAGAAACAAAAACTTGGTATCTAGCTTACCCCATAATATCCTCTAAAAGTGACTAAGGAATTTTGTATCCCTATCACTACAATACTTCTTCACAGTCCAGGAGATCTAACTACCTCTTTGAAAAACAAGTCAGGTACATGTCAACATCATTAATCTTTTTACAAAGAATAAAGAAAGTCATTTTGGAAAATCTATTGACAAACATAAAAATAGATTTTTTTTCCCTCCTTGAGTTTGTGGTGAATGCAATACAAACTCCATTGAAATATCAAGCCAAAGACTATTAAGAACAAGCAAAGGATTATACAAACCATGTGACTTAACTTTTGATTTGGCCATTTTACAAGTAATGTCATTTTCATAAAATTTTTGCATATCACATTCCTCGTAGGGCCAATAAAAATGTTCACGCACAATGTCTAAAGTCTTTTAAACCCCAAAGTGTCCCATTAACATTCCCTCATGTGCTTCTTTTACTAAAAGATCCTAAAAGAACACTTAGGCAAATACAATCTTTATCTTTAAAAAAATAACCATTGTGCCTAAAATGCCAATTGGTTCTAACATTTCTGCAAGTAGCAAAAATATCAGAAGATTCAGAATCATGCAGGTATATTTCTTTCAAAAATTCAAGACCAGATAATTTTGTTCAAATATTAGAAAGTAACATTTGCCTTGAAGACAAAGCATCAACCACAATTTTTTTGCTTTATGACATATAGAAATTGATGGAGGACCATTTGAAGGGAGCCACATTGGACCTTTGATTGGAGCCATCACTAGGATAATGGAAGAGAAAGAAGGACTGCAAAGAACTCTATTTTTGTGGAGAATAGTTTATTAGCTAGGAGAATATGCATTTCTACGATTTGGGTTTTGCTTGTGAGAGGTTGGTGATGATGTTGGTGGCTCTTCATTGTTGCGGCGTGAATCGCGCTTCTGGTTTGAAGGAGATGCCTGGTTCTCAAGGTTTTGATCTTATGTGCTTCAGGTTGATGGTGGTTGGTAGAGAATGAAGAAGCTTCACGACGACATTGCTCAAAGGCGCGATTCGGTTTCGCGATGTTTGTGATGGAGCGTTTGGAACAACGACGCAGCCAATGCGTGATATGTTGGCGAAAGGTTTTTGGGTAGGGTTTCGAAATCTCTAATGATGGAGGTGCGAAGATGGTAACTGACCATGAGCGAGGCGATGACGACTAGGGTTAGGTGGTGGCTAGGGTTTCTGTCTAGGATGAAATTAGGGTTTCTGGAGGCAGGAAATGATGATGACGTGTCAAGGGTGATGTATCCACGTCAACCAATAACTGCCATGTAATTCACTGATTGGTGTTGTGGACATTTTTTCGTTAATGATTTAAACGTCGTTAGTCAAAAACACAAAATTGAGCACAAATTACGATATAAGAGATTACATTGAACATTAAAAAAATGAGTCCCACATCGAATAAAGTTGACGAAAATAGGGACCAACAGTGGTATATGCCTTTAATTTACTTTTGAATATATAAACACAAGCAGTGTTTTGATTACAAGTACATAATCAAATAACTCTTAGAGAGAGAGGATAAAATCAATACAATGAAGTATGATAACTTGAAAGACTTTTTCTTGTTCTAAGAATAGGCTCAGATGATGTAAGCTTTTAAAGAGAATAACAACGTAACAATTCAATGATAGCAAAAGTTCCTATATTCACTTTTGCAAGTCCTCCTTATATAGCTTTGTTCGAAAGATGACTGTTACTCAGAAAGAGTTAACCTTTTTTATTGTAGATGGCTTCAAGTACTAAGATTTGTACTATTTTGCATCTTGGGAAGAGCAACATTGCTTTAGCCGTGAGAGTTTTTACAACTATGGCAGGACATAAAGCTTTAAGGAAAGATTCCATGAAAGTCATCCTATTTCATAACATCTTTTTATCCATGTATAGTGCTTTTGAGTAAAGCTTGGTATTGTCATTATCTTCAGAGATAAAGAGAGAAAAAGCAAAGCAAACAAAGATACAACATGCTCATGCATTTAATTTTCTTACGTTAAAAGAGCGTTTAAGCATGATTCATAATATTAGCGTTTTTAACGTGAGTCTATGCTTTTCAAAATAATGTCTCACTTAATAAAATGTTCAGGGTTTATTGCTTCTTTCTTTAGTTGTGATTTTGTCAAGTATTGTTTACTCTTCTATAACTGGCACGTCATAATTTATCTTGCTAGCATTTAATAAGGATATTCTAATATGCACTTTGCTTAGATGTTATACTTCATTAAACAATATTTCGTTAAATATTGTACGTTAAACTTCAAAATTCGAGTTTCTAGATAGTCTAGTATCTCTAGACAATCTTGTCTTAACAATCTTCCCCTTTTTTATGTTTAACTAAAACACATGCTAAATAAAATATGTTTATGAGAGTTTTGAAAGGATTTAGACGATATCAGTCAAAGTCTAAAGATTTCGAAAGGCTTTTAACAGGTTTTTAATGTTGTTGTTCAAAGTAAAATTGTATCCTTTTGGATTGTTTACTCATCTCACATTTTAAACGATATACATTCATAGTGTTTATATATATATATATATATATATATATATATATATATATATATATATATATATATATATATATATATATATATATATATATATATATATATATATAAGCTATAAGAGCAAATGAGTTTAGACAATATGTTTATCATAGCGTTTATATATGAGATCTATTGAATAAAAAATAAGTTTAAATGATATCACATAGCATTTATGTATATCAGATTTATTAGATTAAAATAAATCTAAATGATATCTCATAGTGTTTATATCAGAGCTATACAAATATACGAGTGATATTTATTAGTAGGATTAGACGTTACTTAGATAAATTTTAATCATGTTAGTCATAATAAAATGAGAGTCAAAATATTAAAGTAGACTATTCAATATCAAATATGAATGATGTATGACTTTCATAAGTCAAATCATTTATGCAATGCATACGTATATAAGAGCAAATCAACATATCATATATACCAAAGCAAATAATGTATGTCAAATCAAATGCATAAACAATATTAGAAGAATGGAGTGGTATGAAAATGTATCAAAGTAGATGATTGTAAAATTTGTTCTCAAAATATATTCAATGTTTTAACAAAAATTATATAAGTGCTTTGCCCTAGCTCATGTACTCCCTCTAGTTCCCTCTGACTTAGATAACCTATAAGTGTTGAGCACTACAAATAACTCCCCATTTTTCTATCTTTTTCCTTTGTAAAAATTCCTTTTTAAACCCTTTCAGTTTCTAAGTCTTTAAAATTAGGCTAGTTTGTGATTTGGATGTTAATTAGGATTTTCTTGTAGAATTGTATTTAAGTGAGTGTTTTAGAAGAATACATAAGTTTTTGTTTAAATTTTGGTTCTTTCTTTTCCAAGTTTAGCTTATTTTAATTGTAATCATCAGTTTTTTCCATGCCATGAGTAGTCGGTCACACTATTGCAATATGTATCGGTAGGTACATACAGTACATATACCCCCAAGCCTTGAGTGTGGGTGGAGACAGAAGCCAAAATTGTTTGTTGTCGCTTGATTGTTCCTTTGAAAATATGATTGTTGGTGATAGGTGGATGTGTCGTCTCGTGAATCGTGTTGATGCCTCGCACACATGCTGCTAGCAATAGCATTGAATTCGTGGATCTGGCGATCTTGGTGGCACCCATGTCCCTTGGGTTTTCTATAAATAAAGGCAAGTGGTTTTGTCATTTTCACCTCTTTTATTCATGCCACTCTTCTTTGACTGCACAGTTTCTATTTTTCTTTCTTGTTTAAGATAATAATGTCTGTTATTAACATTTCCTCATCGGAAGGATCCTCTAGTTGGGAAGGTATGGGGTATACAAATGGCGCTTCTTTGTCGTCTTCATCACTCGAATCATCTTCAGGTGATCAGGAGTTGACCGAATGGAATTTACCGAATCATACTACACTTGTACATACTACAAATAAGGGTATAATCGAGGATGAGAACCAAGATAAGGGTAAAAAGAAGGCCATGGAAAAATAGAGTAGTCACACTGTTAAGGAAATTCATGTCGACATGGCAATTGAAGGGGACAAGCTAAACCTGCTAGAAATTCCAGGGTATGATTAGGTCGTGCATGAAGTCCACAAGTATGTTACCCAATTCTGACAAGGCAATTTGCATCCTCCTCATCATCTCCCTTAAATCCATCTGATTGTCCAAAGCTTCCTTCGATACAAATCACCACATTCCTTTTGGTTACCATGTGAGCTTAAGGAGTTTTCGCTCAACTCCACGATAGATGTCAAAATGTTTTGAGTATAAGATCCACTTAAAACAGTTTCCTGGTCTTCACACTCTAATGTTGTCCTCTTTGTGCAAAGGTAATTATTCACCAACTAATCTTTGTGCAAAGGTAATATTATTCACCAACTAATCAAAAATTACCTATAAATATATACTCTAATATTAAAGTCAACTCAAATTTGATTGGTTAAAACAATTAATGTTATAATAAAAATATAATTAATATTTCAACAGCATTTGACTTATATCTATTGACTTATATCTTTAGCTTTTTCCATGAGCTTTTAATTAAAATCAATCTAATTACAATTCAATTCTCTTTAAACATGATTAACATGTTTATGCTAATTAGATGTTTAGCTGATTTTAATCTTAGTCAATCGATTTTCTCCATCACATCACAGTATTGCAATCAACATGTATCGGTCAATAGATAGAGTACAAAAATTCATAACTCAAACTCGAGCATGAGCTAATCTCATGTGCAAAAGAGAAACTCATTTTTCTTGTGATACAAGGAATTTAATTAATTGGATTGCCTCCATTGCAGATTGGATGTAATAGATTGTAAGTGAGGGGTCACTTTTGTAGAGGTGAATAAACAAGACAAAAAAAATTATAATGCCACAGTACAAGAAAAAGAATGACATCAATTTTATAGCATGTTCTAGGATTACAACAACAGGAGGTAGAAAAGCCTCTAGCTCAAACTACACCCTTAATTAGGCTAAGGCCATTATTATGAAAAGAGTCTAAAATGAAATTTTAAGCAAACATAAACTACATGAATCAACGGATTCATGCTACAAACATGACATACAAAAACTAACAAGTGATCGAGTAAATCTCTCTCATCTAGTTATTCTTGCATCCGGTGAGATAGGTCCGTGCAAGCAAGAAATACTTCTCTTTCTGTCTTTTGTACTCCTTGTATCGAAGGAAAAAGTAACCAAGATAATCAAATTCAATTGGGGACATCTTTGCCTGTTTATCATCAGAAACAATATCAACAAACAATAAAGGACGTCGTTCGACTAAGAAAGCATTGAGAATAAAAGAGGAAAATATACTACCTGAATCACACCCCACAATGCCCAGAAAACGTGAGAGGCAAGGGAAAATGTATTTGCCTCAACATACAAAGCTTCAAGATCTTTCTCGGACACCTGTATTATATTAAGTAAATGATGATCTTAAAGAAACACAGGAGATATCTATTATAGGACACGAAAATAAACTTATATTCATATTTCCAATAACTTATATACCCTGAAGTGCAAGTGTCTTCATGCTACAATATTGCTATATATATGCAACAAGGCATACTGAGATAAGGCTATTTCAAGTTAAAGTCAAATTTGAATAAACTTCAAGGGTACGACAAAAGTGGGGATTTCGGGAAGATATTTAGGCAGTTTTATGTAACAAAGATCAGTCTTAGGCACACCAGCAAAAGGAAACATCACTCCAACAGGAAAGGCAACCTAATATAGTTGATACACCAAAGGGCTAGAGTGTCGAAGTGATTAAAGGCTAATGGAAAATAAGATGATCATGGCATAATTGATGGATTGTGTACATCTTATTTTTTAGATGATTGACAATCTGGAGACAGTGAAATAAAATACAAAAGAAATATTTAATCCCATTCAGTGTGATTGGTACCTCATGGGGTCTTTCAGGTTGTAAGTAATGCCTGAAGAAATGATATTGTTCATTTATATTTGGGTACCTGCATTATGAAAATGATGAACTGAAGTAACAAACAGAAACCTAATTAAAAGAGAGAAGCAAGGATAAAGAACTCACAAGTCGAAGTCACAATCAAAACCAGCATATTCTGCAAAGTGGTTTCCTATGTCATAGCCTCTATAGTTGTATGATGCATATTCATAATCAATGAAGTAAAGTTTATCTGGAGAAATGTCAGACTAAATTAAGAAAAAACAAAAGATGAAAACCTCATCAATTAATAAAAAAGCTGGTTATCTAAACATCATCTCTTCACATGTGAATGTTAAAATATTTGTGAATTCCAGAGTTTGTTATAAACTGAGAATGAATAAATTCACATCAGAAATTCCTGTTAACAAGCAAACTAATTAAAAAAACAAACGCATTACTTATTCAAAAAAATACTCATTGTGTTGGTTTATGACTAATGTTGTGTACTTCTTCTGCTTTAATTTAAATCCCGAATAATTAAAATTGGAGTTAGTATACTAAGCTCATGATCCAAACGGTGAGGTAATTTTGTACTCATTTAGCAACCATTGAAGAAAAACAGATATAACAATTTTTCTTGAACAAAACCATGCAACACCGTTACATTCTTAATTTTGATAATGTTTCCTAATCCGAAATAAGTAAATTGTACCAATGCTTGGCTCATGAGTATATCATACACACATTTTACGAAGAAAGATAAAGGAAATATTAAAACTGTGTGTGTGTGGATGCAGTGATGATATAGAACTCCCAACTCTTGAGAGTGAGTTCATAGACATGGCGTGCATAGAATAGCAAGCACAATAAATAAGCTACTGTCTTTTCTATAATAAATAAATAAATACATTAACAAGTAGAAGCACAGGCATGCTTACAAGCGAGTTATTTAGATACCTTCTTCATAATTAATCATTATATTTCCAGAAAGCAAGTCGTTGTGAGCAAAAATTACAGGAGATTTGAGTAGATCACACAATCCCTGTCACAAAAAAAAAAAGAAATATATATATATAACCTAGTCAAGAGAAGAAATTATGACCATAAATAAAATGAACCAATGACTACAACTAATTTAGCCTTTTCAATAAAAAAATAGTTTAATTAAGTTTTAAGTATCTCATAAATTTGGGTATTTTAAATTGAATCCTTATCAAAAAATTGTTTTATTGAGTGCTCAAATGTTTTCTTATTTTCGTTTAAATACCTCACCCTTTGATTTTTGCCATTTACGGTATGGTGTAACCGATACTTCTCATCTATAACTCACCGATCAACTCATTTTTTTCTCTCCAACTCGCTCCTTCCCTTTCCAATAGAGTTGATTGGCAAGTTGGAGATGGGAAGACGAAAGTAATGGCCATGTCATCCCGGCAAAATCAAACGGTAGGATACTAAGGTTAAAACGAAAAATATTTGATGCACTCAATAGAGCAAAAATTTTTAATAGGAACTTAATTGAAAAAATCCCTAATTGATGAGGTACTTAAAACTTAATTAAGCCAAAAAATAATCTTCACAAGCACAAATGAGATGGAAAAGATTATGCCTGGAAACTTTGGCCCTTTCTTTGTTGGATATGTCCTAATAAATATTTAGTAAAAGTGTTTGGACATTGACAGCAAAAAAGATGGTAGTCACCACTAAAAATATAAACTTAACTTTCAAATCTAGTTATTAGAGTTGGACTTCAAATATGTTGGTAATTTATATTCGTTTGACCCCTGCATTACAATCAAAGATAAAAACAAATATAACAGCTAAGAAACGTCGGAAAGAGCAAGTACCTTGAGCTCAACAATTTCATCATGAATTTCCTTGAATGAAATCGTTTCATAAGTCTTCTGGATTTCACTATCATCAAATTTAAGAACAGATGCTGGAAGAAAAAGTGGCTTACTCAAATACTAATAATACCAATCTTTCAGGCATAAACATACAGAAGCCGTTGTCAAAAGCATATTGCATGAGGTTAATCTAGCTTGATGATAGTTTTAATATATTGAAGCAGTACATCATCACATAGGACTAAGAATACAGAATGAAAAGCGTAAGAAACTTTTAGGTAACAAAAAACAAACCCCAAATAGATTGTATTTTTATAAATAATTCTATTAGTCCAAAAACAATGACAGATTTTTCACAAGACATAACAGGTCATTCTGGTATTATAAGTTACTTTCAAAATATTCCCTAGCATGTGATCTTTAAAAAAAACAGTTGCTTTCAAAACTAAAAATCAGAGAATGGTGAAACTGAAAAGACTAAAAAGGGGAGTTCAAAACTTCAGAGAAGGAATGATAGAAATCAACAAATCAAATTGACTTCAAACAAAATTACAGAAGTAACTCATCAATTGAAATAGAATCGGACAGAGACCACACTAGAAAAAAGAAAAGATAATAGACCTTTCTCAAAGAACTTCCAAACATCATTCCATAATTGAGGTTCCTTTGAACCTGGAATTTCCACATAATGAAATCTTTTAAGTTGCTTAGCTATTTTAGCAGTAAGCTTTGGTTCCCGCATATCTGCCACGGAGAAAATGTATTCACGAAGTCATTAAACCAGTGTAGCGGTAAACAAAGTATAAAAACAGATAATTGAGAACTTCAGCTTAGAGCCTCCTCATGATCAAAAGTCAGCATCAAGTCTTAGGTTGGGTTAGGGAAGTACATAGTTGCTACATTTAAAGATAGTTGAACATTCATGAAGTTTTCCATTTGTACCTGAAGGTGATAGAGTTTGAGCATTAATAAAAGATTGCACCATGCCATTCCCAAATATGCCGAGCCACTTAGCACCAAATCCTGCAGCTGTGATGAATTTGGTAGCCTAAACACCAAATTTTACACCAAACTTCAAGTAAACCCATTGAGTAAAATACAGATAAGCAACTAATTTAACAATTATAAACTATAATCTTTTTTCACCATCAGAATTCATATCTTTCTCTGATCACAATCTACAACCGACATCCTCCGTGCACATCTAAGCAGGGATATAAATGAATAGTATACCTACAATTTCAACAAGTTTTCTCTTTCTTTTCTTATGATTAATGAACAAAGTTTTGCAGCACATCATCTACAAGGGACTTGTGTTGATGTGGATTTTAACAGTTTTGTTTTTGAAGTCGTGGTTTGCTTATCTTCTTAATAAATATTATTTTAACTTTTAATTTGGCCTTATCTATATGGCAGAATAAAAAAAAATGAAATCCATAATACATACTCAAGAAATTATATATTTATATTGAAAGACATTTTTAAATCCTACTCCCAAAAAATATAAAAGCCATGCAACATCATCTAACATAGGAAACAAAAATTTGCATAAGATTATTTTAATTATTTTCTTATGCTGCTTCAGAAAGTGGAGAAAAATAATTCAACAATAATAAAGGAATAAATATGTTAACATATTTATCTTATTTTATCATCATTATAGTGTGTCAAGGGTTACTCTATTTATTTATCATGATTATACTGTGTCTAAGGTTACCCTATTTATTATGTACAACCCTATACACAATATAATTATGATAAATAGGGTAATCCTTGACACACTATAATAATAATAAAATAGAATAAATATCCTAATAAAATAATTGTATTACCAAATTTATCTCAACTGAAGATTAGTAAGCTCAAAATGAAAGCTAAAGTTTAACTTTACAATTAGAGGTGTCAATTTATCCCTGTGTGTCCAAGGGCTGGCTCACTATAATGATCCAATTTTTTGCCACCTAACGAGGAGTTTTTAAGCCCACTTAGTAAGGGGTGGACCATGGCTTAAAGGCTTCCGGCCAAGTTATGTCTATATCAAAAGATGTTTTCCATTAAAAAAAAAAAAATTCAACTCGACCACACTAGAGTTCCTGAACTTGATCTCAAACAAAATAACTTTAACTCAACCTCAACCTAAAATATCTTTAACTAAACCAAAGACATAGTACATTAGTTTAACCCCAATAAAGGTAATTTTAACTTGACCTCAATCTCGACTAGAGTATCTTGAACCCAACCCTTTGAATATGTTCAACTCAACTTTGACCAAGATATTTCAATTCCATCTCAACTAAGGAATCTTCTCCATGGTCTCAGCCGTATATCAGCCTTAACCAAAGCATCTTTAGCTTGGCCATGGCTAGACCATTGTCAGTTCAACCTTGACCAAAGTATTTTTACCTTGGCCTCAATCACATTATTTTGAATTCTACCTCAACTAGACTAATTTCACACCAACCTCTACCAGAGCATCTTCAACTCAATTTTAACTAGGATATCTTCAACTCGAGCACGACCCAGGCATTTTCAGCTTGGCAATGGTAAATCGATGAAAATCTTAGCCCATGAACAAATAATAAAATATGATACAATCCTGGAAAGTATTACTGCAACGTATATTTCAGTTACCCCTAACTTTCAATTATTCATCAACAAGAGAACAACATTGCAGAAATAACAAAAAGATATAGACGGCTACATCAACACTACATGACTGCAATATTTGACTCAAGAAAGGACGCACAAGCATTCAGTGACATGGCTAGTTTTGTATGTAATCATGCAGTAAAGTGTCTAACCTGCAATTCCCGCTGACGATCTATAATGTACTCAGTGTTGGGTCCATATAATCTGATGGTTATAATTTCCTCAATACAATTTTCTTGTTTAACTGAAACCTTGAGTACTGACAGACAATGACAAATGAATCAACCACATCAACAACAATACCGATGAGCGACAAGCAATTAAACAACCAGATGAAAGTTTAGCTGACTCTATTTCTGGATTTGTGAAGTAAACCGTTCACCAGACATAGCCGTTCAGCATGTGAAAATCAATCTTGAGATGAACAAAAATTGTATTCTTTCTTAAAAAAACAACATCAACAGAACAACTCACACAAATTTGTAATTCCCCCAGATATTTTCTCAATATCAAAGCAAAAATCATCCAAATCTGCCCACGCCTTGAACATATCCTTGCACATATTTCTGCAAGAAACAAAACGAAAAAAAAAAAAGAAAAAAAAGGGAAATGATGCAATTTCAAGAATAGAGATGAAACTGATTTAGCAACATTTAATAACATAAATAAACAAAAAATCAACGGTTCAACATCGAAAGACGTATTCTATTATAGGCATCACACCCCACTCAACACCTAATCCAAAGAAATTGAACATTTCTAATTAATCTAGAACCGCCAAACCCCAATTGATACGTCTTCCCAGCAAAACCTGACCCTCCCACTTTCCCACCTTTTCCCAGCAACCATACCAAGAAACAAAGAAACCCATGAAAGTTCAAACGAGAAGCGCGCGAAAAAGGAAAAATCAATACTTTATTCTTTATTTTTATTGAAAACAAAAGAAAACAAAAATGAGAATCACGTACAGGACGAGAGGTGTCATATGAGGAAGTTCGAGCGAAGGGTCGATGGTAAGCTGCGAGGGATGAATCTTCGAGACATAGTCGTGGCTAGCTTGCTCTGCAACTTCAACGGGGTTCCAGATCTTAACCTCTGCACCCATTGATTGAACCAAACGAGAAGAGAGAGAAAAAACAAATAACGAAGGAGGGCAAAAAAGAAGAACACGGTGATGGAAAATGATGTATGAAGAATATTTTGTTGTGTGGTGTGGTGTTGCGTACGTTCAAATCAGAGGTGTCTCCTGCTATGGCGTTAAGAGGATTTTTTGTTGTCCCACTAAATAACGAAAATGGATTTTCTGCGATCTGAAAGAGGCGGCGCCGTTATAAATCTGACCGTTAATCCTTTTCTTCGTCTAATAAAAAGATGGTTGAATGATTTCATTAATATGTATTTTTTATATGTGTTTTAATTTGATTTTTATTTTAGAAAACTTAGTGCAACGTGGTCGTTTTTATTAGTATTATATTAATAATATTAAAAAGGTGTTATATTGCATGTGGTAGTACTATCTCTTTTACAACATGTGTGACAAATTTTTATTTTAAAAAACAAATTAAAAAAATCACGAATACATAATACATTTTTAACATTAGTATAGTATTATAGAAAAAGACCGGATTATATGAAATTATAAAAAAATAAAAACTAAATTAAAAAATATAAAAATAATCGATTTAAAAAAAAATTAAATTCAAAAAACATGATCAAAATTAAAGGATTTAAAATATTTATAGATAAGTTTAAGTTGAGCTGAGATCTATGCACTTTTTTTGAAACTGCAGAGGATCTTAATTCCGATATGACCAATTTAGACAGCACACGCCACCGCCTATTTTTCCGTCCGGCGTCATTGTGATTTGACGCCTCCTTAATTAGTTGATTTTATAGATTCTTAGTTAGTTAATTTAATGTTGCTTCCGGCAACAAAACACCATTTCCTAAAATAAATAATCATTAGTCAAAATTTAGTTCAGATTCCGTGCGTCATATAAATATATATAAATTTTTGGATTTTTTTTTCTAATTTTACTTTTAATATCTAAATTTTGTAACATTTTATCTTTTGAATTTTTCTCTTTCCTACAAATTTGGGATACCTGTCTAATTGTAGTATATTTTTGGTTTAATAGGTTCGGAGGTCCCTATATTTGTGGGTTCGTTTCAATTAGGTCCTCCAATTTTGAAAGTGATCAATTTGGTCCCTAATTTAACAAAATTGAGTCAATAATACTCTTTCCGTTAAATGCAATGGACGTCATTAACTTTTTAAACATGTGGTATGTTGAAGCATCCTTCAAATAAAACTGTGCCACCTACAAATAAAAGGAGAGAATTAAAATATATTTTTTTAAACCTATATTTTTTAATTCATTATTTATTCAAACTAGTTGAGTAAGAATTAAAATATAAATTAGAAAAAAATGCACCAACTCTTGTAAAAGAAAATGGAAACATTATAAATGAAGGTTGTAACATAAGTTTGGTTTGGACAAAATTTTCAAACTAATTCAATTAGATGTTAAAGTAGGTTTGTTAATGGTATTAAAAATAGTTGACAAGATGATGACTTAGTCTGTGTTCGTTTGAAGTGATTTCTTTATTCACGTGAATAAGTGAAGATTAATTTAGAAGAATAACGTTGTTCTTTTGGGCCGATTTGCGACGATTTGGTCGGATGTAAAAGCGCTGATTTGTGAGAATACACTGTTTAAGTCATCTCGCCTTAGGTGCGCGGATTTGCGATGAAATGGCATAGAAAGACTGATATGCCCTGCACGGATTTTCTGAATTACACACTGTTAGAAATGTTACTCCATTCTCATTTTTAATAACCGATTAAAAGCATATCAAATAAGTTAAAAATTAAAGACATGCATCGTGCTTTCACGTGAAAGAAGGCATGTACCGTGGTTTGAAGAGTAAAGTGGACTGTGGGCATGTGAAGACCAGCTTGCACTGTCCTTGGAATGCAAATCTTGAATTTAAAAATTGCTTTTGCAGCACATTGTTGAAACGAGATTCCCTGTTTGACACAACCATTCACTGGCATTGACTGCAAAGGAGAGAATCGTGGCAAAGCGGTTTGAATATCAAAACATTAACCATGCACGCCATTAATAAGTTGTTGGTTGGTAGATAAACAACCAAGTGAGAAGAGTTTTACTTTAACCAGCTTTGCCCAAGTATGTGTGGTGAAGTATTGAAGTCAGAGTGAGCAGTTGTGTGAAGGAGAGGTAATGTTTCTTTCCGTTTTGATGTGGTAGTTGCAGGAAGAAGCATTGTGATTTACTTGAAGAGGCAGACAATGTTGAATGGAGGAGCAAGAACGTTGTTGAGGACGATGAGGAAGAACGTTGTTGATGATGATGAGCGACTGGATGAAGCTGCCAAACGTGGAAGCAGGGGTTGAAGAAGTTCAATTGGTGACGGTTGTGTATTCGGAAAGAAGAAGAGATGATCCGGTTGGTCCTTTCCGCAGGAGAAGCATGCGTAATCGAGGTATAGAGTTGCAGGTTCTGGAACTGGGAGTCGTATTCGGTTACACGGAGGCGTAACCGATTACAACTTCATGAAGAATTTGCCTTAATGGCGTATTTGGTTACAGGTTCACGTAACCGGTTACAGCTTATTCCAGATCCGTATTCCGTTGCATAGTGGCTTCTCCGGTTGCATGCACGGTGTGCGCGTGTTTGTTCGTTTGGATTGCCTTGGTATCCGGTTGATGAGGTTGTGGTGTGTGAGTTATTTGGACTTCCATATGTGCATTCCTTCCTCCGTCGCAGTCATTGCTTGACTTCATTCGTTTATGGAAGTGATGGGATGGTTTATGGAAGTGATGCCACCGTTGGGGTTATGCACACCTCAGATGAAGAATGGGAGGAGGGAGAGCAGGGAAATGTCTTCCATGGAGAAGAACATGAAAGTTTGTCCAGTGGAGGAGAGGTTGATGGGGATGGTTGTGGACAGGAGGAGGAGGACGGGGGTGTTGAGGTTTTGTGCCAAGGGTTTGAACTTGTACATGTAGGATAAGCCCGAGAGTGGTTTGGTTTTTGTTAAGCAACAGCCTAACCATTTAACTATTTGTATGTGTTGCAGGTGTATGTAATTATAAGGTGCATTTGGTAAGCTACGGACGTGCATAGGATTGGTAAGCTACGGAAAAATCACATGTGTAGTAAACATAGTTATGTATGTGTCCACTTTCATTCGTTGTATATCATTTCTTGATTTATATTGTTGTTGTTTCACACTTTCTCTGGCCACAAGAAGACCATTTTTCACATATGGAGAAGTATCTCAGAACGTTTGTACTCCTTTGTGTACCTGTTGATTTTTGAAGGAGCAACTTTTGGACATGTATTGGTATAAACAAACAGTTTGGTTATGTTTCTTTCTTTTTTGTTGATGAGGACTATTGTGTTAATGTTTATAACTCTATCTTTGTAATTAATTGCAGTTGTATTCCGAAAAAGGTCATGTAGCAGAGAGGGTCACCATCTTTGACCAACAAGGAAACACAGGTCAGGGATAAAAACTTGATTATTGTGTCCATTTCGTATATAGTTGTAGTGTTAAAGACAATGTTGTTCTTCCCATAACATGTGTAGGTTACTAATGAACTTCCTCTTATGCTTTGATTAGAGATTTTTGAGGTGGAAAAAATTGGTGGGTGTATGTTAATAATTTTGTATCGGTACCTGGTTGCGTTTCCTAAGTTGGTGTGTTAAATCAGTCAGCAGAGTGAGTTGAAGGTAGATATTTAACAATGTTCACAGTTTCTTTTAACCATTATATGATATAAGTTATTGATGTCATTTTTGTAACAGGTTTGTTTGGGAATTGTGACTCAATTTATTTGAATATTGACCATTGAAAGTAGTATCTGATTGGGTTCATTACAAATGTGAGTCCGTACTGAATCTTGGCTTAAGTCTTAAGTCTTGCTGAAAAATCTTGGTTTAAAGATTGTCAAGTGTCTTCAATAGGTATGTTTCATATTATTACATTTAATTAATGTGCATGAATGTGGTTTATTAACTAAATAAATATGATGTATTTTGTTTATTTATGATATCAATGCATGAATATTGTTAAATAGGATATGATTACGTGAATATATGAAGTTAATGATGTTGTTGATTTTAGTTGTATGTACAAATGAAGTTGTTAATTAGTATGTATTTTGTTAAGTAAATATAGATGGAAGGACAATTAGATTTATCATATTTGGACCGTGAAGATATAGATGATGATGTGGTTGGTGTAGACTTCAATATTATCGCATTGATACGTCAACAATTACAAATAACGACTTCATTGGTTGTAGTAACAATGTTATGCATTGTTGCACACGCGTTGAGTATCTTGAATATGTACTCTAGTGATTCCAGTAGTGTAAGCAATTACCTACCAGACAGAGATCGTCGTAGGGAGCAATTAATGTCATATCTTGTGCATACGGTTCGGTGCCGCGACATCATTAGGATGGGTCCAGAGGCATTTGTTAATCTTTGTGAGAGACTAAGATCAACCGGGTTAGTTAAGGATGTCATTCAGTCGACAGTGGAGCAACAAGTTGCTCACTTTCTTCATATAATTGGCCATAATGTTAGGAATCGAAGTGTGACATTTTTCTTTCATCGATCTGGTTCGACGGTTAGTAGACACTTTCACAATGTCTTGGATGCTATCTTAACTTTGGAATCGGAATTTATAATTCAACCCTCAGGAAATGAGATTCATCCATATGTCTTGAACAACAATCGATTTTACCCGTACTTTAAGGTACTCATATGAACATATTTGTAGATGTTATTTCATCAAAGTATGATAACAAAATTTTGGTTTATGATGACTTGTTATTTTTATTATTAGGATTGTTTAGGGGCCATAGACGGTACTCATGTTCGTGTAAATGTGCCAAGACGTGAAGCTCCAAGATTTCGAGGAAGAAAAGATTGGCCAACTCAAAATGTGTTTGCGGCGTGTGATTTTGACATGAAATTCACATATGTTCTTGCTGGGTGGGAAGGGACTGCATCTGATTCAAGAATTTTAAAAAATGCTCTTCATCGAGATGATCCGTTGGTTATTCCCGAAGGTCAGTGTGTACATTGCGATGTTGAAGATTTTATTTAGTAGTGACTAATTACCTCTTTGTGGGAAAAATTGTAGGAAAATACTACCTCGGTGATGCTGGATTTATGTTGAAAAGCACAATTTTGACTCCATATAGAGATGTAAGATATCACCTTAAAGAATATACACGTAGAGGACCACAAAATTCAAGGGAGTTGTTTAATCATAGACATTCATCGTTGCGAAATGTAATTGAAAGAACTTTTGGTGTATTGAAAAAACGATTCCCTATCATTGCAAGTGGCACTGAACCACACTATGTGTTGGAGACAATGACAGACATTATATTAGCTTGTTGTATCTTACACAACTTTCTTCGTGGCGTGGATAACGATGAAGCATTACTTGATGAAGTTGATCATGAGTTGAATGAAAGGGAAGACCATAATGTTTCATCATCTCAAGTTAGAGAAGATGACCATAATGTGGCGAGATTATCAAAACTCGTAGTTATTGTATTTAATTGTGTTGTATGACTGTTTGATGTTATGAATATGAGAAGAACATTATATTAAGGATGTTTATTGTTAACTTGTGACCATTTTGTTTATGAATTAGGTATAAAATGAACAAAGGTAAGGCAGCCGCCCTTGAGTCCTATGCTCCTACTAGAGAGTTCATGAAGTGGATAGAGGACATGGACGCACGTCTTCTACACTCTATGATTGAGGAATCACAAATCGGTAATAGGGTTGACGGAAGCTAGACATCCAAAGCATATAGTAACATAGTTGATCATCTTCATAGCTCTGGTTATGTCGCAATTACGAAAAATAATGTTAAAAATCGTCAAAAATTCTTGAAAGATAAATGGCGTGAGGTACATGACTTGTTTTTTGGATTGAGTGGATTTGCATGGAACCCAGTTAGTATGACATTTCATGCTAAGGATGAAGTTTGGATGGACCTAATTCAGGTATTTATAAAAATACTCAAATTTTGTGGATCCTTATTATACATAATATGAAGCAGTGTGTTTGTTGGTTCAGTCGAGGCCAACTGCGACAAAATGGAGAGTTAATTGTATAAAACTCTACGACTTAATGGTCGAGTTATGGGCAGCTGATCGAGCTTCTTGGAGTGGTGTTCGGACCGCTCGTCAAGCACGTCGACAGCAGGTTGGTCCTCGTGTCAGTGTTGATTTGAATCAAAATATTGAGTACATTCCAGAACAGCCTCAATGGGCGGGGTTTAGAGACCTAACTCCACCATCACCTCCTCCATCTGTCGATGAATATAGT
Organism: Vigna angularis; assembly: GCF_016808095.1. NCBI lineage: Eukaryota > Viridiplantae > Streptophyta > Magnoliopsida > Fabales > Fabaceae > Vigna > Vigna angularis. The sequence continues at coordinate 7,885,035 of NC_068973.1, read as the reverse complement.
CCGGGACAGACTCAATCTGTGCCTTCCGTTCCATCCGGTGGAACTTCATCCTCACGGGGATCGAAAAGGAAGGCACCTATGGTCGATGTTATTGATTCTCAAATTGATAAGTTGACGACCAGCCTTGATGGTTTCGCAAATGTGCTTAGCTCATCAAATGTTCATTTTGGTGTGATCTCTGATGCAGCTGTGCGTTAGTGTCAGCAATGGAAGATAGAAATCAAATACTTCGTCGCAGCTCGACATACACATACACAGAGGGCGACATTTATGAAATGTTGAGTGCTATGAACATTTTTTATGAAAACTTGCTCGACCATTGTTATGATTTCTTATGTGCAAACCCCACATGTACAAAGAGGTTGATGGGACTACCACCACACAAGCGGTGGAATAAATTATGTAAAATGATATCGGGCGGTGACTGTAAGGAAGGCTTATATGACTAGTTATATTAGTATTATATTAAATTCTGTATCAGTGATTTAATTATGAATTATTTTTTAAGTTATGTTTACGGTTACGATGTAATGATTTGTTCTTATTTGTTCTTATTATTAAATATAAGTAATTTGTTATGACTAACTTTGTTGTTGTTTTAATCAATTGCTTTGTTGAAGAAATTGTGAAATGGCCTCATCATCAACAAAAAGGCCAAGAAAAAGTCGTAAGGGAAAAGAAACCCTCACTGAGGCAGAAGATGCAGCCCATGTAAGACCATCTGTAGAGGAACAATTAGATCAGCGTCGTTTCTTCACTCACAGTCATCAAATGGAAAACTATGCAGCTGATTTCTATACAAGGAGTATAGTTGCTCCGAAGATAATGAATTTTGAATCATTTACCGGTTCAGGATTATTTTTCCAACAGCATCTTCTATTTCAAGGGGTGGTCCAATTTCTTACATTACAGGGACTCTACTATCCGGATTTAATCAAAGTATTTTATTCAAATCTAAAGATTTCTGGAAATGGATATATGCTCAGTGAGGTAAACAAGACAAAAATTAGATTGAAACCTGCTGATTGGTTGAATGTAGCTAACTTGAAGTACGAGGGTCAGAAGTTGTGTTATTCAAATATCCCAGAAGACTTTCCATATGACCGTGACATGGCATTAGCTACTATGGTTATACCAGATTTGCAGGGTGGTCAAGGTGTTTTAACGGTTGGTTGTTTGAATATCAATGATAGGCTTCTACATTATGTTATTGTGCATATGTTGACTCCACGACTTGGAAATTTTGCTAGGTTATTGCAGGAAGATATTTTTATGATATGGGTGCTTAAAAATAATATAGCAATCAATTGGCCTCATCACATCATGCAGCATATGCTTAAATGCAAGGCCAGTGACACACCCCTCCCATACGGTGTCCTTATCACACAGATCATGCAATATCGTGGAGTTCACGTTGATGCCGATGCCAGCACTCATATAGGGTCCCGACATCACTTTTCAATCAAGTCTTTGAAGAGGATGAAAATTGTTAATGTCAACGATGTTTGGCAACACGATCTGGATGATGATGAAGAAGAAGACCAACCAAACCCTCATCAAAACCCTGTGCAGCCTCCTCCACCTCTATCAAATCCTAATATGATGACTCAAATGTGGGAAGGAGTACAAGACTTGAGATACAGAATGCAGGGTATGGAACAAATGCAGGTGCAGGTTCAACGTATTGAAGATAACTTGGCAAACCTTTCCCTAGACATGAACCGCCAATTTGCTCACCTCAATCAAAATGTGAACTTGATTCTTCACCATTTAGATGATTAAGTTCATTATATTTCCGATAATGTATTACATTACTTGAATATTCTTAAATTTCTTTGTATGTGTTTGAAATATTACATTACTTATTAATGCTATTGTCCTTAACGTCAGCTTTGCTAGTTTTTGTTATTGTGTACTTTCTCATCTGCAAATTAAATGGACTCTCGAATCATTGATGAAGTGCAAAAACAAATTAATCTATCAAGAAGACTACCTGTTGTTCTTGAACAACAGACACAGGCCATGGATCGTCGAATATCCCTGGTAAATGTTGGGATTCGATCATCTAATCCAACTACAGAAGAAATTGAAAACTTGTTACGGACTATGAACATTGAAGATCATAATTTATTCAGACAATGCTTCGATTTTTTATCTTCACATCCATCCCATACAAGACGTCTAATAGGGATGCCAATACAATATCGTTTCAATGCATTACAACGATACCTTGCTGAATCAACGTGATCATGAACTATTAAAAGAATATTTGTATGTTGAATTGTTTCAACTTTTTTTTAGGTCATGTAATATTATAACTTGCTACTTAATTATTTGTTTGTTTAATGTTAATCATTCTCACTTCCGTAACAAATAAATTGATATCACTTCGTACTAAATTATATTACAAGCAAATACTACATTTTAAAATAAATTCATTTTACTACATTATAACTTTTACAATTTTTAAACATTAATTTTATTAATTATTCATAATTTTTTTCTCTTTATAAACATTTTTACAATTAAATATAACATTACAAAATAACATTTTATAATACTTTTATACCTAGGGGCATTTTGGTAATCTTTAATTTCTACCAATTAAACTAATTTTTAAAATCTATCACATCAATCAAATCTTACACTAATTTTCAGAAACTTTACTTCCAAATCCATTCTCAATTAACCACAAATCCACTCAAAAAAACAACTAAAAAATTACCCTCAAATCCACTCAAATCCATTCAAATCATCTCCCCCAAATCATCTCCTCCAATTATACCCAAAAGAACACACCCTTAGAGAGATAAATCAAACAAAAAGGTAGTAAATATTTTAGTTTTATATTGATTAGCTCATAATTTGTGTTGTATTTTATTATCCTATGTAACTAATAAAGAATTTTATTAACCATACAAATAAAGTATTACTTTTTATCACTTATGACTTATGAGAGCACATAATTTTCTTTTAGAATAACTTCTAATATTTAACTGAGATTTATTTTTAAGTACACAATATTTCTTTATATTAATTACATAAAGTTTATGCAAGCTATATAATAATAAGTTGTTTGATATTACAAGAAAACTTTTGCTGAGAGGATATTGCAGAGAAACATTCCTTATTTTAATAATAAGTTGTTTGATATTACATTTAATACATAACACAAAACTTCATGAGGCACTTAAAGAATGCACCGTTAAAAAAAGATGTTGCCAACATGGATAAACTTTTTTTCTATCAAGATAAATTACTTTACCATTTCTCCAATTTCTTAAATTAATTTTTGTAACGATTTTTCACAACATATGGAATGAATAAGCCAATATTTTTTACTATTACAAATACTAGATAAGAGAATGAGAAAATAACACAATGATTGGATAGCGTACTGAAGGACAAATGCTCACTTACATGAGACAACAAACAACACTTTTTTTGTTAAATGTAGAGCAACGTGCATATGAAAGATAGCAAGTGGTTCTGGAAATAACCCTACTCAAGTAAAGTTTAATAAAAAAAAGTTGGATTGGTTTCGTGCTATTGCCAGCCTCTACCACACAAAAATATTGTAGTAGACAGGAAGATCAAGACATTTTCTCTTTGCAACTTTCCCCTACATTACCTTTACAAAATATCTCTTGCCAACAAATAACACAAACATGACAGAGCTAATAAACTTTGTGCTAAAAAAAGAAAAGCAACCTTCCAATTTTCTCTTTGATCATGACACTTGATACAATAAATTATTCAAAATAGAGGCAAGAAGATGGTGACCGTAATTACAACTGACCATGTACACTTAGATGTACAATCATGGTATTGGAATATGCATAAATGAAGGCAAAGACTCATTTAGTACTAACTTTTGATAAGAGGAGCATAAGATTTTTCTGGTGAAGAAGACGAAAAATCTGACAGAAATATAACAAGCAAGGTGATTCACAATCAAGCTAGATGAATTATGGTGTAAATATGTGGCAAGTTCAAAAATCTTCAATTTTTATGTTCATATGTGTTTGTTGTATTCAAACATGCATACAACGCTTTGGGATGTACATTGTTCATGTTTGTACCTTGGAATGAGTATCTAAACTATATGGTCTTTTTGAAGAATTTAAGCATAACAACTTTTGAACAACTTGTAGTGAACTACATTTGTGCCCAAACACATAAATGAAAAGAACTTCAAAGGATTGACTCATCACTAGTGCACTAAAGGAAAATGACAGCGGTTATTTTCGCCTATATGCAGCGGTTGACAAACCGAGTTATATATAGGCAAGACAAAAAGAGGTAGGCATTTTGCTTTGGTTCAGAATCGAGACAAAAAGGGGTAGGCTTTTGCCTCAGTTCAAATGCAATCGAGGCGGTAGAGGGTATTTAATATTTTTCCTGCGAGGTCTATTGCCTCGGTTCCTTTGAAGCAAGGCAGTATGGGGTATTCCACCTCGGTTGGGGTTAAACCAAGACAGTAGAGGGTATTTTTTTTTTCGTTAGATTTTTTTATTTTTTATTAGGTTAAAGAAGATGTCATCAGTCCTGTCAACAATGCATGGATCCGATAATACTCTTTGAAGAACGTCAGCTATAGAGTCATGAATTTGTAGATGTCCTAGCTGGGATGTCACTTTCTCTTATTCATTCTCACTCCATGGAATAGATTCCAAATATTCTAGGCATGATGCAACCCCTAAGATCAAACATGATTGTTGTCTATACCTACAAAATAATGCAAGTAAAAGTAAGAACATAAGAAACCAATTGCAATCAAGAAACAAAAACAAAAAGAATGTACAAAACAACGAACATCAACCTGAGCAAGCTCAAAACTTTAGAAACCTTGAGCAAACTCAAAACTTTAGGAACCCCATCGCCCATGGAACACAACTTGGTCTTGAGATCCTCGTAGTGCATCAAAATCACAGCTTCCACATACACTTCCACGTCATCGCAGTCGTTGATCTCCACCGAGTGCGACACCGCACCGTTCTTAATTCCATTTTTTTTATTTCTTTATAACTTCTAATTTTAAGAAATATATTTTATTTACGTTATTCTTAGTTACAAACTTATATATCCTTTTGAAGGTTTCATCTCTAAATATTGTTTCATTTATTTTTAATTTAAACTCTTTTATATTACCGTATCAATCTATAATACTTCAATAAATACGCAATAAAATATTCTATTTCAAATAAAATAAATATAAATTGTTGGTTATTTTATTTTTCAATATTTAAAATAAAATTTTCCAATCATACTCTCTATTTTATACATATAATAGCCATGCTTAACTTTTATTAACAAAAATTATTTATTATTTACTTAAACCAGTAATGAATAATCAGCAAAATTATCAGTTTAAATTTGAAAGAATTTTATATTTCTAATACATTATAATAGAATAAAACAATATCTTTATTTTTCCCACATATTAAAATTTGGTACCAATCATTGTTAATAACGATATTTTATTTTAAAATGTATATTACACAAGACCAATTAATATTAATTTACATTATATTATGTGATTTATTATTTTAATAAATTTTAATATTTTATTTAAAAAATAAAATGATTTTAAATAATCATTATTAATTTTATTAATTATCAAATTTCTAAAATAAGAGATGATATTTTGATTAAAGAGAGAAAAAAAACATCTACTTTAACAACTTAAAATTACAATATTTCAATCTTAATTTAAAATGAATTGTTAATTAGATGTTTCCATTTAGGTGTCGAACTCTTGTTTCTGATTTTGATTCATTTATAAGAATTGACGGAATTATGAATATGTAAAGAAAATAGATACACCGATGTAGTTAATAATTTACTTTAGAATTTTGATTATAAATTATTTAAATTTGAATTAAATATATTTTTAATCTTTACGATGTTATTTTGGGTTTCGTTTCTCTTTTACTTTCTTCATTTTCATCATCTTTTCTAAAAACTCTAATTTTCTCTGAGGTGGCTATGTCTGATGGCAGCTGTGTGCCACCTTTATTTTTGTTTTTTAAATCAGAACAGGGGTTTCTTGAAAATTAGGTTCTTTAGTTTCGGAACGGAACCATCTTGCGGAGGGGGGAGACCGTCGATGTTGCCTTCTATTTGGAGTTCGAATTCCCATAAGACTTTACTCGAAGCATCGATTATGAGCTTCTCCAACTCACGGAACCGCGTGCATATGTCTGCGCCAGGTTCTCCTTCGAAGATTTGTGATATATGGGGTTTGAGTTTTTCTAGGGATTCAAATACTTCCAATAGTTTGAAGAGCTTCTGGGGCTCTTTCCTGCTTCGGGCCCCGCCTTCTCCGAAGCGGAAGAACACGACCAAGATCTTGTCGGAGATTTTGATGAAGCATTCTGGCCAAACTAGACCCTCCATGAAATCGCCCAGGACTTTCTCGCAGAGTTTATTTTCTGAAAACAAGACCTTCTTGATTACGACTTCGAAGTGTTGATCGCTCTCAGCCTTCGTCATTGACGAAATGGGACTGCTCCGAACGTTCAAGCTCGAAGGATTCTCATCCTCGTGCTTCACCATTCATGGTCGTTTCCTCTTTAGAGCTGTAGAGTTAAATCGAAAGGACTATCAATACGAAACCAAAAAAAGCAAAATAAAAAGAAAAAAGAGAAATTGCTGAGAGAAAGTCGCACCAACAGCGACATGGGCATGGCAGAAGAGCTCGAATTTTGGGGGTTGGAGATCGGTGACTTTGCATCGATGGAAGATTTATTGGGTTCTCGGGAATCAAACTTAGAGGATTCGTTGGCGATGATTTCTTGTTTCAACGGTCCCTGAGGTTGTCTCATCATGTCGTACAGTATTCTGGGAATTGGTTCTTTAGTTGTGTTCAACATGCTGGCGCTGGTGTTTGGCCAATTTTTTTCTCAGAGGGGACCCCTTCAGTCCATGGCCAATTTTTTTCTCAGAGGGGACCCCTTCAGTCCAGTAACACCCCTTCGGTTTGTGCTTGGATAGACCCTTCGGTCGATCACCTTCAGTTCGTGCTTGGATAGACCGACAAGTCGTCCTCTACTTCTTCCGATGCTCGCCATTGATTTCAAAAACACATAAAAGATCCCAACTTTGTTTTTCGTGAGGTTCTTTCTCACGACCCAATTCTTAAAATCTCAATGGTGTTCCTCCTTTTTTTCTTTCTCTTACTCAGTATTTTTTGTTAATGTTATTTTAGGGCTTGTGGGTTGCATTGAAGATGAATCAGTTGGGTAAAGAGAACAAGCTTTTGGAATATTAGGTTGAATGAATTTTTAAGAGAAGTCAATTGATAAAGAAAACATGTTTTTTCTTCGTTTAATTGATTGAAGACAAGGAAAAAACCCTAATTGATTGAAGACAAGGAAAAAACCCTAAGAAACGCCAATTCTGATTTCAGAAAAAAAAATTGAAACGTGGCAAACACTTAACATCAAAGCTGCATCAGGCCTAGCACATCATTAGCCACGTCCTTATTTTTTAAGGACTAAAAATTTAGAGTTTCCAAAAAGAAAAGGATGAAAATGAACAAAGCTTTGAAAGAATGGTGAAACTCAAAATCACGTTATACTTGAAAGACTAAAAATATATTTAATCCTCTAAATTTTAATGACAATTAAAAAGATAAAATAAAAAAGTATATAATTATAGATATTATTATATACAAAATAAATTTTAGTTATTAAAACAAAAATATTATAAATAATATTATGTGAATGATTTTTTGATTATGAATAATTATTTAAATTTAAAAAATAATTATTAAGATGCTGAAAGAGTAAATAATTTTTTATAATAAAAAATTATTTCATTTAAAAATAGATACTAAAATAATAAAATTGAAAAATGTTTTTTGTTATAAATAATTATTTAAGTTTTAAAAAAAATTATTCAAACAAATAAAACTAAAAAAACAAAATAAATGTTATCTATAAATATGAGTGTGGAGGGAAAGAAGTATTTACATGGTAGGGGAACTAGTACTTTGACATGCTATCGTAAATTGACATTCATTTGACACGTGTCAAATGTAATGTTTATGGGTCCCATAGCAGCGAGGAAATGGGACAATTTTGTAAGGAAAATGATTCTTTGACATGGTTAAAGTAAATGACACTCATTTGACACGTGATGGGCCAATTATTGTGAATGTCATAAAGGGTAAATTTGTCATTTGCATTGTTGGTTGGTGTTGCGCTAGTTTGGGAGGAGAATAAATGAAACATTGTGTTTCGGTGAAGGCAACTGTTGCATTAGGTCCTCTCTCTGATTTCAATTTTTCAAAGGTCGACCCTTTCATTTTGGAAGAGGAACTCAAAGGGCTAGGGTTAGGGTTGAGAGAAAGAACGTGAGAAACTGTTCGGTCATACCTGTGAGGTTATACCGAACGGTAGAGGTCGAACAATTGAGACCAAGGTATGGCCGAACGGTTGAGGCCGAACACTAGAGGCCAAATTTGGCTAAGTATCTGTGAGGCCATGGGAGGCCAAGCAGTTGGGGTCAAGGTATGGTTGAACGGTTTAGTACAAACACTTGAGGTCAAATTTGGCTAAGTACTTGTGAGGCCATGGGAGACCGAGCAGTTGAGGCCAATGTATGGCCGAACGGTTGAGTACGAACACTTGAGGCCAAATTTGGCTAAGTACTTGTGAGACCATGGGAGGCCGAGCAATTGGGGCCAAGGTATGACCGAACGATTTAGTACGAACACTTGAGGCCAAATTTGACTATGTACATGTGAGGCCATGGGAGGCCGAGTAGTTGAGGTCAAGCTATGGCCGAACGGTTGAGTACGAACACTTGAGTCCAAATTTGGCTAAGTACCTGTGAGGCCATGGGAGGCCGAGCAGTTGGGGACAAGGTATAACTGAACGGTTTAGTACGAACACTTGAGGCCATGAGAGGCCGAGTAGTTGAGACCAAGGTATGTCGTAATCTGAACAAATCCCTAAAATAAAAAATCTAAATGAGTGAGGAAAGAAAACCTAAATGAGATTTTCAAATGAGGACCCAAAGAAGACCGAAACCCAAATTTTGCTTTTACTCCTTTTACCCTTACTTACTCTGTAATTATTTTATTCAAAACAATGATGTGAAGCGTGTCAAATGAATGTAAGATCCACGTCAGCGTGTCAAACGAATGTAAACTCCATGTCAGCGTGTCAATGTATTATCACCCATTTTGTAACTATAATTTCATACATTTTCAATTTGAATTTGTGACACGCTTTTAGTTTCAATTTTTTTCTTCGTGGGTGTGGCCATTTCGTTTGATCAGCCCTAATCGCTTTGCATTTTATAGATACGTTCTGCCCTCTTCCCTCCTCATTTGATGGTTTAAATGTGTGCTCCATTCTTCAGCCACCACCGCACCCGATCTGTGGTCATTGTCGGTTCCATTGGTGGAATTGCCACTGCCGCGGCGGTTGGAGGGAAGCAGGCATTGAAGAGATACATATAATCTAGCGAATGATTAGGTCAAAAGAGTAGAATGGGAATAATAGCACAAATTACACTAATACTTTCAAGTTATTTGTCTTTTTATAACTTTTTGTTGTTGTTCCTCATTGAAGAATTTATTGCTTTGATTTTTTTTTTGGAGAATGTTGATGAAAAAGATTGTTGAGGATGGTTCACTCCCTTGGTTACCCTAATTATTCAGGTGCAAAGATCTAGTACGAGCGTTATCTCCGACTATGGATGGGAACAAGGACGACGCGTTGAAATGTTTGAGAATCAGTAACTAGGCCTTAGAAAACGATAATCGTTCACGCGCGTTGAAGTTCGTGACGAAGGTGCTCCCCGTCGACGATCTACTGTCCACGATAGAAGCGGAGACAAGGGACCAGTTTCGTGCCAGAGAAAGTAAGAGGAAGAAAAACTTTTATGAGATATTGGGATTAGAGAAAAATTTCAATCCCTCCGAGACAGAAGACTTTAGAAATTCACAACCTTTTACAGGTAGAACTATAATCTTTGACGACATGTCACAAGAAGGAGAAATAATAGCTCCTGCAACGCAAGGCGCTGTAACAGTTTACAACTGACCCGAAGCCTTGTTTAAGGTCTCCACTAAGTGTAATAGCTTACCAGCTGTAACACCCAAATAATTTAAAGGGTATTACTGGTAGTAAAGACTAAATTAATTTAATATCTGATTTAAACAATCAAACTTTATTTCAATCCTTCCAAAGTACAATTTCCAAACTTACAAACTTTAAATAATATAGTCTTTACCACTTAACATAAATTCGAAATTAAACTTATAAGTCTTACACAACATATTGTTTTCTTTCAATGCAAATTTATTCTATTTACAAAAATCCCTGAAAGTTTTTCCCGCATCTCTCTCATCATCTCTAAGCTTTTTCAACCGCATCTGCAACATTATCTGCTCACATATAACATGAGTTATATGATCATAGCACAAACAAATAAGGGTAAGTCAACCATATCATACAATCGTTAAACTTACAATATAAATGTTTCAATCATGTATTTCTGTAATTTATAAAAAACCATTATCCCGATGTCATTAACTCATCATTTTTTTTTAAATCATCTTTCCCATTTTCATAACCTTACAAGTATACCATGCTTACTCACGAAGCCTTATGGTCAGACCGCTCTCTACCTGCTTCCTTAAGCCTTACTTGTATACTATGTCTTACTTTCTGAAGCCTTATGGTCAAACCTCTCTCTGCTTGCTTCTTACGAATCATATGTTTATGTCAAAGCCTTATGGTCAGACCACTTTCTGCCTGCTTTCATAAACCTCGGGTGTTACTTTGCTCATATCAAGCTCTCATGGTATAAACCGAACATACTACTCCTAGTAGTAAACGTCATTTCACAAGTAATGATTTCTTATATCCACTCCAACATTTTATAGAATCAACTATTCATACCCTCTTATCCACCTAACTCAATCATGTTCATTCTTTAATCATAAAATAACCCATTTTGGTGTCAATAAATTAAACATATTGTCAGATATCATACTTCATATCATAAACTCAATTTTCTCATAAAAGTGTAACTCAACAGATTTTCACCAATCAAAAGTCATAGATCAGTCAAAATACATCAACATATCTTAGGAACTACATATTAAAGTTTGGGCTCATTGTAGCGGTAAATAAAATATATATGAAGTTTTTATCATGATAACTTTATGCATCTTCAATCAACTTGTTTTATTTTATTTTTATCCTAGTAGAGATCTTTCTTTACCCCAATTGGTCACCGGAGAGGACCAAGATGTCTGAACGCATCAAACTCACCTTCGACGCCAGCACATATGACTAGTCACAACTGACTGGACCAGGCCAGGGCTGCTCTATGATCAGGGATGTGCCAACTCAAGTTTTTAAGGTTCCTCTATCCTACCAACAAGGAAAGGCCCTCAATAATTAATTTATTTAAATTATCTACCCTCTTCTGTTATGCTCTAAATCTGAAACGCCAAATTTTAATATTTTCACTTCCTCTCACAACAATCTCAAACAGTACCTGTACATCTATTTAATACCCATATACAAGCTATTACAGAACCCTTACTCCAGACCTTCCAACAAGATCAATTTCAGCCAACAAACTCATTCAAAACAGATTAAATTCATCACATCACAACATGTACAATTTTACAGTTTCAGTTATAACATCCAATATAATAAAAGTCATAAAACAGTTTCACAAGAGCACACCAGTTCAACATTCTTATGCATATATTTTTATAAAATAAATTCATACTAAAATATTTAGCTCCCCTTTACCATCAAAATAATCTTAATATAAAATTCAGGGGAAACAAGAAGTTGAATCTGGCAGAGCCGGTTAGACAACTTCTCATCCTTCCAGAAAGAAGCAAAAAAAAAAAAGATAAAACAATAAAATTTCTGGGGAAACAAGAAGTTGAATCTGGCAGAGCCGGTTAGACAACTTCTCATCCTTCCAAAAATACAATATAAATAAGAAATAAAAAGTATGGGGAAACAAGAAGTTGAATCTGGCAGAGCCGGTTAGACAACTTCTAATCCTTCCAAAAATACAATGTAATTAAATAATAAGAACAATAACAGGTCTGGGGAAATAAGAAGTTGAATCTGGCAGAGCCGGTTAGACAACTTCTAATCCTTCCAAAAATAAAACGAATAAGGAAAACAATAAAAAGTATGGGGAAACAAGAAGTTGAATCTGGCAGAGCCGGTTAGACAACTTCTAATCCATCCAAAAATAAACAACTAATAACATACAAATGTCATAACATAATCAACATCATATTTTACAACTATCACACTTGGATTTAAACACAGAGGCATGTTCCCATTCAAAATTCAAGATCATACAAAAACAAAATACTTCATATTCAAGATTTAAGATCAGACAAGAGCAAAATATTGCATATTCAAGACTCAAGATAATACAAAACGAAATACTAAAGGTTAGCTCCCCTTACCTCTATTACAGACTTAATCTCCTCGTTCCCCGAAAACTTCCATAATGTCCCCTTTGCAACTAGAATTTCTTCCTGTCGCAACCGGAATCGCGACGGGACGACGATCCGAAAAAACGTAAATAAATTTTGATTAAAGAGATTGGAGTCGCCACCATAGTTTATTCTGGAAAACTACGGAAAAACCATAAAATGATAAGGCAATGGTCTACGAACATGAGATTCGAAGTTCGGGAGTCGGTTACGTGTAGGGAAGGTATTAGCACCCTACAACGCCTGCCTGAAGGCAGTACCTTTAATTAAACGTGCAAAGTCGATGTGGTTTTTAAAATGATTATTATTCCCCGAAAATAAAATTACAAGACAATGCAAAGAAAAAAAATATTTTTTATTTTTTAGGAAGCCCGACAAGGATTGACCTTGTTCCTACGTATTCTCATGTGAGAAATCAGGGGTACGTAGTTCTTTTAAAAACTGCTTGAGAAAATTGTTTGAGAGATTTGTTTTGAAATTGTTTGAAAATTTGTTTAATTGATTATGGATAAATTTGGATTTTTGGGAGAGTGAGCCTGACAAGGTCTGGCCTTGCTCCTACGTATCTCCACTTTTGATGGAGAATCAAGGATCACGTAGTTCTGGCTAGCAATATTGATTGTTGTTTGAAAATGTGGATGTTTTTGGTTTTTGAAGATTTTTATATTTTTTGGTATTTTTTGATGTAATATTTAGATTTTTTTTGCGTAATGAGCACTAGGCTGATGCGTACGATCGCACGAGCACTCACACGGCTTTTTCTTTGTTTTTTATTGTTTTGCGTAATGAGTACTAGGCTGATGCGTACGATCGCACGAGCACTCATACGGCTTTTTTTTTATTTTTTATTGTTTTGCGTAATGAGTACTAGGCTGATGCGTACGATCGCACGAGCACTCATACGGCTTTTTTTGTTTTTTTTATATTTTGGGTAACGAGTACTAGGCTGATGCGTACGATCGCACGAGTACTCATACCGATATTTATTATTACATGTTTTTTAAAGTTTTATATTTTTTTATTTTTTTATTAAGAAAGAGAGGTGAGTTGAAATATCTATGACGTAAAAATATCAAAAAGCATAGGATAAAATTGTGGTAGAAAATAGGATAAATTTATAAACTAAAAAATGATCAAAATGAATATAAGTAGAATGAAAAGAAAATGTGTACCTTGTTAAAGATTTGAAAGATGAAGTAAGACTTTGCTTGTAATAAGTTGTGAGAAGAGGTAGATTGATGGTGAAGAAGATGAATTTGTAGTAGAAATGTGGTATGAGATTTTATATGTATAGAGAGATAGTAAAATGTGAGAGAAAAATGAAGTAGAGTTTTAGGATGAAGAGGTTTGGTGTGTGAGAGAAAGAAGATGGATATTATGTAACTTTTGTGTGTGTGAAGTGAAGAGAATGTAGGTATTTATAGAGTTAAGGATGAAGAAAGTTGATGAATAAAAATAATATAATAAGTTGGTGGAAAATTTAGATGAAATAAAATATAATAAAAAAAGATGAATAGAAAAAGTTAATGTGGAAAATAAGTGAAAGAAATAATATAAAAAGTTTGTGGAAAAATTAGGTGAAATAAAATATAGTGAATAGTAAAAGTTAATGTGGAAAATAAGTGAAAGAAATAATATAAAAAGTTGGTGGAGAAATTAGGTATGGAAATTAAGTGAAAGAAATAATATAAAAAGGTGGTGGAGAAATTAGGTATGGAAATTAAGTGAAAGAAATAATATAAAAAGTTGGTGGAGAAAGTAGGTAAAATAAAATATAGTGAATAGTAAAAGTTAATGTGGAAAATAAGTAAAAGAAATAATATAAAAAGTTGGTGGAGAAATTAGGTATGAAAATTAAGTGAAAGAAATAATATAAAAAGGTGGTGGAGAAATTAGGTATGAAAATTAAGTGAAAGAAATAATATAAAAAGTTGGTGAAGAAAGTAGGTAAAATAAAATATAGTGAATAGTAAAAGTTAATGTGGAAAATAAGTGAAAGAAATAATATAAAAAGTGGGTGGAAAAATAAGGTGGAGAAAAATGGATAATAAAAAATGTTGATGGAGAAGATATAATTAAAAAATGTAAGTGGAATAATTAGAAAAGTTGATATATAAAATTAATATGGAAATGATGTGGAAAAAGTAAATGAAAAAGGTAGATGATGTGGAGGGTGAGGTGGATGGTGATGTGGAGAATGGGGTGTGATAAGAAAAGATGGGTGGTGAGGAAGTAAAAAAAAGTGAGATTATTTTGGGCCATTGGATTAAGTGTTTAAAAGAAAATTTAGGGGTGCAAAAAGTAAAATAAATAGTTTTTTCATTTTGGTTTATTTTTGATTATTTTTTTTGATTATTTTTTTTTTGATAAATTATATTTATCCGGACGAAATTGGGTGTTGACACTTCCAACTCTCTTCTCTCAAAAATTTTCTAAGTTTTTGGTGTAAATTTTCAGCCTCCCCCCCTTGGCTATTTATAGCAAAAAAAAAATTACTATTCATTTTTACTATTCATTTTAACTATTCATTTTTTTTTATTCATTTTACTATTACAAAAATAATTTTTTATTTGCAATTTGATGAATTCTGATCTCAAAGCTATGTGGAACACTTATCCCTTCCAAAAATAAAATTTTTTTTTACTATTCACTTTTTACTATTCACAATTTACTATTCACTATTTATTTTTATTTTTTTTTCTAGTATCTGACTTACAAATATTTTCAAGGATCTTACACCAGCTACAGAGGATCGGCCACATTGTTTTTTTCCGAATAAGGGATTCAACCAACCCTGTTTACGTTGAGCTTGAAAGACAACATCTTCAGTGCCCTCCCTAGTGGAGCTGTACTCAGCCCTCCGAGACAGAAGACTTTAGAAATTCACTTAAGATTTCACAACCTTTTACAGGTAGAACTATAATCTTTGACAACAAGTCACAAGGAGAAATAATGGCTCCTACTGCAACACAAGGCGTTGTAACAGTTTCTACAACTGACTTTTTAAGGTCTCCACTACATGTAATAGCTGACCAACGAGAAAGGAACAACCACATTGGCTCTTACCGAATGAGGGGTTCAACCAACCCCGTTTGCATTGACCTTGAAAGACAGAACATCTTCAACGTCCTGGAGCTTGATGACATATCTCCTAACTCCTAACCTTAACTACAACACATCCAAGAAGAGTTAAAGTTATTTATGTAAGGTGAAACAAAGTTCTTTCTCCTAAGTCATCATGAAACACTTCTAGTAAATTAAAAATATTTAGACCTTGTATTAAGGGTTCGATATTGTATTAAGAGTCAAGTAGTAAATATTTAAACTTTGTATTAAGGGTCAAATATTGTATTAAGAGTCAAGTAGTATAGAATTTCTTTTTAGACTGTGTATTAAGGATTGTATAAGGTTTTTGAACAATCTTATTTAAGTTGTAGAACAATATTTGTGCTTAACTTAAGCTAATTTTGAGTGATTAGTTTTGTAATTCTAACTTGGTGTACCATATCTCATATAAGACATGGTAATCATATAACAAACATGTAGTGAAGAGTTTTCCTACAAAAGTAATGGTTAAATGTAATTTTCTTAGTAGAGAACTTTTGCCAAAGTGATTTTGAAATGTGGAAAAATAATAGAAAAGGGATTAAATAATATTTTAAACTTTTTTGTAATTCAATACTTAATTATTATTACAAGGTTAAACATAAACACGTGTATTCTCAATTGATATTACAATTTTAGCTCTTGATAAGATAAAAAAAACTAGATTACAAAAGAATGTAAATAAGTCATAAAAATCTATTATGAACAATTTTTGATTCTAGTTAATATAAAAATTGTCCATAACTCAAAAGAAAAAAAAGTTATACCAAGTATAATTAAATGATTAAAGATTAAAAGAATGTGAAATTCTTTCACTAAATATAATAATCACTTGAAATTTAATTATTTATCAAAATAAAAATTTTGCACGTGTCAAATTATTCATATCTCACACACCAACACAACATTAGAAGATCCACTTTTGATTGAAAAAAAACCTAAATCATATTTTATAGTTTGTTTTAATTATAAATCTATTTCATTTCTATTATATTTTTTCCATTAAATTCCATTTCTTTCTTTCTTTATACCTTCTACTTAAAAAAAAAATCATTTACATTATTCGTAGTTACAAACTTATATCTTTATATTTAAATTTTTCATCTCTAAATATTATTTCATTTATTTTTAATTTAAATCATTTTAGATTGCCATATTAATCTATAATACTTTAATAAATATACAATAAAATTTTCTATTTCAAATAAAAATTGATTATAAATATAAATGGTTGTTTATTTTATTTTTCAACATTTAAAATAAAAATTTCCAATCGTACTCTCTATTTTATACATATAGTAGCCATGTTAAACTTTTATTAACAAAACTTATTACAAAAATTATTTATTATTTGCTTAAATTAATCAACAAAATTATCAATTTAAATTTGAAAGAATTTTATATTTCTAATACATTATAATGTAATAAAACAAGTTCTTCATTTTTCTCACTTATTAAAATTTGGTACCAATCATTATTAATAACGATATTTTATTTTAAAATTTATTTTACACCACACCGATTAATATTACTTTACATTATATTATGTGATTTATCATTTTAATAGATTATTTACAAAAAATATAATTTTTAAATAATCATTATTTATTTTTTATTAATTATCAAATTTCTAAAATAGGTGATGTTGTTTTGATACGAAGGAAAAAAAACATCTACTTTACCAACTTAAAATAATAATATTTCAATATATTTCTTAATTTAAAATAATTGTTAATTAGATGTTTCTTTTCAGGGTGTCGAACTCTTATTTTTGTTTTTTTTATCTCATTTTTGTTTTTGATGTTATGTTGGATGATTTATTATTAAAATTCAGGGAATTCTAGATATGTTAAGAAAATATGTATACTTAGTTAATAATTTAATTTATTTTATTATTTTGATTATATAAGAAATTTATTTTAGAAAAAACAATTATATATCTTTTATGAAAAGAAATGCGATATATAAATTCGCGTGTTGAGAGAGATGAAGTATATATGGAGAAGAGGAGAAAGATCAAAGAGTTGCTCCATTAATCTCCAATCGTGGGGCAGTGATAAACTGAAAAACAATCTCTCAATTCTTTCTGTCTCCAAATGAAACCCTAATCAACTCGTTTTTCCGATCTCGATAGCGCGATTCTTCTACGCTCGTCTTCGCTCTTTAACTGTAAGTTCACTTTCCCAATTTCCTTCACTCCCTCTCGATCCACCATATCAGCTTCACGCATCTCTTAAATTTGTCATTTCAATTCACAATCTTTTGTTCTTCTTTCTATTTTCCCCAAAATTAATCTCGAATCTGACATAAATCTCGGATTTTTCACTCCCTTCGGTACCCTAATTTTTCAGGTGCAAAGATCCGGTACGAGCGTTATCTTCACGATGGATGGGAACAAGGACGACGCGCTGAAATGTTTGAGAATCGGTAAAGAGGCGTTAGAAAACGGCGATCGTTCACGCGCGTTGAAGTTCGTGACGAAGGCGCGCCGCCTCGACCCCACGCTCCCCGTCGACGATCTACTGTCCACGATTGAGGCGGACACAGGGGATAAGTCTTCTGCCAAAGAGACCGCGGCGGAAGGTACCGTGCCCCCCAATCAGCCTTCTCTCCGGCGAAGGGCGGCCGCTACCTCGGCGGCCACGGCGGGGTCGTCATCCGCCTCGTCCTCTTCGGCCACGTATACCGAAGAGCAAGTTTCAATTATCAGAGAAATTAAGAGGAAGAAAAACTTTTATGAGATATTGGGAGTAGAGAAAAGTTGCACTGTTGAGGATGTGAGGAAATCTTATAGGAAACTGTCCCTTAAGGTTCATCCCGACAAGAACAAAGCCCCTGGCGCTGAGGAAGCATTCAAGGCTGTGTCAAAGGCGTTTCAGTGCCTTAGCAATGAAGAGAGTAGGAGAAAGTATGATGTTTCCGGTGAAGATGAATCGGTTTACGAGCAGCGTGCCGCGAGGCCAGCTGCTAGAGGTTATAATGGTTACTATGAGGCTGATGTTGATGCTGAGGAGATATTTAGGAACTTCTTCTTTGGAGGAATGGCTCCTGCAGCCAATTTTGGAGGATTCAGTTTTGGACCAGGTGGCTTCAACGGCTTCAATGGTCACAGGCCTGCTGAACACGCTTCTGGTGGTTTTAATGTTCGTGCTTTAATTCAGTTGTTGCCGGTGCTACTGATTTTGCTACTAAACTTTTTGCCTTCGTCGGATCCCTTGTACTCGCTGTCGAAGAGCTATCCTTATGAGCATCGTTTAACTACACCAAAGGGTGTTAACTATTATGTCAAGTCTACAAAGTTTGCTCAGGAGTATCCGCCTGAGAGCGAAGAACGAGCAACTCTTGAAGAAAGGGTGGAGAGGGATTACTTTAGCGTTCTTCGCCAGAATTGTCATTTTGAGTTGCAGCGCCGCCAATGGGGGTATATCCGGGAAACACCGCACTGCGATATGCTTCGGAAGTTTGAGTTGGCGAATTGATAAGTGGAATCATAATCCTTATTTTTATTATTGTCTTACCTTTTGATGTAGATGCAACAGCTATTACTTGTTTGTGATATTATAGAATGTACAATTTATTTTTTTCACTCTGATATCAGTGAAGCAAGTTCACAATAAGCCAGCTTCTTTGTTGGAATTGTTCTCTCAAATTTCATCAACTATCTCCCTGATGAATTTTTTGTTTACTTGCTAAAATTATTTATTACCTGAGGTATAGTATGAATGCATTGGATCAATTGTGTACTTACGTTTGTCAGTGTATTCCATGCTAAGCGGTACGCTGAGTGGTAGAGTAAATCTGTAAGTATTATTTTGCTATAATTCCTTGATTATTCGGTTGATTTTATTGCTGCTAAGTGACAACTTTTATATATTACGTTAATGCTTTAGCTCTAATACAGTAGAATGAATGGAAGAAGAGAATGGGGGCGAACAATAGATAAACATATGTCTGGAGATGGCAAAAAGAGGAAGGGAAAGATCGACAGGGATTAGCTTAACGCTTCCGTGATTTTACATCATCATCAAAAGGAATAGTGTTTAGAGGTTGCTAAACACTGGCTGAAGCAGGATTATGTGGAGTTATTGATGTCATCAATGAACATACACGTTGAAAGTCTATGCATTGAAGCGTGATTTTTGGCATAAACACCCAATTAACAAATGTCCCTTTTATTGTCTTGCCGTATGACTTGATCACTTGTCACTTTTCAATTTCTTTCTGCCTCCATGGGTAGACACCCCAAGGATTCTCACTTGTTTCAATTCCTAGTACGTTAAGTAGCTATCTAGCCTTCTTTGTTTTCTTGATACTTGATAAGTGGAAGCTCTTTGATTGAGGTAGCAGTGGATGCATAGTTGGGTAGCTAAAAAGATTTGACGAAAGAGAGTCGAAGGTCTATGGCCATCAATAACCATCTGTGGTTGCAAGAATTTTAGTGATATGATCTATAGCTTATCTATCATCATGGATACAAAATTAAACGTATAAAATTTAACGTTTCTTAGGGACTTGGTTTTCATTGAAACTATGCTATGTTCATCTGTGCTTATGCGATGGCCTGTGTGGGGTGTCCCTTGTTTGGGTCTGCATGATTGAGGAGAGCCAGAACTGTCCTTTTCAAATTCATCAGGCTCAGAAGATAATAGCCATTTTTTTCATTTTTTCTTTCCTTCTATGTCAATTTTTATGGCGGTTTGGCTGGCACTGCGACATTTGACTTCACATTTGGTGAAGAATATCATGTGTTTGTAATGTGTCCTGAGTTGTGACATAAGTATTTAAACCCGAATCATAAACCGTGGGGTCACTAGGGCTATCTTCTTATTCTCTCTCAGACATTTTTCTAAGGATCAATGTCAGACCTCATTAAAACGCACTTAAAAACCTCTCTGCACGGACGTCAGATGTCAAGCAACAAGGATCAGAAATCAGATAGTGGAGGGTAGGTGTCGGCAGATGAGCGGACACTTGTTTTGACGTGGGAAGAAAATTGATTTTTCTGAAACTTCTGTTCCACTCTCTTCTGCATGCACCTTTCTTCCCAAACTCTGAAATTCTCATTTTTCTCCTCCTTCTCTCTAGAAGCTCTCCCTTCTCTCTACCAAAACTCACTCTTTCTCTTCTCCGATCACCGTTCAGGCACTGTAGGAGCACTCCCGGCGTCCCAAGCTTCAATTTGAATCGAACAGTTTCGAGTTCTGATTTGGTAAGTTGTTTTTTCCTTTATTCGTTCGTTCCCTGGAACATGCAAACAAACTCCTGGTTGCATGAGTTCATAGTATCCTTCTGAACTAGTTTGTCTGTCGTTTGTCGTTTGTTTTGGTTTGAAGAGTCGATTGAACATTAAGGGTAGAAGAATTTTAGTCAGACAAACTGCATCCTATAGCTTGTACGCTCGTTCACGCTAGAGGTAAGGGAAACTTATTTAATTTAATTTGTATGATTATGTGATGTATGCGTGTTCGTTGGATGGACTGAATGAATATGTTGTATGATGATTGAGATGTTTGAACTATATGGAGTATGAAAAATTGATTATGCTATGAATGTGCAAAGTTATGAAGTTATACGTTAAGAAATGAAATTGATTATACATGAATTCTGAATATGAAATTCCCCTAAGATAGTGTATGTTCGTTACCGAATAGTCTTCGACCGTTCGATTTTCTGAGTGAACTTGGTTAGAATTAGATTCTTTCATTTGGGAAGAATCCTAGTCGAGTACGAGCGTTTGCATTTCGAAATACTGTGCTTGAGCGTTCAGTCAAGCATAGTTATTTCTTAATCTCCTGTTATGAACTTAAGTATGTATGTATATGTATATATATATATATATATATATATATATATATATATATATATATATATATATATATATATATATATATATATATATATATATATATATATGTGTGTGTGTGTGTGAAAATTTATATTTTAGTTATTCTTAAATACTAATCTAATAGTATCTTAGTATATTTATCAAGCCTCTTTTATATAAGTTTAGTAGCACCTGGTCTTATACCAAGTGTTCGTCCTAAGCAAGTGTTTGGTCTTACACTAGACACTCGTTCTATCTCCTTAAACTAAATTTCTGATACGAGCGTTCGTTTAAGCCACTAGGGTTCGCTCACTATAATGTTCAGTCTTTAACTGACATACGTATTTCTTGATTCTAAATTTAATTAATCTAAGTTTTCATAAACGCTCGGTTTATTCATGGGAATTCCTCTACGTATTATTCTTTGAATCTCTTCGAGTGTTTGTGTCCATTGACTTCGGCCTAGAGTTTTAGTGCTGAGTATGGTCTTTCAGATGTTCGGTTAAAGCTCTTAAGAGTCAGTTCATCTAATTGACTCATTTTGTAAGTTATGTTCGTTCTATTCATTGTTCGTGATATTAGATTGTATTTGGTTTCTTTCTCAAACCGATGATAAACCTCTTGGTCTAAATTCATTCTGGAACTGGAGACCTCTTGGTCTCGCTCCAATTTTTTAGTCTCGTTCTGAGTCAGGGTTGAATGTTCGGTAAATTGTATCCAAACAGATCTCTGTGTGTGAAATGGTTAAGTGAGATGATTATTAAAGAAAGATGAAGAAAATGAGATATGGAAAGGTCGTGGTTTATGGACGAACGTTCCGGGGAGGGACGACTCATGAATATTGGATTTGGTAAAGTATGACTGTGGGCATGCTAAGCTGACTGTTCATCCTGATGTTCCGTGAGTACTCGTCTTCACGTAGAGGAAAGTAGATCATGTGTGGGAACGACAGGAGGTCCTAGTCCTTAGGGGTACTTTGGACAGATAGGGCTAACCTCGGGTGGCAGCTGATGAGAGCATTCCAGTTACTACATCACCCGGGTGCACGAACGCCTGTAGCTACACAAGTTTCATGGACGGTCAATCTAGTATTTTAGGCTTTGTGTGAACGAACTATGAATTATCTTGTTTGTGTGATTTTGTGAAAGATATGTTATGCATGAATTAAATTACATAAGCTTACCCTGTGTTTCTGTTGTGTCTTGTTTTGTACGTCCGTCTTGTCGTTGCAATGATCATCCGTGTGGATGTGAGCAGAAGGAGACACACTGTTGGAAGATGCGCTGGAAGAAGAAAATTTGGTCGAAATTGAAGTTAAGGCCGAACAGTAGGACGTTCAGTTAGTAGTTTATTTTGGTAGTGAGGTGGTTGTTCGATCACCTCCCTCTTTAGTTATGCATGAACGATCGGTATTTTATTTTGTAAACCGGTCGGATAGTTTTGTAACAACGTACAATTTAAATGTGTAACTCTTTCTGTAAAGGCCGTTCGGCCAAGAACGGTACGCTCTCCTTAGTGTAAAATTGAACTGAAATATTATCAAATGTAATTATTCTATTATATGGTTTATAGTGTATTTTTGAGATGTTACAATCAAAGTCTCGTTATCACAACCGTAGGTATAACAATCGAGACCACCCAGGCTACAGGTAGCTCAGCACAGATTAAAATATACCCAATTTCTTAGTTTATTGGAAATTATTTCAATGAAAGTTTAGTTCCTGTCTTCTTATTTATAATTAAAGCTAATATTTAGAGAATTGGCCAAATGGCTTGTCAAAGAGCCTATGCCTTAATTCATATTGACGTAGATTTGGTTTGATAAAAGATAAAATATTATTTTTAAAATGTATAAACTTACCGGCTTATCGTTTGTTTTAAAAGCTAAAAATTAAAGAATTATAACTTAGAATTAAGTTATATTGTAAGTTAAAAATTAAAAAATTAAAGAAAATATAGCGTTTATGCTAATTAATTTATGTATAACTTAAATAAATAAGTTAATATTTTTTTCTAGTAAATTTTTTTTATGAAGTTTGTTTTAATATTTTAATGCAAAATCCTTAATGATATAAATAGAAAAATGTTATGAAGTGAGAAGTCATGACTGAGGCTTGATAAATCATACTTTAGGATGTTTCTTTATTAGGATGTTTCTTAAGGAATAGAAATTTTATATGAAATTGTATTTAATGTATTTTTACATTCATGCGTAAACATATGAAAACTTTAAGATAATGTTTTGATGTAAAGCTTCTCAACTAGCCAAAAAGCAGATTTGAAATGGTTCTTTTCTTAATTTCATATATAAAGAAATCTTCTAAGAAAGATAATAAAGTGATCAATAGTTGTTAAAATACTGTAAAATTTGTTGTTCAAAGCTTCATGTGTCCCAAGCGTTACAAAGATATTTTTCATGTTTGTTTAGTAAACTAGCCAAGTATTAAAACTCTATTAATGGGAAATCATGCTTCTCTACCTAGTGACACTTACAATTCTACTAGTCTCTCTCTTGCCGTCTGATGAGAACTTGGTGAGTTTTCTAAGTATAGGGAAGGATTGCATTACTCTTGAAGCAGTTCTGTCTAACCTTTATATAATTAAGCTTCACCTGAATGCGCATGAGAGTGTAGAAGATGAATCATCTTCTAGGTTGATAGTCTTCAAGAAAGACAAAAAGGTCAAGAAGTTGAGGAAGATGAATGTTGATTTTACAAGTCTTCTTGGACTTCTATAGATAGAAATGAAGTCACCTGGAAACCACTAATGTTAATGCTCTACTTGTGATATACATTAAAATATGCATGTAAAGATATTCAGAAGTTACCAACACTAAGTTTAAAGGTCACATTTTGGTTAACTTAAAGAGAAAATTAGATTTGTGAAGTTATTCTCAAATGCAGGGAATCCTAAAAATTTATGTTGTGCAGTTCAGAGTTTCCTTGTAAACATTTCACACAACTTTTGATGTATTATTAATAGTGTCATTATGTACTCAAATATGAATGGTCTTGCATACGCTTTTGTAAGCCAAAAGATGACAATAAATCATAGTTGTAACATTAATTTATTAATGGAACCTTTTGCCATTAGCAAAAAAAAAATTAGATGCAATTCAAGTTGGAATAAACCAACATAAATCATAGTGTAATATCCGTTTTATCCATACATATTTTCCCATTCCTTACTCTACCAAGTTCCCAAAATAAAACTTATTTTTTGAAGTATTTTAGTTATTTTTGAGAAAGAATTTTGAAATACAATATATCTAGTCTATGAACTCTAAATGTGAACTTGAGTAAAAATTTTGGGATGTTAAACAAAGTAGTATTTACTATTATACTTTATTATTGATATAGAACTGTCTTGATCGTATCAAACATTTGTGAGAAGATTGCTATTAAAGTTCAAAGTGTTAAACATGAAGAAATAATACTATTAATTTTTAATAGAGTTTATTGCACTATGTGATAATATGTGTAGCTTTGTAGCGTAAACCAAAACAAGGAAGAGTATGTAACTTTGAGGTATGTATATATTTGAAAAAGAAAAAAGATTATGATATTCTTATATAATTTATTTATACTCTGTTACACTCTTCGTCCTTAAAATCCATTTAAGCCATGTATCAAGAATTGCATCCTTATTCCTTCGTTGTTAAAACTAGCAGTCCCAGTGCCCCTAGCAGTATATACTGCAAAAAAGAATGAATTAATATTAAGCTGCTAATATTGACACACTATTGAACTGTAGTTCCAAAGAACAAACCTTGAGAACAGGAATATCAGACATTATTATTGTAGCCCAACCAACATAAGGCAAGAACCTGCAGAAAAGACACAAGTAATGAAGTGTGTAAACATAATTGACGAAATCATGTTTTGTTTATAATTTGAAAAATGATTTTGCAAATTTCTTCAAAGAAATGAAGAATAAAGATTCTTGATTTGAAAACAAATATTTTTAAACTCTTTCAATTTAATCCAAAAATGTACTTAGTCGGCTCAAAAGCAAATTCTCTTTGACGAGTTCAAAAAGGTGAAGCTTAGTCCTAAGGTAAAAGGATTTACCCTACAGCTCTTCCTATAATATGGTGTTTTTGTAACCACTTCTGGCCATAATTATACATAACCCTGTCATCTTCATGATTGTTGTCTCCTGAAATGCATATCAAAGAAATGTGAATGTTTTGAAACCAAAAAAGCTAATTCACAATAAATTTTTATTACTAAAAGTAATTGCTTTATTGAACCGTGACCAAAAAATATAATATGGTCATCTGCTGACAATTGGAAAATGACATGGACATATTATGTAGTCATCCATATCTATTGTATTGTACCTTTTGTTAGGATATAAGTTTCTTCAGAATTTTTACGTTCATGAACCTAAGAAAAATCAACAAATTGAGTGATATGTATCATAGTCATCAAATAGTATTCAAATTCTAAAAATAGAAGAAGCCAAGAAATCCATTTTGTAAAATGAAAAAAATTCAGCAGTACAAACCAGCTAGCCTTTGATTCTAGAATTAGCATGGTTCAAAGGACCTATTATCTATATAACCTTTCACTATCACTATTCCTTTTTTCATATGCATTCCCCTGTGTTTCTGTTTATCTGTATTCTGCACAATGTACTAAGATTATGACATGAACTTTCCATACTACAGCAACTAACTGCTGCAGAGCAGGCATACAACAGGAGAGGAAAGATCATCACATATTAGTGTGCATAATGTCTATTTTCTTATTTAAAGATACACCGTTTATGATAGGCTTACGTTGGGTGAACTAAATAGAAATTAAAAGGTTGAGCAGAAGAAAACTAAAGTTATACAAACCTCAATTACACGGTGAACAATTGGAATGTCTTTTCCCTGCACAATGTGTAGCATTTGTCGTCAAAATGTATTGTTGCAGCCACATTAAATATAAATAAATCATTCAAGACTAGCATTATTTTGCAAGAACATAACTGATGGCCTTGTCTTTCATCATAGTTTTTGTTTTTTTTACACAAATTTATTGATAACATTTTGATAATACATGTCATTTTTTCATAGTTCATTATTTATTTAATACCGACATACTTTAAACTTAATTAAAAAATAATATATATATATATATATATATAATATTATGTTAAAATATTATTAAAAAACCTGTGTTAACAAATCACTGCCCTATATAACAAATACATATTTAAGTGTCAAAAAATATTAAGAACTTTTTTTACCCTTCAGAGAACAAGGTGACAAGGATCCTATCCAATATTGCAATATGAAAGTCGCTAGACTTATTATGAGGCTAAGGGATTTGTTTGATGTTGAAAAAATTGAAAGAATGAGTGAAGATGAAATAAGTATGAAAAAAAAAGGAATATAATTTTAAAATTGACGGGAGTCATTGTGATATTTCTAACTTATCTGTATATCTTTCTTCCCATATCTTTATTTTTCTTCACCAAATCCTTCTAATTTCTATTTTATTTCTCAAATATTTATGCTGTACTAACTTATTTCCATTCATCCTATCTCTTATGTTTCTCTCTATCAGAGTATAAGAAACCTACATGTGCAGCGCTTAATATTAAGGAAAAGATAGACATGCAGATATCATATTTCAAAAGAAACATAAATGTCTTATTTCGAGAATAAGATGACAAGTATAATATTGATAGTTTGATATACTCTCCATTAACGGGAACAGCATGAGATTTTGTTGAATAATTAAGTATTGAGAAGAAAAGAGAGTTAAGGTTATTTCTCTATCTCTCAAAAGGGTTAAATACGCTCTACGCAAGAAAATAGCACAGTTTTTGTTTGAACTTCTGTGTAAATCTTGTAAATTGTAGTTTCTAACTAGAAAAACAATGTGATTTAATCTCTTGTAACACATTTTCAGTATCTAGAGAATGATTAAAATCTTAACATAAGATAAAGAATTAAACACTTTTTTATAAAAACTAAAATAATAAATAATATTATTTTAACAAGACTAAAAGTATATTTGAGTTCAAATAAGTGGATTTTCACTAGCAGCTTCAACATTTGGCTACTTGTGCAGTTATAATGGGAGTACTTTTCGGTTTTACCATTTTTCTATATCTTTTTTTATTAAGAAAGTTAAAACATATGAATAATTTAAAAAAAAAACAGTAATATTTTCATGGGACAAAAAACATGTTCTTGTCAAGACAAGTATAGCAACAAAAGACTGATGGTCAATGCCAAGAAAAAGAAACTGATAGAATAATATTGGAAAGCATTTCAAAATCCACATCCAGTACAAAACAAAATAATAATAATAATAATAATAATAATAATAATAATAATAATAATAATAATAATAATAATATAATGGTACATACATCTAGACTGTAAACCACAATGTCTCCTGCACGAATGGGATCCTTGCTCATGTGCAAAAACAGAATGTCACCCTGTAAGAAAACCATTTAACCAAGCATCGCATAAGCTTGGGACAAAAGAAAAGGCAAATGACCATTTACATTATTATTGGCATACCTTGAAATAAACCAAAAATAAGATCTTTCATCACTAACTCAAACTACACTTACATTCCTGTTTTCCCCTCGATATACTCGTTGTTCAACAGAATTTTTATTACCATCTGTTACGTATCTAAATAAAATAATTTGTTTTTCATCATATACCAAAATTCTTGTAGTTATATTTTCGTTAGACTTGGTCTTTTAAATGGTAATGATTTTAACATTGGAGTAAATATAATACTTTTATAATTTAAAAGGATAGTATGCAAAGTAAAAACAATGTGTGTGTGAGTGTAAGGTTCTTGAAAGAAAAAGAAGATTTAGGCATAATCTAAAAATAGGGCGACACTTACTCGTCGGAAACCAGGTTCCATGCTTCCGGAAATAACAACGACGACGGGCGATTCGCTGCCGGTAACACAGCTTAACCCTTTCCATATGACGAGCGCCGATGATACAATCAAACCTGAAAGCGATTGCAAGAGCGATAGAAATTAACGAGAATTAAGTGATTAATTTGCGTAGTAGTTGTTGAATGGGTGATTATGAAAGAAATGGGGGAAAAGGAGCATGGTACCGAGAGTGATGATCTGGTTGAATACTTCTCTGAATTGAATCGAATTGAAAGAGTGAAGAGTGTCTGCGACCCAACCCATTCTGTTATACGCTTCGCTCTTGCATGTCGAAACTTAAATCCACCATGTTTAAGCATTGACTTCGCTTTCATAGCTCTGAACGCACCACATTTCCAATTCAAAACACATATACGTGGTCTCCCCAATGTCTATGCGACATGTGTTGCTTCTGTACTGTTTGAAAAAAGGTCTCAATGCTATTAAATTAACGCTTTTTTTTTGTAGAGTACGAAAGAAACAAAAACAATAAGAAAGTGTGTAAATGAAAAAAATAAAATTCATAACAAATATCTACGCTTCTATACTTAATATACATTTTGAAAAAATAAAAATAATAAATTTATAAATTATATGATGTGATAAGAAACTGTAAATGAAAAAATAATTAAAATATAATAAATGTAAAAAAATAAAAATTTATATATATTATTAAAAAATGATTAAATATGATTTTAGTGACAAACTTAAAATTTGTATATCAAATTTGAATATATTTTGGTTTCTACTTTAAAAATTAAATAAATATATATTTTTAATTAAAAGTGTTTTAAATTGATATTTAAATTATAAAGTGACATTTATTTACATTATTTACATTATAAAGTGTTATAAAGTAACATCCTCTTGTAAGAAAATAAGAGATTAACATTATTTACATAAGTAGAATAAACATTTATAAGTATTCAATGTAATGTGAAATATTTCAAATTATGTGTCTTTGTCCAAACAAAAGCTTATAAAGCAAACATGCATAAGTAAGATATTTTGCGTTTGTTTAACAGATGAAACATTTACGTTTGTGGAGATCTTATGCTTCTAAAATTTTGTTTTATTCTTTGTACAAAAAGTCCTTAATCAAAATCAAATAAGGTTTATTGAACTTTGTTTTAACAAACTAAAACTTAATATTATTTGTTAAAACACAAATCTTATTACTTGTTAGCAATTATATAGATGTAGAGATGTGTTTAATTATTTATGACTTAGCATAGGCTGTCAATTCTTCTTCAAAGACTTTTAATATTAATGTTTAACTCCTTTTTATCTACCATCTTTTCCAAGGTTGTGTGATATGATTCAGTATGAAAGTACTCTTCCTAATACTCTCGACCTCTTTCATGTTTTCATGAATAACTTCAAGTACTATTCACATTTTCTTGACACTTAAACCTGTTAATACTCAATAGAATTCATAAATCATGAGGTAAATGAAATTATGTCATTTGCTTTTACATTATATCTAGCTTCATTGTTCTCATCAATTATTTAAAAATTAAAAAATCTTTAGGAATCCACATATTTTCAACAATTTTAAAAGAAGTGAATAATCAGTTTACAATAACATTCCAAACTTTTTGATTCAAGAAATTTTTTCATGGAATTTTTTCAAAAGGAATACTTTTCTTCTATAAATAAAGGAGGCTTATTATAATAACGACACTCTCAACAAAGATTTGATTTATTCCACTATAGTATGATATATTTTTTTGAAAAACTATCAAAACAACTAAGATGAGGTGGGGAGGGGATGAGGGAGGTGAATTGATGATTTAAAATTTCTTTGTTTATTAACAAACTTTAAAAAACTTCTTGAAATAATCAAATTAGAAAATGAGTTTTCTAGAAAAAAAAAATTTAAGAAATAGTAAAAGATAAGGAAAATAAAGATTGTACAAATAATTTTAAATTAGTTTGAATCAATCTCATTCTTCATCCAACATCAATCTACTAACCTTAAAATGATTGTTTTCATCATGTATTCACACAATATATAAACTAAAAGCTTTTGAATAACCAATGAAAAATACCATCTATGCAAAAACCTACTCCACAACTTACATTTCACATAATGTAGTTAAAAATATATAAAACATACCTCACATAATGTAGCTAAAAATGTATAAAACTTTGGAAGAATTTCACCGTTGTGATGAATAGTCAAACATTAAGTTTAGAGATAAAAGAAACTATTTTCACCGCAATTTGAATTTTCTCAAAATATGTATAATAGTCATGGAGTTTTTCATGTATTGGATAGTTTCTTCAAAGAGTATACTTGAAGACATGGAATTCAAAGGTTATGTTTCAACACTCAAATCAATTTATTGAAATGAGTTCATAAGAAAATCAATTATGTTAAAAAATAATTAATAATTAATAATATTGTTATATATTGTCTTAGAAACAAAACTGAAATAAGTTAATAGATTAGTTCTCAACTTAATTATTAACTGTGTAAATTAAAACATATGATAATGAATTGTATTAAAAATAAATTTTAATATAATAATTTAATATTAATTAAAAATAATCCGTTTGTAATTACATACGACAACTTATATTAAGTGATAAAATTTCATATGTTGTTAAGATCATTTTGAACTCATTTAAGAATAAGGACAATTAAGTAAATTTCTTAATCGATTTTAGAAAGTTAGTTAAATAAATTCTTTAATTGGTTTTTTAATTTTTTAATTTTAATTTTTTTAATAATAATAATAATAAGAGAGTTACTCTCTCTACCACCACATACTACTTCCTGCACCTTTCTATTTCTTTTTTGCCCTTTGATAATATTTAAACAGATGTGAATATACGTTGATTCTTAAACGGATGTCGACATCCGTGAACGGATATCGACATCCGTTGAAGAACAAACAGATGTCGATATTCGTTTAAGAAAGAGTTTGGGCGGAGTCTTGTATAATTAGAACTCTTCCTAATTTTTCTCCAACAATTCTTGACATAGAGTCCATCCAAAATAATCCTTGTAAGTGACACACATATACAAAGTTTGATGGCATGTAGGGTCACATAAACTGAATTTAGAATCTCCGTGCAACCTAAAATCAATTTGTATGTTTAACTTTTATCTGATCTATTTTTTAAAAGGTAAATGTTTTACAAGTTTATTTTGTTTGTGAAAAAAGTTCAGTTTTTTTCCCTCAAAGAATATAAAAAATCTATCTACAAGAAATTTGAGTTGAAAGTAAACCAAGGGAACAAAGAGGGTACCTTGGAAAGGAGGATTTTAGTTCCGGGTCACTTGTCACCCCAGCTGAAGGAGAAACCATCATCTTCAGCACCTAAAATGTGGCCATTGGATCAAAACTAAGAGAATCACTATAAGAACCCCTATAACGGTCTGCAAAATTGAATACCTGAAAATAAACATTCAGATTGATTAATTAGACAATTAACATACAGAACACTTTAGCTAGCAAGAAATGAAAATGGAGGAACAATTTTTTATATTTATTAATTACGTTTATGGCTGCTTGAAGCAATTTGGAGGAATACGTTGGATTTGAATCTCCGAATACTATCGAAGAAGCTGCCAGTGCAGCTGTTGTCTATGCTGTCTCTAGCGTTTTCAATCTGGTCTATCATTGAGCTTCGAAATTCAATCACACTCCATGCTAACAATGTTGCAGTAAAGGCCATTAGCAACCCAAACTTAACGTTGTCTCCAGCATCATAATAGCCATCTACTAGGTTTACCTTAATTACAACATTAATCATGATTAAACTCTTGAGCAAAACTATAAGACAGTTCAGTTCATCTGGAGTCACAGACATTTAAAATAAATAGATAGAAAGATAAAGAAATGGATAGAGGGGATGTGGATGAAATTTGAGCAAAATTAAAAACAAATTAATTTGGTTAAACAAGAAAATGAGGTAATTAAGCAGTGGTGGGGTTCTGTGTATGTACGTGAAGAAAAGAAGAGAAAAAGTAGTTTGTGTGTATGTACGTGAAGAAAAGAAGAGAAAAAGTAGTTTGTGTGCAATCGGAGAAAAATAAAAGTGAAGGGTGAAAGGAGATCTAAGGTTTTAAAAAAGGTAAATAAAATTAAATGGTAAAATTTAAATTAATATAAGATATTTTTGGAATATAAAAAAATAGTGGAGAAGTATAGGAAGTATTTGAGGTGGTGGATTTATTATTATTATTAAATAAAAATGGGAAGGTAAAATAAAATAAAAAGGAATTTGAAAAAAAATAAGGAATCTTAATCAATTTTAAAAGTCGGTAAATTTTTTAACTAATTTTTAAAAGTAAATTTCTTAATGGGATTAAGAATTCTTTTTTCAATTTTTAATTTTAGTTTACATTTTTGTTTTTTATTTAATAATAATAATTATTAATTTTGAAATAAAATTAATAAATAAATTACTTAATCAATTTTAAAAAATAAACTACGATAAAAAAATTAAAAAATAAAGAACCTTAATTGGATTTTGAAAGCCCAGTTAAGAATTGATATTTGAAAACTGATTAAATAAATTTCTAATGGATGTTACTCCCTCCATCACCACCCCTTGCTTCCTCCACCTTCCCATTCCTCTTTTACCCCTCTTTCGACCTCTCTATTCTTATTTTATCCTTATTTTATCCTTGGGTAAAATTTTATTTTTAGAATTAATATTTTTTAACTTTTGCGTCTGAGGTACGTAATCAACCCTAAATTAAACCTTGTAAATCTTAAACGAATATGATTATCCGTCAGCAAATGTCCCTGGCACAAACTTGACCAAAAATATCTTATTTCAGTACTTAACACCAGTTTTGATTTATATCTTATTTTATTGTAAGTTTATTCATAAATATGAACATAAGTAGTAGAGTGACATCAAGGTTTTCACCTTTTTTGGGAGATATCACGAATCAAAATTTGCTTCATTAAGGTGACAAATTAAAATTTATAAACTTCTTTTCCTTCAAGCTTTCCACAGTCTCCTTAAGGCTCACTTCCAAAGGAATACATTCAATCCCCAAGCTCTTTGTTTTTTCCTTGGAAACCTTATATATTGGCACATATGACTTATTATTTGCACACTTGGTAATTTGTTGACACGGTGAAACGATATTAGGAAATTAAAAACTTGAATTATTTGTAATTATACAAATGAAAAACAAAATTAGATAGAATGAAGAGTCAATTGGACCTCAACCTAATGAGTTTTTCATACAAAAGAATATTTGAAAGACCTTCACATCCGTTTCAGGCTCAAATGGATATGCGACATCCGTGGTCTGTTATCTTCTTCCTTCTCCTCTGAACACATGCACACACAGAGAAATCACAAAGCACACAGAATTCACAGAGCACACAGAGAAAACCCAAACCAGCAGCATCAACCACACAACAAAGACAATATATTACATTTACAAAAAAATTTATAATCTATCATGCAAATGAAGCGAAGAACAAACTAACCTCTCGTAGACCCAAGTCACGAAGCACCACTGACCACCGCACACACCGCCGCATCGTCGCACCGTTGCACCGTCGCATCGTCGCACCGTTGCACCGTCAAATGACCACCGCAAACACCCGCACCACAAAACCCAAACGGAGATGGAGACACGAAACAAACGAAAGGATATGGAAGAGAAATAACGGATATGAGAGTTGGAAGGGTGAGAACGAATATGAGAGTTGGAGGGGGTGAGAATCTGAAAAGAAAGAAAAGAGAAAGTGAGACTTGAGAGAGTGGGGTTGTGTAGTGAAAGTGAAAATGGATGAGAGAATATGAATAGAAATTTAGGATTTCAGAAGAGTAAAAAAGAATACATAAATAGGGTTAAAAAGTAAAAAAAACTAATTTTACAATTAAAAAAAAGTATACAGAGTTGGGGAGGTGGAGGGAGCAAAGGTGCTGGTGGAGGGAGCAGCACTCATTTCTAATTAGTTAAGAAAATTTCTTAACCAACTTTGAAAGTCGGTCCTTAACCAACTTTAAAAATCGTTAAAAGATTTATTTAATCGATTTTTAAAAATCTGTTAAAAATTTATTTAATCAATTTTTTAAATCTAATTAAGAATTCGTAAGCTTTTAAAAACAAGTTAAGGTTTTAATGATTTTTGAAATCCATAAAATTCTTTCAAAGTCTATTGATTCTTAATGAAAAGGCCAAAGTTAGAGTTTTGGAGGTGTAAAAAGAAAATGGAGAGGTGCACAGAGAGAAACACCCATGTATAATCTTCAAATGTACAATTCATCTTTGAGGTAGAAAGAGACAAATGATAACGGCACAATATGATTAAAAAGGTCAAACAACACAACAAATTTTATTTCTAATTAAGATGATTAATTATTATTTATTTGCATGAATCAAATATTAAAATAGAATTTCTATCTAACGAATACTTTTTAAAAGAAATAAATTTATGATAATATACATTTTATTTTTTTATCATGTATTAAACTGTTTATCATTATAATTAATTTTTCTTTTTCAACCTAAACTATTTCTTACCAATGGGAAGTTTTCGTAAATGTAATTTATTTCTAATATTTTCCAATAAACTCTAATCCTTTATTTGAAAGGCGCGTGTAAGAAGTGAAGTTTTGCAACAGAGCGAAAAAGGAACACATAATTCTCACACGTGAGTGACACCACACACCGACGTCTGTCGAGCTCCACTCACGAAGTCAATACAAGTCAATTATGTTTTTTTTTTCTTTTAACAACTAATTACTAATTTATTTATGAAGTTAAATGAAAAAAATAAATTTCGTATTTATATTTTACTACATACGAAATATTTATTTAATTTGTATATTATTATATAAATATTTATAAAAATAATAATATAATTCAATGGATTTAAAAATAATCCAAATTGCAAGAATGTTTAAATTTATCTTTTGAATTAAGAAAACAGTAAAAACGATGTTCAAATAATTTTCAATTGTGTAAAGGATCATTATATGAAAATACTTCAAGTATCTCATTTTATACATTAAAATATTAATTATTTTTAATACCTTACCAACTATAATTGAATTAATTTACATTTCATTAAATTTCAATAGAAAAAAAAAATCCTGTGTCTCATTCAATGCGTAAATTTTTTTCCATATCCCAATGCATTATTTTGATTCTTTCTTATTTTTAGTGAATTTCTAAAATATATTTATGACTTAATCAGACGACTTGACCTGCAACTTTCTTGTACATGAATGAAAATAATAAAAAATAGAAAAAAGTATAATTAATTGTAATAATTGAATAAAACAGGATGTCAATCTTCAAAAGAATTTGGTCATTAACATAATAATTATTGAAAAGATAGCACTATCGAGTTTATTCTTAAATAGTAAAAGGTAAGTTTCAAGAGACTGCAGTAGTAATATAGACAATTTTATTTGAGTAAAATATATTCATCTCATTTAATTGATTTTTTTTGACATAATTTAGTTTAATTCTTAAAAATAAATAAATAAATTTATTCTTCGAAATAAAAAGAGGTAGTGCTTTTGATAATGGGCCACTGCCATCATAATCATCACGGTGAGGGGTTGGCCACTAAGAATTAAGTAGCATGTATCTCTAATCTTTTCTTCGCCACTCACTCTCTCGGCGCGTTTCACGCCAACATAGATCCTCCGCTTCACAACTTACAGCACACGCCATGGAACCCAGCAAGCACCACAACAACACCAAGAACGCCAACTGCTTCCTCCCACTCATCCTCTTATCCACCTTCCTCCTTATCCTTTCCCTTCTCGCTTCCTCCACCTCCTCCTCCCAACGCCGCCACCACCGCGTCCAAGTCCCGCCGGAAAAGCCACATTTCGTGGAGTCGAAGCTCAGGGTGAGTCCCACATCGACGAGCGCGGTGCCGCGAATCGCATACCTGATATCGGGGTCGGCGGGCGACGGGGAGAGTTTGAAGAGGACGCTGAAGGCTCTGTACCATCCGTGGAACCACTACGCGGTGCACTTGGACCTCGAGGCCTCGGCGAGGGAGAGGTTGGAGCTCGCGAATTTCGTGACCAACGAGCCTCTCTTTGTGAAATTCGGAAATGTGAGAACGGTGGTTAAGGCCAACTTGGTTACCTACAGAGGGCCCACTATGGTCGCTAATACTCTTCACGCCGCCGCCGTTTTGTTGAACCAAGCTCGGGATTGGGATTGGTTCATTAATTTGAGCGCTTCCGATTATCCTTTGGTAACCCAAGATGGTAGGAACCTTCTCCCTCTCTCACCAGCACACTGACACTACTTTCTAACTTACCAAGTATGCTTGTTTTCTGGTTAGACCAACTTCTTCTTTTTTTCCTAAACATTTCTTTTACGAAAAAAATAAGAAAAATAGAAGCTGCTTATCTAGAAGTGAAAATTATTGTGTAAAAGTTGACCGGGATTTAAAAAAATAATTAAATAACTAGTTTTAATTTCATTCAAGTTTGTTTTCTTATTCTTATTCTTATGAAGAAATTTGTTATAAAAAAATTACCTTCTTCAGTAATGATGTTTCTGTTAATATGCTTCTTTTGGGGTCTTTAGATATTCTTATCTTTTATCTGTCTTTTTCGTTGCTAATTTTGCTCCCTCTTAAATATAGATTTTTTGTTTGTAAAGGGAATTAAGAATTAGTCTAACTAGGACCAAATCTGTGTTTTAGATGTATTTTCATATCTTGTTTGTTTTCTTGACCAATAATTACTTTTGTCGGCAAACTCTATCTTTCTTTGATACATACCCAAAAAACAAACACACACACACACATATATATATATATATATATATATATATATATATATATATATATATATATATATATATATATATATATATATATATATATATATATATATATATATAGATGAGTTATAAGATAGTAATATTATAAAGTGGTCATTCAATTATAAATTAAATGCAATGTAATTATATTAACTTTTACAATAATTATCTTTAAACTGTATCTGTGTTTTTCTATGTCGAATAATAACTTAAGATTACGTGGTCGTGTATAACTTTAAACTTCTTATATTATATTTATCTGTTCCTTAAATAAAAAACTTGCATTTAATTGTTTTATTGTTTCAAGTAATTAGAAATAATTCTTGAGATATCTTTAAAATAGTTATTATAAAAATTAATAAAGTATATTCGCGATTGAATGTTACATAGTACTAAGTAGTAATATTCTTCAAGAAATTTACATTATGGAAGAATTTAATGATTTACTGATTAATTTTGCTAGTTGTTTGAAGTTAAAAAATAGTAGAGACAGAGAACCATGGACTATGTTGCCCAGTTTTCATTGTCATTGACCAACTTTTGCAATTTGCTATATTTCTTTTACACAACAGATTTGCTGCATACGCTGTCGTCTATTCCCAGGCACCTGAACTTCATTGAGCACACCAGTGATATTGGTTGGAAGGAGTAAGTTACTAATTATCTCCGTCATTCTGTTCGTTACATGATTTATGAATGTTAAGTGACATAAAATATGTAAAGATCAATGTATCCGTTCTTTACCAGGGCTACTTTACTCGTTTAAATAGGTACCATAGAGCCAAGCCAGTCATACTTGATCCAGGTCTTTATAGTTTGCAGAAATCTGATGTATTTTGGGCGTCGGAGAAAAGAAATGTGCCCACGGCTTATAAACTCTTTACAGGTGACAAACTCTTACCCATTATTTTTCACGAATCACTGTTTTATTTTCGGCGCACCCGGTCAAATTTTTAGCTGTTTCAAATTCGAGTTTGTGAGTGCTAAAAACTACTTCTAATCCCTGCATAGATTAAAGACAATTACAAATACTAAGAGCAGTTAAGGAAATTCTTGAACCTAGCCCGACACTAATAATGTATAGTGTGAAAGATAAGATATTGATATTAAGATAGTACTGTGTAAGTGTGAATTTCGATACCTTTTCTACATATGCTCCCATTCT
This sequence comes from Vigna angularis, assembly GCF_016808095.1. Classification (NCBI taxonomy): domain Eukaryota; kingdom Viridiplantae; phylum Streptophyta; class Magnoliopsida; order Fabales; family Fabaceae; genus Vigna; species Vigna angularis. The sequence goes on along the minus strand of NC_068973.1, from coordinate 7,846,752 downwards.
TTTGCTTATTTTTGTCCCAACTTTCCAATGCTGGTTGGCAAGCATCATTTCTGAGCTTCCAATCCTTATATCCTTTAATTCATAATTAGGCATAATTACAAATGCTCAAAGTCGTGCCGCTTCACAGTTTCTCTTTTTTTTCAAAATATGAAGACATGTACGACTAATTTGGTACATGAGATCACAGTTTACTGGAATCTGAGATAACTGTCCATAACAAAAAAGAGACTTAAAATTAAACAAAGTAACTAGAAATTGGTTGTCTCAATTTCATGTCATGGGAGTTGTTAAAATTTGATTCTTGATTTTGCTCAGGTTCTGCCTGGATGATGCTCTCTCGCCCATTTACTGAATACTGTATATGGGGTTGGGATAACTTACCCAGAATAGTCTTGATGTACTATGCCAACTTTTTGTCTTCCCCAGAAGGGTATTTTCACACAGTCATCTGCAATGCAGAGGAGTTTCGAAACACTACTGTTAATCATGACCTCCACTTCATATCATGGGACAACCCTCCAAAACAACATCCCCATTTTCTTACAGATAATGATTACCAGAGAATGGTGGATAGCAATGCTCCTTTTGCTAGGAAATTTGGCAGGAACGAACCAGTATTGGATAAGATTGATAAGGAACTCTTGGGAAGAAATGCAGATGGTTACGTGCCCGGTAAGTGGTTCACTCAAACGAATTCAAGCACCATTGACCAATATTCTGGGATAGTAAATATCACCGAGCTTAGGCCAGGGTCTGGAGCTGAAAGGCTTGGACGCCTTATCAGTGGTTTATTATCAGCGGAAAATTTTCAGGCAAATCAGTGTTCTTGACACCTTGGAATGCCTACGACGTTCATTGCAGCATTTCCATCACCGAACAGCTGAGAGGCGAACAATTCATTTATCATTTGACGCCTGGAGGATGCTGTGAGGAATAAACAGCAGGGAAAACAGAAATGGCTACCTTTGATTTGATGGTTCTACAGAGAAATTTTAAAAGGAGTCACTATGTATCAGCAGTTCACACGATTTATTAAAACTGTAAGGAATGACAAGTCATCGATGCAACTGTTGTAACCATCAATTATGTAATACGTGGGCAAGATGCTTGCTAGGCAGAAACTGAAATAAGCCACTGTAAAATATTCTCCAAATTCTTTATGCGATGATATGTTAACTTCAGTATATTCTGTGTGTCCTTTCCTTTCTTTCTTTTGCTCTTCTTTTTTCCTCGTGGAGCTACTGCCCTCATAAATTCAACAATAAAGGAACCACAATTTATATTTAATTTTCTTTTCATGTCCATAGATTCTTGCAAATAACTATAATTAACCTAAAGCATGTAAGAAAACAACTCATCAGTAAACAATAGCTCACACCCATCAGAAGTGCTATAAAATCCCCATCTTGAGGATGGAATCCAGTAATCTGCACATTTCCTGCGCTTGTGGATGAGAATGATCACCTGCAAGAAACTCTTCAACTTCATTATCCACCTCTATTATGCTGCATCCGGGCTTCTTTCTCATCCCTATTTCTTCAATCCTACTCCTAACTTGTTTCGCGTCTGCGTCCCTCCCAGCTTCTCTATATATATTGTAAGTAAGAACATGAGTGCCACAGTCAGAGATCCCCATATCAAGCAATTTTTTCCATACCCTATTCCCAACACGAATATTTTTATGAATTCTACATGCATTTAGAAGAGCACCCCACACGTTAGCATCACTGGCTGCAAGTCCACCCATATTCTCCTCAATAAATTTCTCAGCCTCCTCTACCATGCCAGCTCTTGACAGAAGGTCAACAACACAAGCACAGTGCTCCCTCTTTGGGACAACTCCATAAGAGCTACTCATTTCTTCAAACAACCAAAGGCCTTGCTGAACCATCTTTGCATGAGTGCAACCAGTGAGGACAGCCACAAATGTAGTCTCATTCGGCTTAGTCCCAGAAGCAGCCATTTGATAAAACAACTCGAGCGATTTCTCTGCATCACCATTCAAGGCAACACCACAAATCATAGCATTCCACGCACCGGCATCCTTATCAGCAATACTCTGAAAAACAGATAAAGCAGATTCTACGCATCCACATTTCGAATACATGTCCACCAAAGCCGTTGCCAAAATTGGATTGGATTCAAGTTGGAATCTCTTGGCATAGGAATGCACCCACAGTCCCTGTGCGAATGCACCAAGATGAGCACACGCAGTGAGGACCGAGACAAGGACGGAATCATTCGGCTTTGTACCCTCTTTTTGCATCTCTGCAAACAAAGCCAGCACTTCCTTGAAGTCACTAACTCGAGAATACGCTGCAATCATGGCACTCCACGATACAGCGTTTCTGTTAGGCATTTTCTCAAACACTTCTCTAGCCTTTTCCACATTCCCCATTTTACCATAACCGTCAACCATCGCTGTCCCCAACACCACATCTTTCTTTGTCGTTTTATCAAACAATACCCGTGCATGTTCCACCTCACGAGAAACAGAGTAGAACTCGATAAACGCACTCACGACGTAAGGGTCGTCGCGGAACCCGAACATAACGACGTGGCCGTGCACCAAACGGCCAACGACGTTCGAAGAAGGAAGAAGCGCAATGCAAGCTTTGACCAAAGGTGGGAATGTGTAGTTGTTAACGGCAACGCCGTTTTGGAGCATGGACAAGTAGCAGGACACAGCTAGGAGGGGTAAACGCGCTTGGAGGTAGCCTCTAATCATGGTGTTGTACATGAAGGTGTTACGGTGGGTGAGGTGGCGGAAGATGGAGCGAGCGTAGAGGAAAAACGACGCGTCGCTGGAGGTGGCTGCGGCGGAGAGAAGCGGCGCGAGGGCATACGGCGCGTGGTTGTAGCGGCATCGGAGAATGTGAGCGTGTAGCTGCTTCAGTTTGATTAGAGTGTTGCATTTTTGCGCCACGGTTGTGAGAAACCCCTTCTTAACGGTCATATGAACATCAATTGGAAGGGCATTTCTTCTTCAACGCTCTCTGCATAATTAAACACTAAATGCATTTGCTGTTTGTTATTTTCAACAATTTTTATTTCTTCATAATTTATTAATCGAATACATCATTCTTTGTTTAAATTAAATTTATTACAATATTTATGAATAACTTTTTTTTTAAAATAACATATTTTTAATACTTTTTTTTAAACAAGTGTAACAATAATTACAATTGATATAAATGGTTAAGAATTCACACGTCATAAACATTCCTTTTTGACAAGTGGTGTCTAAAATCTCTCTCTCTCTCTCTCTCTCTCTATATATATATATATATATATATATAACTTTCAACAAATAAATAGAAATATTAAAAAGTTTAATAAGAATTTAATAATTTAAAAGAATTCCTCCCAAAAATTAATAGGAAGATCAACTTAAAAACGCAAAACCACATTTAAAATATGTTGCTTTCAACCCTTTCATTTTGTTGTAGTGTTTCCTTTCAGGATATTTGACAAATAATTCCATGATAAGAAAAGTAACTCTTCATGCAACAAAATTATGTCTCACTATCACTTCTAAATATGTTGATTTGTTTATTGCATTTGTTCATGGGACTTCCCTTTTATCAACAAGCAAACAAATCCAAACAACCTCATAAATCAACTATTTCTCATGAAGGAGTTCTATACATTTCCCAAAAATTATAATGAAACAATTCAAATGTTGTGCTTGCTCTATGATCACTTAAAAGAATTTTTTTCCTAGTTTGCTTAGCTTTAAGACATAAGTCACAAACCTAATTCAAAGATTCACAATTTTTATTGTTATTGATGGTAGGAACTTACTGTGATTTTACATGAAAAAAGCCCCAAGCTCCTAAAGAACATTGCTCTCCGAATCCCACAGAAAAAATAGAACTTATTCCTGCACACACAAGCTTGAATCAACAAGATTAGCCATTACACAAAATCTGTTAGTCAATTATAGAATGCAATTGGATTCATCCATTAATTGTGAGATCCATATTAAGTTGCAATTAGGCTAATAAAGAACAATTTTTTTTAGTTTTAGACTCTCGTTCAGAAAGCAAAAGTGTTTTGTCTATTTGGAAGTCCTACAAATATCTTGAATATCAATTTTTTTTTACATGATTGATGCACATTTGTCCACAATTTTAATAAATAGACAAGTCATAAAACATTTACTAGTCATGAACTAAGTTGTGTGGATTTCACGGCCTTTAAAAAAAGTTGTGAGCACTTTGTATGACTATTTCTCAAATTTCTTAGAAGATAAAATTATGGAGTTATAATGATTTCAATGTATAGTTCTCGATAGATGATAGATGATAGATGATAGATGATAGATGATAGATGATAGATGATAGATGATAGATGACAAGCAATTTTGATAAACAACACATAACTCCCTACATGTAATTCTCGGTAAATAATACTTGATAAACGACAATTAAAGTATGTTATGATCTAATTTATTCTAAGACGAAATTAATGTTGATAAGTCATAATCTGTCTTTTATAATACAACTTTCGTAATCAATTTGGTAAAAAATAATGTTAAAATTTGATTTCATCACTATATAGAAATATTTACACCATAAAAAATAATGTTAACATTAATTGACATTTAAAAGAGTCGAAATTAATTGACATTGGCCATAGAGTAATATCCGACCTAACTTCAGATATTACTTTATGTCACATGTCAATTAAGGTTGAATTTTGTTAAAGGTTAATAAACTCTTTTGTTTTTTTAATTAATTGTGATCCACTTTTACAACTCTATAAGACCTGAAATTAGAAAAACAATTAAATTTTTGTATTTTATACAACATGAACTATGAACTATAAGCAAAAACACAAACGCTATGACAATAATAGTATTAACTTGTGATTTTTGGTTTTGATAGTTATGGTTATTGGTTTTGATTGAATTGTTTTTACCACTCCTTAGAACCCCTAGTTCAGGAAAAAATAGCCCTTACTTTACTTTGGTTCTTTGTGAAGTATAAAAATTATTTAGAGAGTGAACTGCGATAAATCTTTAAACAACCATAACATTTGTTTCGATTGACCGATTTGCTATTATTGTATATGGATTTGGGATAGAAAATTTTTTTCACTCGTCAATTTTTATTTTTGTTTTTTCCAAACTTTGAAAAAATATTTCACATAATTAGACTTTGAATTTTGATCTAAACTTTTTTGTGGGAGCTTCTCATGGTATTTTGGTGTTTTCAACAAATTTTCAAGTCATTTGAAATATACTCTAAGTTTTGCCCTCAAGTTTAAATGTATAACGTGTAGTGTAGTATGAACAACAAACAAGTTCAAAAAGACGACAAACAAGTTTTTGAAAACGAAAACTAACCTTCTTGAAGGTGGGTCTGTCAGAATAAAGTGTTGTTGTCGTTGAGTAAGAAAGGAGAACACGTCTATGAAGGAGAACATGAAAACAATCGATCAAAACAAACGAAAATTTATGACAACTTTGTGACCCAGCGAAAGGAATGCAAGCTCCAGAAGTCAAGGAACCTCCAACAAGGTCGAGTGGATGTGGTTACAGGGGTAGACCAATGCGAAAGAGGCGTGAAGTGAAGGCTAAGCTTTGACGTAGTCGGAAATGGTTAATTGTGTTTCTTTGTATGGGTGTGACTGGCATGAACGAAGGAGCTACACACACTTAGATGAGTGACCGCAGGAAGAACGAATTTATTCTTTGTAAAAATTTATGGTTTAATATGTCAACTGTATATAAAGAAATTTGGTAAGAAATTCTTTTTCACATTTATTATTGAAAATTTTTGTATCTAAATCAATTTTTTGTATTTTTAGAAAAAATTGGTATGTAATACTTAAAAAACTTGTTTTATGATTAGATTCTCTAGTCAATTAGATTTAAATATGGATTAATAGTATATGTTTAGAACCTGTATTGTATGGTGGTACGATCATATTCATGTGAGTGATCTCGCAATCATTTTGTTATTAGCCGAATGATCACTTCGACTAGAGATCAACTTCAATTATCGTTAGCCTCTAGCAAAACAAAATTACTAACAATTAGGTCGAAATTAGATTCTAGTTAATTAAAAGTCCACTCCAAAAACTATAAATACAAGTTTGTAATAAAAATGTAGGTGATTTTGCATTCGTCGCATATTAATTACTGTAATTATCGAATACTAACTTTAACATCGAAATATCTTGTGCAAATAATTTTAGATAACAATAACAAGAGTAAAGTGATAAAGTGATAGACAAACACTAACCCTTACGAGTTAAAGAAACAGATTTTAAAAAATTGTTAACTGTTTCCATTTCTACAAAGCGAAACAATAATCTTCTTTCAACTATTTCCATTTTTACAAATGTGATCATCTTTGTTTTTAATACCAAAAATGGCAAATCAAATCATTTGCCACCCTTCACTTCACTATAATAGGCAATACATGTGGTCCATGATAAGGCATTAAATTGCAGAAAACAACCGACTACCTTTTCATGGAAACCTTATCTAATTACTTCAACCACACGTGAGAACCATTTCATCGTTTGTGGGGCATTCTATCTAGCAGAGCATTCCGCATAAACAATCACACTTTTAGGTTACAACATTGTTACTTGATTTTATTCTCAAAAGAATTCTTGAAGAATTAAGAAAGAAAAAAATATATTTAAATGATTATTAATCTCAACTCTTGAATAATATGTAACTATTAAGACACATAAAAATGTTGTAAATATTTCTATTTCAAATTTAAAATCATAAAAAATAATTTGAATTCAGTAATCTACTGGTCTCTTACGAAACATTTTCTAATTTTTCAGACAATCTTTAACTTCAATGTCTACGACAAATGCGTTGTAAGAATTTATATTTTACTTTCCTTGAAAGACCTGAAAATTCAGGTCTCCATTTAAGATGGAACCGTTCTTGCATAGTCTACTATTTACTTAACACAAAAACTTAAAACCAGCTTAATAAAATTCAAAACCTTTTTCCGACAACAATCTTATTCTTAAATATCAAATTCATCGTACTGGTGATTAATGAGTAGCATTTTCTCTAATCTCTTGCTCAACCTCAACTTCATTCCTGTATCAGTCTTCTGCTAAACTTATAACTTTCTTTCCAATGTTATCCCCTTTGAAGAGTCCAACAAAAGCAGAAGGGATGCTCTCCACGCCTGATGAAATGTCTTCAATTGTCTTTAACTCTCCTGTACGAAGGTAATCCAAAGTTTTTGAAAAAAATTCTTCAAAAACATTCAGAAAATCAGCAGCCAAAAATCCTCTGATGCTGATTCTCTTGTACACAATGTCCAACATGTTTGGTGAAGCTTTTCTTCCAGCACTATTATACTCAGATATTACCCCACAAACAGCCACTCTTCCAAATATCCTCATATTAGCCACAGCTGCTTCCAGCGTCTCACCCCCAACATTGTCAAAATATACGTCAATTCCATCAGGAAAATACCTATAATATAAAATATAAACCTACATCAAACACAGTCCTCCTCAAAAAGTTTATCTTGAATCACTTACCTTTTAAGAGCATAGTTTAGATCTTTTTCTTCTTTGTAGTTGAATGCTTCGTCAAAACCTAGCTCTTTTTTAAGCAATTCCACCTATGACATAATCCATTATGGATTAGGCTTTTAAGCTTGAAATCAAGTAAGCATAAACTTCAGTTACTTTACCTTTTTCTGGGTACCTGCACAACCAACAACATAGCAACCTAAAAGCTTTGCATATTGGCCTACTAAATTTCCAACTGCTCCACCAGCTGCAGAGACAAAAACCTTTTCACCCTTTAGGGGTTTACACAATTCAAAAAACCCAGCATAAGCTGACAGTCCGTTGAATCCTGCACCAGAGAATGGAATACATAAAACTTCAATTTTCAAAGCTCAGTCATACCAATAGGATACTACTGTGATATAAAATAGTTAATCTTACAATATTTATTTATAATTATATATTATAAATTTGTTTTATTTTTAATTGTGTAAAATCTCTAAATGTAAATAAGTGACAAATGATATGGAGCAAATCATTATATATTACCCAGAACTCCAAGATAGTATGATAGTGGAAATTCAGAGGACTCTAATTTTCTCAAGATACTCCCTTCTTTCACCAAACTATACTGTGCCCATGTGAATACTCCAAGCACCAAATCATCTTTCTGAAACTTAGCATTCCCAGAAGCCACAACTTTTCCAATAACAGCACCATCAATGGCCTGGAATGTGTCAAAACAGAACCACACAAAAACAAATTCTCATGAAGCAATAGGATCAGTCATAAATAAACATTAAAATTATCTACTTCTACTGTGTCTGGTATTTGGTTTGGTGTTGAATTTTGAAGAATTACAACCTTAATTAACAATATTTTAGGTAAATGTTTATGGCATATATAACTTTAAAATGAATTTTATAAACCCAATCCAATCACAGACTGTATCAAAATTATTGAGTTACCAAAATAATTAACGATTACCTCGCCTGGATTTATGGGTGCTGCAAAGCTTGAAGTACCCTGGGAGGAACTAGAAAGTTTCATGCGGTTAATCTGGTACGGGTCGATAGAAATGTAGAGATTCTTGACTATGATATCATCAGAACCTGGTGCAACGGACAGAGCTATTGTCCCAGTTTTAAGCTCAAAGTTGGCTTCTTTGGGTGCATCTTCAAAGTGATGCTTTATCACTATGTATTTATTCTTCACTTCCATTTTTTCAGCCTTTTTTCTATTGTTGCTGTATTTTTTTGTATACTCTTTAGACCAACTTTACAGATCGACGAGGCATGGCAACAACACAGGCAAACGTCTCTTTATAACAGACTTTGGATTTTTTTTTTTCTTTTATTAATTAAGTTTGGATTTAGTTATGTATGGTACAACCTATCATTGAGCCTAAAATGAGTTTGACTATATTCAACTCATTGAATTCAGTTTCAACAATGTTGTTGTGAATGAGTCTAATTTATAGGTATGACTCAATCTATCCTATCTAAGTCTAGTTTTTTTAGCTTGACTTGTGCTTAATTCAGGCTGATCCAATGTTGCATAACCCAACTTGACCACCCAATGTGAACTTCATCCTAACTCAACATGACAAGTAACCATTCTAACTTGACTTGGCTAAATTTGAACCCAATTGAACTAGACCTAATTTAGGTTTTGCCTAACACAATCCAACCTTGGTCCCCCCAACATGTCCCAACTTAGGTCTCACCTATTTCAGATGAATGTGAGTTTGCTCAAATTAACTTGACATGGACTTAGATTGATTCAATCTTGGACCTAGACAAATCAACTTAATGTGAACCAGAATTAACTCAAACTTACTTAGACTTAAGTTGACTTGACTCGACATTGATCTTGTCCAACTAAGCTTGACTTAAGTCTAACTCGTTTTGGCTTATCCTTAGGCCTCATTGAATTGCTTAACTAGGTCTTAGCCTGATTTGAGCTACTACGAGTTCACCTCAACTTGATGTAAACCTAGCTTACTCATTTTGATCCAGGCTAAGGCCAACTTAGCTTAATGTGAACATGGGTTGAATTACCTAGATCGTTACTTGACTCATCTTAGTGTGGATTGAGGCTCACTTAAACCAAGACAAACTCATATTGTGTTTCTTAACCTAGCCTAACTTGGATCAAGCCTATTTCAGCTTTACTTCAGCCTCATTGACTTGGTCTAACTTGTTCTTAACCATATTCATCCTAACATGACCTAAGTTGACTCTATCTAAATTTGGCATAGGTCAATTTAATATGATATGAGGCCATGCCAATTGTGTCTTAAGTGGACCTAAATGAGTTAACTAGGTTTGGGCTGACTCAACTTGACGCGAACCATAATCGACTTGGTCTAATATGGACTTGAATCAACCTACGCTCCATCCACTTGGCTTGAATTGGGCTCAGCTCAACTCGATTTGATGTGGGGTGACCTTGATTCAACTTAACATGGGTTTGAGTTAAGTTAGTCTAACTTGGACTTGACATGACTTAGTTTGAGTTGGGCTAGCCTGATCCAACTTGACATGGTTTGACTTACCTAAATTAACTTGGACCCAGTCTAACCAAAATTTATCTAGGTTTGCTCTAATCCATTTTGGCTTAGGTTTGACTTACCTGAGGTTAGGTTCAACCTAGGCCCACCTAACTTAAGTCTGACGCAAGAAATTTCCATAATCTAATTTAATTTTGGTATGTCTTGTCCAAAATCTGACTCAATTCAATCTTCCATTATTTGAACTAAATTGTTCTCTAATTTACAATAGTTATATCCAACTCAACCTAATTTTGTCTTACTTGAATGCAACCCAACCTATCATTGCATACCTTAAATTAATTTATCTAACCTATCATTTCATAACTTTCTAATTTAAACTCACTTTTAATCTTAAATTTTCAAAATCTAAAAAATTATAGAATATATATAATTCAAATCTAAGATTTATAGTTAAATTTAAATTTGAAATACTTCCATTAAAATAAACTTAAAAAGTAATATAAATTTAAATAATTATAAAATAAATTTAAAAATTTGAAAGCTATACATAAAAGTAATTTATGTATAAGGAATTTATTCATTGATATTTAGCTGGATAATGGACATTAAATATAAATTCATTGATTTTAAAAATATTCGTTTATAACTGGAGAGAATATCAAGTCGTTAACTATCCCATCAACTTGCTGAACTACGCTTTCTAATTAATTGAAGTAAAATCCAAAACTAACAATGAACTAAATTGTTAGGTAGGAATCTGGCCTGCAATAAACAAACAAAGGAGGCGGCTTGCTTATAGACAAAATTGGAATCATATGCCAACATCAAATCTTTAAGCATTCCAGATTCTTTCTATTCCTAAAATGCTATTAAAATTCTAAAATTCTAGATAATCTCGGTCTCATACACATTCACACCTCATCCATATACATAGACAAGTACTTAGGTCATTGAAATTATCAACTAGGTTGTCATGTGCACATACAAAAAACATAAAAGTAGTAAATATGTGAAGATCTCAATGTCTATACATTTCATTAATTACATATTTATTGTCTCATATAATGAGATAGGGTTATGATTATTTTTTATGCTAAACTACGATTAATGAACCAGAGAATGAGTTATAAGTTACAGTTAAAAACCGTAGGCTATAATATATATATATATATATATATATATATATATATATATATATATATATATATATATATATATATATATATATATATATATATATATATATATATATATATATATATATATATATATATATATATATATATATATATATATATATAATTATTAGTGTAAGTAAGAGATTTGAAACCAATTATTTTAAATATTATGTTTCGGTTCAAAAATAAAAATAAACAAAGAATGAGTTTTTAGTTTCTCCATTATTATTTTTTTCCATTATTTTGAGTCTTTTCTTCCATTCACTATATTGTTCTTCTTTATTGTCATCAACATTTATTTTCTTTGTTATATTTCCACCTCCATACAAAAAAATAATAATTACGAGATCTATCATTTTTGTCTCAACACTGAGAACCCAGCTTACATTGCAAAAATTCATATTTGAAAATTTTCAACCTAACCAAAAATTCCAAAATCAGGACAACCAGTGCTTACAATTTATGTTGTTTTATTTGTAGAGAAAGTTTGATCTCAGTTTTTGTTAGCTTATTTACATTATGTTTTACAATATTAGCCAAAAGCATGATAATTCTTGATGATATAGTACTTATAAGCTAGATCTTAAATAGCTTATCAAATAACTAAACTTTTCCTAATTGCTCAATGAAAACTGTAATTCGTTCATGCATGGTGTATCATCCACCATCAGGATAATATATAATGTTATTCAAGGTTCGACCTCTACTTGTGTATTTTAAGGATTTTAATAGAATTCTCATAAGTATAGTTGAATTTATTATGTTTATTGTTCTCAGTTTTTTCGCCTTTCTTGTAGCTGGCTGCTTGTTGGCTCACTAAATAGTGTTCTTTTACTAAAATTTATGAGAGAAAATTAACTGCTATTTATTATAAAAATGTCATTAATTAATTTATTATGACAAGTAAATTTCACCTATTATAATAAATTGTCATAATCTTTTTTTACTAATAATTATTGACAGGGAAGATCCAATAAGGTTAGTAACATTATTTCCCAAGTATTCACTTAAACAAGATTTGATATTTTAATTTCCTTACCTTCTTTCAGCATTTTGTCCATAGTCCAGAAACATAATAATTGCTCATTTCTTTGAACTTTTTTAAGTGTTTTTTTATGAAGACATGTTTTATAAAAAAATTATAATCGTTTTGTAAAAATATAAAACTAAGTGTTTCCAAAGCCAGAGAGAGTATTTTTCAAAGCTTAAACAGCCAGCCCCTAATTCTTTGAGAATATATTTTTGGAGTAATTTCTCTTAATTTTAACTATAAGTTTTAAACATTTCTTTAAGAAAACTTTTTTTACTGGATAAGAAATATTTTATGAATGTATAAATTATGTATACTAGTCTTTTGCATATTCTGTAATTTTTCTTTGTATTATATTGATTGTTGAACATGTGGCTGCCAAAGTTTGAAAATAGTATATCTTTAGCTGCGTTGTTGATGCACATGATTAATTTATTTTTTATTTGTAGTTATTTAATGTCTATTATATTTTTGAATGAGCATTGATTTTAGGCTTCACTCATTTTTATATCTTCGATTCCAGAATCAATATAAAAATCAATTTTTAATCAGTATAAAAATATTTTTCTAATATAGTGCTAATACCAGAGCTGGCTTTACAAACATCCCAAGTATATAAAGAACATAGAAAACATTTGAAAATTCAAGTTATGGTTACAACAAGTGGAAATATGATATTATGCGTTTATATCAACCAGTTCATCTGCTAGTTGGAAGGGTGTTTTGCATTCTGAAAGATTGTTCTATGCTTGTTATGGATGAGGTAGTTATATTTGTCTTGAAATTTACTAAATGATAGAGATACATTAGCTAATTTATACTGCTTATATATTACAAGAGGAATTGAAGATGAGGTTAAGAAATGAATCACTAGTACAAAAAGAGTTTTTGATGTTGGTGTTTTTCAGTCTTTAACATTCAAAAAATAAGGACGTGATATAAAGAGATGTTAAATAGTATCGAAAAAAAAACATTGATTGAATTTTATCATTAATCAATGTCCTTTTTTATCATTCTTCAACATCAATTAACTCCTTTATTTTTTTAATAAAGAGTGATTTATTTTTATAACTTTACAATACTTAGAAAAGCAAAAAGCTCAGATTTGACATTTTATATATCCAAAACTGCACTATGAAGTACAAAAGCTATCACAAGTTAACGATGTTATAATGAATAGTAGTGTATTGACTATTAACTTTGTTAATTTTGGATTTGATAATTATGAATATTTTTTTTGGTTGAAATTTTTTTACCACTCCTTAGAATCCCTATTTTAGGGGAAAAACTTAGGAGCCCTTATATTGAGTCTATGTGAATTATAAAAATTATTTGAAAAGAAGTCAATTGTGATAGATCTTTAAACAATCATAACATTTGTTCGAGTTATCGATTTAATAGTATTATCTATCGATTTGGGGTAGAATTTTTTTTCAATCACATGGCAATCGGCATAACCGGTTGTTTCTTCTAGATTTTCAAAAAAAATATCGTTTTCTATTTTTCATCACTTTTTTGTTTTTTCCAAACATTGCAATTAAGATTTATTTATTAAAAATGTAATTAACTTCTAATTTATTACAAGTACATGTATTTCTACTAATTTATTTTAATAAAAACTATTAAGCATAAATTTAATTCGTGGGACTAATTCAATATAATCATATGAAATTTACTTTTATATAACTAGTATAGTGTTCGAATTAGATAATTACGTGAAAATTTGACAAAATATAGATTTCGCTGCTAATAAAATAAAATTAGTATTTGTAGAATTTAAAAGAATTTGTATTTGGTCTTTAATATAAAAAATTACTTTTCATTCTTAAAATATTTTTAGATTTTAAATTTAACTTCTGAAAATTTATTTTAGTATTTTTCGTCCTTCATATTATATTGACTCTTATAAATGAAGTAAAAACACAACTTTTATTTTCGAAATCTGAAAACTTTCATGATAAATTGAAAACAGAGCAAAAAAAATCACAATTAAGATATATTTATTTGGAATAAATTTTTGATGATTTTTTTAAACAAACTGGCGGTAAGTCTGTTAATATTTTCTCCATTTTGTTTGTTGTGATTCTGATTCATGTTATACCCTTTTTAAGATTAATTCTTCTTATATTCTTTTAGTTGACGAATTTAGTTGGAATAAAATGTTAGAATGTTTACTGGATGGTCTTCAATAACATATTTGTTGAACTAATTTGTAAACTTTGAAGTATGAATCATGAACAAGTGGAATATGGAGAAAGTGCATCTCAAGTTACAAAACGACCTAATAATATTACAAGTGTTACACATATGTATAGGTAGAGATAAATTTCCTATTCCAATATCATAGTTGCTTCAATAGGAATTTCTGGTTGGATGAGAAAACAAGTGTCATCCCTCAAGAGGGCATGTTTAGCTTGTTTCAATGCAAAATAAGATTCTTTTGGAAACTTTGAGAATATCATGCATGTACACATCAATCTGTATATGTCTTTTGCAGGTAACCTAGATAATATTTCAAACAAGTTATCAGAACACAAACTCATTGTGATGATTTCGAGAATGTATCCAATTGAAAAAGTTGCATTAAATGGGAAAATATATCTATAAAAACAAAATTAATCCTTTTTTCTAATAAATTTTAACAAAGTAATATCTTTGGATACGATTCGGTTAAAATATATTCTCTATATAAATTATTGCAATTATTAAAAAACCATATAAATTATTTTAAAACTCATTTCAAATCAATATCTATGTTTTATGAAAACATTAACATTTTTAGATTACATTTTTAAATCTAAAAATTAACTTTAAAAGCTGAATATATATATTATATGGTAACAGTATAACAATGTCCAGCACAAAATATGTATGTCACGTTTTTAAATTAATTATGTTATTATTTATCAATTTGAAAATGAATGTATATTATGAATTAATTCTTTTATATTTTAAAAATATAATAAAGAAAATTATACATAAAAACATTTTCTATTATGAAATTTAGTTATAACAATTATTATTGAATCAATCAACAAATCTAGCTAATATTAGATGAGCTTTAATGTTATCATTTAAAAATAATTTTATGAAATTACTTTT
This sequence comes from Vigna angularis, assembly GCF_016808095.1. Taxonomy (NCBI): domain Eukaryota; kingdom Viridiplantae; phylum Streptophyta; class Magnoliopsida; order Fabales; family Fabaceae; genus Vigna; species Vigna angularis. Next base: position 7,831,424 of record NC_068973.1, on the reverse strand, counting down.
TGAAATTACAATGTATGGTATAAATATAATCATATTAATTCTTCTTATATTCAGCATATCTATGTTGACTATTTATCTTTTACGAAAACTTATTATCATTTTACTTTAAATTCAAAACAATGTGAATTACTAGTTAACATGTTATTAACATGTATCATAATGAATGTTTTATATTTAATTTAATATTTATATTCGTTATTTTTATTCAAATTTATTCATATTTTTTTAAAATAAAATAGTTTTATCGCTTTTTAAATTAAAATTAAATTTAACTTTTATATAAATTTTTTATTAATATTTTTATTAAAATTTATATTTTTAATAAATATTTTATTTTGAAGTTATTATTGGTTTAAAATTAGAATGAAAATTGTAAAATTAAGAACTAACATTTATAATTTTAAGAAATTAAAAATAATAATTTTATGGTGTTATTTTTCACTTTTTAACCTCTTAAAATTTTAAATAAATGATATTACTTACCAGTTTTAAAATTTTTATTCTAATTTTATAAAGAATTCTAACTATAAATTAAAAATATTTAATAAAAATTATAATTAGTTTTTAAATTTCTTATCTATTAAGATTTTGATTAATAAAATAATTAGTTTTTAAATTGGTCATTAAATTAATTAAAGATCAATTTAAAAACTAATTCCTTTAATTGGAAAGCTTGATAAGTAATTTTAGGGACAATTTTAATAACTTTAGTTGAGATAATAATTTTACGAAAACTTATTATCATTTTACTTTAAATTCAAAACAATGTGAATTACTAGTTAACATCAGAAAAATTCTCATGTCAAATTATATCGTAATACGTGTTAGAGTTACTGACATATATCATTTTATATTTAATTTAATATCTTCGCTATTTGTTTAATTTTATCCATATCTTTTTTAAATAAAATAATTTTATCTCTTTTTAAATTAAAATTAGATTTATTTTTTGTTTAAATATTTTATTAATATTTTTATTAAAATTCAATTTTTTAAAATACTTTTTGTTTAAAGATACAATTAGTTTAAAATTAGAATAAAAGTTTTAAGAATAAAGACTAATTAACACAATTATTTATAGTATGAAGAGATTAAAAATCACGTAAAGTAATGATTTTATGGTGTTACTCTTTACTTATTAACCTCTTAAAATTTTAAACAAATATTATTACTCACCACTTTTAAATTTTTTGTTCTAACTTTAACAAAATTCTAACTCTAAATTAAATATATTTAATAAAAAATATAATTAATTTCTAAATTAGTTTCTAATTTTAGTGATAAAGATTTTGGTTACCAAAAAGTTTATAAGGATATTGTTGTTAGCAAAATGATGCATATGAAATTTTGATGATGTCCAAATCAAGTCAAGACCAATCAAGAATCAAAATGATTTGAAGATTTGTATTGTGATGGAAAGCTTTTGTAATACTCTTAGAAATATGTATAGGACTTAGATAAGGAAAAGAAAAGTGTTTTGTAAAATTACTATAGTAAATCATTGCAACAAAACACTATAGTACTATTCACATGAATAGTAACACTATTCACGTGAATAGTGACGGTTAACGGTAAGAGTATCGCACTTAACACGGACGTTGGAGAAACTAGCCGTTTATGACCATTGAAAAAACTAGCCGTTTATGTCCGTTGGACAAACTAGCCGTTTATGGCCGTTGGAGAAACTAGCCGTTTATGGCCGTTGGAGAAACTAGCCGTTAAGTTTGTCTTTTAGTGAATGGAAGCCTATAAGTATAATGGAAGGCTTCATTTCAAGAAAAACTAGAGACACAGAAACTCTTCCCTTGTGCTCAAATACTCCGAAATTCTTGAGACTTGTGTGTTCTTGTTCGGCTTGTGAAACTCGTGTCTGTAGAGCTGGTGAAGTGCTGCTACGGTGACAGAGGAAATAGCCGGTTCATCCTTGGTGTGTCTAAGGAGGTGTTCGGAAGAGAATCATCCTTCGTGAAGTATTCGGAGGAGGTGTTCATCCTTTGTGAAGACTCAAAGGAGGTGTAGTTTCATCTCTTGTGGTATCAAGAGAGGTGTTTTCTAAACTCTTACAAATTGTTTCTTTGTGATTGTAATTTGTAATTGTTTTGTGTTAGTGAAAAGGTTTATCTTGTTTGAGATAAACGACTGGACGTAGGATTGGTAAGATCCGAACCAGGATAAAATCATCTGTGCAAATTTCTCTCAACCTTACTCTTGCTTTATTTGTCTTTATTAATTGCTAAGTAAGTTTATTTGAGTAGAAATTAAAAGGCACAAGTTAGTATTAAAAACCCTCTTGGTTTGTTATTCCACGCTAACCATTCCGCTGCAGCCGCTTCTCACAATTGTTCCTAATCATTATCATATATATTGTTATTAGAATAATATTTTTCTTATTGAACAATCATAGTATAATATCAAGATATTGATTCTAATTATCATAAATATTACTTTTAACTATTAAAATAATATTTTTCTTTAAAACTAAATATTTCAAAATACTTTCTCGTGATATGTCTTATAATTGGTATAAAAAGTTAAGAGTGGAATAAGAATATGTATAAAATCATTGAATCGTTTGCCCATGAAAGGGAAGTGATAATTAAAATCAAACCGAGTTATCCCTTCTCTCTCTTTAAAAAAAATATTTTATTATTATTTTTGTTATTATTTTATTTTATTTTTTTATTCTTTTTGTGTTAAAATTAAAATTTGAAAATATAAAGAAAATTTATTTTACTTTTTTTTATCTTTTCTTTTACCTACCATTAATTACAAACATATATTTTATTTTTTGAAAACAAATTTATTTATTTGTACGAAATTAGGTGTTGGCAAGAAACGTGTAGAGAGAGACACTGTGAGAATTGCATATCATGCAAAAAGGCCAGGTCTAAGGCCTAAGCCAATAGTCTTTATACTCGCTTTCCCATTCCTTCTTTGTCTTGGATAGACATCTCTATGGATTTCATATTAGGGCTTCCAAGGACAAAGAAAGGTAAGGATTCTATCTTTGTGATTGTGGATAGGTTTTTAAAGATGACCCATATTATCCCACACCACAAAGTGGAAGATGTAAGATTGATTGCAAATCTCTTTTTTAAGGAAGTAGTGTGACTTCATGGCATCCTTATAACTAGAATACAAAGTTCTTAAGCCATTTTTGGTGGACATTGTGAGGAAAGCTTGGAACTAAACTTCTCTTTTCTACCACTTGTCACCACCAAACCGATAGCCAAACCAAGATGGTTAATAGGACTTTGGGTCAAATGTTTAGGTGCATGATAGTCCAAAATCCAAGGGAGTGGGAAGATCTTCTTCCTCATATAGAGTTTGCATACAATAGGGTGGTGCATTCCACTACTTCCCACTCTCCCTTTGAGGTTGTCTATGGGTTCAATCCCGTAACACCTCTAGATCTCCTTCCTCTTCCCACTCATGAGGCATTGACTTACCAAGATGGAAAACAATGTACTAAGAAGATTCAAGACTTGCATGCTCAAGTCAATGATAACATAGAAAGGAAGGTACAACAATACCAAAGGTTTGTTAATAAAGGTAGGAAAGAAATAACTTTAAAGAGGATGATTGGGTTTGGCTCCACTTGAGAAAGGAGAGGTTCCTTACTTAAAGGAAGTCCAAGCTCCACCTTAGAAGGATGACCCTTTCCAAGTAGTTAGCAAAATAAACAATACTGCTTATAAGTTATATTTACCCCCTAACTATAACATGAGTAACACTTTTAACGTGGGTGATCTTTCTCCTTCTGATGTAGGGTTTAAGAATCCAAGGTTGAATTCTCTCTAAGAAGGGGAGGATGATGAGTCCATGACTCATCATGACTAGAAGCGAGACATCTAACTTTACTTCTTTGCCTTTATTTTCCATTTCTTTATGTTGACTTTTGCTTACTTGACTTTGGTTGACTTATTAACCACAGTTAACTTGATTTAAGTTGACATGTTGAATTTTTTTCTTGTTTGTTTTATAGGTTAAACGTATGCTAAATTGGAGGAGAATAACACTACTTGGAATGGATGAAAGCCTTAATCTTGGAACTACTCATGCTAAGCATGTATTTGGAGAGAGGAGAAGCTTGGAATTGACCTTCATTCTAGAAGATCAAAGGCCACCTAGGAGAGGCTTGGAGATTAAGGTATGGTTCTCTCCTTTTCAATACACATCCTTTAGACGTAGTTTTTAGAAGCTTAGTTTGTCTTTTTGTATGAACACATATAAACTTTGTATTTTTGCTAAGATACCCTTCACCCTCACCTATTTAAGGGACTCTTGAAAGGAGTTGAATATTTTGAGTAAAATTACTATATTTGACCATTTGCGAGAGAGCTATCCTTTGTGAGTGTCTTCCTTAAGCCTTATCTTAAGATCATCACTCAAGTGGCGGCATCCCCACTTATCTTGGGTTGGTGAGCCTTAATGTCTTCTTAAGTGGCGTTCAACCTTGAGCTTCCCCGTCCCCTTTCATGTCTTCCATCTTTTACTTCATTTTGGTTGCTTGTTCATCATATTTATGTGCACCTATGCAACTTGTGTTATTTTGTTTGTGATTCTCTTTAATTGAAATTCTTCTCTTCTCTTGAGCCTTGGAAGTGCATCTTCACATCTAGATAACACTGTTATCTTAATGTTTAGTGCAAATCTTCCTTATACTTTCTTAATCACCATAACATCATATTCTCTAAACTGCAAAATGGGTCTTTATCAACGGACTATGATTTCATCTAAACCATAACCTTTATCCTTCCAAGATTTACAAAAATGTCATAGTATTTTTATAGGTTATGTTTTTCTTAAAACTGTAGTCTATATGACATAATTAAATATGATATTTAAACTTATGATAAATCATATAACTTAAGTGTTATGTTATCATTACATCATCTCCTTCATTTTGAAAGATTGTTTTGGTTTAACAAAATGACATAAGTCTAACAACTGAAAAGAAAAATCTTACCATATAAAAAGTATTTTCAAGGTATTATAAGAACTTGTCTTTATAAGAATAATTAATGTTTATTATGAAACTAAGTAAAATTCTTTTAAAATAATATGAGAAATGTGACAAATAAATAATGATAATCACCGAACCACTTAAAAAATGAGACACAAGTAACAATGTTAGTTGAACTAAAAAGGAGTTAAAAAACTTAAAAGGAAAAATCATACAAGTAGAAAAAAAATGATTGTAATGAAACTTTGTGAATATTAACAATATTAGAATAATTAATGAAAAAAAGTACTTTGTAATTATTATTCTACAAACCCATAATTGAATTTAAATAAAATTTGTATGAAATTTATTCGATTTCGGAATATATATCACTTCTATATGAATTTGAAGAAAATATTAATAACTAGTGGTTAAAATAAATTTAGAAGTTATTTACGTAATATTAAGAAATAAATATTTCTCCAAATTTTAAGAGTAGAAAAAATATAACATTATTCAATTTAAATCATACAGGCCAAAGATAAATTGGAAATTTCATAAGTTAAGAGTAAATTGTATGTTTCAAAACAATATACGCGAGAGAAAAATTGAAAATTTCATAAAGCAACATCATTCGATATCGTTTGATCACCAAGAGGATTTCGTAAGAAATAACAACATCAGGAAATCTCTTAAATAGTGTGTGAAATTATTTTACTCCAACAACTTCTATGAAAGTGTCAAAAGATATTTAATCATGATTTGATAACTTATGTTAAATCTCAAATGTTTCTTCAAGTAGAAACTTGCATTATATGTTGCATATGAAAACATCTAATGCAACCATTAAATCTACAAGAACAAACACTCACAATGGTTAGATAAGGATTTGCGTTATATTTTCAAGCTTTCAATAAATAGGAAAAGAAATGATATTTCTAAATGTATGTTTTTAAATATAAAAAAAATTAAAATAGATTCTAAAACTTTTATACACATTAATAATATGTGTAAATTGATATAATTTCATTTAGATAAAATATTTTATTTAAAATATTATAATATTTTCCTGGTAATGTCTTATATTTAGTAAATAATGATTGTCCTGTGTAATAATTAATAAATTAATTTAATTATTACATGATCAAATTCATATGCCATTTTTTTGTTACATACAATTTTAAGGTCATTTATAAAAAATGTCACTTTTATTGAATAAAAAAAAAATCAATGCGTAAAACAACAATATTATATCATTTATCTATATTGTTTATTTGTTTAAAAAAAATAACAACAATATAAAGAAATAATTCAAACTTAACATTGAATCTTAAAACTAAGATTTAACGTTAAATCTTAAAACATTAGCATTAAACCATAGTGCAAAACAAAGGAAGAAAATATGAAAAATAAAATTTCGAAAAATGATATAAGACTTAATTGAAATTAAAAAAAAGTAATTTTTAATATGCAAAGACTATGGCATCTTTCATTCACTTTTATTTCTCAGTTGGGTTTAGTTTTAATGTTGAAGCGAAAGGAGACTAAGCAAGACCAAGTAAATGTCTTTGCATGTCTCAAAACAATTTAGTTCCATGCGTCTTTCTAATCACTATTGCGAGTTGCTCAAACATTGCGGTGACACAAAGAAGGTTCATTGCAACATAATCAAGGCCTTACGAAATCCAGAAATCTTTCTGCTAAACAACTTAGTCAATGCCTATGCTAAGAATGGAAGCATCATTTATGCCCGCAGGGTGTTCGATCAAATGCCTCTACGGAATCTATACTCTTGGAACACACTTCTCTCCTCCTATTCAAAACTGGGTCGTCTTCCTGAGATGAAACGCGTGTTTGATGCAATGCCAACGCGAGATATGGTATCGTGGAATTCCCTTATTTCCGGCTATGCTGGTCGTGGTTTCCTTGTTCAATCGGTGAAGGCTTATGATATGATGTTATATGATGGGCCATTTAATTTGACACGGATTGCGTTATCCACTATGCTCATACTTGCCTCCAATCAGGATAATGTTCGTTTGGGTAGGCAGATTCATGGGCATGTGGTGAAATTTGGTTTCCAGTCGTATGTTTTTGTTGGGAGTCCTTTGGTGGATATGTACTCCAAAACGGGGCTTATATTTTGTGCAAGACGGGTTTTTTATGAGATGCCCCAGAAGAATGTGGTTATGTATAATACACTGATTGCAGGGCTTATGCGATGCGGTAGAATTGAGGATTCAAGGCAGTTGTTTTATGAAATGCGGGAAAAGGATTCTATTTCCTGGACAGCAATGATTGCGGGATTTACTCAGAATGGCTTTGAAATAGAAGCTATTGATTTATTGAGAGAGATGAGATTAGAAAATCTTGAGATGGATCAGTACACTTTTGGGAGCGTGTTAACTGCTTGTGGTGGTGTTGCGGCTTTACAAGAAGGCAAGCAAGTTCATGCTTACATAATTAGGACGGATTACCAGGATAATTTATTTGTTGGTAGCGCTCTAGTTGACATGTATTGTAAGTGTAAGAGTATAAAATCAGCAGAATCAGTTTTTAGGAAGATGACTTGCAAGAATGTTGTATCTTGGACTGCCATGCTGGTGGGTTATGGGCAGAATGGTTATTGTGAAGAAGCTGTTAAAATATTTTGTGATATGCAAAAATATGGGATTGAACCAGATGATTTCACCCTTGGGAGTGTAATTAGCTCATGTGCAAACCTTGCCAGCCTAGAAGAGGGCGCTCAGTTTCATGGCAAAGCTTTGGTTTCTGGCTTAATTTCTTTTATCACTGTTTCCAATGCTCTAGTTACATTATATGGTAAATGTGGAAGCATTGAAGACTCTCATAGACTTTTTAGCGAAATGATCTTCCTGGACGAAGTCTCATGGACGGCACTTGTTTCTGGATACTCGCAATTTGGTAAAGCCAATGAAACGATAAGGTTGTTTGAAAGCATGTTAGCCCATGGTTTCAAACCCGACAAAGTTACTTTTATTGGGGTTCTTTCAGCTTGCAGCAGAGCAGGACTAGTAGAGAAAGGAAATCAGATATTTGAGTCAATGATTAAAGAACATAGGATTATACCAATACACGATCATTACACATGCATGATTGACCTCTTCAGTCGAGCTGGGAGGTTAGAAGAGGCAAGGAATTTTATAAATAAGATGCCTTTCAGCCCTGACGCAATTGGTTGGGCATCCCTGTTAAGTGCATGTAGATTCTATAGAAACATGGAAATTGGTAAGTGGGCAGCTGAATCTCTAATAAAGTTAGAACCGCAAAACACTGCTAGTTACATCTTACTTTCGAGCATCTATGCTGCTAAAGGAAAATGGGAAGAAGTTTCCATATTAAGAAAGGGAATGAGAGATAAGGGTCTGAGAAAAGAACCAGGATGTAGCTGGATTAAATATAAAAACCAAGTACACATTTTTTCGGCTGATGATCGGTCAAACCCTTTTTCTGATCAGATATATTCTGAGCTTGAAAAATTGAACTATAAAATGGTACAAGAGGGATATGTGCCTGATATGAATTCTGTTTTGCATGATGTTGAGGATTCAGAGAAAATAAAGATGCTTAATCACCATAGTGAAAAGCTTGCAATTGCTTTTGGATTAATATTTATTCCTCCTGGTTTGCCCATACGAGTAGTTAAAAATTTAAGGGTTTGTGCGGATTGCCACAATGCAACTAAGTATATATCTAAGATCACTCAGAGGGAAATTCTTGTTAGAGATGCTGCCCGATTCCACTTGTTTAAAGATGGAACGTGTTCATGCGGAGACTTTTGGTGACAGGCCCAGTTGTTATATTCTCTGAAATATAAAGTACTGTCAAAAGTGACTACTAATTACAGGATTCTTCAGTATGAAGATACCTATGATACCTCTTTCTTCAAAAGGTGAGTATCATTACCGTGTGTGCAATGCAGTTGTGTATTGAGTATACTGTAATTTTATATGGACTTGAACAAAATTACAGAATATGGTGACTGTTCCTGACTTGCTATCATCATCTTTTGTCTTAATTTGAGAGAGGAGACATTCTTATAGGCTGATTAATTTTTTACAACGTTTTGACGTATTTTGACATAGGCACGTCTTCCATCATAGCTGTTGAAAATTTTCACTAACCCTGTAAATCAGTGTTATGTGGGCAGTATTTGTGGGACAGTTTTGTCAATTTAAACAGGATTTTTTATCTGTACACCCGAACCGAGACAGCTCCTTTTATTTGGTTATAATGGTGGCAACAAGGTTAGAAGCTATGTGTAACAAATACAGTTAGTGGAGGAGCAGGTAATGGAAATGTTTCTTCGGAGCGGGTAATACTGAATAAAGAGATTTTCTCATACGCTGAATCGGATTTTTTTCATCCGCTCCATTCATTCATTTGGATTCCACAAACTATACACATTACACTATGACCTCATGCATACTGCACAAGTCCTTCAACCTGCCCAATCCTAGAAACTTACAATGCTATCATATCATTTCCTAAGCTTTTCGGATCAAATTTCTGTTGAATCTTTAGCCTCTTAAAGGAGTGGATACCTATTTCTTACTTCAGCTTTCAGAGTATTTAAAATTTTAGATTCTAGACTAGTTTGTAAAAATGATGTGAAATCTGACGTCTGTATTACTCACAATTGTTCATCATGAATGAACTGAGAGAGACTTTGATAGAGTCAAGTGTTTGTTTTATGTTATTGTCATTATTTACGTTATGAATCATTAATTTATCTTTTTCTTCTGTCAGTAATTCAATTCAATACACTCTTAATCATAATGAATTATTCTCTCATTTTTACCTAGTGGATGAAGGCATTCAGTCACTGCAAATTGAAAGCTAAATTTTATGTTATGTCTCTTGTTTTAGTTGATGTTGTTGGTTATAAGAGTCAAATGGATGATTCATTCTATTATGCTTATCTTGGAAGAGTAAGGCTTCTCAAAGAGGTTCATCACTTTTTGCATCTCCTAAGTCTTCTATTCATTTTTTTCCTTTAAATTATTGTTTTGTTCTTATTTTTTCATTTTTCTATTATGTCTTTGATTTTAGTTCAAATTATATTATCATATTTTTGCCCATTTATTGTAATTTTGAAGTTCAATTTTCCATCTCTTATATGTTCTTATTTTTAAATTCTCACTCTACATTGTTTCTACTTTTCTCTGAACTTATAATTGGAGTCATTGGCTCAAGTTTCTCATAAATTTTTCATGATTTGAGGAAATTCAATTCTTTATCATTTTTTTGTGTGTTTCATGCGTTAAGTACTTCATATATGACTTTTGTCATTTGGCATCTAAAACAATGTCAAAGTCCATAAAAATTATGAAATATTGAATTGAACTTTGTTTAATTAATTCAGAAATTTGTTACAAACTTTGCATTCCATTACAAGTTAAATTGCTAACTTTGTTTATATATTCATGTTCATAGCTAAATTTTTATTTTTATTGCTAGTTGTGTTTTTCCGCTGTTAGCCTATTGTTAATCTAATTTTTAGTTTTTATTCATTAATTCTAGGTTAGCTTGATCAATGAATAATGTTGCAGTTTAGACCTTTGATTTATGATGAAATATTATATAACACGATGTTCTTATTTGATTTAGGTTGCCTCAAGTGTGTCTATCTCTTTTAATTTTTAGTCATGTGATCATCTATTACCTTTTGTAATTTCCAGTTGCCTAATTACTTGAATATATATTGTAAAGGAAGATGGTAATTTTTCTATCACATATTGAAGGAGTTGCTTTCAACATAAGTCTTAGTTAATTCTTGGTTTGATTTTATTTGTAGCTTCAATTGATTAATTGACATTAAATATAGAGATTAAATTTTCATATTATGTGTTGAATCATATATTCATGTCGTGCTTAAATTTATAACTTAAAATCAAAGTAGAAAAACAATTAAAGTCAAATTGTCGAGAGCTACTATGTGTATTTGCAAAAGAAAATTTGAAAAACATTCAAAAGAAGAATAGTTAGAAATAATGGTTTTAAACTTAGATGCAATATTAATTGCTGATATTTTTTATATGACATTAACACTAACTTTGAATGAAGTCTTAATTTTTGCATTGTTTAAGTGATTTCTAGTCGTAATTCTATTTCCATCTATACATTAGTCTCTTGTCAGTGTAAAATGTTTTTTTCTTTATCTAAATATATATACAATTTTAGTATATGTACAAGGAAAGAATGAATCAAACATGGAAGGTGCGACACTAGATGGCTATAGATACAATCACGTTTCCATTGTACAAAACACTGAGTATTATGAGAATTAGAAAAAATCTTTAGAGTTTGCTCGTGAGAAAAAATCAATTTTATATGGAGTCTTGTCATGGTTTCTAAGTGCAATTTTATACTTCTTGTGAACTTGTAATTGGAATCATTGTCTTAAGTTTGTCATAAATTTTTCACATGCACGTATGGATAACTAGTTATATCTTGGAATCTTAGTTTTTTTTAGCGGAGAAGTGCTTCCTTATTCAAGCATCCAAAAGAGATCATTATAGGTTGTATGCTTTAGAGCATACTGGGTCAAAGATTTTTTAGAGGTTCATGACTTCATGCTGATATTTGTGTTTTGTGGTACTATGAGGTGATTAGATGACACTCTATCTATGTGATGTCAATGTATCACTAGCAATACCAAACAGAGCGAGCTTTCACAAATTGAAGATTGGTACTTTGTGACATAATTTTTATGAAAGTCGTTGAGTCAACTTGTTAACTATAGATGATAGGACATCTCAAGGATGTGAACACTTTTAAACACCTTCATCAAACATCTATTCTATATGACTTAGCCAATGTTGAAAAGGAAACATATTAGAGAACATAATTAATAACACAATCATCTAAACTTAAAATATTTCTAATGATATATGATATTAAATGTTTAGATTGAATGTTATTGATATATAATTAGATTGGTTTGACTAAATGCGTTTAATTAAATCTTAGATTGAATTTCGGCTAATACAATTGTTTCGCTTAAATTTAATAAATAATTTTAGTTTAAATTGAATACACTCTATTTATTCTATCTAAGTATCTCGTGTTTGTAGGATGACTTCTTTTGATTCTTTTTTAAATTTTTTGTGACGAATATCAGAGATCTGTGGTGGAGATTTAGACTTTTGTGATTTGGGTTTCGCTTTGCATATTTAGGTTCGTGATTTGGGTTTCTGTTTGTAGTTTAGGAGTTTTTGTTTGTAGTTTAGGATTCGTGATTTGGGTTTATGTTTACATATTAGTGTTTGCGATTTGGATTTATGTTTGCAAGTTGGTGGTACGAGGAAGAAGATGGTGGTGTGTTGCGGTGATGTAGTGGCCAAGAGAGATAATTTGGTGACTAGCGATGCGGCAACTAGGGATGACAACGGGTCGGGTAGGGCACGGGTAGTGCCTACCCGCAACCCGACCCGTTACCTGCCGGGTACCCGTTTAAAAAATATCCGTGGGTATTTTAAAACCCGCGAGTACCTGCGGATACCCGCAAAAAAAAATATTTAATACATTTTAAAAATAAAATTTAAATAAAAATACAAAAAATATATATATATATATAATATAAATTAAATTAAATGTAAATTATAATTTAATTTTAATTAAATTTAAACTAATAAAATATAATTTTATTTTATTTTTAGTTAAATTTAATTAAAAGTTATATAAATTATTTCTTTTTAATTTTTTGCGGGTAACGGATACCCGCGGGGCGGGTAGTATACTACCCGTACCCGACCCGTTTAGAAGCGGGTATTAAAATACTCGCTACCCGTTACCTGCGGGTAATAAATATTCACGGATAGTTACTACCCGCCGCGGATTTTACCCGCGGATACCTGTGCCCGCAGATAAAATTGTCATCCGTAGCGACAACTATGAAGTCGGGAATATTGGAAAAAAGATGAGATGATGTATATCATTCACTAATGATTTATGTAAATATTGTGTCATTAACTATTTAGATGTCGTGAAAAAAAAAATATTGAACAAAAATTAAAAAATTAAAACAAAATGTTGAAAAAGTTGATGACTATTTAAACTAAAATAGATATTGAGTTTAAATTCAATTGTAGACATTAAAACTCAAAACCTTAATAAAACCCCAAACTTAATTATAAAATTTTAAGATTAAAATAATAATAATAATAAATAATATTACTTGTGAATACAAATTAGATTAAACCTTAAGAATTACATATTTCCTCCTATAAGTTCGTTTGATTTGCTTCTGTGATTCATTAGTTAATTAACCCAACTTATGTACATTTACAATTCTATAGTTAGAAAAGAAATAAATTACTTTTTATTTATTAATTAATTAAAGAACAAATAGAGTTTGTTTTTTTTCTTTTCTTCTTTCTTTATCCTTTCCTTTTGTTTTTTTTTTTTCCATTTACGTTCATACCAAAAATGGGAAGCTAAGATAATACTGAGTAGAATGAAGGTATCCGTAGGCATCAACGTGGTCCTGGTTGGCACTTTCTTACATCACATTTCACAAACTTATCGGATTGTGCAATATTATATACATTGTGATTGTGATGTGAGTGTGACGCGAGAGCCACAGGAAGAGAAAGAAAAAGATACAGAAGACTGAATAGCAGTAGTTAGCAATAACAGAATGAGCCACCGCAAGGTGGAATCACCGTCGGCGTTGCCTCTGCTTCGAAGCAGCGAAAGAGATGACGGCTCATGGTCCGGATCCGGGTCAGGGTCAGGGTCAAAGGCATCGCTTAGTGGTTCTGTGTTCAATTTATCTACAACGATCATCGGTGCTGGGATCATGGCCTTGCCGGCGGCCATGAAAGTTGTGGGTGTGAGTGTGGGCGTTGGTGCCATCATCTTCCTGGCCTTCCTCACGCACACCTCTCTCGAGATTCTTCTCAGATTCAGCAGAGCCGCCAAGGCCGCCACCTACGCCCACCTCATGGGGGATGCTTTTGGGAGCTCCGGAACCCTGCTCTTTCACGTGGCGGTGCTTCTCAACAACTTTGGGATACTTGTTGTTTACGTCATCATAATTGGTGATGTCTTGTCTGGAACATCTTCCAGTGGAGTCCATCATTTCGGGGTGCTTGAAGGCTGGTTCGGCCAGTGCTTCTGGACAACCCGTACTTTCGTTCTGCTTCTCGCAACTCTCTTCGTATTTGCTCCATTGGCCTTCTTTAAGAGGATAGGTAACTGACCACAATACACACTGCACATGTTTGAGAATGATTATTTCTGTAATTACTTCCAACAGAAAAAATAAAATAAGTGATGAATTTGATTGTATACAGTTCAATTTTGTAGTTGGGGTATTAATGATTAAATATGCTTCACTAGTGATTAATCGAGTCGTGAAGGGAGCATTGTGGGTGGATATTTTCAGTGGGGTATTGATGATTATACTTTGGTATGTGGACTGTTTTTGTGCCTGCAGATTCGTTGAGACATAGTTCTGCTTTAGCAGTGGCTCTGGCCATTGTGTTTCTACTCATAACTGCGGGAATCACGTTCTTCAAATTGTTTAATGGCAGCATAGCCAGTCCCAGGATGCTTCCTAATATTACTGATGTTTCATCCATATGGAATCTCTTTACTGCCGTTCCAGTTCTTGTGACGGCATTTGTTTGTCACTACAATGGTAAGCTGCCATATTGTTTAAAATTTCATTTTCTGATGTTTTGGATGATAATTTTATTAATTCTCCCCACTTCAATGAAAGTAGAGAGATTAACTAATGACTCAAATACTGTTATGTTAATACAAGTACATATTTTTATGCCAAATCAGTGAAATAAAAAAATTTCGTCAATCCATGAGTCATGGGAACTTATCTGAAGCAGTGCATTCTGTTTATTGTCTTGACTCTTGACTTGGTGTAATACGTGTCTCTTTGCTTTGGAGGAGATTGGTTCCAAAAGAAATAAAAGTTGAGAAATGAAAAGAACAACATTTTACCCCTCTGTAAGGAAAGAAAGATACAATTCACTAAAAAATGTTAATGGCAAAGGCAATGATAGTTCCTTTCACTCACTGCTTTGTATTGTCACAATCACAAATCTTCCTTTTCAACGGGTTTCTATTTATTCTGCATGATCATTCATGCTTGTTGCAATAATCATATTTCTTTAAAATTGGAATAACATGACAGTTTGTCAATATTTATCATTCAAATATAAATGCTCTGTGATATTGATCCTATACCGACTTTTGGCACAATGTCAGATATTAGGGCTGAACAGGGCCTGAATCAATTGTGGGATCCAAGCTTAAAGAAACATATGATCTGTAGGGTTTATAGAATAAATTGGCCTGTGGGAAAGAGGGAGTTAGTTACAATCCTGGCTTGCCAGTTTACCTAATTAAGAGTTTATGGCTAGGGACAGAGCGATGTGAGGGTCAAGGTGGTGTGTAATAAATTTTTTAGACAGGGAAATCATTCCGAAGGAGCTGGAGGCTCTAGTGTGAGTCTTACATTTCTGGTGTTCTATCAGCTATCACGGTTTTGTATTTATGATTTCTGTTATGCTCAGATATTTAATACAACAAAGAAGCAGTGTTAAGTACTGGTAGACTATTTTTGAGCAAAGTTCTGTCCTGTTCATGCAGTGCATACAATCGAAAATGAATTAGGAGACCCTTCCTTGATGCAACCGGTTATACGTGCATCACTGGTTCTGTGTTCTAGTATTTATATTCTTACAGCATTATTTGGAGTTCTCCTATTTGGTGAGTCAACACTTGATGATGTGCTGGCCAACTTTGATACTGATCTGGGTATCCCTTATAGCAGTCTACTCAATGACATTGTTCGTATCAGCTACGCCCTCCACCTCATGCTTGTTTTCCCAGTTATCTTCTTCTCATTGCGCTTCAATTTGGACGATCTCATCTTTCCTTCAGCTAGGTCCTTGGATTTAGATCATCGTAGGTTTGTCTTGATCACCATTGGACTCATCACTTTAATATATGTGGCTGCAAATTTTTTACCTACTATCTGGGATGTGTTTCAATTCACTGGAGCTACTGCCACCGTTTGCCTTGGGTTTATTTTCCCTGCTGCAATTTCTATCAGGTGGATTTTCTTACTTTATCTAAATGTATTGAACACATCATATTTTCATTATTGTTGATTTAATCTGTGTTCATTTTATTGAAGTGTTTGTTATGTCAATCTTTATGGCTTATGTTGGATAATAAATAACTTTTTTCTTCAGCTGAGAACTCAAGCATATAGGTCTCTGAACTTCTATAATTTTTAACTTAACTGGGATATAGGATGACATTAAATTATGGAGATTGTCTTGTTTAAGTATAAGGCTGGATAATAATGACTATCTCCTGTAATTTTGTTTATCCATGAAGCAAAGTCTAGCAAATGAATGTAATTTTTCACTGACAGAAAACTATTATTATTTAAATTGGTTTTAACTTCAAAGCCACTTAGATCCATTTTCCTAACTATCTATAATTTTTTTTTTTCATTTCAGGGATCCTCATGGGATTTCAACAAAGAAGGACAAGGTTTTATCCATTGTCATGATTTTTCTTGCTGTGTTCTCAAATGTGGTGGCTATATACAGTAATGCTGAATCTTTGTTCGGAAAACGTGTGGATCCTCAGCAATGAGTTATGAGTTGCCTATTTTATCGGTAACCAAACTCATCAAGTTGAAATACACACTCTTAACCACCGAAAATACACCAATCCTTGATAGTTCAGTAGGTCAAATTGAATGTGTGGATTATTTAGAAGTTGGTTTGAAAAATCACTGAACTTTTTCAAGGTTCATAACATTTGAAAAGGTTTTGGAAATACAAGTGGATTTGGAATATTTGATCAAATTGCAAGCAGAAATGGAAGACTGTCTCAAATAAGGAATATTTAGTAGTACTTTAATATTTTCCATATTTCTCAAAGCACTGTCTCTAAACCTATCTACTATGGCTTCTTTTCCGGATGTTTTTTTCAAGTTATTCTTGAATAATAAATATTAATAATGGTATACTATACTTGCCGTAAATTTTTCAGAAATCATATTATAAAACCTTCCATTATTGAATCATCTCTGTTTTTAGTGATGATAAGATTTCTTTTTATAAATTCTGTCGTGTAGCTTTCCTAACAAATTGTGAAGATTATTTAGATAATTATAGGTGTAAAATCATTCAAGATTTGTAGCCAACAAATCTGCACTAATGATAACAAATATTCTCCTTGATAATACAAAATGAGTCATTTATATATTGAAGTCATATAAGAACTTTAGTTGTAGATGTCACATTGCCTTTTTTTTTTTATAATTAATCTAATTTTCCGATCACATTTATAAATTAATCATCATTATCCTATATCTTAAACAACGATAATTAATAAGAAGATTGTTGTGTACACGTGTGATGATAATTGTCCTCATAACATGCTATGTGTGTTATTTTCTTATTATATAATAAAAGGTAATTATTATAATAGTTATTAAAATAAAAAATATTATTAAGTTGATTTTCATAAAAAAGTAATCATAAAAATAAATAATATTTCTTCTGTATTAATTTTTTTTATTGTGATAACAAAAAACAAAATTAGTGTAGATATTAAAATAAACTTTTTTATTAAATTTTGTAAAAAATGATATTCATAAAAATAATTATGAAATAAATTATTTTGTTATAGGTACTTTTTTTTTGTACGTGGTTAATTGAATTTAAAAAGACCGCTACAAAACACAAAAAGGTAAAATAATAAAATAAATTATATGGATAAGGGTATAATTGATAATGAAGCAAGATTAAGCAACCTGGTTAGTACACGATTATCACCAATACTTTAGTTATGATATTTTAATCATTTATTTTTACTTCTTTAGTTTTCTTAAGGCCATATTGTAAAGTTTGTTCAATTGCAAAAAATTTCCATGAAATTGATTCATTTTCTTATATTATGTAATACTTTCTATGTAAAAAGAATATTTTACTTTTAAATATATTTTTATCTATTTATTTATCATGACACATTATAGTTTTACACTATAAATAAAAGATAGATACAATGATAATTGTTTCGGTTGTGAGATCAAGATTAATTATTTAGTTTTTGGCATGTCGTTATAAGTTCAAGTTCTAAGTTCAAATTATGTTCAGTAAGAAGAGTTCCCATATGTATAAATTGTTCAGATGATATTTATTGAAAGTACTTTAATGTTAAAGTCATATCAACTTAGACAAAGAACAGTGAATATTGTGATTAATGTGTAACCGACTTTCTTACCTTAAACCTTTATTTATAGATTTTGGGATAGACTTTTAATTAAGGTCAGCTTAGTTATAAGCCCAGACGTGAATAATCATATTTTAACCTTGAGTTAATTGGTTTTGGAGATGAATTGTCGCTTGATTTGTTAGATAACCGTCTCAATTTAGTGACTTGTCGTCAGGGTGTTTGGTTGAACATTCAGACTCGAGATTTGTTATTGACTTGATGGCTGACTCTCCAAGTTGTAGTTAATCAGACTGTGACAATCGAAATTATAGTTGACTAAACGATCATACGATACATTAAGTTTCTAATGCAAAATAACACTTGTCATATTAAACAAATGAAAAATATATTTAAAATAAGATATTATTGACTATTTGACCTAAGATTTATATATATATATATATATATATATATATATATATATATATAATACATATTAGTTGTATTATTTAAAATAAAGATAACATTTTTCATAGTAAGAACTAAAATAAATATAAGAAAACTGAACATGTATTTTTGATGTAAAATGTTGGCAATATGATTGAACAAAAGTTTACATTCTACATTGTAACACTATGCAAAATTGTAGACGAAGAAAAGTAAATGTGTAAAGTATTATTATTAAAAAACTAAAAGGGGAAGTCTAGGTAAATTATTAAGATAAAAATGCACTAATCACTTTAATAATACTCACATGTGTATTACTTGATCCTAATTTATTATTATGCTTTATAATCATTTAATCAATTATAATTTGGACGGTCAATCATCAAGTCAATGACAAATCTCGAGTTCAACTGATCAACCAAACATTTCGATGATAAGTCACTAAGTCCATATGGTTATCTAACAAACTGAGTGATAATTCATCATACTGTTTGAACATAATCAAAGTAAATCAATCTTAAATTCGATTAACTTAAGATTAAAGCATGATTATTCACGTTAGGTCGTAATTAAGTCTTAATCAAAAGTTTATAATAAAATATATAAATAAAAGTTTGAAATAACAAAAAAGATTATACATTAATTATAACATTCACTGCTTTCTGTCTAAGTTGATTTAACTTTGAAATTAAAATAATTTTTACATATACAATCGGAATAGTTTGAACACACACAAAATCTCTTTAACCAGGCAAAATTTGGACTCGAAACATCAAAAACCAAACAATTGACCTTGACGAAACACTTATCATCAAGTTATGTGATAGTTTTTTAGTTATGTATGGTTACTTCTATTTTAAATTATTCTTATTCCTAATTATTTTAAAACTCAGATTTTGTAATAACAATCTCACAATCATGCCAATTATCATGGACAGAATTCAAAATTCAAATTCAAACTTCAAACACACATTTCACAATCAAATCATTGCAGAAACATAATTCAATCTACACAACCAAACAGATTCAGCTTCAATCCACACAACCAAAATAACTGAAAACATAAATAGATAGAGTTAGAAAGCTGGGTTGCCTCCCAGTAAGCGCTTGTTTAACGTCTTTAGCTTGACACTAAGAAGCACTCTGTGGTTGATCCAAGGTTTTGAAATCATCCTTCCTAAATATTATGTGCATGGAATAAGAAGAAGTACTTATTCCTTTCAGATCAGAATTTGACCAACCTACAGCTCCTTTGTCCACTTTCAAGAATTCGGTTAACTTTTCTCCCTCCAGAGTGGATATAGCATTGCTGATGATCACAGGTTTATTGTCATCTTTGTCAAGAAAAGCATACTTCAAATGTGAAAGTAGCAACTTCAAGTCCAGCTTCTTTTCTTTTATCTCTTTTTCATCAGATGGAATCTCCTTCAAAGTATCTAGACTCTGTATACATTCATCAATTAACTTCTCTTCATCTGCAAGTAAAAATTCACAAGCATCAACAAGAGTTCTTTCAAGAGGTGATGATATGTGCATCGTCTTCTGTGCCATCATGCAGACTTCCTCAAGCTCATCAGTTTGAAAGCATGTATCTTCATCATTTGGGTGAGACATTGCTTCAAAAACATTAAAATTTACTTCTTCATTCTCAACTCTCAATTTAAGCTTTCTATCATCAACATCAATCAATACTCGAGCAGTCTTCATGAATGGTCTTCCCAAAATCAAAGGAATTTCTTTATCCTCTTCCATCTCCATGACAACAAAATCCACTGGAAATAAGAATTTGTCTACCTTTACCAACACATCTTCTACTACTCCATGCGGATATTTGATTGATCTGTCTGCCAATTGTAGAGTCATGCGTGTGGGCTTCAACTCTAATTCTCCAATTTTCTTAAACATTGACAGAGGCATAAGATTGATGCTGGCTCCAAGATCAATTAACGCTTTCCCAATAGCCAGTTTACCAATGGTGCATGGAATTGTAAAACTGCCTGGATCTTTAAACTTTGGTGGAAGCAACTTCTGAATGATAGCACTGCACTGGCCCTGTACTTCTATAGTTTCTTCCTCAATATACTTTCTCTTCTTTGTGAGCAAATCTTTCATGAATTTCGAGTAAGCAGGTATTTGTTTCAGTGCTTCTGAGAAGGGCATCTTGATTTCTAGCTTCTTGAAAATATCAATGAAACTCCTGAACTGTTTTTCCTTCTCGTTTCTAGAGAAAACCTTTGGATATGGAAGAGGTTTCTCATACATCTGTTCTTTCTTTTTCTCTCCCTCTCTCGCTTTTCCACTTTCTCTATCCTCTTTCTCTTCTTCTTCATCTCCCTGTTTACTCATCTCATTTTTTTCTTCACTCACTTTTTTTTCAATCTCTCTTTCTTTCAGAATTCTTCCTGACCTTGTAGTAATAATATTGCAGTTTTCCTTTGGATTTACTTCAGTGTTTGCCCCAAAGTCCTTCTCTGGTTTTTCTTCCAACTTTTTAGCTAATTGACCCACCTGAATCTCCAAATTTCTAAGTGAGGCTTCTGTACTCTTATGGTTGGAAATTGATACCTGCATAAACTGCTGAAGAGTTTCTTCGACTTTTGAAGTTCTGTCTGTCAGAGTAGGTTGTTGCTGAAAGTTCTGTGGAGGTGGTCTATTGAAAGGAACAGCTTGTCCCATACTCGGATGAGGTCTCCATCCTTGATTAAAACTTTGACCTTGATTATAATTCGTCTGAAGACCTTGATTTCCCATATAATTTACTTCTTCATGAGACATGCTTTGCACTACACATTGACCATTATTATGATTTCCTCCGCACAATTCACAACTTTGAACCGTCTGATGTTGAGCTTGAGAAACATTCTGCAGTTCTTTAGGTAGCTGAGATAACTTCTTCATTAATGTCTCAAGTTGCTGAGTCATAATCTTGTTCTGAGCTAGTAAAGCATCTTGAGATTGAAGTTGAAGAACACCTTTTTGTTGAAATTGGGCTCTTTCACTCTGAACTTCATTATCATTTGCAGCCATGTTTTCAATCAGTTCATGTGCTTCTTCAGGCGTCTTCCATCTGATACTACCTCCAGCTGATGCATCTAACATTAACTTTGTTTGAGATTTCAGCCCTCCAAGAAACAAATTTAACATTGTAGGCTCATCAAATCCATGAGTAGGGGTTTTTCTCAGTAGGCCTTTGAATCTATCCCATGCTTGACCTAGAGTTTCATTAGCATCTTGTTGGAAAGACGAGATCTCCTGCTTTCCCTTATTGACTTTGGACTGAGGGAAGAATTTATTCAGAAATTTAGCAACCACATCATCCCAGACTGTCAGACTATTCTCTGGAAAGGAATTCAGCCACATTTTTGCATTACCAGCTAATGAGAATGGAAATAAGCTGAGTCGAATTGCTTCATCTGGAACCTGATGAATCCTCACTGTATTACAAATCTCCATGAAAGTAGCCAAGTGAGTGTATGGATTCTCGTGGGATAATCCATGAAATTGATTGTTCTGCACCAGATGAATAAGAGCTGGCTTCATCTCCATGTTAGCAGCATTCACCACTGGTCTTGCAATACTGTTGAAGTGTAGAGGTCCTGAGAAAGTATTATAATCTGCAAGAGTACGTCTTCCTTGCCCAGAACCTTCTCCAGTACGATTATCTTTCATTTCTTCTTTGTCTTGACCAGATGAAAAGTCCAGAATTTCTTCAGAAATAGTAGAGGATTCTCTAGATTCTCTACTTTGTCTCCTTCTTCTACTGTTGTTCCTTCGAGCAGTTCTTTCAATTTCCGGATCAAAAAGTAGATTTTCAACCTGTTCTCTGCTTCTCATACAAAACACAAACTAAAAAGAAACAATCCAAAAAGACACAATTTCTACAGATGATAACAATTATGCACAAGAATTCAAATATAATCACTATAAACACTTAAACAAAAGATAGCAAAAATCAACTAAACCAGATAAACAACAAACAATCAACGAAAACAAAAACAAATACCCGGCAACGGCGCCAAAAACTTGTTGAGACCTCGGCAAGTGTACCGAATCGTACAAGTAATAAACCGGTAAGTCCGGAAATCGTTTTCCCAAGAGATTTGTTTTGATTCACAGAATGATTAAAGTTTACTAATTTAGCGATTAATTTTACAACACAAGTAAGATTTGCATACAGATGAAAATAAAGTGGTAAAAACAGATGAATTAAAGTTCACTGGGGTTGATTTTCAAGTTCATCACTCAAGTAATTTTTCTACTAACGCAATTCCTCAAAATTAAGCATCAACATCCTAGGCGCATGCAGTCCTGATCTCTCAGATGACCGTTCAGAATCATTCAAACTAAATCCTAATCTCTTAGATAATTCAGTTATCAGATTTGCCTTAATCACAATGTCACAGATGACTAAGAATTTCCTCCTATGTCTAGGACTCGAAATCCTTTAGCAGTTCTATCCTAGGTCCGCGGTCTCATACATTTCTCAATGATTTAACCGTTCAAATAGCTCAGATTCTCATCATAGGCATGAATAATAAAGATAGAACACAAAATTCATACAAGATCATGCATTAATATAGAAATTACAAAGAGTTTCAGAAATGTACTCTCAACCCCAGTGAAATGGAGTTCTAGCTACACATATACATCATAGACACGATAAAGGATGGATTGGATGGTAGAAAGTGTTGAAATTCCACTCCGGAGCACCCAAAACGAGCATGGACGCGAGCTGCAGAGTCTCCCCTAGCTTCTCCCCTCCAGAACTGACTGGTTTCTGCCTCTGGATCGCGTTTTTAAAGAAAGGACCTTAAGTGATTTTTCGCTGGGCGACGAACGTACGCTCGCTGGGCGAGCGTCCGTCGCTGGGCGAGCTGGCTCGCTGGGCCACTGGTTCCTGGTCGCTAGGCCACTGATGCGCTCTGGCTGGGCCACTGGTGCGCTCTGGCTGGGCCACTGGCTCGCTGGGCCACTGGTTCCTGGTTGCTGGGCCACTGGTTCACTTCTGGCTGGGCCTCTGGTGCGCTCTGGCTGGGCCACTGATGCACA
The DNA here is from genome assembly GCF_016808095.1 of Vigna angularis. NCBI lineage: Eukaryota > Viridiplantae > Streptophyta > Magnoliopsida > Fabales > Fabaceae > Vigna > Vigna angularis. Next base: position 7,807,759 of record NC_068973.1, on the reverse strand, counting down.
CAGGGTCTCTTTGATATTATCCAATCCTTATTCTATTGCAAAAATAAACACACAAAAGCATCAAAACACACATTTAAACATTACAAACTATACTTACATCAACAAATATATACTTTTCATGAGAATTAATACTAAAACTTACTCAAAAACACAACATTTTAAGTAACAAAAGCAAGTAAAATTTACACCTATCAGGAGGTCGTCCGTTGTTTCTTCTGGGTCTCCACCGCCGTTCTCTCATCCACAATCGACGAGGATAACACCTCAAACGCTGCAAGGGGCTCCTTCACGGCGAAGAAGGAGTTGTCGGAGAAGAAGTGGAGGAGAAATCTAGGACAACGAAGAGTCGTGACACGTCGAAGAAGCTCTGATAGCTTTCGCAGCAAGGGAAGACGACGGCGACGAAGCTAAACCTTCAACGACGTTGTTTGGCGGCGGAACGGAGTTAGGGTTTCGAGTGGTTTCGTCTTCGAAGGTCGAAATCGAAGGTTTTGAAAACCCTTGTTGTTGTCTTCGTCTATACGCCATGGAATCAATCCACCACGATTGTGTGGATCGAACGAATCAATCACAGAGAAGAAAAACACCGAAACGATTCGCACTGAAAACAAACTGAACTGGCTCCACCGATAGTGCCACGGCCTCGGAGCTACCAGAAACTGCTTCCTCCCCAAATCCTAACAGTGACACCACCTTGTTCAATTGTGCCCGTCATTTCCCGGAGTTTGAAATGTCAGAAAGTACTTTCTTATACCAGTAAGTGATTTTCCAGAAGCTTTGTTGGTGATTCTTTTTTCAGTTTCAAGATTGTTAGAATTCTGCAACTTGGGCGCCTGATTAACAAAGGGTTTGCCAATGTTCAATGAACCATCAAGGGCTTTCTTTCCATCAAATTGGTTGATGAGGTTCCCTGCATTGGATAGATCTCGAAGTGGTTTTCTTCCCCAGCTCTACCTTTCCTCTGCGCCAGAAAGAGCAATATACCGTGAAAGAGAGAGAAAAAGTGAGAAAGATTCCGTGAGTGTCAGAAAAAAAAAACTTGGCATACACCGTTAGCCACCTCAGCTAATTTTTAACGTGGTTTGTTTTGGAGGACCAAAAATTATGATTTCTTTAAGGAGAGGAATCAAATCGTATAAAGTTTAAAATAAGGAAAAAAAACAAAATCGCTTGATAGTTGAGGGACTAAAAACATATTTAACCCTTAAATTATTAATGATATTGCTGATGAAGGCAGTTCATAAGGTTAATCTTGTGTAAAATCAGATTAAATTTTTATTTACCTTAGGCACCAATTAAGTTTCCGATTTCTCATTGTTGATTATCACAAGCTTATATTGCTTTTTCTTTGTACTGCAGTTATGTTGCAACTGCATTGATTAGTTCATGAAATGGAAAATGGTTTCAATATGTAGTCTTTCAATGACAAACACAATGGATTTATGTCATCTGACTCTTATCACTCTAAAATGATTTAACTTCATCTATATTAATAATATGTGTAATATATATATATATATATTATTTATTTTTTACATATATATATATATATTTACAATTTTCCAATGTCCTATTGGAAGATATTTTAGAATCACCCCAAGAGGAAATAAAATTCATTACCTTTTATGCTAAGTCATTTTTCTGTAATTGCTTTATACTACACCTAGTAAATTACATATTAAATATATTTTTTGTTGAAGGACTATACAGAAAAAAACTACAACAAAATGCAAGAAAAAACATAGTCAAGCTGAAAATAAATTATAAACACATAAGTATATTTATATTTCTAGAAAAATATAATATTGAAAGTAAATTATTGAATAAATAATAAGAATATGTAAATAATAAGATGTTTTTAGTTGATAATTATAAGTGTTTGGTGAAGTAATTAATAAATGTAAATACATAAAGATCATAACTTCAGTTATATAGAAACTAGTTAAGTTAAAGCAGTTTGGAATGTATAAGTTAGAAGTTTCTAAAATAAATTATTTTAAAATATCAACACATAAATAAAGTATAGTTATATTTCTAGAAAAATATAATATTGAAAGTAAATTATTGAATAAAAAATAAGAATAACATGTGCAATTAATCTGTGTTAATATATTGTTTATTTAAGCTAGAGATCTAAAAATAACATAATTAATGTTCTTTTAATGTTAAACAAGTTGATTAAAATATAGTTTGTAATTGATTTTCTTAAAATAGGTTATTTTAAAATAATTTGTAAGTTAAATGTTTTTAAAATAATTTATTTTAGAAACTTCTAACTTATACATTCCAAACTGCTTTAACTTAACTAGTTTCTAGCTTAGATACTGAAGTTATGATCTTTACGTATTTACATTTATTAATTACTTCACCAAACACTTATAATTATCAACTAAAAATATCTTATCCTTTACAAATTAATTTACCAACTAGTTTTATCAAATAGAACACTTGTTATAACATATTATTAACCTTAATTTTAACAACGACAATTCAATCATGACTAAGATTCTTTTATATAACATAACTTACAGTACATCGTACTTAGTCTACTGAAAAAAACTATTTTGGCCAATAAATGACATTATTTACAAAAAAAAATGTTAATAACACGTTATGTTACGAATTTGAAAATAATAATTTCTTTTATATATATTCTTTTCATTTTAAAAATAAGTAATTTTTTGTTTATTTTAATGAATAAAGTTGATCTGTTTTAAATAAATAATTATTTATTTTAAATTTAAATAAGCTGATCCACAAATAGAAATTATACTTTAATATTTATTGTTTGTTTTATTTTATCAATATCCATCTGTCTACATTTATCAATATTTTACAAATTCATAGTTTCCGAGTCGGGTCGAACTAACTGAGTTGATCCGGGTTTGTCATGACACTATCGCTCTTCTCCCTCGTCTTTACGCATCACTCTACGAAGAACTCTTGCTCTCGTCTCTTTCTGACTCTCCTTGTCGATTCATCTTTGCTGCGACGTTGGTGTTCGTTTGTTTTGTTGATTATGATTTGTGAGTGTTTGAGTTAAGGTGCTGTGTGTTAATGTGAATCTGCAATTCGAATCAGGTGAGCTTTTTGTTTAACAATGGCTGCGGAAGACAAGTGGTGCGTGGTGACCGGAGGGAGGGGTTTTGCCGCTCGGCATCTGGTGGAAATGTTAATCCGGCAAAACGAATATTGCGTTCGCATCGCCGATTTGGAAGACAGCATTGTTCTCGAGCCCCCCGAACAGTTGGGGCTTCTCGGCCAGGCCTTGAACTCCGGCCGGGCCCAATACGTCTCCCTCGATCTTCGCAACAAGGCCCAAGTCCTAAAAGGTGATAAACCTCTTCTTTTCTCTCTCAATTGTAGCAACATTTGCACTCGCTGATGTTGGTTTTATGAGTAGTGCAGCATTAGAAGGAGTTGAGGTTGTGTTCCACATGGCTGCTCCAAACTCTTCCATTAACAACTACCAACTTCATTATTCCGTCAATGTGCAAGGTGAACCTCACTCTTCTGTGTATTTGCTTGTTTGAAGTTTGAATCTGCTGAGATTTTTCCTATGTAAGGGACAAAGAATGTCATCGATGCTTGCGTGGAGCAGAGGGTGAAGCGACTCATTTACACCAGCTCTCCCAGCGTTGTTTTCGATGGCGTTCATGGGATTCATAATGCTGACGAAACAATGCCTTATACACCTTCGGTATACACTTTAGCAACTCTTCTTTTACTGAATTCACAAATTACCATACGTGAACTTGAGAAAGATAGATAATGTATAGTGTGAGCACTGGGGCTATATGTTTGTTATAAGACTAGCTCGGGGTGGTCCTAAGCCGAATTCTATTTGTTTGTTTCAGCCTAATGATCATTACTCAGCTACAAAAGCCGAGGGTGAGACATTGGTTATTAAAGCTAATGGGACTAATGGGCTCCTAACGTGTTGTATACGCCCTAGTAGCATTTTTGGGCCCGGTGATAGACTGTTGGTGCCTACACTTGTTGATACTGCCAGAAAAGGGAAATCCAAGGTAGATGTTGTTTTTCCTTTTAATGCTATAGATTTTAGTGCCTTTATATTTAGCATCTTTTCTAAGGTAGGAAATGTCTCTATTACATATGCACATGACCAAAGGAAACTTCCATTCTATTAGGTATGCTTTATGACCTCATTTGCCTTACGGTTGAGTCCAATGAAATAATTTAACCTTTAGTTTGACTGGTTTTTTTGAGCCTGTTGACTGATTTTAGTGTGTAACCAATTGGGCTGTCGCTCAAGGTTATTGTTTCTTTTGCATATTTGGAGTCTTAGTAAATATTTGGTGCTTTTTGCTGTATAAATTACTAATTCAGTACTAATGGAAATGTAATCTTGAATTTTTTTATTAGCCTTAGGAACATCTTGAAGAATCAGAGGCTAACTCAGATTGAATTAAATCGGACTCAGACTGCAAACTAAAACATTTTTCTATATAGCTTTGGGAGGAATATGTTCACAAATGGTTGCAAAGCAATTAACTTCTTAGCAGAAACTGCTTTCAGTCTTTCTTTGATTCTCTTATTTATATTTCTCTTTTGACCAGTTCCTTATTGGCGATGGAAATAATGTTTATGATTTCACATATGTTGGAAATGTGGCTCATGCCCACATATGTGCTGAACGAGCTTTGGCTTCAGAAGAGCCAGTTTCAGAGAAAGCTGCTGGAGAGGTACCACTGAGATTCTGTAATTACTTTTATTTGTGTTTGTAAATGAAAATTAAATAGTAGACTTCCAGAGATGATGATGATTTGTTTGAAGGTTTAGGGTAGAGTCTCTTCATTTGGGAAAAAGAGGAAACATGAAAGAATGCTTGAGAAAGATTTGCCAGTGACCTTTGTTAAATTAAGAATGAATTATTGCATTTGCATTCTCATACTAAAGAGGTGGGAAAAATGATTGATTTGCAAGTTAGGAAACTTAGCAATTACTGTAGTATTTTCTTGCTAACGGATATTCGTTTTGTAGGTATATTTCATAACAAATATGGAGCCTATGAAATTTTGGGAGTTCGTTTCAGTGGTATTGGATGGTCTTGGATATGAAAGGTACTTTATTACAACCGTCACCATAAGTTATTTCGTTCCCTTGTTATGTAACCTCGTTTTCTTTTTTCTTTTTATTTGAGATTCTCTCATAATGTAAAACCAAGGATTCAAGACACCAATATTTCATGCAATTTTTAAACTTTTCTTCTTACTAATAATCTATAAAAATAGCAATTTGAATCTCAGAAAATGAGTATTTATAATCCTAGAGTGACCGGTAGTCAAATCGTAATCAAACACCAAGGCTAACTATAGATATGGGAAATTTACCTCTATTTAAAATTCGAATAACATAAACTATTGTGTTAAAAAAAAGACATGTATTTACTCTGCGTCTCCCTTGCTCAATTCATAGTAAAAAGGAACGTGATGGCAGTTTCAATTGTCAGATTATGAATAAAATTCTTATGTGATTATACTCAGTTAACGCTTATACATTGATATCAATGAACACAGAGAAGGTGAAAAGATAAAAGAAATTATTGTATTATTGCTCATTCTGCCTAAACAAAACAGAGGAGAAGAATCCCTCACCACACGAGATATCCTCCTGACCTCATTCCCAATTACCTCAAATGCCAGCCTCCTCCACTCGTGCTCCCCCTCCCCTCTATGTTCTCCCTTTCTCTCTCTTCAAAACAGAGAAAGAAATCTTTCTGTTATGATCCCAATCATTGGGTGTGTACAGGTGGACCCCACAAAATGGGTTTCCAGTTCTTCCTTTCATATACCTTACTGAACTTCCCTCTTTGCCCTTTTTTCTTTAGAATTATATTTGTATCATACATCCTTTTTCTTTGTTTTTTTTTTTCATAGTATGAAAGATGCAAACTTTGGTTGTCCTTTATCATCAGTAGCTCAAGTTGCTGTCAATTTGGGATGTTGGATTATGGGATTTTCTGTCTTGCTGTCCTGACCAGTGGCTATTATTTTTAATCTATTTTATTCATATGGATGACTTCCATATGTGAATTAGAATATTGGACTCTATTATTAATCAATCATTCCTAAGTTTTGAAATTTCTTGCATTTATATTTGAAATAAATAATATAATTATGCCTTTTCATTCAGAAAAACAAACATAAACATTGTTGAGGCATTATCAGTGCTATTTTCTTGCTATCTGAGGCATGTTATCTTTTGCAGGCCGAGAATAAAGATACCTGCTGCTGTTATCTTGCCCATTGCGCATTTGGTGGAATGGATATATAGGCTGCTTGGCCCATATGGGATGCAGGTGCCTCAGTTAACCCCTTCAAGGATTAGACTCGTGACCTGCAGCAGAACTTTCGATTGCTCAAAAGCAAAGGATCGCCTTGGCTATGCCCCCATCGTAACAATGCAGGTCTCTGATATTTATGAAAAGTAATAATATAATATAACCTCTATTCTTGACTTTCATCTTGTTCATGCCTCTAAATAGAAAAACATGATGAGAAGTTGGCTAACTCCATGCCCCCAAAATCACTGATAATACCAAATTAGGATTATATAATATATTATGAAAACAAGTATGAGATGGTTTCCTTAAATGAATGATGTTTTAGTGCAATATAGTGTACGAGTACATCTATTGCTATGAATATATACATAATCATACTTGCCTGGATGCTTCTCCCATATTAATGATGTTGTAATTTTTCTTGCAGGAGGGCCTGCTGAGGACAATTGAATCATATGCACACTTGAAGGCAGAAAATCAACCTAAAACTAAAAGAGAAGGTCCCTCAAAAGCTTCTAAATATCTTGGAAGTGGAAGAGGTGTGAATAATCAATTATATGTATCTAATTTCTTTGTTGGACAATCTGGACTTGCTTGTAAAGGAGAATTCCTCTGTTAATATAACCAATTGCCATATATAATAGAAACATGGTGGCTGGCTACTCTTCCGTTACTGTATCACATGGTTGATTGATTTTGATTATCTAATGAATCTTATTAGATTGTGATCAAGAGCATTTTCACAGACATTAAATACATAGCACTTATTTTCCACAGGTAAATTGTAATAGATGGAGCAGGAAGTTGTAGTTTATGCTCACAATCCCATCATCATGTACTGCGAATTATCCATATGTTTTAACCTTGTTGGTTTTTTTTTTTTTTTAATTTGTTATAAAGCATGTGTGTGTTTGATGTGCTAGTTCTAAGAAGCCTGAAACATCAATGCTATCGGATCTCTTCTACTTACTATGCAAACACTACAGTGTAACCAGTTTACGCTTGGAGTCATTTTACACTTTACATTTATTTATCTAAAAGTTTTGATTGAATTGCTAATTTGCAGTGGCTGACACATTGCTTTGGAAGGATAAAAAGCAAACTCTCATCACATTGTTTGTCTTGATTGCAATATACTTCAACTTCATTGCATCTGAAAATACCATCATTAGTGCTCTGACAAAAGTTCTATTGTTCACATCGATCTTTTTATTCATTCATGGCGTTCTACCTGCAAAAATGTAAGTACACTATGTACTGTTGGATATTGCAGTTGTCAATTTAACATTGTATGCCACTATTAACTTGTACAATGATGTATTATTATTATGATAACTATTAAGTTAATCCAGTTGTTAGAAAAGCATTGAAGTTTTCAATGTGAGAATAAACTTGTGCAGGTTGGGGTATACTGTTGAGAAAATGCCCAAATCATGGTTTCATTTGTCAGAAGATAGGTCACATAAATGTGCTCTCTCAGTGGCCTCGTCATGGAATATTGCTGTGAATGTTTTGAAGTCCCTTGCAGAAGGGAATGATTGGGTATTGTTATTAAAGGTATCTCTGCACTGCATTGCCTATATTTTCCTTGCCATTGCTTGCTATTGTGATTATGATGTATAGGATGCATTAATTATAAAAATCCTATCCCTTTAATATACTATTATTATTAATATAATAAAATATGCAATATTAATAATAAAAATATCATTTTCCTTGATTTATTTTATTTTTAAATTAAAAAGTAGTCATGCGGTATGTCAGTAAACTTGTCAGTGAATTTGTGAAACTCTATAGGTGAAACCCATATTTTTGGAACCTTCATGTTGAAATTTCCATGTAAAATTTTGCATATAATGAAGTTTTCTGTTTACAAATGCAAAAATTTACCGAGTATAATTTTCTCAAGTATCAGAATCGCTGAAACATCTTTCCTTTGATGATCAATAGGTTGTTCTCTATCTGTTCATTCTTAGCTTCCTTGGAGCCTTTTCACTTCAGAACTTGTATACGATAGGTTCTCTCCCTCTCTCTTTCTCTTTCGTGCTTGCACACACACTTGTACATATGCATGTGGGAACATGACTTTGTCTGTGCCGAAAATATGCTATATGCTATTATGCTTGCCTGTATTTAATTAAATCTATTTCTGCTACCAGTAAAATTGTGACTGGAGGTCTATATATTAAATTCACAATTTGTGAAATTGATGAATTTTGAATCATGTTTGTTTACTTTCTAATGAAAAGAATCATTTGCAATCAGCATTCAGATGTCTGTACCCCTGTTCACTTATGGATACCTCATTGAATAATTTGACTTATTATTCCTGAGGTTGACAAGTTTCATGTTGCACCTCACTTATTTTCTATTGATGTGTCTTGTTTAAATCCAGAGACCAGAAGAGACTAATACAAGTTTTACTTTTTCTTTTTTCTTATTTTTAGGTGGTGAATGATACTAATTTTTTTCTTGTGGTGGTTACAGGAGTTACATTTGCATTTATAGCTTTCTACGTATACGAACAGAAGGAGGAAGACATTGATGGCATGTTTATAAAAACACATTCTTTTAGTTGCAAATTGAAATCTGATCTCACCAAAAAGTTTCTTTCTTCAAAGAAGATTGATTGATAGGCTTTTTTCTTGATAGTTGCACCTTAAATATTCTATTGAGTTCCATGTATGACTATAATTGTAATTTGAACACTTCTCAATATCAAAGATCAGATGAAGGATGATGTGCATGGTCATTTGGATTTTATGGAAATAAATATATTAATGGTTTCCAGCACTGGTATACTACGTCGAAAAAAAAACATTTCTACCAATGTCTTAAAAGTGTCAAAATACTGTGAAGAATACTCTTTAAATATTATTTTTATAATAATTATGAACACTAGTACTTAAATTTATTCAAATATAAAACAAATAACAATTGTTAATTGTTTTATCTGAATTGTAAAAAGAAAGTGCAATAATTAACAAATAAGTCAATTTCAACACAACAATTAACTTCAAAATAAAACATGTTCTTATTTTAGAAAGAGTTTAATTTTCACAAATAAACATATACTAGTAAAACTTGCATATTTGTAGTTTTTTTTTATTGTATTCAAATGCTTATTAAACTAATTAATTAATCATATAAATTAAATCATAACACCAATACTTTATTTAGGAAATACAGCTATTCATGCAAATGTTATATCTAATTGAAAATGCAATGTTTAATTTTGAATAAAATCTTTGAGGATAAAAGTAAACATATGATTTTATAAAGAAATCAATTTTGAAATTTCTATGATTTTAGCTTTTCTAGGATTGAATATGAAAAATAAATGGACAAAAATACCCTCTGTGATTTTTCAGAATGCAAAAAATACCCATTCCTATATTTATATTTTATTATTATTAGGAATATGAATGACATTGCTGTGAAAATAATATAAAATGACAATTTTCATGTTAACTATTACTATTACGGGAAACTAAATAATTATATATATATATATATATATATTATAACAATATAATTAAATTTTCTAGTTAAATATTTAATTTGATAAAAAAATGCCTGCATGTAATTTTTCAAAAAATTATTTTAAATTTTACAACCTAAATATTTAAATCATTTAATTTTATATAAATTTTTAGTAATGTTAACAGTACTAAAGAACCTATTAATATTGTTTTTATTGATCTTTCCGCAGACAAAGGTTCATCGTCAACCCATTCATCAAGTGTTAGTTGGTTGGTTACCAGCAAGTTAAAGAGAGTGTATTCAGAGAACTTGAGGTTGTGAATCAATGGCACACTCTCTGAGTTTTGCTCCTTTTTCTTCCTTCAAAGCCTCGTGCAGACCAGGTAACTAGCTCACTCTCTCTGTGCGTTCTCACGCGTCTTTTGGAAGACTTCAATAACTGAATGTGGTTTTTCCTACTTTTGCTATCACTTTAAAAGCAGTTACTGGTAATTTGGTTGCCCCAAAGGCTTTTTGGATAAACGAAGCCTGCCACAATTCTAAAGTTCGGAACTTTCAATCTTTGAAGGTTAAGGTAAGGTTGATTTTTGTGTCCCATTTAAAATAACATGTTTCTTGGTATCCAGTTATTATGTCAAGACTCTATTGTGTTGAAAATTCATGTGTCGTGAGTTGAAATCTTCTCTAGTGCTGATTTAATGCAGGCTACGGATGATAATAAACAAACCAAAGCAAAGAGTATCGTTTGCCCAGACTGTGAAGGAAATGGTTAGTGAAAATGTGGATTGCTATTCGTAAGCACTTCAGTTTGGTGGTTTTTTTCTTATTCTTTCTTTCTTTCTGTAGGTGGGTTGAGTATTTTTTTTTTTAACACTAATCCTTCTTTATGCACAACGATAAGAGAACACAAAGAACATCACAATATAGAAATAATATCTTTAAATCTAAGTAGTATCATTAAGATTTGAAATTGAAAATATGAATTTTCCCTAGGTGATTGATAACTCTAGGGCATGTCAAATGACAAATGTTAGTTTGGTACAAGGAGATGAAAATGGACTTTGTAAAAGTATAGATTGCTGGGTGCTTTCTTGTCTTGTTGAGAAATTTTAGACCTTTTCCTTGAAAATTGTCGTGCCAGTAGTGAAAAAAAAAACATGTTTTAAAACTCTGTTAACTTGATCACTTACTAACTTGAGTATAGTTTGTACTGATATCACCTTAGGATATAGTGACAAAGTGATGTTTCATTCAGTGAAAACTACGCATTTGTCTGTTACTCATCCGTTAATTAGTATTAGTGTCTTATTCCCCGTTATATAAGTCAATAGGACGGGCTAGAGATGCATTCATGCACTTTGGCCCTCAGATGCCAATTAGTGTCTGTTTGGAATACCAATAATTCTTGAGGATGGACTGTGGCCTGTTGCTTTTTCACATTATTTTTCAAAAGCTATCGTACAGTGCAAGTTTTTCTCCTTCCATAAGAAATCTTGGCATTTAATTCACTGAGCTGTCTTTCTTCTCAACTGCAAGGTGCAATATCATGCACTCAATGCAAAGGTACTGGAGTTAATTCTGTAGATCACTTCAATGGACAATTTAAAGCTGGTGGATTATGTTGGCTATGCAGGTAAGGGCACTAGATCTTACATTTCAGGTTCTATTCCTTATTATTAGTGTGAGCTTGTGAGTATTCCATGTTATGTGTTGTATCATTGTATGGCAAATCAACTTCACAATATATTACTTTTTCCACACCATGCTTTCGATTAAAGAACAGATAGGGTTAATATTTGAGCCAAAACAGCTCAAGACTGAAATCTGTAATACTAAATGGAAGTAGGATTGTTGTTATCATGCTTCTGGTCAAGTCATCACTGCAAAGTTGTTTCTCCTTTTCAGTCAGCAATAACAATAATTTTCAAGGTAAGATGATCACTACCAACAGTTGAAACGAATAATGACTGGGTAGTAGCCAATTGTTTCCCAGAATTTGGTGTTAATGATACTAGATTCCAATAATCATAATTATATTTTAGAAAGAGTTGTATAAAAGATGTCTAGTTGTTTCAATTACCCAAGCACATGATCATATCATAGCGATCAGAACTCACCTCAAATTCCAGGAAACAAGTGCATGTACATTAGAGCTAACAGGTACATTCTTGCAACCATCTAACTTGTTATTGTCACTGTTGTTTTCATCAAGTTTAAATTGGCCCTTAGTCTTAGTGAACCAGCATAAAGAAACTCTTTTTAAGTTCAGGTATTGTGTGATTTCCAGATTGATCAGACTGCTCTACTATCAATACCATCTTATCTTTTCGCCTAGCCCTTGTTTTGGACGAAACATCTTAAGGAAGAATTGGGACTCAAATTTTCGCTCTAATTTAAAACTCCATCTTCTATAGAGAACCATGTCAATACCATTATGTCCTTTGGTTGTATATGGATCCTTCTCAACAAAGGTTGTGTAGTAAGTAGGGGATTATCAAGACAAAAATATCCTAATATTTTAATACTAATTAGGAAAAATATTCTTAGAATCTTCACATTCATTCCAATAGATTTTATTTCATTTTTTAAGAGAATGTGATTGTTACAAAGGTATTGTTTCACTTGCTAGATGCCATGGTGGTCATTGTCTGTAAGAACAATGTCATCAACATATACTACACCTAGCATTCAGATGACGGTAAAGTACTGAATGATCCACCTTACTGCAAGTCTTTCCAAATTGTTGGACAAAAGTGCTAAATTCTCCAAATTAGGCTCCAAGAGACTGCTTGCTCCATATAAATTTCTTTCTACAAATCCTCATTAAGAATAAACCCAAACTTGTCATAACCTCGGTCAATCTACCAAACCATGCTCTTAGGAATTGTTTCGGCCCATATCAAGTCTTTCTTAACTTGTAAACATTTCCAGCAGCAACATGTCCTTCATAGACTAGGGGGAGTCCATGTATATATCTTCATCAAGGTCTCCATGTAGGAATGCATTCTTCGCATCGAACTACTGCAGATCCCAATCATGATTTTCTCATGACAATATTACTATGACTTTGTTCATCATAAACGTCTCCAAGTAAACCACACCATAGGTTTGAGTGAATCCTTAGGCCATTAATCTCGCCTTATAACTTTCAATGGTCCGATCAGTCCAATATTTCACTATATATACCCACTTACACCCACTGGATTTTTCCAGCTGGTAGGGTGACAAGTTCTCAGGTCCTGTTCATGTTTAACACCTTTTAATTTCCACAACCATGGCTTGTTTCTATTTCCTACCATTTGCTTCATATACAAAGGAAGGTGTGATTATAGAGTTTAGGTTTGTGAGAAAGGTTTTGTGTTTAGGGTAGATTTTTTCAAAGGACAGGAAATTTGGTAGAGGGTAAAGAGGCTGTTGGATCTGTTGGGTGCATGTTTAGGTTCTCTTTCTAAGGGCAATGCTCAAATTTAGAAAGAATAATATATTTCTTCAGCATTTCAATAATGAGGCCATTGGTCCTATTAATACATGAGCCTACTGTTTATTTTAGAAAATATGGAGAACCAATTCTCTGGAAACAAATCACTGTAATTATGGTACTCTAGTCAAATACATAATCCTAGTTTTAATAACAAAGATACACCCATAAATAAAATTATAGAAAGGATAAAAGAAAAACTTTCTAAAATACATAATGAGCAGCACGATTTGACATCATACAATAGAAACAAGTGACATGAGATGGATAAGATGGTTTTCTAAACTTTCTAAAAACTTTTGGTTCTTTTGGTTGGTCCAAGATTAGTTTCTAATAAGGGACATTAAGGTTTCATGTGCCCAGGCTTACCACACTTATAACATATGATGTTTGAGGGCTGATCAACTCTTTTTTCTTATCCTGTTCGGTTGCTGACCTTTGTTTTTGTTCTTGTTTCTCAACAACTTTGAAACCTTTTTGACAAGCAAACCTAGATTTTTACTATCTAAATGTGCATCCAGTTTCTTTGAGTCATCTTTCAAGGCAATTCTTTTCTTCTTGTTGCCTTCTTAACTCATCATTGAGTCTTCTTAACTCAAGTTCATGTTCTCTCAACTTTCCAAAGAGTGTTGTCATGTGCATGAATTTCAAGTCCCTTCGGTTCAAAAATTTCAAACATGTTTGACTGCCAAGACCTGTTCAAACTTTTCAAGATTTTTATATTTAATTCTTGAGTATAAAATTTCTTACCTAGAGCAACCAAATAATTGACCACATGATTGAATCTTATATGGACTTCATAGATGCTCTCACCCTACTGCATTGTGAACATTTCATACTCTCCGACCAATGTGTTCTTCCTTCATCATTTCCCATTTTCAATTCCTTAATGGGTAACCTCCAAAATTTCCCACATTTATTTGGTCGTCTTTCACATAGAAATTCTGTAGAACTAATCCAAGGTGAGGGTAGAGGCTATGCGTTTCCTTCTTTTCACATCATATTGAGCCTTTTTTGTTTCATCAGCTAGCTATCCAGATGGAAAAATATTTCTCTTTGTGCACATCATTAATTACATGCATAGGAATACATGGTTCATTTATTATAATATCCCATATGCCTCTATAAATAAATTCCAAAGAGATTTGCATTCTCACTTTTCAAAAGAGATCATTTTCACCACAAAATGAGGGGAGGTATGTTTATTGCAGCCCTTTAACAAAGGTTTGGTTTGGCAAAGCCATTCACAAAAATGAAAAAAGGATATATGTTGAGCAACTTTCAAAAACCAAATCTAAGGCTAAATGTTGGAAATGAATGAGAGAGTATGCTAAACCAAAACCAGGGGCTGAATTGATTTTGAAAGCCTTTTGAAAAGATTTACCCTTTTTAAATATTGTCATGAATGCTTAGTTTGTTTCATTAAGCCACCTTATTTTTGGATGTGGAAAAGTTGGTGACTAGAATGCAAGGATTTTCACGTGGTTCTCTGTAGTGGTTGAACTGTAATTGTTTATAGGCTAAGCATGACCTGTTACCATTATTTATATTATTTGTGTGATTTTGAACTCCATTCCTTGAACTTCAAATATCAGTAGGCTTTGGGAGTTGGATTATACTCATTTGATTGAAGTCTCATTGGTTTGGCTGCAATCTAATTCGTATCCAATGAATGTTTCTAGCAGGGGAAAAAGAGACATATTGTGTGGAAGCTGTAATGGAGCTGGCTTTCTTGGTGGATTCATGAGCACGTTTGATGATTAGAAAATTGCCCAGATTGACTATTACAAGAAATTTTTATAGTGATGGCCAAAGAAATGAGTGGAGATTACGAAGCAACATGAATGTTCTTCTGTTGGTATAGTTAAGTAATGTTATCCTTTAAACGAGGTTTAAGTCATCGCGGATATGTTCGTGGTTTTAGTTTGTACCAAGTTTTATTATTAGTGTTAGCGTTAAAAATTATAAATACTATTTAAGATAATTAAGCTAATAAGAATGTTTTAATCTTAATACAGGGATACATATGTTGTAATTTTAAAATGTTATTTTAAAGTTCAGGTTACCGTTGTTGTAGTTGATTACTATGAAAGAGTAACTTGATTTCTCAGCAGTTGAATTATGTCAGAGTTTCCAAGTGATTGGGTAACAGGCACACATCTTTGTTTTTTTAACATCATAAAAATACAATTTGTTAGTTTACAACAAAAGAGGACGTAGTTTTTCTTCTTAACGAGCGCCCTGTGATAGATAGGCTTTACAATTGTGCCACAACTGCCTTTGAACCTGTCGTCATTACGTTGTACCTCTATTCCCTGCTGCACCTTTGCTTAGGAAGCTACCATGTAGATTTCGAAAAGCTTGTTTCCCAAATTTATTTCATGTGTTTTATAAAACATTTCTATAATGTATTTATATGTTTTATGAAGTGCGTTTTGAAAATCTTATTTCAGAAATATCGAAAAGCTTGTTTTGGAATATTTTCATAATAAATAATAATTCAGAAGTCACTACTACAAAGGGTATAATGGTTATTCTAAAAATTATGCGGGTGGAGATAAAAAAGCATACACTTTTTGCTTTATGACTTCATGATGGACCCTCTAGCAATTTTTTCTATCGCAAAATACTTTTATCTGGACCATGGTTTCTTCTTGCATCCTTTTGGAGAGTGAAATGAGAAAAATTAACCCTACTAAAAAAGTATAAATTTTGGTCTACCTTGCTCTTTCATTACATGGGCACAAAAAATTGTCTTCCCAGAAGCGTTCACAACTAGAGCAGGCAACTTGACCATGGCTTCATAATCAATCTTAACTTATTCTTGAATAAGTCTCATTTTAGGAAGATCTAAATTAAGGAAGCTAAAACCTTAGGTCAAAGGTTAGAATGAATTGACCAAAATTGAAGTTCAAGACTAATATGCTTGAGTTGAAGATTAAGATAAACCAACTCAAATCAAAGATCAAGACAGACCGATCCAAGGCAAAGGACGAGATAGATCTAAGGTAGAGATAAGTCGTCTTTGATAGAAGGTTAAAACCAATCATTTCAAGTTGATGATTGAGATGGACTAACCAAAGCGATCCAAGTCAAAGGACGAGATAGATCTAAGGTGGAGATGAGTCATTTTTGATAGAAGGTTAAAACCAATCATTTCAAGTTGATGGTTGAGATGGATTGACCAAAGTCAAAGGTTGAGATAGTCTGATTCGAGCCGCAAGGCAAGACGGATTAGCCCACAAAAAAGGTCGAGACAAGGCAAAGGTCGAGATAGACAAACTCGGACCAAAGATTGTTATGATCAATTTATGTCAAAAGTTGAGACAAAAAGTCCAAGTTAAAGGTTGAGACAAGTTTATTCGCTCTTCTAATGGTGAACACGAGTTGACCCAAGCCATAGGTTGACATGAGTCAAAAATTAAGACAAAACTCTTTGGATTGAAAGGTCGACACAAGATTTGACGAAAATCTAATAATTAGAAATATTCATATTTTTTCTATGATTAAAAAGAAAATGCAGTTAACTCACACCTCATTCCATGTAGGTTAATACCAAATCATCTGGAATGGACCAAATTATTAACTCTATCGGTACAAATGTCTAGATAATTAAAATCTTAAGTGTCCAAAACCCAACTTGTTTACAGATGTTTTTTAACCATCCAGAAGAATAAACTAAATCTTGTATACATTGAAAGATATCACATTTTTTTAATGAAGCTATAATCTTTTAGATCATTTTGTTTAATAATTGAAAGTGATTAGAGTCTAAAAAGTACTTGGTTTCAATGAGTTATTGCTTTCCAAGAATAACCACTTTAGTTAATAGTGAATGTATTCCAAACAATACTTAATTTTAGATCAAAGTGACCGCAATCTAAATAATTGGATGTTTCTCTTGCAATCTGATAGGATCCTGACCTTTTCCTTCACCTTGAGGACACGGTGAATCTAGCACATTAGAGAGGAAATAAAGGTGGTGTTGTGGGCAAGGGATATACGATTTAGAGCGAACAAGAATTTAAGGAAAAGATAGATAAAGCAAGTGGAGCCTGAATTGACAGGAAAATCCCAGAAGGAAGTAGATTTAGGATTGAAATTCAACGTAGATACTGACCTATAAATTTATCTTTACACTTCTAAATTTTCTGATCAAGTTCAAGAGTTATCAATAAAAGTCAGCTTCTATCAATATCATGGAAGCCTTTTTTTTGTCTTAGGACCCATCAAAGCCCCCCATTTGACAAAAGCAAGTTAATCAACATCAGTCCTATTATTTCTTTGCATTGGAAATTAAATAATTCACATATAATGTTCTTGGCTTCCGCCATGCACTTTAATAACCATAATTACACAGATAGCACATACAGCAGGGCACTTTAATATCACGATAGAATCAGTCGGAGAATCTCTCCCGATAACTTGAACGACTTTTCTGTTTCTTCCAGACAGTGGTTCTTTTCTTCCCTAGTCCAACCCTGTTAAAAAAAGGAATATCAAAAAGGTAAATTCAACACCCTAACTAAGAAAATTTGGAAGCTATCACTGTATCCTTTGTTAATTACGTATAAGACCGCAAAAGAAATAAACCTCTTGATGATTCCTTAGACAATTGGAAAGAAATGTATGCAAATAATTAAGAAAATCAAAAGAAACTTACTTCAGCAACTTTATTCAATTTGTCCCTCACGCTCTGTAACAACTGGGGAAGGTCACCGTCCCATTTGTAGAACTTTAATGCCTTGTTGTCAAGCAACTGTTCAGCAACCTGTAAGATGCAGGAAGAATTTACTGATTATAGAAAGGATAAGTATTAGCATTTATCTCGTCAAGTGATAATGAAAGCAAAATATTTAGAACATAGTGAAGCTTAATGGATGTCCAGTGTTGTAAGAACAATTACATTTGGAGATAAACAAATTTCATCCAAAAAAAAAGAAGTAGGAACCCACAGATTTGTAAGAAGCTTGTTGTCATTTCTTTTTCTTTTATGGTTAGTAATAAATTAAAGGTTAAACCCCTTTAGTTGCCCCTATTTATGTGGGTTTTTCCCAGTTTGATCCCCGTTTTTTTTAAATCCCCAATTGAATCTTAAAAAATGCTAATTTGAATCAATTAAGCCCCTGCCGTTAATTTGGCTTAACGGAGTTAAGTTTTTGCTGAGATTGGAAGTTGACGTGTCAATTTTTTTAAACGTGGCATTCTCATACCTTTGTACGTGGAATATATTATTAAAAAGAAAATTCTGAAAATTGAAACCCAAAGATTCATCGTCTTCCTCAGACATCGACATCGTCTTCCTCAGACATCAAGCTATCTTTCGTTGGCATTTTATCAGAGAAAAAGAAAATGGAAGATGACTAGGGCTTGAATGAGTTTTCGTGTTTGGAATCGTGCTTGAAATTGGGTTTCCTGATTGTTGCGATTTTGGGTGTTCTCTTAAATCTTTTCTGCAGTTTTGGGTCTCACGAATTGGGGGTTAGGGTTTGCAATTTGTTCTTGCAAATTGGGGTTTTTGATCTTGTTTAGGAATTCTCTTCTAGGTGCTCTATTCTTGTTTTCTCAAATTGCGTTTGGGGTCAGAGTTTTGCTTCTTGTGTTCTTGATCTCGTAAGTTTCATTTGAGTTGATGATCGAGATTTTGGGATTATGGCTTTCTGGTTCTGTTTTGGAATTGGGGTTCCTATTTTGAGATAACAACAATTATTCCAGATGTTAAAGCACGATATGGAGAAGCCAAGCGATGGCTCAAGACCGGTTGGAATGTTAGGCACCTGGAAGAAAGAGGTCTGAGATGGATCGAGACCGGGGGGAACAACGACATCAATTGGGGCAACCAAACCACCAGGGGGAACAACGACGACTTGCAGTGTTGGGTGGTGTTTGAATGACGGTGAGGGAGGTTGATGAAGATGTTCGCAAACTGGTGGAGAAATCGAACTCGGGACAGCGTTGCGATTCGCGTTCGTTCAAGGGTTCTGCTGGAGAAGATGAAGATGGTTGCTGGAATGCTATAAATTGATTGTGTGACGGCGACACAAGGTGGTCTTGCGGCGGCGACGCTGGTGTTGGGTGATGGCGAGGTTGCGGCAAGGCGGCAGGGTGGTTGACGGCGGCCTAGGGTTGCCCATGGTGCTGACGACGGCACAAGCACATTCCTCTCAGCATGTCACGTTTACAAAACTTGACATGCCAACCTCCAACCTCATCAAAAACTTAACCCCGTTAAGCCAAATTAACGGCAAGGGCTCAATTGATTCAAATTAGCACTTTTTAGGACTCAATTGGGGATTTTAAAAAAACAGGGATCAAACTGGGAAAATCCCACATAAATAGGGACAACTAAAGGGGTTTAACCTAAACTAAAAGAGGCACAATTTTAATCCTTGCTGTTGCATTGCTTATCAGGTTCAGGTGCATTGTGTATTTTACTTTTGAAAAGCTTATAATCAAAATGCTTCAGAAAGAGCTCTGGACTGAGATGTCTATAGTTCTTTTAAGTGATAGGCTAATTATACGTGTATCACTCTTTAGTATTATTGATTAATTAACATCGACAATACTAACAAAATAGAACATATGGTACATATGTGCAACATTCTGCAAATATCTGTGGAAATAGCCACATGCCAGATCATATATACCTACTACTGGTATCAGACATAAAACATTGCAGACGTAAAGGAAAGATGAGATATTCCCATTTCATTAAAAACTTCATTATGTTCTCACATTCTCAGAGGAGAAATATAGAGTGGTAAACAATCCATAGGGAGAGGACAAATGAGAATATGTCCCCAGATATGAATGCGCCTATAAATCATAAAACTGATGTTCCAGCCCATAATAGCAATCAACCAAAGATGTTCTAAAAAAAATGTAACAACATAATTGAACCTCTTTAAGCATGTATGTAATTGTTTACCTTTCTCCCAATCATTCGACCACCAGCTGAATGAGCAAAGTAGATGTTGTAAAAGTGGCAAATGAATGCTTGAGGATCCTTCATGGATAATTCCTTAAGATACTGTGCATAGGTAAGTCCTGGAGAAGAAGGTTCAGGAATAGTATAACCTTTCTCCTTGAACCACTCCAAATCTTCTTTCAAACTTTCAGACCTTTCCAATCCAGTCTTTCTGAATTCAGCATCTACACAAGAAAGAGAAGTGCATAGGGCATTTAACAATTGGATTTAAACATATATATATACCGACACCAAAATGTCAGTTGTAGATATGGTAGATGTAACAGAATAGTACAACCTATATGGATAACAACAAGAAACACACTGAATTAGAAAAATCTTGCTCACAAAAATTGGTTACAATCAATTTATCTTCAGCATCATCAAGTCAAACATGAACGAATCAGGTGATGGATACTCTCGAATGACCTTGTTGTAACCCTGTCTATCCCACTTGTACCCACATATATAATCTCGCCTTCATTCCCAAAATACTATGGATGATCGTTTGCACACAATATTAGCAATAAAAAAATGGGAGACCTCATGAAGATCACAATATGAGCACACCAAAGCAAAAATTAAAAATCAAAGAAATGAAATAGCCAAAGACAGGAGCAGAGACTCAAACTCCTTAAGTAGCCTCTAGAATTAAACAACAAAAAGGGCTAAGATTCACCACAGCTCACTTGGTAACCAGTATGGCACTGGTTAAGGACTTGAAAGAAGAAACAAATTTCCTTTCAATTCCTTAAGAAGAGACACTAGTTAGCATTTGTCTATCAAATACAGCAATAATTATTAATTGCCCTCATGATTAGTTGGAGTTAAAACAACCATCACATAAAACTCGTGCAACTCGTAGAACAGAAAACCACAACGCAAGACACACATCAGCCGCAAGAATGACCTCACAATAAACACCACAATCAACTGCACATCCAAAACAGACAAAAGAAAAAAAAAACCATTTAACTAAAATATCCAGGGAGAAAAGCGACACTCACAAGAAGGATGAGGAGCCTCTTGAACGATGTCTTCTAACGTGTCGTAAACGACCTTACTATCCACAAGAAACTTGAGGTAGCCTTCAACAGTTGGGTCCCACTTGGTAACGGCTTTCTCTTCGGGTTGTTTCACCTCCTTCTCCCCCTCCTTGGCCTGGTCCCTGGTGTGCAGCCTCATCGCCACGAACCTCATCTCCTCCACGAAGCCCTTAGACTCCCCCTTCTTCTTCGGCGTCTCAGCCGTCGCCGCCGACACAATAACCGCCTTTCTCGGCATGGTAGCCCGGACCCCTCGAACTCCCGCTGGTAACCCCGTTGGCAAGAAAAGGGAGCGTGATTGATGAGGCGGCGACACCAAACGGGGCTTAATATACAGCAATTGGGTCTGCGACACAGCTATTAGTGACGCCATTGGAGATAGTTGAGTGCACGAAAACGTTGATGTGAAGGCGCAGCAGAAGAACGGGCACGCTACTCGTGAGTGAGTGTGTGCGATACAGAGATTAAAATAAGAGGAATGGATGATGCAGTAATCTTCAAGAAAAAGCGATGGATTCCGAATAATAATAAATATAATATAAAGAAAATAATAAAATAATGATGTTGATTGGTGCTTTCAAAGATAGAGCGAAGGACGATTGTCGGAGATGTCTGCAGATTTCTATGTATGTGCCTTCTTCTTAAGTTCGACCCGACCCATGTGTTCGACTCACTACTTATCTCTTTTATTTTCTTTTAAAAACACAATTACTCTTTCCTTTTTCTTAATTATATTACTTTCAATTTCTCTCCTATCACTCATATATTAATATCTTCTTCTTTTTTATAAAGCAAAACAATTACCACACAATAGAAATTAACAAGAAGATTTTAACTCTTTAAAATAAGAAAACTTAACTAACAGAAACCCTTTTTAATTATATTAAATTTAACGCCACTCAGATAAATTATATATATATATATTGGTTGTCCGTTTGAAATGGATTCTAGGTTTCCGAAGAATTCAGTGAGATTTTTCATATAAACACGCAAAAACACGTATTTGTTTTAATTTTATGCTTAAATTGCTTTTCTTATCTCAATGTTCATTTATTATATTTAACTTTTTTCACTGTGGATAAACAGTTTAATTTTGTTTTCATTACGTATAAATATAGGTCAAATTGGTTTGTTCTTTTTAAAATTGATCTAATTTAGTTCTTTGATTTTTAAAATATAAGATATTAAAAGAACGTGAAGGAAAATACTCCACCTGGATGTCGTGAAGATGATGAACATCATATAAAAAACCAATATTGGAAGGCTAAAATAGAATCACAATGTTTTTCATGTGAAGACTTCACAAAGAAACAAAGTCTGATCATCTCCTTAAAATATATATTAAGGCGAAGCTTAGAAAGGGTGAATTATCTTTGCAAAACTTTTTTAAAAGATTAATCTTTTATTAAAAGCTCTTTAGGAAACAAGTCTATTTGAAACCTGAAAGCAATTAATTTCGAAATCAAGATGAATTATGATAGCAATAGAAAATATAATACAATAAGAACAATAT
The DNA here is from genome assembly GCF_016808095.1 of Vigna angularis. NCBI lineage: Eukaryota > Viridiplantae > Streptophyta > Magnoliopsida > Fabales > Fabaceae > Vigna > Vigna angularis. Next base: position 7,784,965 of record NC_068973.1, on the reverse strand, counting down.
ATAAAAGATAGAAAAAAGAACGAGAAAGATACATTTAATTTTAATTATTCAATTTTAGAACCAAAATCTATGTTATTCTTTTGTGTTTATTACCAGCACTCAACACATTTGGAACATATCCAAGATAAGAAACATGGTCATATCAACTCTTAAAACGCAATTAAAAAAGATACATCCAACTCTTGGATCAGAACAATAAAATTACAATATATTACTCTTATGCTTTATTCGTTTGAGTGAATAGTTTTCTAAACTGATATTAAGAGACAATTATATTCGAATCAAATTAAATAAATTTACAACATTTTGTTAATTTTATGAAATTAAAATATTAAAATTACCTTCTTTTTGCCTACCACCTTTATATAGATGACAATACTTAACAATGACAATATGAGATAAACCGACAATAAAAAATAGGAAAGCTGAGTATTTTAGTTTGTTGAGATCGTAGCTCATGCAGATCAGTAATGGGATAACTTGCATAGTCAAATTATTTAAACTTCCAAAATCTAACAGCTCTAACAGAATGCATAGTGCATATCTTCTAAATAACTTATTCATTCACGTTATTTTTATAATTCATCAAAAAGTTTATTTATATTACAAAAATGTATAGCGACCAAAGCATAAATTTAGCTTTTCATTTTACAAAAACAAGAATGCTAAAACATGTTTACCATCCCAGTTATATATTGACATCATAAACAACATTCAATCTTCTCCAGTACCTCAACATATCACAATGAAAATACACAATATAGTGGAGACCAAACCTGAAACTAATCTGTTACCCTATAACAGGATAAATCAAATTTATCCCTGAAACCTCAAGACCAAAGAGCTGTAGCTTTTGCTTCGTAGGAAACATTTCTATTTATCAGCTACGTCGTCTAAAATTTAAGGGCCAGTCAGGGACTTTAGTCGATTTGCCATTCCAAGACGACTTTTAAATTGCATCCATGCTTGAGTACAATAATTCAGAAATAGAACTAAAATCTCAGCATATACACAACAAAAAGTGTGAAGTTGTTTTCTTATAGCTTGAACTGAATTCTGTGAAACTACTTAGAACTTACATAATTTACAGCGCCCAAGCAGTTAATTTAAGGGAAGCAAATTTTTGAAGACATTTAAATCAATTTTTGAATTGCAAGCTCTTTGGCAGAAGTTGCTAGTCTGCGGAATACTTTGAGATTGTGCCCTACTTTATCCTGAAAAGAAAGCATAATAGAATTGGCCAATTAGGGTAAACCAGATTTCTACTAAATAAATACATGACAATCTAGCAGATAAGGTCATATTCAAGAGGTTGACTTTAAACCATCGGAACATTAAGAAGAACTATACCCATACCTCACCCAGCAACTCAAGTCGCTCAAGGGTTGGGACTAACTTTCCACATAACAAAGAAACGTCTTGTTGTGCATCATACTTGGAACCATATGTAATTGCTTTTGTCAAGGTTGAATCAAGCGCAGCAGAACTGCCAGAAGATTACAGAGAAAGATTAGCCTAGAGAATCAAAGATCATTTTAGGGCTTTGTATAATTTTCCCTAAGGTTCGGCCATTTAGCATTAAACTTCACGAACCCAATATTTTATCTAATTTCAGTTAACATTAACATTCTTATCACCTTTCCAACTTAAAGCCTCACCTCTCTTGAAGATGGATAAGGATGATATTTAGTATATGTTCGGAGAGTGGGAGCAACAAAATGATTAGCTGATCCCTATTAGCAACAACTCGACACATTTCTACCATTGCAATGTACCTCCTGTAAAAAAATTTAAAAACCATACAAAGAATGTAATGGATAAAGGAGAAAGATACTACAAAATACGACAACATGAAGATGAACTCAAATTAAAGACCTCAGTCAAATGATTAACCTTTTCTGTATGTTATCTGAAGATGAAACAGTGTCCTGCCGGACACACATATTGATGATTTCATCCACTTCCTGCCTTGACAGTTCATTTATGTCTCGGATCTGCAGATGTGCGAATAAGGTGTTCTTTATACATCCATATTAAAATGGCAATAATGTAAACAAAATCAATTGTAAAAGATAAAGAGATAAGTTTCTTTGCATTTTCACCTTATTCAGCAATACGGATTTCTCCTCAGCTGCCCTTTCAAGAGCAGTTGTAACAGAAGAAAGAAGGGAATTGAGCAAGCTCAATGTAGGTTGTTGAAGTTCAACAGAAGTAGGGTAACTGGACGAGGCATCTGAAGGCTGAGACAGAAAATTACAAGAGAAAACAAATTTCTGTTTAGAGGGAAAAAAATGCACATACACTAGCTGAATGGGGAAAATAGCTCAAGGTCAATAAAAACTGCCTGATGAATGTATAATATACCTGCAATCTCAGGGATTTCTTTATGACTAGAAAATATAAGTACGAGCTCAGGCTGTAGCACAAATTAAACATCCGTAGTTCTGAATTCCTCTGATTCTGATAATTCAAGAAGGTAATATCACCATAAGATTAGGATTAATAATACTATGTATACATAATGTCAAATACTCTTTGCCATAACATAACATTAATTAAGAAAACTACAAACTCACCTCAGGCGATACTCTTGATTGAGCAAAACTAGGAATCTTTGAATCATGTGAGAAAAGAGCACGCATCATACCAAAAAGCCCTTGAACAAAACCATACCCGTCACTCTCTTCGTAAGGCCAAACCTAATAAAAATAAAAAATGTAAAGTAACAAAAAGAAACGACCACAGCTTCGTAAGTAGAATTCTGAAGCCTCTTGCAGCTAGAACTAGGATGGTGTTACCATTGAGCATGGAAAAAAAATCACGCTTTACCTTATATATAAAAGGTAAAGTTCTCAAAGAATTCAATTAAACAGTAACTTAATATTGTTTGACTTCACCTACACTAAGTCTGGCAAGCTACCATCACACTTGCAGTAAAAGGTTCATAAATATACAGAAATAATTGAACAATACCTTGCTAAGAATACCAACAACTAAATTGATCTGCTCCATTCTTAGCTCATCTGCTTCAGCAATGTCTAAACGGAGAACCTGATCAAAGAGTGATTGATGTCCTTTGACAAAATCGATTACCTCACGAACAATTTTATTCTTCACCTATATCATACATCAATGCAACAAAAATTGGATTTCCATTTAAATAAAATTCATTCACAATTGAAATAATAATAAAACTTCCCTGGCAGGGAATGTGGTAACATGATTGATTCCCGAATTGGGTAGCAAGGAAAATTCATAGAAACCATCATATTAAAAATATTGTAAATGGAGCACAAAAGCCAACCTCCAAAAAGTCAGATGTATCAACCAAGGAAGTTAGTGAAAACACTAATCTCATGACTGGAGTTATAATCATCCGTTGTCTATCAACATCCACAGTCACATCTCTTCTATGTCTTGTCTCAACCCACCTTAAACTTCCCTGCAGATTATTTACTGTTCAGTAACCCGAATTAAAGCAGATGAGGCATTAACAAGAAAAATTTCCCTAACCTGTAAATTGATTGCCTTGCCAGATGAAAGATGCTCCAATATGCCCATGGAAAACAGTACCTGTGCTCCAGACTTCCCATACTTGTGGCTGATTCTTAGTAGTAAAGCAAGTTCAGCCTCAAAAGTGCATGCCCTCTGTAAAGAGTCCAGTGAAAGACTGCCGCCATCCTTGAACCAGACATAAATGAATCAGTATTATTTTTTCCAACGTGATTCAAGAGCACAAGGCCTTGTATTAATCCACACAAAAATACCATACTTCCAATGTGGGACTCATTAGCACACCATGCAAATGTTTCATGCTCTTAGTTCCGTTTCTTTAACTTTGTTCTTTAGTTCCTTTTCTTTAACTTTGTTCTTTTGTTCCTCTTCTTTAAGAATAATCTTTTAGTTCTCGAGGATTTTTCATCCTCTTGCATTTGACTATCTCCTCTCTTTCTTAAAGAAAAAATCTTGGTGGACATTTGTTTCACTCTTGATTTTGCATTTTCGGAAGTATTATACCAAAGAATGTTATTCCCAAAGACACCCGTGTCCGTAGTAATTTTATAAAAAGAACATTTTTGAAAATTTAAAATAAAAATAAAAGGTAAAAGAATGTCATGGGAATAAGCAGTTCTTGTAGATGATAACTTTCATTCCCATAAGAATGAAACACTCACTCCCTTGTCAAGGGAGCACAAACTGCTTAAAACCTGCGTTTAATTCTTTTGAAAAATATATATTCAAAACTTCCTATAATTTGTTTCTCACCTGTTCATTTGCCGCTAGGTTGAGGAAATGGCTTCAAAGCATTACTGACCTCAGACTAGAACCTACTAGCATTAAGACAATTATGCAACTTCATTGAAATCGCAGTAATTAGGTGCTGAGAATGATTTCTGCTATTATTAATAGCAGAGATTTGGCATAGTAAGAACAGAATTTAGTTTGAGGGACAACAAACTCAACACCAGCATATCAAAAAAGAATTTTCACCAGAGTCTTTCTGGTTCTTTGGAAACAGGGTAACATGCATTCCATTATTGATGAATTCAAAATTATCAAGGCCCTTTTGTTCTTTTGCAGGCCAAGGAAATCACATATGATTATTCGGGTGGATTGGAGGATGGATCAAATGTGATACGGATGGGGCATACTCAAATCAAGGGCATAGATCAGTTTGCTGTAAAATCTTCAGGAATTCAAAATCTGAAATTTCAGCCTTTGAAACAGTTTATGGAAATTCTACAAAAAGGATGGAGAACTCTTTGGATTGCGACTCATTACTTGCTTAATGTGAAACATTGGGCCTTGGAAGCTAAGAAATGGCTTAACGTTTGAGTCCATGACGAGTGTACACTTCAAAATTTCCCATACTTTCAGGGAGAGAAATAGGTGTGGTGATGGTTTGGCAACTTACGGATTGAGATCTGTTTTAGTGTTACCTACTTATTGTTTCTGACTTTTGTTGGGATAGGCGTGATTTAAAAAGAGATCTTCAAGATGAGAATAATTGTTCTTATCCTCAGATTCCTGGGAAATAGGGATGACATGAAACAGACAGTTCCATTGTTTATAAAAACAATTGCCAAACATGCCAGCATTCAACAGTGGCCCATGTTACATTAGATACATTTTAAATATGAAATTTCTCTAAAACCTAAATACAATATCAATGAGCAAAAATGACAGCATACATTGTAATAACAAGTTACCAAGCACACCAGTGATAACTAAAGGACACATATAATGAATTGCTACACCAAGTAGGATAAAGATAAAAAGATATCCTATTTATTATTGAAATTTCAAATCAGAAATTTTCCCTCAATACAAAATGGGTGAAACCACTTAAATAAAACAAAAGTATAACGATATTACAAAAACCAAAATAACCATTAAAAGAATTATGTGTTAGTTCCCTTGTGAAAAGAAATAAACAGTCTACAACTGCAGAATCAAAAACTGCCAAGTTTCAAAATAGATGCAACAGATTATGGTGGAAAGAACAAGCACCTGATTGCAAACATTGCTTATGGCTGTAAAGCAAGACCTTAAAAATCCCCTGCTCTGAAGTTGGCTCAAAAAATAGCGCTCGTGGTCGATACTAATCAGTGCATCAAGAACATAAAGTGATATTGTCTTTCCAGGCTCACTACCATGTGTAGCATCTTTTATGACCTACAATTTTAAATTAACTTAAGCTGTAAATAATTGACATAAGAATAATGAATAGAAACAGACTCTGAAAAAGTAATGCTAAACAGACCAATGATAGCACATGGAAGCAAGAAGCCTATAACACAATATCCTGTTGGAGAAACATATTTCAGCAGTCTAATGTGAGGATGGAATCTCAACTAAAACTAAAACTGACAGTTTCACTACAGATAATAAAAACACATACCTCTCATTATGTTGAAATGCACCCTTGTTTCATTTTATTTTAAAAAAATAATAGTTTTCAATAGACATTTTCGAAGAAAAAATGTATATATCTGTCAAAAGTAGATTCAATAAAAGTGAATTATATCTCGTTGCATACATTATACAATTTCTTAAAAAGAGGACTTTAAGTTTAACTCAACCTCACAAAATCAATTTAACAAGGTGAGACATCCTATAATTTGACCATATTTGTAATCGATGTTAGATCTTCAACGCACTCCCTTACACCAAGGGCAGGACATTTCAAGCATGATGTATGCAAAGCCATGCAAGGCTACTACAATAGGAAATTACCAACATGGGCTATAGGCTACAACACGTCCAATTTCATTTAAAAATTAATTGGATTAAGTGAAGTTGCCTAACAGATGTATAAGCCGCATTTTAGGATTAGAAGGTGATGTGGGACTTCCCAACATAATCTCCTACAAGCATAAGCCCGATCCTTTCTCTATCCCATGCTAAAATTGGACATGTTGTGTCCTGAATAATAATGTATATAGAAAAGAAAAGCTTAGTAAGAGTAGCAAATAACCAAATTCAAAATGCTCTGAGCTTCTTTCCTCAAAGTTGAAAAGTTTGCATGAGCTAGTTCTGCTTGTTCATTGTCGATCTGGAAAAAATAAGGTAAAAGTTGCAATGAAGTTTTTTAATCTGCCATCAAATTATAGTATTGCTTTTGTAAACAATTCAAGAAATTATACCTTTGGGAGATCAATATATTCATTGTCTTGTTCATTGAGCAGCAAGAATTGAAGAACTGTTGATGGAACATCAGGATCAACCACATTTTGACAATACTGGAAATAGCTAAGAAGGAAAGCATATTGACTGTACAAAACATGCAAGTGTAAGTTTGCAAATTAAAATCGTGTACAGCCACACCACCAGAATTCGTTACTGAACATGAAACGTACCGTCTCCTAAGAGCTTCAGAAGATTCATTTCTAAGAATTGCCATAATAAGCTTAAACAATATAGTAAGACAAGCACCGTTGGATAATTGCTTCACCACAATGAGATCAAGGCAAGTGATATTATCAGAACTAAGACTACCAGGGAACAAAAATCTTTCATCTCGCAGCTTAGCCATGCATGTCAATGCTACCTGAGAAATTTCACATTATATAAATATAAATCAGTCTGTCTGAAAAGATACAAATAACAACAGAATGACTCAAATTGATGAAGAACACATCAACATTTCCAGATGATAAAATCACAAATTGCAATATTTACCTGGGACAGTATGAATGCCATCTTTAATGAACAATCCTGAGAAGCAGAAGCACTAAGAGACGCGTCAAGGACCCTGCCAATACAATTTAGCAGTTACATAAATTGCACAAACAATGAGAAAATCAAGAATGCCAAGTTAAAGCTTTTGCTTTTTCACTAATGAAGTGCAGCAACTCACTGGAAAAGAATTTCAGTTCGATCTTCTATCATTATTAATCTTCTAGAAGCAGACACCTTAACAAAATAGCACAATGTTAGAGAATGTACATAATAAGACAAAGACACTACCTAGGTTGGAAATGTGAATCAGGTTTCCCACTGTTTGAAAACAATGTATAGCTATAGATTAACTCATTAAAAATTCCATGGGGAAACATTTTCCTTCATTTCCTCAGCTTTTTCTAATTTGTATTATACAGGTCTCATGCTCCCCCTCCACTGCCTTACTTTGTCATTGTTCTTCACAGTCCTTCACAATGCGCACCACCACACCTCCTACCCGCCCCACGAGGGAGAAAAGAAAAAACAAAGCCAGAGTGGAAAGTGGATCAATGTTTTTTCATCGGTTTCACAATATGTTAGGTTCTTTTATTCAAGGAACCGAACAGCAGCTCTATGCTCACACACACACTCAACAGTATAAAAGAAATATGTATGTATATGTATTTCTATTTCCTCTATAATGTGTAGAAAAGGAACATACATGTATCAGTCCCGTCCCCCCCCCCCCACCCCCAAGGAAGCCTCCATTCCTCCACTGGCCAAGAGGTCCAGTCTAAATCCCAAAATAATATTTGATTCCCTTTCTCTATTCTGTTTGTTTATTTATACCCTCTCTCTCCTCTAACAGATTAGCTTCAACTGGGAAACATGGAATATAGGGTGTATTCTTGATGTTTCTGGTAACTGCAAGCGAAAAGCAACTGGTCCTATTTGTTTCTCCACCAAGAATGGTCCATAATACCTTGCTGAAAGCTTTGGGTGTAACCTTGTGAGCATAGATGTTTGTCTATGAGGCCTGATTTTAAGCAATACCCAATCTCCTTCCCGTATCTTGGCTTCCATCCTCTTCTTGTTGGCATAGTGTGTCATTTGGTCTTGAGCCCTAGCCAGATGGTATCTCAGTTGTGTCAAAGCCTCATCACGGGTTTGTAAGTCTTGTGCAACTGCTTCCACCACTGTTTCTCCAGGTATGAAACGTGTGAGAGTGGATGCTCCTTGGTAACTAGTGTTGTACCAATATTCCGCCCAAGGCAACACTTGACTCCAAATCTTGGGCTGTTCTGATCTAAAACAACGCAAGTAAGTTCCCAGCACCCTATTCAGAACTTTAGTCTGCCCATCCGTCTCTGGATGATAAGCCGTGCTCATTTTAAGTTGTGTTCCCTGCAGGCGGAAAATCTCCTTCCAAAACGCACTCAAGAATGTGGAATCACGATCACTGACAATGGTCATAGGTATCCCATGAAGTCTAATCACTTCCTTCACAAACACTTCAGCTATTGATATGGCTGTATAAGGGTGTTTAATTGGGATAAAATGCCCATATCTGCTAAGTCTGTCCACCACTACTAGTATCGTGTCAAATCCATGAGATTTGGGTAGTCGTACTATAAAATCCATGCTAATCTCTTCCCATATTGCTTTGGGTATAGGTAAAGGCTCCAACAATCCTTGGGGAGAGGCCGCCAAGTATTTGTGTTGTTGACATACTAGACATGTAGCCACAAAATTTGTAACTGTCTTCTTCATTCCCACCCAATGAAGAGATTGTGCCACCCTCCTATAGGTTCTAGATATCATCTGTAACACCTTGTCTACTTCCTCCCCCTCTGCTTCTTTTCTGGATAACCCATCAGCCACATGATTGGATGCACCTGTTCTGTATTTGATTTCAAATTCATACCCAAGGAGCTTAGCTAGCCAATTTTGCTGGCTTTGAGTGGTAATACGTTGTTCCAGTGAATAACGTAAACTCTTTTGATCCGTAAAGACAACAAACTTTTGACCCAATAAGTATGGCCTCCAATGTTGTATAGCCAGCACAAGCGCCATCAATTCCTTCTCATAGATGGACTTGGTCAAAGAGGACCCAGATAACGCCTTACTACAGAAGGCTATGGGTTTGTTTTTCTGTGATAGAACTGCCCAAACTCCTGTACCCGAGGCATCACACTCTACACAAAAGGTTTGATTGAAATCCGGTAGAACCAGTACTGGAGCTGTCGTCACAGCTTCTTTAAGCTTTTGCATAGCCATTGCTCCTGCTGTAGACCATTTAAACCTCCCCTTCTTCAACAAATCAGTAAGGGGTTTAGCTATCCTCCCATAGTCTCTAATAAACCTTCTATAATACCCAGTCAGCCCAAGGAATCCTCTCAGCTCCTTGATACTTCTGGGCTTTGGCCATTCCAAAGCAGCTGCAATCTTTTCATTTATCCATCTCCACCCCTGCTGCCGATATCTTGTGCCCCAAATATCTCACTTGTCTTCTGCCAAATTCGCATTTCTTTTTGTTGGCAAAAAGTTTATGTTCAGCCAATACGTTTAAGACTTGCATTAGGTGTTGTGAGTGCTCCTCCCATGTCTTGCTATAGACGAGTATATCGTCAAAAAATACTAACACAAATCTTCTCAATAAGGGTCTTAATACTGAATTCATCACAAGAAACTCATAATGCCCTTGATGCGTCCAAAAAGCAGTTTTTGGAATATCTTCACTCTTCATTCTTATCTGATGCTACCCCGCTTTCAAATCAATTTTTGAAATATAGGACACTCCTTGGAGTTCATCCAGCAGCTCCTGAATGATTGGAATAGGGTATTTGTCGGCCATTGTTACTCTATTTAACGCCCTATAGTCCACACAAAACCTCCAACTTCCATCCTTCTTTTTCACCAGTATTACTGGACTAGAGTAAGGGCTGTTACCGGGCCTGATAATGCCCAAATTCAGCATCTCTTCCACCTGACGCTCTATCTTAGTTTTCTTTCCATGGGGGTACCTATACGGCCTCACATTTACTGGTTCACTGTCTTCTTTCAAGGGAATTTTGTGGTCGACTCTCCTCTCAGGTGGTAATCCTTGGGGGTCTCTGAATACCCCTTCAAAATCATTTAGAATTAGCTTCAACTCTGCCTCCTCATCCTGAGTTAAGCCATTCTCTTTTATCTCCCCTTCCATCAATTCCGCTTGGCTCAAGCTCCAAACTGAAGTCATAATTTCAATCCCTTTTTCCTTTATGAGAGCTTCTGGAGTCACCACTCTACGTGTCAAAGTTGGATCCCCCTTTATCTCCACTTCTTTCCCTTCTTGCTCCACCTTCATAATGAGCTGTCCCCAATCCACTTTTATCTCTCCTAGGGAAGCTAACCAAGTAATTCCCAATATCACATCCACACCGCCTAATTCAAAGAGATACAATTTATCTCTGACTTCCAAACCTTCTAATATCACGGGGACTCCTGCACAATACCCACCAGTCACTTTCTTTTTCCCATCCCCTAAACATACTTTATAAGGACGTGTGTCGGTGCATTCCAAACCCATTTCTTTCACCAATCTGGTGGATATAAAACTGTGACTGGCTCCACTGTCAATTAGCACCAGAACTCTCTTTCTCTGCACCCAGCCTTGCAACTTCATTGTATTAGATTGCGTGTGTCCTCCAGCGGACAACCCCGACAACTCCATCGTCATTTGTTCCACCTCGGCATTCTCTTCTGCTTCTTCTTCTCCATCCTCCTCAGCCAATATCATGACACGCATGCTCCTTTCAGCACAGCGATGGCCCGGACTGTAAGGTCCACCGCAGTGGAAGCAGCGCCCTTCTTCTTGTCGCTTAATATATTCTGGATACAGCAGAGTTCGGACTCCCCTTCCTGCGTTTCCTCCTCCACTACTACCCGCCTTCGAATTCACAGTATTCACACTAACGTCCTTCTTCATCCCTTGCCCTCCGCCGCCATTCACAAACCCTTCTGACGGCCCTCGAAAAGTTTTCGTTCTCGCAACCGTCTCGGAACTCGCTGAGTATCTTCCCCACGACGCCCCTCCTTTTCCTCTGACTCCACTGCTCCCCCGCAGTATCAACCCCACTTGTTCGACGTCTCGAGCTCGCTCCATTGCCGTCAAAGAGTCGCGTGGGTCGTGCGGTCTCACTAAGTTGCGCAATCCCTCCTGCAAACCAGCGAAAAAATACCCCAGTAATTGCTCTTCAGTTACTCTGGTTGCTTGCGCCACGAGTACTTCGAACTCCTGGATATACTCATCGACGCCTCCTTTCTGTCGCACGGCAGCCAACTTTTCAAAAATAGTGCCTTGGTTCAGTCCTCCGAACCTCCGCGTCAGCGCCTCTGTAAACAACTTCCACGTTGGGTGTCTGGTTTTCTTCTGCCAGAAGCGGAACCAGTAGTTAGCGCTTCCCTCCATACATATATAAACCAGCTTCATCTTCTCTTTCTCCGTCACTCCTTGGATGTCAAAAAACTTCTCAGCCTTTGTTATCCAAACAGTGGGGTCAGTACCTTCAAAAGTTGGGAGCTCAACGCGTTTCATCCAACTGCGTTGTACTTCGCCTTGACCGTCCTCTGATTCCTCCTCAGAACTCTCCGATGATCATCGTTCTCGATCGGCATTGATAGAATCACGACTCCCTTCAGAGCTACGGTCTTGGTTTCCAGAGCGTTGTTCGAAAGCTCGTCGAAGCTCGAGAGTCATCGCTCGCATTTTTGCCTTCAACTCTTCCACCGTCGATTCCATAGCCACCATTCGTCCCTCCATTCTTCTCCGCTACAGCTCACTCCTCTTCCCCCCGAACAGATCCGGCAGGTCGGACCAAATCTGTTAGGTTCCTTTATTCAAGGAACCGAACAACAGCTCTATGCTCACACACACACTCAACAGTATAAAAGAAATATGTATGTATATGTATTTCTATTTCCTCTGTAACATGTAGAAAAGGAAAATACATGTATCAGTCTCCCCCCCCCCCCCCCCCAAGGAAGCCTCCCTCCCTCCACTGGCCAAGAGGTCTAGTCTAAATCCCAAAATAATATATGATCCCCTTTCTCTCTATTTTGTTTGTTTATTTATTATACCCTCTCTCTCCTCTAACAGATTAGCCTCTCTCCTCTAACAGACTATCCCCTCTTCCCGCCTCTAACTTTCTCCCCTTTTATTCCTCCTCACATATACTTTTAATTGTCTAACACAATAGCTTTCATGTAGGGGGAGGAAAATTTGAGGTGGGTACAGAGTGGTAAAAATGCTAATTCAATTGGGCTCAATGTCATCCAGTTGAAGGTGAGCATGGCATGGATTGCTGTTGTTTAAAACAGTGGAAGTATTTGCAGGCAGGAGCAAGATGGGTTTTATGAAGGATGCAAAAGAAGAAAGAACTTTAGGCCACAGTTTGAGGATGTGGAAGAGGGAAAGAAGAGCACTGAGAAAGAAGGAAGCATGGGCAAATTGGGGGAAAAAATGGAGAAATCGAAATAGAAAGATCTGCACCTCAACAATTTGAGACCAGGCTGTCAACATATGAAGTTGTGCAGCTTGTTCCTCAAGATTTTTATTGTATTTCCAACCCCATCTAAGCAACTGTTGAATTGTCTCACGAACATTATTTAGCTCAACTTCATTTCCAATGTTGCTTGCCTGGGAGTAAGCTGAATTGTATTTCTGCAACAAGAAAATAGATTAAATTTCATAAACAATATTAAAGAAAAACTACAATTCAAGGAATAAAGATCAAAGATAATATTTTCAATAACAAATAATTAATATTTAATAATTGGACAATAGACCAACCTGCCAAAGTTTGTCGTGGAAAGCGGCCAGGTCAATTAGCCGATCACCTCTCTCAGAATAATAGTACACACCATCCTTTCCAGAATTTCCAAGTATGTCTTCCGCCTAAAATAATGTTCACCCAAAGGCAGGCAAGAACGAGATGAAAATGTAAAATATCATCTTGATTTTTTCCATACATAAAATATAGATTTACTATGTTTTAAGGACTAGTATCTCACCGACAAGTCATATTTCATTCCAGCCACAATATCTGAGAGCTGAGAAGTGGAATCTGGACATCTAAACTGGATGATTTCAAGCAATTCAAATACCTGAATTTCAAAGAGAATTTAGAAGTAAAGCATAAATGGGAGTTTAAAATGAAGAATAGTATAATTTACAAAGAATTTCTTATTACGTGGGAACTATCTCCAAGGTTTAAAATGTATAATGCACAATATGTACACAGACTCTTAGTAGACTGCGTCAGAATTATCTCCAAGGTTAGGACTAAATTAGAGCAACTTCCTAAATACTATGCACGAAAGTGAGATGTCTGGTCAATTTGATTTGGGGACTAAGAAAAGTGATCAAAAAGTGATTGGGGTCATTATAAAGATATGTCAATTAGAAACGGCAGCATGCATTCACACAAAAGTTTCTATTAGTTAACAATCTTTCCACCAGTAGTTTTCACCCTAGTAACTATCCAATTATAGATGTCTTCTTGTAAAACCTAAATATAAGTTATGCAACCACCCTTCCCTTCCACAACATTTTTCATGGCACTCAAATGTTACTCTAATCGTCAATACTTTCTCATTAATATTGTAAAAAATAAAAGACCTTTTCGTTATAGACCCATCGATAAATCAGAATTTACTTCTTTTACCAGACTCCTTCCGTAAATGTTCTCCTCTCTCTAAGTATTCATAATCATAAAATCATGTCATTTTTAAATCAATAGTATCCTTCCTAATTTAGAATACTTTGAGCAAACCCTCAAAATCTTCCCAAAGCATGCCTTTCAAAAGTGGTTTTTATCCTACTTGTGATGCTTATGTACTGATGAATATTGATAATATCCCTGCACTAATTAACTTTCAAGACACAATTTTGCCATTGATCATTTTACAATCACCATCCTCTCCTTTCAATCCGCATCCACAATAACACTCCCGTTGTTCTGTCATCCATCTTTTCCTGTGTACCAAAGTTTAGATCCTAAAGTGTCGAGGACATTAGTTTTCTCTCCAACTCATTTACAACTTTGTCCCCAATCCATTTTAAATACAAAGTACTCCCTTTTCAATCCTTAACCATGACAATAGTCATGCATTCTTTGATGTAACTTTTCCTCTAACCCAAAGTATAAATAGAGTCAAGCATATTAGTTTTTTCTCCAACCCAATTTAGTTTGGGAAAGACAAGTGATGTTAATCCCCCTCTGAATCATCATGTTCACCACCTCTAATGGCTTGACCATAAAAGAACCAGAATTCCATGTATCAAACTTACTCAAGAACATTTGATCTAGCTTATTTACCAAAACTATCTTATAGGTTTAGTGGTAAAGTGTGTGTTAGGAGAAATGAGGGTAACATGCAGTTATAACTGCCTGGGGGTTGGTGTAAACAGACTAATATATATAGTCTGTATGGGGGGTTGTTTTGGGTAGTTTTTGAAAAGTTGTGAGTGTTAGTAAGGGAGAGACAGGTCCTCTCGAAAGACCTGGGCTAGTGATGCAGAGTGTGTTCGTGTTCTTGTTTCTTAGACAGACCAAGCTGTCTGGTTTTCCTAAGAGAACATCCATGAACCTGTCTTGGAGTTCTTACATTTCTAATAAAAGTCTGGATACCAAGCTCATTTAACACTACATTCAAGCATTGGCTTAATGGATCTAGCTTATTTAACAAGTGTTATTTCCATGTAACAACCTACCATGTTCATACATATTATTTGTCCCAAATGATCGATGATTGGGTTGTAGATGAATTTTACATTCGTTATCCAGAATATAATATGACCCTCCCTATTTTCTATATCATTAAATTCATCCATATCGCCATGATGACCCTTTAACTATCACTAGGCCAAGATGTTTCAATTATCCTTTGTTCTGTCCCGCTCATTCACCATTTAACTCTCATAATTCTTCTCAAGTTATGTCATAATTGACAACATGATTCCCTACATCCACCGACAACAAGAAAAATAAGCATATGAGCCTATTGCCCATAACTCAAGAACCCAACAATAAAGTTCACAGATATGTTAGCCCATAATATCAAGGGAAATGTAATAAATAATAAAGAATCCAAGATATGCATGTGATGTGATATGTTAGCCCATAATATCAAGGGAACAATGAAGCATGTAAATATCAGTACCTTACTCTTGCTGACAGTTCCTAGAGCAGCATTTTGAGAAGTATCATGACGCAAAAATGGATACATGGTCTGGCCCCCACCAACGTCGTTGACACCATGTGAAAAAAGATAAGAGAGGATTGTCTGACATGCTTCTCTATGATTGGAGCTACTAACATCACCAGCGTGTAGTTCAACAGCTAAGAGTTTCAAGAGCCATGCTCTCTGGGAAAGCAATGAAACAAAACACCTATATCAAACCCAACAGTATAGGCGAACTGTATAGTTTGACATACTTCATTTCTATTCCTTCCCAGAAATTAATATCATTCAGGCAAAAATATTAAATAGACATCAGAAATGTCAATATGAAACAACACATGGATAACATGTTCAATGAAGATGCATCGGATTTCATTTTTATGTGCTTCTACAGTTG
This sequence comes from Vigna angularis, assembly GCF_016808095.1. Lineage (NCBI taxonomy): Eukaryota > Viridiplantae > Streptophyta > Magnoliopsida > Fabales > Fabaceae > Vigna > Vigna angularis. The sequence continues at coordinate 7,769,181 of NC_068973.1, read as the reverse complement.
TGAAGATTTGAAAAAAAAAATTAAAACAATAACAATTGGAAAGATGTTTTCTTGTTATTGTTAAATCAAAGTATCGAACTAAAGGATTATATGCCACCATGCTGATTAGGAGTCAAGTGGTTTCAGGTTTTGATGGAATTAAACTTCGAAGACTCAGTATTAACTATTGAACACGGTGTGCTAAGTTGATTTTTTATTTGTAAGTCAAACATGTCATTCAAAGTTGAGTAAATAAAAGTGTTATTTTCTTAAAAACATCTAATGTCATGCATTAATACATCTTGATTAAGCCTCAGAGATCAACATAAAGTAATATTGGGTTCACTTGTAATTACTGGAATCCATGAAAAATGAGAATAATTCAAAGTCTTAATTCAATAGATTGAAAGTGCTTATCAACGCATGATAATAACAAAGAATCCAAAAGGTGTGCCCAGCAGATATAGTTCTATTCACATGTATTTGTCTTGTGCTGATCTAGTTTCGAAAAACTCACTTGTTATTCCCGCCACACAACAGCCACTTTTGTTTGGAACACCTTGTTTCAAACATTTTACAAAAATTGGCAGCATCCTACAAGTTTTAAATGAATTCTAAATTTACAGATGACTTGAAGGAGAAAGTACAATGAAAAACCTGATGAAGTGAACTGTTACGAAGCGACTGATTATTATTCCTTTTAGGAAGCGGAGCTACCCCAATTGTATCAAGGTGCTGCATTTTAGCAAGGAATTTTGAGCAATAATCATAAAAAACTAGAAGGAAAAAAGGTAATCAAATAAATTAAACAGAATGTCAACCTTAACAAAGAATTGGTACTTTTTATTTGACAACAGATCCATTGTTGGTACACATGTTACTGGATCTACACACAATTCATAAAGGAGCTGCATCAATCAAAAAGTCAGAATCCTTTCAAAAAAAATCACAAATAACTGGGGAAGATGTAAAAATTCCAACTCTCTCCCGTATATTAAATGTAGTGTGCATTAGATAAACAACATCCGACCTGAAAACAAAACTCGTGAAGTAATGCATTAACATCAGGCTTCAAAAGCTCCTCCAGAATATCAAGAATAACCTTCAAGCAACTGCAAATAACATTAGAAGGTAAAAGTTACAATCTCCAGAATCAAATTATTTAGCACCATGAAATAATAGACAAAAACCTGTAATAAAATTTAGGCTGTAAAACTGTTCGTTCAATTGGAGTATCTAGATCAAATTTAAGTAGCAAATGAGTGATATTTGGAGCTGGCCGGCTGATATTGTCAATTAGAAGCTGAAACATAGAAGGCAAATGCAAACAAAAACCATTTTAGGAAGATTATACACTAGGAAAGAGGAAACAAAACAAAAAGTTGATAGTAATGAGGGCCAACTTGCATAATAAGAATGCCTGGATCATCACTGCTATTTTCAAGATTTTGAAACTCTTCTGACCGTAACTCAAGGCACGCTGCATAATCTTCTATCAAGCTGTTTGAAGCATTGCATTTTAGCAATAGTTGAACAAGCCCAACCATACGGGAGCTGTCACTCAAAAAATCAAAATACAGATTAAGTAATGATATTCAGAACAGCAGAAGAACACAAAAAATTACAAATTCAAAATAAGAAAATGGAAAGTTATCTAAATGCCTTAAAATACTCATGATTTTGATGGAGGATTGCTGAACTTTTGGCTGAAAATCATATCTGACATACTCCAACAGGGACACTATTTGATTATGATCATGGGAGAGTATAATGTCCAATGGCTGCATATAGATTATCAATAAAAGACAATAAGAAGTAGCTACACAACTCTAAAAAATAAGATATATTTAAACTAAGGAGCTACATACATAACACACCAGTACAAAAGATATTGATTTACTTTTAAACACAGTAAACGGTTAGTATCACTTCAAAATAACAGCATCCAATAGGACCAATATCCCAACCAAACCCTGGAAATCGATTGACACCACAAAATGAATGTTAATAATTCAATATACAAATACAAAATCATGTATAGATAGTGAACCAGATCACCTTGACAATGCCTCCACACACTAATCAGTAATTTCTTTAGAAACTCAAGCAAGAGAAGATGATGAAACATGCAACTTTAAATCTATCTATCAATACATACAACTCCCGAATGAGTGTGTGTGTGGGAAGCATCTTGTTGAGAAGCGGTTTCTATAGCACGTATCTGAGTAAACCAGCTATCGCCAGTGTTATAATTGAGGTGTTACGAGTCCTACGGATGTTCCTTCCACTTTCTTACAACTAATAATCTCTGGCACCATGGATCTTTCAGTGTGTCTCATTTGTTCTTATCCATAGTAAAAACAGGAAAAAACTTGATCCTAGAGCTTTAAAATTGATGTGTACGCACACACCCGTGAAAACAATTTGATGTGTACTGTATAGAAAATTGAGTTACCTGGTATAGAGGAAGCCAATAATCAGAAAGAAGTAAATCCTTATCAAAGACAAGGATTATAATTTCAAGGGAAAGCTGCACTGCATTCTCTAAAAGCTTCCCATATAATTGACTGCTGCGTTCAGCAATAATAGAATTCACCCCTGGAAGAAGAATACTCATTATGTTCCGAAAGGCAGTTTTTCCACTCATGAAATCCTGAAACATATCAACTGGTAAAATTAAAGCTATGAAATTCCCAACAGCACAATAATTTTCACAATGCTACATTTGCTGAATATTTCATAATGAAAGCTATAAAACTCCCAACAGCCAGTAAATTTGCTCGGTTGATAGTTGCTCGTTAATCATAACTACACAAGTACTGATCTATCAATCTCAAAGTTGAGACTCGTTATAACATATCATACAGCTAACAAATCCAAAATCCAGGATGATAATCATCAGTGTTGAGATATTAATCAGTCAATTTGCAGTTTTAATTTTGTATTTCTTATTTCTTGCCCTTTTAGTAATCTTAGATAGCCAATATGTATGTTGAGTGTTGTATTAGATAGCTGTAACTGCTCTAAATTTGTTAGTATAACAGCACTGAGAAAAATGCCTTTCAGTTAGTTAGATAGTTGGTTAGATATTTCACCCAATATAATGGGTATTTTCCATATCACTTATAACTCACTTCTTAACATGATATCATAGCCAAATTCGAACCTATCCTAGTTATGTTTGTTGGGCATATTGTTCCACCTGCTATCGAACCACCCATTAATGTTCGATAACATATAAGTAGGTGCAAACCTCACCTTACAAGTCGGTTTTGTGGGGTTGAATTAGGCTTAAAGTCCACTTCTTAACAATAACATGAATTTAAAATAATTTCATCAATCTATTTTCTCTCATTTTTCCAATTTCTATTGGACAGATCATGCAATGCAATATACAATATTCTAATACATACATTGGAATAAAAAAAAGTAAAGCCATTGCCCATATTTTAATACACCATAACAAGACAACGACGAGCACATACTTTGAGCAACTCTAGGACTGGGAGCTGCGTCTGAAGTGGTGATGATTCTTTAGTTGCTGTAAGTCGCGACTCATCAACTACACCCTCATAGTCCTCATCTTTGATGCCATACATGCTCAAAACCCTGTCAATTTGTGTTCATCGAATAACATTCTAAGTCTATAATCAACGGTGTATACCATAGCTTGTTCATAGTTTTGCATTATAGAGATCAGTTTCAATCAAATTAAAGACAGAAAAGTTATGTTGGTGTCTCAATACAACTCAAATAACTGTGAATAACAAAAACCAATCTATCCAACAATCAATACAACCTATATCAAATAAACAACAGAGATATATTCTAATTATTTCTAGAAACACGAAAACAGAATCACTCACATGTGAAAATGTTTAAGGCAGGCACCAACCAACTGCCACTTTTCGCAAGGATCCGCATAGGCTCTTTGAGGAAATGGCCCAAAAACATGATCATAGATGAACCTAAAGATTCCAATAAATCTGAAAAACGAAAAGTTTTTACACATTAAGAGCACAAGCAAGAAAACAACATGAATATAAAATTCACTCAGATTTGAAATATACAGTGTACAGTACCTTCGCCCTCTGTCAGACAAATCACTTTCTTCTGCAATAAGAGCATTTATCAAATTAAGGAAAGATATTGTTGAAGGATATTGTTCTCTCCTTGCTTCAATTTCATTCAATTCAAATCGCATGTCATAAACCTGTCATATATTACAAGTTCATTTGTTCATCAGAGAAAGAGAAAGTAAATGATTGTGATGACAAAAAACAGAAGAAATGTAAGGGGCAATGGAAGAAACATATGAATAAAATGATAGCGATAACAAGTCAGATAATTTAAAAGAAAAGGATGAGCCCTAGTATATCAATTAAGTTTTTAATATATTTTGTGGTTAGTTTACAGAACTACAGTTCAAACAAAAAGGCAAAGCAAAACAGTAAAAGAACAAGAGTCCAAAAAAATTCTGGCTTTTCAATATACCAATAAACCTCAAGACCCACTAGGTCATTCCAGTTAACAAATATAAGAAAAACCATTCCTTGTTTTACAATACTTTTTAGAGGTACTTAGCATATAAACCCTTATCATTTTAAACTTTGACACTTCTTTGGAAAAGTTTATTTCCTATGAAACAAACTGTTCTCTTTCTCGAGATCTTTTGATAGAAACTTGGTATCTTTGCCATAAAGAATTTAGAAGAACTCTCAAATGTGCAGCTAGGAAGAACTAATTATAGACCTGGGTACACTAGGGTTACCCTAGGAATAACAACATATATTTTTTAAAGAGATATAACTTCATCGTTTCGTGTCCTTCAAATGATAGCCTTACCCATGAATAGGGAATCCACTCAGTGAAATTGACGGCTGGCTCATTTAGGGAAACTAACTACAAAGTGCCGAAAAAAGGGTTATGCAGAATACCTCTCATGCATAATAGTCTTTAGTCCAGACGTAATCACAAAAACAAGGTCAACATGCCACCTCTAGTATCAATGCATGTAGCCTACCTGCCTAGCTCTAACAGACCTCACGAGCACATTTTGAAGAATTGTAACATCCCATTTGGCTCCGATTTGTGTTTCTTGATTCTTTTGCCAAACATGTCTTTGTTTTGTGTTATTTATCGATGCTTGAAACAAAAGACTATAAGAAGGAACTTGATCGTCTAAGAACAATGATGAAATCGATGAATAAGTCATCTAGATCATATACCTGGTACATGAAAGATAAGAGTAAATTCAATAAGGTTGGCCCTATGCCTTAGGGTACTTGGATTATTGATTCAAGGACAACTAATCACATGACCTCATTTCCTATACTCTTTGATTTGTATGTCAAAATGACTAGAGAACTCGTTGCAGTTGCAAATGGACATAGTGTATCCATGTGCAAATATGGAAATATATCTATTAAATTAAAGGATTTGTATATGTCCAAAAACTGCCAACAGCCTTATCTTTGTAGAAAAACCTGCAAAAGATTTGAAATGTTCAATAACTTTTCCTCTTTCTTATGTCTATTTCAATCAAGACCTCGGCAGGAGGAAGATTAATTTAATTGCTAACGAGCATAGTAGGTTATATAAGTTGGAGTCTACGGTCCAAAACAAAACAAAAGGTCATAAGTCAACCAGCAACATTAGAAACATGGACAAATTCCCTAATATGGCTTCATATAAGATTTGGACATCCCTCGTTCAACCTTATGAAATCCATGTTACCTACTTACCATAGAGTTTGTTGAGTCTTTCCAATGTAATATTTGCTAATTGCCAAAGCATCACCATGCATCCAACCCCATTTACCTTAATTACTATGATGCTTGAGGACCTGGCAGGAACATCATGGAACTACACCCACCAGTGCCCAAGGACCCAAATTTTCTCAGAAATGAAAAGATTATCCATCTCTCAATTTCCCTAATTATTATTACAGACGATCTGCCTCAATATTTCTATATCTAACACCAACAGAGTATCAAATATCTACAACTAACTTACTAACATGAGAACTAACAGATATCAACAGTCTTAAATATCTATAAGGATGCCAGCAAAAAAAATGTAACATCCAAATATCTTAAAATTGTAAGAATACAGAATAGAACAAGAACATTTTTATCCTAACTAACATTTCAAACAAACCCATAGTTTCTAGAACAGTTGGTTCTCGTAGTTTTGAAGGATAAAAATTCTAAGATGGTGATTAAAGATTACTTCTTCATCAATCAGATATACCAACCTGAGTACCCATAGATTGTGGACTATTCTGGATATCAGGCCCAACAACTACTGGCAGATCATATTGCTCAAGGTAGGTCCAGATGCTGTCTTTCAGTATTGGAGAAACCTGAATAAAAGCGGTTATTGCATTCCTCAGAGCACCCTACAGCAAAAAGTATTGTCTCGTCAGAAAATAAACCGTTCAAACATTTCCATTGGAAGTACAAACTTTAAACAAAATCAAGAACCTAAATATCTTTTTACTTTCTTGTAAGAACATCATGATACAGCTATTTACCTTAAGATAAGGAGGCACATTTTCGTAACTAAGAAGCTTAAATAGTGGTTCAATATCAGGAAACCAGGTCCTCCTTTCTGTTGGATTCCCGTTTTCTACAACCTGTATATACAACAAATGCATAGTAAATATTGTTGTTCCTCTCAATTGAATAAAAACTACAAAGGGAAAGTCACATGCAACAATGAAATGTTAGACACGCCACATAAAATAAGTTGAACCAAGGACCTTTTATTGAATATTTTTCCCTTCTTACTAGACTAGAGTTTACAGAGGAGCACACTTATATACTGTGCTAGAGTTAGTTAGACGTAACAAATTCAATAGAAAGATACATTTACAGCTGTCTATTAACTAACTTAACACTAACAGAATAACAAAATATCCATTATCATACATAATATTTGCACAAAACAAAATTTATTAACTTCTATTTTGACTAGGACAAGTTTGGGCGTCCAAGGGATTCAATATAAGCTGACACAAGAAAATAGATAAACTTGAACCTTCTTCAGAACATTTAAGTATGCCACAAGAGCTTTAGCATCCCCCTCCTGAATTTCAGGCCACATAGCTCCAGCAGTTTGAAGAGATTGTTTGAATTTCTCGTCATAAATTGTTAAGCATTCAAATAAAGTGCTCCATCCAATTGAGCGAAATGCTTTACCTTGCAGCAACTCATAAACCTTTGAAGCACCTTCTTGACTGCAAGCCTAGAAAGCAGTTTCCCAAAATTATGTCGTATAAAAATGGTTGAAAAGAAAACTTAAGACACCATAGAGAGTAAAAAACTTCATCCTCACCAAGGTGCTCAGCATATTCAAGAATGCCACAAGCGTGTGGAAATTTGTATGGTCCTCTCCAGCAAAATTTGCAAATGTCCACAATACATCATTGCCAGACAAGAGTTCTGGTTCTTTCTGATAACTTGACAACATTAAAGGTCATGTTTGAAAGGAAAAGCCTTAAAAATCAGCCAAGCACATTACTTTAATCTGATAAGCCTAAAACAATAATGCATCCAAACCCTATATAAACATACAACCACAGCTTGAACAGACTTTTTTCCTAAACAAATGTATAGTAGTGTCATCAGGGAAAAGGAACATCTACACTGCCATCAATAATTTGAATCACCTGATCTATTTCAAACTTGCACTGATTGCTTACAAGAAAAGAAAATTTTCAGGTTTTGTTACTATTTGGTCAAACTGACCTGATAAATATCGCTCACAAAGTCCAAGATTGAATTAAATGGCATAGGGCCATGAAGAGAACTTGAATTAGTGTCTTGTGCAAAATCATGAGATCCAACAACTCGGTATGTACTAAGCACACTCATAGATCGCTCCTTCGTTTCTTTTATCTGCAAAATGCATAATATTCAAAAAGATAAGTGCAGAACTAAATATTTTGAATAAAAAAGATACACCAGTGTGGATAAAAATATAATTTGAAATAATTATCCAAACAAAATATCTTCTGCCACATGTACTTACAATTGCCAAAATTTAAAACAAATTCAATGCTCAGAAAGAACCAGACATTTAAGAATAGAAGTGAATATTTAATAATAATTTTGTAGAAAATGATTAACATTGCAGTTCAAAAAGGAAATCAATTTAAATTATTGAACAAAAATCAAACAGTTAGTAGTAAATTAAACTATAATTGGAAAGAGAGAAAAAAATATGAAAGAGCTAAAAGCTGCCGGTGCTGTCCAGTAATATTCAGGTACATATACAGTTACCATCCTGATTTCCTAACCATCACATTCAAAACCTGAAAAGAATTGGAAAGTGATCTATGGGATGACCTTACATTGTTATCATTTGGAAACCATGTAAAAAAATGAGGAATAATCCAAAGAAAAATGAGAAAAAGAAACACCTTTCAACTGTCAAATTCCACTTATTTTAAATGAAACAAAAATACAGCAAGTATATACACAAGTACAAAAAACAGGGCAAAAATAAATAATGAAGTTAGAAATAACAAAAACCTACAATCATGACTTCTCAGACAATAATTCCATGATTCAACTGCTATATAAAAGAAGAGATAAGAGGCCTAAAAAGAGTAGTTAACATCGATCAAGTAGTTTGAGAACCAAAACCAAATCCTAGCAAAAATTGTGCACTCAATCAACCAAATAAGCTTGTTCCATATGTACGTGCCGAAAAATTAATTAACCTTGTCTCTTGCTAGAGGGTTAGACAAAAAGCAGGTAATCAGTTTGTGCAGATAAGCATTGTACATGTAGACCATATCTTCATCCTCCGTCTGTAAGATAACAAGCAGACTTTTCAATAGGATACCAATGAAGAATAGTCATGATCCATGAAAAGTTACAGTAAATACAGAATTCCAATTAAGTGATATTGCACAAATTCAAAAAGCTAGAATAACTTGTATACTCCTTGAGAATCTTAATATTTTGGTGTGTAAATACAAGAAAATAATTCAAGGAAACAATCTCGTACAGGACAAGTTTCCAAAGAGTGATCTACACCCTCACAAAGATCATAATATGAATAATTATAAATATAATCAATATCTTAATTGTATAAACTAACCTGTTTCCTTATATACTAATATTGGCACATAACTATTTGTTAGAATAAGTATTAAAATCTGGGGTAGGAAACAGTTGGGTTGGGAACTACTTCTTGTTGTACCTATGAGTTGTCCCTAGTAGACTAGTGTAGTCTTTTTATTTTCATCTTCCGATTATATCAGATTTCTACCAATATAAATAGTAGATCATAAGAGGGATCTTTCAAACCCTCCAAAAATATATCTCTCTTTAATCTTAAGTTGGTAAGAGAGTGGGTCGATCCCGCTCTGCTGGTCTCAATCTTCTCCTACATTTATTTTCACCTCAGTTCATTGTTTGTCGCCGACCACCTACTTAGTTTTCTTCGACAACCACCAGATATGAACCATCTCCTTGAGAAACAACCAACCCCACCAAACTCAAACCCTGATTCCGTTGCACGCATCGTCATGCACCACGTTTCTCTTCGCTACTACTTTGCGTGTGAAGCTCATGTGCTGCCTTCCCCTCATTGGGCGACATCGAACCACCTCGCCAGTGCTCTTTGGACCTCCTTCACGTCGTTCCAATCCCTGGTTGTTCTTTCCCAATGTGGTTATTATCAAGGGTTCCCTAATTAAACCTAGGGTTTTCCCTTTATTGTTCTTGTTGATTGGTTTCGTTGCCTCTTTTGGTTTCCTCAAAAATGTCTACTGGAGTTATTTCTCATTCTTTGGAAATCCTTCTATTACTTATGAGAAACAAAATGGAGAAAATTACCTCACTTGGTCTGCATTAGTTGAAATGTGGTTGCTTGGCCAAGGTTATCATGACCACCTAGAACAAGATAGAAGTAATGTGCTTTCTGAGAAAGCTAAATAGTTGAAGCAAATTGACTTTCAGCTATGTGCCTTGTGGCAATTTGTGGAACCAAAATTACTAGGTACCCACCCTTAGATCCTTTCAAACTTGCAACTCCTTTTGGAAGAAAGCACAGAATATTTTTACAAACGATATTTAGCACCTTTATGACTCTACGAATAGGCTTGCCTCTCTCAAACAATCAGATCATGACATGGTGTCCTTCAACACAAAAGCTCAATTTGCAGTTCAACAATTGAAGATGTTCTTGGAGGTTGAGTCTTTGAGTGAGATCAAGAAAAAACTTCACAAATACTACATGTTGATTATCCTTTGTGCTCTACATCTTGACTTTGATCATATTAGAGATCAACTTTTAACAAGTCATGAAGTCCTTCCACGGAAAGCTTGACCACACGACTCCTTCAGGTTCCAACTCTTCAAAGCAAGGATGCTCATGAATTTATGGAACCTTTTGTCATGACTTCCATACGTGGAAGAGGAGGAGGCAATACTAACAGAGGACATGGTGGTTGAGGCCGTTCTAAATGTCCATACTGTAAGAGGATAGGTCACACTCAAGAAAATTACTCCTTGATGGCCTTCTTAACAAGATAGCCAATGTCTCTAAAGCTAAAACTGCTCCAAATTCCCTGATGAAGAATATCAACAGTATTTGAGGGTGAAGTCTAATAGCTTTGCACTAACATTTGCAAATCCCAACTCATCAATAGCTTGCATCTCACAATCCATGGATAATTGACCTAGGTGTTTCTGGTCACATCTCAGGTAATACCTTTTTGTTCTCATCCTTTTCTTTTCCAGAAAAAAACCCTCATTTCATAATCTTAACAAATGGTTATACTTGAAGAGTTGAGAGAAGATGAAAAGTTTTATATTTTTCACTTAGAAAGCCTAATACAACTTACTACTGTATTTATAGGAGACAGTAGTTCTGAAAAGTAAAAGGGCGGGAAGCCCCTAACATAAATATTAATAATAATAAAGGCATTATACTTCAACACTCCCCCTCAAGCTGGAGCATATAGATCATATGCACCAAGCTTGGAACATATAAATTGAATTTTAGGCCCCCTTAGAGATTTGGTCAGAATGTCTGCGAGTTGTTCATTAGAGTTGACAAACTCAGTAACAAGATCCTTTGACAATAACTTTTCTCTAATAAAATGACAATCAATCTCTATGTGTTTTGTTCTAATATCGGAGACTCAAAAATCCTTTATAAAATTATAACGGAAACCATAACAGGTTATGGCAGAAACATTGCTTTCAAAAGAAATATAATAGCACCACATGTAATTCTAATGCAAAAGTAATGATATTATAGTGAAAATCGGTATTTTTATTAAAAATAATATAGTAAAACTGAAAAAGAAGAAAAATTTTAAAAACAAAATTGAAAACAAAAAAAAAAACAGGCTTGGCTGGCGGAGGATGATGGCAGCGGCGAGCGGTGGCGGCAGTGACCGGCGAGCAGTGTCTGCAGTGGTGGCAGTTGGGAGCAGTAAGTTAGGGCAACTGGAAAAGAATAAAAGAAAAAGTGTTTTAAAGTTGTGTATTAGAGTGGGTTTTGAATTTTTATTGGGCCTGGACCAATTTTTAACTGTTCTAAACACAGAAAACAAATAAGGTTTGTGCAATTAGGGTTTCCTATCATGTGTACCACTGCTGCCCCTCCCTTCTCCCACTTTGCTGTTACTTTTTTTCGCAGATGTCATCCTTCTTCTCCAATCCGCTTCTTACACCATTGTCGTTTTGCCATTGTCGTTCCGCCACCGCCAGCCACTATGCCAAAAGCGGCCGCCATGGACCACCACAGGAAATCCGTTTCACCACCGCCTTGTTGTAGCAGCAGGTCAAAAAACCGCTACCAGTTTCCACCATGGCCAAAATTTGATAACACTGTAATATACACTTGAGAAAAATCCTTTCCACTTACATAATCGAAGTGCTAGTCGTTTGGAAATTAAAGCAAATTTACTTTTACAGGTATTCCATTAACCGATATACAGAAAGATTGAGAAAAGGCTTTGCTCCATTCTTGTTTTCACTTTTCACGTGTTGCTTTATTTTCCCTTTTTACCTCGTGAAGAACCCCTTGTCCTCTCAATGAATATATTTTTTATCTAAAAGTAAAAACAAAAATAAAAAATACCATAGAATTATACCTGGTAAGCAGCAGTACGAAGAACTTTATCAAGTAAAAACTGAAAAACATTATTTGAGAAAATGACTTCCAAGCATTGACTAAGATAACCCAGTTCGTTTGATGACCCACTTGAAATAGTCTCTCTTGTTACAGCACCATCTTGTATTAACATTAAATATACCGCCCAAGCAAGCCTTACGCCACCAACAAATCCCTCAACAATTGGATCATTTCCAGCAGCCATTACCTTAAACATTAAAAAACTTCAACATTATTCCAATTTCATACTAAATATTGTAAACAATTAGTACAGAGAAAAAAGCAATTATATTTTCTCTTACAAGCTCATGAAATTCGTGTTTGAAGGAAGTATTAGAAGAAAGGACAGATGCTTTATCAGGCACTGTACTCAAACCATCTGAAACAAACGCAATCACAAGGGCAAAGAGAAGACAAAAGGTAATCTGCAATACAAAGTGAAAATTATAAGAGTAACACATGAGGAAAAGTTTATGAGCAAAGTGAGCCAAGTCAGACAGAATAAATAACAAGTGCATCTTGATACTCATGCGGAAGCATGTATCTCTCAAAATATTCAAGTTTAACCTTTTCAAAAATCAAACTTATCATTTTCTCATAAAAATAATAAAATAAAAATACACAAAAAAAAAGAAACTATTCATTTTTTACATCACCAATCTAACTGCTGATTCTGAACAAAATACAAAATATTTGAATGGTAAATTAGACACAGCCAAGGGCATTTTTTTCTTTTAAATGTAGATGGAAAAAAAGTATGTACCTAGTTAAGGAATCTGCTGGCTCAATTAGTATACTTTGAAATCAATGTTGTCAAAATCAAGATCTTACACAGGATAGGATGAAAGATCATAATTTTAAGGATCATAATAAGACTGAATTAGGAAAGTCATATACAGATATGCATGTGAAAAAGGTGATATAAATAACAAAAGATAAACTGAACTAAAGTAAAACCAAAAACTAATCCAGGGATTTATACAGATAAGTTTCCTTGTACTCATTAATATATATAACTACTGAATTTTCCAACCCTGACATACCCTGATATTATGAGATAAGACACTGCACATCAGGGATTCTTGATAACTACATATTACTTTCATAACCATGAATAAATAATATTAAAATACACAATCCAAGTATTTTAATATATATACTAGGAGAAATGAGGCACCTTGAAAACCCCCTCCGTATTTTGGATTGAAAAAGATTAATAAACGCGGTTGGTTCTGAGAATGCAGTTAGGGTATTGGTTGCTTGACTAGTTTATTCACAGGAATAAAATAAAAAATTATAGAGAAGGGTTTAGGGGCAAAATAGTTCACAAAAATATCTACACTAAACCTCATATGCCCTTAATCTACTATCCCTATATACAAATATGAAGATATATATCATATAATATAATGTAATAAATACAAATAAGTCAAATTAGTGTATGTAATTCTAGGAAAGTAAGCTTGTATTTTACAAATGATGCCGGTATTTCATAACTAGCCTATAGGCAAGCGAAAAATGGATGAATTCAAGTTAGAACAACAATAAATCAAAGCATAAAAAGGAGTTTCTTATCACAAAGAATGAGAGGCAAAATCAGACAAATAATATGCCCATAATCCACAACAAAGATAAAGTGTGACAGCGGAAGTCAACAAGAAGAACCCAGCAGTACTACTCATGTCAGAATAAGCAAAAGCTTCAAGAGTGTTAGGCAAAGACGAGAATAAGAATATCCCTGTTATATTATGATAGAGACAAAGCAAGCAAGAGTTAAAGCTGAGATGGAAAACAGGGTCAGGTTCAATGGATTTTACTTAAAAAGCAGGTCCAGAGGAAGATCAAGTCCGCTAAGATTGTATGACCTTGGATCAGGAAGATCACATTAAGAAGAATCTAAAGAAAAACAGTCCCACAACAAATTTTGAACATGATTAGGCAAGAAAATCATAGTATCATATGATTCTGTGATCTTTACAAAAATTTCAAAAGCACTGGATTAGATTTTTTCAGTTACATATATCCACTCTTCCCTCTATCCTTTTCCCAACTCTGATTCAAATTTTTTTCAATTATAGTAAAAGCCGACAAATTTCTTCATTTTCAGATCATTAGTTTCACCAAATGATTTAGAGATGAAGATAACAATCATTGAATACATTTATCATCAAAGAAGATGAATGAAATTTATACCCTGAATAACAATTTCTTACCATGGGACATTGGTTGGATAGTTTTAATGCTTAAGAAATTATGATTTTGAAAACATAATTCTAATGCTCTACCAAAAAAACAAAAAATATATAAAATTGAGCTCAGCGAGTATAGAAATGCACCTGATGTTTGACAATGGTATTGCTCTCACTAACTTCAGAAGCATTATCTTTCAAAACAGAAAAAATATCTTTAATATCCTTTGGACCTGAAAACGGAGATCGTGGATGAACTTCCATTTGAGATATTAATCAAGTATTCAAGAAGTATAATCTGTCACAAAATACAATAAACCAAGTAGAGCCTCAGCAGACAAGAAATAACACTAAACATACTTGTCCGAACAACTAGAATCGAAAGGACAAGACAATGCCCAAGAATAAGTCTTTCTCTAGAGACCACTGCCTGCCTCTCCACAAGAGAACCTCTTGAATCAATAATAAAGCGCTCACACTGAAGACCACCCAAACCAGAAGGTTCTTCTCTATTGAGTTCCTACATTCAAAAAGAAAATTCTAATAAAAAACTATGTTTACATTCAAGGTTAATCCAAAAGTTACACATTCACATAATATATTAGATACTCTAGTCAAGATTAAGAAAATAAACCACCACATTGGTTAACTTGCCAATCATATGCTTATAAGATTAGATAGTTTATTGATCATGTTTCTTCAAGAGACAATTAAGCATAGTAATCAACAACAGTGTACCTGACACATACTTGTGCATCAGAAAATGTCTTTAACTATGAAATATGAACTCATATATAATACAAGCAGGACCATTGAGGTTAATTAAAGTAGTTACAATATTAAAAAGCATGTTTAGGTTATTCACCAGCCAATATAGAGCCACAATAATCAATATAAACTGCCAGTTTTTAAACACACAGAATTTTTAAAACCAAATCACTACTAATATATAAATATTAATTATTACAACCAATTACGTCAAATTTTAAGTAGTTGAATCGATGTAAGCCAATACTCAGGCAAAATCTGTTACAGCCAATATGAAGAACATCTAGTCAACTCTGACAATAGCTTGGCAATAAACAATACCCACTCTCTAAGAGCCTTTACCCTAAATTGGAATATAATCTTGAAGTTACAGAACAAAACATTAATTAATAACTCATTACAAATCAAACCTTGATAAGAGAAATTAACCGCTGCCTAAGTCCTGAACTGATAAGATCTTCTAGATACTTCTGAATGTCTACCAATATATCATCTTGCAGTCCCTGATCTAGCACCACAGCCTGTCAAGAAAACAATACAGAGGGATTAACCACAAACTAAATAATTAAATAATGGCCAAATGAACTTCAATGATTCCTTAAACAAAAAGAAATACCCTTAAGAGCAAATGGAGGGATGTTATCAAATCTCTTCTCTCTGTATACCAGAGTCCTGCCGCAAGCCGTAAAATTTCCAGTGGTTCCCTTCCCATTAATCCCCACTACAGATAAAACCAAAGCAAATAATCAAATATAAATGATGCACATGTATTGACAATATCATTCATGGAATCATGGTCTCTCAGTCCAACATAAAAACTGGAAAATTAAATGCATTAAATAACCACAACTAAAACTAACCCATCTGTAAACTAAACCACCTTCAACATTTCCACTCAGTCCTTCATTTTCATAAAATTATATGAAAATTATTTTCTTTACTAAAACTACAATTTAAAATCAAAAGCAAACGATAATGAAGCAGGTAACAATAAAATTAAAAAATTTATAAACCCAAATCATATGGCTATTCATTGTGTGTGCCACAAAGTCTGTTAATGTATATAAAGCAAATTAAAAGCTGAAGTCTACCTCTTGATTAGCTGATACAAGCAAACGAACACAATCTACTTCATTGAGATGGAGATCATCACTCAACTTGAGCGCCTAAGGGTCATATAAGCAGTTGTTAGGAAAAAGGAAGGGCAAATAAAACCGCAATAAGACCCCAAACAAGATGTGCACACATATCACCAAGATAAACAAAGTTATTACTCATTGGTGGCAAGAATCATATTAATAAAATCGTAAGACTTCATCAACAAATCCTGAAAATGAAATAATCGTAGGAAACTAGCAATTTAAAGAGAAAATAAAGTCAAAACTTTAAATAAATAAATATACAAATGAAAAAGAAAAAAGGACCACAACACATACCATACAACAAAGATAAAAAAAAAAACCATACGTGTAATTATAAATATATCCAGTGAAGCTAGCCTAACGTACTATGGCAGGACAAGAAAAGGGTCCAGTCCCTTCTTCTGGTTAAGGTACTGCCCCTTAGGTGAGGCCCACACCTTTCATTCAAGGCGCTTGTGCAGTTGTGCCTCATAATAGAAGATGCACTGCCCCCATTGGTACCTTCCTAGTGGATTTAGCAAAGCCTAGCGAACAAAAGTCCTATGATTAAATTTAAAAGACAGTGGCTGCTAGGAGTCATTCAACAATTCAAGCTAAGTAAAACAAAGGAGTAAAACACCTCCGCCATCAGTTGAACTAATAGGCACTTTCTTAGTTTTGATTTGCTCTTCTATTCTGAGGTAAGTGTTTCAGCATTTTTTTTTTAATTTTGCCTTGACACCACTTCCTCCAAGTGTTATTGCCTTTTAAAAAGATTCGTCATGGCACATAATTTCCCATGATATCAACATAAAGAGTAAAATGACTTGGAACCTTCAAGCATAAGATCAGAAAAATTGTAGCATGTTGCTGGTAGAAAATATTAGACTTAAGAACAATGCTTCCCTTAATAATCTATAATTGACCTCATCAATATAGACATTCAAAATCCAATTTGACGTGCCAAAGAAGTAGGGATGTTTCGTTCAACGTATTTATTGAAATAAATAATTTTTTTACCAAAATCCAGCAAACTCCAGAATAAAAACGAGTATTTTGAAGGAAATAACTTCGAATCAAACATGTGCTTCAAGAGGGGATACTTAAGAACAATGAAAAGCTCAAATAGACAAAACCCAAGAAACTCAAAGCACTAAGGGATTTCAATCATTCAACTCCTATTTCATTTGTCGTCATTTTTCTATCACCAATGAAAATCAATCTCCATGATGTTACCCCAAGGCATCAGAGGTGTCTTGTGTTCATCTATGCAAACATACATATGTAATTCGATTTCCATTATACAGGCACATAAGCCTGTAAAGATTAACAATCGTTCGATTCCCATTACCACTTATCATATTTTATACATATGTGAGCATGTGCATGTGTGGCTGTGCAAGCCAAGGGTCAAACATAATAGGTATAGATTACAAGTAGACAAAGGGATTTCACTTTGATCCCTAGCTGTAACGTCTTTTATTTGGTCTTCCCAAATTAAGTTTCACCACTAAAGTTACGAAATTGACTATCTTCCTGTTTCAGTCACCTCGCATTTTGGTCAAACCAAAACATTCCGTTCATAGAATAAACTAGATATACATTTTCTTTATAGGAAAACATAAGCAACGAAACTTATCCAATGCCCAGACTATTACTGAATACAAACCATGTTAAATACTAGCAGCGTAGAAAAGGTGCAGAATGGGAACTTACAATGTGCACATCCTGGTCGTCAAGTGAAATAGGAGGAGAATCAGGCAGCCTGACGGACTTTGACTGAAGTTGGCTTCGATCAGAGGGTTTTGGGGGCTAAAGAAAAGACACAACAAAATACAAGTACAACAAAAGAGTTTTCATTTTAGTTTGAAATTGAATAGAAGAAAACAAAAATGGAAGTTAATAGCGTACTGGATAGGAGAGAAGGGACTGGAAGGAGATGACGGAAGTGCGAAGAGCGTGCAAGAGTTCTACGCGTTGCGCCGCCGTCGGAGACGAAGCGCCAAGAAGCGCTGATTCGATGGTGCCTAGGAGCTGCTTCGGAGACACCATTTTTTCGCCAGTCGCCGGTGAAACCCTAAAGCTGGAAGAAGAACGCGGAAAGATAGGTGCGTTCCCTTAGGGCCACTATAGCGGGAAATGAAGCAGTGGGGTTTCAGTGAAGATTGAAGATCCGGGAATGCGCTCTTATGCCAGCTTTAAACCCTATAAACCCCTCCTCTTTGAAAATTTGAGAAAACTAAACTAAAATTCAAACCATGAAAGGAAGGAGACCATTTTTTTTTTTCTTAATTTGGTTAAAGAAAATAATGGAATGCATACACAACTAATATTTAAAATAGTTTTACTCATTTAATAAAAGATTGAGCGTGACTATGACTTTTAAGATAAATAAAATTAATAGATCTATCATATGTAATTAATAATTTATAAAAAAAATACACAAAACATTTTATTTTTGAAATTCAAGAATAACATTATTAAAGAACATTTGGTATTTCATTCTTCATTTGAGATTGAAAGGACTACCGTAAGTCAAAAGTAGTATGAAAAAAGTGTTTAAAATCTCAATGTGTGAAGTGTATAGGCCTAACTAGTATTTTATTTTTTATATTTAGATTTATTATTTACTTTGATTTAATATCTTTGTTAAATCAAGTTTTAATATTTATTAAGTAGAGATTATTCAATTTATTATGTTAAATTATGGATAATGTCGTTTGGAATTGTTATTTGTCAAAAATTTATTTCATTCTTTATTTTGGAACTTTTCTAGTTTTCTTTTTTCTTTGTTTCTTCCCTCATCTCTCCCCAACTCCCACTGAATATTTATTTTGCACAATTTCTACATAATAAAATACTACGATATCAAAGGATAACTTTATTTATGAAATTTCAAAAACAACATTCTTACCAAAGCATAGTAGAGTATGGTAGCAAATTTTAAAATCTCATTTTGATTTTCTTAACTACACTCTATGATAATCTAGAATCTTAATCTTATTTTTTTAACTATATTCGGTAAAGGAAAATGGTAGTAGAAGGTGGACAAGGGAGGAATGTGGAAGAAAAAAACATAAGGATTCAAAGGTAAAAGATGAAGCGGATTTTGACAAGTGACACTTATAAATGACATTAATGTTAATTTATTATAAAAGACCAAATTTACTTTAAGTGATATTTGAACTCAATTGAGTAAAAAATATATAGGGATCAAAGTAAATCATAGGCCTAAATTTAGAAACCAAATTACCAATTAAGCCTTAAAGTGTATGATTAATCATTATTGAAGTATTTGTTATTATTGTCAAAATTTGTCATGGATGTTTGCAATTATGTAGCTTGTATAGATGTTGTAATGTTAATCCTTGTGTTTTAATGTTAAACTTTTAAGAGTTGTGTTTGTGTCTTTGCACAATGTTGTTGAAGGGCATCATTGACCATTAGTGGATGGGATCCATGGTGCTCGCGGTTGAAGGTGCACCACTTAGATAGGCCACTTGGATGGTTCTATGGGAATTTGAGAATTTAATGAAAGTGGTCCTAAAAGGTGCTTAATGGTTTGAAGTTGTGTGACCAAATAGGTAGTAACACCTTCCTTAGCAACTTTGGCTTTAAGCTCAGCCTTAGTTTTTCTTTGTTTAGCCTCTTTTATTGTTCATTCCACTTTGTTCTTTCTTTAAAAGCTTATACTCTCAACTTTTTTATAATTTTCGTGATGGAAGATCAATAAATTCAAATAGGTGTTGAAGAAGAAGTAATCTTCATGGACTTTCATAGGAATGCTTGTGACAATGGAGAAAACAAGGCAAGAAGAAGAATAACTTCCAAAAAACACTACAAAATGGATTAAAGGTAAGAAGATAAATAGACTATGCCACCTTAGGAACACCATTCAAGGAAGCTTTTCAAGATAAGAACCAAAAAATTTTAGTACATGTTTGAAATAAAATCTACATAGCATAAGTTTATTATGTGACAATAGTGGTAATGTTAGGTTTAAGAAAGACTAACGTGTAGTCAGGAACTCTTATGAGACTCCATTATCTTTTGTTAATGTACAAGTTAAAATGTACAATATTGAGATAAACGATTTATCGGCTTAAAAAGTCTTATGCCTTGAGACTATAAAGCAAGATCAATAGGTTTGACATAGAAAGTGTTATCACGCAAGCTTGAGGTTACTTTTAAAATTACAAAATCGCAACCTTATAAGGAGTTTGTGAGAAAGTCTTTAAATGACATCTTTTTGTGTGAAACATGTATAAAAGGAAAGCATGTTAAAGTCAAATCAACCAAGTTAATGCTCAAAAACCACTTAAGTTGATAGACTTATTCATTCCAATCGAACTACATTTATTGATGGTAAATGGTACGATCTAATCGTCTTAGATGAATTCTATGAATAAACTTAGATAAAATTCTTGACCCATAATGATGAAACTTTCAAACTCTTTCATAAATTTTTCAAACATGCTTAAAATGAAAAGGTCTAGCAATTGTTTCTATCAAAAGTAAGTTTAACTTTGGGCAACCAAAAACAGGTCGAACGAGGTTGACTCTCAATGTATAGGTTGACGGGATAGCCTACCATTTTTCAACTTTTCTTTTAAAGAACTTTCTTTTTTTTATAAGTGTTTTTTTGATAAGTGTTGTTTATGTGTTTGGCCTTATTTATTTACTTTTAGACATTGATATTACTTTTTGGAAAGTCAGAAATCAATCGACACCAATAAAATTGAATCAAACTTGATTATTATAATCAAACAAGGTCAAAATGAATAATACTCTACAAATCAAATGATATATAAAGAAATTAATGTAAAAAATGTTTGATATAAAATATTGACAACAACCAACTTTTATTCCCAAAGCATCATAAATAAAGTGAATACATAACAAATACAATAAAAGACCAATAAATATAAAAAATTATTATTAATGTGAACTCGCTCTTTTCCATAAGTAGAAGAGATTTTCATTGGCAAATGGGATACACTTCTCACTAGACGAGAATAAAACTTGTTAAGCGATCAGAAGAGTTCTATCGCTGGCCAAGAAGGTCATGAAACACTTCCTTCAATTCGCTTGAAACTTACACTTTACAAAATTTTTAGGAAAATTATATCTCCAAAAGAATTTTGTTTTCATGAGTTAAACAAAAATCTACGTCAAACATGGGAAACAAGTTATTATCACACTTATCGATGCTAAACTCGAGGAAAATTTAGTTGAAACCTAAACAGACTTGATGTATTTTTCCTAAAGAGATCTTATATACTTAGATACTGAAAAATAACTTTATGTCCTTATTTGTAAGCTAAAAACAACAATAGTAATACTTATAATTTATCTTCAAATAGGGTAACTCATTGTTGCTTAAATTTGAAGAAATAAAGGTAGAATTGGTTAGATGAACTAATTTAATGCGTATACATTAATTATCCCATTATAAAAGTTTTGGTAAAAACTTTTACAAAACCATCAAATAACCCTCATTTGTGTATGATAGACACTTACAAATAGTTTTCAATATTTCTTTTAATATATTTACATTCAATTCTCCCTTTATTTTAAAGCTAACCTATATAACTTCTCTTACATTCAATAACATCTCTTTCTACATTGGTTTATAAATTGATAGTGAATTCCTATCAAACGATAAGTGGAATATTGTTGTTGTAGTATGAATATATACAAACATAATTCATAGTTTGGACCCATTATTTAAAGTAAAAAAAAATGGTATAAATTTTTCCGCACTTTGGATTTCTCATCAACTTATGAGTCAAAGAGTAATTCTATTTATGATATTGTTAACCCATGGGTGAAATTGAACCTAAATTACATGATAATATAAGTTATATATATATATATATATATATATATATATATATATATATATATATAACAAATTAACAAACATAATGAAAAAATTATTAATTTTTATATTAATTATATTCAAAGTTTGTGCTTTCTTGTAATTAATGGTTAAGTCAAAACATCACTGTTAAACTTTACATATTATACTAATTTATATGTATATTAAACTTTACATATTATACTAATTTATATGTATATTAAACTTTACATATTATACTAATTTATATGTATATTTAGTTTTCAATTAGGCAAGTCAATATTTTTCTTAAAAGAGATATAAAAGAAAGTGAAAAACTTAGGTAAATTAATATTAGGGGTTAGTTCCACTCAAATCTTGCCTTAACCCATTTCACATGAGGTTTTTGGGATTATGGCTTTAAAAATGGCCCTATTGAATGGGTAAAAAAAATAAGGCATAGTTTTAGAATGAGTCAAGGCCAACTCATAGGTCATGGATCTAAATGACACATGTAACATTGATACAAAAAGAGATATTTTTAGCTCGAAGAGAAATACCAATATAAAGGAACTCACATTAGGGGGAAGAGATTATTAAGAATTCAAGTGTAAATTTAAGTCGCACGTTGATTTAAAACAAGAAAGTTGAACATCATACAAAAATGAAGATTCATAAATTCATTGTTTTAAAGTTTTAGGTTAAAGGTGATATCAATTCTTTATATGTATGTTTGACTCATATCTTGGTAGTATTATATCTTTCCGTTAATTTGTCATATATATATATATATATATATATATATATATATATATATATATATATATATATATATATATATATATATATATATATATATATATATACGTGGTATATTATCCATGTCAATCTCGTATTTGTGTAGGTATTGGTCCATGAGCTTTATAGATTTTAAAGATGATGAAAAATGATACTTTATAGATTTTAAAGATGATGAAAAATGATACTTTGAACACATAAATATTTTATATTCATTTGACATTATTCTTTCTTACTCGTTAATTTCTTTTTTTTTGAAAAAATACAAAAATTCACTCTTTTATGATTATTTTATTCTTGTATTATATGTCAAATGAATGTAAAAATATGTCACCCTATCATTGTTCTAATATGATATTGTTCTAATATGATATTGTTTAACAATAAAACTATAATGAAAGGAAAATATAACTTTCTTGTCAAAAACATCTAGGAGTAAACAACAACGAAAGGAAACCCTTTCAAAAGCTTGGCCGTCACTCTATAAAAGGACCTTTGTCCATGATTACTCTAGGCCTTAATTAGGGAAAACAAGTTTTCATAAGAAAGAAAGATGTGAAGTTAGCGGTGGTTCAAATTTCCCCTCTCAGTCGGCGTCACCTGAAATAGAAGTAATAAACGTGTCATATGGAGCTAAAGCTTTCAAATAATTACAAAGAAAACTACATTAGAGTTAAACTTATCATCCTCACCAAAATTTCTGGGTGTTTTGCACTTGAAACATTCTGTTCTGCTGGCATAGTTATGGACTCCACAGCCAATTCTGATACACAAGAAAATAGAGGTCAATTTTTTTTTCCCGATTCTTTCATGTTAAATGAGTCATTTTATTTTGAACAATGACCGCCATTTGTATGATTCTTTCTCAATTATTGTTGCGGGCTTATGGTTCAAATACTCTCCTTTTTCAATGTTTTACCTACTAAAGTGAAAGAAAAAAGCATTCAATTCTTGAAATGTAGCTTTAGTGTGTAAACTTGCATGTTTTAAACTACACTGCTCAGTTTCTCATAGTTAGAACAAAATTACAGGATGATAATGTGAACTAACCTACTGCAAATCCAGTCACCAGTTTTCCACCCAGGAGGACAATCAGAAGCATATCCTCCACAGGGGTCAATGTTTCCCCCAAATCTGCAAGAATAACCATCTTTCAATGCACCACATCTGTAGCAGCTTGATCTACTGGCATAGTTGTGAGCTCCACAGTTCATAGAAGTGCAATACCAGTCCCCTGCCAAGGTTTCAGTCCAGTTGTATCTGTAAGTTGTTGGATCAGGACCTCCAAATTTAGGGTACCCACAAGTTTGGCATGAATCTCTCTTCTTGAAATTTATGTGCTGGCAAGCACCACACATCCAATCTCCTCCAGACCAGCTCATGTTTCCTGTTAAATTAGTTTTAATGATTTCTTGTTTAAGTCAGAAAAGAGACATACCACAACTTCATGTGCTTGTGTTCAACTACGATCACGTGCTAACAAGAAACACTGATACATACTTTGTAACTTAAAATACTAAATAAGAAGTGAAACTCAACAATAAATATTTACTAATAATAGAACATATGTTAGAGAGGCTGTATTTGACAATTTAATATTCTTTTTTCTCCTACGTTGTATCATGCAAAGAAATTTGTGAAAGTATTGTTTGGATAGGGATCTGTGATGTTATTGATAGCATACTCTGTCATTGGAGTTCATAGTTGATGTTACGTAGGTTGAAACATGCAAGTCTTATTTATATATAGAAGAAATTTGCATATGATCATATGATTGATGAATTATTTGTGGTATGAATTGTAAATGCACATACAAAAAGTTTACCTTGTATTTTCAGAGAGTAAACGATTATAGAAATATGACAGAAACAAATGTTTGTTATTTTCAGAGAAGCAGCTTGTGAAAGAGATGGTGAGTTCAATGCTTTGGTGAAGGGCTATATATACTAGCCTATGATAAGAAATTGTGGGTAGGGACATGATTTATCCCTTATCTAGTAATCTTGATATCAACGAACTATCCTTGTCAAAGCTTAATCTTTTGGATATAAATTTTTTTTACATGTTAATTTATTTTTATAAAGAATTTAAATTTTTATCATAAAATATGTTGTTTCGGTAATTTTTTTAATATTGAAATTCTTGAATTTTATTTTAGTAATATTTTCAGTTATATACATGTTGTGTTTGTATTAATGTAGATCCTAATTGACATGATTATCTTTTTATTTACATTATATTCTTTTGCATTAAATGTTCTATTCATGATAATTCGGTAGGAATGATTACAAGATTTATCGCGTTCGTTTTGGCTGATTTAAAAACGAGTACCAGAACGGATTTGAGGGATTGTAGAGATTTTGAATCATCGCATCTTAGCTTGGATTTGCTTTGAAAGGACCAAATGTCCACAAAGACTTTATCTAATTCCAAGTCCTCACCACAAAACACTACGAGCTGATTCCCCAAGGACATATATTCAGTTACGAGACAACGCATTGGATTTCACATAGGTTGTATTCGATTACAACCCCTATTATGTTCCACAAAGGTGTTTTGAATACACCCTGTATTATTCAATTCCAAATACTACTTATGTGGTTTCTAAGGTCCTTTATTCAGTTTCAAGTTTCAGTACGTTACACGAGCTTGGATTAGGTATAATAATTTTTACAATTATATATATTATTAACAATTATCATTTTATATTATTTTTACTACTAAAAACATTTTGATAATTTTTAATTTCTAGTAATTAAACCATTTTTTATTTGTCACATAATTTAAATCCTACCTAATTTTACAGACTTTACTTTCAAATATATTTTTACTCATCTCTAAATTTCTTAAAGAAAACAATCAACTCACCTTCAAATGTATCCACTCTCTCGCCAAATAATATTATATTAAGCATTCATAAAGAGAATGGAAGCGGGCTTATGATTGTAGGTTAAATATAATATAATTTTTAATAAATCCAAAATATATTTTATTAGAAATACATTAACGTAGTAAGATAGAAATGTTATAGTAGTTAAAATTTTCTCTCCAAATATTTGGTAAAATGAAAACTCAAAATTAAGTAAATTGAATAACTAAAGCAAGAAACTAGAATGTATATATGTCCACACTTTCCTCTGTATATATGTTTTTCCAACAATACCCTTCTTTACATTATTCGAATGCATTATTGCAGAACATATCCATGGCTGTGAAGGCTTTATGAGGGGAAGCTGTTATGTGAGACTGCTTCGGAATCCAATTGCCTTCACCAAAATAATATTATTAACCAACCGATACACCAAAATTCATTATAGTCAATCAGAATATTTAAGCCACAACTAAAATGATTAATCTTAATTAGTTCAAATAAAATCGGGTTCTATAAAGGTAAAAGTACATTATTAGTAATATAAATAAGTGATTCTGGTAAGGTAGGGTCTTCTTCTTTATAAGAGTATTTATTACAATTTTGACTAAAATAAATTTAATTTGAGTCACAAAGTGTCATTTACATGTATTATTTGAGAAAATTGATAAGATAACAATATATTCAATAATGGACTTCCTAGAAATAATTACTATTGGGCGTAGTTAAATAAATTACTCATACATTTTTAAATCTTTTTTAAATATTCTTATTATTATATGAAATTGTCATGGGTAACGCAAAATATATTTACCTTATTCAAACTAATAAAAAATTATTGATTTTGGATTAAACATATTTTTAATTCTTAAATTAAAAAAAAGAAATCCGTTTATATATTAAATTTTAAAAATAATAAATATAGTCTTTCTAATATATATGTTTGAAAATTTGTAAGCTTGTTAAATGATATTATTTACCTAATTTTACATATTTAAATTTAAATATCAATTTAAAATATCGTTAAATATATATAAAATAATAATATTATTAACTTAAATTTCTTTTTAAATTTGAAAATTAAAATATAAATAAATTTTAATTTTATAATTAAGTTTGAAGAGTAGAAACATGTTTAATGTACTAGTACGATGAAAAAATGTTATAAAGAAAATGTCTTAGTGACATTTCGAATAAAGCTTCACTAGGTAGGCTTATGCAGTGCACAGTGTGAGAAGAAGGGTGAAAAAATTATGGAGAATTGATTCGTGTTTGATGCACATCCATTATGAAGGTATTTTTTGGATGGCTGGATTACTTTATGCCAATAATAGAAATGCCATTCGAAGATTCACATCCAACACCTAAGATCAATCCTAATGTCTGTTGGTGATATAAACTGAAATTATAGACCTCAGGACATGATTCTCCATCACGCACTGCCACATCTTCGCATGCTACCTTTCAAACAATACAACCATGCCTTACTTTTTCTTTCCTCTTTTTTATTTCTAAAGTAACATCGCTATTAATATGTTTTAGAATAAGGATCGCGGCGAGCCGACGCCGTTCTGAAAGGACAGATCACCTGTTAATTTGTTTTTCATACTAAATATTAAAATAATTTCTAAACTAAACTTGTTTAGATTTTTTTTAGAGAATAAATTAGGAAGATTCACCACTTCTTCTAGTAACAAATGAGTTACCACTATAAAAGACTGTATATCATCTTTCACATGAAATTTGAAGGATCAGTGTCTGTGAGTTTTTTTTTTTTTTTACTTAACTTTCTCTTTTCAATTTATGATGATTTTTAACTCTAACTTTCTTTTACAGTATAATTTTTTTAAAATGACGAAATAATATTTAAGTTTGTATCTTTTTATCTTAAATATTTTCCAAAATAGAAGAAAAATATTTTATATTTATATATTTTTTATCCTAAATGTTAAGAGATAGATTTTAGATTAGACATAAACAGTAGTATGATAATAGTCCGACAATGAGTGAAACAATATGTCTAACAAATAATAAATATTTGTAGGATATTTTTAGATGACTCTCCTACTATTGTGAACTTTAAATCTAATTTAATCCTACAAAATCGACTTGTAAAATGTGATTTGTGCTAATTTATATATAACAAATTTGTCTTATTTGTTGTCGATGTGGAATCTCCAACATTAAATGCATAAATATGGATTACACTATCAAATATGAGACTCGTGTCATATAATATATATAATTAGTAATTTAATTTTTATATTTAGGTCTATGATTCACTTTCATCCCTATATTTCTTTATCCACTCAATTGAGTCTCAATATTTTTTAAATAAAGTCAAGTTGTTCATTAGTATTAAATTGGTGTTAATGATGTTTGAAAGGTGACAGGTGTTTGAATTTGAAATGTGTCATGTCAAACTCTTTGAAAAGTATCACGTGTCAAAATCTAGAAATGTGTCACGTATCAAACTAGAGAAGTCCTAAAGCAAAATATAACCCAAATTTTGACACGTAATACTATTCAAACGATGTTAACATCAATTTATAATCTTTCATTACACTAATCAACATTCATGATGCACAATCTTTTTAAAAACTATAAAATTAGTAATATTAGTAAAGGTATAAAAGGTAGAAAAAAACTATACACACAAAAATAACCATTACAAAACACAGTCTCTTAATTATTATATATTGGTAATATATAAGGATTTTAATTTAATATATTGTAATATTTCCTTTTTAGTATAATATATAATATAATAAATTTGGATTAATTCATTTAAGAAATTGTTTTTGAAAGTTATGTTTATTAATATCAATGATAGAATGTTTAAATGTTTAGAAGTATTAGATAATTAGTGTTTAAAAAGTTTTGATGATAACTAATATAAATATCTAATACATATGTATCTTAATAATTAAAATACCTATATTTCTTGAAGTTGAGTTGGGTTTAAATCATATTGAGTTGAATCTGGTATATGTTGTGTTTACTTGAATCAAATCCATGTTAAGTTGGGTTGAGTTAGATCCACATCAAATTGAGTTATGTTAGGCCACATCAGGTCAAGTCAAGTTGGGTCATGGTAAGTCAAGTCAAGCCAGCCTATGTTGAATTGTGTTAGGTTGGGTCCACATTAAGTTTGGTAGAATTGAGCTCGTGTCAGGTATAATAGTTAGACCCATGTTGGGTTGAGTGGACTTAGGTTCACTTCAAACTAAGTCAAGATAGGCTCATGCTTAGTCAAGTCAAAATCGACCCACCTTGGGTTAAGTCGAATGGGGTTGATAATTATATAAAGTGAAGTCGAGAAAAAATTGAGCTGAATTAAGTCCGGTCTATGTCGGCTTAAGTTGAGTTCGGTCCTTGTTAAGCCGAACTGAGTGCAACTCATATAAACCTATTTGATTATGTCTCACATTGATTCAAGTTGTGACGAATCCATATTAGATCGAGTCATGTCAAACTCGTGTTGGATTAAATAGAACGAAACCTACAACAAGTTGAGTCAAGTCAAACCCGCTTCAAACTAGGTTTAGACCAAGCTAGATCAAGTTGAGACAAGGTTAACCATAAATAAACTTATATCGATAATATGATATCAGACTCACGTCAAATTAAATTGGATTAAATATAAGTAAATTGAATCGACCGACAAACTAAATTGTATCTTAAACTTTCAATTAAATTGAAATAATTAAAATTAATCAAATATTAATTTAAAGTATACATAAATCAATTTACGATTTTAAATATTTTAAAAACACGTGTACTTTAAAAAAAATTTAAAAAAATCACTTATTTTATATTGAGGGTTCGAGAATTAAAGTTTTCCAAACCATGAGTTAATAAAAAAAAGGACTAAAAGTATATTAAAATACGCAACCACATTGGTTAAATTGACATCTCAACGTCAAATTCATAGTGGCATAAAATATCAATTCGTTCTTGCTTACGTTTTCCTAGCTAGGTTCGATAAGGAAGAATCCCAATCACCATTGTTCAAGAGACAAGATGAATATTCCACCAACAGTATATAAATAACTCGCTTCTTCATTTTTTATTTTCCAACTAAAGCAGAAACACTATATGTTCTCCATCAAACAATCGCATATCTACAATCTTTCTGAATATATAATAAATATTACTACTAGACATAAATCTTTAAAGAAACATGTATCTCAACTAATATGTCAACTTAATTTATTTAAACATAGTTGATTTATATTTTTATTATAATAATTATCAACATCCAATTTAGTTCGAATAAATAAATTTAATTTAAAAAATATATAAAATAAAATATAAAATATACAAAATATTTTCTATTGATGGTAGAAAAAAAAAAGACAAAGGACAAAATAAATTTTCTTTTAAATTTTTAAACTTTAATTTAGCATAAAGAAAAGAATAAATTTGTTTTTAATCTCAGGAGCCATTAGCTTAAAATTTATATATATATATATATATATATATATATATATATATATATATATATATATATATATATTCACCTCACTCTTAATACCATCTTCATGTTTTAAACTTATTAGTCCTAACAACTAAATAATTATTTTTTTCAATCATTTTAAAAATACCAAAAAAAACTACAAAATTTTCAAAAATTAAAAACACCAACATTTTCAAACAGACAATCCTTTTAAATAATAACGTAACCACGATTTCTCATTTGTATGTAGAAATAAAGTCGATCCTTATTGAATGCATAAAACAAAACAAAAATGTTTCTTATAGTGTTATTTTTGAGAAAAGTTAAACATTTTGAAAATCACGTCAATTTTGTACAATTAATTAAAGGTAATGCTCTTAGACAGACGTAGTAGAGTGTTAATACTTTTTCTACGCATAATTGATTCCCGAACACAAAATCTAGTTTTCACAGATCATGTCTTATTTTATGGTTTTCCATAGTTTTTTCAAAAATAAATTATGGTGGCGTCTTCAAAACCTTTTTTCTTAACCCGTTCTTTTTTTCCGGTTCATCATCCTATCGCAATCCCGTTGCTATAGTAATTTTTATTTATTTAATATAAAGACGTATACAAACCTTAAATATTAATGTAACCACGTGTTAATATACACTATTACAAAAACGAGTTTTGACATTCGATATTTTTGACCTTTGACATTGGCCCAAATTCTAATGTCATAGTAGGAGACGTCAATTTAAGATCGGAAGAAAAAAGAAATGTTGATTAACGTTGTAAATTAGGGATATCCAACATCCACTACCGCTGAGCGTAATTTCTGGGTTTGTGAAAAAGGGTCAAATTGACGTTTGAATTTACCTTCCCTGACGTGAATTGATGTTGGTTAATGCATTAACAGATGTTTATCTTATGGTTTTTTTAATAAATCATTTGTTTTACTGTTTTTCCAACTCTAAAAAGTAGAAAAACACCAGTTTGACATTTCATATACCGAAAACTCTTTTTCAACTTTGTATGAACTAATATCAAAAGTATAAACTAAAGCTATCTTAAGAAAAACTAAAAATTAAAGCTATCAAAACTTGAGGTATTAAAACTAAACTAATGTATTTCATAACTTCATCGCTCTAAAAGATACACTGCTCACTCCTATCACATCTTCTTCATTGTAGCTTATGTTATTGGTGATAGAATGTTGAAGCACTGCAAAAATAATACAACTTATATTATGTTTGCATTCTAGTGTTTAAAGTTGAATTCCATTTGTAGTATGTGAAAGATACGTCATTACCTTAGTCTAATCATCTCTAATTCTTGCTCAATGATGATCTTGATCCAAGACATGACATAATAGTCGCATGCCTATGAATCTGACTACTTGTTACGCTAAACATGACAAAGAAAATAGTAAAATATGAAGGTCTAAAGTTCGCATAAGAAAATTAATAACTTAAAGATCAATGAGTTCTAACCTTTGAATACAGTATTTAAATTTGTTGTGCTCTGAGCCTATCCACAATTCTAATTAAATTTGAAACATAAGTTAATATATTAATATCATAATGAATTGATATGGAATAATGTAACAAGGATTTTAAGTCAGGTTTCATATTTCTATATATGGAATAAAATCATACAATTGTGCAAAAATGACGTGGTATGATCACCATCAGTTGCCAATAGACCCAATCATGAATCACAAATAATGAGTTGATTAATTAGGTAAACCTTTATAAAATTATACAATGAGTAACATATACCTATAAATGTATGGCATGATGTACATCTTTCTTTTGAACTCACCCATCCATGTTTGCAAATATGATTGCTTGAATTCAATTGTGTTTCAAGAAGGTTGAATGGTTTGAGGTTAAAAAAATTCATACATGGATGCCAGACCTTAGTCCATAATGACGGTGTCCATGACAAGAAAGTTAAGTATATCTATGAAAAAGTAACAATTTGAATATTTAAACAGGGAAGACAATGAAAAATCTTACATGAACCATGATTGTAGGATTGAAATATTTAACATCCTTTCTCCACCAATGACCTCTAGTGCATCATTTAGAGTAATATATAACGGCACATGACACTAAAGGTCAAATACTCTTAAATCTCATTCCAGCTCTATCGGTCCTTTATTCAACATGTATAATTTTGTCATCACCTTTGGTAAAGGATCATCCTCTGCTTCTGCCATGTCATGATCTTCATGGATCATAGGTTCACGCATGGGTTGTTTCTCAGGATGAGAAAACTAAAATAAACATTTTAAAAGTTATGAATAATTTATTTTTAACTTTGATACAATCATCCTCTTCCATGTCATGGTCTTCATGGATCATAGGTTCACGTATGTGTTGTTTCTCATACGAGAAAACTAAAATAAACATTTTAAAAGTTATGAATAATTTATTTTTAACTTTGACACAAAAATACTAAGAATAACAATATAATACTTGTGGTGGGCCAAAATACGGCATAACCAAAGCTTTGGACCAAACTATAAATGTACCTAAGGCCTCCCCTACAAATTGGAATTCAAAAGTTGGCATAGGCACTTGAGCATGGGGTCTCGGGCTACATCAATTGTCATACGTGTGTAGTAGAGTAATAGAGGAGCACCATGAATAGTTTGCCCTCTACAAGTTGTCGTCCTATGACCACTACGTGCGGGGGATCTTCATCTACCAATAACTCGTACTGACAAGTGTAGTCAATTCGATCTACGATAGAGCATGATCACTTTGTGCTCATACGCCGTCCTGTTGAATCTTCAGTGGAGAGATTGTCGCTCTGCTAGGTAATGCCTTGAAGTCTTTCTTCAAATGCTCTTTGTATTTCTTGTTATTATTGGAGATGTTCCATGAAGCGCTGCTCCACAACAATCATGCGCTGGTTTCATTTGGAGCTTCAACTTCCTCAACACCTCCTAACTTAAGGATTTTGTACTTCTTTGTGCAAACCTAAAGTAGTCTTTCAATCCAGCAACTCCAAATTAGGGAAATCATTTATGGTGCAAACCAACATTGGACGCAAACGGAAAGTTTCTTAAGAGTATGAATCCAAGACCTTAACGCCCTCTTCCCACAATATTTTCAAATCATTAATTAACGGTTTCAGATACACATTAATGTCATTTCCAGGTTGTCTGGGACCTGATATCATCATAGACAACATCATATATTTTCTCTTCATGCATAACAAAGGAGATAAATTATAAATCAACAACAAAACTGGCCATGAACTATGTTTTCCACTTAGGTTCCCATAAGGATTCATACTATCGGTAGCAAGTGGAAGTCTTAAGTTTATTGGCTTTGCACCAAATTTTGGAAATGTTTCATCTATCTTCTTCCATTGTGGGGAATAAGTTGGGTATCGAAGAAGATTACCACACATTTCATCAACATGTTGTTTAAGGTTCTTCACATCTTCTTTAGTGGAAAACAATCGTTTCAACCTATATATTATAGGAAAGTACTGCATCATCTTAGCAAGTGGACCATCACTGTCTTCATCACCATTATTTCCATCAACATTCTTCTTAGACTGTGGTAAACCACATATTGGGCACACCTACAATAAACCATATTCATCTTTATACAATACACAATCATTGGGGGCATGCATGTATCTTATAGTATTTCAAGCTCATTGGACATAGAATTTTATTCGCCTCTTAATTACAGATAGGTAACATGTTATTTTCTGGTAGCATCTTTTTAAAAACTCCAACAATTATGTGAAACTTTTATCGATCCATCCATTCCTTGCTTTTAAACTAAATAATTTCAAAGTTGTCGATAGGCATGTAAAGTTGAAGCATTTTGAATACAACTCTTCCTTTGAATCGTTCTTAAGAGAATCATATAAATGTGCTCTTCCAAAATTTTATTCACCAACATTACATACCATGTCCTCTAAATGATCAGTCATTCATTTGTCCACATAATTTGTTCCTCTTGATATTGTAGGCCTTTGTAGTACTTCTCCATGCTAAGTCCAAACTGTATAACTTCTCATTATACCATAAATAAATATATGATCACACATGTTGTCCAAGTTTTGACATATTTAATTAAGACAACAAACACAAAGACAAAAATATGTTTCGTTCACAAAGTTTCTATGTTCTTAAACATATTGTAAGAACTCGAAAACTCCTTTTTCATACTCTTGATTGATACGATGTTCATTCATCCACTTTCAATACATATTATTTTTAGAAAGTGAATAAAAAATAATTTGACATATAAACGATAAGTGATTATATTTATTGATATAATTTAATATCGTCTTAATATTATTTGTTTGGTTAAAACCCTCGGATGATCCTCGTATTTGTACTTAAATCTCAATTCAGTCATCAAGTTTTAAGTAAATTCAATTTGGTCCTTATTTTTTACAATGTGATGCAATTTGATTATTTCCGTTAATACAAAACTAACGTCTTTAACTCAATGCCACATGTTAGTCTGTGTTATTTTTTTAATTTTTTTTTTTATAATTGCCATTTGTCAAATGAGAATCCTATCATGTGAGAGAGACAATGTGAAATGAAAGAGACAATGTGATGTGACAATGACAGTAACACGTATCATGTGAAAAATCTCAATTTAGTCATTTTATTTGTATTTGATCTCATTTTAACCCTAATATTTTTTAATTGGAACAATTTCATCCCTCTCCAAAT
The DNA here is from genome assembly GCF_016808095.1 of Vigna angularis. Classification (NCBI taxonomy): domain Eukaryota; kingdom Viridiplantae; phylum Streptophyta; class Magnoliopsida; order Fabales; family Fabaceae; genus Vigna; species Vigna angularis. The sequence continues at coordinate 7,734,318 of NC_068973.1, read as the reverse complement.
TAAAACCAAATTTATCTTCTATATAGATCTATAATGATATAATAATTTAGAATAAATATATTTAAAATTTAAAAACAAAATTTAAATAAAATTCATTGTAAAATATTAATTTAAATAAACTTAATCTAATTAAAAATATTTTTAACAGTATTAAATATATTTAAATTTATATTTTGCATTGAACTTTATTTAAACAGGTTGAGTTAACCTGTTTTGTCACCTCTAATAAATGTTATAATTATTATAATGTTATTTTTAATAAAATTTATTTAAATAAGATTAAGTTTATTTAAATTAATATTTTACATTGAATTTTATTTAAATTTTGTTTTTAAATTATATATATATTTATTTTAGTTTGTTATACAAATTTTTTAAAATTTTATATTTGAATTTATAGTACTGTTATCTTTAAACCAACTCTAAGTATAGAAATTATTAATATCTAAATATTTGAAACAAAATTTAAATAAACTTCAATGTATAATATAAATTTAATATTATAAAAATTATTTAATAAAAATATCAATTTTTAATGAAGATATCATTATACATCTATATAAAAGTTAAGTTTGGTTTTAATTTAGAAAGGGATACAATTGCTCCAATTTAGAAAAAACATTAGAACTAAAATGAAATCAAATACAAATAAAATTATTAAATTGAGATTTTTCACATGAAAAGTGTCATTGTCATTGCCACATCACATGTCTCTGTCACGTCACACGATCTTTGCCACATGGCAAAATTTCTTTTTTAAAATAAAAAAAAAAGTTATATTAAAAAAAAAATAATCACACACGTGACATTGAGTTGACATTGTCAGTTTTGTACTAACGAAAATGACCAATTTGTATCACTTTTTAAAAAATAAGGACCCAATTGAGACAACTTAAAACTTTGATAACCGAACTGAGATTTCTATATAAATGTGAGGACCATCCGAGAATTTTAACCTTTTTTCTTTACACATAAATCATAGGGTTCAAAAACCTTATAAATACACATAGTATTTCACCAAAATATACACAATTCACTCATACTCTTTCTTTTACTTAAAAGATTCAAACTCTCTTAATAACTTGAGTATTAGAAAGTCTTTTACATGTAAATCTTTTACATGTAAATCTTTTAGTCCGTAGACATGTTCATTATGAATCATCATATCCATCAAGATTTTGTTATCTATCCAAAAACATATTCTAAACTCCGGATAAGAACAATATATAAATAACTGTAAAACTTATATTATAAATTTATTTTATTAAATTGAATTAAACTTAAAATTATTAAATTAATAATTAAAATATATAAATAAGTACAACTAAATTTTATCGTATTACAAACTAATTTTATAAAATTGAATTATATTTAAAATTGATTTTTTACGTATTCAAATACATCGAATTAGATTTAGAATTTAATTTTTTAGCATATTGGAATAAATTGGAACACTAAACTAATTGAAACGGTATTAAAATTAAGATATAGTTTATAAAAAAGATAGATGTAATTATCTCACCAGATTCAGTGATGATGTTCATTATTATATCATAAAACTGTGTCACAATTTCCAAAGGGCATCAGTTTCAATTTTATTATTACTTTTTGAGAATCAAAGTGCCGCGACGCTAATTAGAACACAGTATAGCCGTTGCTTTTGTATTTTTAATTTTCCAATTTCTTTAATTGGGGGCTAATAACGTCAGCCATTGCCAAAAGTTTACAACAAACCTAATTGAAAATATTTTACGCAAGTAGATGGATACCACGCTTTAATAAGAACATTAGATAATGAGTTAGACATGCATATGATATAAAATGCGTTGGGTCTCTAAAATAATATCATAAATGATTATAAAGACTTGTAGAATTTAACTAGGGAACTTAATTGTGGAACTTTTTACACATTTAAAGACTAAAATAAATATTTTATATTTTTAAAAATTTAATTGGTCATTTATCCCGAAAAATATATAAAACATTTGACTATATATATAAGTGACAGAAAAGAAATAATATAACGAAAGTGTGGTACATATATAAAGTCTTAGTGAGGAAAAAGGTATATGAACATTTAAAAGTCTTTATTTGGATAAATAAGTGCAATTGGGTTCACATTTGGATAATGTTACCAAAATGGAATACATTTCATGGTTGAGAATGGGAGGGTTTATTGAAGGAGTTCTTTCTTGCCGTTGCTAAAACTGTCTTGTCAGCTACTATGAAATATGCCGCTGCCGTCGCTAAAGAAAAAAATAACGCTTAAAATAATTTTCAGTTTGTAAAATATTGGGATTCGGTTGACAAATTAGAAGATTTGAAAGAAATTAGCAATGAATATTTTTTTGAAAAAAATTAATATATTATTTATAGTAAGAAAGAACGGTGGTGGTTGTGATTATGATAAATGAAACCTGTGGAGATTATGAGAGCTTGAGCTGTGTGATTGAGATTGGCTTTTGCCCAAGGCAGCATCCTCACACTAGCCAACTGCATAATATCATATCATCATAATTGTTGCATTCCAATTTAAGATGTGAATATATAAATAAAAGAATATTCATAAAAAATAACACTCGGTAGATAGAATATATTTTTTAAAATAAAAAATATTTAAATTTATAAAAGAATTAATATTTAATTAAACCTATCTATATGTGAGTGAAAGGGAATAGTTACAGTTGGAATGGCGGTGGCAACACATGCAAGAACTGCTGCCTTTGCTCCGGCTAACACACTCTCTGTTTAGATATTAATAGTAAAGTTTAAATTTGAATTAATAGTAAAGAAGAAGCAAAGACGTGAGAAGTACCATCAGAACATCGCTTGGCGAAGGCCAATTTTTGATCGAGCGAAGCGATGGTAGGTCTGACGAGAGGCGAATTTCCTTTGGCCATATCGAAAGAGAGAAGAAAGGAATTAGTAAGTTTTGGTGAGGGGAAAGGTTAAATGGTTATATAGGAATTAGTAAGAATTCAATCTTTGTGAGTTCATGGTTTCATAACAATCCAATGTCTTTAGACCATTGTTTTCACACCACTTCATTTTCATCACACACTCTAATCATTTACAAAATTCAAATTAAATTATTATTACTCTTTCTTCTGATTCCTCGTGTCACACTTTGTCTTGTATTTTTAAGATTAAATATGTTTTTAATTTTTAAATATGAAATTAAAATTTATTTATATTTTAAATTTTATATTATTTAACTTTTAAATTTTAAAAATGAATAAATATTTTTTTTACTTTTTTATTTCTCAGTTTTAAGTTGATATTGAAATTATTTAACACGTTTTATATCAAGTAATACTCTAAAACATCATTTAATAAAAAGAAAAAATTATTATCTTAAAATATTATATACATTTATTTTTAAAACTTAACCAAAAAAGTCAAAATATAAAACAAAATATCTTTCTAATTTTATATTTATTATTTATTATTATCAAAACTTTTCTCATAAAATAATATATATTGTCTAGTAATAAATAAAATAATTTAAAAAATTGTGACACTTATATACACAATTATTTTGCAGACAAAAATGTTATAAAAACTTTTTATATTACAACTTTTTAATAATAAAATATGTGTTATTATTTTATTCGTTCGTATATTTAGATCGGATTTATCCGTTAAAAAGAAATTGTTAAAAAGGCATTCTTTTTTCAATCAAGTCTTTGTTTCTCAATGTTGGCGGCAAATTACGTTTTCTAAATGCTTTCGTTCCTAAGTTATGGCCACGTGCAACGTTCATATTTTTCTTGGAAACAGTTTCTGACTAACCTTTTGGATTTGGGGTTGTCTCTCTATAAATAGAATAAGACCCATAAAAAATATTTACTTTAATAATAATAATTTTATTACTAGTAGTAATAAATTTCTTTGTGAATGAAAAATATATAAGTTTATAAAATGTGGAAAGATTAATAAGAAATTTTGGTAACTTAATTTGTAAGACCCATGAAAAAAAATATTTATAATAGTAAATTTTAGCATTTTATTAGTAATAATAATTTTAATAGATAGAAAAATGTATATTTTTGGATATAAAATTATAGTAATTCTAGAGAGAGAGCTTCAAATTTTTGATAACTTATTTAGGATTTTTTTTAAGAAAAGTGAATAGTAAATAGTAAATAGTGAATAGTGAATAGTTAAAAAAAAATATTAAAATAAATTGTGGAAGAAAACACTCCACGTAGAATTAATGATTCAGAGATAAGAATGGTGAATAAAAAATAATTTTTGAATAGTAAAAATGAATAGTAAAAGTGAATAGTAAAAATGAATAGTAAAAATGAATAGTAAATTTTTTTGGCTATAAATAGCCAAGGGGGAGGCTGAAGATTTACACCAAAATTCTAGTGAAATTGTGAGAGAAGAGAGTTGGAGGAAATTCTAGTTGAAGAGAGGAAATTCTGGAAATTTCCGGAGAACGGTTTGAGAAGAGGAAACTAAGTCTGGAATAGAGGTAAGGCGAGCTAACTTTGAGTATTTCCTTTTGTATTATCTTGAGTCTTGAATATGCTATATTTTGCTTTTGTCTGATCTTAAATCTTGAATATGAAGTATTTTGTTTCTGTATGATCTTGAATTTAAATGAGAGTATGCTTTTGTGTTGATATCCAAGTGTGATAGTTGTAAAATGTGATGTTGATTATGTTATGCCATTTGTATGTTATTAGTTGTTTATTTTTGTATTTTGGAAGGATTAGAAATTGTTTAACCGGCTCTGCCAGATTCAATTTCTTGTTTCCCCAAACATTTTATTGTTTTCCTTATTTATTTTTATTGTATTTTGGAAGGATTAGAAATTGTCTAACCGGCTCTGCCAGATTCAATTTCTTGTTTCCCCAAACTTTTTATTTCTTTCCTTACTTATTTTTATTACATTTTTGGAAGGATTAGAAGTTGTCTAACCGGCTCTGCCAGATTCAACTTCTTGTTTCCCCAAACTATTTATTGCTTTACTTATTTATTTTATTGCATTTTTGGAAGGATTAGAAGTTGTCTAACCGGCTCTGCCAGATTCAACTTCTTATTTCCCCAGACATGTATTGTTCTTGTTATTTAATTATATTGTATTTTTGGATGGATTAGAAGTTGTCTAACCGGCTCTGCCAGATTCAACTTCTTGTTTCCCCATAAATTTTTATATTAAGATTATTTTTATGATTGTCAAATATTGTATTCTTATATGACCATTTACAGTAATATTTTATTATTGTTAATTGTTTATAATTATCTTTACGAATTCTATTATGAATGTTTATTGTGATGATTGATATGAAATTATGCATTTGAAATATAGTATGAGTCTCGGGGAGAGACTCTAAATTGGCATGGTATTAATGTATATGTTGATGTTGAGGGTCCTGTTGTTGGTGGTGATCCTAAAACTCTAATAATTTTCCAGTCTCAATTAGAGAAGGATGTGTTATGTGGTGAGAGTAGTAGGAGGTCCTAGTCTATGTTTATAGACATTAATGGATTAACCTTGTGGGTGATATGATATATTCTATTTGGCCAAAAATTTTGTTGTTGAAATCACCACAAGTGCATGACCACCCGAGACTTCCATCAACATTATATCCGGATAATAGAGTCTAGTATGATAATTGCATCTTACAAGAATTTATGGTGAATGTATTATGTATATTAATAGTGTCATGCTTTTCTTTGAATTGTGCATGGTAGCTCACCCTTACTTGTTTGTTTGTGCCGGAAAAATCTTATTTTTGCGATGATCGTATAATGTTTTGTTATACGGGAGCAGATGAGGGAACGACATCTGAACCAATTCAAGTGAAGGAGGAAGCAGCAGAAAAATGAAGAGAATTTTAAGAAGAAAAAAAAATTTATTAAGAGTGTTTTTATTTATGTGAAAAAAAAATATAATGTATTTTCAGTGTGAACCATTTTACTCATAAATGGATTATTGTTACAATGTACGATGTTTATATTATTAATGAAATAATTGGTGTGTGAGATGTTTTATATTTTGGAGTGTTACATCTTTCATTTTATGAGACACCAAAAACAAGCTTTTCTTTTCTCTCTCAAAAGCTACCTTCTTAGTTTTTTTTTATCCTCTTTATATTATAAATTTTTTGTACAAAAAGAATCTTAATTTATAATCTTATTTTATAATTTTTGTCAATTTTTTTACACAAAATGGAAAGTAATGAAAAATTTAGAGGTGTAAAAAGAACAATGAAAGTACAAGAAGAAAACAATGAAGTGCAGGAAGAAGCTCCATTCAGGTATAGCCATAATATGTTCGAGGGGGTTGCTCACTCCACCACCACATAGTGCTCACTGCACCGCTCACTGCACCTCCCCGTCTCTCTTTTATCCTTTTGTAAAATTTTAATTTCTATTTTAACTTTCACCGAGATCCAACTACTTCATTAAATCTTATTAATGGTCTCTACCCCTAAATACACCCCACCACTTACACGGAAATCCTTCAAGACCCACAAAAATGGCATCAAGAAGCCTAAGAGGCATCACCATGCTTCCACCAAAGGGATGGACCCAAGTTTATGAGGAATCAGAGGTACATTAAGAAGCACAACAAGAAGAATGGAGAAATTGCTTCCGAGGAAGAGTAAAGTGGCATTTAGGGTTTTTAAACTTGTTTTTTTATTCTTCAAACAGTAATTGGAATCAATTTCGATTAGTATAATTACTTTGTTCTGAGAATGCACTGTTCTTCTAATTTTGTTTTCTTGGTTTCTATTGAAGAAGACTCTTGATTTTATTTTATTAATCAAAACGGATGTCAATGCACGTTTGATTCTTAAACAGATATGAACATCCGTTCATATTTGTGTGTTGCAGCATTCCCAATTTTCCGAAGAACGGAAATGTTGATTCGCCACACTATTTCCTTGTCGTTCCGGTGGTTCAAATGGACTTCGCATTCTCGTTCGCAAGCAACTTAACTCTTCTCCCTACACCTTCTGCTATAGCTCCAACGACAATCTCCCTCCACAACCGGTAAATTCGTTTTCACGTCACGCCTAGGGTTTTTTCGATATAATATTTATTGCATCACTCACCTAATTTGAGTTTCCACTCGTAGGGTCACGAAACAGATTTGTCACTCTCGCAATATCTGAACGACACACTACCACCGCTACCACCACCGCACCACCAACATACAACCAACACACCACCAAGGCACCAAAATGGAGAAGAAAAAGGAAGGAACTCGAATCGGAAATGGAGAATGGTAGGGGAAGAAATGGTAGGGGAAGAAACAGAGAGAAAGAGAGGAAGTGAGAGTTGGGGGGTGGGCTGTGACTTTGAATGAAATGAGGAGGAAGTGTAGGGTAATTAGGGTTTTAACTTAAAAGTAAAAAAGGTAAATATTAAAAATAAAAAGGATAATTTTAGAATTTAAAAAAAAGTTGGGGAGGTGTAGGGATTATGTGGTGGTGGAGAGAGTACCTCTCTATGTTCGATGCAGAGATGAAAGCCCACCTCATAAAAATGTATCTTGGCCCACCTCAAAATCCATGATAAAAATATATTAACGGGGGTTATAATTTATATTAATATAGACTGTTCAACGGGGTAGGCACGTGTTCAATGAAATAATTGTGTCTATTTTCTAAAATTAATTTTTATTTAATTAAAAAAAAGGTATATTTCGTTTTTATATTTATTTGTCTAAGTTTTTATTTCAAAAATAGTTTTTTATTTTTATTTTAACAGGTAGATTTTATATGTATATTAAGTAAATGTGTATTTCAATTTTTTATTTATTTTAAAAATACTTATTTTTAAGATTAAACCATTTGGCTGAATGTATCATGTACCTTTGATGATTTTTATTTTGTGAAAAATAGGTTTAAGCCATGGTTTTGGCTCACTGGGTGTCCTACCCTCTTAATTTAACATCCTAAAAACATTATCATCATCTATTTTTTTTTATTTGGAAAAAAATATATACTGCGGAAAGTTATTTTCTTTCTTGAAAGCATATATAAATGTTAATACTCTTAAATATCTTTTTGGGATCCTGACTCTCAAAAAAGAAAGACACCTTGTACTTTTTATTAATAAAAAGTATTTTTATTACAGTCATGAGAGTTATAATTAATTTTATTATAAAACAGAATATTTAAAACAAAAAAATTAACAATTACTTTTAAAAAACATACATTGTCCTTCATATTCTTTTCAACTATAAAAAACTTCCTCTAGTGAGATCTTAATCACTCTTCTTTCAACAAAAACATGATATTATTAAAAAAAACAAAACATAACACATTTTTATGTAAAATTTAATTAGTAGAACCTTTCTGCCAAAATTAAAGGATTTTTGTGTGTCAGAGAGTCTGTCAATTCCTTAAAATACTAAAATATATTTAAGAAAAAAATATTTATAAAAATCTGACCACATATTTAAAGATTAAAAACCCTTTCTAGATCATAATTATAACCAATTATTATTTAGAATGAGTATTTTTACTTTTTTTAAAATATTTCTTAAATAGTCAACCAAATTTTGAATAGTTTTTCAAAAGATAATTATCTAAATTGGTTGGTAAAAGATGAGTGTTAATAGTTTCTTAATTAAATGTCATACAAATGAGTGTTTGAAAGATATACTCAGCTTTGATAGAGTATTTTATAAATATTTGACATTTGGTACATTTATACAAACTTTTCTTCATATTTAGTATGAAAGGGACTTTGCATGCAACCAAATAAATTTATGAAGGACTCATTTATGTGAAAAATTGAACCACGAACCTATTAAATAGTGCATTAATAAATAGTGCTTTAGTATCTTAAGAACAGACTTGAGTATTTACTACCTTTCACTTTCACTCTGTCTTCTTTGGATGATATATCATTTTATTATCCCATTTCACTTCTTTTTTATGAATTTTTATAACTGGATTTTTTTTCAATATATTATTCTTCTTGTCTCATAATCAAATTATCTATCACATATTGAAAATATAATTTCTATATTTTAAAACATTATTTATTATAATTTTCATCACAAATAAATTAGTATCTATATCTTAATAAAGTACTAATTCATTTATAAAATAAATTTTTTTCCACAAATAATAAAAAGTTACATCTAAAAGGAAAAAGTTTGAGTAAAAATTTAAAAATAAGTTTCAACAATTCTTGCAAACATTTAAACAATAACTAAGACTATGAAAACTTATGTAGTAAACAATAATGAGAACGATAATTTATACTTCATTTGATAGTTTTTGAAATAAGTTTCAACAATATTCACAAATATTTAGATGAGAAAAATTTGTGTAAGGATGAAAATGTTGATTTATACTAGGTCATCCCAAATTTGGACTATGACTCACTAATTAATCCTTAATTATTGATATTATAATTGTAACTTCTAACTTTAAATAGATCCACTTATTAATACTTAATTTGTCTAAACTATTATTAGCACGAAGTATATAATTTCTTTCTAATACAGTATAAAAAAGTCTCTTCATAATTGTTTATTAAAGAAACTCGCACATAAAAGATATTACAAATAAATGCTCTTTACTTCTAAATTATTTATTAGACAAAAAAAAGTACAACAAATCCCAAATTGCTTTGATTAAGTGCTTACAATAAAGTGTAAAAATCTTTACAAACTATGATGTAGACAAAATGCTCGACAGGGGCAAAGTAACATGTATTTGAATAACTTTGTTTAATGAGTAAAAAGTTTGGAAAAACGATCACTAGTAAAAAAAAGGCTTTTTTAACGTGTTATATATGCCTCGGTTCTACTGAAACCGAAGTATATAAAAGTGCGATGGCATTTCGATAAATATTGAGCAGTTATATGCCTCGGTTATATTTGAACCGATGCCTATAGATGTTACTATCTCGAGTAGAAGGCCAACCGAGGCATATAATATAAATTTTAAATGGTTTAGGCACCGGTTCGCTGTGTAACTGATGCACTTAAAGGTTTAGGCACCAGTTTTAAATATAACCGAGGCAGTACCATTAGGTTAAAATCAAAAAACCTTTCTCAGACTGTCGCACTCTCGCTCTCATCTTTGCCTCCCTCCGTCACGATTTCTCCTCTCCACCAAACCCCATCATCAGACCGCCACCATCACCAGCCATTACGGTCGCCGCAAGCACCGCCGTTCAACCACGCCGCCGGCCACCACGCGCAAACCCGCAAGCCGCCACCACAACGCCTTCATTCTCGTCCAAACTCCATGGAGGCCGCGACCACCATCTTCATCTTCTCACGCCACGCGAATAAGGTTTTTTCTTCCTCCTCGAGCATCGATAGCTTTCTTCTTCCTTCTCCACGCCACCTTTCGCCTCGCCGCCATCGGGAGCCACCACCACCTCATCGTGTGCGACGACTTCGAGTGCGGCTTCCACCTCGCCTGCGGTGGCCGTTAGAAGTGAAGAAGCTTCTCAGATCCAGATCCAGATCCCTTTTCTCTCCCTTTTCTTTTTGTTTCTCAGATGGTGCTGTTCGTGGACCGCTTGGTGCGGCCCGTGCCAGTGGTGGAGTCGTTGGCCTAGCACCTGCTTGCCGCTTGCCGTCGGGAGCCGCTTCCCGGTTGCCGCTTGCCGTCGGGAGCCGCTTGCCGTTGACGATTTTCAGAAACTGGGAAATGGGGTTTGAGGCTGGGACGGATTCTATTGCTGAAGCATGAAAATGAGGAGGTTATTGAGTACTTTGAGTGTGAAATTTGTTATGATTTTCTGATACGGAAGAACTAGACCTTTTGATTCTTTCATCCCAGTGCCTTTTGTTCCTAACTTGCATACCCAAACCCAACACTGATTATCTTGTTACCTGAGTGAAAATTGCACCTCAATTATGCCTAAAAAACAGATTCTGGGAGTTAGTTTGGTTGGGACAGGGCTGCTGTATTAAAGGTTTGAGGAAAATGACCCAACAGGTTCAGCAGTTTTTTGAATTTTTTTTTATTGAATTTTCTAAGATACGGTCTCGGTTCAAAAGAGGACCGAGGCGAAAACCGATCCCTTTTTTACTCAGTTCACAACCGAGACACTAAACTTATCCTTTTTACCTTGCCTGTATATGCCTCGGTTGCATAACCGGTGCCTATAAGCGAAATTAACCGGTGCCATTTCCTTTTATTGCACTAGTGGATGTTGAAAGAGAGTTTTAAATATTTTAATATATATATATATATATATATATATATATATATATTTCTTCGTTCTTTTAAAAGCTCATACTTTTGATATGTAAACACCAATATTTCTTGAAGAATACATTTAAATTTGTTTCATGCACTAGTACAGTAAGGAGAAATGACAGCGGTTGTTTTTCCTTATAGGCAGCGGTTCTCGAACCGAGGCATGTTCAGGCGAGGCAAAAAGTGTAACACTTTTGGCCTCGGGTGTGAACCGAGGCATAAAGGGAGAGGATTTGGCATCGGTTCAACCATAACCGAAGCAGTAGAGTTTTTGGTTTTTTTATTTTTTATTTCGTAGGACTATATGCCTCGGGTCAGGGGAACCGAGGCCGTATTTCCCACCTTACTGCCTCGGTTCAAGCTACAACCGAGGCAGTAGAGTCCTTTTTTTTTCTCATTGCAAAACTTTCTGCTTCTGGTGTGGTAATAAACGAGATCATAAGGTGCTTTTCTACCTCGGTTTTGACTTGAACCGAGGCATATATCCTTGTTTTTTTTTAAAATGAGGTCTGTTTCTGCAACATTCCCAACAATAGAAACAGACCTGCATATATATTTACAGCCAGGACAGTCCAGAATAATCCAAAAACGTATATTTTGAATGAAAATTATAATAAAACATAAATACATTCAATTGAATCATAAATCAACTTCTTAGAAGCATAAATCAATCCAATGTAATCATAAATCAAGTTTGAAGCATAAATCAATGTAATGTACAAAGTTAAACGAATAATAATGTAGAAAAGCATCAAACAACTTAGAAACATAAACTTAGAATTCAAAGTGTTGGTAGAAAAAAAGTTGATCAAGCTCATTTGTACATCTTAAACAACATTGTTGATGTGATTCCTTACATTTCTGAACACTTTAATGAAAAAAGACATCACATCCAAGAATGAGTGAAAAATGGCATCTTAATGAACATGTCCCAGAGGTCGAGAAGAACCTCTTATGGCAAGATATTTAGGTATGTTTACTTAAAAGAAATTTGATATACTTATTTCTTTGATCTTATTATGTCATTTAACATGTTCTTTGTTTTAAACAGCAACATTATAATATTTCAAACACTAGACAGATTAGAAAGAAAGTGTTATTGCATATAGTGATCAGATGGAGGGATTTCAAGACAAGGCTGACACGTCTATATATCTTTGGAGACAAACAACATGAGAATCCATGTCAGCATTATACCTTCACAAAGGAGGAGTGGATGCAGTTTCGTGCATCTAGAGAGTCTGAGGAATGGAAGGTATGTTTCTTAACATCTACAAAGTCTTTCATGAAGTTTATTATGATTTTACACTTATGAATATACATGGTTTCACAGGGTAAAAGGTTAGCCGCCCAAGAAAGGCAAAGGCTAAGTGATGCACCACACTTGTTATCACGAGGTGGTTATGCAAAACTTGAGAAGAAAATTAGAAAGAGTCGAGTGGAGGCCTTAGAGCTTGAGTTCCCCGACCTAGCACCTGCACCTGCTAGGTACGAGCTGTGGAAGGCTTCTCGGACTAAATTTGATGGGAATATGACATCTTCCTTAGCTGCCTTGATCTCACAAAGAATTGTAAGTTCAAATTCTAAACATTGTTTGATTGTGTATTTATCATAGCATGTCTTTTAAGAAACAAAGTTTGTTTTTTATGTGCAGGATGAGTTGGTTGAGCAGCAGACTCAGGGAAAAATTGTTGGCCAAAGTAAGGACGACATTCTAACAATGGCCATTGGAAAGCCCGAGCACCCAAGACGTGTACGTGGAGTTCCTGGGGCGATTGGTCTTTGTGACTACTTTGGCCCTACACAAAAAAAAACTTAAATAACGAGTCAGGACGTACTGAGGCAGATGGATGTTCAGTGGGAGGAAAGACTCAACCAAAGCATGAGATCAATGGAGCAACAATTCATGGGGCAGTTGCGGATCATGCTCTGTTGTAGAGGATCATGCTTTGTTGTAGAACCTACTGAGTATAGTGGCCAGTTGAGCTGTTGATTGATGAGGATCCCCCATGCATTGTGGCTGTCGGACGAGTACTTGAGGGATGACAAACTATTCATGGTGTTCCCATATTACCCCAGCACGTGCGTGCGACGATTGACGAGGTTCGGGATCTCCAGGCTCAGGTACCTGTACCCACTCCAGAAGTTCATTTTGTGGGGGAGGCCATAGGATCATTTATAGCCTGACCTAGAGTATTGATCATGTCACACATTGCTACTCCACAGGTATAATATTTTTATTATTAGTATTTGTATGTTAAATTTAAAAATATTTATTGATAACTTTTAAATTCTTATCTTCAGTTCACACGTCCTCAGAAGCAGCCGATGCACGAACCAGTCATAGATGAAGATGATGAGATGGCTGAAGCGAAGGATGATCCTCTATCAAAGCTAATGACAAGATTACCCAGGTTGAAGAGAGGACCATTAGAAATATACTGGGATTTGAGAGTATTTGGTCTCCCCCCATGTGCCATTATATATCACATTTAATGATGCATTGGAGATCATTGGGGGAGACAGGATATTGAATATTTTCATCCTTCAACTATGGTGCATGTAAGATAGTTAATTTTGTCTTCCATATTAGTTTTATTTAGATTCCTAGTTTCTAACAACTTAACTTTGTTGTTTTAGGTACATGAACACAATCGTTGTAGACCAAGGTCGGTCTTTCATGTACAAATTTGTTGAACCTCAGACCATTCAAGCTTCTGGTAACACACTTGAAAGCAAACAATACTAATTGCAATCATGGATGATTGAGTCAAATAGAGACATATACTTTGTGCCGTACACTGATGGGTATGTTTTGTTTTATGTAAAAGTTCATTAAAGTTTACTTAATTAGTTTACTAACTATTTATGATTCATGATAGGTCTCACTGACAGTTGATGGTCATCATTCCCAAACAAGGTAAAATTATATGGTTTTGTTCGCTGCACATGAAGATGAAAAATGACTTAAGAAGCATGCTTCAAGGGTAAGTGTTTCTCCAAAAATGACTTTGAATTTCATGTTGACCTTAAATTTTTATCATAAATATAGGTATATTAATTTTACTTTGTGTTTTCAATCTAAATAGAGTTATGGGTAAATCCCGAGGTCAACTAGTTCAAGTTTTGTATCCAAAGGTTGTAAGTTATTTATAGTTATAATTCATTTCCTATGTTATTGAATGATCTAAATTCTTGAATATTTAGTTTGTCATTTTAGTGTAACAAGCAGCTAGATTCATGAGAATGTGGCTTCTATGTCATGTCTTGGATTAAGACCATCATTCAAGCTGCCATTACAGATGACTAGAATGAGGTAATGATGCATACCTTCAATACATTACAAATCAAATTCATCTTTGAACATATATGTAACCATATTGAATCTTTCTTCATTTTGCAGCGCTTCAAGAGTACATCTCCTATACTAGAGGACACAATTAGGCAGATAAGGCAAGAGTGAACAACTTATCTTCTGCAAAAATGGAGCTAGGAACACTTATATTTGCTGTTGAACATTACTTATGTTTAGTTTAAGTTTATATTTTGATAGTTTTGGTATTGAATTGTTTTCTAGATTAATTAGAACTTTCTTTAGTTGAAACGCATATGCATATATATATATATATATATATATATATATATATATATATATATATATATATATATATATATATTATAGTATACTGTTCTAGGACAATTTTCTATTTTTCAGGTGTGGTTTTATTTTAAAAATAAATTAATTTAAAAAAAAAAACAGTAAACGTCTGTTAATGTCATGTCCGACGTCTATAAACGTCTGTCAGTGCACAAACAGACGTCCAATGAGTTACAGTGGACAAAACGTTACAAGTCTATAGACGTCGGACACAGATACATCCGACGTCTATTTAGACGTCCGGTGCGTCTATAACCGACGTCCATATAGACGTTTGGTTTATACAGACCGACATCTATATAGACGTCTGGTGTATATAGTCCGACGTCCCATTAACGTCACCTACAAAGACGTGGGTCGGAATTTGACGTTAAAAGACCAAAATAACAAACGTTAAAAGTTCTTTCTGCACTAGTGAATGTTGCACCTTCTTTTAGTTATATTATAAACAAGAAAACACTACTCAAATATAAGCAGAATAATGTGCAATCAAAATAATTGAGAAAAAAAATTGTGTTTGCTTAGCATAATTTGTTTTAGAATGTTTTTGAGATGATTAATTTTCTTATGTGTATAACAATACATTATATATTTAATATATTTACATGATTAAATATAAAATTTACTTTTATTTTCAGTTTGGTGTAAAAAAAATATTTGTGATTACAACTTAATGCAAATATTAGTTATTGATTTTTATTAAATAATTTTAGAGAGTCTTAGTCAAATGGCTTAGAATGTCTAATATTCCTACAACTTCATATAAATTAGAACAAACATGAACATAACAATAGCTTGCAATGACAAGTTCATATTTAGTTTTACAAAAGTTGAACAAATTGAGACAATCTAGTATTTTTAAACTAAGTATAGATATGGTGTTCAACCTCATAAGAAGTATAGAGACAAGAAAAGATGAACTATTAGTAATGTGAAGGGCCTTATACAAAGTCATTGTTGTAACTCATAAAAAATTGTTCTTTATATCACTCTGATTTTTCTTTTTTTTAGTTTCATTAATTACTCTTAAAAAAAACTATTATTTTAGATTATGTAAAAAACTGTTATTTTAAGACATACCAATCACTATGATTTTCCTTCCAATATTTTCTAAATGATAAAAGTTATTTTCAAATACAAATGCTACCATGATTTTAAAATCATTCTCAAATACAAAGAGAATAAAGTTTTTATAATAAATAAATTTTTACTACATTAATAAGAATTCAATGTTTTATTGTTATCATACAATGAAAGAAATAAATATAATTGATTATATTTAACAATTTAATTAAATATATTATAAATATTAATAAAATATTTATGATAATTAATTATATTTTTAACGTGATAAATTACTTCGTAAATATTATATTTATATGTATAAGTGTGTTAAAAGGGATAATTCATTATATTTATGTAAATACAATAAAATATTTATATTTTATTAATATAATGTAAATAAATAATTAACATAAAAATATTACAATAATAAATACAAAAAATAAAATAAAATAAATTATTTACTTTTATGAAGTTAATTATTTTAATATTTAGTAAATAATTTTATAAGTATTTTTAAATTTAATTACTTAAATTGTGAATTAAATTTATTATAATTTAATTCTTTTAAAGCAATATGTGAAAAAAAAACTATACATAATATGCAATTAATTGATTAAATAAATTAAATTTTAATTTTAAAATAATTTTAACTATTATTTTAATTTTATAAAATAATTATTTTATAATTAATTTTCTTTCAATTTTAGTTCTATAATTATTATTAAATTATAGTAAAAGATATTTTGGTAATTTCTCATAACCCTAAATTAATTTAAATATATTAGATTAGATCAAATCAATTATAAACTATTGAATTATTTCGTTTCAGATTGTATTTTCTTTATCTGTGTGCAAGCAATTTCAATCTTTAGTTTTTTTTTCTCTTTCCAATACCAGCAAAAACAGAAATAATTTTTTCATGTATCTAATATCTAATTAATACTAGCTCATGGTTGAAGACAGGTTGCATTAAAAATTTTGCATAGCGCATGTTGTAATATCCTGAATATGAACTGTTATTTATATGGTGCGGTTTGTCTGAGACAGGAGGTATCAATGTCGGATGTGTTAAATTCCACCTACCAGCTAATGTTGTTAGTGTTTGGTCTCTTTCAACTCTGTTCTAAGAATCTCTTACATATTCATATTCGGTAGTTTAATCACACTCGAATATCCCAAGGAAGGGAATTATGACTCAAGATGTATTGATTTTTAATTTCACATCACTCATTAAATTATGATATGCATATATTATTTATTTATTTATTTATTATTTTCTTTTTTTAATAAATTATATAGTTTATAAATTTATAATTCTTATTTTCTTTTTAAATATATATTAAAAGTATTAATATTGTATCTTATTTTAATAACATTCCACTGCTCAAAAAAATATCACATTCTAATACTTAAAAAATAGATTACTCAATATATATAACATTAATATAATTATCCAAAATATAATTATAATATTAAAAATATATATTGCTCATATACAAGATAACGTTATACTAATAAAAAACATAAAAATATTTTTTAAAGAAAAAATTTATATATTCAGGTAAATTTAATTTTATACTATTGTAATATTCTCGTCTTGTACTCGATTAACTACTACATCATATTCGTACTATTAAATAATCATTACAAATAAAAAAAATACATAAATAAAAATAAAAACAAATAAAAAAGTTAATGCAAAAAAGATATGATAAGATATTGTCACACTTACATGTTTATAAGTATTAATTATTTAAAAACATTATCATTCAAAATATAGCTAAGGATATATTAATAATTAGATATGTAATACAATTAATTTTTATAATTTTTACTTGTATCAATTATATTTATTATAAATTTATTTATTTATTTCAATTCACTTTCTCAAAATAAGTTCATCTTTTTTATTATCTTTACTTCTTTTTCTTTTCTTCTTCCTCAACTATTCAAGAGAGAACTCTTTATTTTTTATTTCTTTTCTTTTTACCTCATACTACACAAAGAGAGAGAAAACTCTTTAATTAGGTGTAAAAAGGTAAAAGCCTTTTTTTAATAAGAGTGTATTCATTGTTTTAAAAAAGTACTT
Organism: Vigna angularis; assembly: GCF_016808095.1. Taxonomy (NCBI): domain Eukaryota; kingdom Viridiplantae; phylum Streptophyta; class Magnoliopsida; order Fabales; family Fabaceae; genus Vigna; species Vigna angularis. The sequence continues at coordinate 7,716,308 of NC_068973.1, read as the reverse complement.
ATAAAATAATATACAAGTGCTATTTTTAAAATAAAAAAAAAATCATAATGTATCTTATTTTATTTCCTAAAATAAATTACTAACTCATTTTGGCCCTATTGTATTCTTCCTTGTTTTCTCTTTATTATTATATGACATTATATACAAAATGTATACAAGTTTTATTGTTTTCAAAAGCTTGTTTAACAACCATGATTCAATCAACAATTGGAAAGTACTTTTACCCTTTTTCTTTTCATAAATAAAAGTTAATATCAATCATCATCATCATCTGGTTACTCGAAATTTTATACCACCTATTTATAATAAATAGATTAAAGAATTAGATCACATGAGTGAGCAATGATGCATTAAGAAATTCATTTAAACACATAAGTTTATTTAATTGATTAATTATTAAGTAATTGTTAGATAAATATGATTAGTTTAATGACTAAAAAGGAAGGGGGCAATCCAATCCAATGAAGAAAGAAAAGATGAAATGATATTGGTTGTGGTAGTTGGGTTGGGTTGGTATAATGAGTGTTTAAGATAATTTAGGTTTTTTGGAAAAAATAGACATATTTGCATGATTAGAATGTTGTTGGTTATTTGGTGAAAGTTGAGAGTTTGATATGTTTGTATTCCATGAAGCAATGATTTATGAGAAAATAAGGAGGGTGAAATTGTCCTATGTATGTGTCTTTCTTCATCATATCATATGCATCCTTCTTGTGCCTGTCCCTTTCCTTTTATATTTAACAATCTACCTACTCAACAACCTCGCGTGCGTCTCTGTCTGTAAAGACACCTCAAAATCACATTCTCAACTATACAATTTTCGATTTTTACTCTTTTTTTTTTATCCCTCTATTTAGATATATTTTAAATAGTTTTAAAAAATAAACCGTGAGAAAATTGATTTTTAGTACTTTTTGAGAATTTGAGGAATAATTTTTGAATTCGAAAGGGAATAAAGAGAGGCTACGCTTCCCAATATTTAGTTAAGAGTATAGACAGGTGGTGATCTTATATGACTTAAAAATTTATCCATGAAAGTGACCTGACAGCATCATTTCTTGCTCAGTATTCGGAACATAAAAGATAAACTTTTCACCTTCTTTGCACACATTTCAATTTCAAAATTATGGTTGACATTAATGCTTCTATAACGGACGTACATAAGACAAGACTTTCTCATACACCTCAAAACTTTTATGTTTCAAAATTAGAACATAATTCTAAATCATATTAATGTTTCAAAATTAATTTCATTTAAGTTCAAAATATACCATAAATAAATAAAATGAAAGATAAGTTGACCATTTATTTAACACATGCATCGAGCATTTTACAGCTCATCGTGTTTAAAGAGCTGTATGAAAGTTATGATAAAAGCTGATGCTATTCCATTAATGCTGTACCATCCTCTGTGAGCATAAAAAACCAAGATGGTATTTATGCTATTTTCCTTTTATTTTAATACGACAAAAGTTACACATTTGAGTACACAGGATAAGGTCTAAATTAGATAATCCCTTTATGGAGTGAGTCAAAACAACATCAAAGTTTTGTTCTTTTTTTGTGATTAATGTAAAATAATAAAACATTTTTTTTGTTTTTATTAAAAACGTGTTAGATAACAATAATTGTTTCATCCATAATAATAAAGGAACATCATTTAATCGATATAAACTTTATCCAATGTGAAAACATTACTATCTAACATGTTTAGTAAAAATAATAAAAATCATTTATTATTTTTATATTAATTACAATATCTTTACTAATGATAAAATCTCACCTTTCTTAACACATTATTTTACTTTTTCTTTCAAATTTTTTATATAAAAAAAATCCTATGTACATTTGTGATTGATGGTTGATGTTAGAACCGATCTTTTTGGTAGTTAATATGCTCTCAACATGAATGTAAGTACAATGGTAGTCCGTCTTAACATCAACCTTTGTAAAAAGGGTTAATTGTATAAACGATTCCACCATTCTAATATTTTGCAGCAAAGAAGAAAAATAGAAACAGTTCTTCTTGGAAAGTGGAACACGGAACTCCTCTTTTTAATACGCAGTCACAAAAAGACAAGAGTTTCCAAATGCCAAATGTGACTGCTCACAGTTATGCTGACTCAAATTGAAGACAGAATTAAAACTTTGGGTGTGATTCATATAGGTATTTGATGGCTTCGATGAAAGCATATTCCTCCTACATTTTCATCCATTTACTTTTGTTTCTTTTTCATATAATATAAAACCCATTGCTATCATCACTGCATTCATGATGGTCCACACAACCTACACTTGTATACACTCATTTTTCTTTCTTTCTCTTTCCTCATCATGACTCTAACCAATGCACTTTCCACATCTCAAGTATTTTAACCTTTAGAAATCCGTAGACATTAATTTGTTGACCTTCACTTCGGAAAAGGTTGCTTTATGGTACACTCTGTCACATTCTAAATGGATAATATGACATAACTTAGTCATAATAAACCTCAAATCGCTTCTAAAATCTTAATTTCTGGATAAATATCATAGTTTACGTTTTACAATTTATCAAAAGGAAAGAGAAAAGGGCCCCAGAAAAAAACATTTTGTTTTTGTTTCTTTCCCTGTTCGGTGAAAAGGACATGTGAATGCGCATATATGAAAAGAGCCATATGACAAAAAGTATACAATCTCGTAAAGTAATGTTAAAATAACTTTTTTTTTTCTCTGCAATTTTCTCATCAATGAAAAGCGTAATTAGTAGGATCACATGAGTTCATATAAGCTCTCATGAGGATCACATTGGGATAATTATTGTATCCCTTTCCTTTACACCCACAGATTCTCTCAACTATAATAATATTTATTGGTGGAGATGTCACAACATAAGTGTAATTAACGGGGAAAAAACATAGAAACAAAAACTGCTAAATTCAATGCATGATAGCTTAATTGGTCATAAATTGACTTGTGGTAATTGTGTCCTTGGTAGTGAGAAAAAACATGTAAGAAGCCTTAATTTGTGTTATGATAATTAATGACATTTGGGCAGAGCTGTTTTTCCTTAACTATTTACATTTGAGAGTCAGAAGTAGTCAAAACGATGGTGAGTGATCTGAAAGGGTTGATCCTTGTCTTTGTTGCTTAGTTTCTGTAACAAAACTCTACGCCTAATGTTGTTGAAATCAGCGTGGAAATCAGGTGGTTTAACTGATCTAATCAGAGCCCAGTTGACTCCCTTGAAGAACTCGTGCCGCTTGATCTCAACCGAGCCCATGCAGCACCCGATTCTCTTCTTTGGGTTCTTCACCAAGAGCTTGCTGATGAGGTCTTGAACCTTCGCCGTCTCTTCATACTCCCTGCTGCTACTCACTGCAATTCTAGGGAAAGTGAAGGGCTGCTTCAGAATGTTGGTCAGTGTTTTTTCGTTGTTCTCACCTTTGAAGGGTGTTTTCCCATACAACATTTCATACAAGAAAACCCCATAAGTCCACCAATCCACTGCACTACCATGTCCTTGCCCAGAAATCACTTCGGGTGCCAAGTACTCATGCGTTCCCACAAATGACTTGGACCTTGCATTGATGGGCTCTGCCACCATCTCTGTGTCAACCTCACACACCTCCACATTTTCCCTTATAACTGTTGTCACCTTCTTCTTTCTCTTGCTTGAGCCAGAGAAACATGATTGCATGGGTGCAGCACATGATGATGTTCTTGTCTTCGCACTGCCTTCTGATCTGGTTTTGCTTCTCAACAGCTTTGGAACCACCTCGCATCTCAGACACAGATCAAAATCCGATAGCATAATGTGACCGTCCTCCCTCACCAGCACGTTCTCCGGCTTCAAGTCCCTGTACACTATGCCCTTCATGTGCAGATACTCCAGTGCCACCAGTGTCTCCGCTGCATAAAACCTGCATTTCTTTTTCATCTTAGTTAACCAATTCAGAAAACATTTTTTATATTTTTCAAAACCTTTTTTGTTTATTTTAATGTTGTATTTTATAAAACTAAATACCAAAGTGAGTTTTGTAATGAAAAAAAGGACATTTAATTAGAACGTTGTTAGCGAAAACCAAGGAAACATGTAATATTACTGTCATACTTAGTTGACGAGATGGTAAAGCGTTTTTCGGGGAGGCGTTGGCGAGCGGAGAACAGGTCTCCACCGGGGCAAAAGTCCATGACGAAGCAAGAGTAATGAGAGGCATCAAACGCAGCGTATAGAGTAGGCAAGAAGGGGTGGTCCATCATGGCCAGAATCTCCTTCTCCATCTCCGCTCGGTGAAGCTTCTTCCGTATGGCAAGCGCCTCTCTATCCACCACCTTCATGGCGTAGAGGCACTGCGGCAACCCCACCACCGGGTTCCGTATCTGGCAGAGGTACACGTTCCCGATGTCGCCGCTGCCGAGCCGCCGCAGCAGACGGAAGTGGTCGAGGCCGATGGCGCCGGTGTGGAGGCGGAGGCGGCGAATGGCCTCGCATGCAGCCCTTGAGGTGGTCTCGGCGGTGGAAAGGGAAAGGGAGGTGCGGTTGGCGCGGCGGAAGCTAAAGGTGCTGAGCCAGCTGCGAGAGGAGTCCGGTGCGGTTACCGAGGAACAGTTGCTGTCGTTGTCGGAGGATTCGTCTCGGTTGGTGGAGGCCATGGAAGACATGGTGGTAGGAACATGTAAGTGCCTTTTGGTGGGGCTTGTGATGAGAAGGAGCTTCACATTACCGTTTTATATATGTATACAGCACCACCACACTTGCTTTCTCAGTATCACCAACTGTCACCAATTTTTCTTTTCTAGAATCAACTAAAAAACAAATAAAAAATAAAATACCGAATATTTGGTTTTATTATAGTTACAAGAGTTAAAACAAAATTAAAAAATAAGTTTTTTTTTTTTACGATCCAGTCCTATTTTTTATGAATTTGAATATTCGAAAGACACGACTAAAATCAATTAGAAACAAAAAACTCAGAATAGTTAATAGTTCTGCCATTTAATCAAAAGAAATTTTTTTGTTTTTCAACAAAATATATGCAAAAAAATTCTTAAAACCGATAAATCGAAAAGTACTGAAATAAATGTTAAAATATATTTTGATAATAATTTTAACTTCATTTTTAAATTATTCTTTTACTATATGAATAATACTAATTTATTCAATTGTGACGACTTTTATTGTTAATACAAATTTTATATCTATCGTTATATTTTTCATTTTTGTATAATGACATATTTTTATTAAAATATTTAATAAGTAAACAAAAACATTGAATTAAAATTTTATTTAAAAAATAGTTTTAAGTATATATCGAATTGAATTAATTTTATATTATTTTTATAGAATTTAAATTTTTTGAACTTTTGTTTGAGTTGAAAAATATAATTTTAATATAATAAAAAAATTGGAACTTAAAATATAAGAAAATTTATTGGTGATAAAAATTAGAAAGCTTAGATTCTCTCTCTCTCTCTCTCTCTCTCTCTCTATATATATATATATATATATATATATATATATATATATATATATATATATTTTAAAGTTAATATTATAAATATAAATTCAATTTTTTTAATACATTAAAAATTGTTGTTATATTTTCAAATTAATGAATAACGTAAAATGGAAAATTAAATGATTACTAAAAACATGGATAACACAAATATCATTAACATATACGACAAAAAACTGAGAAATGGAAATTAAACTGCAAGTAGTATTTCCAAATGTTATCATCAATAAAATCTCATCACAATTCAGTAAATTTATAATTTATTGAATTTTAAAAAAGTTTAATTTTAAAAAATGTAAGTTAAAATCGTTTTCAAAATATATGTTAACACTTGTTTGAATAACTTAAAAAGAAAATAATTTAAATAATTAATTAAATATATTTTAGAAAAAGAAAGAAAGAAAAGCAAATAAAAATTTGGAGAGTTGAAAAGTGAATTTTAGTCAATTTTGTAAGACGGAGTCACAGGACAAAGGCAAAGTTGTGGTCTTTCTATAAACAAAATTAGCTGATTAAATAAAAGGAAAGAGTATAGAAGTTGAGAAATTTTGTTTGAATGAGTAGAAGAAGTATGGAGAAAGAAAACAAATTCTGCAAGTCATCATTAGTAAACACCAAATATCTTTACTTGAGGATCATAAAACTAATGTCAAAAGCTCAACAGTGAAAAAATATTCCTTAAAAAATCAATATCGGTGGCGGAAAAAAGCTTAGGATCGAATCGATTTCCAAAGTTTTATGTAAGCCATGGAAAAATATTATGTGGGTCATTTTGATGCTTCTTCATTCATATCAATTTGATACGAGTTGTATAAAAAGTTATTTAAGTCTAATTTAATTTTATATATCAAGATGATTTTTATTAAATTTAATTTAATTTTATAAAATTAGTTTATAAAATAAAATTTATATTTACATATTAGAAATCTCACGTAAACTAAAACAAAATCAATTTATTTGTATACTTGAAAATATGAATTATGAGAAAATTTGGTGAGTTGTTCTCACGTTCTTGTGCCCATGGGTGCTACAAAATGAGGCAACCAAAAGGAAAAAAGCAAAGCAACGACAAAGCTTTCGTTGTTGTTTTGAGACATTGGTTCAGTCGTCTGGCTAAATGCTGACGAGTCCACTACTCTTTGTTCTTTCAAAAGTCACACCCTGAAGGAATGCAAAATCAAAATATATGATATCAAGATTCTCTCCTCTGCTATATAGAAATTATTTTTAAAATATTTTAAATTTGTACCACAAATCCACAAAGAATGTGAAAAATAAAATAAAATACAGAATAACCGATAAATGGATATGCTTAACCCATTGAATAATAATAAAAATGGTGAAAAAAAAGTTACATCTTTGTTTAGTATACCCTCCGTGTCTCATCTTTCTTATTGACCAAAATACACACACATATATATATATATTATATTTAAAACATACAAGAATTCTTATTTTGATATGCAGTATTGTATATGTTTTGTGTTTCCTTAGTAGGGTGTGTATGTTATTTCATGTGATGCTTATTTTTATTATTTAAATTTTTTAAAAGAATAAATGTAACTAAATGATGGAAAAAATAAATAAATGAAGCTATCACAAAATGAGTACAAACTGGATGGTTGAAATAGAGAAAAGAATCGTATTATTATTAGTGATTGTAAAGTACTTATTAAACTCGAAATTTATGATAGTAAATGTTGGGTTTTAAGGAAATTCCCAAACACACACACAAAATGGAATACCTTATAAAATTGAGAATGTTAAGATGAATGTATGACAAAGAAAAAATAAAGAAGAAAATTTAGAGATAATGGAATACAATTATCATTACTAAAAAAGACCATGTTAGTTAAAAAGTGAACTCAAAAAACTATCTTTTTTAGTAAACTTATTTTTTTAATAATTAAACTTTTTTAAATATAATTTAATCCTATAAAATTAATTAACTTATATTTATATTTATTTATAAACAACAAATTTGTCTGATTTTTAATCAATGTAAAATATTCAAATACATTTCAAACCTAAGACTAACTATTAATAATAGTTTAATAACTGTTCGATAAAAATGGCATGCTAAATCTAACAAAGAGTCAATTTTATTAAAATAAATTATAAATAACTTTAATATTATCAATATGTAACATCCCAGATTATATAGAAGCATATAATATAGTGAGTCCCCATTTAAATAAAAGAGAACAGTTAGAATAGACGGTAAATAAGGTAATTAAGCTTACCGTCATCCCAAAATGAGTCGTAATTTAAAACTTAAACGCAAATAGAGTATTTCAAAAGGATAGGAATCACATGGAAATCCTTAAAAACTCAATAGTAATTCAAAATACAGGAAATGCTAAGAGAATCCTAAGGAGACTAAGAAGCAACATCGTCTTCCTCCAAAGCCTGCTCCAGAGGCCCCTCATCCGCCTCTTCTCACATCTAAGTGGATGATCATTGCAAAAGAAAAACATACCCAAGCAAACACAAACACAAAAGCAAGAGTGAGCTAGATATAAAAATTATGTTATTCCAGTCACACACAATATGCAAATAAAGACGTATACACTACACTTCACACACACGACTTGTTGCATTTAAACTTGACTCGTCCGGACTTAGAATGATTGTCGAGCTATGGCGGGTTATGCACTCGTGGTGGCTTCTACTGCTTTGCAAAGCCATTGCTAATAGATTTCACCCTACCACACTCACAAGGTTAGTCCATTATCACTCACCTTAAGCTTGGAAGCACTAAATACTAGGACCTCCTGCTACTCCTCACCACATAGATCAATCCTCTCTACTTGAGAATGAAAGACCATTGAAGCGTCAGGAAAACCCCAGGATAAGTTGATTTAAATTTAATCTTATAAAGTCTGAATTTACATTAATTTATACGGTAAATTTATTTTATCTTTGACGTGAGATCTTTAATAAAATATAATGTATATGATATATTTTGATTTATAATAAATAAGTAATAATTAGACATTCCATCTATTTTGTGAAAAAAAAAATCCAGAGAGAAAAGCTGTATTCGAAGTTGGCGAAGACCGGTTTTACTTAAAGAAGAAAAAGATTGTTTGAGGGCAAAGTACAACAAAGGACAGAAGATGATTTGTAGTACACGTGGAAGAGACAGACAGACCCTCGTCATCTGCCGGGAAAGTTGGAATTTTTAATGAAAAAGAAGGAAGAAATTGCGGGGATCCAAATCCGAGTTTCTCGTTGTTTGGTCTAACATATTGTGATATATATTATTCATGGACTAAGAGTCACGTAATAAATAATGATTGAATAAATCAATATAAATAATTTGTTGCGTTTTGAGGATTTCCAAGGTTGTTTTGTTGCCCCAGGAATTCATAGAGAGCATCAATCTCTGTGGAAAAATGGGGACGACGAAGAGCAGCTCCAATTCTACCTCAAAATCTGATCATAATAATAACAATAATGTCAATGGCGACAAAGACAAACACAACATCACCAGAATGGTGTTGAATGTCTACGACCTCACCCCTCTCAACAATTATTTGTATTGGTTTGGCTTTGGAATCTTTCATTCTGGCATTGAAGGTTTCTTTCAACATTCTATTTCTTTTCTCCATTCTCTAAATCCTAATCTTATTTGTTTTTCTTCTCCATTTTCCATTCCATAACCTTAATCGTTTCTCTTCTCCATTTTCCTCACCCTCTCGAAGGATGTTTATTGTTATTTTTCTTCTTCTTCCTTTTTATATTATCATAAGATGCTTCATGATTCAATGCAATTTACTAGCAAACAAGCTTTTTAATTTCTGCCAACTTGCTACCACATATAATGTCCAAAAGGGTTTTGTAGATGAATATCTGCAGAGAAATATACAGATGAGAATCAAAGGAAGAAATTTATATACTTTTTTTTCCTTGGAATAGAATAATAGCCACATTGTGTTATGATTCTTTATATAGAACCTGTGACTGGTTGTATTCATCTTTTCTCTAAATCTCATTCAAGGAATGGTAACAGATACATATGATTTTGTGTGTATCAATGTTGTAGTTACCCATTTAAGAAATATGTTTACATGAACGAAATGGAAAAGAATTTATGGGATAATATATGTGTTTGCTTGTCTTGTATAAAATTCCAAAACAATTTGTTCTAATGAACTAATAGAACAGGCCCGGGAACATTTTAGCCTTCAAATATTGTTCCAAGATCCCTAGGAAAAGCATCCTCTTTCCCTATACCAGAAAAAGAACCATGGAATTAACCAAAGCCTTCACCTTTCATTTAACTAACATCTTCATATAATAGAACTAGAAAAGTACCTAAGCAACTCAAAATGCACAAACTATATACCAGAGAATTTGATCAATGAAAACCCTCCAAGTGTATTTATGGTCAAGTGAAGATATTAATGACAGCTACAAAAGTACTTTTGAAACAAATCAGTTTCTCTGATGTAATGCTCTCAGGGATATTACACATCAATATCTTTGAACATGCAGCTTATAAATTAGGATTCAGAAACCATGTTTACATATATATGTTGTAGGGTTTAAGAGTTGTTTTATTATGATTCCATGTTTCTTGTAATGTGTTATTGCATGGTTTCTTGCTTGTGTTGCAATATGTATATTGTACTGTTAATTGGAGGAAGCTTGTGTATGTATCTGTGTTTGAATAGTACACGGTAAAGAGTATGGATTTGGAGCTCATGACTTTCCAGCAAGTGGAGTATTTGAAGTAGAGCCAAAGAAATGCCCTGGATTTATATACAGATGTTCTGTCAATTTAGGCCAAATAAACATGCATCCTTCTGAGTTTCGAACTTTCATTGAGAGTATAGCTAATGAGTATCATGGAGATACTTACCACCTTATATCTAAGAACTGCAATCATTTTACGGATGATGTTTCAAATAGATTGAATGGAAAACGAATCCCAGGTTGGGTCAATCGTCTTGCTAGGCTAGGTATGAACACAACACCTTTGCTTTTGCCACCTTATAATTTATGTCTTTCTTACTTGATTTATCAGAAAAGGTTCTTACATGATGAATAACATCTTTGACAGTATGATATTTAACCAAGTCTGATAATATAGGATAAGATTATTCTTATTATATTTGTCTTTGAATTCTTATGAACTAAACGTGTGTAGTCTCAAACTATAAAGAAATCAATCACTAATAAAAAAAGACTTTTTATGTTAATTATTTTAAACTTTATATGTCTGTTTTATATCATATCTAAAGATTCAGAGGTAAAAACCAAAATTTATGTGTGACGTTTATACATCAAACATTTTAACAATTTAATTACAATTTAGTGTTGTGATAGGCTATTTTTTGTGTTAGTGAATTTTCAATATCATGGTTTGAAGATGTTTTGTACTTTTCATGGCACATTCTCTATATATTCTTGTAGACTACACAGAAGAGTTTGTTATGGAAACACAATGAAATATATTCTAAGTGCAGCCTTTTCGTGAAAATTTAGGTTCACTTTGCAGTTGCCTACTTCCTGAGTGTGTTGAAGTAACTACTGTTAAACAACTACCGGAATACCATGACTGTTCAGGTATATATATATGTTTCGTGTTCTTGCTTTTGCACTTTCTGCGTCCAATGTAAACATGTGCATTGATTCTCTGTGTGACTATTTGCAGAAGATGAAATCACTGATTCTCTTTCGTCTGCATCACCATGTGCATCTCAAGCAACATCAGTAATGGACGATGACCAAGAAAAACACCTTTTGTCACCTTTTGCCAGCAAAGCAGAAAATGTTTCGTTTGTTAAAGAGACACCATTAAAACGAACGTCACACGATGGAGGTGAGAAACACTTGGATAATGCATGCTGTGTTGGATTGAGTATTTGAACCGTATCTGTTTGTAGGGATGATTGGAGCCTAAAAATTGCTCATTTTTCAAAGGCTTACTGCATTCCTCATTCGTTTAGTGCCTTCAGATTTGTGTCAGGGTTGATTCAAGAAACAGTGGCTGATTGGTTTTCATGTATCATCATCAATGATTGAGTATGGGGCCTAGTTGTTCATGCATCAGGGTTTGTATTTGTGGAGCGATTTGGGGCTCTTTGCCATGTAAATTTCATCCAAGTTTGGAAATGAGTCATGGAAGATTCTTTACACGTAGCAATGGTTCTCTATGAGGCTTAGCTTATCATCTGTGCCAGCATTTTTTTTTTGGAGGATTTGTTGGGGGTCTTAGCTATGTAAATTTTAAGCGCATTTTTAGGAGTTACGAAATATTTTTACATGTTTAATGATTGTGTATGGAGCATAGTTGTTCTAATGCAAAGGTTTTAATTTTGGAGGAGATTGTTGGATCTCTTAACTACTTTTGAACACTGAGTTATATATAAATATTCTTCAAGACTTTATAAACCATTATGTGTTTGTGGGATTTATGTAGAAAGACATCTGTTACCCTAGAAAAGATGTAATAGTCTCGAAATGTGTTTGGTGAGGATGGATGGTGAATAACAAATTATCTATAGAAAGTCAAGAAAAGGAAATCAAGATTTTGAAGAGGGTCTTCAAGTTTACATGGGAAACCTAAACAAATCAAGATTTTGAAAAAGTAGTATATAAAACGACATTTGAAATAAAATTTTTGGAACGCATAAAATTCAGAATATATTTTCTGGAATAGATTTACAAAACAAACTTTCCAGAACACATATCACCTTGATATTTATAACCTAATTTTAATCTGAATTTAAACTATGTTTGAAACATAAGGTTCAGTTTACAGAACTGGTTTCAAAATCAGTTTTGAATTTTAAAAAAATTGTAAAGTCAGCTGCCAGCGAAATCCAATTTTGTTCACAAACCAGTTTAAAAACTGATATATATGAAATTAGTTGGTCAAAAGACACTGAACTTTTAAAAAGAATGAAAGTTTCAAAATCTAATCCACATATTTTGTTTGATTTTATACAAAACCAAAACCAAGTATACCTCCAGTAATAAGTCCCACTTGGAAGCTCATTCAAGGAAGATTATGTAACAAAACGAAAACCCTACTGCCATTGTAGATCCTCTTCAGCATAATATATTAGCAGCATTCCATCCCCATACTTGCCACCAAGTTTTTGTTTCAATGACAGTACCTTGTTCCAAAGATGCCTTCAGGCCAAGTGTTATACAAAATGGGTTGAGAATATATTATGCATGTCATCAGAGCAGGAATCTAATCAAATCTGACATAACAAAATTACAATTGACCAAAGAGGAAAAGAATTACTTTTCACATTTTGCTTCCTTTGCTGGCTACCTACGCTGTTTTCCCTTCAAGGCCCAATTTTGATGTTAGCCAAGCACAAACCTCATCCATCTCTTCTGGAATTGTGTAGTGTCCAAGCCTTTTTAATATGTAGAACCCAAAGAAAAGTTTAGAAAAAACTAAAATTTAGCATGGGATAAAGAAGATTTTATAAAAAAAAGTAGGACGAAATCTATCACAGGTATTTTCGTTTATTACCCATTATAAGCTTTAAAAGTTACATCCCCAAATCCAGTTGAACTTAAGCACTCCGATGACTTCTCACCAAATTTATAGGGAACAACATCATCACCTGAGAATATAAATACAAATGTTATTCACTCCACAATTCAAAGTTGAATTACCTAGCAATAGCCTTAATGTTGGCGAAAACGAGCTTAATTTCGAACACAACCAGAGCACATTATAAAATGATTGTATGGATTTTACCCTACAAAATACATAGAAAATTTTATTCAACCTAGATTAACAGTCTTAAACATTAACCAATGGTAATTATTAACGGAACATATAAATAATAAGGGGTGTCTGCCTGGATATACATTAAATAAAGAAATGTTTTTGCAGCATTTTGCAAAAGCATGAATTTTGAAATCAAAGAAAATAGCAAATCACCTACTTAGGTGACCCACTTCTCGATCAACTTATGTTGTGATTAAAACAACTCCTCATGAAACTTATTTAGTCCAAATTCTATTCCATGAAAAATCTAAGCAAAACCCAACAGAACTTGCATAATTTTTATCACAACGCTGGTGCTATATGTACATCCAGGTGATTTGCTATTTCATATAGTTTTAACACGATATCTAGTGCCCCCTTGGCACAATGGACCCACAGTTTCTGGTGGAGGGTTTTGTTTTTTGCACCCTTCTGTGCTCCAACGACCTCTATTCACTCCAACGACCACAAGGCCAAGATCACCCAACACCAATCTACAGAACCATCCAACACGCTGGCCAAAAGCAGTGACTTAAAACCGGAGATTTTAGAAGAAATAGGGAAGTTAATGCTAAGTCAGTAGACATACCAATGGATCCAAACATAAAACTTGTACCTCACCAAATTAGTTTATTTAGACCCAAGGAGACACAAACAATTATTTGGTAAGCTAAATTATCTCACATCACTCGTCCAGACATTGTCTTTGCAGTGAGTGTAGTTAGTCATTTTTTTAACTTTCCTTCTCAAGAGGCTTGGGATGCAATAGTATGGATTCTAGCATATATTAAGAATACTCTTGGCAAAGACCTTATTTATGAAGACAAGGGGAGTACTCTGTTGTGTACTCTAATGCTAGTTGGGTATTCCCACCCAGTGATGGCCACTCCGCTTCAGGATATTGTGTTCTTGTTGTGAGTAATTTAATATCTTGGAAAAGTAATAAACAAAATGTCATCAAATACAAAAGCTGAATTCAAGGTAATGGCTTCAGACACCTGCAAGCTCACATGGCTAAAACAACTTTTCAAATAACTTAGATTTGAAGAAAATTCTGAAAAACATATTATATATGACAATCAAGCAGCATTATGTATTGCTTAAAATCATGAATTTTATGAAAAACCAAAGAATATTGAGGTAGATTGTCATTTCACATGACAAAAGTTGGAATTCGGGGATACCACCATTAAATTTGTCAACTCTAGTGAACAGTTGGTAGACATATTCTCTAAGACCAAAGATCAATCACATCTCTAGAAAGATGAGCACATAAGACTTATATGCTCTCTGGCTTGAGGAAGAGTGTTACAATTCCAAGAATAAGGATCACATCTTTATAATTATAGATATCAAGATTATATCTTTGTAATTAGAAACATCAAGATCATGTGTGTGTGTGTGTGTATTATTGTTATTATTATTACGGAATTTTAATCTAGTATCATATATTTATTATTAGAGGATATAAAACTTTCTTTATTTAATGTATTGATTTCATTCTTTTAATATAAATAAATTATTCGTGTTGTCACAGAAAAACACGATTTCAAACTTAATGCTTCACTTTTTTCTTATAGTTTAACAATTTCCATTATGTTAGACTTTTAATCGAGCCTCTAGTTGTAATTTAACACTTTTCTTTCCACTTAATGGAGATCCATATAGACTATATAAGTGCAAATCTCACCTTGTAAACAAGTTTTATGAAATTAAGATAAACTTAAAGTTCACTTTCTATAATGGCATTGCATCAATTCGAACCAGGGTTGTTGGGTCTATCACGCTACACGCTTTCAGATCACCCATAAATATTTAATCTCACTTAAAATGACTCATCCTCACTGCGAGGAGGTGTGTTGAAGATTCTATGTCGACTAAAGATATAGCCAAATTATAACATAGGTGCAAACTGCATCTTGTATTCTGCTTTTGTAGTGTTTAGTCAAAATTAAAATCTACTTTATAAGACCACTTATTTCATAAAAAAAGTATATTTTATTTTTGATAGATTTACCTTTTCCATGACACAGCAAAACAGGAAAGGATTGAGCACGCCTTCTAGCTTCATCTATCCCTTGTAACCTGTTGCTCAAGGTCCTATGCGAAGAATAGAAATATAGTAATTTCATTAAGTAATATAGAAAGCAGAAGGAAGGGGAGTTGAATCAAAGTAACATGAGAAGTTGAAATATTGTCAGAAGACCAGACTTTGAGCATGGAAGCCAGCCACTTAAACCAACAGCTGCACTTAGGTTGGCAGGATAAGCAGTCCCATTCCCATATTTCCCAGCAGTAAAGCAGGACACGGAGTACAGGGCAGTAGCAGCTCCCATGCTGAACCCTCCCACACCAAGCTTAACTGTCATAGATATATCAGACTACAAATTATTATAACTCAATAATTCGTTTCCTGTGATTGAAAAGAATTATACAACCAAGAAACGTAATAACAGTAAAAGTTATGCATAATTAATTCAAAATTCCCTTCATTTAACAGCATCTGAAATTGAGGATTTACACCATTGACGTTGGCAGCTCTAGGAACATTTTACAAATTTAACCAGATAGACCAAAATTATCGCATAATAACAAACAAATTTTACCAGCGCTCAATGATAAACCATGAATGGTTATGAATAAAAAAGGTAAGAGAATTATCAGCTTCTCTGTTTCCTTTTTGAAGGTATCCTTGACCTCAAATCTGAGGAATTTACTAAGCTCATATCAGAGACAGGCAATATTGGCTCTTTGAGCCATTCATATTTCTTCCAAATAGATAGTTAATTGGGATATGTGGCTAACAACCACGTACATGCATAATTAAATGATAAGTAGAACACGTGGTAGATCTCAAAATAAGTTATGTGGATCAAATTTGCATATTCTTTTCCTGCACATTCAAAAACTGATGTTTGCTGACATGGGATCTCAAAGTCATGCAGCTTTACAATATCAATATAGTGTTGGTATAAGGTTCACAAGTTTACCTTTAGTAAATGGTTTTCAAATTTTCAATAGAAAGCAGGCAAAAAATCAATCATTTCACCAAATAAGCTAACCAAATATGAATTTATTGTACTAAAGTATGCAAAATGTTCTTAAGCTTTTATTTACTGTAATACACTTGTGTCTATATCTTTATTCTTTTATACCTTTTGGTGTGCAAGTTTATGCAAGATATCTTTGACAAATCAAAGATCAGTCCAAGATAATTTATTTTCTTCTTAAGTAATTAAAAGACATTCATAAGAAAAAATGTGCAAGAGTTCAATTGTTAATTTCTAACTTTTATGATAATCTAGCATGAAAATAAGCTTTATGTCAGCGAACATGGCATCACCATACTCAAAAACTAAAGGAAGCTGTATGGAACATAAACTAGACAAAAATGTTGAAAGAGAAACCCACTGTCTGCAGGCTCTGTAGACAACAAATTTGCAACATGCGCAGCTGAAGCATCCAATCCTTCAAGATCATCGGGAGCATCTTCTGAAATCTCTCCAACATCAAACCCTAAGAGATATGAAAGTTATAGATAAGAAACTTATCAAGACCAATTTAAGGTTATTACAAGATCTAAAACCCAAAGTGCTCTCTGTCCTCAAATGCACTTCTACGCTCCATGTGACAACTTCAATGTCGAAGCACATAAGCCTGCTTATAATACATTAACTATAGATGTTGATTGTCCCTCTAAGGGCCTAAAATCAATAAAACTTACAAGCAGTAGATGGAAAGCCACCAAAAATAGATATTGGCCGGGTAGGAGCAGTTGGACATATCCATTTAATCTGCATCATACATTTAAACAATGCTCTTTTAAATTACTACCAAGATGATCATGCATATCCCAAGAATATAAAACAAGGCATAAGCAAAATGCGTTCCCCTATTAACAGTTAAAAGTTCTGTGTGCTTACATTTGTAATAGGAAGGGTCTCTAGAAGCTGGGACCAACTGCATAAGCAAAGCAGAAAATGAGTTTTGTTCTCCAAGTCAAAACTCGTTATTAAAATTAAAACAATGCTAAAACATCAAATTAAGTCGACACTATAATGGTTCACCCTGTTCTTTCCCTTTTTCAATAGCATGTGCCACTCTTATGAATCCCCTTTCTATGATAGGGCACAGAATTTAGAAAATGAGAAACAAAAGATAAGAGCTCCTAGTGTTGAATCACCATTTGACTCCTAAGAACCAAGATAACACTCCAAAGAAAGGTCTCAATTTTATATATCAAAAGGTTGCTTTACATGAGGAGAAGCATGGCTATTTATAGGAGAAGTCACCCTCAAATGCATATGCTATAAGTGAAATGAAAACCAAACTCCTAATCTAGACGGTTTTATCTAGTATTGGTCCTTAGATGAAGAGGGAAATTTGAATGTTAAAATTCAAATTCCAACCATAATTCCCACCTCTATGGTGTTTACCAGAATCTCCTGAGTATCAATAGTAACAGTTCTCAGTGAAATGACATACAACAAATTGAATTAAATAAAAGGGGTTACAAATTGAAAAAGAAAAAGAAAAAACCCTGAACCAGTAAAAGCAGTTAACAAATTAAACAGACAAGATTCATGAGTACTAAAAGTATGACTGTTATTGTGTTTGTCAGCTATCATAAAGCTACTTTTTTGGGTGTATATACCTAACCTAAGAGTTGAGTGTTATAGGATATAATTTTTCCCTGTAATGTACTCTTCCTTTTTCATATATATAAAATATACATCAGCTGAACATGCATCTCGCTGATTTGATATCACATCCAAACTCAAGTTGATACCACATTCAACAGGTTCTCTCTGTTCCAACCTTTGTTCCTTTGTTGATTTCAACTTCTAACTCCAACCCAAATGAAAACCAGTCTAACATTACTCCACCACCTCTCCTTACATACCAAGGCAGGACACAGCTCCACCCACCCTTCCTGAAGTCTCATTATTTAGATCCTTCTCCAACAACTTCCCATGCCATGGATCCTTCTCCATCAACTCTTTCAAATGGCTCCACTTCAAATTGGCCTATTGCTCTTAGGAAAGATATTTTGTCTACATGCAATCCATGTCCTACTTATAATTTTGGGAGTTATCATCATCGACCTCCATCATGTTCTTCTACTATCATACTTCTTTTGGGAAGTGTGTTTCTGTCTACCACCACAATTCCTAAAACTATTAATGAGGCACTTAATCATCATTGATAGCAACAAGTCATAATTGATGAAATGCATGTTCTTTCAAGCAGTGGCACGTGGGAATTTGTTTCTCTTCCCTCCGAAAAGAAGACAGTTGGTTGCATATAGGTCTATTAAAGTTGGTCCTACTAGGGAAGTTGATAGTCGTAAAGCTCAATCGGTTGCTGAAGAATATGAATTTATGGACTTGACAATTGTGATACTTTTCCTATAATGGCCAAGATCAACACAGTCAGGCTTTTCCTTACAATGACTATTATTCACCATAGGTTACTTCACCAACTTAACATTAAAAATGTTTTCTACCATGATGATCCTGAGGAGAAAATTTACATAGCTCAAGGGGAGTTTGGTCTAGTGTGTAAATCACGTCTCTCTCTCTATGGTATAAGCAATCACTCCAAGCTTGGTTTGGTAAATGCAGTCATATTATGTAAGTTTTTGGAAAGAAACAAAGTGAGGCAGATCATACAGTTTTCCATCGTGGTACTTCTCTTGGGAAGTATTAAAGTGGCTCAGTTAAAGGAATGAGTTATTCTTTCATGAAGAAAACATGCTCTTGACATTCTAGAGGTGACAGGGTCAGCAAATTACAAGCCTATTGATCCAAATCAAAAGTTGATAGTGGACCAAGGTGAAACTTTTTCATATCTGAAAAAATATAGGCTGGTGAGAAAACTCATTTCTCTCAATATTACAAGACATGATATTTCTTATGTAGTCGAAGTTGCCAGTCAATTCATGCAAAATCCTCATTTTGATCATTGGAATGTTCTAACTCACATTCTCAGATATATCAAAAAAAGCTCTTGGACAAGGATTTTGTATGAGTTCAAAGAAATACTCAAATTATAGGGTATTGTGATGAAGAATGGGTTGATTGTCCCATTGACAAAAGATCCACCACAAAATATTGTATATTCATTGGAGGTAATATTGTCTCTTGAAAGATCAAGAATGAAAAATATTGTTGCCCAATCAATGCAAAAGGTGCATACTTATTTGGTCACTTGTGAACTTGTGTGGATTAAAAAACTCCTTCAAGAGTTGAAATTTTGTGAAGTTGACTAGATGAAGCTGTATTGTGATAATTAGGCAACCTTCATACTGCTTTCAATATTGTGCTTCATGAAAGGACCAAAGACTGATTGTCACTTTATCAGGGAGAAACTGTTATCCTAGGAACTACGCACTATATTTATCAGCTCTAACGACCAACATGCAGGCATTCTCACTAAATCCTTAAGAGAACCTAGAATTCAATTTATCTGCACCAAGCTTGGTGCATATAATTTAATGTTTCAACTTGAGGATGTGTACAAAATATGATTGTTATGGAATTTAACGTATTCTTTCAATTCACAAGTATCCTTGGCAACAATAAACGGTCACAATCATAAACAATGACTGAAAAATAAAAAGAGCATAGAAACATATCTCCAAACCACAAATTAATTTCCATGTGTATGTGTGTGCGCGAATAAATTTGGAATAGAGCAATAGGAAATGTCATGTCACCTGGAGCCATTATCCCCGAGGCCATGCAACCAAACTATAGTTGCTTGGTGTTTACCTTTAGGCCTGACAACATAGGTTCTTCCAAACTCAAATGCTCTTCCAGCAGATCTGCCACCTAAAATAGATCCACAATAAAGAATGAGTAATCACCAAAAGAAAACAAGATGGGATATCAATTGTGATCCTTAAATCCACCAATGTTAAACCCATTAATCCATCTTCAGAACTGCGAGATACTGCCCGATAGAATTCAATAAATTACACCTTGAAGTAGCAGGCATACTACAAAGAAGATACTTACCAACAGAACCGAGTGATGGCGCAGCAAAGCTCATTTTAGCCTCTATAAAAAACACCTAATGATCAGTCCTAGGGCTGCAATTTGACATCGATACAAAAAATCTAAGTTAAGTGGACAAGACCAGTAATGGTAACAAGTCCAGAGTAAATGAAGATCCAGCACCACATAAACATAAAAGATATAACTATCAGAATATTTAAGAATTCAATAATTAAGTATCTTAATTTGAAGCAGAAGTTGTATTTCAAGTCTTCACAAACCTCAGAAATACACACAAAGGTACTGTTAGAAATCCCATGCCAACTAGAAATGTAGTAAAATTATAGTATATAAGTGGGTACATATTGCAAGCCAATTTTATCTGGTAGAATTAAACCTAAATCCACTTTCAAAGAGGTATACACCAATATGGCAACCTATCAAGTTGAGCCAAATATTAAACTGGTTTACATTATCCAGATTTCTCAAATGTTGAAATTACAACAGTAGAAGAACATGAGAACATCAGATTTAAAAGACAACAACGTGTTTGCAAACATCAGAGCTTATAGGAGGTTTGCTCTGTTTTAATCATTGAAAAGGAAGGAACCAGATAAGATTTCATTTCCAAAACCAGTAAAATGAAACTCTGAGTAACACAAGAAAAACAGGTATTACAATGTCTGGGAAAACTGAAGTAGAGAAGGGAATCAGAGCTTTTGATGGGTTGACTTTCTCTGTTCACTAGGACTGCAAAACATTAAACCAAACAAACAACAAAAGAACACTATTATTCAATACAAAAAACACACAAGATAAAAAACAAAATGGTTCCCAATCTGGTGCTTAAAATGTGTTCAAAGAAGTCCGAAAAGTTCAAGAGATTTTAAAATAATATTATACAAAAAGAAACCATACTAATGCAAGTATATACCAATTTGTGCTCTGACCTCAATGTTAGAACTAGGTCAAATTTAAACAAGGATCCAAAACACCCCAGTGAACCTATACAAATCCCCAAAAAAGAACAAAATAAAATTTGACAGTAAATCTCATCAAAGATTATATCAAGGAGAATCATGGCTAGAAATAAAATTAATAAATCCACATTCCACTACATACAAATCACCAGCCACAATTCCGAAGCAGAACACACAAAACAAAAAAAAAAGAAACTCAAGCTACACAATTAATTTTAAAGTAAAAAAAGAAAATGCACAAACCTCTGTTGAGAAGTGATTGTACTGCAAAAACATAAAAAAAAAAAATGCTAAGACGAACAACTCTAGTTATAGAAAAACCAACCTCTGTTGTTGATGTCGCGTAACTCCTGATACCAAAAAAATGACAGCTTTGTGTTGATTTGGTTGTCTCCTTGTTTTTAACTTTCTTATTTTTCCCTTCTTCCATATAAATGATAAATTATTATAAACAATAAAAAAATAAAAAATAAAACACACACCACTTACTGTGAACTTTTCAAATGTATTATGAATTTAATTAAATTTTGTTATGTACACGTAAGTTGACTAATCGGTGCACAGCGACCGTTGGATGTAAATCAGTGATGGATATGTGAATGCCACGTATTGTTGACTAGGATAGGCAACAACTATAGTGGAGTGTGTCAGAAGACGCTGCACGATTCAATTGGTACGAGATCGGAAATCCCGTGTGGTCCAGATCTACCCTTTTTGCTTTGACAGCAAGATATGCAAGAAAAATATTTAAAACAAAATCAAGATTATTTAATCTTATTTACGTGATTTGTCAGTACCAAAAAAATATTATTTCAATATTAAAAAGAGTACGGGTAATAATAATTAATTTCTGTAAGTTTTTAAGATACTTTTGATCGAAAATATTTTTTCTTAAAAATATTATGCTTTTTTTTTTCAATGCAAGGTATAAACCGAGTATATATTTATGTTTGTCTAGGTTTGTAATTTATTTTTAGAACTACAGATGATAGTGTTCATAAAAGTGTCAATAAATATTTCAAACTATAAAGAACAAAAAACAAATAAATGTAATTTACTACCTTATTTAATCGTAATATAAATTTATATACTGATCCACACAAAAGTATACAATATTGCTTCTTTTAAGTGCAAAATGAATTTATATTATTGACACAAAAATGAGTAATAAATTACAACAAGAGTGTTATTGATGTGAAAACATCTTATAAAAAAATATAAATAATAAAAGGAGTAGTTCAAGAAAATAGAAACATATAAATAAGATGTTTAGGAATTTTATGTAAGGAAACATGATAAGACTATTAAATTGAATAATTGTTGACTTTGCACTATAAAGATCACAAAATTCAAAACCGATAATATGAAAAAAGAAAACAATTATAATATATATGTTTTTCTTCATTCTTACTTTTGAGGTAGATTACTCGAAACAGCGTACTAATCCTAATCTTTAATTTGTTGTTAAAAAACCATATTAACTACTTAAATTTTTATTTTTACGTAATTGAGATATTATTGTTGAGGTGTACTTATAAAACTAAGAGTATACCTTCTAACACTTGTTAGAATGACATCTTCTAAACTAAATAGATGAAAAATATAAGTGAAATTATCAATATTTCAAGTTTATAAGAAAAATGAGTCAAATTATCAATATGTCAAGTTTATACGAAAAATATGAGTCAAATTATCAATATGATTTTAATAAGTTGAGACATCCTTATTATTGTTTATATGAAATATATAGAAATAAGTAATATCTTCATAATCTCCTATATAAAATAAGAAAGACATTATAAAACTAATAGAAAATGACATTATTTGTCTCAATTATAAAACATTTCTTTATAAAATTCATTTGGAATGAGTTTGTAATATATTCATTATTGTTATATATATAATTGACAATAAAGAACAATTATATTTTTTTACAATAATTTTTATGAATGTGATTATTATTTTTAATAATAATTTCTATGAATGTGATTATTTTTTTTGGAGAGATCAAACTTTTTCATTCCAAAAATAAAAGTAACATGAGTGTTGTTTTTTAGACTAGTGAATGCACATCGAATTGAAAATAATTATTTCACTTAAGAGTTTTACCTAACGAATTTAGTTAAAGTCGAATTCTCATTATATACATAACGATCACATGAGAAAAAACCAAAAATATTGTTAACACGTAAATTTGCATTAATAATTTAGATGGTATCATAAAAAAATATTAAATTAAATATAAACTAGGAAAATTAGAACTACATTTAACACTGAAAAGAATAAGTTTCAGATTAAATAAAATTGACAAAAAAAATAATTATATATATATATATATATATACTTAATAGCAAAAACTAGTACAAAATGTGCTTTTAAACTCGTACATTAGACTTCTGTTTACACCAAACTGTTGCCTATCCAGACGCGGTGGCAGTTTCGTAATTAAGGAGACCTTATAGGCCTCGGTTCAAAGAAGACCGGTGTAGAACAGCTCTACCACTTCGGTTTCAAAGGCAACCAGTGCCTAAACATATATTTACTTTCCAGGCTTTTTGTTCAGAAAACGTGATACTACTTCGGTTGCACGCAGAACCGAAGCATAAAGACCTGACACACGCCTGCAACACGTCAAATCAGTCAAGTCAATATTAATAGGCACCGGTTAGGTTGAAAAATCGAAACAGAAACATAGTAATATTACCTCTGTTATATTTTGAACCGAGGCCGTATAGGCCCAGATCTCTGCGATGTTACCAAGTGGGCCTAGTGACCTAATTAAAGGGTGAAGCTTCTTTCCCTTACGCGCACCGCACCAGATCCTCGTCTTTCCCTTGAAGGCGCACCAGATCCCTTTCGGAGCAAGCCCACAGATCCTCTCTTTCTCTTGAACGCGCACCAGCAGCCACGCTGTTTCACTGAAGCTTCTTCCCTTTCTCTTCTTCCCTTGAACGCGGACGAGCAGCGAGAGTGTTGTGATGGAGGTGAGTGGCCAGCGAAGACATGGAGAGACGTGGCGAGGCGCGGCGAGGTCGCGTCTGATAGCGGCGAGGTGCGGCGAGGTCGCGTCTGATAGCGGCGAGGCGCGGCGAGGTCGCGTTTGATAGCGGCGAGGCGCGGCGAAGTCGCGTCTGATAGCGGCGAGGCGCGGCGAGGTCGCGTCTGATAGCGGCGAGGTCACGTCTGATAGCGGCGAGGCGGTGGCGCGTTGCGAGGAAGGTGGTGGCGCGTTGCGAGGAAGGCAGCAGCGGAGTGAATCGTTTTTCAATTTGGCATTTTAGGGTTTCTGAAATTGAGAATTGGAGAATTAGGTTTTTCATTTTCAGATTTGGGGGTTTTGTTCTTGTTTTTGCAACTTAGGGTTTCAGTTATTCATCTAATTCTGGGGTTTAGTTGTGTTATCTGAGTTTGTTGAGTTTGTGAAACAGCATGATTATCTCCTCGGATTATTCATTTTGTTATCTGAGTTCTTGTTCATTTTTAACGTTTTTCAGTTTTGGATTTGAAATGTTTTTCAGTTTGGGGTTTGAAATCAGAATCTGAAATTATATCAGAACTGAAGCACGCAAGAAAAAAAAAGATCCTACTACCTCGGTTTAGGTTCTAACCGAGGCCGTAGAGACAAACAAAATAACTCGGTCTGGAACCGAGGCCGTAGAGACAGACAAAATAACTCGGTCTGGAACCGAGGCAAAAAGACTACCACTTTTTACCTCGCCTGAATATGCCTCGGTTCAAAAATCGGTGCCTATGAGTAAAATTAACCGGTGTCGTATCCTCTTCCTGCACTAGTGAAATTATCCATGAAATCTAACTATTATTTATATTAATCAAAATGTTGAAAATGATGTCTATTTAAACGTGACTAGCAATACACCATTTATTTTTCTTTTACTTGAAGTCTAAAAGTGAAATTACATATTACTTGATGGGGGTCCACACTCATAATGTGTCTATGACAATGGTAAATAGGTTTTTGCAAGCAGAGTTATAATCCAAGAGTCCATTAAAAAGGTAGAACTCCACTAATAACTCACATATTCCTTGTTAACTACTAATGTTGTGATATATGATAATTTAATTATCTTTTGTTAATAATTTATATTTTATAATTTGTGTTACTCACATATTTTGTATGGAAGAGATGTTAGAATTATAGGATAGAGTTAAAAAAAAAAGGATAATTTGAACTTTTATCCATTTTTAAAAATGAGAAACAACAACTTTTTCAAATTTCTTGAACTATGATACGAGTGAAAAATATATTTATAAACAAGAATAAGTCTAAAATAATTTTAAACAAATGTATGACTTGAATAATTTTAATCAATTAAAAATGTTAAAATATGTGATTAAAGTCAAATGTTTAATTTTATATTTTAATTAATTTTAATAGATTAATTCAACACTTCAATGGATTAAAAAAATATTAGATTTTCTAACAAAACTAAAAACATTTTAACATATTAAATCATATTTTAATTTATTAAAAGAAACTTTGAATCATAAATAGTTCTGTAAATCCTTAAAATCTTATGATAAAATAAAAGCCATGAATGTAAGCAATTCTTTAATTTTCAATTGAATGAAAAACACACACATGATCTTGAATTTTCATGATACTTACTATTCTCTTATACACAGTAGAAAAGCACTTACCTGGATCCATTATACAATTTCTTCCTATCAATGTTATCCCTTCCCTTACTTCTCTTTAATGTTTTCTTGATGATATAGAAATTCTGAAGAATGTCTTTCTCTGTCAAAGTCACAGTTTCCTTTCTTTTCCTAAGAACGTTACTTCTCTCTTTTTCTTTTCAGAAACTTAACGTCAACTACAGTAAAACATTTTTCCCTCTTTTATGATATTTAATCAACTTTAATAAAATATCAAAATGCCCTTTATTGAAGTGAGAAGAGAGGGATTAATTTTAATAACTCTAAAATAATCCCTATAACTTTAATACCTCATATTCTAATAATCATCACATTAGAATTTTTACATCAAAGTTATACTTTAAATTACATGAACCAATCTTAAATATTAATATAATTTAACATTCTCCCACTTGGTTCATGTGATGACTTGAAGATCTAAAACTAAACTTTAAGTGTGCACCATTCATTAGAATTATCAAGTCATCATCCTTATATGAATTGAAATGATCGTATCATGGCGGGCAAAAGTCATGAACGACAAGATTCCTTCCATGTATCACATAATTAAACCAACTCAACATAACTTTAATCAATCTTTTAACTTTGATGTCTCTAAAAGAGATATAACACGTTACCACAATCAATAATACATGTATATAACTTAATGTGGATAACAATAGAATAAAGAGAAACATAACTTTAATTGAATTCACAAGTGTCATGACAGTACAAACATATAACTATACATATCCATATAGATAGATAACATCATCATGTTAATATTGACTTATCCATAATGCCCATACTTTCAACATGGCCAATAAAAGTTTTGGGCGGTAGTCCTTTAGTTAATGGATCTGCTATCATCAAATTCGTACCAATATGCTCAATTAACACTCTACGTTTCTTCACTTCTTCTTTGACCGACAAGTATTTCAAATCCATGTGTTTAGCAACCTTTGAGTACTTGTCATTTTTAGAGAAGAAGACGGGTGCAGAATTATCACAATAAATCCTTATCGGCCTAACAATACTGTCAATAATGTCAAGCCTCGATACAAAGTTCCGCAACCACAAAGCATGAACCGTGGCTTCAAAGCATGCCACGAATTCAGCCTCCATGGTGGAAGTAGCAATGACTGATTGTTTTGCACTTTTCCAAGAAATTGCTCCTCCAGCTAATAGATAAACATACCCAAAATGGATTTTCTTGAATCCAAACATCCAGCATAGTTTGAATCCGAGTAGCCAACCATCTCAAGATGATCTAACCTTCTGTAGGTGAGCATGTATTCTTTGGTACCTTGTAAGTACCTAAGAACTTTCTTTGCAGCTTTCCAATGATCCATTCCGGGATTACTTTGATATCGGCCTAACATTCCAACAACAAAACTGATATCTGGCCGAGTACAAGTTTGAGCATACATCAAACTCCCAACCACTGACGCATAAGGAATAGACTCCATGGCCTTTCGTTCTAAATCATTCTTGGGACATTGCATTTGACTAAACGTATCCCCTTTTTGAATTGGAACTACTCCAGGAGAGCATTTTTCCATTCTGAATCTCTCTAACACTTTGTTAATATAGCCTTTTTGAGACAAACTTAACAATCCTTGTGATCTATCACGAAATATTTCTATTCCTATCACATAAGATGCCTCATTCATATCTTACATTTCAAAATTGCCAGAGAGAAACTTCTTTACATCATGTAACATACCAACATCATTAGCAACAAGAAGAATGTCGTCAACATATAGAACCAATATAACAAACTTACTCCCATTGATCTTTATATATATATACACCGGTCAACAGTGTTCTCTACAAAACCATATGAAGTTATGGTATCATTAAATTTTAGATACCATTGTCGGGAAGTTTGTTTCAGTCCATATATTGATTTCTTCAATTTACACACCAAATTTTCTTTTCCTGTTATTGTGAAACCTTCTGGTTGATCCATATAAACTTCCTCTTCTAAGTCACCATTCAGAAAAGCAGGTCTTTACATCCATTTGGTGAAGCTCTAAATCATAATGAGCCACCAAAGCCAAAACAATTCTCAAAGAGTCCTTCTTAGAAACAGGGGAGAAGGTCTCTTTGTAGTCAATGCCTTCCTTTTGAGTGAAACCTTTGGCGACTAATCTAGCTTTATACCTTTCAATATTGCCTTTTGAGTCATGTTTAGTCTTAAAGACCCATTTACAACCGACTCTTTTTGAACCCTTAGGCAATTCAACTAGATCCCATACTTTATTGTCATCCATTGATTTTAATTCTTCTTTCATAGCATTCAACCAATTCTCTGAATTATTACTTTCCATGGCTTGTCTGAAAGAGACTGAATCCTCATCAATGCTTAAGTCACATTCATGTTCAACAGAGTAAACCACATAATCATTCGAAATAGCAGGTCTTTTCTCCCTTACAGACCTTCTTAATTATGCTTCTTGTGGTTCCTCTATCAATTGTTCATTTATGACTTGCTCATTTGTGACTTGCTCATTGTCAATTGGCTCAACATTTATATGTTCATTTTGTGGGATTGGAACATTAACTTGTTGTCTCTGCTTGTTGTGTGACTGTGATACAACAAGAGGGATAACAACTTCAGAAGAGACATTAGATGTAGAAACACTATCAGTATGCTCTTGAATATCCACTATTCGTGATTCCTCACTCCCAATAAATTGACCATTTTCAATGAACCGAGCATTTCTAAACTCAACTATTCTTGTACTATGGTTAGGGAAATAAAATCTATATCCCTTTGATTTTTCAGGATAACCGATGAAGTAACCACTAATGGTTCTTGCATCAAGCTTCTTTTCATGTGGATTGTATAACCTTACTTCTGTCGGACAACCCCAAACATGAAGATGTCTCAAACTGGGTTTCCTTCCAGTCCATAGTTCATAAGGAGTTTTAGAAACTGCTTTGCTAGGAACCCTGTTAACCAGATATACATCAGTCTTTAATGAATACATCCACAAAGATAAAGGAATGTTACTATGACTTAACATACTCCTAACCATGTCCATAAGAGTACGATTTCGCCTTTCTGCTACACCATTTTGTTGTGGTGTACCGGGCATTGTATACTGTACACAAATATCAGTGTGTATTAACTCAAGAAGTTGACTACTTCTTGTGGCGGGATAGTTTGATATGTGTTTTGTTTGTTTACCCTTAATACAATCAATACATACATCCCAGTCATCAAAATCCAATTCAGGTAAAATTTCATTTTTCACTAACCTCAACATCCTTTCTTTGGATATGTGACCCAATCTTTTATGCCATAAGAAAGCAGAACATTCTTTTTCTGCACCATAATTTCTATCAACAACATGTTCAACATTAAACAGGGATTCAAAAAAATTAACATCAAGATTTAAACGATATAAACCATCCAATAATGTACCAGAACCATAATAGTATGAAAGTTTATACAAATGAAAAATATCATTTTCAATCTTAAAGTTAAAACCTAAATAATCCAACTTTGCAACATAAATTAAATTCCTAGCACAATCAGGAACATAGAGACACTTTTCAAGATTCAAACAATAACCAGTGTCTAGAATCAATCTGTAAGTCCCAATTCCTTCTATTCGTGCCTTCATTTTGTTCCCCATATATAAATATTTTTCAGTTCCTTTTATGGGCTGGATTGAAAGGAATCCCTGCATAATATTAGAAACATGAGTGGTAGCTCTAGAATCCAACCACCAGGTATTATTAGGCACTTCAATTATATTTGCTTCAAAACTTACAGAAACATAAAAAGTACCTTTCTTTTCGAACCAAGATTTTCTTTTCGGACAATCTTTCTTGAAGTGACCTACTTTCTTGCAAAAGAAACATTTCTGGTCCTTCTGGATATTGCCCTTATTAACTTTCATTTGAGCTTTGTCCTTCTTGTTCTTCTTTCCTGATTTGGCTTTACTGAAGCTAACACCTTCATGATTTGTGAGATGGATAGAATGATCTTTCATTTTCTTCAATCTCCCTTCCTCTTGTACCAACATGGCTTTGATTCCTTGAAAGTTCCATTTATCCTTAAGAGTGTTATAGTTCACTTGGAACTGGCCAAATTCAGGAGGAAGAGAGTTCATGATAAACTGTACCAGAAAAGACTCATTCACCTTCATTCCCATTGACTTTAATCTTGCTGCTATATTAGCCATTCCAGTTACATGGTCATGTATGGGATGTGACCAGTCAAACTTTTTGGTAGTCAGCTCACTCATAAGAGTTCCTACAATAGACTTGTCAGTTATGTCTGATTGTGAGTACTCCTTGATCATTTTCATGAATTCCTTTGCATTTTCTGTTTTAGGCATAGAAGGTTTTACATTCTCTACCATAGACATGCGCATCAAGTTTAGTGACAGCCTGTTAGACCTATGTCAAGCCTCATAAAGAGACTTCTCATCACTTGTACTAGTCTCTGTAATGGCTGTAGGCATTTCATCCATCATAATTGCCATGTCCAAGTCTAACACACCCAGTTGGAACTGGATTTATTCTGACCAATCAGCATAATTGAGCCCATTAAACTTTACCACATTGTTGCTCAAACCTGATAAATTCATGTAAGTTGGAAATAATACACAAGCTCATACATTAATGCTTTGATAAAATTAATGGATTCAAACAAATTACTACACTAGTCATACATTCAAGTTCACCTTTGGGTGACACTTAAACTGATAGGTAATTATTTAAGTCATTCATTTAAGTTCACCTTTGGGTGATTCTTAAACTGACAAATTTCATATATACTTTAATAAACAATCAATCATACTTAAGTCTATATGTATGCTATCTTTGGATATACAAACATATTTACTAAGTACATGAAATGTCTCACTTTAATGTCATCAATTCTGAACAATGGTTCACCTTTGGGTAATCCATAACATCCTTATATCAATGACTAATAACTATATATATTCATAATTTAACATCCTTTATATTATGAATAATTTTCACAATAACATGAGCAATTTAAAAGAACAGCAGAATTGCTAAAACTTTTAATTTTGATTAGAATTATAACTCATCCGAAATTCAACTTAAATTTCCTTCATCCAAGGTTAATAAACAATTACATATAATTCATAAAACAAAAAATTATATCATACATGCCAATAGATGCACTCTTAAAGTTAAAAAATAATTTTCCAGGGTGAATGAAATTCACGTGAATTGAAACAATCATGCAACAGTAAATGCAATAATCAAAAGTTAAAAAACTTGCGGCAATGAAATTCACGTTACAGTGAATTGAATAAAACCCTACGAATTAATTTTCTTTCATGCCAATAAAATAATTAAACATCTAAAAAATTAAAATCCCTAAATTTTTACAATTCAAAAATTAGGATTTCAAAAAATTGAGAAAATTACCATTCATGGAGAATCATAAAATTCAGAACTTGGCTCTGATACCATTTGTAAGCATTCTTTAACACATGATCTTGAATTTTCATGATACTCACTATTCTCTCATACACAGTAGAAAAGAACTTATCTGGATCCATTATACAATTTCTTCCTGTCAATGTTCTCCCTTCTCTTACTTCTCTTTAATGCTTTCTTGATGGTATAGAAATTCTGAAGAATGTCTTTCTCTGTCAAAGTCACAGTTTCCTTTCTTTTCCTGAGAGCTTACTTCTCTCCTTTTCTTTTCAGAAACTTAACTGCAGTAAAACTTTTTTCCCTCTTTTATGATATTTAATCAACTTTAATAAAGTATCAAAATGTCCTTTATTGAAGTGAGAAGAGAGAGATTAATTTTAATAACTCTAAAATAATCCCTATAACTTTAATACCTTATATTCTAATAATCATGACATTAGAATCTTTACATCAAAGTTATACTTTAAATTACATGAATCAATCTTAAATATTAATATAATTTAACAATGAAAACTTACAATAAAAAAATATGAAAAAGAAAACATAAGAACATTAGATCAATGTCTCTCTTCAACTAATCTTAACTTGGAATCTTCATCTTTCCCATCTTTATTACAATTTGTTTCATTTATTCCAAATGTTTAATTCTGCTCATTGGACATTTCAAACATGGTTAGAATAATTACACATTAATTGCATGAAGTTCATAGTAAAGAGAAACTTATTTATATTGCTTATTTCATCGGATATTGATAACTCTTTTTTCAAAAGCTTTGACCCAAGAAAGCATTTTAACTTCAGACAATTTTTTAGTCAAATCTAATCCGTATTAGGTAAGTTTTGATCAAATCCATGGGAAAGTCTAAGAGTTGACTTACACATTAAAGTTGCAATACTGTCTGTTTCATAGATCAAAATTTCAATGAAAAACAGGGTGAATTTAGTCACTGACTTGAATAAATGAAACCAGCAAATATTTCAGAAAATTTTATTCCTATTTTCTGTACATGTTTGAAGATCCACCAAATAGAAAGAAATGATCAAGTGATATAATTTACTAACAAGTTTAGGAACTATATTTCAAATTCACATGGAGAATCAAACAAGTTATAAACAGCAATGCTATTCTTCCTTAAAACTCTCATAAAAACTATTTACAGTAACAGAGAAATATAAACTATAAGATACATGATTGATAAAGACAAAAAACCAACACTGCAATTAAATGTCATGAAAAAATTTAGTAGAAACATTACTGAAATCATAAAAACATCATCCTTTTTTTTCCAAATTGAGTAGCTAAGGTATCTATCTTCCAGACAAAACAGTGGTAGCATGGGAGTAGGTAGATGAACACTCCACATCGCTTTCTGTTCTTCGATTTGATATAAGGTCCAACCTTTGCAAGCTACTGCTATCTGTTGCACTGTCATCCACACACAGAAAATCAACAAGAACCATTCTGGTATCAGGTGGAAGTTCTACCCTCACACGCCCTTCAAGCATATCAACAACTTGGGCCATGCTAGGCCTTGATCTTGGCTTCTCTTGCACACACCACAAAGCAACATAAACCAGTGTCTTTACCTGCCTCTCATCAACACTCCCACCTTCCAACAACCTAGGATCAACAATTTCCATGACTTTACCTTCCCTCACTTTCTCATTCACAATCTTAGGAAAGTACTGGCATTTTCTTTTGGACTTGGCCTTTACATCATCCACGAAGCAAACGTTTTTTCTGCCTCCGACAATCTCCAGAAGAACCATCCCATAACTATATATGTCTGTCTTATCCGAAATACCTTGCTCTAAGAGCCACTCAGGTGCCAAGTACCCTCTTGTTCCTCTAATGGCAGACACAACCTTTTGGCTTTCATCCTTTCCAACAAGCTTTGCCAAACCAAAATCTGAAACAAGTGCTCTATAATTCTCGTCCAACAGTATATTTTCTGGCTTTACGTCAAGGTGCAAGATCTTTGACCTGCAATCATGGTGAAGATAAGCAAGTCCCTTGGCAACATCAATGGCAACTTTGTACCTTAAATTCCACGGCAAGCACCCACCAAGGCGCCTCTGAGATAACCTTTTGGGAAAAATCCAACAATCCAAAGACCCATTTGAGACATATTCATAAACAAGGTACCTAGGTGCTGTCGGAGCATTACAGTAGCCCAACAGCCTCACCAGGTTCACATGGTGCACACTAGCTATGGCTGCAACCTCTGATCTGAACTCCTTCTCCCCTCTTTCCTCTCCATCGATTCGTTTCACGGCAACCGAAGTGCCATCATTGAGAATACCTTTGAAAACTGAAGCAGAAGCACCTCTTCCAATCAGTGCCTGAAACCCATCTGTGGCTTCCTCAAGCTCCTTGTATCTGAACTTAATGGGAACGCCGGCAACTTTCTTCAAGAAACTGTACTCCATGCGAAGTTCTCGGCCTTCAGATTTCAACTGTGACTCCAATAGCCTCCTCCTGCGGTTGAACCTTTTGCTGAGGAGAACATAAGCAAAGACTGCAAGAATAACAACAACACCGGCGCCAAATATAAGGAAGAAGCCCTTTGAGAGCTTCAACGTGACACGAGCAACAATTATGAGAATAACCAGTGCAATCACTGATATAGCAGAGATTATATTCTGTCTCCTTTCATCCATCAAAACTTCACTAAGGAAGCATAACATAACAGCCTCAATGTTTTTCCACCTTTGGAAATCTGAGAACCCAGTTGTTGATTCGATCAGCAGTTTTGCTTGTGAGTGCAGTAAAAAGATATGATTTTTTTTCTTCTTTGAAATGGTTGCGAAAGAGAAGGCAAAGGGTGACCATTTCCATCTTCAAAATAGCCAAAAATTAAAATATTGGGTAGTTTATAAAGTATTCAAATAGATTAGAATCAATCAAGATATTGAAGTTCATTGCTGTCTCACTTGCTTTATAAGGGCAAATAATCTCCAATAATTTACGTCAAAAAAGAATTTTTTTTGTTTGGTAGTTCGACATTATAATAATCTCCAATAATTTACATAGCTCAACGTTGTTAATTCTTTTCATGAATTGAAAATTCTAAATTTATGTAATGTATTTGGTTTGATTTATGAATATGCAATACTCAGAAAAACCGACAAGATTTGGAGTTAATTCCGCTTACGGTTTAATTCCAAACTGCTCTTGATTTGAAAGAAGTTCGGCCCGTTTAGCACACTTAAGAAATATTTATACATACTTTAAATTTATGCCACCCCTGTGTTTTGTTCTATTTGAAATTTTTTATCGTCAATTTTTTTATGTTAATTAGAAAAAAATGTATTTTAGTTCCCCTTAATTAAATAATATAAAATATACTTTTTAAATGTCAATTAGTCACATTATCTATCAATGATATATATATATATATATATATATATATATATATATATATATATATATATATATATATATATATATATATATATATATAATTAAAATATCACTATAAAAAGTTTTGTAATTATTGATGGACCTGGTAAAAATAAATCAAATGATAAAACCAAATTTGAGATAAATTTTATCCACAAATTTTAAAATTTCAATTACTAATGGAAATATAATTTAATAATGAATTTGTTGATTTGGTAAATTTCGGTTAGTAAATTATAATTGTTATTATCAATAAATTTGCCTATTGTTAGTCGATAAAAGAATGACACTTTTAATTATGAATTTTGATCAATTTCTATAAAATTTATTAGTAAAATATGTTAGTAATTTATAATTTTTATTATTCATAAATTTTTTTTGTTAATGAATTCTAAGTAAAAAAAGCCGATAAAATTATTGTTAAGTTTGATCACATTTTTATTATAAATTTTACTTCTGATTAAATTTTATTGATAATTATAGATGAATATTTATCGACGAATTTTAGACAATAAATAATTATCAACTAATTTTGTCATCAGTAACTATTGATAAATTTTCTTATTCATTATTAAAGTTTATCAACTATCTTTTTACGGTTGATGATTCGTCGATAAACTTAAATTACAAACAAATTTTTTGTTATTATCAACGAACAAAATGTGTCATTACTTAGCGAATTTTTCGTAGTGTATAAACAATCATATTGTAAAATACAATAGCGAATTTAAATTTAATATCATCACATTATAGTTATTTTTTTATTTATACAAGAAAAAAAATTATATCAATCATAATTAAGATGTCTATTTTAGGAATCATTTCTTATTTACAAAAATAATACACTGTATATTTTTTTTCTATTAGATGATCTATTGATCACATACTTACAAATTTAAGAAGCAAAATACACATGCAACACATGTAATCTCAGTTTTACTTATTTGTTGGTTCTTCATAAGACTAGAAACAATCTTAGATTAATTCAACCTTAACAAAGTTGTTAGATATATCAAAATATGGTATTATTTGTAATCACCAAAACTTTGAGTTACTTACTAAAAATTGTATAAAATTATGTTTAATTTTTTTTTGTCTTAACAATCTCATCTCCTTT
Organism: Vigna angularis; assembly: GCF_016808095.1. NCBI lineage: Eukaryota > Viridiplantae > Streptophyta > Magnoliopsida > Fabales > Fabaceae > Vigna > Vigna angularis. The sequence continues at coordinate 7,680,476 of NC_068973.1, read as the reverse complement.
TTAATTATGACAAATAATATTAATTTTATAGCAAGAAAAACTATACATTTCACATTTCTATCTTATCATTTGCATTACTTAGTTTTATTAAAAAGGAATCAAAGTTGATTGAATCAAAGTATTCTTCAAATTGAGAGATAAATGTGGTCCATTTTAATAAAATTTTGAAATTCATTGTTTTCAAATTAGCAAGTATTTATTTTAGTGGTCTATCACATATATACACTAGTGTAAAAACAGTATATAATGTCACACGTTCAACATCCAACCACTGAATAACCAACATTAAAAATGATCGGTGACATTTTCGTAAATAAATGCAATTATTAGACGTCGTTTAGAATTGTAATTCGACATCAATTTGTTATATTGGGTAAATTTTGCGAAAATGTTTGGTGCGAAGGTGAAAATGTATTTACATATGACATTGAATTCCCTAGAATTAGACGTCAAAATGATATAAAACATTGAATGTCTCAACCTTAGCCGTTAAAAGGTTAGTAAATTGAATAAAAATTTGAGCGGAAGATTGAAAATTCATTCACTTTATCTTAGCACGCAATACCCTTTTCTCTGCTCAAACTTTTCTAGAACGAAGTTTGACGACCATCACATATGTAATATTTCTTTCATCTGTTACAAATGCATGTTAATTAACTACTTTAGGTATGATTTTCGTTTGTTTTGACCGATTATTTTCGTGTTCTTGTCCTTCCTAGGCGCATTATGCTTTCTCTCTCACTGGTGACATTACTTTATTTCGACGAACCCACTTTTGAAGGTTAATTTTCGTTTTCGTTTTCAAGAACTTATTTGTTTTTTGTTTTTGAACTTCTTTGTTGTTTTTGTTTGGTTGAACCGGTTTGTTTTTGTTTGATTGAACTTGTTTTTTTGTTGATAGTACACTACACATTTATAGTTCATACATGTTTTATAAAATATTAAAAATTGAAATTTGTTATTTACAATTAATTAAAAAAAACAAAAAAAATTGATTAACGTCGAATATTGACAAAATTCGACGTTAATCAAATTAACGTCGAATTGTTCTATGTTCGACGTCAATTTAACATTTCTCCATATGACGTCAATATCGAATTCAACGTGAAGAACCAAAAAATAACGATGGTATAGAGTCTTTTTGTATTAGTATATCTCAACAACAAACATCAAGAGACAAAAACATATGATATTTATAAGATAAAGCTTTTATACATTTAAAAGAAACTTATTATTAAAGAAGAGTGAAGAAAGAAAATTAATGTGTTCTATCTCTTAAAAAAATTCCTAAATAATGACCAAATTTTAGTGAGTAAAAATATTTTTAGAGACCAATATTTTAATTAAATATCAATTTAGAGATCAATTATTTGGTAATCAAAACCTTAGTAACTAATGTTAATGACATGATAAAAACTATTTTAAATTTAAAGACTAACAATAATTTTTTATTCCTATAAATTATTTTAATTACTACTAATTTTAATTTACAAATTAATATATAAATTGGTTATTGTAATAATTAATTAATTTTAGTCATTAAATTTATTCATTATTTAAAAATTTTCTTGTCTCACAAATTATTCTCAATTTTAACACGTACATCCCATTTATATTTCTCATTATGATAATACGATTAATACTTCACAAGTTCATCAAACTAAGAAGCTTATGCACCCAACCTAACTAATATGGTCTTCCTTTAGTTTTAAAAATGTTCTTATTTTTATGTTTTTTTTAGTCCTAGGAGAATAATTTCCCAAAACGCTTCGAAAACGTCTCACAATATAATTCCGTTAAAGGTGGTGGAATTTTAATTAATTTATAAAAATATTATGTTTTATTTTATTTTATTTTTAAAATTTTTTTACCCAAACGTATCTAATAAAATTGGATTTCTTTGGATAAAAGTTGGAAATAAAACCAACTTGCAGATACGGAAATAATATTGCTATCTTTTATTCACAATATTAAAAAACATGTTTTTTTTTTGTGACATCGACTTTTTAAAAAGTTTATACATTCGCTACACAAAATGTATATCCGGTATATCTTCTGTACCTTGAAAATATTAAGTTTATATTTTATGGAAAAGTCAAAGAGGTACAAAAAGACTTTTTTTTTTAAGTTTGTTAATTATTTTAAAATTTGTGAGACGTGTCCAACCAGAATTTTGAAGGATGGTGATATACAAATATCATATTCTTTTAGTCTACACCAATCTAATATTAATAAAAGATTAATTTTGTTTTAAAATATAAAATAAATTGAGATGAATCAAGTAAAAATAATAATAAAAAAATATTAAATGTTAAAAAGGTGTAGAAAGATTGAAAATGAATGTTTATATTTTTTCTATTTCTAACACTATAAGCTGCTCTTCTCAGAAAAAAAAAACAGAATACTACACGCACTGCTGTATATAAAATTTGAGAAAAATATCAGTATATACCTCATATATTGATCTTACACATACCACCAAGAAATAAAACATGCAATATCATATCATATAACATACAAAAAAAAATTATTTTAGGCGGGGTAGTATTTATTTTATTTTATTTAAAATGACCACCTAATTATTTCTATATAGTATAAAAACTAATTATGTAATAAATCAAGATGAGAGAGATATAGAGCTGAAAAGAGAGAGCACTAACGAGACAAAAAGGAATGATAGCATGGAATATTTGTGAATGCTACATGCTGACATTTTCAAACGAGATAAGGTCAACTTAATAACACGAATTAGTCATGCTTAAGTTATATATTGCAAGATGGCGCTTAACCCACATCCCTCCATCAGTTTCTGCAATTATTTATAATTCTGATTAAGAAAATGTTACAGGAAATTTTCAACCCTCTTAATCTTATTTTTAAAATTGTTTAATTATTATTTTGATCCACTTTTTTTTTATAATCTTAATATATATTTTTTTAGTTAAGTCTTTGGGTTAAATTTTAATTTAATTATTTATGTTAAATTTGTATAAACAGTGTTGAATAGACGTTAATGTCTTTTTAGTAAATAATACGTGTCATTTCGAAATATTTTTGTTTTTTAAATTTTTTACGTGTCATAGTCAACGTAATGTCATATTAAAATATTAATAGTGTCAGTGGTATATAAAAATATTAATATAAAAAATGTCATATATTTAATTGAGTCCTTGTATTTATTTTTGACTCAATTAAGTTTTAATTTTTTTTAAAATTAAATAATATTATCTTTATTCAAAATAAGATCAAATTAATAATGGAGTCTAATTATAATTTATATACTAATGTTATAATTCTACCTAAGACTTAACCGTACTAGTTTTATCCTTTTTTTTACAGCTCCACTTTGCATTGTACAAGAACATATGGTTTTAGTATTTTTAAAGTTTGCATTTCATACTTTAGCCATCTCAAGGTTTTCCTCCTTTGATTTTCGGTTTAATGTCTTCATAAGTCCCTATTCTTATCCAGAATTTCAAATAGGACTCTTTCTTTTTTGGCGTCTCAATTGGGTCCTTATTTTTGTAAAATTTGAGCAATTAAAGGTCTGTCGTTAAATTAGGCAAACGACTGTTTAAGTGTTGATTACATGGCATGGTCAAACTTCAAGTTAATGAGACGTGGCATTATAAATTAATTTTGTATTAAAAATTATGAATGCATGATGGTGTAATAAGCTTTTTGAAAGGGCAAAGTGAGAAAAATAAAGACTTTCTACTTCTTCTTCTACCTCCACATTCTCGCTCCTACGTCCAAAATTTCCATGGCTGCGTTTTGGTTCTTTTGAATTGGGAATGCACGAACCTTGAAGGTGGTTTCCCTTGCAGGTTGTGATTGGGATTCTGGCTTAGAGGAGGTGGATAGAGATTCACAATGGTGCTCTGGATGCTTTTTGAGGGTTTCTGTTGTGGCCAGATTTGGGGGTTTTTGGGGGTTTCTGGTTTGGCTTTGCTAGTCCGGTGATGGTGGGGAGCGATAGTTTTAGTGCTTGCAGTTGGAGCGTGGAGGAGATTGAATCTTGCGATCTGGCAGAGAGGAACACGCTACTGGTTATGCGATAGTGGAGAAGACAAAGATGTCGCGGCGCACTCGCGATGATGGAAGGACATGGTCTGAAGGTTCTCGCGACGGTGTCCATGGTAGCGCGAGGTAAGATTTGACGAACTCTGTCTGTGTCGTGGTGATCATAGAGGTTGGCGATTTGGGTGGTGCGACTGGGTTGTCTGCTTTGCGCGTATTGGGGTTCATGGCGTTGGTGGCGGCGACTTTCGCTCCGACGAGGATGATGATGATGGAGGTGCGCGATGATGATTTTGCGAATTGGTTTTCTCTGTTTAGGTTTCTGCGATTTTGTGCTTTGATTGACAAAGAAGATGATGGGGGTGTGTTGCGATTCTGATGGTGGTGGCTGTGGAGGCTTGTGACTCTGCAGCGACACTAACGGTGTAGATGAACAGCGGTGGTGGGCCACGGCGAGATGAGCAAGGTGGTCGTGCTTCAACTTGTTTCAAACTGATGTTCTTCCCCACCAACACTTGCATCTACTTCAACAACATCGATTTTGTGGATGAATGATGAGCCCTATGACTCAAATTTTCCAATTTCATTTCGACATAGCAATTGCAGAGAGAATGTATAATACCAATTTCCAACTTTGCGCTTTCTTTAATTGAATTTCCATTCTGTTTACTTAATTTTTTTAATTCAAAATTTAAAATAATAGAATTGAGTCACGTTTTTAATGACACATATGTTAAAACAACATTGTCAACATGTCAGGTGACCTAATCCTTGACGAAAAGTCCCTATTTGATTCAATTTTACAAAAATAAGGATCCAGTTGAGACGCCAAAAAAGAAAGGGTTCTATTTGAAATTCTGGATATAAATATGGACTTATGGAGACATTAAACCTTGATTTTCCTGTTGTTTATTAACACACACTACTGTAACATAATTGAAAGGTTGAACTTTCACCTTTTATATCTTCTTTGCATCTAAAGAAAAAGGCAAACTTTCACTTTGCAAACACAAACGGTTAATTTTCTTTTGAACAATGATATGTTAAAAGACATATTTTATTTAACAATATTTTCATACAATATGCATGTCATTTTCTTATTAAGTTTAAAATATATCAATACAATAATAAATAAATAATTAATCAATAAAAAAATTGTAATTTGTTAAAATGTTCTAAAAAAAATCTATATTAAAATATCTTTTTTCTTTTCTTTTTTTTCCAATTCTAATTCCTCTTTCTTCTTTTAATTTGTGTATAATCTTATAATATAAGCATAATTATAAATATGAAAATTTTGTTTTAGAATTTTTATTTACTATTCATGTACATACATTTACTTGAATTAAATTGAAAATTTATTGTATGTCTTATATGTTTTCTTTCTAAAAATGATATTATTTATTGTTTATCAAATATTCTATAACAGTGCAACCCAATCAGTTTTCCTTAGAACTTTCTGCTACTCTCCATGACATAATCACTCATTTCTACTTGAAATGAGGTTATTGAGAGTGTCAGGATCATTCTCCAATCCAGGAGCCCCTACTTCAAATACATTACACAACATAACCAACTTAGGATATTTCTCATTAGAATTCCTTTTTTACATCATACTTAAATCCACAATTCTCATATTATTCGCATATCATTATGCATGTTACCCATATGTTTGCACCATACTTAATCATATATATAGCCTCATTGCATACTAAATACATGAATCCACTGAACATCCACCAAAAGAACCAAAAAATAACTCATTCAAGTTATCAATGTACCAAATACAACTCAAAAGCCAATAAGAACAAGAAAACAAAGATCAAAAATCACTATTGCACCCCTGACGTTCAGCCCCAACATTCTGGCACTCAGCCCAATCTCCATTGGAAAGTAGCGCTCCAAGCTACTTTCCTGACGCTCAGCTCCAACACCACTAGAATAATAACGCTCACTCCTACAATCCTGGGACTTAGCCCTGTACTAAAAGATCAACAACTCTAAAACTAGCTTCGTTTGACCCCAATACCTATCTAAATGATCAAAAAGATATCCTAAACAATGAGAATGATTCAAATACATCTTTATAACTTAAATTAAATACTAATTTGATCATTTGGTAAAGAATCAAGGTTCAATCAATCAATTTACAACTAAAACTCATATATCATATTCTAAACATTTTACCTCGGATTTAGTTGAACAAATAGGCTATACAAGTCTTAAATGGTCTAGACACCAGCCCCAAACATCAAGTTTTTCTCTAAAACCACTCCTTTAGAACTTCACCACTCAAAAACCCCTTATTTGGATAAAAACATGCAAATACCCACACACTAGTCCACTATTGAACTCCACACCAGATTTTACTGGTTTTACAACTTCAACAAGTCTTAAATGACTTCCAAAGTAACCTCAATCTATTGTCTACTGTTTTTCCAGACCAATCATTTCCCCATAAATTTGCCTATTAAACCCCCCTAATTTCACCCTAAAACAAGTATAAAACAACTTAGTTTCTTTCTCTCCACTAGACATAAAAAATTGACCATCTAATAGTATAAACCAATTATAAAAGACTTTATACCACTCACCAAACTGCAAAATTCCCTTTGTGACTCATTGTTCTAAGAATTTGTATATCAACACTATAAATTTGGACCACAAAGTAGTACTTCAACCTCTTCGTTTCACAAATATAACCATCAACACAGTTTTGCATTAAGTCCATTACATTTTTAGCATATATGAACTTACACAACATTCACACAATCATTCAACATCAAGATTACACCATGAATCATAAACAATTACTATTTTCTCAATTTAGCATATCCAAGCTATCATATAACCATATAACCACATCAATAACAAATTAAAACTTACTATTACATATATGAATGACAAATTAGCTTCTCTCACCTCACAAGATTGCCTATCAAGCTCTAGAACCGTACTCTCAATACTTCCGACACAAGAAACTATAAATACACCTACGAGACATCGAAAAGAAAAAGAAGGAGAGTCCTTAGGACCTCTGATTGACAAGGATCTAAGAAGACATATTGAAACGTACATGCGATGGAAAACTCCATGCATGAACTCGAGTAAAAGACATAGAGCAAAAATGAGTCGAAACTTATTTGCTCTATTGCATAAATCAATATGATAGATGTGGAGATTACCTTGCTGTGATCTCCTAAGTACCTCCTGATCATCAAATAGATGATCGAGAAGTTAAAAAAGTTAGAGAGAATGTAGAGAGAATAGAGAGGAAAAGTTTTCGCAAGATGAACATTGTTTTAAGTAATGAGACAATTTTAAGAACTTTTATTTATATTATCAAACTACTTTAAAGTATAATAATCAATCTTATTATTTTAATACACCTATAAAAAAAAATTTGTCCATAAAAATTAGATTGACTTGAGAAAAAGACGTGGATATGATCCCTCTTATCCTCTAGAAAATCTTAGCTAAATTGATGTTCTTTCTCTCTATACTTTGTTTGTCATTTAGCTATAAGACTAAATTGGACAAGTAAAAAATTGAAAGTTTTTTTGAAAAATTGAATAAAATTAAAGGATCAATTTTATATAACTCATTTGATGCATAAATTCTTTTAAATATATAAATTACATCATAACTAAGTTTGTATCAGGATTCTAGATCTATCAAATTTATGATAAATAATTTATAAAGATATAATGCGATTTTTGATATTGACATTTTAAACATAAAATACTAAAATTTAATTTAAAATAAAAGTTATAGAAAAGATTCAATGAAATTAAAAAATATTAATAAAATTATTTTTAAATATTACTATTATTATTACTATCATAAACGCATACACTATCGTGTACATGTGTACGCAATTTCTAAATATTTATAAATAATTTATATTTTAAAAGTAGTAATTAAAATGATGAAGTTGAAAAAAAAGATGTATACAGTTATAGGTATAACTATAAATAAAATAATTTTATTTATTGAAAAAAAATTATTATTATAAATAATTATTTAAATTTGAAAAAAGTTACTAATATAATAAAAAATTAAATAATTATTTTATTATGAGTAATTATTTGATTAAAAAAATAGTTACAAAATGATAAAGCTAAAAAATATTTTTTGTAAATATTTTTTTTATTATGAATAAATATTTAAATTTTGAAAAGAAAATAATCAATTTATAATGAGTAATTATTAGTGTCAGACCTTGGAAATTTAACCCAAACCCCACCTGTTTAATCTCATTTAATGCACCCAAAACCCCTGCTCAGAATCATTAAAACGCACCCAAGACTCTGTAAACTGACGCTAGGTGTCAAGAATGGAAGATTCGAAAATCAGTAGTGGAGGACAGGTGTCCACAGGAGAGCGCACGTCCGTTTGGACGTGGGGCAGACAAAAATGATTTTTTCTGAAAACCCTGCCCACTCTCCTTTGTATGCACCTTCTCCTTTCCAAATTCTGATTTTTGATTTCCTCCTCCTTCTCTCTAGAAGTTTCCCTTCTCTCTACTGTAACTCATCTTTCTCTTCTCCGTTCATCATTCAGAGACCGTAGGAGTATTCCCGGCGTCCCAAGCTTCCTCTTAAACCGAACAAATTTCAAGTTTGAGCTGGTAAGTTTCTCTTCTTCGTCGTGCGTTCTTTTGTTACATACAAAGCCAAATTCTGGCTGCATGAAGGAGGTATAGTCTAAGTTATTCTTGATTTTTTTGTTAGTTTTAGTTGGAAGAGTTAAGTGATCTTTGAGGGTAGAAAGCTGTAGGCGGTCGAACCCAAAATCTTACGTTTAGGACGTTTCACTCACTGATCCAGGTAAGGGAAGCTTATTTGAATTCGTATGTTGTGTTTTGTATGAACGTTCGTTAATTGACTGCATGAGTATAATGCATGACGTTTGATGAGATTGAATTGTATGAACGTTCGTTGATTTATGGTTGGGAATGAAATACATGAATTTACATGATATGGATTGTATGAAATGTGAGAGTTGATGTTGATATGAACGCATGAAACTATGAGATTGCATGATGAGAAATGAACTGGAATGAAAATGGATTGTATAAGAATTTCCCCATAATAATGTACGTTCGTTGCTGAACGGTCTTTGACCGTTCGGTTTTCCCTTGTAACATAGAAAAAATGGGATTCTTTCATTTTGGATAGAACCCTAGTTGAGGACGAGCGTCCTCGTGTTATAATACTATGCTTGAGCGTTCGGCCAAGCACAGTTGTATCTGGTATTATTTGATAAACTCCATTCTTTTATATATATATATATATATATATATATATATATATATATATATATATATATATATATGTAATAGTATATTTCCCCGTTCGTAAACACTACCTTGACAGTCCCTTAGTATATTTATCAAATCTACTGTTATAAGTTAAATGGTGCTCGGTCTTATACCAAGCGCTCGTACTGAGAAGTGCTCGGTCTTACACCTAGCGCTCGCTATAAGTGGTGCTCGGTCTTATACTGAACGCTCGTACTCATTCCTGTAAATTAGTCTTAATGAAATAGCGTACGTCCAACTTCAGAAGATTTTTTCCTTTACCATGTTCGGTCATTTACTGGCATTGGATTTCCGTATGTGAACTATTCTAAATATAATTCTTAACATCTTGATTAGTCTTCTTTTATTGGATCCGGCCTAAGGCCTCCATATTTGACTTATTCCTTAAGTATTGGTTTGAACTCAGAGAGTTAGTTCATTCAACTGACTCACGTGGTAAATACCGTTCGTCACATATTGCACTAGTTTACTCAGTTTATTTCTTAAAACCAAATGTAACTCTCTTAGTCTTATTTTGTTCTGAATGGGAAAATTGTCATTCTTATCATTCGTCCTCGTTCTAAAGGGGTCTGAACGTTCGGTATTTTATACTCTTAGAGCAAATGATGAATTTAAACGTATTGGAAATGAAAGAGAAAATTTAGAAAAGTGATAGTGAAAGATGAAAACGAGATTGAGTATGAATAAAATTATGTGAAGTTGAACGAGTGTTCCGGGGAGGAACGACTCATGTATTGAATATTTGAAATTTGTAAAGTATGACTGTGGGCATGCTAATGCTGGCAGTTCATCCTGATGTTCCGTGAGTACTCGTCCTCACGTAGAGGAGGGTAGGTCATGTGTGGGAACGACAGGAGGTCCTAGTCCTTAGGGGTACTTTGGATAAGGCTAACCTCGGTGGCAGCTGTTGAGTGTATCCCAGTTACTACATCACCCGGGTGCAAGAACGCCTGTAGCTACACAGATTCATACAGTCCGGACGGTTCTTCTAGTGATAGCTTTCGTATAGTTATATGTGTTGAACTACTCTTGTGTTGTTGGAATGTTTAATTTTTATGTTGATGTATGAATTAAATTATATAAGCTTACCCTGTGTTTTCTTGTGTTGTCTCGTACTTGTACGTCCGTCTTGTCATTGCAATGATCATCCGTGTGGATGTGAACAGAAGGAGAAGCATTGTTGGAAGACGTGATTGAAGAGGAGAATCTGGTGGACGTTGAAGTTAAGGCCGAACCTTAGGTCGTTCGGTAGTATTAGATGTTAGTTGTTTTGTAAGCGATCGTTCGGTATTTGGTTTTGTAAAACCGTTCGATCCTGACTCTTTCTTATTTCTGTAATATTGTAAATTAACTCTGTACTTAACGCCGTTCGGTTTTTGAATGTTGGTATTAGTGTAAGACTGCACTGATTGATTATGAAATGTAATTAATTCTATTATATGGTTATTACTGTATTTTTGGGATGTTACAATTAGGGTTAAATATGTTTTTAGTCCTTTAACTATCAAGCGTTTTTGGATTTCGTCCCTCTTTCAAACTTTGCTACACTTTCATCCTTCTCCTTAATGAAACTGTAATTTTAGTCCTCGAAAACCAACGGCGTTAACTTTTCAGTGAGCTGGCTAATGGTGTGTCAATGTTTCATGCCATGTTGTCAATTGAAAATCTCTAGCTCTGAAACTTCACTCTCCAACCAAACCCCTCAACTCTCCGGGTTGCATCCCTCCACCACCCATTGCTTCTGCAAAATCCACACCAACATGTTCCCCACCCATATAGCCATCCTCCCTCTCTCTGCCTCGGCCTCCACCCACGACACCACCACCTGCGTCCCGACCTTCCACCTTGATCCTGCCGTCCTCCTCTGCCTTCCGCCGCCTTTCCGGAAAGCCTTTCATCCTCGTTCTCTCCGTCTACAACAACCCAATGGGTCGTTCCTGCTAAGTGTGCGACGCCAAAATATTGGGTCGAGTTCATCTCACCGTTAACCTCTCCCTTGCCCTCTCTCACTCTAATACCTTCCACAGCGGATGTCTCAACCTAACTGGGCCCCACAGTACAACCAAACCATTGGTCCAACTTATGGAATTCATATCAGTGAATCTAACAAATGTCATAATCCAAGATAGTAAAACTGGAACAGGATCTGAACTCCGTTTTCTTCTTCATCTTAAAGTTCACTTTTGCTGAACAATAGAAACAGTAGTGTGGTTTACTCTTAATAGACTTTGAAAAAAAAAAACACAGTGGCTAACTTGGAAAAGGAATTTTAAAGAAAAATGAAAAGTGAACTTTACTCTTATGCTTAGATTTCTGCCATTTATATAGAAATTAAAAATGAAAAGTTGACACATTTCTTTCAAAACTTTGCCTCTGTTAAAAGTTACAACTTGGTATTTCACGGTTGCTGCCACCACCATGGATAAGGATTTCCTCAACATCATTTCTCTTGGCAAGAAAAAACACCTTCAGGTATCATCTTTTTATCCTATCTCAACATGCATGTGTACTTTTGTTTTGTTAACTAAATTTGACTGCACTTCTATCAGGGTTCTAGTCTTATTGAGGCTTGCCACGACCCAAGCGAAAGTTTTATCCCATTATATTGTTTGTCAAAGCAAAACTTTGTAATGCTTCCGTTAATGATGCGTAAGCTTTATTTTTATTTTTACTTTTACTTCCCAGGATTATTTCAAACATTAATACATCTGTATGTTGGTGCAGGCGTGTTTGCAAAGTTTTGAAATAATTATTACTTTAAGATTGTCCCAGTATTCATTTTAGTTTGTAATCTAAATTGTGGTTCTCTACTTTATAAAATTATTGTCTTGTGAATTTGGTTTAACTAGACTCTATTAAAGGTTTTCTTAACAAAATTATAATTGTATAATTAGCCAAATTCAATTAGATATACCTTTCAGTTTGTTTTTTATGGTAGCAAAAGAGAGGATAGGTGAGAGGTTAACAATGAGATGAACCTAGCTGTTGGCGTCGCGCACTCAATAGGAACGACTCATTGGATTGTTATAGATGGAGAGAATGAGGATGAGAGGCTTTTCGGGGAAGCGACGGAGGGCAGCGGGGTCGAGGTGGAAGGTCAAGGCGGAGGTGGCGGTGTCGGGGGTTAAGGCGGAGAAAGGGAGGAGGGCCGTATGGGTGGGGAAGGTGTTGATGCGGATTTTGCAGAAGCAAGAGGTGGTGGAGGGATGCACCCCGGAGAGTGGAGGGGGTTTGGTTGGAGAGTGAAGTTTCAGAACTAGAGATTTGCAGGAAAGGAGAAAGATCCATGATAAGGAAGGAGAAAGAGAAAGTGACGAAAGCATTTTTACTTGAATTTCAGATTTTCAATTTCCAACGTGGCATGAAACATTCAGATACCATTAGCCAGCTCACTGAAAAGTTAACACCGTTGGTTTTCGAGGACTAAAATTACAGTTTCATTAAGGAGAAGGATGAAAGTGTAGCAAAGTTTGAAAGAGGGACGAAATCCAAAAACGCTTGATAGTTAAGGGAGTAAAAACATATTTAATCCTAATTATTAAAATGATAAAATTAAAAAATAATTTTTTATTATGAATAATTATTTAAATTTTAAAAATAGTAAATAAGAGGTAAAATTAAAAAAAAAACAAGAGAGATACCAAATAGATGTATTTTTTTATATATAGTTATATAAATTATAGATAATGAGTAATTTTTTAAATTAAAAATAATAGTTACTAAAATGATAAAACTAAAAAATAGTTTTTATAAATAACCTTTTTATCATAAATAATTATTTAAATTTTAAAAAATAGTTACTAAAAATAAAAATGTAATTAATTATTTTATAATAAGTAATTATTTGAATTAAAAAATATAAACCCGAAAAATAATTTTTCTTATTATTCAAGACGATATTAAAAATTCAATAAAAGACTCGAAAAGACAGCAAGTATAAACTAACCGTAGACAGAGGCAAGGCTGTAGTGCCGCGAAAGTTAGCATGCCCTAAAAGTTGAACGGAGCAGAGAGAGCAACGGCGCAAGGGCGAGTGTGTGTAAGATGGGAACCTCTGCAAACGCTGCTCCCGGTGGTCGGGGCGCCCCTGTTCCCAAAGACGTTGACTTCGCCAATTACTTCTGCACCTATGCTTTCCTCTACCACCAGAAGGATATGCTCTCGGATCGTGTTCGCATGGACGCTTACTTCAACGCCATCTTTGAGAACAAAAACCACTTCGCTGGCAAGGTCAGCGTCTTCATTATCACCATTTTACGCATCAACCATTTATCACTAAGCGCCGTCTTCTATGAATGAACCTTTGCTACTCTTTATTTTCCTATCAAACTTAAAAGGTTGAATTAAATTACCCTTGGACATATCTTATTTTGAGCTGAGATTAGTACAACCCTAGGTTTTATCTTCAATACTTTCCAAGAAATTGGGATTTCATTTTGCAATTTATATCCAAAAATGAGGTGAAGTAAAACTTGTGAAATTAGTTACCGAGCCCAACTTCGATGGCAGTGGAAATTTGACTGATACAGGGATTGAATAAGATGACCTTTGCTACTGTGTTATAATTTGAGAGCATTGGTTATGGTTATTGCTTGTGTTTATGTTATGATTTGTTGTAAGTGATTTTGAACTGACTTTGTGAGTTAACTTGGGAGAAGACTGTTTTGGATGTGGGGACTGGAAGTGGCATTCTTGCTATATGGTCAGCGCAAGCGGGCGCGAGGAAGGTGTATGCAGTGGAAGCGACGAAGATGTCAGAACATGCCCGTGCACTCGTCAAAGCGAATAATCTCCACAATGTAGTTGAGGTCATCGAGGGATCAATGGAGGATGTTACCTTGCCTGAGAAAGGTTAGAATTAATGAGATCTGTTTAGTTTGTTTGATATAACTTATGTATTTTTTTTGTGTTTCTGGTTCTTGTGTACATTAATGATTTCAAAAATGACATTTACTCTGTTTCCTGTTTTAAAGGATTTGTGGTGGAAGAAAACAACAGTTTTTGTGTGTTATCCGTTTTCTGAAATAAAGTGATGTTTTGTAATTATTGGTAAAATAAGGAAATGGAAATACAAATTGTTTTCTTAAATAAAAAAAACCACTTTGTGTTGTGTTTTATTAGTAAATTTGAGTTTTGTTCATTTTCCCCTCTTCGTCTAAATTATACTTGTTGATGATCCTTGTGGCCTTAGATGTTATTATGTAACTTGCAGTTGACGTGATAATCTCTGAGTGGATGGGTTATTTTCTTCTGCGAGAATCCATGTTTGATTCAGTTATACATGCTCGTGACCACTGGCTCAAACCGACAGGAGTGATGTATGTATTGTTGCAACTATTTTTCTGCCGCAACTCTTTTTACGTCTCAAAGCAGAGAAAAAAGTATTTTTGATGCATTGATGTTTTTTGTCTTCCCATTTGCTCCCTACCACCTTACCTATTCATCCATTTTGTGTTTTGGTTGTGTTAATTAAAATAGATATTGTGTAGTTCATTTTTCATATTGCAGCATTCATTCTTTCTCTGGGATTTTTAAGATTTCTACTGGAGTATTTTTGGTCACTTGATACTTGAAGCAAAACTATTGCCCCAAAAAAGACGTAATCCTTAAATTTCAACAATTGTTTCCACGTTTCAAACCAAGCTACACAGAAGGCACAAAGTTTTTTCTGTGTAACATATTCTATAGTTTTCAATGGAATTGGCTAGCTTCAAATTTCTTATTTCATAGTCATTACTCATTAGTCAACAAATACAGTGCCAAACTTGTCTCGTGAGTTAAATACAAAACTACTCAGTGCTTATCTATTTACATTAGATTCATTGTCTTGGCATGTAGTGCGCACTATGCTCATTTCATCACATTACCAATGGTTATAATTTACATGTATAAATAATATGGTTGTTGCCTGATGGTTATGTTATAAGTTTTGGTTACCTGTGTATTTCTTTGATTGCTTTTGGTGTTTCCTACGTAATTAGTGATTTGAGAAACTTTATTTGGCAGGTATCCTAGTCATGCTCGCATGTGGATGGCACCCATCAGGACTGGGATAGTTGATCACAAATCAGGAGAATATGAATCAACTATGGATGATTGGAACAACTTCGTTGATGAAACAAAAACCTACTATGGTGTTGATATGAGCACTTTAACAAAGCCTTTTTCAGATGAGCAAAGAAAATACTATCTTCAGGCAAGTTGTATACTTTGGTTTTCGTGGTTTATTTGTACTGAAATAATATTTCGATCATAGTTGGAAGCCTATGAGTTCTTATAATTTAGTTGGTTTTCTTGTTTGTTTAAAATTATGAATAAGTTTTTAGAAGTTAATTTTGGTATTCTTATCATGATTGTCAAAGTTGCGTGATGGTTTATTAAAAGTCAATTCTATGTGTTTTACCAGATTGAAAATTTGTAGTTCCAAAACTTATTTTTGTGATTGTGGTAGGATTGCATGCTGGACACCTAGACTATAAAGGGGGGTTGGTGGGGATTGTGCATCAACAGTGATTAATGGTTTCTTTTTACTTTGTGGGTGTTACTGGATATACAAATTAAATTTGGCTTCGTTATTGTAAGTTAATGTCAGAGTGTGATATAGAAGGATAAAGATTGCTCATGAGATTAATTTATGCTTGGTGTGATTTCTTTAGACATCTTTGTGGAACAACCTTCATCCACATCAAGTCATTGGAACTGCTGCTATAATAAAGGAAATTGATTGTTTAACTGCCACAGTGGCTGACATAGAAAAAGTTAGATCAAACTTTTCTTTGTCAATAACCATGGAAAACGCAAAGTTGTGTGGATTTGGAGGGTGGTTTGATGTACATTTTCGGGTTAGTTATTCTGACCTTTTTAACAACATTTGTATCTATCAAATATCATAAATCCTAATCCCAATGTTTTATGTTTTAATTCACCAGGGAAGAAGTGAGGATCCAGCTAAACAGGAGATTGAGTTAACTACAGCTCCTAGTGTGGATTACGGTACACATTGGGGCCAACAGGTTTGTGCTGCATCAATTTCTTGGTGATATAGTCTTGGTCATGAAATAATTTTGTCAGTATCAGTTTCTCCAATATAGGCCCTTTACTTTAGAGAACAATTGAACACTGTTGAAGGAATACAAACTTCTTTGCGGTAGTTTGATTTCTAAAAATTAAAAAAAGCCCAACACAACGTACACATTTCATGTTTGACTTTAAAAATTGTAGCAAGGATGAAACAGACACGTCACAGGACAGAAGCTTTGAATACTTGATGCTTTCTTCCTCTTCTCAGTAGTTTTCTAGCTATTTAATCTCCAAACAATAATAGGTCAAAAAATTGTGTTGAGTTGACTCAGATGCTTGTAGTTTGCTGTTTTTGCTTGTGTAGTTCTTCAATTTGCTTCAAACACTCGCTTAATGTGCATGTTGTATTCTTAAAATACGTTTTAACAATTTTATAGAGAATGGAAAACAGGCAACGAGATAACTTCCATACTTTGTGAATAATGATGTATGTATGTGCAGCATTTATTGTTGTAGTCATAACCTACGGTCTGACTTTTATATCCAGCTGCATGATAATGTTAGTTTGATGATATATTTAATCATTGGACAGGTTTTTCTTTTGCATCCTCCTATGAATCTCAGTGAAGGTGATGATTTAAAGGTTTCTTTTCTGATGAGTCGCTCGAAGGCGAATCATCGTTTGATGGAGGTTGAACTTGGATGTGAGATTCATCAGCATTCCGGCAAGCTACTTGCACCTTTCAAAAATAAGTACTACATTGAGTAACAATTTGGATTCCAAATTCTAGGGACTACAGGATACATGTCAGATTCTATTGCTCTTCATGCTTTGAATGATGATATCATATAATTATATCCCCAGGTCTATTGTATCTTTTTGGTGGAATGGTCTTTAATAGTCTTCTTTTCCACAAGTACTTCTAATATTTTTATGCAAGGTTTTCGATTATATACCAAGTTGTATCCAAACATAATATCAGTAGAGAAATGCAATGAGTTTTTTTTTGTCAGAAAAAGAATCGTGCTTATTTTTGTGAAATGTTAAAAACTACATTTAATGATGCAGTTGGTTTAGCATATTTTATGTGAAGTAATCTATTATATTTTTTTTTATCATCAATAGAGTTTTTGAAGTAAAAAATAACTCAAATTAATCATTAGCATTTTTTTCCTTTTTATCAGGAACATGGATCATGTGATTTTTACTCTCATAAAATCCATAAATCTCAAATGATCCCTAATTAAAATTATAATAAAAAGCTAAAAGTTATCTCCACCTTTTTTAGCGAATTTCGTGCAATCTGAAGTATTTTTAAATTTGGAAATATGTTTTGGAGTATACAACATATTCAAAAATATATTTCAAAATGTATTTTTAGATCGAGAAATATTTTTGAATTGTATATTTAGAATATGAGGTTAAGGATAATTTGTAAAAGTTTTTGAGGGTGTGAAAATATAATTTGATAATGGTTTGAAAATACATACTTGTTGTTTGAGTTGTGTACAAATAACTAGGATGAGATCTGAATTGAGTGATGAATGTGTACGTGAACTTAAATGGTTAACACATTTACTCTTTATTCAAGAAGAGAAAATTCCCTTAATTTTGGTTTAATTCCTTATTGTCCAAGAAACTCAAATTCCTTGTAATGTTTCATTAAAAGATAATACTTCTCCATGGTTTTCTTTCAAGAACTTTGTCAAAGCTTATCCTAATTCATCCAAGAATAACCCTAATATAGGCTCATCTCCCTCCTTTCCTAAGATTAGCCATGGCAAAACCAAGCCTTAGAAAAGCTAGAAATAAATCAAGTTATTTTATTGTATTTTAGAATGTAAGTGAATTTCTCTTACAAATTATTTAGAGTCTAACTTGAATGAATTTGGAGGAGAGTGATTGAATGAATTTGAAATGATTTGAAGGTAAATCTTTTGTTGTTTATTTGAGTGAATTTTGGAGGTAAGTGAGAGTAGATTTGGAAGTAATTTTTTTTTTTAATTTGTCACATTAATCATATTCTACACTAATTCTCACAAACTTTACTTCCAAATCCACTCTCACTTACCTCCAAAATCTACTCAAATAAACAACAAAAAATTTACCTTCAAATCCTCTCAAATTCATTCAATCACTTTCTCTCAAATCCATTCAAATGAACAGGGCTAAAAGTGAATTCCTTTTATGTTGCATTATTTTGAATAACATTTTAAAAATTTAAATTTAATGTATTTAAATATCTTTAAAATTGTTAAGTTTCTTATCAAAATAAATATAGCAATAAAATAAACACTTTTATTCAAGGTTAATGCGAGATTAGAAAATTAAGTTAATCACAAAAATACTTGTTGCTTTTTTTGAAGTATTTTGAAAAAATAAATAAAAATTTATGAGATTAAAGATAAATGAGGTGTGGTCCAATTTCATAAAATTTAATTCTTACAAGAAATAAGATATGACTTGTAAATGGAAGATGTATATTAGTTTTCATTTATATATTTTATTTGTGAATATGATAGTATGAATGAAGAAAGATACAAATAAAATAAAAGTAGAAAATAAAGATTAAAATATTAATATTCATCGACAGTTAAATTATTTTTTTTTAAATTTTTATAGCATACCGTTATCTTGAAAGTTATTTTTTATAAGTAAAACACAATATTTTTCCTTATTTTAATGTCTTTTACTTCTTAGTTTTAAAATAACTTTTGTTGGAAAAATAACAAAAATACCAAATAATAAGTGAAGCAAAATCCGTATAATTCTTTTTTATATAAATAATACGAAAAAAATGTACAAAATAGAAAAGATAGAAGTTAATAGGCATAAAAACTTTTTAATGTGAAAAAATTTCAATATGAAGAAATTATTTTTAAGAGATCTAATCCGGTAAAATCTTACACTTATAGTAATTAAGGAGTATTCCACAAATTATCTTATAGTTTCAAAGAATCAACAGACAAATATTCTCTTTACTAATAAAGTGGATAATAACATAACAAAAACTTAAATGTGTACCTAACCAAATAGTAAAAGAATAAAACATTTTTTATAAATTAGCTTCTTTACACAAACGCAGCATAAGATAGAGTGATTGGTCTCTTTTTCTTTTATATATATATATATATATATATATATATATATATATATATATTTATTTATTTTTAAGATATTCATAACTTTGGTCTATATATTTCTCGCTATTATATATTTTCCTTGTAATAATATAACGTAAAAGGTTACATAATTTTTAAATTATAGACTATAAATCTATAAAAAAAGTAAAATTTTCATGAAATCGGTGTGAATTATATAAGTTGGTGATTTATATGACATTTGTCAGACCTCATTAAAAACGCACCCAAAACCCCTCTGAACGGACGTCAGGTGTCAAGCAGCGAGGATCAGAAATCAGTTAGTGGAATGCAGGTGTCAGCAGAGGAGCGGACGTTCGGTTTTAACAAAACAAAATTTTCTGAAAATCGCGTCATACTCTCTGCATGCATCTTCTTCTCCAAAATCTGATTTTTCTCAAATTCTCCTCCTTCTCTCTAGAAAGCTCTCCCTTCTCTCTACCAAAACTCACCATTTCTCTTCTCCGATCACCGTTCAGGCACCGTAGAAACACTTCCGGCGTCCAGAGCTTCATTTTGAACCGAACAGTTTCGAGTTCTGAAACCGGTAAGTTTCCTTATCTTAGCCGATCATTTTCTGGTACATGCAAACCAAGTTCTGGTTGCATGCTGTCATCTGGTCTGAACCATTATTATTTTTATGTTGTTTGGTTTAGTTTGAAGAGTTGTTGAGCGTTGAGAGTAGAAAGATCTGTAGTCAGGCGAACCAAAATCTGCCTTTAGGACGTTCGTTCACGCTCAGAGGTAAGGAAAGCTTATTTAATTTAATTTGTATGCGGTTGTAATGTAAGAACGTTCGTTAGTTGACTGAATGAATTGGATGCATGATGATTGATATGATTATAGTACATGAACGTTTGTTTATTTAATGAGTGGAAATGAAATATGACTGAGTTATGTTATGATGTATGAACTATATGAAATCCCTATGTTTGGAGGGTATGAAATATGAATGTATAAAGTTGTGAAACTATATATTAATAAATGAGTTGGAATATATATGATCCTGATATGATTTCCCCTAAGAAAGTGTACGTTCGTTACTAAACGGTCCTTGACTGTTCGGTTTTCTAATAAACTTGGTTAGTAGTGGATTCTTTCATTTGGATAGAATCCTATTTGAGGACGAGCGTATGCATTTAGAGTTACTATGCTTGAGCGTTCGGCCAAGTATAGTTGTGTCTCGTTGTCCTGTTATAAATATATATATATATATATATATATATATATATATATATATATATATATATATATATATATATATATATATATATATATATATATATATATATATATATATATATATATATATATATGTAATTGTATATTGGAGTTATTCGTAAACACTATCCCAATAGTATCTAGATATAATTACCAAGCCTCTTCTCTTTCAGTTTAGTAGCATTTGGTCTCATACCAAGTGTTCGTCCTAAACAAGTGTTTGGTCTTACACGAGGCACTCGTTCTATCTCCTTAAGTTAAACTTCCTAATACGAGCGTTCATTCAAGCTCTCTAGGGCTCGCTCACTATAGTGTTCAGTCTTTGACTGACATTGGGATTACTTAATACTAAATTCAATTGATCTAGGTATTCACAAGTGTTCAGTTTCTTCATGTGAATCATTATAAGTATTAGTTTCGAATGTCTTGAAATATCCTTATTCATTGGTTTCATTCTGGAGTCTTCGTTCTTGGTCTGGTCTTTTTGATGTTTAATTGAAATTCTCAAGAGTCAGTTCACCTAATTGGCTTAATGTTGTAATTGACGTTCGTTCCATTAGTTTCTGGTGATTTATGGTTGTACTCGTTATCTTTCTCAACCCGATATCAACCCCTTGACCTTAAATCCACTCTTAACCTTGAGATCTCTCGATCTCGCTCTATATGTTCGTCTAGTTCTGAGTTCGGGTTGAACGTTCGCTATTTATAAATCTCATGAATCTTTGTACGAGTTGGCTAAATGAGATGATTATTAATGAAAGATGAAGAAAATATGATATGGAAATGTTGTGGATTATGGACGAGCGTTCCGGGGAGGAACGACTCATGTGTGAATATTGGAATTTGTAAAGTATGACTGTGGGTAAGCTAAGCTGGTTGTTCATCCTGATGTTCCGTGAGTACTCGTCTTCACGTAGAGGAGGGTAAGTCATGTGTGGGAACGGCAGGAGGTCCTAGTCCTTAGGGTTACTTTGGACAGATAGGGCTAACCTCGGGTGGCAACTGTTGAGGGCATCCCAGTTACTACATCACCCGGGTGCACGAACGCCTGTAGCTACGCAGATTTCATACAGTCCGGACAGTGAGTCTAGTATTAGGATTTGTGTGAACGAACTATGAATTATCTTGTTTGAATGATTTTCTGAAATGTATGTTTATGCATGAATTAAATTACATAAGCTTACCCTGTGTTTTTCTTGTCATGTCTTGTTTCGTACGTCTGTCCTTGTCATTGCAATGATCATCCGCGTGGATGTGAGCAGAAGGAGACGAGCTGCTGGAAGAAGCGCTGGAAGAAGAAAATTTGGTAGAGGTAGAAGTGAAGACCGAACAATAGGACGTTCAGTCAGTAGTTTAGTATAGAAAGGTTGTCGTTCGATCATCTCCCCTTTTGATTTCATTTTGATCGTTCGGTATGAGTTTTGTAAACCGTTCGGTTAAACTTTCTTAACCTGTTTAGTTACTTTTATAACTCTTTTATGTAAGGCCGTTCGGCCATGAGCGTTCACTCTACTCTAGTGTAAGACTGATCTGAATTATTGGTAAATGTAATTACTCTATTATGTGGTTCATACTGTATTTCTGGGATGTTACATTAGTGGTATCAAAGCAGTTTTGTTCCTTTAAGGACACTGTAGGTTATGAGTACACTACGTTTTTGCTGTGTGCTTAACGTTCGTTTGATGAGTGATTTTAAACTCTTTGAACTTAACTAACGATTGCTTTCTTTGCTTCTGAGAGAACTAATGGCACCAAGACCTCCTCCTCAACCTACCGAGCGTGATGCAGCCGACAACACCAGATTATTAGAATCTGTAATAGAAGCTTTACAGCAGCAGAACGCTGCCTTGGTGCAGCAAAACACGGCCGCTTTGCAGAGTTTGGAAGCCGCACGTGCCAACTCTGAAGCGACCCAACGACAACTGATGGAGATTATTGCGACCACCAGGAACACATCTGGAGCGTCCACTTCCAACGCTATCCATCAGACCGAGTGAAGCTTGGAGAGTTTTCTCCAACATCACCCAGCCAAATTCAATGGAAAGTGCCTTCCTGATGAGGCAGATCAGTGGCTGCGTGATATGGAACGAATCTACAATGCCAAGAGGTGTCCTGATGATAATAGATTGGCGTTCACAGAATATCTCTTAACTGGGGAAGCCAGTCATTGGTGGACGAGCATGAAGATGATACTGGCGGATGCTCAAAGTCCCATCTCTTGGGAAGTCTTCAAAAGCAAGTTCTATGAGGAGTATTTTCTTGATAGCGTCCGTTTTGCAAAGGAGGTGGAGTTTCTTCAGCTAGTGCAAGGTGGGATGTCCGTTTCGGAGTACACCAACAAGTTCAAACACTTAGTAAGATTCAACACTATGGCCACCAGTGAGGAATGGCAGTGTAGGAAGTTCGAAAATGGGCTGAGGAGTGATTTGAAGCTACTGATATCCAGCCTATGTATTAAGTCATTTCCTGCCATGGTTGAGAGGGCAAAGGTATTGGAGAAGAACGTAGCAGAGGTAGAACAACAGAAGAAGCAACAACAAGTGGTGAGGGGACCGGTATTGTCTAGAGGCAATACGAATTTGAGAAGGAATCCTTACGCTCGTCCAGCACAACCATCAAATTCAAGTGGGTCTCAGGCAGTGGTTGTTGTCGGTCGGTCTGGACAGCAAGGGACCGTAACATGTTTTCAGTGTGGAGGACCACACTACCGTTCGTTGTGTCCTCAGTTAGTAGGAGGAAAGTATTGCACTCGCTGCAGGAGGAATGGACATTTGGAGAGTGAGTGCAACATGGGAGGACGAGCAATGATGAGGCCACCGAATGCTGGAAGGAATCAATCGAGAGGTGGTGGTCGAGCACAAGCAGTTGGTCGGGTATATGCCATAACGGGCGCTGAAGCAGCAAGTTCAGGTACCCTTATCACCAGCACTTGCTTATTGTATGGATTGCCTTGCTGTGTGTTATATGATTCGGGGGCAACACACTCCTTCATCTCGAAGGCGTGCGTTGAGAAACTGGGCTTAGCTGAGAGCGAGATGCAGTTTGACTTGGTGGTGTCAACCCCAATGGCTGGTGAGGTTAGGACGTCTACAGTTTGCATTAGATGTCCTATAGAAGTTGAGGGGCGTAGATTTAGAGTTAACCTCATTTGCTTACCTCTTCAAGGTTTAGAAGTGATCCTAAGAATGGATTGGTTGGCTGCAAATCGCATTCTCATAGATTGTGGTGAGAAGAAGTTAGTGTTTCCGAATGAAGAAGAAGAAGAGTTTTCAGTAACGCTCGGTCAATTAAGGGAAGATATTATGGAGGGCGCGAGCTGTTATCTGATAATGACGCACGCGGACGAGAAGTGTGAAGCATTAAGTAACGAAAGATCATCTAGTAGCAAGCTGAGTGGAGGACGATCGGTGGTGGATGAATTCCCGAACGTCTTTCCGGATGAAGTACCTGGACTACCTCTTCCTCGTGAGGTAGAATTCACTATTGACTTGGTGTCGTCCGCGGGGCCCATTTCTATTGCACCTTATCGGATGTCACCAGCTGAGTTGGTCGAACTCAAGAAGCAGATTGAAGATTTAATGGACAAGCAGTTCATTCGGCCAAGTGCATCACCTTGGGGAGCGCCAGTTCTCTTAGTGAAGAAGAAGGATGGCAGCTCTCGGCTTTGTATTGACTACAGACAGTTAAACAAGCTGACCATCAAGAATAAGTACCCCTTGCCGAGGATTGACGATCTATTGGATCAATTGCATGGGGCTACTATATTTTCGAAGATTGATTTGAGGTCTGGGTATCATCAGATTCGAGTTAAGGAAGGGGACGTCCAGAAGACTGCTTTCAGGTCTCGTTACGGACACTACGAGTATGTAGTGATGTCGTTCGGTGTCACTAATGCGCCAGCGATTTTCATGGACTACATGAATTGCATCTTTAGGCCGTTCCTAGACAAGTTCGTGGTCGTCTTCATTGATGATATCCTCATCTACTCCAAGAGCTGTGAAGAACATGAAGAACACTTGAGGATGGTGCTTGGCGTCTTGAGGGAAAAGGAGTTGTACACTAAGCTATCTAAATGTGAGTTTTGGATGAAGGAACTGCAGTTCTTGGGGCACGTAGTCTCTGTTGGAGGGATCTCAGTGGATCCGGCCAAGGTACGAGCGGTGTTGGAATGGGAGAGTCCGCGTTCGGTCACTGAAGTCCGAAGTTTCATGGGGTTGGCGGGCTACTATAGACGTTTCATTGAAGGATTTTCTAAGATAGTAGCGCCATTAACACATCTGACCCGAAAGGATCACCCGTTTACCTGGACCGATCGGTGTGAATCGAGTTTCCAAGAATTGAAGCAGAAGTTGACGAGCGCTCCAGTTTTGGTCATTCCTAACACGGCCAAACCATTCGAAGTCTATTGCGATGCTTCTCATCAAGGTTTGGGCTGTGTGCTTATGCAAGAAAGAAGGGCGGTCGCGTACGCTTCTCGGCAACTGAAGATACACGAGAAGAACTATCCTACGCACGACTTGGAGCTGGCAGCAGTGGTCTTCGCGTTGAAGATTTGGAGACACTACTTGTAGGGATCTACATTCCAAGTCTTCAGTGATCAGAAGAGTCTCAAGTACCTCTTTGATCAGAAGGAGTTGAATATGAGGCAGAGGAGGTGGCTTGAGTTCTTGAAGGACTATGACTTTGAACTACTCTACCATCCAGGAAAGGCGAACGTTGTAGCGGACGCTTTGAGTAGGAAGGTAGTTCATGTCTCGGCAATGATGATCAAAGAGCTGAGTTTGGTGGAAAGCTTTAGAGACTTAAGGTTGCAGTTCGATTTAGCACCGAACAGTATTAGATGCTGTAACCTTATAGTATCCAGTGATATCTTTGACCAGATCAGAGAAAAGCAGTCAGCGGATGAATTCTTAGTGAAGATCTTGAGCGCGCTCGGTACAGACCAAGCCAAGTACTTCAACACTGGAACGGACGGTCTCTTACGATACAGAGATAGGACGTGCGTTCCTAACAATGGCGAGCTGAAGAGGATTATTCTTGAAGAAGGGCATCAAATTCGTCTTAACATGCATCCTGGCATGACTAAGATGTATCAAGATCTCAGGAAGTCTTTCTGGTGGCCAGGAATGAAGAGTGATGTCGCTCGTTTTGTGGCATCATGCTTAACTTGTCAACGAGCCAAGGCAGAGCATCAGAGACCGGGCGGTCTACTACAGCAGTTGGAGATTCCTGAATGGAAGTGGGACAACATCTTGATGGATTTCGTGACCCACTTACCCCATACGGTCAAGAATCACGACTCCATCTGGGTGATAGTGGATCGGCTGACGAAGAGCGCCCACTTCTTAGCCATTAATTTGAAGATGTCCATGACGAAGCTTGCACAACTCTACATCAACGAGTTCGTTCGTTTGCATGGAGTGTCATCCAGCATCATCTCTGACCGAGACACAAGGTTTACATCTCGGTTTTGGCAGTCCTTGCAAAGTGAATTGGGTAGCAAACTGCAGATGAGTTCAACTTATCATCCTCAGACGGACATCTGAGAGGACCATCCAGACGCTTGAAGACTTACTGAGGACGTGCGTCCTAGATCACGTGGGCGTATGGGATGAACTCTTACCACTAGTGGAGTTCACCTACAACAACAGCTTCCAGTCCAGCATCGGAATGACTCCGTTTGAAGCTCTCTACGGGAGGAAGTGTCGAACGCCACTATGTTGGTTCCAGGAAGGAGAGAAGGTGTTGACTGGACCTGAGCTCATTCAGTAGACAACCGAGAAGGTGAAGTTGATCCAAGAGAGGTTGAAGACGTCAAGGAGCCGACAAAAGTCGTATGCAGACAAGAGGAGAAGGCCCTTGGAATTCACTGCAGGAGAGCACGTCTTCCTTAGACTAAATCCAACCACTGGAGTGGGCAGAGCCGTTCATCCCAAGAAGTTGTCTCCCAAGTTCGTTGGGCCTTATCAAATTCTAAGAAGAATTGGACCAGTGGCGTATGAGTTATCCTTACCTCCTCAACTGTCCAATCTTCATCCAGTCTTCCACGTTTCTCAACTCCGGAAGTATATAGCCGACCCTTCTCATATAGTGGAGTTAGAGAACGTCCATCTTCGTCAAGACCGAACGCTGGAGATGCAACCTGTTCGTGTTGAAGACAGTCGCACGAAGTACTACAAGAGGAAAGCCATCCGACTAGTAAAAGTGGTCTGGGATGAGAAGACTGGCGACTCTACATGGGAAGTGGAGGATACTTTGAGGGACTTGTATCCCTACCTATTTTTGGGTAAGATTTAATTTTCGAGGACGAAAATTTTTGTAGTTGGAGGGAATGTCAGACCTCATTAAAAACGCACCCAAAACCCCTCTAAACGGACGCAAGGTGTCAAGCAGCGATGATCAGAAATCAGTTAGTGGAATGCAGGTTTCAGCAGAGGAGCGGACGTTCAGTTTTAACAAAACAAAATTTTCTGAAAATCGCGTCACACTCTCTACATGCATCTTCTTCTCCAAAATCTGATTTTTCTCAAATTCTCCTCCTTCTCTCTAGAAAGCTCTCCCTTCTCTCTACCAAAACTCACCATTTCTCTTCTCCGATCACCGTTCAGGCACCGTAGAAACACTTCCGGCGTCCAGAGCTTCATTTTGAACCGAACAGTTTCGAGTTCTGAAACCGGTAAGTTTCCTTATCTTAGCCGATCATTTTCTGGTACATGCAAACCAAGTTCTGGTTGCATGCTGTCATCTGGTCTGAACCATTATTATTTTTATGTTGTTTGGTTTAGTTTGAAGAGTTGTTGAGCGTTGAGAGTAGAAAGATCTGTAGTCAGGCGAACCAAAATCTGCCTTTAGGACGTTCGTTCACGCTCAGAGGTAAGGAAAGCTTATTTAATTTAATTTGTATGCGGTTGTAATGTAAGAACGTTCGTTAGTTGACTGAATGAATTGGATGCATGATGATTGATATGATTATAGTACATGAACGTTTGTTTATTTAATGAGTGGAAATGAAATATGACTGAGTTATGTTATGATGTATGAACTATATGAAATCCCTATGTTTGGAGGGTATGAAATATGAATGTATAAAGTTGTGAAACTATATGTTAATAAATGAGTTGGAATATATATGATCCTGATATGATTTCCCCTAAGAAAGTGTACGTTCGTTACTAAACGGTCCTTGACTGTTCGGTTTTCTAATAAACTTGGTTAGTAGTGGATTCTTTCATTTGGATAGAATCCTATTTGAGGACGAGCGTATGCATTTAGAGTTACTATGCTTGAGCGTTCGGCCAAGTATAGTTGTGTCTCGTTGTCCTGTTATAAATATATATATATATATATATATATATATATATATATATATATATATATATATATATATGTAATTGTATATTGGAGTTATTCGTAAACACTATCCCAATAGTATCTAGATATAATTACCAAGCCTCTTCTCTTTCAGTTTAGTAGCATTTGGTCTCATACCAAGTGTTCGTCCTAAACAAGTGTTTGGTCTTACACGAGGCACTCGTTCTATCTCCTTAAGTTAAACTTCCTAATACGAGCGTTCATTCAAGCTCTCTAGGGCTCGCTCACTATAGTGTTCAGTCTTTGACTGACATTGGGATTACTTAATACTAAATTCAATTGATCTAGGTATTCACAAGTGTTCAGTTTCTTCATGTGAATCATTATAAGTATTAGTTTCGAATGTCTTGAAATATCCTTATTCATTGGTTTCATTCTGGAGTCTTCGTTCTTGGTCTGGTCTTTTTGATGTTTAATTGAAATTCTCAAGAGTCAGTTCACCTAATTGGCTTAATGTTGTAATTGACGTTCGTTCCATTAGTTTCTGGTGATTTATGGTTGTACTCGTTATCTTTCTCAACCCGATATCAACCCCTTGACCTTAAATCCACTCTTAACCTTGAGATCTCTCGATCTCGCTCTATATGTTCGTCTAGTTCTGAGTTCGGGTTGAACGTTCGCTATTTATAAATCTCATGAATCTTTGTACGAGTTGGCTAAATGAGATGATTATTAATGAAAGATGAAGAAAATATGATATGGAAATGTTGTGGATTATGGACGAGCGTTCCGGGGAGGAACGACTCATGTGTGAATATTGGAATTTGTAAAGTATGACTGTGGGTAAGCTAAGCTGGTTGTTCATCCTGATGTTCCGTGAGTACTCGTCTTCACGTAGAGGAGGGTAAGTCATGTGTGGGAACGGCAGGAGGTCCTAGTCCTTAGGGTTACTTTGGACAGATAGGGCTAACCTCGGGTGGCAACTGTTGAGGGCATCCCAGTTACTACATCACCCGGGTGCACGAACGCCTGTAGCTACGCAGATTTCATACAATCCAAACAGTCAGTCTAGTATTAGAATTTGTGTGAACGAACTATGAATTATCTTGTTTGAATGATTTTGTGAAATGTATGTTTATGCATGAATTAAATTACATAAGCTTACCCTGTGTTTTTCTTGTCATGTCTTGTTTCGTACGTTCGTCCTTGTCATTACAATGATCATCCGCGTGGATGTGAGTAGAAGGAGACGAGCTGTTGGAAGAAGTGCTGGAAGAAGAAAATTTGATAGAGGTAGAAGTGAAGACCGAACAATAGGACGTTCAGTCAGTAGTTTAGTATAGAAAGGTGGTCGTTCGATCATCTTCCCTTTTGATTTCATTTTGATCGTTCGGTATGAGTTTTGTAAACCGTTCGGTTAAACTTTCTTAACCTGTTTAGTTACTTTTATAACTCTTTTATGTAAGGCCGTTCGGTCATGAACGTTCACTCTACTCTAGTGTAAGACTGATCTGAATTATTGATAAATGTAATTACTCTATTATATGGTTCATACTGTATTTCTGGGATGTTACAACATTTTTGTTAAGTGAATTAAATACGAGGACATTTTTTTGCATTACTTCTGAATTTATATCCTAAATGATCCGTTCGTTTTAATTAATAAAATATTTTCATGTATAAAAAGGGTATCGACAAGATAAACAACAATTTTGGTGTTGCCTACTACAGTAAGAACACTTTATCATATATCACTAACAAAACTGTTTTTCTGTAAACTTTTTGGGTTTCTTTTAGATAAAAATTGTTATCGTAAATCACTAAAACATATGTTGTCTCTGTGATACAAACAAAAATCATTTTATTCGTATTGTGTTTTTGAAATAATTTGGTTAGAATATGAAGATAACTTACACAACTCTAAAACTGTTTTCATATAAAAATAGAAGGATTTTCTTATAACATGCAAACACTACAATTTTTAAGTAATGTTGTTTATTTTAGCAATTATTCTAACATAATACCCATCTATATCATTATACAAAAGAGGATATACTTTTTTGGTGTGATCTTTCGATCAGACAATTTTATCTTTTAATAAATAAAAAATATTTTATTTAATTATTTAATAAAAGAAATAAACAAGTAACTTATATTTACTTTAAAATATATATAGGTAAATAAATTATCTTTTTTAAAAATGATTACATTATTTTTTAATATTATTTTTGCAAAAGCATATATATATATATATATATATATATATATATATATATATATATATATTATTGATTTTTAATTCATTATTCATAAAAAATGATAAAATTGTATATTTTAATGTAATTAAGAATGTAAATAACTAAGGATATTGAAGTTAGAAGGAGGCAATAATAAATGTGAATCTTCTTGATAAACATGATAATAACAATAATAAGTATGAATTTTCTTAATAGAAATTTTAATAACGTTTAGTTAAATAGTGTTAAGTGAGAAATATAGTGATGTGTTTATTTTATAATCATGTTAATGCATTTATGTTTGTGTATAAGTAAAGAACATTGTTGAGTAATCAAGGTGCAGTAGTGTATTTTTTTATGTCCTTATTAAGACTATGTCTTACAAGTAATTAATGAATATTGCATAATTAAATAATTTTATAGCTTTTATTTTTCATAGTTATAATTGTAGATCAATTTGATAATATGCAGCTTATTGAAATAAAATTTTAAATTTGATTAGCTAACAAGATATAAATAATACTATTAATTCTGCATCTCAGTTCTATAAAAATAAGTTATCATTCTTATGAGTGTCATAAGAAATTTGTTAACATCTTCCTACCAAATATTTTATGTAGTCTTACATATAGTTACTTTTAATTTTAGTAATCTAAAACTAAAATATAATACTCGTAATTCCTAGCAATATACCACATTAATTAACTACTTATATACATGGAATAGATGATTAAATAACCTTTACAAATTATGTATAATAATATTAATGTTTACGACTTAAAAATAAATTTCAATATTTCTAAAATATTTTTTATTTTTATATTTTTAAAATAAATATTATAATATAAAAGTCGTAATTTAAAATCCTAAAAGATGAAAAGTGAAAAAATATATTTAAAAAACTAAAACGAAAAATCATACATTTCATCAAAACTAAAAACGATAGTTTCAAAATATATAAGAATAAAAACAAAATAATGAAATCAAATGAAAACTTGTTAATTTTAAGGAGAATATATACAATTTAACTAAAGAAAATAGAAAGATAATATGATGCGTGTTCACATTTTTTTTATCATTATGTTATCTTATAATTATTTCGTAAAATTACTTTACAATAAAAGATATATTTTAAATATTCTACAATTTGGGCAGTTTTTTCTGATTATTATTATTTTTATTTGGCAATTCTTTTATATTTTGAATTATTTTTTATTTTTTAGCAACATTACTATATAATTTAACATCTCAAAACATATTTATCATTTTTCATCGTGTAAAAATTTATCAAATTAAAGAATAAATATAATAAAGAATACAACATAACGATTGTAATAAAGAAATGCATACACAATATAGAAAAAAAAAAGTTGTTTAACACCTAGACAATCAGGTAAAATAAATGATACCTATTATAAAAATAAATCCAAACTAATAATTATAAACAATGCATTTTTCAATTTAAATTTATGTTTAGAATGACTTTTCTCACTAAAAATACCTCTTAAAAAATATGAGAACTTTAATTTTTTTATTTTATTTTTTTTCACCTTTTAGATAATTTCCTTTATCTTGAATTTGATGTTATGATTTAAAAATGTTATTAAGGGAAAAATATTAAGAAAAAAATGAGATAGTTTTACATGAAAAAAGACAAAGGTAAAATTTGTATGAAAAAGCTTATTGTTTAAAATAAGGTCAAATTGGTTGACCATTAGAATTCCAACGGCGGCCCCTACGCCCTTTGTTCTGGTTATCTTTTCTCTGCCTCCTCTGCTCTCTTCCTCTGTCTCTCTCTTTCTTTCAAATGTTATAAAGCCAACAACAACACAGCAACAACCAAACCACACATAACAGTTCTGCACCCCAACACACATCAAACATACACTCATTTTCAACATCATGGAAGTTTTTAAGATTCTTTTTGTCTTTCTCATCACTCTGCTACTCATCTTCAAGCTCGCACTCTCTTTCTGGTGGAGACCAAGGAAAATTGAAGCCCATTTCTCCGACCAAGGAATAAGAGGACCTCCTTATCGTTTCTTCCTCGGAAATGTTAAAGAACTTGTCGGAATGATGATGAAAGCCTCTTCCCAACCCATGCCTTTCTCTCACAACATTCTCCCCAGAGTCCTTTCCTTCTACCATCACTGGAACAAAATTTATGGTACGTTATATTTTTCTTATCACCGTTACTACCTCTCTCCTTCACACACCCTGCTACTCTCCCTCCTACACGCATACATTGTCTCCAATCTTGCTTGCATGAATGTTTTCTCACACTTGTTCATACCCATATTGTTTCTCTTCAAAGGTTCAAAGGTCTGTTACTTTTCCTGGTTTTGAGACTTTCAAGGCCTCATTTCTGGAGAAAGGTTGCTTTTTTTTTTGGCAACCCTTTCTGCCGTTTCTTTTCCACCGGTAACTGTTTATTGCACCACCTCCTTTCTCGATCAACTTTTTTTCTTGTTTTCCCATTTTATATGTGTTTCTCTCTGTTTTTTCTGATACATCGTTGTGGTAGTAAAGTAATGCCCAAAGTCCGCAACTTGGAGTTTGACCCCAACATCGCCATTTCTGAGTTTTTTCAGCTTACCAGGCAATCACAGTTGTAGTCGTATTTATCCATAACTTCCTGCAGTATGAGTAACAGTGACAATGACTACTGCAACTTTTTAAAACCTTAATTAACCTCAACTTCTGTATGTTAATCACATATTTATTAGGAACTGATTCCTGTCCGGTACAGATGTCAGTTATACAAAATTAAGGTACCCATTTTTCCCAGTTTATTTTCTTACAAGAAAAAAGAAATACCAGGCTTATAAATGAACCCTTCTTACTTATATCAGTTCAATTTTGTTGAATGCGAAGTTGTCATCTGATTTTGCTCTTTCCCATGTCTTATTTTTCTTGTGTTGTTATATGGGGAATTGAATTGTGACAATGTAGTTGTATGTGTTTGGTAACCGTTTTTAAATTGACTTGTCTTCTTCAATTCCCTCCTCCTCCTGTTTTTTGCCACCTCTCTGTTAATGTCTCTGTGCTGTAGGGTCTACACCGTCCTTGCACCCTCTGAAACCAACGGTTGTCATGTTTCCTGCATCTTTCATCATTTTACAAACTTCACACTTCCTACACAACCCTCTGTGGTAGTTCCACCTTCATGTAAAAATGTCTCATTTCTTTTTCTCACATCATAAAAATAATGCCATTAATGCAAAATTACACATACCATTCAATTGCATAATCATTCGATTCATTAATTAATAAAAACATGATTTATATTTGATAAAGGTTCGACATTCCTGGTTTGGTTTGGACCCACCGTTCGAGTCATCATCTCTGATCCAGACCTCATCCGAGAAATCTTGATCTCCAAGTCAGAATTCTACGAGAAAAACGAATCTCCCCCACTTGTCAAGCAGCTTGAAGGTGATGGGCTCCTGAGCCTCAAAGGAGAAAAATGGGCTCACCACCGAAGAATCATCTCTCCCACCTTTCGTATGGAGAATCTCAAAGTAACTTACAGTATTATATAATAATATGTTAAATTGTTCATGTGTGCCTTTTTTTTTAATTTATTTTAATGGCGTAAATAAAAAAAATACACTTTTGTAGTTGTTGATACCGAATATGGCAACAAGCGTGGTTGAGATGTTGGCGAAGTGGAAGACAATGGCCGAGAAGGGTGAAGTGGAAATCGAAGTTTCAGAATGTTTTCAAACCTTAACAGAAGATGTAATAACTAGGACAGCGTTTGGAAGCAGCTACGAAGACGGGAAAGCCGTTTTCCGGTTACAAGCCCAACAAATGGAACTGGCAGCCGATGCCTTCCAAAAAGTGTTCATTCCAGGTTCCAGGTAAGAAACAAGAAACAAGAAACAAGAAACAGTCCCTGTGTAATTAATTAATGAGAGTAATATTTTGAAACTTGGGTTGTTTTAGATTCTTTCCGACGAGGAGGAATTTAAATTCTTGGAGATTGGATAAGAAAATGAAGAGATCATTGGTGAAGTTGATCGATAGACGAAAAGAGAATGCGTGTGGGAATGAAATTACGAAAGGAGCGAAGGATTTGCTGGGGCTTATGATTGGAGCTTCCGTAACGGTGGATGACATGGTGGAAGAGTGCAAGACATTTTTCTTTGCAGGGAAACACACAACTTCCAACCTGCTGACGTGGAGCACTATTCTGCTTGCTATGCATCCGAAGTGGCAGGTAGAGGCACGTGAGGAGGTGGCGATGGTGTGCGGTGCACGTGGCATCCCTACCAAGGACGATATCGTCAAGCTTAAGACAGTAAGCAAGTGTGCATAATCATATATAATCTTTTAAGCAAGTTTTTGTTTTGTTTTGTTGGGGATTGAGACAAAAATCATGTTTTGTCTCTTGGGGCCTTGTTTTCTGTGTTGGTTTCCTCACACAAGGAAACCCAACTGCGGCCCTTTCGGCTTTCCTGTTTCTTATCTCAAGGAAGCATGTAGGGGCAGTGTTATCGTTTCCCTCTTCCAAGTTTTGTTTTCGTTTAACAAACGTTTGTTGCAGAGATTAAAAACACTTCCCTCAAAATTCTCGAATCTTTCCTGGGTCATCAACTTGTCGATTCTCGTATCAAATACTTAAATACATATAAATTTTAATAATTATGAGGTAGGGTTCTTTTAAATAATTGAAATTCATTTTATAATGAGAAAGAAACATTTTGTTGTCAAATTCATATTTGCAGTTGACGATGATCGTGAACGAGTCTCTAAGGCTGTACCCTCCGACCATCGCAACCATCAGAAGGGCCAAAGCTGACGTGGAGCTAGGGAACTTGAAGATCCCGTGCGGGACGGAGCTTCTGATCCCCATCTTGGCCGTTCATCACGATCAGGCCACGTGGGGCAGCGACGCGAACGAGTTCAATCCTGGCCGTTTCTCCAACGGCGTGTCTCGCGCTGCGCGCCACCCTTTTGCATTCATCCCCTTCGGGCTTGGTGCGCGAACCTGCGTGGGACAGAACCTGGCGCTTCTTCAAACGAAACTGACCCTGGCCATCATGCTTAGCCGTTTCAGTTTCAAATTGGCCCTTACCTATCGCCACGCGCCAACGGTCCTCATGTTGCTCTACCCTCAGTATGGCGCGCCGATCATTTTCCAACCCATTGCCACAACCGCAACCACCGTGGATTGTTGATGATGATGATCATGTTTGTGTAGAATGAGTGTATATTGGGTTCCGTTTAGGGATCAAATCCCCCCTTATGTCTTTTGGAAAATTCAAGACACAAAAATTAAATATGTATGGATTTGGGTTATATTAAGCGTTTAAAACAGTTTTTTAAAACTTTAAAATTGCCAAAAACATATTAGAGGCACCTGGTTTGTGTTACTTGTATCCTTTACGATCAACAAGCTTTTCAATATTCTTCTACGATTTTTAATGTTTGATTATATATATATATATATATATATATGGTACATTTGAAATACAATTTGGTAATTATGTGAATAATAACATTTAATTATTATATTATTAATTTAGAATTAAGTATGTTTTTACTTTATAAATTAAATATAAAATAAAAATTTGTTTTATTTTAAATTTATATATAATTTATTCTTCAAACTTTTAAAAAATAAATAGATATTATTAAGGTTTAAACCCTCGTATGGTCATCAAGTTTGTTCAAAAATCTCAAGTGAGTCCTCGTATTTGAAACGTTTCAATTGAGTCTAAATATTTGTAAAATTAAGTCAATTTTACCCTCTTCGTTAAATTATCACAGACGGCGTTAAACTGTGATGACGTGGTGTACACTTAAAATGCTGATGTAACAATGTTATATTACGTGGAATTTATTTTAGATGATCAGTTTATGACATGACACAAAATTTAATTGGAAATGTCAGGGGTTCAGAGTCTTCATCATCCTTCACGGACTTCATCTTTCCTTTTGAGCATTTCAATAGAAGATCCATATCCACATACTGTCGCAGCGCTGTCTCTATGAGATCGCCGATGGTGGATTCCGACATCATCAGCACCTGCACGGGCAAGCACAGGCGAGAGGCTTCTCGACATGGCTACCTTCAGCAGCATCTTCGACGGCTGTCTCGGAGGACAATCCGGCACCGATCTGGCAATGCTCGTGAGGGACTAGAGGTCGAAAATCGTATTTCGACGACAGAGCTTAATGACGGAGACGGCGGCCTGGCCATGGAAGGAGGTTGTCCTTCTCCGCTGGTGACTCTCGGACCGACCGTTGCGGCTGCTCTTGGGGGCTGGCATGGACCTAACCTCACGAGACCCCTGCGCCCAACCTTCCTTCCACAATGCCACCATCTCTGACTCCTCCAAACCCTTCCGCCACCTCATCTCCCTCCACCAGAAGCTCGTTTCTCCTTCAAGAACTGGCTCAAGAGACTACAAATTTGAGAAAAAGAGGATTTTTTCGGCGCCTTGCCAAACCTCCGACCTTCCGACTGTGTTGGGGAAACTTGACATTTTGAAGAGATGCCCAACAAGAAATTTTCACAAGAAACCCTGTGAAAGTGGATGAATGTTTGTAAAGGTGATCTCTTTTAGGTGGTGGTGTATGCGTTTGAAGGGAGGAATGATTTTGTCGCTGGAATAAGAGAGGCCAAGAATAAGGAGAAATTTTGTGGGGTTTCGGATGCGACAATGTTTCTCATTTCTCTAATGTTTGCAGCGTTTGCTGCTTTAGGTTACTTTGCTTTTGGTGAAGAAACTCAAGGGGTTATCACTATCAATCTTGGACCATGCATGATAAGTGCTTTGGTGTAGTTGGGTTTTTGCTATAACATCCCATAATTTCACACTTAAAAATTCATAATTTATATATTGTAACATTACATTTACGGTAACATCCTGTAATCTCACACTTTAAAAATTTATAGTTGATATATGTCTATACATGTTTTAAACTCATATTTGAAAAATCCTGATTATAACTTGAGTTCTTCTACTTTATTCTTCTATCTTTCCCTTCCTTGGCACTGAGTCAGACAATATTCCTTCATCTGCTCCTGTACAACGAATTATACGATCATCGCACATACCCAAACACAAACACAAACAAGTAGGGTGAGCTAACATGCAACCAATCATTTATGAAACATGCATATTTACTTTGATGCACTCAACAAACCTCATATAATAATTATGTCAGACACACTCATACCATCATACAACAATCACATCATAGATACTCATCTGTTCCTTTGATACACTCAATAGACACTCCTTCCACAATACCCAATAAACACTTATACCAACGATATGTTGATGAGCGGTCAACGGGAGATTACGCACTTGTGATGCCTTCTTAGTCCTCAACACTATGTCCAAAACCGACACATAGACCAGGACCCCCTACCCTTCATACCATCCACAAGGTTAGTCCTCAACACTATGTCCAAAATTGGCACATAGACCAGGACCTCGTGCCCTTCTCACCACATAATTCATCCTTCTCTACTTGAGACTGGATGATCATTAGAGTATCAGGATAACCTCCAACTCAGGCACATCAACATATACACACATACCATGGCATTACAAAATCTCTCCGCGAGACTCATACTATCCACAAGGTTAGTCCTCAACACTATGTCCAAAATCGGCACATAGACCAGGACCTCCTGCCCCTCTCACCACATAATTCATCCCTCTCTACTTGAGACTGGATGATCATTAGAGTATCAGGATAACACACATACCATGCTCAGGACCCTCACCACATACTCAGGACCCTCACCACATGCTCAGGACCACATGCCCCTCTCACCACATACTTAGGACCCTCAACATCGAATATACACACATACCATGACATTACAGAATCTCTCCGCGAGACTCATACCATGCTCACATTCCTCGACTCATATTATATATCCTTACGAAATCTCCCCATAATACTCATATCATGTTCAG
Source organism: Vigna angularis (assembly GCF_016808095.1). Classification (NCBI taxonomy): domain Eukaryota; kingdom Viridiplantae; phylum Streptophyta; class Magnoliopsida; order Fabales; family Fabaceae; genus Vigna; species Vigna angularis. The sequence goes on along the minus strand of NC_068973.1, from coordinate 7,642,260 downwards.
ATGCATAAATTCAAATCCAATATAATAAATTACAATCACTAGAGAAATCATACAAAATGAATATATCACAAAATAAATTAACAATTCTAAAATATCACCATAAATGGTCACCGGAGAAGAATCAAATGTTTGACGAATCAAACTCACCATAAACGCCACTACATATGACTAGTCACAACTTACTGGATTGGACCAAGGCTGCTTTATGATCAGGAATGTACCAACTCCGGTTTTTAAGATTCCTTTATCCTACCATCACAATTATAATTCATAATTCCATATCTACCACAATAACATGAATCCATCAGACATTTTCATTCCTACGAGATATATATTGCATAATAATTTAACAGTACTCAATCTGTACAACAAGATTTAAGTTAAAAACATATCGAGTAGACTTCCAGGAAAGAGAGGTATGTCACAATGGACAACTTAAGTACCAAGTCTTTCCTTAGCCAAAGTGTTCCTCAACTAGTTTTTAACAAATTTCTTATTTATAGATTCAAAACAACAACATATAATATTAACACCGAAATTCAATATAGATAGATATACAGTAAGCATTAACAATATTCCCACAAAATTTCAAGACATGAATAGTAATAAAACAATACTAAATCATAATATAAAAGCTTAGAAAGGTTAGCTCCCCTACCTCTATTCCAGACTCCTCTCGCTTCGAATTTGTTTCTCCGAAAAACCCTCAAGAGCCTCTACTCTTCTTGCAACTAAAAATTTCTTCCTAACTCTTTCTTCTCTATTTCTCAAGGTTTCTCACTTGATTCTTCCTCTCTTTGTGCAAAATAGCCTCCCCCCTCATGGCTATTTATAGTCCAAAAATTTTACTATTCACCAATTTTTTTAATATTATTTATTATTTTAATATTATTTTATTATATTAATTTCTTAATCACCACTTACATAATGGATTCCTCAATAATGTCCTCAAATCTGAATGCTTTCTCCATTATCAATATTTTAAATTTTATTTTACTTTTTCGTTTTTTTTTTACAAAAAGGTAGAAAAGAGATTGAACCCATCACCAAAATTTTCTACCAATTAAGCTACCAAAATTTCTTATTTAACTTTCCACATTTTATATTATAAACTTATTATATTTTCCATTCACAAAAAAAAATTATTACTACTAGTAATAAAATTGTTACTATTAAGGTAAATATTTTTCATGGGTCTTACATTTGCATCAACCTGTTCTTTACTTTCCCATTGATGATGAATCCAGTGAACGAGTTGGTAGAGAGACGGTTGTGGAATTCTAAGTACTGTTTGTGGTTAAGGTGGTTATTGGTGTTAAGGGTGAGTTTTGTGGCAATTTTTGTTCCTAACTTAAAGATTTTTTATCACTTGTTGGTAGTAGCGTCTGTGTTATTCTTAGCTTTGTATTGCCAGCTACATTTCACTATTTGGTTTTCAAAGAAGAGATGGATTGGAGGTGTCTCGCTTGTGATGTGGCAATTATGGTTTTTGGGTTGGTTATTGCAGTTACAGGAACCTGGTCTTCGTTATCACTGCAATTAAGAGTAAGAAGTTGATTTTGGTACATATAGATCACAAAGGCTTCCGATTTTTAGAGTATAAAATGCAAAACTAATGAAATTACATGAAGCTCCGACCGCGATCGGCGGCCGGCGGCGAGGCCCATGGCCTGATTGGATGAAGAACACACGTTGATTAATGGTCTTCAATTCAATTTTGTCATATCATAATTCTTTAATTTAAATAAAAATTTCACCTAATCAAACCATGCACATCAGCATAAACACGTCAACTCCTTTTAATGACGTGTGTGACAATTTAATGGATAAAACAAAATTGACTCAATTTTACAAATATTTGTACCCAATTGAGACCATTTCAACTACAAAGACCCACTTGAGATTCCTCAACAAACTTGAGGACCATCCCAGGATTTAAACCTATTATTAAATTGTGTTTGAGCACAATTGTTTTTGTATCATTATTTAACATGCCTTTTGAATTACGAAAATTTATATGTATTTGTTTTTAAAATTTAAAAATTAAAATCTATCAAAGTTTTAAACAATAAAAAGTTTTAATTTTATGTCTTAGAGATTCTTTAACCTAATTTTAATATACTATTAATTATATTGTTTACATCATTTATCATATACTTTATGTAATAATATTTTAAAATTATTTTTTAACATTTTAAAATATTATAGAATCATGAATAATATTAAGAAATATATATAAAATGCAACTAATAATAGTAATAATTTAGGCATATATAAAATTATTTAGTATAAAATTAATAAAGAAATTGAAAATATTAAAGTTTACAATTAATTGTTATTAAAAATGTTTCAAACTATAATTAATATGATATTACTTTTTAGTTTTTGAATAATAAAATAAAATAAATATAAATAATAGAATAAAATAAAATAAATATAAATAAAAGAATAAAGTAATATTGAATAAGTAAATACAACTTTGGTTTGTGTAATTAAATGTAGAATATAAATGGATATTCTTAAAATTATTTAAATTCTTTTAATAATAATAAATAATAAGGAACTTATTAAAATAAATAATATAATTGCATCTATATTATTATATATAATATTATATAAGACGATTCTTCTTTTGGTTTCGACACTTTTTCCAATTTTACCTTTCAAATGACTTTTATTTTAATTTAATCGTTTTTCAAAATTTAATATTTTTTAAAATTAAATAAATATAACAAAATTTACAAAATAATTAAAAATATATATAATCAAATTGTAAAAATTATTTATATTAACTTTTAGAAATACAATTTCATTAATTTTTGTTATTATAAGAAAAATACCACCATGATATAATAATGGTAATTAGTGATGTCAGAAGTTTTTAAGAGTTGTTAAAGGATTTAAACAATAGATTAAAATATAAATTATTTTACATTTAGAATAAGAATTTTATACATTACTATATAATATTTACTATTTTTACTTTAATTTTAAAATTGTTAATAATTATCATATTGAGAAAATTACATTTTAACTTGCAAATAAATATATTTGAAAAAAAATAGATTTATAAATAATAAAAATTTAATAAAATAATTTAAATTTCATTTATTTGAAAGTTAAAACATGAAATTAATAAATTATAAAACAATGAAATAAAATAGATACATATTCACTTATGTGTTCGTAAATATTATATCGTAAGTTATCAATCATTTCATGGAACATGTTTAAGTAAAAAAGTTGATTTTTTTTTAATATTGATTATGTGTTCGTTATAAGAGTGTTTTATCCGGAACTTTCTAATTACTTTTAAAATGTCAAAAATTCCCAATTAATTTATTAAAAATATTAAATTAATTAAATTATCATTATTATTATTATAATTATTATTAATTGATTACAAACTAAATTATAAAAAACGAAAAACATAACCGTAATTAGAAATACGGTTAACACACAATAATTCAAATTAAATATATTAACTGAATTTCCAATTATGGTGAATATATTTTTTTCAAATTTTTGATTTTTAATTTTATAATATTTTTTTAATAATTAATATTTTATAAATTAAAATATTAGTATATATTTAATTATATGAAAAATATTACATTTATTAATTGTTTTTTATTATTATTAATTAAAAAGAAAAGTAAACTATAAAAAAAACCTTAACCAATATTCGAATCTGGTTAAGTAAATATTTTAATCAATTTTTAGACTTCGGTTAAGTAAATATCTTAATCGGCTTTCGAATGCTTATACGGGTTGACATTTGAAGATGTAAGATGAAAATTGGGAGGTGTAGAAGAAACGTTATAAATGTCACTTTTGATTTGTACGGAATCATAAATGAATTTTTGATCAACAAGTCAAAACCAAATGTTGGTAAATTGATTATTTGTGTGATGTAAATGTCACTTTTGATTTGTAGGGAGTGTCATAAACGAGTCATTGATCAACAACTCAAAATCAAACGTTTGTAGATTGATTTTTGGACTTGTTTAAATCTTCGTATTATAATATTTTCTGTATGTTGTAAAATAGCTATAAAAAAAATCAATTGTGTGGGATTGTTATTCTTTTATGATTGCAACATTTGTAGGTTAAATCAAATGCATTTTGACTTTCCATTATGGAGAATTGGTGTATAAGTTACTTTATTTAGGGGCTAACTTTAATCTAATGTCCTTTGGCAACAGAGAAATACATATAATTTTGTTTTGTCTTCTGTAGTGTGGACATTTTTTCTCCAATGACAACGTTTTGACTACTTAATCCAGACTTTTTTTTATTCATTTCTTCAATTATAATTGTATCATTTTTTATTATCACTTGTTTGATTTAATGAATCTTTTACTATCTATATCTTTATCTCATTTTTATATAATAATAATTATTATTTATTTTCATTATTTTTCTAACATCTACATCATTTAATGATATTTTTTTATTATATGATAGTAAATGATAATCATATTTTGATATTATGTGTGTTTTTAGTAGACGAAATGAAACCTGGAAACGAGGAATTTTTTTTAATTAGAAAAAAGAATTTATATATATAATTTAATTCCATTATTCTTTTCATATATGAACAGAATTTAACTATTGATCATCTCCATGTTTAAAAGTTTTATTTATATATTTGTAAATTGTGTTCCACTTTATTCGGAAATACACATCTAATATGATTGTGAATAGACTACTATGAAACATGCACAAATCTTAGATTAAAATATGATATGCTGAAAAGAAGGCTTGGAATTATTAGACAAGAGATAATTGGATCATTCAAAGATTACACCCCAAAGCCAGCAAAACAATAAACAACAATTCGCTTAAGTATGAATTATATATTTTCCAAGCTACATCCACGCAACACAAAGCTAATAAATTTAAAAAAAGAATTCATGAAAATTATATCTATTTGATAAGAAGGGAAAAAAGCAATAATTAAGAGCAAAAGAAAGGGAAACGGCTATATGATTTGGTAGCAAATCTCTGACCATCATATCTCATATCTCCATTTTTGTGATTACGGTTATCAACTAAAAATTACGTCAACCACGTTATCTTGATTGTTTTTGTTATTAATGGAGATGCTACAAGGATATGCCTCCACTTGTCGTAAATTTAGAGCGTAGTTTCTTAAAAATAACAAGGTTAAGGATTTAAATCCTGTTTCACTCAATGCCAAATCCAACACGAAACATAGTAGGCCCTAGGACTTTCCAAAGATTTTTGTAGTATCCTAGGCAATGATGGGAACAGTAACGGCATTTCTCGTATAAATATATTTATTGTTTCTGAAGTAAATGCGCACTTATTAGAAGTTAAAGATCGAATAGCGAAAGAGGCATGCTGTTGCGCATGCCTAACCTAAAGAAACTTCACTTGGCAAATCAGACCAACGTTTTTTGCATAGAAAGGATGAAGAAGATGCCAAAAGGGTATATAGAATATTAATTAAAATAAATAAATTCAATTCACAATGATGCACTTACCTTAATCAAAGCCAGAAGAAAAGAAGAAAAATTAAGTATATTATCATGATTTACGATTTGGTCCCTTTGATACCGGAATCCCCTGGCATTGTGTGGTTACATCAACGTTGGACGTTATATACTGAGAAGTACACAGAATTTCAATTATTCATATGAATGCTGCCAAACTCCAGATCTGTTGAATTTTCTTTGCATAAATGAGAAAAGAAAAGGCATAAAAAGGTGTAATTGTATGCAGATACGTATATAAGGTGTGCGCAGAGAATCAGAGAAAATAACGAGTTTTCTTCCACGCAATGAGAGGGTCGTCACTGTCTGAACCCGAAACGTCGTCGTTCTTTGGTATGGCAAATCAAGTGATGACACGTGTGTTGTCGTGATTTACTTTTAATAGAAAAGGTTTTCCTTTTATGAACTGAGAGACCTACCCAACACCACATCTGCAGATAGTAGAGCTACCTGTTCGTTTATGGTTTCTCTTTGGTTTGCCCAAATCAGAACCTCTGCACCACTTTTTGTCTGCAGACAGACAAAGTACAACCATTGATTATTAGTGCATAATACTTACAAATCAGTTTCTGATTAATTTCTCTTAATAGTATAATCATGTCATGAGTTCAGTAATAAGAATCATTTTCTATGTTCTGTAATTGTATTATGTTACAAAAGTGGAGAAGGGTGGTAAGGTAACCTTTGAAAAAGAAAGTAAAGAAAGGTTCCAAATGACATGTTTCCAAAATGATAAATTTCATTGCACTGTGATAAAACAGCTCACCACAGAAGGGTCGGGTCTGTCTTGGAACACACAAAGATAACAAACTCTGTCAGTAGAAATGATATGTAAGAATCACAGACAGAACAGCATACAATAATAATATATATGTACTTGTAATCGTAACATATTTGTACGCATGTAATATTTTGATATCAAAGGAGTGACGTTTCAATATATGGTATTTTCGACCCACCACACCTTTTCAGTTATACAACAGAACCAGCTTCATCATCACCTAACATACTTTTCTCTGCCTTACCCAATATTTCATCTCAAAATTAATTTTCTAATATATTCTCATTGTTACTTAAATATTATATTTTATATAATTTTATTCCTGCATTAAGGTTTAATCATTTAGGATGTTTTGTTTGGACATATTGGTGTCAAGTAGGTTTTGTATTTTTTTTATCTCAATTAGGTTTTTATATTTTTTTATCTCAATTAGGTTTTTATTTATGTAAAATTGAGTCAATTTTAACATTGCCGTTAATTGGACTGGACGACGTTAAATTTGTTATCTCGTGGTATGCTGACTATGCAATGGTTAAGAACGTGGCAGTGGAACTTCATACTCCTCTCGGTCTGGTGGGTGGTCGGCCACTCGATCTGGTGGTCGGTCTCCTGGTACCACCAGGCCGACCACCCACCAGGCCGACCACCCACCAGGCCGACCACCAGGCTGAGAGGCCGACCACGTCTAAATTGTTTTCCATTCCTACTTAAAATAAATCCACGTAACGAGACCTCACTGTGCCACGTGCTTATTAATTGCTAGCTCAACATACCACCAGGCAACAAATTTAACGCCGTCCACAACAATTAACGACAAGGTCATAATTGACTCAATTTTACATAAAAAATGACCTAATTGGGACAAATAAAAATACGAAGACCTAATTGACACAAATCTGCACAAATAGGGACCTCCAAAATGATTAAACCTTTAAATAACTATATGAAGTGAGACGAATTCTTTGCAAAACAAACATCACTCTTACACATCACAAACGAGAGATGTATTATCTTCTTCAAGCCAATTCTCTTCCATTTATGTTCTTTTAGGTTTAATCTTTATGATAATATTTATTTACGATTGAGTTTTCTCAAATAGGTCCATCTCTTTTTTTTTGTCTCAATTGGGTCTCAAAATATAAAATATCAGTGCAATTGGATCCCTGCTGTTAAATCTGGTTAACAAGATTAAAATTTTACTAAGCTATCGTTGTGACCTGGTTTCATTAAATTACGTTCATTAAATTACGTGGAAGATGAAAGACATGATACTGGAATATGATACATTAAACAATTAAACAAATATGTTTCTGATAAAAATTGAAATTGGAAATCACCAAATTAGGATTTTTTGTATTGTTGTTTTAGGGTTTCTGATAAAAATTGAAATTGGAAATCACTATTGTTGCTGCGACAAAGGAGACATGTTTCTTCTCTGGCGATAATTAGGGTTTCGCGTTTTGGTGACTTGCGGGTTACTGTAATGGTGGCCATGAAGCAGCTCGATCTATGTCTTAGTTTTCTAATATTTAGGATTAGGGATTTAAGTGCAATTTAGAGTTCATGATTTCTTTGGTTACATGTTCCATGAAGTTCGAGATTTGGGAAGATGAGATGTAGGTGGTTCGTGGCTTGACTGAGTTCGCTACAGGTTTTTGGAGATTTGATGGTGCCAGGCTGTTGGAATTGACGCGAAGAAGCTAATTGATTCTTTATTTTCTCATAAGGAACTTAGTGCAGTGGTCTTTTAAGTTTTTAAAGCGGCCTTTTTGAATTGATATTGTTACACTTACACTAATAAAGTAATTGTATATTGATTGGTTGAATCATTTTCACCACATTTTTTCCACACAGAACAAAACTCATTCACCACTTTCTCTCTTCCTTCAACCCTAACTTCATCATCTTTTCTTCGTTCACAACAACTTCTCTTTTACAGGTTGTTTGTTTTGTGATGGTTGTCATGATTTGTCCATGGTGGTCCACGGTGGTGTGATGATGGCGCGATGTCAAACACTCTGTGAAACCTAAAATCGTTATATCTCCAATCTTAAATCCCCTCCAATGGCGTTCCCAATTTCGTTTTCATGAACCCTAATTTCGTGATCTCCTAAATTCAATTCTCAGGAACTTTTTTTTTATTTTTTAATTAGACATACTCCACGTAACCTGTTTTGTGTCACGTCAATTAATGATTCCACATTATAGTGACAACTCAGCTTCATTTTAACCAGTTAACCAATTTAATTGCAAGAATCCAGATAGATTATTTTTGCACTTTTAGGGACCTGAGAAAATAAAAAATAAGAAAGGGACCTATCTGAGAAAATCCAACATAAATAGGGACTATCAGAATGATTAAACGTTTCTTTTAACATGCCTTCTTTTGATATTCTATATAAACAAGTTATACTTTCTTATTTTTTTTCTCTTTCCTAAGTGAGAGTTTAATAGGAATGACATAGTCTGAATTCGTCATACTTGTCATCAAATAGATCACTTTCAACTTTGTTTTTTTAAAGGAAAGTCAGGTATTAGTGTTTGGTGACTAAGGTAAGTATAGATATAGGAAGAAAAGAAACTAGCTCGAACTACTTGCAACATGTGAAAAATGGACTTTGATAACTTAACATGAATATTAAACATTATGTTTAGTTTTGGATTGTCCTGGAAAACCTTGTGTTGAGATTTGAATTAAAACATCTTGTATTGGTGATTTAACCGAATAAGTTATTACATATAGTTCTCTCATCCTATTACATAAGATGACGTGCTATATATGACGTTTCACATGTCTAGGTTATTCCATAGAGCACCTTAGCCCCGAATTGAATATCAAATTTATCAAAATACATAATACAAGGGTAAAATAGTAATAAATGATTGAATTTTTGTATTTTTTTAAGAAAAAAGAGAATAAAAAGTAAGAAAAGGCAATGTAAGATAAATATAAAAAATTTATGTATGTTAAAGTATCATTATTTCTATCTCTTATATTAATGCTACCAAAAGTGATGCCACATATACTACAATAATAGGAAGCAAGCCTCAACCTTGGTATCAAGTAAACACAATCCCTTTAAAATGAGACAATTCTAAAACCTCTATATAAGAATAACGAATCTTTCGATATTAGAATATTGATAGAGAAATAGAAAAATATTGAAAGAAAAATAAACAAAAATTGAGAGTTAAGTATTTTTTTATTAACTTACAGTGTGCTTTTGAAAAATTAATTTAACAAAATTTGGTTAAAAAAAAATTAAATCTACATATTTTTAAAATTAAAGGACTAAATTGGATTAAAATTTCGAAATAGACTATTTTCAATTTTTACTTTTAAGACAAAAATATATTGAATCCTTATTTAATTAGTGGTTAGTTGATGGTAAAATTATTGATTTTTTTTGTATTGTTATTAAAATTATATTTAAAATAATTTTTAAAAACTTTTTATTAGAATTAGTTATAAGAAATATAAAAATTATTTAGTAAAGAAATGCGTACAACTAAGTTGTTGGTATCCTTTAAGGAAAATAATAAGTTTGACACACCTACCAATTCTTAATATATATATATATATATATATATATATATATATATATATATATTAATGGAGAAAGATATACAAATATTGAAAATAATTGTCTAATAATAATAACGAAGAAAATTATTTATAAGGGTAATTCATTATTCTTATTAGTAAAGAGACGGAGGATTATCATATATATTTTTACACATTTAACTAGTTAAATTACCATTTAGTATTGATGGTTTTTTTTTAATGAGAAGGATTAATTAGGAAGAAATAATATAAACATGACTTCACTCAAATTCATAAAATAAATTGACACTAATTTTAATTTAAAATTTTAAAATATATAATAAATTTATGTTTTTTTTTTCTTATATGATATCAACTTTATATAATACTTACAGTCATATTTGAATTCTCAATAATATATCTTTAAATGTGAATATCTTTTATATTAATACATTCCCCATCATGAAAATGACCTTATACTGTTTTGTTATTTATATAGTGTTGTTTTTATCAACTATCTAAGTTGATCATTAAAATAAATCAACGACTTTCATATCAAATGTTCTTTCAATATGAAAGAATTTTAAGATGTTTTGGATATATACGAAATATATTATATGTAGAAATTTGTTATTTTATTTTATTCATATATTTTATATGCAAAGTAAAATGTGGCATAATATCAAATATTTACAATATATTAATTTTAATTTTCTAAATTTAAATAAGAACTAAATATATTTATATATTTATATAAAAATATTTCTAAAATTAAAAGATTTACTAAAAAATAAATTTAAATAAAAAATATCAAGTAAATATTCTCAATAAACATACATATTTTTTTTAAAAAAATAAGTAAATCCACACTCTTCTTCCTGCAAAAATTGTTGGAAGAAATTTAATAAAAGTAACTTCTATTCCAAACATATTTTGTTGAAATGCACCGAATATATATATATATATATATATATATATATATATATATATATATATATATATATATATATATATATATATATATATATATATATATATATATATATTAGAAACTATAAGTAATTTATAAACATTAAGCATATAGAAGAAGAAGTGGTAGGAACAAGATAGATATGGTAGACAGCATGGGCCTTAGAAACATAGTGATACCCATCAAATAGGAACGTTCGTCGTACTTGTCATCAAATAGATTACTTTTAATTTTGTTTTTTTAGAGGAAAGTAAGGTATTAGTGTTTGGTGACTAAGGTGAGTATAGATATAGGAAGAAAAGAAACTAGATCACATTGAAAAATGGACTTTGGTAATTTTACATGAATATTAAATATTATGTTTATTAAACTTGTGTTTGAGATTTGAACTAAAGACATCTTGTATCGGTGATTTAATCCAATAAGGTATTACATATAGTTTTCCCATCCTATGCTATTATCATAAGGTGACGTGTTATATCATGTTTGACATGTCTAAGTTGTTCTATAGAACGACCTTACCCCAAATTGAGTTGGGTAAAAATGATTGAGTATGAAATTTGTTAAGGATCCATCTAACTAGTTGATTAAAACATATTTCTAAATGATCATAATTTTTTTTATTAAGAAAGAATAGTGTCAAATAAATATTGAGAGTTAAATGTTTTTTTATTAACTAAAAGAAGAGTTAAATAAAAATAAAGCAATGTATCTCAACACACCATAAATATTAAACGAAAAAAAATTAAAAAATAAATAATACTAAATTATGACTTATTTGAATAATATATCTTGAATATATATTTCATACCTGTATTTAACTTAATTAAATTTTAGAATTATACTACTTTGAATATTTTTAAATTACGTAATAAAAGAGATGCAACATTGCAAACGTTTTATATATATTTTTTGTTAGTGTAAGGGTAACTCATTATTCTTATTAGTAAAGAGACGGAGGATTATAATATTTTTTTTACACATTTAACTAGTTAAATTATCATATAGTATGGGTGGTTTTTTTTTTTTATGAGAAGATTCATTAGAGAGAAATAATATAAACATGTGACCACACTCTGATTTATAAAATAAATTGACGCTAATTTTAATTTAAAATTTTAAGATATATAATGAATTTATGAATTTTTTTTTCTTATATGTTGATCAATGTTTTCACTAATATATAATATTAGACTTAAATTTTCAATAATTTTTTTAAATGTGAATTTTTTACATTAATGTATTTCCCATTGTGAAAACAGTAACGTTATATTGTTGTTATTCAACAGGCTAAGTTGGTCACAAGATAAATCAACGACTTTAATATCAAATTTTTTTGAATACGAAAGAATTTTCAAGTGTTTTGAATATATAAAAGATATATTATAAGTAAAAATTTGTTATTTTATTCTATTCATATATTTTATATGCAGAGTAAAATGTTACACAGTATATTTGGTTGAAATGCACCGAACATATATATATATATATATATATATATATATATATATATATATATATATATATATATATATATATATATATATATATATATAGTAGAAAGTATAAGTAAATTATAAACATTAACGATATAGAATTGTGAAGATAGATATGGAGGACAGCATGGGCCTTAGAAACATTTTCAGAAAGTGCAGAAAATGACTTGAAGGAAAACAGTGATAACACTGAGCAGTAGCAGTAGCAGGCTTAGATAACCAATAAATAGAAACTAGGTCGTAGTAGCCCCAAACAACACACCACTCAACCGACATTGAAACCACCTTTTCTGTCCTATAATTCTATCCACCCATTACCCTTCTATATTTATTTCCTTCATCAATAATATTTCCTATCAAACATCTTTCACAACTTCTTAACATCTTCTCATTTTAATATAAACTTTTTAATATTCATAATTTATGATTCAACCAAACTGTCATATCAAATGTTATCAGGATATTATTCAATTATTTATTATTATTTAATTTTACATTAAACATGTCTCCATACAATGAATATGTAAATTTATTTTTATTTTTAATGGACGGGAAATCTTCAACAATTTTTTTATTTAAAGTTATATATTAAATATGAGACAATATATTAATACGTAGTCGATTATTAGTTTTAAATCTAATTTAATTTTATAAAATTGATATATAAAATAAGATATATATTTATTTATATATCATTAATTTGTCTTTTATTTTTTTAATTAATGTGAGATCTCTAACCTGATGGTGTATATAAGCTTTTAACTAAATGCTACCATGTTATTGAACAAGTTGGACAGCATAATGCCTCCATGCACCCTGAAATTAGATAGACATGTTGCTGGCAGGTTGTAATCAAGATCAGGTTTTACATGACCCACTTGGGCCTCTTTTACAGTGTTCAGTGCCCAGCATTGGAAGCACAGTTTGCAGATAGTAATAGCCAAATGGGCCTATTGGGTGAGACATACAAGTTCAGCCGACATAGATTGAGACAAGACTTAAGCTTAATGGGCCTCATCGGGGTGAAGGACCAGAGACACTGATTGTCTATTTGGGCCCGCTTACTTTGCTGCAGGTTGCCAGTTGCGGAGACATAGTCTTTTCCGTCAAAACATAAATCTTAATTAAAAATGTTTTTTTTTAAAAAAAATATATTTTAGTAACCTTTGACAATTATGAACTCAGGTAAATATTTTTCTTTACGATTTTGTAAATTTGATGGAGAGTAATCAATTTTGGTACTTAGTTTATTGTTATAAGGATCGAAGCTTACGTTCATGATTATTAGAATTTCATTGTTTTATAAAAACTATTTAAATAAAATTTAACCAGTTTTTGTCTTATTTGTATATGTTTCATGATAAAATAAAACAAAATAATTCCAGAAAAAATTGAAGATAGATAATTCTTGTAAATTTAAAAGTCTGTAAAAAAAAGATTTGCTCCAATGTAAATTATAGAAAGGTAGCTGTGAAATGATAAATTACACAAAAAGATCATTTGCATGACTATAAATAAGTAGAGTTCTAAGAAAAAAAAAATCAAAGTAAGTTATTCACGCCACCTAAAAATTCTTTATTTATGGAAAGAATGGGTAAGTTTGAAATTCCACCTATGAGACATTATTGATTAATTAAAGGAAATTCGGATATCACAATTTTTATTGCAATATCTCAACTTTTAATAGTATTTACACTATTATGGGATAAATTACACATAAATAAATTACAACATAAGAAAAATATATATAAACTTTTATAAACGTAATCACAATAGTATAACATATATTAATAAAAAGGATAATGTTTCTATCAACAAAATCCCTTACACTTAAAAGTTAAAGTGTGACTATAAGTCTATTAAAAGGAAGTATATATATCTATAAATAAATATATATAACATCAACAAACTAAGAAAAAGGCTGGTCTTTTGCTCCATCCTTGCTTGCTAACATTTGATCCAAAGACAGCTTCTCATCTACTCACACTATAAAGATGATCATTGCAACTCAAGAGATGAACAAACACAAACACAAAGAAAACACAGCTTCTCATTAAATAATTCACTTATCAATCATCAAATAATATTCACACACATATACTCATCTAACTCTTGACTGACCATCTAGATACATGTATTCATATCAAACTCTAGAGGCCCTACCTTTGAGGTGGAACAACAACAATATCCTTAACAAAAAATCACACACTCCAAGGTTAATCCTTTCAAGCATTTAGGGCTAACGAATAACCAATAGACTAGGGATCTCCTTCTACTCTCCACCACATAACTATCTTTCTCTTCTTAAGACTGAAGGTTATTGAGAGCGTCAAAATAACCTCTAATTACTAGCTTCCTATATCAATACATTCACCTACACACGTAACCATTTAAAGAATCTCTCATCGACGTCCTTATAACCATCATTCACATGCCACCACACCTTTCAACCATATCACATAATATAAGATACATCATTCTACCATTCACAAATAAACATAGCAGAGAAATTACTTAAAATTAGCAATAAGACCTAGACTTACTCGCCCAGCGAGAAGTCCCCACTCGCCCAGCGAGAAGTCCCCACTCGCCCAACGATAGCAAAACCAGTAAGCTCTCACAGCCCCGCGAGCTGGATCGTTTAGCCCCTACAACCATCACCAAAACACCTTACAAACTCGCCCAACGAATGCGAAAACAGAGAACTCCCACAGACCAACGAGGGAGTTCGCCAGCCCCTGATACCCATTGCCAAATCCTTATTTACTCGCCTTGCGAGTAGTTTGCTCACCCAACCCCTCTGCATAAACCAGCAACCCTCCAAATTTGCCAAGAACACCACTCGAACCTCCCACGTCCTCTCCCATGAATTTCCACCAACTTCTAACACTCCTAAAAGTAAATCTAAACTACAACCAACATGTTTATATACATATAACTCAATCTAAACAAGTTTTGAATCATTTTACCATGAAATTCCCACCCAAAAGCAACTCAATTCCACTTTATGGATCAAAACTCAAATCTACCAATTCTTACTGTTGACCAAGCAACTTAGGGGTTTGAACAAGTCCAAATGAACTCCAAGACAAATTGAACTCTCCATTTTACCTAAAACCTCAAAATCACTTAAGAGTCAATGAACAACACAATCTATCATCTATTATGCAAATCTACACCCTCTACATGTTCAATCATCATCCAAACTAATCTTAAATGACACTACCAAAGATTCCAAATTCTCATTTCTCCCATTTTACTATTTCTTCCAAAAGTCAACTACCAACACCTCCCCTTTTGGAGGATCTAAAATTCTACAATTACAATTTCATTCAACAATTAAACCAAATATAATACCACCATTTCACTAAAACATCATCAACAGGGTTATTCGAAACAAACACATACTCATACAAGACATCAAGCATCATACCACCAATTTCACTAAATCAAGACAACATTTTCACCAAGAAATTCATCTCTAACATAAGTAGATCATATTATCATTTCAGAAATTCATCAAGCATACTTGAAATTAAATACTCAAATTATAAAACTAGCTTCCCTTACCTTACAAGGAGTTATCCCAACTACACAACTCGTTGCTCTTGCTTTGAGCTCAAGGAACTCTAGAAAAATCTACAAACCATAAGAACATCATCAAAGCAAGTTCTTAGGATCTCTGATCGACAAAAAGATATGTAGAAAACTACTTTAACACATGCGAAGATAACTACTACGCATGAATTTGACCGAAAAATTAAAAGAAAAAGGAGCATAAACGTACTTGCTCTATAAAGAAAAATGATCAGATAAAAAGGAAGGATTATCCACCGTGATTACTCAGATACCTTCTGATTATGAAATAGATGATCTAAGCATTAAAAATCGTAAAAAGAATGTAGAGAGAGCTAAGAAAAAGATTTCTAGAAATATAGTAAGTATTTTTTATAATGAAACAAATTTATAAATTTTTATTTATATAATTGAATTATTTATTCGGTTTTATTGTTTTAAAATATTTATAAACTTTAATACTTGATTTTATAGGATTTTATAGGATTTACAGTCCAACAATCCTTTTATAATGTTATTTAGCACTATTTTTTAACAATAAGTATAAGTTTTCTATGTTTAGAATTGTTTAATATTTTTGAAAGAAGTTTACTATCACTAGTAAAAATTTCCGATTTAAACGCGCCATATATGCCTCGGTTATGAGAAAACCGAAGCATATAACAGTTTATACCTCGGTTGCAACAGAGCCCGAAGCGGAATCCGCATACTGCCTCGGTTAAGACAAGGCCGAAGCATATACCTCTGCACAGCCCTGACATTTCTCTCCGATAAGACATTTGACTTTTGATAAGCCTCTATTGCCTCGGTTCTGCCACGCAACCGAAGCCTAAAACTCTGCTCCTTGCACCTGCTACACGGCACCCTGACATTTCTGTCAGGCTCTACTGCTTCGGTTCAGAAGGGACCGAGGTCGTTGGGCATAGCTACGACATCCGTTTTTGAGGCACCCGGTGCCTAAACCAGCATCTATTACTTCAGTTCAGAAGGGACCGAGGTCGTTGGGCGTAGCTACGGCATCGGTTTGGTAAGTGACCGAAGCCTAAACCCCTTCTGGTAACTGAAAAGTCAGAACGCCTACCTACTGCTTCGGTTTCGTAGGCAACCGGTGCCTAAACCAGCACCTATTGCATCGTGTGTTTAAGTAACCGAGGTAGTAGCTCTTATTCATCAACCAAATCAGACAGCTTCTTCTTCCTCGTATTCATTTTGTTTTCTGTCGCCGCGCCACCGCTTCACCGCTTCCAGTTCTCTCGCCTGCGTCCTGCTTTCGCCGTCTCGCCATTGGTGCCTCGCCGGTTTCTGCCACTGCTGCTGCCATTGGTGCCTCGTCGGTCTCCGTCACTGTTGCTGTCATTGGTGCGTCGCCGGTCTCCGCCACTGCTGTTGCCAGTGGTCTCACATTTGTGGTGGTGACTCTCACATTTGAAGTCTTGGATTAGTTTTGTTAGCAGGTGTTCGTTGCTGTTTCGTTCTTTATGATTAATTTTATTTTGATTGCTGTATTAAACTGCTGATAATTTTGTTGAGTTATTCTGTCCTTGATTTGGTACGCAATGTGTCTCTTCTAGCAGAGCCTGTGGATGGAGAAGGCGAAGAATCTCTGGTTTGTTAATTTGCTGTATTATTGGTTGTTGCTGATTTTGAATGCTATTCATTATTTCTGATTTTCTTAATTCAATACTTGGTTTATAACTACATTGTGTGTTTATTCTCCTTTGTTTTGTTTTTATTTTATTTTCATCTGTGGGATATATTCTTGTAATTCAAATAGTGTTGTTGGCTATTTTCCTTGCAAACCAAAAAAAGAGATATTCTTGAATGCCATGGAAAGTAGTTTTGCATCACTTGTTGTATGCTTGTTCTTGTGACCAGCTGATGCTTAGCTCCTGTAGAATGATATTATTTATTATTTACTTAATCGTATTACTACATTGTTTTCTCATTGCTATTAATTTTTTGTGAACCCTGAACTTGATATTTGGAGCATACTTGTTCTCTTCTGTGTTGCTACCTGCTGGTCAATAATCATATATTTAGGCTATTTTTGCAAATATGTTTTAGAGAAAAGAATACCTGGTGCATGTATTGCCATTGAAACATAAATACTAAAGGATAAAATGACTTGTTCTATTCTGTGTTGCCAACTTGCTTTCAATAATCATACATTTAGGCTATATTTGCAAGTCTGTTTTAGATACAGGAATACCTAGTCTTTTGGTTGTTCAGTATTTTTGTTTTAAATTGTAAGTAGTTAAAAACTGACTGTAACTAACAGATCTGGTAAGTTCATATATCAATTAGCAATTCTGATAAATGATCATTTGCTCTTGGCGTGTTAGTTGAATTAAATAATGTGAACTTTTAATATTTAGTATTGGAATTTTATCTTCAAAAATTTCCGTTTGCAGGGTCAGCAGTTCAATTTTGGTTAAATGGTACAAGAATTATGCTTATACTAAACATACTGTTAGTGGAACTTGGAACTATTGTAAGGAAGTGTGAAATTTTTTTTGCAGTGTATTGGAGCCACAACGTTGGATGAATATAGGAAGCACATTGAAAAGGACTTGTAGCTGCTGCCCAGCTGTCACACCAGTATATTAGGTTTGTCATATTTAAACCCTCTTTTTTCTTTTTTGATTCATTTTATCTTTTTGGTTGCACTGGAACAGACATGTTTTTTTATTAGATCACTGGAAAATTTTCATATTTATATTAATCTTTCTAATCTATATTAGTTTATCTCTTTAAACTAATTATTATTATTATTATTATTCAATTTATCGATTTAATGAACTGAGATTTAAAAATCATGAAATTTTTTTTAGTAGAAGATTTGACGAAAGTCATTTAATTATTGATAGTTAATTTGATTTAATTTTATCATAATTAAGATAGCTATCGGCATGAATTTGTAGTTGCCTGGATAAATTATTCTGTAATAAATTATGGCCAATGCAAGATGGGTAATAAAATAAAAGCAAGGTTAGACGTGTTCTGTAATTGTTGCATTTTTTTCTTTAAAATTTATTTTGTAATAATATTAAGTTGATTATTCTGACTCAAATTCTTCTAATGTTAAGTTATTATGATAATTTTAGAGTTGAATATTAAGTAGGTGTACCTCCGCCACTACTGCTGCCAGTGCTCGCGCATTCAGGCCTCGTTGTTGGCTGCGCCTCCGCCCTTCACCTACGCGTCACCGTTGGCCTGCCGGTGTTTCCTCCGCCACTGCTGCTGTCATTGGTACGTCGCCGGTCTCCGCCACTGCTTCTGCCAGTGCTCTCGCCTGCCGGTGCTTCCTCCGCCACTGCTGCCTCCGCCGGTACTGCCTCCAACGCTGTTTCATTCTTCCTGTCTACATTGAGGTTAGTTGATTGTATTTTTGCTGATAATAATTGTTGTTTCTTGCTGATAATAATTGTTGTTTCTGGAAGAGAATCAAATCGTATGTATTGGTTGAGTTGATTTTTTAAATTTTGTTGGATCAAGCATATATTGTCCTTATTTAACATCACATTTGTCATAATTGATGGCACCAGATTAAGAACTAGCAGAGGCATCACTAATAAGATTCACAAACTAACGACAATTTATCTGCTATAATCTGATTAATTTGTTGCAATGGCATTGTCATCTTCTATAGTAATGACATCAGGAAAACCCAAAGGAAATAATATGCCAAAAAGCAAGAGTAGAGTATTAACTCGCCTAAACAAATAGATACCTTAAAGTAAGCATATGTAAACATAAAAGGTGTTAGGATGAATTATTACACTGTCAGAAACATTCCTCTGTTTAGGGACAATTATTGGATTAAAGGATGGGAAAATGCCTGTAAGGATGAGACACAATCAACCACAATTCTAAATCAAAGTGCACATAAACATATGACTTTAATTTATGAAATTGCGGTAAGAATTTGTCTGAAAGAATGGATCAGGGGTCGAAAGAAATAATTTGAATACTTCATACTAAAATAATTGCGTAATTTATTTATGACTTTAATTTTTACAATGTTAGTGTAAATACAATCCATTCAAAATCAATTTAGAAATATATTTCTTAAAAAAGTTTGTAAAAATTCAATATTTTTAATTATATATAAAATTAAATGGCAGATAGCATCGAAAACTTTATAGTCACTGTACATTCTAATTAAT
The DNA here is from genome assembly GCF_016808095.1 of Vigna angularis. Lineage (NCBI taxonomy): Eukaryota > Viridiplantae > Streptophyta > Magnoliopsida > Fabales > Fabaceae > Vigna > Vigna angularis. Next base: position 7,622,208 of record NC_068973.1, on the reverse strand, counting down.
TTTTCATTAAGTTCATATGCATATGTTTATACTAACATATAAATTGGACATCAATTTTTATAAAATCAAATGTTTATTTTATACTGTTTTTTAAGGATTGGTAGTTTAATTTATTTAAGGATAATTTTTTTTTCAATTTAATATATATATATTATGGTATTATAAAAGGCATTTTACTCAACTTACTTATTTATATGAAATCATTAAATTTACTTATTTTATTAAAAATTAGTATAAATAGTAGATGAAAATTAAAGTGTTATAACACATCTAATTAGACTAATAAATAATTTTATATTCATACTATCAAAACGTTATTGATAAATAAGTGTTTAAAAAGATGAAATTGTTAACTTACAAACTTAATAATAATAAATCATTATTAATAAAAAATGGTAAGAATATAATAAAAGATTATTATAAGTAGGTTACAAATCAATTCGCTTCTAATTTAGTTTGAACTTGTTTAATAGACAAGTTGTCTAACCTATACCTATATATTAGAAAATCAATTAACAAGATTGATAGATTTTGAGACAAATAATTAACAAGTATCTAAACCCTAAAGTTAATTGAAATGACATTATTTACTCTTGGTTGAATATATTGTTTGGTTAAATATATTACATATTGCGTATGTAATTATTTGTTTGCTTGAATATATATTGTTGTTGTGAATTAGCCTTAGTTTCCCGTTTGAGATTCAATACAAAAATTATTTACTATCTCCAGATTTTTTGAACAAACATACTTTTTACAAATAAAAATAGAGGAGATGGTAATAATAATTTACAGTATTGAATCTTGAATTGTCCGGTTGGACAGTTTAAGAAGAGTAATAACTTTTTCATAGTTTATTATAACATATCAATTTTAATATACATTTCTTAAATTTCACGAAAATTTGTCGGTGTGTTTTGTATTGATCTTCGGGTGCATATTTGATTGTGATTTATAATCACTTTCATTTCGTGTAACCTGAAGACCAATGCGAAATGCTGGCAAAATTTTGTGAAATATGAGATATGTTGTTTAAAATTGATATGTTTAATAAACTAAAAAAAGTGAATCTTCTTGAATGGGATAGGGTCACACCTTGAATACAAACACGATCAAAGTGATCATTCAAGATGATTGAAATTGTGTAAACAATTTCAGTAAAGATGCGTACGGATAGAGGGTGGATTAATTTACCACGCATCAGCACTGAGTACGAGAGAGGGGTAGAAGAATTTATAGAGTTTGCGCGACGTAATGCGAGTACAAGTGATGATAATGAAGTGAAGTTCAGATGTCCATGTGTGAACTGTTTGAATGGAGAACAAGAGAAAGACAATGCACCCATTCCACTTACTGGACTTGAAGTTGCTGAGAAAGTTAATAAAGTACATCATATATTTGGGAAAACGTCGAAGAAGTCTTCTGTAACGACCCCTTGGAAGAAGAAATCAATATTCTTTGATCTTCCATATTGGTCAAAGTTAGATGTTAGACATTGCATAGATGTCATGCATGTTGAGAAAAATGTCTGTGATAGCTTGATTGGTACACTACTAAATATCCAGGAAAAAACAAAAGATGGAGTGAATGCGCGTTTGGATTTGGTTGACATGAAGATCCGAGAAGAGTTGGCACCAAGAGAGATTGGTAAACGTACTTATTTGCCCCCTGCATGTTACACAATGTCCAAACAAGAGAAGATAAGTTTTTGTCTTTGTTTAAAGAGTATCAAGGTACCACAAGGATACTCTTCAAATTTCAAGAGCTTAGTGTCAATGCAGGACTTAAAGCTTGTTGGACTGAAGTCTCACGATTGCCACGTCTTAATGCAACAGTTGTTACCAGTGGCAATTCGTGGAATTTTGCCCAAAAAAGTTAGGCTGACCATAACTCGATTGTGCTCATTTTTCTCGTCAATTTGTAGTAAAGTCATCAATCCTACAAAGTTAGATGAACTTCAAAGCGAAATTATCATCATCTTGTGTCAACTAGAAATGTTTTTCCCTCCATCCTTTTTTGACATCATGGTGCATTTACTTGTTCATTTGATCAGAGAAATAAAGTTGTGTGGACCAGTATACTTAAGATGGATGTATCCTATTGAGCGTTATATGAAGATTTTGAAAGGGTACGTCAAAAATCAATATCGTCCAGAACAGTTTATGAGACAACCACTTTAGTGCATGGTGTACAACTTTCAGAAGATGAGGTCAAGGTCACGGTGGATGAAGTTGTCATAGCGGATGCTGTTCTTCCTGTGCCTACAGATGAGTTCTTCACTGTGGAAGAAGCATTTAAGTCCTTTGTCGCCTGGCCTAGACATTTGGTTGGTGATGTATCTAATCCCCCGGTAAACACTTGTACTATATACTTCTCAATTTTAATATTTACTTCTAATTGACGTTATAACATAACCATTTTTGCATTTAACAGCAGATAGGTAAAGAGGGAAGTCCTCCACCGAAGAAGACTCATTTATCTGAGGATGACCCTCTTGGTGCGTTAGACGAGCTCGCTAAAATCATTTCAAATGTGCCGATGAATGTACACTGGGATTCTACTACATTTGGAAGAGAAACTCAGATCCCATTGTACTTGCATCATCAAGATGTTAGGGAGCTTGCGTCGGGTAGAGAAGAAATTAATATTACACTCATTCAGCTGTGGATGATGTAAGTTTATGAAAACTTTTTTATACAATTCTATTTTATCAACTTACTTATATCATATTATTTCTTCATTTTAGGTATATGTCTGATGTTAGTAACAAGAAGGGGTTCAACGATGTATATGGGTTCATTGACCCCTCTATGACTCATGAAAGAAATAAATTTGATGATATCCAGACATACATCAGCACCTGTTTTGGAATGGGGAAGGAGATATATTTTCTCCCTTATATACATGGGTAAGTGAAGTTTGTTAACTTCAACACATTCATTTATTAATTTTGGTATATGATTCATAAGTTATTACCAATTTCAGGTGTCATTGGCAGCTACTTGTGATCTCCATACCGGAGAACACTGCTGTCTGGTTTTGTTCATTGCAGAAGTCTCCTCCCAGCTCTCTTAGACATGTAGTAGATTGGTAAGAATCTCAATGTTTCTACTTTTTTTATATATAAATGTATGCTAAAGGAATTGCTTTTAATAGTTCCCTTGCAACACATATGATGTTATCTGGGAGATCTACTGCTACAGCTAAAAAGCTTGCATGGGTTGCCCTTAAGGTTTGGTATTTTAGTCCATACTCATTTACATTTGGTTCCATTCAATTGATGTTACTTAACATTTTATAATTATGATGATATATTGTAGTGTAATATACAAACGGGGTCATATGAATGTGGTTACTACGTCATGTTTTGGATGATGACCATTATTCGTGCACATTACACCAGTGGATGGGAAACGGTATTATTTAGGTTTCAATTTTATTTTCCCTATAGTTTAGATTTCAAATACACTAAGTTAAATCATTGTATTTTATGCAGAAATTCAATAGGACTGCTCCAATTCCGGAGAAGTCACTTCAACTTGTGAGGAAAGCACTGGCTAAATATGTAATTCATTTATATAATAGTATATACTAGATATTAAGATATACTAAGTTCTAAGTTAATGTTTCTAAGTTGTTTGATGTTTTTCTACATTATTATTAGTTTAACATTGTACATTCAGTTTTATTTATGCTTCAAACTTGATTTAGGATTATAATTTGATTGATTTATGCTTATAAGAAGTTGATTTATGATTCAATTGAATGTATTTATGTTTTATTATAATTTTCATTCAAAATATACGTTTCTGGATTATTCTCGACTGTTCTGGCTGTAAATATATATGCAGGTCTGTTTCTGTTGTGGGGAATGTCGCAGAAACAGACCTCATTTTAAAAAAAAAACAGTGATATATATGCCTCGGTTGGTGTCACAACCGAGGTAGAAAAGCGATATATGCCTCGGTTAAAACCACAACCGAGGCCGAAAGTACTGCGTATAAAAAAAAAAGACCTCTACTGCCTCGGTTCAGAGTACAACCGAGGCAGTAGAGTGGAATGATCTCGGTTATGACCACAAGAGAGGCCGAAAGTATTGCGTAAAAAGAAAAAGACCTCTACTGCCTCGGTTCAGATTACAACCGAGGCAGTAGGGTGCAATAAAAAAAAAACCTCTACGGCCTCGGTTCAGACTACAACCGAAGCAGTAGGTGGAACATACGGCCTCGGTTGTATTTGAACCGATGCCAAATCGTCTCCCTTTATGCCTCGGTTCAAACCGAGGCCAAAAGTGGTACACTTTTTGCCTCGTCTGCATATGCCTCTGTTCGAGAACCGGTGCCTATAATGAAAAACAACCGCTGTCTTTTCTCCTGCTTGTACAAGTGTATGTACTTTTTTTTCTTCACAAATTTGATTTTATCTTCATGTTTTTTTTATTATTACTTTTTTAGTAATATTATTCATGTTATAGTAAATAATTGATGTGTTTTGACATATCTATCTTAGTGAAATATCATAATATATAATAAAGGTTAAATATGTTTTTTTTTTCTTTTTTTCTGTTATAAGAGAAATTATATTTTAATCTTAAACTAAATTATAAAATATTTTGTAAAGTCATGTACAACAAATATAGACTATATTTATTTATTTTAACTGTAAAACTCCATTTCTTATATAAGGAATACCTATAATTGTTTGTTGAGAGATATATTTTGCATGCCTTTAATAAAATATAGTTTTGTGATTTAGTTTAAAAGTAAAACATATTTTTTTATAATAATTAAAAAAAAAAACATGTTTACCTCAGATAATGATATCTAACAAAAAAAAAAGAACTTCTATATTTCCTTAAAGCTTATACTCAGAAACGAAGAACGATACCAACAAATGCAGTCAGTCAAAAAATTGAAGAATATTTTTAATAGGAACAAATATGATCTATGGCAAATGAAAAAGTTACAGTACTCAAAAACCATTTTATATATATATATATATATATATATATATATATATATATATATATATATATATATATATATATATATGTATATATGTATGTATATATGTATATGTGTATATACCAATGTTTGCAAATCCCGAAGTTTCAATTTGTAAAAATATTTTGCAAAAGCAAAACTGGACGATGCTATTTATCCCCCAATAATTTAAAAAAATAACCTTTTAATATTTGAAATAATTATTATTTATAATAAATAATTACCTTTTTATTGCATGTAATAAATAAAAATTAACTAATTCATTAAAAGAATTATTTTCTATCAGTAAAAAATTAATAAATAATTATATTAGAGTACTTATTGGATGTTCTAACTCTTTTAAAAAATATATATATAATAACCATCTATATAGAGATCCAAAGCATTTAAACAAAACTTTCTACAAAACAAAGTGAGGAATACATATACACATAATTCATTAAATGGTTATTAATCACGTTTACGTATACATTTATTTTATATAAATAGTAACCATTTTAAACTTTAATTTGAAACCAAACATAAAAATATATTTATAATATAAAAAAAAATCACTAAAGTTACCATTTACTCTATATAATATATTATTAAAATCGTTACTAATAATTTAAATTAATATGTTACATATATTAATTATTAGTTAATATTTAATAAGAAAATATTAGTTGTAAAACGATATTAATTTATCATTTATTTAGTTACTAATATGTTGATAGTAATAAAATAAGATATTATAAAATTGAGAAAATAAAAGAGATTGTCTCAAACATTTAAAGATATAATATTAACATATTTATCAAAAATAAATAATTGTAATAATAAAATATATATAAAATAATTAAAGAAAATTATTAAACAATTATGAAGAAAACTATTAAATAGTCGTCTTTTACTAAATATATTTCAACACCTATCATTCCTCTTTACACACCCACAAGGTAGTTATTGTTAAAAAAAACAACATAAACATAAAAAATACCAAATAAACAATAGTTTAAGCTAATGTGCAAAATGAATTTTCATAAAAGTATCATAACACCATTCATTCATAAAAATACCATATCACATACAAAGACTCATTCTAGATTCAATTTCTAGATAAAGCGTTGATGTGAAATCTCGAGGGATCTTGCACTTGTGGTGGTCTCTACTGCTCTACAAAGTCATTGCCTATATGTTTACCTACCACACACAAGATTAGTCCATTAACATCTTTGGCCAAGGTAAAACCCCTAGATTAGAACTTTCTGCATCTCTCACCACATATCTCATTTTACTTTACCTGAGCTTGAACGGTTATTACAGGAACAGGATAACCTCCAACATGTGGACTCCCACATAACAATGCTTACATTAATGAAATGTCAACATAGAATCTCCCCACAAGATTCATAGAATTATGCCAAACACATATACAATATTTATTATCATTAACAATCTTATCATATCTTATCATCATCGCCATCCATATTTATCCATAAGTCTATTAACCATTCTTATATCATATTATAAATCAATCATTGTTTTAACATTCACATAATCATACACATCAAAAACATCATAAAAGACATGTGAAAATTTAGTTAAAATTTTGATATTTTTGCTCACCCACTAGATTGCTCACTCAACGAGTAGTGATTAACAACACATTCGCTCACCTACCAGATTTACTCGCTCAACGAGTAATGCTTGACAACAATATCACTCAACCACTAGATTTGCTTGCTCAACGAGTAGTATCTGGCAATACACTTGTCCAACGACCAGATAACTTGCTTAAAGAATATATTACTGAAACTTACAGATTTAAATTCTCCCAAAAGTCTCCCAGTACGTTTATTCTTGCCTAGTGACTATCAATATAGTAAACTCTCTAACTTTGGTCTTGCCTAGTGATTACCAAGTCAGTAACTCTTTGACTTTGACTTTGTTAGAGGAATATGCATAATTGTACATAATAAAATTCTACAAATTTATATAATTCCAGCCTTGCAAATCAATCTAACAACAACCACAAATGCTAAAATATACCAACCATTAGATTATACACAACTCAATAACTTAATTCACCTTAATTGTAATCTCAACCATACAACATATAAAATTTCAACATACAATCACTAAAGACAAATCAAACCCCTAATTCAACTTCACATGTCATATTTCATCAAGCAACTCAATTACACAAACCAACTATCATACAAGCATATAATCAATAATTACACGTTATCTATCAATTAAAAACAATGAAATTATCTTTCCTTATTTGAGAGACAAACTGACTAATTAAGAATCCTTAAAACACCTCCAAACACACAAAAAGCTTTATGTACTCCTAGAAACAACAGAAACATGATCTAGGTACACTATAAGGTCCACTTATCAGTAGAGACTAACAAAGAAAATTTAAACACCACATGTGAGCCAAAAAGTGCAACATGCAAAAAAAGGACGTACAAATCAAGAAAAAGAATAGAAAAGCAGTGTACTTTGTTGAAGAAAAAGGGCCAAGCCCATCTAAGTAGAAAATCTCATAAACAATAATTATAAAGTATAAAAATACTCAAGATAAAATTTTGTGAATCATTTTCTAAACTTAATAGAAATTTGGTCTTTTTATCCAAAAATATGAGTATGACGAATACTTATTTTAAGTTAAATCATGTCATTCGTTACCTATTTTTGTAGAAAAATATTAAACCAGTCCCATTTTTTTATACTTCTGAATTTAGTCCTTATTTTGAAAATTTTGATGCAATAAGATTTTTACTATTAGTATTATAATGACACTGTTAAAGATGTGTCACCTATCAACTTCTTGATTTTTTTAATTTAAAAAAGAATTGTCATGTGTCAAAATGACGTTGTGCCATATGGTAGTGACAGTGTGATGTAATAGGGGAAGTGTCACGTGTCACTGTCACACCATATGTAAATGTTTTAGTCTCAATTTAATCAATGTATTTTTATTTTATCTCAATTCAGTCTTAATTTTTTATTTTAAAAAAATTAAACAATTTTGTTTCTCTAAATTGAAACAAAATTTATTTTTTATATAAATGTTATACAAATATTTTTATTAAATATTTTTAACAAGATTAAGTTTATTTATATTTATATTTTGCATTTTATTTTATTTAAAGAATATTTTAAAGTTGTTAATAAAAAATAATATTAATAAAAATAATTCAAAATTAATTTCTACTAACAAATATGCTTGTTTATCAATTTTATTTAATAAAATAAAATAAGTTTATCAACTTTTTCAATTATTTTAAATAATGGTATATTTTTAACGAATAACATAATTTAACCTTTATTTTATTTTTAAATTTGACATTAGACTTCACCGTGTCATTAAAAAAAATTTCAATACTTAAAATTTCTACATCTAGTATCTCATGTCAGATATTTTCATAGTCTAAAATGTATTGCTTTTCAAAATTATTCTCCGCGGAATATTAGGATTTTCACCAATATAATAATATTGAGTATTCAATATGTGTACACGTTGTTTAAATATGCACTCTTGTGCCAAAACTTTTCATTGTAAAATCAATTAAAATTTGTTCTATAATGATAGTATTTATTTACCACATTTTCTTTTGTGAACGGTGTTACCATAATTATTTTCACCTCTTCCTTAGTTTAAATTTCCTTGATCTCCTTTATAATTTAATATCCCAGTTGAAATCATCACAATATTTTCCTTCTCCAGAATGACTGGATTCAACAACATTTATGAAATTCACCCAACTTTTTATATTTTTCTTTTCCAAGATTCTACTTGTGTGTCTCACAATGATTCCCAACAAGTTTGCTACAATCTAATGTTTATGTTGTGAGTCTTAACATCACAAAGTCAAACTTCATTAACATCATTTGACCAATTTTTTCTACTGCTTTACTGATAAAATATCTCATTTCATACACTCTGATTTTAATGATGAGATAGGTAACCATGGAAAATATTTTCTACGAATTAGACATTTAATACTTTTCAAATGATTTGTAATCTGTAGATATTTTTCGATTTTTGTTTTAGTAACATCATGAACTCATCATGTTAATCTCAATTAAACAAAAATAAAAGAAAAAAAGCAAAATGATATCAGCAAAATAACCTATTTGTCGTACAAATCACACAACAAAAGAGAAGAAAATATAAAATTGTTCCAACATGTGACACGCGAAAGGAGATGAGAAAATGAAATTTCTACTGACATTATCTGAAAGTAATGATCTATTTAAGCATTCTGACATGTGTTAATTACATTTATAATTTCTTGACCATTTTAAAATGGCAAAGAACTAAAATATTATTAAATTATACAAATACTACGGAAAAAAAAACCTGTGATCACATTTAAAAATTTTAAAAATAAGTTACCTAAACTAATTTTTCGTAGTATGAAAACTTGAAATATAAAAGTTCATAATTGAAATAACCGAAGTATAATTAAATTATACGTATAAAAGGATCAAAGGAAGCCTTTTGAAATTGGAGAGAGGACGTTAAAACGTGGTAAAGATGCAGGTGATGTATGGATTCAAACCATTAACACTTGTTCTGGATTACTTGAAAATTAGAAACAAAAGCTTAGGCTTGAGCAAAATATAGAGAGTTTTGCTGTTGTATACATAAACTGTGAAGTTGAATGAAAATAGAAAAGTAGCACAGACAACATATTTGTCTGCTTCTGCGACAGTTCTTGCAGCATCCACTAAAATTGCATCACAAATTTCAAATAAAAAAATAGATCTCTGGTTGAATCTAACCATTATCCAAACCATCATATAGAATTATGACAACACTCCCGCATCTAAAAAAGTACCATATCACAACTCCTTGATTGCTGCACTGCTACGCTGTTAGCCTGATATATCAACAAAAGCAGTCCCATATAGCCACATAACATGTCACAATCATAGACGACATGCCAACAGCCATCACTACAATACTATGATTACTACCATTGCCATAATGATGTTGCTTACCAAAACTATTTCAATAAGTTTAATCCTTTATGCCAACCCAAATACCAGGAGACCAAATTGAGATAAACAACCTTAACATCCACAAGCCTACTAGCATGGTTGGGATGGACATCAGATACAAGTATTATAAGATGCAATGCTAAACACAGGTTGAATGTAACAATATTTCAAATCATCATACTGAATTATCCTCAATTAAGATTTTCAGTGATAGTGATTAGTGACATACTAAATTGATAAACAGAAAAACGAAGACTACCTCCACGACCAACAACAGCAACAAAGTCTTATATAGAAGGTCCTTTTTTCATGTTCATGCAACAAATGCACAATTAGTAGAGTAACAATAACTCAAATTATCAGACCGGATTATCCTCAATTAAGATTTGAAGTGATTGAGACATACTAAATTGATGAAGAGAAAGACTAAACATTATCTCCATGATCAACAACAGCAACTCAGTCTTAAATAGAAGGTCCTACTGATTTATCAAGTGCATGCAACAAATACACAATTAGTAGAGAGAAATTTCACATGAAGCAGCTATTATGCACTAGGGATCTACTCCTTAGAAGACTTGTTGATAAGAGACTTGTGAATGTGAGGAATCACTCCTCCTCCAGCAATCGTTCCTTTTATCAGGGTATCCAGCTCTTCATCCCCACGAATGGCTAGCTGTAAATGCCGGGGAGTGATACGTTTGACCTTGAGATCCTTGCTAGCATTTCCTGCCAGCTCCAATACTTCAGCAGTGAGATACTCCAAGATTGCTGCAGAGTAAACAGCAGCTGTAGCCCCAACTCTACCATTAGCGGTTGTCCTAGACTTCAATAGCCGGTGGATACGACCAACTGGAAACTGCAAATTACAATATACAAAAAGCTCACGTAAGACAACATACCAGCTTGCTACTCCTTAGCCCAATGTATCAATAGTTCCCACAAACTATACGCTAGCATATTCTGTGAATCAAAATACAATGATTTGGCCAAAAGATGTTGGTGAGATTATAGTAAAAAACTCATATCACATTAAAACAGAAGGTGATTATGAAACTTTTCGAGAAATGACCCTACTTAACATGCTTCAATCTACTAGCTACGAAGAAGGGACTGATTTCAATTTCTAAATCAAAGGGTCACACCTAAGACAGTGTCCTCAATCACAGACGAGAAACCAAATATATAGCCAGGTAAATCTCCCTAAACATATGAAATTTTGGTTGTAGCAATTCAGAACCATGCCGGCAATGTTAGAAGCATTTGTAATAACAAACAATGATTGAAAATGGAAAATAAACAAAACAAACTAATGTGTAAGCAAAATTATCTGACTCTGGATAACTTTGATTAAACAATATTGCGACCTACATCTAAACATCAACAGTAGAAATTTTCAGGTCTAACTGGACTCTAGTTGTCTTATGGGCCGCAATAAACGCGTTTACATGTCGATGCAGCTCCAACATATTTAAAATAACAATCCAAGTGTTTACATAGCAAAAGTCAGTCAAAATTTACATAGACTCAACACTGACTAAAATGTCAAAATAACAACATAGAGGTATATTCCCGACTTAATCACACCGCCAAAATTTAAATGCATTAAAAGTTTGACATTCAAGAGAAATGAAGAGTAATACTGTTCGATGACGAAATCACTCTAACAATACAGATAAAAAAATATAAAACATTTTCATTCTAGTGGCACAACATCGGGTACAGCATATGGCAAAACCCTATTCTAAAGCGAGGTTAAAGTCTCCAACATGTGGTCATGAACGAGTACGCTGCAATCAAACTCACTAACTTAGTACACTCGCATTAAACCTTCCAGATAACTAAAGAAAAAAGAAAAAGAAAAATAAAAACTTTCAAAGAAAAAAAAACACCAACATTTGATTTTTTTTTCTTCCTCACCCGCTGGTGAAATTATCCTACGGGAAAAGCACAGCTAACATCTACGAGACCCGACAACAAATGGCTCACATTGCGTTACCCCAATAACGAGGGTTAAGAAAAGAAAAGAATTTACAGAATGAGTGCGTGGAGATTTTGTAGGGCTACGAGGGAATCGGAAGAGGTAAAGGAATGAGAAAGGAAGGGAGATCTGAGAACCTGAAGGCCGGCACGAGAAGAACGTGAAATCGGCTTCTTTTTGTCCTTATCTTTGTTGGCGGCAGAGGTTTTGCCGGTGATCAACCCCTTCGCCCCTTTCCCCGACATCTTTTACCGCCAAAACAGTACGAGGTGTTGCGCTGAGAGGAGAGAGAAAGATAGAGAGAGAAGATGAAGGCAGGTCTCAGACTCCGATGAAGGTAATCTCTAATGGACAGAGGAAAGGGATTTGAGGTTGTTTCTTGGTCCTTCCTACCACGCTTCTTTATTTATTTATTTTTTCCACACACGCATTCGCTGATCCTCCAACTTTCTTCTAATTACATCGCCACCCCATATTTAAGAGTATTTACTCATTTTCACCGTAAACTGGTGTTTTAAAGCTTTAGCCGAATTGACCAATCCGACCTTCTTAAAAACCGAATTAAAAGTTAGCCCTATAATTAAATTGGATAAAACTCGGGCAGTGTTTAACGAAATGCGTTATAATATTATATATTCGTAGCAGTTTGGGATGTTATTTTAATAATGGTAAATAGGAATGGTAGTGGATATAGTTAGTAGTTATTTATTTGTTATTTGTCTAATAAAAAAATATGTATGTGTTATATATCTCTTTGAGTACCCAGTTTCGAAAATACTATAGATTAATTTTAAATTTGTAAGTTTTCCATGAAATATTTTTTAAATTTTATTTTATATGTTTTTAAACAAAACTATAAAAAAAAAACTTAAATAAGTTACATTTCAAAAATATAAATCCAAATTATGCTAATCTGAAACATATCTCTAAAAAATAGTACTTAAAACGTAACTAAATAATTCTCAAAACGTAAGTGTAATATGATTAGAATCTCTTAAGCAATTTTAATAGACAAGAGTAAATATAATGATATAAATAAAAATAAGTCAAACTTTAACATTGATATTTTCATTGTTAATATTTTTACTTTGGCAACTTATTTGAGAAACAAAGAACATAAAATAAAATAAATAATTGACACAGTGATATTATTGGTAAATTTGAAATGAAATATTAAAGAAACTGCTATCATTTTCAATTTTTTACATTATATAACTTTTTTTCGTAACCTTTCAATTTTGAAGGGTCTAAAAAGAAAATTAGTTCACTAATTATAACAATTAATATATATCAAATATAAATATCTAATTTAAAATTTTAATTTGATTATCTCTTATCTTTCTTCATAGCCAAATTTGAATATATATATATATATATATATATATATATATATATATATATATATATATATATAATAACAAGAACATCTATATTTTTACAAAATTTACATTATTAAGAGAAACCCAAAACACGTTATAAATATCTATAATTTCGAAAACATAACATTCAATCGTAGGGAGAAGTGTCTAACATATGGGGACGTCATGTATAAGTAACAAGTAACTCAAATTGAAGATTCATTATTAAGGTAAAATGACTAAATTTTATATTTCTTTTGAAAATTCATCATTTAAGTATTTCATCCTTCTGTTCTGTTATTTCAAATATGATTGGTTATGTCATATGTAAGAACAAAAAGTAAAAAAATAATTAGGTTGAATTGTTATTCTAAAAAAACATAATTAAGTTTTAAGTCTTTTATAAATTTAAATATTTTTAATTGAGTTCCTAATAAAATTTTTTTATTGAATATATAAAACTTTTATATTTTTAAATTAGATTATTATTCTTTAAAAATTTTCTATTAACATAATAATATGATTTTTATCTTATCCCGTTATTTTAATTATTTATTTTTATATGTTAGAAACATGAATTTAATTGTTAATATAAAATAACAATGTCATTAGCCAGTAATTTATTGTTTTATATTAAATACAATATCTTAATTTTTTTAATATGTGGAAAAAAGTATAAAAAATATTTAATATTTAAAATAAAATAAAATCAAAAGTAACGTATGTACAAGTTAAAATAAAATTTGTAAAAGAGAAAAATTTGTGGAAATTAGCGTATTCATAAACTAGTTTCAGTTTACACATGAACTAATTTTCGTTTATGCATATACTAATTTTAGTTTATAGAAAAACTGATTTAATTTTTTCTTTATATATCCGTCTCCTAAGAGGGTTGTGAATAAATTTGTCCTCTCTCAAAAAGACCAATTGATGATGAACGAGTCAAAAAATCATACAATGAATTTCTCTAACGTTGAGTGTTTATTTTAGAGAATACTTTTGCTTATCATGGAATATTCTAATAATATTAACTTTTTCTTTAATGTATTTCTATGAACACTTTGAAAGCAGCAAGTAGGTCATGACTAAAGAATAAGAATTTTTTTCTTTTTCCATTCATGGAAAGAATTGTAAATGTATCAAAGAAACACAGAACAGGATTTTAATTACATTGCACTACCAAAGTCCAAACCTCTCTTGCTTCAACCTTTGACTAAAATAGATTTAATATAAAACAAAATCTATGCTCCAAGCTTCCAGCACTTGAACAGTTACCACCTAATTTTGACCCAAAAATACTGAAAACTGCATTTGTCTAGAAGGATGAAATCCTTGGTACTTCAACTGGGAAACTGTGGATCTCATCCATCCAAGGGTTTTTCTCTTTGGCAGGGTTGATGGTCCTCAGAGCCTTCCACACTGCACTGTTGCACTTGAATCCAGAACCGAATGCTATCTGCCATGTTCTATCACCCTTCCTCATCCTCCCTTTCGCTTCTGTGTAAGCCAATTCATACCAAAGAGAACTGCTCGAGGTGTTTCCAAAACGGTAAAGTGTCATCCTTGATGGCTCCATATGCCAAGTAGACAGCTGCAAGTTCTTCTCAAGTTCATCCAACACGGCTCTGCCTCCGGCATGGATGCAGAAGTGCTCAAAAGCCAGCTTGAAGTCTGGAATATAAGGCTTGATCTTCATCTTGAAAAGCTTCTTCCCGACCAACGTGGCAAAGAATAGGAGTTGTTCGGACATTGGAAGGACAAGAGGCCCCAATGTGGTGATGTTTGTTTTCAAAGCATCACCAGCAACTGCCATCAAATCTTTGGACAAAGTGACACCAACCTTGCCATTGGAATCTTCCTCTTGGATAACACAGCCGAAGCACTTGTCATCAGAAGCCTTGTTGGTGCGAACTGTGTCAACCAGCCGGTATTTGGATCTTCTTTTATCAGAGCTTTTGTTGGAAAGCAGAATGGCAGCCCCTCCCATACGGAACAAACAATTGGAAACAAGCTTGGATCGGTCATTCCCAGGGTACCAATTCAAGGTGATGTTTTCTGTGCTAACTACCAATGCATAGGAATTGGGGTGTACTTGGAGAAGGTCCTTAGCAAGATCAATCGAAATGAGACCTGCACTGCATCCCATTCCACCAAGGTTGAGGCTTTTTATGTTCCCTCTAAGCTTATAATGATTGATGATCATTGCCGAAAGTGAGGGCGTGGGGCAGAAGAGGCTGCAATTCACAATCAGAATTCCAATGTCCTTAGGCTTCACAAAAGTCTTGGAAAAAAGCTCATCAATTGCACCAAACATGACAAGCTCGGCCTCTTTTCTTGCCTCTTGCATTGAAGGGTTGGGAGGATCATTGAGAACAGCTTCTGGAAAGTATGTGCTTTCCCCAAGGCCAGCCCTCTCTAGAATCTTCCGCTGGAATTCAAGATTTTCCTCTGTGAAAAAACCACTCCTCCTGGACTGGTCCATGAATATCTTCTTTGTGCATTTGCGAGCTTCTTCAGGCTTGTAACATGAGAAATTGACAAGGTACACGGGTCTTGGACGAGTCATAACGTATAGTGTGGACAAAAATACAATCATGGTGGAGCAAAGAATGACGGATATCAAATTGTATTGTAGATTCTCCCAAATGTCATGGAGATCTTTCACGGAAAAGGTTGAGAGCTGTGCAGCAATGATCACCACCAGAGGGGAAAGACAGAGGTACATGCCATGAGTGATGAGGTAATGATAACCAAGTTTCACGTACTTCAATTTCACGGACTTCTTGAAATCTGGAAGGTTCCGCGATGACGGTGGCATCAATGGTGTGTCTGGTTTTGTCTCTGCCATTTTTCCTGTTCTGAATTTCATTTCAACACATTTAGCAATATTAGATAACCTGATACAGTCAAACTCAGCATTTATGCATTAGACTAAACTTCGCTTGAAAAACAAAAAGGTCAAAAGAAGATTCTTTTCCTCAAATCTTTGAAAAAACGAGATTGATATGAGCATTTATACACAAAGATTGAAGTGAATAACGAGTAAGATATCAGGTTTGGATAACTCAAAAACAAAATCTTGGATTCAAATTAAACGAAAATCCCACTAAAAATAAAAGATTTTCGGACAAGAAATTTGTCATCACTAACAAAAATATAGAGATGAAACAATTTCATAACTTCTAATAACAATACACAATAAAGACCCATGTAACAATTTTGTTGCTTTCACTGAAGTCAACGAAATCGAAACGACAGAACCAAAGTTCAAGTTTTCAAACATCCCTTTTCTACAGCAAATCATTGCGTAAACCCAGATCCGAATTTAAGACGAAACAGGGAAAACCATATCCATATCCGATTGTACACATTAAACACTATTATACATTCACATCAACAAATCGACACCCCCAAAGTGTCACGAACCATGAAAAAAAAATCAAGAGTGCAACAAAACCCAGTTCCCAGATAAAAAATCAGTACCTTGAAAGGCCAAAGACAGCAGAGAACGCAGCAATGTCGCCCGTGAAATGGAGAGAAGCGGATTAGAGAGAGATAGCTTAATAGATTTGAATCAGTGGTTGAAAATGAGGTAAAGTTAAAATTGTTAGAGAGAGAAAGATTGGGTGGCGAAATGAAAGGAGATTAGTAACGAAGTTGCGCCTATATTACATTCTAAGATTATCTGATAGTAAGGTATATCTATATATAGAGGAGGCAGCAGAAAGAAGGGTGGGAGGGAAGTAAGTTCGAAAGAAGGAAGGTCTAGCCCAAAAACAAAAACTGCATGTCGGGTTTTGGAACGCGTCGCCAGCGAATTCGCATTGTTTTTCAAGGGCGGCGCAGTCCGACTTTGACCGTTCGCATCAGAGACGGTCACTGGCGTTAAATCCAACCGTTGTTATCATTGTATTTATTTCTTCTACTGTCCTCCTAATCTAGAACTCATTTATTATATCTTTTATTTTCATTAATTAATACTTCTAAACTTTTTCTTTAAAAGAGAAATAGTTTTAAGCTTCTCTGTCATATTTTTCTCTTTTTGTTAATGTTCCTCTATTTTATTATGCTGTGAGTGTCGAATGTATTTTATGTTTTCCAGACCAGTATATTTATCCCTTTTTAATACTTTTCTTGTAAGGCAGTAAAAGATTCGTAGAATAATATAGGTTTAAACCCTCTTATAGGTTTAAACCCTCTTATGATTGTCATGTTTGTATAAAATCTGAGTTGGGTCTTTATAATTGTAATTGTCTCACTTGGGTTATAATATTTATAAAATTAAACAATTTTACTATATCCGTTAAGTTGTCCCAAACGCCGTTAATTTAAGCTGAGCTATATATTTTTTATGACGTGACATTGTGCATTAAATTGATTGGGTGATGTGTTTTAGAATCATCAAATCCACATGGCGACCCTGCTTGTTCTTCCCTCCAACCACTGATCACCTTTTACCTCTTCCGCTCCTCCACCCAAGCTGCTTCCTTTCCACTCCCACCCTTAAACCCTCATTCCCCAGACACACACCCTTTCTCCCTCTCAAACTAAAAAACGCCGCCATCGTGTGAGAACAAAAACCCCAATCTGGAATAAAAACGTCGTTGTTCGGACGTCGTGTGTTGAATGATCAAAATTAAATGGAAAACATATAAAATGTTTTATTATCATCAAAGATTTATGTTTAATCCAATCTGGAAGGAATTTATTTTTTGACATTCTTTTCCCTAAACTTTGCTACTTCCCTAAACTTTGTTGTTGTGGTTCGCGAACCAACCCTTTCGTTTCTTTCGTGTGTCTCATGCAAGGTCCCTACAGGGAGGGTTCCTTTCTTCCGTTGGTTCCGGTTCAGATTCGTCTTGGTAGGGAGGGGAGACGCCCTTCTCCCTCTTCTTTGTTGTTGTTCGACCCTGCAAAACACTTATCTTCTTCTTCGTTCTAGTGCGTTTTCCCAGGAAGGAGAGGCAGGTTTCGACATCCAGGCGCAACCTCCTTTCTTGCAGGGCGATGGGCATCATGATAGTGGCGTCTTCGCGGCACAAGGTTTTATGTTCTTCCGTTGTTTCGTAGATGGGCATTGCGTTTTGGGGTTAGGGTTTGATTTGGGTTTTTCGCTCTCGCAATTTCAGGTGGTTCTGCTCCGTTCTTGCATTTTGGGGCTGATGAGGAGACGTCCAAACAACGTCTTGGTGGCTGGTGAAGGCAGCGACGACATCGTGTGCAGGGTGAAGGCATCCAGCGACATCGTTAGGGATGGATCTGTAGAAGGCGAGGAAGGAGACGATTGGATCAAAGAGGATGGCAAGCTTAGAGTATTGCGCCAGGAGGTAACAACTGTACTGGAGGGAGTTGAAGAACGGGAGAGTGTAAGCCGCAATGGAGATGAGGCGCTCCGTCGGCGGAGGAGAAGAGGAGTTTGAGAAACGCGCCCCGATGACAACATTTTTTAGTTTGAGAGGGAGAAAGGGTGTGTGTCTGAGGAGTGAGGGTTTGAGGGTGGGAGTGGGAAGGAAGCAACTTGGGCGGAGGAGCGGAAGAGGTAAAAGGTGATCAGTGGTTGGAGGGAAGAAGAAGCACCGTCGCCACGTGGATTTGATGATTCTAAAACACATCACCCATTCAATTTAATCCATAATGCCATGTCATAAAAAAAATACAGCTCAACTCAAGTTAACGCCATCTGGGACAACTTAACGGATAGGGTAAATTTGGCTCATTTTTACAAATATTATGACCCAATTGAGACAGTTTCAAATATGAGGACCCAACTGAGATTCCCATACAAATATGAGGACCATCCGAGGGTTTAAACCAATAATATATATTAATTACTGAATGATGTGTAATACTTCTTATTAATAATATAATTAAAAATAGTAAGATGATCTATTAGACAATCTTATAATATATTTTAGACAAATTTAAATAAATATTTATTAAACAATTTTATTAATACTCTAATAGAAGGAGTTTAGCAAAAAATTATTAGATGATTCATTACATGCATTGATTACATGCATTGATTAGATGAGTCTAAAATATTTATTAGACAATATTATTCATATGTTAACTAGATGAATCTATCAATAAATACTATATTAGTTTTTTCATATATTGATAAGATGAGTTTAACAAAATAAATTACAAAAGTCTTTTCATACACAATTTAGACAAATGTATTAATACACATTAGACGAGTTTGTCCACTAACTAATTAGACAAGTCTTGCAATACACATTAGACGGGTTTGAATATAAATTGATTATATAAGTTTAATAATACACATTATACAAGTATGTTTATATACCTATGAGATAAGTCTAGCAATACATATTAAAATATTATGTCAATGCATTGATTAGACGGTCTAGAAATATTAATCAAACAAGTCTTTTCATACACTTATCAGACAAATATTGCAAAAAATATTACACGAGTCTAACAATACACATTAGACGATACTGTAGATACATTAATTAGAAGAGTATAACAAAAATATATTAGACATGACATTCCATACATTAATTAGATAAGTTTAAAAATACTTTGATTAAACGAGTTGTTGTTGAATTGATCAAACCAGTCTAGCAATGCACATTAGACAAGTCATTCATATATTGATTAGACGAGTCTAACAATATATATTAGACAAGTTATTTCATACACAGATTAGAAGAGTGTGTTAATACACATTAGATGTGTATGTTCATTCACTTATTAGATGAATATTGCAATATACATTAAACAAATTTGTTCATACCCTAATTAGATGAGTCTAGCAATACACATTAGACGAGTTCATCCATACACTAATTAGACAAATATTTTTTACATAAAACATAAAACAAGTCATTTCATGCATTAATTAGATGAGTATAACAATATACATATACATTAGGTCAGCCCATCCATTAATTAAACGAATCTTGTAACACACATTATGTGTTTGTCCATACATTAATTAAATGAGTCTAATAATATACATTAGATAAGTCTCTTTATACATATATTATAGAGTCTATTAATACACATTATACAACTCTATTTATTCTCTGATTAAATATGTCTTGCAATGCACATTAGACGAGTTTGGTCATACATATTAGATGAGTGTAACAATACACATTAGATGAGTGTGTCCATACAATGATTACACGAGTCTAACATTAGATATTAGACGAAATTGTTGATGCATTGATTATACGAATCTAACCATACACACCAATATATCCATACATGATTTGTATTTATTATGAATATATTCAACATATTTTTGCATAATCTATTCTTTCTATTTTTAGAAAATTTACTCTATATTTTTTCATATGTTATATTCTTTGTATTTTTACAAAATTTACCCTTTATATTTTTATATATATTGACTTTCTAAACTTATGAATAATTTTCACATTGATTTTATTCAAAATTTTATTATAAACTTAAAATATTATTATTATTTTGTTCGACTTCTAAATATCTTTTAATATAATATATAAATATATTTTAATATAATATATATTTTCTAAAATAAAAAATACATATGTTCGAAGGCAGGAATTTAAAATTAGTTTTTTTAAAAGAGAAATAATTTTAAACTTGTCTGTCATATTTTTTTTCTGTTAATATTCCTTTTTTCACTTTTATTACGTGTGAGTGTCGAATGTATTTTATGCTTTCGAGGCCAGTATATTTGTCCTTTTTTAGTACTTTCTTGTAAGGTAGTTAAAGGATAAAATAATATCTATTAATTATTTAAAGACATGTAATATTTCTTATTAATAATATGATTAAAAATGCTAATTATATTTTCCTTGTGTTTCTGTGAAAATATTAAATAAGTAATAAAAAAAAGTCGTTAAGATGAAACCTTTTCTTTTTTCTAAATAAAGCTCAACTTAATCTCTTTCTTCAAAATTCATTTTATTTAACACACTTTTTAGTCTTTCCTTTCAATTTTCGGATTTTAATTTTTTTATACTTTTTAACAAATCAAGATTTGGATACTTATTAAATAAAAAAATTGTATTCAAAGTCGAAAGTAAGTAAAGAAAAGTGATAGAATGAAAATCTTAAAAACATTAAAAGGAGCAATTAATAATCTTATAAATTATTTGGTCATAAAACAAGTTTTATATGAAATAGATAGTTCAAACAATTTCATCGGCTTTTAAAAGTATTTCTAGAAATATAAATGTTTATTCGTTACTTTTGTTCGTCATTAGTTTATGGGTAACCTGAGATAGAAAATAAAAGCTTAATTTCTAGTCTTTTTCAAAATATTCAACAAATATGAGGTCATGTGTTGAGTTGATAAAAATAATATGTTTTTGAAAAATCTCACATTACCTAAGATAAGTCGCAGTGGCGTGATGAGAATAATTATATAATGGATTTTAAGTTCATGATTTAAAATACCCCATTAAAAATTACTTTATATTTGATTTTTTTTATACTTTTGTAATAAAGTATGGTAAGATTTAGGTTAAATTTTTGCTTTGAAGGGTGTGAGTGTAGTGAGAATCAAAGGACACTAGTAATCTCTGAGTTGTAAATTTTTTCACATAATATTATTATCTGATTGTCATTAAATAATAATCGTGATTTTTTTCCGATTTTGAAATTTTCACGTTATATTCTTATGTTGATCTTATTTATCTATTGGTAGGATAATTATCGAGGATAAAAATGTTAATGTTATTCACGATGACACATTTTTTCTTCTAGAGTGTATTAGAACTTAAGGTTTGGTAAAATATTTTTATTATATTTTATGGTTACAGTTTAGTCTGATTTTCTATATAAAAGAAATATTAATTTCTAGTTGTTAAAAGATCGTCCTGGTTGTTGAAGTTGTAATGATATTTAAAAGAGTGATGAAATGTGATATAGAGAAATTTGATGGAAGGATAATGGTTGGCGGATATGTTATTGTGCTGGCGTGATGAATCTGCAACTAGGTTCATAGTTGCATAGAAGTTCAACGAGCTGCAAGGGCGGTGAATCGCACTATATCTATAATGTACTCCTAAATCCGGAAAGGAGGTTGTAGTTGGTCCTCGCATGATTCTATGAGTGCTCGTGTTGTGTTGCCACATTTCAGACGTGGTTTTCTCCATGTCTTTATATAATTCTTTTTTCTTTTATTATAAACCAAATTGAGTGTTTTTGTACTTTGTTCTCATTCATAATAATATCATTTTTTTTTCTTTCTTCCCCTTCCGAAGTGTTTTCTTTCGTCTTTCTTCTTCGAATTTTTTAGTTTTCTTTTTTGATATCTTATTCCCGTATGTCAAGTTACATTTACATTTGTATGATAGAGGTTAACAATTATGTTATCAAGTCTACAGAATTTATCACTGTACGTGATGATGAATGTTGTAAATATGTTATCATCATTATTAAAACGGTTAATTTATAATTTTCCTTCTCATAATTTTGTAACAAGGAGTGTTTATCCAATAATAACTTACTCTTTATAAATTAATTACTTTTATTTTCATTTAATGTAACTATAAAAAATAAGCTATTTATTGGATCCGTTGAATTGAAAGAAAATAAAGCAAAGATATTAAAGAGTGGGAATAAATTAATTCTTAACTTTAACTCAAATTATCGTTGCTTTTTTACAAAATATACGCCTATGCCAAGTGGGTGACATCAATGGCTCTAAAGCATTGGCGTTTGCAATGGCAAAGAGCCATTTTTCTTGACCAAACATTATTCAAAGGTTATTCTATGATGTTCTCAGAACTTTTCATGACTTTCATACTTAGTTACTTCCCCCATTCCTTTTTAGAACTGTAAATGCAGAACTTAAAATTGATTTTCAATTTATATAATTTAAAAATTAAAAATAAATTTTAAATTACGTAATTCAAAAATAATTTCTAGATTATATATTTCAAAAGTCAAATGACTTCAAATTATACAATCTAGAAACTATTATTTTCTTAATCCTAATTAATTTTGACTTCTAGATTACACAATTTATAAGTAATTTTTGAATTACAAGATTGTCCAATCCAAAAATAAAAATAAAAATGAGGTGTCTTTTTTTATGGAGGTGCAGGAAACTGCCTTAATGAATTAGCAGTTGTCTACTGGGTCTTGAATATAGATATAGGCCCACTATCAAATAGGTTACGAACTTGAATCACTTCAATGAACTTATTGCTGTAGCACTTTTTCTTTTGTTGAATTGTATTTAATAAAGAACATTTATAGTTCTCTTACAACTTGATGAGTTGTTGCTAATAAACATGTACATTGATTATCTCCTATTTAATTTTTTTTCCAAATTATATTTCCTATTTTTGGTTCCAAACATCTCTCATTCTTTACCAGAGAACTTTTAACAACATTTTTCATATACTCATATATGATGGAAAAATTAGTTGTGTGCAGTGATAATAACAACAGCTACGGTTTCTGCATTGATGCTAATCCAACGAGAAATCATTTAGCCATATGAGCACTTCATTCCTCTTCCATGTCATGACCCACAAAACAAATGAATCAATTGTCATTAATTAAGCCGACCAAATCAAGTCAGTGTAACAACTTTCAAAAGGATAAAATAGATCTTTATTGAAAATGAAGTAATACTATTGACCGTGGATAGAAAAGATATAAAATAGTTTTAAGGAAATAAGAAGCTTAGACTTTGTTAATTCATCATATTGTTTTTCCTCATGTGACTTCCAAACGATGTTCATTAGGAGCTCATACAACATAACTCACAAGAGTCGAGACTTATAATAAGAAATAAATTTGGTTCGAATTTGTAAGATCTTCTCAAGAAGCCATTAGCTTATGACTCACATCTAATAAAGTCTCTGACACAAAAAACTAAGTTTTTGTTATTGTATGCTAAAATTGGTGTTGTGATTCCTTCACTAAGATATCCTAGTATAACATCTAATGGGTGATTCTTGGTCAACTTGGAATTCCTTTCAATGGTTCTCATTCTTCTGTCGGACTGTCTAGTGGCTCTTGTAAACTGTATGATGCAATGGGGTATCTTTGTATATGATGTAAATCAAAACCAATAGATTTGTCTTGCTTTGAAATTCCTAATCAGGTTTGTGGTTATTAAAATTTACATGAATGACTTCCACTATAGACGTTCGAGAATTGTAGATTCTATAAACCTTAAGACGTTTCCAAATATCCAAGTAAGATTCGTTTATATCTTTTGGAGTCAAACTTACCCAAACTTTCCTTGGTATTAAGGATAAAGCATTGAATGCCAACAAGGATGAGAATAATATATGTCGGACTTTTTGTTTTTCCACAACTTATAATAGGGAGTCTTTTTAATCAGGGTTTAATGTAAATTCTATTTTGTGAAAAACAGGCTATATTGATTGTTTCTGTCCGTAAGTGTTTAGGCTTGGAGTCTGTATCAAGCATAGTCTAAGCCATTTCTTGTAAAGCACGATTCTTTCTTTCACCAACAACATTTTGTAGTGGTATCCTAGGAGTAGAAAAGTTATCACTTATACCATAGTTTTCACAAAGATCTTGAAAGCTTTCATTTGACAGCTTGGGTCTGTTCTAGGCCCCAAGGTAGGGGATCTTTCTTCAAAAGTTTGGATAGAAGATTAGTATATTTAGCTGCATGTGGAATAAAATCTCGGATATAATTGAGAGTCCCAAGAAATTGTTGAATCTGCTTAACAGTGAGAGATTCGTTTGGGAAGTTTAGTACCTCCCCAGCTATGTGAGGTTGAGGCTAGTATGTTCCTTGGAAGAAATGCATACCCAGAAAATCTATTTCCGATGAACCAAATGAATCTTTTTTCTCAAAACATAAGGCCAAACTGGTTAGCTAGATCAAAGAATTGTTCAAGGAGAGCCTTGTGCGATTTCATATTTTTGGAAAATAGAAAGATATCATCTATGTAGATGATTGCATGTTCTAAGAGAGGTTCAAATATTTGGGTCATTACTTTTTGAAACAAAGAGGAGGCTTCTTTTAACCCAAAAGGAAGTACAGTCCACCGATACTGGGCATTGGAAATACAGAAGGTAGTCTTGTGCCTATCAGAGGGATGGATTCCTAACCGCCAAAGCCCAAGTTTTAAATCAAACTTTGGAAAAGTGTTGGATTCTTTGAGTAGAAATTTATCATCTTTTAGGAAATGGTTTAAAGGTTTGTATTTTCACCCAAAGGTCCTTGTCTTAATATTTCTTGGCAATCTTGATGGGCCAACTGTAAATCTGTAGGAGTCATTCCAGGATGAGTAGCCTTGGTTGGATTAATATCTTCATTAAGCTTGAAAGTGAAGTTGGATGAAGAATTTTGGATTCTTCCAGATTGGACTGGGATGTGAGAATTCTTCATGACTGTCAGCACAAAGTGATTAGCTTTTTCTTGATCCCTTCTAATTGTGTGGGCACTCCAGTAATAGAAAATAATCTCTGTTATTTTTGTAAAAGGCTTGAATTCTCTTTTTAATTGGATCCCTGTGGAATGAATCTGGAGATCCTTAGCCTCAGAATAAATGTCCATCCCTACCAGGATATCTTTATTGGGCAGTTTACTTCCTATGAACTTGACCTATACTGTACATTCGGGGAAAAATCTTATCCCAATCGGAGCTTTGGTGACAAGATCAGTTCTAAAGATTTTCTCGTCGGCCACTATGAAATAACATGTCTCTTTTTTCCAGTACTATTTCGGATAATATCGAGGTTCATTATCCTCTTTTGAGCACCTGGGTCCATATAAGCGATATGGCCTTTTCAAAGTTACATCTCAATTCCAGACTAAGGGGAGAGAGGTTCATGCTATTTAACTCCTCAAATGAAAAGATAGTCTCCGTCCTCATCATCGGAAGATTCTTTCAAGGTAAAGAGAGTCTCCTCATTTGCCGAACTTTGATCTGAGTAAATTAACTCGTACTTGAGACAAGGTTCTTTTTGAAAGAGAGATGTATTGTTAGAAATAATTTCAAGGAGTGTAATAAACCTCTACATCACTATTATAGAAAAAGAAAAAGGGTCAGATTTTAATTTTGGAGTGGGAAACTGAGTTATAAATAAGCCTCTTTAGTGTTTGGGAGGCAATTTTTAGATAATTGTTTTAACTAGATTTTTCCCGAGTGAAAATGATAATATTCCTTTTGGGAGATACTTGTATACCTATGGTTTTGTAGGACTTTGTTTATTAGATATGTAAAGAGGAAATTTATACAGTTATCATTGTTGTGGTGCGAGTTGGTTCTTGATTAGGATTTTTTTTTCTTGTATAGATTCCTAACACACTCCCATCCAATAATAGGGATAATCCTGTTTCCTTCTTTGTTATTATTGTCAAACCTAATCTCTATAGCTAAATAATTCATCCAAAGTATACCTAAGGTATCTACACTGAGAAGTAGTATAAGCAGAGCAAGCACACATATCAGAAATCCACAAACATAATCAAGCAGGCTTCGTAGCATACCATTGTAAAGGTCCATGTCCGACCCGGATCATTGTATCGTGCAAGCAAACAACCAATCTGAGGTTTAAGACCATCTTTAATGATATTGGAGCGTAGGATTTTCTCCTTTTCACAAACAATATCCTCTGTGGGTTTTCCACTGAACTTCATTACTGCAGCAATGCCTCCCTCATTCTTTCTCACGCGAACTGTTTCTTGATTAGGACTTGGTAAACTGCTCAAGATTAAATAGTAAGCACAAACCTTTAACTTCAACTAAAGATATCACACTTTTTTTTTATGTTTATATATTATTTTGCACAAATCTGTAGGTCTCTATTAAGCTATGACATGAATGTCTTAGCAAAAAACTTGTTGACAAGAAAAACTCAGAACAATACCTTTCTGTTTCTTTGTCTGATGGAAGAACTATTTGGATTGAAACTTTGGACAGGTCAGCATCATTGCTTTGAGTGAATACAGGGGTAGTCATTGGTATCTTCTCCATGGAGGAATTCTTTCCAAATATATATCTGCGTATGTAGGGGATGATTAACCTAAGGCAGACTCTAAGAACAAACAAACAACAGCTTCACTTAAAATTTTAAATCTTACCCAGCAACATCATTAAAGCCTGTAGACCCAGATAGCTTGTCTCCATTTGTTTCGACAACTATGAATGGATCATACTGTCTAACCTGTTTCATCATTAAAAATGAAAAATATAGTGCATCAGATAACAATAGTAAAGATTCAATCTGGTACTCGTACAAGAGTGAATTTTTACCTTTGTATTTAATCAGACATTAATCATTTCAACAGATTGGCACGTTATTTTATCATGAATCAGACTACTACATTAGAAATGAAGATAATCGATGAAACTATCAATGAAAAACAATTATATTGATGAATGACACGATTAACCTCATAATTTGCCGTCCTTTTCAATACTTGATATTTTGGTGATTCTAATTCCGGTGTCTTATAAATCCTCAACTGCAAAACAAGCCCTCCTAGTTAGAATAATTTCGGAAGACTTCGACTTTGTGAGAATGTAAGGTCTAAAACATACATAGATTGATTGTGAAATAGAAGGGATACCTGTCTGATCACATCCAACAGACCTTCGAAAGAAAAATAGTCATTTTTCTGTATTGAATCCCAAAAGTCCTGGAAAATTAAGGAATGAAAAGCTCAATGCCAACATGAAATATTTGTTAATCTAAAAACCATAATTTGGTAGCATAGCATCACGACTAGATAATTGGAACTTGAAACTTACCAAGTGGCTACAAAACTTGCCATTTTCTGGGTTAATGCCCATTACGGAAGTTCCAGTAAAGATCAGCTCCGGTTTCCAAGGAAGTAGAGCGAATTTCATAACCATGGTCCACCTAGTAGTTATCTCATACGGTCCTGTCTATAGCAACTCCATTAGTCCAATAGAACAAATTCTACAATAAAGCGAAGAAGATAAGATGAAGAGAAGTTAAATTTGAAACCGACCGGTTTGACCCAATGCAACTGAAACTGGGGCTTGAATATTGTTTTGAGTAGCGCAATGTTGAAGAGGTAGCCGCTCAAAGTATCGTGTTTGGTGATAGGGTCTCGAAAGAAGACACGTTCGTCATAGGCCGTTTTATCGATACCTTGATCGTCGAAGAGGTGTATGAGATCGTCATAAAGAAATCTCACGAGTTCTTGAATGTCGAACGTTTTGGGTGGGTTTTGCTCCGCTAAGCTCGACTGAATGACCCACTTGAAGCGGTTGCTGTTTTTTACACTGAGAGCAAGTTTTCGGGGCTTGGGGGAAGGTGGGAGGTGCCGCCGTAGGCTAACGGCGGTTCTTGGTGGGCCGGAACTGGCGCACGCCGTGGGGAACGGCCGTGCACTTTGGTGGGAGAGGGTGGAAGTTGCCATTGGTATGGAATCTGAAGACAGTGAATCCTGGCCTCACACCAAATATTTGGAGAAACATGGACCAACGGAGTCCACATGTGTACGTGAGTTTCAGAGTTGACACCACGAATTTTGGCACTTTAATGTTTGAATTGAGGGCCTTATTATTCGAAAATGAGAAAGACAAGATAAAAGACAACGGGAAAGAAGAAAAAGGGTAAAACTTAAGAAATAAAAATGAAAGAGAGAGTTAATGTAATTTTGAAAGTTATGATTTTTTTAATTTGTTGCTGAAATACATTCCAACTATATCTTAACAGTTACTGGAAAAGTTTAATAAAAAATGTCATTTTAATTAATTTTAAACTTAATCAAATTTGAAGGTTTGTTTTAACTAAATTGATTTGGTATAAGATTCATAAAATTTTGAAAGTTAAACTTTTTTAGGCTTGTTGGTACTCAGCCCTAGGAAACAAATACAACTTGTCTCATTTTATTTCCAAATTATTGGAATATTATTATATATAGATGTATCCACGTCATGTAATTGAATGTTATCATTTAGAATGGAAGTTTAAGAGAGCTTGAAAACTTTTTTGAAAGACAAATATGAGTAAATGATATAGTGAAAAATATATATAAGTTGAAAAACAATTTTCGAGATATTCTTGTAAAGCTTTTACAAAGACATGGAAGTATAATGTAGGCGTATGATAAAAGAAACAATGAAGATTTTGTTTCTTATACCTTTTCACTCAAACAAAGTTACATTCACAAACAAAACAAAATGAAGACTTTATTTGTGTTAGATTTTTATTGGAAGTTTTTTTAATTTTTTTTAATTGCTCGAAACAAAGCAATAGTTAACATTGATTTAAAGTGAAATATTGTGTGCTTAAAGAGTTGAGATATTTTTAGAGTTTTAAAGAGTTGAGATATTTTTCAATGAAAATTTTCTTTTGAATTAAAATTAAGGTTTAATGTCTTGGTAGGTCTCTATTTTTGTCCAGAATCTCAACTAGGTCTTCCACTTATTCGGTGTCTCAATTGGGTCCTTATTTGTGTAAAATTGAATTAAATAAAAGCTTTCCATCAAATTGAAAAGACGCTCAACTAGGTCTTCCACTTGTTCGACGTCTCAATTGGGTCCTTATTTTTATAAAATTGAATCAAATAAAAACTTCCCGTCAAATTGAAAAGCGCTCAACTACGTCTTCCACTTGTTCGGCGTCTCAATTGGGTCCTTATTTTTGTAAAATCGAATCAAATAAAAGCTTCCCATCAAATTGAAAAGACACGGTTAAGGAGAGTGTTACGTGTTTTGTTAAGGAGTGTGTTACGTGACATGCACAGTGTACTTTTAATTTATGTGGCATTAAAAACGTGTGTGAAGTGTATTTTTTTAATTTTTGAATTTAAAAATGGAGTGCACAGGGGAAATAAAATGTAAACAAGGAAAAAGTGGGCAAAAGAAATTAAATCAAGTGCAACAACCTCTTTCTCTTTCGAAATCGAAATCAGATTAGGGGAAGATGAGTTTTAGGGTTCGTGGGAGAAAACAAAAGTGTCATCTTCTTCTATTGAAAGCGCGATGGATAATGAAATGCAGATTTCACGTTCTATTTCTTCTTCTTCTTCTACTGATGAAAGTTCAACGAGTGCAACACACTTCTCTCTTCTTTTCCATTGTTTATTTGTTCTTATGCGCCAACAAAAGCTCAATTTTCTTCTCCAACTCTAGTTTCCCCACGAACCCATTTTTCATTTTCCCCAAAAAGATCACAATTTTGCTTCAATCTATACTTCATCTTTTTCGGTTCCCGTTTTCGTTTCATGGGCATCTCTTCAAATCTGGAACCATAGACATTCTCATTACACACTGCCATGGACAAGGACAAGGACAAGTCTCACACTCGCAATTTTTTTACCAAAATTATGTTTCTGCTCTGTTGTGTTTGCTTAGAGGGAAGCGATGAAGCTGACATACAAAAAATGGCTACGCAAGAGCAGAAGATTTTTGCCTACGAAACCTTGGCTTCTGTCACCAAGAATTTTAGTGATATTCACAAGCTAGGCGAGGGAGGTTTAAGCTAGGTGAGGGACGTTTTGGTTCCGTCTACAAGGTATAATAAAAATCGAGAAGCTTTTAATTGGTTCGTTCTGGTTCATGTTTTCTATGGAATTCAATACAAACCTAGTTCTTTGTTCCAAATTAAAGGTTGGATTCGACGACTTGTTGTTTTTATAGTATTTGGTCCCAATCTGATTTCGATTTCGCAATTACATAGAAAGGACTGCTGCACTTAATTTAATTTCATTTGCCAACTTTGCCCTTACTTAAATTTTATTTCCCCTTTTGCATTCCACTTTTTATTCAAAAATTTAAAAAATACACTTCACACACCTTTTTAGTGTCACGTTAATTAAATGTACACTATCAGCATCTTACATAACATCCTCCAGCGTTTTTTCAATTTCACGGTAAGTTTTTGTTTAATTTAATTTTACAAAAATAAGGACCCAATTGAGACGTCGAACAAGTCGGAAACCTATTTGAGATTTTAGTCGAAAATATGAAACTACCAAAACATTAAACTAAAATTAAACATGATGTCCATCAATA
This sequence comes from Vigna angularis, assembly GCF_016808095.1. Classification (NCBI taxonomy): domain Eukaryota; kingdom Viridiplantae; phylum Streptophyta; class Magnoliopsida; order Fabales; family Fabaceae; genus Vigna; species Vigna angularis. Next base: position 7,590,914 of record NC_068973.1, on the reverse strand, counting down.
TCATGAAAGATATATTAATTGAAAAAATACCTAACATTTCTACATTTTAATAGATTTTGTATTTGATTTGGAATAATAAGTAATGATAAGCTTTTATCTTTGTAATTATAGATAAGTTATTAAGGATACTATTTTTATAAAATCTTACAAAAAAGAACTGCTAATTAACATGGAAAAGGACAAGAAATTTGAAAACATATACTACAAAAAAATATTAAAAGAAAAAAGATAAATACGCAAAAATAGAAAAACTTATAAAAATAGTTTTTCTACGCACATCTTTATTATTATCAATTGCACTTTCATACTAAATAAAAGAAAAAAAAAACTATTCTTTTTCATCATTCTACGTAATTATTGTTATTATCGTGATCATTCTCATCAACACCTTAGTTGCATCATTATTATTACACTTCTATTTTACACTGCTTTTAGTACTCACCACTGCAGGGATAGATTACCAAAAGGACAATCACGCAAATCCATACTTGCAGACGTTGACGCCGCTGCTGGATGAGGCTCGTCGGAATCCGGCAACGACGGCAGATTTGGAGCTCGTCCTCGAGGGTGGAGACCACGATTGACACAGTAGTGTGGGAGAGTGAAAAGAGAATGTATGTTGAGTTGTGCAGAATTTGATGAGGGGAAAGAGATAGAACAATTTAGGAAAAAAGACGAAGTTGTGTGTGGATGGAGGCTGGAGAAGAAGAAGGAATGAATAGATGATTGGACCTCCCATGACGACGCCGATGAGTGTTCCGGATGCGACCAACGTCGCCGCCAATGGGTCTGGTTGGATTGTGGAGCTAACCCTTGATGTTGGGGTTGAGGCGGGTAGAAGAAGATGAAAAACAGAAAAAAAAAAAAAAAAAAGGAGATAAAATGTAAAAGAAAATAAAATAAAAGTTTAATCATTTACGAAGTTCCTATTTTCGCGTGAAATCTCATTTTAGTCTCTTAGTTTCTAGACTTCTCAATTGGGTCTTAAATTTATGAAAATTGCAACAATTGGATCATTTCCGTTAAATTGTGTCCAACGACGTTAGTGTGTGTCTGACGTGGCACACTGTAGTCAGTTTCTTAACTGACGTGGCTGACTGAAGCAGGGCAATGAAGCACGTGGATAATAACAATTTTTTAAGTCCTCCCCACATAGTGCAACCTTATAAACCCCTGCTGAAAGGGAACCCTAGCTTTTGCAGCATAGCCAAGCACAACCACCACCCCAGAATCGGGAACCGCAATCACAACGTCGCACTCAACGGGGCTCTCAATGGTCAGTATTTCCCCGAATTTCCTCCTAGACTCGTACACAGACCTCCTGAAGACAAGATAGTTGGGAAGTGCGAAGTATATGTGCTCGAAGATGCATTGCTTTGTCTCCTGATGAGTCACGAGGCAGAGGGATTGGATTCCCGTGTGGTCCACCACCACAACCTCACTCGGGTTCACCTCTCTCTCATACGTCGCATCGATCAAATCCAGCGCGCATGTCTCCGAGGCGAAAACCATAGCGCCGTTCTTTCTCCTTCCCATCACCAAAGGTCGGAACCCGAAGGGGTCCCTCACAGCCACCAGCTTGTCCTCCGTGAGGAACACCAGGGAGTACGCCCCCTTCAGATTCTCGCAGGCATTCACGACTCTGAGTAGGAAAGGTCTGTGCTTGGAGGTGGCAATCAGGTGGAGCACGACCTCGGTGTCGGAGGTCATGTTGAAGATGGACCCATTGTCTTCCAGTTTGGAGCGGTAGTTCACGAAGTTTCCATTGTGCGCGACGGCGACGGAGCCGAAACGGTAGCCGGCGACGAAGGGTTGGACGCTCACGAGCTTGGAGTGGCCAGCGGTGGAGTAGCGGACGTTGGCAATGGCGCAAGAGCCGGGCAACTCAGATAACTTCGATTAAACCCTAATTACCCAAATTGATACCCCAATTTGTGAAATGGAATGAACTTTGGACGAACCCTAGAAGTACTCAGAACAATCCCAATCCCTAATTCGATCAATTCAAAATCTGAATCCCCATTTTGGTTTAAAACATTTATTTTCTTTTTAATTAAAAAAATGTTATTATCCACGTGTTTCACTGTCCTGCTTCAGTCAGCCACATCAGTTAAGAAACTGACTACAGTGTGCCACGTCAGACACACACTAACGTCGTTGGACACAATTTAACGAAAAAGATCCAATTGTTGCAATTTTCATAAATTTGGGACCCAATTGAGAAGTCCAGAAACTAAGGGACTAAATTGAGATTTCACGCGAAAATAGGGACTTCGTGAATGATTAAACTTAAAATAAATAAAAAAACTAGGTCTGTATTTTTTTTTTAAATTACATGTGTCAGCCCATTTGCGTAGACATTTTAATTTAAATGTGTGTAGATCACCATAGGAATAACTATACATAAACTTTTTAAGAAAGAAAAATTCAAATTTCGAATATAGATTGAGAAATTTAAAACACAGTTAACTTATCCAAAATAGATTTATAAGTGTTACATAAAACTGGTATGTAATGTCTGTAAAGTTCATTTTAGAAGATATATTCTCAAAAGTTTTTTTTATAAATTTTGTTTCAGAAAACCCATTCTTAAATGCATTCGGAAAGTTTGTTTTGAAAATCTTATAATAAAAACTTTGTTTTGAAAATCTCGATCCAAAAGTAAAAAAGAATTTGTTCTCGACGATTTTCGGCACGATTTATAATATCTCAATCACATACTATAAATATTATAAATAAACAATTACATAATTAATAATATAAAATAGTTAATAAAACAAAGAATAAAAGTTGCATTATAATTATACAAAACATATATACAATTTAATTTTATATATAAGTCAACTAAAACAAAACTATATATTTTGTCAAAGAAAACTAAATATTTGTTAATCTTCTATTCAAAGCTTATTATACAAAAATATCATTGTCCTTTGTTCACATCACAAATGATCATAATCGATGTACGAACAATAAATAAAACTCAAGCACAAGAGAAAACAAACAAAGTAAGCTAGTAATACAAAATCAATTATAACATATTAAAACTTCATACATATATCATGGTTTTCATACAAAATAATTTAAACATCCTAATCATGCCTTTGACTTAAACTGGACTATTTGGATTTAGTATGAATGTTGAGTTACGGTGGGTCATCCACTTATAATGGTTTCTACTACTCTGCAGAGTAATTGTCAATGAATTTCATCCTATCACACTCACAAGATTAGTTTGTATCGCACTGAAAGCACCTAGATTAAAACCTCTTGCTACTTTCACCACATGTATCAATCATCTCTAATTAAGAACGAATAATTATTAGAGTGTCAGTATAATCCCCGAGAATGAATTTCTTGCATTCATTCCAACAATACTTTGATACAATGAGAATGATCAACTTTTAGAAAGAATTGAATGATGATTTTAGAAAAATGATGAGAATATGGTTGGAAACGAAGAAGAATATTTGTTTGAAAGTAAGGTTAAGAAGAGTTGAATATAGATTGAAAATGGAGGCAAAGTTTAGCAATTAAGTAATGGGAATGTCGTGAGAAATGGAGGCAGGTGAGATTAGTATTTGTTGACTGGGCAGCATGAGTCACCCCACCACTATATCACAGTGCACGCCTGGTGTGCTGATGACCACTACCACTGGTTCATATTCCTTCTACCCAATCAACTATTCTTAATTCAATAATTCCATATTACAAAACTAACACTTCTTAAAACCAATTTAAATCTCAGCCATCACTTCAACACTGCTACCATCAACGCCGCCCATGACGTACCCTTTACTTTGGAATCCTTGTTGGACGCTTGTCCCATCTGCCTGCCTTTCAACAAATACATAAACATTTTCTTCCTTTAGCTACAGTTCCTTCCTGTACCTATAATACATTTATGTTACCTTCATCTTTTTATCCTCCTAAATTACTATCGTCGCAGCCAACTTTACTTTTTCTGACGTCGTCTTTTGTGTCTCCACCGTTTGTCTTTTCAGGTGAGTTTATCTTTCCCTTTCTCATTTTATCGTTTTTTATTTCCTGAGGTACATTTCATACTGCTTCATTTCTAATATTTTTAGATAGCTCAACCCAAAATCACAATGGGCATCAACCAATTTACAGACTTCTGGATTCGGTCTTTGTCATAATCTATAAGTTTATTCTATGTCATGTAACTTTTGGAAAAAGTTCTTTAGATTCTTTACATCAATAAGCCTTTTTCAGATTAAAAATTTGGAAAAGAATTTTATACTGTACGATGTAATTTTGGATTTGTATATATATTTAAATTGCATAGTTTGAAATTAATTTTTTAATCTAAAAGAAAAATTAGATTATACAATTTAAATTATAAGAAATGTAGTTTAGATGGTGTAATTTGAAACGTTTCTTTTTATGTTATTTTTATCTTGTATTGTTTTGTTTAATTTGTAAACCTATAATTAGGACTATAGATAATCTATCTCAACCCATACTAATAGATATCTTTTTCTTGAGAGATTTATTGGATAGATACAATAGAATGAGACAAACTCAATCTACATAAAATTTGATATCACATTTAATCTAAAACTTTATAAGATAATGAATTTATGAATTTTCTTTTTCTTATAAAAGGTTCAACTTTTTTATATTTATCTAATGTGAAACTTAAATTCATTTAAATTTTCAACACATAAAAAATTAAATTTATTAAATTATCATGATTATTGTGTGTTAAGAAATGAATTTCTTTGTACTAGGATTTTAAATATTATTTGTGTAGGATTGTGTGTTGGGAGTTAAATTTGGTGTCATACAAAAAAAATTAAACAAAATTGTGTAAAGGTTGTCTGCAAATATTAGCTACTACAATAATAATTTTGAGAGAAAAGAATAGAGTTACTTATTATAGACAAACTAACAATTTTCATCTGCCTCTTGATGAGATGACTATCACATTAGATGATATGTCTACACTCCTTCACATTCCTATAGTGGGATAGTTCTGTACATGCACAACTAATGGAGTTATTGGGCTTGGAAATAATGATGTCTCCACAAAGACCAAACAATATCATAGTAGACACATAAGACTAAGTTGACTACGAACAACTCTTTCACAAACATACCAATTTGTCAGAAGTATAATAGGTAGGCAGAAATCCAAGTATCAAATCCACAAATATTTACTCTATAATTATTTGTTATAAGAAAATCAATTATATGATTCTTTTTTATAAGAGAGAAAAGATAAAGAAAATATTTTATATAATAAAAGAATACAGATAAAATTAAGAAATTTACCTTGTATTAACTAAAAAATGTCATAGTAGACACATAAGACTAAGTTAACTACGGACAACTATCTGACAAACATATCAATTTGTTAGAAGTATAGTAGATGGGCAGAAATTCAAGTATCAAATCCACAAATATTTTCTCTATAACTATTTGTTATAAGAAAATCAATTGTGTTTTTTTTTTATAGGAGATGAAAGATGAAGAAAATAAAAGAATAAAGATAAAAGTAAGAAATTTACCTTGTATTTACCAAACAATGTCATAGTAGACACATGAGAATAAGTTAACTACGAACAACTATTTGACAAACATACCAATTTGTTAGAAGTATACTAGATGAGCAGAAATCCAAGTATCAAATCCATAAATATTTGCTCTATAATTATTTATTATAAGAAAATCAATTATGTGGTTTTTTTTATAAGAGAGAAAAGATAAAGAAAATGTTTTATATAATAAAAGAATAAAGATAAAAGTAAGAAACTTACCTTGTATTTACCAAACAATGTCATAGTAGACACATGAGACTAAGTTAACTACGAATAACTCTTTGACAAACATATCAATTTGTTAAATGTATATACTAGATGGACAAAAATTCAAGTATCAAATCCACAAATATTTGTTCTATAATTATTTGTTATGAGAAAATCATTTATGTGATTTTTTTAATAAGAGAGAAAAGATAAATAAAATATTTTATATAATAAAAGAATAAAAATAAAGGTAAGAAATTTACCTTGTATTTAGGAGTGATTTCAACCATTTCAAGAAATTAAAATACTATTTGAATTACTTGTAATTAAATTATTTTTATTTTTTAAATGTATTTGCTTAGATAGAGTAATTGAAGCATCTTGCATTTCAATTTTCTTATCAGTATAAAATAATTGAATTTCTCTTATAAGATAAAATATTTATTTTAAAATATAAAATATAAAATTAAAATTTACAAAAAAATAATAATATTTGTCAAATTTTAATATTCAAATAACATTCTATAATTCAATTTTTAATGTGTTTGTATAACAAAAAAGTGATTGATTGTTAAATTTTGATTTCCTTCTTGTTTGAGTTAATTTCAAATTATTTTGTTTTAGTATTTAAAACATCTTTTAAAGGTTCCAAAATTTTAATTTTCACGTCCAAATAACTCATTTTGTTTAAAAATAAATAAATTCACCAAATAAATAAATTTTGTTCTTAAATTATTTCGTTTAAACACACGATTAGGAATTTTGAATAAGAGAGTAAGGAACCATCGGAATGACTCAAAATAAAAATAATAATAAGATAAAGAAATATAAAGTAATAAAAGAAATGCTAGAGATTGATTTTATTATTCTTTTTTTGTGTAATTTCTTATTTCTTAATCCATGTTTAATTGCACAATTAATTCAATAATTCACAAATTTGATTTAAACACAACTCTTTGGTTAGGAGAATACTTAGATTAGTTAAGTGAGAATTTGATTCCTTGGTGAACATTGTTAACTAACAAACATTAAAATTGAGTACTTACAAGTCACTTAAGAGTTTCTATTCCCTCTCCCTTGTAGGTTGTCACAACTTTGCTTTTATATATATATATATATATATATATATATATATATATATATATATATATATATATATATATATATATATATATATATATATATATATATTCTTTTAAAAGGATTTTTCAACCATAATTAAAATTATGAAATAATCATTTAATTAACTAGGCCAAATAAGCATTAAAAATATACTAAAAACAACTAAATAAGTAAATAATGTTGTAAAGAAAAAGATAATTTGCATAAGTCGGGTAGTTAAATCGACTTCTAATAACATAGTGTTTAACCTCATGGTTTCACACGGACACACAAAGACAAAAATGAAACTAAAGATTGTGAATATTCTAATGTGTGTGTCACAATATTTAGGGCTAACTTAGGCTAAGGAGTAGTGTCAATTGTGATAATAGAGTACACAATCATAATTTTTATAAGTTTGAGAGTATAAGTCATATATCTCTCACTTATGCAAGACTCACTTGATTAGGTTGATCAAGAAAACAACATTCACTTAAGAAAGGAAATGCTTCACTTAAGCAAGAATCTTAGATTTCATTCTGACCCAAAATCTTCTCATTTTCTTGAAAAAAAAAATGAACAGTAAAAAAAACATAAAATTGTAACGAAATATATAAAACATAAGTTTAAATTAAAAAATAGTAAAATAATATCATAAAATAACAATAAATGCTTGAACACAAGCCAAAAATAGGGTCAAAATAAATTAATATGTGACTTTTATCAATTGTTAAAGGCATATATGGAGTCTTGTGCGTTATTGACCAATTTCTTTAAATAAGTCAAATTTATAGAGAAGTTATGAGTCTTCACATATTTTCAACATTGCAACAATTAAATGGTAACTACAATGACAATCAACATTCACATTAATAACATTATGTATCTATGGATTAAAGCTAGGATGAATTGCTTGTGAACTTGTTTAGTGTCCATGGTAACCTTAGTTTTTCCTTTCTCCTTGCATAGCATGAATGTAATGCACATGTTCAAAATATGATAGTTTACCCTTTGTAGATTTTTGTAAATATTAGTTTGAATTTTTTTGTAAACTTTTAGTTTTAACCTCTTCTACTAGTGCACACAATAGTATCATATATGGTTATTCAATTTCACACAAATTATTTTTAGTTGACTTTACTAGTAATGTCAACATATTTAAAACAATTCATAATGACGTCAAATTTTTGTTGTATAGAAAACCCAAATAATGACTCATGAGGATATATTCTGTTAGCTAACTCTAGTCCACATAATATGTATTTACACTAATACAATTTTTTTGTTTATTATTTTAGGTTTTTTTATGTGTTTTATAGGTCACACGTAATTGCGAGAGGTGTAAATTGAAGATATACTAGACGCAAATTTACATTCTTGAAAAGAGAATAAAGGTAAACTTTGAAGCTTTTTTTTTCAATGCTACTCAGAATCGCTTAATGGAGATGCCAAAATCCACATACACGGTTCTCATATCAAATCTAGGTTCAAGCCATCTCATCCCAGGCATGTAGCTCGCCAAGCACTTCATCCTTCTCCACAACTTTAAAGTTACAGTCATCACTGTCACTTCCCAAACTTCACGCTCAACTCAACCCTCACATAATTCTTCTACTACCTCTCACTACCCTCCTTGGCCAAAATAATGTCACCGCTATAAAAAATAATAAAACTAATATTCAAGAAAAATAAGGAGGTCATTCATGCATAACTATGAATGATATAGTAGCAAGAAGCATGAGAAATTAACCTCGATGTAGAAAAATAATGAGAGAGAAAGATGTTTCCCAACACGAAAATGCCAAAAACTATGACTTTTAGTCACCAATGGAAGTCTTAAATCACAAAAAGATGAAAAGTGAGGGAAACATTGACTTCTAGCTTCATGCAAGAAGAAAAGTGAGGAGAAAAAGGACATTAAAAGTTTTTTTAAACAAATTTATGTCTGACCTATAAAGAATATATGTAAAAGAGAGTTTTTACATCTAATCCTTGCAGGACAAACACATAATCTATGTCTATTAAGTGCATATTAAACGTAAATTTACGTTTAACTCTACTTAATAAAGGTAAATTTATGTTTGTCCTGTAGGGGTCAAAACATAAATATTGATAATTTATTTACAAAAATGTCATCGCACATTTTTTATACTTGTTACCTACATGTCAGACGTAAATTTAGTGACATAGAAGACTATTTTTGTGTTAATGTTAGTGGTATACTATCAAGTTTCCATGTCAAACATGTTGGGAATCGATAAAAATGAGAAAGTTGAGCATATATAAGAAAGAAGACGATAAACCTATTAGCTTAAGGTTCGGTTGAAAGTGATGTCAATGTTTTGTATAACTTGAGTCTATGTCACATTTATTCAATCTCTCCCTAATGAATCCTGTCTCAAAAAACATATTAATGATATCAAAATTGCTAGTTCATCTTGATAAAAATCACTTTAGACACTTGAACTCAATAAGAAACTTACCTATATAATTTCATATGTGAGTTGTACTCAAGTTACATTTATGTAACATCTCTCTAATTAATACTTTTAAAAAAAACTCAATCAAAACAATAAATATTCTAACTTCTTTCCATATATAATTTAAAATCCAAATTAGAATTGTAAAATCCACAATTAATTATAATAAATAAATAAATTTTATATTTTATATTGCTCAATTCAAAAGACTTGTCAATGGTCCAATCTATAAATAACTCAAACAATTAACACCTCCTGCTTGAATCCATTAAAATAAAACGAAATGCTTACCTAAAGTAACTAGCTAACTTCAACCTTTTATAAAACTTTGATTCCAATGATATTCTTTGTCAAACACCATGTTTAAAGTAAGAACATGATACTAATACCGAATACCAAAGTGGAAGAAATTATAAATTAGAAAAAGAAAAAGTGGAGTGTATAAATAGAAAATATGAAAGTACAAAAAGAAAAATAGTGAAAAGATATGCTAATAATAGATACAAGAACCCATTTATCTTCGAAATAGATGAAAAATATATCATATTTAACTTTCCTTTAATAATTATCACTCGGATACATGTACATACATACATATATTTATATATTCTACCATTAATTCTAAAAATTCATTTCTTAATATGTAATTCCAGATTTAACAACAATATTAATATGCAAATATTTATTTTAGAGTTAAGCTATGAAATAAGATTATTAAAACGGAAAATATTAACAATAAAGTATTATTTGGGGTGTAATTATATAAAGTTATATATTTTTATACTTATTATATTAATTATTTCATAAATAGAGTAATTTGATTTAAATATAAAGTTTAGTAGGCATATATTTAAATTTTCATTTAAAAAAGATTATTAAAATTATGAAAAATATAAAAAAGTATGATGAGTATGTGATGGATAGCATGTGGAAAATAATGTAGGGTAAGTTATTGAAGAGATAAGAAGGGAAAGAAAAGAGTAAATAATGGTGTTGAAAAAATGATGAAGTGGAAAGGTGGTTGTCGAAGAAATAAAAAAGGTTGATGATGAAAGACATCGTTGTCAAAAGCCAACCACACTGAGACAAGGACTCTGTGATATAAACTTGATCCATGAATCCAACAACAACCCCACCCACCTGAAATCCAACACACTCCACTGTGTTTACATGGACGATCACCCAAACTCAACTCCCAAAAACGCCATTGGCCTCTGTCTTCTCCCACAGGAACTCATCCAAACCATCTTCCTTTCACTCGTGCTACCCGAAATCGTTCGCTTAAAGCTCGTCAACAAATCCTTCTCCCGAATCATCTCCGACCACACCTTCGTTCGCCAGTGCAACACTCTATCCACTTCCACCACCTGGCTCTTCGTCTACAAAAAGCGCTGGCTCCGTGACGCCGTCCTCCACGCCTTCACCGATCGGAGCTCCGATCGCTGGTTCCGGATCCCCATCGCCGACCTTCTCAAACCGGTTCACTTCCACGGGGAGGACCTCTACTTCCTCGCCGCCTCCAACAACGTCTTCCTCTTCGCCTCCAACACCGTTCGCGAGGTCGTCGCTGTTAATTTAGTCTCCGTGACCGTTAAGAAAATCCCCCCCTCCCCGTTGGGTCCACGTGGCACCTCCTCGTGGAGGCGATCCGGTATGAAGCTCGTAACCGAACCGTCCGGGTCGGGTCACTTTCGTTTCATGTTCGCGGAGTTCGTCGGGAATCACCCCGTTTTGTTTGTGTACGACTCCAGGACTGACACGTGGAAGTCAACGGAGGCAGTGGAGAGTGGCGCGAGTGAATTTTCGCCACGTGGCGGGGGTCACGTTTTTCTGAACGTGGTTCACGGGCCCAGAGAGAGCGTTTTGGTTGCGTCAACACCGGAGTGCGACGCGGCGGTGGTTCTGCGGCCGAGATTTAACTACGCGAGGGGTGTGGGCGGTAATTTGACGGTTGGATTCAGCTGGGGGAACGTGATTGACCGGTTGCACGTATACGGTGATGGGTATATGATGATCGTGAAATCGGAGGGTGCGAGGGTAATCGGAGAGGGTGGGGTGAGTAGGAGCGTGAGGGTTTTGAAGGGTGTGGAACTGTGGGGTCTTAGCTTGGAGGGAAGAAAGTGGGAGTTTTTGTCTATGGTTGCCGGTGTGATTGAGAAGCCTTATGCGGCGATGATGGGGTGTTTGGAGGAGAAAAATGGGGTGGTGACGGCGGCGTTGGTGTGTAATTGCGAGGGAGTTTGGGATATGACGTGGCTGTCTTTTGATGCGAAATGGAAGCAGTGGACATGGATGGCACTCCCTGATTGCAAAATGAAGGGTTGGAACATGGCCGGAATAAGCTTCTCTTCTGGACTTACCTTGCCATGAACAGTCATACTCATCAAACATTTTATGTTACCTCTTCCTGCTACATATTTATCAATGGCTTTCTACCTCCACTTCTTTTCGCTTTGTGTTTTCCCTTATGTCGTACGTTGCCAACTCAATTCCCAAGGATAACATGGCTATTGTTTAATAACGGAATTTCAGTTATGGTTTATTTTGGAGTTTCATGTATCCTTAAAACACATTTAAGTCGATTAAGAGAAAAAATATTAATATAATTTATTTTTTACTTTCTAAGACATTAGGACGACTTTTTAAATATATCCCACCACTCAGATGGAGGACTTATTAAAATCTTAACTTTTTTTTAAATAATAATTAATATTTATGTAAGAAATTTAAATTTCAAGTGAGAAGTCTTAAGGTTGACTGGATACAAGTGAGATGAACAACGTATAAGAAGAAATAGTCACAAATTTTAAATATAATGTATTTTATATATCAGTTGACTTTTGGTTTAAAATTCATTTTATTGGATTGATTTATGACACGGACTTCATCAAATCCAAATCTCTCAAGTTATATATATAGACTCTCATCGATACATTTACTTTAAGAACTCCGCAATTGCTGTAGTACATGGAAAGTGTGTTATGTTGGATTGTACATTGTAATCTCTATTAAAATTATATTGGTTGATCTAGAATGACTAAAAAAACATTTTACATAATCATTTTAATTTATTATATAACTTTAAACTATGTACAGTTCATCGTTTTTGTTTTAATATGTTAAAACTAATATTTTAATTCACTTAAGACGACCCTATGTTAATATGCTATAACAACCTTTTAATTAATTATTTATTTCACTAATAAATAAAATTAACATATTAAAATGAAGGAAGAGGAGAAAGAAGGGAAAAGAAAGAAGATCAATCAAATACACATGGATTTTACTGATAATTTTTTCAATCGATAATTACAAATAGATTTATCGACAGAAAAAACTATCAGTAATTATGGACAAATCAAAACTTCCATTAATAAAATTTATTAATGACATTTTTATCGACAAATTTTTTACTATTGATAATTTTAATTTATCAAAAAATTTTATGCGTTACCAATGAATTTTGATAGTTGATAATGTCAATTTTTTTTGGTAGTAATAAATGAAATATTCACTCTTTTTTTAAAAAAAAGGAAAACGACATAAAAATGTAACAATGAAATTTTTTGTTTTTGTATGAACACTATAAAAAATAATGTCAATTGTTTAAAATCACCATTCTTTGCAACATAATACAAAACTTGAAGAATAGACATATTTTACATATAAAATATGACCTTTTTAAGTGTCATTTTTTGAACCATCATATTTTACGTGTAAAATCACTTCTTAATAAATCTCAATATTTTACTTAATTTTTTTCACTTTTCCTCTCAAATGTAATCTTGTTATGATGCAAAATTTGAAATCTCATCCTAATATCAAAACTTTACGTGCCTAATATCTAGAATCCTGCCTTAATCTAAAACTTCTTACGTCCTAAAATTTGTTTGAAATTCCTTCATAAATCTAAAATTTCACACTAATTTGAGAAATGATTGTCGTGGATCGAAAATAAGATGAAATTTTAAACTAAAACGGAGGTAGAACCCGCCAACACCACAACACATCTGACTATAAACTTTGTCGCCACTACCTGCATATGGTGTTACCAACATTGTGCGCGTGAAACGCCGATTCCATCTCTTCTTGCACAACACAAAGGCTCACTACAACGAACTCTGTTTCTCTTATAATTTCTAAAAATTGATTGCTAATTGAGGGTGATTTTTCTTTGGCTTTGCTGTTTTGATGTTTATTTCTCTATTAGGATTTGTCATGTTTTCTATTAATACCTTTGTTGTTTGTATATGAATGTGTAAATCGGGAAGTGATGATAGGTGGAGATTGAAAACGTGAATGAGTCTTTGGTGTGTGAGTGTTAAGTTAATGGATATTGTGATTCTATTCTTCTTACGTGTATAGTTGTGTTGGTTCTGGATGAAGATGGAGACATTGAAGAGGTGATGGATCTCTCTAAACACTCTACATGTTGATAATATGGTGATAATGATTATAAAGTACTATTAATGGAGGTTGAATGAAGATGGAGAAGTTTACCAAAACCTAGTATATATAAGTTCACTTTCTCCTTGCCCCAAATTTTCTTATTAGTTAGTGCATTGGTGTTTGGTTTAGTTATTGCTTTCTTAAATATGGTTTAGACGTGGTATGTGTTTGGTAAATGGTTGTTTGATACATGTAGTTTCTTGAAAGCTTGGACTAAGGATGGCAAACAAATTCACACCCTCAAGTATCCGTAGATAAATTTTTTGACGAATAGTTGGTACCCACGGGTTGTAGGTAGTGGGTATTTTAATATCTACTTATAAATAGGTCGAGTGCGAATATTATAGTATCTATACCTGTGGGTATCCGCTATCCGTAAAAAATAAAAATAAAAATTTAATTTACATTTTATTAAGTTAAATTTAATTTATATTTTATCAGATTAAATTTAATTAAAAATAAATTTTAATTTATATTTAATTTAATTTATATTTTTTATAATTTTATTTACATTTTATTTTAATAATTTATAAAAATATATATTTTAAATATTTGTGGGTTTGCAAGTACCCGTGAGTATTTTTTAAACGGTATTTGTATAGGTAGTAAATTTCTTTTTTCCGAATCGGATAACGGATAAACACTATTCGTACCACCCGTTGTCATCTTTAAACCTTGTGAGAAAAACACCATATGGACATTTGGATGCATGGGCCCTCGAGGGTTGACCATTTAGTATTGTAGTATCATGATATTTTTTATATATATTTTTTAAATTTTCATTATTAAAAATAGATTTTATTAAATTATAAAATTATAAATTTAAGTAATAATAAATAAGAAAATATTTCAATAACAACATTTCATAACAATGGTAATTATAAATATTATAATATAATGTGAACTGTAACGTTTTTAAGTGTTATTTTTTTTCGTATGTTTAATTTCTATTAATTATGGCAGTTTTAACTGTCATATTTTATTTTAAAAAACTATCATATTATACAATGTAAAAAATTATTTTCGAACAAACTATCACATATACTTTATAGTGATATGAATCACGATGGTTTTCAAAACCGTCACAGACGTAAATTGTGACCGTTAAAAACTATCATATTTTACAAAAATAGCGGTTGCAATTTACACAGTTTTTTTATAAACTTTTGATGATCTGTAATGAAAACTTGATAAACCTTAGTTTATTTGTAATGCATGTAAATTTTAAGTACTCCTATATAAATTTGTGCATAAAATAACACTAGCATATATATATATATATATATATATTTTACACGTATATAATGTATGTTAATTATTTATATGAAGTTCTCAAGTTATATGTTTGCATTTGATGAGTTGGACAAAGTTGTGTACTTCGTATGATGAATCAATTTAAGTTGTGCATCTATATTTGCTCGATCACATGAATTTGTGATGTCTGACGAAACTATAATAATTTATGCTTTCATTTGTTAGTCTAAACTTATAAAAATCATGTTTAACACTTTGTTGAATTTTGAATCAAACGCATATACAGAACAATTACAATTTCTGAATTAAATCTGAAATTTTTTCTTTTAACTTTAGAAATGAATACTAAATCGATTAGATGTTAACAAAAATGAAGAAATTATTTAACAAGGTTTAGGTTAAAGTGAAAGTATAATAATATATTGAAAAAAATATTTTTTCATGTTTAAAAAGAAAAAGTCATGAACTAGCTAGCTCTGGTCCATATAATTTTTTTAAACTTTTTAATCCTCTTAACTTTTTTTAATGGAAACTTTTTTAACCCCAGTCAGGGTTAAGCCTTATGGACGGAGTCAAATTCATAGTTCTCGCATGAGGTAATATTTTTAAGGTAGTCTTTTGTTTGAACAACTTGAGTGTTATTAATGGATTTGATATAAATATGTAATATTTTGTATTAAAAAGGCCAATTTTCAGCCATTCTTAGGAGAACTTTTGTGTTTGAAGATGATTCATAGTTACTATACAAATTAAGTGTTGAAATATTGTTTTAAGTGCTAAAATAATTTTACTGTTTTTTACCTTAGTGATGTTTATATAGTATTTGTTGAAAATTTATTTTAGTCATTGCTTCTTTATTTCTTCTACAATTTTCTTAAGTTTTACTTATAATAAATATCATTTTAATATTTTTTTCCTATTTCTTCCTCATGCTCTTTTCTCACACCGGTTGTTGTTAGCATTCTTTGATCTTCTTGTAACTTTTTTTTACCAATTTATAATATAAATAGATGTAAAGTCTATTTTATAAACCGGTTTTGTGAAATTAAATTAGACTAAAATTCATCATTTTAACATGATGGTATATAGCCATGTAATATTAACATTTTTCATTTATAATCACATCATTATAATAATAAAAGACTACACAAACTATTTAACGTAAATTTTATACATTAGTAATATTTAAAAAAATATGAATTGATTAATTTTATTATATGTGTGGTTATATTAAAAAGCATAGATTCCACAAGTTTCGTGTTTTCCGGGAATATATTATTTGAAAGTGATGCAGTACCGTTCATTAAAAATTATATCCAAGGGTTGGGAATTAGGAAGAAATGTGTGATTAGCTTCAACTTAAAAGATCAGTTATATGCAAATCTTAATTAAGGAAAGTAAAGGAGCTCAATCAAATTCAAATTCAAATGCCACCCAATAGGACATGATGATTATTCATCAAAGTCAATTGAAATCTCGAGCTATGTCTACATCTGAACCAAACCCCTCTCTCTCCTTTTAAGATTTAAGTTGGTGAAGATTTTCTTTTCTTTAAAACTATTCCAAGACAATGTTATAATTAAATTTTAGATAGAGGTGAACTTCTAGTTGTAAATTTTAACATTTTTTAAAATTATAATGCTTACTTCTCTGTTGTTGTTAGTTGTCTAAAGAACACTCATATGATGATATTTATGTAAATCCATTTTACTTCCTTCAATAATAAGGACTTGATTTTCCTAATACACGTTTAGAAAAGTCATGATTATGTCACCAAAATTTAGTATTACTTGTTTAAGAAAATTGTATTATTTGATGAAGATTAGATTCTCTTATATATATTACCTATCAACCCGAAATGATGTCAATTTCTTCTGATGTAAATTGGACTCAGTTTTTCTTGTTGTTGTATCTTTTTGATAAATTTTTTCTTGATAGACTCATCAATTATGCAGATAAAACTAGGACTATAAAGATATAGTCAAAATTTTCCATGCAGAAGATGCTTATAATATAACATTGACAAATTTGTCACCTCTAATTAGTTTCTGTTGACTATATATGCTACTGTTTCTCTATTCTGAAGCCTCTTATTGCATCTCATTCAACAGTAAAACATTACATTTTTCACCTTCTCTTTCAGAGCAGGCAGTGGCCGAACTGGCCCCTCTTTCGATCTTGTTCCTCGCAGTTTGGAAATCTCAACAACATCAGGTTCCATGTAGAATCGAGCCCTGTAGGCTGCTAGATGAGCATAGTATGCGGGAGGCACTGCAAACACAACATAAACTTTATAAAAAATAAGAAAAAAAGCAAAAAAGGTTCATACACAAGTTAATTTGTATAAACTTATAGCATACTTCTATAAATATTTATTGTTTAATTTGGTCATAAACTAATTATATGTTATAGGAAAACTTATTTCATTATTTTTCTTTTCTAAAAGTCCATTTTGAGAAGTTTGTCCAAAGATATACTGTCTGAGTTTAGCATGATTACCTACAGAAACAGACCGTGTACATCTTGCATAACTGCAACCAAAATGTTAAGGAAGGTTATGTCATCTTAGAAATATAGCATAATAAATCTGAGATGATGAACAGAAAAATCATTTACGTGTAGCATAAATTGTTGGTAAGAGACTGAATCTCGTCTGCAGTGAAATTGTTCTCGTCCCAGAGGACATGATAGTGTGCTGGTCTACTTGTACCCTGTAAATTGCCCATCACCAACATAAAATCAATGCTGCTACACACTAGATATTTTAATGGTTTACAACAATAAGATGCTGATTGCAGAAATTTATGCAGGTTTTCAGTCCTATGTCCTAACCAATGTGGCAGCACCAATACCATTATCATACCTGAATTCCTGCATGACTGCATAAGTAGAAGTCGAATTCAGAAGGATGGCAGATCTTAGAATCTACCACAGTTCCTACATTAAAATCAGTCCAATATGGAACGTTTACAACACAGGTTGATGAAATTGGATAATTTGCAGAAGAGTGAAAGATCTTAGAATCTACCACACAGTATCTACGTTACCATAAAACTTTCTTAGGCCAAAATAATCTTTTATATTTTCAATTGAATTCATTCCCTTATAACACTTGCATTCAGATATCCTTAAAATAGTGACAACTGACAAACCCAAAGTCTGGCAGCTGGTAGAAGCAAAAAGAAAACTAACCAGGTAAGATATTTCCACTCTTATCAGTACTATTTCTGTCATCGTGATTGTTTGCAAAGAGTCTAGTGTGATGCCGCTTTTGAACTACTACAAATGTTACTGGTGGCTGGTAACTAGGTTCCAAAGATGCACAAGCCTATACACAAAGAGAATATAGATACCGGAGAATAGCATACTGATAAAAGTTATAACTATACTCTGAGTTGTTTTCTGCAAGTACCTTGCGGATGGCATCAAGCTCATATAGCAAAACCTGGTAGAACTGTCCTTCACTTACCCCATCCCTGATAATGTATTAGATAACATTGTAGTTAAAGTAACTGCATAGTCCACATTTTTAACTACCTCTACCATAACAGTATCAGAACAAATCCAATCCCACCTGTAAAAGATTATTCTCAATGGTTTTTGTCCCGTTGCCTTCTTGAATGATAGTAAAAGCTCCCTGCAGTTTCACACATTAACATGAACTGATATGAATGCAGATGTTGGATAACATCAAATGATAAATGCTAAAAAAACATTAAGATTTCCTAGTTGTCAATTATCGAGTTCCAAAGTGGAGCAATGTGAACCAAAGACACTGTAAGACCTTTAAAGAAAAACCAGATAAATACAACAGGAGACCCTATATGAATTTGAAGCAAACACATTTATAAAGCGACAAACTTAAAAGTGATGGCAGTTAAGTACCTGATCATACCACCATATGTTACACCCCTCTGTGGATCTTTCCAAGATCTGAAAAGATCTTGAATAAGCTCTTCTCGATGAGGCTGAGCACAGACCAACCCTGCATACTTTGTTACTTCAGGCCAGTCCTGGGAGGCTACAACCTGGATTACCATAATCAGTTAGAGGTCAGAAAAAAAGAAATAGGAGAATAACAGGACATGTGAGATAATTCCAGTACTATCACTCAAAAAGCAATAAGAAATAGAGTAGGGTGAAGAAGATCCTACTGCCACATAAAGTAAACAACATTCTCAGTCCTTTCAATTACATACCAAACATAGGACACCATTTAGTTGTATATAGAAGTTGGGAATGCTTACAGCAGCAATGGATGGACAAGAATCCTCTCCTGATTCCGGATGAGTTACATCAGCTCCAAATATTATTGTTGGAATATCACTGACCAGTGGAATCCTCCAACTTAAAGCATCCAAAAGTACTGTGTTTCTTCCTCCCATCTGCAAGAATAAATAGTTTAATTAAGCAAAGGAAATGAAAATAATGATTACAAATAAAATAAGACTTATGATATAAAAGGAAAGATTTTAGAGTAGCATGTAGCCACCCTGTCACTTTGGATTGTAAAGTATGATCGAAGATTTAGTAGCAGACCTTGACATTGATTTTAAGTGCCACATTTGCAAGGTATTGTCTATTGATCTTGAATACATGTTTCGTAAGGCAGCATTGAGAGATCAACCCCAGATCTGTTTCGCAAATCCTTTTGAGATCACCTGAACGAAGAGTTTGTTTCTTTAATGCAAGTGTGAAATAATTTTCTCCACAGATAAACTGACATATAGATAATGGAGAAATGCTAAGCATCTCTTTTTTTCTTGATACCATGTTTAGAAAGGAATCTACTAGGGAAAAAAACATATTCAAGAAAGAGGATAGAGGCATTACCAGATTGCAGGCATAAGAAATGAAAAAAAAATGTTCAAATGAAGAAACATCAAGGCACTATAGCCTCAACATTTCTATAATTATAAACCAGTACCATCTTAGTTATAGTTATGAAGTAATACAAATGGAAGAGTGACCTAGAATCATACCGTACAGAGAGCCATTATTGTCTGGAAGAATGGCAATCAGTAACTCTAGCTCTTTCCCACAAAGCTTATCCATAGCAGCAGAGTGTACATAATTCAAAGCCTTCTTTACCTGATCTGGTCTTGCAGAATATATAGGAATCACAGGGTCCTGACTGAATTCCTGACGAAGATCAAACTTTAAACCAATTGGTCGTAAACACTCTGATAACCCACAAAAGCTAAAGCTATTGGGTGACACAAGAATGGGTATACATTACATCTTGACAATGAATGTAACTAGGACTGACAATAATATATAATGAAAGATGAGTATTTATAATTTCAAAGAGTATGGAGTGCAGTTCAAATAAATGGTGCCTAAAAAAGAATGCAGCAACAAGACTTGGCCAACTTTTGAAACTTTACCATGCCTGAGATTTGGCACATCTGAACTAACTGTTGACAAAATCCACGAGCTGCACTTTCCTGTAAACTTCGAGAGAAATTGATACATGCCCAATATCTTACAGTACTTCCATTTATTACTTTCTGCATTAAAATTACCAGAATTTCAATCAGTCAGGAACAAGTAGCTTCTTTCACCAAAAGAATGAACTACTATATGTTAACGTCTGAGCTGACCTTGTTCATCATGTTCCACTGACCAACTTGTGGCAAGTATTCTTTTTCTCTTCCAGTGTCGTGATATTTCAACTATAAGTAAAAAGAAGAGCCAAAATATATTATCAACACAATGGAAAAAGTAAACAACCGGTAAACAATTTAATTATGGGAAAATTACCCAAGGAGGTGGAAGAACCCGAGCCTCAACAGATGCAAGCTTGTTATCTATGCTGATGCCAAACTCTTTTGCATATGGATTATTGTCGTAGTTGTTTTGTTGCATTGTCTGCAAGTAAACAGACAAGCTCTAGATAAATAAAGCAAACTAAACAAACCGTGTTAGAACAGGAAGAGCTCGCATGACTATAAAGGATGAAGTTACAGTGATTGTAACTTCAAACTATATAATGTCCAATTGACTCTAAAATAAAAATGTATCAGAAAGGGAAGGATTGAGGTAAAATCAAGAATCCATGATAATGTGACCTGTAAAATGTCTGCCTCTTGTTCACGGGGTCTCTGGCATGAGAACTTCAGCAGAGAAGTTATCTGCTTTTCATTTAACCCTTTTGTATATCTCTGGCCCTCAACTATTTTGCATGCCTGGGACAAGATTCACATGAGTTCGCTATGGGAAAGGTAGAATAGAATAATATAATTTGATTAAATTGAAAGCAAAGATTACCTCCATGGGCAAATAGTTGACCTTCCTTTGGCTTCCTACTTGAAGGCAAGGTAGATGAGAATATTTTATTGTAAATCCATACATTTCTTGAAAATAATCTACTACTGATTTCATGTTCATTTGCTCATCAAGAGGGAAACTGTTCAGTGGGAAAAGAGACAGTATTTCAAAGGAGGATATGTGTAAAATGTAAATTTCAACCTTCTAAAGTCAGAAAAGACATACATAAGCTCCCTTGTAGGCTGTGAAGTCAGTCCTGATATTCTATACTTCCTTCGAAAATTTCCTCTATGTGTAACTTCAACTTTTACACCTCTTAGAGCCTTTTTTATCTGTTCTCCAGTGACAGCCCACACATATTTTGGTTAGATATTACTTAAATCTTTCTCTCAATTTGAGAACTAGAGACATCACCAATTAAATTCTTCAATAACCGATAAGGGAACTTTCATAATGAATTTCAACATTTGGCAAGTATACTTGAAAAAATTATGAGGTCAGGTCAATTGGAAGAAAGACTTCTCGTTTTCCTTTTTGTTTAAAAGAAAAGCTTGGCTAATAGTTGATCAGTCATCTTCTATGGCACTAAACAATGATTTTAAGCAAAGACCCTTCACCTCACAAGATTATACCGAAGCCAGTGATTGATTATGCCGATGTCGTTCAAGTAAAAAGTATATTGGCATATGAGAAATGACTTAATAATTTATGAGCAAGGTTTCAAATTGCGGTTGTGGTTTTCCATAAAACAACATTCATAGTGTAGTAGAACATTGATTGCAGAGTTTCCAAAAAATAACATTCATAGTGTTCATCTAACAATGATTGCAGGGATTCCAAAACACAATATTCATACCTTGACACGATCAGCATCCGACAAAGGCTTTGAGTGCACATCTTTTCCCAAAATTTGAGCAACAAAATCAATCACAGGTAGTGGTTCAATAAAAGCCATTGATGACATATCTGAATGCAATCAAACATAACTGAATAAACACCAATGACAATGGAAAACAAAGGATTGAAGCTTATTAGTTATTATTGGTGGAAGCCTAACCAATGTTAAGTGACAATCCCATCTGAGTAGGCCTTATACTCTGGTAGAAGCCCCTCCACGATTCAAGGCCACCACCCAACTGCTGTGGTTTTCTTACATCCGGAGAATAAAGAAACCTCCCAATTGACACGTAACTAGAAATGCACATGAAGCCACAAGAAACATGAAAAAAATATCACAATCAATGGTACAAAAGTAGTCAACATATAACTTTCAAAGAACAACCCCAAATGCACCTCTGAGCCGCAAGCTCCCTTAACACAATATCAAAGACCGTTAGAGCTTCCTGTGGATTGTCCACTTGCTTTCCACTGAGAAGGTCACGTAGCTGATGCATGCTAACATGAGTTGCGAACTTGATTACCACCTTAAACTTTCTTTCCCTGTTACAAAATAATTAAGACTCTTTAAGACACTCACATTCAACAAAATCCAAACGTTGGTTACAAATTCAGAAAGAGTCATAGATCTCTTATGATTATGAACAAAATATAGCACTCTTGAAGAGAACAAGACAACTTGAAAGATTACCTGGTACCACTAGTGGCATCATCATCCTCACTCAACGTTACATTGAATTCTTTGTATGTAAAAGGAAGCAAACCAGCAGTGTAAAGGTTTCTTCCTCCATCATACACAGGGAGCCTCGTGGCTAAGTCAGTGTTCCTGTGAACCCTCACCAACTCTGCTACGATAGCCTTGCTTGTTTTTCGAGAAGTGACTTCAGGTGTTATTTTAACCTTAACAAAAATCAAACGCAACAAAGTGACTCAAAACAATTCTAGGCCAACCCCTTGGGAATTTGATAATGCAAGACAAATTGTTGCAATGTGGAGGTGTTCATACTTTCTCCACTCCCCTGATTTGATTATTTTGGAAGAATTGATGTACTTTTCTTTAACCATTCTCATGAGGGTGGCAAAAATATATTTTCTTTTTTTAAATTTAACCATCCATGCAGTATATAAGATTAGACTTACATTGTAATGGCTCAAGTCAGATACAGATATATCAGCAAGGAAATGGTTAGCTTTGACGAGACACTTGGTCCCGAGTTGACCATAGCCAGGCCTTTGATGAAACATAAGACTCTTGGAAGTGGCAGAGGAAGGAAGCTGTGGATGAAGTTCTGTTTCTTGTAATTTCTCTGGCTTGCACTGGCTCCTTCTCCTGCACCTTCTTCTACGTTCTGTGGGTTTTGGAAGAGGCCTTCTAGACTTCACTTGGTGCTCCTCTGGATCCTTCATTTTTCACTTGGCAGAGTAGTTCTGTGGAAAACACACACAAGCAAGTTTGTCTTATGTTTCTGTCAGGAGGAGAGGGGGAAGTGGGAAAAAGACAGATTCCAGCTGGGAAAAAGGTTTTTTATGGCGCAACAAGTTTGAAGTTTCACTCACAAACAAACCATGTCTCAGCTTATGGCTTATGCAATGGTCTTGATGGGAGAGAATAGAAAGTTCAAGAGTGGGAAAGAAATGAAACTTTGCAACGGCTGAAAAGCTGAAAAGAAGGGGAAAAAGAGGAGGAGAGGATGGTACAACATCAAATCCAGATAGTGTTTTCCTCTTCCCCTAGGTGCTGTATATTCTCTGAAAAGATGTGGATCATAAATAAAGCGACATGCATATACATACATGCAAACCAGGAATAGCCTATAACAAACATAACATTTTTTAAATAAAAATACAATTTTTGACATATAACAAACATAAAGATTGAGATGTGACACTTTTAAATGGTATTAACATTAATGGGATGAATAAAAGTTCATCGAAAATGGAGGTCTCATAATATGAATTTTTGTTTGAACTAGTGGACCTAATGAAAAATTTTGATAAGCCCCATTAGGGTGGAAGTATAGGTTTGATGTCCATAGGGTGATAGGCATAAGGTAGAAAGAAAATGGGTGTGTGGTGGTAGTATGGTGAATTATTTGGGATGTGGGTTTGAAGTGGTGGTCCCAAAGGAGATGTTTTTGAAACTTAGTCTACTCCAAGTTCTTGGAGGGACAGGTTGTAAGGTTGCATGTATGAAGGGCTTTTGCAGAAACCAGAAAAGAAGCTTTAACGTCTTGCCAAGTTGAACTACAGCGACAGAACATGGCGAAAAGCAGTCAGCACTACAAAGACCACAGACTGAAAGAAAGTGAGAAGCTAAGGTTGGTGGTGCTTGGAAATCCATGAAATAAGAGTGTCAGTTGTACGTGCAAGCGAGGCTAAAACACTGCAAGCTTTATCATGCGTGGCCGAAAAAACAAAGATTTTGGTCCTCTTCTCTTTGGCTTCGGTCTTTTGGATGCGAACTAATGTGGAGCCGATAAAAGTATAATTGATGCCAACGCTTATCGACTATTCGTGATCTTTAAAAAGACACGAAGAACAATCATTTGTCCTGTCCCTTTCACGCAACAGACACAACATCCCTCAAAACTCTTTCACCATTTTTTAGCTTATAAACTCCAAATTTTTAATCTTTCATCCCTTCCAAAAACTTCAATTCATAAAGTTTACTTCTTTGGATTTTCAAAATAAGGCATTCAACATGATAAAAACAAGACATTCCAAGTATTATTAACAACTTTATGCTTACAAGCCGAAAGAGATTACGATTATATGCGTAAAAACAAAAACGGATGATTTCTAAGTATACAAATTTACTAGAAAAAAAAATTAATTAATTTTTTATATTACTATGAGTTATAAATCCTTTCGTTGATATTGATATTACTATGAGCTAATTTTTTAAAATAAAGGATTTCATTAAAATATATACTGTCAATACGATATTTTTTACACGGTTTTCATATTTAGTTTAATATGAATTTCTACATAAAAAAAATACCGACTACTATAATTTATTTGATTAAACTATAAGACAACAAATATATAATAAGTCCCAAGAAAAAAAAATGTAACTTTTATTTTTCACTATATAATTTTGATCTTGAATTGATGAGAAAATGGTTAGAAATATCAATTTTAATGTAGTACAATTTTTGCATAGGTCTGGTTTTATGGTCAACCGAAACAAATTAATTTTAATTTTAACGTAAAGAATAACTTCAAAAATAATAATATTTTGACAACATTTTTTACATTATCTACGTGATTGATCTAAAATTACTCCACAATCAATAATAATAATCATAAACACCAACAAAGACAAATCACAAAATGATATATAGATGATGTTAAAATGTTGTTAAAATATCATTATTCTAACTTCAATCCACTTAGATGAGTTTTAACTGAAAGTTTATATTTGAGGTCATTTTGAAAAAAGTGACAATTACAATTTTATAAATTGAAAATAATATTATCTTAAATTAAAACGTATACATATAATAAAATTTATTTCATAAATCACTACATTTGAAATTAAATTAGTTTAATTTATTTTACCTTAATTTTAAAAATAAACATATATATTTTCCTTCCTTTAAGTTTTCAATCAAGTGGTATGATTTGCCAACTTTAAAAAGATATTAAAAATCTAATTAATTTATTTAAAGAAAAGACAAAAAATAAAAAAGAGTCAGTCCAGCAGAGGACGAAATGTACTAAAATGTTGTCTTTTTTAAAGTAAATGGAAAATCAGATGTGAAAAATGTCACAGTCAATTGATAATTGGTGTATCAGATAATCTGAATTGTTTACCCAATTCAGCTCTCTATCTATACCCTAAGGTGACCCTACTAAGATTATGACCAATAATAAACAAATCTTCTCTAAATCCTAATACTCACAAAAACTTACATTAAAATAATTCATCTATAATATTTTAAACAATATTTTATATCCCAAATACATTTATATATTTAGTATATCGGCCTTAAGTATGTTAATAAAAGTTAATCATATTTATTTTAAAATCAAAATCTCATTTTAGTTTTGTTTTGAAAATGTGATTCAAAGAATGAAGGAAGGAAAGTTATTTAAATTATTATTACTCTTTTTCATAAATCTCGACTAAGATATTTGTTTTTTTAAATTTTGACTAAGATATTTGTTTTAATATGTTTAATTGTTTCACATTTTTCAAGAATTCAGTTAAAATGAAAGATAACTCAAATCATTTTTTCTTCTTTAACTATTAATTATTTTTTTAATGGAGAAAAAATTGAACTTCAATACAGAAAATAATTTCTAATAATATAATTCCAATAAACTTTAGATAATAAAATTTAATGTTCTACATTTAAATTTATATTTTCTACAAAATCTATCATCTTATAAATTTAGTCTCTTAAACTTATTCGGGATTCGTGTTAATAAATTTGACATTATAAATATTAAAACATATATATATATATATATATATATATATATATATATATATATATAATTTAAAATTCAAAAACAAACTATTCTTCAATTCAATCTAGCAGATAAAATAATATTTTTAATTGCACATTAAATTATTCGTACAAGCATATAATCTTGTTGTCTAAAGCTTCTAAAAAGTAGATGATATTGTAATATTGGGACTTCTAGTTTTATTAAAAACATTGTGGTAATTGTTAAATATTTTTTCACCAGAACAAAACTCTTTAAATTTATATTTTATTTATTCATAATTACAAAAAAAACTCACATAATGCAAGAAAATATTGATCGTTTATTGTTTGATAAAGGAATATTTTCAACAATTATGGGTTTTCAGCCAACTTATAATATATAATCATTTTAATTATAATTTCAAGCTATTAAATAATAAATTAAAATAAAATAAAATTTAAGGTTGATATTAAAAACAAATGTTTATGAAATCTCTATATTTTATATTTTAAAAAACTTAAACTGTATGTAAGGAAATGTATTGATCGTAATTAATATTTGTTTATACATATTAATTAATGATTTTTTTTTTAAATAAAAAATTGATGCTCAATAATCTTTCTTTAAGCAATGCTCAATAATCCTCGTTCAATATCAAGTAAACAAAAGCATACAAATCATAGTTAAATCATTTATTAACAAATTTTAAAATTTTCAAAATGAAATGCTTCAAATGTCTATATTCCTACATTTTAATTTACATTTAAAAAAAAATGCAATAGAGGAAATATTTTCTAATTGCATTAAAAATATTTTAACCCATTTTCATCAATTTTATTTAAATATTGAATTTCTTTTTCAATATTCAGCTTAATTGAATATTTATATTAGTTTTTAAGTATTCCTTACAGTTTTGTTTGTTTTATTTGAAAAAACTAAAGGAAAACACAAACTTCCTTCTTATACCTGAATATAAGATATAGAGAAGTCTTTAATATTTTATGTATTATTGCATTAATATCTCTTTCTCATAGGTACAATTTATATTTTCAAACTGTTTGCAGCTTTAATTAATTAACTTATATTAAATTATTGTATATTTAATAAGGAGAACAGGAGAGAAACCGACATTTGTAGTGAAAATATATAAAAGAGATAAAAAGATAACTAAATTAATTTTATTTAACTTATAAATTTTCTGTTAATTAATTATTTAATAATAAATTTAGACAAGACTTGAGTATTAATTAAGGGTTATGGAAAAGAAACATAGAACTTCCACTAATATACTCGTTTAAAATTAAATCTAACAATTCTATAAATGAAGTTATTATTGGAATTAAAGTTATAAATTATTAATCATGAACTTAAATGAACAAAAAGTAACCAATACAAATACAATTATAGATTAATATTCTATCTCTTAAATTTGAAATAATTTTTAACCTTCGAAATTTAGAATTTATAATTTTTGCTTCTAAGTTTAAAAGTTACTTTAATATCTATATTCAAACAACTTATGTGACAAATGCATTAAAAAGGTTTTAAGTTTATATTTAATATTATTTTTTATTTTTGTGTAAAATAATTAAACTAGCCATGATCTGGTATGATTTTTTTCCTGAACTATTCTCTGCAGAATGGTGTTTGTGGCTTTTTCTTTATAAAGATGTATTTATGAGTCTGGAAACAGCCGAAAATAGCAGTGAAGGAAACCCATATCGCAATCATGACAAAGTGAGACCCAAAACAACACAGCAACAAACAACTCACTTCGACAACTTCATACATAATAAACAGAACAATAACTGGGGTATAGACTTTTTGCAGAGTGTGAGAAAAATTGAAAAATGCAGAACCTTTTGTTGACAGAACAAGAGAAGCAGTTAATGGAAGCAAACCTTTTGCTTTACGCTATGTGTGTATTAATGTCTCTCTGCTGTCACTGTGCTCCAACCCAACTATATGATCAGTGTATTAAATATGAAATAATATTGAACTCAACCTTCACATTACCTCTTCTATTCTCCCTGCACACAAAGGTATAATACTGTTACTGCAGCCTTTCAATTAAGAGTATACACATGCATCAGCTGCACCTAGCTGCTATGTAATTAATACACCCAGCCATACACAAATATTCAAACACTACATGCACTCATGGAGTTTTCTTTCTGTGCTGCTATATCAATTATGATCAAGTACTACTACTTTCGTTTAGTATCATGGTAAATTTTCACAACAAAAGCTTGCTAACTGTCTATTCAAAGGCACAGACAGTAAGAAATGGACTCAGGCCACTGGTGACTGCATATTTGTTTGTGGTACTCTTAACCAAAGCTGAAATCGAAGCATAAAAAAGATTGAAATTTGTGTGGATATTTGGGCTTAAGAACGAGTTTTGAGAGCCTCAAAACATCATCCAATAGTAATCATTTATGGAGTTCAAAAGATGAGTAGAATTAGAAAGAGGAGAAAGCTTTGTAGATCTACAGCGGTTAGAACAAACCTGAAAAGAGAAATTTAGATTAAAGGGGAGAACAGCATGCAGGGCATTGAGCAATTTATGAAAGAAAGGTGAGATTGGAAGGAAGAGGAAGAAGAAAAGAAGGAGAATTGAGAGTTGTATAGTGGATAAAACATTAAGCAAAGTGTAGAGTGGAGGAGTTAGAGAAATTGGTGTTGAGTAGTAGCTTTAAGAAAGGAGCTTTAAACGAGAAAGGAGATCTAAGAAGGGGTTTTGGGGGTGAAAGCGTGCCACTTTGATTATTTAAAAGGATAAAAAACAATGAAGGCTTTTTATCTTTTGAGAAGCAGAAAAAGAAACGCCACATACATTAATGAAAAAATTGCAGAAAGGAGCATTTGGGGTGGTTGGAGAGTGATAAAGAAAGGTGCGAGATTCCATACATACACATAGTTAGAGTGAGAAGTGTGCTTTCTCTCTGCCTCTGGTGCAAAGCTTAGAACGAAAAATTAAAGAAATTGTTTAAGGGAAAGAGAAGTTGTGTCAGTTTCTTAGACGGAAAATGTGGCGGAATTGTGTTATGTCAGTGTTAAATGAAAGAAAAAAAGAAAGCAGAAGGGTTGTGTTGTGGAGAAGCATGTGTAATGGGGCGAGGGGTGAAACTTTTATAAAGCAAGAACTAAGCTCAGCACGGCGTACAAGACTCATTTTACAACTATATACTATTAATATTTCGTTTGTGTAATACTTTTTTCTCCTTTACCTTTTAAGTTTTATAGGATAAGAACTGTACATAAAGACATTGTCTCTCTTTTCACAAAAATATGTTCAGATTATTTTCTTTTTCCTCAGATGTTAGTTCCTCCTGTACAAAATAAAAAAAAAAGTTCATAATTCTTTTTATTAAGATTAATGGAATATATATATATATATATATATATATATATATGAAAGTTAACAATAATAATCATAGTAACTTTCTTTTATATAACATCCCAAAATTTTAATAGTATTAACACTATTATAAAAAATTATTAATATTTAATAAACTAGAATAGTTAAAACAAAATGCATACATAAAATTATTATAATTATCTAAATATAATTATAATATTAAAATATATAAAAAAATCAAAAAATTCTTTTACACTTAAAAATAAAAAAATTCAAAAAATTCTTTTACACTTAAAAATTAAATTGTAACCAGAAGTTTGTCAAAAGAACATATACATATATTTTCATATAAATATATACAGAATTAACTAAAGTAAAATCTTAATCTAAGTCTATACTCTATCTCTATCTCCTAAAACTTGATTTAGAGAGAGTTCTTCATCTACTTACATCATAAAAATAATCATTGAAAACAAAAAAACAAGCAAACAAAAAACACAGAAAAAAAAAAGTAAGCTAATTTTTATCAAAAAATACATATATAATATAATTTGCAAACATCAAATTATAATCAATCATCAATAACTAACAATTTGATAAACATCCAACTATTTACTTTAGACTTGACCATCCAGATATATGTATTGATATCGAACTCTTGAGGCTTTGCACCCGAAGGTGGTGCAAAACTCATCCATACCAACTATCATGCTTCGAGATTAATCCGTCAAATATCTATGGCCAGTAAATGACCATCAGACTAAGGACTTCTTGTTACTCTCCAGTAAATGGCCAAGTGTCTCAACCAAAAGGGGGGATGAATTCATTTCCCTTTAAAAATATGTTCTTTTAAAGTCTTTTCAAAATCTTTTGAGATTTCTTGGAATGCAATCAATAAAGAATGAAAGACAATGTAAAAGTGTAGGGAGAGAAAGATTCACACTGCAGTTTATCCTGGTTCGGCCAACCTGCCTACGTCTAGTCTTCTTTCAATCAACCTTAGATTGAAAGGATTTCACTATATTGTTTGAGTTCTTTACAAGCAAAACATACAGAAACAACCCTCTCAATGTACTCTCCTCTCTAACTCCAAATCCAATATAATAACCTAAAAAGAATAACCTCTTTATGTCAACCCTTAGAGATACCCCACTCTAATTCATTATAACTTCTCTAAGTCCTCTTCCTGGCCGCAGCAACAAGGAACACAATCAACCTTGATTGTAGATAACTCTGATATGATATGATACACCTTGATGTGCAGAAAGTGATCACAAAGTTCTTCAAACAATCTTTATGAATTTCCAAATATGTCAATCTTGATTCTTGAAGCAATCAGGACACTCCTACAATAATATGTCAACAAACAAATCAGATATGAAAGTTATGAATAATAAAAGTTGTTGAATATAGAGAGCAATGCGTCTATTTATAGATTTTCTCATGCTTGACGCAATTAAATGGATTACTCAAATAATGTAATCGGTTAAGCAATTCCTTCTACATTAACAAATTTACATTCCACAACATTTAACATATTAACATGAGCATGTAATCGATTACCAAATCATGTAACCCACAATATTTAAAAATATATAACCATTATGACAGTTATGACTATTCTTGAAAAATGTTTTCATTCAAAATACAATTTAACCGATTAAGAAATTAATGTAATCGGTTAAGTTCCATACTTAAGCATTTTTGAAAACTTTTTCATTCAAAACACATCAATGCACTCAGTAAACATGTGCATGCATAACTACGAGTTTTAATCGATTATACCCATAATGTAATAGGTTAAAACTTGATGTTTTGCCACTGTTAAGTATGTAGTGATATCTGATAAATTGTAACAGATTATGCAAATTGTGTAATCAATTAATTCATACAGATATACAATTTGCAAAGTTTTTTAATCAAAGATTCATTTGTAAACAATGAATACACATCACAGATAGTTCAAGCACAATTACAAATATAATTAAGCAACAACTTTGCCATGTGCAAGAAACTATAAAACATTTCTGTTGTCATCATCAAAAACTCATATGTGAAATATGGGTTCATCTTTTCATAACTCCCCCTATCAACAATACACACACACACACACACACACACATTTAACCTTCACTAAATTTCTAATATAAACAATGTAAAATCCATACAACACATCTTAAACAAATATACATAAAAGAGTGTAGAAAAAACATCATAAAGCCACTAGAATAGGGCTTGCTCAGCGAGTTAGATCACTCGCCAACAAATTATTGGGAAAACCAGATCCAAGTACATGTAGAGAAAAGTGGTGCTTAGTGCCCCAGTTCACCGCTCAACGTCCTAGAGTGGCACTCAACACTATACCAGAAGATGCAAAACTGTTATACCTGATATATATGCATCAATGCCTTTCTAAATGACCAAACTAATATTCTTGGCACAACAATTGATTTGAAAATAGATTTTTAACTCGGAGAAAATACCAATTTACTCCTTTGTTCTAGAATTCAGCGCATCAACCCAAACCAACTATCCCAAAATACAACCAAATAGATTTCATAGGTCACAAATCAGATTTTTGTGAACTAAGTGACTAAACAAGTCTTAAATAACTCAAAAACAGACTCCAAATCCCAAGTTCCTTCTCAAACACATTCCTCTATAACTTCACCTGTCAAAACCCCAAATTAGACCAAAAACCAACCCAAGTTTCTCCATTTCCACTACTTCAAAATCAACCGCAGTTCCTGACCAATTATAACCTCAAACATAACAACTTAATTGATCAAAACAAATAGCATTTAACAAGCATTCACATTAATACTTTTCTAATTTTAGATAACAAACATTTACATCAATTTCAAGCAATCACGCTATCACATGGGATTTTTTAGCAAGTTATATATCCTAACTCCATAACTTAATCAATTGTCCTAATTAAAGCACACCAATTAAGATTTAACAAATCTTATTAAAACATTATAAACAAACATATAACTTCCCTTACCAGTTGGAAAATCAAACAACTTTAAGAAATAAAAAACCTACTTCCTAAGCTCTGAGAACTCTATCTACACCTACATACCACAAAATCATGATCAGGATATGTGGTTAGAATCACTAATCAACAGAGAACATACTAGAAGGCTAGGAAGGCTCATGCGACAGAAAAAAACTCACATGCATGGAAGAAGCGTACAAACTCAAGAAAAGAGTAAAAATTAACTTATTCTTTTGACAAAACTGATGGGATGGAAAGGAAGACCTTGTTACCGTGATCACATAGACACTTCCTGATCTTCAAAGATATAACTCAATGGTTAGAACTTGAAGAGAGAAGGGAGAGATACTCAGAAAATGAGTTTGGAAAGATGGTAGGCGTTTTAAGTAATGAAATTTCTTAACCGAATTTTTATTTATACCTTTTGCTTTTAATATTAAAATAATATGATCTCATTATTTAAAACGCTTTATCAATTTTTAAAATTTTATTTTTTAAGTTCTTATTGTTTGTGGTATATTAGTTTACATTCTTAAATATATGAGTGGTTTGTAATGTGATATGGAGTTGAAATATATGTGTATTAGTTTAATTTTTTTTTATTTCAAACTATCATAAACTTTTATTGAATGAACATATCAATGCCGTGAATAAATTTGTGTAATCGACTAAGAAATTATTTATCTTAAAATAAATTTATTTCTATAGGTACTATCTTTAAATGTAGATGAAACCGTTCATTGGATAATAATAGATTTGAAACAACACAACAAAGTCCGAAGAATTAAATCTTATCTCACACCCAAAACAATTAATAAAATAAAATGTTCATAAAAAAATATAAAAGCAAACTAATGTTGCTAGAAAGAACCAAACCTTAGATGAATTGGAGAACTTATTGTGTCTAGTATCCCTTAAGAGATTGTGGTCCCTTATTACTGAGACTTGTCCCACCAACTGAAATGATTGGAAAAAGGATTAACATTACCCTAAAAAGGGGAACGTATGTCCACAAAGATCAAAATGATTATAGATCTATGGACCTCACCATATCAGACACAGATTAATTCATCATATTTCAAACTTGTACTTATTAGGGTTTTAAGATTTAATAAGTACTTTACGTGAGATTATTGAAGATTTCTTACATCCCAAAGGTTAGGGTTTGAATTCTATTTTGTCCTTTTAATGAGAAAAGATCGCTAAATTTGCTAGTCTAATTATTTTCTTGTGTTCTGTGTTCAAATTTTTGAGAAATCATCATAAAAATCGCTTTTCTACCTTTAATCATTTTCCTTTTCACCGACATTCCCTTTGTTATATGGATACAAGAAGGAGAAGTATCATACTCTCCAAGATATGAAAAACTTTTGAGAACTAATTAACAAGTATAAAATAATATTTCTTAGTCCTTATGAATCAGTCTTTAGTTCAAGCTAAAATTGAAATTGTGATTAAAGAAAAAAATCAAGCTAATTGTTGGGTGGACCAGTGATCCATATATGTACCGTTCTGTCGGTCCATATTTTACCTAAGTGTCCTCAATTGTTTATGGTTTATCAATTTTAAGGTGGAATTTTGGAAGTTTCTCTTACACCACGGGTGGAAAAATGTTCAATCCAAAGTGTATTGAATTTTTCAAGTGATGTGTGGTATATATATTTTTTATTTGATAAGGGTAATAAATTTTTGTTGTGGTCTTTTAAAAGGGTCAGTAAAATTCCAGAAAAAAAAATTATGATTTCATCGTAAATATATGAACATTGTGAACAAATTAAATATAAAAATAAGATAGCTAATATAAGATAATATAACAATAATTTATACTAATTTACAATAAAGAAAAATATCAAAATAATAGCACATGATAGCGGTTAGAAATTTAAGTTTGAATATAAATCTTACATTGAAAAGAAAAATTAAACATTATATAAAGATAAAATTCATAAATTTATTATCTTAATATTAAATTTGGGTAATGTTAACTCTTATTTAAGTTATGTTAAGATTTCATTGGTATTGTTTCAGTGAAACTCATTCTCAATAATAATAATAATAATAATAATAATAATAATAATATAATGACATAAATTCTTTAAAATTTTAAAGATATAAGAATAAGCAATGATTTCGATTTTAATAATTTTTTTTAAATATTCTCAACGAAAATTTTGAAATTTGAAATATATAGTACAAAAGTTGAATTTGAAATTTGAAATTGCAAAAATTTGTAAAAATGTGGCAATAAATTTTAAATTTGAAATTGAAAATATATATATATATATATATATATATATATATATATATATATATATATATATATATATATATATTCAAGCTTTCTTAATGGACTTTGTTAATGTCTTTGAATAACCTTACATGTTTCTAAGTTATAATTTTTCAATATTTAAGATACAAACAAAATGTGAAAACCGAAAAGTTTTACAGATTTAATGATTTTCAACAATATAGTAATATATTATAATATATTATAATACATAATAATATTTATTAATATAATACGATAACAACATAATAATACTAATATAAATAATAAAAATTAGAAACATATTAGAAATAAATAAATAAATAATAGAATAATGTCATCAATAATTAATAAAATATATATATATAATATATTTTGCTAAAAATATATAAATAATTTAAATACATATTTATCGTAAAAATAATTAAAATATTTTTTAATTTTTAAAATCAAATAATTATATTAAATTATAATTATATTAAATTGTAATTATGTTTATATAAAACGGACTAAATAGAGGAGTTGAAACCAACTTAATGAAAAATTGATCAAATGGAAATGAAAAACTTGTTTCATGAATTATTCTAAAGTTTTTAATCTTCAAACAGATAACAGTTAAAAAGTTTAAAGAGAGAAAGATAGAAAATTGTAGAGAAAGAAAGTTCAGAGAAATGATAATAAAAATCGTTTATAACAAAATTATTTATTTTAAAACCTTTTAATATTAAAAAATTAAGTCTCACTATTTTTAAATCATTATTACTTCTAAAATGTCAATATCTAAGCGTTTATATATGTAAACAACTTTCATATAATAATGACAAGGGTTAAATATGTTTTTAGTCCTTAAACTATCAATCGAATTTGTTTTTAGTCCCTCTTTCAAAGTAAGTTACATTTTGATCATTCTCCTTAAGGAAACCATAATTTTTCGTCCTCCAAAACCAACGGCGTTAAAAAGAAGCTGAGCTGGCTAACGGTGGAGTTTTTTTTTCTGTCACTCCTGCCATGTCAGCATCTCCTTCAACCCTTCTCCACAGAACCCTAATTTCCCTCAGTCGCAAGCTGCCGTCAATGCCGCACTGCCAACGCAATGCCGCGCCGGCTAGCCACCATGTCGCTGTGAAGCCGCCGCCGTAGAAACCCTAGTTGCCGCCATCCTCCATCACGCACCTCCACCATCAACACCCAGACGCGAGCAACCTCATCGCGCCACCACTCAACACGAGCAGTAACATTAGGAGTTCAATCTCTCTGCCACCACTCTCCCTTCATCATCGCGAGGCCACCATAAAAACCTCGTCATCCTCCAAGCTCGCATCGGACCACCACCATGAGTAACCATTCGTCGTCGTCGCGAGCCTCCACAACCATAACCATCAGAATCGTAATGTCGCAAGCAACGCCGTCGAACATCCAAACGACGAAGCTCCTCGCGACTTTCTCCTCCTAACCTGCAAGACAAAACCCAAAAAACGCAGCAGCCCAAAAAACCCTAAATCAAACCCATAACAGAAACCCTAACGCATGCCTTGAGCTCGCGCAACCCCCACAGCGCCTCACCACCTCCATTTGCGACGCCATCAAACCTGCAAGCAGACCCTAAATTATAACCTCCAACGTGCTACTACAGGGAAGAAATTCCAGCGCGTTTCTCCTTCGCGACAACAGCCCTCGTGGGTGCCAAGGCCTTTGCCGCCGGGGGTGATTTTGGCCACGGGATTCGTCCACATGCTCTCTGATGCCATCGAAGCGCTCCTCTGTATGTAGTCCCTCTGGGTTGGCATTGTGTTGCCAGTGCGGCATTAACGGCGGCTTGCGGCTGAGGGAAATTAGGGTTTTGGGGAGAAGGGTTGAAGGAGATGCTGACATGGCAGGAGTGACAGGAAAAAAAAATTGACGTAACACCATTAGCCAACTCAACTTCTTTTTAACGCCGTTGGTTTTGGAGGACGAAAAATTATGGTTTCCTTAAAGAGAAGGATCAAAATGTAGCTTATTTTGGAAGAGAGACTAAAAACAAATTCGCTTGATAATTTAAGGACTAAAAACATATTTAATCCTAATGATAAAATTTAAAATATTATATAAAACAATTAATAAATAATTAAACATTAACATCATTAATAAACTAAATAATTAAATATTAAAATTAATATTTGGTGATTTATGTCAAAGTTAATATTCCTTATCAAACATGAACATTGTTAAATTAATCTTTTATTTTAAATCATACTTATCTTTATTATTTAAAATATAATATTTATGTTCAATTTCTTAGTTTACTTTGAATTGTAATAAAAACAAAGTGGTCCTAAAAATAATCCAATCTGTTATACCGGTCAAAATACTAATTTTTACAAATAATGTCACTCTACAAATTAATTTTATAACCTGGATTGTAACAGAGCAAGCAATATGAGGTTTTAAAGGCAGTTATATATGTCCCACGAGCATGTTGTCAATACACAGGAGACGAGAGAGTGGAAATGTGATAGGAACTTAACATGTACTTGTTTGTTTATGTATAAGACAAATGCTTAAAACCTTTTGTCTGGATTGAATGATGGCTTATATTTTTGTATATATGATTGCAGCCAGCAATGAAGAATGCATCATTCCCGTTTCATCACTCTCAGTATCTGGAAAGTGGCTTTGGGTATCATATTCGCAATCATTCTTGGAGATCTCATTCTTCTCTTTTCTTCACATTGATTAACTCAATTTCTTGGCTTATTATTCATGCATTCTTCATCACAAAAGAAAGCAATAACAGAACATGCCTACATAAGTGGAACTGCTCTAAACAAACATCACGAGGCCTTCTTTGTTCTTATTGTTCTTTTTAATTTTACAGTTTCGTGCTCTACGATCTCACGTAGTTTCTATCTTCCACTTCAATATATATCAGCTAAATTATTGTACTTAAAAGGCCTTATCTTTGTAATGCATGTCCCACCAACTCTACCTCCATTCTTATTCTACTTTAGTGCTGATATTATCACGGACGAATGTTATAGGATAAAAGAGATGAAAAATATTAATTATTAATAAGTAATTCTTCATAATATAATTGCAAGTTTAAATCCACGTAGACATTCTCTTTCACTCGTTATTGGCCCATTATCAGATCACCCACTAATTCTACTTTCACGTTCGAGATGTCTATATATCAGCGTAAAAGGATGTATTGAAAGTCACACATCAACTAAGATAAAGTCGTGAGATATAAACTTTACCTTATAAACCATTTTTGTAAGATTGAGTTAAGTTTAAAATCACTTTCTAATATTTCACGTTAAAAAATTGAGTAATATAAATGAACTATAAATTCATTATTTCAATACTCTAAGCAACTCTAAGCTGTGATCTGTAGGTGTAGTGGCTATCTCCATCAAGGGTCACCCATTGGACCCATTCGTTAAGCCAAACAAACCTTAAACCATAAAAAGATAAAGTAGACACATCACCACTGTCTTAACGCTGTAACTGGAAATCTAACAAGTAAAGACCTCATTGAATCATTTTTAAAAAGATTTAGATGTAACTGAAACAAAAATTTAAGCAGAACCAACTTGAAAATTTTTAGTATATATTGGAGGTCAAAAGCAACATTTGAAAGGTCATATCTTGCATATTGTACTTAACAAAATGATATTGCAATGGATGACTTTATCCATCATTATCTTATTTGTCTTTTCATTATTATAAGAATGACAAAAATATCATCAGTAAAATAGAAATTTTCATTAAATTTATCGGTGGATTTTAGAATTTTAATCATTAGAAGATATTTTCGTTAACAGTTGGTAAAATTTGTTAATAATATTCATTAATAAATTAAATTTTTTATTATTAACAAAATATTTATCACTAATGAATCAATCGGTAACATTTATTAGTAAAACATATCAATAATTATAATGTTTATAGCACACGAATATTATCATTGATAAATTTTATCGTTAAAATGGATGTTAAATTTTTCACTTTGGGCTTTCACCGTATCATTATAAAATCTGTCAACAAATTCGTTAGTAATTCAATTATTTTTAAATTTGTTGATAAATCCTTCAAATAATGGATTATTTTTTTTTAATTATGACGATACATTTGTCGATATTTGAATATTTTTGAAAATTTATTGGTAATAATATTTTTTAAAATTCATCGATAAATCAATCATTGTATTTTTTAAAATTCATGAGTAATTCAATTTTTAAAAAATTTATCGATCAACCGTTTGATAATTTTCTTTTGTTAAAAATTCATTTGTAATTTTATTAATATATCCATTAGTAAAGTGAGCGTCAATTTTTAGTCAAATTTGAAGAAATATTTGTTATAAATTAATTGAGATGATGAGAAGAATAAGAGAAAAAAGAGAAGAACATTAGTGTAAAATGGGCGTATAAAATCACACGATTAATGTCAATTGGTTAAATGAATAGACTTAATTGTCTTTTTGACGTCTGTTAGTTAAAGAATAAATGTTTATTGGTGTTCAAATTTATAAAAATTTTAGCGCGAAGATATTTTAAAAGACCCATTGGACATTTGTTGGTCATAGGAACATACGTTAATTACCTTTTTGAAGTTGGTCAAAGAAAAGACATCAAATTGTGTTCAAACGCAAAAAAAAATTGAGTTTGTCTTTTTGACATTTTTTAGTCAAAGAACATACGTCAATTGGTGTTCAAATTCATAAAAATTGAGCGTGAAGATATTTTAAGAGTGCGAGAAAAAAAATACTTGCTTCACAATTTTTGTGTGCACTTTGTTCATTGCTGGTCGAACATCTCTGAGGAAGCTTTCGGTGACCGCCAAAGGTAATGTTTCTTCCACTTAACACAAATGTCAGTTGATTGATGACTTTTTGTATGATTTCTTTTTAGTTTAACCAATTGGTTTCGTGCATAAACACAATTTGGAGTACCGTTGAGTTTTCTTTTTTCCCTCTCCAGCAGTGATTGTCTTATCCTCACCCTCACAATAGCACTTGTCTACTCTCTCATCCTTACTATTAGTTTCATTTTTTATTTTTTATGTATATTGGTTATTGCATTTTAATCGGTTGGTGCACTTTTCATTAGTTGTTACTTCTTTTAAAATTTTGGAAATTTTTGTGGTGCATTCTTGTATTATATATTGATTTTCCATGGTTTCATTGGTGAAAAATATTGGCCAAAAATTTTAAAAAACAAGCTTATAAATTGACGTCTATTGTAAGAACAACAGACGTCAATTAACGTTTGTTGTAAGTGTAACACCCCGATTTAGGCGTTACAATTTATTTTCCACACAATACATATGTAATTTTTTTTTAACACCAACAAAATTTTAAGTTCTTTATTACAGCACAAGTCTTCTGAAAATAAAAGTCCACACAGTTCATAAACTTCTGAAATTTAAAATTTCACACAGTTCGGAAATTCAAACATAGATCTATTTTAGAAATTCCCCATGTCTCCTTTTCCCCGCAGATCTCTCATCTTCTAAGCATTTTCAGAACCATCTGCTAATTCATCTGAAATAGTTTCTGCTCCCGTATAATATCACACATTATACGATCATTGCATTCACATACACAAACACAGACAATAGGGTGAGCTAACCGATTCAAGAAATATACATCATCCACAATCTTACTAACATCACAAGTGTGGCAATCAGTCAAATACATGCATCTCAAACATACTCAAAAACCAACTATTACACTGATACTTTATAATATTTCTCCAGTTAAAATCATCAGTCGATTCACTAGAGTCAATACAACATATTATTAATCTGCCTACTTACCAAAGCACAGCAGTCAACAATCCTTCTGTCTACTTACCAAAGTAGTATAACCATGATATACTGATTACTTACCAAAGTAATCTAACGAGGTGATCTACTTACCAAAGTAGTATAACCATGTGATACTGACTACTTACCAAAGTAATCTAATGAGGTGATCTACTTACCAAAGTAGTATAACAAGGTGATATTGTCTACTTACCAAAGTAGCACAATAATGTAATATTATCTACTTACCAAAGTAGCATAGCGTGGAACACTCCGCCTACTTACCAAAGCAGTGCGGTTTATGTCAAGTTCACCTCTCATTTTTCCACCTACTTACCAAAGTAGTGTCCGACTTCAAACCTCTCCTCTCCCGACTTACCAAAGTCGTAGGAAAATAAATAAAAATTCAGATTTACAATTATGGCAATAATGTCTATACCACCCATCCAAATTTACCATCAACTTATTTACAATTCATGATTTAACTCAAATAATTATTACAACTCACAATATTCAATATAATTTAATTTTCTAATATAGAATATATTATATTACTCATCCTCCAATTTCCAAAATACAACTACACATACAATTTAAGAATATAATTATCCAAGTTTTTACCCAATACAAATAAATTTACTATTTCGTGAAAATATTACTCTTCACTCATATCATTAATTACAGATCTGAACCAATCAAACTAATAAACAACATGTTTAACTCATATGGTAAAATTTTCAGTCCAATCCAATGGTTAATGAGGCGGAAATCATAATTTATGTATAAATGATCCAAAAACATAAATTAAGCAATATTAAGATCCCTGAGAAGATACGAAATTAATATCTCTAAATCTGTAATTCCGATCTAAAATCCGAACGGTCGACGTATGCCACTATCTCTTAGGAACAACATACTAAAAGTTCAGATTAATCTAACGGTTATCTAAGTAGATATGGAGATTTTACCGAGGTAACTCAGAGACAGAAATTTAAGTGGTTCTCGGTTAAACTCAAAATGCGGAATGAATTCCTCTAAGCACAGACATCTAATTCCAAATCTGAACGGTCAAGATCACTTATTATGTCTTATGAACTACATACTAAAGTTTGGGCTCAATCTAACGGTAGATGAAATATATACAAAATTTGTACCATGATAGCTTAAGAACAGCAATACAGTGTTCATCCGATTGTTTCACACTTTCGAAATTTCTTTCTCTAAACATAGAACTTCAATTACAAATCCGATCGGTCAAATTGTATTAATATGTCCTAAGAATCATATATCAAATTTTTAGGTTAATCTAACGGTTAAATAGGTCAAAATCTATATTTTTACCGAGACAACTTAGTAACA
Source organism: Vigna angularis (assembly GCF_016808095.1). Lineage (NCBI taxonomy): Eukaryota > Viridiplantae > Streptophyta > Magnoliopsida > Fabales > Fabaceae > Vigna > Vigna angularis. The sequence continues at coordinate 7,548,481 of NC_068973.1, read as the reverse complement.
GAACTACAGGGTAACTAATTTACTCAAACTTGCAGTATTTATTTCTCCAAGTACAGACTTCTATTTTCAAATCCGAACGGTCAAAGTTTAGTAATAGGTCTTAGGATTCACATACTAAAATGTTAGCTAAATCCAACGGTGAAAACCATTAATAGAAATTTTTCACCACAGTAACTCGAAAATAAGAAATTATAATCAAGAAAACCAAATTTTACACAAGTCAATATATAACTACCATTACCAAATTTTAACACATTCATACTCATATTCATGATCATAATCAAGAAAGGATTAGCTCCCCTACCTCTTCTCCTTGCAAGAAATTCTTCACTCTTGATACCTCTAGACCACCACCTTTGCTTGTTTTCACTTTCAATTTCAAAGAAAATTCTAACTTAAATCTCTCTTCTTCAAAGAGAGCAATTTCTCTCCTCCTTGCTAGACCAAGTCAGTCTCCACACTTAGAACACTTAGGATTTTCGTTCACCTCCCACCAAGGACCTCTCTACTCTCTCCCAAAACTCCAAATCTGATTTGGAATTAAAAGAAGATGCCTTAGACAACAAAGGACCTATGCACTTGGTACTTAGCAATAATAAACAACCAATGAACCATCCTAAACCATTTTTTTTTCAGCCCTAAAACATGGTAGGAAAGTCTCCAAAGGTTCCAAAATGTTCTCCTAGTTCAGAACACAATCTACCCACTCCAAAAAAAATCGCAACTTGTAAAAATGTACCTAAAATTAAGGTTGGACGCTAGCCCCTGGACAGCAACACTGTCATGTTTTCCCCAGCTCAGTTAGACCCCTTCCCGAAGTCCAAAATATGCGTATGAGTAGTCAAATTGAAGCTCTTTGAGTCTAGTTTCCAATGAAACAAGAATCAACTCAATTGGAGTTCGGTAGAGAGAGTAATCAGCAAAACAGTCATCATAGGTCAAAACTGAACATACCTGAGCGTGATTATCGTTTCCGAGTTTTAATAATTTTACTGCAGCTAGCCCGGTAGTCCAAAAATTTATATTTATATGTCCAATTAAAGATATTTGAGTCTAGTTTCCAATAAAACAAGAATCAACTCAATTGATATTTTCTACAAAAAGTTATAATTAAAATAGTAAACCATGTCAAACCTGACAGCATTCCATTTTACATTATAACTTGAACTTTTTACAACTTGGTAAATTCTTGAGGTTCTAGGGTCTTACAGTAAGAATAATAGACGTCAATTAAAATCTGTTATAAATGAAATATACGTTAATTGATGTTTGCTCAAAAACAACAAACATCAATTTAAAATCTCTCGCTATGACGTCGGACATTTAACAGATGTCAAAAGCCTAAAATAACATACCTTAAAAGTTATTTTTATGTTAGTGGAAAGGGGAGGAGGAGGAGTAGTAGGAAAAGGATGAGGAAGACAAGGCGAAAAAAGTCAGCTCAAAGGTGACATCAATGGCAATGAAGGCAGAGGTGATGACGACAACATTAATGAAGGAGGAGGAGCAGAAGGAGGAAGATGAGAAGGAGGAGGAGAAGGAAAATGAAGGGGAGGAGGGAGAAAAGGCGACAACAGTTAGTCGAAGTTGACACCGTTGGCAACAAAGGCAAAGGTGATACCGACAACACCAATGAAGGAGGAGTTAGAGGAAAATGAGAAACAATAGGGAAAGGAAGTGGAAGACGTGCACGTGGAGGAGGAGGATGAAGAGAATGGGGAAAAAGAAGACAAAAAATGGAAAAAGGAAGAAGAAAAGATGGAAAAAGAAGTAGAGGAGGAGGAAGAAGAAGAAGAAATAGACCAAATTAGGATATTTATAGACAGATATTGATAATTATTGATGAATTTTTGTTGTTAAAAATTACTAATAGATTTTGACCATTAGTAATTATCGATGAATTTTTTCTATTCGTCTGTAAATTTTACTAATAAATTACTTGTTTTAGGTAAGTCATCGACAATTTTGATTTACCAATGAATTTTGGTGATTATCGACATTTTTTCGATAATAAATTTATTTTCTTCTTTGATTTCTTAATTGATTAATAAAGCTTTTTACATCAATTGACTTAGGTCAAATATGCTAAGACGCTCCTTTTTCATTAAATGGGATGTTACCAAGCATAAAAAGTGACTTTCTACGTTAAGTCTAGGTTGATTGATCTATAAAATTTCATCTTATTTATTAAAATATCATTCCACATTTTTACATCAAAGTTTTTGCCAATGGACATAGAATTATTGTAACATATATTATACATTTTGCATGAGTTATAATTATATAGTAACAAGTAACCTTTAGAAGAAGAATTTGAATATAATTCTCAAGGATTTTTCTCACTAATCACTAGATCGTGTGAAAAACATAATTTGATGATAAAAGACAACACAAGTTTATACTACTTTACCCACAACTCTTTTAGTTATATTTAACTCTTCCTCAAGTCAAAACTTAAAGATTTCAATAACTAAAACTTGATTACAAATGAGTATACAAATCAATTTTGGTTGGATTAGATACACAAATCACTCTTACTTATTCATTTGTAATCTCCTCTTGGATTAAGAATTTAAGTATAATAATTGTCATTCAAGCTAAAAAAAGGGATAGTTTGATCTGATGAGAGAATAAACACTTAACTTCCTATAAGATGATAAACTTCATAGCATGACACTAGTAAAAAAAGCATTTTTTTAACGCGCTATATACACCTCGGTTCTACTAAAACCGAAGCATATAAAAACGCGGTGGCATTTTCGTAAATATTAAGTGATTATATGCCTCGGTTATATATTAACCGATGCCTATAAACTTTACTATCTCGAGTAAAAGGCGAACCGAGGCATATTTAAATCATTTAGGCACCGGTTCTCTGACTGAAAGGCTTTAGGCACCGGTTTAAATTTGACCGAGGTAATACCCTGAAATTAGGCACCGGTTTAAATTTGACCGAGGTAATATCTAAGTTAAAATCATGAATTTCTCTCTTGCACTCGCACTCTCGCACTCTGCCCTCTTCCCTCTCGCACTCTCGCCCTCTACTATCTGCCCTCTCTGCCCTCTCGCCCTCTCGCCTTCTCGCCCTCTCGCCCTCTGCTCTCTGCCCTCTCACCCTCTCGCCCTCTGCTCTCTGCCCTCTCGCCCTCTCGCCTTCTCGCCCTCTTGTGTCCAGTTTCTCTTCTCCACCAAACCCCAACATCAGGGCACGCCACAAGCCGCCGTTCAACCCTTGCCGCAAGCCGCATTCATCCCTTGCCGCAAACCGCCGTTCAACCACGCCATCGGCCGCAAGCCTTTCATCGTCACGGTAAGCCTTCTACACTCACAGATCTAAACCCTCCGTTAGGGTTTCTTCTCCTTTTCACCATTTCCCTTCGATTCCACTGATTAAAACCTTGTTTTCACCGTTAGAAACTTTTTCCACCGATTAAACTTTGATTTACACCAATCAATCGGTCCAGAATAAGTTTCCTTTTTCTTTTAGGGTTTCTAGGGCGGAAAAGGGCTTTAAGGGGGCGACGGCGGCAGTGGATGGAGGTTTGCGAGCAGTGGCGAGGCTGTTGTTGTTGGGGTTGAGGAGGACGAGACGTTTGCAGAGGGATGCGGGACAGAAGCCGGTGAAGGCTTCGTTGGGGTGGCGGGGCAGGAGGTGGAGGGACGGCGGGCCTGCGGCGGTTGGGGGACGAATAGAGAAAGTTGGCTTTCTGTTTAACCATGTGCGAAGAGGAAGAAATTTGGCTTCTCTGGCTTTCTGTTTCATCTCTGAGTTTCTTCTGTTGTAATATTGCTTATGAGTATGTAATTTTGCTGCTTCTGTAGAGAGAATTTTGACATTGATGTTGTAATTTTGCTGCTTCTGTTAAGAAATTCTTGTTTGTTTTAGATTTTTGAAATGAAATTGGGAGAAATTTTTGGATTGTTTGGCATGACAGTATAAGAATGAATGAACTGAGTTTTGTAATTTGACTTCTTTCAATTTTAACGTTTTTCAGTCTGGTTCTGGGTTTGAAATTGGAATAATTTAAGGATGCAAGCACGCAAAAAAAAAGATCCTACTACCTCGATTTAGGTTCTAACCGAGGCAGTAAAGACAGATAAAATAACCCGGTCTGGAACCGAGGCAAAAAGACTACCACTTTTTGCCTCGTCTGAATATGCCTCGGTTCAAAAACCGGTGCCTATGAGTGAAATTAATCGGTGTCGTATCCTCTTCCTGCACTAGGGATGAAGAAGTTAGAAATCTATCACATCCTACAAAAAAACACACAATTTTCAAAAGAGAAATAATATATAATATCATTATTGTTCTATACTTTTATCGTTTAGCTTCTCGGTCTTTATATAAATATTGAAGTATGATCACTGTGCTTGAGAAAAATTCTCAAGATATTTTCTCTAAGTTCATGATAACATAGTCATGTAATCTTTGTACAAAGATATTTGGTATTGCATTTGTTGGTAAGAGTAGAATCGTCATACAAAAGGTTTAGATTTCTTGAAGCTGAGTAGATATAGTAACTTTGTGATGACTGTATGGATAACGACTAGAATAGGAATTTTATGTTTTGTATTAGCCTTTATATTGGTCACATTTGTATGTTTCTATGTTTTATAGTTAGACACTTTTTCTTACATTAATTTTATTAGTTAATTAAATGACTTATGAGCTGAATTAGTGGATGAGCCAAATAGTTTTGGTCTCTGATACAAAGACTTGTGATAACTTTTGTTCACATGAGTGAATTTTAATTATTGAAAGAAACAAATGATTCTTACTCCTTCCTCTTATTCCATGCTTTTTTCTTCGATCCTTGGAGTTTCCTACCAGGATTTTTGGCATCTCATGTAGACCCAATTGGAGGTTCAATTAAGGCCAATGCCAATCCACTTCTATCTCTACAAAATTAGACGATTATTATAACATATCTACATTTTTTACAAGACTAAGAAGAAAGAAAAAAAATTCTACTATTCTATTCTCTAAAGTAGTGATGTTCTTTTTCAAGGCTTCATCTTCTTTTATCCTCTTAGCCATTGTCTTTGTTAAGAGCCTAATGTTTAGTTTCATAAAGATCCTCCGTCATAGGGATGAGAATAGTAGGAAATAAAGAAGCAAGTAGAAACATGAAGTCCATCAATCCTATTATAGAAGCTTCAATTTTCAACTAGGATGTGATAAAGTCAAGCAGGGAAAGTCAAAGAAAAACAAAAATGTTATAACAAAATCCAATACATCCCAAGTTTGTTTTGATCAATTACTTACAATACAGTGTAAAATGTATTTTATAAACCTTTTAGACCAGACATAAGTATTTCTCATATTCGATACTTTGCGTTCTCATAACTTCTTATGAAGCAAAAATCTTGGACAAAAGACATTGACATGTACTTTTAATCATTCATAAATATGTGTTGAATCTTTTAATGTTTATTATTTGTATGCTCAAGATGATCGCTTCTTCATTCTTTCAAGAGGACGCTTACTGAAAATTATTTTCAATTATGCATGGTCGTTGAATAGATGACTTAACTAGACTAAGATGAAGATAAATTGGGTTTAAAACATTTTTCCAAAAAATAAAATTCTTTCTTTTACCACAATAAAATCATTAAATAATAACTAAATTTAAAAACAAAAATAATTAATCATTATATTAACTAAATTATATATCATTTTATAAACTAAAATTATTGATATATAATATAGTCTCTATTATTAATAAAAAATTATAATTGATTTAGAAATTGCAAGTTAATTCTATTGATTCTAAATTATTCTCTCCTTTTAAACAAACAAACACATACTTTATTATTATAAAAAAAATCAATTAATTCAACTTTCATGTTAAAAAAGCCAACGAAAGCAAGAAAGTGCAACTAAGACTTAAGGTGGGAAAAAAAAACACTTCTTTACTTTCGGTGGTTCTTTTATGGCCCATTCTTTGAGAAAAATAATAAATGGACGAAGACCAGCTTCAACCAGATCTGTGTCGGAATCTGGCATTTATCGTGCGTGGTGAACGCCTTATCCTACTCAGAAGACAGAACACAGTACTAAATAAAGAACGGAAAAGACACAGTTAAGTAGTATAAAACTATTTTACCATCCTTAAATTCCAAGAATTCATCCATCAATTACTTGCTTTCATTTATTACCATTCTCATCATGTTGCCAACCTTTTGAAGATTCACGTGGTAGCCAAGTGATTACCCAATATTACGTAAATATCTGGTTTTTTCGCTTCATTTTACATAAACTTTTCGTGAGTCTTTTGCAGAAACACAAATGGATTCCAATGCCACCCAACAAAAAGTAAAGAGAAATATTCGTATAAATCATTTTGGAAATTGGTCTAATTAAAATATTGATCAGCAAGCTGGGACCAACGGTTTGTGAGTGTTATGGCCATTACCATAGTTATCAACAAAATCAAAGGGCAAATATATAACCAAGAGTAGAACAAAATGCCAAGAACCATGGAAGAATTCTTCATCTCAATGTGTTAGAATCGCCTATTCACACAAAGCGAAACCAAACAGAAGCATACCATGCAGTTACTTTACAAACAGGAAAAAAAAAAAACTCTGAAAAGTTCAAATTATGAGGATATATTTTCCTTCAAGTTACTTCGATTCACTCTTGTTAAGATTAAAATGATCAAAGTAAAAAAACCCTAGTTCTAAGAATAATAATTAATACACAGTGACCACATAAGCCCTAGAATCTAAGTGTGATCTCACTCCCAGTGCTGTCTTCCCCTTCTTGATCTCTCAGTGCAGCCAAACCTTTCTTCTCTCCACTTCCTTTCCAGCTACCACTCTCCGACTTCCCATCCTCGATGCTCTCAGATCGGTCGCCACCGCTCCGAACATCTGATTCTGGAGAGCTTTGGGTGTGTGGTGCTGTCTTGTACATGTGAAAATGGTGGTGGAGAGTGTGGTCGTGTGGTGGTGGCAACGGCAGTGACGGAGCTGAGTTGTAGAACTCTTGAGACATCGGGGTGGCTGCACAGTAGTGTTGCGGTGGCACGTGTGAGGTGGGATGTGGGCTGTAGAAGCTGGTGCCATCGGAGTGTGCGGCAGCAGTGGCATATTCCGGTGGCACCCAAATTCCTCCAAGGACTACAAGTTGTGGTGTTGGTGCTCCTGCATGTAGGCTTGGGCTGGGTCTTCTAGTGTGAAGTCTATATTTCTGTGACAAATTTCATCATGAAAATTGAGAAAGTGCCGTAAAACAGACAAAGGAACCATAAAAAGAAGAAAACAAAAGAAACAAGTTGGTTTCCAAGTGTATTGTGCAGAGTGATATATACTAAGTGTCAGTGAAACAGTGATAATTATCACAGTACAAAAACAAAGTGGATCTTTCATTCCTGTCTATAGAAGTACCTGGAGATGGCTTTTAACTTCATCATTGGTCAAACCGTCAACCTTCATCAACTCCCTAATCTGTTTTGGGGTGGCCACTGTAAAGTGACAGAAAACAAAAAGGAAGAAAAAACACTTATGAGTGATTGCTGCAATGATTATAATTCGATTGCAGTAATGATTAAAATCATAATTACGTATATGATTATATAGTTATATATATTGATAGTTTTCTTTTTATCTTTTTTAAGCACTTGATATAAATAAAACAGACGAAATTTAAAATGAAAGGAACAAATAAAATGAAAAAAAAATATTTCAGTAGAGCAGAGAAATAAACTAATTTATCATACCTTGAGATCCACCAAGCATTTGAAGAGCATTAACAAATCGACGGTGCAAGTCCGGTGACCAACACCTTCTTGCTTTCCGGCCAGTAGTGTTAGTTGTGGTGGTTGTAGTGTTAGTTGTTTGTGCCTCGGTTGCAATTGCAGCAACTTTTCCCTGATCAACAATCCCTTCAAAACTCCCACCTTTGCCTGAATTCTCCCTTTTAGAACATTTCTCTGTCTCTTCACATTTCTTCACCTCCATTTCACTCTCAGAACAGGCAAGGCCTAACTCAGGAAGATCCCCTATTCCTTGGCATGAGTTTCTTTCTTTTGAGAATGGTAAAAAGGCTCCTCCATTCCTATGTTCTAGGGCTAGCCTAGGGCTCACGCTAAACCCTGTATCAGCACTTTCTTTTGGTGATGTAATTGTGGATTTTGGTTTGGTTCCTTCGCTTGCCTGGCTCCATAGCTGAGCTGATGTCATCCAACTCGCCTTGTCTGATATGTTTGATGCCTTCTCAGTGCTTTCTTGAGAATTTGGATGCTTTATGGGTATGAATTCTTCCAGAATTGGCCTTGTACCTTGGTTTGATCTGAAGTTCTGTAGCTGCTGCCTTGAAGCATCCACAGCTACGCAAAAAGTAGAAGAAAAATTAAGATTTTTGTTTTGCATTTCAAACGATAAAACTATAGACTAAAGGTTGTGTATTCTAATAAATACAAAATAATAAGAGAAATTATATGATACCCTAGAAATTTAAAGGTACTACAACTACATATTGAGAAATTATCTCTTCTTTTTTTCTCATGGTGTGGGTTGAATTCGTTTAATTACTGCCCCCAAAAAACAACTATACCCTAGCAATAAGAAAAATAATAAAGAAAATATCTGTCTCTCACTTTTATACCAGAAAGCAAAAGCAAAAGAAGAAAACTACTAGAAAGAGAGGAGGAGGTGGAAAAAAATGGAAGACCTAAATATTAAAGGCAGCATTCGTAAGATGAGAAGAAAAGAAATGAATATATTAATTTGTATAATATTTTCATCATGGGGTGGTTATGAAAGAAACATCAGGGTTTAGGACATTGTGTGTTTTAATTGGTTGATTGGAATTTTGTAACAGTGAATGATGTTTGGTTTTATCTGTGTGGTAAAAGATGGTGATTGGTTGAGAGGTGTACCGTTGGTGAGGAGTTGCATGCAGAGAGGAAGCTCGCGCTTGAAGGCATCAATCTTGAGACGTTCTTCCTCTAAGCGAGAAAGAAAGTCTTCGAGCTTGTAGGTCTGATCAGTTTGGTCTGCAAAGGATTTCAGCAGTGTGGAATAGGTGTAGGGCTTGTACTCCATGCTAAGTTCTGCTTGAGATGCCATCTTTTCACGTGTGACTAAGGATAACGAATGACAAAAACTGTTTAGAAGGAAGTGTTCATGACAAAACTGCAGGAAGTAGGAACAAACAAGAGGAAAAGAGGGTGTTTGGCCTCTTCCTTTCTAGGGCAAGTGGGGGAGAGAGAGAGAGATAGAGAGAGAGAGAAAAGGAATGTTATGTTGTTTGTGAACACAAGAAGGATCGAGGGGGGATCGTCTTCTTTTTAGGAGTGAGTTCAATGGAATAAAGCAGGGTTTAGGAGAGAGAAACAAAAGAAGAAAAAGTAAGAGATAAAGAAGAAGGATGTTACTAACATCCTTAAAAATAATAATAAAGAATGAGAGAAGTGATGTGAGAGAAGGAATCAGAGAATCTGACAACAGAGAGTCTTGTGCTAAGAGCCTGGTTTTAGCACAAGTTTGAGTGTTATTGCATTGATTCAACATCAACAGAAACATTATTCTTCTTGTTACTCGTATTTGTTCCACTTTATACTCCATATTCTTTCTTTCTATCCTCATCTACCTCCCTAAATTTATCTTTCTATTAATGTTTATTTTATCACACTTTCTATTCATCAATTACCCTAAAGAGAAGCTAGGTATGTGAATACACCTTCTTCGTAAAGATTTCTAATTTTAAATGAAAAAAATAATGTGAAAATAATAAGTAAATGTGTTTATTAAATGATATGGGGTTGATAAGTTGATAAGTGATCGGTTGTATTAAATGTGGACTTAACAATATTAATGTGGTAGATCTAACTCTTACACATTCATTCTCTTTAGGACTTGGTTCGAGGATGACTTCTATCGTAAATATTTAAACATGTTTTTTCACATGTGGCCAAAAGAAATGTTCATACAAAAGTTATATGGTTTTAAAGACTGATGGGTGCATGTGTTGGAAGTTCCACATTGACTAAAGATAAGGCTAAATTATAATATATAAGTGAGGTGCAAACCTCACCTTACAAGTCGATTATGTGGGGTTGAGTTAGGCTTAAACTCACTTTCTAATAGCATGAATGAAAATATAGAGAAAAGAGAAATAACACATCTCATTTGATCTCAATACAAGAGAAACTTAAGTCACTACAAAGAGGTCTTACTACAAGAGTTTCAAGAAAGAAAAAAATAAAGAACAAAGAGCTTACAAAACACTTTCAAGAATATGGAGGAAGATATACAAGAAAATAAACAAGAAGTTTGATAACACATTAGAAAAATAAATAATTCTTGTAATCTCTTTATAAATAAAAATATAAATAAGATAGTTTCAATGTTTTATAATAGAAATAAAGCACAAGTAGTTTGGTTACAAGGATACCAAGGACTGACAACTTAGGAGAACCAACCAAATATTGTCTTTCAAATTTCTCAAACATATGCCTATATAATCATGTAAGAACTTCACTGTAACAACTTGCAAGAAATGAATACACGAGTCTTGAGCTTTTTTCTCCTTTTGTAACTTTAAGAGATAAGTCCTTAATCTTATAATCTTAAATTTTTAAATTCATGGTGATTTTTCTTTACATTTATCTTTCTTAGGAAAATGATATGTTCTTCCTCTTCATTCCCTTCCATATTTGTGATTTCTTTTTCATTTTTTGTTTCAAAGAATCAAACCTTGACACTTGTATAACTTTGGTTAAACTCGTGTGATTGTTTTCAATTCCAAATATATCATGTATTATATCGAGAATATTTTTCATCTTTATCTTGAATTGATTTGTTCTTGAGTTCTTAAACTCATACTCCAATGCTGAGAGAAACATAAGACCATCTAAGGTGAGAAAAATCCATTTACACCAATTAAATCGCGTGTTCTTGATTCCCTAAGGCCCTGTTCTTTTGAGTGGATTTGAGAGGATGGATTTGAGGGGATTTGAGAGGATTTGAAGATAATTTTTTTTGTCGTTTATTTGAGTGAATTTGGAGGTAAATGAGAGTGAATTTGGAAATAAAATTTGTAAGAATTAGTATAGAATTGTATGGACATGACAAATTAAAAAAAAATTATTTTCAAATTCACTTTTATTTACCTTCAAATTCACTCAAATAAACGACAAAAAAAGTTATCTTCAAATCCCCTCAAATTCATCCTCTCAAATCCACTCAAAAGAACAGGACCTAAGACTTTGTTCACTTGAATGGATTTGGGGGAGAGTGATTGAATGAATTTGAGAGGATTTGAAGGTAAACTTTTTGTTGTTTATTTGAGGGGATTTGGAGGTAAGTGAGAGTGGATTTGGAAGTAAAGTTTGTGAGAATTAGTGTAAGATTTGATTGATGTGACAGATTAAAAAAATTTACTTCCAAATCCATTCTCACTTACCTCCAAATTCACTCAAATAAACAATAAAAAATTTACCTTCAAATCCTCTCAAATCCATTCAATCATTCTCCCTCAAATTCATTCAAGTGAACAAAGTGTAAAGGAGTAATCCTTCAAGAGGCCTTAAATGATCAATTAGTGTTGTTCTTAATACTTGTTCACAAGTTTATACCAATTTATTTTTGTGTGTTAAACCCATTTGATGAGTTCTTAAATGTTGTTTGGTTATAAGTAATTTTTTTATTGATCCTACCTTTCTAAGTTCATGAATTGAACCTTACCAATCCAAGAAGGATAACTAGGGGCATGATGTTTACATAAATAATTTTTTTCCTTGTATTTTGTTGACTCCTAAAATGTAACTTGTTCTTTATTTTTCTAAAATAAATTCAAATAGTATATTGTATTATTATCAAGCAAAAAGAGTTACTCTACTAAAATATTGCAAGCCAGAAAAACTACAAGAAAATATCATATTATTAACCAAAAAAATTATTGATAAAATAATATTTACAAACAAATTTTATTTATAGAATAAAATTCATTTGTAAAATATAATTTACAAACAAATTTTATTAACAGATTTTAAGATTTTAATTATCGACGTAAATATCGGTTGACAATGAAACCTTTAATCATGTTATGGTAAAATTTGTTGACAAATTCATGGACAATCACTTTTTTTAATGTGTTGGTAAATTTGTCAGTAATTGAATTTATAGAAAATCTATTGATAAATTTGCTAGTAATTGTATTTTTTTAAAATATTTGGTAAATCCATTAGAAAATGAATTTTTTAAAATCTATCGATAATTTCGTTAGTTAATATGTCTATAAAATGGACAATTTTTCCACCAAATATGACGAAATATTTATGATAAAATAAATGGAGATAGATGAGAGAAAAGAGAAGAAAAAAATAGAAAATGAAAGACAAGAAAAGAGAGGAAGAGGAGGAGGCAGTGGTAGTAATAGTTGTAATGATTGAGGAGAAGGAGGAATAAGAGAATGAAGAATAGAAGAAAGAGGATGAAGGACAAGAAGGAGAGAGAGGAGAATGAGAAAGAGTAGAAGAAAAGAAAAGGAGAAAGAGGAGGAGGAGAAGAAGAAAATGAGGAGCCAAAGGTGTTGGATGTAGTGGTGAAGGTAATGACGAAGGAAGAGGAAGAGGAGGAGAAAATGAAAGAAAAAAAAAGAGAGAAAGAAAAAGAAAACCAAATCATGATATTTGTCATGAATTTTATTGAAATAAAAAAATTGTTGACAATTTTTGACGATGTTTATTGAAGATAATTATTAATAAAAATTTTGTCATCGATAATTATCGACTTCGTCGATAAAATTTATTGACGAGTATTTTATTGACGAATTTTTGATTGTCGACAATTTGGCTTTATTGATAAATTTATGATTATCATTATCATTAAATCTGATTTGTGGTGAATGGAAAATGTAATAACAATTTAAGCCAAACAAAGAACAATGCGAGTTTTGATCATGGAAGATATTAGACGAAGAAGGAGTGTGCTAAAGGTGCAATACGTAATACTAGCATGAAAAATATGATAAAAAAACATAAGATAAGATGTATGGAGCTCATTCTAGTCATTAACCTATATCTAGGTTTTAATTTAAATTTGTTTTACCTCATTTCTTTCTTTCCAGTAATTCTTTGTCAAGGTTGATCTAAATGGCTATATATAGACATCCCCTCTCTTTATACTAATGCTTTAGAAATTAATTAGAATTTGAGATTTGAGATTCTTGGAAGAGTAATTTTCTACTTTAAAGTCTTATATTATACTTAAGTGGTGATTTTTTTTTCTTGGACACTTATTTTTAAGTTCATTTTGAGATCAAAACATCTAAAAGATCATAATTTAAATCAATTATCAGATATCACACACACACACACACACACACATATATATATATATATATATATATATATATATATATATATATATATATATATATTGCATTAAATCTCTAATATTCGTATACAAATTAAATTGGGGGATTTTTAAAATTGAAACACAAAAAGAGATTGAAAATGAAAACAATTGAAAATGAAAGGTCAACCGTATTAATTAAAATTCGTCTTATCATAGTTCTCTATATTTAAATCTAAATTTGACTAATTAAACAAAAACCATTGAACCATAAATATGAATAAAGTTAAAATATTATTTAACATAATCTATTAAATTATCATTTCTAATTTGATATTTAATATTAAAAACACAAATTAATATCACATAATGCAAAATTGAAATTGAGGAAAGAAGAACAAGCTCATAATATAAAATTATCGGTGCATAACTCACTTCAAATTATATTTTCTTGATTTGTGAATTGAACTTCAACGATTTATTCTCCATAGATAAAAAATGAAAAACAATAGGACAATTTGGAAATTAAGGGAAAAGAAGAAGAGACGATTCTAAAACTACAAAACTAAACAATAAAAAAACTAAACCAATGAATATTGTCCCCATATTAGAACTTAGTTAATCTATATACAAACTCTTTAATCAGTTCCAAGAGTTGGTTTAGTTATGATCTCTAATTAAGTTCATAAACTCAATTAAAAAATGTAACCTAAAACTAAGAAAAGCATAAATTGGTTGTTTTTACGTTGGTCTTGGCTTCATAGCCAGTTGTGTAAAGAAAGGTAGCAGTAGAAGAGGATTCTCCATTGTTGTTCCTTTACCACTCTTTTAGAGGCTCGTGCGTTGTGTTCCCTTAATTTACAGTCATAGAATTGGAGCTAAGATATTCCTTTCTTGTTTGGAAATATTATATTCTATTTCAGAATTAAATATTCCACTTTTTCTCTTTCAATGCAACGAAATTGAGGACAATTATGCAACTTTTGGACTGGGAGAAAGTTGGAAGGTGGATTGATACTAAAACTTACTTTGAATATAATATATATGTGTGTGTGTGCTTTCTCTCTTTATTCAATTATGTATAATTTATGGTATATGCTCTCCCATCTCAAAGTGGTGGCTATTAAATAATCATGGCAGAATCATTAATAACACCAATTTGTATACCTTGGTAAGGACACCCATAAGTACAACCTTGCCCTACACATGCCCAACACCCTTTTCTACCCTATCAAACCATTTTAATCCATAACAACTAAATTACAGATTGAATTTACTTTTCTTTTCTTTATAAAAATTTTAAAATATTTTCTGTATTTAGTTTAAAGCTCTAATCTTAAGCTGTAACTTTAAAGTATTTTTAAGTCAAGTAAAAAGTACTAAAGGAAAAAAAAAAAGCTTGTGTGGAGGGATCTGTGTCTTGCATGCGGATTAATTAGAAGAGTGTAACTGGGATGAAAAACAGTGGAAAGTAGGAGATTGCAGAAAACGAAATTTTTTAAAAATATAGTATTTCTTTTTATCTTTCTATACCCAAATAGTATACTATCTCAAATAATTGTTCAAATAACACTGATGTTAAATAATAATATATAAATAATATGATATACTATATCAGTTGTTAAATATTTATATTAACTAAAAATAAGATTAATAATATATAATTAAGTGTAAATTTCACTTTATTTATTAGTTTTGTAAAGTTTAGAATTTATTAACATGTATCAAACATGAATTAGAATTAATCCTAACAAAATTGATTTTAGGTTGTTATCAAAGAATTTGTTATTTGTTAGATTTATTGTATCATTTGTTATTGAATTACTTATTATTGTCTAATTTTTTGTTCAAAATATATATGTCACAACGTAAAAGAGTGTTAGATATCTTATATTGACTAATAAAGTGAATTTATAAAATATAAATGACAATAAACCTTACAAGTTAAATAAAATTGAATTAGACTTCAAATTTATTTTTTTAAGAGTTTGATTTTATGATCTATTAGAACCGAATATTTAATATTTAACATGAATGTAGGTTTATTTTTCCTTCTCAAACTTAATCTAAAATTTTATTTATTCAAAATTGAAGGAAAGAAAATTTATATTGATTTTTAAATCCCACCCAAATGTATTGCTCAATTTGTTGGAAAAGCGTCAATCAAGTTATTTACTATAGCAGTTTTAGCTAAGAAATTTCAAATTACCTATGATTGCTAAAAAGTTTGCAACGCCTTTTATTAAACACTACCTAAATTTACCACTTACCCTAGTTTAGAAAAAGCATAGCAATTTTTTTTTTAAATATAAATTTTTAAAAAAAATCAGTAGGTGATGTTATCTACATCTTACGCGAAACTTATTCACGTCATCCTTTCCATACAACTTCACCTCAAGATATATTTTCTAAATTTTCTATTAATTTTTCAATTTTAGTGCTTATTTATTTATTAATTAGGAAGCTTTAGTTTATTTTTTAATTTTTTTAATTTTTGCTTCTTTTGGACAGAATGATTTTGAGGTAGAGTATGAGACTCATGAATCGAGTTGTTATCTTAAGGTGAACAGCTTCAACTTCTTAAGAGAAATAAATGATAGATTCACTTGTAGAATTATTTTTTATGCTGATAAGAATATTTAGATAGTCATTGTATGATAGTATAAGTGATAAAAAGGAATTCCTTGTGATCGTACACGGTACTTATAAGCTTCTTGCACTTAGATAAACTAATATATTTTGTTAATTGAAATCTTTCTATGGACAATCGATTATTATATCAAATCAATATATCTTAATTGTTTGTATGAAATTATTTTTTAAAATATCATTAACTCTAATATCTTGAGAACTCTCTTAGAGTTTATTGGGACTTGAGTCAGGAGAATTTCCAGATGAGTGGATACATTTATTTTATAAAATTTAAAAGTATTAACCATGTTTAACATTTGTAGATAAGCTAGCATTACTAAAGTATGCAAAATAAATTACTGTTTAAAAGTTTTACTTTTACAATTTTTAATCTCTAAATTTAATTTACATTTCCTTTAAAAAAATAATAATATATAATTAAGTTTATGAATTCCTATAGAGTTCCTAATGAATAATAATTTATAGTTTAATAATATTAAGGCACTAATAGATAAAAATTGTTTAAAATAAAGGTTAAATATATTTTTAATTCTTAAACTACACGAAATAATAATACATCAATGTCTAAAACTTTGATACATTTTTATTTTAAACTTAAAAAATAAATTGACATAATAATTTTAACCCCAACATTTTTTATTTTATTTTACAAATTAAATGTCAAATTGTATAAACAACTCAAATATCACATCAAAACGTTGTTTGACATGTCAACAAAATTTAATGCAATTTCATCAAAATAATTATAAATTCATTTTTAAAGTTCAAGAACTAAATTTGATCAAAGTTAAAACATGAACTAATTTCAATAAAGTTTACTATTTTAGATTGCTACTGAGTCATTCACGATCAAATTATGGTGTTTGGTTTGCTATAAAAGTAGAAAAAGTTATCCCTTGACTATAAGTTATGAGTTTTGGTCTAATGGTAAGTATTTGGTCCAATAATTGGTATCAAAACCACGGTCATGAGTTCCATTCAAATTGGGTCAATTATTGAGGGAGGAGGTTATATATTATTGGTGATATTAATTGTGATGACGTTTGTTATGCTCTTAAGTACAAATAGTTGTATCTTGACTATAAGTTATAACTTTTTGTCTAATGGTAAATATTCAATCCAACTCAATGTTCTTGCTCAAAAATTAAGGCTTAATGATTTCTTAAGATTACGATATCATTGTTATTATTTTGCACGTGGTCAATTACTTTTCTTCTTTGTAAGATCTTCTATATATAGATATTAGAATAAAAGATTAGAACTTTAGACACATTATTCAAGAGATCCTTGATATCTTTAATGATGACACTTATGTTTGATATCATCTTATAAGAAAAGAGGTGATGAACATTCTTTGCATATATATAAAATATGTATTTATGTATATTTAACTAAAGAATAAAAATGCTTCAAATTACATGTATATGTCTCTTATCCAAGAAAAACTTAGTAGATGAATATATATAGAGAAGATGGAGTTGGTCTATTGAGATTTAATGTTTATAAAATCATGTTTTTATATTTTGTTGTAAAACACTTAATTAAAATCAAATATGACCTATTAACAAAATCTAATATTTATGTTTGTGTTTAATTTTGAAGTTTTCTCTACAATATAACTTTTTCAAAGAAATGACTAGCTTTTAAAACTTGTAAAACCTAACTATATTTTTTCTAGATTGACATGTCCCAAAAGTTAAAAGTGGTTATAATGCAATAGTCAACATGAATAGAAAAACAAAACTAGAATATATATTTAGATGATATGGGATTTAACACAATTCACTAGTACAAAAACACCGTATAACATCGGTGTTTTTCGGCTTTTCCGGTCCAATTCGAGGTCGACATCATATCGGGAGACGTTAAATTGACGTCGAACATAGAACAAAAGCAAATTAGCGTCGAATTTTGTCAATATTCGACGTTAATCAATTTTTTTTTAATTAATTGTGATCCATTTTTGCAACTCCACAAAACCTGAAAAGCAGAAAAACAACAAATTTCAGTTTTTGGTATTTTATAAAGCATGAACTATGAACATGTAGTATAGTATCAACAACAAACAACAATAACAAACAAAAAGCAAGTTCAATCAAACAACAACAACAAACAGGTTCAACCAAACACCAACAATAAACAAGTTCAACAATAAAAAAACAAGCAAGTTCAACAAATAAGTTCTTCAAAACAAAAACGAAAACTAACCTTCAAAAGGTGGGTTCGTCAAAATAAAGTATTGCTACAAGTGAGAGAGAAAGTAGGATGTGCCTATGAAGGACAAGAACACGAAAATGATCGGTCATTCATTTGTAACAAATGAAAGTTAGATTATATGTGATGGTAGTCAAACTTTGTTTCAGAAAAGTTTGAGCAGAGAAGAGGATATCGCGCGTTAAGATAAAGTGAATAAATTTTCAATCTCCCGCTCAAATTTTTATTGAATTCACTAACCTTTTAAAGTCTAAAGCTGGGCATTCGACGTTTTATATCCTTTTGACATTTAATTCTACCGGAATTCGACGTCATATGTAAATACATTTTCACCTTCGCACCAATCATTTTTTAAAAATTTACCCAATATAACAAATTGACGTTGAATTGCAATTCTAGACAACGTCTAATAATTGCATTTATTTACAAAAATGTCATCGGTTAACTTTAGTTTTTCAGTGGTTGAATG
Source organism: Vigna angularis (assembly GCF_016808095.1). NCBI lineage: Eukaryota > Viridiplantae > Streptophyta > Magnoliopsida > Fabales > Fabaceae > Vigna > Vigna angularis. The sequence continues at coordinate 7,529,841 of NC_068973.1, read as the reverse complement.
TTGAAAGCATGACGTTATATACTATTTTTACATTAATGATTTGTATAATTTTTGTTAACTTTATAATTTATTTTATCAAAACTACATGTATCAAAGCTTATTATAACGAAATTTATAAGATTTCTCGTGTCACCAATATTAAAATCGTTTATATAGTACATATATTTTGTTTATATAGTTTTTTGTTTATGCATATACGTTGATTTCAGTGAAGGAGTTAATTTGAACTTTTTTTTTTGTGGGTGAAAATATGTGCAGAAAGTATTTATACTAACAGCACGAATTCTGGCAGCCGCACGTAATTGGATCGGTGAGTCTACCCGAGTCAGGTGGCCACTTTATTTGGTATTTATTAAATTAAAGAAAGCTAAGAAGCAAAAGAGGAAAAGTAGAGGAGAGTTAGAAAGAAAAGATAACGTGATTCTTAATTAAAAAATGAAAAAGGGAAAGTTTGTGTGCATCAAATTCCCTGTCCCTCTTCTCCTTCAAGCTTTCATTGCCATTTTCCTTCTTTCTTTATTCTTCTGTTTCAAAGGAAAAGCATAACAAAAATTTAGGTGAAAAAGAAGGCTAAGTATCCCTAATATTCCTCCATATCCTCCTATGAATATCCCTTTTATATGCTCCTTCTAACACTAACACACAACTCACCAACAATATTCTTTCCTTTCTATCATCTCCCATAAGGTACAAACTATTAAAGATTTAGAAGCTCTAAAAAAACTTAAAAATGACATTTTTTTAGATAATTTTTTACAATTTGAGATGTATATATATATATATATGTTAAAATTTTAAGTGTGAATGTATGTCCTACATTCGATAGAAATAAAAAAGTAGAACACTAAATAAGATTAAAGATCCATTAACCTTTTATTTTAAAGTTTTAGGTAAAAAATAATCAATCCCTTATATAGTTGAAATCATATCTTATTAGTGTTATATTTCTCTAATGACCTTCTCAATATACTTAATAGTATATATATAAATCTAGAGCACGAGGAAATGTGTTGAAAGTTTTACATTTATATATAAAACTAGTTTATAATATAAATATAAATATAAATATAATAAAATTAAGATAAATTAAATTTATTTCTTATGATATTAAAGTCTGAAACTTTGCGTACTAATATTTACATACAAAACTTATTTTAAAATCCTTTTTAAAATATAACTTTGTTTCCTAATATTTACACACAAAAATTATTTTAAAGTCCTTTTTAAGATATAAAGCAACAACTTTACTTAGTTTTAACGAGTGTGATATAAATGTAACTCATTTTGTAAAACATTACTCAAGAAGTTGTTTTCCTATATTTTTTGTTATTTTTGTGTTTATATTTTAATTACTTATACAATAAAGATATTGGATAGATATTGAGCTGGGCTGGTGGATATTGAGTGTTGAATTTTCGTTTATCTTTTTCCTTCTCTAAATGTATAATACGAAAAGTATGCCTTCCTATCTAATTTCAGAACAATTTTATCATCGTACTTAATATTTTCTAACAACTTAATAACAATATGGGCTGAGAAAACTTAACCACGAAATATAATTATGATATTTTGTACATATTTAAATACTAAATCAATATTTTCGATATTTCATTAATTGAAATGATATAGTAAAGCAACCCTCTTCATTTCTTTGAATTTAATATCTTTCTGTTTCTTAATTAAAAAAAAAAAACTTATGCTAGTATTAAAGATGTAATTGGAAAGCTGAAAAAAAATATGAAAATGACTGTTGTTGCGTTGAAAGGTTGAATTAAGAAAAGCAAAAGACTAACGAATAAGGAATAAATATGGAATAAAGAAAGTTGAAAGAAGGTGATTGGTACGTAGTGAGAGATTTATAGTGAAAGAAGGGTTCTAACACCTTTTGAATACACTTATTGGTCTTGTAAAGATTTTAAAAAATTGAAGAATATTGGCACTTAAATTAACTAATTTGTTTTCCTTTCTACCTCCACCCTGCAGGCAACATGTAAAATTTATAATAAAGTATAATTAGAGTTAAAATACAACTTGATTCTCAAACATGATTCTATGTGAGTTCATCATCTAAACAGGTGTGCAACTCACACTTATCTTTTCTTTTTATAAAAAATCCTCACTTTATTTCCCACCCTTTTCATCTTTGAATCTTTGTCATTTTATATAATACTGAAATTATTCTATTATAATGTCAATCAGAATTTTCATGGATTTATAGTTTAGTTTATTAATTATTTTATCAGCACTTTATCAAAATTTATATTTTACACTATATAAAATAACAATATATATATATATATTACAAATAATTAGGTTAGATGGAACAAATAATATTAAACATAAAATATTTATACTAATTAACTCAAATTTATAATCTAACTTTAGTTTTCTCTTATTATAAATCTTTGAGAGATTAATCAAGTTGATTCGAATGAATATATAACTCTTTGTAATTATTTTGTATTAATTTCTTGTTCAAGACTAAGATTTCAAAACAAGAAAAGAGAACAACTTAAGCTTACTACAATAAAAAAAAATAAATTATCAATAAAATTCTATCGATAAAAGAAATTTGTAAGTAAAACAAATTTTATTAATGAAATTTATAATTTTTTTTATTATCGATGAATATATATGTTAATATTGAATTTATTAGTAATATCCATCATAAATTATAACTTTTATTATCAATAAGAATATCTATCGTTAATGAATCCATTGATAACATTTGTTGGAAAATTCTGTTGATAATTTATAATATTTACTATAGATGAATATTTTTATTAATAAATTTTATCAGATAGATGGATGTCAATATTTTTGCTGCAAATTTTGATGATATATTTGTTATAAAATAATGAGAAGGAGAAGAAGGAGAGGAGAAAAAAAAAATATGACAGTAGAGGTGATTTTAATAACAAAGGTGACAACAAAGGTAAAGTATACAACAATGTAATGAAAATGAGAAAAAGGAGAAAAATGAGAAGAAAGAAGAAGAGAAAGAGACTAGGAAAATGAGTTGAAGGTTGTAGAATGCAACTATAATGATAGAAGAGGATGAAAATGATGAGGATGAAAAAGAAAATTAAATATATTTACTGACTATCAAAATTTGTTAATAACTATCAATCAATGAATATTTGAAGATCCCTAACTCTATTATCAAACATGAAAAGAAACATGGCTTACATTCCTCACATGTCTGTTGTCATGGTTGCCCAACAGATTCTTGGAACAAATTATACACACATAATAAAAAAAAGTACCAATTTTTATGATCTAACAGTAATTTCTTTAATACCAGGCAAATAGTTAGCTCAAATGATTGAATTTTAAACATATAAAAACTAAAGGATAAAATTTGTGTAACTATCCTCACTTAGTTCATAAAAGACTGAACATGATCATTTACATGTGCTGAATTATCCGTTCAGAGCCAACCACCGCCGTTCAAATTCTCAATTCACGACGTCACTCTTCCTCCCTCTGCAAATTCCGACCACCGTCACCTCCATGCATGCATGGCTTCTCTCCTTCCTTCAGTCCCCAACCCTCCCCTCCACCTTCCCCATTCCAAACCCCAAAACCTCACAAACCTCACGCCGAAACAATTCTCTCACAACCACTTCTCTTTGCTCTGCAAAGATGGCCGAATTCGCGAAGCCGTAGATTCCCTCTCCGAAATGCAATGGCGGAACCTCCAGGCTGGCCCCGACGTTTATGGAACGCTCCTTCAGGGCTGCGTCTACGAGAGAGCCCTACCCCTCGGCATCCAAATCCACGCCCACCTCATAAAAAAAGGTCCTTCCTTCTACCAAAACGAGTTCGTCGAATCCAAGCTAATCATTCTCTACGCCAAATGCGGCGCCTCCGACGTGGCAACGCGCCTCTTCCGCAATGCGCTAAGCCAGAACGTCTTCTCCTGGGCGGCCATTATCGGGTTGCACACGCGAACGGGCCGTTGCGAAGAAGCGCTTTTGGGTTACATCGAAATGCTAAACCACGGGTTCTTACCTGACAACTTCGTTGTGCCTAATGTTTTGAAGGCTTGCGGGTTTCTTCGGTGGGTCGGATTTGGTAAAGGAGTTCACGCGTTCGTCGTGAAGACAACGGGGTTAAGTGAATGTGTTTATGTTGCGACTAGTCTTGTCGACATGTATGGGAAGTGTGGGGCTTTGGAGGATGCGGAGAGGGTGTTTGATGGAATGGCTGAGAGAAACAACGTCGCTTGGAACTCCATGATTGTGACCTACGCGCAAAACGGAATGAACGAGGAGGCGATAGGGATGTTTCGGGAGATGAGGTTGCAGGGGGTGGAAGTAACTCCCGTTGCTTTGTCGGGATTTTTTACGGCATGTGCGAATTTGGAAGCCGTTGGAGAAGGACAACAAGGGCAAGGCCTTGCTGTTGTGGGAGGGTTGGAGTTGGATGACGTTTTGGGGAGTTCAATTATGAACTTCTATTTCAAGGTTGGTATGGTTGAGGAAGCTGAGGTGGTTTTTGGAGAAATGGTGATGAGAGATGTGGTGGCGTGGAATTTGGTTGTCTCGGGTTATGTGCAGTATGGGATGGTTGGGAAGGCGCTTGAGATGTGTCTTGTGATGAGGGAACATAATTTAAGGTTTGACTGTGTGACATTGTCTTCTTTGTTGGCTGTTGCTGCTGATACAAGAGATGTAGGATTGGGTATGAAGGCGCACGGATATTGTGTTAAGAATGATTTTCAGTATGATGTGGTTGTCTCGAGTGGAATCATTGATATGTACGCGAAGTGTGGGAGGATGGATTGTGCAAGAAGAGTGTTCAGCTCTACCAGAAAGAAGGACATTGTGTTGTGGAATACGATGTTGGCTGCTTGTGCTGAGCAGGGTCTGAGTGGGGAGGCCTTGAAGTTGTTCTTTCAAATGCAGCTGGAGAGTGTGCCTCCAAATGTGGTTTCTTGGAATTCTGTGATTTTTGGTTTCTTTAAGAATGGTCAGGTTGCTGAGGCTAGAAATATGTTTGCGGAAATGTGCTCCTCTGGTGTTACGCCTAATTTGATCACGTGGACGACGGTGATGTCTGGTTTGGCCCAGAATGGCCTTGGTTGTGATGCCATGATGGTTTTCAGGGAGATGCAGGATGTGGGAATCAGACCTAATAACATGAGCATAACTTCTGCGCTCTCAGCCTGCACCAGTATGGCATTGTTGAAATATGGAAGGGCAATTCATGGGTACATTATGAGGCATTATATGTTTCAATCTCTTGATATCGCAACCACTACAATAGATATGTATGCTAAATGTGGAGCATTGAATGATGCCAAGTATGTGTTCAGTATGTGTTCGACAAAGGAGTTGTCTGTGTACAATGCAATGATATCTGCATATGCATCTCATGGTCAAGCTAGAGAAGCTCTTGCGCTTTTTAAACAGTTGGGAAGAAAAAGAATCGTGCCAGATCACATAACCCTTACTAGTGTGCTGTCAGCATGCAGCCACGGGGGGTTGGTGAAGGAGGGCATCGAGATTTTCAAGTATATGGTCTCTGATCTCAAGATGTCACCGAATCAGGAACATTATGGTTGTTTGATCAAACTTTTGGCCGACGATGGTCAGTTAGATGAAGCTCTTAAGACTATTTTGACAATGCCAAGCCATCCTGATGCACATATATTAGGATCTCTTCTTGCGGCGTGTGGACAAAATCATGATATTGAACTAGCAGATTATATAGCAAAATGGTTGTTGAAATTGGAACCGCATAATTCAGGGAATTATGTGGCTCTTTCAAATGTATATGCAACTGTCGGAAAATGGGATGAAGTGTCAAATATAAGAAGATTCATGAAAGAAAAGGGTCTACGAAAGATTCCTGGGTGTAGCTGGATTCAAGTTGGACAAGAACTGCACTATTTTATTGCTGGCGATAGATCACACCCTAAAACCGAAGAGATATATGTTACATTGGATTTGTTGGGATTTGAAATGCATTAAGCAAAATAATCCCCTTATGTACAATACTGAGCCAACATCCTCGTGACTAACATTTTAGCAAAATCATCTTCAGGCAAAGGAGCTAGGATAAACACTAATAGCTTAAAGGGATATATAAACTCAATGTTGCAGAGATGAGTGGATGAATGAAGGGATTAGAAAGCAAGTTCGGGGGTAGTTGTAGAAAAGATAATAGAAACTTGTCTTGAGTGGTTTTAACATCTGTACAGAAGATATGTAAAATTATGAATAAGGAAAGAAAATTAAATGGAAGACAGTGCTACAGGGAAGAAAAACTACATGCCAAACTAGGTGGTTTGATTCATGTAACCAATTCCAATTGAAAAATAAAAGTTGTTCTACACATTTCATCAATCACCAAAATAGTCCTGTTTTAGATTTCTTATGTGAAGAGGAATTTACACTAATCAAATATTGTTTTATTCAGATCCACCAAGACATTGTAAATGTACTTAAATTGATCCTGCAAAATGTGAATCCCAGATTTGATTCTGTGGCAACAATCAACTTTATTCACATTATTATTACAGGAAGAGCAAGTTCTCCTGGAGAATCTTCAAATTGTTTAACTTCAAACTCAATTTCTTTGGAAAGAATTAGGCGAAGAGATGTAACAAGAATTAAAATGATTTTAAACTAATTGCAATATTTTATTGCTCCAAATTATAGTTTTTCTATAATATTCCAATCATGTATTATATAAATTTCTTATAATTAGTTCCTCAAATTTTGAAAAATTAATTGACCAAAATAATTTATTTACCCCTAGATTAAAATAATTTATTAATTCCTATATTATTTTTATTATTTACTAATAAAAATATAATTTTAATTGTATAATCATAAGTTTATAAAATGATTAAATATGTTTTTAATCTTTTAATATACAATGAAATTATTAGAAACTAAAAATCAATAAGCTCAGTTTCTCTTTCCTTTAGCGAAAAGTTTCTCACCCTAACCCCCAATTAAGTTCGCGTTTTGTGCGTAACGTTGCGCCCACTGGTTGAAACCGGAACACAGTGGAAGTTGAACACAGTTGGGGATGGAGGAGAATTCAAGAGGTTGGGATTCCGGAATGGTGATGGAAACCCTAAGGCAAAGAGGTTGGTGTTTGGAAGACACAGAAAATTTGAAGGCCATCATCGTCATTCAATCCGCACTCGCTGATGAACCTTCCAAATTCCTACGTTCTGTCGAGTCAGAGCTCCTTAATTCGGACCTTCGATCTATTGGCGCCAAGTCTCTGCCCCAACCCTCTCTTCTTCGCAATGCTTCCTCTTTTCTTCACGGCCCAAAAGTTCTTCAGGCAATTTCTTCACCTTCCATCTATTAAAACTATAGTGCTGGTTAAAATTTTGTTTTTTAATTTAATTTGTTGTTGTTGTTGTAATTCTGATTGGATTTGGTAACTGGTTACAAGCTTATGGGTTGGTGTTGTGGCTCGTATTATTTGTTTGTTTATTTTAAAATTTAAAATTTGTTGGCTCTACCAGATAAATTCGGTGAGGGACATATCTAAGAGCAGCGTGGATGAGTTTTTGAGGAATTCAGGTGATCGGAGAGTTCTCAGATTGTGTCTCACTGATGGTCACTCCGAAATAACTGCAGTGGAATATTCTCACGTTCCTTCTATACCCGACAATGTTGTTCCGGGTACTAAGGTAATGCCGTTCTTGCTATGAATTGTAGCAACTGCATGTACCTTTATGATTGTGAGTTTGTGACCGAATGCATGGCATAGTCTATAATAAACCTTTGAAAATTACGTTGATTTATATCAATGTTATAAATGGGGAAACCCTATTCTTTGATATAGTGAGATACTGCTAACACATGAAGACAGGATACTTTGTACGACATGCGCATAGGAATACGGGAAATTTTTAAATGTAGGATGGGATGCGCTCTGGATATCTTAGGAAACATCACTGCAAAGTATATAGATGCAGAATGTTGGTAAAGAAATAGAGATTAATCGTTTCTCATATTCATAACTATTGTAAAGAAAGAGACATGGATAATTTTGCTTTAGTTCATAACTAGCGCCAATTCCTGCACTTTTGGTGTTCAGGGGTGGAAGATGCATGCATCATCCATCAAACTTTTGGATTTAATGCCCATCATAATCAATTGAATCAAAAGAAGAAATTTACTTGTACAAGATGAAAAATTAGTGAATTCTTCCAATACTTTTCTCCTTAGCTCGTAGAAATTTTGTCATCGTAAAATGTATCTTAGAATTTTTGAAATTGTTAGAATAGGTAAACTTCTTAGAATAGTTTAGTTGTTTTGGTGATACCTCACCTTGGTGTAGTCTTCAGATCTTCTCTTTGTATCTTGGATGTATGGACTCTTATAGGTTCACAAATCAGCTGGGATGTATCAATCTCTCTTAGGCATTCTTTCTAATATTTTCACTCTCTCAAGTATATACCGACACACACATTTATAAAATTGGATACTTCCATATGTATCTGACCTGCCCTAATCGATTCCTTCAGTTTCTTTTTCCTGAAAATATATATAAGAAAATTGGATACTTTCAGATATGTTGCCAGAAGTATATGAGGAGTATTAGGTACGACATGGGTATGGACAACTCTAAAAGCCTTCCTTTACATGTGGAGCTAAATTTCTGTATATTCATGCATGTTTGTAACATTTTGATTGATACAATTGTTATATTCTGTTGACCATCATTAATATGTCTTGATTGCTGACCTGACTTTATGCTATTATAGTGTGTGGCATGTTTGTACTTAGTGATTATGTGATATGTTGCTTCTGTCGTGTGTTATGTGTTTATTCTTGAATCTATATTTGTATGTGTCAATTATAAATCAGTTTTACCTTTTATGATACTGTTGTGTTCCCGTTGGACAGATCCGTTTGGAAAATAAAGTTGCAGTTCATAGTGGAATTGTTTGCTTAACTCCTAAAGTATTGACTGTATTAGGAGGTGTTGTTCAAACACTCTACGATGAATGGGAGATGAATAAAAAATATTCAGGATTCTCCCGATCATCTTTAAGAAAGCTAGAGAATCGTGATACAGGTGGTCCTCCACAGTTTGTGAAGCTGCAGGTTGGATCTTACTCAGGTCAAAAGGAACATATTTTTGCCATTCTTTCCTTTTTATTTTGTAGTATGTGCATGTTTTTTTTCTTGAAGATTGACTGTGATTTTGGTTTGTCATTATTGTTCATAATCAAGTGATTCTTGTTATTAGCACAGAATTGGAATTGATACATAAGTTAATTGTTATACGGATGATGATCATTGGTGTTCATCCTGCCTCCTCTTGAGGCTATTTTTGTTTTTATATATTATTTTCGAGAACTGCTTGGTGGAGTAAATTACACTGACCTCCAATATTTGGAAATCTTATGGAAGCAACCCCTCAAATTTTGAATGTTATACCATCACATGGTTAGTTTTTGTAATACTGATACCTCCCATTAAAGTTTATCAGACCACTTTATACATATCAAAGAGTTCCTGGAATTAACTTCTCTTTTATATGATTTTCATTCCATTGAAATAATCCGTCAAAGGAAAAAACTAATGGCCAATTTGCAGGATTCAGTAATCTCAAGGGAAGTTTGTGAATTCTACTAGTCTTAACGGTTTCTGGAACAAATATGGATATCCTATTTGTGCTCTAACAATAGTCCTTCAAACACCAAATGTGCTGTTTGTTGTTCAGAATTCATGATAGTTTGCATGGAATTGACAGAAACAGTGATCTCCAACAGGTATTACAGATTATAACTCTAGTAGAAGTCGTAAGCCAATTGCTGATGTTGGTAAAGCTGAGATGAGACCAACAGGTATTGCAGATTATAAATCTAGTGGAAATCATAAGCAAATTGCTATGCTCGGTACAACTGAGAAGAGACCAACTGATATCCAGCAAGGCCCCAACCAGAAAGCAGATATTTTGAATGTAAATCTAGAATCCAATCTACCTCAACAAAGAGCTCAAGACAAGGCTAGTAGTTCAAGCACAAGGCCAAAAGAAGGTGTTTCCTTTGTCGTATATTTTTGTCAAGTGCTTTTGGTATATATATAATATGATAATCTTGAGGTGCATCTGAAATTGAGTTCACAACTGGAAAATGTCTTTTTGGAATTGGTATTTCTTTTTCAACTGTTATTTTTAGTTGGTTGAAATGGGTTTTACTTGTCAGGTTCTATTAATAAACAAAGCTTAATCAAAACCGACATACAAGTGCCCTGGAAAAAGTGCCTCATTGGTTGGATGTTTTATATGATATAAACAATCAGACTGTCTGCATCTCTTTGGGAATGAACTGCCAATTAAGTTACATATGCAATATAAAATATGAATCAAATTCATGCCCTTTTTGACCGAATCCATTTTTTATTTATTATTCAACGCTCTTTCTCTTCGATGGTATTAATGTGGTATTGATGTTTGACCTATTTACAGTTGTGGAATCTGTTCCTGTGCAAAATCAAGCAGCTGCCCAAAAATTACTTCAGAAACTGAATCCACCAAGTGAGAATAATCGACGTGGTAGGGGTTGGAAACATAGGGGCAAGGGGAAAGAAGAAGATCCAGTTGTATTCACTCTGGAAGAATATGAAAACAGAAAGGCCCAGACAAAGCTTACTAATACAGACAAGGATCTATATATCAGTCATGATGAGGATCTTGCTAGGCACCTTCAAAATCAACTAAACCTTGAGGATTCTCGGGTCAGTACCTTACCTTTTAGTAATATTTGTGAATTATTCTGTTTTGTTTTTCTTTTTTCTTCATCACTCTATAACAGTTGGTCCAGTGTCTTATTATCTTATATGACTTGATTTTTAGGAAGGATGGGGTGTGGGTACTCATGAAGCCAAGGCACAAGATATTAGGATGAGTATGTTCACATATGAAAGGGATTCTGAAAGCAGCCATCAAATGGCACAAGGAGGAAGAAGAGGAAGAGGAAGGGGGAGAGGAAGGGGAAGAGGAAGGGGGAGAGGAAGACATGGTTAACTAAAATATGTTTTTTTCCTTTTCTTTTTCTTGTGAAGATGGAAATCATGGTTCATGATGGTAATGGTTCCTTTGCAAAATCCAATGACCGGAACAACTATAGCATTGGGTTAAGTTTTCAAGGTGATCAATTTTGAAAAAGGTGTGATGGTAATGGTTCCTTGGCTAAATCCAATGACCAGACCAACTATAGCATTGGGTTCAGTTTTGAGGTGAAGAATCTTGACAAAAAAGTGACAAACCTTTTAGGTTTTCTTTGTTACGTGTATCATAGTTTGTTGGTTATTTCTATTCCTTTGTTTTCCACATAGATTTGATAAGTGAATTTATCATCAGGTTTCGTATTTTGAATGTAGTTAGAGCCATTAAATAACGTTAAGATTAAAAGGGTTTCGATTAATTTAGTAATATTAAATTAAAACTTATAATGAAGCTAAGACATTTACAAAGGGAAGGTTTTCAGCAGAAGAAAAAGGGACAAGCAGTTATAATTGTCTGTGGGTAGGTTTTGTTGTCTCAGACTTTTATAAAGTCTATATAAGCAGTTGTTTTTAGCAGTTTTTTAGGAAATTTCGTAAGGGAAAGGCTAGGGAGAGTCTGGTCCTCTCGAAAGACCAGGGCTAGTGTAACAATTTAGATTACTGTGTTTGTTTCATTGTTAATAAAGTTGTCTAGTTTTTCTGGGTGAACATCCAAGAACTTGTCTTGGAAATCTTTATAGTTTTAAATAAATATGGGTGCCTATCATTGGTATCAAAGCCACTTTCCTGGTGCTGTGGTGGCCATGCAGCATGGTCAATATGAGAATGGAGGCAAGATTGGATGGATTGGAGCGCATAGTGTAAGAACAGGACCATGAAAATTAGAGAAGGTTCCAAAGGTTGGAGGAAATGCTTACAGAGTTGACAGGGTTGGTGGAATGTTTCAGATCCTCTAATAAACAAATAGCGGATAGTGCTTCTATTGCCAAGGAAGGCAGTACAGGTAGTCTCAAGAATGATGGAGGGACTGAAAGTGGACGTTCAGGACTGACTGGGGAAAAATGGAGGAAGCTAGATATTCCTGTTTTTATAGGAGAAGATGCTTATGGCTGGACTAACCGGTTGGAGAGATATTTCCTGTTGAAAGAAGTCAATGAAGAGGAGAAGATGAGGGCTGTTATGGTGGCTTTGGAGGGAAAAGCCCTGAATTGGCTCCAGTGGTGGGAGACTTGCTATCCGAATCCCACATGGGGGGCTTTCAAAGAGACAGTTGCTCAACGGTTCCAACCAACAATGCTTCAAAATCCTTTTGAAGTCTTGATTGGGCTTAGACAAATTGAACAGGTGGGAGAGTATATTGAACAATTTGAGCAATATGCTGCATTCTTGAAAGGTATAAGGCAGGATTATTTGACTGACATTTTTCTGAATGGATTGAAGGACGAAATAAGGGCAGAGGTTAAGTTGTATGAGCCCAAGAGCCTTGCTGAGTTAATGATGAAGGCTCAAATGGTGGAGGAAAAGGTTAGAGTCACCCCTCACGATGCAACTTCAAAGTAACACCTATAGACAATTGCCACCTACTCGCAGTTACTCCAAGGAAGGGGGAAATTCGGTAGTTTTACTAACTCCAACAGAGGAAGTTGAGAGAGCAATGGTTGTGTGAGCACCATCAATAGTTCTCCTACTGGGACTCAACAAGGAGGGGCACCATTTAAAAAATTGTCCCAAGAAGAATTGCAAGATAAGATAAAAAAAAAAGGGCTTATGCTTCAGGTGTGATGAAAAGTTTGGGCCTAATCATACTTGCAAAAATAAACAGCTCCATATGCTTCTTATTTCGGAAGAGGAAATTCAGGAGTTAGAGGAATCTGCTGCCTGCATTCGTAAAGAAGTTCCAGACTTTCACCTTGAGGATAAGATGCACCTTCATGGAGCGGGTGTTGATAAGTTTGATACATTTTACAAAATAAGAAAAACAGAAGGTAGTTCGTACAATTTAAAACACCTCTCATCCATTCAAAACAGCTTGGAATCTGCAACAGCCATCAATACAGAGTTTCTTGCTTTTCACCTTGAGGACAAGGTGAAACTTCATGGAGGGGGTATTGATAGGTAAAAAGGGAAGGTTTTCGGCAGAAGAAAAACTATATGATTTAGTTTATTAGGAGATATAAAAGGGACAAACAATTATAACTATCTGTGGGTAGGTTTTGTTGTCTCTGACTTTTATAAAGTCTATGTAAGCAGTTGTTTTTAGCAGTTTTTTAGGAAGTTTTGTAAAGGAAAGGCTAGGGAGAGTCTGGTCCTCTCGAAAGATCAGGGCTAGTGTAACAATTTAGATTAGTGTGTTTGTTTCATTGGTAATAAAGTTGTCTAGTTTTTCTGGATGAACATCCAAGAACCTGTCTTGGAAATCTTTACAGTTTTAAATAAACTGGGTGGCTATCACATTCCTTGGCAAAATTATATGAATCTAGGACCAATTCCACCCCAACATCAAAACCATTTCCTAAATCATTTAAACTTGTCCCTGCCAACACGCCTCCTATACTGCCTAACCCACCCAAATCATCAGACACTTTCAAACCTCAAACACAAGCTACAAAAAGCCCCTTACCCCAGCTTATATGAGTGCACGACGTGCCAAGAGTTTATGTTACTTTTGTGATGAACCCTTCATTGTGGAACACTTTCTAACACACAAAAAGTTACGCATTCATGTTATGGAGGTTGATGAAATGACAGAAATTTTGAACGATATGTCCCTTGGAGAGGAAAAATTGGAGCACGACACTGTTGACCACGTAATTTCAGTGAATGTTATGACTGGTTTGCCTAGTTTTAAAACTATGAGAGCCACTGGTTATGTCAGCAAGAAACCCTTGCATGTGCTCATTGATAGTGGCAGCACTCAACATTTTGGACATTGATGTAGCTAAAAAGCTTGGTTGTAAAGTATCCAGTGCAACCTCTGAATGTCATAGTTGTGGATGACACTAAAATTACAGTTTCTTCTAAGGTTACAGGCTTCTCTTGGACAATTCAAAGTACTAAATTCACTTATGATGTTATGTTAATTCCCCTGGGCTGTTGTGATTTGGTGTTGGGAATTGAATGGCTTGTGACACTAGGGGATATTACATGGAATTTTGATAAGTTATCCATTATAGTTTTGTTTTTTCAAGCAAGAAACATGCACTAACAGGAGCTACAACTAATGTTAAAACTGTGAGAAAACAACAATTGTCCAAGGCTTTGGAAAGTAGTGTACACTTCTCCATGATACAACCTTGCAACCAAGAAATGGGTTTATTACATTCCTTGACAACACACGCTCTTGAAAATGATATAACTGGTGATATAGAGCAATTGTTGTTGGAATTTGAAGATGTTTTCAATGAACCAACGACCCTGCCTTCTTCAAGAGGTAGACATGATCATAGAATTCCACTTGTGCAAGGAGCCAATCCAATTAGTAAGTGACCTTACAAATATAGGAAACAACAAAAAGATATTGATAGATTGGTGAAAGAATCACTGGACAATGGTATTATACAACAAAGTAACAGTCCGTATGCAAGCCCTATAGTTTTAGTTGCAAAAAAGACCTTAATAAAAAAAATAAGACAAGTTTCTCATTCCTTTGGTGGATGACCTTTTAAGTGCATAAGACTACTTTCAAGACGCATGGAGGCCATTTTGAGTATTCGGTTTTGCCATTTGGGCTCACCAATGACCCTGCAACATTTCAGGGATTGATGAATGATATTTTTAATGAGTTTTTGAGAAAGTTCCTCCTTGTCTTCTTTGATGATATATTACTCTACAATGCTAGTTTACAAGATCATTAGTCGCAGTTTGAATGTTCAGTAGCAGTCACTCTCTACTTAATAAAAGGAGTTGTTGGCAGTGGTGTACCTAAAATGATCATTTACAATGGTTAGAAAATACTTATATCCCTCAATAGAAGATATGGAGTACGACACTCTAAGATTAACATGTATATCATCAAAACATTTGGCAAATTTAGAATCATTAACTGGAAAGAAAAGTTCCTTTTTTATTCGTTTTGAACGAAGGAAAACATCATAAATATAGGATTCGTCTACTTAACAAAAGGAAATTTCGTTTTGGTTATATCAATATATTTATTTAAAGTATGTCCTAAATGAAATTGTTCACAGGTCTTAAGATCAACAAAGACAAAATTAACAACATTAGGATATGACTTTGAAGACTTGATGTAGTTTTGGTAAGAAGACACCTTGAATATATAAATATTATCATGCATCTTAGTTGAACCAATAATATTTAATGAATTATTGTTTGACCAAAGATTAAAAAAGAAGAAAAATAAAAATCAATGGCGGAGTTTTATTAGAATAGGTGGTGTTGACTCCTTCACTCTGCCACTTAATCTATCGTTTTTTGACAAAAATAAAGTCAGGATTAATGTTGATAGTAATTAAAGAGAAATGCACTTGTTCCATATATTTGTTCACTGTAAAATAAGGGTGATGCAATATATGTAGGAGCAAAAGAAATTCCCACACTACTTGCAACATTTGGTAGTAACTTACATGAATATTGGACATTTAAGTTATTAAATTATGCTTAGTGTGAATATATTATTTTAAACCCCTAAAATTATTTGTTAAGATATGTCACGGACTAAAATAATTTTTTTATGACTTTATTTTTCATTTGATAGTCTAATACGTACTAGTCTATTTGATTAAAAGAAATGAGATTGGATGAAGATGGACATATATGATCAATAGTCCATGTATTAACTATCCAAGAATGAAAAATGAAGAACTATTATCATTACATGGAGACTCATTCTAACTAGATGGTGTTGAAGGAGTAATAGAAACCTCATTTGAAACCATGCTTGTGAACTGTGATGACTATAAGAAGGCTGATAGTCTTTGATACTGCTGGGAGTAAAACCATATTGTAAAGACTACATATATGGCTTAGATCCTTCAATATTCTACTAATCAAAATTAGGATTGTGATTAGTATAAAAAATAGAAGTATCAAACCCTTTTCTAAAAGGAATTGTTAGTAAGTGGAATCTTTCTAGAAGTCTATTATAAGCAGCATCATAATTCTTGTACAAAACTACAACGCATCCTCTAAATATGAAATTATCTTCAGTGAGGAGGCACTTACGAAGAAGGCGTCAAACAAAAAAGAATCAAGTATATAATGAAAATATTAACTTCAAAATAATTACTCTAGAAATTATATCAGAAACCATTTTCCCCAATTCGTTCACACTACAAAATTGTCACCAAACATGAAAATTAAACTTTAAAAAAATTACCCAAGCAATTTATTAAAAATAAAATTAGCTAGAGTACCATTACTAGTTTTCCCAAAACGACAGAATGGAAGACATTTGGTATCTCCAGTAGAAAAAGGCTGCATTATGCATAGACATCTACATACATAGTGTTAGAGTATGGTTAAGGAATATCAGCAATGGCACCACATCGATTCCTCAGTGCAGTGCAATACCACTCAACCAATACAAGTGCTAAAGTGGGGGCCAGCCAGGTCATTAGGTAGTGAGAAGTGGATGCTGCTGACACACCAAATAATTGCATGCGTGACTGCACCGACACCACAAACAAATACCCTTTCAATTCCCACAACACAAGCAACACGTTCTAAACATTTTTTAAGGCAAACATCTAGGATTTTTACAAACCTAAATGCCATTGCAAATTCATCTTACAACATGGAAAAACGCAAGAACCATGTTGCTCAGTAATTTGAACATTCACACTCGCACTGTCAACTAGCATGCCACCGAACATGCAGGAGATGCTACAACATCACCTGCTACAGCTATAGGTTGGATATTGGCAGTGGCAGCAGCTTCAAGAAGTTCCCATGTCACTCTTCGCTGCTCAGCTGCGGCACTTGACCTTGAATCTTCCTCCTCCAACTTGAGTTGGCAGGCAAGCACCAGTTCCTCGTCCATCTGAGACAGCATCTTCCTCATGTTCTCGGTCTGGTTGAGCACTGCTCGGTTCCAGTGATTTTGGGTGTTATGTATAAGTGCTGTGAACACAAGAGGCAGAATCACCTCCCGGTTTTGAGAGACAACATCGAAGATGTGTTCGTTGTTCCATAGCAAATGAGCTCGTTCAGCCACCTGAACAAAGATATGAATAAGAAGACTGATAGATAGATATTCTTCATAAATAGAAATACTAACTACATGCCCTCTGATACACTTTTTATTTAAGGTTGAAAATTTTATTGAAAATCACAAAACTGTGTTGTTTAGATCCCACTCCGTATTCAATGAGATACACTCATGATTTCTGATAAATTTTTTATGCAACTAATAATAAAGAATGTATAAGAAAAAGTTTGTTGAAAAATATATGGTCAGTCAGACAGTGTTTCATCACAGTTATCATCACCAAAACAATACAGCAATCTAGTCTTTTACTGAAAGGTGGGATCGGTTCCATTAATCAAACAAGTCATTGTATATCACGTTTGTAGAATAGGCCATTGATCTCTAAATCCTTCTTAATGGTTTTTCCAATAGTTTTGCTTCTACAGTTTCTTCCACACAAGTGACATGTCCAAATCATCCAAGGTGAGACTGTTTCTACACACTTTTCTATTTGATGCATTACTCTTAATCCTATCTTGTCTAATATGTACACTCATCCAACACAACACTCTCATCAGAGCTCCAAAACCATGTAACTGGAAATTGCATTGCATGACACCAAGGCTACATCAATGTATGATCGAGAAGAGACAGAAAAAGGGATTGGCAACATAACGGTATTTACAAGCTGAATCCAATTTCTTACTACTTTACACGGAAGTTCTCTCTACAAGGTGAAAAGAATATGTATTAAGTTTAATCGACACAAGCTTACTCTTGCATATGAAAATGAAGCTAAAAGAGCAGTAGATTAACTGAAATTACCTGGTAATGATAGCTATTGAGACAGCAAGCTATTCGTCGGAACAGTGGGACCATAACCTTCTGAAATTCAGTCATGATTGTGGCATCCAAAACCTCTTCCAACTCACTTATGAACATGAGCTCCTTTTGGCTATTTGTTACTGGCCAGTACTTCAGTAGCCCCGTTATCACCGTGCTAGCCAGTGTTGGATCCTTATCAATGAACTGTAAAACACAATATGTTAATTGCTGATGGTAACTACCAACAGATTTAGGTTTGTGTAAGGGCATTAAAACCCTACACAAAAATATTGTGTGCTCCTCCTTCAGTGGCAACGCAAACCCACAAATTACACTCCCAAAAATCTCCAGCAACTCAGCAATTCCATTATGACGTTCAGTCTCGAAAACAAATCGGTAGATGATATTGCTGACACATTTCCGTATGAAAGGCCTGTGTACCATGAATTTCCCATAGACTCTATGCAGAATTGTTTTCAGGCAATCTCTTTCTCTAGGGTCCTCAGAATCAAAAAGGTCAAGCAATCTAACAATGAACGCATTATCAATATGCAATTTTGCCACCTTTAGATCAAGTGCGTTATAATTTATGAATTGAAGGAGAAGATCATAAACAATTTTCAGGTGAGACCAGGAAGGATCGAACATAAGCTCTTCATCTTCTGTTTCTCCACCAGTAGCACTAGGACGAAACTTAGGTGGGAAAACCCTGAACAAATTACTTGCACACATTTTACACATTGCAGCTATTGATGGTTCTGTGAACTTTGCAGATCCAGAAGAAACAAAATCAACAAGCTCTACTAATGTTTGATGTTTAACATCTTTCTCTGTACAATTCTTATCATAAACAGTGCAGCAAAGATTCAACTTACTGATAAACAGGTTTTGCTTCTGTATATTTGAAACATCTTTGAAAGATATATGGGGATCAACTGCTTCCACTCCAGCACTCAAGCTTGCTGGAAATACCACTGATGATACCCGCTTCACTGCATTTAATTTGTTTGAAATGGCAACCCCAACATTCGAACACTGAAAGACATTTGCAAAAGTAGTAGCACTCCCGGAATCACTCTGAGCCGAATCTGATGTGTCAGATTTTGGCACCTTCTTGGGCAATTTGCTAAGAATTTGCTTTAACATAGTGCCAATGTAGCAAACCTAACAGACAGAACACCAGCATGAGTTTATTGGTGAAATGAACCATAAGAGCACACGAAAACGTGCAATCATATAACAAAAAAGCAAACTAAGACCCGCGTATGAGAGTTTATAGTGCATCTAGGACCAATTTACAGATTAAACCCAAGAACAAAAGGATAACAACTAAAGAAAAAAATAAACAAAATCCAGTTAAGAAAGAATACAACAGCACAACCAACCTAAAACGTACTGCAGCAAATACAGACAAAATCAACAGGGAGACATCAGTCCTTGCACAATATGTGTCGATGTAATAAACAGTAATTCGAAAAATGCATTCGGGGTATCTTCTAAAGAACTACGAAGAGCAACAAATTCTAACCAGATCTAAGGCTTCTTTGCAGAATTCAGTAGATACGGATGAGTTTCATTATTTTAAAGAACAGACGAAGTTCATCTGAACAAGTATTTAAATAAAATCGAGAAGAGCAAGAATCAAGAAACAGTAAATCAATACAAGTTTAAAAAGTTTTCAGTGGAAGCAACAGTGAATGGCAAAACCCAAGATCGGGGTCTAAGTTAAAAAATTACAAAGAAGTTGAGGAAGCATTAAAGCACTGCACAATCCTTGAACCTTACGTGAGCATTAGCAGACAATTTTATCCATTAAGAAAATAGTAAAAAGGGAGTCCCGAACAAGACAAGACAGAGGAAAACAGTACATTTAAGGATTTAAAAATCTGCAAAGGTGGTAATTGAGAGAGAAGCAGAAACAAGCAACCTGATTTGGTTGGGAAAGAAAAAATTGGAGAGAAGAGAAGGGGAAGTAGTCAAAGAAGTAAGAAGCATTATAGAGAAAGAGAGAGAGAGAGAGAGAGAGAGAGAGAGAGAGAGAGAGAGAGAGAGAAAGAGAAAGATGGTGTTTTATTTGTTGGGTGGTGAAGAAAAAGAAAGAGAGTTTGACGTAGAAAATGAGAGATTTGTTTATGGTATGTTTGGAGAATAGAGAGAGGAGAGACCCTATCTGGGGATTTCCATGACCGATTCCTGGATTAAAGAGGACAACCGATGCGACATGTTACTTACAATTCTAGTCTTAGGTACACCGCTTCCTAACCCCACTCCCTAAATAATTAACATCTCATGCTCTTACTTTTATTTTACTATTTACTTTTAATCTATCTTATTTTCTTCAATTTTTTTTCTAAAATTATTACTCCTCTAATTTCATCATGTTAGTATCCTGATCTTCAGTGCTGCTAAAAATTATTTCTCAAATTGTTTTTTGGTTCAATTTTTTTGTTTATTAAGATACAACTTAAATCAAATTTAAAAAACCCTATTGTTAATTTATTTATACACACAACAGCACAAAACATATTTCAGGATGGAAAGATGCATCCCTTATATATTGTATTGTAATACCACAATCAAATTATTTAATTATAATTTTTTTGGCACCTCCTAAATTTATGTATTGAGCCTAAAATGAAGACATAAACATGTGTATTAATAAACTGTGATTGTATTTTTCTTATGCAATATCATATAATGAATTATAAATTTGTGATGTCTTTTTCTTGTAGTTGTTTATAGGATTAAGCACACTCATATTTTTTTGTAAATGATCTTCAAATATGTAGACATAAACAAAATGTATGTTTGTCTAGATTGTCAATAACGTATGCTTTACGAGATCTATAAATACAACATATCTAACTTAAAAGTCAATTTTGAAACTCTCGTATTTCCCAACTCTCCACTCTCATTATTATTATACTGATTCTCACTCTTTTATTTACTTAACCATCAAAGACCATTTTCTAAATGAATCTCTTGAAGCTTAGTTACCAGATAATAGAAGCCTGAAATTCAAGAACGAATGTTCCGCCTCCAAAACTTTTTTGGCTCAAAGACTTTTGGTTAAATTCGGTAAGAATCTTACAAAATTTTATAATTAAAAAAGAAAAGGGGAAGAGAGGGAAGGGAGTATGATAATACATTGTCATACCAAGTGACATTTCTTCTGCACCTCTTTAATTTCATCACGCACCTACATATATTTTAAATTTCCCATTTTATTCTCTTTTTATTTTGAGTTTTGAAACGTAGAATTTGCAAATTTTCGGAATACATAATCTAAAACGTAAAAAATATATCTTGAATTATATAATCTATGTCATATAATTTTGAATTGTATAATTCAAAATACAATTTTTTTTTTAATTTTGCATTTGAAATTGTAACATTGAAAATATTAGTTTACATTTTGAAATTATATAATGCGAAATACATCTTAATTTTACATTCGGGACTTGGAGAATCCAAAATGTATCTTTTAAGGGAATAAAACTGTGTAGTTGTCGCAGTAGTAGTGACCCATGCCACAGCTCTCAAGGACCCATTCATAGAACAACACGTAAAGATATCACCCCTTTAATGATACACATTCATTATTCTTTATCATCCATATGCAAGTAATTACAAATTCTCAACACTTCAACCCACAACACAAGAACAAATCATCAAATCAACACTACCCTTTTATTTTCTTTTCAATCTTAGTACTGCAATACCCATGTTCATGGGGTTGAAGAAGGTGTTATAGCTGGTTGGTTCAATGTTGCTTCGGTGGAGCTGCAGGAAGAAGATGGGGGCGCCAATAGAGGTAGGTGAAGGAGCTTCGGTGGAAGTGGAGGAAGAAGAAGAACCAGCACCAGTGGAAGTAGAGGAAGGGGCGTTGGTGGAGATGGAGAAAGAAGGAAGGGGAGAAGAATATGGAAGGAAGTTAAGAATATGGAGGTGCATGAACAAAGTATGGAGATGCAAGAAGAAACACTCCAATAAATTTTTGCATTTTCCAATCTAAAATGTAAATTTTATTTTTCAAAATATATAATTCAGAATATATATTTTTATTTTATATTCTAAAATATATAATCCAAAATATAAAAAATATTATATTTCAAATCATATATTCTAGGATACAAAATTTTAAGGAGGTCCAAGTTGAAATTATGAAATTACCGGAAGAAATGGCTTAACTTACCATAAAAACAGCAAATGAGAGACCCAAGTCAGCCTGCAACCTATAGAAGATACATTTATTTGTTTTGGTGTGTTGCGTCTTTCCTTTAAAGGGAAAGGAAAAATGAAATTATACTAACATACAGGCTTAGCCATTTTGACGAACAATTGAATATTGATGACACCTAAGAGTAGCATGACCATAAATGAAATGGAATTCAACTTTCCCACCCTTCTTCCATTCTTTACAAGTAACAATTTTATATATTTAAGACATGTAGATCTTGATAAAAACAAAAACGAAGCTCCAATGAGGTTTGATCCAATCTGCAGGTGGGAAAGGGAGTTTATGCCACTTCATCCAGTTATGACAATCAATATTTAGGTGCTTTCTGCTGAAACCTGACTCAGAACTCCAAAGTTGTTTGCAGACTTGGATCTCCATTCGGTCCTACCTCTCACAATTTCAGCACCATCTTCAAGTCGAAGCAAGTGTTTGCACTCAAAAAGTCCACCGTCGGCTAAACTGCCTACATTAGCACCAGATATATCAGTCAGGGAATCCAGCACACTGTTCCTGCCACACTCCCTTCTGTACTCCAAAGTCATGGCACATAACTCATGACTCTCCAAAAGTGGTTGTGGAGCACTCTGCAGTAATCAAAGCAAAATATTTTTGGTTTAATGGATTCATCAAAATCCAAACTAAACGAATAAAAATCATTGTTTATCCTAACAAATAAAACACACTAATAAAAAAGGGGACTCTAAAGTAGGACACGAAAAGATCAAACGAGGAAAAGTAGTGTTTTATTTCCCCATCTACCGTCCCATTTTACAACTCTCAGCTACTTTCAATGCACTTCACGAACTGTCATAAACTACTTTCATACGAGGCAAAACTATGATACAAATTTGATATTTTCAAACAACTTTCACTTGATAGGACTGGAAATCAGAAAACATGATCTTACGAAATGCTTTCGGAAGCTAAACCTGAAAAGGTATTGAGACTCAAGCCCAGGTTACTCTAAAAAGAACTAACTGACAGTTGCATTGGCACACTGTGGGTGTTGCATAATAACAGTATCACCATTGAACCTGCCTTTAAAAGGTCAAACGAGCTCTACTAATAAATCGCGCTAAAAAAAGAAATTAAGGACCGATTAAATAACAATTCAAGAATAGAAGAAGAATTACCTCCAGAATCCACCCAATGTACTTCACATTGTTAACATGCTGGTTAACATCTAGATCACTCCATCTAGGCTGTAAATAGAGATAAATAACATAATTGGAAAACATCTGAGGTACTTAAAATAAATAAATGTTAGCAATTACATAAAGATTTTGCATACACTTAAACCAGTGCGAATGAAATTAGCTGAATCATCAAGTTTGGATAGTTTTCTTTTATCCTCTTCCACAACTGGAGCAGAATCCACAAAATAAGTGCCTATCTCTCCCCTGACTTCTTCGGGAATTTTAGACAGTTTCCTTGTCACTTTATTCATCATGACCCAAACACTATAGAACATCAAAATAATAAATCAACCAATCAGAAAATCCTTACAATTTCCTAGCACCAAGGTGCAGCAGATAGATGAGTTTGTACTTCATAGCAAATTAGATTGTATTAAATACTGTTTGTGGATTCGAAAATTCTCATCTGCAAAAAATCTTAATACTGCAATTGTTCGACTTTATCAAGATTTCTAAAGGCATGAGAAAAGCAAGTTGAAAGTTAATATTTTCTTAAGATAAAGTAAATATGATATAGAGAATTCAGATTCAGAAAAAAAACTAAAACATATCTATAGGCAACAGAAAAAAGGATTCCTGAAACTGACATCTACCTGGAGGCTCTTGTCAAGATTTCACCCGTTTGGGCATCACGCACAAGCCAATCACGACGCATACCATTCTTTCCTGATGCGGAAACCCAAGTATCGACTTGAACAACATCACCCCTGAAGCAAAACATAGATTCAGTCAGCTTCAGATGAAACAGAATCATTATTTATCGTCGAACAGAGTAAATGTAAAAATAGGCACATGGTATGAGTTGCATCTTTTGAAAACCTGTGTATGCACTGATTGTTTTACCATAATAATGGCGAAATATACAATTTTACTACGAAAGGTAAAAATATCTATACATAGTAGTTTATTGCCCTATCATATCCAGTCTAACAGAGGTACGGCAACTTCCCATTACTCTTTATATATAAAACTTATGTTTATTATATTTATTACCATCCAGGAAGAATTTCATGTAAA
The DNA here is from genome assembly GCF_016808095.1 of Vigna angularis. Lineage (NCBI taxonomy): Eukaryota > Viridiplantae > Streptophyta > Magnoliopsida > Fabales > Fabaceae > Vigna > Vigna angularis. The sequence continues at coordinate 7,505,424 of NC_068973.1, read as the reverse complement.
TGGCAGACGTATTTCATTCACAACTTCAGATTATGAAAAATAAAATTATTTTCAAATATGATCCATAATCTATTCCAAGCACGCATTAAATCCCAAGTTTCCAACTCATATGTCACTTTTTTGCAAAAACAGCATGCCCAAGCAAGGGAACTGAGAAATAAAAAAAATCAACCAGATATTATGAAAAGTCAAAGAAAAGATGATGACAAAGACAAAAGAAGATATCAACAGAAGAGAGCATGGATGCTGTTGCAATTCACTCTATAAAAAGCCAAGTCAAACTAACATACCATTTAGGATACCGATCAACCACAACCTGCATCTTGGTAACCACCCAAATCAAGTTCTTCTTACACATTTCAGGCGTGGAGCCAAAACCATCACCAAGAAGCCCCGCAGTCTTAACATGATTAAGAGCTGTCTCCTGTTGTTAAGACAAATACAAAATAAAATAAAATAAAAAACACCGACATACAACTTGACAAAACTTAGAATTGGAGTTTTATTTCGTAGCATGCATGCAAACAAACGTTTAGTATACCAATTATCTAAATAAAATAGGATTAAAATTAGAGTTTAAACTTTGAAGTCGCATGCAAATATTTATCATACAGATTTCCAATTCTCACGGGAAACACCGCTGATAAGTTGTTTTTCATGAGCTGACCTGCAAATGATTCATCATCGTCTCTATAGACGCGGTTTTGTCAGCGCCAATTTCGTAGGACCGAATTGAGAAGTTCTGCCTGAACACAAGCCCGTCCTCCACAATCTTTCCTATCCCAAAGGGGTCAACGAGCATGTCGGGCCGGCGCGGCTTCCAATCGAGCATCATCCACTGCTTCTCCGCAGCTAGGAAGGCGGTGGTGATGGCAGCGAGAAGCATGCTCCAATCCGGTAACTGGTTGATGAAAGTCCTCGGAGCAGGAGTAAGTGACGATGAAGATGGCAAATCATCCTCAACCTTCACGGTGTCGTTAACCTTCGGAGGGGCATGAGCGTTTGCCTTCACCTGCAAGCCACCGCATAAACCATTTCTCGGTTGGAGTCCTCTCAGGCTCGCAGACCCACCACCCAACTGCGTCTGCTTCCCTTTTCCAGAGTCCGGCGAAGGCACAACAGGGATAAATGACGCCGTTACGGCTGTTGCAACCATCGTGAATACTCCTACGCCTGCATGGAAAGTTGAAACATCATTAAAAAATAAACGTGTTAATATCCAAATCGTAAGGCCAACCTGCAAGAATATTTGAAGAAAACAACAACATCAATCAGAAATTTCTGTTACAAAAAAGAGAAAAAAAAATGTATAAAGTGTAAGTTACGACTGATTTTTCAGACACCAATTTATCGGTGAATTAATGTATAATAAATGCGAAAGTCGGTGTAGATCTGACTTTGAATACAGAAAACGAAACACCACAAACCAAGATTCATGCTATTGAAAGAAAATTTAAAAACCATTGGTATCGGTATATTATAATTGACACAAAAACGATGAGTTGCATCGCAATGCATCAGAATCCAGGAGAAAACGATTGAAAGAATGATGAATGGATATGTGTTACATTTGATTTGAGAGACCCGAATGTTCCATTTGATTTGTGAAGCGAAATTAAAAAAGGAAAAAAAAACGAAGCATGGAAAGTTGGGAGGAGGGTGGCGGGAAGAAAACGCAGCGTTTAATGTTGATACCTTGATGAATGAAACGGAGAAAAGAAGAGAGGGGAGAGATGAAACGGGTAGAAGTGGATGGCGAAGAAACAGAGAAAGAACGCACTTCTTCGTTTTCCCGTTCCAATGTCTCTCTCCTTCTTCTTGTTCTCGTTTTGGGAATGGAATCCAAAAATTATGGATGTTGTTGTGGTATTTTTTGAATTCGAAAAGTAAAAGGTAAAGAAAATATTAATATAAGGCGTGTGTCTGATAGGGCCAGCGATTGTTAGTGCCACCGAATTAGCCTCCAAACGCTTTCTTATATACAACACACCTGGCCCTCCCGCTCGCCTCTCTTCTCTTTCGAACTCTTTTTTTTTCAAATAATTTAATAAGTCCCAAATAATAAATAAAATAATAGTAATTTTGTTTTAAAGTAATTTACAGATTAAATTTCCTTATATTTTTTCTGCTACATCAAATAAAATATTCAGTGATTTAGTTAGCCTAGATGTTAGTAAGCATTCATTCAAATTATTATAACATCGAATTAAAGAAACTTATTAAATTGTAATAATTTAGTTTTCGATGAAGTTTTACGTATTGCTATGAGTAGCTTCGTAACTATGTTCCCCACAAAGTCTTGGTCTTTAATATGTTGCAATCAAACCAAAGAAATACTACCAACTACCTGTTTTGGTCTTTCGTCAATGTCTTTTTCTCATCTTCAATCGCAGTAATAAAGACTTCTCATATTCATTTTAACTTTTTATTGTTATTTATCATTGTTCAACTCAAAAAGAGTAAATTTGTAGAAAAAGAAGAACCAAGAAATTGAATAAGAAAAAAAATTGCATATATGTATTATTGATAATAGACAGAGATGCCATGTTCAAATAATATGTATCATATCATATACACAGTTTAATAGGAAAAAAATAATTTATTGTTTAAATAGGTGTAAAAATGTGGAGATACACAAAAAAGAGAAACATTTTGTATTGTTGTTTTTATCGGATTTGGCCTAACAATTTTCAGGTGAACGTGTTATTGAGTTTCGAAACATCACAAAAAGAAAATTGGTATGCAAAGATTTTCTCACGATCGTGTTAGTAAGAAACTTTGGATAAGTATTTGTGAGAAAAAGCAATTATAAGATAAGATATTTTCTATGTGACAACATGTATTTATAGCTTTTTTAAAGCGATTTGAACTCTTATTTTTTTTTCATCAAAAATCAATTCTCTTGCGTAAAATAAGCTTTTGTAATGGTAGAAGGATAAAGATGAAAAGTAAAAAAAAGTTAAATATGATTTTAGTTTTTAAATTTTGATGTGTAAATAAATTTGTCTTTGTGCAAAATTTTAATATATTTTAGTCCTCAAACTTTAAAAATCAATAGACATACTCCTTTTAACACAATTACATTAAACTTTTTTGACATGTCAAACACGTTTCATATAATATTTGAGTTTGTTTTATACCATTTGACATATTCTCTAATGTTAACATGTCAACTGAAAAACGCATTTGAAACACAACAAAAATTTAACATAATTGGATTAAAAAGATTTATAAATTTATTTTTAATGTTTGAGAACCAAAATATACTAAAGTTTTGGATAAAGACAAAAAAAAAGTGGAGATGAGAGTCGCTTCCGATTTTCCGCCCTACAAAGCCAGCCAATTCGTTACCGGCTAACTGGAGGCCGAACAAAAGCGCGGCTACGACAAACGACGAGTTTCCTTCCCGGACGGGGGCACGTGTAACAGCCCTGTAGGGAACTCAGAGGAGTTGGTGTTAAAGACCGATAAAAATTCATTCTAACTAGTAGCTACTCATTACACACAAGAAAGAGTGTAGGTTTCAGTTCAGTCTACGGTCTCCCGTCGGATATCACTCACTGTATTCCCTGCTTTGGGAGTGAGAAGTGAATCAGGGACTTGCCATGGATACGAGTGAAACGAAGGCACAGGCCATTGTTTTGTATCAATTTATTCATTTTCTGACCTCTGAGGAGACTTCCCCGCTTAAGCCATAGTCAAAGACCTAACCACTCTGCTTGGCTCTCTGTCAAGAGAGAACCTTCGCTCCGCCTTCGGGGTACTAGGTGAAATGGGTTACCTCACTCCTATCCATTGATGTCTTTTCAATTTCGCGTGAAAGTTCATAAGCTAAAGATATATTTAACCATTAACTTAAAAATGAAAATTCATAAATAACAAAATATAATAAAAATGAAAAGATAAACAAAGAAATTCTTTAAAAACAAAATATAAGATAAAGAGAACCTAAAGATAAAAATCAATTTTAATGAAAAAGATAATGTTCAAAATTTCATACAAAAACAATATAATATTTTTGTAATGGGGTACTCTTTAATATTTTTGTAAGATGTAATTTGAAAGGATTTAAAACAAAAATAATTTATCCAAAAACATATTTTTTTGTTAAAGGATTACACACAATAACATAAAAATCAAATGAAAATCAAATGGACAAAACAAAGTAAAGAACATCTTATCTTTGTTTAGATACTTAGTACGTTATTTATTAATCATTTAAAAAAAAGTTTATAAAGAATTTAAAGATAAAAGTATTAAATAATTTAAGTTAAAAATTAAACTCAAAACATATTTAATCTAACAGTTATTTCATATATCTCAAACATAATTTATATATAAGCTTAATTATATTTTAAGTATTTGAAAACTTTTAATTGAGTTTTTAATAAATTTTTATGGTTATTGAAAATTTAATAAATTTAAGTTTGTAATTAAATTTTCTGTTGTTAGCCTTTTATGTTAAGTTAGTGATATGACTTAAGTGACTCATGTTTGTTACTATCTTACCATGTTATTTGTTATGTTGCCTGGTTATCATCACGTGTAATTTTGTAATTTTATAATTTCATAATCTTATAATTATATTGTCTATAATCTCAAAATTTTAAAATTTTATATTTTCATAATTTTATAAAAATTTATATTTTCATAATCTTATAATTTTATAATTTAATAATTTTATGATTTTATAATTTTATAATTCTTTATTTCTATAATTTTATAGTTTTATAATTCTTTAATTCTATAATTTATAGTTCTATAATTCTATAATTTTATTATTTTATTATTTTATAATCTTAAAACTTTATAATATTGTATTGTTTTTTATTTTTTGTTTTATACTTTTATAATTTTTATTTGCTTTAAAAATAATTTTCTTTAAATACAACAAATTATTGGGTTGATCTAAAACTTGTCTTTAAAACTTGTCTAATACTTTAGTTAACCAAAAATATGATGTTGAATTGGAAAGTAGTAATCAAGTAGCATTATATAGTAGATTTAGTTGAAAAATATAGATTTTGATTGGTGAAATTCTAATATAAGGTTTGGATGGAAAAACCTGAGGTTTAAGGTTTGTTTTTAGTTCATTTAGAACTTTTTTGAACACTTAGTTTACCAAAATGTGAATATAAATGGATAGAATTGAGTTGTGAGCTTTTAAATGTTAATTTTTGGTTGATGAGTCTAAATTATGGTGAAATAATCATAGTGGTGCTTAAGTTGAATCATAAATGTGTTGGTGAGTTACATCTAAGGTCTAAAATAGCAATTTGGTTCGTATATGCATTGAAGGTAAGAAAGTTTGAGGTTGGTAGGTCCAGATTATGCATAACTGCTATTCTATAGAATTCTGCAGACTCGCTGAACGAGTATGGTCGTTGGGCGAGCAAAATCCACTTATTTTGGATTCACATAACAAAGTCTATGGTGGTTGGGTGACTTTTAGGAGATTTTAAATATGTAAGTTCCAATGATTTTCTCGTTGAGCGAGAGATTGGTTGTTGGGCGAGTGTGTTGTTTAACCTTTTAGCTTAGCAAACATATTTGGTGGTTGAGCAAGTAGATCTAGTGGTTGAGCGAGTGAGTTGTCAGACATTTTTAGCGAACACAAGGAGATTTGATGGTTGAGCGAAAATACTAGGATTTTAACTAAGTTTACTCATACCTTTTATGATGTGTTTAATGTCTCTGATGAAACAATGGTTGGTTAATAACATGATGAGGAACATGTATGATGTTTATTTAAATATAAGTTTGTGATGAGAATGGATGTGTTTTGGTTGTTTTATTTGTATTTCTCTTATATGTTTGGAAGTAATTGGTATGATTATTACTTTTATGTTCAATGCAGTGGTTTGAAATATATGATGGTATGGATTTGAGGTTTGTAAGAGTTCTAAGGAAGATTCTTAATGGTTGTATCAAAGTGTTATTGGTATGAATGTAGGGAACTCAATTTTGGGGGTCATCCTAACACTCTAACGGTCATTCATTCTCAAGTAGAGAGGGGTGAGGCACGTAGTGAGAGTAGTTGGAGGTCCTAGTGTAGGGGCTTTACATTGGCCTAAGGCATTGTTTAACGGACAAACCTTGTGAGTGTGGTAGGGTGAAACACATTGACAATGACTCTACAAAGCAGTAGAGGCCATTACAAGTGCATGACCCGCCATAGCTCGACATTCATACCTTATCCGGATAGTCAGTTTAGAACTGTATGCTTAGGATTACTTGATTCATTTGTGGTGTATAGTATTTACACTTGAATTATATGTATTTTTTTATATATTATTTTACCCTTACTTTTGTGTGTTTTGTCTTTTTTTTTTACAATATTAATCACCTTAATGATGTGAGCTCAAGGGAATGTCAAAGATGAGCAAGCCCTATTGAACGGTGGAGTTAAGGAGTATAATAGGAAGTATAATGGATATTCACCATTCTCTTGTTTATGTAAAATCAATTCTTAAGTTTAGTTTTGTTAAATGTTGGAATGTTACAAAAGATATTTCAAAAAAAAAAAGAAAAAAAAAGTATTTAAACTATTTTAAAATTCGATTTGTATAGATATAAAATTATTGAGTGTGATAAAAACCATTTCCATTTACATTTTACGTCTTAAAATATTTGTTGAAGATGAATGAATGTAATTTTGATGAATGAAGGTGAGAAAAAGTAGGAAGAGAGAATTTGTGTGAAAGCGAAGTGGAGGAAAGTATAATGAGAAGTTAGTTAATTAGCGAAAGAGAGATGAGAATGGGAACCGGATATTTGGTTGCATATTAATGGAAGATGGTTGAGAGAATGAGAAGAATCATGTGGCAAATGAGAAAGGAGAAAGCAACATTACTCAGCAATTAAGCACACACTTAATTTCTCATGTCTATGCCGTCAAAGCTGGTTTCTTTTAATTCACTTTGCTTTAGGTATGTGTTTCTGTGTAGATAGCAGTTGCATTCTTCCACCTCATCATCACGTCACTGCCTCCTCTTCCCATCACCAAAATCGGTTGCTTAATTATATACAATCAACTTTAATTTATCTTTATTTTTTCTAAAAAAATTAAATATTACAATCATATTGTTTAAGAATCAAGATTTAAAATCTTTGATTACTTCTTTCTTTTTTTACTTTCTGAATATTCTATCTTAATAAATAAATTCTTTATACTAGTAAACTTCTTCATTGATGTTAACCAGAAACATTGAAATATATGAACTTGTTTTTACTTCTTTGATACTTTACTTCTTTCATGAAGTTAATGAAAACAACTTACTCTTTCTAAGGCTCACTCTTTTTTTCTTTTTTTTTTCATTTTTCAATTTTGATGAAGAAAAAGGATAACTCCAAACTTGGGGTTTAATTTATAACTTTAGTCCATTTGGTGTTTAAACATAATTAATTCATTTTATCAATTTCTTCAAATAATGTTGGAGTAGGCCATAGTATGCCTAACAACAAACAGAGACCATATACATATTTAGATTAACAAATAAAAAAGTTGTCACGTACTAATCATTATAATTTCCAGCAGTTAAAGTTATATAATCAATACATAAAAACTATTTATATTCCTATTTTTTGTCAGAACATTAATAAATTTCACATTTATAAATTATTTGTATTTCTTTAATCTTCAACTATGGATAGCCTATTTCCATCTACAAAAAAAAAGTCACCCTCAAAGGAGTATATATGTTTAGCACGTACTATAACAATTTTAGTAATGCAAATTTCAATAGTTTATATTTAAATTGTTATAATTAAAAAGCTTGGACTTTTAAAAGAGTTCATAAATCATAATTTGCTAAATATCTCTCGACAAAATACTAACTTTGACGCTTCATGAATCAAGCAATTTAATGCTGTTTCGGTCAATTTCGACCATAGTTTTGATGTCAATTCTAATTATCATTTGTTTTAACAAGAATTTTGGGATAACAATCATTGTAAAGTTTGATTTAATTACAAATATTATTTTACCAAAGACCATTAATCTTGTAGCACAATTAGGTTAATGAGATTGTGAAGAAAGGGTTAAGAGTTATTGGATCTTCACAAAGAAGGACCAAAACGACCCTCAACCATCTCATCCACACATTTAGGGTAGCTAAACCATCAACTTCAGTTTGGGATCCACAAAAATATACGTATTTAAAATAATTTATCCATAAACATAAAATTGTAAGAATTCAAAAAGTAATTACAAATTAAAATTAGAAATTAATACCTTCAAAATTTATTTTATTTACAAAATAAAATTAAAATTTATATTAACTATTCCAATCTCAATTCTATTAAGATAATTACCAAGTTAAAACTTTTGTTATGATTTTATTCTTAAAAAATATTTTAAATATTAAAAAATTGTGTATTTAAATTATTTTTAACTTCAATTCTATAATGATACTAAAGATAAACATATATACTAGTGCTATTAAAATAAGTTAAAACTTATAGGTCAACTTGATCCATCATAAGTTCAAGCCAAATTGAGTTTTAAAAAAATTACAAATTTTAGTAGGACTAAAAATTGAATCTAATTCGTTAAAAACTCAACTAACCCAAATTGAATCCGCAGTGAATCCAGTTGACTCACAAACCCATTCATAAATTTTAAATTATATTAAAAAAATAAAAATCTTAAACCTAAACCCGTGTTGTAGATTTATCCATTCAAAACCTTAATATTATAAATGAACAAGTGACAGTAATTATTTGATATTAGATAATAATTTGTTTTGTATTTTTTTTTGTTTTTGGAGTTTAATATGAATTTAGATTGTATTTGAACTTTATTTTTATTTTGGATTGTATTTAGAATTTAAGATAATTCTGAATTGTATTTGAATTAAACTTTATTTATATTTTAATTAAAAAAAATTGTTATTTTTTTGGAATTGAAGAAAAAAAATATTATAATTAAATAAATCAATAAATTAACCTGTCTAATCTATCAGTGTTGGGTAAGATTAGATTTGAATTTTTTAAGTGAAGTAAATTGAATTAGATTGACTAAAATCGATCCGTAACGAGGATGACTAATTTTAAAAGCACTAATATATACCACCCCATCCTGTGATTTAGTAAACACTTGTGATAGCCATGTTATTTACAGAATAACGGAGAAACAAAAAAAAAATACTAAACTAAATTTGTTAATAAATAATTGTATAACATATAATGCCAAAATTGTTATCTTAAAGCTGATTCTGAACTATGAAATTTCTTGAAAGAGAATGACATACAAAGAATTTACATTTGTTATGGTGAAAGTTAAGAAAGCCTGCAATTGGCAGATGTAATCCAGTTATGTATAAGTTTGGTCTCTCAACCTGGTACATGGTAACAGTGGATGAAGTAGATGCAACATAAAATTATAAAAATGAATAAACATTGAGGTTTTATTTAGAGCATAATTAATGAAGTAAAGGCAGCATAAGGTACGATAAGTTGAATAAGGAAAAGGTTTGTCAAAAATCAGAATGGAGCAACAAAGCTTGTGTAAACTTTTGAGCAGCAGACTCAGGCAAGCATATGCACACGATCATAGAAGCATCACTGCAATCAGCTTCTCCTTCAGGAAGAAAGACACAAACTTGAGGTGTGGGAGTTAAATCTATAGGACCAGCATAGAGTGGCCTACCCCACCCAAAATCTGCACACTTGTATATTGAGAACCTTGTCCATTGAGTTATTGTTAGTTTCCCACCAAACTCAAGTTGTCTTGGCCTATCCACTTCGACATAATCCACTGTAGATCTCAAATACTCCTCGGACACACTCTGTCTGGCCTCTCGAACCAAAAGGGTTGTCTCGGGTAATTCTCCATGCACAAGCTCAGAGACAGTGCTTCTTGTGCATGCAACACACACCACATTTCCATAAAACCCTTCTTTCAGTGCTGGGTTTCTCAGCTTGTGCCGAGCATTCACCGAAAACGTTAACCTAAGCTGGTAATCTAGTGGCCTCACATCAAGAGCTTTCACCCATGATCTCCATATATGAGCTGCCATGGCATCAAAAGTGGTGCAACCTGCAGCGTCATATGGCTGAGCAAGAGCTTTCACGCGATTCTGGAACTCGCGCTTGATCCTGTAACACTTCTGAACCGGTTTGGTTTGCCACAGTGTCATTGTTAGGTTGGAGCCCTCTTCAATTCTCATAAACTCCAAGTGAGGAAATTTAACCACCGGTGGATCACGTGGCCGGAAAACTTCCCTGTCCCAACAAGGCACGGGGTCTATAACCGGCATCCCTGTTCTTGCAGTAGCAGCCCATGCACCCAGAAATTGCATGGCTCCCATTCCATCACAGATGCAATGGCAAAGCCTCAAACCAAGGCTAAAACCACCGCATCGGAAAAGGGTCACCTGAGCAATGACCAGTGGCATTTCCAGGACTTTGTATTGTTCTTCATTGGGAAACTTGAAGATCAAAGGCTCCCAAGCCGGGTTCGGAGCTGTGAGGTCTCCTAATTCAGTTAAGGCAACATCAGATCGTGCCTCAACAATGAGTGCTCCTTGCTCCGGTCCAAAAAACACTTCTAGTTTACCATTCTTCGTCTCTCTGAGCCTGCCTGATAAAGGGTAGTAAGGCACTAAAACATCAGCGAGAGCACATTGTAGTATTTTTGTGACAGGTTTTTGGGAAGAGGCAGTGCTGTGTAACTGATAAAAATACACTGTAGGTGTGAAAACACGAGCTCCAATCATGTCATCGAGATTGGAAAGGTATAAAGTGTCACCTGGTTTAACAGGAATAGGCCTTGACGGCATAACAGAAGACATTCTATCAATGGTTACAGGAATGGTGAAGTGATGAATATGGAGCTCTTGAACCCATGGAGAAGCCATGAGGAAATTCTCAGGTCATGTGAAATGTGGCTGCATTAATTTGTAGATATAATATTTGCAGAAGCATGAAAAGATGGGGTAGCTTCTCCGATAAACAAAGAAAGATGAAAAGAGACTTGAAGTGAATAAGACGGGTTCTTGAAGATTTGCAGGTGTGAAGTTGGTGACAGATAAATTATATGTTATTTCCCTCACCCATTTACCATCTTTGTATGACACACTTATTACTTCTACATCAATACATAATCCTTTATAATATTTTAGACTCATTATGCATGAACTTTCTTATCTTCGGGGACAACAATTTTCGCATTTCTTAAAACAACATAAATATATCAAATACAATAATGTTTATACTGATACTGACTTACCAAAAATTAGCACTCCCAGAGACAAATGTTCTTCCAAATATGAACAAAAATAAACCATACAGAAAATTAAAGATCATATCACCTCACTTGACTACCTTCATACTTGACAGCACAATTGAAATTCAGTTCATCTTAATTACAACAACTTTCTTTCTTTTTGCGTCATCAGTGGGTCACGTTCAGTTACATTCAAGTTGGATAGCATTTTAAAAGCTTATTTAGAACATGACATTGATATATATGGATCATCTTCAAAGTAACAGAAAGAATCACAAGGCCAGCCTGATGGAGTGGATAAAGTATTTGTTTCTTCTGTAATGTAGACTTTTTTGTCTTTTTATTATCATATATGAGTATACTTTTTTGTTCATTTGCCAATGCAAAATAAACATTTGTAGCTGCTTTTAGATAAGTTGAGTTTGAGCGAGTCTTTTTTCTAATTTTACTAAGTAATAGGATTACATGTTTTTCTTTCTAGTACTGAGGTCACTTTCGAATGCCAATCACTTTCTGTTACTGTGAAGATTTATCCTTCTTTACTCACGTCTAATCGTCAATGTCTTGAAATGATACATTTAACAGTGAATATGTGATTTTTTTTATTTAAAAAAGTCATTGCATACGTGACTTTTATCCTATATAAGTAAGGAATTGACACCTTTTTTTAATTCAAAATCTAGAAAGAAAAATTTTATAGTATTTTTTTAATATATAATAGTTAACTTTGTTATTTTTACCTAATATGTACTTATACTCTTATTTAAATTATTCCCATGGAAAACGTTTCTTATATGAAGACTGTGAATGACATGCAGGGTTTTAGCAAACAAGAAATTTGAGTGAAACCTAATGATGATTTCATAAATGACAATGGTTCCATATAAACATGGTTTGATTTTAGTTTAGATATAAAAGAAGAGAAAGTGCTTAGACTTTTGATATATTAAAGCATGAATAATTGATAAACCTTTACAGGTCTATAATAGAAGAAAGGATGAAATAAAAGATATATATAGTTCGTTATATCTGATATTATAGCTGGAATTCTTTTATATTTCTATCATAGGTTATATTGGTGACAGCAGCTAGCGGTCTGAAAATTGATTTTGTGTAAAGTGTAGGAAAGTGTTCCTTTTGGGTTGTATTGTTTCATACTTTAAGAGATAAAGAAGCATTTATATGGATATTTTGATGATTTATAGATGAAAAGAGGAACTACAGAAGCTTTTACCAAATACCTAGAAGATTCTCATAGCTCTAGACATTTGCTAAAATCACATATCCAAAAATGTAGCTTTCATTTATAAATAATTAAGGAAGTAAAAGAATTTTCAACAGGTCCAGCTGTGCCGGTTAAATAGTTACATAACATCTTTTATAATAATGACATGTCAACTGTACACAATAATTGAAGCAAGGAAGATTAACTTCAAAAGGATAGATTGTTAAACAGCTAAGATTAGGCCTTTAAACATACCTTATATATATATATATATATATATATATATATATATATATATATATATATATATATATATATATATATATATAAAAGAGGTGTTAAAATTATTATTGTTATTGTTTTATACAACTTTCTTAATAAAGCTGCTTTTAGGGTCTATGTAACTAGCCTAAGGGTTGAGTGTTATACAAAATAACTTTTCCTTGTAGACTACCCTTTCCCTTTTTTTATAAATACTTGCTGGTTTTATCATATCCAAATTCAAGTTGCATAAAAGTCATATCCCTTCACGATGTGTCATATATATTCTCAATCGTTCATTTTGTCTTCCCTTATCTTTTTTATTTGGTTAATCTCTTAGTATTGATTGAACTTGTTGTTATTTTTAACGAGCCCACTAGATATTGTTTGATTTTGTAATTATTTCAATCTAACCTCTTGAATATTCTTTCCACATATCACTCTTAACTTAATCAATATTCATTTTACAATAAACTTATTATATATTGACCACGTTTAGGTTGTTTTTCCATAATTTATTTATGACTTAATTAAGTATTTTTTGGCAAGTCATTCCTACTTAAATATTCTTTCAATAAGTTATTTTTAGCTTATTTAAGTGTTCTTTCACAAATAACTTCTAACTTAAACAAATAATTTTAAAAGTTTTTCTTTTAGAACAAGTTCTTTTTAGAGAAATTTTAGAAACGTTTTCTTTAAAGAATTTTCTTTTTCTAGAATGAGTTCTTTCCTTTTTTTTATTCTTCTTCCTCTCAAATATTACAATGAAAAATAGAGATGTAATAACGATTATACAACAACTATGAAAATGGTGAGATAGTATAATGAGAAAGGATATTTTAGTATTTTTGAGTTACTATTGCATGTACTTAGTAATGATGGAGTGCAAAGAAATGACCCAAATCAAATTATCCCTTCAATCTCAAAAGGAAGATTCTTCACCCTTAAACTTTTTTTTTCTCATTTTACTCTCTTAATAATAACAAACCGGATAATATAATCTTGGAGAACTTATCGAATCAAGAAATCCAATTAATTTTTTTGAAGATGTAGTTGCCGAATTTCACATAATCAAATATATTAGGATACTAGAATATAGAGAAATCATGGAAAAACATAATTTATAAGCATGAATATTTTAAGAAATAAAATAATTATTACATAAGAATATAAATATTAAATTTTATATTACTTTAATGAATTAAAATGGTTTTAATAAATATAAAGAAAATATATTATATTTTTCATTTAATTTGTTTGTGTGTTATTATTTATCATTAATCCTATTATTTTATATTATATAAATTTTTTTTACTTTTTATAAGCTTGTTTTTTTTAATAATAAACTGTAAGAACCTGAAAAATAATTAGAAAGTTAATGGAGTAATTAATTTAATGAAACCAGAACTTTGCATTTAAAAGTCCATTTTCAGACATCCTAGTTCATTAATCCAACTCCATTCTTTCTCTAAAAACTTAGTTCTTCCTTTTTCTTTGCCTTCTCTCTACAACCTCTGTCTTCTCTCTTCCATTCATCCTCTCTGAACCAGTAGACTTCTGTTTAGGTGGTGCCAAAACATCCGCAGCGTAGAGAGTTTCGAAATCACCTGATTTGTTTTGGGTTCTAAGCTGGTAAGTCCCTCCATGCAACTTCTTCTCTGTCCTTGAACTAGCACATGCAATCTCTGTAGTTGCATGAGACTTATGCTTTCATTTTCTTCAGTTTTTCCACTCCATTTTAGCTCTAAGAACTGTTTATGTCACCAATGTGGTGTCTTGTAGGGTTTGTTGAGTTCTCACAACTCAAGGTTCGGTTGAAGGGTTCTTATGAGCTGTTCAGTCAAGTTACTCTCAGGTAAAGGGAGCTAGGATATGTTTTTTTATTTGGTTGCATGATTTGTATGTTGCGTTTTGTATTGTTGTATTGTTTATGTTGTGTTTTGACTTTGAAAGATTTAGTTGCATGTGTTGAACCTTGGGACCGTGGAAACTAGAGTGTGATGTTTGTATATTGTTTGGACGTATTTAATTGCTGTAATAACTATGTTGAAGTGCTTGTGGTGAGATACCTGTTGTATCAGTGAATGAGTAGGAAATTTGGGTGTTCTATTAGGGTTTTGGGTCACTTGAGAGGAAGTGAGGTAGTGATTTTGGGAAGTAGGAGTTCTGGGCACATTTGGGCTGTTGGGACATCTTAGGCAAGTCATTTGTGACTTCTTAGGATCATAAAACTAGACTAGAACATGTTAAAAGTGGTACAATCGAAATTGGGTCCTCAAGTTATGGAAAATGATGTTTCAAAAGATAAAACTTGATCTTAATCACTTTAGATTAGTAATAAGGAGAGTTAGGATCATCTAGATAAGTTTAATTAAGTATAAAACATGAATTAGGAGTGTTAGAAGTTGGGGAAAATAACTAGAAATGGTAAAGGGTGTGTGAGTTGCATAATTCTGCAGAATTTGCGTTCTACAGATTATGCAGACTCGCTATGCGAGCTGTCTCGCATAGCGAGACCTTGTAGAGAGTGCTCACTGTTTGAGTCATTCGTTGTGCGAGTTGGTGCGTTGTGCGAATGACCGGAGGGTGCTGCTCTTTGTTTGTGGGTTTGTTTGGTGAATCCTGTCGCTATGCGACTAGTGGTGGTCTGGAACCACTACCCTTTTAATTCGAAGAGCGAGATGGGCGCAAAGCAAGAGGGTTTGGGGTGTGGTCTCTGTCTAGGCTCTCGCATAGCAACCTGGGTGAGCTATGCGAGAAGGTTGAAAGTCTGATGCATGCTGCGAGTTAATTCGCATGGCGATATAATGGGGTGCGCTGTGCGAGACCATCCTGTCTCGCCTTACGCATAGGGTGCGCTGTGCGAATCCTTTGAGTCCAGTCTTCTCTTTTGCTCTCTTTTCGGTTGAATCAAGTGTGTGAAATGTTTGGAATGCATAGTATGATGTGGTAATGTGATTATATTGCAAGTATGTGAGTGTATGAGACATGTTTGGTGATTGAAAGTATGTGGTTTTAAAAGTATGGTTGATGGACGTAATTCCCTAGATCTCTAAGGAGGTTACATGGTGGTGTCTTATGTTATTGGACGTAATTCCATGGATCTCAAAGGGAGGTTACATGGTGGTGCCCTATATTATTTGACGTAATTCTATGATCTTCAAGGAGAAGATTCATGGTGGTGCCCTTAGTGTTTAGAATGATTTGCATGGTAGCTCAGTCTTGGGAGTTATCCTGAAACTACAATGGTCAATCATTCTCAAGTAGAGAGGATTGAATCATGTCGTGAGTAGTAATAGGAGGTCCTAGTCTTGGGTGCTTCCAGTATGGACCAAGGTGAGTGATAATGGACTAACCTCGTAAGTGTGGTAGGGTGAAACCCATTGGCAATGGCTTTGCAAAGCAGTAGAGGCCACCACGAGTGCATGACCCGCCATAACTCGACAATCATTCTAAGTCCGGACGAGTCAAGTTTAAGTGCAACAAGTCATGTTTGTATAGCCTAGTATATCTGTCTTATTTGCATATTATGTGTGAATGTTATAACATGATTTTTATATCTAGCTCACCCTTGCTTCTGTGTTTGTGTTTTGCTTGGGTATGCTTTTCTTTTGCAATGATCATCCACTTGGATGTGAGCATAGGTGGATGAGATACCTCTTGAGCAGGCTTTGGAGGAAGATGATGCAGCTGCTTAGTTTAGTTAGGACTCTTATTTGTTCATCATCAGTTTGACATACTTTATTATGTTTAAGTTTTAAATTGACTCTATTTAGGATGACTATAAGCTTAACAACTTTATTTACAGTTTACTCTAACTATTCTCTTATATTAAAATGTGGACTTACTATATTATATGCTTCTATATAATATGAGATGTTACATTTATGGTATCAGAGCAGTTTCTGTCCTTAGAAAATCTTGTAGGGTATGTGTGTGCCTTGCTTATGCTTGTGTACTCTTAGTCATGTTTAAGTTGGTTGTCCTTGTTTATTTGAGTTGGACTGATGGTCTTTCCTCTTTGTGTGAACAAAAGATAGCACCTAGGCTTCCTCCTCCTCCTCCCCCTCAGGGCGAGCCATCTGAATCTAACCAAATGTTAGAGATTGTGCTTCAGGCGTTGCAACAACAGAATGTTGCATTGGTTCAGCAAAACACCATAGCCTTGCAGAATCTGGAAGTTGCAAGAGTGTCTGCTGAGAACGCTAGAGCGTCAGCTGATACCACTTAGAGACAATTCATGGATATGATCGCTGGTGGTAGGACTGTTGTAGGCGCGTCTTCATCTGTTGGTCCTAGAATGGAGCTTGGAAAGCTTTCTGCAACACCATCCAGCCAGGTTTGATGGGAAGTGTAGCCCGGATGAAGCTGACCGTTGGTTCCGGGACATAGAGAGAATTTACCATGCTAAGAGGTGTTCAGATGAGAACAAACTGACGTATACTGAATACCTGTTGACTGGAAAAGCAGGCTACTAGTGGAGCAACATGAAAATGAATCTGGATGGGAGTGAATGAAAATGATAATATAAAGTTGTTAAATTTGAAGTTCGAATTCCATAACATACATCACACTAGGACTCTATTAAAATAAATACACTCCATATATTTTATAGGGGTAAAATTGAAAGTAAACCAAAAGTTGAGATGCAGAAAAGAGAAACAATGAGGTGTAAGAAGAAGTCCTGATCTCAAATTCCCATTATCACAAGCTTCGGTCTTAAAATTCAGATTACTCATATTTTTCAACATATATTTGTAATATTAGAAGTTGTAATTTTTTAATTTTTTTCATCTATATAAATAGGTTGTCATGAAATTTAATGCTAACCATCCTATAGTTAATTCTTCGTGTCCTCTTAGCAAAATTCAATCACCCGATTTTAATTTCATCCCATTTATTTATTTATTTTGAATTAAAACTATAACAACATATTTCGAGATTTTATCGAATCACATTTACATTTTCTAGTTTGTTTTATTATTATAATGATATCTCTATTAAAAATGATAATGTAATATTTATAACACTATATATATATATATATATATATATATATATATATATATATATATATAAAGGTAAAAAGAAGTTACCATATAATATTTCTAAAACAATAGAAACTTTTGTAAAAAACAGAAAAAAGATTATGGGATAAAATACCATTGTGCCATTTTTATGTGAAATTATGAATTTAGCTGTGCATCAACGTTTGGTTTGGATATATTTTAATGACAAACTAAAAAAATATATAGATATAATTTTTTAAACTGACGTTAACTTTTTTTTTATATAAAATGATGATTTAAGATAACATTTAAATTGAAATTTGTCAAATGATATATATAATTCAAACGTTAGTCCAAAGTATTACTTAACAAATTAAAAACTTTTCTATTAAATTAAAAAGATTATATTTATTTATTTTTAAACTTTATCAAAATTTGAAATTGAGACAAATTTTAATTTTGTGTACAAGTTCAAAAACTAAAAACATATAAATTTTTCAGATAATATGAAATGTATTTTAAATGGTATATTCTGAAACAAGTTTTTTGAAAAGATTTTCTTTTCTAGAACGAACTCTTTCTTTTTCTTCTTTTTTTTCCCTTCTTCCTCTCAAAGACTAGAATGAAAAAATAGAGATGAAATGAAGATTACACAGAACAGCTATGACAATAGAGATAATGGTGATAAAAGATGTATCATGTATAAAACTTCTTTAAACCTTATATTTAAGGTGATAAAAAACAATTGGTTTCTCAAAATCTCACTTGGTTAATTCAAGAAAAGATTAGAAGTAACAAATACTAAAACTAAAAGCAAAAGGCAAGTGTCTAAAACTGAGCAGGATTCTTCAAATTTACAAAACGAATTTGACATGACATTCAACTCCTAAAACTCAGAAAAACCAAATCTCAGAAGAAAATTCAAAATACTCCGTTATCTTTTTGCTAAAACAAAATCATAACGAAAATATAAACCTCCAATGCTTTCTTTAGGATACATAAAAGTCCTTCATGCAGCAGCAGCAGCAAAGATGAACTGCTAGCTATCATCACGGGAAATTGGCAGCCACTCTGTGATGGATCCTTCTGTGTTATGGTAGCCAAACTAGAGAAATCACAGCTCCAACCCTGTTGGTTATTTACTTGATAATACATATTGAAAGCATAAGATGCATTCCCTTGGAGACTAAGATAATTACAAGAAGAGCCATAACCAAGGGAAGTACAATCAGAAAAGGTACAGGCATAGTCAATGCTACCAGCCAAACCATCAAAGTCAGTAACATCTGGATTCAAAATACACCACCTCTTTTGCAGGTACTTTATACCTTCCACAGGGATAAGACCTTTTTCCTTGTGCTGACCTGTTAAGTCTAATTCATACTTTGGCTTCCCATCAAACTCAAAAACCCCCCAATGCCTCTCAAAGTTCCCAGGAGCAACACTTTTGATGTTCTCATCAATGAGGCTGAACAGGTACAAGTCAATTGTTCCTTTCCTTTTAGGGGTACCCTTTCCACTCAGAGCATGTTTAAGCAAACCAAAGTTGAACCTCCTTGCACTCTTGGCATTAGCATTCTTATCACCATCTGTTGGCCACCCAATTTCCCCAATCAATACCTCCATGTCAGGATACCCTGCCTTGTCTAAAGCCCACAGAAGAGTATCAAGATTTGCATCAAACACATTGGTGTAAAGTGCCTTACCGTCCCTGAGAGGCTTGCTTTTTCCATCAAAAAATGCAAAATCCAAAGGGAAATTTTCGTTGAAATAAAGACTAAGGAAAGGGTAGATATTAACTGTAAAAGGTGCATTGTTTGCATACAAGAACTGGATTATCTCAATGGTGAGGTCTCTCATTTCAGGCCTGAAGTCACCAGCTGATGGAACTGGATTTGAATCAGGTGAATAGTAAATATCAGCATTGAATGGAACAGTGATTTTGACCTTTGAACTCAACCCGGCTTTATTAAGTGATGTCTGTATATTCTTCAGGGCTGGCAGCGTTTTCTTCGCAAAGGTACCATTATATGCTTTAAGGAAAGGCTCATTACCCACAGCAACATACCTGCATAGTTATCATACACAAACCAAGCACAAAGCAGAGTGAGGAATAGTTCAAAATGGCTGTAAACATCCAACAAAAGCTATCACACACGACCAACCAGACCATGAAACAATAACTGGAGTAGTTAACAACAAAATCAAACAAAAAGCATGTACAGTTTATACATTTTCACTTAGTGTCCCTTAGAAGAAGCATGCTGTCAAGTTTCAAACTCCCCATGCTTACTTTCACAAAGTTCAGAATACAAAAACTAAAACAAGACTATAGCAAGCAACACATTCTTTACAACACACTTTTTATTACTAGTTCAAATTTACCATATCCAATACCCATTAAACAAAATAATGAAATCTACAAAATTACGTTATCTTCAATAAATTACAACAACTAATAGAACGACTCAGTCGAGTAGAGTACAGTCTCCCACACGTTTAAATAACCGTGAAGTTATAAAAAAAAAGTTGCATACAAATTTTGTTAAAAAAGTTAACGAAGTAAATGAGTAGCATGAAAATGAAAGAGGAAAAGAATTTGATGAAGAAAAAGGAAAGATTAGTATGATCTCGAAAGTACTTAACTTGATTTTGACGCCACCATTGAAGAAGTAAGAGGTGACATTTTCATAGACCCAATGATCTGCGGCTTTAGGAGTGTTACTTATCTTTTCCAGCATGTTGTTGGGTATTGCGAGCATGACTTGGATATCGGTCCCCATAAGAGCTGCCATAATGAGTTCATCCGCATCAAAGAGCTTCAATTTGGTGAACCCATTTTCCTTGAGCATCTTCACCACCTTCTCGGGGGGAATTTGGTGCGTTGCCATGGTTCCCCAGTTCACGCCAACCCATGCAGACCCACCGGAAACCACGGTCAAGAAGACAAAAGAAAATGCCACTAGATCACCACAATTTCCAACCATTTCTCTGCACTTTTTCTGGATTTAGCAAAGTGGAAGAAAATGAGAGGGGGATGTGTGATTGTAGGAACCACAATTTCCATATATAACTCATTTTGTGCTGTGTTTCTTCATGCTTTTTTTCAATTCCATCTACCACCACAGTTCTTCCTTATTTTTTAGGTTGAGAAACTTAATTTATAAAATATTATGCTTCTACTACCATATCTATTTTTTTTCTTAATTAAATTTTAAGTACATTATATGAATTTAGATATTTTTAATACTGTTTAAATGGAACAGTTAAGTGTAATTTATTCTTTTTTTTAATACCAATTTTTGTAAAAAATATGTGAAAAGCATAAAAAAAATTCTTTTATAGAATTAAAGATAAATAATAATCAGTGAGACAAGAGTTAAAACGATAATTATTTAATGCTAAAGCTAACTTCAAAAAGAATTTAAAGTTTTTACTAACGCCAGCAGCATGGCAGTATTGTTGAGCTCTTATTATTTTATTATTATAATTTATTTTGTAATGATATGAAGAATGTATTCTGTAACTGTTTGTTCATGCAGTAATTCTTAAATTCTTTCTAATCTTGTCAACATAAGAAATTATGTTTTACAATTACTTCTTATATATATATTCTTTATAATTAATTTTATTCATGTAATAATGTTTAAAAAAATTACTCACCATATACTTTTAGTTATTGTAATAAAAAGTTACAAATATTATGAAAATTAATAAAATATTATTATTTTATCACATAATTTAATATATTTATTTTAGCAATTACTAAAATAAGTACTTTTTAGTTATATCTTTTACTATATTAGAAAAAAAGGACCTTACATCCATAATGCAGACCAAAACAATGTGCTAGTAATAATACTAAAGATAAAATAAAAAAGGAGTTTTATTAGTAAGGACAATTAAATGTCTTCCCATTAGCTTATTAAATTTCTTACACCAAAGACTATGTTAGATTGATAATTACCACCTGTTTGAGAAAAGAATAGAACAGGCATTTCAAAATATTTTTGCCTGTAGAGAGAAATTGTAGAGTTGTAGAAAGCAAAAGCCATCACTCAATCTCCCTCCATAGTAGTTAAAAAATTGGACTTTTACTTTCTGCACCCTCAATTTTCTGTTCACCGTCAAAGTTTTGAAATGATCATTTTATCCTTTAGAAAAATGTCTTCCAAATTACATATTCTAGAAATCTTCTAGAACAAGCTTTCAAGAATTTCTGAATAACATTTCCAAAACGAAATTTTCATAACAGAATTTCCAAAATAAAACTTCTGGAACAATTTTCAGAGCATATCAAATGTGTTTTGGAATAAATTTTTTAAAATGAAATTTTCGAAAAAAAAAATTGGAACTAAATAGTACTTTCTGTAATAATTTTTTCGAAATACCTCTACATGAAATATGTTTGAGAAAGAACTTTTTAAAGACTTTTTTTTTTTCTACTTTTTCTCTCTTCTTCCTCTGCAACATCCTCCATCTCTTCTTTATCAGCACAGGTGGTAGTAATAACAACAATGGCAATGTTGGTAGTGAAGAATGTTTGGATCTTTTTCTAGTATTATGGGAGTGGACGAAACAATGGCCAAACAAGTATTGATGTTGAACTATACGGCTAGCATAATAGATTTAGGCCGCTCCTACCATTTTATTAATCTATAAAATAATAAATTAGAATTTCTTAAGCATACAAATCTTGATTTTAACAAGTAAACACATCTTTTGAAATATAAAAACAAACTTCCGATTTATTTTTTTAAATAATAAATAAAGATCCTATATTCAGAGAAAATTTAATTTCAATATAATAAATTATTTTTTTTTATTAAAAATACAGCTTTTTAAATAGCAAAGCTAACCTTTTATTGTTTTGGATTACTCCATTCATGGAGGGTGCTAGAACACCTCTAAACCAACCTCAAGAATCATCCTCTCAAGGGCATTGCTAGTTTACATGATCACATTACTCCAAAAAATATTAACCATTCACAGAATATGTTACAGTTGTTTGTAGCATGTCTCCCACAAAATATTAATAGATTTGATAAACTACAAAGTAAATGAATTCCCAGATACAAGCATTGTAAAGAAACTATGGGAGAGCACCACCAAAAACTAACAGTTAATAATTTACAGATTGATCTTTTGAGAAAGGAAACAACACGAAGCCTCAATTCCAAAAATACAAAGCCTCATAAATTTAACACCAAAAGAACTTTCCATCCACATTTGCCAAGAGAGAAGTTATTATATACAGCACACCGGCTGCTTGAAGTGTTTGACTAACATAAATTCCTGTCAATGCTCTTCTGTGTATTTGAAGATAAAATCGGCAAACAAGTGAGTTGAAAGGCTTTCAGCATGTGCACCAAAGAGTCTTACCCCACATGACTTATCATGAATCAGAGAACTTCTCTGAAGATGGAAGTAGACCAGGAACTAATTTGTCCCTCAGAAGCACAAGAAAGATTCAAGAATACTGGTTTCATGTTTTTCCTGTTACCGGGGTGATGTAGAAGACACAACCGCAACTTGTATGAGGGGACGCCCTGGGAGTTTTGGTGACTCCAGACTTCCTTGAAGAAGAGATGCCCTTTCAGGATTTGAAAGCAATAGTTGCTGCATGTCCTTTGAAAGCACGTGGAAAACAGCCTGAAGGTCTATCTTTAGTTTTCGACAGGTTGCCATGGAATCAACACCACCCCTTCCAGATTGCTGCAGCTGATAAATTGAACTCGAGTTAAATATACACATTTGCAGCATAAATAATTCTATGATTAGGAGTGAAATGCCCTGTTGCATAACATGCTACCTTGCACATAGTATACATCAAAAGGGCCACTGAAGATTAATTGTAGTTTGTTTAGAAGTAAAAGTATGCTTTCGTGATGAAAACATTCGGAAAGTATTACACACGGTACAAAATTTGATCATTGCCTCTTTTAGGAATCAACACTATTTTCAGATAAAACAAAGAAAAGTAAACCTAAACTTAACTAATTTCACCAATTGATACAACAAAAGATACAAAAGGAGCACTCTCCTTCCCACTGGATTAATCCCGTTACAAAACTCAATTGTCCGTAAAAACTGCCCCCCTTTCCCCCTAAACTTCCTTTAAAAAGAGGTCCTAACTTCTAGTAAACACTAAGCTGTAAAAACTACCTTACAACTGTATTCTTAGTTATTGTTCTAAAACCTCCTCCTATAATAAACCTGCAATCCTGTCTTATTGTCAACATGCTATATTCGCTTCTTGTCAATCAATACTGCGCTCCTTGATCGTGTTGATCAAAAACTGGATGTAGTCTTGGTTATCAGATGAACTAGTATAAAAATACCTTATGTAAATCTCTCTCAACTCTTTTATTTTTATATTGCATGTTATATATATATATATATATATATATATATATATATATATATATGCAACTAACCTAAGGAGAGGTTTTGTGAAAAAAGCTTTTGACTATACATTTGTTAAACTTGAAGACGTTCTTCATCAAACACAATCTCTTAAAGAAGACTATTTGATAGATCATCCATCAAGTATAAACTTCTATTTTCGTTCACCAAACAAAGCTTTGCAAAAACTTTTTCAAAATTCTCAAAAAGAATTCAACCCTCTCTTCGTGCTTTAACCTATTTTCCTCATAGGTAAACCTTCAAAGTCTACAAATACTACTTTGTAATTCAAACAGAACAAACTCCTCTAAAAAATAGTAATCACCCATTTTCACATTCAAGTCCTGACATTGACCATGAGTTTGTTTTTTGTACCCATCTCCCAATCTCACCTTACAAGAATTTGTTGGACCAATCTTTAACCCCAAACTGTGTACCAAATCTGATGAAATAAAGTTGTGACTAGCACCAGTCAATTACATCAACACCTTTTAACCATGTATTTCACTGTTTGCGGATGAGTCATACCCCAGCTAAACAAGTCGATAACTCCAACCAGTGACAATGTATCTGTCTATGAGCCTCCTAAAAAGCATGCAATCATATCAATATGTGGAATATTTTACAGTGAAACTATTCTTAGTCAAGTATTCAACTCTCCAAGCTACAGCATATTTATCATTCTCAAACCAGCAAACTAAATAAATTTGCCAAGGGTACTAAACTTTTGCTTTTAGCCTAGCACATTATTAACCAGCTCTTTGTCTTTCCACTTCAATAAGTTCATGCCCATCATCTTAGAGCTTTAATACCTTTATAATAGTTTAATTAGTACATGCATGTGGAAGTATGCATCATATGTAGATTACTAATCATAACTGCTAAGGCTCATTTAAGCTTGAGCACAAATTTTTAGTTCAAATCAAACCTGGTTACGTGGTAGGTTCAACTCAACAAGCTTGAGCATGTTAGCATTCATCTGAGGTGGCTCTTTATGTTCCTACCTCTAATCAAGCCAAATTGACAGTAAAACTAGCCAAATTTGATTCTTAAATTTAAGGGGAACCTATCCTAAAAAGCTAAATGTTAAGGGAAAAAACAAACAATTAAAGACTCCAGTAATCGTCTTATTATACTCATATGGGAAAGTAGTCCAACTTCTTTGGTGCAGTTTTCCATGGGAACACATTATCATCAGATCTGAGAAATGACCATATTAAGCTCCAAACAGACGAATAGGATGGAGCAAATCATCTACTTATTACAATGGTTGCATAGATACCATAGTGTTACAATTTCCCAAAGTAGAAGGAACAATCAAGGGAAAATATGTAATGTCAACAGGGAAATTCAAGAGTATTTTCTTTTAACTTGCCTAAGTATCAATAGCCAAAGTTCTAGACAATATTTAGCTACTATAAGCTCCATCAAATGATTTTTTTCATAATAAGCGAAATTGTGTATCTCTTTTTGATTTCTACACATGTCACTAAATATGATCGTTTGAATTTTCATATCATAGTTTTATGATACTCAGAACTAATGAAAACCTTACATATAATTCAATTATAAACAATTGGATGAGAGGAAAGAAGACAGAGAAGAAAACACATGAATAATAACGGATTTTCTTCTGGTTGTTAGAAGAGAAAACATTCACTTGTAGAAACAAAAGTTCAAAATTTATATTTCATTTTCACAAATTTCTGTTAAAAAATGGACTTTAAGCCTAATTCAACCCCACAAAATCAACTTGTAAGGTGAGGTTTGCACCCACTTATATACTATGAATTGGCCTTATCTCTAGTCGATGTGGGACTCCAACACACCTCCCTCACTCCAAAGTATATACATCTCGAGCGTAGGACTAGACATTAATGAGTGGTCCAATAGCGGGTGGAACAATATTTCCAACAAATAACAAATATCGCTAAGATAAACTCTAATCATGGCTCTGATACCATGTTAAGAAATGGTATTTAAGCCTAACTCAACCCCACAAAACCGGCTTGTAAGGTGAGGTTTACACCTACTTATATACTATGAATTGGCCTTATCTCTAGTCGATATGAGACTTCCAACAATTTCAAAGTATCATCACTTTTACTTCCTCTAAACCAAACAAAGAGGAAATTAATGGTAAGTTTAGTTAAAAAAATCTAGGTAGAAAGGAGAAGATTTCAATGTCAAGAAATGAGGGATATTAAAAACCTAAGTCTATATAAAATATTGCTCTTGGAAAATTCATAATTCATATAATGTCTAAAGGTTACAAACAAAAATATTACAGAAATCAACCCAAACAGATCCTTGGAATACTAAGAAACCTGCATATTCACACAAGCAAATACCAATAAAAAATTAAATTCTCTGCTCTTAGTGGTAGATCAATATTTGATGACATCATGAAATCTAAATAAAAACAAAAAGGGGAGAGCAGCAGAGATAACATAGCTATCATGTCCTTCTATCTGAATTTGAATATCAGTTTTACACTATTAGTTACAGTAGTGGCAGGGAAGTGAAGTGAGTGAGACGCATTAAGGCAGAAATGCAGTGGAGTGGAATATATGAGTGTGCTTTAAGGAGAGAGAAAAAACAACAGAAAATAAGAGGTAGCAAGGCAAGCAAAGAGAGATAAGGATTATATACTGGGTGCGGTAACCGAATAAGGAGAGGGGTAGTTGGTATTAATATGGGCTAGGGTGAGTGAAAAAGCTGGTTCTTCCTAAGGCAAGGGGTTCTCTAGATGTTTTTCTTATTTTCTTGGATAGCATTTTGTACCACTAAGGGGTTCTCTAGTTCTTTTTATTATTTCTTCAATTGCAGTATTGTAACAGAGATTTACACCTTTGATACGCTTCTAATTCAGTAGATAGCATGGACATTACTCGAGTTTAATTTAACATTCCTCCCCGATAAAATAATATTCATTACTCAAAATATACGATGATAGGCAAATGCAAATAATGAAATTGAAAACAATAACAAATCAAACATACACGGAAATAGCAAGTTTTATTCTTGTTGGACAAAGTAAAGGTTTGGTCAATCAACAGTATACATTTATTTGAGGTTCCAAAGAAAGCACATTACCTGTATTTCTCTGAGGAGAAGTCTCTCTATAACATTGAATGAATCCACAATTTCCAATTCAGACAGTCTAGAAATAAGCTGTTGGATATCAGATTTCATTCTGGCTTGCCTCCATAATCTACCTTGCTCCTGTTCAGCAATAGCACGCCTCCTCTTAAACCATGGCATAAAGTTGGGTCCATGTAGGAATCGCCTAATGAGAGTATTCAAGCAAATCATGAGAAGATTATAAAATTTAATAAGAACTGCAAATTCAGCGTAAGGTCATAAATTCATAATGTAGAATACTATATATTATGGAATGGAGAGGTTTGAAGCAAACGCTAGTACATGATTGATAAATAGTGCAAAAATGAGCATTACCTGTACAAGTCAAGCCAATTAGATCTCATTCGCTTTAATATAAACTTCCCTGGACCTCTTGCTGATAAACTTGCAAGAAATTCATCAGCATTGAATGGAGGTAGAGAAGGAGGGTCTATATAAGGAGAAAATCCTTCTGATGGTATTGATGTCCTAAAATATGGGCTAAAAGGAGCCAAAAAGTTAGTAGTGAGCTCCAAGAAGTGTCTCCGTAGTATCTCATTGTTCACAACAGACATTGACTCCTCAACTCTAGGTGACAACCCAGCATCTATAAGCCTATTCAGGATAGAAGTATCTGGCTTCGTTGTGGCAGAATAGGTACTCCAAATGGCCTCCTTATGTTCTGTCATGAGACAAAGAGGACCATCTCTCCGCAATCTAACTGCACTCAATAAATTCGAAGGAGAGAACTTATTTAAGGAAAGTTGTTGAATCCCAAGACCTTCTGGTCTGCCAGAAATTCTACCAGTGGACCTACTCGTAAGAGTAAGCCTGTTTGAATTAGGAGGAGGACTTCCAACTGAGACAATGTGCGGGATGTTACGCAGAGCTTTGAGGAAGAAAAGGTTTGTCACCCCTAAAATCATTGGTGGGAAAGCTTCACCTTCTTGGATTGAGTTTAAGCGTGCAAAGACCGGATCATGAATGGTAAAGTAAGGCCGGAAATCAACACTGCAAAGTAATGGAGCAACCAAACTCACAAGACTAGCTACGGCCTCACAACACTGGGGAGGTGTGGGAGCAATGATGAGAATAGGTTCACCAATGAGTAACAACTCCCACAACAGCCAAAGCTGCAATAAAATCCCTCGGAACGAACCAAAAAGATCTGAATCATGAAAAAGACCTTGTGGGACAGGCTGGTTATTTGGAACAAAGGGTGTCATAGAAGAAGCACCCTCTTCAAAAAAAACTTCACCTTCCAAAGGCAAACTGTGAGCAGGTGGCAAATTCACTTTAAGTGTTGCATTTCCGATAGGAAGATCCATCACCTTACCAGGAACAGGAGCAGGCCATTTAGAAACATAAGCAGCAATATGCTCCAAAGCTTTCTTGCCAATGTCAAAAAACAAAGGGCCCACAATTTGCAACAAAGGTCTAAACACACTTGAATAAGGATTATAAGACAAAATAACAACAGACTTCTGCTCCCCGCCTCGCTTTAATCGCTCATCCTGTCTCTGCCTATTGAACACATAACCATACAAGAATTTGGAAGCATTGCTACTATCAGCAACACTCTTTTCATCTAATGACTTCGTAAGAAACCGGCGAATTCGGAAAAAGAAGATACAATCGTGAATGCTAGATCGGTTCTGGTGCTGTGAAACGGAATCAGGAAAGGAACTATAAGCAATTTCAAGCTCCTCATCGTGTGAAAGACAACCCTGTGGATAACACTCTTCCACAAGCTGGCCTTGTTCAAGATCAAACCTTATAACACAAAAGGCAACAACCCATCGTTGCAATGATTCTGAATCAACACTCGGGCTCACTTCTGTTCTCACTGAAAACGAAGGAGACCTACTCATATCTTCCAAAATATACACAAAAATTGTACACACCAACCTCAGTTTCCCGCTACAAAACCAGCATTATCACATTCATTGGTCAACGGGGCTTAATGTCTAAGGGAAACCCAAATGAAAAGGTGGAAATCTGAGAATTGGGTTTTATTCTCTAACGCCAAAAGCGCAAGAATTATGATGCTACACCAAAAACAACCTTGCTTAACTACTTGTTCGTGTTACTCTGGGTAGCAGATTAGGAACCGAAAAGGGCTTCCACAAGATCCAGGATTTAGAAAACGAAACGAAAATGAAATTAATTGATTGATTGATGAAGATCTGGAAAATGGGTACCTGAAAATGTAAAGGGGTGGCTCAAATCCAAATTGAGAAATTGTATGACAGGTGTAGGTAACGAGAAGGGTATTGGAAATGGATGAAGAAGGGTAATATCACACACTTTGGGAATTTTAGAGAAATAGAATTAGTGCGATATTTTGGGAATTTAAGAGAAATAGAATTAGTTAGATTTGCAATCTGATTCAAACTTTCAATTCCAAATCCAACCTGCCTTTTGTTGGAAAAACAAGTAGCTAAAATTTTGTAAACACTTTTTTCCTTACGAGAAGAAATTTAAAATCTAATCATATACTAAGTTTTCAGTCAACAATTTTTTTATAAAATTAATTTGTATTAAACGTGTTCTGAATTGTAATTATAAAAATTTATATTGATTTTAAAATATTAGTTACATTACGCTATATAAGGTGAAAAATAGGTTCTTCAGAATAAAAATAATATTTTTAATTTTTTATAACATACAAAGCTTTTCACCTTACATCATAAATAAAATTGATGATAATATAATTCATAAAAACAAGTAGTAATAAATACAAAATGCTAAGAAACATTAGAAGGACAGGAAGAATCTTAAG
This sequence comes from Vigna angularis, assembly GCF_016808095.1. Taxonomy (NCBI): domain Eukaryota; kingdom Viridiplantae; phylum Streptophyta; class Magnoliopsida; order Fabales; family Fabaceae; genus Vigna; species Vigna angularis. The sequence continues at coordinate 7,475,392 of NC_068973.1, read as the reverse complement.
TGAAAAGAAAGAAAAATAGAAAATTGAACACATACATGATAAGATAAGTCATTTTGTTGATAGTTATTACATTTACATGATGATGTTTTCCTACCGCAAGTGTTTTACAAATATGTATTCTTATTTTACAAGATGTTGGCCATGATCATTATATTTAAAATCCTAAAATAAGAATTAACATTTCCAACATTAAAACTTCTATAATTCCCCAGATTGTGTTGAAGTTGTGTAACTACAACCAAGGTGTGTCACTTTCTCCTTTTACTCAACAATGTGATTATAATTATTTTTCGATCCTTTTTACAATGATAGCATATATGATGTTCTACATGCATTTATAGCGTTATTATTTATTGATTTTACTTTCTATTTGTCTTATTTATATTTTTCATTTTCTATCATTAAATAAATTTAGTTCATTAGTAATAATTGCACTGTAATTTTTTTATGGATATAATTTTTTTTAATGATTTTAGTTGTATTGGATTCTGTGTTTCCAAGACTTTAAAATAGACAAATGGATCATTAATTTTTAACTCTTGTGTTATTTTTTACTATTTTTAAAAGCTATGATAGATTAAGTATAAATGGAACTTGCATGATTTACACGTTTTAATTGGACTTGCAGACTTAATTAAGTCTATTATTCTTTTGTAAGATTATGGTTAAGGTTTATAACCTATTTAAAGGGTTTATTCTACTCAACACAAGACATGGATATCAATAGAATAATTTTTAGGGTTATAGTTTTTCTCTTTTTATTAGTTGTCTTTTCATATTTCTTCTATATAATAATGTTGTATGATTTTTTTTACAACAGAGAACTAAAATCAATTCATAGATTTAACATCATGCAACAGGAATTAAGTTTTACATCAATCATTCATCAATTTGAATTTGTTCTTTTCTAATTTCAATTTTATTGGTTGTTACATCAAATTGTGTTTCTGAAATTAGGATTTAGATTAGAAATCAATTGAACATTAATTTGATAATTAAATATGAATTTAATTGATTGATATTGAGATTATTCCTATAAATCATTTTAATTCATTGATTGAATTAATTATTTGTTCAACTTGAATCTAACTTTTAGATAAATATGATTTTTGGATCGTTTAGATATTTGAATACGTGGATTGTGTGTCTTGATTATTATTGATATTGATTTTTTTATATTCTTTTATTTTCTTAGTTACGTTTAGCTTTTAATTCTCGAACAAGAGATAGAATATAATTCAATATATTTTCTTAGATAATCAATCTAAATTGTGATTTATATTACATAATTACATAATTTAGAGAACTTTGGTACTAAGACTTGTTTTGAGAAGGTAAGTCTCTCTCAAATTTGATTCAAGATTGATCTCTTGAATTTTCTTGCTTTTGAGTTTTTCTTTTATTTTATTTAAGATATATGTAATCTTACACTTCTCATTGAGTTAATATAATCCTAAGCACATTTTAGCCTAATAAATACTTATAAAAGATTGATTCACAAGAATATATAAGTATGTAACAAAATTTATTCTCTCATTAGTAAACTTGTGATCGTTGAACGCATTAAGAAATTTGTACTTTTTGCTTCAAAGTTTTTCTAACAAAAACATTAATTTTGTGTTTGTATTTGCAAGTTCATTGTTTCCACATTAGTAAACAAACGGATTTGCAATTAATTGTTGCGTTTGTTTCAATTTATTTGCGCTTATTTGCAAGAGAGCGGATTATTCCTTCCACACATTTTGGAGGAGATATGGCATGATATACTATGCATGTTCATAAGAAAGACCAATAACTTTACTCTTTATTTTAAATTACACTACAATTATTACGTACGTGAAAGATGCAAAGTCGTGAGAATAGTGAAGAATCGATTACGGTGCATGTGGTTCTAGTCATGAAATAACATGGAATCGATGCCATGATGTTATAAATGCAAGTCATGATGTTATAAATGCAAGTAGAATCGATTTTGTTCGTTCATAAGGTATGAAATAATTAATTATGTTCGTTTATTGGTATGACAAAATCGATTAGGGTTGAGAATCAGTTTTGTGTATTTAATGAAATAACCATGAGACTAGAATCAATTTCATGGTCTCAGAACATGCACCAAAATCAATTTTGTTCTTTCACATAGGAATCATGGAATCTATTATGTTTGCGAGAGAATCGATTTTGTGTATTTGATTAAATGACCATTAAAACCGAATTGAAATTGAGTTTGTCAAACTAATGAGCTTATTGTATTAGAAAGTGGGTTTTTAAGCCTAACTCAACCCCACAAAATTGGCTTGTAAGGTGAGGTTTGCACCTCACTTATATATTATAATTTGGCCTTATCTCTAGTCGATGTGGGACTTCCAACACACCCCTTCACGCCGAGGTATAGACATCTCGTGCATGATAGTAGAAATTGGGTGGTCCGATAACGGCCCGATAGCGGGTGGAATAGAAGAATAGAATGCCCACTTAGAACTCGCTATGATAGACTCTATGGCTCTGATACCATATTAGAAAGTGGTTTTAAGCCTAACTCAACCCCACAAAACTGGCTTGTAAGGTGAGGTTTGCACCTCATTTATATATTATAATTTGCCTTATCTCTAGTCATTGTGGGACTTCCAACACACCCCCTTCACGCCGAGGTATAGACATCTCGTGCGTGATAGTAGAAATTGGGTGGTCCAATAACGGCCCGATTGCGGGTGGAATAGAAGAATAGAATGCCCACATAGAACTTGCTAGGATAGGCTCTAACCTGGCTCTGATACCATATTAGAAAGTGGGTTTAAGCCTAACTCAACCCCATAAAATCAGCTTGTAAGGTGAGGTTTACACCTCACTTATATATTATATTTTAGCCTTATCTCTAGTCGATGTGGGACTTCTAACACCCCCCCTTCACGCCGAGGTATAGACATCTCGTACGTGATAGTAGAAATTGGTTGGTCCGATAACGGCTCGATAGCGGGTGGAATAGAAGAATAGAATGCCCACTTAGAACTCGCTAGGATATGCTCTAACCTGGCTCTGATACCATATTAGAAAGTGGGTTTAAGCCTAACTCAACCCCACAAAACCGGCTTGCAAGGTGAGGTTTGCACCTCACTTATATATTATATTTTGGCCTTATCTCTAGTCGGTGTGGGACTTCCAACACACCCCCTTCACGCTGAGGTATAGACATCTCGTGCGTGATAGTAGAAATTGGATGGTCCGATAACGGCCCGATAACGGGTGGAATAAAAGAATAGAATGCCCTTCACGCTGAGGTATAGACATCTCGTGTGTGATAGTAGAAATTGGACGGTCCGATAACGCCCCGATAACGGGTGGGATAAAAGAATATAATGCCCACTTAGAACTCGCTAGGATAGGCTCTGACCTGGCTCTGATACCATATTAGAAAGTGAGTTTTTAAGCCTAACTCAACTCCACAAACCGACTTGTAAGGTGAGGTTTGCACCTCACTTATATATTATAATTTGACTTTATCTCTAGTTGATGTGGGACTTCCAACATATTGAGTTTAACCAAGCTTCCCGAGCTTCTCTTATTTGTTGAGCTTGGCAAGTTGAAACCAAACTTCTTTTATTTTTTATATATATTCTTTTTGTTGTTTCTTCTCCCATAACTTTGATGTTTATGAAATATTTGACATATTTTTTTTTTCTTTGTGAGGTGGAAGAGGTCCATTATAGTGGTTATTGTAGTCTCTGGTGAAAAAATGGTGGTTCACAATTGTCTTTGTTAAGTATTGGTTTCCTTTGTTGTTTTTTATTCCTTAAGGAGTTAGATATGATATAATTGTTACTTAAATGAAAAATATTTATTAATTATATTTGTAATGTTGATATATTTGTGTGATAAATGTGACAGTCAGTAAATATGTGTACAATGATTTATTAGTTATATATAACTGTACATATTGTTTAATTAAGTTATATTAATTTTGGTTGGATATAATTCATTAAAATCAAATAATAATATTTTAGTATATAAAATTTTACTGACGCATTTTATATCATTTAATTTAAATAATTGAGTTAAAAAAATACATATAAATCATAATATATGTTTAATTTATTGCACTCATCATGTTATTTACAAACATTTCTTTTCGATCTCTTCAAATCTCTTAATTCAAACAACACCACAATCTTCTTTCCATCCTCTCAAATCCATAATCTCATTCTCCCTCACATATATTTCTTAATTTAAACATTACCTAAATGTAGTTCTTCAATCAAGCTTCACTATAATTGTGAGTGATTTTCAAAGCTACTTTAAAGTAGTGCAATGATCAACTAGACTTGTTAAGATCATGACAAAAAAACATGTTTCTTTAAGTGAAAAAAAAATTGATTCATAATTAAAAAAATAACATTTTATGTTTTTAAGATATCCAAAGCTATTTGAAATAAATAAATAAATAAATAAATAATCATAAAAATAGTTTTCTTAGTGGTTCTCAAAATTGTATATAAGAAGCATTGAGATAAAAACTTAACTATTCACCTCTAAAACCCCTATTTCATTGTGCTATCTTTTTATGTGCTTTCAATCACTTAAGAATTCATTACTCAACTCTTTCTTTTTTTTAATGACATTGAAAAATTTTCATAAAAGTTTTTCTTAAATAGATTCACCTTGGCTAGATTATATATTCTCCCAACCATTTTTCATTATTTAATATTGTCATTCATCTTATTAGACTTAGATAGGTTTACATGGTTTTTCATCTTACCTATTCAAATTTTATCTGATTATTTTTTCAAATATTCTAGGTAAAACACAATTAAGAATCACACAATCTCATATATTTGTCGCTCTTATTTGATTATATAATATTAGTCTTTAATAATATCAATTTGCTTTCTATTTATTAAGTCAAATTCATGGCATAAAGAGTTTAAAGTTACAAAGGTGTACCTTTACACTCACTTAAAGCTTATCAAGAAGTGTGTTTTAAACTTTTTGTAACTTGTGGCATTCATTATTCTTGGAATAATGCTTTCACTCGTGTTTGTTGTAAATAATATGATGTCCTCATGTTATATGCTTACTTTTTCTTCAACTCATTCCTTTGAGCAAGTGTTAGAGTAAATGTATTTATTAGATAGATAATGTCATTTTCAATCATCTCTTTTAAATCTTGAAAGCAAAATAATATCTTCATTTTAATATTCCAATAATAATAATTTTCTTAGGTACAAGAATAAATGAAGGAGAATATTAACCATTATTTAGGACAATATGTTAGAAATAGTATAACAATAAGGAGTAGTTTGATATTATATTTATGATTACTAAAAAACCAAACATAGTTTTGACATCATTAATTATTAGAATTTTAGAAAATATAGAAAATGTTATTTGTTGTTTGTTATGTGAGTTTAAAAGATAAGTTTAGTAGGGTGAGTATCAATGCAATAAATATAGGTTGCAGAAAGTATTTTTAGTATACTTGTCAATTTGACCCAACTCACTAAGCTTGGCTTGACCCACATAAGATAAAAAAGATCATAAGAGTAGAAAGCCCACATAAGAAAAAGTCCACATGGTGAAAAATAACAATAAAAGCTCCATTGACATGTCTATGTGAGTCAATCTAAGATCAAGATAAAGAGGGTTAGCCTAAAACTTCATTTAAGGCTGTCTCGGTTTGAGCTTCGACCAAGATTAAATTGACTCAGCCTTTAAAACTAGGTCAACTTGTCTCAACCTTTGACCCTTTCAACCTAAGCCGTTTTTACTCAATGTTGAATCTAGGCTCGACCTTTAACCTAACCCTAATTTACTCAGACCTCCCTCTAATAAAGTCAAACCAACTTTATTCATCTTTCAACTTAGGTTAATGTGTCTAAACCTTCAACACAAACCCGAATAGAGTCCATCTCGAATTGAATAAAGTCAAGTCCACCTCATGTTAAGTCAAATCAAATCCACTTTTAATCAAGACATGATAGGTTTAAACTAGTCAAATGAGACTCATACCACACCAATGTTAAACTAATTTAAGATCATATTAAACTAAAAATTCTTTAATGATAATGGGTAATGCGAATTTAAGATCAAGTTAAAAATTCTTTAATGATAATGGATAATGTGAAAGAGTTAGTATTAATTTTTTTATCCATTATGAACAAAGTCATTAAATATACAAATTCTTTTCTTTCAAATATTTAACAAATGGATAAAAATTTTCATTTTGGTATGGAAACGTGTAAAATTTATAACAATAACATGTCTCCAAACTCCTCTCTAATAGGAGTAAATCTGTAAATGATATCTCAATCTTTACCTTACTATAAGAGCTCATCTCATCTAAAAGTGATGTTTGATTCCTACACCCTTTGTTTGCTACTTGAATCTTATAGTTTGAGTAAAAAGTAAAAAAATTGTCTAATAAGTTTAATGTATAAAAATGGTCTTATCAGTAAAAGAAAAATAGAGTAAAGTAGTAGTAAAAAATAGTAAAAGAAAACTGTTTACTAAAATATTATCAAAATACCATTTCTTTGTCTTATCTTGTATCCTTATTATCTATTGCATTATAAGACATAACATACTTCATCATGTATACTTGGATATGTCATCCACATTTGGTATCTCCATGTAAAAGTTTTAATCCATAATAATTTTACACAATGAAATTTAAGTTAAGAAAAAGCTAAAATCTAATTTTTTTTAGTTTCGAGAACGCTTAATCTAAAATTTAATATATGCACTATGAAATGATCGATCAGGAATATATACATTCATCTTCCTGATCATATCTTCTGGAACTTAAAATAATTGTTCTCGAATATACTTTCTAGAAGAACCTTCGAGCATTGGCTTCTAGAATTATTGTTCAAGAGAATTTCTGGATTCCTCATTCCAAAATAGTAAAATAACAATTTTGAAATGTATTTTTTGGAAGAAAAAAAAAAACTTCTGAATACAATAATCTAGAATTTTTTCTTACAAACATAAAAGCCTCTAATTTGAAATCTAGAATACGAAAGACAATTTTATCGCTATTAAAACAAAACCAAATAATAAGAGTGCAGAACGTAAAAGCAAGAGTTTCCACGAACTCTAAACCCATTTCATTGTAGGTTATTGCTTCTTGTACCCCATAATTACTAAATGTATCTCCACAATAAGATAAAAAGACCTAAACATTCTTTATCACCACCACTGCTGCCACTGCCACCATTGTTATAATGGCCTGCTTCCATCATCACCATTTTGCAGAGGAGGAAGAAAAGAGAGAAAATACAAAAAAAAAAAAACTCATTTTAAAAAGATTTTTCTTAAACATATTTCATATGTTTTTAAAAGATCATTCCGAAACTTTCAGAACATATTTTATGTACGGGTATTTTGGAAAATTTATTCCAGAAGATACTACATGTGTTTCAAAAAATTTATTCTGAAAATCTCATTCTTGAAAATCAATCCGATTTGATAATTCTATTTCAAAAATCATGTCTCAGAATTTGTTTGTTCGAAAAAAATCTTATTCTGAAAATTTTCTGAAATATATGTTCCGAATGTCCTTTTAGATGAAGTAAAATGGTTATTTTGAAAATTTGATTGGGTGTGGGAAGAAGTTGATAGAGTGCAGGAAGTAAAAACCTTAGTTATATATTAGATTTTCTATATTGGAGGAGCTCTATAGTATCATGCCTACTGTTTAATATATATATATAGTTGAGATTTTTCTTGACACAGTGATTTCTGGGTATTCTAACTGTTTTATAAAAGAAATGTCAGAGAAAAGTTAATAATTATATTAAAAATGAACAATGTACGTATGCTACGAAAACAAAGAAATATATGCAGAATTTTACTTAATGTGGTGGGTACGTTGATGTAATGCCCTAAAGAGTAGGTGTGTCTTTTCTATGGCCCACACTCCATATAGGTTGGTCCTCTGCATATATATATATGATATATGCTTATGCTTGGTTGGGAATCATAATGAAAAAGATACTTTGGATGTGGAGAAAAAAGGCATTAGCTACTTACCACCCATCTAATGAAATACATTTCCTAACACAGAATTTAGGTATCTCTGATTAGAAATTGTGCAGATGGTTCAATCCCACAACAATTTATGTCAATCTAACCATAATTACAATACCACTAAAAATCTTAACGTAAAGAAAAAGACCCCATCATCAAGGACTTGGTCGGCAAAAAGATGGGCAACTAGAGAACATGTATATGATGAGGGAATCAATCAACCATGTGTCACACTCAATACATACATACATATCCTACATACTCTTTTAGGTCTTATAAAATGACTTTTAATTCGCTCAAACATATCCATCAAATTTTAGACAGCTAAAATCATATTTTTTTTAATAAATTAAAACATATTTAAAAATTTCAAGAAAACTCAAAATACTTCTATATGTTATTTCTATGAAATGTTAACAAAATCAAAAGACAACAACTTACAATATATTAAACATGAAAAATTACAAATCAAGTACTAGATTAGCTTCAAGATTAATTCTTTTAACACATCTATCATTAAATACAAGTGGTTGAAAGCATGAATCAATTAACTCAAACCTGCTTAAATTTTCAATCTCAACAGTAAGGTGTTATACCAATAATACCTAAGTTTAAAATAATGTTTGCTATAAAAGAGGATTGATGTAAAAAGGCTAACATGATGTGTAGGAAACGTGAGCACATGAACGAGTAAAGAACCTTCGAAAAAGCATTTCTAAGGTTGAAAATTTGAAATTGGCTGTATAATTAGTGGTGATCTAAACCAGTATAGAATTATATTTTTCCTAGTCTTACTTTTCTTTAATTGTATTGTTATTAATTTTTATCAATCCTGGTTCTCAAATTTAATTGCATTTCATTTTTATAAATTGAAAGTATTTAAGAAAAAAAAGAGAAAATGAATCTTTGGTGAAATTTTTTAAAACCAATTTACCTGTCTTTTGGTTTAACAAATATTTATCATTTTTTTCTAACATTTTCAACTTTCCAAATAAGGCCTTTACATGAAATATAAAAATATAAGTTCTTTACTAAAAAAAAACTTTTTACATATATTATTTTAGATTTTTTACAATATGTTGTAGTCATACATAAATCGTATGTTGCATTTATAACATACGTAAATTTATGTATGTTATAACAATAAAAAATGTAAATTTTAAATACTTTTTTTATCATATTTGTACAATTTTTTTTTTCTTCTCCTTTTTTCCCATCTCATTTTCCTCCTCTTCCTCCTTCCTCCTTTCTTCTTCTTTTTATTTTTCTCCTTGTCCTCCTCCTCCTTCTAATAGGTCAAGAAGTCAAAATCATGCTTCATATCACACACAAAGGAAGAAAATAAAAAAAATGATTATTCATGCTTAATCACACACAGGCCAACAATGCAAAGGAAAAAAAAATAAGAAAAATGAAGTAATGTTGATGCTTCATCATGCATAGGACAATATAAACGTAGAAAATGAAGAAAACAACCTCAATGTCATAAATAATTCGGGGAAGAAGGTTTCTCAATGTACCACACACCACAAAGGAAGAAAACACAAACTTAAAGCACCAATGAAGGACTTAAGTGGTTGAAAATCAGGATGTCGTTAAGAACACTATTCATGTTGCATTTTTGTTCGTTCACTGTGAAGGAGAAAGTGAAAATAAAAAAGGCGTGAGAGTTTTTTTTTAAGCCATCTATATCTGACTCATCAAACATAAATTTTTCATTTTATATCCAACCCATAATTTTATTTAGAATATTACAAGAATTATTTATATTTCAAATGTCTTCTTCAATCTTCTTGTTCATTCTTCTTCATATCTTGAAATTTCTTATAAGTTCTTGTTCTTTATTTTTCTTTCTCAAACTCTTTTAATGACTCTTCTATGTGGTGATTTAGGTTTTTCATGTATTGAGATATCACATCATGAATAATACAAGAATTTCTTAATTATTGATGAATTTTTACAAATGAAAATAATTCATCGTAAACCAAAATCAACATCAAATTTTATCAGCGAATTTTAGAATTTATATTACTGCAAATATTTCTATCGATAATAAATTTGTTAGTAAAATTCGTCGATAAATTAAAATCTATACCGACAAATATATTTGTCAGTAACGTATCCAACGGTCAATTACATTGGTAAATTTTGTCAATAACTTATAATTCCTTTTACTGATGGATTTTTCCATCGACAAATCCCTTAGTAAATGGATTGACAAATTTTTCCGTTAAGTTGATGAAATTTTTTATATACTAAAGAGAGATGAATGAAAAGAAAAATAGAGGAAGAAGATGAGAAGAACAAAAGAAGAAAATAAGGAAGAAGAGGAAGAGAAGGAGATGTCGAACTTGACAGTTGCAAAGGTGCGATGGTGTAATGATGTTGGTGGTCGTGTTAAGAAGTAGAACTTAAACTTAATTTAACTTTAAAATATTGGATTGTAAGTTGAGGTTTGCTCCCACTTAATATTGTAAATTGTTCTTATGTCTAGTGTAAGACTTCCAACACACCTCCTTACGTCGAGATATATACATATTAAGAATGTAATTAGACATTAATTAGTGGTCTGATAGCGAATGAAACAATAAGCATAACAAACATTAAATTTTGGTAGGATAAAATTTAATTCATGACTCTGATACCATATTAAAAATAGACTTTAATGAAGTTAGAGGAGGAAGAGGAAGAGGGAAAGGAGGAGGAGGAAGCCATAGGTGATGACGGTGGAGGCGCGACGAGGTGGGAGGAGTGAGGAGGAGAAGAGGAGGAGGAAATGAGGAAGAAGAAGAAGAAAAATGAAAAAAAGAAGGATGAGGAAGAAGATCCAATCGCAATTTTTAACAATGAATTTTACTGAAAGTCATAATTCGTTAATAATTACCAACAAATATTTACTAACATATTTGTAGTCATTAATAATTATAGACAAATGTCATGATTTGTTGGTTAAATTTATTGACGAATTATTTATCATTGATAATCTATTAATAAACTTAAAATTTTTGGTAAATTTTTGTTATTACAAAAAATTGTGTTTATTCATAATAAATATTTGTGTATATCGTAACCATGTGCTTAAAATATTAACATCTTTTTACTTTTTCATTAAAGGCATAATCAAAAGAAAATATATGGATTGTAGAAAATTTCATGTAAACATTTTAGTTCAATAACTAATTTATCACAGATTAGAATTGGCCCAGTACTGTTCATGCAAGTGAGTGGCCCAACCCATGGTCACTTGCACCAGATAAGCGTAAGGAAATTAGAATGCCACGCAGTCTTGTGTGAGAGCGAGCGTGAGAGGAGAGAGAACGGAGCTGCAGTGAGGTTCTCCAGGGGGTGAAAGCAGCAACGGCGTCAGCCCAGATCAGCGGCGGAGGAGACGACGGTTGATGACGGCGAAGAACACAAAAATGAAGAGGATGACACGAGAGGTAAGAAAAACCTTCTCTTTTCTTGTTATATTATGTTGTGTAGTATAGTACGGAGAAAAATCATTTACAGTTCTTTCATCTTACATAAACAAAGAGAGAGAGCTCTATTTATAGAGCTCTGTTTCAACTAACTAGAAAACCTAACAACATTAAAACCCAAAACAGAATACATTGAATTAGTGTTACTGTCATTATGACAGTAAGGAATCAGTTTGATTCTCAATAGCCTCCCCTCAAGCTGGACGATGGATGGTCGCCAGTCCAAGCTTGGGAACAATGAACTTGAACCGGACGCGATGCGGAAATTTTGTGAAGATGTCAGCCAACTGCTCGTCGGAGCGTACGGGAAGGAGGTTGAGGAGGTGTTCTTGAACTTTCTCACGGACCACATGACAGTCAAGCTCAATATGCTTGGTCCGTTCATGGAAGCTCTGGTTGTGAGCTATATGTCTGGCAGACTTGTTGTCACAATACAAGGCTGGAATTCCTGACTCTTCTATTTGAAGGTCTTGTAGGAGGTAACTGAGCCACTGTATTTCACATACAGTGGCTGCAAGAGCTCTATACTCAGCTTCAGTGGATGATCTGGAGACAGTTCTCTGCTTCTTAGATTTCCAAGATATAAGAGAGGACCCAAGGAAGATACAAAACCCTGTTGTAGACCTTCTGGTGTTGGGACATGTCGCCTAGTCAGAATCACTAAAGGCCTTTAGTTGCATAGGGGAGTCAGCAGGGAAAAATAACCCTTCAGAGGGCTTAGATTTGATATATCTGAGAATATGTTGAATGGCCCGATAGTGATAGTCAGTAGGTGATTGGACAAATTGACTAAGTAAATTAACTGAAAAACATAGGTCAGGTTTAGTATTTGTGAGGTAAAGCAACTTCCCTATTAGCCTCCTGTAAGGACCTGGGTCATCCAGGTAGCTTTCCAATTTGTACAAGCAGCTAGTGTCACTTAGAAAGGGGGTGATCGAAGGCTTACAGCCCAACATTCCCGTCTCTTCCAGTATATCTAAGGCATATTTCTTTTGGCATAGGTGGATACCCTTCTTAGATCTGGCCACTTCTAGTCCTAGGAAGTATTTGAGCTCTCCTAGGTTCTTTATTCGAAACCTATTATGAAGGAGCTCCTTTATGCAGTTGATCTCCATCATAGAGTCCCCTGCCAACACAATGTCATCCACATAGACAAGAAGAGCAGTAAAACTTGTAGGTGTTCTTTTAGTAAACAAAGAATGATCAGACTTAGATTGGATAAATTTAGCAGTTATTAGGAAGGAAGAAAGCTTGTCAAACCACTGTCCACTGGCTTGTTTCAAGCCATACAAGGATTTATTCAACTTGCAAACCTGTCCTTTATTATATATGTCCAAACCTGGAGGTGGTTCCATGTAAACCTCTTCATTAAGATCTCCATGTAGAAAGGAATTGTCAACATCCAGTTGATGTAGAAACCAATTGTTGGAGGCAGCTAAGGCAATGAGTAATCTGACCGTGGTAAGTTTAGCCACAGGTGAGAAAGTGTCCAGGTAGTCTATGCCCTCCTGCTGTGTGTAACCCTTTGCCACTAAACGGGCTTTGTACCTTTCAATGTTGCCGTCAGCCTTGTATTTCGTTTTATACACCCATTTGCACCCTATGGCAGTCTTCCCTGGAGGGAGTGGGGTCAAAATCCATGTGTCGTTGTCTTGCAGGGCTTTGATTTCTTTTTGCATGGCCTCCACCCATTCAGTCATTCCTCTTGCTTCATTGTAGGATGTGGGCTCTTTGTTCCCAGTGACAATCATAGTGTATTTTAGATGTCTGTCTGAAAGACTATCACAACACAGCAGGTCAGAAATGGGATAGGGGGTTTTAAAACCATTTTTGACAGTTGAGGATTGAATCACCTGATGTATATAATCTTTCAAGTATGTGGGAGTCTTTCTGGGTCTATCAGACCTTCTATATCTCTGAGTGTTTGGATTGTTGCTTACACCAGAGCTGCTGCCTTCAAGTTGAACACCTTCATTGTCAGAAATCTGCTCTCCTGACCGGTCCATTTCTGTTTGTTCAGCAATATCTAACTCGTCATGTTCATCATTGCTAGTAGGATACTGGTCTCTTAGGAGATCATTTAGAGTATCAGCTTTGTCCCTTTCAACATCACAGTTTGCTCTACTGCTTTGGGGTTCTTTGTAAGGGAAAATGTCCTCATGAAAAACTACATTCCTGCTTATAAAAAGTTCCTTGCTATTTATGTCAAGCACAATGTATCCTTTCACGCCACATTTATATCCTAGAAAAATTCCTTTTCTAGCTCTAGGGTCAAGTTTGCTTCTGTTATTCTCTAGAGTTGAGGCAAAACATAAACAGCCAAAGGTCTTGAGGTTTAAATAGGTGGGAGGTAATTTGTAGAGAATTTCATGAGGTGTTTTCTGGTTAAGAATGATAGTAGGCAATCTGTTTATTAGATAAACAACATGTCCAACAGCATAAGACCAGTAGGCAGTAGGGATATTTGCCTGAAAAAGGAGACTACGGGTCACATTTAGTATATGTTGATGTTTCCTTTCCACAACAGAGTTCTGTTCCGGGGTCTCAACACAACTCTTTTGGTGGTTGATACCATGCATATTATAGAAATCAGCACAATTAAACTCAGGGCCATTATCAGATCTAACAGTTTGAACAAGTTTGTTAAACTGAGTTTTAATCTTAGTAACAAAATTCTGCAACAGTTCTCTAGTCTGACCTTTATTGTTCATAAGAAAAACCCATGTATGCCTAATGTAATCATCTACTATGGTGAGAAAATATTTGTGACCCTGGACAGAGACAATATTAAGGGGACCCCATATATCACAATGCACAATTTCAAAGCAAGCAGTGGTGGCAGAAACACTTTTAGGAAAAGATAACTTTCGTTGTTTAGCATAGTGACAAGTGTCACAAAAAGTATCAGTGTCAACTTTAACATAGGGAAAATTTTCACATATATGTCTCATAACCTGGTCTCCTAGATGGCCTAATCTACAGTGCCATAGGTTTACATTAAGATTCCTAAAAGAAAAAATTGTCTTAGTAGTATATCTTTGATCAGATTTAGGGAAAGCTTGTAGGTAATAGAGGCCCTTCCAAGAGTTAGCACATCCAATCATCTTCAATGTATGATTCTCCTTTATCTGGCAAGTCTTAGAGGAAAAAGTTAGACTGCAATCCAAGTCTTTAATGAGGCTTCGAACAAAAATTAAATTAAAACAAAATTCAGGAATATATAGAACATTGAAAATGATAAAATCCTTGGAAAAGTATACAGTTCCAGCATGTTCAGCAGTTATAACAGTATTGTTTGGCAGTTTCACAGAGATAGGTTTAATTTTATAAAAAGTGACAAAATTTTTCCTATCATGTGTCACATGATCTGTGGCACCAGTGTCTATTATCCATGAAAGAATACCTTGCTTATGTTCAGTGTCACTTCTCTGGACTTGATTAACTTTGTGAGGAGGCTCATCAATCTTGTCCATCATTCTGAGAAGTTTTTGCATTTGTTCAGCCGTGAAGGAGTTGAAAATGTTGGCATTATTGGCCTGGTGTGTACTCTGTTCCCCACCTGTTTCAGTGCTGTTCTGGCAGGCATTAGCAGTGCCCCAGTCAGTCTTCTTGTCATGATTGTTGTCACCCTTCTTATACCAAGGAGGATATCCATGCTTAGAGTAGCATTCATCAACAGTGTGATTCATTTTATTGCAGAATGAGCATTGCTTTCCATAGTTGGGATTCCTGCCCCTTCCTCTCCCTTGGGCACGAAATCCAGGGCCTCTTCCCTGGCCCTTCCATTGACTGTTCTTGTCAGTAGTGTTTGCAAGAATCTTAACCTCGGGAGAGCTATGTTTCTCTTGTTTCTCTTGTCTCTCTTGTTGCATAATGAGAGAAAAGACCCGATTGATATTAGGTAGAGGGTCCATTAAAAGAATTTGAGTCTTGATAGTACTGTAAGAGTCATTTAACCCTTTCAAGAAACATATCACATGTTCCATTTCCCTATATCTTAAGGAAATTTTGGAGAGATCACAACTACACTGAATCTGACATGTGCAAGTGGGAATGGGTCTTAAAAATTCCAATTCCTCCCATAGAATTTTCAGATCAGTGAAGAATTGACTCACTCCTCTTTCTCCCTGCTTGATGGAGTGTATGTCCTGCAGTAGGTCAGAAATCTTGAAATGATCTCCTTTGGAGAATCGTTCTTTCAGCTCATCCCACAGTTCCTTGGCCTCTTCAACATAGATGACACTTTCAGCAATTTGTGGGGAGAGAGTTTTTGTTATCCAAGAAAGTATCATCACATTACATCTTTCCCATGCATCAAACAGTGCATCAGTTTTCTGGGGTTTCTTTATGGACCCATCAATAAATTTGATTTTATTCTTGGAGAGCAAGGCTCTTCTCATACTTATGCTCCATGAGGAGTAATTGTTCTCATTTAGAACCTGTGTAATGAGAGTCAGGCCTGGGTTCTCACCAGGATGTAAGTAATAGGGGCTGATTGGGTTGGAAGATTCACTTGAGTGTAGGTAGTAAGAACTGGATGGGTTAGAAGACTGATCCATATGAAAAGGACTCAAGAAGAACCCAAGAGGATACCAAGAAATGAATCAGAGGCAACGGAAGCAAAGCAGGTACTAGACCTGCTCTGATACCAGATTAGAATTGGCCCAGTACTGTTCATGCAAGTGAGTGGCCCAACCCATGGTCACTTGCACCAGATAAGCGTAAGGCAATTAGAATGCCACGCAGTCTTGTGTGAGAGCGAGCGTGAGAGGAGAGAGAACGGAGCTGCAGTGAGGTTCTCCAGGGGGTGAAAGCAGCAACGGCGTCAGCCCAGATCAGCGGCGGAGGAGACGACGGTTGACGACGGCGAAGAACACAAAGATGAAGAGGATGACACGAGAGGTAAGAAAAACCTTCTCTTTTCTTGTTATATTATGTTGTGTAGTATAGTACAGAGAAAAATCATTTACAGTTCTTTCATCTTACATAAACAAAGAGAGAGAGCTCTATAGAGCTCTGTTTCAACTAACTAGAAAACCTAACAACATTAAAACCCAAAACAGAATACATTGAATTAGTGTTATGACAGTAAGGAATCAGTTTGATTCTCAATAACAATTCAATAAAATAATCTCCAATAATTTTTTTATGAAATATTAATAATAAACCACGTCCATTAATTGATATAACACTTTATTTTTATATTGACCTTGTTCATACATCAATAGATGATGTTGAATATTATGACTTAAGTGTTATCAAAGAAAAAAAGTTAAAAAAAATGATATTCAAAGTTGAATGAAAGACTAAAAGTTATAAATTGGAAAGCATTATTATGCATTTGAAAATGCAGTAGTTAGCATAGAGGAGATGTTCCAGAAAGCTTGGGTTGGTAAGAGAGGAAAATGAGATGAAGCTTTTGGTAATGTGGAAAGAAAAAAGAGAAAGAAATGATGACAGAGAAAGGATAAGCACGCATGGGAAGGAGAATCAACAACAAAATTCCAAAGAGGAATAGATAGAGATACAGTTGCAGGCATCCCACAGACTATAGACTCATGGCCCTTCTCTTTTTACTGAAAGCGACGTCCCTCACAAACCCAGTCAAACCGCACATCACACAATGCAACCCCGTTAAGACCACGCATATCAAATTATTCCACTTTCTTAACAATTTTAAAACATTCTTCACTTCTCAAAACATCTCACCAATTTTCAAAGGCTAGTATCACATGTAATTTATAAAAATCGGATAGTTTCATTATTTTTTACAAATTTAGAATAAGTTGTTATGAACGATCATGATTTATTTATATAATTATGAAAAAATAAAATCGTCAAAATTTATAATAACTTTTAATTTTTATTCAACTAAATGTCATACCTAATTATTACTTCAGTTATATGATAATTTTTTTTTAAATTTTGAATTAAAAATATAATATAATGTGAAGTAGTTATCTTCTTCTTTTTACCCTTTTTTCGTATCTTTTTTTTCACCTTCCATCTTTTTCTTTTCTCATCACACTCATCTCTTTTTTTCTTCTTTTCTTTTTGGTTTAATGGATTCGGACGGAGGTCCTTATTTCTGTAGATTTGCGTCAATTAGGTCTCTCCTATCTTGAAAGAGCTGAATTAGGTCCCTTTTCACATAAAATTGAATCAATAAATTCTCTGCTGTTAAATTTTGTGGGCGTTAAATATATTGCCTGATAGCATGGTGAGGTGACATTTTATAACCACGTGACACATAAAGACGTCATGGACTTAAATAATTTTTAATTTAAAAAAGCTTTCTTTGGATTTCAATAACTTTAAATCATTAATTCTAATTAATTTGATTTCTAATTAATTTAAAAATCAATTACTTTCCTTTTACACCAAATTAATTTCTTTCTCCAGTAAATTAATTTGATTTCTAGTTAATTTTTTTGCCAGAAACAAAATGCAAATCTCCATTTCAATTTGAATTCCCATTTCAATTCGAATGATCCCTACATCTCAAATCAGAAGAAATCACAGAAACCCCCAAAATTTGATGAACAACTGAAATCCTAAAATCACAAAATCAAAAGGGGAAAGAGGATTTCACCGTGAATCAAAATCTACAGAAAAGGGAACCAAAATTATCCACCCAAAATTGTTATCCTGAAGCGAGAACAAAGAACCCAAAAGAAATCCCCAATCAACACCCTCGTCGCAACACGCAGAGGCCCTCTCCGCGAAACGCAAAAGCTCTCGTCGCGCCTCTGTCGCGCCATAGTCGCGCCTTCGTATTCACCCCCACAAAGCCTCTCCGTATGCGCGAGTCATGGATGAGTTTCTCAAGGTTGGGTGGTCAGCGATATCAGAGAGGAGAAGAAGCTTGAAGCTTCTGATTACGGAATCAAAACGAAAAGGAGGAAGGGGACCTATTGTCCGTGAGAGAGGCACCAAAAAGAAACTTTGGGGAAAAAAGTTTGAGTTGCGTGAATCAGATTTAGGGTTCACTTGTATTAGATTTAGGATTTTAGAATTAATAATTAATAGTAATTTAAAGAAATCCTAATCAATTATAATTAAAGAATTTAATTAGGATTAATAGGAAACCCTCATCCTTAATTAATTACACTTAAGGAAACTTTCCTTCTTCCTCTGTTCTTCTAATGTTTTTTTTTATTTAAAGTTATTGAAATTCAAAGAATGTTTTTTAAATTAAAAATCATTTGAGTGTAGGTAATGAGGTCTTTATGTCCACGTAATCATTTAAGTTCAAAGTACGTGTCTCACATTAAACGCCGTCACAAAATTTAACGGCAGAAAGCTTATTCATTCAATTTTACGTAAAAAGGGATCCAATTTAGCTATTTCAAAATAGAGAGACCTAATTGATGTAAAACTGCAGAAATAGGGACCTCTGAATCAATTAAATCTTTCTTTTTCAAAAACCATAGAGTAATGAGAAAAAAAGAAGAAAAGAGAAGAGAAAAAGAAAGATACATATATAAGGGTAAAAGAAGAAAAAGAAAGAGAGAAGTGAGGAAAAAAGAGAAGAGAAAAAAGATACGAATAAAGGGATAAAAGAAGAAGAAAAAGAAAAGAAAAAAAAATAAATTCTTATATATGACGACGACTTAGTTTAATTATTATCAATATTAATAATTTCAATACAAATTAATAGTCATAAGCTTTGATAATTTTTACAAAATATTTACAAAAGTTATCATAAGCTTTGATAATTTTAGCTTTTTTAAATTTTATAAAAAAGTTATTATAACTCTTAACGACTTCATTAAATAGTGAGAATTCATGAAAATTTATTTTAAATTTATAAAAAAAATCAAATTATTCTATTTTTGTAATTATGGATTAGTACCTTAGTTTTGAAAATTTGCCAAAAAAAATCTCTTTCAGAATACAAAAACTACACATTCTCTTTACACCCTTTTAAAACGGGAAACACCCCCAATAAGTTACAACTTTATTATAAAATTCTAAACATGAAAAGAAAGTTATACATGAAAGGCATATTGAAATATTTGTAAACCTATAGATATGTCTTTTTATATAAAGATAATATCTAAAATAGAGCCTGAGAATTGTGTGAATGTTCCCATAAAAAGTGATGGCATGTGAAAGAGTATTGTGTGGGACAAAGCATGAAAATGTAGTGATGCAATGTGGTAGAGTATATAGCAAACGAAAGGTGATTGGAGAGGGTGAAGTGAAGTGGGGCTATGAGTGAGTGAGTGAGTGATGTGATGAGGAGGTACAAAGGAGGGAGGTGGAGCTGAGTTAGTTGCCTTTAGTTCCCTGTCAACTCGCACATGACCACCACGTGAAGTGCTACAACTTTCAACTTCTTCCATCCACTCATTTCTTCCCTTCCATATTTCATCCTAAACACCTTCTAGCTTTATAAACCAAACATTATCAAAACTAAACAAACCTACCTTCTTTCTCTTCTCTTCCTCTTCTTTACCCTTCTCTCTCTCATCAGTTACTGTTTCTCCTGTCTTTCTCAAACTGCAGTACTACCCTCATGAATATGTTCATTCTTCACCCTCACACATACGTCTTAATTACCTCCTCCAAAGGCTTGTAGGGTTACTCCAAGACTGAGGAGAGACTGCACTATGCAATCTCAAACTTCTGATACGTTTCCCTCTCACTGTGAAAATGAAACAATTTCCTGCTATGACCCAGCATTTTACTACACCAGACCCTTTTCCATTGACTCTGAAAGCAACCCAACATGGAAACAAGAAAACAACACTGACCTTCCTCCTTTGTCCTTTTTCCACTTTCCTTCTCCTCCCTTTGAAGACTCTCATATTTCCCTCCAACAACACCACGATTTCCTCCTTCAGTTTCACCATAACCCTCCACCTCAAAACCCCGACCCTCAACCGGTTAGTCTTTCCGTGGAGACTTCTGCTAAGAAGAATATCCAAACCCCCAGAAAAAGACTTGGCAAGAGAGATAGACACAGCAAGATCAGCACCGCAGGGGGACTGAGGGATAGGAGAATGAGACTTTCCCTTGATGTTGCAAGGAGGTTTTTCGGTTTGCAAGATATGCTGGGCTTTGACAAAGCTAGCAAGACCGTGGAGTGGCTGCTGAACCAAGCAAAAGCTGAAATCAATCGTCTAGCGAAGGAGAAAAAGAAGCAGAAGAAGAGTGTTCACCGCAGTTGCTGCAGTGCTGGTTCGGAATGTGAAGAAGGTGTGTCTAGTCTTGATGAGGTTGCAGGGAGTAGAGATGAAGAAGAAGCAGGAGAAGAGAGAGTGGACAAAGTGATGAAGAGAAGGGTTAAGCATTCTAGGAAGATCGGTGCATTCCATCCTCTTGCAAGGGAGTGCAGGGAAAGGGCAAGAGAGAGGGCAAGAGAGAGGACAAGAGAAAAGATGAGAAGTCGTGGCCTGGCTGAAGAATCAAAGCCATGTAGAGAGGAAGAAAATCAAAATCTAATCCAATTGGGTTCTTGGAAACCCTCAGAAACTGGAGAAGAATTTGTTACCAAGAGCCACGGTTTGCATCCTTCCTTGGACGTGATCACTGAGGGTAAAGAACACAGCTACCACGCAAAGGAGCATGATGATGATGATTCTTTGGTTATTTTGAGCAAATGGAGCCCCTCCTTGATCTTCAATAACTATGGATTCTCTCACGAAGTAAGTCTCAATCGGTGTTTCCTAGATAACTTCCTTGCGCACCACATTACTTAGTACATATTTTTCATACACTGCAACAAGAAAATGAACAAGTAATTTCATAAACATTAACAAAGAAGATTTGAACTAAATGGGTGTTTATCAGGTCCAACACTCAATTTTCTCCAAAATCACGTCAGACAAGAAACAAAAAACACACAAGAACCAGATACTTCTTGCTTCCACGTCCACTACGAAGTATCTATGTAGTTTGGGAAATACAAACCAAGGAATGACCAGATTTAACATTTTAACAAAAACCATCTCCAAAACTTCGTCTTGGTCACTCTGACTATTTTACATGAGCAAAGTGCATGGTTAAAATAACATGCTGCTGACTAGTCTGTGATTTTTTTCAGCACCAATTTGCAGAATTTCAGTCCTTGGGAAAGCCATGGGAGGCCTAGAACAATCACATCCCATATATTTGATGTGCCGACGGAAGTCTGCTATGTATTTCTTTACTTTCCTTTCAGAATTTAACGGAGTAAGGTACTCTCAACAACATCTATGAAAAAAAATTATATAAAACGGTTGTATTTTGATCTCTATAACACGTTTCCTTTTCCATGTTTCTGCTCTGATCGTATCTACCTACTTACTCAGTGTCATGGTACAGATTCAATAGTTCGTATAACGGCCTTATGCATGCTTCTAGTCAAGAAAAATGACCAATGTCTTATTTTTTACTGCAACCTGGTTCAATGCATTGATGTTACCACCTTAAACATTGTAGTTAGCATGTTTGAAATGCATTTACATGGGTTTTTGTCTTTTTTTGTGATGTATTGGCATATTTCAGCAATTTTAAAATAAGTCCAATAAGAATAGGATAATACTGGGTCACTTCTCAGATGTATATTTTCGCTTGTCTGTGGGTAGCATCCCGAGTGTCTTCTAGTATGTGATATTAATCTTTATAGATGTGACTGAATAGACACTTGGGTGGTTCACATTCCCTTCAATGCAAAGATTAAAATTGACTTTGTCATTTGAATATTCAACATATATAGCATTATCAGCTCAGTAGAAAAATACTGAGGAACATAATCATGAAACTGAACGTGGAGATATAAATTATTTGAAACTATAATATATACATACATATATATATATATATACATATATATATATATGTATATATATATATATATTAATGACACTTTAACATATTTCTTTTAGTATTTGAGCTTGAAATAATGTTGGACGAAAACTTAAACCTTCTATACTATGATATACCCTCATTTTTTGAAGGAGTTTGTACTTTAAAACAAAATATAATTAGAACAGTCCATACAAAAATTGTCAGAATTTAACAGCCTTTAGTTTGTTCTATGTATTTGGATAAGCACCAAATTCTATTTGATATCTGAGAAAGTATAGATAAGGTAAATGATAAAACATGAATAACAAAAGATAAAAAAGAGAAAAATAGGTGCCTAATATATTTTTGTGATATATGGGTGTGAATGTATCATTATGTATTTTATGATAATTCTCATTAAGACTGGGTTTATCTAATTTATCTTAAATGAAAATAGTACTAAAAGAACTCTATAAAACACCATTGATTCAGTTACTTGTATATTGTAAGATGGTTAGAAAAAATTTATTAATTGAGCTGATTATTTTTTATGGATTTTTTAACTCCATTTTAATTGAGTGTTAATCCCCCATAAAATTTAGTTTGTTATCATTTAAAGTGCATGCATGTGTCAAGTTATTAATAAAAACATTATACATTCATATTTTGCTTGGAAGGGACTGTCATCTGAGTAAGCTGTACGTTGTTTAACTTGAAGACCCAAAAGAGCTAAAACAACACAGTGAAATGCATTTAGTTAGCTAATCCTTGCACTTATATTCTTGATGTTGTTGCCAGAAAAGAGTTTCATTAGGCTATAGTTTCTTATCTTAAGTATATGTCTTGGTCCTTGAATTAATAGTTCTCTTGTACTAATTCACAGATTGCAATTAAGTGAAATTAAAATGCATTTCTCAAATGTTTGATGCAAGTTTTCAGCCACATATCTCCACTCACCTATTAAGAAGAAAAAACACCTTATTAAAATTTGAGCAAATAAATATAGAAGAAAAACAAATCTTACCAAAGTCTTGACCATAATATTTTCTATTGCTCAACACCATTCCTTAATTAGTAAATTAAGAGTAACATGGGAGAACATGTATTTTATAAGCATATATCTCTAAAATCACAATATGTGTTACAATTTTCTCTTTTTAGAGAAGAGAAAAGATATCATACATCTTCTTTTGAAAGAAATCATAGTGATGTGCACACAAGTATTGTGAGCTAATTAAAAATAGGTTTAGGAAAGACAGGTTTAGTTATTAGTTAAAAAAATTAGCGATAAAATAGAAGGTTTACTTGCATATAGTGCCAAATATGAACCACATATGAAGACTTGTTAGCATATAGTTAAAATATTCAAGTTGTAAAAAGAAAAACAAACGCATTTTTCTTTGACTTAAAATAATTACTTAATTGTAGTGTGTATCCTGCAAATTTAAGGAAAGATTATTACATGCTTTCCAAATCTAGTTCTATGACTTTTTTGTTTATTGTTTATCTAATTATTCATGATTGTATTATGATGCAACCAAGGTTAAGTAGTTAATCTGATGAGTTTTTCCTGGGATATTGGAATTAATTCTATGACTTTTTCTGGACCAACCTGATAAAAATGTTGCATTTAAAAAAAAAAAGTCATAACTTCGTTCTTTCAGATCTCAGTGAAGCTATCATTTATTCAAAGTATATCATTTTAGGCACTCCATAAAACTCGTAATAGGTAATGTTACTTTTCACCATTCTTAAATAAAAGGTGAAAATAATATTTAGTTGTGTGAACTGACTAATGATGTAATAAAACACTTTATTTTTAACTGAAAAAACAGTTTTACAAACTCTTATAGTACTTTCTGTTGTGTATTGTCTTGTTTTTCTGTTGTAGATGTTAATTTGGAAACCAACAGTGTTTCCTTTTAGATATGCTCTGGAATTGATTTGTTAGAGGAAACAGAAAAAGTTTGATAAGGAGATTTTCCTTCTCTCTGTTTTCTGTAATGCAGTTATTAGGTAACTATTCTCTTAGGTTGTTCTGACAGCAGTTTTCTCTTTTCTTTTTCTTTTTTCTTTACTGTTAAGTGTGGATAACCACTACAATATATCTTCTTTTTGGAGTCATAATTTTCCTTTAATCAGATCCTCAAAAGAAGAAAAGACAATAAAAATAAAAACATACTTGTACTGTTACAATGTTAATATTTTTGCAGAGTAAAGTTAGGTTGTAATAATTTCAGATAATTAATCTAAAGGCTATTCCTTTATTTTATTTCATTTGTCTGTGGTTTCTTTATCAGTATTTTGGTTTTATGTGTAATGATGGTACAACAGTTGAGCAAGCTTTGAAAAAAAAACAACTTATTACCAAAGCAAGTAACATATATTTTACCATCATGCTGACATATATTTTAAATCTTTTGTCCAGATAATCCAATCCAACACAAGGAAAATTTGTCATTTCGTTATAGTTCAATACTTGATTTTGTTTAATTAATGTTAACATTTCATATTTTAATAAAAGATATTATTTGAACTTTTTTTTATATTTTCCTTTGAAATTTAAAGTATATTCTTGTTTTGATTTATTCAAAACGCCTTTCTCTTTTATTTTATTGATTTTGAATTACAATGAAAATTATGGCATGCATGGGAACAACTTGCTAGTTGAAATAAAATTCATCTGCAAACTTCTTTCTAGTTTTATACATTGGCAGACTTTCATTTCCCATGATAGCCACTTATTAACAAACAACGAAAAACAATATTTTTTTTATTCGATCAATTGATCGTGATTTTTCTTTTCAAGAAAAATATTTGTTGGAAGAAAAAATAGTATTCATTCGTAAAACACTTCTTTTAAAACATCATTTATAGCTATTGATCAAAGTGAAAGCAAATAATCACTTAACCAACAGTAATAACGATTTTTAATATATTAAGTACGTTGTATTGGCAACTATTAATCAATCATATAGGATAACCACTCAACAAATAATATTTTATTATAATTTTTCATTAAAATATCTCTGTATATTAAGTAAAATCTCATACTTCTTATATTTACATTAAGTTTAAAGACATTAACAATTAGAATGTTTTTACGTACTCAGTAAAAAAATTTGATACGTATTTTAAGTTATATAAAAATGTAAATAATATCATAGGTGTGTCCTTTATTAAGTTATATAAACATGTAAACAAAGTATGCATGAAATATTGTTTTAAAATAAAACGTATAACGTGTAAAAAAGTTAGTTTTTATTTTAACCTAAATAGTTATGCATTTTTCTTTTGCGCATTGTAAAAGGATTTGTTTTCAATAATATCTGGTATTATTAATTTCTTTGAATTTTATTCACTAAATTAAATCTATAGTGTACTAAAGAAAACAATTCAATTTTTCATTGAATAAACTGATAATGTATTGTATACTTCTTAAATATAAGTAAAATCTATTTTTATCCCAAAAAAGAAAAGGTAATTAACAATACCATTAACTTATTACACATATCTAATTTATTAAAAATGTAGTTTTATAATTGTTAAAATAATATCAAAATCAATATATATATATATATATATATATATAGAGAGAGAGAGAGAGAGAGAGAGTACTGTAGGATTGCACGTACTGTAAAACTTGGAAAAAGTCGATAATAAGATGAAACAGTGCATCTTAAAAGATAGTACTTAGCTGTGTTTTTCCACCCTATTTTTTCATTTCATTTTTTAACAGAAAATTTATTTTGATATGTGTGAAGCTCCGTACAATCCACTATGAAACATGAAGCTCCCAACAGATAAAATCAACAACATTGTTATTAGCACAGACTTTAGAACAAACATCAAATGATGCAGTTAAAGTTCTGTTTTTTGAACCTATATGTAATACATACATATATATATATATATATATATATATATATATATATATATATATATATATATATATATAGCAGTAGAAGTGAAAGTGGTCCTAATAATGTTGGATTTCAGAATAGTCAATATTTTGGAAAGAATGATAATAAATGTGTTGAATATTAAACAGTACCAGCAGAAGATGGAAGTGGCACCAGCTTATTGGTCTTCAGTTCAGAATTATCTCTCTCTCTCTTTCAACTTTTAAAGCTAAAGGAAAACTGATTACAAAATCTACAGAAAAAGGAAGAAGAAATAAGAATAGAAAAAGGAAGAAGAAATAAGAATAGAAAAAGGAGATAAAGCATGGTAGGAAAAGAAAACCATGTACTTACTATTCATATTCAGTGACTCTTCTAGGTGAAGTGATTAAGGAGAAACATAATTTAGAAATATAAGCAGCTAGCAGAGCCATGTATCTGTTGGGAGGAAGAAAAAAAAAAGTATCATAGGAAGGAACAGAAATGTTAGATAGATTCCCTCTGTGCACAAAACGCCAACCCTTTCTTTCTACTATTAGAAATATAGGGAATCAAACTAGTTTCAACAATTATTTCAGTCTCATATTCACAAAAAGGGAAAAAAAATATCATTACTTCAGTTTGATAACGTCAATTTTCTGTTATTCTTTACCCAAATTCTCAGGCTCTTTGTCGCCGCCACAGCATAATAAGCTTCAGAAAAACCTTCAGAGCCGTGATTTTCTACCCTGCCTCTCCGCTTTTCATTCAAGATAATGTGATGGTGTTGGAGAACAAAGGAAAGTGGAGAAAAACAATGTCTTCAGCATTCAGAAACAAAACCAAAAGCTTCAAAGCAAAATCTGACTGGTCAAAGAATACATTTATGAGGCTAGATAGATCCAAAAGAAGGTTTTTTTTTTCAGCCAAAGGAACACCTACGGAATGCCCTACACCACAGCCTACATACATAGTAACATACTGTACCCTTCATAAATGCGTAGATCCATAGCCTGAGGGAATGCAGTGATATGATCAGAATCAGACACTGATATGTATATATATAGAGAGAGACTATTATTTATTGTTGATTCTTTTAAGCAGCAAAAAATATTTGGCAACTATTGAAGAAGAAGAACAATTCCAGAAACAGCAACCCCCCAACTGCTCTCTGAAACATTGGGATGTACACTGTTTTCAGGTACTTTCCCCAATCTGTGAGACCAATCGGTGTTCCAAAAACATGTCGTACAACACTTTGAGTCTACAAATGTGGATGACATCCCAAACATGAAGCAACCCCATTTTCAGGCTTTTCACAAGCTGTGATTGGTAAGAAATTTCTGCAAAGTGGGCATAAAAGTGTGTACGCATAACCAGAATCTTGATTTAGAGAAGTAAAAATGTGCAGATCTGGGTGTAGAGAAGCCCTAGGGTGGTGCAAAGAGAGGGAACAGTGAATGAAAAACCCTAATGGGAAGGGACAATGCCAAAGCGTGCTTGGTTTGTAATTGATTGATTGAATGTTCGTACATGGTTAGGTGCGAGTGATGATAATAAAAAGCAAGAACAACCAGTGGCGTCCTTTGTGTTTTCTTCTGTCTCAGAAACATGGACTGCAAATACAAAGAAAATTCAAATTAGAGTTATTTCACAGAGGATAATGATATTTTTACGTTATTTTTTATAATATTTTAATATTATCTACTACGTGATCGATCCAAAATTATTTCACATAATTATAAACACTAAGAATTAATCACAGAATAACACATTATATTAAAATGTTAGTAAAAACAAATGCTACGAAACTATCATTATCCTTAATAAATACTAAAGAAATAAACACAAGGGATTTTTTAAGTTAATAGTGTTTTTCTTTTCTTTACTTTTCATTCATTTTCACATATTGTTTTTTAATATTATTATTTACGTTGGTTTTGGGAAGGATAGACTGAAAGAAATATGATTAGGGCAAGAAAATAATTAGTCTGCGATAGTACTACGGTCATCTTTTTGGTGCAGCTAATCTTACCCTACTACACTTCTCTAACTTTTTGCATATGTCCTTTTACCATCGTATAACGGTAATAATAAGATGAGTTTTCGTCAAATTAATAAGATCACTTCACGTCCTCAACCAGTAATCACAAAATTAACAACTATATATTAATTAACTACTATATATAACCAAGTATTGGGCTAAGTCTTTATATTAATTAAAAGTTAGAAAATTAATTATTATATAAAAATGAAAATTATAAATTTATTGTTTTAAAATTTTAGATTGAATGTGATGTTAATTTTTTAATTGAGTTTATGTTTCACTAGTTTTATTTTTTTAAAGATCAATTAATGATATGACAATTAATAATTATTATTAATAATCAGCTTAAACAAGTATTTGTACATGTTAGACAAGTGTGTTAAGATGAGAAAGAAATTGTTTAAAATCTAAATATGAGTTTAAGTCTCAAATAAAAATGATAAATTGAACCTACGTAATACTAAAGATCCATAAATTAATTATCTTAAAATTTTGAGTTAAAAATAACACTAGTAAAAAAAAGGTTTATAAAGTTACTTATCATCATGTCCATATTACAAGTAATAACCGTGTGAGTTATAAATGCAACAAACATCAAGTTGATATTTCTTGTTATCACATCATATCTTTAATAAATAGTTAAAAGTAATTTTTGTGTTAGTGTGGATTAAATTCATGTTTAATTAACATTTTTTTTTTCAGAAAAAGCCAGTTGTTTTTTTAATATTACTTTTAGATAATTTTATTCTAATTAAACTAAGAATGAAAAATTTTAAAACTTAAAATATGAGTTAGTTTTTGAGATGGAAAGTGGAATTAGAAAAATAATGTTGGGATTTATGGGGTTGAAAGAATGTAAGTGAACACAATTTATCTAAGGGGAAATGAGTTTTGAGAAAGTAGATTATTTGGAGTTTTGGAATGGATATTATAATTGAAAACATAGGCACTGGAATTTTCAAAAAGCAAAAAGAGGGTCAGAATAAAAGGACAACAACTTCAACTCAATAAAGAAGGAAGATGTGACAATAAAAATTGTTTTTAGTATAATAAAAAACCTATATTTATTGATTTATTTATGACCAACCATGTTTGTCTATATTATGGATTCTTTTATCTAAATATAGACTAAAAAACACTATTCATCTCAACTTTATGTAACACTTGTTAAAACATTTTCTTTACTTACACTATATTATCTATTTTATGTTTCAATTTCTTATTTTCTTATGATTCTGTACTCTGCAAAAAAAAAATGTGAGTTTTTTTTTTGTATAAATATAATTTATTAAATTTTACTAACTATTTGTTTTTTTAAACTTATACAAGGCGGCCTTCAAGAAGAAACATTAAAATGAATATATAATAATTCAAATAAATCAAATGAAATTACTTTTGGAGTTTTTTTTTTTTTATCATTTAAGCTTGCAATCAAACGTGATTCTTAATATAAACACGTTAATCTAATGTTGAATCAAAACAAAAAAATCTTCAACAGATTCATATGAAAGTATTTTTATAATTACTTTTATGTAATCTATATAATGAAAAATTATCAATGAAGAAAATCATAACTGAAAAACGATTAATTGAAATTAAAATAATAGATTTCAATTTTAAAAATATAAAAATAAATAACTAAAATTTTAAAGCAGTATATACTGCTTTATTTTTCTTTTCTTTTCTTTTCTTTTCTTTTAATAATTAAATTTAACTTTTTCCATTGTTTCTCATTTTTTAAAATCTTTTTTAAGTTAAATTTTTTATTTATGATTCATTAGTTGTTAATATTGAATAAAGTTCAAGTAAAGAAATGATAGATGAGAAATTATGAAACCAACAAGTAATGAATCATACAAATAAAAAACTCAACTTACAAAAAATATAAGAAATATAAAAAAGAGAGTATTAAATATAATTATTAAAATAAAAGACAAGAAAAATAAATTATCAAACAGAAAAAAAAACTTCTGTAAATAAATTAATAAAGATAATGAGTACGAGATTTCTTTTTATTGTTTTCAAATTCAGTATAATATGATTTTATTTTTTACCTTTAATTAGAAAATAAGAAAAATTATATATAAATAAAGTTTTTGGCAAATTGACAATTATGTTATTTGTACAAAACATGTCTCACACTTTTTGGAAGGTCCATCTATCATCTTTTGAAAAGTGATATAGCCATAATGGGATTCCATATTATTATTCAACTTTTCGTTCCCATCATAATTCATAGTCACCAAATATGAATATAATTATTAACATATTTATTGAAAAATCACCAAATTTCTATTGGATTGATAAAGTGGATTTCGACTTATGGACTATCAAAATTTGGTGGACTTATAGGAGCTTTTAACTCGATAGTTTCTTTTTGACTAATTTTTTTAAAGTTAAAATTTTAAATAAAATATAATTTCAAAATTAATTTTCTATATTATATTTAAAGAATGTAAATATGTAATACAATTTATTTCTTTCATTTATACTTTTTTTTATTTATATTTATGTCCTTTATCTATATTTATTCATTCATACTCATAATTATACTCACTTTGTGATTTATTTTATCTCAACCCTTTTCTCCATAAATTTATTTCAATTCAAAGCTAATTTTTTTATATATATATTTTTTGTGTTTTATTTTTCCGGTAGATGAGGTGTTGTACGATATTTTTCTAATTACTGTCGTTAGCATCATTCACTTCGACCATAAGAATAAAATATTTTATTTAAAATTTATTTTTTAACTTTTTTTAATACAAAATTGTTTATTAAATTGTTGAAATTAATTTCATTTAACAGATAATAAGACTAATACGTTTAATCTTTTTATATATATATATTTTTTATGGTCATCATGAGTTTTAGAATTAAATTTATCTTTATCACTAACTAGTTCTCTTCCTCTATTGTTGCTTTCACCTATATCTATATTGTTATTATTTTGTTCATTCAAAGAACACATATTTTGTATTTTCTAATTCATCTCTTATCTATTTTAAAAAAATTATTCATAGCTCCCTTTTTTATGCAATTAAAGGCTCAACTTTTCTCTTCTTTTGGATTTTGAATAGCCTGATTCAAATTTTCTAACTGACATATATCTATATATTTTTTTATAAAACAAAAAATTTATAATAAATAAAACACTAGTAAAAATAAGTATATAAAAAAGTGAATTAAAACAAATAAAATATGGTTCTTGTCATGAAAGTAAATTCGATTGTAAACTTGTAGTCTCTTTCTCTTTCTCAAGTCTCAATTCATAAACCTGCAAAAGTTTATTTTGAGATTAATAATTAATAAAAAGTATTGTTCTTTTAGCTACAACTTTATACCTAATCCGTAAACAAAACTAGACAAGATCAACACATTTCTAATCTTAATACGAATTTAATAAATAGAATAGATATAACATCAATACAAATATATATATATAAAAAAAACATACTAACCAAAAATGGAAATGAAAAAATTGGCACACATGGACAGTATGAGAAAAAATGAAATCTGTCAAAATTCTCAAAAAAAGAAAATAAAGAGAAACAAAAAAGTGAAATTCATAAATAGTCAAAGAGAGATAAAAAGAAGAAAATAAAACCTAAATTGAAGTTATAGATAGATAAAAGAAGAAAATAAAATTTAAATTGAAGTTACAAATAGATAAAAGAAGAAAATGGAATTAAAATCGAAGTCACGTATAGATAAAAAAAATAGAATCAAAATTAAAGTCACATAAAAATAAAAAAAGAAAATAAAATCAAAATGATTATAACAGAATAAAGATAACTAGTCATTATCTTTTTCCAAAATAAAATTATAATTTATTAAAAAAATATTATAACTAATTAAATATCATTTTTAATACTAATACAAATTAACATACACTAATAATAATTAAATTAAATTTTATTTTCAAACATAAACTTATAATTAATTTAATAGAGATATATTAGTACCAATTTTTTTAGACATTTTTTTTATCTTCAAACACAATTTTATAATAAATTTAATAAAGGTATATTAATACTAAAAAAAATTAGGACATTTTTTTAGCCTAGTTATCCTTAAGTCTCCAACATAAATTAGATTTTAAAAATATATTAAATTAAATCAATTTTAAAATAAAACACACAAACTTGGACTACAAGAAAATTTTGTATTACCAACAATCAACATTAATTAGTAATCATAAAAATTTGTTTTGAAAGCAAAATTATTAACGATCAAAATTAATTAATATAATGTTCGTTGATAAAATTTATTTACAGATTTTTCTATTCATTAGTAATTAATGACAACAAAAAAATCTATTAATAATTATCTGTCAATAATTAGTAATAGCCTAAATTCATTGATAGTTGTTCATCGGTGAAATACGTTAATAATTATCTATAATTTTATTTCGTTAGTAAAATCTTATAGGTAACATGCTATTTTATTGTAGTGTTGGTCTCAACTAAATTACTTTAATAAAGAAATTATTTAAAAATTAGTGAGGAATTAATGTTGGTTTAACTAATATTACGTAGAGTTGGTAATTTCAAAGTTAATGCTAATAAATTAACGTTTATGATTATAGAATCTAACACACATGACACGCTAATCTAATACTACTAGTTAAAGTTCATTTTTACTTGTTAATGGTAGATTTTAACCAATACTAAATATGCATTTCCTTGATAATAATATATATTATTAACATGACTATGTTGAAAACTGCGGGTTAGTTGATATTTTCGTGTTCCACAAAGATCCAATTTTCATGTTCCTCGAGTATCGAATCCTAACCATTATTGAACTTATTGATAAACCTTATGTATCAGAGGAAAATTTAATCAAGAGAAATCAAATACCCAAAAGAAGAAATTTCATTAGATACATTTTTTTAGAACACGAAAAATGTTTCATATCCTGATTCTTTTGATCACACGATCTTTTTTGTAATGAAAGAGATAGTAGAAGACACTCATTTTCAATGCATATACGAACTGGCATTGGTTTTCCTTATGATATATCAATTTAGTTTAATTTATTTATGTTATTCAGAGCTTGAAATTAAAAGGATAAAAGTAGATAAAATCTGAGAAGCATTTGCTTTGTGCTAACTTCTATGTGTTAGTGATCAGAACTTGCATAGAATAGCTTTGAATGTGTTTCTCCAACATTCCAAGTTTATTATTATTCATGAAATATCTAGTATGGCTAGAAAGCTACAGTGTAGGTACTCATGACAACCCATGCATAGTGTTTAACCAACACTGTTTTATTTTACTAATAACTATATATGCAGAAGACATGACACTGATAATTGAACACAACTTTTGTCAGAAGTGAGTTGAAAGTAGATTTTAGGATCATGATTTGTGAGTGGTTAGGCGTCATTGTCATGCATTGAAAGACGCTCTCGATCGATCGTATAGGCCATAGTCCAAACAACTTAGTATACAGCTTAAGCACCATTTTTATTTATGATCTTCTAGTTTGAACTTGCCTGCAGCACCAATCTAGCTTAGCAGTAAAAGAGATGAGTCTAAAGCAGTAAAAATACTAACAACCACTACCTTCTTCTCTCTCTCTCTCTCTCTCTCTCTCTCTCTCTCTCTATATATATATATATATATATATATATATATATATATATATATATATATATATAATGGAAATGATAACTCAGCTTTGAAGGAATCCATAAATAGACATATGTAGCCTGCATATGTAGAACTGTACGAAACAAATTAACTCTAAAACGTGGATTTAAATAGAGTTCAAAAATATTTTGAAAACCTTCTCAAAGTGTAGGCTAAGATGTGTGAAGGAGATAATTTGATTGTTTACAAAACAATTCACAATATTTTTATAATTTTTTTAGAAACTTACGGCCTATTCGAGGATATAATGATTTTTAGACTAAGTATTCAAATTTTTTCAAGATTGTTCGTTATTTTCCTCTGAAGTTAAGCACTTTCCACCCAATGTTTTATCAGGATACTAAAAACATTTTCAAGTAGTAATGTTAAGACACAAACGAGTCTAATGATGATAAGACACAATTCTTAATCTTATAGTTTTGTCAATGATACCAATGTTTGAATAATAAAAAACAATTAATACAATTTTGGTTCATCTAATATAAACAACACCACCTAGTGTTAAACATGTGTGAAATGAAAGCTAAAGATGATAAAAGATGTTTCTTTTATAAAAAGCTACACCACTATATGCGACAAAACATGCTAACATTATATGTATCATATATAAAGTCACACACAGACTCACTACTCTGAATGAACTTCACATCACCAGACATGTCTATGAAGTTTGATGAATACAAGACATAACTAGCAAAGTATCAACGATGTGATCCTAAAATAGAGTCTTCAGGTAAAGAAGAGATTGGAGAAGATTAAGACAAGACAAGGAATATAAATAAGTAAAAAATATAGAAGAAAGTTTTGCATATAAAAAAATAGCTTGAAGAGAGACAAATTAGTAATTCTTATAAGCCTTCTTTAGGATAGGAATAAGGAAGTGCACTGACACCTTCCGTGGGAATTCAAGTCCCACATTTTGTAAATAAGACTTATATGCTCACAACAAAAACCTTATAAATAGAAACCAACGTGAGCTCGTAGAAATCAATCTTTGAATGAGAAATCAATTTGAGCCTTTTTGTCTTTTTAGTGAGTGTTGCTTTCTTTGTAGACTTCTCTTAAGCGAGTTTGGTTAAACTAGAATGAGTTTGTTGTGTTTTGTTGATTTTGTTTGGCTACTAAATACTTTAGTGAAGTTGCTTGTAGAAAAAGTTTAGATTTAATTTCAACCCCTAAAGAATCTCTTGTTCCAACAATTCTTTTCAAAGTATAATCTTTCTTGATTTTAAACCTTTTTTGGTTTTTTTGACACAACACAAAAGAAAAGAGATAAAATCAAGGGACAATTCTAAGAAGAAATGTCTCACCTAAAGACAACTAAAGATTCTTCAACTAGTAAGTGGTTGATATTCCTAAACAATCTTTGAGTGTGTTGACAATCTTTCTTCATAAATGCTTTTTTTTTTTTGTGAGGATTTAATTTGATAGTGCACTAACCTTAGCAATTTGATTATTCCTTTTTGTTTCTTATGTCAATTTTTTCTTCTAAACATCCAAGGCATCTTTGCAATCTAACTTACCTCAACATTTCCAAATCATGAAAGAAGCTTGAAGATAGGGCAATGAAAAATGAAAAAAGAGACACAAGAAGACCAATAGCTCCAACCCCTTCTAATTATGGAAGGGAAAGAAACTTTCTAGAAGAGAATAACTACTTGCATAGACTAACTACTTGCATAGACCAAGGAGGCAAGTAGGCAAAGACATGCAAAATGAAAGGATTTCCAAACTTAGGGAAAATTCATTTCTAAAATCTAATTCTTCAATGGTCAA
The DNA here is from genome assembly GCF_016808095.1 of Vigna angularis. Classification (NCBI taxonomy): domain Eukaryota; kingdom Viridiplantae; phylum Streptophyta; class Magnoliopsida; order Fabales; family Fabaceae; genus Vigna; species Vigna angularis. The sequence goes on along the minus strand of NC_068973.1, from coordinate 7,439,757 downwards.
TTTTACTAGTCATTCTTTTTTGCTTGCCTTGGTCTAAAAGGAATATTTACCTCACCTAACATAATCATAGAAACAATCATCAAGGAACAAATGGCAAACAAATTAGTTTTGGTTGACCATCACATTACAGTGAAATATAAGATATATCCAAAAGTTAAAAAAAAAACATTGTTTAAATGTGTATAACACCGATCACTGCATTGATGAACTATTTGGTGAAGTATTTGAATTGGACCACTTATCTCCCATAAAGACATTGTAGCACAAATTCATAAGTTCAGTAAAACATTAGATTTTACTTTCCGAGAAACACCAAAATCATTTCTAGTAAAAAAAAAAAATAACGTATCGGAGTTTCCCACTGTTGAGACCACTGGAAATAAAACTGAATAGTAGCATTATTGCTATGATATCAGTGTATAACTGCTGCCAGTTGTTGAATAAATTACATCCACCAAAATTATATTTTGTGCACCTGAAATAGAAGATTGATGAATAAAATTCTAAGCTTTAGGATACATTATTTTGCAGTAAAGCATGATTGCAGTACGAGTCCTAACCTCACTGTTCAAAGAGAAAGTTCTCATCAACCTTCCTCCCAGTCCACATCTTCATCTTCATCGACATCTGCTGGAGCAACATCAGCTTGAACATTCAAATCATTGACCTTGTAATTTTCATTTCCAGTACCTGTTTGAAAGCCACCCAAATAAACATAAGTGAAACAAATAAAAAAGAAACATAAAAAGGAGGCAGTCATTCTGCAATATGTGTGATGGGAGAAATAATACAGAAGGTACAATACTTAGTTCCATCATCAACATTTTAAGACTTGTCTCTAGAATATATGACTTCCTGGCTTTAAGATGAAGAAGAAGGAAGAGCACATTATATGTATAATTCAAAGTACATTATATTACTATGTTTGAGGTAAGCATGTCAAAGATGATAAAAAGCCAATTCTGGTTTTGAAAATCATAAAAATATCAATTTTAAAGGTTCAACGTACTAATCCAAACTAATCATGAAAAAACTGTTAATCTTCAGTCAAATACACTTTATTATCCTAATAATTTAATGTTTTAATACACTTTCTATCCAAATTTATAGTATTAAGCCCCTTCCAGTTAGGTTTATCATCTTGTACAACAATATACAAAGCTAAAAATTTTATTCAGTAGTAATAGATTAATAACTGTAACCTATAACTATAGTTATTATCACCCCTACTAAAACCATCACTTAAGACACCGCGACAACTGTCCTTCCACCTTTAGGAACTACCAACAAGGATTGCATTACATAATCCTAATTGTTTTTACCATAGCCATCATTGCCAAGACACTATGCCAATGTTGCAACTGGCAATGTCAGTTAGAAAACTCGTCAACCTCAAAACTAATGATGAAAACTAAACATCATAGTAACCCCAACCGTGATAGAAGCATTTAATTTCACATTCGTGTTTTCAAAAAATTGACTCTTGTAACACATCCAGCTTTCCAAACCACTAGGATCAGCAGTGGAGGGGTTTCAACAGTATGCATGCACGAGGTCAAATTTCAGTATAATCATATTTAAAAATAAAATCCAATTTTCCATTTAATTATTTCACGAGTGTAATTAAGTCATAAAATTTGTCCTCATTTGGATTAGTAAAGTCTCATGTCAAAAAGTAAAAAAGAAAAGATTCTTCCAAATTTTCTGATTCCCATCCTTAAAAGTATTTTAACAATTTGGATACCCCAGTAAAACAAAGCCACAGCAAATTACAGAAATCCATTTCCCAGCTCCTATTATTCAGGTTCATCTAACAAACAACCAGATGAATGTGGTCCAAAGTTCAAAGCAGGAAAAGTCTGGTAACCAACTGATTCTAAGCAAACTAATTAACTTGCTCTTAATTATTGGTTGACGCTGAGAACATGGATTGGAACAATGATGGAGTAACCTAAAATAATCTTAAATTGATAAAAAGGACAAGGGCGTAAAATCTAAAGATGAATATAAGGTGATAACAATCCATATTAAGATTAAACGGACAGTTTCAATCAATTGAATCAAATTTTCAATCAGTACTACCGTAAAAATCTAAATGAAACAGTGTCCGGAAAACACAATGAAAAATAAATTCTTTTTACTGAGCATCTAGATTTGTAAAGGCACATATAAACACTGTTCCAAGATGTCCTCAAATCACCTTCAAAAGACAAATTACCTGCAACTGGTGCTTGCTCCCAGTCTGTACCATCATCATCATCATCTTCCTCATGTTTTGATTTGACGCCAACTTGACGAATAGAAGCACGGCTAGAAGGATCATTTCCAGTAAATGTATCTGACAAGTCTTGTTTTCTAGAAGCTTCCATTTCATGTTGTTGTTTAAGCAGAGCAGCATAATAAGCCTTGATATACTCATCCTACAAAGAGAAGAAAAAAACCAGAACATAAGTGAATAAAAGTTTGAGAACCTTCACATAGAAGGAGCAAGGAACTAAAGTGAAATAACAAGATAAAAGAAAAATAAAACAATAGCTTCTCAAATAGTACATGCCTGTATATTTTTTTTATCATCATGATCAACCGTTGATTTCTTGTCATCCGAGTACTGTGCTGATGTGGAAGTTGAAGTCCCATCCATTTTTATTTCCTCTTTCACCTCTCCTCGTTGTTCTTTTGTAAGAACCATCCCTGATTTTATCATCCATGGTGGCAAAACCTTTAGAGATGAACTTTCAGTTTCAGACTTGACATCATGTCTATTGCCTTCAGTCCCATTGAAGTCCACCACAACCTGTTGACATCCAGCACACCTTACATTTATTCATGTATCAATTATATTGAGACAAGGGAAAAGAAGTGTTACATTAAACTGCTGGTAATTATATACTTCACAAGCTACATATACAAATATAAACCCAGAAAATCTAATGGATGGATGTTTGTACGAAATTAGATTAACCTATGAATGTCACATCGCATTTTTTCTACACATCTTAATACAATAAAAACCTGCCCAAACTGGGGTTTGTTACTAATCCTTACTTAATCGGTCCCAAAGCCCAGATAAAACTTAAGAGGGATGTTAAGCAATTGAGGGATATGTAAAACTTCATTGAATTTCAGTGACATGGATCAATGAGATGATAATGTTGTGTCAATTTATTTCATATATCTGGTTTTACCAATTTAACTAAAAAATCACAGGTTGAATCAGTGACCATTAACCGAGTACCACAACTGAGTTTATCTCTGATCCGAGTCTAATAACATTGCATGGAGGTCAATACTAATGTGGGCATTGAAAGATTAATTACTGAAAGGGGATCAATTTTAAGTTATTTTATACTTTTGGTGGAAATTAGTAACATGGAGAAAAAAGAATCCAAGTGCAGAGGCGGCGAAAATTATATTAGACTGTCGTACAACAAAGTATGAAATGACTATGGTGCAATATTATGTACTAAATTACAGTTAGCATTATTCCCAATCTGGTTCAAGACGAGGGAATGAAACAATGAAATCGTTTGTCACTTCATCAAGGAGAACTGATGACTACATCATAAAAGGTCTTTAGATGGAAAACATGTTAAGAAGCTGCTGATAGGTTGGGCATTGTCTATAGTAGAAGGAAAAAATCATGACAGTTAGGACAGTAATATCACAACTGTCACAGACTTTATAAAAACAGTCTGTTTAGGTGGGTGGGAGGATGTTATGTCTTTTGTATCTTAGTTTGGAGGAAAGGTTGTGGAGAGTAAGGTCTTTCGAAATACCTCCATAGTGATAATTCTTGTCTAATTTCGCTACTTCATTGGTAAGGAAATAGACCATGTGGGAATAAAGTGTATTTTTCTGTACAGTTCTCTTCCCGGACCTATCATTTGGTATCCAGAGTTGAGATCTTGGTTCTATGGAGGGGTGGAAAATAGGGTATGGTGAATACAAGAATGGAATCAAGAATGGATGACCCGGAAAAGATAGTTCAAGAATTGGTTCAAGTTCATGACAAGACTGAAAATGAACCGCATGAAGGGTTCAAGTGGTTGGAGAATATGAGCAGAGGTTTCACCGTGGTAGTGGAAAGAAGAGGAGGATAAGGGGCAGTCAGGGTTTTCCTCCAGATGAAGGAAATTGGACATCCCCATTTTTGCGGGAGAAGAGGCTTACAAATGGACAAATAGGCTGGAGAGATATTTCGGCTGAAGAAAGCTAATGACGATGAACGAGTCATGATTGCCTTAGAAGGAAAAGCCTTAAATTGGTTCCAGTGGTGAGAGACATGCAATCGAAATCCTACATGGGATGCTTTCAAGGTTGCTATTGTGCGGAGGTTTCAACCAACATGCTGAAAAACCCATTTGAAATCCTTATTGGATTATGGCAAACAGGTTTAGTGGACGAGTATATTGAACAATTTGAACAATATGCTGGGTTTTTGAAGGGCACTCAACAAGACTACTTGGTCGGCATCTTCTTGAATGGGTTGAAAGAAGATATTAAAGCCAAAGTTGTATGAACCCAACAATCTTGTTGTGTTAATGTTGAAGGCTCAAATGGTGGAGGAAAAAATCAAGTCACTTCACAAGGAGAATTTGAAAACTCCAACAGATCCAATAATGGATACAAACAGTTTTCAATGACAAGAAGCTTTGCAAGAGAGGGGGAAATTTTGTGGTTTCTGGTGGTTCTAGCAAAGGGATAGGGGAGGGCAGCAAATTGTCCAGTACCATGAGTAGTGCTCCAGGAATGCAAAGGCAAAGAGGAACTCCTTTTCGGAAATTGTAAGACAAGGAGCTACAAGATAAAATGACGAAAGAGTTATGTTTTCGGTGTGATGAAAAGTTTGGCCCCAATCATGTGTGTAGGAACAAGCAATTTCACATGTTGCTTATGACAAAGGAGGACTTGACTGGTCTTGTGAATCCGCAGGGTAGTGCCGCTGAACAAAAACAAGAGTTGGAAGAAATAGTGCAGGTTTTACAATTGTCCTTATGTACCATGGCTGGGCTTACCACTAAAAAGTCTTGGAAGTTTTGGGGAAAAATTAGTGATGTGAGGGTGGTTGTTTTGTTAGATTGTGGAGCTTCCCACAATTTAATTTGAAAGGATTTGTTAGATTGGGGATTAATGGCAATAGTCTAGGCAGTTCAGAAATGGAAGCACTATCTTATGGGCAGTCACTTTATTATACTCACGGACTAGAAGAGCTTAAAATTCCTCAATGAACGGCGTCTGCTGACTGAAGAGTAGTTTAAATGGGCTTCCAAACTCTTGGGGTATGACTTTGAGATTCGTTTCAGACCAGGAAGGAAAAACCAAGTGGCGGATACTTTATCACATCGAGTATATTTTATGGTTGTGAGCTTGTTTTGAATAGATGAATGGGAGACATGGGAAACCGAAGTCCAACAAGATGAGAAGTTAACCTCTTTAAGGCGTGATTTATTGGTAAATGGAAGTGCTCATAAGGGCAATGAATTGAAGAAAGGGAGGCTATTTTATCTAGGAAAATTGGTTTTACCCAAGAAGTATTCTCGCATTCCTTTTCTCATTAAGGAGCTACAGGAGTCTCCTTTAGGAGGTCACAGTGGGTATTTTCGAACCTATAAAAGGGTGGCTGGAATGGTTTATTGGGAAGGTATGAGGAGGGATATTAAAGAGTTTGTCATGAAATGTGATGTTTGTCAACGTAACAAAACAGAAACATTGGGCCCTGCTGGTCTTTTGCAACCATTGTCCATTCCTAATCAGGTCTAGTCTGATATATCCATGGACTTCATTGGAGGATTACCTAAAGTTGGAAGAAAAGATACTATTTTTATTGTTGTGGACAGACTTACAACATATGCACATTTTTTCCCTCTGGCTCATCCCTACACTGCAGTAGAAGTGGCTTGGTTATTCATTAGATAGGTGGTGAAACTCCATCCACAATAGTTTCAGATCGAGATCAGTTGTTCCTGTGTAATTTTTGGCACAGCCTACCATACTCAAATGGATGGTCAAACATAGGTTGTTAATCATTGTGTGGAAACCTATCTCTGCTGCATGCCAGGTTCTCAGCCTCATAAATGGCCACAATGGTTGCCATGGGCTGAACTTTGGTTTAACACCAATCATAGTGCCTTGACAAAGATGACTCCCTTTAAGGTCCTGTATGACCGTGATCCTTCTTTGATTCTAAAGGGTACAACTATTCCTTCTAAAGTGGAAAGTATTAACCAGCTCCAACAAGAACGTAATGAAGTATTAAAGGAGTTGAAAATGAATTAGTGCAAAGCTCAAGATCAGAACCGTGTTCATGCTAACAAACACAGGAGGGAAGTGGAATACCAAGTGGGAGATTGGGTCTATCTTAAAATGCAGCCTTATCGCTTGAAATCTTTAGCAAAAAGACCCAATGAAAAACTTTTTCCTAGGTTCTATAGACCTTACAAGATTATTGAGAAAATTGGAATGGCCGCATATAAGTCGGACCTGCCCACTCACAGCAGAATCCACCCAGTGTTTCATGTGTCTCTCCTCAAAAGAGCAATCCAGCCAGCTACTGTTATCCAGCCTTTAGCTCCCACACTCACTGCAGAATTAATTTTAGATGTTCATCCAGAACAGTTACTAGACACCAGGACAAATAACCAAGGAGAATTGGAAGTCCTAATCAAATGGCAGCACCTTCCAAATTCGGACAACAGTTCGGCAGCGGCCTTTTCAATCAGCAAAAAATTTATAGATTTTCACCTTGAGGGGGTATTGATAGGTTTGGCATTGTCTATAGTAGAAGGAAAAAAACATGACAGTTAGGACAGTTATGTTACAACTGTCACAAACTTTATAAAAACAGTCTGTTTAGGTGGGTGGGAGGATGTTATGTCTTTTATATCTTAGTTTGGAGGAAAGGTTGTGGAAAGTGAGGTCTCTCGAAATACCTCAGTTGTAATAGAATTCATGTCTAATTTCCCTAATTAATTGGTAAGGAAATAGACCATGTGGGAGTAAAGTGTATCTTTCTGTACACTTCTCTTACTGGGCCTATCAGCTTGCTACAGAGAAATGTCAAGACATTAATAACAAGTTGGAATTAAAGACATCCATGCAACATCTTGGAGGCATGTGAAATAAAAAACAAAATAAATAATTATGTAACTTTTATATATTACTTTTATTACTAGGACACTCATTTGTAGGACATATATATTTCCTATTTGATTTCTTAGCAAGTTAGTATAAAGGGAGGTAGGTATCCACATACTTCAACTAAACAGATAAAATTTTCAGAAATTTCGATCTTTCAATTGTAGATGAAAAACAAAATAGAGAAAAGGGAGGAAAAGCATAATTATTTGGAGGATAAGATAAGAAAAGCAAGACAAAAATAATTAAATAAAAACAAGAATCAGAATAATTAGCAAGGTTATAACTGCCTGGTTTCTTTGCTTTGAAGAAATGATAATCCTTAAAACAGGAAATTCTTACCTTAGTATCCCCACTATAAGGCATTGGTGCTCCATTATATCCAAGCTGAGAAATTTTAGAATCACCAGCCATATCTCCGTTGGCTGCACGCCCCATAGCACTAGCTCGAGCTTCCCATGCTAGGAGACTACCAAATTCTGGAACTGGCAAATCTTTCACCCTGCTGAGTTGGTCCATTAAAGGCTTGAGCTGTATCTGCAACCACTTTCAATTTTATTTTAGCTTTTTTTGACAAAATAACAGAGTATAATCCATTGATTATCAATTATATGTAACCAATATAACTAAAGAGAAGAAAGAATGGAGTTTGACATGCAGTACACAAGTTTCATAGTCATATTTAGCAGTAGTCCGACTGGGTTGAGGTAGTACCAGCTAGTACTGCACTAGTTTATTACTTATTAGTATAAGTTGTACTGAGCTTGTACCAGCTGTTCTATCTTGTGGGTAGTCAGAAGTTATGGTAGCTTTCAATAGACACATGTCATTAACATTTCGGTTGCTTGCTCAGCACTCAGACTAACTATAAGTTTTCTGATATAACAAATTCAAAACAGTTAACGAAATCATGCTTTTCTCTCAGAAATTCCCTTTTCCACTTTTCTCTAAAATACTAACATTGTTTTCCATCAAAACCCTAAAATTTTAACAATGATCAAACATTAAAACAAAATAAATTGCAGACCATAAACACCAATAAATAAAGGCTAGCACAGTGCATTGTCTTACAAAAATTAAATAAACTCAAATGAGATTTGAGACAAGCCTAATATATCTAAATGAAATTCATGAAATAAAAGGTATTTTACAAGTCTTGTATAAGTCTAAGATATCTCAATGAAATTCATAAAATATAAGGTATTTTTCAAGTCCTGTATACAAAAGAGAGCACATCAAGTCATAATACTTCTCAATTTGTTAATGGATTTATAGTACTATTGGTCATCAACTTTTCCAACAAAAAGACTAAATGACAGTTTAAGAACCTGAAAATAAGGATTCAGGTGTTGGACCTATTATCATTATCATGCCATACACATCCTATTATACTGTGGTATATATTTCAACTAGTGTCACCACCTAGCCCACATTGCCCCCACTACATTTATGTCAACTAGTATCTTCAAGGGCACAAGCCCTACTCATTACACTAGGAACATTGTCCCATTTGGATAATTAGCAATTATAGCCATTTGGAGTGAGAACATTATCTCCTTTGTAGTCAAGTATAGCCATAGGTTCCACAATAGGATGATTAGCAACATCATATAGTAAGTAGGTTCAAGTGTGGGTCATGCAATAAGGCTAACTGGAATAATGTTTAAGTAGTACATGTTTTTTAAATGGAACCTCCAAATTGATAGGTCGATAACTTTTTGGGTCCATTAATGACAATTTTAGAACACCACATGTTTGCTTATACATTGGAATTGCATTGTTAGGGTATCATAGTTCTTGTTATGTATGGGTCCAAGATTCATGATCCATTGCGCGCTCAAACTAATGTTTGTTCCCAGATGGTGAGTAAAGATTTGTGGACAAACATGTGGATGGAGAACTCAACAGAAAAAACTTGGCCTTGGATGGTGAGTAAGACTTGTGGACAAACATGAGGATAGAGCCATTGCCAACAATGATGCAAAGGGCATTGGTTAGATGAGGTAGGAAGCCAAGGAACTTTACTGCATATGTCTGCACAAAATTGTGGTTTTTGCCACCATCAATACGAATGGTACTCTTGTGTGATAAACTGAGCCATAAACACAAACATTTTAGGGCAAGGGAGACTAGAAAGTGCATTTTTGCTAACGTGACTGTAGGGATAGCATAGAGGTCCTAAAGAATTTTAGACAGTGAAATGAAGTTGTCGCCCCAGGATTGTGTTGGGAACAAACAGATAATTGAACAAATAAAACAAGACTATGTTAACCTCACAGCAATTTTTATTCATAAATCAATACCTTTACGCTGTGAGACCTAATGATAGGAAATTAATCAATTCTAGCAAATGGTTGTGAAAACCATAATCAAGTAATCAATTTTAAAACAAAAGGATTCATAATAGGAAGCCCAAAATAGAAGAAACAACATTGTAAAATCATGACAGAACCTCCATCTTTTGAAGCATGTCTTTTAACTTTTCATGTCGTCTTCTTCTTGCATTATCATCTCCATCAGCCGCTTCTTGAACGACAAACTTGTCACTTTCTACCTCAAGTTTTCCATTACAACTTTCACAATGGAAGTCGTCATCTTCAAAAGATACTAGCCGCAATGCATCCAGAGCATTGTATCTAATCAATTCAAATCCCCAAGTATTATGGAAACATAAAACAATTATTGATACTGAAATAAATTTGGAGTTATAATGGATTACTTAAACCTTTTTCCACACTTTGTACAGATATATTCTTCAATTGTGTTCTTGTTGTCCAATTCATCTTTCAGCAGCTTCTTCATGCGATGGATTCTGTACCTAACCACATCATATATCTGCAACAAACTTCAACGTAAAAAATTCTACAGATGCAGGAGCCATAATTTAAATTGATAACTGACTCAAAAATAGTGACAAGAGAGCATGCAAAATAAAAGAAAAACCACAAGAATCATGGAAGAGCAACATTTGTAGAAATATATATGGATGGGATTGAACTGGGAAGAGACAAACCTGTGCATAATCTAGACAACAGTAAGAGTGTGTGTGTAACTTGACCTTCTCTTCTCCCTCTTTTCCAGTCAGTTGAGCATCAACTGTAGCAGCTGTAGCAGCACTATACAATTTGGCTCCTTTTGCTGTCTGGAAATCGAGATAATATAGATCATAAGAAGAAAATACAGGCATCACTATTTGCATCATTAACAGCTAACATCCTAACACTCCAAACCTAATAAGGAAAACTAATAAAACTCAGACAAGCATGAGAAAAATAAAAACACTGCCAAGTGATCCAAGATATAATACTAATCAATGTGATACTTAAGCACTCCCTAGTACCCAAGCCCATATCAAAATAAAAAACTAGAATCCTATACTTAAAATGTGGGAGTGACGCCCCATCCTTGCATTGCATTTGTAGTCCTATGAAAAACACTGGCAAGTGATCCGAGTAAAGAGTTCAAATTAATAACTGAAGAATCATAAGGTGGCAAATGTTCCTTATTTTCAAGCCTATCAAAGACTGGCTAGGATGTTAAACTGTCTCACTATTAGTCAACCAAATATTTCCTTAGCTGTAAGTGTTGAGTCGATTTCCAACTTATCTGTGTGATAGTTACTGCAATGTTGTGGTTTGAATGTTGAGATAGTCTATGAGAACAAGGCTCATCCTGATATGAGAATATACAAATGTATATTGATGACTTAACATGAGGCCTACCCATGCATGTAAGAGGGGTCACTAAGCAGAAGAGGTTCTCCCTTGCTTGTTCCCCTGGCTTTCAATGTACTTCTCTTCCGTTTCTCTATCTGAGTATCCCTATCTTCCTCATGAAACCCAAAGCAGATAGGACTAAGGCTAAATTGTCCAGATAGAAGGCATATCATCTATTTATTATGGACACAGTAGCTTTGGTCAAGTTTGTGATATCCAATGTGCTCACTTATTTCTATAGCGTCAATAGGTGGCCCTTATCCCTCATCAAAGCCAAAAATAGATGCATAACGAATTTCATATGATTTGGCAACTCGAATTCTAAGAAATTGGTATTGGTTGCCTGGTCTCAAGTTTGTAAGCCCTATATGGATGGTGGATTAGAAATTAGATCAGAAAGACAAATGAATGATGCTTCCATGTTAAAGTTGGGTTGGGAGTTAGTCTGACAACCAATGGACTTAATCAGAGCCAGGGTCTTCAAAATGGGGAAAATCATTGAGCACCATATTAGATCCTCTATATGGGTTGGTTTGAAGAACATTATGGCAATAATCCAGGAGAACTATGCTAGGTATATTGACAGAGGAGATAATATTAACTTTTGGAGAGACACTTGGCTTGGGAAGCCCCTGATTCATGTGATATATTCCCAATATTTTTCCTTGTATGCTGGAAGCATCAATCAAGGACATCAGACATAATGGAGATTGGGTTATTCCTCCTAGTCTTATACAAAAGTGTCCTTCTTTAGCTCCTAAGCTTTCTTTTAACAATCCTTCCACTTCTATTGTAGAGGATGCTAAAAGATGGAGTTTCACTAGCGCTTGTAACTTCAGTATTAAGGAAGCATTTCTATTTCTTCATCCTCCCCTCCTTCCAAAGCTATTCTATTCTGGAGATTGTACAACAAATAAATTCCTAAGAATGAGAATCCTAGATTAAGAGGGTGCATAAATGTCTCTATTAGTTGCTTTTGTTGTATGAGGCTGAAACCTCACCACACATTTTTTTAATTGACAGTTGCTTCACCTTCTACGATTGGTTCACTAACAAAATTCATCAAAACCTGAATTTTCAACAGATACTACTATGCCATGCACCAGGTTGTGGGGAAAAAAACAAGAGAGTTTTGACGACCGCTTGTGCCTATATTATTGCTGAGAAATGGGAATCAGGAACAGTATTAGGTTTGACATGAAGCCTCTGATCCTCGTTTGTCAAAAACCATATTTCAAGTCTGGTAAAACTGGTTGGTACTAATTGTGAAAGTCACATGAAGTCTTCAATAGAGGAATTCAACACTCTAAAAGAATTCTTCACTGAAATTAAATGCAACAACAAGAGCAAGACCATTCGAGTTGAATGGAAAACCCCACCATACATGTGGATCAAATGCAATACAGATGGTGCTGCAAAAGGTGTGCCTAGCCAGCTGGGAAGGATGTAATTTTAGAGACAACAGTGTTGCAGTCTTAGGTTCTTTTGTTGTTAAGCCAGGGCATAAATTTGCTCTATAAGCCGAACATTATGTTGTCATGACTGTCATTGATACAGCCAAGTATAAAGGGTCGGAATTACCTTCGGTTAGAATGTGATGTTTGAACTGTCATTAATACTTTTAAATCTGTGGATCACATGCCTTGTAGACTAAGAAAAAAATGGTCTAATTGCTTATATTACACTAATAGGATTAATTTATTGGTATCTCACATATAGGGAAAGTAGAAGTTGTGTAGATAAACTTTCTACTTTTTCTATTAATGTAGTGTGTTGTTTGGTGGGATACCATTCCCCATTCATCTTGGAACCCTAATGGATTACCTTCTTAAAGGTTTCTATAGTGTTTGGTCTATGTTGCCCCAAAATTTTATAAATTCCCTCTCTCTATCTGCACACACACACACACATATTTCTTAGGAATAAAACAAACAACAGAAACTGCTAAGTTGCAAGCCTAGCTGGAATTTTAGTCCATGATGCCTATGCATTGGTTTTGCTTTTCTATAGTGTTTAGTCTACGTTGCCCCAAACTTTTGCAAATTCTCTCTCTCTCTCTCTCTGTGTCCACACACACACAGAGTTGCAATCCTAGCTGGAAATTTAGTCTGTACAGTGATGTCTATGCATTGTTTTTTCTTAAGTATGCAATGTATGGTCAATTATAAGAGAAGGCTGATATATACAGCTATGGTATTATAGTCCTAGAAATCATACGAAAACTGATGTGAAGAATGAGGAGGATGGTCGTGAATAGCTTCTTCAACAAGCTAGGAAACAGTGTGAGAGAGGCATGAAGTTGGAGCTTGTGGACAAGGTCATTAATGAGTATGATGCAGAAGAAGTAAACAAAATCTTAGAAATTGCATTGCTATGCACTCAGGCATCTACTGCAACAAGGCCAACCATGTCTGAATAGTGCTACTCAAAACCAGGAGCTTAGTGGAGCAAATGTGAAGAACTATGCCTATGTTTGTTTAAACAAACAAATATGATAAATAGGGAAGGCAGCTCTGCTGGTGCATCGAATGCCACTGTCTCCATTTTTGTTGTATCAACTCAATGATTATGAGATTTTAATCACTTTGAACCAACAAATTACTAGAATAAATCAGATTAAAGTTTTTGATAACTTTTCATTATGTATACATTTTGAAAAGATTATGTAAACAGTAGTTATATATAAATATATGTATACAATATATATATATATATATATATATATATATATATATATATATATATGTATGAATAACTTCTCATTTCAAGAGCTGTTTATCAATGTTATTGTCCATGTGTAGTGCTATATATATATTTTCAAGTTTCCTATCATACAAGTCTCAGTTTAATATGTGCGTGTATGCATGTATATTATACATGACAAATAATTAACATTTGGCTACTGTGTTTCCATTAGAGGGGATCTAATCTCTTGTTGTCAGATCGAGAACTGAGGCAAAATGATGTTGCCTCACGGGAAGATTTAATCAAGGGAAATCATTACATCCTTTGGGGAACTCTAATGAAAAGATATTTTCACCAAGTCACTCAAGAGGCCTTCTGGTACATACAACAAATATGAACTAGCTTGGGGGAGTACTAAGATATCCTCTGTTTCCTTATCTTTCATACAAGTAAACATTGTTTGACTTTGTTTCCTAGAAGCTGACATATATAAAAGGAAACAAATTCAAATAACTAGGTTCATTCCCTATAATGAAGAAATTTTGATTACACGTTGATCATTATAATTAACAATGAGAGTCAACATCTGCATATGCCTACAAGAGAGTGTCATCCAGAGAAGTAACACCAATGAACTGCACAGACAGAATCCAATAGTTACCTCTCTTCTATATTCTCTAGTAATGATCTTCTCCTCTTCAAAAAACCGCAGAGTTCGGCGAAGTTGTTTTGTGTGTAATTTGAGATCTTTTGCCAAATCTTCTTCTCTGACCCATTGTCGCCTGAACAGAATTCGCAAAAGATTAATAATGAAACCACATAATCAAGGAAATGCACCCACAATTCTTCAAAATTAAACTACAATATAGTAAACAAACAGCCCCGTTGATCTACACTATCATATTATGAAGCAATATACTTACAACAACGCTTTCACTCCCCACGTTTACAAATAAGTTTTACTTCAAATTTCACTTCAATCCCATATTCATTTTCATTCGGCTTTTTGTCATAACGTATTCCACAATCAAAAGCTGAAAATCATGAATATTTCCAGTGAGATCAAACCTTGTGAGGGCATCGAGGATCACTACAGCGATTCCTCTGTTATCACTCCTTCCCGATTTAGGTTGATTCTCTCCTTTACTCGTTAGATCATCATAAAAAGCCCTCGCAGCTAGTTTAACCAACCTACACCAAAATCAAAAGTAACTAATTAAATAGATTCAATTTTCCGTGTTTATTTTTAATTGACGAAGAAACGGCACAGCTGTTTTAGAATCTTCGATTGAATTAGAAGAAAAACCCGTACTTGTTGTAGTGATCGACCATCGAAGCGATCTGAGAATAATTTTTAAGTGGCTTCGATAGTTCGTTTCGGCGTCGAAATCGGAAAGGAAGGATAAGTGTGAAGCGATTATCCAATGATGTTCATCGCAGCTCACAACTCTCTTCCATCATTCTAAATAAATCGCAATTCCGAAGACAAGAGGCCGTTATATATGGTAGGGCTTTCACAAAGAAGAGTATCTTCTCCTGCAATCCTTAATATCTAATATAATATGTTAAAGAAAATAGAAAAGTTACCTTTCTTACTCATATTTTGTTGAGATGTGTCTAAATTGTTAGTTTTTTTTAGACATTTGATATTTTACTTTTTTTATATTTTATCTATTATAATATACAAAAATAGTAGAAAAGTTACTTTTTTATAGTCAAGTTTATTTTGTTCACAAGTATTTATAAATAATTAATTTTTTAGTTATTTGATATTTTTTGTTTTATTATACAAGAAAAAAATATATTAGAGAATTTATTTTTTTACTTATATCCTAATTATTAATTATTTTAGTTATCTGACATTTTTAATGCTTTTTGTTTTATTTATTTTGGTGTCATATATTTCTTTTGTCCACTATTGTTCTTTCGAAATGTTTATTCCGTTTCAAGATTGTAAAATAATTAATAAGCTGAAATCCTGTCTATTATGCAAATAAAGAAATACCATAAAGGATGAGTTAAACTTTCAGACCTCAGAAAACGCAATCCAAAACCCTCTGCTCAGACTCATTAAAAATGCATCCAAAACCCTCTACGCAGATGCCAGGTGTCAAGCGTCGAAGATTCGAAAATCAGATAGTGGAATGCAGGTGTCAGCAGACAAGCGGACGTTCGTTTTAAACAAAACTGATTTTTCTGAAAACCGCGTCACACTCTCTGCATGCACTCATCTTCTCCAAAATCCTGATATTTCGAATTCTCCTACTTCTCTCTAAAAGTTTTCCATTCTCTCTACCAAAACTCATCTATTTACTCCTCCGATCATATTTCAGAAACCGTAGAAGTGTTCCCGGCGTCATAAGCTTCATTTTGAATCGATCATTTCCGAGTTCTGAAATTGGTAAGTTTCCTCTTCTTTAACCGTTCGTTCTTGTAAACATGCAAACCAAGTTCTGGTTTCATGAGTCCTTAGTTTAATTCTGAATCCTTTTTGGTTTGTTATTTGATTTTGGTTCGAAGAGTAGTTGAGCGTTGAGGGTAGAAGGAATCGTAGTTTTTGCAAACCGAGTTGCAGTCCGTAGGACGTCCGTTCACACTAGAGGTAAGGGAAGCTTATTTAATTTAATTCATATGTTGTTGTATTGTATGAACGTTCGTAATTTGACTGAATAATTTGATGCATGATGATGAACATGATTGGATGAAATGAACGTTCGTTTATTTAATGAATGGAAATGAAATCTGGCTGAGTTATGTTATAATGTATGAAATATATGAAACTTATATGATATGGATTGTATGAAGTATGAAATTTGATTAGGATATGAATTTTATAAAGTTATGAAGTTATAAGTTACGAAAAAATGAGTTTGAATGTAAATGGATTCTGGATATGAGATTTCACTATGATAAAGTACGTTCGTTACTGAACGGTCATTGACCGTTCGGTTTTCCTAGTAAATCTAGTTGAAACGGGATTCTTTCATTTGGAGAGAATCCTAGTGTAGGACGAGCGCCTTCATGTGGTAATACTATGCTTGAGCGTTCGGTCAAGCATAGTTGTGCCTGAGTCAAATGTGATAAACCCAATATATATATATATATATATATATATATATATATATATATATATATATATATATATATATATATATATATATATGTAATTGTATATTATTGTTGTTCGTAAACACCACTTCAATAGTAACTTAATATATTTCCCAAACCTTTTATTATAAGTTTATTAGTGCTTGGTCTTACTCCTAACGCTCATACTGAGTAGTGCTCGGTCTTATACCAAGCGCTCTTACCCATTTATTGTATAAACAACCTTGATGAAATAGCGTTCGTCCAATTTCAGTAGTATATTCTTACCGTGTTCGGTCACTGACTAGCATTCGGTTTCTGTATATGAATGATTCTAAATACGGTTATTTAACATTCTGACGTGTCTACATTCATTGGATCCGGCCTAGAGCCCCTGTACTTGAATTATTGTTTGACTATGGGTTGAACTCACGAGAGTCAGTTCATTTAACTGATTTCCTATGTAAATAACGTTCGTCATATATGGTATATTATTGTACTCGAGATATTCTTAAATCTAAAAGTAATTCTCTTGGTCTTATTCCATTCTAGAACGAGAGATTTTATCGGTCTCGTTTCTATCGTTCGTCCTCGTTATGAAGAGGGCGGAACGTTCGGTATTTTATGTGTTTAGGAAGGATGATGAAAATGACACCTAAGTGAAAGGTTATAAAGGATGAAGAGTATATGAGATGAATGTAAGATTGTGGATTTGAACGGGCGTTCCGGGGAGGAACGACTCTTGGATGAATATTGGAATTGGTAAAGTATGAATGTGGAAATGCTTAGTTGGCGGTTCATCCTGATGTTCCGTGAGTATTCGTCCTCACGTAGAGGAGGGTAGATCATGTGTGGGAACGGCAGGAGGTCCTAGTCCTTAGGGGTACTTTGGACGGAACGGACTAACCTCGGGTGGCAGCTGATGAGAATTCCAGTTACTACATCACCCGGGTGCACGAACGTCGTAGCTACACAGAATTCATACAGTCCGGACAGTCAGTCTAGTAGTAGGCCTTGTTTGTATCGTATGTTGAAATGTACTTGATGTGTTTGAATTTGATAAACGTATGTTATTACTTGAATTAAATTATATAAGCTTACCCTGTGTTTTATTGTGTTGTCTTGTCATTGTACGTTCGTCTTGTCGTTGCAATGATCATCCATGTGGATGTGAGCAGAAGCGGACGCGCTGTTGGAGGATGCGCTGGAAGAAGAAAATCTGGAAGATGCGAACCTCGTAGAAGTTGAAGTAAAGGCCGAACAGTAGGACGTTCGGTTAGTAGTTAGTAGTTTAGTATGAGGTGACCGTTCGGTCACTTCCTTCTCTTTTCGTTATCTGACTGATCGGTACTTTGACTTTTGTAGATCGTTCGGTCATGTTTCCCTTAATCATGTACAGTTTACTTTTGGAAACTCTATGTAAGGCCGTTTGGCCAAAATCGTACGCTTGATTAGTATAAGACTGAACTGGTTTATTATTAACTGTAATTAATTCTATGATATGGTTTTATTACTGTATTTTTGAGATGTTACATAAATAATTTTAACAAATTATAAAATAATTTTAAAAAATAAAATAAAATTTAACTATACCTAAATGATAATAATAAAAACAAATTATAAACAATTTAAATCTCAATTGGTAAACTAAACAACAGTCTCGACAACAATGTCAAAAATTTGTTATAAAATTAGCAAGTGTACTAAAAAGTGAATAAGTTACAAAGACTTGTATTGTTCATAAACGTTAACGTACAGAGATTTGCGTTATTCAAAAAACATTATGTTTATTCACTAAGGCTAAAAATGAAAATTGTTGATGAATATGAAATAAATCTAAAACTGAAAAACAATAAAATTTATGAAATTATTATATGGTAAAGATTTTATTGAGGTTAGATTTCATACATCAAATCAAATCAATGTGAAAAGTATTAAACAATTTATTTCAATTTCTTATTTTAGTATTCACACCACTATTTAACAAGTCTTAATGTCTTAGAGACAAATATAAATTAACTAATAAGAATTCTAATGTATTAGACATTTTCTTAATAAAAGTTTGCATTAAACATTAAAATTGAATGTTATGAATGACCAACAATGAACTCTATGTCAAAATGCCCAACAATTAATTGTTCTATTATGGTATAGCTTTCGACATCGTGTCTAATAATTAGAGCTGTCAAAATGGGTCTCCTGGCCCGACCCACCCACCACGGGTTGGTGGGTAAACGGGTTGGTTCACTAGCTCACTTAATTACAATTTTTTTAAATAAAAAAAAATTACAAACTTTCTATAATACAAATCTAAACAAATTTCACTCTCAGTGTTTAATTAATTTTGAAAATAAGGAACTTAAATAATTTTTTCAAGCAAAAACAAAATAATAAATATTTTTTTATAAAATTAAAATTAAATTTTAATAAAATAAAATTATGTAGGTGAGTTGGTGGGCCAACCCGGCCCACCACGGGTTCAACCCGCGTGAGCTAGGTTTAAACGAGCCGGGTTGAAATCTGACCCGCATAAAAAAAATACAATTTTTTCTAACCTAACCCAGCTCAAACCAGTGGTGGTTCGGATTAGCTCGCGAGTTGTGACCCATTTTGACAGCTCTACTAATAATCAAAAACTTACATATATACAATCAATCAATTTATATAATGAAGATCGAGAATAAAACATGAGAGGAATAAAAAAAATAATATATTGAATAATAAAAATAATAAAGATTAAACATATATTAGTCCTTGTATAAAGAAGTCAATTACTCTTATAAAAAACAAAACAAAAGAGAAGTGGAAAAGACAAAAAAAGAAATGAGAGAAAAAGGAGGGAAAGAGAGAGAAAAAGAAAAACTAAAACTCTGAAATTTAAGAAATCTTTTTGTTTAAAGCACATTTAGACTATATCTAAGCTCTATAAATTTAAGTAAATGTGAGTTTTAATTAGGTCCATAATCTCAGTTACAAAAGCTTAATTTAATACATGAAAAAGTCTATTATTTATGAGTTCTTTTACAAAATTTTAACAAATTTTTTTAAGCTTCTAAAAAAATCGTAAGAAACAGAAGAGAACTCCAAATCCAATAAACTCATATGTTCATTTTGAAACCTTAGAAATTTACAATACAATGTAACTGAAATCAATCAAAAATTATATTTACAAAAAAAAAAAATTATGACCAAAACAAGGAACAATGTTGAAATTACCTGAAAATACAAAATTACAACAAATATGTACAATGAACCCAATTTATTATTATTGAAAAGAAATGATGAAGAAGATAGAAAATAAATCATGTGAAAAGTACAGTCATTATAAAAGAAGGTTATAAGTATGTGTACAAAATATGAATGATTAAAGAGCTTACTTTTTCCCTAGTCTAACAAATGATATTTCTAAAGTACTAAAAGCTTCAATGAAAGAACAAGAGCTTATACATTTAAATGAGTTTTTGGTGAATGTTTCTTTATGTACATGGAGAGATTTTATTTATAGGTGTCACAACAAAAATTCATTATGACCTAATGTTATGAGTTATTATTGTTGTTAACTTTTCAAAGGCTAACAGTTTATTATTATACTCATTTTGTTGAATACAAGGATATGTTTTATTTGAGTAATGTTGACCATTTTGACTATGCTAAAATGAGCATACATCACTTAAAGAGTAGGTTGTGCATGTGTTAGGATCTTTTTTTATGTTTGCGAGTCTAGTTCTTTAAACTTATAAACCATATTCATGAGCATCTAATATGTTATTGGAGTCATCTACTTAGATTGTGATTGTCTAGTGTTTTAATTGTGTCTCTGTTTACTTGTTGTCATTTAATCTTTAAACGTATATTAGTTTTTCATAAGACATATAATAAGAGACAAACCTTATCTGTTTGGACTAGAAGTAATATTAGGTTGAGCCACACTTGACAAACTCATTAGATTTATCAAAACTTTGTATTATTTCTTACAATCAAAACATAGGGTTACTTGTTGAAAATTGTGTAGACTTAGATCTAATTGATTATCTTTTAACGCTAAATCCATCCCATGTGATTGAATAAAGTGTCTACATTGAATAAAGTCTAATCTCACTTTCAAATTAGTCTATCCAAAGTTTCAACTATAATTTAAGACAGTTAGAAATGAAACAATTCTTTTGTCATAGGTAGTTTAAAAATGACATGCTAATAAGAAAACTATATAAAAAGAAGATGAGGATAAGAAAGCTCAATACCCATATATGTGTGACTGATGTTAGCATGACATTCAAATTTGGAGGACAATAAAACCAACTTATTTTACTTAACAAATCTATAATAGAAAAAAAGACATTTATATTTTGTATCACATATACTTATTGGAATATATTTCACTTAGGAAATATGACACAAATTTAATAATTTTTTTTAGCACTAAATTTGCTTAGAGAAATTATGCATACAAGAAAGGAAGGAAAAACATATAATTTTTTTTTTTATAATTTACCGTTGAATTCAATTTCGTCTAATGAAAGTATATGCAATCAACAAATTTAGTTCTACTCAACAAATAGGAATCCTATAAATCAGACATGCTCTCAATGACTTTTTATTTCTCATGCAATTTAGGGTCTAAAGTTCCATTTTTTTTTATCATCTCCTCATTTCTTTCCATCATTTTTCCTTAAAGGCTCCCTTTTTCGGTAATTGATATTTTTCCATTCAATTATTTTCTCTTTTTTTTAATAAATAGGATTCTTAAGTTGATTGGTCTAACTCCTTGTATGATTATAAGACTCAGGTGAAATATAGTTAAGAAAATAACAAACTTTAGTTTAAAAAGAATGCAAAATCTCTCAGGATTAAGAATAGGTTTATATATAACTCCAATACAAATGTGTCAATTTTACATAAAAAAGAATAAGTTCACAATAATTGTACTTTCTTATTCTAATATTTGAGAAAAAATTAAAAAATAAAGTACTAATACTCTTTTTAATATTCTTTACAAGGATTAAATATTATAAATTATTATTTTATGTAATTACTCTCAAAACGAGAAACTTAAAAACATTTTATATCTTAGAAATTTGCAATCAATTTTCACTCCCTCAGCTTCCATTATGATACACTACTGCGCATATCTATTCAACCCACGTACACACACTTTTTTATTCTTCAATTGTACTTAAAATAAATTTGTTTCCAGATTTAAATATGTAAAGATAAATTTATTTCCAATTTTTTGGAATTAGTGTGGTCAAAACAGCTAATCCGGTCCGACTCGCCCCGATCTACCATAGATTGGTTACCCAACCCGACTCACTTATTAGTGAGCCGAAAAAATTTGAATCCGGCCAGGCTCACCATGGATTGGTGGATTAAACAGGTTGGCTCACTGTCTTACTTAATTACAGGTTTTTTTTTTCAAATCCAAAAAAAAATCACAAAGTTTGTGTAATAGAAATTTAAATAAATTTCATTCTAAAATGATGTTAAACTCCAAAGAGAATTCAAAATAAAAAAAATAGTACCATACAATTAAAATGCAATCCAAAAGCGAGTACAAAAAGCGAATAAATAAATTTCTAATATTGATCATTTTTGTGTTAGTTATCCATTTATAATATTAGAGTATTGAATTGATAAATTCATAATATTTTACTCTCTTGAAACATTTTTTTCTTCATCCCATCTATAATACAATAAAAAAAAGTGTTAACTAATAATATTGAAATGCAAAGTAATAAATAATTAAATTAAATTAGTTCGGTTAGTGAGTCAACCCGACTCACCATGGGTTGAACCCAAGTAAACCGGATTCTAAGTGGGCCGAGTTAAAAATTGGTCTGCATAAAAAAATTACATTTTTTTCAAACCTAACCTGACCCAAACCCGTGGTAAGCCGAGTTGACCCATGGATTCTAACTCATTTTGAAAGCACTACTTGAAACTGTTATATATATTATTAGCAATTAATTTTTTTATTACAATTTAAAACTATTAAAAATCACAAAAATAATAAAAATCTCAGTTTACTCAAGTCTAATGTGTATTGTTAGACTTGTTTAATCAATAAATGGACAAACTTGTTTAATATATATTGTAAAACTTGTCTAATAAGATAATGTATAAAGTTGACTAATGTGTATTAATAGACTCGTCTAATATAAGTGTGAAGAAACTCGCTTAACGTATATTGCTAGAATCATCTAATCAATGTATTGACAAACTTGTCTAATATGTGTTCTAAGACTCGTTTGATCAATGTATGAACATATTTGCCTAATGTGTATTTTTAAACTCATTTAACCAATGTATGAAATGACTCATCTAATGTTTGTTGTTATACTCATATAATCAGTATATACAAACAAACTCGTTTAATGTGCTAGACTCATCTAATTTTTTTGTTATACTCATTTAATCAATATATGAACCTACTTGTCTAATATGTATTGCAAAATTCATCTAATTAGTGAATGAACAAACTTGTCTCATATGTATTAATAAACTCATCTAATTTGTGTGTAAAAATACTTGTCTAATGTATATTATTAGAGTCGTCTAATCAATATATGAATGATTTATCTAATGTGTATTGTTAGACTCGTTCAATCAGTACGTTGACAGACTCGTCTAATGTTTTTTACTTTACTCGTCTAATTAATGTATTCCTAAAATTATTTAATAATTTTTGTTATACTCGTCTAATCAATGTATGAAATGACTTGTCTAATATTTTTTGTCATACTCGTCTAATTATATATAGACAATCTCCACTAATGTGTATTGTTAGACTTGTGTAATTGTTTTGTTATATTTTTCTAATCAGTGTACGTAAAGACTCATCTGATATATATTGCTAGACTCATCTAATCGATACATTAATAGACTCATCCAATATGTATTGTTATACTTGTTTAATCACTTTATGGACACACTCATATAATGTGTATTGCTAAACTTGTCTAATCAATGTATATTCATACTCATGTAATGTGTATTGCAAGACTTATATAATCACTTATTTGACAGACTTGTCTAACGTCTAATATGTGTATAGACAAACTTGTCTAACGTCTAATATGTGTATAGACAAACTTGTATAAAGTATAATGTTAGACTTGTCTAACGTCTAATATGTGTATAGACAAACTTGTATAAAGTATAATGTTAGATTTGTCTAATCAATGTATAAACATATTTGTCTAATGTCTATTGTTATACTCATTTAATTAGTATATGGACAAACACGTCCAATGGGTATTGTCACACTTGTCTTATTAGTGTATGAACAGACTCTTCTAGTGTTTGTTGCTAGATTTATGTAAGTTTGTGGACAAACTCATCTATTGGATATTTCTAGACTCGTCTAATGAGTTTTCTTAGACTCGTGTGTGGAATTATTAAAGTTTTTTTTTATATACTTGTCTAGTGATTATATTAACAAATTCATCAAATGTATATTGTTAAACTTTTCTAATCAATGCATTGATAATCTCAATTAATATTTTTTGTTATACTCGTCTAATCAATGTATAGAATGACTCATCTAATTCATGTATGGATAGACTTGTTTATTGTGTATTCTAGACTCATGTTATGGTTTTTTCTATACTTATTTAATCAATGTATATACAAACTCGTCTGATGTGTATATTTGTAGATTTATCTAATGTTTTTTGCTATATATGTCTAATGTATGTTGTTATATTTGTCTAATCAATATATGTCTAATATATATTTTCAAACTCAACTAATCACAATATAAATATATTAGTAGTATATTTTAAGACAATTGTTTCATAATTATTACCTTTTGTTTCGGTTTTACTAAATTCTTAAAAAATCTACATTTTCAAGTTGAAAATAGTAAAAAGTTAATTCAAAGAATATAAAACAAAATTTAAAATAATAAAAGTGTAAAATATTTCTGTTCACACATATGTTTATACCACTTGTTTGACCTTTTTTCTCTTTCCTAACAAATTCTTCTGACCCCAACGCATACAAAAATCCACACTACTCATCATCTCCATTATTCTCCACCCTCTCAAAAAGACCAACACCTTAATCTTCTTCCAAATTATCGATACCCATCATTACACTCACATCCTTTACCACCACTTTTTACCCAAGGGCACACATTCACTCCACATTCCCCTAACAACGTCGACCTCCATCATCTTCCTCATCCTCTCCTATCTCTGCACTCATGGCTACCATCTCCATCATCTTCATCTTCACCGCCTATACATCATTCGTACGACACGTCTCCATCGTCAACATCTTCATAACCCCATCTCCATCTTCAAAACCCCACACTTGTCATCTCCATTCACCACACATCTCCTTGCAGCTCTCCATCACTCACACCAACAAACACTTTTTCCTTCCCCCTCTTTCCTATTCCAATTCTCAACTCCATGGAAGTAAAATGATAAGAAGATGAACATGCTTTGCCATTACAATCTAATAAATTTGTTCTAAATTTAAATAGGAAGAACATCGCTCAATTTTAAAAAGCATTAACACTAAATTGAATCACACATATAAAACGACTAAATTGAATACAAGACAATAACATTTTATGTTAAAACTAATACGTGACACTACCTTATCATATGTACTAAGAGTGTTACATGTAGGGTGATCAAAATTAAACAAAGTGAACTGTCAAATAACTATATTATATTATACTAAAAATACTCAATTATTTACAATAAAAACTTAATTGAACATTTTAAAGTTTATTTTTAAAAAAAACTAAATCTCTAAAATTATAGGTTAGTTAAGTGCTCATTAACTTAAAACTATTTCGTTAATGAAATGCATAGTAGCACACAGGCACACAGGTCGAAGTTCGAAACAGGTTGACCCAACTCGAAGGTCGAGATGAAATGGCTCGAGTCGAAGTTCGAGATAAATCAACCCAAGCCAAAGATTGTGATGAGTCGGCCTGGGTCGAAGGTTGAGACAGACTAGGTTAGGCCAAAAGTTAGGATAGGCTAGGCTGGGTCATGATTGAAATTTGGTCGAATTCAGCTATAATCGAAATTTGGTTGAATTTGCTCACAATCAAAATTTGGTCGAATTCAATAGTAACTTAAAATCAAAATGTGGTCGAGTCATCTCAAACCTAAATTCGATCGAATTTGACGAGTCAACCTCAACCAAAATTCATCCAAATTTGACCCAATCATCTCCGGCTGATATTTTGACTGAGTCGGCCATGTTTGAAATTTTGTTGAATTTGACTAAGTCAACTCACCTGAAATTTGTTTGAATTTGACCAAATTTAACCATTGGGTGTTAATTTTTCTCTTTTATTCAAGTTTTTTCTTTTAAAATCAACATAAGTTGAAAACATTGCATAAAGAGTTCGATTAAAAAATATTATAGTTTGGTTCAAAAACAATATAGTTTGGTTCAAAAATAGTATAGTTCGGAAACAAGTTAAGATACATAACAATTCAGTTAAATTTGTATTACCTATTAGTGTAATTCAATACAATTGAGTGTAATGTAGTTTGGTATAACAAAAAATTGTTCAGTGTAGTTCATTTGAAATTTTCAGTTCAATTCACACAAATATTTTTTGGTTCACAACAATTTTTAACAGTTCAGTTTAATTATTTTATCCTTCCTTAACCACATATTATATTATGAGACCTGACACATAAATAACAACAAAAATTTACAAAATAATTAAAAAATGTGAAACAAATAAAAATCTAATTTATGACATGTTTTTAACGTTGCTATTTGTAATACACTAACGAAAAAAAAGCATAATTGAATCCACTTTTAAAAAATTTAAACATTGATTGAAAAGAAAAATAATAAAAATGAGTAATTAAATCTTAAATATATAATTATAACTTTATAGTCATTTAAGAAGAAGAAACAATTCCTTCCAAGTGGCCTCATTGAATGCATCACCATGCATGGTTCCACGCCATTTAGAACTTAAAGACTAAAGTATAAGGTGGGATGTTGATGGTTGTAAATGTGTCACACGAGTTAGTAGGGCCACTCCAAATGAGAAACGCAGAAACATTGTACAACTTGATTATGCCTTCAATGCTATGCCATGAGAATCACCCACTTCACCCCCCTAGTGCCCACTTCCCATTACCAACTTTTAACATTTCATCCAATAAATATTAATTAAATTTTCATGCTTCATTAATAATTATACTTTATTCAAGGAAAATTAGTTAATATTATTAGTGGTAAATATAATAGTGAAACTAAAATAAAATGAAAAAAATATAATTGTCTTCACGATTTTATATTAATTTTATGAAATGACAATACAACTTTTCCAATTTAAAAAAATACACATTTATTTTTATTATATTTGTAGTAAAATGACATTCTTTTCCTTAAGTTTTTAATAAAGTGACACTTGTCTTCTATACTTTATTTTAAAATTAATTTATCAATTAAAACTAATTGAAATTTTGAAAATTAAAAAAAAAACTAAAGTTTTAAAATATAAAAACTGTTTTTTCTTAACTGAATTGTTTTTTATAATTTTTATAATAAATACCCTTAAAAAATTTAAATAAAAAATAAATATCACTTTATTAAAATATGAAAAAATGTTTAATTAAAACTATAACCATTGTAATTTCCTAAATAAAAGTTAAATATCCAACATGGAGCGCAATGCGGCTAGACAAAGACACCACCAACGTTGACTCAACCACTTGTTTTCCCATTACACTTGCAGTGGTTGGGATCACGACACGTGTAAAAATAATGATATGATCTTTTTGCTTTGGTGACCAATATCGACACGTTCTTCGTCACATTACATTTTTTTTTCTTAATCATCACCACATTCCAATTTTTTTATTTTAGGAGGAATTTATGTCTTCCCCATTCCTAAACAAAACTTTGGTGACCTAATTTTAAATTTTAAATTATTCCCTTTAAATGTATTAGAATCGATTAAAAATATTATTAATTAGAGATGAATGTTATACAATTTTAAAAATGTTATTTTTTATTGAAGTAATTAGACTTAGTAGATGTGTCTTTTAGTTAGATAACTGAGTAACTATTCTAATTGTATATAAAATATGTTTTACTTATAATTTGGGTGCCAAAAACTATATTGCACTAAAATTTGGTAATTTAAAAAACGTAAGAATAAGAAAATTAATATTGATGTTTTTTTATAGCCAGCTTTCATATATTTTTTTTAGAAAAAATATTTTACCCTCAATAATTATCTTTTTACTTTTGGATTATTTGATATTCATTTACTCTTGTATGTACATTTCTTATTTGCTAGTTTTTCTTATACTTATATTTCTTATAAAACTTCTATAATAGTATAGAATATTTCTTTCATCAAAGATTTTTTTT
Source organism: Vigna angularis (assembly GCF_016808095.1). Taxonomy (NCBI): domain Eukaryota; kingdom Viridiplantae; phylum Streptophyta; class Magnoliopsida; order Fabales; family Fabaceae; genus Vigna; species Vigna angularis. Next base: position 7,411,768 of record NC_068973.1, on the reverse strand, counting down.
TTCATAAATATTTTGGCCAATCATTAATAATTTTATTTAGTCTGAAAACAAAATCTTTTTGAAATGTTTCTAAATCCGAGTGGTGTTTATTTTATATAATGAAGTACATTTATATCGATATATATAGATATATTATATGTATATAGATATTATATATATATATATATATATATATATATATATATATATATATATATATATATATATATTCGGGTATTATAATTAATATCGGTATAAAGTATAAATCGCCATAATGTATTCGAGGTTTCTAAAATCATCGGAAAAAAATTCTTCTTAAAATTAATTATTTTTGTAGTGTAATTAAAACGATATTAATAGAATAACTTGTTCTTCTGGTAATTATCTTTGATATAGTTTAACATATTTTAACTAAAAATTACTTAATGAATATTTAGATAAAAATAAATTTAATTTTTTTTTCTTCAAAGGTTTATCAATCAATTTTAATATTTTCATAACAAATTCCTATTTTTCTTATACAAAGTTTTCCTGTATATGCTTTACTTAATAAAATTTGAAGTGAATTTTGGTTTTTAAAATTAAAAACTTATTTTACATAATGAAACCCTCATATAATGTATTATTTAGCTTAGTTTTCTATGTAAAATATGTATTTATAATTTTAACCATTTTTATGTATTTCATGTATATATTACAACATTAATTTTCACTGCACAACATATATATGTCTGCTACATTTAACGTCTGTAATTTGAAAAGTTTATATATAGTAAGCACCTTAATTAAATATTATCCAAATACATACATATAATAGAGACAAAAGGTAGGTACATATTTCTAAGCATATTTCATGATACTTGTTGAAACATTCATTTATCTAAATTATCATGATTCCACCACAACCAAATATAATAATTTATTTTCTTTTAGTAAAAATAGCATTAATTCAATTCATAAAATAATAGATAAGGATTTCGCTATTTTAAAAGTAATACTAAATAGTCTTGTAAAAGAATTATAAATTAAGTTTTGCCCTAATAACTCTGAGCATACATACTTTCATAATTCAATTATTAAGTTGTTTCTTCTTATTGAGCAGGTTAATTTTCAAGATTATATAAATTTTAGATGGTTTGATACTTTACCCAAATTTCAACTTATCATGAGGGAATGTAAATTTTCTATATATATGCTATTTGAATCTAGAGACTTCTATACAATACACTGAGTCTTTTTTCTAAACTTTTATATACTACTGTAAATAATTTGTAAATGTAACTAATTAAAAATTAGGACATAAAGAGAAAATTTTGGAAAACAAACTTAAATATTTAATGAAAAAGTTAGAAAATTCATTATAAAAAGAAAAAAAAAACAAGAATTAAAGAAAAAATTTAAAGTCAAAGGAAACTTAAACAAAATAATAATCTAATAACTCTTTCATATGTAAAATAAATTCTGAAAAATGTTATAACTACTTTTCATTAAGAAAAAGAACGCACGTATGATTAAAAATTGACTCTCTATTTTATTTATTATTGAAAATTTAAGTGTATATTATAAAATGTGGAGAACAGCGGAGATTATAAAATAGCAGAATATATATGTATATAAGCTTAATTAATAGCAAATCACACTAGCAACATGGATAAATAATTATTTGTTGATATTATTTCCCCTTTTTCACGTCTAAACATTTCACACATAGAATGAAATCCGACAACATAATTAGATAAAATGACCCCAATTTTGTTAATGATAATGAAAACAAAGCAAATCAAAATCAAATAAATAACAACAAAAATCTTGATATATATAACTATCTTAAAGTAGAATGAAGTTTATCATATACAATCAAAGAGGCACAGAGGAAGAAATCAAACGTGTGCAATTATACTTCTCCATGAATGATAAACATTTTTCAGATAACTTTCCTAAAAATTCCATTGGAAAACAAAACCTTCATAATTTTTTTATAAATGATATCAGTCATTAAATTTCAGTATCCTACTTAACCTGGTAATACATCTCCATAAGACAAATTTTAACCTTATGAAATACGTAATTAATAGATGCAAAGATATCACACACCCACGTGTACTCACCGTGATTTTTATAATAATTATAAGATTTAAATTTTATGATCCCATGCAAATTTATTAGTTATTAAATTATAAATATAATGCGTGATTGCTTTGGTCAAATTTGAGTTCATTACAAGTCTCAGAGAAATATTTGACCAACAAGATAATCATTTGAAGATTAATTTCAGAACTAAACCCATATTTAATCTGAATTAATTTAAAGACAATTATATATCTTAAAATAAGAATATCTAGACTAAATTATTATTATGATGATAAAAAAAAACTGTCAAATTAAAAAACTTTATCATATAAGATTAAATATTTGACCGGCTTTATATATATTCAAAGGAAGCGGAGACTCCGGGAGATTATAAATACCCCAAAACATTTTCACATTTCTCCACGAAACTGAAACTCTTGTTATTCTCTTCCTTTTCGGCGATGGACTCCACGAAGCAACAAGCGCAGAAGTTCCTGGTGACCGTGACGGCGGTGCTGGCCGTGCTTGCGAAGCGGGCGAGCCGGCTGCCGCGGAAGCTGAAGGCGGCGGCGCCGCCGAAGGATGAGTGGAGGATCGAACTGCGGTCGCCGAAGAAGCTTCTGAGCAACATAGGCGGCAAAAAGCTGCCGTTTCTGCCGAAGAGGAGCAAGAAGAAGCGCGGCGAGGAGGATTGGGGGAACGGCGGGGTGTGGCAGAAGACGATTCTGATGGGGGACAAGTGCGAGCCGTTGGATTTCTCGGGCGTAATCTATTACGATAGTAACGGGAAACAGGTGAACGAGATGCCTCTAAGGTCGCCACGCTCAAGTCCCGTGCCCGGGTATTATTTCATCCGCCACCGGGAACACCGCGACCACCATCCCTGAACTCTCTTTCCGCCGTGTGCATGTTCGGTCGCCGCCGTTTGCTTTTTGAAGTGGGATCGAAAAATTGTATAGAACATCCGAAAGTTGGAGATTTGGATGTTTATTGTTTAGATAAATAATCTAGCCTCTTTTAAACTATCTTTTATATTTTAATTTCTCTTTGCCTTTTTTTCCCGTGGGTGAATGAAATTTTCACAACTTTTTTTCTTGGTATTAATGATAATGATCTTGATTAGCCTTTGTTACTTTTTAATATGTTATTAATACAAATTATTTATTACGAAAAAATAATTAATATCATTATTAAGTATTTTGAATGCTGAAAATATTTTCCCTTTAAGGTTAGGTTATCACACTTCTAAAGTGATATCATGAAACCTATATTACTTGGTTGAGGAAACAAAACAAGTCCTTCAACTAGTTGCAGAGCTTTGTTTGTTTGATCTTTGTTTGACATAAAATTGACATTTTTAATTTATATAAAAAAAAAACTATATTCAATTATTATTTTGGGGAAATTGGTTGAGATTATAACAACTGATGTATATCATAATTATTGCGCAATAATTTAATTTTTAAAAGTTTGACGTTTTTTTTTTCTAGTTTATCTCTTTGTAGTTTACTTAAAATGTGTAAAATCACGTACTTTTTGTTTATCTCTTTTATCAAAAAGTATTGTAACAGTTAAAAAGGATAAATCTTAATTAAGCTTAAAGTGTTTAAATAAATTTTAATTATTTTTATTAAAGTTAATAATATTTTTTCTAAAGTATTTTAACTCTAATAAATGCATGATATTTAATTTGTTGAAAAGTTATTGAAAAATAGGTGGAATAATTTGAAAAGAAAAAGAATGGTTTATGGTTGTAATAGTATTGATGGTGGGTGAATTTGTAATGCAATGAGATGAGTGATGGTGTGAGCATGAAAGACAATTGACTTTTGCGTATTGTTTGTGGTGTCCAGTGGAAGTCTACTTTCAATTCATTTTATTGAAGTTGTGCTAATCTTGATGCTTTTGCGTCCACTCAACGCGGTTTCAATGTACCTCGTTTTTATGACTCTTTTTTTTTATTATAATATCATATCTTCCACTTCTGGTCAACTGTTAAATTAAAACTTTAATTAAGTTTTAATTAATTATAAACTTAAATATTCTTAATTCAATTCTGTTTAAAATACCTTGTTCCATTAGTTAGTTTTCACAGATTTTGTATTTTTAATTAAATTCTCAATGTTTCATTTTGTCAGGAAAATATATTTTTATGAATTAGTTTGCATCACGATTACATGGTTAATTTTATTTTTGCTTTAATATTTAATAAAATCAAAGTAACATTATTTTTATAAAATAACTAAAGTTTTTAAACTTTAATTATTTTTTAAGTTAAATATCAAAATGAAAAAAAGACACAAATCATATCGCTCCAAGCGAAGCAAAATCAAATGAAAATTATAAAATTATAAAGATTTTTATATTTGGTATAATACAAAATTTTAATAAAAATTTAATTAAAAATATTGAAATTTGGAGGCTTAAAAGTATACGAAAGATAAGGGAAGAGTACTTTTAACAGTTTATTTGATTAGTTTTAATCTATAATCTTAGTTAACCTCATTTCCGATATTTAACTAATGGAAGTTATTACCAAGTACACTTTCCTTAATTATCTATTATAAGAATTTAATAATATTTATTTTCTTGACTAATAATTGGTGTTTATGTGAAAAATAAATAAAAAGTAAAGACGGTATTAAATTGTGTTTTAAAACTTTTAAAAAAAATTTAAGGTAAAGTAAGTCAATGGGACAATGGCTTTAGGTTAGCAAACAATCTATTAATTGTTTAAATATTGATTTGTAAATATCTTCTTCTTTTGTGAATGCAATTCTCTAATATGCAATGAATGGTGATTAAACGAAAGAAAAACTACTATTTGATTTTTGTTTGATAATGTAAACTATATTCAATTTTTATTTAATTTATTGAGTTTTATTATTATAAGTTATAGATTGAGTATTATTTAAACACTTAGTCACTTTTAGTTAACAATTTTGAGTATTATTTAAAAAACAATCACTCTTGACTAAAATCAAGTATATTTTAGACCTCAATCATCTACTAAGTATTGTTTGGCCACAATGATTATTTGCTAATAGAAAGTATTATTTAGACAACAACCACTTTTGATTAAAACAAAGTATTATTTAAATGGTATTGTTGAAATTTAATCACTCTTGACTAAGCAAATCAAACCTATACGAAAGTGTGATCACAAAAATTATGCACTATCTTCTAATTTATTATATAAATACCATAATATTTTTTTATAAAGTTTGTCAAGTCACAAAAGAATTTTGACAACATTCTGACATTTGATAGTTGAATGTCTTTTTTTTGACAAAGATAATTTTATATAGAATTTGAAAGAAGGATTCATTGCAAAAAAAAATTTAATTATTGAGAGCTTTTGAACTTATATAGTTTTATCTTCTTCGTTTATCGAGTGTGAATGTGAAGATACATTAAATACATAATATTAAATATCTCTCGTTTCTTCAATAAACATTTCAATTTATATATTAATGTTAGGTCAAATAGTTTGTTACTAAAAATAAAGTAAAAAGAGAGACCATGCAAGACATATAGCTTTGTTAGAGTTAATTTGAGTTTATATGATTGTTGAAACAAACAAATTTGAATAATATCTTAAGAGATACTGATATAGATTTATACATTGTGTTGATCGTATTGATAAACATATCTTGCCACAAAGTTATAAGCTTTAAGAATGTTTTCCTTAATTACTATAACAGTTTATATATATATATATATATATATATATATATATATATATATATATATATATATATATATATATAAATGTATTTATAATATAAAAGTAATTTAAAAAATTACTATTTTTAAATAGCATATAGTTAACTTTATAAATGTTATGTATAAAAACTATAATGTTATATAGAGAATTAAGTTATATTTTTTTAACATCCTTTTCTACACCAATATTTATATAAATACGATTTATTTTAATTTTTATCCATATAATTTTTCTAATTTTTTTAACCATTCCTTTTACTTCAAAATTCCTGATGTTGATGTTGGTTATTAGTTTTGATAATTATCCACCCATATTAATCCATAATCATAAAAAATACCTATTTTATTTATTCTAACTCATTTGTTTGATTTATGTTGATTCAATAAAATAAAATCAACCAATTCAATTGTAATCTTTATTTTAAATATGTATGTTCTATTGATTTATATAATTTTTAATGTTATTGTAACTACTTAATTTAATTGTTTTTATCATTTTGAATAAGTTTTAATTCAGTTAAAAAAAGTTAGGTATATTTAAAATTATGCCGCAAAATAATAGCATAAATACATTTTTAAAATTTTTTAACTTTTATATTCTATTTATGTTGCAAATAAAATAACTATAATTTAATATATAAAATAATAATTTAAAACGTCAAATGTGATTATCCAAAAGATATTCATTGGGAAGATAATTCTTATTGAAGTGCTTATACTAGAAAACGTAAAATTGAGTGAATTGTTTACAAATGTAAAATTAAGCACCCCAAATTAAAACCTCCTCGGAAATGACATACGAATATTTATATTATTATGGTAGAATAAGATATCAAATGACACTTCACAGTATAAAGATTTAATATTTGTTCTATAACAAAAAAATATGTTAAAATAAAAACGTGATTGATAAGAATAAAGAGCAAATGTCTTGGCATACATTGTATATCAAATTACATAAGAATGTATAATGAGTATATATATATATATATATATATATATATATATATATATATATATATAAATTGATTTTATACATTTTTTTAATAATATAAGAACTAAAAAATAATATCGAAAAAATATACATTAACGTACACACATACCACTTCTGTACATACACATTACCATACAACACCTACATTGTTAAGAAGATTTTAAAATCCCCAATCACATCTTTAATGTACAATATTATCACGTGACATTCTTCTAAAGATACTTTTGTATGAAACATGTATTGTCCGAGGTTAATGCTTGTGTATTTTTCTTGGTTTTTATCCTTTTAATTTTTCTTTTCTGAGCCATCTAATAATATTTCGTGAGATTTTTTATGTTTCTATTTGTATGTTACATTGTCTTCTAATCATTTTACTATTCTTTACTAGATATTAGCGGAGAACAATTTATGTTTATTTAGCTTTAAAGTAATTTAAGTTGATTAACATTGAACAAAACTTGGTATATCAAAATCTAGTATTGTTTATTATCGTAGAAAACTTAGAATAATTTGTTGAAAATGATGTAAACTTTCTTCTAAGTTTATGTCATGATAGAATGCATAAAAACTCCAAAACTGAAAAACAATACTTAAAAAAATGTTATATATATATATATATATATATATATATTTATATTTATATTGTAAATATTTAGAAAATGACATTTTTAGATATGGTAGTAATTTAAAAATAATGAAACTCAATTATTTAAATATTAAATGATTTTAATATAAATAGTTTCGTTACTAACAAATTTCATTTTATATATATATATATATATATATATATATATATATATTGTAAATATTTAGAAAATGACATTTTTAGATGTGGTAGTAATTTAAAAATAGTAAAACTCAATTATTTAAATATTAAATGATTTTAGTATAAATAGTTTCGTTACGAACAAATTTCATTATTTTAAAATATATTATCATTTTAGAAATCATTTTTCTAGAATTTTCTGACATTTTTCTAAGGGTTTTCACTTCTTATTCATATGTTTGAATATTAGAGACCACTTAAGTGATTCTTGCGACGAGATCTTTAAGTTTAATCGATTAGTTTCTTTATAGAGTAAGTTGGTTTATGTTCCTTTCTTTGGTCAATTTCATTTTCCTTTTTGTATGTAAGCTTTTTGTGGTTGCATGTGATGTATGAGTCTTCTATAAAACTCTATGTTGATCAGTGGTCCTAATGGTATGCACTAATCATGTTTTTGTTGTTCGTAAGAGCAGATAGAAGTTCATGTGCATTTGGTACTATTTTAGGTCCTTTAGAACTGTTTGGTAATCTATAAGGTAAGGGAAGCTAAATACATTGTTTTAAGTTGTAAGTACTTTGATAATATGAGTTGGAATGTTTAATTTGAATTAAATGGATTGAGATTGCTAGAATTGTGTTGTATTACAACATGATTGCATGAATTTGGTTTGAATATGCGTTGTCTGATATTGAAAGAACCTTGTTGTGATTTATTGTTGAATGTACCTATTTTGGATGCTTAAACTGGTGGATTTGATGTTATAATTGATTGGAAATGTCAATTGGGTCTTGATATAGTGAAAGTTAAAGTAATTGTTGGTTTTTGGTCTAAAATAAGGGGTTTTGATATGTGAAATTCTATAAGAGTTAAGTTATGAGCGAACATGATGTTTGAAGTCTATTTTTGAGTCATTTAGAACTTGGTTAGCCTTTTGTTTTACCGAAATATGGTATTTTGATATGCTAAGTTATTTGTTTGAACTGTGGTGGTTGTTGATTTGATATAATGTACTAAGTCGTTGTCCAATTGAGTAAATTAGTATTCAATATGATGTTTAAACATGTTTTCTAACTAATTATAGTGCTAAGAATACCAATTTGGTCATTTGGATAAGTCTCTAGTTCAATCAGATCAGGTTTTGAAGTTTCTGATTTCTTATATGGTGTTGAGGGTCATTGGTATAGAGTTAAGTGTTAGCCTTTCAATGGCATGGGTTTTGGCCTCTGGATGTGTGGCGCTGAGCGGCGATTCCGTACCACTAAGCGTTGGCCTTCCAGTGGTCTTTGTTTGGTCTCTAGACGCAGGATGATGAGTGGTGGTCCTGTATCAGCGCGCCCTGCTGCGATTTATGTTTTTGGTTTTCTATGTTTTTCTGATTCTTGATTTGGCTTAGACTAATGTAAATTGATTCGATGCGTGTGTATTTTGTAGTTGAATGGATAATAGTACTCATGTATGTGTTATATGTATGATTATGTTCAAATGAAATGGAATATGTGAATTAAGTATGTTGTGATAGGAATTCCACAGGGAAATCCTTATCGTTGTTTTGTAGTGTGATGTATTGAAGTAGGAATTCTGAGATGGGAAATGATTCTGACACTCTTAATAACTTCCAATCTCAAGTAAAGAAGGATGATTACGTCATTAAAAGTAACAAGAGGTCCTTAGTCTAATGGTCATGTATTGGCTATAGATGTTTAACGGATTAACATTGGTGTGTGGTAGTTTGATGTGAAAGGGTTGTTTCACCACACTAGTGGCATGTCCCCCATGAGTTCAACATCAATATAGATATATCAATATAGGTATTAAAATGTTCAATGTTTAAAGTTGATATGTTTATTTTTGTATTGTTTGATTTGAACAATTATTGAGATATTGATTATTTAAATTGTATGAATGTTTTTTTGGTACTTTAGCTTATCCTTTTGTCTTTGTTTATGTATGTATTTTTCTTTTTGGCAATGATCATCTTAATGATTTGAGTATAAAATGATGTCTTTAGTGAGTAAGTATTAGCGAATAGTGGAACTGAAGCTTAAGTCAAACGTTTAATATTTTTTTATATAGGTTATATTACACTTTTGACTTTTGATTTATTATAGTAAATATTTCTCTGATATAGGATTATATATATATTTTTTGCTATTACATGTTATATTTAGATAATTATAATAATAATTTATATGTTTTTCTCGACTTAACGGTATTATTAAAAATGTGATGAAAAATATGAAAATTGGGATGTTGATTAATGATAACGCTATAAAAGCCTTTAATAAATTAATGGAAGTTATTTCAAACATTTAAACCTAAATATATGCGATGATTAAGAAGCGCTGCAATTTGGGAAATTGAAAGGGGTTGCTATGATGACAAAGGTGAGAAGATGAACTATTTTGAAAAATGTGTCTTTTCAGAAGAAGTAACAAGTGGACAATAAATAGTAATTATAGGCCACATAGGTAAGTTTTAGGAAATAAATGTCAAAAATGAATTTACAATTAATTAGAAATGCATAATTCCATTATTGAGTTGAATATGGTGACGAAGTACTTGTTTCTTTCATTACGAAAATCAAAATGACAAATAAAAAAGAGTGTAATGGTGTTGCTCACCAACTTTCTACTTTAGTTTATACATTTTTTCATATAATTTTGATAATTAATGATATATTATTATATTACATGTTTATCCATTTAAACCGGCAGTTGTTAATTATCACTTGTTTATTTTTCTTTTCGAGTAGAAGATTTTTCGAGGCATTGTTAGTCAGTCAAGCTTTGAAATAAATTATATATGATGGATTAGGTAAACAAATTAGTCTAATTAAATAATAGAGTTAAATATATTTTTAGTCTCTTAATGCGATTTTAGTTTTAGTCACTTTTTTAAACTTTGGTACTTTCTTATTTTTAAAGAAACTATAATTTTTCGTTCTCCAAAATTAACGACGTTAACTGAGTTAGTTAACGTTTGACTACGTGTGATGAAATGTTTGATTGCTAACATTTGTCACATTGGTATTTTTTCAATGCAAAGTTAGAAAAGAATCAAAATTATAATTTCTTGAAGTAGAAAATGATGATGACATATCAAGAGTGACGTGTCAGTGATTGTTGCGGTGGACATTTTGCCGTTAACGATTTAAATATCCTTAACCAAAATGACAAAATTAAACATAAATTACAATACAAGGGTACATTGAACATTCGAAAAAAAATGAGCCTGAGATAAAAAAACAATTGACAAAAATACGGATCAAAAGTGGTATTGTTAAATATAAATTTTAAAATATATTTAATTTAATATTTATAACAAAATATTTTTTTAGTGATCTACTCATACCAATAAAATACAAAAAATATTTATAACAAGGAAAAAAAAACTATTTTAATTTTGGTGTTGATTTGAGAAATTATTTTTGTTTTATTGGGCAAAACATGGTTTTTGTGTTTCTAAATTCGTGACAAATTACGTTGCTCCCAATTTCATAAGGGAATACTGAGAATTTGACGACCATGAATGTTGGCCACTGTAGGAATAGGTAGCAAGTAAAACGAAAATTGTGTCCTATATAAGAGTTGGTGACATTCTAAATTAGAAATACCTACCCTACTGCCATTCAAGGTCGGTCACAGTAACCGTTTAAACTCTCCATCATCATAAATGCTATTTATATCATATTTTCTACACATCATCACAATGCTCATCATCCTAACTAAAGTCGTGATGATCTTCTAAAACTTTTTTCTTAAGAGAAATAAATCGAATGAATTAAATATGATTTTAATTATACTTAAAGTTGCTATGTTATTATTACTTTTAATTATTATTGAAGTAGTGTATGCGTGACATAAATTCATATCAAATCACATTAGGTTGTGTCATCTTGTATAACTTTATTTCAAATCATATTATATTAAAATTATGTCAATCTTGCATTACTTCAATTTAAAATTAAAAAAATAAAATAAAACTAGATTAAATGTAATCAAAGTCGTGTTTGATCCATATAATTTCTTTTCTCAGACAAAAATTGTGTAGAATCATTACAATTTCATTTTGAAATCGTGTTATGCATATATAACTTCTTTCCAATAAAATAATGTCAAGCTAGCACAACTAATTCATATACATAATTATTATTTTTTTTGTATTTAGTAAAAAGTTGTGACAAAAATTACACTGAAAAAACCTCCAAATTATAAGATAATGTTTATTCTTTTACTTTGTGCTTTACTCCAATTTTCTCTAGAGTACTTTATTATATTTTACTTTTTATTGAATAGCACTACTAAAAAAAATACTTTTTTTACCATGGGTGTTCCATCTTATTTAATAACTAATGCATGATTAGTTTTATATAATAGTTACATATTTATGTAGAATTAAGTGTTTTGTATGTAATAATATATTATAAAGCTTTTCAAGTGCCGTATAGTATAAAATGTGATATTTATTTGTAAAATATTAACTTTTTAATTTTTTTTTCCATGTAAGCAGGGTTTATAGGTCATATATATTCTTTTCATATTTTCTTTTTAAAAATAACTTTCTCTTATAATTAAGAGAGATAATCAAGATAAACAACAGTTTAGTATTAAAGAATGCTTATTCTTTATTTTAAAAAGAGATGAGGATGATAACTAATAGTGACTTAGAACATTAGTTGTATACTATAAATGATAGTGATAATCAAGTTTTTTTTATAGGTTGGAAAGGAGAATTGGATATAGGAAAATGTTTATTATATTGTTTTCATAACTTGGGAAAAGTTTGAAATCGTCCTTTCTTAAATAAACTTGATAATTTTTGTATGGAATCCTAGACGTATTGGTGGAGCTCTTTCACAATTTCTAGCTAATGAAGCTGTACTTATATTTGTAATTTTCTTAAAACTTGCACCATTGTAGTAGAATGGGAGTTGAATTTCAGCATTTGGATAAATTTACCCAGTCACTATATAGATAACCTTAACGAATCAAGTGCAAAGTTGAAATAGAAAACGAATTCAACAAAAAATTGATTGGTAACATTAAAGACACAGGTGGTTTTCTCCATTCAATGCACCATCATTTTCAAAGTGTCACCACAAATTCAACTGTGTTTCATACAATTAAGGATATTGTTATCTGATCCATACACATGCTAGCAAAATCAGGGAAAAGAATAAAAATGCCACCAGATACACCATTATGATTTTGATCCTGACACCAACGCTAGAAATGGCTTCATTCCTTGAATACACTTCATCAGAATGAACAACTATTTTCCTGGCACCTTCATTCTCTTCAATGGAATCAATGTTGATGGAGTTCACTTTAGAAGTGAGCTCCACGATCTTCCCAGATATCTCTTCTTTCTCATCTTCTGCACTCTCAACAAGCTCTGCAATGTCTGAATGAGTAGATAGTTTAACTGAATCACTGAAAGAGACTCTATTCTTCTTTGCCAATAATTTGGATGTAGTATTAGAATTCACATTTTGGAGTAAGTTCATCACTGGGGTATTACCACTGTTCACTGCCTTGGATACATATGATCCAATATTTGACATGGAAAAGGATAACCTACGTATTAAGCCAGGGCTGCTACCTAGATTTCTACCTTTTGATGATATTTTGTTACACCAATCTTTGGTTTTTCTCCATCCCTTCATTTTCATACTACTGTTACTACTTTGGCTACTAGAAGAGCTTGCAAAGGTGGTGGTTTCAATTTCATCACTCTCATCTAATGTGACACTGGAGGAAACGCTTTCAAGCTCAAGGTCAATTGTATCAGATGTTGATGCATGCTTTTTCTCACAGAGATCTTCGCTTGAATTCTTGTTGCAATCTCTTCTTGAGGCCTTTCTACTTTGTCTTTGATTCTCCTGAATTTCAAACCTCAACAATGTGTAAAGCCACCTTTGGTACACAACTTCCTCGACCATGTCAAATCTGTTTCTCTGCAATGTTTCAACTAGCTCTGAAAGTTCTTCATGCACATGTTGTAAACCAGCAATTTCTTCTTCTAGTCTTGACCTTTTTTGCTCCTGCACATGTAATAACACAGTGCTAAATTCGTAATGCTTGAAGCTAGTGAATAAATTCTAACAAAAAGGAACTAGGGAAAAAAATATTTCTAGGTAGAGAATGTCAGAAAGGTTTCAAAAGGTTTTGTTTTTTCTCGTATCTATAACTATGGTTGAGTGTTACTCACCTCTGTTCTGATTCTTGCTTGGGCAGTAGCCAACTTAACTTTTGTCTCCCTTTTTTCCAATTCAAGCTCTTTGTTTTTCCTCTTCAGTTCCAAAACTTCCACCTCTATGTCTTGAACATCTTTGAGTTTCTTATTTGTTGAAGAATTTTCCCCTGAACTTTGAAACTTCTTAAATTCAGTCACTTGCTGTTGGAGCATCAATATCTGCTCCCTCACAGGACCTGCATCACCCCTTTTCCTTTGTATCTCATTTATCATTTTCTTTGCAACATCTAGCTGATTTTTTGACATATGATCATCTCTTATTTTTTCTCGCATAATTTCACTATCTGACCGAAAGGAAGCAATGGTTTTTTCAAGAAAGTCCACTTTTTCTGTCTTTTCCTCCAACTGTTTTTGCATTTGAGCAATGGCAGATTGCTTTTCCTTTAGACCATTCAATTCAAGAAGCTTCTTTTCAAGCTTTGCTTCTCTCCGCTTGTAATTTGGTACCAAATTCTGCACTATGTCCTTCACCGTAAGATTGTACATTTTCTCATCACCTAATAGCAGCTCCAAGTCCTTAAATTCTCCTGTCAGCAGATTTTTTGGCATTTCAAAGTTAATCTCCTTCTCTTCATTCTGCAACAAAAAGCAAATTCTACAGTTAGTTTCTTTCAACATTCCTATTCCTTTTTTTGACAAACACATGGAGGGTACTTCACTACCTGTCTCACTTTATTATTAACCTTAACAGTGCTATTTTCCACCTCTTCAAACTCTTGTTCTAAGAGTGACCCGTCACTTCCTTAGCACCCCATAAGCATCATGCAAAAGAGTAGAATAAATCAACATAACGAAGACACAGAAATGAATGAAGTAACATCCCTTCCAAAAATTACCAAACTTTTTTGTGAAAAGAAAAAAAAAATGGCATTTTTATTAATAGATTAAAGATGTTGGCACCTGAACATTTTAATGTACCCTTTTTCCTTGTAGAAGAACTGGTTTTTGTGCGCGAAATCCTTATTGCAGCAACTGAAGCTACAATCATGAAACTCACTCTGATAATCATCTTGTTCTCTACAAAAGCAAGAACAATTTGGACTTTGGTGCATCCCACTGAAGTGAACCCAGTGAAATCCTTTAAATATCAGAACATTCTTATCAACTTCATAGAACATATCCAAGTTAAAATATCTGTATCAGTGAAGCTAATCACTAAGCAGTGGCTGGCTTTCCTCAACACTATGGAATTGATTGCAATTGGAAGAAAATGAAACCCAATTTTGTATTTATTGTACGCTCATTTTTTGGGCTACGCACGTGCATCAAAGCACAAACTTTAGTTTCATAGTCATCAGTGTATTCCTTTGCATGATTTGGTGCCACGTGTGTCGGGAAAGAGTACCTAAGACCATGAGTTTTTGTTTTATCCGATAAAAATATCTCTTTGATAGTAAACGTAGGATTTTTCTCAGTACCTATTATTACTAAGTGCACCCACGTATTATTAGAAAAAGACAAACTATTGGGTATTACTTCCTTCGTCACTACAAAATGCTCCTTCCACCTCTCCATTCCATTTTTACCCTTTAATAATACTTAGAAGCACATGAATATGGTTGTATTCTTAAAGGGATATCATTATCCGTTAAAGGACAAACGAATGTCGACATCCGTTCATGAATGTTGAAATCCGTTTAATTCCAACTTAATCCGTTTAATTCCAACTTAATCCGTTTAATTTCAACCTAATGCATTTAACTGTTCATATGTTAGACCCTTTTGGCACCCATAATTAGGCTGCAAATGCAACCACCACCTAGAGTCTGGTGACAGATTAGAAATTGATGATTTCCTGGTAAAATGGGTAACATTAACTGCAGTATGATCAGATTCATCTGTTGTGCTGCAGGCGCAATATCAACCACTTTTGATGTTGCACATGAAGATTGTCAACAAGCCAACTTGGGAGCTCTCTTCGCATCTTCTTGGACAAAGCAACGATTTGCAGTTCTCTGCCACATAGCCCTTGCTTCTGCTCCTGCCATTGTTTATCTATTCTTTCTTCATACTTACTGAACAAAATAGAATTATAAGTAGTTAAAAAGCCTACACTTATACCACATTTACACAAAAGATAAAAGAAATATGCAAGAAGGAATTCATATAATGGTAAGCCCAAACTCTGAAGTCCAAACACACTCTACGATGCTCAAAGCGTATGAGTTCCAAGGTTTGGCAAGCAACCCCACCCACTCAATTTTGTTGTTAAATAATTGTACACGTATAGCCTTTTTTTTTAAAAAAAAACATATATATAAACTTACATATTTAAAAATATAATTATATATGCTAAAGTTTGTCCATTATTGACTCGTTCCCTAACTTGTTTCTGCATTTGTCCCTGATTGTAACTAAAGGCTATGTCCAAGTATATCTTCATCTTTCAAATACCATATTTGTCACCAATCAAAACCAAAATGGACATCAAGAAGTGGAAACCCATATGGAGAAAGTGAGATTTGGGAGATGAAAATAAGGAATCTGAAAGTGAGAGTTGGGATGAGAACAAACGAATTTGAAAAAGAGAAAGTTGGGAGAATTGGGGGGAAGGAGGTGGGACTAACTCGGAAGTAAATAAATATGATTAAAGTAAAAATGAGTGTTTTTGTAATTAAATTTTTTTTGAAAAGGTTTGAGGAGGTGCAGAAAGCATTGGTGGTGGTGGAGGGAGCAACACCCCAAACTATTTTGTGTTTTAGAAACTAGTTTTTCAGGACTCATTTTAAAATATATTCTGTAAAAAGTTTGTTATAAAATATATTCCATAAAACCTGTTTTTAAAGTTTTTACACCTATTTTAGTGTGTTTCATCCTACACCTCCAAGATCTCATCCTGCACCTCCAAAAATTTCACTTTTAACCTTCTGACATCTCATCCTACACCTTCAACTTTTTTAAAATTTTATTTTTAACTTTAATAAATATTTTTCCATTTTTTTTATTAAAAACAATCTTCACTATCTTAAAAATAATTTAATTTAACTTAATTTAAAATTTAAATATTATTTAAAATAATTTTGTATTTTAATAATTATTAAAATATAATTTATATTATAATAATAATTATATTAAAAACATAAAAATAAAATAATAATAATAATAATAAATTTGATTTAATATATTCAAATATATTAAATTATAATAAAATATTAAAATAAATTAAATAATTATTAAATTTTAAATAAAAATGAATATTTTAAAACACTTATTTATATATTAAAATCTATAAAATATGTTAATACTTTTGTTTTTTATTTAAAATTTAATATTAAACTTAAATAAAAATTATAATATTACTTATTATATTTTTATATTTTAATAATTAATAAAATATAATTTATATTTTTAAAATAGTTCTATTAAGAAAATTAAAAAATAATAACTAAAATAAGAATAAAGATGAAAATAAAAATAATACTTAAAATTATATTTAATATATTTAAATATATTAAATTATATTAAAATATTAATTTGGAGGTGCTGGATGAGATCTTGGAGGTGTAGGATGAAACACTCTTAATGTGTTTCTGAAAGTTTGTTCAAATTTTATTTTGAATTCTTTTTCTAAAAAATCTGTTTTAAAAAACATTCAAGAAAACTTGCTTTGAAATGTTTCTAAAATAGGTAATCTGAAAGTTACTTAAAAAAACAAAATTATCATTTTGAAAATTAGGGAGTTGCAGTTAAAAATTATGGGGTGCGAAAAGAGAAAACCGACAATGTGTATTTGCCATAGCTCTCGACGGTTCAGAATGAAGGGATAAACAGGTTCTAGCAACTCCAATGCTTTGGATAAATTTCTATTGACATGTACGAATGCAAAATAAGAAAAAAAATTAAAAGAATTTATTTATTTTTTAAAATCATATACAACATGAAATTTATCTTAAATTGATACTTTCTTAAATTATTTTCAACAATAATGAAATATACTTGTTTTTGTTATTGTTTTAAAAATATTAGTTCTAATCTCTAGTCATTGCTATATTTTTTTTATTGGATATGTGTACACACTAAAGGAAAAATTTTACAAAAGTGAAAAAAAAATTCTTAATTTCCCTTTTGCATTGTATTAAACAAAAGAGAAAAGAGGTTAACAAATAAAGAATCAATGTTTATCCATACATTAAAATAATCTAATTAATGAATCTAATCTAAGGAGAACAAAATTGCCTTCTTGCATATGTTGTTGCTGGCATAAATTTGGTCATTGGGCCCAATGTGATGTCAATTTTTCAATTGTCACATCATATGAATATTGATCCGAAACCTCTATTTAAAAATTTCTACAAATTATTTCATTTACAAATTAATTAATAATTAATTTTTGAAGTTGAATTTTTATTTTTTACTTTTAGAGATAATTATATTTCATTCGCTCTTTGGTCAGCTTTTTCGTATTTAAAATATCATTTTTATATAAATAAATTCAAATTTTCATAAAGTGGTAAATTGCACACAAGGAAATAACATAAATTTTGAAGTTATAAAAAAGTCAAACATACTAGTTTAATATTGCATTGTTTATGTTAAAGATGCGCATAGAAAGTAAAACTAATAATAATAATAATAATAATAATAAAATTATACTGATGATTATATTACTAATTATAATATCTTAATTTTTTATAATATTTAATTATTATTAAATTTGTTAGATTTTTAATATTATAGAACAATTAATTTAAAGAAAATTTATAACATATTATTAGATATATTTAGATATGACTTACAATAACAAAGATACTCAAAATCCTGCGTGACTATGAGTATGAAATCTTCCAAACTCACGTATCAATAAAATAAACGAGAGGAGTTGAAAGTATAACTTTTTTTCATTTTCATTTCAATAAGTCAACTTTCTATATCTCTTTACAAGAAGGAATTCAATTTTTAAGAGAATATTATTTACAAACGCATTCTTTAATTAATATGATAAATATTTTTATTAATGTTATTTTCTTGATCATTATGGGTAAAAAAGTTTGATCGGTAATTCAAAGGGAAGTAGAATTTGGTATTAAAATTTGGAATAACTTTTTCTTTAAACAAATATTTTTTTTGTCATTTTTTCATTAATTAACTCTTTTATACTTTTATGAAATCTTTTAGACACAAAGTTCTTTCAAATCATAAAAAAATTTATTACAAATTTAACAAATTTAAACTTCAAACTTGATTATACCACTTGTTTTAAAGAAAAGTTCTACAAGTTATCGCATTCATATTCTTTAAAATTTACAAGACATGCTTTTATGCTAAAATAGTCTTTTAAAATTTGAAGTGTTTTAAAATTTTAATCTAATATACCCCTAAAACTTAGATTAAAAAGGAAAAATAGTGTTAGTAATACAATCATAAACTTCATAAATTGAAAAGAAATATATATTCCAAAGAAAATGAATATGGACATTTGAATTTGTTTCAGCATGAACAAGTGATAAAAACTAAGCTGTCATCTAGCACTAGCAGTCTATAGCAGGTGAAAAGATTCCAAATATAAACAAATAGGTAAAACTCTAATCCACTCTGGAATCTGTAGAAAGGTAATGTTTATATAAAAGAATCCTTTTATACAATCATAAAATTATAGGCATAAACAACCGAACTATACTGTGTCGATCGCAGCATTTTGTGTGTATATGTGTAGCAGTTGAACATATGTTATGGGAAATCAGAAAGTAGAAGAAAAAAGAAAGCCAAATTGCTTTTGGGGACTACTTTAAGAATAGATTCTGTGTACGAAAGTGTGTCCTTCACCATCTTCTAGACTTCCTTGATCTCCAAATAATTGCTGATGGGTTAGGACAGATTCTGTATGGAATTTTTGGTGGAGGGGTACCAGGGACTCTGCAATGCCATTCTCAAATCATGTCACTAAAAGCTGTCTTAAACAACCTTAATTAATGTCTCACTTACATCCATAAAAAAATTAAATTTACTATGTTGTGAAATTATTGATGGTACGATGTGCTGTCACAAAACTTACTGTAATCTAGAAAGATCAATTAGTGAAACATCCAAGTTGGTTGAACTGTCCAGCACTGATACTGCAGAAATCATGGGCCTCAATGGGGACACACAAGGCTGCTTGATGGCAAGTACTCTGCAGTTGAAAATGCTGGCTATGCTATTGTGGGAATGGGCCATTGTCAATCTGTTACAAATGAATAAAGAAGCAAACAGATTAAAGAAACCAACAGTGTTGCACAAGGAAAAAGAAACCAACAGATTAAAGAAGCAAACAAACAAACACAAAGAATGCATTTGGTATGTGCCAAGAGAATATAATAATAGGTGATTAGGTGTTAAAGCTTTTTGCAGGTGCATTTGCCAAGGAGTTCTGGTGACCCATTTTTTGAGCTCACCAGCATAAATTTTCTCAGAGCACCAGAAAGAAGGAACACACAACACAAATTGGACAATTAATAAACCAGGTCCCACCAATCCATGTTGATGTTGTCATATGAAGGCCAAGATCTTGCAGAATAAGATAGTTAATGTGAAGCCTCATAACCTATCTATTTGAAGTTGACCTCTATTCACAACCTGAACTTGCTGTTTCACCAAATGCATTTCCCAAAGAGCCTTCAATTTCAGATGTTCATTGATAAAAAATAGTCATAAATTTTAGGGAGAGGGAGGACCCATATAATATTACGAAAGGAGAGTCATCATCATCCACCTTCAAGCTATATTGATAAGTCCAATATGCATTTAACTGATGAAATTGAACTAAAAAAATCCACCTTTAAGCTACATTGATAATTCCCATATGAATTTAACTGATGAAATTGAACTAAAAAAAAAACACCTTTAATCTACATTGATAGTTCCCATATGAATTTAACTGATGAAATTGAACTCAGAAACTTGGAAATGTCATCAATTCCTGGACTTACTTGTATAGAAAACTACAATCATGGAGTCCAACCACAAGCATGGAAGCTCCAACCTCTCTCACCGTGGCGGCGATCTTGGTTCCTTCGAGGTCCCCTTCCGTGACAATAATTTCAACCTTTGTCTGTAACACAATCCTATTATTATGACACATATCCGTTAATTTGAACACATGAAATTAAATCACAAACCGAAAGAGAACAGAACAAAAGAAACACCACAAAAGGGTACGTACGTTGGGGTAGTTGTTGCACATGTCTTGAAAGGAAAGTGCCAATTTGAAGCCATTGAGGCGAAGAACACGAGCTTTGCTTCTGCTTTTTGATCTTGTGGAGTGGTAGACATGGAGAAGAGTGATTATGTCACCATAGCGAATGATGTTTGTGAGAGCCCATTGCAGAGCAGTTCTTGCTGCATCCACATCTTCTACAACAACCACAATTTTCTTCATATCCATCTCTAGCACCCTAATGCTCTCTCTCGAACATGTTCTTTTGTTTATATAAATCTTAAACTCAGCCAAGGTTGTCTTGTTTCTCTCTCTCAAAGTTTGTGTCCATTGTTTCAATCTTGATTGACCTTGAATTTAATAGTAGAGAAGCAAAGATAAATGGAAACTCTTCCCTGCTCTGCTTCTGCCCTGTCTGCCTGCAATCAACAAAATATAAATAAAAACATTATTAAAATGGGTTTGGTTCAATAATCACTCTGAAATTTCCACTGAAAGAGACAGATTAGGTCATATAATTATATTTTGGTGTTATTGTAAATTTATAGATAAACCCATCTTATAACCTAACCAGTACAAACACATGTTTATGGATATCTAATTTGTATGATAATAAAAAATTAAAGATTAATTTCTATCACAATTACTAAATTAAAAAAATTATGTTTATAAAAAATTTATATAATAAATATTTTTATAAGTTTATCATAAGTAGCTTTTTATATTACAAGTATTTAATTGAATTTAATAAATAATTATTAAAATTTTAAAGTAAAATTAAATATATATTAATAAAATTAAAATTGGTAAGAATATATATTTACTAAAATGACGGTTACAAAATGATAATGAAAAGAATTTTTTTATTAATAGTAGTTATAAGTAAAAATAATATTTTTATTATTTTTAAATATATATTAATTATAAAACGACCCAGTAATAACCATAAAATTTCTTTACTTAAAGGTGTTAACATGTTAAGACCTATAGGTATGCTAAACAGTAAAAACACATTATTAATGGGTTGATCAAAGAGTAATGGGAAGTAATTCAATGCAGTCTTTACGTAAGCCGAATAGTCTTGGTGGAAAAGAATTATGGAAACAGGAGATTATGTGTTGATTATAGGGAATAAACAAAGACAAACAAGTATTCAATCTCTCTTGTGGAGGACTTACTAGATGAGTTGTATGACTCAACCATTTTTTCAAAGATTGACTTGAGAGCTCGGTATAATTAATTAAATGAGAATGGAGGATAAAGATGTATATGAGACTGCGTGTAAAACTTATGGTGGGCACTATGAATATTAGTCATGTCTTTTAGACTAACAAATGCTTCTACCACTTTTGAAGGGTTGATGAATTCTATTTTTCAGGATTTTTTAAGAAAATTTTTATTTGTATTTTTTTTACAATATCCTTATATACAATAAGTCTCATTTTGATCATCTTTTTCATTTGTATAAAGTGTTGCACATTATGAAAAACAATTCATTTGCAAAAAGATTCAAGTATTATTTTGTGTGGATAAGGTTGAATATTTGGGTCATTTTATTTCAAAACAACGAGTATCTACTAATCCCTCAAAAATTGAAGTTGTAAAACAATGACAATTACTTCAATCCTTTAAACAATTATGAAGTTTTTTCAGGGTAAACCATTGTTGTGGATACTATAGAAGATTTGTGTTCAAATATGGTATCATTGATAAACCATTGACTGATGTTAAGAAAGGATAATGAATTTTCATAGAACACTCAAGTAAAGGAGGTTTTTCACCAATTGAAATAGCAATTGATCCAAGCACCAACACTTGCTTTACTTGACTTTTCTAAGGAGTTTGTGGTTGAAGAAGATGCTTCTGGGTTGGATAGAGGTGTTGTACTTATGTAGAATCATTATTCAATTGCTTTCATTAGCATGAGTCTTAACAAACAACAACAATATTTTTCCACTTATGAGAAGGAACTTTTAAAAAGTGGTGTTGGTTTTTTAAAAATGGCGACACTATTTATTTAAAAAAAGGTTTAGTATCATCGCAACCTTAAATACATTCTAGATTAAACACTTACCATTGCTTTTCAACAAAAGTGGTTAGTCAAATTGATCAAATTTGATTTTCAGATTAAATATAAGCAAGGACAGGAAAATATAGCAGTTGATGCCTTGTCCAGGTTGGATATTCCTTACTATCATGTCTTAACTACTCACCAACCTGATTCAGATATCTACATTAAGATCCAACAATCTTATCAATTTGATCCTTTCATTTCGAAACTCATTGCAGAATTGCAACTCAATAACTCCTCTCACAAGCACTTCACTTGGCAACAAAATGAACTCAGGAGGAAAGGTAGATTGGTGGTTGGTAGAGATCTACAACTCAAGAAATAGATTTTATTATGGATGCATGGTTCTACTATAGGTGGTCACTATGGACAATATGCCACTTTATAGAGAATTAAATTAGTGGCTTACTGGAAAGGATTATCTATGGATGTTAAGGAGATTGTCTATTACTGTGTGACTTGTCAAACTTCTAAATATGACAATTTTACCTCACCTGGTCTTCTTCGACATAGCATGAAGCAGTTGGATGACAAGCATAGGACTAATCAGAGATTTTAGATTGGTGATCTTGTCTATGTAAAACTTCATCAATATAGACAGGTTTTTGTCCAATTTAGGAACAATGTCAAGTTGTCTCCTAAATTCTGAGTCTTTTCCAGTGATTGATCGCATAGGTGCAACTTCTTATAAGCTACAACTTCCACCCACTTCTGAAATACATGATGTTTGCCATATTTCCTAGTTGAAGAAATTTTTGGGAGATGCTACTATAACTCCTATTTGTCTTGATACTGATTTTTCTTCTGTTATCAAAGAACCTGCGTCTATTTTGGATTGTATATATGTTAAGGAGGCAACCATGTAGTAACCAAGGTGTTGATTAAATGGAAGCATCAACTGGTTAAGGATGCTACTTGAGAGTTTTATCATGATTTGAAGAAGAGGTTTCCATGTTTCAATCCTTGAGGACAAGGATTTTCTTCAGGTGGTAGGTATTGATACAACATATACTTAGAGGAAATGTTAGCAGCAAAAACCACATGGCACAATAGTATCCAACAATTGTTAGTTACATTTTATATTACGTGACAATAGTAATTATGTTCTATTTTGAATAGGTTAGAATAAATAACAATGACTAATTAGTTTCATTCATGGAGTTGTAAATTCATATTTTCACTATAATTCTCATTCTTTCAATAAAAATTAGAATTCATTCTTGAAAATTTTTTAATTCCCTTTTTTTCCTTATTGATTCTTTGAATATCATACTATTCCTAGTTTCGTTTACATCATAAGAAGGTTGGAGTAGGATTTGTGTGATATCATTACTTTGATAAATCATATGAAAATTTTCCTCAAATAGGATTTTGTTAAATATTTTGTAGATTCTTATTATCCCAATGTGATATCATTACTTTGACTTCTCCCACATATTATTGTAAGTTTGAAAACTTAAACGTTTAATAATATAAAATGTAAAATATAAGGATAAACTAATTAGGAATATGGTAAAATTGATAATAATTAAATTTGAGAGAGAAAAAAAGAGATAAATATATTGTTATGCTTTTATTTAGTGCGATTTTAGACTAAATAATAAAGTTAAAACATGAGAAAAAATTAACCCACTTACATGGAAAAGGATAAAATTGGAATAGATCAAAGAAAACCTATACAAATTTTATACTTAATAATATTCTAGCAAAAATTTTACTGCATCATCAAATATTTAAAATGTATAGAGGAAAAATCTTCATCCTTTTCTACGTATCTAGATTATCAAATTTGTATTTGCCTTTTATAGGTGAACAACTAAAACAAACATAGCATCAGTCCCTTTTTTTTTAATCAAAAGTCTTACTAAAGTTGCACCTGTGACATCCAAAAGAACAATTATGACATATTTTTTCATTTTTCTTATTTTACACACGAATGGTATTTTCAGACTAAAGTTTGGAATATATAACAAATTACTTGTAATTTCAAAATACACTATGTTTCGGTGGAAAGTTTTGGGACCGAGAAACTAACCTGTTGACGCGTCTGGGCCGCTCGCTCGCCTCCAAACTCCAGCTGTTGGCCGATCGGTGTTGACGCAAGCTGATCGGTCTCCTTTGGACGGGGGTGGATGTACCTGCAAAAGGTACTCCGACGCTCAAGTTAGGCGTGTGATTTTGAGGAGCCTCGGCTCTTAGTTGAATGTTTTGTGAATGATTTTCACTATTGAATATTTGAGAGTAGCGTAGATCGAATAATGCGTAAGTGGAACGTACCTGGCCTTTGACCCTGGCTTTGTATTTATAATTTACCTCATGGATCCTAAGCTGATATAAGCCCAATAAAATATAAACAGAATAAGATATAAACAGATTACCTGAATATCCGGTTGGTTGTTTGTAACCGCTCGGTTAATATTTTATACTATACATTATGCCCCCCAAGTCCGAGTTAAGCGGTCGGCTTTAGCCGTGGTTAACTATAGGACTGATGAGTTTGAGGGAGGCTGCGTTGGCGGAACTGAAAGCGTTTTACCGCTCGACCTTCAATAGTAACCGAGCGGAATTTACCTCTCGGTCTTCGACATTTGTCGAGAGTGTTTTACCTCTCGACCTTCGACAGTAACCGAGCGGGATTTACCGCTCGTCCTTCAACAGGAACCGAGAGGAATTTACCTCTCGGTCTTCGACATTTGTCGAGAGGGTTTTACCTCTCGACCTTCGACATTTAACCGAGCGGGATTTACCGCTCGTCCTTCAATAGGAACCGAGAGGAATTTACCTCTCGGTCTTCGACATTTGTCGAGAGGGTTTTACCTCTCGACCTTCGACGTTTAACCGAGCGGGATTTACCGCTCGTCCTTCAATAGGAACCGAGAGGAATTTACCTCTCGGTCTTCGACATTTGTCGAGAGGGTTTTACCTCTCAACCGGGTTTTACCTCTCAACCTTCGACAGTAACTGAGCGGGATTTACCGCTCGTCCTTCAACAGGAACCGAGAGGAATTTACCTCTCGGTCTTCGACATTTGTCGAGAGAGTTTTACCTCTCGACCTTCGACATTTAACCGAGCGGGATTTACCGCTCGTCTTTCAATAGGAACCGAGAGAGTGACTTTTAATATATAATAATAATAATATACTTGTAATCAGTATTTCTATTAGCTAAATATAATTGAGGTTTAAAAAGAGCACCCTTACCTTTTTTCCGTACCACCATTCATTCTCTACAATCATCTTAAATATATTTATGAAAAATGGTATTCAAACGTGCTCATAATTTATGACATTAGACATTAAATTAAAAAAAAAAGATAAAATATTATATCCGAGTTTCATCTTTAACATAATTAATTGGACTCTACTTACCTTACAATCGAAGCAAATTAATTTGAAATGATACAAATTATTAATCTACTTACAAGTTTACATTGGTAGAATACTACAAATTTTCATATATAATTTATACTTATTCTTACAACCATCACATGAAACCAAATTATAATAAACATGATAAAAATTTGTAAAAATACTTAAGTTTCAAG
Source organism: Vigna angularis (assembly GCF_016808095.1). Classification (NCBI taxonomy): domain Eukaryota; kingdom Viridiplantae; phylum Streptophyta; class Magnoliopsida; order Fabales; family Fabaceae; genus Vigna; species Vigna angularis. Next base: position 7,385,230 of record NC_068973.1, on the reverse strand, counting down.
CAACAAAATTAAAATAGACGTTTCTAACTTGATTTTAACATTGGAAGTAGACTTGTATAAAAAGAAAAAACCTTTGAAGTAGACTGTTATGACTTAATTAGTATTACATAACTTTTGTTACATAAATTTAACCAGAATGGGACAAAAAGTAGGTAAGGATTTTGTTGTGTTCTAAAAATAATCTTAAAAACATTCAATAATAAGATGTTAAGGATTATGAATGTGACATCACATATGCTTCTTTCGCACATCTCATTCAAAATGGCCTCGTCGTGTGCTTCCACTTCTTCCTCATCAATTATAAAATAATAACATTAATTATGTCACAATCACTAATCATATCTTATTGTATATTAAAATCATTTCACCTATTTTCACGATGTCACAATCATTAAGTAAAAAATTAATTTATTGATTATGTTTTTTCTTCGTCTCCATTACTTTTATTTTTCCCTAAAAAAAATAGAGTTGAATTTGGTTGGAACTATTTTTATTGTTAATTTAATTTCTTTAAGGCTTTAGATTTATGGTTTAAAGAGTTGAATTCTTACCATTTACAATAGGAGTTGTGTAATCTCATTAAATTTGTTCATGTTTTTTAAGGCAAACAATTTATATTACTTGATTTTTGCTTTTATTTGATTCAAATGTATTTAAATATGAATAATCCTTTGGGATGGAAAACTATCCATCTACTTTGGTCATACCTTTTTCAAGAAATACATTTCAATCTATTCTCCAAACACATCAACCTTTATCTAATTCGTTTTCGTTTCCAGACTCATCATTTATAGTCAATTTTGCAGTTCAAAGAAATGTGTGTAAAGCCATCACTTTATTCTTTTCTTATGAACTACTAATCAAAATATTATTTTAAAAAATTTTAACATTTGTCACCCTTATGTCAAATAGTGAAAACAAAATTTTATAATCTAGTTAGAATCCAAAAAATAAAAATAGTATAATAGGATATTATGAAATAAGCCTCTATTAGTTGAATATTAAAAGTGTTTTTGACTTACAAATCACCACATTAAAAATAATGCTTTGGAACCTAACGAAAATGTGTATTAAAATTGACCTTATTTTTGACTAAGTGATGTAGTAAAATTATTGAGATGTATCAAAATAAGCTCTTAATCGAAGACTAAGGATATTTTTGAGATATTCTAAACTCAAATATGTTAAGATAATGTTATTACAATCAATCAACTTTTTTAAAGTATTGTTTATTTTTTATCTTAAAAACAAATTTCATAAACAAATTCCTAGAAAGTAATTGAAATATGTTAAAAAGATTATTTAAATTACTCTTTATGTCAACTTCTAAATGATATAAAATTATTGAATGTATCAAACTAATAATCTTTATATAAAATTGAAAAAATAATTAATTAAGACAAAATTTGAAGTTTGGTGTGGAAAAGGAAACCCACAGTTATAAGAAAAGTTTGAAGTTTGATATGGATAGATAAACATCCACAATGCAAAAATGCTATAAAACAAAGGTTGCTCAAAGTTTAAAGTAACATGATAACAAACAAAAAGTACACTTCGTTTTTGTAATAATACGCAATTAGTACAAAGTAGAAGATGAGATAAACTAAGTTAAACATCCATGCTCTTGTTTGGTTCTTCATATAACTATAATATTAAACCAATCAAAATTGTTTTGTTTATCATCATCAAATTTATATATCTCATTCAGAAGATTATAAAATTAACACTTACATCTTATTATAACGTAATATTATTTTATGCATTAATATTTTGTATTAACATCAGTCGAGGTGAGAACAGATTCTTGTAATAGTGTTAAATAATAAGTAGATAAAATTCAACTATTAATTGATTAAAGTTGTATCTTTAAAACATTATTAAATATTTAATTGGACTAACAACTTTTACTGAATGGACCCTTATCTACCTATTTATATCCATATATTGTATTAACTAAATATGTTAGTTCATTAAATTTATCTCTAATTATTAAATTCGTATAAATTTTATAATTATTTATGAAGAATCAATTAAGCTTTTTTATATAAGTTACAAGTTCACAATAACAAGAAATAAAAAAGTTAAATATATATTATAAGTATTTATATTTTTATATTAGAAGTGGTATCAAATTTTTATATTTTTATATAAGTATATCGTATCTCTAATATATTAGATCCAGTTTTATATTAGTTTCAAAAATTTTATATAAGTATGTGATATATCTATGGTGTTCGATCTCCTCCCTTTTATCCCATTAAAAAATTTCAACACTATTAAACCCTAATTTGTTTGACAAATCAAGTTGCAATCTTTGGTAACATTCATAAGATGAATCGTTACAGACAAACCATTTGTACTCTGTGATTATTATGGCAACTAGGAATCAAACATCACAAGTGACAACAAGGGTAATGTTTCTGATACTTCTTTAAAAGGAAAAAGAAACAAAATTAATTAACCATTTACAAAGAGAAGCTTGTTGGAGTTACCAAACTTTACCATTGTCTGTTAGTGAATGCAAAAATTTCTGATAATGTTCAATGCATTCGTTTTACGGCTAGCTGTTATTTGTCATTTCCTTTAACCTTCTTCCAAATTTTTTTTTTATATATAACTTTTGTTTTTTCTTTCTTCGTAGTCATTATAAATTTACTATTTTATATATATATTTTTTAGATTAAATATGTGTTTTAACTTTTTAAACTTTGGTATAAAATTAAAATTTGATTATATTTCAATCTTTGATACATTTTGATCTTGAACTTAAAAATTGTGTAGATATAATTCTTTTAATCCAATTACATTAAATTCTTTTGATGTGTTTTAGGATGATATTTGAGTTATTTATACCTTTTAACATCTTTCAGTTTAAATATTAGTTCAAGATACTGTTTAATAGGTCCAGGAAGAACTATACTTATTCGATTTTACAAATTTTGAACCAAAATATACTAGAGTTTGAAGGAGAAAGAAAAATTCAATTTTACATCAAATTTTAAGAAAAAAAACATGTTTAACCATAATTTTTTTCCATCATCTTCTATGTCTGAATTGCATCATCAAACATGTCTGTATTTCTCCATCCATGAACAAGAGTGTGGAAGAAGTTTCTCTGTAAATATTTAAAAATAAATAAAATTAGCTTTTGTATAACTTAAAAAAATAATTGTTCTGCGACATAATTTAAAAAGTTAATAAATAACTTATAATATTTAGTTTATGTATAAATGATTTTAACTGAAAAACTAAATGTTGGTTCTCTTAAAATGCTTAAAAATAAGTTTTTCTAATTGGCGTAAATATATTTCGAATGGAATTTTCTAAATTTGATTTTAAGGAATGTTGGTAGAATTAATTTGGGGTTTATGTATGGTGTCTGAGTAAAAAGTAAAATTAAACAACCTCATCATAAACTATTAGTTTAATTAAAAATTGTATTAACTATTTTTAAGTCAGTAAAGAATTGAAGTATAAACTTTTGTTTAACCCCATTAAATTTTACATAAAACAATCTCTTTTTTTGTTCAAATTTGTTTTACTAAAAGTAATTTGTGGTTAGAAACATTTCACTCGTTTAAAAAAAGTATCAAGCAAAACTTAGTATATAAAAATGAGTTCAAGTTGTCAAATCGCATTGATATAACAGTTTTAATTTATGATTAAAATCAATCACAAATTACATTAGTGATCCTCGTATTCATCATGAACTATTTTATATTACTTTTAGTGTTTAACATCACGGATTTCTTTATTTCTTTTTTATATGTTATTTTGGAATCTAGAGTTCATTCTCCTTTATACAAATTTGGTTGAGTGCATAGTAATGTAATAGCCTAATATTAATCTTTGTCGTATGTTGATAAGAAAAGATAAGGTAGTTTATTATTTCACTGTATTGTATATGTATATGCAGAATATTGTTTTTCCTGCCTAAGTCCACTTATTCTTCCAACGAATAAAAATAAGAAAATTACACGAGTAGTGGGGTCAGAATAGTTAATGAGGTTTTAGATTTTTGAACCCCATTATTATATTCCAAAAAAGTAACTTAGCTCATATTAATGATTTGAAATTGCATTGCAGCTGTACATATATTTGCTGATAATGCAAAAAAGTTACTTGAAGTTTTGTGCTTGTTGGTAGGTTTGTAATGGGAAAGAAGTGACACGACCATGCTATCCAAATGTTCAATGACAGTCATTTCAACGTTGCATGTTAACCAGGCAAATGAAATGAGTCACCCACCAACTGAATTCGCCAACATTATATATACAATTTATAAGATAGTTTGCATTTAGCAAAAAGCCAAAATGGATAATATATTCAGACTTTGGTTTGCATTATTAACGATTATTCGTGTATCTGAGTCAGCCTCAATACTTAGTATACCACTGTACCATAGAGCAATGGTGAAACGTGAGACAGTGATGGAGCATGAGGAGCCTAATGCAGAAGCCACAGCAGATATATTCCCTGCAGATGATGCGTATGCCATGTTCTTGGGGGTGGGAACACCAGTGCAAATTGTCTTCCTTATGATTGACACAGGGAGCCCCATCACGTGGTTCCAGTGCGGCCCCTGCACCCACTGCTACCCCATGCGCCGCCCTCTCTTCAACTCACCTGCATCAACCTCCTTCAGACAACTTGGCTGCTACGACGACACGTGTCTCATTCCAATGATGAGGGGTATTTTTGGAAACTGCAAAGGATTGAGTTGTAGATACAATGTAGAATATGACATGAAATCTCAATCTCGTTCCTTTGGTGTCATGGTTACTGACACCCTTAACTTTGAGCACTCCAATGTTGAAGTCAAGGACTTCGTAATGGGGTGTGGGAACTCTTTTGAGGGTCCCTTTAGGACTCAGTTTTCGGGAGTTTTAGGTCTCGGACGAGGTCCACTTTCAATGCAAAGTCAGCTTCATTCGAAGGCCTTTTCCTTTTTCTTAGTGAGTCTTGGATCGGAGAAACCTTCCTCTCTTGAGTTTTATGAGACATTACCCAAACAACATGGTAACACTAACAAATCCATTATGGTTCCCTTGAGAGAGAACAGTAGATACCCTTTCTATTACTTTGTGCAGTTTGTGGGAATAGGCATTAACGGGTTCATGTTGGATATTCCATCTAGAGTTTGGGGTTATGGCTTGAACTACGATGGTGGGGTTATTATAGACACGGGAAAAGTGCTAACCTATTTGCCTAGTGAAGCGTACAATATATTCAGGTCAGAGATACTGAGAACAGATGGTAACTTTACAAAGAAGAAAGGGTACAAGGAGTTAGAGTTTTGTTACATAGAAAGTCCTACCAATGTGTATCCAACAGTTGAATTTTACTTTGAAAATGGTAACATTGCGGGTGAAAATTTCGTGTCCTTCAAATTGAACAACCGTCAATTACTCATCACACCACATGAGGGAATAGTTTGTCTATCGTTTGCAGAAGCAAAAAATTCTGCACTTACTGTTATTGGCACCAACCATCTCCAAGGAACTCTGTTAACGTATAATTTGGTTGATGATATTATTATCTTCACATGTAATAAATGTTAGGATAAAGAAAAAGTTTCATTGTTCAGGCATTTATAGCACCATTATAATGGAAAGCTTGCTAGAAGTCAACCACAAATAAAACCTTTCTTTAGCTACGTTCAATGTACTTAATTTCACATAACAGGAGAGAATTGGATAGCTTAGTTCAGTTCCACAATTGCTTTTGACGATTGATTATATAATTTTCCATAAACTAAATAAGCTTGCAAATTGGAACATAGGTTGGGGCACTGGTAATCATGCAGAATATTACAGTTCAAAAATGCGAACATATAACATTCATTTTACTTTAATATTCTGATGCCTCTAATACATTGTTTTAAGTTACAAAATCCATCTTCTTCAAATAAAATAGGGGTTCCTAACAAAAATTTTTAGGACGGTATTGGGAGGGAGAATGTGAGGATCAAAAACTGCCTAGCCCAGTGCAAATGCTCCACAAATAACCTTACATCATCTCTTTCCTTCCAGTTTGCGTACTTTCTTCCTATGCTTTGAAGCACTGCTATCTATGTTCAGATTCACCTTCGGTGGGTTTGAAAAACAAAATGAAGTAGCAACAGCCTGCGAAGTACGCAAGAATGACAAACATAAAGTCTATATATTATACATGATATAATATAATGTCCAAAAATTTGGCAACGAACTTTACCAGCGATTCCTCAATCGCTGCACGGTATAACATGACTAACATAGACAAATATTACATAAAAGTCAGACTGCCACTGAGTGCACAATAACTTTTTCATAAAACCCCCGAATAGGAAGAATTTAGCAATTGCTCCAACTAAACTAAGAAAGTCAATACCGTCTACTACTAAAATTATTTGAACAATTTCTGCAACGTCAAATTGTGCAGAGATTTACTCCTCTTGCAGTTAACACAACGTCAAACAGAGAGTAGAGAGAGAGAGCTTAGTATTTAGAACCAAACAAGGATATAAAATGAGACAAATAAGTTAGTCAAGAAAAGAAAGTGAGGTTAACAATTGCCATTAACACAAGATGTTAGGTAATGAGGGGATGAATGACTGGGTAGGTAGCAAAGAAGGAACAAGTAACAACAGCTTGTAAACACCCTATGACGATCTTCATTTCTATATCCTAGAATCTACACTTTGATGGAATCATCTGCCAAATTCTAAAAAATACAGGTAATATATGTAGATGTTTATGCATGCACACATACAACTTAATGACCTAGATCAGTTCATACATTGTATGTTTCAGATCAGGAATGAAGTCATGACAGCCTTACCAGTAAATCTAGGCGGTGAACATTGAATATATCTTTCATAGAATGTGCATTATATGCTAATATATATGACCGATATGCCTCTTTAGCCATATTGTTCAAATGATAAATGCCAGCTACCAACTTCTCCTGCACAGTCCACAGATGGCTCAGCATAAGATAAACAGCAGCTGGTTACCATATTATATCAAATTTTAATTGGCACGTCAGAAAGCAGGAATAACATACCAGATGAGATTGTACATTTGCCAGCTTCTTATGATCAAATGCATACTCTTTCACAGGAACCTTCGCTGCCTGAAGTCAAGCATAAGCATTAAAATAAAATGCTTCAGTATAATGCTCCAAGAAATTTCAAACCTATATTATATATTATACTTTCATTTCATTGCCTTGGTAATTTCCCCTGGGACAAACTCCCCTCCCCTTATCTTAAATAGGCATAAACCATGACAAACCCAAGGTTTCCTCAAGTGATCTATTTTGGAACTTTCTAAGATAAAGGGCGGGCATACACTAGAAGACCTCTGTTTTATTATTATTATTATTACATATTGTTGGGCCGTAAACTAAGCCACCCCAGGCCCAAATGTGTATCTCTGAAGCCTCTATGGTTTAAAGATTATTATGGGCTGTAGACCACAAAAGAGAGAGAGAGAGAGAGAGAGAGAGAGTGACCTTCAAATAGTGAAGAAATTTCAATTCTTCAGGAATCAGAAAAAGTAAAGCATTTCCCTTTGCACCTTCCCCACGAGCTGTTCTACCAACCCTATGGATATATTCCTAGAAACCAAACAAAAATGACGTTATACTATGTATTGATGCGTAAGGCTGCAAAGATACAAGTGGAATAGATAGTAAACATCAACAAAGAACAGGAAGCACCTTTGGTTCATCAGGTGGATCATACTGCACAATCCAGTCCTGCAAAGAAAAGGAACATACATGATTAAATGTTTACTTGCTCTGCATTGATTTCCAACTCACAAAGTTTACTTCCTAACGTTTCTTAGACTAATCATGCTGCTGCTAGTTACTCTAGTACTTTTGGGAAAGTTGGAATATGGCTGGAATTTTCACAAACATCAATTCAGGTTTAGAGTAAAGGCAAGAGTCAATACTCTTCAGTGCCGTTTATTTTGTTTATACCAATGGCTTCACTATTGTCAACGTCATTAAATAATGTGGTTTTCAAGATTATTTATTGCTCAGCTAACGGCTTTTAAGAGGTTGTCATTAAGCAAGTCTCTAATTTTGTACCAAGTGATCTCTCATAAGTTTGGAGGTTTCTTAGGTACCCAATTAATCTGGCCTGTCTGCAACCACCATTAAATTCTATATCCAAATCCATCCGGTCACCTAACAACAAAGAACACTACCAGTCAGGGAGGGGGCTACCTGGATTCTAGAGTACTACAGAATTTCCCTTTATTTCTCTTCTTTATGTAAATTCTTCTAAACAAAGATGGCATTGTTCTCTTCCAACATTTATGTAAAGGAAGTTGAGCAACTGGTTGCGAATTACAACTGAAGAGTCTAAGGTGAAAACCTTAACAGTATGGTACAGCCTATCACATTCACAAGCAAGAAATATTCATGTAACCTAATAAGAAAAAATAGCATACCACATCAGGAATGTCAAGTCCACGAGCAGCAACATCAGTACAGAGCAAGATCCCCTTTTCAGCTTTGCAGAAGTTGAAGAACGTAGTAGTACGGGCATGTTGTTTTTGTTTTCCATGAATATTTAAGCAGTCCAACCCAGCGCACTTGAGAAGATCTGCGTGGAATTTGACAGAGTTGCACGAAGAGAAAAAAACCATCACTTTTTTTGATTGATATCTCCTCAAGAATGAGTAGAGAACAACAAAACGCTTAGCACAGGGAACAACAACATAACCCTGTTGCAATCCTTCATTTGTGACCTACATTGGTAAGGATAATGTTATTTAATCTAATCGTGCTGAAAACAAATTTCAAATCTTATGATGAAGATAAAGGCATCACCTTTTTTCTCCCATCATCTACATCAATAAAGATAGGAGTTGTCTGAAAAGATAAGCGGGCAAGATCCTCAACCTGCAATTTAACACACAAACTTAAATAAAAAAAGCATGGACAATAAGTAAGAAGTATGTTTGCATTATCAAGCATTCAGTCCAAGTCTATCAAAGGGCAAAAATGACTAAGTAAACAATTAGAATTAAGATTTGCTTTAGAAGAAGGAGCATGATGAAGAGTGAAAATGGAGAACAAACCTTCTTTGTCTGTGTGGCTGAAAACAAAGCTGTTTGCCTTTTCTGTTAAATGAAAAGCAAAGTAATTAGCCGTACTCATAAGTATTAGGTAGAAACAAAGACTAGACATGGAGCTTAAGATACATTAACTTCACAAGAGGAAAATTAAACAAGGAGATACAGCAGCCACATCTCAGCCTTCAAAAGATTGACCTCAACCCTAAAACATGCTAGTCAGAAAAACAAAAACAAAAAAAAGACCAGTGTTTTCAATATGTTACAAGCTTAATTGCAAGCAGTCACTGCCATTCAAACCCGAACTCACTAGGAAGTATCATGGCTAGATGGAAGTGGCTAATCTCAGGTAGTGTTGTAAAGCAGTATACACCTAAAATGTCATAGCATCATAAATAGACTAATTTTGCAGAAAATGAAAGTGGGAAACCTTTAACAACTTTACATATTGTCGTCCCAGATAATAAAATATTCATATATTTGTTAAAACGATGTTAAATGGAACTTTAACCTTCCTTCCAAATCAAGGCCACCTATGGTCTCTATTTTTTTACTTCAAGTCCTTCGGAAACATCTCTTTTTATGTTGCATCACAAACATCCATTTCATTAACTGGTCAAAAGTCATAAGACATCTCAACTCAGAAAGCCAATTGCTGTAAATTATTTTTTTCATTTTAGTTTTGTCTAAAATGACATTGTAATACTTATTACAAAGGATTTTTTGGTTGAGTTCTCCAGTAAAATAACATCACTCATAAATCAGTTCCGTGGTTGGAGTGCTTAGACATGATGAAATTTCATGACAGCACTAAAATTCTGTATTCTTTTTGCAAGACCAAATGGGGGGAAGGGAAAGTGAAATCAACAACACATGACAAGAGTTCTGATACCTTTGGAAGTATGTTAATTATCTGCTTCATCTCCTCCTCAAAGTTTGCTTCCAATATCCTGTCAGCTTCATCCACCATTAGGCACTGCCAAATCAAGCAAAAGTTCATGCCTCAGATCAAGAAGGATAACTAGGTTATAGACTTACATATGCACTATATTCCAAGTATGAGATATTTAAACGCAATAAAATCAAGATATAGCACTCAAACCCCAAAATGGGAAAAACAAAAAAACCTATAATACCAGAATGTATAATATTTCAGCATTGAATGCTGAACTGTCATTGCATACCAATCAGCTTCTCCCTAATAAATGCTTCTAACGAAACTAAGCAGCTACAGTTAGAAAATCTGACTGATGTCAGCAAATTGCAAATTAACAACAATGATGAAGTCCTTGGGTCCTATAATCCTATCACCAATCAAATTTTGAATAAAACAATTCAGCCCAAGATCACTTTTAATGGTATTCTTTTCCCAAAAAATTCACAACATTCACCTATGATTTTTAGTCAGAGACCATCTTCCATTTTATCTGCTTTTCTCACATAAGCATATAACCTTTGAAAAGCTTCAGTCATCTTCTAAACTTATTTGTGTGTGTGTGTACACCCATACACACACTTTAATACAAATACACATCAAATAGACAGATTTATGAGCTCAACAAAAATTTGCACCAACCAAACAATAGCACATAATAAGAATTAATACTAATAATATATGAGCCGTTAGAATGAACTTCTACGTAAGCACTTCTAAGAGAAAAAATTAAGCAAACTTCTCCATAGCTGAAACTAACTTACGCATAAGCTAATCTACAAATGTTCTCCCATGGTAACTCCTCCAAATTTAGACTTAACTTATACATGGGCTATTTTTAGTTTAGAGAGAAACTTCTCCCATAGTCCGATGTCACTAAAACCTAAACAAAAATGCTAGTTGTCAGGGTAAGTAATTAAATACAGATGAAACATAAGTGCAGTTCTCCAATCAGAATATAGTTACGGTAGACAAAACTTACATTGTACCAAGTGAACTTAAATTGATTACAGTAGGCAGCATCAGCAGCTGATTATGCCTAAGTTTTGTCTACCAAATGTGTGCATATTTACAATTACAATTACAATGAAGAAAAACAAGGAAAGAATTCTACGAAACATCAACAACTCAATACCTTCAAGTTTTTATATATGAACCCCCTCGTGTTTTGAAGATGATCGAGGAGCCTACCCGGCGTCGCCACCAATAGGTTTACCCCTTTCACAATGCGCTCAGCCTCTCCCTTTCGCCCCGCACCCCCAATCACCAACCCGAGCGTTTGCGAATGGTACTTCAGCAGTTCCTTCGCCACGGCGTGCGTCTGAATCGCGAGCTCTCTCGTCGGACATATGACAACAACACCCGTTCCATTGAGCAGAGTGAACTGAGCATTGTACAGCAACTCCACCGCCGGAACCAAAAACGCTAGGGTTTTCCCAGCACCCGTTCTCGCCGCACCCAGCACGTCCTTTCCGATCAGTAGCGACGGAATCGCCCGCGCTTGAATCTAAATTTGATCAATACAATTTTATTATTATGAAAAATTTTGATCAACTAATTAAGAAAAAAAAAAGGAATGCAGAAACGGCGTTACCTGAGTCATACGGTCGAAGCCCATGTCCGCAATGGCTTTGGAAGTAGCTTCGGACAAGGTAAGAGAGGAGAAAAACTCGGAACTCATGATTCCACATGAATCGTTAGTGTTCACCTTTGTCTCTTCTTTTTCTTCTTCCTCTTCTGCATCTTCTGTTTGTGTCAGCGTGCTATCAATCTTCGCATCGTTTTTCTCCTCTTGTTTATTCTCGCTTTTATTTGGTCTTTTTCTCTTGCGAAGCTTCTTCTTGTTAATTTTGGTTTGGTTTTCGCGCTCAGGCGAGCTGGTATCCTTGTCTTCTGCTTCAGCCATGGCTGCTTCTGCGGTTTTTGCTCCTTCAAGTGTTTTGCGACAGCCGAACGAAGACACTACTTTCTCTATTTCTTTGAAAAAACTTTGGCATTCGTTAAACCCTAGTACTTGTATCAACCCTTGCTGAGCTGGCAAAGGGGTCCCATTTATTTGAAGGTCGCTAACCCGTTCACCAAGCCCGCCAGCCCATCAGATTACAGACGGATTAAACTTAAAATATTAAAATAAAAAATTATAATTTAAATAATTAAAATATTTATATTATGTTATTTGAAAAATAAAGTTTTAAATTATAAACACTTATACTTAAATATTTTAACATATAAAAGTAGGATTTTTTTAAATTTTGTTTCGTTATATACATTAATTAATCAATTAAAATATGTTTTTAAAATAATAGTGATCTATTAATAAAATATGTTTATAATATATATATATATATATATATATATATATATATTAAAAGAAGTAAAATTTAAATAAATATATATATCAAATTTTATGGAATAATGGTTTAGTTCATTGAGATTTTTATCAAAGGTAGTGGAAGATAAATAAGTGGTGTTTTCAGTAATGATCGTTTGAGACTTCGAGATTAAGAATTTGTTTGAAAGTAGTGACTAGACTAATTTATATTATTGAACACTAGAGTATTTTAAGACAAAAACAAGTTTTTTCATGTCAGTTAAGTATTAGGGAGTAATGTCTTTGTCAAATAAATGGTTGTGACAAAGAAGGTGAAGAAGTAAAACTTTTGTTCTTGGGGAGAATGTAAAACTTCAGAAAATGATATTTTAGAAGTGATGGTAGTTTAAAAATAGTGAGACTCGATTATTTTAATATTGAATGGGTTATTTATAAATAATGTTGTTATAAACGAGTTTCATTGTTTTCACAATCTCTCTAGAAACCATTTTTTTAGAGTTCTTTACCTTCTATCTAAGAGGTCTAACTCTTTGATCATCTGTTTAATGATTAGGAGGTACATAGGAGATCACAACAGAGTAATCTCCACTTCTACCCGATCCATTCTTTATTTGAGCAAGCTTTTATAGAGTTCCTTACGGTGGAAGCAACGATTGAGAGTTCTTAGAGTTGTAAGAGTTATTTCTATAAGGGAAGGGAAGCTAGATTAACTGATGTTCATTTATTAAATTGTTCAAAAGTTGTTATTGAATGGGTATGATCTATTGAATTATATGATTAAATTGATATGATGTTCTTGGTGTGTTAAATTGCTTGAAATTGTTATGTAATGAGGTAGGAATCTGTGAAATTTGTGAAGAAATTGTTAGGTTGAATGTTACAGTTGTTTTGATAAGTGAAATGATGGTTTGAATATATGGTTGAAGTTATCAAATTGTTATACATCTTAAATGGTATCAATTGTAAGAAACCGATAGATTTTTGGTCTAGAAAAGGAGGTTTGAAATATTGATATGTTAATCTAATAATAAGTATAGTAGTCTTGGACAGTTTAATAGGTCTTTAATAATTTGTTATGAAGAAAATGAACTGATATGAAGTTTAGAATGGAATGTTAGTTAAAACAGTATGATTTTAAAGGTAGTTTCTAAGGTGTTTTAGGGGTTTTGGTAGGTGAAAATCTAAAGAAAGTAAATCTGATATAAACTAGAGTTTTTATGTTTGTTTTTGGGTAATTCAAAATTGGTTTGGACCTTAAGAATGAGAGAGAACTGATGCTACAACCTTTGATAATTGAAATGTTGATTTTAGCTTGGTTTTAACTACTTTTAGGAGTTTTCAAGAGTGAGATTTTGAATTAGATGTTCTAGACTAACTGTGATGGTTGAAAGTCTATTGTTAAGTCCATTAAGACTTATTCAAGCTATTGGTTACAAAAATTGAGTGTTACAAGTGATAGAATCGAGTTTAGACACTTTTTGAGTTGTTAAATCGGATTAGTACATCTAATTCATATCCAAATGAACAATGTAGTACTCTATTTTCATCTATAAACATGTTTTCATATCAATAGTGGTGTTACAAATTCTAAATTAATCATTTTGATATATCTAAGATGCACCAAAACCATCAAAATTAGGTTGTTGTAAAAAACTGATAAGAATAATCAATTATCATATGATAATCAATTATCGCTGTTCGAAAATCATTTTGGAATAAATCTTTTCGGCAATAATCGATTATTAGGTGTGATAATCGATTATCCCCTTTAGAAAAAACTTAAAAAATTAGTTTTTGGTTAAGGTGTCCTGTACGCATATTGATGTCTTCTATTTTATACTTTATTTGTTTTTTTTATGGATAAAAATTGATATGGTAATGTAATGTTTGTTTGATAACATCAACGAGAAAGTTTATGAGATTTTATGCATGGAGTTATGTGCGTAATTGAAGTATGGTTGAAAATAGTTTCTAAGACGAAATTCTTATTGATGGTTTCAAAGTCGTGATATAAGTTTCAAAGGTGAAACTTCTTTGTGTAGTTTCAAGTGTTGTAAGTATGAATATGGAAAGCTCATTCTTGGAGTTTATCCAGACATTCTAATGGTCATCCACTCTCAAGTAGAGAGGGGTGAGACATGTTGTGAGAATAGGAGGAGGTCCTAGTCTAGGGGCTTTACGTTGGCCTAAGACGAGAGTGATAACGAACTAACCTTGTGTGGTATCTTGGGGTGTGTCAACTGAGTTCACGAACTTCCATAGATCGATATTAATACTAATTAGATAATTAAATTTAAGTTTGTTACATGATAAAATGTTATTTTACTATGATAAAATGTTTTATCACTAGCCTACCCTGTTTTTGTGTTGTTTGTTATGTATTGTCTTCTCTTTTTGCAATGATCACTTAAGTGGTGTGAGCTTAGGAAGACAGTCTCTACAGATGCTCCAGCGAGAGGTGAGAGTGAAATAGAAATGTATTTAGATCGATCTACAAAAGCAAATATCTTCTTTGTGTAAGATTTGTATTACCTAGTTATTCTTGTAACATTTACTAAAGGTTCATATTTTGGTAGTTTTATATTATTAAAATGAGATGTTACCATATATATATATATATATATATATATATATATATATATATATATATATATATATATATATATATATATATATATATATATATATATAGAGGGTTAAATATGTTTTTGGTCCCTTAACTTTCAGTGAAAATTGGAATTAATCCTTCTTCAAAACTTTGGCCTAATTTAGTCCCAAAACTTTAGAAATGTGTGAATTTAGTCTTTTTAACTAAATTTTGTTAGGTTTATCGATGTTTCAAGTGCGTTTCATGATAGCATTTGAGTTGTTTACACTGCTTGATACATTTTTGTTTCAATGTTAACTCATAAATGTGTTTGAAACATCAAATAAAGTTAACAAAATTTAGTTAAAAGGACTAAATTCACACGTTTCTAAAGTTTGGAGTCTAAATTGATTCAAAAATTCAAAGAATGACTAATTCAAATCTTCAAATGAAAGTTAAGGGACAAATATATATATATATATATATATATATATATATATATATATATATATATATATATATATATATATATATATATATATATATATATATATATATATATATATATATATATATATATACTTGTTTCATTCTTTATATTTGTCTCTGTTTTAAATTTAAAAAACATATATTAATTTTTCTTTAAACCTTAGTTTCATAATTTATTGGACACATATAGATTAATTTTACTTTTCTTTATAACTATTTTACTTTTATTTTATTGTTATTTAATATCTATATATTTTTTTAATATTTAACATTGGAGAAAATAAAATGTACATCTTTCACTGACTACTTGATAATATAATACTTCATTTAGTGTGTTCCTTTTTTTTTGTAAAATAATTATTTAATCATTATTTTAATAAGTCAAAAAACATTATATGAAAATTAAGAGTATTATATTTATTCAGTGACAAAAATATATTAAAATTTAAGATATAAATTTAATTTAATGTATATTTATTTGATACTAAAAATATATTTATTTAATTTTTAACTTTAGCTTATTTTAGAAAAAAATTATGGGTTAGGTGAGAGAATAAGCATGATAAAAATGATATGAAAAAGAAAGAGAATGTCAGTGGGGCCAAGGATTTACGTTTGAGCTACATTGACCGTTACATTCAAACAGAAGAATTCGAAATTAATACTGCAAAATTGAAAACTATCTACTACTCTCCATTATTCTACTCTCTACTACCACACATCCCTCTCGTTTTTCACCTTTCCAGTTAAAAAAATGAACGAATTTCAATATCAAGGGTGAAGAAGACTTTTGAGATTAGGTGTCATAATGAGCAGAAAATGGAGCTTCAACACCAGATTCCCTCTGCTTAAGCTCATCCTCACCGATCCATCGTTTCTTTCCCAACCCAAACCCTCAAATTCCAACTAACCCGATCCTACAATGCCCGTGTCTACTCGGTCCCAGACGCCGAACGAGTCAAACTCGGAGCACCCGCACGATGCCTTAAAGGGGAAGATGAAAGCGCTTCTGGCATTATACGAGGAACACAAGAAGAAGAGTGTTGCTGCTGCTCCCAAGAACCCTTCTTTGGGGTCCTCAAGGGAGAAAAACGGGAGGCGCATTCTGGTGTTCGTCAGGGTGAGGCCGTTGGCGAAGAAGGAAACGGAAGCGGGTGCGCGGTGCTGCGTCAGAATCGTGGATCGCCGTGACGTTTACCTAACGGAGTTCGCCGCCGAGAAGGATTACCTTAGGTTGAAGAGGCTCAGGGGTCGCCACTTCACCTTCGACGCATCGTTTCCGGATTCTGCTTCTCAGCAGGAAGTTTATTCCGCCACGTGAGTTTCGCTTTCCATTTGTTCTATTATAAAATCATTACTTGTAATTTAGCTATGTTTTAGGGAAAGAACGCCGACTGGATCCAATGATTTAGGTTTTGTTGGTGTTGTTTTGTCAATTGAATTCTCTCCTTTTTGTTGCTCTCTCGCGGTCAAAATTAGAGCTTCTTAGCAAAATAGTTTTAGAAATATAATTTTGATTTAGTAAAAAGCCCTTGAGTTATTGAATGCTCTCAGTATTCTGTAGTTAAATACTTTTGTAGCCCTAAAACTTGATATGAAATTGAAATTCCTATTGTCCCAAATACATTCCCAAAACATAAAAAATGATATAAGTCAAACAGGGTAAAGAGCTCAATCATCACGTTTGACATATGCAACAAATTTAACTCAGTTTGGTTTGAAGGATGGCATCTATTCACTTTTTTAAGTTTAGGATTAGAGTATATCAAATTTTAGGACAAGAACGAATTCTAATTTCAAGTTGATGTTTAGAGACTAAAAACATATGAAATAAATATATTGACAGGTTAAAATGAATTTGTATTATAACATATTTCGAAAGTTCTCACCTATTAGTTTAAACTAGTTTGAATTTATAGAGAAACTTGTTTTACTGTATATTTTCTAAACAAGGAAATTATAACAAGTTTCCATTTCACTAGCTACTTGATTAATATAACTTTTCAGAACTTAAAGATGCGGATGTATTTGATTGAGCTTATTTAGAACATTTTATTTCAGTTTTTTAAGAGTTGGAAAAAAGATTGTAATTTAAAAAATACATGTACCAACATGCTTATGTGATATTTTTTATGTTTAATAGACTAGGCTCCGTTTGTCTACTTTCTTTCCTTTTCGTTTTATTTTTATAAAACTGGGTTTCACAAATTACACAAACAGGCACTGATGATAAATGCATTGTGTTCTAAAGACTAATTTTGATTTTCTCTATTTGTCTTCATACTTTTAAAAAGAATCATGTTGTTTTGATGTGAATATCATTATTATTGTGGGTGTTATTCATGAGGCAGATCATTTCTAGTTTAAATATGTGTTACATTAAATAGCGATTATGCTTGTTTTGATACAAGTGGTGTGTTTCTTTTTATTTTCTCTTCTATTTGTGTAATCTGGGTTAGTTTGTTTTTCTCGACTTCTTTATACGCATTTTATCACATGCTTATTTGTTTTGCTTGATTGTGGTTCGGCCGCAAAAAATAGGTGGTTTGTGGAGGGATTATTGAGCTTGTTATGTCAATGTTATTACTAGTTGAGCTTCAAGTTCAATGGAGTTTAGGGGTTATTCCACTTTTATTGTACTTGGAAATTAAAACAAGAGAAAAAGGTTTGATAGCATTATAGAATCTTTGTGTGCTTAATGTTCAGCGTGCATTCAAAGTTTTATGCTCAGGCAGTCATTTATGTTTCATGGAAAGGTACATTGACTTTACATTTTCAGAACTTCAGAACTTGTGGAAGCAGTTCTGCAAGGGAGGAATGGGTCAGTTTTCTGTTATGGTGCCACTGGAGCCGGAAAGACTTATACAATGCTTGGTACAGTGGAGAGCCCTGGTGTGATGGTGTTGGCAATTAAAGATCTGTTTAGTAAAATCAGAATTAGAAGTTGTGATGGAAACCATGCGGTTCATTTGTCCTATCTAGAGGTTTATAATGAAACTGTCAGGGATCTGCTTTCACCTGGAAGACATCTGGTTCTAAGAGAAGATAAACAGGTCCATTTTCTTATCTTTTAAATAACGTAAAATCTTCAGAAAAATTCAAGAGGGCATTATTTATTACCTGTGCTAAGTGACAGTTATATTATAGTATATGTGATTAGAGTTGATAGTGCTTGTTCGGGAGATAAATCTGAGTGGTTTATTTATGGTATTGCTTGTTGCCAGTGTTTGGTCATAGTCTTATTTGCAAACATAAGCCAAAGTTTTGATAAAGGCCATCTATACTAGGTGTAAGTAAGGACTTTCACTTGCAGGGCATCAAATATATGTTAATTGCTCAATAAACATCCTTTTCAATTTTATCCTTGACATTGTCTAATTATATTATAGGGAATTGTCGCAGCAGGTCTTACAAAATACCGAGCTTATTCCACTGATGAAGTAATATTCTGATCCGATTTGTCCGACTTAGAATTTTAAAAATCTGTTTTAATCTCATAAAATTTCTTTTTCTTTTCTTTATTGCTTCAGGTCATGGCATTGCTTCAACAAGGAAATCGGAACAGAACCACAGAACCAACTCGTGCAAACGAAACATCTTCACGCTCCCATGCTATTTTGCAGGTAAAGTTTGAAATTTTTTTAAGGAAAAATGAGCAATCCCTTAAATGTTGTGATTGTGACGTGCGTAATTTGTTATATCTAGGTTTTGGTTGAGTACCGAGTTAGAGATGCTGCAATGAATATTATTAACAAAATGGGCAAGCTCTCACTGATTGATCTTGCAGGGTCAGAGAGAGCTCTTGCCACAGATCAACGATCAATTAGATCTCTTGAGGGTGCCAACATAAACCGGTCTCTTCTGGCACTAAGTAGTTGCATTAATGCTCTCGTTGAAGGCAAGAAACACATACCGTACCGAAATTCAAAACTCACTCAACTTCTCAAGGATTCATTAGGAGGATCTTGCAACACTGTCATGATTGCAAACATTAGCCCAAGTAATCTCTCATTTGGAGAAAACCAGAACACTCTTCATTGGGCTGACAGAGCCAAGGAGATTCGAACAAAGGTCAAATTCTCTTTTACCATTTCAAGCTTTCATATGCAAACTAGTATCTTCCAAATGTTTCCATTAATCAATATGCATTCACTTTAATAATATTTGGATTATCTAAAGAGACAACATGCATTTTTTTTTTCAGTTTATCACTTCTACAAGTACAGCGTTAAACTTCTTTTAGCCTGTTTTTGTGTTTCCAGGGATATAATGCAAATGAAGATGCATTGCCAGTGCCCCAGACAGAAACAGACCAGGTCAAGCTAGTACTTGACCTCCAAAAAGAGAATCGAGAATTGCGAATGCAGCTAGCGAAACAGCACCAGAAACTTGTGACACTCCAAGCACGGTCATTAGCTCCCCCAACACCACCTTCAGCTACATCACTTCTTTCCACTCCTCCAACTTCTGCCCCGCCATATGAAAAACGAAGGACCAGACCCTCTTTCTTAGCTGCAACTCATTTCACTCCAGAGACTAAGAACAAGGGAGATGACGTAGCTGTCAGAATCAGAACACTTCAACAAAGAGTAAAGGCCTTGGAAGCAGAGCTTGATAGAGTGAAAAAGGATCACAGCTTGCAGCTAAAGCAGAAAGATGATGTCATTCGGGAGCTTTCGAAAAAGGGTGGGAAAAAAGTGGCAGCAGCAGGAGCTATTCTACTAAAGGAGGCCAACACTGAAGAAATGAAGAGTCCAAGCCATCGTTTTCGGTCCCCAGTTCCAACGGCAAAGAAACGAAGCTTTTGGGACATAACCACTGCGAACAGCCCATCAGTTACCACATTGAATGGGAGAAAAACTAGAAGTTATGTCATTTCTGAGCTTACTGCACATCCATCTAAGCTTATTCAGGTCTAGTGTGTTTCTTCTTTCCTTACCTTTACCTCCATACACATCTGCATAGAACAAAATTAAAGCTATATAATCTAAGGTCTGCAATAACAGCTAGTGCTCAATACTCCTAATGCGACTTTTTTTTTTCTTGTGTTTATCTCAGAAAAGAAGTTAACTATGGAAAAACTAATTTAAATGCCAATTTTTAATTGAATTAAAGGAACTTTTCTTTTCCTTTGCGGTGTTACTGATGTGTCTTGTGGATTACATTATTCAGCCCGGGTTTGCTCGAAAAAAGGGTGATGTTTAAATATTCTAGTAAGGAGTTAGAAGAGGAAGTTTAAGGAGAGAATGTCAAGTACAGAAGGTCTGCTATTTTTTTTTCAAGACCCTGATACGTCCTCAAATTCTTTCAGGAATATGAAAGAGATCAATGCAGGTTGGTGTGCTCGTTTTCGTACCATCTTATCTCTTCTCGTGTATTTCAGTCATTGGAATTAGGATGATACTTTCTGTAGGTCTAGTAGTATAACCAAGGTGATGTTTTTTTACATGCTCACATCACATGCTTCATTGAAGCTTTTGAAGAAAAGTCCAAAATCGATATTATATTTGTACATTTGTAATTTGATTTGGAAAATTAACGCCTCGGCTCACCAATTTTCAAACTAGGTTCGTGATTGTTGAAAGACCAAAGATGTTCACAAGTAACTAAACTCAGGACAAATTAAATAATTAAAAAAAGAGTTAATTATGTTTTTCTCCCTAAACTATAAAATTTTAAATTTAAGTTTCTGTTTCAAAGTTTGATGTAAGTTCTTATCCTTCCGAAATACATGGAATTGACGATTTTAATTTTTTTTTTACTTGACAAAGTGCCATGTCACCCTGTCCTTTTTCGGAATGTGTCAACCATCGTGCTTTCACACGAGGCTTCTCTCCCTTCTCCATTCACAGGTGAGTCACCCTTCACCGAACCACCCACCCAACTCCCAAGAGGCTTCTCTCCTTTCCCCATTCATAGGTGAGTCACACCCTTCACCGAGCCACACACCCAACTCCCAGGAGGCCCTGTCATCGACGTTCTTCGCACTGCCACCTGTGCCATTGCAACTACAATCGAAGGCACTGTCGGTCAACCCATTCCATCTCCTTCTTCACGCATAGCTCTCTCTTCTCAACTCCAGATCATGACGACCATGGGAGATCAGAGCGGCTTCATTGTAACATGTTGTCGTTCTTCAAGGCCTTTGCTGGAGTCAGACACATTGTCGACATCATCGGCCTTGTACTCCTCCACCTCCGTGTGAGGGATCGTCCTTCTCTCCTTTCCTTCAAATCAAAATCTAACTAGATCAAACTACAAACTACAATGTTATATAGTTTAGGAAAAAATAACAGTTAATTCTTAAAAAAAAAACATATCTAACTTTTGACAAGAATGACCTAGCGTTCATAGTTAGAGGAAATTATATTGCTTTCCAGAAATACTTTGGACTACACATAGTTATTTTTAACGTTTACATCAACCCTCTTATTAATAAGGGGAGTTGGGGTACTGGTATGTGAACCACCAAGTCAAGGATGATTTTGTTTGTTTGTCTTTAATACAATCAATACATACATCTCAATTATCAAAATCTAATTGAAGTAAAATTTTATTTTTTACTAACCCCAACATCATTTCTTTGAATATGTGACTCAAGCTTTTATGTCATAAGAAAGCAAAATGTTCATTTCGTGCACTACATTTACTACCAATAACATGTTCAACATTAAACAGGAATTTAGAAAAATTAACATCAAAATTTGAACGATATAAACTATCTAATAAAGTATCAGAATCATAATAGTACGAAAGTTTATACAAATGAAAAATATTGCCTCAAATCCTAAAATTAAAACCTAAACAATCCAACTTTGCAACAAAAACTAAATTCCTAGCATATCCAGGGATATAGAGACGCTTTCCAAGATCTAGACAAAAACCAATGTCTAAAATCAATCGGTAAGTTTCAATTCCTTCTATCTATGCCTTCATTTTGTTTCCCATAAATAAACACTTTTCAATTTCTTTTATGGGCTAGATTGAAAGGAATCATTGCATAATGTTAAAAATATGAGTTAGGTATTATTAGGTACTTCAATAAAGTTTGATTCAAAACTAACAAAAACATAAAATGTACCTTTCTTTTCAAATCAAGATTTTATTTGGATAATCTCTCTTGAAGTGACTCACTTTCTTACAAAAGAAACATTTCTGATCCTTTTGGATTCTACCCTCATTCACTTTCATTGGAGCTTTGTCCTTCTTGTTCTTCTTTCCTGATTTGGTTTTGCTTAAGCTAACACCGTCATGAGTTGTTAGATAGAATGATCTTTCATTTTCTTCAATCTCCTTTCCTTTTCTACGAACATGGTCTTGATTTCTTGAAAGTTCCATTTATCCTTAAAGGTGTTATTATAATTCATTTGGAATTGGCCAAATTTAGGAGGAAGAGAGTTCATGATAAACTGTACTAGAAAAGACTCATTCACTTCCATTCCCATCATCTTCAACCTTGTTGCTATATTAGCCATTCTAGTTACATGATCATGAATGGGCTGTGGCCATTCAAACTTTTTCGTTGTCAGCTCACTCATAAGAGTTCCCACAATAGACTTGTTAGTTATGTATGATTGTTAGTACTCCTTAATTATTTTCATAAATTACTTTGCATTTTTTTGTTTTAGGCACAAATGGTCTTACATTTTCTACCATAGTCATGCATATTAAGTTCAGTGATATCCTGTTAGACCTTTGTCAAGCCTCATAAAGAGACTTGTCATCACTTGTACTGGTCTTAGTAATGGTTGAGGGTATTTTATCCATAAGTATTGTCATATCCAAGTCAAGCACACCTAGTTAAAACTGTATTTGTTCATACTAATCAACATAGTTGTTTAGCCCATTAAACTTTATCACACTATTGCTCAAACCAAATAAATTCACGAAAGCTCGAAACAATATACAAGCTCATATATTAATGATTTGATAAAGTTTAATGGATTCAAACAAAATAATTATACTAGTCATGCATTTAAGTTCGCCTTTGAGTGATACTTAATCTTACAATTTCAATAAATTCAATGCTAAAATAAACATGTTTCAATAGACAATTAATCATACTTAAATACATATGTATGTTACCTTTGGATATATAAACACATTTAATAAGTATATCAAAAGTCTCATTTTAATGTCATTGATTATAAGTAATGGTCCACCTTTGGATAATCTATAAATGTCTTGTAACAATGACTTTCAATTAATCTTATAAACCAATTAATATATCCATAATTTAACATCTTTTATTTCATGGATAATTGCCATAACACAACTTTGGAATTAATTAAAGCATAAAGTTTGATTACTTGGTGATTACAAAGTTACCATACAATTAATTCTTAAGGTGTATCATTGCTTATAATCAATGACATTAAAGTGAGACTTTTGATATATTTAATAAATATGTTCGTATATTCAAAGGTAGCATGCATGTGTATTTAAGTATGACTAATTGTCTATTGAAACAGGTTTACTTTAGCATCATGATTTTATTGAAATTGTTAGTTTAAGTATCATCCAAAGGCAGACTTAAATGTATGACTAGTATAATTATTTTGTTTGAGTCCATTAAATTTTATCAAATCATTAGTGTATGAGCTTGTATATCATTTCTTACTTTGATGAATTTATTTGGTTTGAACAACAATATGGTCAAGTTTAATGGGCTAAACTATGTTGGTTAGTTTGAACAAATTCAGTTTCAACTAGGTGTGTTTGACTTGGACATGACAATAGTTGTGGATGAAATGCCCCTAACAATTATTGAGACCAATACAAGTGATGACAAGTCTATGAGGCTTGACAAAGGTCTAACATGCTATCATTGAACTTGATGCGCATGACTATGGTAGAAAATGTAAAGTCATCTATGCCCAAAATAGAGAATGCAAAGGAATTTATGAAAATAATTAAGGAGTACTTACAATAAGACATAACTGACAAGTCTATTGTAGGAAGTCTTATGAGTGAGCTGAAAACTAAAAGGTTTGACTGGACACAACCCATTCATGATCATGTAATTAGAATGACTAATATAGCGACAAGGTTGAAGTCGATGGGAATGGAAGTGAATGAGTATTTTCTAGTACAATTTATCATGAACTCTCTTCCTCCTAATTTTGGCCAGGGTGAATTATAACACCCTTAAAGATAAATGAAACTTTCAAGAAATCAAGGTCATGTTGGTACAAAAGGAAAGAAGATTGAAGAAAATGAAAGACCATTCTATCCATCTCACAACTTATGATGGGGCTAACTTTAGCAAAAACCAAATCTAGAAAGAAGGACAAAGGGTAGAATCCAAAAGGACAAAAAATGTTTCTTTTGCAAGATGAGTCACTTCAAATAAGATTGTTTGAAAAGAAAATCTTGGTTCGAAAAGAAATGTACATTTTATGTTTCTCTAAGTTTTGAATCAAATCTTATTAAAGTACTTAATAATACCTAATGGTTGGATTCTGAAGCTACCACTCGTGTTTCTAATATTATGTAGGGGTTCTTTTCAATCCAGCCCATAAAAGAAATGGAAAAGTGTTTATATATGAGAAACAAAATGAATGCTCAGATAAATGAATTAGGACTTACATATTGATTTTAGACATTGGTTATTGTCTAGATCTTATGTCTCTATGTTTCTAGTTATGCCAGGAATTTAGTTTCTATTGCAAAGTTGGATTGTTTAAATTTTAATTATAGGATTGGAAACAATATTTTTCATTTGTATAAACTTGTGTGCTGTTATGGTTCTGGTACTTTATTGGATGAGTTAAATCTTGATGTTAATTTTTTTAAATCCCTGTTTAATATTGAATAGGCTATTAGTTGTAAATGTAGTGCACAAAATGAATTTCTACTTTCTTATGACAAAATATTTGATCACATATCCAAAGAAAGGATGTTGAGGTTTGTAAAAAATGAAATTTTACCTCAATTGGATTTTGATGACTGAGATGTATATATTGATTGTATTAAGGGTAAACAAAAAAAACACATATCAAAGAATCCTGCCACAAGAAGCCGTCAACTTTTTGAGTTAATACACACTAATATTTGTGGTCCTTTTGACATTAAGTCTTATGGTCCTTTATACTAAGTTGCCTTGTGACAACAAGGGAAAGTCCAAGTCTTGTGGAGGTAAAGAAGAAGAAACTTTGTTTACGGCCATTGAAGAATCAAACAATATTAAGCTAAATATTTGGTATGTGGATATAGGTTGCAGTAACCACATGACAGGTAACAAGTCTTCTTTTTATTATTTAAATAAAAAAATTTCACTCTAGTGTAAGCTTTGGTGATTGTTCTAGTGTGCAAGTGATGGGAAATGAATATATTAATATAAGAACCAAAAATGGTTTTGTTGAAAAAATCTATAATGTGTTATATGTCCCTAATTTGAAAAGTAACTTGTTAAGTGTTGGACAATTACAAGAAAATGTCTATGTTATCACCATTAGTAAAGCTTCTTGTGAAATTTATGATCCTGTTAGAGGTGTTATTGTTGTTGTACAAATGAGTTTAAACAGGTTATTTCTACTCAAGATTGAAAGCATTCAACCCAATTTAATGGCTAAAGTAAATGATCATTCATATGGTTATGGAATTACCGTTATGGTCACTTGAACTTTGATAGGCCATTCACAAATTACTACTCTCTCTCAAGTTTGTGAAGAATGTGTTGTTAATAAATAACATCGTTCTCCATTTTCCAGTGGCAAATCATGAAGAACAAAGGATGTTTTGGAGTTAGTGCATTCAAATTTATGTGGGCCAATCAAACCTAAATCCAATGGAGGTAGAAGATTATAATTACTTTCATTGACGATTTTTCTATAAAAGTTTGGGTCAATATTTTGCAAGAAAAATCAAAAGCTTTTTCTATATTTAAAAGCTTCAAGTTCAAATGGAAAATGAATCAGGAAAGGTTATCAAGACCCTTCGCACATATCATTATGGAGAATATTACTCTAATGAGTTTGCAATTTTTTGTAAAAGGAAAAACAATACCGTTCTCAACATCGTGAGGAGTATTTTGGCATTGAGCAACATCTTTAAAAGTTTTTGGCCTGAAGCAGTCAAGTGGAGTACTCACATTCTGAATAGAAGTCCAACATTAGCGGTTAAAAATAAGACACCGAAGGAAACGTGAAGTGGTAGGAGACCAGATGTTAGCCACTTTAAAATATTTCGGAGCATTGCATATGTTCACATTTCAGATTAGCAGAGGAGCAAGCTGAACAACAAAGGAGATAAGTGTATTTTTCTTAGTGTTAGTGATATTTCAAAGGCTTATAAATTTTGTAATCCTAACGCTAAGAATATGTCATAAGTCGAGAAGTTGTATTTAATGAAGAAATTTTTTGGAATTGTAATAAAGATGCATGTTAGCAAGGCCAACAACTTATTTTTCCAGATTTTGGTGATGAAAATGGAACAAAAAAACAACTAACAAACATTTCAAAAGATAAGCAAGGTGCAACCCAACAAATTCCAACAACTATAAAAGAGCTTAAACCACCACATAATAGAAGGAGGCCTGCATAGATGAGTAATTTTGAAATGGTAGGAATTACCCAATCCAATGATCCACTTGTTCACTCTGCCCCTTTTGTAGATTATGATTCAGTATCCTTTGAGGAAGCAACCAAAGAATCAAAATGGAGATAAGCAATGGATGATGAAATCGTAGCCGTAAAGAAAAATGATACTTGGGAATTAATAAACTTCCAACAAGGAAAAATACAATTGGTGTTAAGTGGGTATACAAGACAAAATTGAAAGATAATGGAGAGATTGATAAGCACAAGTCATGTTTAGTAGCAAAAGGCTATAAGCAAGAATTTGGTGTGGATTATAGGGAAGTTTTTGCTCCACTTGCTCGACATGATAGAATCGGACTTGTGATTGCTTTGTGGCACAAAACTCTTGGCCTACCTTTCAAATGGACGTGAAATAAGCTTTCTTGCATGGAGAATTTGCAGAACATGTATTCATTGATCAACCTCCTGGCTATATTAAGTTAAAGAAAGTCTTGTATAGACTAAAACAAGCTGAGCTTGATATAGTTGAATTGATGCTTATTTTTTGAAGGAAGGATTCAAAAAATGCCCATATGAACCTACATTTTTTGTCTAGATTGGTGATGAAGGGAGAATGTTAATTGTGTATCTATATATTGATGATTTAATCTTCACTAGAAATGATGGTGTTATGTTTGAGAATGTTAAGAAGCCTATGATGCTTGAATTTGATATGACAAGTCTTGGAAAATTGTACTATTTTTTGGGCATTGAAGTAAAACAATTAGCTGCAGGTATGAAGTTGGCTAAAGAATATGAAGGTAGAAGGTTGACAACATTGTTTACAAGCAAGTTGTGAGAAGTCTAGTGTACTTAACAATGACAAGGGTAGACATAATGAATGTTGTAAGTATTATTAGCATATACACGAAATGTTCAGAATAGATACATCTTCTTGCAGCAAAAGTAATCTTGAAAGAAATAATTGAATATGGCTTATTCTATCAAAAGGGTGAAAAGTCATATTTGTTTAGCTTCACATATAGTGATTATGCACGTGATCTTTACGATAGAAAAAGTGGACAAGATATGTATTCATGATGGGTTTTGCAACCATCTCATGGTGCTAAAGAAAGCAACCAATTGTCACTTTATTTAAGACTGAGTTAGTAACTGCAACAGTAGGGACATATCAAGCTTTTTGGTTGAGAAATATACTTGATAAGCATGGACCAACAATAATTTATTGTGACAATAGCTCAACTATAAAGTTGTCTAAGAATCTTGTTTTGCATAGAAGAAACAAATACATCGATGTCAAATATCATTTCCTTAGAAGTATAGTATAAAATGAAGTTATTAATCTTGTTTACTGTAGAAGTGAGAATCAAATTGCATATTTATTCACAAAAAATGTCAAGATAGATATATTTTAGAAATTGAGAAAGATGCTTCAAGTAGACATGATAAAAGATTTTTAGTTTAAACTAATGTTAAAAATATTAGTTTAAGAGAGGAATTGTTAGATACGTTTGTATTTTTTTCTTTCTAGTCAAAAGAAATGTTAGTCGATAGTGATTGTTAATGTACGCCTATTTAAAGGTCTTATTTCTTAATCAATAAACAAGTAAGATAGTTCGTTTTAATTATTCTTTATTTTTTATAAAGTCTATGTCACTTTTATAGTGATATTGTACTTTTATATGTATTTAACTTTGTAATTTCCATCAAATGTAAGATTTAGACTCATACTTGTATTAATTTCAACACGCTTATACATTAAAATTGAACAGAAAAATAACAAAGTGTTCGATACTCATTATAATTACTGCATATAAATGCCACAAATATAACTCTAATTTTAATAATAATTTTATAAATGTTCAAAATCTCGTATTAATTATATAAAACCAATTTTTTAGTATATAAGTAATTACATATCTTACCTGTTAAACTCATTTATTAATATTATATCAATTTTCATACCCAATTGACAAGAGCTTTGTATTGACTTTGCCATCTTGGATACTCTTTTGAACCATGAATATGATACATTAACACATGATTAGACATTTCATATACTCAGCATTAACGATGGAACTATTGGTAGTGCTATTTACGTTTGGATTAAGAGACAACAAGCATATGTTAATGTTATAGACATAAACTCATCCAAGCAATTTTTCTTGTTCCTTGGCCCAGAGGACCTACCAAAATATTTTCCAAGGCCCTACATGAAATTTTCTGACCCTGCATTGCATTCCATCTGAAATTGGAATCTTTTAATGAAATGAATTATCTGATCCAGTCATTGAAGTGGGACCCAAGACAGCACATATCCCAGAGAAGGGACAAGTTGTGGTGGTGCCTTGAAGTCCTTATATGGGGTAGCCGTCTTATGAAAATATACACAAAAACTGTCCTTAATCAAACAACAACCTGATGTGCTTCTTCAATTATAACATTACTCATAATGACATGTAGCCCACCAGGGTGGTCACTTCTTCTCTTGTTTTGTTTTTCTTTCTTCAGGAAATCAATTGGTTATCCACCAAACTAGTAGCAGGATGCAGGCAGCAACACCAAATAGACCCTACAATTAAAAATTAAAAAGTGGAAACAAAATGAACTTTTGTAATTGCTCTCTTCTTCCATCTCTCTTCCCAGTGGTGGATTAAGGGATTTTGGTGTAGTAATTGGAGCCATTATGGTTGTAAAAAGCATTTGCCAGACTTTATGTGCAGCAATTGGCTTTTATTTAGAAGATCATGACTGGATGATGAACAACTTCGGTTTTGGTGAAAGAAATCTTGGGAGTTTGGTTTCTCAAGTTGCAAGGAAAATAGTAGAAAATTGAAAGCCAGAAAACAAGGAAAAGAGTACCACACTTTCACTGCTGAGACCCAGCTAGCCACAGAAAAGATCTTCTTCACTCTTTTCTTTTCAGTTTTTTCTTTGTAAATTTAATTTTGGAGGAGTTTTTAGTGCTGTTTTTAGCTTGCAAATACGAAAAAGAATGATGCAAAAGCTCCATCTTCTTCCACATTAATGGTGGTGGGAACTGGGCTAGTCTACAAGTTTCAACTCATGCTGCACAAACTACTATGAGGTATAAACTTATGAAAATGTAGCACGCATTTGAATTAGACAAAGTAAAGAAAAGCAGTCAACAAGAGGTAAAGTTAATGGCCAATGTATAAAAAAAGGAAAAAGGAGAAGATGGGGTCTGCTGTCAGTAATCGGATATAAATTTCCTTTAGCATATATACACAGTTTTCTATGACTTTGATGATTGGGGTTCGATAAAATTTATTGGGATCATTTCACTAACAATAGTTGCGCATAAAAGGAAAATTACAACAATAGTAACTTTTAGGCCAAATACTGAATTTTTGTGGGATTGGGGATACTGATAAAGTGTCCCAACTAAACAGGGAAAGAAAGCATTAGAATACAGATTAAGGGCACATAAAACATATTAAACCCAATAATAGAAAAATAAGATGTGGCCACAATGTTTGTTTCTTCTTTTGAGTGTAAATTTAAAATTGGAAGAGTGCTACATCCACTTAAGTTGTGGCAGCACTTCAATTATAGGGAATTAATTGAATGGAGAAGCTATTAGGACAAAACGGCGGAGAGGGCAATTCACCATTTGGAATTGAACAAAATGGCATGATGAATTTAGCAAAAGCTATTCAACCAACTTAAAGTGTCAAGACAATGATGATTTGCATTAACCTCCGTCTCTCGTCATTAATTAAAGGATTGGAAAAGAAAAATTACACATATACACCTTTCATGACCAACCCACACCAATTTGCTGTAAAGTATTGGTTACCCATATTCCCCACCTTCCTGACTTACTTAGCCTACTCGCCTATTCTAAAAAAAGGGAGATAAAAAAAAGGTAAACCCACTTCTTATACCACAGGAAACAAAATGAAAAAAAAAAAAAACAGAAGAGAATTAGACCACCATTTTCATGATTGAAGAGCTAAGCAAGTAGTATACCAATAACCCAAAACAAAGAGGAAAACTAAGTATAATAAACAGATCTAGGAAGGTTACTAGACTCTAAGCAAGTAGACACTGAGCTCAGGAGCTCCATTGCTATCTGGATTCATCATGTAGAAGGCTTCAGAGTCTCTGGACCCAACAATTCTCTCAAACTTGGCCCTCATGTACATGATTTCATTCTCTGGCCCTGGTTCAGCTCCATTGTTATTATTTCCTGGCAGAACACCTGCACCCATTGAAATTGGTTCCACTGCTTTGAGGATATCCCAGTCCTTCGGCCCACACTCTCTTCTGGTTGCAAAACCACACTTCTTGCCGTTGCAGTAAGTCCTCCATACAGGCTCTTCCAGCAACCTTACAGACTTCTTCTCGGCTCTTTTCTCCTTATCACATTCCAGGGCAATTCTGACCAACCCAGATGCCATTTCACGAACTAAACCACTGATTGGTGTTGCGAGCTCGATCAGGAAGGCTGGCTGGGAAGTGGGGTCCTTCTGAAATGCAAAATGTACATGGCCACGTCTATAGCCAAAGAGTGTGCCTACAACGCGAGAACCAAGGCCAAAAGATGAGTTCAAACGGTTCTTGTTGAAAACAGTGAGAACAGAGCGAATCCTGGAGACTGCAACTGCCTGCAGCTTCTTCCTTGTTACATGTGCTGTGGCTGCTGTAGGTGGTTGAGTCTCAGGAGCAACAAAAACCTTGTCATCCTGTTTTTTCTCCTCCTGGATGAGGGTTGAGAATGATTCTGAAGTGGGAGCTTCACCATCTTCGGTCCCAACCTTGTTTGTCCAGTGAAAGTGCCTCTTGGAGGACATTTCTTGAGAGCTTCTGGCCATGACTGTATTCATCTGAGAAAGAAAAACCAAAAGTGTGGCTGCTGCTTAAAGAATAGATGGGAAAGACAGAGAGACAGAGAGAGAATCTAGCTGCTTCTTTTTTATTCCTGGCGATGGATATGTGAGGCCTTAAATTTAATTAATTGTTCTTTGTGATTCCAGGCCTCTCCTTTGGTATATAGTGGTGCAAGAGAATCCTGACAAAAGAAACATGGGCAGTCCCCACCAGTTGATGTAGTAAATCGAAAAGAGATGGGATAATGTGCATTACAAGTGGAAAAAGAAAGGAATCTAAGGAGACATAGTGTTCGTAATTTCACTTTCTTGTAGGGTAGGGAGAGGGGATTGTGCTTGACTAACTCTTTTGACTTGAGGACCCGAAACGGTAGAAAAGGATAAAAAATAAAGCCAAAACAAACAAACCCCAAAGCTATCACTGTTGAATCTCAACGTGCCACTCTCTTCTGCATCCATGTCTTCTAGTGCAACGGTTCACGGTGGTGGTGACATCATCACTCATCAGTTGAGAGTTACTGAATTCTCGTGCTTCATGTTGCCTCCAGACACTACATTACACCTACCTACGAACTGACACCTCCCCATTTGGCCCCACAAAAAGTCCTCCCTACTCCATCTTATTACTCCTAATTTTTTCAAAGACAACTTTCTAATTCTACCCAAAATCATCACCCCAGTTCCTTATTATAGAAAGAGGAATCATGAATTAAAAGGATATAAACCCTCAACTCACATTGTTGAATTCGAGTCGGCCTTTCAAATTGAAACAGGTATCAGTATACCATCTTCTGAGACTTTCTATATTCATGTCAGGGCTAGGCAAGGATATGCCTCCGATAATTATTTCAATATTCATCGTATTGGGAAGATTCTGTCTTCAATTCTCAATCCCACCATGTGTGAAAACTAATTTCACCAACTGAT